>NC_084482.1:79391119-84191119 GCF_030035675.1 Rhineura floridana | reverse complement strand
AAAGATTTGTATTTCAGCTGTATTGTACCAGTGAAAATACAAATAATCACACTTCTGGGTTGTTGTTTTTTTAATAAAACTTACTGGTAGAGCAAACTGAGCATGCTTGCTTGCCAAGTAACCAGAGGGACTAGAAATGTTCAGTTAGAGGGTGTGATCATTATGAAACTGTGTGATTGATCCTTCCCCTCAGTGTTAGTAGAAAACACTGTAATTGCAGCTGGCATTGAGCCCTTACTGTGGATGGTGCAAATAGAAAAAGGAGGTAAAAACAGAACATTTTTACAAATTTGTGGGGCAGTACAATATCTCAGGGAGGAGGTCAGACCTTCTGCTCCCCTGGTACATTCACTATAGATGTCCAATTTCCCTGCTTTTTAACATTTGATAGAATTATCTGTTGGCTATAGGTACATTCTTAAACCGCAAGCGTTTTTTTGCCTATTAGTGAATTATTCATAAAATGCAGATTTTTTGGTGCTTTTTAAAAAAAATACGTGTGTGGTGTGTTTGGGAGAAAAATTAAGTTCAAACCGCTGCTTTGTGGCTCGAGGATCACTTATTCACGCAGCCTGCAGCAGCAAGTAAGAAGTGGCAGAAATCACTGCCAGAAATGCAAATGGCATGTAAGGAACAATAAGGAGGCATGGATGGAGGACAAGAGTACTACCTGTGGACCACCCCTCTTGCAAAACCATAGTGCAAGACATCTGAGGAACCCTATACTGAAGTAGTTGCTAACTGGAACAGCAAAACTATTCATTTTTTGATGGGTAGGGAAAATTCAGATATAATAAGAGAAAATCTGTCATGGCAGGGAACTTCATATGGACAATGGTGAATTAACTCAGACACAAGGGCCTGACAACCCTTGGATCTCTCTCAAGGTGACAATTTCAGTGGATGACGAACAAAAAAAAAGTTCCAAATACTGTAACTGCAACACACATTTTTATTATTTACATATGTGAGACCTCCTGTTCTGCCTACAAGCTACTGATCATCTAGAGAATGCAACACACTTTCACCAATGTCTAATTAAAGCCATCTATGTTTTCTAATAGTAACACTGTTTTGCCTTCAGTGACAGATGTAGACCAGCAGGAGTTGTCATTTCCAGTAGTTAATATCTACTTACCCACAAATTTGAAAGCTACCTTGTCAAGTCCCTGTACAGGAGGTCAAAAGCATACATGTAACATAGGGAGTGGATATGGCATGAGCTCTCAGCTTGTCTGAGGTTATTATCACACATGAAGCATTTAAACATGAAAATGGATGCATTGTGTTTAATTGGCACAATTATTTTAAATAAAACAAAATGGAAAGCTATTAATGAAACTTTTTTTAAAAATACAAACCTACCCTTATATTGATACTTATTGAAATGAAACCATCCTTTGCCAGCAAGCCAAAAACAAACAGAACAACAGTAGTACAATGAAAAAGATACACGGGGGTGGTGGGGAGAGAAAATCTGAAAGAAGACTGATTTTAAGAAAGAAAAACACTTTTATGGACAGAAAGTAGAAGCAACTGGGAGAAAACATGGTACAAATTACTTGTGTAAAGATGGCAACAATTCAGTTCAAATTATTAATGTAAACAAATTATTTTATATTAATTCAGTTAAAATTATCTGCTTAAATGCTAGTGCATGGAACTGTCTGGTTATTGCTTTTGCAAAACAGTAAGCAGTTTCAAATCAACACTGTCACTGATTGAACACAACTTTGTCATATGTAATCAGATTGTTCTTGTAAACCCATTCCAGATGCATGCTAGATAATGGGATGATTATTTTATAAGAAATAATGGCATGATCATAAAAATGTGAACACCACTAATTTCAGACTACAATAAAAACATTAATACTACTAGGGGCTGCCCCCCCATTGCTTCACTCACCAACCCCACCTACCATCACCAAAGCTCCCTCGCCCCAAAGAGCCACGAAAGGCTCCCCTTCCCACCACAAGCTTCCAAAGATGCCCCCTTCCCCCATGGGTCTCCAAAGCCCTCCATCTTCTCCCCGTGTGGGTCACTGAAGCCTGCTCCTTTCTCCCCCAGTGGCTCACCAAAGCCCTCCCCTTCCCCCATGGGTCACCAAAGCCTTCCCCATTGGTACATCACCAAAATCCCTCCCCTTTCCCCTATGGGTGTCCAGATATGTTGATAGAGCTGCCCTGCAGGTCACCAGAGCTCCTCCCTCCCTCCACAGATCACCAGAACTCTCCTCACTGCCACAGGTTACCAGAGCTCCCCCGTTTGCCCTCATGGGTCAGCACACTCTCCACACATCCCCCATGGTCTGAAGCTCCCCCTTTTGTAAGTGCGACACTTAAATATATATATATAGGAAGATATAACAATGTTACTATATATACAATGGTAATATCTATTGTTCCAAGTAATTAAAATCAACTAACTACTTAACTTTCTCTTGTCGATGTATGCCATGTATGTGGACAGGCTATTGTTTATCCCATTGGAATTAACTGCCAGGAAACATCTTTAGGGACTTCTTAAATATACTTATTAAGTATAATAGCCCTATGCTGTTAAGTCCCAAAATTAAAAGGCCTTATATTTGCAAAAACATGCTACAAAAATGCTTCTTGCAAAATCACAGGATTAATTGCAACAAACTGTACACCAGTGAGAGAATATAATTGGTTATCCTAGTGCCGATGATCTGACCAAACCCAAACCTTATCAGCTGTACAATTAAAACCTAGTTAATGTTCATCTTTTAAGGTGGTGGGAGGAAGATGAAGAAGATGCAGTTATATGAATGAGCGGCCAGTCACTCTACATTTGATTCTTTTTTCCTTGCATAGTGTAGCACAGAATTAGTTGCTTGCAAATCATACAGGAAAGCAGAACTCTGAGATATCCAAAGCTATAATTACAGTGGCTCTAAGCACTCCAGCAGAACTTCCTTTGGATCTTAGTAAGGTGGTAGACTGGTTAAGATCATGAGCTATCAGCCCCAAGTTCCCAGTTCAAATCTCAGCTCATCCACCAAGTCAATGAGTGGCCTTAGTTAAGCCCTTTGTTAATTCAGCCCCACAAATGTAAAATGGGAATAACAACAGATTACCTTTCAGGGTTTTTGAAAGGATTAACAAGATAACACATGTAAAGTGCTCAGAAGACTTAGGTAAAGTGTTATATAAATAACTTTCATTACAATGACACATGACTCCCACAGGATAGCATAGGATAAGATACATAATGAGGAACATGTGAAATCAAAGTTAACCACTACCTTTAGCACAATCTGCTCCATGGTAGCCAGGAAAACAGTGACAGATTCCGGATACACATTCACCATTCCCATGACAATTACGTGGACAGTCCTGCACAGAATCTGAAAGACAGGTGCCATTTATGTGTTAGCTGTTCCATTTTTGATTTCCAATGATGTCATTTTTAATGTTCACACACTTTATGCAAATTCAGCACCTGAACTTCATAATCAGGACTCACCTGAACGAGAAGAAAAGGTTAACACTTCTTAGTAATACCTGTCTTAAATATTCCTGAATCACAAAGACTGTGTTTAACAGGTGGTTACATTTTCCAATTTCTTTTATAAAGCTGGTACTTTTTGGAAAAAAATATTGTATTGCACTAAGCAGACCTATTTTACATATGAGGAAATGAAGAAGCAGAGAAGTCCCTTCTGCCATATAATGAGCCCAAATTAAACAGTAACAGCCAGGGGTCTCTTGTGCTAATGATTAGAACAAGCCATTGTATCTTTGGTAACCAACTACAATCATACATCATGAGACAGAACGGAGGTTTCTATATAAGATGCAATTTTTGTTACTGTATATAGTCTTTGTGTGTGATAATTGTTATATCTTGATAGTAGTTTTGTATGCACAAAGCATGCTAATATAGCAGCCTGTGAACATGTTTTCTGCAGCTTAAAATATTACACTTTGAGTCACTGGAAACATAGCCATCCTACATCAATCTCATACAAACTGTGTTATTATTGTTCTTGCTGTATTTCATGTGAAAAATTTCATTACCTGTATAAATGTAGTAAAGCATATGTAAAGGGCCTCCATGTTTGAAAGCTTGATTTTAAAGCCATTTTTGTCTTTTTTTAAAAATTATTTTTATCCACCCCTATTAATTAAGAACATAAGAACATAAGAAGAGCCTGCTGGATCAGGCCAGTGGCCCATCTAGTCCAGCATCCTGTTCTCACAGTGGCCAACCAGGTGCCTGGGGGAAGCCCGCAAGCAGGACCCAAGTGCAAGAACACTCTCCCCTCATTCAAAATTATGACACAAAAACCATAATTCTGTCACATGTAAATTATTAGGACAAAAATTTAACAGAGAACCTATGTAATCTTAAAAGTTTTTTTCTGTATTAAGAAAACTGAACTAAGTTACAGTTGTCTATACAACACTGAATGTACAACTTTTCTTTTTATAGTAAAATCTTACACATTTCCAGTCAGAAGTAAGTAAGTCTGACTGAATTCAATGGGAACTGCAACCATAAACTCTTAGCAATAACTCTTATATAGTATTTTGTATCTCATTTTATATGATATATTTTATATGATATATTTTATATAAATAAATTATATAAATAAATGATTTTATATGATATATTTTAGGGTATTTTAGGGTAGTGCCTATGGAAAAGCTTTCATTATTTTTCTTTTTAAAAAGCTAGCATTGGCTTCATTTCACCCTTCTGTATAATTTCCTCCATTTCTCATATTCAGACGGTGAGTGCCGTTGCTTATGTAGCCAAAAGAAGCACCAACCATTCACAACAAGAGAGATGGCCTTATGGGAACCCTGAGAGTTCCAAAACCTTTTTTTTAAAGACAAAACCCTTAAGGGGGATCTCTTGGAGACTCTGCATAGGTTCCATAAGTCCTTAGTTGTCTTCCTAGTATTTTGATGTAAAATGTGCTTCCAAAAAATTGCAATGGAATGCAGAATCAACCAGTATCACCATCAGTTCAGTATTTTGCTACTGACGTAGTATGGTCAGTTTTGAAAACTATGTAATAATTTAAATATGAGCAATCAGCGTTCCATATCATCAGGTGAGCCTCCCCATGTATAGCAGGCTTCCTGGTTACAGACATTCCTCCAAGTTTTCCCCGCTTGTACAGGTTGGCAAACTGCCTACTCCCCTCCTCTACAGGTCGCCAAGCCTCCCCCCCTCAACCTTCTCCTTGAAGGAGGAGGGAAGCAGAGGAGGGAGGCAGCCGGCTAAGGCCAGCCGCACAGAAACTCAGAACAAGCAGGGGCAGCTCCTCAGCAACTGTCCTGCTCTCCAACCACTTCACTGTTCCATGTCCTCCACCACTGAGGCTGAAATAGATGGCAGCTGAGAAGTAGTTGTGACTGTTCCATGGCTTGCCTGGCCTGCCCAGCCACTGCCTCCACACACCTCCATCGTAATGGCCCCACAGTTTTTAGAAGATAGGTGGCACTGTGAACTGCGCCATGATGACAGCCTTACAAAAATATTATGCAAGATATAATTAGGTACTTTAGGAACGTATGCCTGTGCAAAATGTGAATGTGCAAAAATGTAAACAGGAGAAAAGCTAACACTGTTATTGTTCATGCTGAAATTATGTGTCAATTGAAAAGTCCTAAAAACCAACCATGTAGGGGAAAGGGCATTTTCAATATCACCAGCATTTTTAAACATTATTTGCACTAATTGATAGCAACTGTTAGTGTATTTAAACTTTGTTCACTGACTTTTAAAACCTGGCTATAAACATTTCCTCGTTCTCTCATGTTTGAAATAATATTTCTATATATTCAGATATGTGCATTTAGTTTGAGAATCTCTGGTTGACATCTTTGGCATTTGTTCTTCTATTTCACATTGGTCAGTACACCTCTCAATCTATCTTGATGGAGAAAGTTCTCATAACAGATATGTGTCGAAGAACCTTTGAACTGAAAAAAATACTGTACTTTTCTTCACATTTTGGACCAATTACTATCATTGCACCATCAAGATGTCTACCTAACTATTACACCTATTACCTTTGACTCTCTCATAAACTGGCAACACTTTCAGACAAAACTATATAGTGGAAAATGTTGCAAGCTACCAAACATGCATTACTAGGAGATTCTTGGCACTTTCGGCATCTGAGCCTATTGTGGGAAGGATTATATTGTATATGTTAAGGGGAATGTTAATTGAGTGGTTCATGGGCATAATAAATGGCCACTGTGCATATTCACCAAGCCTCATGGACAATGTTCATATTAACCTTTCACAAAGAGGAAATTGTGCACATTTTCCAGTCAATATATATATATATTCCAAACAGGGCTTAGGAAATGTGCATTTATCACCTGGATTTTGTACATTCTCTGGTTATTATGCATAATCTCCAACAGGCTTTGGGTAATGTGCATAGATCTCCTGAATTTTGTACACTCTCTGGCCATTACACATTATCTTCAATAGGTCTGTAGGAATGTACATATGTTGACTGCATTTTGTATATTCTGCACATTTTTGGTCAGTATGCAGTCTCCAAGAAATGTGCCTTTCCCCCTATGTCTTTGCAGAAGTATACAATCTGCACCCCCTGGGCTGCTTCTGGCCCACTGTCTAATCTTACATGTCCCACAACATACTCTGATCAGTGGAACAGCGGGGGGGGGGGTCCAGGTAAAGATTAACAATCAACATTTTTCTGTAGTCCAGTCTCCTTTTCACCATTGTCACCTGTTCCTCAGTCAGCTGAGCAACACAAGGAGGGGTAGCAGGGAGAGGAAACTTTTAAACCTTCCCTTCCCTTGCCATGATTCTGATGGAAACTGCTCCCCCACCTGCTGCTATTAAGCTAAGGAAAAAGCTTAATATCAGCATAAGATGAATTATCAAAGGAATCACAAGGGCACTGCATCCAGCCTGGCGGGGAGCATCAGAGATTAACACACCAGTAGCCCATCACTGCATCTGTAGCCCTGCTGCTCATGTCAGCTAGAGCCAAAGTGTGGTGGGGATTACTTCAGGGGTGGGGCTGAAAACAGGAAAAAAGCATGTTTCTTGGAGAGTATGCATACTGACTGGAGAATGTACATAATGACCAGAGAATGTGCAAAATGCAGTCAATATACACACAATCCCTAAGGCCTGTTGGAGATTATATTTATTGGGAACTGTGTACTATTCCCTCTCTGTGGAAGGTTAATATTTACATTTTCCATAAAGCCTGGTACAATGGCTGGTTATTATGCACATTAACCGCTCAATTTACATTCCCCATAACATATACATATGTACTTCAACTATATGTTTGGATGTGTACACATATGCATATGTCTTTTATTACAACCTACATCTTGGCTACTTCCTGATTCTGGGTAAATTAGAAGAGTTGATTAATAGAAAATTAAGAAAGTCAAAACTATATTTATTGATAGCAACATTTTCTCAGATTTAGACAGAAAGTTTCCATCTAATTGTATTTTAAATATTACAAATAACATGATACATACAACAGACCATCCTTAGCGCAATACAACAAGGATATCCACCCTAACACCTCTGAAAAATGGAAGTTCTATAAATTTTCCTTATCACACATTACAAACGGTAATGAAAAGCAAAAGTATTAATCATGAATCTGATCACTGTCACATTGTATATCTGAAACAATTCTGACTCTCCCACCTAAGATTCAAACATGATTGCTAAGTTTGTGTCTGTTAAAATTAACAATTATGCACACCCTGCTTATCTGAGTTGCTCTTTTCTTCTTTGTATGCTATCTTACATATCTTGGTATCATACATATCATATCAGGTATGGCTTGATTTGAACATGAGAACAACAAAAAGAAAAAAGTTGTCAAATAAAAGCATATCCTGAATAGTAGCAGCCCAAGTATTTTTTCCACATCTTACAGCCAACTAAAAATTGTCCATAGCCAAGGCATACATACCCAAAATAACTGTATTGAAAGACACCACTTCTTTATCTTTGCCATCGTTATAAAAGGCAAGGTGCCATGACCCCATATCCAAGTACTGAACAAATACAGCTTCATTTTGAACAAGAGTCTGGATGCTTCGACGCTCTCGTGGAGACTCCACCACGCTCCATTTCTCTTTCCCATCCAAACGCTCCATAAAATCATACTAGTGGATAGAAGAACAGGGAAGGTGATTCATTGTAAATTTATACTGCGGACAATGGGAAAACAAATAAAAGTGCTATCTATGATAGAGAACATATTTTGTTTTGACTGGACCTGGACTGGACATTCTTGCAAGTGGGTGTTTTCTCTAGATTTACCCAAGCTCTTTATGTTTTCTGCATGGTTGGATGTGAAGACTGCAAACTGTTTCTCCACTGCACAAGCAACAGCATCAGCCCTGACTAATGTGTGACTGTGAGCTGGGTGTCTTAATCCAGACTCAGTTTAAGTTTAGGCTTTGTTGCTAGCTGTGTTCCATTTATTGGGAACAATATGCAGCATTGTACACTGTCATTGTACTGAAAAGCCTTGGAAATGGCTCTAGTTTGAAGTGAAGCACTTATCTCTGTTTCACCTTCTAGTACACCAAAATTGGTGCAGATAGAAATCATATGAATCTGACATTGCAATTCTCAACGTTGGGCAGAACCAGTGGCATTGATTAGCTCATGCTCATTTTACAAGGCTTTCCCATTTTTTATCTTGTTTGAGATATTTACATTTGTATGAAAGCACGTTTCAAATCGTGAAATAAATGATTCAGAAGGTGGCAAACATGCAATTCCCTCCAGGGAGGCCCAGTTATCCTGGTATAGCCTAACATGTTTCGACTAATGCTTATGTATAGGGGGGATAGGGAAGCGTGGGAAGGAGCAAAACATACAAGGCATTCTGCCAGCATCTTACCTTGCCCCAGGGGTCTATTACATACATAAATTAAACAGGCATTTTCAGTAAGTCAGCTCTAATGAATTATCTGTTTAACAAATAGTATGGATGAAACTATAGTGAAAGTCACCTGCATCCCTTTGGTCGCACTTCCAGATCTGGGATGAGACCAGGTCCCTGCAGTTACAACTACTTCAAACCATTTTAGCTCCTCTGTGTGCTGCTTCTCTTCGATCCTACCAACTGCTGAGCCTGCCTGCTGTCTGAGACAGAATCAGTATCAGACACAGTGGAGACAGAAGAGTGTGCCAACACAATCCAAGCAGAGCAGCATGTTGCCAGTGAGAAATGTCAGTTTTTATTGCCACACTCTTCCATGTTGGCCCTCAGTGAGCAAACCTTCCAAAGAGCAATAAATTATGTTTTTCCAAGGGTGTTATCCCAATCAAGGTATTTTCCAAAAAAACATCAGACTGTGTCTAACATCTTCTTCTTCTTCCTCCTCCTCCTCTTGATAATTTTAAACAGCATTTTTCAAAGATGCTAGATTGTGGGCCTTAAAAAGCTTTGTGGGTTTTGTGCTTCATTTCATACTAATGTATGTGTTGGATTTAACCTACTGTATTTTGTCTATACTCTCCTAAGACCTAATTGTAACTGAGGTGATGAACCTGTGTCTTGGTTGTTTCATTTCAGACTGCAAGTAGGAATTCACGTGATTGAGTTTTCCTCCATATAGCAACAATAACAAAATAATGCATAGAAAAATATGTAAAGAAGGAGGCTAGGCTAGAACCCATCTTCCTACCAGCCACTTTCATATGTGAACAGATTTTTCCTATGGAGGAGCATTCAGTCATGTAAGCACAACCTGCACTCTGAAATGGTCAACCCCAGACATAGGTTTACTATTTCATTCAGAAGTAGGACTAAGTAAATTAGTCAAATTTACATTTATATTGCTATGAGAAAAGCCTTTGGGTACATGTTTGGTATATGAAAGAAATCCCCTGAGAACCTGTTCATTTTGTGTTGTTGAAAGCAGTGCCACAGTTCTAGAGAGAGAGAAATCTTTCCCATTTTGTGGAAAGTAAATACTTTAAATCTGGAATTTAGAACTATGCAGCAAAACTCACTTTGCAAGACAACAAATAATTTTGATACTGGTGGTATATGAAAGATTCAAGGGAACTCTTCTAACTGACTTTCCCTTTTATTTGAAACCCATTTTGTTTGTGCATGCTAGTGCTAGGGGACACTTACTGTTATGGTAACTTTATTGAGCACATATGTTTTTCTTTCAGCCACATTTATCAACTATCCGCAGCTAGAAAGATAAATGTGTCTGAAGCAAGACATTTTCATGAGGGACTATTAAAACATTACATATGTTTTTGTATATTTCTTAAGGCTGCATCTGTAAAAGGGCTATAAAGACTATCAGGGTGCCAAATACTCCAAAGATCTCTTGCACTGATGATAAAAAAGCTTCTACCAGTGTGTGCAGTGTTATTCCTGAGATTTGTTCAATCTATACCTCAAACAATTTGAGAAGGAGGTTATTAACAGTCTACTACAACAAATACTGATGACTAGATATTTCTGCCAGTTAATTCAGGTTTTATTAGTTACTTCAGACCAGGGTGCCTTTCTCTGATGTGTACTAGACAAGAAGAGATGTAGGTGTGTGATGGTGTCTGTGTGAGGCATGCCATTTCTCACAAAATACAAAACTATTTCACATTTTCACATTATGAGTCATTCAAAGACAGCAAAAATTGAAATAGGATAACTAAATTGGGCAAATAGTGACTTGACCAGATGGCAGAAAAACCTGTTACCTATAAGTGTATATGTGCGTACACACACCTTTCAGTTGAACTGAGTTGACTGAAATGTTCAGATCATTTTTCGCTTGAGAGCCTATCTAATCTCCACAGTCAGGATTGTACAATCCATGATTTGCCCATAGCTTTAGATATAAATCAAGTGTTGAGTCTGTATTTTAGAGCTAAAATCAAGTAGGCTACAATCCTATGCATGCTTACCTGACAGCTCAATTGAATTCAATGGGTAAGTTCGGCTTCTGAGAGAACACATGAAATAAGACAGGCTTCCTTCTGATTAAATGTGCTTAGGAATGTGCTTAGGAATGTGTTGTGCCACCCCAAGAGCTTCTATTGGAACTTCAGTTAAGTCTTTTTACAGTTGTTGAAACATTAGTAAATTAATGCTTGGGTTATCATTGTCTTTGCTGAATAGAGCAGGTGGAAGAAATTGCTAGCAAGAGAATAAAGGAGATAGTAGAAAAGAGCATTATGGCTTAAATTCCACAATGTTCCACATTCTGGGAGTAACTGAGAAGGGAATCCATGTGTATGCAAAAGTGTAGGTACTGTATATAGTATACAGAGCTTGGAAAAGTTACTTTTTTGAACAGCATGGCCACTGGACTGGGCTGATGGGAGTTGCAGTTCAAAAAAGTAACTTTTCCAAGCTCTGATATATTGTATAAAACTGTCCAACAGAAACTATTAGTTTTTTTAAAAAAAATAGAACCTTTATAAATGAAGTTGCCCACTCCTTATTTCTTACTGTTCCTTTCTTAATTTATTCCTGATTGCATTAGAATGGGAGCAAAGATTAAATATAGTTACAGTGAAAATAAAAGCCTGGAATAGTGAAATGTATTATGTAATATGATATGCACTTCATAAAATATAAACAACATATTTATTTATTTATTAGATTCCCACCGAGCCCAGGGCGTCACCTAAAAGCAGTAAAACACTCCAAAACAGCCTTAAAAACAGACTTTTAAATATATTACAACAAAACATCCTTAAAAACAATTTTGCCATCTACAGTTGCTGAAATATAGTATCACATTAGACATTTTCTGCATAGGGGCAAGGTGGGATAAGGTCTCTCCTTTATTATGTGAGTACAGGTGCCTTATATATAAACTGAGGCAAATATATAAACCGGCATAGTTTTATTCACTATGCTATGTTTTTGTGTCTTGCCCAATGCCTGATGGCTGCAAAGGTCCAATGCTGTCATTGCTTAACGGATCCTATCTCAAATAACTTAGTTCTAAAGGATCTGACCACATGATAATTAGCTGAATCTATCATGACTAAATCAGGGGCAGTTCATGTTTGTTAAAAAAGAAAGTGTAATAATTTTGGAAAGACATATCCTTCTTTGGGCTTGGGCGGCTAGAGGAACACTTAACTTTACCCTACAACAAAATTCCAGAAGGAAAATGTATTTCTCTGTCTTTGGCAAGTAAGAACTGCTTTTTTGATTGGCTGCATATAACTTTAAAGCTGTCTGTATTGTACACTTAGATGCTCATCCGAGTGGTTTACTCTGATAAATAGGAACCCAAGGAAAATAGAAGATCAGCTTTCATGAGCAGAAATATAAAGTTTTGGACCAATCTCTGCTTACAGAAGATGATCTGGAATCTTACTTGAGTTACTTCCTCTAACATTACACTGTAATGTGAGCAGAATAGCTTGCTGAGTATGGCGAAACATTCCTTTAATGTATCCTGCAATAGCTGGCAATGTTTGGAAATTCCATGATTCTTTACAGAAAAGTAGTACGATACTAAAAAGCAAAACAAAAAGCAGGGATGAACTGACTTTTTGTCAGATGCTGCATGAACTATAGCTAACTAATTGAATCAAAAGGTGCTTTGTCTTTACTAGGGTTGCCAGGTTCCTGGCCTGAGACTGATCCTGTATCTTTAGGAGAAGAGAAAGTCAGCCAAGTGCAGGTGTTCTTGCAACCCTGTAATGGGAAAAACCACAGGGTGGAATTTTCCCTTCCCCCTGCACATGTTTATTTTTAAAAGTTGTGCAGGGGGAAGGGAAAATTCCACCCTGTGGTTTTTCCCATTACAGGGTTGCAAGAACACCTGCACTTGGCTGACTTTCTCTTCCCCTAAAGATACAGGATCAGTCTCAGGCCAGGAACCTGGCAACCCTAGTCTTTACTGTTAAAGCAAACCAGCCCCAGACAAAAATCCTAGGTCTGATTATGCTGTATCACTTGGCCAGTTGGCTCATTACTTTGCATTTTTCTGCTCTATTGGTCTTTTGATATGAGACCTTTATAATAGATTGTTTTTACAACATGTTCTTGCTGAAAACGACACACTCTCCCTAAAGCCACGCGTAGATGGAGAAAAGTGTGAGATGTGGGCCACACAATGATATACAATAGCTGCATTTTTGCTAATCAGGAAGAAACTGTGCTGATTTTGCCCACACAGCATAGAGGTCTTTGAATATGTTGAGTGTTGACCCTTCTAGACATCTCACACTCAAAAAGAACATTTGTTTCAAGTTTGGAAAAATCTTTGTTAACTTTAATTTCTATATATATGCTTGCCTACATTTCTTAGGTAAGGATGACATGTAACCAGAAAGAGCTATAGTCCAGAAACAAAAATGTTAACAGTTTTGTAAAGCAAGGGTAGGGAGGGAACCTGTGGCCCTCCACGTCCTGCTGAACTACAACGCCCATAATCCTTGACCATGGACCATGTTCTCTGAGGCTGATGGAAGCTAAAATCTAACAACATCTGGAGGGCCACAGGTTCCCCATGCCCCTCATAAAGGAGCTGGATATTATGAAGCTTCTTTGGTTCTCTAGATTTACAATTTACATTTCTAAATTGATAAAGCCCCCTTTCTATTCTTTTTGCAAGACTTGATTTATTTTTAAAAAATAAGTCCTAATTGTTTTAATAACTCAAGGTAAGGCTGGATGGAGTGGGATGCCACCCCACTTCTTTTCAAACTAAAATATAACCATAGATATAACTTATTTTCAGGTAGGCCTCAGACCTAACCATCCTACTTCCTTTTTTCTTCCTGTTTTAAACCAACCAGCTTCCTTTCCCCCCCCCTCCCACTTCAGGCAAGGGCATGTTACTCAAAGTGTTCTTGCCTCACTGTAACACTAATTTCTCTCTCCACCAGCCATACTATCACCTTTTAGTTGCACTCTTGTTTATAATGCTCCTCAGAGAAACTGTTGATATAACAGAAGCAAATGCAATTGAATGCAGTGCTTCCTAGGTTCTGAGGTGAAGCTGTGCTTGATGTTCCTATGAAATGTTGAGTGCTCTATCCAGGAATTACTCAGTTTTACATTTCCTCACTTTTTGGAATCTATGCCTTCATACCGCACTTAATGAGCTGTATTGTGATTTCTCTGAGGTTTTGAAGCATCAAATGCTAATTACAAAAGAATACTGCGAGTGAAGCATTTTCAGGTATGGCCTATTGCTAAGAAGCAGTTTGAACAGTTTGAAGAAGAAGCAAAAGAACCTTTCCCACAAAGATACTGCAAGTCCCATGTAACACCAAAAGTAAAAAGGGGGGACCATGATTCTCTCTCTTCTTTTGTTGTGTTATTTGAATATCTGAAATGTCTCTAAAGGAAAAGTATTATCTGGAACTTTCAGTCAATATATTCTTTTTCTTTCACTGTCTCTCATTTTTTCCCCTTGCCATGTTTATTCCCTCTGATTTTATCATGTAAGGGTTCACAGGAAATTACCTCAGGGCACCTTTCTAGGATGACAAATAAACAATATTTATTTTTTTTAGAATGCTTACCTTGTGCTATAAGGATGTTTAGCAAAACTAACCATCAAATATCTTTGCGAGTGAAGGGGCGAAATAAGACAAGGACACATCAGCTGGGTTGAACAAGGGCCACTTTATTAAACTATACAAAAACACCATTTAAAGTGACCTGCAGAGGGAAACCTAGGTGCGGAACTATCTATAAGCAAGCATCTTGCCATACAGCTCACAGGTGACCAGCCCCTGCTTGGGACAAGGGCAAGCCCCATCTGCTTACCCCTTCCGCCAGCCACACCCAGTAGGTGAGTAGGGGGGCCTTCTCAGGTCACCACCCCCCGGGGCCGCACAACCCTCGGGTGGATGAGTTAAGTTGGCCCCAAAAGCAGCCCATATCCTGCCCTCAAGCCGCAAAGTTGTCTACCGGGCCCAATTCAAGGTGTTGGTGTTGACCTTTAAAACCCTATACGGTTTCGGCCCAGTATATCTGAAGGAACGCCTCCAGAATCACTGATTGTGCCGCCTGACGAGATCAGCCTCGCAAGACCTTCTCTCGGTCCCACCGGTGAGAACAGCTAGGCTGGTACGGACCAGAGAGAGGGCATTCTCTGTTGTGGCCCCCACCCTCTGGAACTCTCTCCCTTTCGATCTCAGACATGCTCCCTCCCTGTCCAGCTATCGCCGAGCCTTGAAGACCTGGCTGTTCAGGCAGGCCTACAAGATTGGGACAGATTAACTTATGTTACAATTGAATTAATGAATGGTTTTTTAGCTTAAAATTTGATTATGTTGATCTGTATGTATTGTTTTTATTCTTGTTGTTCGTCGCCTAGAGTGTCCCTAACCTGGACAGATAGGCGGCTGAAAAATAAAATTTATTATTATTATTAAAGCTCTGACAGACAGGCCTCTGGAACCACCAATCACCTCCAAAGGTGCCTAAGGGGGCCACCGAGCTGTCCTTACCTATTTCCCTTTCGGCACTTTCCCGCCACAAAAAGGGGACAAATCTCTATTTAGTCCCCTTTTACCCACTGCCGAGAAGCACCTCTCGCAGACACCTCTGCAGGTCTGCCAAAAAGACGTTACCTGCGTCAGACAGGTGAACGCCATCGGCCCTGTACAGTTCACCCATCCAATGCTGAATGCAGGGTGTGAAATAGCCAACCCCTACTGCCCCAGAATAGCCAACCGAATTTGCCGGTTGGCCTTCTTTTGTGCTTGGTCCATCTCTATCGGGCTCCAGACACCACGCCAAACCCTTCGTGGGAGTATGTCTGACCAAAGCAGACGTACCCAAGGCCGACGTTGCCTTATTAACTGCATGCCATGCATGCCTGCCAAACTGAGGGCCATGCCCTTTCGTTGCAACTGAGGGCAATGCCCTTAAGTAACCGAGGCCATCGTTGCCTCCTGAACTGCATGTCCACACATGCCTGCCAAACTTAGGGCCATGCCCTTCCATTGCCTCCTGAACTGCATGTCCGCACATGCCTGCCAAACTGAGGGCCATGCCATTCCGTTGCCTTGCCAACTGCATGTCCGCACATGCCTGCCAAACTGAGGGCCATGCCCTTAAGTAACCAAGGCCATCGTTGCCTCCTGAACTGCATGTCCGCACATGCCTGCCAAACTGAGGGCCATGCCCTTCTGTTGCCTCCTGAACTGCATGTCCACACATGCCTGCCAAACTGAGAGCCATGCCCTTTCGTTGCCTCCTGAACTGCATGTCCGCACATGCCTGCCAAACTGAGGGCCATGCCCTTCCGTTGCCTCCTGAACTGCATGTCCGCACATGCCTGCCAAACTGAGGGCCATGCCCTTCCGTTGCGTTGCCAACTGCATGTCCGCACATGCCTGCCAAACTGAGGACCATGCCCTTAGGTAACCGAGGCCATCGTTGCGTCCCAAACTGCATGTCTGCACATGCCCGCCACCTGAGGGCCTTGCCTCAAATACTGAGTTGGGAATGACCACCACATGCGGAGATGTCTGCACTGAACCAAGCTGGGACAAAGTGGGTAGGAGCCCGTCCCAAAGTATTCCTCGCCAGCCAAGCCACCACACTGCAGCCCATTGACTGAGGCCTAACTGTAAGCCCAGGATAGGGTGCGCAGCTGCTCCATCCCTGTCCAGCAACATTGCCAGTCCATCAATGTTATACAGGTAAAACTCCCTTCCATGGAGACATCTGATTGCTGGAGGGCCCGTCGAGACAAATCTCCCTTGGATCCGGCCACCACCTCACCTATCCTAAAAGCTCCAAAAACCAGCATAAGGGCTGCTGCCTGGAATAGTCTGGCTTCATAGCTTGAGGAGTATACTGTTTTTCACTGGCCCACCATACTCAATAAAATGTCCCGTGAGAAAGGGCATCGGGGATCGAGGGTGGCAGGGTGTTCTCTAGCCCACCCAGCTAACATACGGCGGACTCTGAAGTCCCTGGAATAAGTGGGAAAATCATCAGCCTTTACCTCGAAGTGCTTGGACTGAGAGGCCCAGTCTCCAGCCATTCACTAGGCAATCCCAGCAGGTGACTCACTGAATAGGCCACTCTGGTGCATAGCCCTTGCCGGCCCAGAAGTCCTGGGAAAAACCCCTCCTGCATTCTGATAGCTGTGGAGCATGCTGGGGCAACAGACCGGCTTATGGCCATCTTTGACTCTGCTCCCCAATCTCCCAATGTGCGGTTGCACAGCACAGCTGAACCACTCCATCTGAGTCTACTTTACCATGCCCCAAAAGAAAACATTAAAATCTGGGCACTAGAGAACAAAGGAACAGACAAGGGCCATAACCCTACCGTTCCGAAATAGAAGGAAGTCACAGACCTGTCCCATGACCATGTTATCCCACTAAAATGGATGGGAGAGTTCCCAAGCCTCACTGCCTATAAGTCCAAGCCTGCAGCCAGCACAAAACCCCCGATGCATCCACAGACTTCCAGTTCTACATCCCAGCCCTACCTAGAGATGCTATGGACCTTCAGCCTACAGTTCAGAGGCTCTAGCCCTGAGCTATGTCACGTAATTCTACAGCAAGTTAGTTAGTTCTTCTCCAGGAGTGTGGGAAAACTAGACCAAATGATTTGGGCCAGAATATAAAATGTAACCTGCAGTTTGGCTCTAATTTCTTGATCAATATTTGATCACAACAAGCATTAAATTATTATACAGCCACAAACCTGAACCTGTAGTAAGGCTGTGAAAGCCCTGCTACGACCTCATAAACCACCGGAAAAGACCTCTAATACCTGGAGGGCAGACAAGAAACACTTTCTTGGCCTAACTGGCATGAAGCCCTTACTGACTGACCACATGAGTATGATTGGTGGTGAATTAGATGGTATGCCCAGGAAGGTTAACACCGGGCAGGATGGTCCATTGACATAGCCATTAAGATGAACCAGTTACATAGCCATTCCATAATCTGTGACATCAGGTGTTAACATGCATCCAAATTTTTTACCCTCTCGTCCCGACAGCCCCTTCAAGGAAGGAGCTGAAGCGCTCCGTATGAGAATAGAGCAGCCTATATGTAATGCTCTACCTCATAGAATTGACTGAAAAGGCAAAAACCCAGCAGCTATAAATCCCCTTGTATCCCCACAGTAGATGAAAAAACAGATTAGATGTCATACTTTCCCATAGGCAGTGCATTAACTAACTGGTAGGAAGCCATTACTGATTGCCATTGTGTCTATGCCCAAGACAAATTTAAGAGCGCAGGCCCTTAAGGCAAGCCCTGAGACTACAATATGGGATCCAGAAACTGAAAGAAAACCCCATAACAAAACAGGAACTGGGCAGTCTGCAAGCAAGGTCCCAGTAACAGGGAGGAACGCTTTCCTTGAGCAGCTACTGCTGGGTGCTTCTCCTCACTGCTGTGAGGGCCACTGGCCTCATATTTCCCTGTTTCACATAAAGAAAGGAAATAATTTATGAGTAAGCACACTTTCCCAGCCACCATTTTAGTGCAGCTAACCCAGTTCCCCAAAGCACAGATACTGGAGATATGGCGCTGCCACCCATATTTGGCCCACTGCAGTGGCCTCCCCCTTGTAGGCTTCCAAACACCTATCATAATAGATGTCTAAAATGCAAAATTAACATCCTATATCCCTTTCTAGTAAATGATATCATAAATCCAAGAGCAGCAGATGCTGAGGATGTGTTGCTGTCACCAATATGTGGCTGCACTATAGCAGGTTTTCCAACACATATCAAAATAGATGAGCCAATGCAACAGTTGCACGCTATATGTAATTCCAGGTAATGATATCAGAAGTCCTACCTAAAATGTAATTTCAGGTAATGATGTTTCGTTGTTGGTGCCACAATCCTCAGTAAAGGGGGGAAGAGTCTGCCTGGACCTTAAAAGGCAGCCCTATGGCAATAAGACTCTAAGATCCTGTAATATGAGGGATCTCTATTAGGCAAATTGGGCTTTCCTCTTTATTCCTATTCCCCAATCAATATGATTACCATCTGCTAAACTTTCTATTCCTAACTAAATTCAGGTAAATGAATTTAACAACCTTACCTGTTTTAGTTTTATTGCTGTTTTGATGTTGTGATACTTATATATTATGACTTTGTACATCGCTCAGAGTGGCTCGGTTTCCAGCCAGATGGGCGATAAATAAATCGCAGAAATAAATAAATAAATAAATAAATGCCTCTTCTGTCTCAGAGTGAACAAATAGCCTGAAATTAGCACTTGGAATGCAAAAGGACCGCTCACTTAAGATACAGCGATTTAGACATTTTCTAGCAAACTCTTATCTCCGCCCTTATTATCATATAACTATGAAAGGCTAAAAAGGCTCACTAGGCCCCACCAATATACTAGTATGTAGTATAATAATCATATAATTAAGTACTTCAAACCTCATACATGCCCGGGCCTAGCAAGAAGTTGTACCTATACCTGGGCCCAGCAAGAAGTCATAAGCCTCACAAAAGGGCTCTGCCATCACATCATGCATCCACCCTGTAATAATATAATAAAGAACCAACCTGTGTATATCATCAGGGGGGGCTAAGCTGGATGAGGGATTTGTTGCCCTCCAAACAATAGCTAGAATGCCTTGCAAGTCCTGAAAATAGCTGCATTTTCCTGCTGGTCTGCCTATCACATAAGCTGATTTTTAGCTTGCAAAGCTGCTGAGCCATGGCTGACTTGGACCACAATCTGAGTCTGGCGGATGCCCTGACGGAGCCCCAGCCGCAGATCGAGGAGGAAGTGAAACGGGATTTCATCGCCACCCTGGAAGCGGAGAAATTTGACGATACGGTTGGAGAAACGGTTGGCAAAACGGACTATGTCCCTCTTCTAGATGACGACGACCCAAAGTCTGGGAACCAGGAAGTGAAAACCAAACCCCATGTGGATAACGTTCCTGTGGAGCGTATGTTGGCAACTGGACCGGCAGCCGTGGTCGAGAATGGCGATCATGGGATAGAAAGCTCCAAGAAGGGTACGATTTTAATGGCCCCTATTTAGTACACCAACAGCCTTTAGTATGAACAAATATAGTGTTTGGTGTTTTTGATGTTTTATATGTTTTTTGCTTTGTACGTCGCTCAGAGTGGCTGGGTAGCCAGCCAGATGAGCCACTAAGAAATCAAATAAATAAATAAATAAATAACCTGCGGGGTGGGCAATCCTCCCCCTATGTCTGGGCCTAGCAAGAAGTCATAAGCCTCACAAAAGGGCTCTGCCATCACATCATGCATCCACCCTGTAATAATATAATAAAGAACCAACCTGTGTATATCATCAGGGGGGCTAAGCTGGATAACCTGCGGGGGTGGGCAATCCTCCCCCTATGTCTGGGCCTAGCAAGAAGTCATAAGCCTCACAAAAGGGCTCTGCCATCACATCATGCATCCACCCTGTAATAATATAATAAAGAACCAACCTGTGTATATCATCAGGGGGGGCTAAGCTGAACCTGTTGGGGGGAGAGTGCTCAGAGGGAACTTAAACTAGAAGGATTCGATACAATTTCTTTTGTTCATCCCTTTTATTCTGATTTATTTTTAATTTCCCTTTATATGCATGAGTCTGTCTTTAACCAGTGTATTAGCATGACTATATTTAATTTTGTTTGTATATCCAGTAGTCTCATTTATTTTTAAACTTCCTGTGTCTTTCTTTTAACCAGCAGCAGCACTAACATCGCGCTGCTCAATAAAAAGCCTCAATCAACCCCTCCACAACTGCTAGGTGGGGGGGTACCGGACGTGCCGCTGCTAGGCCCCACTACGAGGCCCACTGGTCAGGTCCCTTTACGAGGCCTGCCCCAGTCGCAGCCACGCCGCAATGTTACCACCCACAGCTGTTGGGGCTCCCAAAACCCCCTCTGGGGGTAACCAATTAGGCCTAATAGGTCCAACCAACACCGACTGTCCTGCAGCTTTCTCTGCTATGTCCCTCGTCGTCCTCTCGTCGTTCGCTGAAAGAGGAGGTAGGAGGGGCGGCCTGGCCTTAAATAGGCCCATGGCCCCTCCCCTCCCCTCCCCGCCGCACGTCACACACACATAACGCTGCGACACACGATGTTGCCCTTAACAAAGATGGCTGCGGCAGCATCGCTCCCTCCTCGCAACTATGCCCTGCTTATCCATGCTGCGCAGGTAAGTGGGGCTTCATTTCTCCCCTCCCAGCCACAAATGCACTGGGTAGTCTGGAATTCAGCACAAACATGCCATCTGGTCTTTAGCAATTCAGCTGCTACTGACACTCAGTCTAATAAGATTGTATCTACAGTCTACCTTTAACGCATTCTTATAAGAACTCACTGCTGACAGCCTTTGAAAAGTATATATTGGGGGACAACATTTGCCACCATAAATATGAAGTTTGAAGGCTATACATTTTATTATTGACCCATCAGTCATTTGATACCAAACACAACAAGCAAAGAGAGTTTGCTTTAACATGTAAATGTGTGTGAATCAGAATGACACAATGGAAGTGATAGAGATCACACTGGTAGAACCAAGATCTAATTGTAATTTGGAGCTACAGACTCACATGCTAAAATTTCAATGTATTTATCAGGCAAATGAACGCTTTTGCTCCCCAACGACTCATTTTTCCTCATTAGTCTTACTTCTAATTGAAATGATGAGTGGTGCAACTTATCTAAGCAAGGAAGTCATTTCCCACTGCCAAATAAGACATTAAATAGGAAAGGAGTGTAAAAAGACCAAGTAGATTGACTTGACTATGCAATGATAATAGCACTGTTGTTAATTTTTCTCATCTAGAATGTTGTTGTTATGTGCCTCCAAGTCAACTATGACTTATGGCAACCCTATGAATCAGTGACCTCCAGCAGCATCTGTCATGAACCATCCTGTTCACATCTTGTAAGGTCAGGTCTGTGGCTTCCTTTATGGAATCAATCCATCTCTTGTTTGGCCTTCCTCTTTTTCTACTCCCTTCTGTTTTTCCCAGCATTATTGTCTTTTCTAATGAATCATGTCTTTTCATGATATCGAAAGTATGATAACCTCAGTTTCATCATTTTAGTTTCTAGTGATAGTTCTGGTTTAATTTGTTCTAACACCCAATTATTGGTCTTTTTTGCAGTCCATGGTATCTGCAAAGCTTTCCTCCAACGCCACATTTCAAATGAGTTGATTTTTCTCTTATCCGCTTTTTTCACTGTCCAACTTTCACATTCACATAGAAATTGGGAATACCATGGTCTGAATGATCCTGACTTTAGTGTTCAGTGATACATCTTTGCATTTGAGGACCTTTTCTAGTTCTCTCACAGCTGCCCTCCCCAGTCCTAGCCTTCTTCTGATTTGCTTGGATATACGGGTATAATATAGCTAGCCTATGCATAGACTGATCTAAAAAATTAGGTGACTCTCTGTAATTTATCTATCAGCTCAGTGGATAAAAAATGGGGCAAGGTTATTTATCAAAAGATGCTGGATCAATGCTGGATATCTTATTACATGAGAGTACTACTATGCCCAGAACCATCAAACTTTGCCTGAGATAGCATTGAATTCGTTTATTTTAAGCTAATGTGCTATGGAAATCAGCCTTTCTGGAAGTTTACTTCCATTCTGAAACTTCATTCCCTATCCACAGAACTACATAAAATAGCTTCTGAAAAAGCATACAGCTCCATCGGTTTGACTGACTCAACTAGGCACTTGGAATATTTTCTAAACAGTAATACAGAGAAGCTTCAATCTCATTGGGGCTCTCAGACAGGATCTGCGTCTTCATAGTCTCAGGTTAATCATGTACCTAATTTTCTGATTATTGACTTGTTCCCACAAAGGATTCAACTTACTTTGGCATATCAGCACTCATCAGTGATAAACTGTCAAGTGAAGTTTTATATTCTTTTCACAGACCAAATTTTTAAACTGCAGGAACATGGGGTTTTCAATTTTAACTTTAGGACATCACCCAATGTCAAATTCAGATTATTGCTATTCATCTAGTGAGATGTAAAGGAGAATAAACTTATATTGCCACTTTCATTTTGATATGGAACACACTGACTGTTTGTTCCTAGCATTACATTAAGCAAGTGATGGATCCTACTCAGTTGTGCTACCTTATTGTCAAGGTTTATAGCTGTGCAGAAAGTTAGTGCATAATTTTTGGTTACTGAAACAGGTGAATATTGTTAACTCAAGCCATGATAAAAGAAGGACTGAGGCTTTTGTCCAGGGAATGCTTGGGCTGTGGGCTCCTGCAGGGAGAAGTGGGGTTGCCGGGTTCTTGGCTTGAGACTGATCCTGTATCTTTAGGAGAAGAGAAAGTCAGCCAAGTGCAGGTGCTCTTGCGACCCTGTAATGAGAAAAACCACAAGGTGGAATTTTACCTTCTCCCTGCACAACTTTTAAAGATACAGAAGACCTCTTGGTTGCTAGGCCCGACCTCCAAGAGGTCTTCTGTATCTTTAAAAGTTGTGGAGGGGGGAGGGAGAATTCCACCTTGTGGTTTTTCCCATTACAGTGTTGCAAGAACACCTGCACTTGGGTGACTTTCTCTTCTCCTAAAGATACAGGATCAGTCTCAGGCCATGGACCTGGCAACCCTAGGGAGAAGGCACAGGAGAAACCTTAAAGAAAGGTTTGTAGATTTAAAAACTTATTAAAGACAACAATAAAGTCAAATCCCAGGATAGAATGTGCATTATGGATTTGCTGTGTTGGGGCAATGTTAAGGGGATGGAACTGAATTTCTTCCTGCTAATTCTCTCTTCAAACTAAGAACATCCAAAATGACAAAAAAGTGGAATACAGCTGCATCCCTGCAAATGCTACTATGAATACAGTGAGGCAACCTAAGACACATTATATGCCGTATGTTCTGCAGAGATTTGCACTAGCAATAAATATTATGGGAGATGCAAGGTTCTTGCAGAAAGCAACAGTTCTGCAACTCAAAGAGATTCTTGCAGAAACAGAGTAAGTATCCCCAGATCTCAGAACATGATCCCATCACAAATTAAAATTATCACCAACATGTTTCCTGTACATTTTTGCTCCCATAAAGCATCTTAAATATTAGACAGGCACTGTCTCTGTTATCTTTTTGGCGCCTATTGAAGACCTTCTTCTTTCAACAAGCCTTTTAAGTTAAGACCTTGTCCCAGTCTGTGTTGGAATTGCTTTTTAATATGTTTTAAACCTTCTTTGTTTTTTTGTTTTTTAAAAAGTATGTTTTTAACCTTTTTTAAAAAAAATGTTTTGAAAGCTTTTAAAAAATGCTTTTAATTATGTTTTGTTTTAATGTCTTTTAAACTCTGTTTTTATGAAGTATAAGTGTTTTCAGTGCTTTTGTTTGCCGCCCTGGGCTCCTGCTGGGAGGGAGGGCGGGATATAAATCAAATAATAAATAAATCTTCATACAATACCTGGACATGTGAAGGTGGCAATCCTCTTCTTATATAGACAGCAAAAAGAGCATCTTTCCCTAAGGATATATTGAATTTCAGGAATTGTGGCTGTGTGATATGGATTTGTGACCGCCAGAATACTCCTTGTGGTACTTCCTGAGTGACCCTCCGTCCGACCTCTGCTTCCCCGCTATCTATGCTGTTGTTTCTAGCGGCCCAAGGTCCTGGAAGACAAGAGCCAATAAAAGCAGATGAGAGTCGGATTCAAATGTCTATATATTTAGCAGTCTCATTTAAGATGAAACTGTGTGGCAATCTTAGACGTCAAAGCAAAATTTAATTGACAAGACTAATTTACCATCCGCAGTTTAAAAAAAATCAGTAGTGAAAGTAGACTGCTTTCAATAGAGTTATATCAGTTGCAAGAGTGTGAATCTGCTTCTAGAAAGCTATAAACTTGCTCCCTGGGGCTTCTGAAATCTTGCATACAGCTTCCTCTCCCATTTTTAATTCCATGATTGCTCTTTACTGATCAAACATAATAAGAGCAGAGAGGCAGCTAAGCACATTAAAAGCTCCTTGCAGTCTTTTCAACATCCTAATGTGAATGGGATATAAAAATAAACCCACAAGGGAAAGTAAGGGAGTAATTTCAAAAGGGAAAGTAAAGGAGTAATTTCAATGTAAATTCACTGATTGAAGACTTTTATTCATCATATGTCAAGTACCAAGTAAGTTCATAAACAATCAAAATATAAAAAGATTACAGAAAATAAAGGTAAATAATTTAGATTTGCTGCTGCTAAATATAAGACTAGAATGAAATGAAATGTATTGTTTTCAGAAGATCCATGTGGCTTGGAACTTGATCAGCTGAAAATAAAATTCTTTCTCCAATATAGTTGAAATAACCCTTGCTGATTGTGGGAAGATTTGTCTTCTTTCTGGAAAACAGCTTTGGACTTCACCTGGGAAAACTGAAATTTTCGATGAATAGTGGTAGAGAAATATTTTGAAATGCAACATAAGATAGGTCTCACCTCATAATTTCATCATCTTTAGATAGGAAATTTCTGTTCATGATTGGTGTGTGATTGGTGTGTAGTAGTATAACCATGAGGACATAAGAATTGCCTTGCTGGTTCATTTCATTTCATGCAGAACAGTCTTCCTAGAAAGCTCAGAAATGTGGCATAAAGGTACAGCCATCTTGATATTTGTCCACAACTTCTTATAGAAGTTCTGTTTTTTAGCTTTGTGGTTACCATCAAATGTTTAATCAAATGTTTGTCTAATGTTTTTAAAGAAGTTTAACCTATAGTCAAAATCTCATCTTGTGCCAAGGACCAGAACATTTTGTCATTCAGTTTAATTGGGTGACTTCTTGAGTGACTTTTCTGGGAGACTTCTTGAGTTGTAGTGTTTTGTGAGGGACTAACTTTGGTTATGAGAAACATCAGTAAACATATACAGATCTCATGCTTCTTTTAAAAAAATGCTTTCATTGTTATATCTGAAGAAAATGTGAATGGGATGCACAGGTCTCAGATATGTAAACATCTTGCACATTAATCTGGGCCAAGATAAATGTGATATAGAAGATACATGAACAGGCACATCCACTTTTTATTTTATTGTAATGCAGAGGGTTGTGTGTGTGTATGTATTAGGGTTGTAAGGTTCCTGGCCTGAGACTGATCCTGTATCTTTAGGAGAAGAGAAAGTTAGTTAGGTAATTAGTTATTCTTTATTTATATCCCGCCATCCTTCCAATACTGGAACTCGCGGCGGCTTCCAGATAAAAGCACATATAATTAAAACATACAGAATCTACATTAAAATGAAATTAAACTAGAAAGTCCGCCAAGTGCAGTTGTTCTTGCAACTCTGTAATGGGAAAAACACAAGGTGGAATTCTCCCTTCCCCCTGCACAACTTTTAAAGATACAGAAGACCTCTTGGTTGCCAGGCCCGGCCTCCAAGAGGTCTTCTGTATCTTTAAAAGTTGTGCAGGGGGAAGGGAGAATTCCACTTTTTCGTTTTTCTCATTACAGGGTTGCAAGAACACCTGCACTTGGCGGACTTTCTCTTCCCCTAAAGATACAGGATCAGTCTCAGGCCAGGAACCTGGCAACCCTAGTATGTATGTATATATACATTCAGTTCAGGGTCAGGGATTTTAAAACAGTTTTTCCATGCTACTTTCCAAATAAAATCACTAATACACATACATACAAAGTGTGATTGGCACCACTGGAGAAAACATACAGGCATCCATATAATACCTTTGAGATGGATTCAGACTTATGCTAAGCACAGTTTTGCTCACATGATGTACCACTGTAGGAAGTGTATGGTAGATGATTTTCACCAGTTCCTCCTTTCCCCTGTAGCTCCATGCAAACCTGCTTCTCTTTGGAAATAGCATGGGAGCAGACACTAGGGGCAGACACTGAAAATTGCTTTCCGCTTCTTTCAGTGGAAGCTTCCAATGGATCCAGCATCTTCCACAAAAAGGAGCCCTTCCATTAGAGAAAATGCAACTTTGGATCCAACCCTTTATGTTTTGTCCCAGGGATTAAATAGGGAAATATATTTAAATCAGGAAAATGGTGCAGGGAGTTACCTTCTCCCTTTTCCCAAATTCAAACTGGGGACCCTATGACTGTTTTTAAAATTAAATAACAAACAAACAAAAACCTGGGAGATTTTGTTTATAGATCTCCTACATCAGATCTAATTTGGTCCTCAGGCCTTATAGTGAAAGTGCCTGCCACTCTTGTTAGTGTTTCTTACAATGCCCAAAGCTGCTCAGAGAGAATGTACAACAAAAGCAAATGTAAATGGTTAATTCAGATTTAAATAAAATAATTACTGGAGCATGACTCAAGTATATCTAATGCTTGCATATACTTTAACATGCCAGATGGTTAATACTATTGTTACTAAAATCAACACATTTGGCTTTTCTGTCATCATATATAAATAACCTGAAACAGATTGAGGTCACTGTCTCTTACTCAAGATAATTTAGGGTTGGCAACCTTCTTGGGTCAGTGGGCACACTTCGAGATCTGAAAAAGCTCCAGGGGTTCCAGTCACAAAAATGGCTGCTGGGGGTGTGTGCCATAACATAAAATGGCTGTTACATTTAAAAAAGCAGAAAACAGTTCCACAAAATGGTGTGGCATCAGAAGAGGTACTTAAATTAGCCATCACATCACTCACTCACAGAAAGAAGCTCTTTGCCTCTATTCAGAACAGATGGGAAGGTAAATAATATCTGGCATCCAATAAAATGTGACCATGTTTAAGGGTGTGTGTTTAATGTGGGAGAGACTAAAAGAGTGAAAACAGGAATTGAGTAAGAAGGCAAATTGTATCATGTGCTTTTTGGATTTCTGAGGACTATTTACTGAAATCTCTTACAGGCAGCATAGGAGGTACTGGCAGGAACACTAATGACAACACATACAACACTGGTTTTCTTCTCACAGAACATGAATTAAGACCAGTACTTCATGGTGTTTTGACCCAATCAGACCTTGATGCAAGAACATGGTTAGGATGCTCTGTGTCCTTCACGTTTGCCCAAAACACAATATGAAGGAAAACAAACCATGAGCTGATCAAAGGAGGAATGACATCTGATTCTGCCTTGAAAAATGGCTATTCAGCACTTCCGGGAAGGGTGACTTAGCCTGTGCCTGCTTTTGAGACGGGCTCCTGCCTCAAAAGAAGCTTATTCAGATATATCAGTCAGTTTTTTCTTTTTTTTTTGACTGATTAAACTTCTCCCGGGTAGGGAGAAACGAAGAGATTAACCTCAAAGCCTATTTTTGTTGGGACGACCAGATCTCATTAATTTATGGGACGAGGTCCAGCCGACGAAGGTGGGACGGATTTTCAACAGCAAGCTCTATCTGTTAAAGCGAACGTTCATCTTATCTTCTAAGAGAGAACGCACTAACAGGCAAGCACCCTTCTTTCTATATTTTTCTTTTACTTGACTTAAATTGTTGCTGTTTAAAAGAGATTTGCCAGATTGATCGGTTTTTGACATCTCACTGGGGAGCCGTAACTTCTCTCTGCTACGCACTAATTAATAGCTTATCTCTGTTTTTGTTGCAAAAAGCTGTCCTGGATTTGCATTCTAAAGATACACACAGAAGAGGGATTTCTATTCCAGATTTTTATTTTGAAAAATATTATACTGTTTTGAGACTACTCTCTTTTTGGTCTATTTTATTTTGACGAATCTGTTTCTTGACGATTGCCATTAATTGTTTCGATCCTGGGAACTGCATTTTTTTTACTTAACTATTGGAGAGATAAGGCTGTCTGCTCTGTTTATACTGTGATGTCACCAAGTTTGGAGTATTAACCCAATTGTTGCTGAAATAAGAAGTGGTTTTCCTATATTTTTCTTTTAAAATGGCAATTAAGAAAGTGGCTGAGAATCTGGAAATAACTATGTTTCAGAAAATAATGGATGAGATTGAGATAACGAAAATTGAATTGAGTAAAATGAAGCAGGAGATTAAAGATATAAGGGTCCCTGTGAGAGAGGTGACCCTGGAAGGGGTCCCTGTGAGAGAGGAGACCCCGGAGATTGGAACAGGGGTCCCTGTGAGAGAGGAGACCCTGGAGACTGGAATAGGGGTCCCTGTGAGAGAGGAGATCCCGGAGATTGGAACAAACGTGGAACAGGAACAAGATTTGGAGTCTATGGACTTTAGAAATAAAATCTATTGTTTGGAACTCAATGTTATCTCTGAAGAAATTAATGAAGATTCTAGAGATAAAGTTATCAATGGCATGGATTATCTTCTGGACTGGAATGATGTGATGGAGCCCAATATAGAGAAAATCTATGGAATTAACTGCAGCCATGTGACAATGGAAAAACTTTTAAGAGATGACTCAGTGTATTTTGAAAAAAAGAACAGAGATATGATTTTACAGCAGTATTTCAGCAACTTATTCAGAATGGATGGCAAGAAAATATTTGGGATAGAGGTAATTCCCATCAGACTCTTACTATATGACTATGGCTTTGACAGCAAGATTATTATGGAATACTGATAATGGAAGATTGGATATTGAAATTACTGGACTTAACAAGACTACTGAAGATGGAAGATGGAAAATGGAACTAATAGAGATAATAGAACAATGGCTACTGAAATTACTGAACCTAACAGATTCTGATGTGATGGATTAATTGAAATGTTTATTTTGACTATGGTTATGACAATAAGATTATCATAATTAGTAATGAGATGGATTAATCGATATGCTTATCTGGAAAAAAAAAATTGATAGATATATTTCTTAAAGAATTGAAACCTCTCTTTGACTTTTTGTGGAAAGAATAAAGTAATGTTTATGAGATTTGATGATTAAGTAAGATAACTACTGGAGGAAAGTGATTTTATAATATGACTTAAGAGACAGGATTGCTATATATTATAGACTTATAACTGATTTGATCTTTGACAAATGGGAAGTCAATATTTTACTCTTTATTTTTTATTTTTGTTTTTTTTTTTTTCTTTTTTCTTTTTGTTTAACTATTTTTGATTTTGTTTTTTGTCTTTGAATGTTTTATGATTTTGTCTTGTATGTTTTATGAAAATCTGAATAAAAATTATTGGAAAAAAAAAAAAGAAAAATGGCTATTCAGCGAGTGTGGTGTGGTGACTCAAGTGACCGGATGTAGACTGGGAAGAACTAGGTTCAAATCCCTGGGTTAGCTACAAAGGTTAAAGTAGCCCTCTCTCAGCCTAACCTACTTTGCAGGTTTATTGTGAGGGAAGTGGGATGGACCATGTATGCCACACTGAGCTCCTCAAAATACACTCCACTGTAAAGTGTTGTTAAAATGACGGATGTTCCTAGAAGCTACCCACAGATATTAAAGTATATGACTCCATAATTATGATTCAATCCGTTACAATTCTAAAAAGTTAAGGGGACAGGTCCTGAACAGCCATCAGGCCTGGTACTTGAAAGGTTAGTGGAGGCCCAGCACTTGTTGGCGCAACATCTGTGCTCCCTGAGACATTTACCAGGTCATGAGACCTACCTCTGACATCGTTGACACCTAGGGTTACCAGACCTATTTATATATTTATTATTAAATTTATTGGTCGCCCATCTGGCTGATTGTCCAGCCACTCTGGGCGATGTACAAAATAAAACATACAAATACTTTAAACATTAAAAATCGGAAGCAATAATAGTAAAAGCTGGAGACTCCGGTATTTGGGGGTCCCCTCCGGGTGAGTCACCTTAATCTCCAGACTTTCAGCTTTCATTTAAAAAAATTAAGTTTCTAGGTGGTCTGGTTCCAGAGATATACACCAAAAAGTCAGCTGCCCCCAAAACTTCTTAGTTGCTCGAAATTCTGCTCTAATCCCTGCCCTTTCAGGTTTTTAGCCAATAAGAAGTCAGGGTTGTGATTGACAAGGAATTATAGAGTCAAAATGTAGAGTCAAATTGAATTGTCTGCCTTCAAGTCAATTCTGACTTATGGAGACCCTATGAATAGCGTTTTCATGGTAAGCAGTATTCAGAAGGGGGTTTACCATTGCCTCCCTCTGAGGCTGAGAGGCAGTGACTGGCCCAAGACTCAGAAACGTGCTTTTTCCTGCTTTTCTGAACATCTCACAGATTGAATAAGTAAGCTTTCAGTCTTTTTCTCTCTTGTGTGTAGGAGTCAGACAGGTTTAAATGTTGAAGAGGGCAGTGTTTTGCAGACTTCCCAAATTGAAGCTTTAATCATCTTTCCTCTTCTCCCATGCATTTTAACAGCATTTTAATAACGTGTTTTTAACTTGCTTATCTGTTTTTATGGGTTTTAATGGTTTAAATTTGTATACTTGTTTTTAATGTTTTTAATTGCTGTAAACCGCCCAGAGAGCTTCAGCTGTGGGGCGGTATATAAATGCAGTAAATAATAGTAATAATGATAATAATCCAGGGCTTGCTTTTCCAGAATAAACATACCCAGAGTAAATCCCACTGAATTCAATAGGAATTCCTTTTGAGTAGACATGGTTAGGATTGTGCTGTGAATTGATGGGACTTTTGAGTGAACGTAGGAAAGAATTGTGCTTGTGTTATATATCTTTCTCTTCCCCTCCAATCCTATTTTTAAAGCAATTAGGCAGGGTTTACTTAGGTATCACTGTTTTTATTATGTAGGAAACTATTACTGATTTTATTTTTTTTAATGTTCTGCAATGTTCAACTGGTTTTGACAATAAAATATTATATGGGGTGTATGTATTTTTACATTTCCAGTGTGTGTGTGTATGGGAATTTTTCCAACAACACTGTGAGGTAGGGTTGCAGTCTGGAAACCAAGGCAGCTCACACTAAGAAATAAATCCCTTTAAAAACCAATAACCATAAAACAAGTATACAGTAGGGCCCCGCTCATACGGCAGGTTAGGTTCCAGACCTCCTCCGAAAAGCGAAAACTGCCGAAAAGCGGATCAGCTATAGAGCGGGGGTCTGCCGGAGGAGGAGATCAGCTGTAGAGCGCTACAGCTGACCTTCCCCTCCTCTGGTGAGATCAGCTGGAGAGCAGGGAGCTCCATCCCCCGCTCCAGCTGATCGCCCTGCTGGCAACGTATTAGCAGAACACCAAAAGGCGGGGCGCAGAGAAGCGGGGCATACTGTAAACAGTTGCAAAACAGCTTAAAGTGGCATGATTCTGAATTTTGGGTTGTGTGAATGAAGTTGCTTATCACTTGAGGTTACAGTTTTGCCTGTTTGAGTAAGCCCCACTGAATACATTGGGAGTTGCTTCTGAATTAATAAACGTAGGATTGCACTATAAATATCTTTACAGGTTGTGTAAATAATAAATATATTTGATAGTCATGTTTATACAAATATTCCTTCATTTTTCATATTTTTGGTTAGGAATCCTGACTGGTTGCGAGATGCTTAGTTTCCTGCCTTACTTGTAGGAATCTTGTTGTAGTTGGTATGGTATTGCATTTAAGAAATCATCACTGTCTTTTGTTCTTCTTTTTCTATTTGCATTTCATTTACCTTTATCCTCACTCCCTTTCATCCATACAAGCAACAACAGTGGTTCCACGCGCTCTGCTCAACCTTCTTAAACCCACTGATGATGCATCTTGTTGTTTGTTTCTTGTCCGATAGTGGTAAAAGAGAATTCACATATTTGGAAGTGTGGCTGCAGTTGTTGTTCCCAAGCTGCTACCTATGAAGGTAGACCAAATCATGTGTGCTTTCTCTCTGTCAATTATATTCACTGGAATTGGGTTGGCTGATAAAGTGAGTTTATAGCAGCTCACAGGGGAGACAGAAAAGGGCAGAGAATCTTCTTACTCATTACTCAGACCTCTTTCTGAAGTGAACGGTCAAATCTGTAAAGAAATTTGGATGTTAAAAGGTAGGGGCAGGGCATTCCAGGCAGAGGGTTGCCAACCCTACTTGGATATGGATATCTTTGCTCTATCGACAACACAATCCAAACCATATTTACTGAGAAGTAAGTCCTACTGCGTTCTATGGGGCTTAGTCCCTTAGTGTGTTTAGAATTGCAGGTCTTTGGGCATTCATCTTTACTCCTGAGTGCTCCCATCTAACATCTCCTCAACCCTATGCCCCTTTCTTCCTACAATGGCCTTCTGGTGACTGGACTGGCCCAGCCTTAGAGCACTTTAACCCTTTTTGCCAGAAGCTAATTGGCTAGATTAAATGTTCCCTACCCAGGCTCCATCTTTTAGCTAATATTTTTATCTTAATTTCCAATCAGATAAATGTTTTTGTATGAATTTTATGCGCCAAGCAACTGTGGTTGATGCTTAATGTATCATGCTTAATGACATCACTTGGACCCGCCCCATGACATCACTTGGACCCACCCCATGATGTCACTTGGACCTGCACCATGATATCACTTGGACCCACCCCATGACAGCACTCAGGCCCACTCCCAAAATCTCAGGGTTTGGGATGCTTCTGACCTGGCAACCCTATTGATACCAGTTGCTCCTAGTTCATTGTTCCATCATCACCCAGCACCTTCATGAGCCTCAGTTAGACTAGTATAGAACACTACTTCTGAGTGAGGTGTGTCTGTGCATGTGCTGAATTGGTGCCTGGAAGATGTGATAGGTTGGATTAAACTGAATCCATTCCTGACAAGATGGAAGCACTTTAGGTTAGTGGTTCTTCAGTCCGAAAATTGGGTAGGTGGCCAGCCTTGGATGGAATCACACACACCTTGAAAGAGAAGTTGTGGAGCTAGAATTCTTGGATGCAGCATTCTGACAGGAAGTCCAGGCAGCGTCAGTGGCACAGCTAAGACGTTCCTGACTTGCATCCAATATCATGTTCTTCTTCGGTTTATGCTTGCATAATGGAACTTCCTTCCTCACCTCCCCCATGTGGCCCCTAAATCTGTTCTGGGTTTCCTCTACCCCCACCCCTCTGGAGCAGATTTGGGGAGGGCACGGGCCGGCACACAAGAGAAGAGGTGGAGAAGTTCTGTTGCACAAGCATAAATCCTTGCACTAACAGAATGTGCACTGCATACTGCCCACTGCTTGACCATAGAGATCCATCCAATCCCTTTTGGATTAATATAATATGCTCTAAGTAGGCTTCCCTTGAAAATGGTCCAAAAGCTACAGCTACTGCAGAATATGACTGCCAGATTGTTAAGAGGTCAGCTACTTCACAGGTTATTTTACTAAATCCAATTCTACAAAATCTGCACTAAACATATACTTGTTATTGTTGTTGTTATGTGCCTTCAAGTCGATTATGACTTATGGCGATCCTATGAATCAGTGACCTCCAAGAGCATCTGTCATGAACCACCCTGTTCAGATCTTGTACATTCAGGTCTGTGGCTTCCTTTATGGAATCAATCCATCTCTTGTTTGGCCTTCCTCTTTTTCTACTCCCTTCTGTTTTTACCAGCATTATTCTCTTTTCTAGTGAATCAGGTCTTCTCATTATGTGTCCAAAGTATGATAACCTCAGGTGCATCATTTTAGCTTCTAGTGACAGTTCTGGTTTAATTTGTTCTAACACCCAGTTATTTGTCTTTTTTGCAGTCCATAGTATGCGCAAAGTTCTCCTCCAACACCTCATTTCAAATGAGTTGATTTTTCTCTTACCTGCCTTTTTCACTTTCCAACTTTCACACCCATACATAGAGATCGGGAATACCATGGTCTGAATGATCCTGACTTTAGTGTTCAGTGATACTTCTTTGCATTTGAGGACCTTTTCTAGTTCTCTCACAGTTGCCCTCCCCAGTCCTAGCCTTCTTCTGATTTCTTAACTATTGTCTCCATTTAGGTTAATGACTGTGCCGAGGTATTGATAATCCTTGACAAGTTCAATGTCCTCATTGTCAACTTTAAAGTTACATAACTCTTCTGTTGTCATTACTTTAGTCTTTTTGATGTTGAGCTGTAGTCCTGGCTTTTGTGCTTTCCTCTTTAACTTTCATCAGCATTCGTTTCAAATCATTACTGGTTTCTGCTAAGAGTATGGTATCGTCTGCATATCTGAAATTATTGATGGTTCTCCCTCCAGTTTTCACACCTCCTTCATCTTGGTCCAATCCTGCTTTCCGTATGATATGTTCTGCGTACAGATTAAACAGGGTGATAAAATACACCCCTGTCTCACACCCTTTCTGATTGGGAAACAATCGGTTTCTCCATAGTCTGTCCTTACAGTAACCTCTTGTCCAGAGTATAGGTTCCGCATCAGGACAATCAGGTACTGTGGCACCCCCATTTCTTTTAAAGCATTCCAGTTTTTCGTGTTCTACACAGTCAAAGGCTTTGCTGTAATCTATAAAGCACAGGGTGATTTTCTTCTGAAATCCCTTGCTCCATTCCATTATCCAACCTATGTTTGCGATATGATCTCTGGTACCTCTTCCCTTTCCAAATCCAGCTTGGACGTCTGGCATTTCTTGCTCCATATATGGTAAGAGCCTTTGTTGTAGAATCTTGAGCATTACTTTACTTGCATGGGATATTAAGGCAATAGTTTGATGATTACTGCATTCTCTGAGATCCCCTTTCTTTGGAATTGGGATATATATTGAATGCTTCCAGTCTGCGGGCCATTGTTTCATTTTCCATATTTCTTGACAAATGTTTGTCAAAATTTGGACAGATTCAGTCTCAGGAGCTTGTAACAACTCTATTGGTATGCCATCTGCTCCTGGTGATTTGTTTCTTCCAAGAATTTTAAGAGCAGCTTTCACCTCACATTCTAAAATTTCTGGTTCTTCATCATATGGTTTCTCCATGAATGAATCTGTCGTCCTTGCATCTCTTTTATAGAGTTCTTCAATGTATTGCTTCCATCTTCCTTTTATTTCATCTCAGTCAGTCAGTGTGTTCCCCTGTTGATTATTCAACATCCCTACTCGTGGTTTAAATTTCCCTTTCATTTCTCTAATCTTTTGGATTAGGGCTCTTGTTCTTCCCTTTTTGTTGTCCTCTTCTATTTCTATACAATAACTATTGTAATAGTTTTCTTTGTCCCTACATACTAGTCATTGTAGAGTTGCATTTAGGGTTCTGACTGTGTTTCTATCTCCTTTTGCTTTTGCGTTCCTTCTCTCTTTAACCATTTTAAGAGTTTCTTCAGTCATCCATTGAGATCTTTCTCTCTTTTTAACTAGAGGTATCGTCTTTTTGTATTATTCCCTGATAATGTCCCTGACTTCAGTCAATAGTTCTTCTGGTTCTCTGTCAACTAAGTTTAAAGCCTCAAATCTGTTCCTTATTTGATCGTTATATTCTTCTGGGATGTTATTTAAATTGTATTTTGGCATTATGACTACTTTTTTGTTCCTCTTTAGCTTTACTCATATTTTCGATACGATCAGTTCATGATCTGTGCCGCAGTCTGCTCCTGGTCTTGTCTTTGCAGAAAGTATGGAACTTCTCCATCTTCTGTTTCCAATTATATAATCAATTTGATTCCTATATTGACCATCTGGTGATGTCCATGTGTACAGTCGTCTTTTTGGTTGCTCAAAAAAGGTGTTGGCAAGAAACAAATTATTGGCTTCACAGAATTCAATAAGTCTTTCTCCTGCTTCATTTCTGTCTCCTAAGCCCCATTTCCCCACAATTCCTAGTTCTTCTCTGTTCCCTACTTTTGCATTCCAGTCCCCCATGTATATCATCATATCTTGTTTTGGTGTGTGATCAATTTCCTCCTGTACTTCCGCATAAAATCTCTCCAATTCTTCTTCTGCGTTTGACGTTGGAGTGTAGACTTGGATGATGGTTACGTTAATAGGTTTCCCATTTAATCTCATTGATATCACTCGCTCAGACCTTGCGTTGTAGCTCCTAATTGCTTTTGCTACATCACTTCTCACTATTAAAGCAACCCTGTTTCTTGATTTCTCATTTCCTGCATAACATATTTTGTAGTTGCCCGATTGAAAATGTCCCATTCCTGTCCATTTTAATTCACTCACGCCAAGTGTTGTAATGTTGATACATTCCATTTCTTGCTTGACAATTTCTAACTTTCCCATTGAGGAATGAGATTTCTGAATTATTGTATAAATTCCTGTTTCATTATTAACCATCATTCATTAATAGATTATTTTATTTGTGTGTGTTTGATTTAGAGCATAGGAAAAATCCAAAGCAGTGTTTTAGCATGGAAAATGTTTTAAGGAAGTATGCTTGATTAGAATCGAAATTAGAAGCTGCTGATGGGTCAGGGTTGAACCTTACTTAATATAAAATAATGCAAGGCAGGAGAAAGAAAGGAGAAGTAGTAAAGAATGCTGAATAGTCTATGTACTTTTGATATTTGTAGTGTAAACATGAAGAAATAAAGAGGCAGACCTGACCATAGCCAGGAGGTGAGGCCCAAACATAGCCAAGGGGCTAGGCCTAAAAATGCAGTTTCATCAGTTATAGGGGATAAGGGGTTGGATTTGACCCTGTCCGGTTTATGATGTCAAAATGATTATAAGAAGCTGTGCTTTTCCTGTGATTGGCAGAGTTTGGTTTGCACCTACTCTCCTATTAGCACTTTTGGTTTATGTCTGAATACACTGTTCTCTGGAGCACCTCATTTTGTCTGGAAAGTTTTTCCTTCCACACCTGGTTCATGCTTCTCATGTTCCATGTTCCTATTGTGTGCGTCGTACAACTCCAGACTCTCCTTTCGCATCTGTGCACATCAGCCTCTGGGCTTCCTTTTGGCTTTGACCCAGCTGCATCATTAGTCACAGCACTACTCGTACTTGTCCTTTGTTCTAGGCCCAATTCAAAGTGTTACTGATTATATGTAAAGCTCTAAATAGCTCTGAACCCAGGAACTTGAAGGAAGACCTCTCCTGACACTGACCTGCCCTGGGGTAAAGAAAGTCTGGTTTTGCTAATAAAATGGTTCTGTGGCAAGGAATTGTGGGGAAAACATCTTGTCTGAATTAGGGCCTCTAGCAGGCTGTAAGACTTCAGTTCTCACAGCTAAATCCACTTAATTAATCAGTCAGTGAGAACACCTGTTTATCAGCTTGAGACTGGTACCTCAAGGCCACAGGCTGGGAAGGTTGGAGAACCTGCATGACAGTTAGACTCTAGGAGATTTCATCATCAGAAAGCTCTCTGATTGGCTAATTAATTTTTGGCTGTTGCCAGGGTTTTTCTTATAAAAGTAAAGAGTGTGGCCTTTGTTCCCTGATGTTGGAAAGCCATCTTTTTAATGCTATCTAGGCACTGCATCCCTGGAGAGATGTGGAATTATGAAGTTACTCTGCTCTATCTTTCTCTAGTTTGTGAGTATAGAATAAGTTAGACAGATTTGTTATTTTTGTCCCTTGATTTGAGCTCTCTGTATTTTGTATTTTACTCAACCTTCTGGGTGATTGGTTTAAGGAATTATTTTGCTGCTAGGTTTTTGCACTTATATTTTCACTTTTAACAAAAACTATCTCTTATTTACCAGAGTGTGTTCATTGCAGGGGCATTTTGGCTTTGAATCCAGCACATTATCTATTTAGCCATAAGCTACCATATATTTGGGTCTTTCTGCATTAGGCTTCAGGACAAGGAGTACAATTTGGCTCTTGTCCCTTGGATCTTTAGTAGGTCTATTATACTGATACTTTGGGTTTCCCCTTGGCCCAGAGTGAGAGACCCAGTTAAGGGTGGTAGCAGTCTACCTATCTTACAGGGTTAGTGTTTGGTTTAGCTCAGCCCTGGTAAGGGAGACATGGGTTGTGCCTGGCCAGGATCAATTGCTCTGGAGTAGAGGGGCTGATCTGGCAGTTCTTTATACCCAGTTGTTGAGGTCGGGAAGGGCGGCTTTTCAATGTTCCACTGCCAGGAATGGTGCAATTAGCAGGAACGTAGGGAAGGGCCTTCTCAATGGTGGATCCCCATCTGTATTTTCCACTTGGAGATATAGTTACCACCAACAGTATTTTCTTTCCAGTGTTAATTTAAAACATACCTGTTCTGCCAGGTGATATAAATCTATTGGTATTTTCTGATATTTAATAGTAATTTTTGTAATGGTATTAATTGTTGCATTATCTGCTCTAGCTATATTATATTGTTATGGTTTATTACATGATGCCTTAGAATTTGCAATGATGAAGTGTGTGATAGAAGTCTTAATAAAAACAAAATAAAAGTACTTCAAGACTGTGTAGCCCCCTTTAAGTTTACTTCAATTAAAACTATATATCTGCTTCCACAATAAAATGGAAGATTCTTTCCCACTCTTATACGTTTATTTCAATGCGTGCATTTTAATTCAGATTGTTAAATGTGTCATGTTGACATAATCATGAATATGGCTTGGGTGAATTTGCATTTCTAAAAGGACCTGTATTTGAGATGTTCTTACATCTGGAAGTGAATCAGTTTACCAAAATCTGTCATAATTTTTGCCAAATACCTTTGAGACACATCACATTCAACAAGGGCATAACAATGTGGCAGGGAAGTGTGTATAATCCAAGTAAGTACCAAAACATGTCCTCTACATTCATTGTCTTCAAATGTAATTACCACTGCAACAAGTTTTCAATTTTAAATTCCAAATTGCCTGTGCTCTTGAGGCTTACACTTGCATGTAATGAAAAGTCATTTAAACATATTCTGTTGCCAATGTCTTTACATGGTAAGAGAATGCTTTGACTGAACATTGTTAATCTTTGAATAACAGTTTTTAATAAGCTGGAGTTTTAAAAAAATTCTAGGTTAATGGGTCTTCAGCAATATCAGAGCACAAAGAAAAGGCAAAGAGAAACACAAGAGCACATTGGCTACAAATGGAATAAATGAGATTAACGTAATGTCAAGCAACATGCCTATGTGGCTATGCATGAGTGACTCATCATCCTCAAGTGGCATCAAGTGAAGATTCATAATGTAACAATGATCCTTTCTACAAGCACTGCCTTTCATCTATGCCTTGTGCACACTGAGGAACTAAGCAACGCAACAAGGTATTGGCATCCTTATACTAATAAAAAGTATCAAGAGCAAGGTTAACAGATCAGTCCATGGCAGTAATGGCTAGCAAGGCTACAATTTTAGGTAACATAAAAGACAATTTCATGGCTGCTAGACATGATAGTTATGCTCTGCCTCCATAAATAAAATATTTTATGATGTTTTAGAGTGCTTTTAGTGTTTTTGTTTGCTGCCCTGGGCTCCTACTGGGAGGAAGGGCGGGGTATACATTTAATAAATAAAATAAATAAATAGTTGGAGACAGTATGCTTTTGAATACCAATTGCTGGAAACCTTATGTGCTCTTACCCTCTGGTGCTGCATGTGGGCTTCCCATAGGCATCTGGTTAGCTTCTGTGAGAACAGGATGCAGGACTAGATGGGCCACTGGCTCTTATGTTCTACACTTTCCTTTTATATCTATCACCTAAAGACATAAGAACAGCCCTGCTGGATTAGACCAAAGGCCTATGGAGTCCAGCCTGGCTAACCAGATGTCTACAGGAAACTCATGCACAGAGCATAGTCCTCTCCTGCTCAAGAATCACAAACGCATACTGCCTTATAATTCCAAATAAAATACAAAAGCATAATCCCAATTCACTAACAGGCAAAAAACCTTGTGGTTTAAGAACGTACCTATAGCCCACAGATATCTCTATCAAACTTTTAAAAGCAGGGAAATTGGGCAGCTACAATGTATGCACCAAGGGAGCAGGAGACCTGACCTCCTCTGAGATATTGTACTGCCCTACAAATTTGGTAAAATGCAAACACAATTGGGGTTGGTCTTTCACAGGCCAATCGACTTCCTGTGTAGCTTGGAAGAATTTGGTAACATGTTCCTCTGAGCATATGGTGAGTGGTGGCAACACCTGCCATATCCAAAGATGGAGAATTATATTTTTGTATGTTTGTTGTTCTTACTTTGCTTCTTTCCTGTGTTACTAATGTTTCTACAGAGAATCTAATATAGAAAATGGTATTTCTCTCATTTCTCATCCTAGAAATCTGTGTAAAGTTTATTTTTATTAATTTCAAAGCCTTTTTATTGTCACTGTCATATGATGGTGAAGACAGCCGTTTGTATTTCAAATTGGAGCTTATGCTCTATTTCTATTTTGGGTGCATTAACAGTTGAATCTGAAACTGCAGTTTGATGTAAAATCAGACTGATTACAGTACGTTGCTACTTCAGCAATGAATCTAGCTGTTGGAAAAAAGAGGATGCATGTTTTCAGCCTGCAAGGTAGTCATGGTGAATTAAAAACATAGAACACACCTAGAATTTTGCTAGAATACAGTAGGGCCCTGCTTCTCGGTGCTTCGCTTTTTGAAGTTCCGCTAATACAGCGCCAGCGGGGCGATCAGCTGGAGGGGGGGTTGGAGCTCCCTGCACTCCAGCTGATTGTGCCAGAGGAGGGGGAGATCAGCTGTAGCATGCTACAGCTGATCTCCTCCTCCTCCTCAAGGGCGTTCAGACTCCCGCACTCCAGCTGATCGTGCTGGAGGAGGGGAAGATCAGCTGTAGCATGCTACAGCTGATCTCCTCCTCCTCCTCGGGAGAGGTCAGACTCCCGCACTCCAGCTGATCACGCCCGAGCAGGGGAAGATCAGCTGTAGCGTGCTACAGCTGATCTTCTCCTCTTCTGGTGCAATCAGACTCCTGCTTGAGCTGATTGCACCTGAGGAGGGGAAGGTCTGATCTTCTCCTCCTATGGTGCGATCAGGGGGTTAAATTCCAGACCTCTGCACTACAGCTGGCCCGCTTTTCAGTGGTTTTTAAAAATCAGTTTTTTAAAAGTTAAAAATCAGGCAGGCATTTTTTAACTTTAAAACTGCAGAAGATGAAGGTCAGAGTATGGGGCAAGGTCAGTAATAGGAGTACAGGTACTCTATGAACATGGCTGATTTTTAATTAATTTCAACAGATTATGAGAACTCTGAGACAAAAAAGTCTAAAAGGGCTTTGGGTTTTTTTCTCTCTTTTTAGACTTTGAACTCCTTATTCTCTCTGTTTTGTGTATCGCCATGAAAATTTACAGGGTTGTTAAGCAAGTGTTTCTGAGTTCAGGACTATAAGTTTTGTAAGGTTTTGTTTTGAAATGAGCTTATGGGAAGGATCAGAATGGCATGGCAAATTCAGAATGGCAAATTCACATTGCGGAATGTGAAAAATCCATGCTGGCTATAGTATACAGCCACTCTTGTGGCTGTATAAATAGTTGCAGGACACTACAATTGAAATGGTTTGAACTATAGGTTATTGAAATTGAGCACATTTACAATGCTTTGTATCACTTATGTAGTAAATATTATGAGTTTGAGGATAAAGTGTTATAGATCTTAGCCCATGCCCTGAAAAAAAGAACAGCTTAGGAATGTAATTCTATACCTGTAGAGAAGTACAGGAGAATTGTGCCAAAGACCAGAATCCATTTGTGCTGAATTTGCTGATTTGTACTCATCCCTGTACGCCTTGGATTCTGCCCCTCCAGATGTGCTCAGAGACTGTTTCTTGACAGCTGCCCTACTATAGCTGCCTGCGGAGCACAGGGACTTTTTCAACTGTCCTATTTTAGAAATAGAAGTGACTGAGGCAATCAAGTCCCTAAAACCTGAAAGCCCCTGGGCCCTAGTGGCTTGTGGGGACTTTTACAAGGCATATAGCAGAGCTAGTACCTTGGTTGACAGTATTATTTAATGGAATTATGGAAGGGGGGGTCATCCCTGGTACCTGGAAGGGGTCTAATATGGTAGTCCTGCCTAAACAGGGTAAGGACCTAGAGTTGGTAGGATTATATCACCCCATTGCACTTATCAATATGGACGCCAAACTCCTAACAGCTATTATGGTGAAAAGGTTTAATACTTTCATAGGTAATTATATCTCTCCAGATCAAACTGGTTTTATCCCGCATAGAAATATCAGAGATTCTATACGTCGGGCTGTCAACATTGTGCATGAGGTAAATTTGAAAGGTTTGACAGCAGCACTATTATTGTTAGACATTTTCAAAGCATTCGATCACATTGATTGGGACTTCTTAAAGCAATTGCTTAATAATATGACATTTGGGAATAAGTTCATACATCGCATTAACCAACTCTATTCAACTTGTGATAGGAATTAACGGCTGGTGCTCTCAAGTAGTGAAGCTGGATAGAGGGACTAAACAGGGATGCCCCCTTTCACCCCTGTTGTTTGCATTAGTTACAGAAACATTAGCTTGCAGGATTAGAATGGATCAAGGGGGTCCTGATTTGAGAGGTGGAGCATGAAATAAATATCTTTGTGGACACTACATTATTAATGCTAAGCCACCCAAAAGAAGCTATACCATGCTTACAAAATCCACTCTTTCAGTTTTACACAGCAGCAGGATTGGAAATTATTTTTTTCAAAATCTGTAATTATGCTGTTCAATATACCCAAGTCTGAAAGTGACCAAATCCTTACCTCTTCAGGTCTTGAGGCTTGTTATGGAGGTTTTAGATACTTGGGCATAACACTGACAAAAGACCTTCATCAACTGTCCAAAAGGAACTTTGGACATCACCAGAGCTCTATCCTAAAAGGACTTCATAGCTGGCAACACCTAAACTTGTGGCTAGGAAGGATAGCTGCCATGAAGACGACTATTCTTCCCCAATGTTTATTTTTGTTTCCGGTCCTCCCAGTCCCAATGCCCAAGGTTTGGTTTAACAATTGGCAATGGTTCATTAATGGCTTCATAGCCCGAGGGAAAAGAAGCAAAGTCAGCTATGCAATGTTGCATTGGCCATGGAGCAGGGGGAGATTAGGTATGCCAACTCTCAGTCTTTACTACGAAGACTTAAAAGAAAAACTGAAAAGTATTAAATGTAATTGGTACCAATTGTTGCATATCAGATTTTTTTTATGGATAAACTAATGAAAAGAGAAGGGATTAGGTCCCAAACAATTTTGAGCACATATGTGTGCAGCTGGAAAATCAATGACACAGAATGGGATTGACTATTTACAAAATGCTAATAGAGTATCCCACAGGCTCTGCAGAGGAGTTGAGACTAACATGGGAGGGAGATTTAGCTATACAAATCGATGCAGAAGAGTGGCAAAAGGTATGGAGCAAAACTCCACTCCATACGACTTCATCAAGAATCCAAGAGGACACTCTTATTTATTTATTTAATTTATATCCTGCCCTTCCTCCCAGCAGGAGCCCAGGGTGGCAAACAAAAGCACTAAAAACACTTTAAAACATCATAAAAACAGACTTTAAGATACATTAAAACAAAACATCTTTAAAAACATTTTTTAAAAAAGGTTTGACGACATCTTAAAAAGGAAAAAAATTTGGTTTTTTTAAAAAAAGGTTTACAAACGTATTAAAAAGCAATTTTAACACTTTAAAAACTCTTTGAAGGTGGCACTGAACTCCAGTCTATTTGCCTCACATTAACAAAAGTATTTCATCCTCCTGTTGGGGAGGGTGTGGTGAGGTGGGAACTTTGTCCACCTATGGTGGGACTGTGACAAGGTGACCCTATTCTGGAATCTGGTGTTTGCCAAACTCTCCAATGTTATTGGCAGAATAATACAGCCCAATCCGGTTTTGGCCCTGTTATATATCAATACTTTGTAAGTTCCACTTCTTATTTACAAAGACTTGGTATACTTGCTCCTAGCAGCGGCACAAACAAAAGTGGCCCAGCACTGGAAAGGGGAAGAGGAGCCCTTACTGAATGGCTGGCATGCTAAGATATGGGACATTTCCCTGTCTGAGCATCTGACAGCATACGAAGGTAGTCATGGGAAGGTCAAAACATGACAAATTTGATACAGTGTAGCTCCCCTTCATTAACTATGTGAATAAACAGGAAGACATCCATAGACCTCTGCAATCGTACTCCTCCCTTTGGAGGAGCTATCAGGGATGGGTCAGTATACAACTATATCCTGTTGAGATGGTGTCAGTTTTACATTCATGACCTGTAGCTTCTGTGTTCTTGATAACAAATGTTGTGTATCACGAAAGTATTCCAACATCCTGTTACTTGTGTTTTCTGATTTTTTATGTTTTTCATGTTGAAAATTAAAAATAAAACAAAAAAACCCCAAAAGTAACGGGGTTTACAGTGGAAAGCTACACAATGGAAGTTGAAGGCTGTGATGGAAAAGACTGCCATACTAGCCTAATCCTAGCAGTTTTCATACTTTTTGCTACTGCAGAGAATAAGCTATTAAGTAGCTGTGAAGGAGTACTTTAGAAATACTAGATTGAATTAGTTACATGAGTTATCTTCCCTTTTTCATGGTGATGTTGAACTGATCAATTTTACAGCAATTCAAATGTTATAATTCTATGGAAAGATGATCACATATAAATAGACAGTGTACAAGATGGATACAAATTTTAAATACTTCAGCCAATTAAACAGGAAATACAATTAAAAATGGTAAGGATCCAAGCCTGCTCCACGAGCTAGAGGGAGCCCCAGCTGATGAAGCGTCAAGGCCCCAGCTGACAAAGTGTCAAGGCGAGTTAAGCAGCAGAGCGAGTTCGGCAGCAGGGCGAGGAGGCCAGGGCCCCCCACTCTGCCCATCTGTTCCCGGACCTCAACTAAACCGCAGTTTCCAACCCATTGACGTAATAAACCTTAAACAAAACTATGCAGGTAAGAAGCCAGCAGGGGTGTGGGGGCTTTCCAGTGTTTTGCACCGCCTGCAGCATGTACGACTATCTGCCTGTTGGACAGAAGTCGTGGGTGTGCCCTCGGTGCAATGAGCTCCTGGCTCTCCGGGAACGACTTCATTTCCTTGAGGCCAAGGTGGCTGACCTGGAAAAGCTGAAAGAGGCAGAGAGGTGTGTGGATGAGGCCTTCAGGGACGTTATAGCTGTGTCCCACTCCAAGGATGATAGCAATTCTGCTATCATGGAGAACGATGGTCTCGGGGAAGGAGAGCATCCAGCCGAGGAAGAGGGAAATGATCCCTTAGAAGCGACCCATTCCTTGGGGGATGAGCAGCTATCCTGTCATGCCGAGGATATATCTCCAGGGGCTGGAGGGATCCTTGTAGTAGGTGATTTGATCATTAGGAACATAGACAGTGGGGTGTGTGATGGGCGTGCAGACTGCAAGGTGTTTTGCCTGCCTGGTGCGAAGGTTGCGGATACCGCCCGTCGTTTAGATAGTTTGGTAGACAGTGCTGGGGAGGAGTCAGTGGTCGTGGTGCATGTTGGCACCAACGACATGGAGAAATGCAGCCGTGAGGTCCTGGAAGCAAAATTTAGGTTGCTAGGTAGGATGCTGAAAGCCAGGACCTCCAAGGTGGCTTTCTCTGAAATGCTACCGGTTCCACACACAGGACCAGCCAGACAGGCACAGCTTTGCAGTCTCAATGCGTGGATGAGGCGATGGTGTTGAGTGGGAGGGTTCGGATTTGTTAGGCACTGGGGAACATTTTGGGACAAGCCGGGCCTGTACAAAAGGGACGGGCTCCACTTGAACCAGAATGGAACCAGACTGCTGGCACTTAAAATTAAAAAGGTGGCAGAGCAGCTTTTAAACTGACTGAGGGGGGAAACCCGACAAGAGCTGAGAAAGGTCTGGTTTGGAATAAACCTCCCCCCTGGGATAAAGACCAAAAAAATGATGAAATTTTAAAAGGGGCAGGCCTAGAAGTAGGCATTGTGAGAGCAGGAGCACAGGATATAAATTCAGAAGGGCAAAATTACCACAGGCCAAACCACAAGTGCCAAAGACACTTGAAGAGAGACACTGCTTACAAGTGCCTGTACGCTAATGCTAGGAGCCTCCGAACCAAGATGGGAGAACTGGAGTGCTTGGTCTTAGAGGAGAGCATTGATATAGTGAGCATAACGGAGACCTGGTGGAATGGAGAAAACCAGTGGGATACGGTTATCCCTGGATATAAGCTATATTGGAAGGACAGGGAAGGACGTACTGGTGGAGGAGTCGCTCTATACGTGAAAGAAGGCATTGAATCCAGCCAGCTCGAAACCCCAAAAGAGGTGGACTCCTCCACAGAATCGTTGTGGGTGGTGATACCATGCCCCAGGAGGGATTTAATACTGGGAACGATCTATCATTCCCCTGATCAAAATGCTCAGGGAGACCTTGAGATGAGATATGAAACTGAGGAAGCATCCAAACTAGGAAATGTGGTAGTAATGGGTGACTTAAACTACCCAGACATAGACTGGCCGCATATGTGTTCCAGTCATGACAAAGAAGCAAAATTTCTAGATATTCTAACTGACTATTCCCTAGACCAGTTGGTCATGGAACCGACCAGAGGGACGGCAACCCTGGACTTAATCCTCAGTGGGGACCGGGACCTGGTGCGAGATGTAAGTGTTGTCGAACCGATTGGGAGCAGTGACCATAGTGCTATTAAATTAAACATACATGTAAATGGCCAATTGCCAAGAAAATCCAACACGGTCACATTTGACTTCAAAAGAGGAAACTTCACAAAAATGAGGGGATTGGTAAAAAGAAAGTTGAAAAACAAAGTCCAGAGGGTGACATCACTCGAAAATGCTTGGAAGTTGTTTAAAAACACTATATTAGAAGCTCAACTGGAGTGCATACCGCAGATCAGAAAAGGTACTGCCAGGGCCAAGAAGATGCCAGCATGGTTAATGAGCAAAGTCAAGGAAGCTCTTAGAGGCAAAAAGTCTTCCTTCAGAAAATGGAAGTCTTGTCCGAATGAAGAAAATAAAAAGGAACACAAACTCTGGCAAAAGAAATGCAAGAAGACAATAAGGCATGCTAAAAAATAATTTGAGGAGCACATTACTAAGAACATAAAAACCAACAACAAAAAGTTCTATAAATACATTCAAAGCAGGAGACCATCTAGGGAGACCATTGGACCCTTGGATGATAAGGGAGTCAAAGGTGTACTAAAGAACGATAAGGAGATTGCAGAGAAGCTAAATGAATTCTTTGCATCTGTCTTCACAGTGGAAGATATAGGGCAGATCCCTGAACCTGAACTAACATTTGCAGGAAGGGAGTCTGAGGAACTGAGACAAATAGTGGTAACGAGAGAGGAAGTTATCGGCTTAATGGACAATATAAAAACTGACAAATCACCAGGCCCGGATGGCATCCACCCGAGAGTTCTCAAAGAACTCAAATGTGAAATTGCTGATCTGCTAACTAAAATATGTAACTTGTCCCTCGGGTCCTCCTCCGTGCCTGAGGACTGGAAAGTGGCAAATGTAACGCCAATCTTCAAAAAGGGATCCAGAGGGGATCCCAGAAAATACAGGCCAGTTAGCTTAACTTCTGTCCCTGGAAAACTGGTAGAAAGTATTATTAAAGCTAGATTAACTAAGCACATAGAAGAACAAGCTTTACTGAAGCAGAGCCAGCATGGCTTCTGCAAGGGAAAGTCCTCTCTCAGTAACTTATTAGAATTCTTTGAGAGTGTCAACAAGCATATAGATAGAGGTGATCCAGTGGACATAGTGTACTTAGACTTTCAAAAAGTATTTGACAAGGTACCTCACCAAAGACTTCTGAGGAAGCTTAGCAGTCATGGAATAAGAGAGGTCCTCTTGTGGATAAGGAATTGGTTAAGAAGCAGAAAGCAGAGAGTAGGAATAAATGGACAGTTCTCCCAATGGAGGGCTGTAGAAAGTGGAGTCCCTCAAGGATCAGTATTGGGACCTGTACTTTTCAACTTGTTCATTAATGACCTAGAATTAGGAGTGAGCAGGGAAGTGGCCAAGTTTGCTGACGACACTAAATTGTTCAGGGTTGTTAAAACAAAAAGGGATTGTGAAGAGCTCCAAAAAGACCTCTCCAAACTGAGTGAATGGGCGGAAAAATGGCAAATGCAATTCAATATAAACAAGTGTAAAATTATGCATATTGGAGCAAAAAATCTGAATTTCACATATACGCTCATGGGGTCTGAACTGGCGGTGACCGACCAGGAGAGAGACCTCGGGGTTGTAGTGGACAGCATGATGAAAATGTCGACCCAGTGTGTGGCAGCTGTGAAAAAGGCAAATTCTATGCTAGGGATAATTAGGAAAGGTATTGAAAATAAAACAGCCGATATCATAATGCCGTTGTATAAATCTATGGTGCGGCCGCATTTGGAATACTGTGTACAGTTCTGGTCGCCTCATCTCAAAAAGGATATTCTAGAGTTGGAAAAGGTTCAGAAGAGGGCAACCAGAATGATCAAGGGGATGGAGCGACTCCCTTACGAGGAAAGGTTGCAGCATTTGGGGCTTTTTAGTTTAGAGAAAAGGCGGGTCAGAGGAGACATGATAGAAGTGTATAAAATTATGCATGGCATTGAGAAAGTGGATAGAGAAAAGTTTTTCTCCCTCTCTCATAATACTAGAACTCGTGGACATTCAAAGAAGCTGAATGTTGGAAGATTCAGGACAGACAGAAGGAAGTATTTCTTTACTCAGCGCATAGTCAAACTATGGAATTTGCTCCCACAAGATGCAGTAATGGCCACCAGCTTGGATGGCTTTAAAAGAAGATTAGACAAATTCATGGAGGACAGGGCTATCAATGGCTACTAGCTATGATGGCTGTGCTCTGCCACCCTAGTCAGAGGCAGCATGCTTCTGAAAACCAGTTGCCGGAAGCCTCAGGAGGGGAGAGTGTTCTTGCACTCGGGACTTGTTTGCGGGCTTCCCCCAGGCACCTGGTTGGCCACTGTGAGAACAGGATGCTGGACTAGATGGGCCCCTGGCCTGATCAAGCAGGCTCTTCTTATGTTCTTATGTTCATACAAGCATCAGAGCAAATCAGTTATGAAAACGTCACCTTACACTTAGTTTATTTAAAACTCAAAAAATTAAATAAAAATAGGCTGCAAAGTAAGTCACAGAAATGAAGCACTTAACGAGAGTATTTGTAAAATGTAACAAGTTAGAAAGCATGCCTGCATAAATCTGTTTAAGAGATTATTCTGCATCACATATTTTTATCTGTAGCAAATAGAAGTGAATACAGAGTATTTCCTAAGACATTACACTTCATTCTCATTAATTCTGTAAGCAGTGCAGCTAGCTCAGGGATCATTTGAACTCTTAGAAGGCCTCAAAAGACTTGTATTTCATTGTATATTAACACAGGTCATGCCATACGTGATACAGTTTTGAGCTGTCAATAAATTCTGCTAATAGCACTTGCTTATAGTTTTGCTGAGTCTACATTCTTCTATGTTGTAACTTTGAAAGTATAACTACTGCTTCACTTCCTAAAACTAAAGAAGTACAACCTCTCACCAAGGCTGCAATATTGTTACTTGTTCCAAAGGAAGCCTTTTTGTTCTAATGCAGAAGAAAACAGCACTTTTCAGATGTTTAAGAAGGAATACAATAAACATATATATAATGTGGGAGTGGCAGGGTCCTCCCATGACTTCCGTGTCTGTATGTGTTCAGTAGAATATGAGTAGATGGCCTCTGTTCATGCAGCTTAGTTTCCAAATTGCATGAAGTATTGGTTCCCCTCTATTCAGCACTGGTTAGGCCTCATCTTGAATAGTACGTCCAGTTTTGGACACCACACTTAAAGAAGGATGTAGACAAACTGCAACAGGTTCAGAGGAGAGCAACAAGGATGATTAGGGGACTGGAAACAAAGCGCTAGCTATGAGGAGAGACTGAAAGAACTGGGCATGTTTAGCCTTGAGAAGAGAAGACTGAGGGGAGATATGATAGCACTGTTCAAGTACTTGAAAGGTTGTCACACAGAGGAGGGCCAGGATCTCTTCTCGATCATCCCAGAGTGCAGGGTATGGAATAATGGGCTCAACTTACAGGAAGCCATATTTTGGCTGAACATCAGGAAAAGCTTCCTGAGTATTAGAGCAGTATGACAATGGAACCTAGGGATGTGGTAGGCTTTCAAGAGGCAGATGGACAGCCACCTGTCAGGTGTGCTTTAATTTGTATTCCTGCGCTGAGCAGAGGGTTGTTCTTGATGGTCTTTTAGGCCTCTTCCAACTCTGATTCTAAGCTGCTGCTCTCCCACCATACACACATTCAAACATTTAGGCCTTTTGAACATCTGAAAAGGGCTTAGGGTTTGGTGAAGAATTTAACACAAAATTAGGTTTATGAGATCTTGGCATTACCAAGGCTGTTTGACCACTGTCTGTCCCTACCTGAAGGTGGAACCCATACAATAAACACCCAGACACATACAACAGATACCTACCAGGAAGGTGTGAGTGGCCACAATTCCCTCATGCATTTTTACATACACAATTGTCCTCTTTGAATACTAGAGGTATTCAGTGGAAGAGACATAGTAGATAAACAGCAAACTCGACTCTTGCATAAATTAACAACACTCAAATTATGGGAGTACAGATGAAGGCACAAGATCCAGACAAGGAGTCATGTTATTCTACAAAAACAATTTAAAAAACCTTTTGACCATTTTGAAAGCTAAGAAATGTATTGTGGCAGAAGCAGTAGTACCCTATAAGTGCCTAAATGTCAAATCTAGGAAACTCCAACTGTGTTTGTGAAAAGAATGATATGCACAGCCATGTTCAGATCTGCATAATTTAGATATTGATAACAAACTAAAAATTGTACAATTTCTCATTGCGAGAAAGATTACGCTCTAATGGCCAGAAAAAAGTATTTAAAAAACTATCCTCGCTGCTACTTTTGTTCAGAGTCATGTAAGGTTTCTGAACATCAGGGCATGGGCCCAGTTTATTTCTTTATTCATCACTAGACGTAGGGCTATGGAGTTAGAAGTCTGAATGATCATTTATGAAAAAGCCTCCTTACATTTAGCAAGAAAAGGAAAGAAAAAGAAAATAGAGCCTTATTCAAGCACTACTAGAATTGGGGTTAAAGAAGTTGTGAAAGGGCCACGAGGGACATCCCCACTGGCTCCACTTCCAACCTTTGCAGTGGCATTCAGCAGACATGCTTAGAAGCCTATTTGCAACTGGGAACTCTGATTGTGCAAGTGTTCCCAAACACAGGGAGGTTTCTAAACCCATTAGATGATCATGGTTAAAGGCCCCCTTCAGACCTTCATGCTATTGCACAAGGGTCAGATGTGGAGTTGGTGAGGGACTGCACATGCTGCTCATGGGCTCTGCATTAGTCATCTAACCTAAAAATGCCTGAACAAGGCTCATACTGAGACTTCTCCCAGGCTTTTTAGATATATGGAACATTTTATTCAGAAAGCAATCAAATATTTAGTTCCCTCAACTATAGCCAATAAAAGTAGTCTAGGAAAAGCCTTAATTTGATTATATTGAATGCATACATTTGGTGTAATTTTTTCTCTATGCTTTATAAAAAGAATTTTAAGATAACTATTTTTACAGAGCAATCTGCATGCATGCTTACGAAGAAGTAAGATCCTCTGTGAACAGTGGATTGCAACCTTAAAATATTTATTTTTGGAATTGCTACCTCACTGTATGGCTCAGAAAGCCCTGTGGTGGCTTACAACATATTAAGCCACGCAAACAGTAACATTATAATAAAAACTACTAAAAGCAAATCTTTAATCATCATAAAATGACAAATCTAGACATACATAAAACATAATTAAGCAGCAAGGAGACCAACAGCCCAATCCTATGCATGAAACAGTAGATAACACAGACATAAAATGAGCCTGCAGTGTTACCCTTCTACACATCCATCTTTAGTCTGACCTACTTTGTTTCTAAAGCTAAAAATAAAGCATTGTGCATCATGTGTGTGTGAGAACATATACATGCACACACAGTAACAAATTTACACTAATGACCCTGTTACAACAACTTTGGTTTTCCAGAAATCCTAGATAACATTTGTTTGTAGCATTGCTCCTTGTGTTTTTCATGGTCTAAAAGAATGCTGCATCCCCCATTTTCACCCACTGGTTGTCAATCTGTTTGTTTATATGTTCATATTTCAGTGAGTAAATGCAAACCATCGTCAAAACCACTAGTAACATTCTGATATAACATAAGCCAGAAGAAACTATGGATAAAACCTAAAAACAAAGATTTGATCTTGAGGAACTTTAGCTACTCTATTTAGAGTACCAATATCACCGTTTAAAAATGCTGCAAGTTGGTGTCTTGGAGTTTGCTTATCTCATGTCTTCATAGTTACTAAAACCACTTTGCAGTTCTATTTTTCTCTTTTACCAGGAGTCTTATAAAAGAAAGTTTCAAATGCTTGGGATTTTTCTTTTTACCCAGGGAAGCCATTTTGATCTATAAATTAAACATGTATTTAGCCACCTATAAATATAAGATTGATCTCCATTCCTCAATATTCATTTTTAGAAGGGTGTTATTTACCAGTTCAAATGATTGTTTTGCTATGTGCATTGTAGAGCTCAGTATTCCTAAAGCGTGTCAGACTGAAAAAACCCTGAGGCCAAAGATCTCCATTTATCTCCTCCCGTCAAAAGCATATTCTGAAAATGATACAGCATGGACAACAGCAGCACAAGCTACATCTCAGACAAAAAATGACTCAATGTAATTAAAGGAAAGGGCCCAGGATAGCCTGTTTTTTTCTCAGAACTGAGCTCATACTAACAAAGAAAATTAATCAAGAAAGTTTCTAAGATTTAAGATAGTATTTTATAAATGAACTGGAATTAGTCTTTAGTTTAACCCCTTAATCCTTATGCCCATAGTTTGCAGTGCAAGGGGTCTAAAAATGGGGTGGTTGTTATCAGTAGCGTAGTGGCAAATTCAGACATGCACAATCCCTTCATGATAGTCACAGTTACACCCGCTCCCATCTTTGTTTGTTTTTTACTGGGTTGAGAATAGGGTTACCACATCTCCATTTTTCAGCTGGAGACTCAGGTTTTTGGGGGTCCCCTCTGAGTTTCCAGCTTTCATTTTTAAAAATATTAAGTTTCTAGGTGGTCCGGTTCCAGAGACATACAATAGGGTCCTGCTGTTCAGTGCCCCGCTTTTTGGCATTCTGCTAATATGGCGCCATCAGGGCGATCAGATGCAGTGCAGGGAGCTTCTGGGCCAAGCGCTGTCAGCTGAAGCGCAGCAGCTGGAGCTCCCCGTGCTACAGCTGATTGTGTGCTGTAGCTGATCGCTGTCAGCTGGAGCGCAGCGGCTGGAGTTTCCCGCGCTACAGCTGATCAGCTGGAGTGCGGGGAGCTTCAGGGGCCAAGCACTGCCAAGCAGCAGGAGCTCTCTGCACTACAGCTGATCATGCGCTACAGCTGATAGCACTGGAACAGCAGCAGGCTTCGGGCTATGTCCCACTTTCCAACAATTTTCGCTTTTTGGTGGGAGTCTGGAACGTAACCTGCTGTATGAGTGGGGCCCTACTGTACACCAAAATGACAGCCCCCCCCACAACTTCTTAGTTGCTCTAACTTCTGCTCTAATCCCTGCCCTTTCAGGTTTTTAGCCAATAAGAAGTCAGGGTTGTGGACAAGGAATTATAGAACCAAAAAACTATAGAGTCAAATTGAATTGTCTGCCTTCAAGTCAATTCCGACTTATGGCAACTCTATGAACAGGATTTTCATGGTAAGCAGTATTCAGAGGGGGTTTACCATTGTCTCCTTCTGAAGATGAGAGGCAGTGACTGCTACAAGGCTCAGAAAATGTGCTTTTTCCTGCTTTACTGATCATCTCACAGATTGAATAAGTAAGCTTTCAGGTTTTTTTCTCTCTTGTGTGTAGGAGTCAGACAGGTTTAAATTTTGAAGACGGCAGTGTTTTGAAAACTTCCCAATATGAAGCTTTAATCCAGTACTTGCTTTTCCAGAGTAAACATACCCAGAGTAAACCCCATTGAATTCAATAGGACTTCCTTTTGAGTAGACATAGTTAGGCATGTGCTGTAAATTGATGGGACTTTTGAGTGAACACAGGAAAGAATTGTGTTTGTGTTGTATGTCTTTCTCTCCCCCTCCAATCCTATTTTTAAAGCAATTAGGCAGGGCTTACTTAGGTATCACTGTTTTTATTATGTGGGAAACTAATACTGATTTTTTTAATGTTCTGCAATGATCAACTGGTTTTGACAATAAACTATTATATGGGGTGTATGTATTTTTACATTTCGAGTGTGTATGTGTATATATATGGGAATCTTTCCAACAACCCTGTGAAGTAGGGTTGCAGACTGGAAATCAAGACAGGTCACAATAAGAAATAAATCCCTTTAAAATCCAATAACCATAAAAACAAGTATAAACAGTTGCAAAGCAGCTTAAAGTGGCATGATTCTGAATTTTGAGTTGTGTGAATGAAGTTGCTTATCATTTGAGGTTGCAGTTCTGTCCCTGTTTGAAGCCCCACTGAATACATTGGGACTTGCTTCTGAATAAATAAATGTAGGATTGCACTATAAATATCTTTACAGGTTGTGTAAATAATACATATTTGAAAGTCATACTTATACAAATATTTCTTCATACTATGTCCCAATAAGTATCTGATTTCACACTATGGTTTAGAATACTTCCCCTACATTTTAAGCGTGCCCTTCTTCCTTGGGTGTTCATGGTTTCCCTCTGTTGTTTTCATCCTGAGGGGCAGATTAAGCTGAGAGATGGTGAGTAGCCCATGGTCACCCAGTAAACTTTATAGCTCATTTCCATTTTTTAAAAAATAATTAAAACCATTTACATTCAGGCAAAGTTGATTATGTAGATTCACACAATATGTTTAAAGCACATCCAACTTGTATTTAAATAAAGCATATGACTTCCCCTAAAGAATCCTGCGAAGTGTCGTTTCCCCCTCACAGTTATAGGGCCCACCACGCTCAACAAACTACAGTTCCCAGGTTCTGTGGTGTGATTCATATGCTTCAAATATGTGTTGAATGTGCTTTAAATGAATGGTGTGGATCTGCACTAGGTATGATGTGCATTCATTAGTGAATTGAAAAGAACAATTGCAAAAGATTTTTTTTTTTAAACAGGGGAAGGGTTGTAGCTCAGTTGTACGGCATACGCTTTGCATGCAAAGGTCCAAAATTCAATTTCTGGAAAAGACTATTGTCTGGAATCCTGGAGAGCCAATGCTAGTCAATGTCATCAGTACTCAGCTAGATGGCACCAAATGGCCTCAGCGGTATAAGGCAGATTCCTTTGTTCTTAAAAATGGAAAGAGACGCAATGGCCACAGTGACTCTAACATTTATAGATGTATTTTAATTACAACATTTATATACCACTTTATTAAAAAAATATCTCAAAGCAGTTTACAGAAAGAACTAAAACAAAAATATTTTGGCAAAAACAGTTAGACAGGTATTTAAAAATATTCAAAATAATAAAACCAACAATGAGTTAAAAATAGATAAAAATATTTTTAGAAAGTGCCAAAAAGAGTACAATGAAGGCACCTGCTAATGTCGATAGGCAGGCAGTTCCAAAGCGTAGGTGCTGCCACACTAAAAGATCGGTTTCTTACAAGAGCAGAACAAGTACTATGTGGCACCCGTAACAAGGACAGCACTCCTTGAACTTGGACTCCTAGCATATCAGCAACCAGTACAGATTTCAGAGCAGATGTATTATGTGCTGATAGGGTCTAACTCATGTCAGCAATCATGCCACAGCATTCTGTACCAACTGCAGCCCCCGGGACAGGTTGTGCTGCATAGGGATTTCTGTGACCTTGTCTGACTGGCTGCCAGGATTTTTTTAGTTTTGTTTTGGTTAGGAATCCTGACTAGTTGTGGGATGCTTAGTTTTCTGCCTTACTTGTAGGAATATTGTTCTAGTTGGTATGATATTGCATTTAAGAAATCATCACTGCCTTTTGTTTTTGTTTTTCTATTTGCATTTCATTTACCTTTATCCTCACTCCCTTTCATCCATACAAGCAACAACAGTGGTTCCATGCGCTCTGCTCAACCTTCTTAAACCCACTGATGATGCATCTTGTTGTTTGTTTCTTGTCCAATAGTGGTAAAAGAGAATTCACATACTGGGAAGCATAGCTGCAATTGTTGTTGTTCCCAAGCTGCTGCCTATGAAGGTAGACCAAATCATGTGTGCTTTCTCTCTGTCAATTATATTCACTGGAATTGGGTTGGTTGATGAAGTGAGTTTATAGCAGCTCACAGGGGAGACAGAAAAGGGTAGAGAATCTTCTTACTCATTACCCAGACCTCTTTCTGAAGTGAACGGTCAAATCTGTAAAGAAATTTGGATGTTAAAAGGTAGGGGCAGGGCATTCCAGGCAGAGGGTTGCCAACCCTACTTGGATATGTATATCTTTGCAGAGGATCCCTTGTCAAGCTTTACCAACAACACAATCCAAATCATATCTACTGACAAGTAAGTCCTATTGAGTTCTATGCAGCCTAGTCCCTTAGTAAGTGTTTAGAATTGCAGCTCTTCAGGTGCATTCATCTTTACTCCTGAGTGCTCCCATCTAACATCTCCTCAGCACCAGGCTCCTTTCTTCCTACAGTGGCTTGGTGACTGGCCTGGCCTGAGGGCACTTGAACCCTTTTTGCCAGAAGCGAATTGGCTAGATTAAATGTTCCCTACTCAGGCTCCATCTTTTAACTAAGATTTCTATCTTAATTTCCAATCAGATAAATGTTTTTGTATGAATTGTATGCACCAAGGAACTGTGGTTGATGCTTAAAAAATCATGCTTAATGACATCACTTGAACCTGCCCTGTGATGTCACTTGGACCCACCCTGTTACATCACTTGGACCCATTCATGATGTCCCTTGGACCCGCCCCATGACATCACTTGGGCCTGCCCCCAAAATCTCAGGGTTTGGGATGCTTCTGGCCTGGCAACCCTAGTTGAGAATGAGATTCTTATTAACGCAAACATCCCTAAGAGGCAATAAGCATGAAAGGGGAGAGTGTGATCCTCTGAGAATAGTCTTCAGTGGCTCTCACCTCCTTTCCTCTGATTGGCTCCAAATCAGCAGGAAAGGTCAAGGTAGCATGTTAGAAGACTCTTCTCCATGGTTAACACACTCTCCTTTCATGCTGATTGGCTCATAGGATGCTGCAGACATTGGGACCGTGCTCCCAAAAAAGTAAGGTGTCTAAGACCCCCTGAGTCTGGACGACTACACTCATGGTTGTTACTATCTGGGTTTCCATGCCAATAACAGCCAAAATATGAAGAATTAGGAACTGGGAGCCTGCACTCCAATATAAGCTTACGTGCAGCATAAAATGATATACCAATACCTCTAGGACTTATGCACCTATATGAAGAATGATTTGATATGCATTATTTGGTGCCACGTTTAACACTGTGACAACCAAACTGACAAAGATGAATCTGCCCTTGAAATAGATAATGATGACAATGACTTGTATTTGGCTTTGCTGCTTTTGTGGATTTGTGATTGAAGGTAGGGTAGCAACATACCAGTATGATAAAAAAAGTATTGTTATGGAATCAAGTTCTTTTTCATTTTCATCTCTATGACATATTTCACATAGAATGTTGGATGTGTGAAGTTATTTTGTCATTTTGTTTCTCACACTGATATGACGTATCCAGCTATTTTTTAAATAAGGTGTTTTTTTCCAGTGAAAACTACTCATTGCCAGCTGACATCAAGGCTAATAATTTTACTATAGTCAATGGGTATAAAACTAATAGCACCTAGTTTAATCCCTCAAGATGGGACTGACCATCCCATTTTAAGGCTCATGTAATTGAAAGGAACTGTGCTGAGGGGTAGTATTGATGGTGGAACACTCTCTTACACAAGAAATGTTACCTCAATAGAGAGGTAAGATCTATCACTAATCAGTGACAGATATCAGGCTAAATGAGAAAAATGTTGGTGACTATTAATGCAGAAAACTACTCCTCAGACTTTAAAAACAATTTTCCCCTAAGTGAAATCTAAAAATAAAGTTTTCCCCCTTGCATTATTTACAGATTTTGCGCTGTCTGTTCTGCATTTCCCTCACTGAAGCTCCCCAAAATTAATACATTATGAACGTTTTCAGGTTAATTTAAGTCCTTTTGGGTCCAAACTGGGCAAAAGTTATGGAAGCTACAGCCACAAACTGGATATTATGTATTTTTTACTTTTTAAAACATAATTAAAATTTGTTTTGGTGAAAGCTATTCATGTGGCTGATAATCATACAAGAGTTATAGGCTATAAAAAAACAAAATGGTAACAAACACCCTGGCCCATAGACTACCAAGACAAGGAGAGGCTGGCAGGGAGGGACATTGTCATCTGCAGGGCCTCTTGACACCAACATCACTGCAGCTTACCAGGAGGGACAGGGAGAGGCAGCAGGGCACAATGCCTACCATCGTGTCATTCCCAGTAAGTCATTGCAGGCCCCACTTGTACAACGTGAAGAGCTGTAATTTCTCCAGACTTGCTACATATTTACAACATTGTAAACAGAGAAATAAGTAAATACAAGCCCCCTTGTTCCCTTTCTAGTTAAATAAATAATTTAATCTCCCCCACCCCCGCCCATGGATGAACAGCTGTTTGCTCAATAGTGATATATTTTTATGGTTGTGCAGGAATACAAGAACTTCCTAGCAACATTCTGACTTTTCTTTCTTCAGCTTGTGAAGCAAATCTGCAGGCCCATTATCCAATGTATTTTGGTAATCTTGAAGAAGTTGTACCTCTTTATAAAGTATCCCATGTTTCACTTTGCAGCGTAACAGCTAGAAATATTAAATGATAACACAGTCTAAGACTATATGAGCACAGTAGGACTGGGGTTTGGTCAACGAATTCCTGCAGACCTTACCCCAGCAGACTCCTAGAGACATTTAACGCATTATCATGCCACTTTAAAAGGTCATGGTTCTCCCCCCCCCAAATTCCTGGGAACTGTAGTTTGTTAACAGTAGTGAGTGTTGTCCAGAGACCCCTATTATCACAGAGCTACAATTCCAAGAGCAGAGCTTGGAAAAGTTACTTTTTTGAACTACAACTCCCATCAGCCCAATCCAGTGGCCAAGCTGGCTGGGACTGATGGGAGTTGTAGTTTAAAAACATAACTTTTCCAAGCTCTGTCCCAGAGTTCCCTGGGAAGAGGGATTGATTGTAATACCACTCTGGGAATTGTAGCGCTGTGGGGGGGGATAGGGATCTTCAAACAATTCTCAGCACCCTTTACAAACTACAGTTCCCAGGATTCTTTGGTGGAAGCTATGATTGTTTAAAATGGTAAATTAGTGCTTTAAATTATGGTGCTGATATGGTCTGATGTACAAGATCACTCAGCACGCATAGGGAAATATTTTCTCCCCATTCTCTATGTAGCAGGATTTAAGACAGGTGTGGAACTTTAGGCTCAGGGCTGAATGGGATGCTCCAGACCTTTCTCTATATGGCCTTCAGAATTCTCCCAGCCTGTGCCTCTTCCCAGGCCACGCCCCATTTCCACAGGCCACACCCCTCACTCACCCTGCTCCACACCCTAGTTAAGTGTTTTTACTTGGCTGGAATGTGTCCTTGAACTGTGATAATCCTCTTGTTTGCAAGGATGGAGAAATGTGTGCGAATATGTAGGAACCTCATGGCTGGAATGCAGTCTACAGTATAAAGGTTAGAGTCACATCCACTGTTCCACTCACTTTTTCTTCTAGCCCCATCCACTGGCACATGGTCCCCAGAAGGCTCCTCATGAGGGAATACAGGCTGACAAAGGTTTTAGGTATGAACCTCTCCAGGCTTAATGAGAAATCAGAAGAAGAGATCCAGAGCTGAATTCAGCTGCCTTGGGCTTCCTTATGTTCACATGTCATCCAGAAGATGTGCTGAACTAAGTTTCACATTTATGTTTAGCCAGGCAGGCAAGACATCTCCCTAAAACAGTGTACCCCCTTCTCTAGTTTTGCCCTCTGTGGAGCAGCCCTGATAAGTTAGTGATCAGGTAGTGAGTCTTCCTCCTACCTCCATTCCAGATTGTTCGGCCTGGACAAACTGGCAGGAAATGGGGTAGAAATGTGCTCTTAACACTGCCAACCCTGTGGGGCAGCTCCTTTTCTTGTGCTATACCTGCACCCAACCATGTTTGGAGTTCTGATGAGGGATCTCCCTTATTTCCCGTGAAAAACATTTTCAGGTCTATCCCAGTATGCTTATTTTTGGCAGAAATCTCTGGGGTGGACACAGTGCATTCTGGCACTCTGCAGAGGAGGGTCACCACCAGAAATCCTTGTTTGGTAACACAGCTCACCTATGTAACTGAAGGCTTGAGAAATCACTTTCTTTTGGCTTCAGTTCAACAACGGAAAGGTGACAAGTGTGATTATCTTACAGAGTTTATGAGCTGAGGATGACAGATTCTAAAGACCTTTGCAAACAAGAAGTAACAGAATACTAAATAATATGTACTAATTGTATTTCACATCAATAATAATATTGTATTTTACATCAATGGCTTGAAATTAGTATACTGAGTTTATGAACATCCCAAATGCTCAGAAATCAAAACCTTTACCAATGTTCAATCCTGCATGAATTCACATTACTGCTTCTTGCTTGTTTGCATCTTAATGTGCTCCTAAGGTATAATTTACTCGATAGAGTACTTAATAAGGTTAAGCATCTCACAACACATTGTATACCTTGATTAAAACATAGCCTAATTAAATGAATATATACCACAAAGCTTTGTGGGATAGGATAAGGAGCTGGAGATATGGTACATGATGTTTTGGGAGCTTCTATTTCAGATATTACAGAAGAGGAGGAGGAGCAAGACAGTGTACTGCTTTCATCTCTTACTACATATGTGCTTGTTATGTTAAAAATGGTTGGTAGGTTCATTTTTACATCACATTCTACCATTTGCAATTACTGCACACAGCATGACACACTTCTTAGGGAGTTTACTGTGTGTAAGAAAATTTAGGACTAGAAATTATCCATTTGGCTGTTTGTCCCCTATGCTGTCATTTGAATTATTCAGGAGGCTAGTTAGGGATGCAGCATCAATGCCTACTTGCATTGTCTAAAAAGTTCCACTCTCCCTATCCAGTGTTTATTCTCTTCAGCTTTTGTAGACCAGTAGTCTTCAACCATTTTAGACCTTTCAATGCATTTTGGAAGTCGCTTCTTAATTTTTAACCACTTATTTGAATGGTAGCAATGTCGCAGGTACAATCTACATTAGTTCAGACTGTGACCCAGCAGCACGCCCTGATCCACCAGCTGAAGACAAATGTTGTACACTTCTATTATGTGTAGCTTTCTCTGTTTCTTATAGCTGCACCATAGTTTTTCTGCCCAAAACATCTGAGACTGCATGAGAAATACTGATTCAACATACTACAACATTATTTTCAGCTTTGATCATGCTCTGATAAAATACAAAGCTCTTTAGTTACACGAGGAAAATTTGATTTCTCAGCACCAAAATGCGCACTCAAAATGTGCCAGGCATGATTGGGCCCTTGGGCACCAGCCTACTTTGGGCCGGTACCATAGCCCAACACCCCCCCATACAAGCCGCATGGGGTTAATAAGCCCACCAGCACATCCCACCTACCTCCCATGTTGTGTGAATGACATGTAGTGTGCATGCCTGCCATCCACAAAGATGGTGGCAGAGGCATCAGCTCCTTAGGGAAGCCCCTGCCATTATCTTAGATGAGGTAGGTGGGGTGTGCGCGTAGGCTTATTGAAGCCCATGCTGTCTGTATTTGGGCGGTGGTGCCTGGGAGCTTCCTCTCTGCAATCTGCGGCAGGGTCAGGTTGCAGGATCTGATGCTGCTGTGGATCACAGGAGCGCCACTCTAAGGACGGGCCCTTCAGGGGCCATCTGGGCCAAAGGGGCCCTTGGCCAGGGCCCAACCTGGCCACCCTCTGCTGCTGGCCCTGCACTCAAGCCTGCATGCAGGGAGATAAAGATTCCTTATGCAGCCAGCCCTATGCATGTTTATTCAGATGTAAGTCCCACTGTTTTCAGTGAGGATTGCTTCCAGGTGAGTGTCCTTAGGATTGCAACCTAAGTGGCTCACACTCACTTCCACAATGCAAAAAAGCACCATAAGAAAGGGTTATCTTACTGCTCATATTTCAAGGGTTAACGTGTCTCTCTCAGTTTGAAAGGCTATCATTTTTTTAATGTACTTCCTGGCTTCTTCCTAGGCTCTGTCAATTATGAAAGGTCATTCTATCCAGCCAAGGTGACAGGACCTAAAACGGCTGGTGTGTGAAAAGCTTGACAGAGGCCTTCTTAAAAACTGCTGGCCCAGCAATGCTAGCCTTTACGTAAGTGAATGAAGAGGAAAAGGCATGTTCTGCTACCATGACCTCTTTTTGAAGTTGTTTTATTTTACTATTGCAGAGCAGAGCATATGAGTTAAAATATAATATTGTTCAAAGATTTTATTTAGTGTCACTTTGTAAGATTATTACATTCTTTACATCTGATGAGGTAGATTCTAGATCAGAAATGCTGATGCCATAATAAAATTTGTCAGTCTTTCTAAGGTACTATAAAACTCTTTTTTGCTGTAAATCACAGGTGGAGAACCTATTTGGCTCCATGGGCCAGATGCTTATCCGATTATTCCGTTTGGCTGCACTTTGAAGTCCTGAAGTCAGGACTTCAAATCACCTGGCAGGCAAGAAGGGGCGGATAAAAACAAACCAACCAACCAACCCTTTGTTTTAGGAGGAGTCTCCATCCTGCTTAGTGCTGGGTTTGGGTGTGCAAGACAGTTCCCTGCAGGGAGCAGGACTGACCAGCCCCCAGATCAGCTGATGTGCAGGATTCCAATCCTGCTTTACACAACACTTCAGAAGCTCCCAACAACCAGCTGACTGTTGAGGACTTCAGAAGCTGCACAAGGGAGCTTTGTAGGTGATGCCAATTGCTGGCAGCACCAGCAAATCCCTTTCAGCCAAGCCCAGTCTTTACCCACCTTGCACGTGGCGTCATGTATGACATCAGGTGTAGGGTAGGTGGCTGTGGCTTGGTCAAAATGGCCTGAATGGCCAAATGGGGACTCCCCACCCCTGTCCCAAATCATCTATTTTCTTCCATTCTACCACACTCTTAGTTTACAGGCTGTCAGTACATGTTAAATAAATAATAATAATAATAATAATAAACTTTAATTTATAGGCCGCCTATCTAGCCAGTGGCCACTCTAGGCGGCGTACAATAAAAACATGATAAAATACAATAAACAATAAACAATATAGCCTGTACAGTACAATGCAAAAATTACAGTATTTAGTAGATTGTTCAATTGAACTAGTGCACCTTGGAAGTCTCAAAAATCGTAAAGGCCTGATGGAAAAGCCAAGTTTTCAGGCCCCGGCGAAATATATCTAGGGAAGGGGCATGTCGAAGATCCATTGGGAGGGAGTTCCAAATCGTGGGGGCTGCCACAGAAAAAGCCCTCTCCCGAGTCCTCACCAACCTAGCCACTTTAGTCAGTGGGACCGAGAGAAGGCCCTGAGTGGCAGATCTTGTAGGGAGGCACACTTTATGACGTTGGAGGCGCTCCTTCAGGTATACTGGGCCGAAACCATATAGGGATTTAAAGGTTAATACCAACACCTTGAATTGAGCCCGGAAAATAACTGGAAGCCAGTGAAGATTGTATAACACTGGGGTGATATGATCATAACGGCGGCTATTCGTAAGTAAACGAGCCACCGTGTTTTGTACCAGTTGTAATTTCCGGACTGTTTTCAAGGGTAACCCCACGTAGAGCGCATTGCAGTAGTCTAAACGAGAGGTGACCAGAGCATGCACTACGAGTGGGAGCTGGTGGACAGGAAGGTAGGGTTGCAGCCTTCGAATGAGACGCAATTGACCCCAAGCTGCCCGGCATACTGATGAAACCTGAGCCTCCATGGTCAGCCCGGAATCAAGGATCACCCCGAGGCTGCGGACCTGGTCCTTCAGGGGCAGTTTTACCCCATTAAACACCAGGTCAATATTTCCCAACCCTCCTTTGTCTCCCACGAGCAGTACCTCCGTTTTATCAGGATTCAGCTTTAGCCTGTTTCTTCCCATCCATCCACTCATGGAGTCCAGGCACTTGGACATGGTCTCCACAGCCAACTCTGGTGAGGACTTAAATGAGAGGTAGAGCTGAGTGTCATCCGCATATTGGTGGCACTGCAGCCCAAACCTCATGATAGCTCCCAGCGGTTTTACATAAATGTTAAATAGCATGGGAGAAAGGATAGAGCCCTGTGGCACACCGCAGTTGAGGGGCCAAGGGTCTGAAACCTCATCTCCCAATGCCACCTGCTGGTGTCTATCGGAGAGAAAGGAACGGAACCAGTTTAATACTGTGCCTCCTATTCCCAATCCCTCCAGACGATCAAGTAAGATACCGTGGTCGACGGTATCGAAAGCCGCTGAGAGATCAAGGAGGACCAGAAAGGTGAATTCTCCCCTATCTAGTGCCATCCTCATATCATCCACCAGAGCGACCAAGGCTGTTTCAGTTCCATGTCCAGTCCTGAAACCCGATTGGTATGGATCGAAATAATCCGTTTCATCCAAGTGCGCTGACAGCTGAGTGGCCACCACTCGTTCAATGACCTTGCCCAAGAATGATAAATTTGAAATTGGGCGAAAGTTGTTTAGATCTTGGGGATCCAAGGAGGGCTTTTTCAAGATGGACTTTATAATTGCCTCCTTGAGGGCTAATGGCAATACACCCTCATTCAAGGATGCATTTACCACCGCCTTGATCCCTTCGCCCAATCTCTCTTTACAACTCATCACGAGCCATGATGGGCATGGATCAAGGAGACAGGTGGTAGGCTTCACAGTTGACAACACCTTGTCCACATCCTCAGAAGGAAGAGGCCGAAACCAATCCCATTGGATCACATTATGACTGGTCCACTGTCTGCATTCACGGTATGCAAAATCGAGCCTCTCAGATGTTCGATTTTATCAGCAAAGTGTTTTGCTAAATTGTCACAGGAGGCCTTCGAATATTCCAAGGGTTCCTGAGCAACTGGACCGACCAGGCTTCGGACCACTTGGAATAACCTCCTGGGACAGCACTCTGCTGATGCAATAGAGGCAGCAAAGTAATCTTTCTTTGTTGCCTTTATTGCCACATGATAGGCAGCTACTGCTGCTCTAACTTGTGTCCGGGCATCTTCGGAGCGGGACTTACGCCACCGGCGTTCTAGTTGTCTCACCTCCTGCCTCAGAACACGCAACCGTGGTGTGTACCATGGTGCTGTCTGGGAGTAATATCTTTTTTTCTTGCAAAACTCCTGTGTCATCAGCAATTGCATGATAGTCAGAAATTCAACAGGTGAAGTCTTTCACTTCTGGCTCTCCACGACATGAAAAGTTTTGCTTACTGAACTTCTGCCTGTTGTGCTGCTCTTGACAGAGAGCTATGCTAGTGGGGCGGTATAAAAATTTAACAAATAAATAAATAAATAAATAAATAGAGCAGCAGGAAGCCCATAAGAGGAAATAATCCCCTTCATTGTGTTACCCTGTTTGAGGTCTGTTCATGATCAGGATTGCCAAGTGACCTGAAAAACATGTCCTAGCCTAGTCTTGTGACTTTAACAGCAGTCTGATCTCCATAAATCAGCAAGTGAAGCCTTTTATGGCTGAGATAAACGTTAGCACTTCCTACTGTTTGCAGATCAAGCCAGTGTTAAGGTAACAGCAAGAGGCCAGGAGAAAAAAAGTTGGCAACTCTATTCAGGAAGCCAACTACCCACAGCTGAAATTCATAAAAAACCTAGAGCTAGTACATTTACCTGAAAATCCTCACCGTATGTTTTATAAACAAAACCAGTTTGTACTTTCCTTCAAAACTTATGATTGTTTTAGGAAAATGATCATTCTACCTCTTCTCCATGTAATCTCTACTTTTTCTTAGTTTCCCAGTGAGAGAAGAATGGAAACTATCATCTGTTTCTTCAAAAGCAAGCCCTGTGTATTTCTCCTCTCACCCTTGTTATGCCTGATTTTTGTTACTCTTTGATTTTTTAGCTATCTCACAGCACGGGCTGCGAAATGCAGTAGCCCATTTGGATAATGCTCTGAACTGCTGGGGGTATTTTTCTTTATTAGAAGCTTGTATTTCAGGATAAGGGGCCTTTAAAAAACCATTGCAATTATGCAAGACAGTCTGGCAGCTATGCCATAAAAAGTATAAGCAGCATTCACAGCAAAGAACTGATGCTGTCAGATGATGCAAGTAACAATACTCCAGGCAGTAGATCGTGAATAATGTTTTTAATATGATCAAATGAAATACATTTATTTTAAAGCTTTAACTACTATTTGCAGTACGTGAAAGGCAGGCCATTTTACAAAGAGCAAAAAATTCAGCTGTATCCTCACCTTTGCCTCCAGATGGCATTGTTGCTACATCATCAGAGCCTGGCAATCCAGTTCGTATCCCATTGTTAAAGGTGTGTCCATCTGCTGGTTGTAGCTGCCAGTTTAGTCCAAGCATATGCATTGCTGCAAGACACAAAAAAAGCCAGGAAACATAAACATACAATGCATACTTTACAAAAGTCATGAGGGAAGAGACAACTGTTTTAAATTACAGCTGCTTTTGGGGGACCAAAATAAAAACTTTTTCTCTGGGAAAAAATAATGTATGGGAGCAATATATTTTATCTTTGTTAGTTTACTACAGTGTAGTGACAACAAAAAACAGATAGGACAGCATATAATAAAAATAATTCAATAAATGACAAGTGGGTTCATTGTAATGCTATTATAATCACTTTCTACATCAAGCATTAAGATAAAATATTCTTCAAAATAAGTTATTCAAAGGCTGCAATGCTAGGAGTCGGTTTCACTGAAGTAAGTAGAACTCATTGCTGTGTAAACTCATCAAGCATAGAGATGAAAGTATAGAGATGACAACTGATTATATTTTAAATTGTAGCATAACTAACACATCTCATAACAAATGAAAAGTTTTCTCAGAACTTTAGCATATGCAGAGTTTATTTTTGGATATTTAAATCACATTGTGAAAAGTGTATGTTTAATTAAATGTAGCTCTTAACTATTAATTAATAAGACAACATTTTCTTTCATGTCATGGGTTTATCTTTCCGAAGATGCTCAGGAATTCCACCAGTGGAAATAGGATAGCCAAACCTGAAACCAAACCATAGTTTTTAAAGGGGTTAAGTAGTACAAGAGAAGCATTGCTGTCTGAGTTGTACACTCATTTCTTTTGTCTCACTGTTGTAGCTGGCCAAATGCTTTTTAAAAAGCACTTCCACACCCATGAACAAATAGTCATAGAATCATAGAATAGTAGAACTGGAAGGGATTTATAAGGCCACTGAGTCCAACCCCCTGCTCAATGCAGGAATCCAAGTTAAAGCATTCCTGACAGGTGTCTTTCTAGCTGCCTCTTGAATGCCTCTAATGTTGGAGAGCCCACCACCTCTCTAGGTCATTGGTTCCATTATTATATTGCTCTAACAGTTCGGATTTTTTTCCTGATGTTCAGCCAAAATCTGGCTTGCTGTAACTTGAGCCCATTATTCTGTGTCCTGCACTCTGGGATGACCAAGAAGAGATTCTGGCACTCCTCTGTGTTAACAACTTTTCAAGTACTTGAAGAGTGCTATTATTTCTCCCCCCAATTCTCTCTTCTCAAGGCTAAACAAGCCTAGTTCTTTCAGTCTCTCCTCATAGGGCTTTGTTTCCAGTCCCCTGATCATCCTCGTTGCCCTCTGTAATGTCCTTCCCTGGTTCTCCCTGTCAGGTTCCTGCACCTCCTCATCTAACATTAATAAAAATGTTGAAGAGCCCTGAGCCCTGCAGTACTTCACTTGTTACCACCCCGTTTGGGAAAGAACCATTGATAAGCACTCTTTGAGTTCTATTCTGTAACCAGTTGTGGATCCACCTGGTAGTTGTTCCATCCAGTCCACATTTAGCTACTTTCTAATCAGAATATATGATGTCCACAGCATTCCCACAGTCCACCAGGGAGGTCACCTGATCAAACAAATGAGATAAGGTTAGTCTGGCAGGATTACTTCTTGACAAATCCATGTTGGCTCCTCGTAATCACTGACATGAAGAACCACTTTATAATCCGTTCCAGAATTTCCCCAGGGATTGATGTCAGATTGACTGGTCTGTAGTGCGAAGGTTCTTCTTTTTTGCCCTTTTTGAAGATAGTGACAACATTAGCCCTCCTCCAGTCATCCAGCACTTCACCCGTCCTCCATGATTTCATGATAATAGACAGTGGTTCTGAGAGTTTTTCAGCCAGTTTCTTCATTACTCTAGGATGCAGTTCATTGGGCCCTGGAGATTTTGAACTCTTTCAAAGTGATTAGGTATTCCTTGACCATTTGTCTATCAATCTCAAGCTGCAATCCTGTGCCTCCAACTTGTACTTCACATTTGCCAGGAGGACCCTCTTTTTTTGGGGGGGGGGACTGAGGCAAAGTAGGAATTGAGCCCTTCTGCCTTCTCTTTGTCAACTGTTATAATTTTGCAATCCTCACTGAACAGCTGTGTCACCATTTTGTTTCTCTGTCTTTTACTACTGATGTACCTGAAGAAAGCTTTTTTGTTGCTTTTGGCATCTCTTCCTAACCGCAGCTCATTCTCAGCTTTAGCATTCCTGATACCATCCCTGCAATTCCGTGCTACTGATCTGTACTCTTCCTTTGCGGCCTGGCCTTCCTTCCACTTCCTGCATGTGTCCTTTTTTGTTTTCAGGTCATCTCAAAGCTTTTTGTGAAGTCACATTGTCTTCCACCTTTTTTCCTTGTTGGAAATGTTTGCAAATGTGCCTTTACAATTTCCTTTTTAAAAAACTCCCACTCACCTTGGACTCTTTTTCTCACTAGGGTCACTTGCCATGGCACCTTATTTATAATTGTTCTGAGTTTATTAAAATCAAGAACTCAAGTATAACATGGTCACTTTCCCCCAGAGATATTGTAACTGCCACTACATCCACTAAGTCATCTCCATTGGTTAGAATCAAGTAAAGGATAGCTGATCCTCTAGTTCCTTCCTCCACTTTTTGTAGGAGCAAGTTATCAGCAACACAAGTCAGGAATTTCTTGGAGGGGCCACGTTTGGCAGAATGTGTCTCCCAACAGATATTGGGAAACTGAAGTCCCCCATTACTACTACACCATGCCTCCTCAAAACATTGGCAATTTCCTTTTCAAAAGTTTCATCCTTGTCTTCTCCTTGATTGGGTGGTCGGTAGTAGACTCCAACCACCATGCTCCTTTTATTTCTTGTCCTATTTATTTTAATCCAGATAATCTCAATATATTTCTATGCAGGGATATGCATTTTTAATATATAGAGCGAGAGTGCATCTCTTTCTATTCCTTCTGTTCATTTTGAACAACTTATATTCTTCTTCTGAGAGCCAGTGTGGTGTAGTGGTTAAGGTGTTGGACTACGACCTGGGAGACCAGGGTTCGAATCCCCACATAGCCATGAAGCTCACTGGGTGACCTTGGGCCAGTCACTGCCTCTTAGCCTCAGAGGAAGGCAATGGTAAACCACCTCTGAATACCGCTTATCATGAAAACCCTATTCATAGGGTCGCCATAAGTTGGGATCGATTTGAAGGCATTTCCATTCCATTCATATTCTTCAGTTGCTTTATTCCAGTCATGCAATCCATCCTACCAAGTTTGTCACCTCACATGTTCCATTTTTTAGGCAAGCACTTAAGATGTTTGCACCTAAAGTTGCATAGAATGAAGGCCAAACTACATGTTATGCTAAATGCTGGATGTGCAGTTACAGCTATGTTTTTTATCTTTATTTAATTATAAATGTGAGGCTGTCATCAGGACCATACCACATGCAATAAGGAGTTATTCTTCACTCTCCAGTTCCAATCCAGACACACATCCTACTCACCCCAATGCTACAAGGCTTAGGGGGGGAAATTCCCATTAGTGCCAAGGGGAAATCCCCCCCAAGCTTCACAGGGAGAGAGAGAGAAAGAGAGTCTCTCTCTCTCTCTCTCTCTCTCTCTCTCGCTCGCTCGCTCGGGGTGAAGAAATAAACTTGCCCTCCCCCTGAATGTGACAAACACCTTTCCCAAAACTGTTGTTTGATTGCAACTCCCTGTTGAATACACTTCAGGCTGTCTTTTATAATGTGTGAAACAGGCCTTGGTTGTGTGGGCCCACCACAGGTATAGAAACATCTATCATACTACCTTAAATTCTCTGCGAGAAATAACCTGCTTTCAGCCCAAGAAACAGAAGTCCAATTTGATAAACAAAGTCCAATTTGATAAACAAAGTCCAGCTTGATAGACACAAGCAGCATGGGTGTTGCTAGGTACTTATGACACTCAGGGCACAAACTGATAGTACAACATTGCTAAAAATTTGCATATGCTAACCTGTTCAGACCTCCTAAAAGGAAGTGCAAGAAGAATAGGACCCTCCAGGAAATCTCCATGCTGTCAGTGACTCTGAAGAGCCAATGGATTTAGATGGACCTGCTCTAGGACTAGAACAGCCTTTCCCAACATTTGGGTCCCCAGGTGTTGTTGGACTTAATGCCCATCAGCCCCAGCCAGCATGGCCAATGGTCAGGAATGATGGGAATTGTAGTCCAACAACATCTGGGGACCCAAAGGTTGGGAACAGCTGGACTAGAGGTTCCCACACCAGCTGCTGCAGTTTCTGGATGGCTCGAAGGACCCCCATCATCTCTCAAAGGAGCAGAGGAGATGATGAGTTAGGTAAGAGCTTCAAAGACACTGTTGAAGTGCCCTGCTAGCTGCACATTAGGCTATTGGGAGGAGGGAAAGTGCATGGAAGCCTCCTATATAAGCTCCCAGTCTGTACCATTTAACCATTTACCCCAGTCTTCCTGGCCTGGAGAAATGGACGTTAGATTCAAGGTTAGATCTCTGAACAATTTAAGATAGTGGGTGGGAGAGTCTCACTGAGATTGTGCATTGCAACATGCCCAGAAGCTCTGTAAGCACAATTATAAAAAGGTTTTCAAAAGTGGTGGGAAAAGGCAAGAGATACAGAACCCAGAGCAAAAGACCTGGGACCTGAGGGTTCTTCCCTCCCCATAACATTGCTCTTGACATGTAGGATGGCCCCCTATTCCTGGAATGGCTTCTATTGTTGCAAAAATTTAACAGGAGCTAGGCTTCTATGTCTAGAGATGCTGAAAAGTACCAAGACAAGAAATTGTGTTGCTAGAATGCAAATGCTCTTCCAAGAAGTGAAAGTTAAATGGCAGAAAAAGTGTATCAGGCTACCATGTCTATGCCCATTCAAATGCTTGCTTTGTGAAACAATGGAGAAGTTCATCTACTTTCCTAATTGGCATATGCAACTAACAGGCAACAATCAGCAGATGGAACTTTTCCCATCAGTGATTCTCCATTCCAGCCAAAGCTTGATTTACAGATTTCTTTATGTTATGCAGCTTTTAAAGATCTAGAAGCCTGACAGAAGAAAAACTGGTTGATAGTAAAAGGACAGTGATATTCAGTGATGTGAAAACAAAAATTCATACATGCAATATCATGGCTTGCTTTACAGCACTCTGCCTGTCTGAGCTGTCCTTCTGGAATCATAAGTACATAAGAAGAGCCTGCTAGATCAGGCCAGTGGCCCATCCAGTCCAGCATCCTGTTCTCATGGTGGCCAACCAGATGCCCTTGGGAAACCCACAAGCAAGATATGAGCACAAGAGGACTCTCCCCTTCTGCAGTTTCCAGCAACTGGTATTCGGAAGCATACTGTCTCCAGCCATGCAGTCAGAGCATAGCCATCACGGCTAGCGACCACTGATAGCCTTATCTCTCAATGAATTTGTCGAATTCTCTTTTAAAGCCATTCAAGCAGGTGGCCACCACTGCCTTTTATGGGAGTGAATTCCATAGTTTAACTATACTTTCTGACTGCCTAATGCCAGATTTGGTTTACAAAGGAGCAGGTCAGAGATTATAGATGCTGCTGCTCTTTATCCCCTCTGCATGAAGGAGTGCCAGAGAACACCCATACATCTTTCAAGTTCCCAGTGCAGAGGAAAGCAAGACAGCCATGGTATCTGGTGCCCATTCATTTTCCAGTCCACTCATCTGTCCCATCCCTTTCCAACAGGACTCTAGACGTACCATGCTACAGGAGAGGAAAGAAGACAGAAGCTAGAACCTGTGGCTGTCTAACTGCATCAGGGCAATTAAAAGGCTGCGCATGCATTTATGAACCCCAAGTTATGACCTGGCATCCCAGTAAACTGTCCATCAACATTTATTTCTGGGGACTCATAGAACTAAGTAATTATGCCCAAGTGCAGCAAATTATGTAGCTCTGTACCTCATTTCTAGTTGCTCGGATCTATCTGAAAAGCTAGATTAATTACACCCTATGTAATAATTCAATGTGCCTTGAATTACCAATGTGTGAGACCAGTTACCAAGCTTGGAGATATTATATTTCACAAGTATACTTCATTTCTAATCAGTGTAAAGCACTAAATGATTTAACTGAATTCCATTTTATACTTTTCAAAGCAGTCAGTTGTTGAAGGACTGGAAAAATGATACAGTGGCTTAATTTTTAAAAACACTTTCTCTCAGGAGAGTCAGGCTCAAATGTGGCAGTGGTCAAAAGTTAAATGAATTTGGTAGGCCTGCTCTCCAATGGTAGATATGCCTACAATTCAGAAGGAATGTGCAATTCATCACTATTGACAGTAACTTCTCAAGAGAGGCCCGCAAATGGAATACCTGGGTCTTGAAGGGCCAGGATAAAGGGCCAACAGAACAGCTGTATGGTGAACCTGGACCAGGCCTCACAACATTATGTTTGATTCTGCTTAGTGCAATCGGTGATTAAAAAATGTATGAGTACCATAGTGACAAAATGTTACTGGAGTGAATTCCATAGAAATCTTCAGTGGGTAAATATATCATTAGTGCCCCAAACAAACAGCTACACCTGTGTTTGGGGGGTGAGCAAGCAGAAGAGATTTAGCATAGCTAGACTCAACTCAGATTTTGCTAACAAGCTACACAACTGTTCGCTGAGCAATAATAAAGGAAGATACTCAGGAAACAAGAGATTGTATCCTTCATATACAGAGTTCACTGCAGCTTTGTGGGGCATCACTAAACTGTTCTCACATAGATATGTCTGGTAAAGGATAAAGAGCCAATCAATACATATTAGATGAAATATGTGGAGTGCTATCTTCATCTGCTTGTGTAAATGCAGTGGTCAGCTACACACTGTGTTTAGAGAGAGGGTTACCAAGAGCTGAAGATTTTTTAAGGATCAGCATTGTAAATATATAGCAGGAGTAGAAATTACCCCTGCTCATCTTAAATAAAAGACAAAGTCCATCAAGACCAGGTCTTCAACAGATACCAGATTTTTACTTATAATAAAATTCATTTTATATAACGTCACTGGTTCAAACTGTGTAAGTGTGAATCAGACCCCAGAAGATTAGTACTACAAGTAAATACAAACCATACAATAAAACTTTCATTATGTTGCAATTAAATAACTGAAAATGATTTTTTGTTAAAACTCAGGATCGGGAAATTAAAAAAAACCTTTCATTTACCACACATTTTTGCTGTTTGTATTGAGAACTGGCACAGTCACTTTTAGAATTCTAGGGTTTAACGGTTGATGGGTGACATCAGTTGATGAGCATGGGATGGGGTTCAATCCTGCTGGGTGATGCTTCGTCACACATTCCCTATGATGATTGTGCTGGTAAAGCAGATCTCTGCATAGAGCACAATTGAACCCTCCCCTTATCAGCTGGTGAGTGGAGAGTTCAATCCTTATGGGTGCTGCTTTGCCAGTGTATTTCAAGTGGGGGATTTGCTGGCGAAGCAGACCCCTCCCCCACCCTGCAAGTCAACTCTGACAGGTGGGTGGGATTGCCCACCTACCAGTCACCTGACAACATAATAACATCAGATGACTGACAGATGAATTGCTCCACCCATCAATGTTGGCCGCGGGGGGGGGGGAGGAAAAAAAGCTATAGCCCACTGGGTCAAAAAGGTTCCCCACCCTTGGTTAACCAATGAGATCTGTCTTGTCACTGACCTGTAAATCCAAGTCTATTCAGACACTGCTTCTCTAGGCTGTCCCTGAAGTCCCAGGCACCTTTAAGTGTTAACATATTCTTTTGGTACATTCACCTCTTGTCTTCTTAACAACCTTGAGGTGCTTTTACTGATGATGTGAGGCCTTGCAATGTTTACCCAATTCCCAGTCCATGTCCCAGTTCAGATGCCTTCAAGTATTGTTTATAAAACCTACCAGATCTACAGAACCTAATGATTCAAGGCATTTCCCATAGGCAGCCTTTCGCTTGCGCCACAGGCTGGTTTTGCACGCCTCAGGACCAGTCATGAAAAATAACTAGGTATCCAATTCCAAAGTTAATATTTACCCTTACTAGCAAGCCTGGAGTAAAGCCTCCTACTTGCTGCTTGATATACAGATGGGAGAAGGCAGAAAACAATGGAATGAGGAATCCTTTTCATTTATCTGTTATCCATTCACAGCTACTTCTGTTAGTAGGTGGAGAAAACAAGGTAACTAATGGCTATCAGCATGGATATGGTAGAGGGATAAATGATAGCAGCCAATAGCGGCAAATAAAAGGGAAAGTCCAGGTCCCATTAGAATGCTTCTTTTTCGATACCTGTTTCCAAAGAAGAAACAGAAGTCATATAATGACTGCAGTGTGCTTATATGTAGAAGAGGATTTGAGGGGAAATAAACACAAAAATGTCTTTCAAAAATGAATCAGAGATATTTCTTCTCCAGGCCTGCAATGCGTGAATGGAATGCAATGAATTTTCAAAGCAATGAACGACAGATACGCCCACAAATCCCATTAGCTGTAATGGGATTTGTGCGCCTATCGCACATACAATGCTTTGAAAATTTACCCCTCCGTGTCCAATTTCAGTCTTTCTGTTTCCAAAATACTTGAAAAGCTTACACACACTTGGAATTACAGGGTTTTTTTTTTTAAAAAAACCCAGAAGATCTGGCTTTAAATTCCCTGAAGCACCACCAGAAAGCATGTTTAAAGAGAGCTGGAACAATAGTAACAACCTATATTATCATTAGTTTTCTATCATCTATTCTGACAGCAGCGAGAACAAACTTCTGTTTTATTCTCTTTTTGTATTTCCCCCCTTCAGTCCTCTTGCAGAAATGTTTTGATTTTGTGCCACTTTGCGAATGCAATTTTTGTCACAAGAATGATAACAGCACTGTATGCTGCATTCAGAATTTGAAATCTTACGACAAAGGCTGTGCAAGAGAACATAATGCTGCAACACCATTCATCCATTCTCATGACAGACCTTAGATTGTTCAGAGAGCAGAAAATTGGCACAAGATTCATCAATTCCTGAAACAAAATACAATGAGCCTGCTTTTGTGGTAACCTTAAGATTCAAAATGCAATCCTCTTTGCCATGAGTCGTCTTTGGCTACAGTACCTGAATGAACATAAAGAACAAAATAGTACTTTGTATTTTGCATGGAGAAGGACAGATGGGTTAAATATAATTTACAATCTAATTGTTCATTCGATTTTTTTTACTCTGCATTAATTCCACATGTGCTATGTTCAACATACAACATAATTTCAGTAATTTCAAGATTCCAACACACTCAGTTATTTTAACTTGTACTTCACTGTATCACAAGAAGCCTAAACAAATAACAGCTTATTGTAAGATCAATTAAAATATATAAAAAACAAAATCTGGGAAACCAACCAACCAAATGTCTCTACAGTCACCACCGACTAAGCAGACGTGACCAACTTCACTCTGAAAAAGTAATACTGCAGGGAGAATTTAGATACTGTTTACATGTACTGCAAAACGATCTTGTTGAGTGGGATAATCATAGTAGTAAGAATGTAAGAAAAACCCTGCTGTATAAGATCAAAGATTGATCTAGTCCAGAGTTTTGTTCCCACGGCAAACCACCAGCTGCCAAGGTAAAGTCCATAAACAAGACATGAACGTAACAACACTCATAATCTCCAGCAACTGGCATTCAGAGGAATACTGCCTCTGATACAGGAGGAAATATTATACAGCCACAAGAGTGGCTGTATACTATAGCCAGTAGGGATTTTTCACGTTCTACCATGTTAAATGAAAATACTCCCGCACACCCTTCTGATGCTTTGTATAATCCCAATTCAAAACAAAAACATACAAGTCTTATATTGTTGGATTCAAAATTGCTTGCTCTACAACCCTGAAAGTTTTCTTGGTGATACACAACCCCCCCCCCCAGAGAATTCACAAGTTAAAGTTTAAAATGGAAGAGAGAAAAACAAGAAGCCGTTTGGACTTTTTTCTTCAGAAGTTCTCATAACTGTTGACATTCATTAAAAATCAGAGATGTCTGTAAAGTATCTCTAATCAAATCCCTGAGCTTGCCCCAAACACAGAGCTTAATCTTCAGGAGGTTTAAAGTAAAAAAACGGCACGGTTTGTTTTTAATTGATAAAAAAACGCATTACCGTGGATGATAACATCACGCAGGCACAGTAGAAACCAGAAGTTCTTTCGTTTCACTCTCCTCCCCCTCCCCTTCCCATTACTTGGGGGAAGCAAGGGAAATCTTCTGCTCCTGTGATTGGTGGGCAACAGACATGTGCCTCACCAGAGCTTGGAAAAGTTACTTTTTTGAACTACAACTCCCATCAGCCCCAGCCAATATGGCCACTGGATTGGGCTGATGGGAGTTGTAGTTCAAAAAAAGTAACTTTTCCAAGCTCTGTGCCTCACACTGGCCTTCTGCTCAGTGTCGCTCTTCCCTCGTGCTCTGTGTGAGGAGGCACGAGGGAGGAAATGGAGAGCCAGACAGTCAGGAGAGAGAGAGAAAATAATAGACAGTGGAGGGAGAAAGCCAGAGGGCAAGGATGACGGAGAAGGCAGCAGCAGAATGGAGGTGAGTTACGCTGATGTGTGTGTTCCCAAACTCGCTGTCTCCCCCAGCCTGCCCTTTCTGCTCATTCAATCGTCCTGCCACCCCCACCCCCTATCCTTAAATGGGTTTGTAAATGACAAATGCTCAAATACTTTTTGTTTAGAGTGTGTGTGGCTGTTTGACCTGCGCTCATAACATTGCTGTAGTTATTTTGAGACTCTTTGTTTGTAACACTTTAATCTTGCACCTAGCTCTTGGTAGTTTAATCTCTCTCTCTCTCTCTCTCTCTCTCTCTCTCTCACACACACACACACACACACACACACACACTCTCACACACTCTCTCTCTCTCACTCTCACTCACTCTCACACTCTCTCTCACACTCACACTCTCTCTCACACTCACACTCTCTCTCACACTCTCTCACACTCACACTCTCTCTCTCTCTCTCACACTCACACTCTCTCACACTCACACTCTCACACTCTCACTCACTCTCACTCTCACACTCACTCACACTCACTCACACACTCACACACACACACACACACACACACACACACACACACCCTCTGAAATTAGTCCTGTGTTGAAGACCCCCTCTGAAATTACTACTGTGTGGCTCATTGCCTCCCACTTTTGTGAAAGCCTTTGCTGTATAGGGAAGAGGCATTTTCCTCTTCATCTTTTGCAGAGAATAGAAGGTCTTCATCAAACATTTGCAGGGGCATCAAACATTTGCAGTTAGTGTAATACCATATTACACTAATGAGGTGGCCAAGTGATTTTTCTGCTTGTGACTAGTAGTGCAGTAGCAAATTAAAAAGTGCAGGGTCTCTTCATGATAGTCACAGCCATGTCCCTCCTTTTTTTGCTACTGGGTTGAGAATAAGATCCTTTTTAATGCCTTCTCCCATAACAATAGACGTCACTAGGATAAGCACAAAAGAGGAGAGTATTAGCTACTGAAAATAGTATTCTCAGTGACTGACTCACCTCCTTTCACTCTGATTGGCTCCAATCAGCAGGAAAGGACAAGAAAGTATGTTAGAAGACTCTTCTCAGTAGCTAACACACACACCTTTCATGCAGATTGGTTCATAAGATGCTGGGCACATGGGGACCCTGCTGAGACTCTGCTCCCAAAAACGTAAGGAGTCTCAGACCCCCTGAGACCCTGGACGACTACATTACTGTTTGTGAGTAAGAACCAACTGTCAGAGTTCTAAAAGCCAGACTGACAGCTGCTGGGCTTGACTAATCAGGGGGCCACACCCACACCAGACTTTGATTTCACTTGAGACAGTCATGGCTTCAATCATAGAATCCTGGGAAGTGTAATTTGTGAAGAATGCTGAGAGGAGACCCCTGTTCCACTGAGAGAGCTCCAGTGGTCAGACTGGATTAACAGTCAGCCACTCTGACTGAAGGTCTGTGAGGGAAACAGGGCATCTTCTAGCAACTCTCAGCACCCTTCACTAACTACACTTCCCAGGATTCAGCCATGACTGTCCAAAGTGAAATAAAGGTCTGGTGTGGATGTGGCCAGGGATAGCTTTGTTTTAAATTTGGGTGGGAAACTACATGTGCCTGCTGTAGAAAAAGGTGGGGGAAATGCTGAAAAGCAGTGATACTGTTCACAATGTTTTCCTTTTGGAAAGGCAAGGGACTTCCCTCTGCCCAGTGCCCACCCACCCAATCTCTTCCCCTCCCCCCCTCCCCTCCCCGCCCTTCCTCTGGGTCAGTGTTGGACTAGGACCTGGGAGACCAGGGTTTGAATCCCCACACAGCCATGAATCTCCCTGGGTGACCTTGGGCCAGTCACTGCCTCTCAGCCTCGGAGGAAGGCAATGGTAAAACCACCTCTGAATACCTTTTACCATGAAAACCCTATTCATAGGGTTGCCATAATTCGGGATCGACTTGAAGGCAGTCCATTTCCATTTTCAAACATGATTGCACAGAAATAAATCCCATTGAACGCAAAAAGTATGCAAATAATCAAACCCACCCTCTCTTCTCCTCCCTCCTATCCCCTCCCTCTTCCCCCTTCCCTCCCCCTTCCAATCTCCTGCTTCCCCTTCCTCCCCTCCCCTTCCTCCTCCCCATGGTCAGTTTTACCTATCTTAATTATGATTGCATGGGAGTAAATACCAATGTTTCCCTTTGGAAAGGAAGGGGGCTTCCCTTCTGCCCAGTGCCCACCCACCCAATCTCCTCCCCCTCCCCTCCCTGTCCCTCCCTCAGGTCAGTGTTGGACTATGACCTGGGAGACAAGGATTCAAGTCCCCACACACCCATGAAGCTCACTGGGTCACCTTGGGCCAGTCACTGCCTCTCAGCCTCAGAGGAAGGCAATGGTAAAACCACCTCTGAATACCGTTTACCTTGAAAACCCTATTCATAGGGTCAACATAAGTCAGGATCTACTTGAAGGCAGTCTATTTCCATTTTCAAACATGAATGCACAGAAATAAATCCCATTGGACTCAAAAAGTATGCAAATGATCAAACCCACCCTCCCTTCTCCTCTCTTCTATCCCCTCTCTCTTGCCCCTTCCGTCCCCCTTCCTTTGCCCCTCCCTTTCCTCCCCCTTCCTTTGCCCCTCCCTTCCCACTCCCCTTCCTCCTCCCCGTGGTCAGTTTTACCTATCTTAAGCATGATTGCACGAAAGTAAATACCACTGAACTCTATAAGCATGCAAATGATCAAACCTGCCCCCTCCCCCTTTCTTTGTCACCCCAATATGCTCTTTCCCCTTACCCCTCCCTCTCCTCCTCCCCCATGGTCAGTTTTTCCTATCCTAACTATGATTGCATAGGAGTAAATCCCATTGAACTAAATAAGCATGTAAATGATCAGACCTGCTTTCCCCCCTCCGTCCCCTCTCCTCTCCCTCCTCCGCTCCCCTCTTCCTTCTTCCTCCTCCCCTGCCCACTCCAGCCCTCCTTCCCTACCCCTTGGTCAGTTTTACCTATCCTAAGCATGACTGCATGGGAGTAAATCACATTGAATTCAATAAACATGCAAATGATCAAACCTGTCCTCCTCCCCCCCCCGTCGTGCCTGCTCCCATCCCAGTCCTCCCCTCTGCATTTCCTCCCCTCCCTCCTCCTTCACCCCCTCCCCATCCCCTGTGGTCAGTTCCACCTATCCTCAGCATGATTGCAGGGGAGTAAATGCCACTGAACTCAATAAACATGCAAATGATCAATCCATTCTCAGCAAACTTGCACAGGATCCCATTTCTTACCTCCTGGATTAAAAAGCAGGGAAATTCACTAATAGGCAAAAAAACCTTGCAGTTTAAGAATGTACCTATAGCCCACAGATATTTCTATCAAACTTTTAAAAGCAGGGAAATTGGGCAGCTATAGTGAATGCACCAGAGGAGCAGGAGACCTGACCTCCTCTCTGAGATATTGGACTGCCCTACAAATTAGTCAAAATGCAAACACAATTTGGGTTGGTCTTTCACAGTCCAATCCACTTCCTGTGTAGCTTAGAAGAATTTGGTAAGATGTGCCTCTGAGCATATGGTGAGTGGTGGCAACACCTGCAATCAGCCCAAATAATAGAAAGAAGACTTGTGCTGTGCTGATCTTGCTTTAGCAGGGAGGAAGCAACATTATTAAGACAGTTGATATCGTTCAGATGGTCACTTTAAATATGTCTGATTTCCTTTGCAATTTTAGTGAAGTTTCCTATAGGAAATCATTTTCTTTTGTTTCTATTTCTGTGAATATGTGAAGTACAGCAACACTTGGCAAAATTTACACTAAAATAACTCCAAACATAATTGTGGAATAATGGCACTGACTTCTGCAGAATACTCTCCAGTGGACCTCAGGAGTGTCTCAATTTGCACAAGATAAAACAGTGGGAGGTGAAATATATTCTAGCAAAATTCTAGGTGTGCTCTATGTTTTTAATTGACCGTGCCCACCTTGCCTTAAATGAAGTGGTTTAAACATAGCAGGCTGAAAACATGCACCCTCTTTTTTCCAACAGCTAAGAGTCATTGCTGAAGTAGCAACATATTGGAATCAGTCTGATTTTACATCAAACTGCAGTTTCAGATCCACTGTTAATGCACCCAAAATAGAAATAGGACATAACCTACAAAAGGCTATCTTCACCATCCTATGACATTGACCAATAAAAAGGTTTTGGAATTAATAAAAGTAAACTTGACACAGATTTCTAGGATGAATAATGAGGGAAATAAAATTTTCTAGTTTAGATTGTCTGTAGAAACATTAATAACACAGGAAAGAAGCAAAGAAGAACACCAACAAACATACAAAAATATAATTCTCTATCTTTGGAGATGGCAGGTGTTGCCACCACTCACCATATGCTCAGAGGCACATGTTACCAAATTCTTCCAAGCTACACAGCAAGTGGATTGGACTGTGAAAGACCGACCCAAATGGTGTTTGCATTTTGACAAATTTGTAGGGCAGTCCAATATCTCAGAGAGCAGGTCAGGTCTCCTGCTCCCCTGGTGCATTCATTATAGTTGCCCAATTTCCCTGCTTTTAAAAGTTTGATAGAAATATCTGTGGGCTATATTAAACCACAATGTTTTTTGCTAATTAGTGAATAGACATCATGACTAGTAGCCATTGATAGCCCTAAATTCCATGAACTTGTCTAATTTGTGCTGTGCACTGCTGTTCTGTGCTGCTATTCTGTTACTTTGCAGTTTGTTATTTTGTGGCTTTTACGGTTTTAATAGACATTGTAATTGTTCTAATTATGATATTTTTGTAACCAACTCTGGGACAATTTGATGAAGGGTGGGCTATAAAAATAAATAAATAAATAAACAAACAATCTTTTTCTAAACTGTCCAGGTTGGTGGTCATCACTACATCTTGAGGTAGCAAACTTCATAGTTTAACTGTGCGCTGGGGCGTTCTTAACATTGGGAAGAGTGAGGCAGCTGATTTTGGATGTCTTTAAAGGTTGTAAAATTGTTTAATTTATTATTCTTATAATTCAGGAAGTGGGAAGAGGGGCTTTTGGGATTTCCTTCTTCAGGTCCCAAAATAATTTGGCTGGCTTTGCGTACTATGTACCCTGACGTGGAAGGGGAGGTGCCATTTACTGCTCCTCCTAAGGCAGCAAAATGGCTTGTGAAGTAATTCCTTTTATCTATCCTGAATCTCCCATTATTCAGCTTTGCTGCTTGGTACCATGTTCTAGTATTATGAGAAAAAAATATTTCCCTATCTGCTTTCTCTACACCATGGAACAGCAAAAACTAAACTTCTGTGCCCAGAAGCGTAGACCCTCCTCATACCTGATATCCCAGGAAAAAAATATTCCAGGCTCTTTCCTTCCTATAGCTAGATAAAATCGGAGCTATAGATAAGAACAGTTTAAAATGCATCTAAAAAGCAGAAGACACAGCTATACATTTACCTGACAGTTTTCTCTGATTGTTCTCAGCAGGAATGAAATTGGGTAGGAAGCAGGAAGAGTGTAGAATTGTAAACAAGGTATTTTTAGGAAAACACTGTAGGAACATCTAAGGTAGTATACCTTTACTAGATGTGCATTTGTGTCCAAGATGAATGTGGAACCATTGTAGCATACTCAAGACAGGATTAAACATTAAGTTTAAGTATGTGGTAAAACAGGGCTCCTGCTGCTGTACAATTATCTGAGAGTGCCTCTTGGTGAAGAATGAAACATATTGCCACATGCCAGCTTCCTTCACAGTTCAAAATATGGTGGCTATGGCTATTTTGTTATTTTAAGAAAGGAACAGCAGTCAAGTTTCCAATTGTGGAAAGTTTAAAACAAATGACAGACAAAATCATATATGTTCTGTTACGGTTTTTAATTTGCAATATAAGGGAGGGCAGTCATTGCACATATTAGTTTGGAGCAAACGTAACATTAGCTCCTTGCAAACCATGGTTAACAATTAGGAGCCAGTGTTTGAGATGTGTGATCTCCCCTCCTTTTCTGGATGAAATGTCACTCTCCATTGCCTTGCTGGCATCAACGAAGCTTTTAGAGTTCCACAGGCATCAATGTAACTCATTTCTTCATAAACCGGCATATGAAACTATGGTGGAAAACGAGTTTGAAAACTTACAAGGACATCTGGTTAGTGCTAACTAAACCATGAATAGTGTTAATGCATATGTAACTAAACCACGATTAATGTTGCTGATATACAAACCAGTGAGTGAGCATTATCTCCATCTCTGATGCATTCTTTTTTGGGGCTGAACTTTTTGTATGCATCAAACCACACAAACCATTCAAAAAGCACAAATTAGGCAGTATGGAATATGAAAAACACACAATGAAGGTAGCACATAAGTAAAATTCTCACCACTCTTCTGTAAACAAGTATGCAGGAGCAAAGTTGCACAACTCTATATAAAAGCAGTCTTATGGCAGACCCTTTCTTTACCTGAATTCAGAAAACATGTAAAAACTTATTTATTCAGGCTTTTGACCAATAGTTTTATGTAGCTTTCACACTGCTGTTTTAAATTATTTTAAAGTAATTTTATTATTGTGAGCTGCCTGGGGTTCGTTTGGATAAGGGTGGGTTATAAAATTTGAAATAAATAATATATATTTCAATTCATCCCATTGCTTGTGTTAGTGATGAAAGCAGGGTCCAACTCAGGACTGGTGCCAGGCATTACTGGGCCCTTGGGCACCAGCCTGCCCCACCTACCTCTCCTGTTGCCTCATGTGAATGCCATGCATGCTGCACAGACATGCTTGCCATCAACCAAGATGGCAGTGAGGACTTTCCTAAGGGGTGATGCCCCTGCTGCCATCTTGGTTGATGGCACCCATGCACACTACACTACAAGCACCCATGCCTTCCATCAGCCAAGATGGCGGCAGGAGTCTCAGCCCCTTAGGGAAGCCTCTATCCCCATCCTGGTTGATGGCAGGCATGCCTGTGCAGCATGCACAGCATTCACAGCAATGAGAGAGGTAGATGGGGCAAGCATGAGGGCTTCAATAAGCCCGCATGGTCTGAATGGGGGGTGCCTGGGAGCTCCCTCTCTGCAATCTGTGGCAGGGCCAGGAGTCGATGCTGCTGCAGATCCAGGAACAGGAGTGCTATCCTCCCACCCTAAGGAAGGGCCCTTCAGGGGCCTCTCTGAGTTGCAGGGCCCCTCATCCAGGGCCCGACCTGGCTTCATTCTGGCGCTGGTCCTGGTCCCACTGTGTACATTTTTCTTTACTTCTTTCTCAAAGGACTATGCCAAAATGATCTATTTTGTTGCAGTGATGGAATGCAAGTTGAAGACACTACATTCTGGGGTCAAAATAAGTATAAGAAAGAGTGTACTATCAGTATTAGATGTAAAAAATCCATCTGGTGCCACAAATGCAGCCATACAACACAAATATCTAGAAGTATGGAACAAGGGTTACATTCAGAGAGAATGGTATGAAGTGACATAGCCCTGTTATGTCCATGATTCCTTAGAAGTAAGTAGCTTAGAATCATAGAATAGTAGAGTTGGAAGGGACCTATAAGGCCATCAAGTCCAACCCCCTGCTCAATGCAGGAATCCAAATCAAAGAATTCCCGACAGATGGCTGTCCAGCTGCCTCTTGAATGCCTCCAGTGTCGGAGAGCCCACTACCTCTCTAGGTAATTGGTTCCATTGTTGTATGGCTCTAACAGTTAGGAAGTTTTTCCTGATGTCCTGTCGAAATCTGGCTTCCTGCAACTTGAGTCCATTATTCCGTGTCCTGCACTCTTGGATGATCGAGAAGAGATCCCGGCCCTCCTCTATGTGACAACCTTTCATGTACTTGAAGAGTGCTATCATATCTCCACTCAGTCTTCTCTTCTCCAGGCTAAACATACCCAGTTCTTTCAGTCTCTCCTCATAGGGCTTTGTTTCCAGTCTCCTGATCCTCTTTGTTGCCCTCCTCTGAACCCGTTCCAGTTTGTCTGCATCCTTCTTGAAGTGCGGAGACCAGAACTGGATGCAGTATTCAAGATGGGGCCTAACCAGTGCTGAATAGAGGGGAACTAGTACTTCACTTCTGTTAATGCAGCCTAATATAACATTTACCTTTTTTGCAGCCACATCACACTGTTGGCTCATATTCAGCTTGTGATCAACGACACTTCCAAGATCCTTCTCACATGTCATACTGCTGAGCCAAGTATCCCTCATCTTATAACTGTGCATTTGGTTTCTTTTTCCTAAGTGCAGAACTTTGCATTTATCCCTGTTGAATTTCATTCTGTTGTTTTCAGCCCAATGGTCCAGCCTATCAAGGTCCCTTTGAATTTTCTTTCTGTCTTCCACGGTGTTAGCTATGCCCCCAACATTGAATCATCTGCAAATTTGATAAACATGCTTTGTACCTCCTCATCCAAGTCGTTAATAAAAATGTTAAAGAGCACTGGGTCCAGGACTGAGCCCTGTGGTACCCCACTCGTTACTTCTGCCCAGTTTAAGAAGGAACCATTGATAAGCACTCTTTGAGTACGATTCTGGAGCCAACTGTGGATCCATCTAATAGTTGTTCCATCCAGCCCACATTTAGCTAGCTTGCTAATCAGAATATCATGGGGCACTTTGTCAAAAGCTTTGCTGAAGTCGAGATATATTATGTCCACAGCATTCCTACAGTCTACAAGGGAGGTTACCCCATCAAAAAATGAGATGAGATTAGTTTGGCAGGATTTGTTCTTTATAAATCCATGTTGGCTCCTAGTAATCACTGCATTGTTTTCAAGGTGCTTACAGATTGACTGCTTTATAATCTGCTCCAGAGTTTTTCCAGGGATTGATGTTAGGCTCCCTGGTTCCTCCTTCTTGCCCTTTTTGAAGATAGGGACAACATTAGGTCTCCTCCAGTCATCTGGCACTTCACTTTTCTTTGTCATCTGTTATCATTTTGCCATCCTCATTGAGTAGCTGTGCCACCATTTCTTGTCTCTGTCTTTTACTGTGGACATACCCGAAGAAAGCTTTTTTGTTGCTTTTAGCATCTCTTGCTAGCCTCAGCTCATTCTCAGCTGAAGCCTTCCTGACACCATCCCGGCAATTCCGTGATACCTGCCTGTACTCTTCCTTTGTGGCCTGGCCTTCTTTCCTGTATGTGTCCTTTTTTGTTTTCAGGTCATCTCTAAGCTTTTTTGTGAATCCACATTGGCTTCTTCTGCTGTTTCCCCAATTTTTTCCTTGTTGGAATTGCTTCCCACTGTGCTTTTAGAATTTCCTTTTTTAGAAACTCCCACCCATCTTGGACTCCTTTTCTCATTAGGGTGGCTTGCCATGGAACTGTACTTACAATTGTTCTGAGTTTATTAAAATCAGGTTTCCTGAAGTCCAGGGTGCGTGTATGGCTACTCTCAGCTTTTGCTTGTGTTAAAATCAAGAATTCAAGTATGGTGTGGTCACTTTCCCCCAGAGTTCCTGTAACTGCCACTTCATCCACCAAATCATCTCTATTGGTTAGAATCAAGTCCAGGATAGCTGATCCTCTGGTTGCTTCCTCCACTTTTTGTAGGAGGAAGTTATCTCCAACACAAGTCAGAAATTTCTTGGAGGGGCCGTGTTTGTCAGAATTTGTCTCCCAACAGATATCGGGATAATTGAAATCCCCCATTACTACTACATCATGCCTCCTCAAAACATTGGCAATTTGCTTTTCAAAAGTTACATTCTCATCTTCTCCTTGATTGGGTGGTCGGTAGTAGACTCCAAGCACCGCATTCCTTTTATTACTTTCCCCATTAATTTTAATCCAGATACTCTTGGTGGAGCTACCAAGCTCATCTTCCTGTATTTCTGTGCAGGGATATATATTTTTAACATATAGTGCGACTCCACCTTCCTTTTTATTCCTTCTGTTCTTTTCAAACAAGTTATATCCTTCAATTGCTGTATTCCAGTCATGGGAGTCATCCCACCAAGTTTCAGTTATACCTATCAAGTCATAATTGCCCTCCTGAATTAAGAGTTCAAGTTCATCCCAAGTTCATCCTGCTTGTTTCCCATGCTCTGCACATTAGTATACAGACACTGAAGACCATGTGATTTATGGCTTAGCTTCTTCACTACATTTTTCTGAGGGCTGTTACTGGGCCCTATTAGAGCTGATCTCTCTGGTCACGCTACTGTGCATAAGCCTTCATCAGTCGTTACCACCAAGTTTACGTCTCCCTCCCTTTTAGGATTCAGTTTAAATCCCTCCTGATGAACTTCTCCATGCTGTGGCCAAACACATTCTTCCCAGTCCTTGTGAGATGCAACCCATCATTTCCCAGCAGTCCATCTTCCAGGAACCATAGCCCATGGTCCCAGAATCCAAATCTCTCACGGCTGCACCATCTTTGTAGCCATTCACTCACACAGAGTATTTTTCTTTCCCTTTCTAAGTACTGGAAGCTTAGCTAAGAATGTAAGGCAGAGTCCAGCCTATTCACTTTAATGGGAGAGAGTTAAGTATGGGCTTAATTGTAAGGAAATATTCAATGTGAAAATAGTGTTAAATCTTCTTTTGTGAAGATGACATCTTCTAGTATGTTTTCAGAGAGTTCATTCAGGAAGGTTTCCTAGATATTTTAGAGGGATAAGACAAGTTTTGTGTAACACTGGTTACAAAGTTCTCATGAAAAAATTAAGGAGGAATGTGATATCAGGGTGGGGAAAGAAGGGTGAATTACTTGCTAGTTTAACAGGCATGCTAGATGCAGGCAGAGAAAGGGAAGAATGTTAGATGAAAGCAGTATTCCAATATTACCAGATTTGGGATTTATTTGGTTTACTTAAGCATCTAGGAAAGTCCCAGAAACTTTTGACCAGATAATAGGTTAGAGAACAGATAAGCTAAGCTGATTACTTTCAGGGCAGAAACCTATTTTGTTGTTTTAATGCCATTAACTTCAAGACCCTTGCAACCTATCCTTCTTATAGCCAATAGTCTATAAGCATTTTGGATTTAATGTTCTAGAGTCTATGGTTTTGTGAATCTATGTGTTCTTACATACTGTAACTGTTCCATTGATGTCTGAAAGATCTCAAAATATAGCAATACACATTTAGAGATACACGTATCTGTATGGAAGTAGTCTATGATAAAGGAAAATGTATGATGATATTGCCCAAGATTTAGGATTGCCATGTTACATATTTATCAGTAAATGTATGTCAATCACTAACCTTGGCCCTGTCAGAAGGCTAAATATGTCTGGACAAATTTGGAAATGATCTCAAACAAAGGTGAATGGAGCAAAGAATGCTTATTTATACAGATCTGGGATCTGACCACAAATACAAAACTCACTAGGTGGAGGACAATTTACAGACAATCCAGAAACATATTTATTGTTAGATGCTCATCAACACATGCGCACAAGCATACAGTGATACAGATATGGTTTGCACATGTAGCATGAGCTGGACTCGCAATCATGTCTCTGATTTGAAGAAACAGTTCATGCACACATGGAAAAACTGCACAGCAGTTTGTTTTCACTTGTAGTTTACATCACTCCTGCTTCCACAGCCAGTGGAGAAAGCTGTTTTATATGTACTTGAACTGTCAGTGCATGGGGAGTTTTTGTAGTAGCAAAAATAAGTATCAGGGGCAGCAAAGGGAACTGGAAAGTCTGATGGTTTCTAATTTTTGTCTGGACTGGGTCTTACCTGAAAAATGAACATGTTAGAGAACCAAATACAAAAATAAGACTCTGAGCACACTCCCTATTACTAGAAAAGGGGTGATGGTGGTTATCAAGCACAGCATTACAAACCAGATTCCTCAGTAATTTAATGAAATAATCGCTGCTTCCTATTTCAGTACTTGAAAAATCCAGTCACCTTCTTCCTCTGCAGCTTAGCAATACCCCTTAAATGCCTAGACAAATTAGTTATAGCTGAACATTTGTTCCATCTGTTTTAATTTATGAAAAAAATGTATTTGATTTTAGTCTTAACATAGGAAATTAGTTACTGACTATTGTAAGTGTCTGTCCTTCCTAATCCTGTCACTTACAAGTGAAATTCGCTGCACCGGTACTTTCTTGGAACAAATGAGGGAGAGAAATTGAGGATAGCAGAAGTTACTCATCTCTGTAAATAATACTACCAGGAACACCTTATTGGTAATTTTCCACTAGAGCTTTATTACTAGTTTTCCATTGTCAATTAAATGCTAGTTTCAAATTCTAATTAATGCCTTCTTTTGAAAGGAAACAATTTTATTAAAATGCTGTTTATGCAAAAGAAATCCTGATCCTTTAATTGCTTCCAGAATATTGATTTATAAACTTGTTCATCAAACAATAGTATTCCATGCACTTTTAAAGAAGTTTGAAGTATGAAAGTTCCTTGTGCTTCTATTTAAACAAATGATTTAAACAAAAACAACTCTGCGTTTGTGGTACATTATGGAACAGAATGCAAAAACACTTAATGTTTGAGGGGTGGAAAGGGAGATCACATAACACAAATGTCAAGTAACCAGAGCACTATGTTGTCTGGGGGATAGGCTTGCTTCTCTTTTGAGTTTGCAAAGATGTAAAAATGTATACTGAAAGGATATCTGGTTGAAGATTATTTCTCAAAATAAATGATGATGATGTGATTATTGGTTATATAAGTGAATATTATTACTGTCCACATGGTATCATAGATACATTCTTATTCTAATGTGCCTAAGCATTTCTCAGATTGCTCAGATAAACAAAAAATGCACTTCCGAAATATATTAAGACTCATCTTTGCCCCACTAGATCTGGATAAACCCAGCACGGTTGCTCACTGCCAAGGAACAGGACTCCTGAAAGATTAAACTTGTTGTATCATCCCTCCCTATCCCCGCAACTGATCGTCCTGGGAGGCTAGAAAGGAAACAAGAGTGTGTACTGACAGCTTAGCTCAGCTTGAACTCTCATTTTTCACACGGAGCTAATTAAAAACTGAAATTAGTTAAATATGGAAATGACACTTGCAAGCACTTTAACACAGTATTGGCAAAATCCCTCCAGAGTGCTGCAGCATTACCTGCTGCTTCAAAACTCCCCAACTGAATTTCACAGTTAAAAGGCTGAGCAAAGGGAAACTTATTACTGAGATTTCCAATTCAAAATGTGACTGTAAAATTCTAAATTAAATTTCATGGTTGCCCTTGGAGTAAAGTGGGGATGTTCTGTACAGTCCAATGATATGGTGCTCAAATAATGTCCCTATGTGCATGCTCTGATTATCTCACCTTTAGGCACAGTGTTGGTTTTGCCAAGATTCTGAAACTCATAATTCTTATGCTACTATAGAAATTATGAAAACAGAAAGTTGCTCTTGGTGTAAAACCTAGCTATATAAAGGCTGTATTTTTGAAAGTTAATAGCAAGCACATCTGAAGTTTAGAGCCCAGCAGTTGAAATATATTCTATGCTTCATAATTTTAATATAGGTTTGTGATAATCCATCAACTTCATAACAGATAGGAGAAGGCCTGACAGTGCAATAAATTATGTTGTAGGTAGCATAACAGGGCAGGAAAGGTAACTGAAAGAACATATCCCTTTCGCCCTGATCAAGAAATGGCAATCCATGAACAAAAGCAGGCTGCCATATGAATATCAGGAACTGCAAACATAAATCAGACAAACATCCAAATGTAGAAGTTGCCTATCTGGGCTGCTTTTCTTTCTATGGGATTCACATCCATATCCAGATGCATTCTAGTGTGCATCTGAATACATAACCCACTAAAAGTAATATATGACTTTTGCATTCAGAAGAATATTCAGTTTATGCTCGTGGTTCTTGACCGGCATGCAAAACTCTGCTTCTGCACCTTGGTCACCTTCTTTGGATCAGTCTGCTTGTATTTCCCTTAAGTATCTAATATACCAAAATGGGACAATGACTCACATTAACGTAATAGCATTGATAATTGTACTTAAATTTATATGACTGGCTTTGATACACAAAAGCAAGGGCAAATTATGATTTCTGCATGCAATTTAAATAAATCTGCCTGCAGAGCAGAAAATTTTGGGATATGAATCAAGACTTTCAGGGTGTCCAGATACTTCCAAAACAACTGAAATATTGTGATGCTACTGTTTTTCCTACATGCTTTCCATTTACCCTTAAGGAGATTCCCTCCCACTGGTTCCCACTCATTATTGTGCCAACAAATCCCCATGTAGAAAGACTGGCAAGTCAAACCATTTTTATGCCACAAATCAATTGGCAGAGAACACAGAACAATAGTAAAGGTAGCAGAATCACATCTCTGGCACTGATCTGAGTAATCTGTGTATCACACCAGGCTTTGCTAGTCCAAAATCTCAAAATCACCTCTGCTTACTTAGCTGGGAAGAGAGGGGTGCTGCAGCTGTGGCATCTTATGTTTAATGTTGAATGTGAAATTTCAAACTCATGCAAATAAATTTGCTCAAGCCTCCAGATCAGGAAAACTCTGGATACCACCTTACAACCACCCCATCCCCTCAATTTGTAGTTTTAAAAATAAATGTGAGGGTAAGCACTTCTGTTGTCAGGACTGATATTCTCACAACAACAACAGGGCATGCAGGATAGGTGTTGAAATAGCCCAGATTCAACAAGAGTCTTGGTGAGGCAGGAACACCGCATGCTTAAGAGAAGGTTTGAGTTGGTTAAATTGTGTGTACTTTGATCAGTAAAATAAAGAAGATACAAGAAAGGAATGATTCCATAACTAGATCACTGAATTTTGCAAACATATTTGATGCAATAGTTTGTTTCTTCCATCAACCCTGCTTACCATCACCGAAGCTCCCCCACCAAAACGTCCCTCATGGGTCACCAAAGCTCCCCCTGCCCACCCATGGGTTGCTGAAGCCCCCCTTAAATTCTCATGGGTTGCTGCCCCCTTTCCCCCCCACAGGTTGCCAACACCCCCAACACACACACACAGGCACCCCCAAACACACACAGACACAAACCCACACAGGGATTCTCTCTCTTGCACACACACAGAAACACATGCCCATTCACCATCCCTGCCTTCTCCTCCTTGCCACCTCTCCCCCTCACAAACGGCATCCCCCCAGGCACCGGCACTCCCTACTCTATCCCGCTTGTCTACTAGCTTCCTACCCACAAAGGCCCAGGCTGCAGCCCTCCCACCCGCCACGGCCTCTGCCCACATGGCCTGCATGACTGTCACAGGTCTCCGCTGCTGCTGACAGACAGCCTGCTTGGTCACCCAGCCCTTTCTCCACTGTCACACTTCATGACAGCATGAGGGCTTACATTTTTATATATTATTTATAGAGAACTATTTAGCTTTGTACACTGTTCTTGTTTATTTTATGATTTGATGATAAATGTTCCAAAGCAGAGCTTTCATACTCGCACATTATGACTTCAACACATTATCATTATGTATACATATGTATTATAGAGATGTAAAATACTTTACAGTGTATCTGGAAGCACTGAAGCTGTGAACCTTTAGCATGGAAGAAAGACATCATGCACATACATACAAGAGTCTATGCTTGTATTTTCCTAGATGCAGTGGACTAACTCTTTAAATAACATGTGATTACTTAGAGCTTATGTTATAAATTATTTTCATGTACAGATTTTCATCAAAAACATCTGTAGTTTGAAGCAACCTATCTCTTTGCACTAGTTTTCCAGTGATTCTGCATTGCATGCAAACACATGTGACCTGTCAGCTTTCCCCAGTCACAATAACATCCAAAGTAGATGGTATCTGGCAGGTTGTATAGGTTCCTGGCCGTGCATGATTGACAGATACCAAGAAAAATGCTGCTAGACTCTGGAGCTGGCTAGCCATCAAAGTGGCATGGCAGCAAATTTGAGATAACATAGAGCACGTAAGCCATGGTCCTTTGCAAAGCTATGGCCCTGCCAACTCCAGCCTTTCAGTTCAGGCAGATAATCAGGTAGCAAAATTCAAAGTCATCTTGCCTTACTTCATTGTACATGCAAACCTCTTCCTGAGGAGAAATGGTAAATAACACTGTCTTGTCTTTTCAAAAAGAACTACATTATTTTTCTGGTATTGTTCTGGCACTGATTAAAGAGTTGATTTCTACCCTCTCTGATAGCCAACTCCTGCTCTTTGAATGTAGAAGCCTGATCCTGTTGAAACCCCAAACAAAGGTGATTTTTACTTTAATCTTTTTCATTCTCCCTCAGAAAGAGGCACAAACTCAACTTCTGAAAAATGAGGATGCATTCAAAGGGCCAAGAAGCTGACAGAAAGTAAGAACCATCAGAAGAACAAGATTTTGCTAGATATTAAGTCACAAAGCTGGCCCCCTAACATGATTCCACATTGCTGATGACATGATTTCACATGGAATTAACAGTCCCAGACAGCATTTCCAGAAAATGTTATGTTGGTGTGCCACATAGCCAGCGTTGGAAGTTGCCATTTGGAGATGTCTTTAAACAAGAATTCGCTACTCTAGCAGAGCACATATTCTACACTTAACTTGAAACATGCACACATTCTAAGGAATTTGCCAATGTTCATATCTAATCTTGAAATTGCTATTATCATGTAATCTTTCTGCAAGAGTCGTTTTCTGCCTGTGTGAAGCTAAAAAGGATTTATATACCATTCCTTTGAAGACCTTAAATACTGTTACAAGGCAGCTGCCTGCAGGCAAACATGACCAACGCAAGCATGTTATAGAAGCTTTTGCATTTTCCTTTCTCCTTGTATGAAATGCAGGATATATCCTAAAATAAAAAGGAAGCTGTTTGATTTATAAGAAAAAATCCAAAATCCACAATTGGACAACCACCACCAAAATGGACCAACCAAAATGTCGCAAAAAAGCGAGCAAGGTATTGTATTATCGAAAACTCATCAGGATGTTACACAGAACAGATGGAGACAGAACAGAAAAGAGACAGCAACAATACAAAATGGGTCAAAGTTATAGCTATAAGGTCTGCATTTAGACTAAGCCTCAATTCCAACTGAGTATTGTAAATGTGATTGGATTAGTCTCTGCTAAGAGCTGCAGGTCAAACATTACACTTAGGACAAAGAAGCAATGATCCCTATTTTTGGAAATATAAAGGCCAGCTGTTACCCAGATCTACCTTCACCCTTATGTGAAACACAGAGGTCCCTAGTTAGGAAGAGAGCAATAGTAAAAGCCACACAATACTCTTTATATTAGCAAACATGGAGATTAATTTCAGTTGGTATTTTAGTTAAAAAGTAAATTGAAGCCATTTTTGGTAGTATAGCAGCTGAAAGCTATGCAACGCTAAAAAAACCAAAGTCCCTCTTTAGGTAGTAGAAAACCATCTTTCTTTGGATGCAGATCCTGCTCCTGAATAGTTAAATTTGGTATTCTTCCAAGGCACAAAACACAAGCTGTGTTGGTTCCATAAGAAAAATGCCAACATCCAGTTGGGCAATACCTTTATTTGGACTAACCAACTAATGAAAGAGTGAGCAAGCTTTCGAGTAGTGATTGTTCCTAGCACACTGGGAGCCATTCCAGACTGTTTACTGAGCCCAAGAAATAAGGAGGCACATAGGACAACCTTTCTAGAAAGATGCAACTTGCTAGGCAGTCATCAAGTGCTTCATCTTCTGGCTCTGTAAAAGTGAGCTGCCTTCAGAACAAGAGAAAGAAAGAAAGAAAGAAAGAAAGAAAGAAAGAAAGAAAGAAAGAAAGAAAGAAAGAAAGAAAGAAAGAAAGAAAGAAAGAAGAGTATTCCAATTCACAAAAGAAAGGGGTGCATCCAAGTAATGAACTGACACCTCCAACTGCTCCCAACAAAGTCGTTCAGCTGTTGCCACATTTAGGACTCAAGCAACTTCCACCATGTCAGCTACAGCTGAAACTATTCCTTTACTTTTGGGTATATGGGGGTGAGTAAATTCAGAAGCTGAGCAAGTTCCAGAGCTGTGAGGCACAGTCTGAGTGGGACCCAGGAGCAGATGATAGGTGACACACAGAAGCCTGCTGCATCCAGTGAAATATTTACAATTTAAATTGAAAGAGCAAGCCTAAGCCTGTAGCACAGCTATTCTGGGCTTGAAAGGCCAGGCATCACAAAATGTATTATTTACACTGTAGGAATACAATATATGTGCATCACGAAGAGCACAATTTGGAGACTGAAGCCATTCCTTCCTTCCTTGTAAGCAAAAGCACAGCTGCTTGCATGATGTGGCAGACACAACAAAGCAAGGTAATTGCGATGATGTTAAACAGCCTCTGTTAGCAAAAAAATCAACGGAGAAAATATTGGTCCTAAATTCATTATCAATAAAGAGTGGCTGGTTCTAGCACACTAGGGGTTTAGCTACTCTAGATGATTCTTTCAGCCACAGACAAGTCTAGGTGTCTTTAGTTTTCCTAGCACTAGTCGGAACTCACTCTTTCTTTCTTTCATATCCTGCCCTTTATCCCAAAGAAACTAAGGGCTCTTTGGTCATATAATTCATCCCATTTATTTCATCTAATAAGAGAAGTCAAATTATCAAAATCCAAGTTTTGCACAGAATGTTAGAATTTCATCTTTTTAATGTACAATTTTAATAACACTTTATACCTGAAACGAATCTGACCTCTTAAAGGTATTTATGAAAAGAAATTGTTTAAATGATGAAACCTTAGTCATTGTCACTTAAAATTTTAACTTTAAATAATGAATTATGGACGTAAGTCTTTTATATGCAATTACAAGATATCCACTTACTAGGCTTGTCAGGTATCCCAAAAGGGTGGTGGTGAATTTATTTTTATGCTGTATCTTAGTCAACAATCCATAAGATGTTAGTCAACACAGAAAACTTCACAGGAAACAAAAGCAAACTAAAAAATGATAAAACAAAACAATGAAAACTCCAATGAAAACCAAACCCAATTATTTGCTTAAAAACTGGCCAAATGTCAACCCCTACCTTTTATCTAATTTCACTTGCTTCATTTGGTTTTTCCTATGGACATATGCTGACCATTTCTAACCACTGAAACATGAAGATCTCTACCAGTTTAGTTAACCATGCCACCATAGGAAGCAACTCTTTTTTTGCTCATATCAGTGCTGCATTAAGTGCTCTCAGCATAAAGGAGACAGATCTACAATTGGTGTAGTTCCCTTAATTTTAGAGTGACTGCCATTTGAGCAATTCTTCTTATTTACACCAGAGATTTTCTCCACAGCAGGTTGTAAGTACATTAAGAAACATAGGCGCTAATACTTCAATCTATATGCAGTTTTCTTTGAGCAAAATTCCTGACAGCTTTCAAAGGGAATGTTGCAGCCAAGAAATAATGAACCAAGCCTACAGGGTTTGGCTTCACTTTGGGCAGAACTGTGCTCTTAATATTAGAAGGTTGCCAAATAAGCAAATCACAAGACAGCTCCCCCTCTAGCTGACTCTCCAACTGTGAGAAAAAGATGCCTTGTGATTGGAAGGGGGGAAGCTACAGAACTCAGTCTGGTTCTAAATCTCAGCCTTGGGTTTCTTCTGGTGATATCCCCATTGAATATATATGCACTTAGCACCATGCAAATCATATCATGGGTGAAAAAGCAGAGGGTGGCTAGCATCCAAAAGAGAAACCAAAAAAGGGGTCAAAGACCAAGATGCTGGAAAATAGGAACTTTTATTATAGATAAAACCCATGATTTTATTATAGATAAAACCCATGATTTTATATGTGTGTAGAGTTAACTTGTCCCTTTTGTCTGATTTACCATAGCCCCTGATGAAAGCCTGCAGATAACAGGCTGAAACGCGTTGGGTTTTATCTATAATAAAAGTTCCTATTTTCCAGCATCTTGGTCTTTGACCCCTTTTTTCATATCATGGGTGAGCCAGATGAGCATGTGTACATTTGACTTGCCCAATATGCATGATCCTTCTACTAATTTTTCCATGTACCATGGTGCTGAGCCAAAGCATTCCCAAGATCCAGTAACAGACCATACCACACAAAGGACATTCTGTGGCAACCATTGAAAACTGGTTTGACGTAGTGTTTAGTGCGTTGGGACTAGGAACCCAGACATGAAGCCCACTGACTGATCTTGAACTAATTACTGATTCTCAGAATATTATCTCATGGGGATGTTGTGAGCATGACAGGTGTGCACATATGGGGGGACAGAAAAACCATATAAGCCACTTTTATGTCCTTGGAGGAAGGGTGGGGTATGGATGAATTTAGGGAACCTGGCTGTCAGATCTACAAAAGGGCTAATTGTTAATGTCCTTACAGATTTATTGAGTGGGAATGTGACAGAGATGGTAAAACATTGCTTACATTAAAAGTGATGCAGAGATATTGGGTAGAATCTAACATGGCTTGAGCAGACTTCCATTTGTGCAATGAGACTTCACCCCACTCTCCTCCCTGCTGCAGCCCCCACATACCCCTAATCTTTGTTCCAGAGTCCTCCAGCCCTCTAGAAGCAGATTTTGAGGGTGCGTGTATGGCTGCCGAGGGTGGAAAGGAAGGTGAAGTCCCAATGTACAAGTAGAAGTCCATTCCACTTGTGCACCAGCAGCACTGGATACAACACAGCTTTTATTTAAAATCGTTTCAGCTGATTTTCAGGTAAACATCTTCATCCAACTCTAATGGACTGTCATGATATAGTTCTCTGCTAACAATTCGGTCTCCCTTCCCACCTAAGGTTCTGCAGATTCTCTGAAATTATTAAAATATCAACATTTTAAAAAGCAAACCCTGGAAGCACAAAGAGTGTGGTTATGTTTGAGGGAGGAGAAGGTATTGTAGAAGCATGTATGATAAATTCAAGAGAGAATAAGGAAGCTGCTGATTGAGTAAATGTAAATAAGAATACTGCAGGCATGTAACAAAATACTTTAAACACATCCATTGTAATGCACCCTTACATATGACGTGGCTGTCACAAACAGTGTCGAATGCTGTAATTTAAAAGATATCTGAACAATTATCAGGCAGACACTGTAACATTACTCTTGGCAGAATGAAAGCGCTGATACTGCACATCAAGCTGGTGCACTGAAAAATAAGATAGTATTACATGTAATATTCTCCTGATATTTTTAGTCTCCTCCTTCACTGAAAGTAATATATTGAAGATGTACTAGAAATTAACACATTTGTCTTCATTTTCTGACACTTCCAAAGCAAATGGCTGCTTAGGATGAAGTTGTGACGAAACAACTGGTAACCGGCATATATTCAGTGCAATTTATGATGTAACACTTTGCTTCCAGGGAGGGGGGGTGCTTTTTCACATACATAGAAATGCTAAATTGGAAATTATAGTAGTGATTATTAAATGTGCATATTCAAATTTTATGCAAATGCAAAGCCCTTTTTATTATGCAGTTCCTCTTTTTTGGTGATGCATAATTGGACACCATATGTCACATTGGATTTGTGGAAAATAATTTTCAATGCAAATCTCTCTTTTTACTTCTCAAGAGCTTTATATAATAGCCATTTGCCTATTTTTAATAGCTCAAGCTTACTTCATGACACATTCTAAATGAGGGAAACCCTTCAGGACCCCAAAAGAAGTCATGAGCAAATGATGAGTTGTCCCCTGGAACATTTCCTAAATTTCATAATCCACTTTGTTCCACTATGGCATCATATGCAATTGAAAGCTCAAACAAGATACAATTTGCTTTGTTAAAATCCAGGTGTATAATTTCACACAGAACCACAAGCAAAGCTTCAGCAATAATCCTGTATTGTGAACTAGACTGCTACCTCTAGATATCCAATTTAATTTCCAGTGGCACTATCAAGGCAGAAATTTGGGTCAGCTATCCAGGGCCCCACTCATCACAATGAGCAGAAGAGGCCCCAAACACTGCACCTCACTTTGAAGTGATTAAATGAAAATTACCATCTGAAGAGGAAGCGCCCTATAAGACCATGAAGTCAAGAATCTAAAATTGCCTACAGCACCACTGCTCATTTAAGATTATTAGTTCTTCATGACAACATAAGAAGGGCCTTGGTAGAGTAGACCAAAGGCCTATTTAATCCACCATCTATTTCTTCACAGCTGTCAACTAGGTGCCTGTGGGAAGCCTACAATCAGGACATGAACACATTAGCACTCTCTTCATCAGCTGGTATATTCCCCAATAGAGGCATGCTTTCTGATACTGGGAGGTATGTTTTGTCATTATGACTAGTAGCCACTGATTGCTGGCTAATCCTTAAACCTGTATCATCCCCTCAATGTTCAAGTGTTGGTGATCCTCAATATTTCTTGTGGTAGCTAATTGTTTAAAACAAAATTTATATACTGCTTGGTTGTAAAAAAAACTACTGGTTTACAAAATACAGTCAGTGAAAAATAGGTAATTAAAAACATTTAAAATATAATTAAAAGTAACAGTAAGCTAAGGCCATTGCATAGTCTATGTACTGCCCTGAATCTCCCACAATTGTGCTTCATTAGATGACCTCAGGTTCTAGTATTATGAGAGAAGAAAAAAACCTCATTCTATACTAGAGATGGAGAACCTGTGGCCCTCCTGATATTGCTGGGCTGCAACTCCCATCATCCCAGATCACTGGCCGTACTAGCTGGGGCAGATGCTAGTTGGAATCCAACAACATCTGGAGGGCCACAGGTTCCCCATCCCTGTTCTATCTACTTTCCACACCATGCATAGTTTATGTCCTCACTTACTTGCATTTTTTTCAACTAAGAAGCACTGAACATTATAACCTTTCCTCATATGCCATTGCTGCATCTCCTTGATCGTTTTGGTTGCTCTTTTATGAACTTTTTCCATGTCTACAACATCCGTTTTGAGATGTGGTAATCAGAACTGTACACATTATTCCAAGTATGGTCATACCACAAATTTATATAAAGATATAAGAATATTAGCCGTTTTATTTTCAATCTTTTCCCTAATAACCCCTAACAATGGAATTCACTATTCTCACAGCTGCTTCACATTAGACTGGTGTTTCATTGAACTACCTTCTACAATACCAAGATTCCTTTCCTGCTCAGTATCATCCATTCAGATCCATTCAGTGTACATGTGAAGTTTATGACTTTTTTATCCCAGCATGCATCACTTTATGCATACTGCTCTGCTCAATTCTGTAATGTCTCTGGACAATGAAGTCAAAACTCAGTGCTTGGTAATCTAAAGTGAATGATATGAAAAGAATGGTCTGATCACAGCAAATCATCTTTAACTTTTATAATTAATGCATGTTGTATTGCTAATTAAATTGTATCACATCAAATTTAATTCCCCTGCATGAAAATTGGTGCCTCACAATGGCCAAATCACAGAAAGCTGTCTTGGCCCACTGCTCAATATTATCTAAAGCTTTCAGTGTGCTTGGCAAGACTTGACGGAAACAACAACAACAAAAGCATTTTCATATGCTGTGTCACTTACATGACAGTTGTTCTTTCAGAGTGAATTGGAAAATTCCTGAGAACAATATCTAGACTTAGGATACAGAATTTACAAGAAGCAGTTTGAAAACAGGTCTCACTCCATGCCATATGCTTACATAACAATGATTTTAATATATTTGCATCTCTAGTACTGTATGGTAATATGTTAATAGCAGGCAATAAGAATACTGGACTTTTCTTCAGTCTGTCATACCTTTTAAAATTTGATGGAAATAGAGACCAATTAGCTGAAATCAAGAAAGCAGTTACTCAGAGATGCAGCAGAGCCAAATGCATACATTAGGAGCAAAGTAACCTGTCAAGTTCATGACCTACTTTTTTCCTCTTGTCCATATACAAGGGTCCTCTATAGAGAATTCACAGGTTTGGCCTATTGAGTGAGTGAAGGGAATTTGGTTTGGTAACACTGGACCGGGCTTGCAGCTGGCTTTGAGCCCCCTATGTGGACTGTGCAAACAGAAAACGGAGCAGCAGCTAAGCGAGCCCGAGGACGTGGAGGTGGGAGCAAGCCTGTCTGAACACATTGGATTTGCCTCACCCGCCGCTGGAGCCCAGCACGGAGCCTCCCTGCCACCAGTGGCAGCAGCATCTTTTGCTCCTCCTCCAGTGCTCCTTGCCACCTGGCACGGGCCTCCTGCTCAACAACAACAACAGCTACCACGTCCTCCTCCTCCTTCAGGCAAGACCCAGACCCCCGAGCTCAAGCTGCCACAGCCCGACATGAACCACCACTAGCAGCAGCAGCAGCAGCCACAGCAGAAACCCAGAGAGCAGCAGCTGAGCGAGCCCCAGGACGTGGAGATGGAAGCAAGCCTATCTGGACACTGGAAGAACACACTGCTACCAAGGAATCTGTTACAGCCTTCTTTGAAGGATATGGACTGTTATGCAGTGATGGGACTCTGTTGTATATTTGTTTTTGTTTTTCTCTCATTCTCTCTTTTGCAGACTAGATTGATTTGAGATTTCAGCCTGTTTTGTGATATTTTGTGGTGTTATTTATTGATACTGATGTAGTTTTTAAAATTATTATTATGTTCTGACTTGTTTTTATTATATTGTTTTGTTCTTGCTATGGAAGCCGCTTTGACGTCACCTGGTGATGAAAAGTGGCATAAAAATATACTAAATAAATAAATAATAATAAATAACACAGGAGTCATGCTGTCAAACACAACAAGAGGCAAACACAACAGGGTTGGATTCTGATCCTAAACAAGCAGGGGAACAAGTCAATATCTGTGATTTATAAAAGGATGACTTTCCTTGAGGTTTTTTTTACAGATAGCAAAAATATGAACAACTTCACATTTCACTGGCTTGCAGACAGACAGAATCTCCCTTCCCCCAAAGCATTAAAAGCTGGAACTTCTGTAACAAATTTTTCTTATTAAGTCAACATATTATAAAGGAGGTAAACAAGCAAATTGCTATTATAGGAATCACTTCCACCGTATTAAATCTGATTTATAATGATATGCTTTTGCAAGACAACTAAATTGGTTTGCTTTGATGAATTTGGTCAAAAAGTAGGTTTTAAATAATATTAATTAGTATTGAGACGCATGTTGTACACAAATGCCCCTTTTCTAGAAAAAAGTAGCTTAATGAGAGGGTGATTTTGAGTTGAAAACTCATTTTAGAACCCATAACAGGAGAACTGACATATGGAGAGTTGGAAAGTGGTGAATGAGAATGGGTAAAGCACATCCTCCTGCATCCACATCACTTCCCTGCATTAAATCACCCTCTCACTGCTTTGCTTAGAAGAACCTGTTGTGGTTTTGTAACAAGTATTTGCACATAGTGTGTAGTTTAGACCTTATAATTTGGTTTCAGCCATTAAGGCTCAAATGTGCTTTAAAGGTATGGTGTGGATGTGAGTGTTGTTGGACTACAACTCCCATCATCCCTGATAGCTGGCCATGCTGGCTATGGCTGATGGGAGTGGGGAGTTCAGCAACATCTAGAGGGTGCCATGTTGGTTACCCTTGCCACAGAGTATGAATTGTGTTAACAAGCACCCACATGGCAACACATTGAAGTAGTGCAATTCACTGCATCTTCTTGACCAGTGTCAACTGCAGATTCTCTGTTGCTCCAGACGGCAGGACTAGAACGAATGGATGGAAATGGTAGGGAAGCAGAGTTCAGCTTAACATTAATAGAGGCTTCCTAAAGGTAAGAGCTGTTTAACACTGGAAACAGCTGCCTCTCAAGGTGGTGGAGAGAGAAGGGCCATAGCTCATTGGTAGAGCACCTGCTTTGCATGCAGGAGGTCGCAGGTTCAATCCTTGGCATATCCAGGTAAAGTTGGGAGAGATCCCCAGTCTGAAACCCTGGAGAGGCACTGCCAGTCATTGTAGAGCTAGATGAACCAAGGGTCTGACTCTGTATAAGTCAGCTTTCTATGAACCTATGAAGGCTATCTATCTATCTATCTCCCAGTAGGAGCCCAGGGTAGCAAACAAAAGCACTAAGAACACTCTAAACCATCATAAAAACAGACTTTAAAATATATTAATACAGCATATATATATTTTTAAAAAATTAAAAAAACATCTTAAAAGGCAATTCCAACACAGACACAGACTGGAATAAGGTCTCCACTTATAAGGCTTGTTGAAAGAGGAAAGTCTTCAGTAGGCACCGAAAAGATAACAGAGATGGCACCCATCTAATATTTAAGGGGAAGGAATTCCAAAGGCTCAGTGCCACTACACTAAAGGTCACCTTCCTATGTTGTATGGAACAGACCTCCTGATAAGATAATATTTGCAGCAGGCCCGCACCTGTAGAGCGTAGTGATCAACTGGGTATATAAAGGGTAAGACGATCTTTCAGGTATCCTGGTTCCAAGCTGTATAGGGCTTTGTACACCAAAACTAGAACCTTGAACTTAGCCCGGTAGCTAATGAGCAGCCAGTGCAATTCTTTCAGCAGCAGGGTGACATGTTGCCAATATCCTGCCCCAATGAGCAGTTGCACTGCTGCATTTTGCACCAGCTGCAGCTTCCGGACCAATCGCAAAGGCAGCCCCACGCACAGCACATTACAGTAATCCAGCCTTGAGGTTACCAGTGCATGGACAACAGTGGTCAGGCTATCCCTGACAATGGCTGTCCAGAAATGGCTGCAGCTGTCTTACCCACCAAAGCTGCCAGCCATTGAGGTCATCTGGGCCTCTAGCAACACAGAGGGATCCAGGAGCATCCCAAGACTACGGACCTGCTCTTTCAGAGCTGGGGCAACTGTTAGAAAATTGAAACCTCCAAGGACCTGTTAACAGACATGTGCGCTTCCCGCCTGAGGAGCCAAAAGCAGCAGGAACAGCCAAGGTAGCTCCTTAGGCAACCATGGGGATAGGAATAAGGCCTCCATCTTCCCTGACTATGTTTTACTGTTAATGTTGATTAAACGCCAAACACTGATCAGAATGACCATGCTGAAACAATAAAAAACCTAGCTTAATAGCAAGAATATGCAGAAGCTGTGTGCACCTAAATGCAGACCCTTTGCTGCTTTTTACTCCTTACTTTGTCCAAATGGCAAAAGCAAACGTAGAAGCTGCAGTTAACCATAGCTTTATTTTTGAACTGCGAACTCTGGTGAATGGTTTCTGAAATATCAACCCAGTGTGTGGCAGATGTGAAAAAGGCATGATTCCATGCTAGGAAGGGCGGGATACAAATTAAATAATAAATAAAATTAAAAATTAGTTAAGGAATATCATAATGCTGTTATATAGATCTATGGTGCAACCACATTTGGCATACTGTGTACAGTTCTGGTTGCCTCACCTCAAAAATGATGTTGTAGAGTTGGGAAAGGTTCAGGAAAGGGCAACCAAAATAATCAAGGGGATGGCTATGAGGAAAGGTAGCCGCACTGGGGACTTTTTAGTTTAAAGCAAAGGTGAGTAAGAAGTGACACGATAGAACTGTATAAAATTATGCACGGCATGCAGAAAGAGGATAGAGAGAAGTTTCTCTCTCACACACATAAGAATGCTACTTGTGGGCATCCAATTAAGCTGAATGTTGGAAGACTCAGGACACACAGAAGAAAGTACTTCTTCACACAGCACATAGTTAAACTATGGGATTCACTCCCACAAGAGGCAGAGATGGCCACAACTTGGAAGGCTTTAAAAGAGGATTAGACAAATTCATCCCCTCTAGGATGCATACCTTAACGTGGTGAGGGGGTTTGAGGGTATCAAAGAAGCTGAGAGCAATGCCGTCAGGAGTCTAGACAAAGAGGATAGACTCATATCAGGGTCACCCAAGGCGGAATGGTCAAAGCTGAGACACCAGACTAAAAGGCATCCAGACTCAGAGAAAGGCAAAGGTAAACCACTTCTGAATACCTTTTACCATGAAAACCATATGAAGAGACTCTCCAAAATGCAGCATGAGATAGCGTTGGAAGATGAGACCCCTAGGTCAGATGGCACTCATCGAGTTAATGGAGAAGAACAACAGACAACTACGAGTAGTGCTGTGACTAATGATGCAACTGGGTCAAAGCCGAAAGGAAGCCCAGAGGCTGATGCGCACAGATGCAAAAGGAGAGTCTGGAGTTGTACAACGTACTCAGTAAGAACATGGAATGTGAGAAGCATGAACCAGGGAAAGTTAGAAATTGTCACGAAAGAAATGGAACTTATCAACATTACAATATGTGGTACGAGTGAATTAAAATGGATGAGTATGGGACACTTTCAGTCAGGCAACTACCAAATATTTTATGCAGGAAATGATAAATTAAGTAGAAATGGGGTTGCTCTAATAGTGAGAAGTGATGTAGCAAAAGCTATTAAGGTCTGTGTGAGTGATATCAATGAGACTTAAAGGGAAACCTATTAACATAACCATTATCCAAGTCTATGCTCCAATGGCAAACACAGAAGAAGAAGAAATGGAGAGTTTTTACGCAGAAGTACAGGAAGAAATTGATCACACACCAAAATAGGATGCTCTGATAATCATGGGGGACTGGAATGCAAAAGTAGGGAACAGAGAAGAACTAGAAATTGTGCGAAGATAGAGCTGAGATAGAAATGAAGCAGGAGAAAGCCTTATTTAATTTTGTGAAGCCCATAATTTGTTTCTTGCAAACACATTTTTCGAGCAACTGAAAAGATGACTGTACATGCAGACATTACCAAATGGACAATATAGGAATCAAATCGATTACATAACTGGAAGCAGAAGATGGAGAAGTTCCATACTTTCTGCAAAAACAAGACCAGGAGCAGACTGCGGTACAGATCATGAACTGGACGTATCAAAAATCAGAGTAAAGCTAAAGAAAAACAACAAAACAATCATAATACCAAAATACAATCTAAATAACATCCCAGAAGAATTTAAAGATCAAATAAGGAACAGATTTGAGGCTTTAAACCTAGCTGATAGAGAACCAGAAGAACTATGGAGTGAAGTCAGAGACATTATCAGGAAAGAATCCAAAAATACAATATCTCTAATTAAAAAAGCCTCAATGGATAACTGACAAAATGCTTAAAATGGTTAAAGACAGAAGGAAAGCAAAAGCAAAAGGAGACAGAAATACAGTTAGAACCTTAAATGCAATAATACAGCAATTAATACATAGGGACAAAGAGAACGACTACAATAATTATTGTAGTGAAATAGAAGAGGATAATAGAAAGGTAGAACAAGAGCCCTATTACAAAAGAGTAGAGAAATCAAAGGGAAATTTAAACCAAGGGTAGGGATGTTGAATAATCAATAGGGGAACACACTGACTGACCAAGATGAAATAAAATGAAGATGAAAGCAATACACTGAATCTGTAAAAGAGAAGCAAAGATGACAGATTCATTCACGGAGGAACCGTATAACCAGAAATTTTAGAATATGAGGTGAAAGCTGTTCTTAAAATACTTGGAAGAAACAAATCATCAGGAATAGAAGGCATACCAATAGAGTTGCTACAAGTTACTGAGACTGAATATGTCCAAATTTTAACAAAAAATTGTCAACAAATATGAAGAGTTAAACAATGGCCCACAGACTGGAAGAGTTCAATATACATCCCTATTCCAAAGAAAGGAGATCCCAGGGAATGCAGTAATTATTGAACTATTGCCTTAATATCCCATGCAAGTAAAGTAATGCTCAAGATTCTATAACAAAGGCTCTTTCCATATATGGAGTGAGAAATGCCAGATGTCCAAGCTGGATTTAGAAAAGGAAGAGGTATCAGAGATCATATCACAAGCAAACGTTGGATAATGGAACAGACCAAGGAATTTCAGAAGAAAATCACATGTGCTTTATAGATTACAGCAAAGCCTTTGATTGTGTAGATCATGAAAAACTATGGAAAGCTTTAAAAGAAATGGGGGTGCCACAGCATCTGATTGTTCTGACGCGCAACCTATACTCTGGACAAGAGGCTACTGTAAGGACAGAATATGGAGAAACCGACTGGTTCCCCATCAGAAAGGGTGTGAGAAGGGGGGTATTTTATCACCCTATTTGTTTAATCTAGCAGAAACCAGTAATGATTTGAAACAAATGCTGATGAAAATTAAAGAGGAAAGCACAAAAGCAGGACTACAGCTGAATGTCAGGAAGACTAAAGTAATGACAACAGAAGATTTATGTAACTTCAAAGTTGATAATGAGGACATTGAACTCATCAAGGATTATCAATACCTTGGCACAGTCATTAACGATAATGGAGACAATAGTTAAGAGATCAGAAGAAGGTTGGACTGAGGAGGGCAGCTATGAAAGAACTAGAAAAGATCCTCAAATGCAAAGATATGTCACTGAACACCAACGTCAGGATCATTCAGACCATGGTATTCTCAATCTCTATGTATGGATGTGAAAATTGGACAATGAAAAAAGTGGGTAAGAGGAAAATCAACTCATTTGAAATGTGGTGTTGGAGAAGAGCTTTGCAGATACCATGGACTGCAAAAAAGACAAATAATTGGGTGTTAGAACAATTTAAACCTGAACTATCACTAGAAGCTAAAATGATTAATCTGAGGTTGTCATACTTTGGACACGTAACGAGAAGACATAATTCACTAGAAAAAACAATAATGCTGGGGAAAGCAGAAGGGAGTAGAAAAAAAGGAAGGTCAAACAAGAGATGGACTGATTCCATAAAGCAAGCCACATACCTGAACTTACAAGATCTGATCTTGTTTACAACAGATGCTGTTGGAGGTCGCTGATTCATAGGGTCGCCATAAGTCATATTCGACTTGAAGGCACATAACACACACAGAGAGAGACAAATTCATGGAAGAAAAGGCTATCAGTGGCTACTAGCCATGATGTCTCCATAGGCAGAATGCTTTCAAATACCAGTTGCTGGAAACCATAGGAGGGGAGAGTCCTCTTGTGCTTTGGTCCTGCTTGTAGGCTCCCACAGGCATCTGGTTGGCCACTGTGAGAACAGGGTGCTGGATCAGACAGTCCATTGGTCTTCTTATGCAGACTCTTAAACAAGCCAGGATTCAGAAGCCAAGTTTAAATATGTCATCTGAATCTTGCTTGTTTGGAAGCCATTAATCATGGTTCCCACTGCAGATGTTAAATAAGCTATGATTAATTGTGGCTTCCTGGTTTGTTTTGCAAAAGGTAGCCAAAGACCTATGTGTGAGTGCCCACCACTTATTTATATCCTGGTTTATTAAGCCAAGATTTTATCATCTAAATAGGTCAGTGAAGTCACACAATTACTTCAGATGTAAAAGGACTGAAAATTTGTTTTGTATAATTTGGCATCAGAAATCACTGTACCATTCATTTCAAACCTATCTTCTTGTCTTGTGTACATAGGACTGTACCATTTGAAAGACAAAAACGTTCCCCATTAATGTTTCCTTTTGATTACAGAAACACTATTTAGAATACCTATCACTATGATAAAAACCAGGGTTTCCTTTTACTTCCTATTTGCTAGCATTAATCACAAACAGCATGACTCCATGTTTAATTTCAATCACAGCATCTATTTCTCTCTGGGGGAGAAATAGGTTTTTATTAAAACATTTAACCTTGGTAGTTTGTATTTCTCCTAATAAGATGATGGGGCTTTAAAGGGGAAAAATAATTATACTAAAAGGTTTACAGCACATCACTTGTGAATTTTGCATCATGTTATTTTTAATTAATGTAGCAATGCCTGGAGACTCATGTGCTCTCCAATTTAATAAATGAAAGGAACTAAATAAAACAAAACAAAGTATAGTATCAAAATCTCCCTGACAGAAGCTGTTTGCTTTGCTAAGACTTTAAAGAGATAATGTTAAGAGAATATAATTCTCTCTCACCTTCACACTTTTGCATTATGACACCAAAGCAAGAGTTTTCTCTGTTTGCAACTTTTGGTTGTAAACTAGGTTTATAGCTTTTGTATTAAACAGCAACACTGCTCTCTTGGAAAGGATGGAGGCAAGGCCTGAACATAACCTAGAGTTAAGAGGCGGCAGAGCTTGGAGAAATCTGGCAAGTCAGGCCAGAATCTCAAGGATCTGGTGAATGAGCAGTAGTGGAATATGGAATGTTGTTTTGTTTCCCCTTTAATGGCAATGCCCCCTCTCCCTTTGTCATACATTTTTTCTTTTGTTATTGTTTTAATAGTAGGACCAGCAAGACTTGCCGCCTCCACCTCCTGCCTTGCCTTAGGAAAGGAGGTGGGGGAAACTCATGTGGGTGGGCAGAAGGTGGCAGGACTGGCCAGATAGCAGGGCTGCTAGCCATAGCCACTGGCACCAGGTGTGTGGGGGCCCAAGTAGCAGGGGCTGGTTGCCATCTTTGGATGGCCCTGGCTCTCACTACTTTTTCATTCCTCTACCAGTCAACTGATCAGTTCTGTTCTCTATACCCCACTTTTCCCCAATCTCAGTGAACAGGTCAAAAAAGAGAGAACTAGCTAACAGCAATCAATTCCATTTGCATTTTGCACTGAATCTTTTGGGAGGAAGTTTAAATGTGGACAATCAGTATTTGCATTTAATATATTTTATGCCAGTTTCTTTGCTAGCCCAGATGAGAAGTTATATAATCAACAAGTATAATTTTTGACATTTCCACAAAGTGAAGTACATCAAGAAGTCAGAGGCCTATATACAACTTTAGTACATAGCTCTTTTATAGTGTTTGTGTTTAGGGTTTCAGCTTTAGTACACACTGTGTTTTTTCAGAAAGTAAAAGGTTAAAACTACTACTTTGAAATTGAAACTACTAAATTGTGATGATTTCATGGGGATAAACTCTGAAAACTGTGGTTGTCCCGACCATATTAGAGGAGTTACCACAATGTCCTCAGAACTAACTTAAGGTTTGGGTGCAGATTAAGTTGTCTGCACATACATCTCTGTGATTTCAATGGGAAGTAAAGTAGTCATGACTAGGGATGGGACAGAAACTTGCTTTAGTTCTCATTTACAGCTTATTCTATCAAATTAGCATTATTTGAAACAATATGACAACTGAAACACAGACATACTTTAAAATTCACCTTATCCAAATTTTGTGATGCACTTCTCCAACCAATTTTTACAAAAAATGCATATATTAGAGAAAAATGTGCATAAAATAAATATAATAGTGAAAATAACATACAAAAATGCATTATTATGCAGGGGAACAGTTGCAGTACTAAGCGGACAGAAGAAGACCTGCCCTGGGAGTGAGTATCTGAGAATCTGGGCACTTGCTGCTCGCTCCTCTGGGTGGCTGTCTCTTGAGACAGCTAAAGGCCCTGGTAAGTGTTGCAAGGACTGGAACCTTGCTCCAGACTGAGCCCTGCTCCAGAGAGAGGCTGCAGTTAATCTTGCAGCTTTTTGCATCAGTTCCTGGCTTGGTAAGGAGGCATAAAAGCCCAGCTGCCCTTGTGCGGCGGGTCTGCCACTGGCAGGACTGCCACCAAAGGGGCAACACCAAACGGGGTCACCCCTTGGGGAGTCCTGAGGGTGAGGGCAACGGCACTACCCTACTAATCTAGAGGAGATTGGTAGCGGGGAGTGTTGGAATGTATGAGGTTCAACTCCAACTTGATGGGTTGAGGCTGCATGGCGTTAAAAAAGGTAGCTAGGGAGGAGACCTCTTCATTGTCAGGCTATACCTGTCCTTTGATCCTTGCCGTCTCTCCCCTTCCTGCTAGACTGATATGCAAAGGATGTTGTTCCCAGTTCCTTACCGCCCTCCCAGTTCCAGTTCCTTCTTCTCTCTCGAGAGGGGAGCAGACATCTTTCCTTTGTCTCTCCCTCTCAAACAGCATGAGAGCTGCACTGGGACCAGTGCAAACTGCTCCAACATAGCTAGTTAGCTAGATACAGGACTCTTTCCTATCAAGCATGTACTTCCAGAATAAAGTAGTTGTTTCTTGTTTTACAGCTTAAAGTCTCTTTCTGACTAATTTGCAGGGAAGGTAGAATCTTAGCAAAGATTCAAACACACACACACACTAAGCTTGGTCAATACTCTCTGTTCCGCTACGCTACTCAATAGAATTCCGACAGGTTACGGGCCCAGCCATGCAAATGGAGATTTGAGCAATTAAAGGAGCTATTGTGTTTGAATCAAGGAAGCTATTAGAGACCGTCAGAGTTTTTAGTCAGTGAAGAGTTGAGGCTTTTACTTAGGATGGCTACCATGACGGAGCGGCTAGGTCTCCACAGACTGGAACCCAGAGGATGGAAGCTCTGGGAATTTTGCATGCAAAAACACCTGAAGCAACAGAAGCTGTTAGAAGCTTTTGCAGGATCGGAACCAAGAGAGGATGCTTCTTGGGAGGAACAAAGAGTTTGGAAGGAGAAAGACGAAATGGTACAAGACCTGATCACTAAATGTGTAAGTGACTCTCAGATTCCCCTGATTATGACTTGTAAAAGTGCCAGACAGATGTGGGCTATGCTTGAATCCCATCATAAACCGAAAAGCGGAGGGCATTTAATTGCAACGCTACGTAGCCTTATTAATTTACAAATGAGGGACGATTCTTTTGAGGAACATCTTACAAAATTCATGGTGCTAGTTCAAGGGATAGAGGAAGCAGGCACAGTTTTGGAAGGACCAGTTCAAATAGTTTTATTTCTGGACTCTGTTCCAAAATATATGGAGACTTTCGTACTTATAATGCAAAAACAAAACTCTAAATGAGATTATTTCTGAAGTTAGAGTGCAGTTCTTTCAGAAGAACAAAGGAAAAACTGATGCAAGTAAACAAACTGGCCAAGCTTCTAGCCAACAGCCGGTCAAATGCAGATTTCAGGAACAAAGGGAATCCAAAGGTGTGAAAGCCAAGTGTTGCTATCTATGCAATTCAGAAAAACACCTTAAAGACCAATGTTACAAGAAAGGGAAGCCTGAAAGAAATAAAGAATTGAAAGGGGCAGAAAAGAAAAGTGCAGAGGGCTTTCAAGTAACTCATGTTGAAAAATGTTATGACAATAAATTCTATATTGATTCAGGAGCAAGTGCTCATCTAATAAATGAAAAAGCTTTGTTTGAAGATTTAACCCATATGAAGGCACAGTTAAACTGGCTGACTCGAGAGTCCTGCCCATAAAGGCAAGGGGAGATGCTAAGCTGTTTTGCCAGACTCCAAGCAGCACTGAGGAAATTTATCTCAGGAATGCGCTCTGGACCCCAGGAATCTCGAACAACTTGATATCAGTCAGTGAAGCTACAAGAAATGGGTGCTCCGTGTTATTTGAACAAGTTTCTTGCATAATTTCTAGAGATGGTGAAATTTTATGCACAGCTACCAAGAGAAAGGAATGTATGAAGTTGATCAACAAAGTCCACAAGCTAATGTTGTGAAATAATGCTGTAACAAGTCATGTTTACATTTATGGCATAGAAGATTAGGGCATAAAGACATTGCAAAGATTAATACCCTTCAAAAGAATAATTTAGTAAGAGGCATGCAAATTGAACTCTGCCCAGAAAAGGGGAAATGCACTTGCTGTGTTAAAGCTAAAGGGACGAGACCAAGTTTTCCTGAACAGAGTAAAAGGAAGACCAAGCGCCCCCTAGAGTTGATTCACAGAGACATTTGTGAAATGCCAATTCATTCACATGGTGGAAATCAATATATTTTGAGTTTTACTGACGACTTTTCAAGATTCACTGTAATATATATATTGAAGAAGGGGCAAATGCTTCAGAGACTCAAAGAATAAGTGGCAATGGTGACCACTAAATTTCAGAGAAAACCACAAATTCTACATTCTGATAATGGAGGAGAGTACATGTTACATGCTACCCAGCAGTTTCTGCTTGAAAATGGGATTGAGCATCAAACCACTGTACCTCACAACAGAACGGAGTCTTGGAGAGAAAATTCAGAACCCTTATTGAGATGGTGAGATCTATGCTGGAAGATGCCAATCTCCCACAGAAGCACTGGGGAGAGGCAGTGTATACTGCCACCTATCTACAAAATCGTTTGCAAACAAAGGTGAATGGCAACAAGACTCCATTCAAATTATGGTATGGGCGCATACCCAGTTTGGCTCATATAAAGGTGTATGGATCAAAAGTGTATGGTCACATTCCGCACCAGAAGAGAACCAAATTGGACAACACTACAAAGGAAGGAATCTTCGTTGGATATTCTTCAAAACAAAAGGGATACAGAATCCTAAATCCCCAAACAGAAAGGACTGAAATCCAAAGAGCTGTCTACTTTGATGAAGGTCAAGGTGCATTCCAACCAGAAGGGGCACCATTCCAAGACCACAACAGTGAAGAAGATGAGGTAGAAATACCACACAGTACTACAGATTACAGCAACATGCCAGCACTGGAGGACAGTGAGGAAACAGAGCAAAAAGAGGAACCTGCACAGCCAGAAGGGGCAGCAGAGAGTGCTGCACCAAGACGCTCTAACCGCACCAACAGAGGTGTATCTCCACTGAGACTGTCCTACCTTGCAAGAGCTGATGAACTGCCAGAGACCTGGAAAGATATCGAAGCCTTACCCAAAGCTGAAGCTGAGAGGTGGAGGCAGGCAACCAAGGAAGAGCTGGAAGCTCTACACAAGAACAAAACTTGGACACTTACCAAGCTTCCTCAAGGAAGGAAGGCTGTAGGTTGCAAGTGGGTATTTAAGAAAAAGCCAAATGCTGAAGGGAACATTGAGAGATACAAGGCAAGACTAGTGGCCAAAGGATACTCTCAAAAGTATGGACAAGACTACTATCAAACCGTTGCTCCTGTAGTCAAACATACAACAATCAGAACTCTCCTAAGTGTTGCTGCTAACAAGAAAATGCAGGTGGAACACATGGATATAAAAACAGCATTCTTGCATGGGGAAATAGAAGAGGAAATCTACATGCAACAACCACCAGGCTTTGAAATACAAGGAAAGGAAACCCTAGTATGTAAACTGCAAAAGAGCAGCTATCGACTGAAACAAGCTGCAAGAGCATGGAATGACAAACTGAACCAAATGCTCTTGAAACAAGGCTATAAAAGAGGCAAAGCAGACCAATGCCTATATAGCAGATTCAAGAACAACAAATGGACTTATATTTTGATTTATGTAGATTATTTACTATTGGCTTATGAGAATCCACAAGACAAGCAAGAGTTAGTAAATAATCTAAGCAAGGAACTTGAAGTGAAATGTCTAGGCGACATCACATACTACCTTGGAATATAAATTGAGAGGATGGATCCTTTCTTCTGAATCAAAAACAAAAGATTCAAGACCTGCTTGAGAGTCTAGGACTGAAGGATGCACATCCAGCACATACACCAACGGAAGTAGGATACTTCAAACCAGACCAGAACAATCAACCCTGGGAAGACAACGGAAAGTACAGACAAGCTATAGGGAAACTCTTGTACATCAGCACAATAACCAGCCCAGATGTGGAGGTAGCAGTGGGATACCTTTGCAGAAAAACCAGCTTGCCAAACAAGAAAGACTGGGAAGCAGTCAAGAGAGTGGCAAGATATCTGAAAGGCACTGCAAATTTAAAACTAAAGCTATCAGCTACTCGAGATCCTTTGCTTCTAGGATAAGCCGATGCTGACTGGGCTGGAGACACCAAAGATCGTAAGTCAACCAGTGGAAACTTGTTCTACTATGGACAGTCACTTATCTGCTGGACAAGTCGAAAGCAAGTGACTGTAGCACACTCATCTACTGAGGCTGAATACGTATCAGCTGATGAGGCATGCAAGGAAATGCTGTGGATACACAAGCTTCTAGAAGACTTGGGCATATCTGAACCAGAGCCTATCAGAATACTTGAGGACAATCAAGCCTGCATAAGACTCGCGAAATCAGAAGGGCAAAGTCCTCGCATGAAGCACATTGATGTGAAGTCCACTGCCTGAAGGACATAAGGGAGAACGGACTTCTAGAGAACAGACTTCTAGAGAACAGAAGATATGACAGCTGATGCTTTGACCAAACCATTGGGCAAAGTCCGACACCAGAAACGAGGCAAGATGCAAGCATGTACTTCCAGAATAAAGTAGTTGTTTCTTATTTTACAGCTTAAAGTCTCTGTCTGACTAATTTGCAGGGAAGGTAGAATCTTAGCAAAGATTCAAACACACACACGTAAGCTCACTCAATACTCTCAGTTACGCTACGGAACTCAATAGAATTCCGACAGGGAGGGCATATGGCTCATGTGTAGTTCGTGCGAAGGGAGAGAGCCTGTGCAGTGAACTGAATGATAGGAGAAAGTTGCCAGATGCCTACAGAGTAAGAGTCTGTAACTGGCAGAAGGCTGGCCCTCCCTGGGTGCAAGATGGGGGGAGTAGATGTGCCTTTTGTGAAAAATATTGAGTGGGTCTGATTGTTCCCAATTCTTGCAGAGGCCTATTGGGATAATTGGCTCAGGTAGGTTTTGTTGGTGGGCTCGTGTTGGATCCATATCATGTGTTTAGGAGGAGTCTTATTATTTATTTATTTATTATTTGATTTATATCCCAGCCTTCCTCCCAGCAGGAGGAGTCTTAGTAAGGAGGAACATGGGTGATGGGTGAGCAATTTCAGTGATCAAGGGTAGAAGGAAGTATAGCCATGGAGAAGTGGTGAATTACCATAGAAGACGAGGGCAAGGCTATCTATGCCTTCTTCCTTGTTGCCACTCCTCTCATGGATGGGTTCCTTGTTGCTCATCTGCTCTGACAACTGGCCTGTGTGTTGTTGTTTAACGCCAGATCGGTACACAATAAGACCACACTCATCCATGATTTCATTGTGGATGAAGGTGCTGATTTGGTGTGCATTACTGAGACCTGTGTGAGTGAGCTGGGAGGAGTTGATCTGACCCAGCTTTGCCCACCTGGATACTCGCTGCAACACCAGCACAGGCTGCAGGAACGGCGGAGGGGGGAAGAGTTGCTGTGGTCTACAGAATGTTCATCTCTGTTAGCAGGAAACCTATGACGGCCTGTGCCTGGTGTCAGGACCAGAGCTTGGAAAAGTTACTTTTTTGAACTACAGCTCCCATCAGCCTAATCCAGTGGCCATGTTGCCTAGGGCTGATGGGAGTTGTAGTTCAAAAAAGTAACTTTTCCAAGCTCTGGTCAGGACAAGGTGAAAGTACACTAGGGCTGCTGCTGCTGTACCATCCACCCTGCTGCCCGACAGCTTCTCTGACTGAGCTGGTGGAGGCCATCTTGGCTGTTGTACTGGAGGAGCCCAGAACGATAGTCCTGGGTGATTTCAATGTCCATGCTGAGGCTGCCTCTAGTGTTCTGGCTAGGGACTTCATGGCCTCCATGATGACCATAGGGATGTCTCAAGTTGTCACTTGCCCAACACATAGGACAGGACACACCGTCAACTTGGTTTTTGCTCCAGATGGAGGATGGGGTGGTCTGGAGATAGGGGGGTGGTTGTCACCCCATTGTCATGGTCAGACCACTTCCTGGTGAAGTTTAGACTTATGGTTCTGATCCTTCACTGCAGGGTTGGAGGACAGATTAAGATGGTCCACCCTGGAGACTAACAGAATCCACTGGATTCCAGAATGCCCTGGGGGAGTTCCCAGTAGATAGAGCAGGTGACCCTGTTGAAGCCCTTGTCACGCTGTGGAAGAGGCTCTTGACACAGTTGCCCCCGAGTGTCCTTTCCCACTTCTCTGCCTCCATTATATTCTCAAGTAGCTGTCCAATGGAGCTTTTCCATATTTTCAGGGGTCTGTTGACATCAACTCCAGGAAGTGGAGTTTTAGATCCTTTGGAGGCCCACTGTGAATTGTTTGAGGGTAAAGTTGCTTGCCTCTGTAGCAGTCTTGATGCCCCATCCACCTCTACTGCAGTTCCCCAATGAGATGTCTAATGCAACGTATGCCGCAACTTCTTGGGAACGGTTTCAGTTGATGTGACCTAATGACGTAGACAAGGTGTTTGCAATGATGCAGCAGCAATATGTCCTCTCAACCATTGCTCTTCTTAGCTTATTAAAACTTGCCGAGGAGGTTTGACTGAGTGGATTCAGGGAGTGGTCAATGCATCATTGAGGGAGTGGTTCCAGCAGTCCTGAAAGAGGCGGTAATCCACCCGCTCCTGAAAATGCCCACTCTGGACCCATTGGTTTGTGACAATTACCGACCGATCACAAATACCCATTTCTTAGGGAAGGTGATTGAGAGGGTTGTGGTGCAGCAATTGCAAGTACTCTTGGATGAAACAGATTATCTTGACCCATTCCAGTCTGGATTCTGGCCTGGTTATGGGACTGAATCAGCCTTGGTCACCCTGATGAATGACCTTTAGCGGGAGAAGGACAAGGGGAGTGTGACCCTGTTACTCTTACTTGATCTCTCAGTGGCTCCTGATACAATTGACCAGGGTATCCTCCTGGGCCGACGTGGTGAGATGGGTATTAGAGGCACTGTTTTATGGTGGTTCCGGTCCTATCTCCAAGGTCATTTTCAGACATTAGCATTGGGTGATTGTCTTTCAGCCCCTGGCAGTTGTGCTGTGGGATGCTGCAGGGTAGCATCTTGTCCTGCATGCTGTTTAACATCTATATGAAGCCCTTGGGAGTGGTCATCAGGAGATTTGGGGCAAGGTGTCAGCAGGCATATAACAACAACAAAAAGGATTAGCAGGAAGTGGAAAATGAGAACTTCCGAATAGTGTGCTGCCTAATGTAAAGAATAATAGTAGAAACAATCAAGAAGAGAGAGCTCCTTGCAAACAGAATTAAAACTCTTATATTCTTATAATACTATAATACAATAAACCAAACCACAAACATTTTTAGTCCTGAACACATACGTTGAGGCGATTGTTGCCAAATTCTGCTTGCACTCTCAATAAACCATATTCATGGTTTTGAGTGGAATTAATGATCGCATGTGCATTAATGGTGGCAAAGGCGGCTCACTTCTCTGCCTTCATCACATTTTCAAGGAGTTGTCCAGTAGGGCTTTTTCATATTATCTTGGGTCTGTTAACGTTTACTCCAGGAAATGGAGTTTTAGACTCTTCAGAAGCCCACTGTGAATTGCTTGCAAGGCACTTCGAGAGTAAAGTTGCTTCCCTTTATGGCAATCTTGATGCCACATCCACATTCACTACAGTCACCACTGAGGTGTCCAGTGCAATGTGGGTCAGTCTTACTGGTATGTAATGCCATACAAAAACAGTCTTAAGCATACTTTCCTTAGTTTTGGGCAAAGATAGAATAAATAATTATCCCAGAGTTTGTTCCAGGAGGTTTTATCAGTGATGCCCCAGATGTACCATTCCCAACATTATTTTAAGTTTTGCAGACTACCTGTATCATAAGCAATCAGCCACCAGCATATTTTGACACCAGTCCTCTCGTGTTCATGTTTACAGAAGTTAACAATTACTCAAATTCAGAAAGAGGTCTAGAGGCTTGACCCTTTACTCTGGGTCTAAAGAAGAGGTGATAAGTTTAATGGCCAAACAACTGCCACCCAAATCCTCCAATTTCTCTTGCAAAGCGGTTCTCCCAAGAAGTTGAGGGCCAGAGAAAAAACCCCTAAACCAGTACAATCTCCCCTCTTGCCATCCTTAAAACTGATCGAGCCTATTTTTATTGAAAAAAAGAGGATGGTAAAGGAGAAACATGAGTGGGGACCAAGGACCAGTCTGGACATCTGCTGCATGTGTGAACTCAACATGACTTGGGCATTTCTCTGCAAGTTTTTTCACTTGCTTAGTATGGCAATTGCTATAATCTGTGCACATTTGCTTTAAATATATTTCATCAATAATCTGTAGAATTCATATCAGAATACGTGTGGCCCTCTCAGCAACTAGCCCATTGAGACTAATGATATAACATGCTTCTTACATTGCTTCAAAATTATATTATCTTTTTAAACAGGTGTGAGGCTGCGGAGAAATAATTTTCTTTAATTATATTTTATGAGGTAAAGGTTTTGTTTTAAAAGCAGTATATACAGGAATTCACACTGTGGACTATAGCACAAACTATTTATACTATCTTAATTTGCTGCTGGGAGCTTTAAGAGATATAACACATCCACAATAGTACGGCAGTTGGCTGGACTGTTTAACTGCCAGTGCTATTCTGTCAAAACAATGACAGTTTTGAGGGGAGGTCCTATATATTTCTATAAACACAGTGGTTTGAAATTTGGTGAGTTTCTAATGGGCACTTCAGTGGGCAACAACAACAATCTTTATTTACAGTCAACTGACCACCAATACAGATCATTGTATCAAATATTAAAAGATAAAACTGCTTGATAGCAGAAACTGTAACAAGCAGGGAACAGTCCAATTAAGTTAACTGCCATTCACGAACTTACAGGGTCTGGTTAAAATGGCCAGGTTCAAGAATTTTGCCACGTGCACAGTGATTGCCTTGTCAGAACCCTGGAGTAGAACAGTCAGAAGAGACTCGAGGGGGCAGCCTGGGAAGGACTGCGTAATTGGGCATATTAGATCTTTTCTGGCCCCTTCATAGTATCTACAATTAAACAGAACATGTGAGATCGACTCCACTTCGTCGTTGTCACAGGGACAGCATCTGTTGTTGCTTGGGATCTTGTTATATCTACCCTCCAAGAGTTTAGAACGTAAAGCACTGAATCGGGCCAATGAGAATGCCCTTCTATACTTGGGAACGGATAACCAGCATAGATAGGGCATCCCATCCTTACAAGGAAGACCTAATAGGCCCAATGACTGGGGGGAGCAGGGACCCTGGGCAGCTGCCAAGAGCTCTTGAGTGTCAATGTCCACTAGCTTCTGTTTAACAATCGCCTTGGCACTTCCAAGCTCCACAGAGAGCAGATCGGCGGGAGAGAGGCCTACTGACATAACTTTTTTCACTACCACCTTTGTCCAAAATGGCTCAAAGGAGTCTCTCATTACCAGGGATGTAAAAAGGCTGTGGGTGCATACAAGGCAGCAGTGAAGCCAATATTGAATAACACCAGTCCAAGCTGAGCATTTCAGAGAGTTAAGGCCAGCCTCCAAATTGAGGGTAGCTCCAGAGACACATCTTGGGACCCCAAAGATGGATCTAAGGAAAAAGGATTGAATTCCTTCAAGTGAGCCCCTGAAGTATGGAAACCAGATTGGTGTCCCGTAAAGAATCAAAGGGACAATCTTGGTTCTGAAAACACGGATGGCAGCTGGCAAGAATTTCCCACCTTTTATATAAAAGAAGTGGGTCAATGCACCCATGTTTTTCTCTGCTTTGGCCTTAACATATTTTTCTTGGGTTCTCCAGCTTACTGCTTCGTGGAACAAGATACCCAGGTATTTATAGGAATCAACCGGTTCAATTCTGTCGTTTCCCATAAACCAAGGGTATCTAACCTTCCTCTTAGAAAATACTACTACATTGGTTTTAGAATAGTTAATTGTGAGAAAGTTTTCTTTACAGTATTCCACGAAGCCACTCAATAATCTCTTAAGACCCAGCCGAGTTTGGGAAATTAAAACTGCATCATCTGCATACAGCAGGATAAATACCTTTATATGCACAATCTTAGGTGGATGGGATTGAGTTGTTCCCAATACAGAGGGGAGATCAGCCAGATATAGGTTAAATAAGGTAGGGGCAAGGACACACCCTTGTCTAACACGTGAGGAGGTGATCTCCTTGGAAAAGTGACCGCAATTACTGCAGCATACCTGAACGGAAGTGTTTTGGTACAGAGTGCGGATCAGAAACAGTAAGTAACCTTTTCTCAATGGAGAGCTGTTCCAGTTTATTCCACAGTCGGTCACGAGAGATGGAATCAAAGGCAGATTTTAGGTCTATAAATGCTGTGACAAGTTTACCTCCTCTTGGTTTAGAGTGTTTATGCACTAGGTGGGCCAGTACTAAACAGTGGTCAAGGGTAGAGCATCCCGCTTTAACACCTATCTGCTCTCCCACCAAGATGTTATTGTCACTTATCCATGTTTTCAGTTTAAGGCCTAGAAAGCTGGTGTACACCTTTCCTACTATTGATAATAAACTGATGGGTCGGTAGTTACTTGGATTATCTTTAGGTCCTTTCTTATAGATAGGAACAATAAAAGCTTTCAGCCAGGCTATGGGAATTATGCCAGATTTATTTATTAAAGTAAAAAGGGAGGCCAACAATGGGGCCCACCAACTGATGTTGCTTTTCAATAGCTCAGAGGGAATGCCATCTGGTCCAGGAGACTTACCTGGCTTTAGCTGGAGTAATAGTTCCTCGATAATATTAATATCAACAGGAGGCCGGTTGGGGGTATTAGAGTGCAAATAAAGTGAAGGATTAGAATTAGATATATTCGGATTGTGAAAAACTGCACGAAAATAGTCTTCCCAGACATTTGCTGGGATATGACAATCAGGACTTCCGTTGATGTCACTTAGAGCACCAGAAACAAGATTCCAAAATGATTTAGAGCTACGAGTGACAGATGCTGCTATCAGCATTTGCCATGAGTTCCTGATTGCCTCACTTTCCCTCCGATATAATAGCTTCTTGTATTCTTTCCTTAACGCATAATAAGAATGGGGGAGTTGGCGTCCATTATTTGCACGGTAAAAGCGGTAAGCAGAGTGAATTCTTTTCCTAAGATTAATACATTCCCTATCAAACCACTTATTTGTTCTGTCTATCAGATGTTTTGTAGTCCCAGTTGAAGTTGGAAGAGTGAGATACATATTCTGCATCACCTCCTCAAAAGCCACTATACCCTTCTTCGGTGAACTATCTACTGTTATTTGTTTTAAGACATTTATTATATGAGGAAGATGAACAAAGCTATTGAAGGCCTGCCCTGTTTTATTAGACCATATGATCTTTTTAGAGCTCACCATGATGGGGGAGCTGGAAGGTATATGATGTGGCATGTTTAGCTCTAGCACGCCTGGTATGGCAAAAGATAATTCCAGTGGCAGATGGTCACTATTGGAGCAATCTGCTACTCTAAAATTATAGCCCAGAGTTTTCAGGAACTTATGGATAAGAATATAATCGACCACACTTGATCACCTAGAAGAAACATAAGTGAACTCCCCCCAGTCATCGCCAGCACTAGAGCCATTTAGAATGCACAAATCAGTTTTTGAAGCAAACTGAAGCAAACCTACCCCTGCAGGATTTAGAAAGGTATCTTTTGAGTGACATACACTGCCCTTAAGTTGGCCCTTACTTACAGAAGGATGGACACCTGAGATGGAAACAACCACCAGATAGGTTCCGGTTCTTGCATTAAAATCGCCTGCGATTATAGGGAATGCATAAGAAAATGTGGCCATCCAGTGTGCATAGTAACATTCGATTTTGATCCAATTTAGCATAGCATCCTCCCTACGGGCCACTGGAGGGAAATAGACATTGAGTAAAAGCAGGGTCAGCTGAGCGGTCCTCAACTCCAAAATCAATGCCAACAGAGAAGAATCATAGTTAGGGACCTCAATTATCTTGGCATCAAGAGAAGAGGAGACCAAGATGCACAGTCCCTGACTGGCCCTGCCCTTACCCTTGTTGGAGAGTGCTGGCATACAAAAGGTCACATACCCATTGACGTATATGTGGTCACAGCACCATGTCTCTTGGAGCAGGATTATATCAAATTTGTTCAAATAAGCAAGGAAATTTGAGTTCCTGCACTTACGATTTCCACCCGGCAATATTCCAAGAAAGAAGTTTTAAGGGAGTGGTACCACTCCTCTGTCGTGGTCAGTCTAGCTCTACAATTCTGTCCAGGCTGCCTCCAAAATTCCCTAAGACACAGCAGTTGGAAGATGGTGCACAGGGGGTAGGTGTTATAGAGGAAGGTTTATGTGAAGTGTTATTGGAGTCTTGTGAACCACTCTCATGTGGTTCCAAGTATTGCAGAGCTACCCAATTGATGCTTTTGGCATTTATGTTTTGGTAATCTGCAGAGGCAAATTTTTTCCGTTCACTGTCATCTTTGGTAAATGTCGGTGACTTGGGGGGGGGAAGAATCCTCAAATCTCCTTGCTTAAAGGTAGTGCTATTTTGAGACAGTTTAGATGATTGCAATATCACAATTTCAGGGCTTAAAGCCAGCTGTCCCTTTTTATTAAAATGTTGTAATATGTTGCAGTCTGTTGTCTGGTTGGAGGCCTTTAGGGGGCTCACTGAGTTCTGCACAGATCTTTTCCAAGCTGGAGTGGTTTTTCCTCCATTTTCAGTATTGGAAATGGGTGGGCAGGTATCAATTAATTTGGACTCAGTGTCCTGATTGCACATATTTAGGAGTTGTTATTTTAAAGAGGAGAGTCGCAATAGGACCTCCTGCTGTTCCAGCGCAGGGAGGACGCCAAAGCTTCTAATTAGCATTTGTTCTTCTGGTGCAAAGTTTCTAGTAGTGAAACTATCACTACTCTCTGAGACCTTCCCAGCACTATTTGAACCCTGAGACTTCCTGAAACTGGGGTTACTTCGCCTAAACAGTGGGGCGGAGTAGAAGTAGAGTCATTGGTCTCACCTAGCTCAATTAGCTTCCCAGTCGGTAGCTCCCTATGCATTGAGGTAAAGGGACGTCTCTTCTCCTCCCTTAAGGTTCCCAAAGATGTGACAGGGGAGTTGTCCTTAAAATGTCTCCTAACATCTACACCTTGTGTTTTAAAGATTTCCTTGGCATAGTATATTTTAGCAGCTATATCAGCTGCTGCAAAAGTTACAATTGCTCGCGCTGTTTTGTAATTATAATAAAGGTATTCTATCTTCCGAATAGATTTTGGGTCTAGGGAGAACGCAAGGGAAGCTGATATAAACTGCACCAAATGTGCTTTGTGGTCCGGTTGCGCCAACCAGCCAACTGGTTTTGGGTAGTTGATAAAAACCAGATTCTGTTTCATTAGCTGTAAGTGCCATTTTTTGTTTGTCAGGACAGAATTCTGTGAACATTCTTACTCCATATATTCTCTGGTAAGCGATGTTATCTTGTTTGGAAGTTGGGAGATTGACCAGGGATCTTGCATTTCACCAAGCTCAACTGCAATATCATGCTGGGGGAGATTTTTTAACTGCTGAGTCAGGCATGCCCTTTTGTGTATATCCTTGTTCATTTTGTTGTCTTGCCTCTCAGGGTCAGGTACTTTCTGCCTCGTATCTTCTGCTTCCAGTAGCTTAAATAATTTATTAAAATTCATTTTAGAGTGGTTGTTAGTGCTGGCTGTAGTTTTTATATTTTTAGTTTTCTTTTTAAGACTCATGAGGGCCTTAATATTTTTGCGCTTAGTTTTCCTACTGGCCATATCTGTGATATCTTTACCACTCTTCCTGCTACTAAGATTTTTACTATTCTTACCACGTTGAATTGCTTGAGAAGAGGGCTGACTTACAGTTCTGACACAATGATCTGTCTTGAGATTTGGCATCAAGTCCTTAATTTCTAATGAAGTTGAGGTTGGCTGGCCTCCCCCCTTTAGTTTGTCTAGTATTAGATCTGTTAGGGTGGTCAAGAGCCCCTTACACTCTGAAAGAAAATTCTTAATCTGAGTTATATCTTCTGTCCACCTAACAAAAAGAGTCCTAATCAGCTCAAGTTGGTTAATAAACAGGTTGGTTACCGGATGGGAGACAGTGTTCTTATCACCAGGGGGAGGTAGAAGAGTGCTCGGCTGTAAAGGGACACAATCCTCCCTCATAGAGCCTCCGGCAGACATTGGCATTTTAGGGTTCTTAAAGCTCCCTTGTACTGATTCATGCCAGCTATCCTGCTGTCTGAGTATTGTAGGAGCATCAGCAGGATCTAATTCTGCGACCAAGCTACACCTGCCTTCCTCCTGGGTTTCCCAATCCATATTTTTCATTATACATTGGGGGCCCAGAGACCAGTCTAATATCTCTTCATCAGGTATTTCATCAGTTACCATTACCTGAGCACTTTCTTCCAAGTTAGAACAGAAAAAGTGTGTAATTTTGAGCTGGTTGTGGGCTTTAACGAAGGTCTTAACATCTTCTGTCACTGGGACCAAAGCCAGTTGTTTATACCCTCCTCTGGTAAGGACCATCGCGCCACAGAAAGTTAGTTTGGTGGGAGGGGAATAACAATATTAGGTATAAAAATGTTTGGGTAGCCCTCTAGGGGGAAGTCTGAACAGCAATAGCTCTGCTGAGCTCTGCCTCAGTATTAGCAGGATACAAGAGCAACCATATAGAGCATTTAACTCATAAATGCCTTAAGCAGCAGTGCAAAGAATCATACGTTAAAACCACCAAAGCTAATTAAAGCCAAAGAGCAGCAAATAGGCAGATAGAGAACTTCAGGAAGCTTCAGGGAAATTTCAGGAAATTAATAAACAAACCAATATGCAAAATAATACACTAACAGAGCAAAAAGAATAGGGAAACATAAATAAATAAAATATATAGAAAACTAAAAAGGAAAATAAAATATAGAAAATAAAAATACTAATAGAGAAGAAAAAGAAAATAAAAGCACCCTGAGTCCTTGGTAAGTCGTTACAGCGTTGGAGAGCTGAAGAGCATTTAGTTGTCCTGTTTCTTCTAAGTAGCTCGAAATAGCTCTAGATGGCTCTGTGCTGCTCAATAAAAGAGTTTAACAATTTAAAATGACAGTACTGCGTTTCGTATTTAAAAAGTCATTTAAAATCTTCACCTGGTAGACATTTAGCAGAAACTAATTCCAGACACGTCTTTCACTTAATAGCTGATAAGGTTTGCGGACAAGACAATTCCCTGTTCCCAGCACACAAAACTCAGCGTCCTCGATATGCCTTGTATTATCGGTCTCGGCATTCCAGGGAGCTTCCTCCTCTACTCTTGGCTCTCTCCTTCTCCTTGTTTAAGTTGGTGGCTTTGTATTCTGATTGAACACTGCAAGGGCTGCTGCTGTATTTGCAGGACAGAAAAAGTACAGCGAGTCCCTTCCACTTCTGAGATTATTGGGGAATACTGCTTCTCAGTTCCTCTCACCCCAATCTCATTAAGGGGTATTTACATGTCCAGGGTCTCAAGCTGGTAAAATTACTGCTCCTGAGCAGGGAACCTATTCAGCCATACTTGAATTTTTTCTGATTTGCTTCCTTCAGGTTTTATGAGTAATAATTAAAACAAAACAGGAAAGTCTCCTTTGCTTGAGATAGAGAGTGTTCCGTTTCTCACTCCTACTCACTGCTTACTCTCCTGAATCAGCTCCTTTTGGTGGTTGTGGGATCTTGCTTTGCCTATGCTCTTCCTTCTCAAAGACTCCCTCCTCCACTGATAAAATGCCAGCAGAACACCACAGATAAGACAAACTCCTATGTCTGTTTTGTTTTGTTCTGTCTTTATCTAAACCCAGATAAAATTAGAAATACTCAACAGGGAGTGGGATAGGGTTGCCAGGTCGGAACCATCCAAAAACCTGAGAAAATGGGGGCAGGCCCTAGTGACGCCACGGGGCGGGCCCTAGTGACGCCACGGGGCGGGCCCTAGTGACGCCACGGGGCGGGCCCTAGTGACGCCACGGGGCGGGCCCTAGTGACGCCACGGGGCGGGCCCTAGTGACGCCACGGGGCGGGCCCTAGTGACGCCACGGGGCGGGCCCTAGTGACATCATGAAGCATGATACATTGTATCAACTACGCTTGCGTGCAGCATACCATTCAAAAAAAATTTTCTGATTGGAAATTAAAATAGAAATCTTACCTAAAAGAGGTCCAGCTGAAGTGACAAGGTCATTCCTTCTCACCATCTTAGGGAGTATGGATGGAAAATGGAAATGGAATGCCTTCAAGTCGATCCCAACTTTTGGTGACCCTATGAATAGGGTTTTCATGGTAAGAGGTATTCAGAGGTGGTTTACCATTGCCTTCCTCTGACTTTGGACACATATACTTTGGACACATAATGAGAAGACATGATTCATTAGAAAAGACAATAATACTGGGGAAAACAGAAGGGAGTAGAAAAAGAGGAAGACCAAACAAGAGATGGATTGATTCCATAAAGGAAGCCACAGACCTGAACTTGCAAGATCTGAACAGGGTGGTTTATGACAGATACTATTGGGGTCGCTGATTCATAGGGTCACCATAAGTTGAAATTGACTTAAAGGCACATTAACAACAACAACTGAATTAAAGATGCAAAACAGGAAAGTGGAAGGTGTTTTATTTTATTTTTTACAGCCTGGAGAAGTGGTAAGAGGTAAAGTCAGGAATGAATGCATTTTTTTAATGAACAAGATAGCATGTTGAACTATCTTGTAAAAATGAACTAAGAGTGCTTGCAGCAGCTATGCTAATGCAGAGTGAGCCAGTTGTTATCTGCATGGTGCTATGAAGTCAGTTGTATGTTAACTGTATGCTCATGCAACAGATGGTATAGCACAGTGGGGAGGAGAGCCTGGCTGGGAGTCCAGAGTCTATGAGTTCAAATCCCCACTCGTGTCTCCTGGATGTCAAGGGCCAGCTAAAGATCACCCCCACAGTGAGTGGCTCAGGGATTATGTGCCCTGCCACCTGTGGGCAAGGTGCATAGTCGCAAGGAGCCGTTTCCCCCAGCTGGCAGTTGCAGACAAGGAAGGGACTGGCTTGTGCAGCTGTGGCAAGCTGAGCAGGCCCTAGCCAGGTGGGGAGTACTAGCCTTAGATGGTAAACCGCCTCTGAATACCGCTTACCATGAAATCCCTATTCATAGGGTAGCCATAAGTCGGAATCGACTTGAAGGCAGTCCATTTCCATTTCCATGCATATAATTAAACAGATGCAGTCAAGTTTTTGGACTTTATTGTGATTGCTGGCCAAGCAGGATAGGGCTCATGGGAGTTTTAGTACAATATCTGGAGGATGCTACTTTGGCTGCCTTTGGGATAATAGATGGCAGCCTTAAGTCTGAAATGGTGTTTGGAATTCTGTAGAGACCAGCCAGTACACATTATGTCATAAGGCCAATTCTTAACCATTTGGCTGTGGCAGTTACCTGAAATTGCTCTTTCGTGGGCTCTCACAAACACCACCAAGCTTTTTTTTAAAAACAGACCAGCTTGTTTAAGTACATACAAAGAATAAAAAAGGAAGTCAACTGACAAGAACAAGATACTTTTTTCTAAGCAAAATTGATCAAAGAAAAAAAGTATGCTTGTGTGTGTGCCTGTGCGTTTGTGTGTAACACACACACACACACACACACACTTACATGTAGCATAGAATCACAGAGCTAGAAGGGGCCTTTTAGTCCTTCTAGTCTAAGCCCCTGCTGGAAGTCCAAAACCCAGAACAAGATCAGGTCTGTTCGCTTAAACTGCCACATTAGAGACTTAATGAGACAACACGAGTCAGTTTAATGGGAACTTTCCCACAACAGGGTGACCATATGCTTAGATCTGATAGACCTGAAGTAGCTGACAATTTAGGGCAGACTTCCCCAGCTTGGTGCCCTCCGGATGTTAGCTGGTGGCAGCTGTATGCCCAAAGATATCTGGAAGGCACCAGGTTGGGGAAGGCTGCTTTGGGGAGATGGGAAATGTGCAGAAAAATTGAACAATGGCACACATTCCTATTTGTTGTCACTTCAATCTCACTCCCACATCCTGTCAAGAAAAGAAAATTACATGATGATTCTGTCCGTTTCCAGCAGTGCAATTATCCAGAGGAAATAGTAAGAAACTGAGGATTAGGGCCAAACTCTCTCTTTCTCTCTCTCCAGCATCTCTCTCTTTCTCCAGCATCGCTCTCTTTCTCTCTCTCTCTCTCTCTCCCCCAGCATCTCTCTCTTTCTCTCTCTCTTTCTCCAGCATCGCTCTCTCTCTCTCTCTCTCTCCAGCATCTCTCTCTTTCTCTCTCTCTCTCTCCAGCATCTCTCTCTTTCTCTCTCTCTCTCCAGCATCTCTCTTTCTCTCTCTCTCTCAGCATCTTTCTCTTTCTCCAGCATCGCTCTCTTTCTCTCTCTCTCCAGCATCTCTCTCTTTCTCTCTCTCTCTCAGCATCTCTCTCTTTCTCCAGCATCGCTCTTTCTCTCTCTCTCTCTCCAGCATCTCTCTCTTTCTCTCTCTCTCTCAGCATCTCTCTCTTTCTCCAGCATCGCTCTTTCTCTCTCTCTCTCTCCAGCATCTCTCTCTTTCTCTCTCTCTCTCAGCATCTCTCTCTTTCTCCAGCATCTCTCTCTTTCTCCAGCATCGCTCTCTCTCTCTCTCTCCAGCATCTCTCTCTCTCCAGCATCTCTCTCTTTCTCCAGCATTTCTCTCTTTCTCCAGCCTCTTTCTCTCTCTCCAGCATCTCTCTCTTTCTCCAGCATCTCTCTCTTTCTCTCTCTCCAGCATCTCTCTTTTTCTCCAGCCTCTCTCTATCTCTCTTTCTCCAGCCTCTCTCTCTTTCTCTCTCTCTCTCCAGCCTGCTACCCACAGCAGCAGTGGACGCCGGACGGGGCCAGCTCCTTCTTAGCCCCAGGACGCCCGGCCGCTTCACCCCTCGTGCTGTGGGTGCCGCTGGGTGGCAGCAGCTGCGATGCGCTCCCCAGCCAGAGATGCTGCGGCGGCGGCAGCCGCCGCCACTGCCAACCTCCATCGCGGCCACTCCCGCCCAGCGGCACCCACAGCAGGAGGGAGAATGACAGCGCCGCGCTTGCCCGACTGGCCTTTTAAGCAGCGCCTGCCTCACGCGCCCAGGGCCAGCCCCTCATTGCCGCTTCCGCCCGCCCCTGTCCAAGACAGGCTGCTGCCTGGGAAGACAGAGCCCAGCCCCGGCGGCACCAGCTCTCCCTGCCTCAATGACAAAGGGCGGGAAGGCGGCCAATGAAAAGCCAGAGATCATCCAGTTTAAGCAAAGTATTGCCGGAGGCCGGAGACGGCCCCTTTTTCCCTGAAACTCCGGCCAAAAACCGGAGACCTGGCAACCCTAGAGTGGGAGCTTGACAATAACACCACCACTGCCGGGAGCCGCCTCACCGGAAGTTCAATTCAGTGGGCATTCTGCCTCATTCCTGTTTGGCCAAACTTGTGACCTGATGGGGGGTCACTTCTACCCAAATGATTGGCTGGAGGGAGACCCTGCTTGAGTAGAAAAAGCAGGATTCAGACCATAATGAAAAGAAGTTGGGTCAGTCAGCATTTGTAAACAGCCCTTCTGATGAAGTCATTGTGTGAAGCAGCAGCAGAATCTGGACGCTGGAGCAGTGCCAGAGAAAGGACATTGTGGCTTGAAAGGAGCCAAGACCTGGAATCACTGGCTGAGCTGAAGAAGATCTGTGAGGGAGTGCAGGTATCCCCAAAGGCAGTCTTTGAGGGAGCTTAGAAGCGAAGGGTCAGCATGGATTATGGAGTTCCTGAGATAGCAAGTGAAGACTTCAGCAGGGGTCCAGGTTGAAGCCTGAGAGCCTCCAGAGCATGAGAACCAAAAGCTGAAGATTTCGCAAGTGCCCAGTGGCTAAGAGTTAACTGGGTTGCAGTGGCTAGGGTAATTGGCTATTGGCTTAAATAGGGGGAGAACCGAATCACCCAGAGCTATCTTTAAGTGACCGGAACATAGTAACTTGATCAGAGTGAACAGTACCAAAGTTAGGTTTTTTATACAGTATAGTAATTTCTCAAGCTGAACATAATGTTTTTTTCTTATTGGTTAATCAAAAATAAAATACAATACAACTTACATTGTTGTTTTATTTTAAAGTGGTGTCTGTACTGTTTTATACCACATATTACCACAGCTACTGTTGTGGGTGAACGGAAGTTTATTATTAACTGGCAATTTAAAAATATGGTGGCAACAGGGTTAAACAAATAAGTAATTGTTGTAAAAGTTGAAGGGGAATGGGATATTAGTAGTTAATGCTTTACAGGGGCTGATTCATTGGAAATGCAGGGTATGGATAAGAGATGTTGAACCCTTCCTCCTCCATCAACAACTGTTTTCCTTAATGAGAATGCTGCAACTAGGTTTACACAAGGAAAAAAATGTTCCCCAAATTGGAAGGGAAGTTATTTCCATTGATATGGGGAGGGGAGAGTTTCAGCATTGTTGCATGCTGCACTCCCGGTTTTCCAAAAAAGAGTGATTAGAAGCAGCAGAATTAATATAATGTATAGTTAAGATATGATAGCATGGCAACTAAATCAAGCGAAAACCTAGAAGCCTATGAGGTTAGGAAAAGTAGTTCATTACTAAGGCAGTTTCTATACAGGAAAGAAATTGTCAGATGTAAGTGTAAAAGGTCAAGTGGAATTCAATTTACACAGAAGAAAATAGCAAACCATGCTATACTATACTATGCCCCTCCCCACTTTTTGCTTCTATGTTGAGAATGAGATCCATGTTAATAGCTTCCCCACAACAACAGACATCCCTAGGAGCCAATCCGCGTGAAAGGGGAGAGTGTTAGCTATTGAGAAGAGTCTTCTCAGTGGCTGACTCATCTCCTTTCACTCTGATTGGCTCCAGTCACCAGGAAAGGACAAGGAAGCATGTTAGAAGGCTTTCCTCAGTGGCTAACACGCTCCCCTTTCATGCTGATTGCCTCACAGGATGCTGGAGACATAGGAACTCTGCTGGGACATGGCTTCCAAATAAGTAAAGGGTCTAAGACCCCCTGAGACCCCGGACGACTACATCCCTGGTGCCAGGGAAAGACTTATCTTTCCCCCCCAGGCATTTGATATGTTAAGGTGTTTGTATTAGTGTGCTGCCAAAGCTTTCTGGAGCTGTGTGGGTGTGGTTGTTTTATTATTTTGTTTTACGTTATTATGTATTTATTTTGGTTTTCAACAATGTTGTAAGTCACTTGGAGACCTTTTGGTAACAAGCAACTAATAAATCTAATACATTTTGTAATATATGTGACACAATTCAGGAAAAATATCTGATTGAAAGCAATAGAAAGGACTTAGCCACACAACTAAGTTAAGTTCCATTGATTTCAGTGGGACTCAGTTGTGACTAACTTTGGCTGGACTGTGTAAACTATATTTGTAATTGTCCCAGTTTAGTAGATACTTTGGGTTAGTGCTGTTTATTTTGATTATATATGTAGCCAGAAACTGGTTGTAAAAGGTATTTTCAAATTTTTAGCATGTTGTTCCCTTCACTGAAACTTTAGATGTTGGCTAAAATAAATAAATGAATAAACATAAAATAATAAGCCTTGAATTAGGGTGATCTGAACAGCAGTAATGATTTAAAGGAAGTCAGAACTATTAACATTAAGAAATGTGGCATTAGATAAAATATACTGTGTGCTTTCAGTTTCCATAGAAATATAAAGAAGTGCACATACTCAAGACTGAATAGTTTACTTGACATACAACATTTGTGTGTAGCATCTTTTTCTTCTCCTCTTGTAGTAAAGATTTCATAATGCTGCTCACTGTAGCCTCCTTCAAGGTTATAAAGAATATTTTTTCCACTTCAAGTTATATTTAAAGCAAAATGTTTTAGTTTCTGTCCATGGCAATGCCCAACTACTTTCTACAACATTAGTGCTCAAGTGCAATACCTATATTAGCAACAGGCCAATTGACCTTTCAGAAAGTCTCATCTAATCCAAATCAACTTGAGCAAAGCAAATAAATATCAAGCAGAGTATTTGTACCCAGCAGGCAAATGGAAACCTATCTCACTATATTCTGTTGGAAAAATCAAGACGTTTCTACATCCTTAAAGTTTCCCAGAAAAGGCCTATTGGAAACTAGAAATCTTGGCAAACAGCTCTAACCTCAGGCATAGTTAGAAGGTCTGAGAGCTTGTTAAGCTCACTTCAAAGAAGAGGAAAGCTTTATGAGCCCTCAAATTCTTCTCTGGCTCACAGATTAAAACCCAAGACAAAGAAGAAACCCCAGTTTACCCACCCAACCCCCTTTCCAACCTCTACCCATCCAAGTCCTCTGATTTCCCATCCCTCTAAAGTACATATACTGGCTGGTATAGTAAAGTGGTGGCACTCCAGCTTTGGGAACAGAAAAGGAGGTATCTCTAACCCTAATATGCCACAACCCAAATGAATCCTAGCACTTCTTGTTTTTCTACGCAGGAAAACAAGGGCATTCCTTCCTGGCTTGCAAACAGCTTGCTGGATTTTCATTTTTCTTTTTTCTCTTCTTGTGGCCTCTTGTTGTCCCTACTACAGTGCCTACTAACTATGCTTTCAAATGGGAGCCGGGGAAGGGATAGGCAACTTCTGAAGTTCAACTGGTATGAAAAACAAGCCACACTATTTTCAACTTCTGGGAAATAGCCATCTTAATTCTGAGCCAATTTGATTTAGCTGTGGGGGACTCACCCATCACTACTGAAAACACATGGAAAGCAAACACCTAATGACTTCCTAGATACAGGCATACCCCGCTTTAACATACACAATGGGACCGGAGCGTGTATGTAAAGTGAAAATGTACTTAAAGTGAAGCAATTATCTATGCATGTACTGCACTGCAGTCACCACTAGGTGGCAGCGGCGTCATGCCATTAAGTGTCCGTAATTGCGAAGCACACGTACGTTAAGCGGGGTATGGTGGCGCATGGAGCATGTATGTTATAGCGAGGCGACGTTAAGTGTAGCGACATTAAGCAGGGTATGCCTGTACTGCAAACCAAAACTTAATTAAAAAAATAAAACAACAAGCTTAAAAGCAACTTGTGTTTTTGGTAGGGGGAAACATGAAGGGAAAATCACTCAACACAAGTCCCCACCCTAACACCACCAAAATACTAAGAAAACACCTTTAACTTCATAAATTCACATTAAGGGGAAAACCGAACAAAACACTTAAGAAAATACAATGTAAATTGTAACATAAAATACATGCATAATGAAAAGAACAAAACAGCAATCATAAATACATCTTAACAATACACACCTTCAGACAAACTCACACAGCACATCACCATAAACCACAACGCTTCTTACAAGCAAAATGGTAGAGAAATACATCTGGGACCCCAAAATCCACAACAAATGTAGTAACAACCACAAGTCCACACCAAACTAAAATAGCACAAAATATGACAAAATGATACAAAAACTAATTCACAAAGGAGTTCCTTTACAGAGGACTACATCAAATGTGAGGTTGCTGAAGGAAGCTGATGTGATGGTGGGGGCAGGGCTAAAAGTATGGCCCTGCTCTTGAATGAATATGGTTTTGCTCTGCACAGGAGTAATACGTGGGCATGCATCTTCATTCAACCGGGTTTAGGTTCTCCTCACTTCAAGTCCTGATGTACAACTGGATGCTCTAAAGAGCCGCACTGCATCTCAGGTTTGGCCTCTTCCCTTTTTAAAAAGAAGCTGATAGTGGCCCTACTGAAGGGTAAGGAGTTAGCATTAGTTTGGAAGTTCTGGTTGTAATTCATCAGAACCAGGCACTGAGTTTGAAGGGAGGCAAGATAATTTCCCAAAATCAGCAGTTCCCTGTAGTTACATATATTTACAAATGTTTCAGAACTCTGTTCCGTGTTGCTGCTGGGCACCATTTAATTTTTATTTTAACCCATACAACTCCTGAATGAGGGTAGGAAACATTGAGTTAAGTATCTAATCTTAGTCATACTCAATAATAGAAATTAATGGACATGCCTTTACATCCATTAATTATAATGGGTCTACTCTGAGTAGCTGGATACAACCTAATGCCTTCAGCCGCTATCAAAAAGCTAAATCCCATGCTACCTGCTCTCACACTAGAAGTTTATGTGTTTAAAAAAAGGTCATCCAGTGGCAAGATTGCTGCTGCCACAAGGACTACCAACAGTCTGTGAAAAATGGTAAGAAGGTTCACTCACTCACTCACTCACTCACTCACACACACACACACAGAGAGAGAGAGAGAGAGAGAGAGCGCTACTCTTCTCCTCTGCAAAGGAGTTGCTCAAAGTGGCTTACAAATATATAAAGCAAACATAAAAACAAGAGTGATTCTACCGTTAAAACACGAAACATCAAACTAAGAACAGCAGCAAAAAGCAAGACCACAAAGAGCAACAGTCAGAATCATTACATTAAACTGCAACAGAACCAAAAGCTTGTTTTAAAAAGAATGCTTTCAATTGCTGGCAGAACACTAATAATGAAGAGGATAACCTAACCCTTGAGGCAGGGGCAAGCCTTTTGTGAGAAAGATGCCAAGCTAGTGGAACACTTTGCCAAAAGAAGTTCTGCTAGCACCATTGTTTTTTTCCTGTTAGCAAACAGCCAAGGTCATAGGGTTTTCATGGTAAGAGATATTCAGAGGTGGTTTACCATTGCCTTCCTCTGAGTTTGGATACATCTTAGTCTTACCATATATGGAGCAAGAAATGCCAGACATCCAAGCTGGATTTAGAAAGGAAAGAGGCACCATAGATCATATCACAAACATACGTTGGATAATGGAACGGACCAAGGCATTTCAGAAGAAAATCACCCTGTGCTTAATAGATTACAGCAAAGCCTTTGACTGTGTAGATCATGAAAAACTATGGAATCCTTTAAAAGAAATGGGGGTGCCACCACATCTGATTGTCCTGATGCAAAACTTATACTCTGGACAAGAGGGTACTTACTGATTCCCCATCGGAAAGGGTGTGAGACGGGTGCATTTTATCACCCTATTTGTTTAATCAACAATTTAAGATATGCAGATGATACCATACTACTAGCAGAAACCAGTAATGATTTGAAACGAATGCAGATGAAAATTAAAGAGGAAAGCACAAAAGCAGGACTACAGCTCAACATCAAAAAGACTAAAGTAATGACAACAGAAGATTTATGTAACTTTAAAGTTGACAGTGAGGACACTGAACTTGTCAAGGATTATCAATACCTTGGCACAGTCATTAACCAAAGTGGAGACAATAGTCACGAAATCAGAAGAAGGCTAGGACTGGGGAGGGCAGCTATGAGAAAATTAGAAAAGGTCCTCAAATGCAAAGATGTATGACTGAACACTAAACTCAGGATCATTCAGACCATGGTATTCCCGATCTCTATGTATGGATGTGAAAGTTGGAGAGTGAAAAAAGCGGATAAGATAAAAATCAACTCATCTGAAATGTGGTGTTGGAGGATTGCTTTGCACATACCATGGACTGCGAAAAAGACAAATTGGGTGTTAGAAGAAATTAAACCAGAACTGTCACTAGAAGATAAAATAATGCAACTGAGGTTATCATACTTTGGACACATCATGAGAAGACATGATTCACTAGAAAAGACAATAATGCTAGGAAAAACAGAAGGGAGTAGAAAAGAGGAAGGCCGAACAAGAGATGGATTGATTCCATAAAGGAAGCCACAGACCTGAACTTACAAAATCTGAACAGGGTGGTTCATGACAGATGATCTTGGAGGTCACTGATTCATAGGGTTGCCATAAGTCATAATCGAGTTGAAGGCACATAACAACAACAAAGTAGCCAACACTTTTCTTTTTCAGCAAGATACTGTGTGACATCCAGGGGCAGCAACCTCCTTGCACAACTGAGTAATGCTTGACTTTCCTTTCTCTCCTACTCCAACCCCCCACCCCAAATTTGCTCCATAGGATTGGTCAAGTCCCATCATGTCTACTGGTGTGGTGTTGGATATCACCCATTATTGTTTAAATTTGATTTTTGGCTACTGCTGGTTTCTGCATTGATTTGTTTTTGTAATGACAGTTTTAATGTAACGTTTGTTTTCATTATATTTTAACTATTGTTCACATTTTTTCTTTTGATATTTTGACTGTAAGAAAGGTGTGGTGCTGGTGAGGATGACACAGAAACGCTACTAAAAATATTGGCCAGCACCATAACATTATTGTTTTATGTAACTGAAACTTTCTTTTTTCAAATAAAATAAACAAAGGAATGCTAAAACATATAAATGTAATTTAATGAAAACTCTCACTCCCCAAAAGCCCTCTTTCAAGCTGAAGAAGTTCATCAGTGATCTTTCAACTCAGACATAATATAAGCACACTATGTACACCTCAGATGAGAAGAAGGGGAAACAAATGACAATGTATATTTCAAGTTTAGTGGAAGATATTAACATATCTTTTATTTTAAATATGTATATGCTAATTAAACGCTTAGCCATAAACATGATAGAGATGACCCTAGTGTTTTATTGGATAGGCTCAGGACTAGCCCATTAGACGATGGTTAGGGAACATTTTTCAGCCCAACAGCTGCATTCCATCATGGATAAACTTTTACAGTCTGCATGCCAGTGGTGGTGAGGCAAGTAGGCAAAGCAACATATATGACTGTCACTGATGTACAATAGGTGACATTCAACCCATACAAGAGTCAGAAGTTTCTGCACACTCACTTATCTCTCTATTCAGGCAAGCAAAAGTCATTAGCATAGTACAAAGACACATTCCACCCAGGATGAAGCGTGTGGTCTTGGGAGAGTCCTGAGGGCCAAAGAGAGAGGACTGGGGGGTCACATTGTGCCCCCAGGACTGAGGGTTCCCTATCCCTGCATTAGGCAGAATGAAGTGACCGCCTAAGGTGGCAGATACTGGGGGCTGACAGCCTCCTGGGAAGCCAGGATTCTGTGAGCCTTGCGGCATATCCTGCACCTGCTGCCCTCAGGCATAGCAGATGACACCATCTTCTGGCTGGTTTCCAGATAAAATTGCCAGACCAACTGGCTTCTCTACATGGAATAGTGTGCCATCTTGTCCTTTACTTTAGACATCACAATGTTCTGGACAGTGATAGGTGCTGGATTCAGGGGAGACCAAATCCACAATCATTAAGATAGCCAGATTTCATAGCTGTGTAGAAGTTGGAATTTCATAAGGTGTACCTTGTCATGCAAGCTACATTTGCTGATATTCCCTCTTAAAGATACAGGAACCCTGCCCTCTTTTTCACCTGGTCATCCTAACCATCAGCCATGAAACATACTGGCTGATACTGGACAAATCGTAATCTCAGTCTAATCCAGCTGTCAGGATAAAATGAAATAAAGCTATCCAAACAATGGTAAGGAGATGACATGATAAGGGTAATTGCTCCAGAGCCATACTTGCCACAAAATGGAGTAAAGTATAATGAATCTGGATGATGGTCACTTTTGCTTTCACTCCCTACACTGCTGGTTGCAGTCTGAGCAGGTTTCCAAACTAAAAGAATGATTAATCTAACAAAAAGCTGATTAGCTTTGTTCCCCTAATGCTACCTTCTGGTCCATCAGTCAATCATATTTGCCAGAAGGATGGTGGTCGGTTCATGCTTCCCAGGCCTCTCAAGACGTCAGTGTTATTTCTCTATCACTTAGTACTCTCCATTAGGAATTCAGTGCTAGTGCCTTTCTGCTTGGGTGGAGGAAGGTGTGGAGCACGAATCCTCATGTACAAGTAGGAGTGTCAGGGCTGGAGTGAGGCAGCCACATCAGGCAGCAGATATTGGGGAGTGGCAGTAGGATGTAGGGGAGCTGCATGTGACATGTGGCTTGCAGTGCACCTCCTAAACAAGCCTCCAGATCTCCGGTGTGGTGGTGCATCCTCTGTCCCACCATCACCACTTTTGAACTAAGCTTGCACTGCTAGCGTGGTTGGCTTCTGTATGTAGAGTTGCAGGGTGGATGGGCAGATGTTATTCTTTGCCGCAGGTAGCAAAATGTCTTGGGCCAGCCCTGGGAGTGTTCAGATCTTTTTTTGCTGTTGTTCCAAGCATTTCACTATTTATAGATATCCCTATCCCTACAGGTTCAATGACTTCTAGTAATAATTTTGCTTTCCATATATTTATGTCACCCAAATCAGTTTATATTCAGCTACAATGCAATAAAGGAATGGGGGAGGGACTCCTATGGAAATTAATTCTAAGTAATCAGGATGTGAAGCTTATTCTAGTGAACAGGTGTTGTTTTTATCTAATACTATTGCTTAGGCAAACGCAGAATTTACTGAGGAGATACTTGTTCACTTCATATTTATAGAAAATTATGCCTAAAATTTGATGGAATTCTATATCCCGTCACTTCCATTTCCACATTCCAATGCACATTGCTACACTACAGCATGTTTTATTACCATTTCTAATTATTATTTTCACACTCTTTATTTCATACCTACTTTTCACACTTTGTTTGCCTTTTCAACATTTTCTCACTTACCTTCTTGCTCTTTTGCGTATTTTTGCTGGATATTTGTGGCTTTTATTGAATTACAGAGATGGTAATTTAATTGTGGCTTTTTGTGAAGATGGTAAGAAGTTTAAAACTATAAATCTTCTCACTTAAAAAAAATTACCTGAATTGAGGCTGTATACAAACATGTAGTGGGTAACAGAGGATAATATTTTCATTTCTCATTTGTACTTTGTTTATGCTCTGAAGATAGCATACATCAATGTCTCAGTTAAGGTTTAAATGTCATAATAGATCAGTTGTGAGTACATAAAGGATATCTCCATAGATGTAAATGCCTTGACATTTGTAATTCTAATGTGCCTACATGAGAGAGAGATCATGCAAGCCCAGCCTTGGAGCTTCTAAGAAAATAAGCTACAACATGCAGGAAAAACTACCATGGTTACAACATAAAATAGGTGGAGTTGTATGACAGCATCTGGTCCAGGCTGCCATAGCAATTCCCCCCCCCCACTCTGGCTGATGTGCACAGCAGGGCTGCAGATGTGGCAGTGACTCTGCCATTCTGTTAAACTTCACTGGGCATTTTTCCGCTACTGATGGCAGTGGAAATGCAAGTCTTATCAGGGAAAATGAAATATTTTCCTCAGATCTAGCAACTTGAGATTTCAATCTCTCTGGAATGTCTCCCACCATGCAGAATTATGTGCTCCCAATCCATTTTAATGTAGGCCTATTTTAACATGCTGCCAGAAACCTTTGGTGGGAACTCTCAACATGTTTTCCACACTTCAAAGCAGCTGTGGGAGGGTTCTGATTTTTACTGGAGCAGTGCCATTAGGAGAGGACATGTTTAACCCTCCCCCCACACCTATTTTACCTGATCCTGAAGGTGCTTCGGGTGTGTCAGGTAGAGATTTAGTTTTCTGAAGAAGGGATGATTTAGACGGGGAAACTGCATGAGGAAATGATTTTTTAAAAAGAAATTCCAAGTGCCATTTCTGAAATAAAAATTGGAGCCTACATAACCACTTTAAAATAGAAAACAAGGAAAGTATCAAGAGACTCAATTGCATATCTTCAGCCCTCAGTTTGTATCTGTGTTTGTGTACAAAATATAATCAGTAATCATGAAAAAGACCTAATATTTTAAATAATTCACCCTCCAAGTTAGGGAGCAAACTGTGAGTCAGCTAAGCACCCAGCAACCCTTCTTTCAGAGAGCAAGCACTTTTGAAAACCTAGGTCTCAGAAGTCTGGGTCTGGGAATGAGGAACTCAAAAATAGGGGTCATGCACAACAAACTAAGCTCATGAGCAGATACTTAACAATCAAATCATACCCAACATTGGACTCATTGCTGATAATTACAAATTAATCATCACATCAAACACTAGTGTCCTGCTGTATGTTCTATTCTGCAGCCCACTGCGCAACCCCCATGGGAAAGAAATGGGAAATTTTGAGGGCTATTGAACACTGACTTTTCAGAGTGAATTGCCATACACACAAGTTATTTAACACAGATATTTCTGGCTGGGAGTGGACCTCAAGCTCACCCTTCCTGCCGAGTAATGGCCTAGTAGCAGTATGCAAGGCTATGATCTGATGCAGACAAGTCTTATCAAAGAGCCAAGCCATGCAGGCAAAAATCATCCTTTGAAGAGATGATCCCTACAATGGTCTAGGACGGAGTCTGAAATAAATTATAAATCTTTTCATGCCACAGACAGAGAATTGTATTCCCTAGAAGTCACAGTGTCATGCCATTTTATAACACCTTCTCTAATTTAACCTTTTTTAAAAAGAAAAACCTATTATTATTATTTTAAAAATCTAGTGCTTTTACAAAAAAGTTACTTAAGCAAAGTTAAAAAGATAAAGATTAAACTAATAATATATGTAATCTAGATGTTGCGGTGTTGCTCCGGATTGTTGCTCATTCAGTACTGTAGCTTTTGCTCTCACTTCTAGCAATTCAGTTCTCCCTTGTGTGAAGTACGGATTTGGAATCTTGGCTAAAGAAGTGTTTGCAAAGGAAGAGCTCCTCCAAATCCTGAAGAAATTCTCTAGTGCACTGAAGTAAGATGGAAACCTAAATTTATTTTCAGTGTTTTATTAAATCAACTTGTAAAATAACAATAGTAAACCAGAGGTTTCCCCAGACTGCCGCGGAAATTTTCATTAACTATGGCTGTAGACAGACGCCTAGTATAATCTAAGCAAGAAAAGAGGCACTACTGCATCACAAATGTAATCAGAATGAGAGGTATTATGAAGCACTTACTAAGACAATAACCCCTTGTGAATAAAGTTTGCAACAAATTTACAGCCAGTGTCCCAAAGTAATGCAGAACAGGCCACCAGGGAGGAATTCACTCAAATGGTTCTGAAGAAGGCATAACAGAAGATGATGATAGCTAGAAGTAAAGACCCCTTGCATGCTAAAATTAATCTGTGTGGTACACAAACACTGGGATGAAATTCCACATAGGCTCTGGGGACTAGTTGCTCAGGGCATTCCTTGAAATTTACAGGTGCTTTTACAAAGAGCTTTTAAAATACTTCTTTAATATTCCATGCCCCCTTGGTGATATCATCATGATTTGCCACATTCATGCCCATATCTTAATGTTCTTCTCTTGAGCAGCCCAATCCTATGTATGTTTTTTTAGAAATAAGGGTCCCACTTACTTTAATAGAGCTTATGTCCAAGTGAATATGCATAGGATTGCAATCTTAATTATATGATTACAATTTTCTAGAGCAGAAAGGACCAGGCAGGCCTACAAGAGGAAACCTCAGATGCTGTTTCTCTACAGCAAAAGAAGAAGAAAAAGTCAGACAACACAGAAACCACTCAACCTAAACAGCTGCTGTTTTCCAGATTACATATCATAGCAACAAAAGTCACAAGTCTTTTAAAAGCCTTTGTTGAAAAAAAAAACATGTTTTCAATCACACATGTGCTTCCTTTCTTTAAGATATTTCTATACTGTCATTCAGAAAAACAGGGACAGGGCAGCTGACATCAGAAAAAAGCAATACAAAACATAATACATAAACAAAAAGCATTAAAACAATTCTCATAAATACATAAACAACATAATTAGCAATGTCAAGACTCAAAAAGACTTCATCCATCTGCCTCTAAAAGCCTGACAAAAAGGTGAGTTTTTAAACAAGTATAAAGCCGAGGCAAAACACTCCTCAGTGGGGAAGTCATTCCACAGATGCGGAGTCACCAGAGAAAAGTTTCTTCTATGTCCCTCCCCAATACACACCTCATTTAACCTAGGGACCACTAGGAGAGCGTCAATGCAAAGGCAGGTTGATACAGGATCTGTTCTGCCAGATATTTCGTTCCCAGGTCATTCAGGCTTAAAATGCCAACATAAGCACCTTAAATTGGACCCAGAAGATAACTGCTACCAGTGCAGCAGTTTGAGAATAGGAGTTATGTAAGATGACTACTGTATTCTGCACTAGTTGTGACTTCCAGATCAGCTTTAAAGACAGCCCCATGTAAAGCATATTACAGCAGTCCATCCTGAGTATGGATAACTGTAGCCAGGCTATCCTTCTCCAGAAAAAGCCATAGACGATGTACCAAATGAAGCCAGGCATAAGCACTCCTAATCGCTGAGGTCGCTTGGGATTCAAATGGCAGTGATGGGTCTAGAAGCACCCTCCAACTGTTTTATGTACACTGCTTAGAATTTTATGTAAACTGCTTAGAGTTGGTGGGTGGGTGTTTTATTAAAAGGTCTATTTTTCAAAATAAATAAATAGATCTGGTTCTTCAAGGGAAGTACAATCCCATCCAGAACAGGCTGTTCCAACAAAACCCAGACCTGGTTACCCACCCACAGTACATCTGTCTTGTCTGCATTTAATTTCAATGTATTGGTCCATATCCATCCCATTACCATATCTAGGCACCAGTTGAGGACCTGCACTACTTCTCTTGATACCAATGGAACAGAATAGAGCTGGGCATTACCAGGATATTGATGGCACTTCTCTCCAAATCCCGATGACTGCTCCCAGCAGCTTCATAAAGATGTTATACAGCATAGGTGACAAGACTGATCACTGCTGGATCCCATATGACAACTGCCAATGGGGCCAACTAAAACTCATCCAATGCTACTTTCTGGAAATGCTCTCAGAAAGAGGAGTGGAACCACCACAAAGTGATGTCCCCAGCATCTTTCCCAAAGGCAATTCATCAGAATACCGTGGTTAATGTTGCTAAAAGCCACTGACAGAAGAAGAAGAATCAAGATGGTTCTTTATGTCTCTCTTAGCAAAGGTCATCAACCAGGACAACCAGGCAGTTTCAGTCCCAAAACCAAGTCTGGAGCAAGATTGAAAGGGGTCTAAATAATCTGTTTCATCCAAGCATACCAATATCTTCTCAAGCACTCTGCCCAGGGATATCAGTATTGTGGATCTCATTATGCCAATCTATCTGTCAAAAAAAGTACTAGGATCCTAACTCCTGTTCTCTAAGGCCTCATTTGACCTAATGTTAAATGAAGGGTATCTCTTTTAATTACCACAGTTCCAATTATACAGAGAAGTTGAGAGGAAATGTAGAGAGGCAGAGAGACTTGGATTAAATACCCACTAAACTATGAAATCAATTAGGTAAGCTAGGCATTGGCCCTGTTTGCATGTCAGCCATGTGTTTTACTGTGAATGTGCAGATTGCTTTTGCTTAGCACCCTCCCTGGCACAAGTGCGAGTGACAAACCTAGACTCAGCATGGAATCTGAATTAGGCATTGTGGTTTGATTCATTTAAACAAACCCAAGCAGGTATCCAAAAACAAAACTTAGCTGCAGGTAATACTTTGTTTGGAACACCCATCCCCCACTATTCCTGGTTCAGATGTCATGTGGCTAAGCCAAATATTGTTATTTGTTGTTCCTGTTCAAGCTAGGCTGACAGTTTGGGTGGGGGAAACTGGGCAGTGCTTGGCTGGGTAACATCTGACGTGCAAGGTTGAATCTCTGGTGGCAGTGCCGGCGCTTCCACAGGAGGGTCAGGAGCGAGGGGCTGTGCTGTCCAAGATGGGGGCTGGGGCACCCTGTGAGTCCATCCCACTATCTGTCCCCTCCCCAGGTTCCCATACCATCTTCATCCTCTGTTTTGCCCTCATCTATTCGCCCCCTCCCTGCTTGGCTCACAAGACATCCATGGCAAACCATTAACCATGGATTACCATTCCAGTATCTCAGTATGGCTGAAAACAGAGAGAAATATCATATTAAGGATCTTGCAAGACAATTTTAAAACCATTTTTCAGCATGACAATGTTTCCTTAATTTATTGACTTTGGGTAGCAGAAAGGTAAAGAATAAAAAGGCATGGATAAAATAGCATATAAAAATGTCAGGTGGCAAAAACCTGAAATATGAAAACTAACAACCTTAGGGATTGGACTGTATATCTGTATATGTGAGTGGATGTGCGTACATGTGCACATGTATGTGTGAGAGAATAGACAGTAGGGGGGAAATGATGAACAAGATTTGCTAGTGCTTTCTCTTCATATCCTAATCGGCAGACAGACCCCCCCCCCCAAATCTTACATTTACTCTTTAATTGGCTCATTTACCTTGACCTTCAGCTAAATCCAATTGCGGTCCTTGTAATATAGATGCCAAAAGTGGCAGCTAGCCAAAAGCAAGTTCTTTCTGGCCATATAGATGTAGTTATCCACTTTTCACAGATTGAGATATTCTTTATTATTTTAGTATTTGTATAGCCCTCCAAATATCTCTAGTGAAATATGTCCCAAGTCATCTCTAGATTGTTTAATAAATTATAAAGCTGAAAACACTATTTAACTAAATTCTCTCAATCTAGGAATTTGTGATTCAAAATTTGTTTATCCATACAGGGGTTACTGAAGTTGTGACTCCAAAACAATGTCATTTGCTATGGGTTTTCTTGGACATAATGAAAGCTAAACTTGTTTTCTCAGTGCTACATTACTACTGTCTAGCACAGTACCAGTACTATGAAATCCTAGATCTGTACTCAAATTTGTTTAGACATAATGCTAGAGATTGTCTTACTGCTGACATCATGCTAGGCTTAATCCTGAGGCAATATTGCGACAATTGGGTAATGCAAATATTATGGAAAGATGGAAGGACTATTCTGCAAGGGAGCAAAGCTTCCTAGAGAAATGACAGATGATTTCTTAACTCTCCTGTCTTACAAAAAAATACTCTGGAGAGGGAAAGAGTTAAAAGAAATGCATATGAACACTTAAAAATTGCAGGATATTTCTAGGAGAAAGGTAATAGACTTGCCTGAGATTATCTAAAGGGCTGCATAAGTGTGTGTACAGAGGAACAGATAACAACTGAATCCAGGATATTTATAGGTAAAAACATGAAAAGCCTTTTAAAATACCAAATCACTGAGCAGGCTTGACCAGTAGGGGAGGTAGTAAGGAATTGTGTCCCATAGTGATGTCAGTCCAATAAAATCCAAATGTAGCATTTACTAGGACAGTAGCCTTTAAGCTTTTTTAGACTTGGGATCCACTTTTTAGCTCAAACATGAATTTGGGACCAATTTCTTAGGTTTTTACCATATATTTGCAAGGTTATAGTGCTGTTGCACCCACCTTAGTCAGGGTTCTGATCCCCAGTTGCAAGTACTAGCCAAAATCCTGATTCATCTTCCATTACTCTTGGAAAACAGACAGATCATGTGAGATAAGTGGACTACTAATAAACAGCTGAGCCTTGTTTGTCATGAAAATTGCTTACTACAATAACTTAAGAAGTATAAGAATGTGTCAGTTCAAGTTCCTTTTAGAATACTGAATATGGTTGGTTTGTCCCATCCTGGGTTGCAGCCTTCCGTAACACTCACATTCTGTGCCAATGACAGAAGCTGAACTGGTGATAGAGTGTTTGGTCAAATCCCAAGATACACGCATGACACCAGTTCTGAAGGTCTTATGATTGATCTTACGTTAGCATAATAGATTGTAGGAATAGATAGGGTGTGGAAGTCATCTTGGTATAGATGTCTTTTTTGGCCAAAATATAGAATGTTATAGGTCAATCTTTTGCAAGAGACTGTTGAAGCCTTTGTTTTTTACTCTTTATATATTTAAAGTCAAGTCTGAATATATTTAACAATCTCATCTGACTTTATAATAAAAAACTGAGAACTGAATGGATTGCAAGTATTCTTCCGATTCTGTACATATACTAAGGCTGTCTACATAAGCATCTCGTCTTCACCATCTCTTTCTGTCATTTCCCCTTTATTTTCCCAAGTTCTGGTCTATTTCACATGATGGAAGATGGCAAAATAGTCCCAGCACTCTAAAATTCATCAGTATGAGTCTCAACATATCAATTTTCAAGTAGAACAACTTTAAATACATTGTAGGCTTTTAGCTTCCATAGAAAAGAATACTTCTATTGTTTCCAAAGGAAACCCTAAGTACCCAAAATTACCACACTTTTAACACACTGACATGTTGATGGCCTGATGATTTTCCAAGCTCAAGACTCAGATTGACAGAAGTCAGAGTAGTTTAGAGGAACACTTAAAATATGGTATTTAACATTTGGAAAGAATTATTGCAGTGAAAAGATGACAAGGTGACTTTCTAATTCTTTAAGTTTGGCATGGAAAGAGAGAACAAAAAATGAATTTAACTGGCAAATGCTTTAATCTCTGCTCCAGCTATGAAGCGCAAAGACAGAACAACGATAGGGCTTGTGGTATATGCTTTATACCAACTACTGAGAGCAACATCAATTTTATTCTTTCTGGGTTTGCCACTTGACCCACTAAATGGACTAAACCCCAATCTCATAACTTTCAAAGGCAGTACAATGGATTTGGTTATATCTTGGACCGGGGTTTTCTGAAGTATCTGACAAAGTGGTATCAAGGTTTTGACACAATGTGCTGATGCTTACAGAAACACAGCACAATAACATAAAAGTGCAGTACAGATGCCATATGAAGTTAGCACGACTGGCAAATCTAGTCACATTGGGAAACCCCATAAATAAAACTGAACCAATATACCTTCCTTTCTGCTAATGTAAAACTGCCACTGATTTCAGCCAACTGCATTTGTGCAAATGAAGGTGAGAGCACATGCAGAGAAATTAACACACAGTAGCTACTGAAACTCCTCTAAATCAATGGTTACACAACTTCAAAGCTTTAATACATTTACATCGTTTTTTCTGACTCAGACAAAACTTTTGTGTCTCATTTTTAATTTTATCCAACATGAAAAGCTAGATGTTTTGTTGTTTTGGGGGTCCAGCAATACTGTTACATGGAAAACTGAAAGATGGTTCAGAGCCAAGTTTTCCAGCCTAAACGCCTCCAGGATAAAAGCATTCTTGTAGAACCTCTCTGCGGGTGCACAAACAAGCATGTATGTAATAAATATTGCACAGAACAGAACACAGCATATTTTACATACCTTGAAACATTACTATGTGCATAACATTTGTACTTTTGTTGTAACTGACTTTATATGTCACCATTATGAGAATACAAGCATTGTACAAACTGGATTTCCTATGAAATAATTCCCCCCCTAAACTCTAGCTTGTGGAGTATGATGCCCTGAAACATTTGTCAGTTTATCCTATTCACAGAATATTCTATTTCCATTTAACATCACAATAAAATCTGCAAATTAAAAACCGTCTTGGTAAGTTCATGGCTTAAAAGCAGATTGTGGACATCTCAGTTGAACATATTATGTATAAATGAATGTGTCTTTATCTATATAAAACTGATTTTAAGAAGCCCTGAAATGCTCTTTAACTCCTGTAAGGTAATTCCATATTGACCAACATAACATTTGATATGTCTGTTCAGGTAGGGTCTACTTCTGATGACCTCACCCAGGGGGAAGGGGCAGCCTGGATGGCAGAGCAAGGACAACCCTTTGACCCCAGGAAACTCCAGTGATATAACAAGAACCCCTGACCCAAATGGCCCGCCACTTCAATAAAGTCAGTTGTCATGAAAAAAGGAGCATCCAAGAAACAAATAACCTAATATAAAAAAGTATTTGTTAGTAAGAGTATGCCATGAAATCCCTGGGAGGCCCTAGGTATCTCCCCACATGTACTGCATTTAGGATTGCCAGGTGTCCACTTTTTGCCCAGGGACTCCAGTGTTTGGGGGTCCTCTCTGGGTCTCCATGGTGACTCACCTTAATGTCCAGACACTTAGCTGTCATTAAAAAAATGTTTCTAGGTGGTCTGGTTCAAAAGATATAAACCAAAATGTCAGCCACCCCCCACAACTTCTGTTAGTACCAGCTGCTCTAATCCCTGCCCTTTCAGGTTTGTAGCCAATAAGTGAAATCAGGGTTGTGATTGACAAGATTTGTTGACACCCCTCCAGGCAATAGATAAACTCACAGTTTCCTTTTCCTGATTGTCTCACATCAGAAATTCAGTAAATATATAGCTTTCAGCAACATAAAGTGTACTTTCTCTGTACATGATTGGGACTTGCTTCTGAGTAAACATGCACAGGATTGCACTACAACAGAAGTTCACAGCAGAAATTTACCTCTGACTTTACTCCCATGTGGTCAGCTCAACCCCTTTAAACCCACTGATGATGCACCTTGTTATTTGCATGATGGTTTGCTTCTTGACCAATAGTGGCAGAAGAGAATTCACATACTGGGAAGTGTTGCTTCAGTTGCTGTTGTTCCCAATCTACTGCCTATGAAGGTAAACCACACCATTTGTTTTCTCTCTCTGTCAATTATTACTCAGTGGAATTGGGTTGGCTGTTAAAGTGAGCTTACAGCAACCCACAGAGTAGGCAGGAAAGAGTAGAGAATCCTCTTAACTCTTACTCATTTCTCAAAACTTTCTCTGCAGTGAAGCGTCAAGTCTGTAAAGAAGTTTGGAGCAGCTACATTAAAAGGCAGGCAGGGCATTCCAGGCAGGGGGTTGCCAACTCTGTTTTGATATGGATATCTTTGCACAGGATTCCTAGTTAAACCTTACCAACAGCACAATCTTAACAATATCTACCAAGAAGTAAGTCCTGTTGAGTTCTATGGGGCTTAGTAAGTAAACACACCTTAGTAAGTTTGTTTCAAATTGCAGCCTTCAGGGGAATCCGTCTTAACTCCTGAGTGCTCCCATCTAACATCTCCACAATACTAGGCTTTCTTCCTACGATGGCCTTCTGGCCTGAGGGCACTTAAACCCCTTCTTGCCAGAAGCAAGTAGGTTAGATTAAATGTTCCTTACCTAGGCTCTCTAAGTAGGTGAGAAGGAATGATCCTGTCACTTCAGCTGGACCTGGAAACACCCTCATTTAGCTAAGATTTCTATCTTAATTTCCAATCAGATAATTGTTTTTGTTTAAAGTTGTATGCTCCAAACAAGTGTGGTTGATGCTTAATGTATAATGCTTACTGACATCACTAGGGCACACATCTATGACACCACCAGGGCACGCTCACTAGGATTTGCCTCTGAAATCTCAGGGTTTGGGATGCTTCTGACCTGGCAATCCTGACTGCATTGGTGGAAGTCATTAATCCAGATGTATAAATCCAGAATGAAGAGGCAGGGAACTGGCTTCCAGGAGCCTATAGAAACAGAAATTCATGGTAAGAATTTCCATTTCCCCCCACAGTTTCCTCGAAGGTAATCCTGAGACTTGGGATATAAACAAAGCATAAAGTGCCAGGTTGGGATTCCAAACAGATGGTCAAGCATTAACTACTTTTTGCAGTGTTGAGATCTATGGATTATAATGGTATTTTGCAGAATTAAGCGCATGAAGTAAACACTAAGCAGTAGCCACGCTTCACCTTGGTAGAAATTACACTGAGAGTCTAATATAGGAAAAATAACATACTAAGTTTATTGTAGGAAATACATTTACATAGAAAATACCTACATCTGAATAACTAGAGGGGAGATGCTGCAGAAGAGATGTCTGTTGCATCTGTGCTCCTCCTCAGGGAGTCATGCTGGCAAGAAAAAATAAAGGAAGGCTGAGATCAGAGAAGAAGCAGGAAGGGAGATTTATTTCCTCTGAGAATATCAGTTTACACCTAGAAGGAAAGGTCAGCTTAGGTGAGAGTGGACAGAATAGTCTAGGAATCTAGGAGGACATTTCTCTACCTCTTTACTCTCCATGTAGCATGCAATCCCCTCCCAGGCTTCAAATTGAGTTGCACTGTCACATTTCTAACATGCAGAACCTTCCACCCAAATGTTGCAGATGCAGATGCTCAGGAATCAATTTTGTGGTGTTTGGAGAATGTGTAGCTGCCTTGCAAATGTCCAGAATAGGAAAAGCGCTTTTAAAGGTTGCCGAAGTAAAAGCCCCTCCCCCAAAGGGAATGAGAGGTAAGACCTCCAGTGGTAGGTCAGAATTATCATCTCCTTGAGCTACTGCAAAGTAATCAAAGATGAAAGTTTCTGACTGGTGATATCTTTTCACAGAAACAAAGCTTCTGATTTCCGAAAGGAAGAAGTTCTATTGAGGTAAAAACAGACAGCCCTACAGACAGCTAGAGTGTGCCATAATTTTTCCTTAGGGAAAAAAGGATGTGGGCAAAAAGACGAAGGGACCTATGAAACAATGAATTAATTTTGGGAACAAAGGATGGGTCCGAGTGAAAAACCACCTTGTCCTCATGAAAAATGTATAGCTGGCTGGCTGAAGACAAGGCCCCAACCTCCGACACATGACGGGCTGATATAATAGTGGCCAGCAAGCTGATTTTGCAAGTGAGAAACTTCATGTCACAAGTTGCCAGTGGCTCAGATGGTAGCCCCATGAATGCCGACATCACTCAACTGAGATTCCACGTGGGGAACCAGGGAACCACTGGAGAATTCTGTTGTCCAACCCCCTTAATAAAAAGCTGAAATGGGATGTGCTGACAAAGAAAAATCCCCTTTACAGCCCAGGACACTGCTTAATGCCACAGCCTGGTGTCTGATGGTATTAGTGCTCAGGCCTTTATCAGGCCCTGACTGCAGGAACCCCAGAACGTCAGACATCTTCCTGACGGATGGGTCCCTTCCCTGTACTTGACACCAACTCAGGAACACTTTCCATGTGAAACTCTATGTGCTGTACATAAAGGCCTTATGGGCAGACAAAAGTGTCTCTGGAATCAACTCTGAAAAGCCCATTTCCCTCAGCCAGAGCCACTTAGCCTTCATGCAGTCATTTGGAAGAGCTCAAGCTGTGGGTGAACAACAGGTCCTTAAATCAACAAATCCTCTCACAGAGGTAGATGCCAGGGCCTCACCCTGGAAAAATGAAGGAAGTCCGGAAACTATGGTATCCTCTGCCAATGTGGAACAATCAGTATCGCCGCTGTCAACTGACAAACCCACCTAATTGTATATATATGTATATATGTGTGTGTGTGTGTGTGTGTGTGTGTGTGTGTGTGTGTATATAGTATTTTATGTATTTTAAAGTTTATAATTTTATTATGTACGTGTTTGATTTTATTTTTGTAAGCTGCCCTGAGTGCCCTATTACAGGGTAGAAGGGCAGGATAGAAATATTTTAAATCAATCAATCAATCAATAATTGTCTGTAAGAGTAGGTTGAATTATGGAAAAGCGTAAACCAGGTTCCACGGCCAATGCTGCCATCAAGGCATCCACTCCCTGAGCCCTGGTACCACAATGTTGTGAGAAGAATTTGGCCAACTGAAAATTGTGCTGGGTTGCGAACAGGTCCAGGATCTGGCATTCAAATTGGTTCAATATCTGTTGGAGAACCTGGGGGTGTAGCTGCCACTCTGCTGTTGATATGGTTGTCTAGTTCAACTAATCCGCTGTCACACTCAGCACCTTGTCATGTGTTCTGCCCTCAAGGACCTGTATCGTATTTCTCCCTCAAAAATCGTAGATGGGACTCTGCCCAGTTGAACAGATGATGTACTTGATTTTGTGCCTCCTTTATTCCTTGGCAGACATGTTGTCTGTTCTCACCTGGACATGGCAAACTTTGATATGAGGTGCAAATCCCTGCTATGTCAGCCTCACTGCACACAATTCCAGCCAAATGGTGCTTCCCTACATCTCTTCAGCAGCCCACACTGCTTGTGCCATGTGTGAATCCAGGTGAGCTCCCCATCCATTCAAGCTGGCACCTGAGGTGATCTCCCTTCTGACCAATGTCTCCAAACTCATCCCTTCCAGTAACCAACAAGAAGTCAGCCACCACAATCTACAGTGTATGTAAAACGGGTTCCCACTCTCTTCCCTGCCGGGTATATTCCCCGTCGCGGGTTAAGGGGCAGAGATGCACTACCCCCGACCAATGCTGGGGCAGTTTCTTAAAAACCAGACAGATATAACCCACAAGAGATGTCGAACCTCCTTCCCTCCGGATCAATCCTTGACAATAGCACTGGGCAGCATAGAGACTAGAATTCCACTGAGACTGGAGGACATCCCCAAATCCTCCTTCCGACGCTCATCTTGTCTCCCCACCTGCACGAGAGAGGGATCAGGCTGCTGCCGTCGCCGCTGCAGTTGGCATCAAGCCCCGAGGCTGCAAAACTGAGCTTGTTCTTGCTGCTGTCTGCCAGCAATCGAGACAGATTATAAGCTCCAAAATCATTTTAGATCAGAATCATTAGGACCATCGAGGGAAGGAAAATCCACAGATGAGACAGTAGACATGCAAATCCTTGGGCAGGGGCATCCAAAACCTCTAGGTGGCTGGAATCATCAGGAAAGATTTGGGATGGAAGGAAAAACCAAAGCAACAAAAAACACCCCACGATACCCCTTTGTCACTCTCCTCTCTTATTCAGTATTCAAGGAAGCAGCCTCCTAGATGCCGCTTCGTCTCCTCCTGTGAATACTGCTCTGCAGCTGTCCTTCACATAGTCCATTTCACCCAAGGCACCACAGTAGCAACCTGATCCACCTTCAGCTAGTCCAGTGAATAGATAAAAGCAAGAACTGGCTAGATAACGGGGGGGGGGGAGCAACTACCAATGATCACCGGCCCTCTTCTCACTCCGGTCTGCAAGGTTTTCTTTTGGTGGCTGTGAGACTGGTGTGTGTCTGCCTTCCAGTGCCAGCAAATGAACACACAACATCTTAAATGATGACACAAACCCAGGAGGGAGGGCTTCAGCCACCTTTCTTCAGGGTTGTCAAGCGTGCACAGTCACACACATACATCCAGGTATTGCCTGCATGATGTGCACCCATGGCCATCAAACAGCCATGTTTTTAAATTGGTTTTTTAAGTGTTTTAAATTTGTATATTTGTTTTTAATGTTTTTAATTGTTGTAAACTGCCCAGAGAGCTTTGGCTATGGGGCGGTATACAAATGTAATAATAAATAAATAATAATAATCAGGTCTCTTGGCAGCTACAATGGGATCAGGATGTTCAGATTTCAGGACTGCATGATCAGATCTTGAAGTGAGAGCATTATCTGTAGGAGCAGTTGTCTCCCTGAAGAGCATGGCCTCTGGTAGAGTTGGAAGTCCCAAAGGACTGTGCCTGCTTCTGCTCATCCTTCTTCGCACCCAGGAGTGTCTTCTGGTTGTCCTGTGGCCCAACCAGCACCTTCTCCAGGGGTTCTCCAAACAGTTTGTTTTCACCAAATGGATAGCTAGCCAGATGGATTTGAGAATTAGGATCTGTGTCCCAACTGCAGAGCCAGATGTTGCATCAAGTTACTGTGCTGGTTGCTATTGCTCTGATATTAAATTGCATGGTGTCTCACACTGCATATGCCTGGAAGGCAACGGTGATGAAAAGCATTGTCAGACCATCATTCACTGGTTTCGGGACATCATGAATCCTGGCAAGCTCCTGGGCCCACAGCATGCTGGGGCACATCATGATGAGGTAGCTATTGAAGCTCTGAAAGTCACTGCCTTCACCTTGACATTCCTACGTAGTGCAACTTCCATGTACTTCTTGCAGGTGTCCCTTGGGCCTCCCTTCCCCTCCAGCAGGAGAGCCACGGATGAGGCGAGTAGAGCCATTGGTGAATCCATTACTCTGAGTTGTTCCATCACCTGCTGAGGAAAGTAGTAGTGCTTGTTGACCAGTTTGTGTGTAGGCTTTTGTTTTTGGGGGGTGGCCAATTCTGCCTTCCATAAACTGTGGAAAGAGTCAGGAAAAGGAAGCGTGGTTGCCCTCGGCTGCCTGACTGGGGAAGCGGTCTACGCCTCTTTTGAAGCAGCAGCTGTCGTTTCAATCTTCTTAGGCTCTTCCTCATGTAGTTCTAGGATGTGCCTAGCTTGCTGGGAAGAACTCAGACTGGAAAAGCCACCTTTTAGGAGGCAAGCCCTCCAGTTCTTCCTCAGAAAGCTCTCCTGCCTCGCTGTCTTCCGAGGAGGGGGTGCACTCTGAGTCTTGACATGCCCCAAACAGCAGTCACTTTCCTGCTATGCTTCCATTTCCTTACTGCTTACCCTTTCCTACTCCCAAGTAGATGTGACTGCAGCAAAGATCCTTTGCCGTGCCACTAACACAGCCCCCTGTGACCACCACCCTGCCCTCAACTGAGGATACGGGGAGGGGGGGAGGGGAAAAAGAGGAACTAAATACAAGAAGAAAGGCATAAAGAAAAATGCAAGTTAAAGAGGAAAGCACAGAAAGCAGAAGTGATTGAGCTTTTAAGGAGCTCAACCAGATCCAACCATCCCTAACAAAAGCCAGTGCTGGTCTGGAGAGCGTATTGCCCCTCCCCCGGGTGAGGTCAGCAGACGTAGACCCTGCCTGAACAGTCAGAGGGAGGAGCCATCCCAATTATCAGGACTACCGTCCAGGAAGCTCTGCAGAAAGCAAAACTATTAATACAATAAAAGGTCATTAACCTATTGCCTATTTTCTTGGAGTGGTCCAAGAAATCTTTAGTTAAAATGATCAGGAAAAAATAGAGAAATTCTGAGTCATCTTGATTGTTTTACTCACATGTAAAATGTCATTTTGAAAAACTATTGCCAGATAATGAAACTTTGAAAAATTATCTTTAAAATGATACAGAGCATGTTAACTATATAAGAAAATGAAAAATGGGTTGCTGTAAGTTGACATTTTCATGGAATGACCCTGTACTCATTTTACTGGCAGCCAGTTGAAAAGTTATCCCCCACCATATGGAGGCTGATAAATGCTTCCCTATGGTGGCACTTCTTCACAGCTGGGGATAACATTTGCAAGTACTTTTAGCACTTAACCTGTGCGTTCCTCTCATCCTGTGTAAGGTTTCTCTGCCAGGGTAGTTGCAGCATGGGATGTGCAGCACTGCCTTGCAGACAATCCATTCAACTGATATGACAGATGGTATAAGCCAGGACTTTGAAACAACCAGCACTGTCACAGAAACATTTTTAGTAGCTTCCAGAGGGAGGGTGGATACAGTTTTAAATGAGTACCTTTTGCAAAGTAATAAACTGGACATATCTTAAATACATAATTGGAAGTAAAATTAGCAAAACAAAATAAAATAACACAAATAATGTTTGCATATTAATCTCAACAAGTTTCAGCAGAATCTGAAATATCTTTTATTGTTTGATTATACTTCTATCCCACACTTCAGCAAATCCTGAGCAGCTTCTACTGGTCCCAAAAAGTTCCCCATTCTGGCATTGACCAGACTGACACTGGCTCATTTTACTCCTAGTTTCCTGATGGCAACGCTAACAAACATTCACAGATGTCAAACAATGAATGTGCTTTTATGTCAGGTAAGCAAAATAAGCATCAAAATCATATACATGTTTATTCAGAAGTCAGTCCCACTCTGTGGGATTTACTACATAGTGTGTTTAGGATATAGCCTAATGCAGAAGAAGGCTGATGACCGCACAGTTATTGATGTTCTGTTTATGTGAAATTCATTCTCCATTCACAAATGCCATTCTCCATTCCTATGCCATTTGTCTCTCTTTTCTTTGCCCTACGTGTCTTGGGCTAAATTAAAGCTATTTTGGACTTATTTCTCTATTTTCCCCTCACCTCCCCTACCCCTGCAAAAAACAAACAAACTCAAAAACCTGTGTCAGAAGCAAATTGCGTAGGTGTGTGGAGCTTGCTGCATGCACTCCAACGTTGGCACATCTTTGATGACTGAGAACAGTGTTTCTATGTAATCAAAGAACGAAGTTGGCTGGAATCAAAGGAAGCTATAGAATTTGCAAATTTATGGCTGTCATTAGAATTATGGTGGAGGTGGAAAAGCCCATTGACTATCAGATACAGTAGACTTAACATCTGAGGACACTTAGAAGGTCATTACCAGGACCAGCTAATAGTAAAAGGAACAAGCCGATTCAGAAACAGACAATACAAAATCTAACAATGAAAGAGTCTGGAGCAACTAAATCAGTGTCATGGAGCATGACATGATGGAATAAGAACAGAAGTTAAATAAGGGCTTTATCTATGTCGAGTTTTTTCTGAAAAGTACAAGTTATTGTCTAGAGAACAAAACCTGTAACAAAGAAATAGTGGCTTCTAACTCACTAGTTTTTCTCTCTGCCGTCAACTCAGGATGTATAGAATGTATAGAATTAGGTCATGTGAAGGATTCAACAATTATTGTGATCCTAAAATAATACAAACTGGGCATGCTCCAGAGTTTTACAGTGAAGTGGGAAAGGAATTAGAAAACAAATATAAAATATCTAATTTAAGTTTAATTCTAAAATTGCCAGCACCTTTAATCAATGCATCTCTCCCCATCCCCAAATAATCTAAGAAAGGGATTTTAGAAACACTGTATTTGTTAATGTTTTAACTGTTGAAATGCATGATGAGAAGCAGTTCAGCAATTCATGTGTGATTTCTGGAAATGTGGACTTACCTATGAAATAGGCCAGCAGGATGGCAAGTAAGATTGCAGCAGCAATCGCTGATAACGCAGCACATTTCCAGCTACAGTACTTGGAGGGCTTTTTCAGCTTGAATGCATTTCTGGAAAACGTATTTCTAGGTAACAGTCTGGGAGGTGGTGTGTAAACTGTTCCTGAGGTCAAAGGGTATCCAGGGGAAGAACTACTGAACAGAGGAGTTGTTCCAGAAGATGTCTTGAACAAGAAATGCCTGAAATGCAGAAAAAGGATCACAGTTAACAGATGCAAGACAGTATAATAACTCAGCTATTTTGGAATACAAAATAAACTAGTGACACAAATGAAGAGAAAATGATGTTTTATTTTGGTCCTTTCCACCTGTGGAAAAGTATATGACAACTCTTTAAAAATAAGAAACCCAGCCTTTTTTTTTTTGTACGAATTTGAATCAGATGTACAACAGCCACACCTAGCCACCTTGGCTCCCTGGCCACCTGGGGAAGGGAGATCTGGCCACAACACAGAGTGTTCCACCCTCTCACTCCCTTTTAAGAGCCTGCTGCCACCAAATAAGGGGGGTGAATGATTTCATTATAAACTGCCCCTTATTAATCAGCCTAACAACAACAATAATAAAAACCTTCCATGGGTTTCCCTGAAGCCTCTTGTTGTAGTGCAATATAATGGCTTCAGGTGTGAGTGGTGAAAATGAAGAAAGACCATACCAGATTTATAAAACAATTAAAAGAGTTTACGCAATCAGAAAGAAAAATGTCAAGTCAAAGTTCAAAACAAGTTAAAGTTATAGAGGAAGAAATGCAATGCCCCAAAATGCCACCATGTGTGATGCAGAAAAAATTACAGGAAACCCAGAATATCCAATTCAAAATAAATGACAGAAAATCAGTATGTTCCCCTTTGGAGTAAAACAAATTAAAACTAGATAAACACAATCCACTTGTCCTAGTCTAAACAGTTTCCAGACTCACCAAGTCCTCAGCAGAATTTGTTGCACACCAGTAGCCCTTTGTTCATTGAAGCCTTCCTTCCAGTCTCAGCAAATTTCTGCCTATCTCGCAAGCACCTTATCAGAATGAGAACCTGCCTAGTTCTGCTCCATTCTAGAATGGCTATTCCTTAAAAAAAAAACCTCTCTCTGTCAGTCATATGTTCCCCGCCCAAAAAAAAGCAGGTCACGGGAAGTCATGAATGGTCCAGACTGGGATGTGACTTTCCACACATAGGCAATGACGGACACACTGCCTTAATAGCTGTGCACCCAGGTCAGATCATATGATCAGCCAGGTCAGGTGATTTAGGCAAATTAACTCAAAGTCTGGCAAAATGATGACAAAGAAAAGGCAGAAGTGCTCAATTCTTTCTTCAACTCAGTTGTCTCTCAAAAGAGGGTCTATGATCCTCCTAGCCAACATGATGTACAAGTTGAAGGGGCTGGATTGCAGCTTCATACAGTATTGTTAGACAAATGTTCAAGGAATACGTAATTACTTTGAATGAGTTCAAATCTCCAGGGTCCAATGAACTGTATCCTAAAGTAAGGAAGGAACTGGCTGAAGAACTCTCAGAACCACTGTCTTATTATCTCTGCGAAATCGTGGAGGATGGGTGAAGTGCTGGATGGCTGGAGGAGGGATAATGTTGTCCCTATCTTCAAAAAGGGCAAAAAGGAAGAACGTGGTAACTACAGACCTTGAAAACAATGCAATGATTACCAGAAGCCAACATGGATTTGTCAAGAACAAATTCTGCCAAACTAACCTTTTCTCATTTTTTGAACGGGTAACCTCCCTAGTAGACTGTGGAAATGCTGTGGACATAATATATCTTGACTTCAGCAAGGCTTTTGATAAAGTGTCCCATTATATTCTGATCAGGATGCTCGTTAAAAGTAGGCTGGATAGAACAACTATCAAGTGGATCCACAGCTGGCTACAGAATAGTATTCAAAGACTGATTATCAATGGTTCCTTCTCAAACTGGGGGAGGGTACTGAGCGGGATACCACAAGGCTCAGTATGGGCCCACTGCTCTTCAGTATTTTTATTAGTTACTTGGATGAGGAGGTACAGGGAATCAAATTTCTAGATGATACAAAACTGGAGGGGATAGCTAATATCCTATCAATATCAGTATCAAGTGATCTTGATAGGTTGGAGCACTGGGCTGAAAATAACAGAATGAAATTTAGCAGAGATAAGTGCAAAACTCTACACCTAGGAAAATGAATCCAAATGCACAGTTATAAGATGTGGGATATTTGACTCAGCAATATTACATGAAAGGATATTGGAATTCTTGTTGATCACAAGCTGAATATGAGCAAACAGTGTGATGTGGCTGAAAAAAAGGCAAATGCTTTTTTCGGTTACATTAACAAATTATAGTTTCAAAATAGTGTGAAGTACTAGTTCCCCTCTATACTGCACTACTTAGGCCTCACCTTGAGTACTGCGTCCAGTTCTGGACACAGCACTTTAAGAAGGATGTAGACAACTGAAGCAGGTTCAGAGGAGGGCAGCAAAGATGATTAGGGGACTGAAAACAAAGTTGTATGAGGAGAAACTGAAAGAACTGGGCTTGTTTAGCCTCAAGAAGAGAGGACTGAGGGGAGATATGATAGCACTCTTCAAGTACTTGAAAGGTTGTCAACAGAGAAGGGTCTGAATCTCTTCTTGATAATCCCAGAGTGCAGGTCACAGAATAATAGTCTCAAGTTACAGGAAGCAAGATTTTGGCTGAACATCAGGAACAACTTCCTGGTCAACACTAATTTTATTGCCAATGATGTTTGATCAATTTTAGGGTAACTTTGTGTCGCTGATTCCGAATATGGCATCGGTTTTGCTAAATTGGCTCTAATTTTTGAGATAATGGATGCCCCCATTGAAAAACATAACAAATTCAAAAAATTTAATGGTCAGGCATAGCCAACCCACAAATGACATGGAAACTGTCTCAAATCATACAAAAGTAAACACATGAAATACCTAATGGCGTTGTATTCAGTACAATAACATTAAAACAAAGTAAGCTGATTCAGATAATCACAATTAATGCATAGAAAAACGCTGTGTGTACGATTTTCTTTTATGTGGGGCATCAGAACAATCACGTTGGAGGCTCCAGCAGTAGTCTGCCATCATGTGTCTGTCCCATCTGCCTTGATACCTTTCCTCCATCACCTTTATATCCTGATGGAACCTCTCCCCTTGTTCCTCACTAAAATCACCAAGATTATCCGGAAACCTGTCTAAGTGGCTATGGAGATTGTGTACCTTTATGCTCATATTAGTACCCAAATGTTTAAAGTTAGCGAGCATGTTCTGCACCAATTCTTCATAATTGTCTGCTTTGTGGTTACCCAAGAAGTTCTTGACAACTGAGACATAACTGCACCAGGCAGAAGCTTCAACATCATTCATAAATTTAGTGAAATTCAAATATTGATGAGTTTACGAATTTTAGGACCATCAAAGATTCCTGCTTTTAGTTTTTCCATAGTCAGTCCAAGGAACGATCTACAAATGTATTTGAAGCGATCACCATCTTTGTCCAAGGCCTTAACAAATTGCTTCATCAGTCCAAGCTTGATATGGAGTGGTGGGAGAATGATTTTTTCTCTGACAACCAATGGCTTGTTAATGATGTTAGCAGCACCTAGTCATGTGTTCCCTTGAAGGCCATGTCACTTTTTTCCAATGATCTCGCTTTGCCCTACTATCCCACGAGCAGATGAAACAAGGGTACTTCGTGTATCCACTTTGCTGCCCAAGCAAGAAGTTCACCATCTTTAGATCAACACAAATAGACCACTGGTGCTCATGATAGCAGAGCTTCTGCAAGACCCTTTTGATATTTTCATATTCTTCTTTAAGTTTTGTTGAGTGAGCAATTGGAAGAGATGCATAGCGGTTACCATTGTGCAATAAAACACATTTCAAGCTTCTGGTAGAGCTGTCTATAAAAAGACGCCAATCTTCTGGTCGATATTCCGGTAGTCCCATTTGGAGAAGAAGTCCAGGAATGTTATTGCAGTATACATGTTCTTCACCTTGGCTGAAGTATGGAAGAAGTCCCTCCTCTCTCGTCCGATAAGCTGTTATGTTAGCTTCCAGCTGTAGACAGTTCTTTTCCATTAGCCTGGATGCTAAAAGTTCAGATGCTTGCTTTGACAGACTGAGGTCTCATATCAGATCATTGAGTTCTTTTTGGGAGAACTGCTCAGGTGTTGAAAAGCTTTCTTCATATCCACTTCCAGGGCTACCACCTGTGCTACATTCCACATCCAGCATTTCTTCAACATCTGACAACGGAAGGTCAGGCAGTGAGGTAAACACTGGTATGGGAACGTCTTCACTGTGTGGCACAGGTCGCCCTGCTGAGTCCAAATCAGGATACTCCCACTAATGTTTCTTGTAGCGATTGAAGCCTTTCACAATCATAACACAAAAATAACAATCATCGTGATGGTTTTGTGGCTCTCTCCATACCATAGGCACACCAAAGTTTAAATGTTTCCTTTCTTCATTTTTCCACTGTCGTAGGCACTCTACACAGGTTTTGCAAACCTTATGGGGAGCCCAAGACTTATCTTGATCTCCAAGCTTCACTCCAAAATAAACAAGATATGCTTGTCTTACAAAGTCAGTGATGTTTTTTCTTTGTTTTTGCACAGTGTATTCGCCACCAGGGCCGGCTCCAGGAATGCAGGGTCCCTTGGGCATCAGCCTGCCCCGGGCCCCTCTGCTTCCCTTCCGCGATCCCGCAGATGGCAAGACGAGCTTCCGAACCGCCAGCCATCCCCCGCCATCCCCAGCACTTCATCTACCTTTCTCTGCTGTTCGTGCAGGGTTGCCATCAATAAAGATGGCGGCAGAGGCTTCAGTCCCTTACGGAAACCTCGGCCACCATCTTTATTGATGGCAACCCTGCACGAACAGCAGAGAAAGGTAGGTGAAGCATGGGTGATGGGTTCGGAAGCTCATCTTGCGATCCGCGGGATCACGGAAGGGGAGCAGAGGGGCCCCCAGAGGCCCCTAGAGCTGCGGGGCCCTTGGGCCAGTGCCCAACCTGGCCACCCTTTGGAACTGGCCCTGTTTGCCACAAACGTAGCAGAATGCATTAGGATTGAGAAGGGGAGGAGGAGCCAGTGGGAAGCTCTGCAGCATCCATTTCCCATTTGGGAGCCACCAGACTGGCAGAATATCAGCTCCGCCAGGAGCTGTGTGCATGAGCAAAGATGAAAAAGGCAGCTGTCACAAATACTCCTACTGAATCATAGAATAGAATGCTCCTAACTGCGCTGCTGGTGAAGGTGGTGCCCCGATCCTGTGCGTGTTTACTCTGGAGAAAGTCCCATCCCACTGGCTTCAGTGGGGCCGACTCCCACGCTATTTCCGGGGTGAGAGGTTGGAGGTGGTCTGGAGTGGTATCTGTTAGTAGAAAGGAGCTTCATGACCCTGGATGAAACTGTGCCCTTCCTCAGTGGGAGACAAGGGAGAATGCTGACACACACTGGGTCAACATCTTCATTGGACTATCTACTACAACCCCAAGGTCTTGTTCATGATGAGTCACAAACAGTCACAGGAGGAAATAAATCTAGGAGCTTGTGCTAGCCGCTGCCGTTGGGGCCCTGTGCTTCTCCGCTGTGGTTCGTGTTCCTCTGTCGCTGTTCCAGCTTTTGCGTTGCGGCTTGCGCTTCTTCGTCGCTGCCGTTGTCGGGCATCTTGGGCGTCAACGGCTTTGCTTCGGATCAAGAGAGACACGAGTAACTTGTGGGGGAGCCTGGTTCCTGATGATGGCGGCGCTACTGCGCCAAAGAGGCTAGCTGACACAGCTGATACATCTGACACACCTTTAATCATTTTTAGTGTTGTGTGACGACGAGGCCCTTTCGTTCGAAGAAGAAGGGCTTTGGCATCAGTACCTGTTGTACTGTGTGTGGGAGTGTGTGGATGTGCTTGGCTATGAATGTATATATGTATGTTTGGTCCTTGATATGTATATGTAAGTGCGTTTGATGTGTATGAGAGCGTGTGTTTGTATATAGTTTCATTTTATTGTTTATAAGTTTATGGTATTTAAGTTTTATCATGTGCCTAGGAAAGAGGTTTTCTCGCCCATCGGGGGGACTGGAGGGGGCCCCAATTAGTGTAGTGACGGGCAGAGGGAGGTACAGCGTTATGAGAAGGACGTGCCAGGTAAGGGGAATGCGGCCCAGACATGTAATGGCTGTGCCTTGTTCCGGTCCTTCTCACACCCGCAGGGTTGTTGGTTGTCCTATCAGCCAACTCTCGGATCTCCAGTTGCTGCTTTTAAATGCCAGATCGGTACAAAATAAATCCTCCCTCGTCCATGATTTGATTGTGGATGAGGTGGCCGATCTGGCATGCATAACCGAGACCCGGGTGGGTGAGCAGGGAGGAGTTAGTCTTTCTCAGCTTTGCCCACCAGGGTACTTGGTTCAGCATCATGGTAGATCCGAGGGTCGGGGAGGTGGGGTCGCTGTGGTCTATAAGAGTTCCATCTCACTCATCAAGCACCATGTCCATGCAATTACTGGCCTGGAGTGTTTGCACCTAGTGTTGGGTCAGAGGGACAGATTGGGAATCTTGTTGGTGTACCGCCCACCTTGCTGCCCAACGGCTTCTCTAACTGAGCTGACGGAAGTGGTCTCGGAGGTGCTGTTGAGATCCCCCAGACTACTGGTAACTGGGGGATCTCAACATCCACGCTGAGGCTACTTTATCCGGGGCGGCTCAGGACTTCATGGCTTCCATGACAACCATGGGTCTGTCCCAATATGTCAGCGGCCCAACACATGTGTCGGGGCATACTCTAGATCTCGTCTTTGCAACTGGACATGGGGATGGTGATCTGGATGTGGGGAGTTTTACATCTCTCCCGTTGTCATGGTCAGATCACCGCTTGCTGAAGTTTAGACTTACAGTGGCTTTTCCCCTCTGCAAGGGTGGGGGACCTATTAAAATGGTCCGCCCCCGGAGACTAATGAATCCTGAAGGTTTTCAAAGGGCTCTGGGGGATTTTCCAGCTGATAAGACTGGCGCTCCTGTCGAAGCCCTGGTTGAACTGTGGAATGCGGAGATGACTCGGGCTGTTGATACGATCGCTCCTGAGCGCCCTCTCCTGTGTAGAGCTCATACAGCTCTGTGGTATACCTCTGAGCTGAGAGCGATGAAACAAGATAGGAGACGGCTTGAGCAGAAGTGGAGACGAACTCCCGATGGATGCAATCATGCGCTGGTAAGTGTTTCCACTAAGCAGTATTTAGAAGCGGTGAGGGTGGCGAAAAAACAATATTTCGCTGCCACTATTAGGTCATCTCTTTCCCGCCCAGTGGAGCTGTTCAGAGTTGTCCGAGGGTTACTCTATACTAGCCCTCAGGACATGGTAGGGTCATCGATGGTCCGCTGCAATGAGTTCGCTGGACACTTCCAGAATAAGATCTTATGCATCCGCCGGGACTTAGACTCCCAGTTTACAGCAGATGATTCGAATGAGGCGTCCGGAGCGCAGGCTTGTCATGTTTTATTGGATGAGTTTCAGTTGGTTCAGCTCGAGGACGTGGACAAGGTGCTTGGACAGGTACGTGCAACCACATCGGTACTAGATCCTTGCCCCTCTTGGCTAATAAAAGCTAGCAGGGATGGAACATCTGGCTGGGCCAGGAAAGTGATAAATGCCTCTTTACGAGAGGGAGTGGTCCCCGGCTGTCTGAAGGAGGCGGCAGTAAGACCACTCCTGAAAAAACCTTCCTTGGACCCGGAAAATTTCAACAGCTACAGACCAGTAGCAAATGTTCCATTCCTGGGCAAGATCTTGGAACGAGTGGTTGCTGGCCAGCTCCAGGCGCTATTGGATGAAACTGATGATCTAGATCCATTTCAATCGGGGTTTAGGCCCGGTTTCGGCATTGAGACAGCCTTGGTCGCCCTGTATGATGACCTATGTCGGGAGAGGGACGGAGGGAGTGTAACTCTGTTGATCCTCCTTGATCTCTCAGCGGCTTTTGATAGCATCGACCATGGTATCCTTCTGGAGAGGCTTGGGGAGCTGGGAGTTGGGGGTACTGTTTGGCAGTGGTTCCACTCCTACTTAGCGGGTCGTCTCCAGAGGGTTGTGCTTGGGGAACATTGCTCGACACCGTGGGCTCTGCAATGTGGAGTCCCGCAGGGTTTGGTTCTGTCTCCCATGCTTTTCAACATCTATATGAAGCCGTTGAGTGTGGTCATCAGGAGCTATGGAGTGCGTTGCCACCAGTACGCTGATGACATGCAGCTCTATTTCTCCTTTTCATCCTCTTCAGGTGAGGCTGTCAATGTGCTGAACCGTTGCCTGGCTGCGATAATGGACTGGATGAGAACTAACAAACTGAAGCTCAATCCAGACAAGACTGAGATGCTGCTGGTGAAAGGCTTCCCTGATCGGATGGTGGATATACACCCTGTCCTGGATGGGGTTACACTCCCCCTAAAGGACCGGGTTCGTAGTCTGGGAGTCTTTTTAGATACTTCCCTGTCACTTGAGGCCCAAGTGGCATCGGTGGCACGGAATGCTTTCTACTAGCTTCGGCTGGTGGCCCAGCTACGTCCCTATCTGAGCAGGGAGGACCTAACATCAGTCGTACATGCTCTGGTAACCTCGCGACTGGATTACTGCAATGCGCTCTACATAGGGCTGCCTATGAAGACAGTTTGGAAGCTACAGCTTGTCCAAAATGCGGCAGCCAGATTAATAACGGGGACCAGGCGGTCGGAACACATAACACCTGTTCTGGCTCGCTTGCACTGGCTGCCAATATGCTTCCGGGCTAGATTCAAAGTGTTGGTTCTAACCTATAAAGCCCTATACAGCGTGGGACCACAATACTTGTCGGAACGCCTCTCCCGATATGAACCTGCCCGTACACTACGCTCTATATCGAAGGCCCTCCTCCGAGTTCCGTTTCATAGGGAGGCTCGGAGGGTGGTGACAAGATCTAGGGCCTTCTCAGTGGTGGCCCCCGAATTGTGGAACAGTCTCCCTGAAGAGGTGTGTATGGCGCCAACATTGTTGTCCTTTCAGCACCAGGTTAAGACCATCCTCTTTGCTATGGCGTTTTAATATGTAACTTGTTTTAGTTTTAAATTTTGTTGTAATTGTTTCTGATTTCTTGTTTTTACATATGTTTATGCTGTATTTTATTATGAGATTTTGAGATGTTTTTGTATTTTTATATTTTGTTGTACACCACCCAGAGAGCTAATGCTAGTCGGGCGGTATAAAAATCTAATACAATAAACAAATAAATAAATAAATTTAAGCAGCCTCTTTGTGACGAACTCATATTCCTCTTAAAAAAAAAAGTATCAATATGATATTATATGCAGCGGATAAACTTGCAAAACAATGTTCAAGTGTAAAAAGACACACCAAACCCTGCTGCATATGTCAGCAGCTACAGGTCGTATTGGGGTACAATCGTCATTTGAGGGTTATCCATTATCTCAAAAACTAGAGCAAATTTGGCAAAACTAATGTCATTATTGGATTTAGCACCCCCAAAATACCCTAAAGTCATTCAAACATCCTTGGCAACTAAGAAAAATGTTTTTGTTGTTGGGCTGTGTAATGGAACCAATTACCTATGGAGATTGTGGGCTCTTCAACACTGGAGGCATTCAAGAGGCAACTCTAAGTTGGATTCCCGCATTGAGCAGGGGGTTGGACTTGATGGCCTTATAGAACCCTTCCAACTCTATTATTATATGATGTTGTTGTTGTTGATGATAATAACAATAATACATTTTCAATATCTAGCTATCCTAAACAAAAAGATCTCATACTGCATCTGAAATATACTCAGGCTAGAGCCCTCCAGAAGAACATACAGCACATAGAAATACATTTACATATCTATAAGCTGCTGACATTCAAGCCTCTTGTAAATTTGTATAGTTAAGACATCTCTGTTTGGGTTTCCTATGGCAAATAGGGAAGACTGGTAGTTTTCAAATACAGTTAGAATATTAGAAACTAAGACAAACATCATTAATTGTGCCCAGAAGGCTAATGTAATGGAAACCATGCGAAGCTTAATACAGAACAAGTCCGGCCTCTGGAAGATCATTATAATTGGTTATCAATGATCCACTCAATCAAGAAACAAGCAATTACATTGTGCACCATACAATCTGAACAAGATTCAAAAGGAACTACCTCTATAGCACATCAGAATATTTAGATCTCGGACTTCCGGGAAGGGTGACTTAGCCTGTGCCTGCTTTTGAGACGGGCTCCTGCCTCAAAAGAAGCTTATTCAGATATATCAGTCAGTTTTTTCTTTTTTTTTTTGACTGATTAAACTTCTCCCGGGTAGGGAGAAACGAAGAGATTAACCTCAAAGCCTATTTTTGTTGGGACGACCAGATCTCATTAATTTATGGGACGAGGTCCAGCCGACGAAGGTGGGACGGATTTTCAACAGCAAGCTCTATCTGTTAAAGCGAACGTTCATCTTATCTTCTAAGAGAGAACGCACTAACAGGCAAGCACCCTTCTTTCTATATTTTTCTTTTACTTGACTTAAATTGTTGCTGTTTAAAAGAGATTTGCCAGATTGATCGGTTTTTGACATCTCACTGGGGAGCCGTAACTTCTCTCTGCTACGCACTAATTAATAGCTTATCTCTGTTTTTGTTGCAAAAAGCTGTCCTGGATTTGCATTCTAAAGATACACACAGAAGAGGGATTTCTATTCCAGATTTTTATTTTGAAAAATATTATACTGTTTTGAGACTACTCTCTTTTTGGTCTATTTTATTTTGACGAATCTGTTTCTTGACGATTGCCATTAATTGCTTCGATCCTGGGAACTGCATTTTGTTTACTTAACTATTGGAGAGATAAGGCTGTCTGCTCTGTTTATACTGTGATGTCACCAAGTTTGGAGTATTAACCCAATTGTTGCTGAAATAAGAAGTGGTTTTCCTATATTTTTCTTTTAAAATGGCAATTAAGAAAGTGGCTGAGAATCTGGAAATAACTATGTTTCAGAAAATAATGGATGAGATTGAGATAACGAAAATTGAATTGAGTAAAATGAAGCAGGAGATTAAAGATATAAGGGTCCCTGTGAGAGAGGTGACCCTGGAAGGGGTCCCTGTGAGAGAGGAGACCCCGGAGATTGGAATAGGGGTCCCTGTGAGAGAGGAGACCCTGGAGACTGGAATAGGGGTCCCTGTGAGAGAGGAGATCCCGGAGATTGGAACAAACGTGGAACAGGAACAAGATTTGGAGTCTATGGACTTTAGAAATAAAATCTATTGTTTGGAACTCAATGTTATCTCTGAAGAAACTAATGAAGATTCTAGAGATAAAGTTATCAATGGCATGGATTATCTTCTGGACTGGAATGATGTGATGGAGCCCAATATAGAGAAAATCTATGGAATTAACTGCAGCCATGTGACAATGGAAAAACTTTTAAGAGATGACCCAGTGTATTTTGAAAAAAAGAACAGAGATATGATTTTACAGCAGTATTTCAGCAACTTATTCAGAATGGATGGCAAGAAAATATTTGGGATAGAGGTAATTCCCATCAGACTCTTATTATATGACTATGGCTTTGACAGCAAGATTATTATGGAATACTGATAATGGAAGATTGGATATTGAAATTACTGGACTCAACAAGACTACTGAAGATGGAAGATGGAAAATGGAACTAATAGAGATAATAGAACAATGGCTACTGAAATTACTGAACCTAACAGATTCTGATGTGATGGATTAATTGAAATGTTTATTTTGACTATGGTTATGACAATAAGATTATCATAATTAGTAATGAGATGGATTAATCGATATGCTTATCTGGAAAAAAAAATTGATAGATATATTTCTTAAAGAATTGAAACCTCTCTTTGACTTTTTGTGGAAAGAATAAAGTAATGTTTATGAGATTTGATGATTAAGTAAGATGACTACTGGAGGAAAGTGATTTTATAATATGACTTAAGAGACAGGATTGCTATATATTATAGACTTATAACTGATTTGATCTTTGACAAATGGGAAGTCAATATTTTATTCTTTATTTTTTATTTTTGTTTTTTTTTTTTTCTTCTTTTCTTTTTTTTTTTTTGTTTAACTATTTTTGATTTTGTTTTTTGTCTTTGAATGTTTTATGATTTTGTCTTGTATGTTTTATGAAAATCTGAATAAAAATTATTGAAAAAAAAAAAAAGAATATTTAGATCTCAAGGTTACAAAAATCTGAATTAGAAAGAACAGGTCACAACCATCTTTGGAGAGAGAACAGTCAAGTAACAATCCAAATCAAGCATATTTTAAAGACCAGAGATGCATAATTATTCCCTTCAGATTACAGGAACTCCCATTATTAACTATTATTATTAATTATTATTATTATCATTATCATCACTGTTGATAATAATTCCCAACCATGGCAAGTGGAAAAGAAATACTTTTCACTGAGCTCACCTAGTGATGCTTTAAATGGAAAGATAAATTAAATTCAGATCCATTTAGGCACACACACACACGCTCTGGGCTCTGCTGCAAGCTGATAATGCTGCATAAGACGCCAATGTAGCCAGTTAACAGTGCAATCGTATTGCCAGTTGACACCCACAGGATGAATCCCAAATCCCTTTGTATTGGGAGAATGCAATGTTATACCAGCCCTCCCACCCTGTCAAATCGTATCAGCATTCAGATAATCCTTGTGCTAGAACATAAGAACAATGTAAGAACAGTCCTGCTGGATGAGATTAAAGTCTCATCGAGCCCAGCATCCTGTTCTATCAGTGGCCAACAAGATGCCTATGGGAAACCCACTAGCAGGGACAGCTGAGTTCAAGAGCACTCTCCACACCTACAATTCCCAGCAACTGGTATTCAGAGGTGTGCTGCTTCTGACACTGTAAAGCACAGCAATCATGGCTAATAGCCATTGATAGCCTTATCCTCCATGAATTCGTCAGTTCCACCCATGACAATGGGGCTTATATCACTCCCTTTGAAAACTATGGAAATCCAGAAACAAACACTGTCTGTTCTCCCCCTACTTCTTCCACCTTCCCCACACCACAATGAAGCATAGCACAATGAACTAAGTTTACCTAAGTCATAGCAAGAGAATAGAAACCACGTTATCAAGATATCCAGGCTATGGTCTGAAGGCACATGAGGCCAGCTCCCTGCTGAAGCTAAGCAGGGTCAGGCCTGGATGGGATACTGCCTGGGAACCATATGTAAGCCGCCTTGGGTTTCTGTCATAAAATGCGGGGCATAAATGTAATAATAAATAAATAAATATCCAGCACTGACTGCATTGTTCTGCTCTATGTCTAGAGAGCTAGGAGTACAAAGAGAGAATTAGGTGAGAGGAACCTTGGTGATGGGGCACTTTCCACAAACAAAACACCAAATAGAAGTCCAGCTAGAAGACAGAATATTATCTTACCATTTAAGAAAGTTTTATTTCTAACAACTTTATCACAGGAAAAATAAAATCTACAACAATAAAAGTGGAGGTAGTTCTTGGATATAACGAGACCTGAATGAATTTGTATCCAAAGTCAATGAAATTGTTTCTAAATAAGCCTTTCTCAAGGATTTCAGAGGGTATAACCCAACAGTTGCTTACCACACTGACTGACTATGGGAGAGACCACAGCTCAGTAACAGAGGGCACGGTGTGCATAAACAATATCTAAGTTCAATTCCTGGCATCTCCAGTTAAAAGAAAAGAGTAGCAGATCTCAAATTCTGTGAAGCCAATAATTTGCTTCTTGCAAACACAGTTTTTCAGCAACCAAAAGATGATTGTACATGTGGACATCACCAAATGGTCAATGTAGGAATCAAATTGATTATACTGGTAGCAGAAAATGGAGAAGTTCCATACTTTCTGCGAAAACAAGACCAGAGGAAGACTGTGGCACAGATCATGAACTGGTAATATCGAAAATCAGAGTAAAGGTAAAGAACAACAAAGCAATCATAATGCCAAAATACAATTTAAATAACTTCCCAGAAGAATATAAAGATCAAATAAGGAACAGATTTGAGGCTTTAAACCTAGCTGATAGAGAAGTAGAAGAACCATTGAAGTCAGAGACATTATCAGGGAAGAAAGCAAAAAGACAGTAGCTCTAGTTAAAAAGAGAGAAGGCATTTCAGAAGAAAATCATTCTGTGCTTTATAGACTACAGCAAAGCCTTTGATTGTGTAGATCATGAAAAACTATGGAATGCTTTAACAGAAATGACGATGCCACAGCATCTGATTGTTCTGATGTGCAACCTAAACTCTGGACAAGAGGCTACTGTAAGAGACAATACGGAGAAACCGACTGGTTTCCCATTGGAAAGAATATGAGACGGGTGTGTTTTATCACCCTATTTGTTTAATCTATATGCAGAACGTATCATACGGAAAGCAGGATTGGACCAAGATGAAGGAGGTGTGAAAATTGGAGGGAGAAATATCAATAATTTAAGATATGCAGACGATACCATACTACTAGCAGAAACCAGTAATGATTTGAAATGAATGCTGATGAAAGTTAAAGAGGAAAGCACAAAAGCAGGACTACAGCTGAACGTCAAGAAGACTAAAGTAATGACAACAGAAGATTTATGTAACTTTAAAGTTGACAATGAGGACATTGAACTTGTCAAGGATTATCAATACCTTGGCACAGCCATTGACCAAACTGGAGACAATAGTAAAGAAATTAGAAGGCTAGGACTGTGGAGGGTAGCTATGACAGAACCAGAAAAGATCCTCAAATGCAAAGATGTGTCACTGAAGGATCATTCAAACCATGGTTTTTCCGCTGTCTATGTATGGATGTGAAAGTTGGACAGTGAAAAAAGCGGATAAGAGAAAAATCAACTCATTTGAAATGTGGTGTTGGAGGAGATTTTGGTGGATACCATGGACTGCGAAAAGGACAAATAACTGGGTGTTTTAACAAATTAAACCAGAACTATCACTAGAAGCTAAATTGGTGAAACTGAGGTTATCATACTTTGGACACATAATGAGAAGACATGATTCACTAGAAAAGACAATAATACTGGGAAAAACCAAACAAGAGATGGATTGATTCTATAAAGGAAGCCACAGACCTGAACTCACAAGATCTGAACAGGGTGGTTTATAACAAATGCTATTGGAGGTTGCTGATTCATAGGGTCACCACAAGTCGTAATTGATTTGAAGGTACATAACACACACATATAGCACACAAAAGAATTATGCAGCACACTCAAACGTAGCTGACTTTTGCAGAATCAATAACATGTATTGAACTAAATACAGTAACAAAGCTGCTGATTTTGCTGATACAGGTGAAAGAACTTGTATTTATTAATTATTGGGATTAAATACAGTAACACTAGCTGATAGTTACATGAAAGTAACATTCTTGATTTACTAATTAGTACTGGCAACTAAAAGAAAAGTGTTGCACAAATGATTTTCAAGCATTCCCTAGAGGCTGTTATCCTGAAGTATTAACCTTCCTAGAATTTCAACTAATTATTAAGTTTGCTCTACTTATCACTACCCTGGAAGGGTAAAAGGAGTGAAAAAAACATAATGTCATAAGATCCATTAGTAGGATCCATAAACAAGATCAGCACAGCACATGTCTTTTTTCTGTTATTTGGTCTGATTGAAGGTGTTGCCACCACTCACCATATGCTCAGAAGCACGTTACCAAATTCTCTAAGCTATATGGGAAGTGGATTGGACTGTGAAAGACCAACCCCAATTGTGTTTGCATTTTGACAAATTTGTAGGGCAGTCCAATATCTCAGAGAGGAGTTCTGGTCTCCTGCTCCCCTGGTGCATTCTCTACAGATGTCCAGTTTCCCTGCTTTTTAAAGTTTGATAGAAATATCTGTGGGGTATAGATACGTTCTTAAACCACAAGGGTTTTTTGCCTATTAGTGAATAACATAGTCCAGTTATACTGGCATTGCTAGGAAAATTAGGTTTGGCTAGTATTTAACCCTAGTATTTAACATACAAATGTGAAATCTCTATATATGCACATGCATGCACACTACATAGCTTGCAGTCTCATCATAAGAACACAAAAAGGATTCATTTCACAGAAGGCTATTCTCATATAAACCATTTGGGGGGAAATTGGAATCATGCAGAAATGGTGCTTTGTTCCCTACGACTAAGAAGAGATGGTATATATTCAACCATGAGTCATTAAGCATACAATAATAAAATGATGTACACGTGTGTGGGAACAGCCTAGAACTGAAAGAAAGAAAGAAAGAAAGAAGCCTAGAACTGAAAGAAAGAAAGAAAGAAAGAAAGAAAGAAAGAAAGAAAGAAAGAAAGAAAGAAAGAAAGAAAGAAAGAAAGAAAGAAAGATCTAAGTGGTAAAAGGTAGAAAAGGAAAGAAAGGAAAGTAGTCAAATATTTGTACATTGCTTATGAGCATTATTAGTCCTTAGAACAATGATACCTGTTCTTTGTTTCCTGAGCACTGAGATTAATCCATTCCTTTTCTTCAAAAATCAATGGCTGTGGCATATGATACTAAACACTACAGAAAGAAAGGTTGGTTATAGAGGATGTCAGATTAGAAGTCATAATGAAATGCAGGAAAGAGGAGAATCTGTGTAATAGCATACTGAAAAAGAATACTAAGCATGAGTCATGTCTACAAAGTGTGGAGCACACGTGGAGAGCTAGCAGCACTCTTTGTGTTCCTGAAGCTGTAATTTTCTAGGACAGCAGCTTTTTCTCCTTGGAAGCGAGATGGGATTGATATCTTAGGTATTTTAGCAAAAATATAGTAAACAGCATAATAATAATACTTTCCTTTGTAACAGTCTGTCGAGACGTAAGCAGTAACGTGCAGCCATTTGCAACTAGATTAGTAAATAAATAACAATAATTTCAGAGGGCAAAAATCATAACCAGAACAAAAGGCCAAAGAGCATAACCTTCCTAGGTTTACAATGCAGGGCAGGAAAGGAAGCAAGGGTACTCTTTTCTTATTAGCATTATATTGACAGACTCTGATTTCAATGAAGATAAAACCTTTCTGGTAGAAGTTGCTTAACAGCACTGAGCTGATTCACAATGTGTACTCATTTAAGCCTGGAACAGAATCCTGGTCCTGACCAACGTTTTGCAATTCAGGAACCAATCATGTGAAAGCGACTTTCCCTCTCCATCCTCCCCACTGTGCAGTTAGTTTCCTTCTTACCCACCTTTCTGGTGAGAGAGGGACAAAGGAAAAGGAGACATCACTGCTAGCTTCAGATGGACTAACCCCTCCCTTACAGTGCTTCTATTACCAACAATGATTTACACCAGGGGTTGCAAACCTTAATTGCCACTTCCAGACTGGGGCCCCAGACTCTGAGCTTTCATTTAAAACAAAAAGTAAGTCTCTAGCCCTTCAAGAAAAAAGGGCTATGAAGGAAAATGTGCAGGTACCCTTCTAAGCAATTACTGTGAAATGAGCTAGCCTGGTTGCTCTGCCCTGTCAGTGTTTTTAGCCAATGAGTGAAGTCGGAACTGTGAATGATAAGTGAGTTGTTTTGACACCAGGCAGTAAGAATCCCTGGGGTCCTAAAGTGCTTCTGTTTCCAGCTCCCCTTTAGTGTAGTTGTCCAGATTTGTATTTTCTAGTAGTCCTTGAAATCTCCGTCGTCTGTCCTTCCTTTCTCCCCCTACCAACCAGGATGCATCTTTCCTGTGGTGGGTTCCGACATCAGGTGCTCCCTAGAACAGGTGTCACAAATCTTTTTGAACCAGTGGGCACATTTCAAATTTTGAGAGAGTGCTGTGGGAGGATATTGAAGACCCCCTCCCCAAATGGCAAATACAAACTGTAAAAAGTTTGTCAGGCATGTCTCATGCTGTTCAGGAGTCGATATCCAGGCATGAATTAAGAATTCACTGTATAGTTTACTTACAGTACAATGGTATACATGTCTAATTCAGAAGTAAGGCTCTTTGTGTTTAATAGGACTTTCTCCCAGGTAAGATGGTACATTATGGGAGCCTATGCATTGGTTTAGAGACCGCATTGGGGGAAAACAGGGTTCTTGTGCCATTAACGGTTCCACAATCAGGACCAACAGGATGTGGCTGCCTTCCTGTGGTAAACATGAGGTTGCCCCAAGGGGGCGGGGGATACTAGTGATGACTGTACTCTCTAATTTTAAGTCATGTCATATACTGCTGCCCCCCAGAGCAGCCATTTTGTGACTGGTGCCCTCATCCCTCTCAAAAATAAATATGTGCCCCCTGGTTGAAAAATGTTGGTGACCCCTGGCTTATGTTTATTGTGACTTTATTAATATATTGCCATTAATGTTACTTGTAAGCTACCCTAGAAGGATTTGTAGCCTGACAAGCAGGGTATTATTATTAAAAATAAATAACCACCACTATAATAATTGTGAGCATGGTTTGCAAACCCCTTGATGATAAATTATTATCAAATGCCTTTGGTAATTAGCATGTAATTTGGAAGGAATAGCTGCAAAACTAATTTCTATACTGGTTGGTCCGAAATCTGGCAAGTGGCCCAAAGAAAAAAATTCTTCCCCCAAAATGTCCAGGGTGGGGGAAGTTATTTTCTACCCAGAGGGGAGAGATCAGAAATCAGACATCTAGGGAAACTACAATTTATCATTGCTCCAATTCAGCTATAAGCGTATGGATCCTAATTCTTAACCAAGTAATTTTCTAAAAAACAATTTAGAGCCAGTGCAACACTATTCCATAAATGCTGAGTAACAATAAAGATGTTAGAATTATAGTTGCTTTTGTTTTGTTTTCTAAATTGCCTGTTTTGCTGATGTCTTCAGCCCTCTTTAGGCATGCTGCTTGCATTCAAATCGCACATGCAAGCAGAGTGAACTGGTCCAACCATACCACGCTAAGGCCCCTGCATCACTATCCTCATTGCCCTCCACGAGTTGGATGACAAAGTCTGAACTGGGGAGCCTCTACTTATTTCCTGCACAATTTAGAACTCTGAATATAGGAGGCATCTTGATTCAGACTTGGCCCTCCAACTCATGGAGAGTGATGGGGATAGAAATATGGGGTCAGAACCTAGTGTGCTTGTCCTGCTTGCATGTAGGATTTGCACATGAGCAGTATACCCAAAGACAGCTACACTGTGTGTTTTGTCCATGAAAATATTTGGGGTTAAATAGAACCTCACATACCTAGATGGTCCAGTAATGGATGAACAAAGAGAGGATATTAGGGAGGTGAGTAAAGGTCTATTCTCAAGGTGGGGTCACACAGCTTTCCTTAAAATACAGCATCCTATACCATGTGTAGCCAACAGGGTGTCCTCCATATGTTGTTGACTCCAACTTCTAGCCAACATGGCCAATGGTCAGGGATGATGGGAGTTGTAGTCTAACAACATCTAGAGGACACCACACTGGCTATCCCTGTCCTACACTGTCTTTCAAGAGTTCCCTTGGATGTCAATATTGCCCTGCAAAGATGACAACAGCCTAGTTTGCACAACAAGGTAAGTGAAACTATGGCTTACCAGGAATGTGGGAACATGAGGGCTTCTGGAGAGATCACAGTTGTTTTGCTTCTCCCTGATTTTTTTTGCTACTGCACCATACTGAGCTGAGCATGTTGTCCCTAAGCTCTTTCCTCAGTAACTCAAGCTATAGCCAACAACAAATCTTGACAACAGCTCGCAGTTAATGAGGAGAAAGCTTAACCATGAACTTGGGTTCAGGGCAACACTCTAAACCAAACCTTGGTTCAAAAAGAACCAGGAAAGAGCAAAACAATTGTGATCTTCTCCCCAGGAACCTGCAAGTTTGTGTGGGCCCTGATAAGCCACATATCTTCATGAGTAAAGATTGCACACAAGCCTATCTTACTGCATATATATGTATTGGAAACCACAACTGGCAACAGATTCTCAACATGTGTGTACATGATAAAATAGACATATTCCTAATCATGATATATAAATTCATGATATATACAGAGGTATGCTTTTCCTCCTAAACTCATGTAGGAAAAATAGCATGTGTGAAGAAGCTTGAATTCAGTAATTAAAGAATGAAATAGAGAATTAAAATTCTATTTCAAGCGCATGTCTCCAGACAGATAAACATATGCACAGATAAGCTGTAAGTACAAACATATGGAGATGCATCTCCTTTGTCCACACAAGCATATGCCCACGGATGCAGAAGACAGACACAACTTGCTGTTTCAGTATGTTTTCTGGCCTGCAGATATAATCAATATTCAAGTAACCGTTCATGGTTTGGTAGACAATGAAATGCCATTAAGCAGAGAAACAATAATTTAGAATCAACATATATCATGGCACTTAATACCTACTGAAGCACATTCTGCAGCCTTTCAGAAGCAAACAAGTTTCTAGCAAAATATCATCTAAAGCGTAGCATACCAGTCTTCCAATGGTTGTTGACTTCTTAAATGCTGGTTCCTTAGCCCCATAGGCAAAGCTTTTTAAAAATGCAAGTGTTAAGTCAGACTGTCATGTGTGGTGCCTTAAGTTCCAGAATAGCTTGTCACTGCCATCTTGGATCTCTTAACACAGACAAAGTTGGACATGCATTTGAAAGTGGCCTGGCAGGAAAGTAGCATGTTAGAGTAAAAGGCAGTTGTCAGCCTGTAGGAGCCTGGTTCGGTCAAAACATTCAACTGAACCTAAAGGGGCATAGGTGTGCTAAGAAAATATCTTAAATGAGGTAGAGGGACAAGGGAATAGCTGCTATAGTATCACATGGTTAGATAAGTGGTAAGACTGCAGAGAACTAGTTCATTTTCTACAGCAGTGCTGCTGTTTTTCTTTCAATAGCAGAAATGCTGACACGTACTCCTGTGTAACTTCACAGGTCTATAGAGGAATTGTCTTCACCTAGTTAGTCAAAAAGTTTGATTTTGCCTCAAGGAAGGCACATGTATATTGCCACATAGCAGGGATTGAGAAATCAGTGAACACAGACGCTTTTCAAATTCACAACACAGTGCATGTTTGTATTATTTGGTTTATGTGCGTACTAATATGTACATGAATATAATGGTCCACTGACCACAAATGCATGCAATAATAGTCAACTGTGAGGAAGTACACCACATAACTAGCCACTAGGAATATGCAAGAATTTTGATTCAGTTTGCATTTGAACACAAATCTATCAAATTTGCACTTTCCAAAGCAGTATGAGAACCGAAACACAGCCATCCTCCAAAATTTGCACTTATTCAAATTTTGTGATGCAGTTTGCCAACCAATGTTTACACAAATGCATATATTAAGGGAAAGTGTGCAGAAAAAATGAATATATGAGTGAAAACATGCAAAAATGCATGAAATGATGAGAAATGACTTGCAAAAATGTATACATTTGTCAAAACTGCCTACAGAAATGTGCTCATTAGGAGAAATTTGCACTAAAATGCTGGAGAATTTTCATAAGGATTTTTAAAAATTCGCAAATTGCTGCAGAAATGTAGAGAACTGAATTTAAGATTAGAAAAATGAGAAACTGAGTGAATTAAAATGGAAAGACCTTTCTATCCCTAGTGGCTGGCAATCACTTGTGACTGAGTAAGATTGTCTTCCAAGATAATTTGGTTGGAAGACGCCTGTGCGTGAATTTGTTTTATGTGGGGAGATCGGCATCTTGACAGAAAAAGGCTTTGATCTGCTGCAGCCTTCATCTGCCTTCACAGCCATTGTAACGTACACAATGTTATCCTCCGCCTGTTCTGCCGTTGAGGACTTTCTTCCCTAGTAGCCACTGATATATGTTTGCCATGATGTGAATCAAATTGCCACTTACCTACAAACATGTGTCTACTTCTAGGTTCTAGGTTCATGTTGATCTTATGGCTAGCATTAACTGCCTAGAAAGAACCTAGAAGTGATCTTCTTTACAGTTCACATAGTGCTCCTGTAATGTAACAGCTTATGGGAAAAGCTCTGGATTGTTGTCAAGATACATACACATGGATCAGTGTATTATAAAGTAAATCATCCTGAGATTTTTTTTCAGAAAAGAATGCAATGAGCTGGCAAGTATCTGTGTGTACCTACAATGAGTAAAAGAAGTGTCCCACTGTGTGTTAACAGGTACAAAAATAACATTAAGCTCCAGGCAATTCTCTTTGAGTTCAATCTGTACTTCTACATCTGGAGAAGGAAGATTATTTTTTAAATCGAGCTGTCAGATTCCTTCTGTACTCATAGTGCTTCTTGACAATAACTATCATATTCCAGCATACCACATATTTGTTATTTACTTTATCAATATTGCTAATAATATGTTGTCCTTCGGTAGACGGTTGTGTTTTTTGTTTTGTTTGAATGTGGAGACTATGAAAGTTACTCATGTTAATTAATGAGTTAAGCCTCACAACTTCCCCGGAGAGAAGGGCAGACTCTCAAGCTTGTTCAAATCACCAGTAGGACATACCTTTCTTGATTGTCAGAAAAACCTCAGTAAGTCATTCCACCTCTAAAATACTCTTAAATTCAAAAAGCTCATCATTAACTGCCTGACACATAAAAGCCAGCAGCAGGCCAATTAATCCAGAAATAATACCCCCCAACAAAATGTGAGCAAAAGAATAGATGTACACAAAAACTGCAAATATATATTTATCCTGCTTTCAATAGGAAACTCTAAGAACTATTCAGGTGTCAAATTTACTTGTGCAAATATAATCATGAAAGGGAAAGGGGGGTGCTGACAAGCCTCCTCCCCTCCAGTAAGACATCTCTTTTTTTACAGCCCTTCACAAATTGGAGAGGGAATTCTAAAGTGGACTCATGGAGGCTCCCCATGCAATTGAGGGTTCTAAATTGTGTGGGAAGGTTCCATGAATAGAGGAAGCTCATTGCTTCAGAAATTCACCCTCCAACTCATGAAGGGCTATAAAGAAGAAGTTGATGTTCAAGGGGCAGACTTGTCAATGCATCCCCTCTGTACATGGTGTGATTGCCTTCACATGAATAAACTGAACAGAGCTATAGTAGCAATTTTCAACAAGTCAAGCCTCCCTCACACCATTGTGCACATTTACTAGGGTTAGGATTTGACCAGAATGAAATTTTATTTATTTATTTATGTATTATGTTGTTAATATTCTGCCTGCCTTCCAAGGAGCTTAAGGCCGCATAAGTGGTCCTCCACCATTTTATCCTCACAACAACCTTTTAATGAAGGTTAAGATGAGAAAAAAGTGACTGCCCTAAGGTCACCCAGTGAGCTTCATGACTGAGTAGGAATTTATGGCTTATACGACAAAAGGAGGGTTTTTTTTTAAAAAAAAAAACCTTCATGCTATTCTAAGTTCCCTGGAAGTCTAGAAGCGACTATCTGCCAATTGTTTGAAATTCATTAACGAAAGAAACAAATATTTAAACTTGTGCAAAACATTGGTAACTTGAAAAAAGGAAAGAAAAATAATCTTGCAGTGCTCAAGAACAGCCCTAATTTATCTTGCTATTTAAACTTTTTTCTTTCTCTCCAGATTAAAGCACTGCTAATTACAGTAATGCAGACTTAAATCATACCAATATAAATAACACCAGGTAGGCATCAAAACTGGCATTAGGACATCATGCAATATTTGACAAATATCCTTTCAAAGAAAATCTATAATAGCTTTTGGGTTACCCTAATTTATGACGCATTATGTTTTTGAGTGGCAGCTGCAAATAGCCCATGTGCAGTTTCCACAACAAAGGAGCCTAATATATTGAAAGTGATGATGAAAACTTGCAGTGTAAAGCATAGTACCATCACTACAGCTCTCATGATGAAAATTGTAAAGCAATTAAGCCTTTCAATTAAAAAAAACTGGTTCTCCAGTCAATGTCAAATTGTGTTATCTAAATCTGAATATTTTGTATCAGGCTGCTCATCGTTTACCTCAATAAAAATAGCTATTTAAGTTGCAATAAACTGTCATGAAAAAACTAGAAAATGTGGGGGGTTTGCAAAGAGGAAATCGGTTTCAAATAGACAATAACCAGATTAAACAACAACAGTACAAAGTTTTGTACCTAACAGTGAAACAGCAACAACTGAAGAAGTGAAATACAGCATCTTGGCATAGTCACATAGCTTTAGTTATGGATATGCCTGTTCTCCCACGAGAACTATCCTACTTCCAAGGAAACACTATTATAGTTTCCAAGAGTTTGCAAATGCTAAAGGAAACCAAATGCTAAATGTCTAGGGAGAGGTTCTGTATACTTAATTGTACCATTTTGTGTTACCTGGAAGGGAAAAATATATATTTCATTACAACACCCAACTCTAGATATCTGGGTAGAGGATACACACACAATTGGATCATTTCATGTTCACAAAGGGGGAAAGTGAACAGAACATAATCAAAATAAACTCTTCTTCCTAATAAATGTGCAGCATAGATCATAAGATCTATTGAAAAGTCCCAATACTGAGATTAATAACCTGCCACATTTCAAGGAAGTCTAAGAAAACTGTAAAATTAAAGTGCAGCGCCATGTGAAAAGTCTGTGGCCATCTGGGATTACAATGTCAATGAAATAAGGAAAAGCCATAAAGCAAGATTTCGGGTGAATGTGTTCAATTGTTCTTCTGCTTTTGCTAATAAATATTTATAGGGGAAATAGCTGTAGAAGGAGAAAACTAACTATAGATTGATTTTAAAAGATATGGATATATTGGGATCAGGTGACATAATTTTAGTTTATTTCACAAGAAATTAAGAACACTTAAAGCTTTGTAAATGTCAACAGTCTCATGGAGAACTCTAAGAAACCATGTTACCTTTTTACTGTTACTTTAAATTCAATTTACTTCTGAGTAAAATGAAGTTATGATCATAGCACATCACATTTATGCCCCTACAAATTACATTCTTAGGGTTCCAGTTTCATGAATAACTCAGCAAATGCCTCATCTTGTGAATGAGAGAATGCATCATAGAGCTCAGCCCACATTAACTTTTACAGTCAGTTATGTTCATCCACAGCCAGCATGGTAAACATCAACCATGTTCTGAAATAGTAAGATGCTTCATAACCCTTTGCAATCTAATTTTAGAAATGGTTACACTAAAAAAAGGAACGTTCAGTGGGTCAAAATAGGATCAGAATTTTCATCAGTGCAATTCTCAGCAATAAGTGCCAGAACCACTCTGCTATCCAAGATTCAGCCACAAATTGTAGCTGACTTGGAAAATGGCAATGGACTGTCTCCAAGTCGATTCCAACTTATGGCAACCCTATGAATAGGGTTTTTTGTGGTAAGCGGTATTCAGAGGTGGTTCACCATTGCCTTCCTCTGAGGCTGAGAGGCAGTGACTGGCCCAAGGTCACCCAGTGATTTTCATGACTGTGTCTCGAACCCTGGTCTCCCAGGTTGTGGTCCAACACTCAAACCCCTACGCCACACTGGCTCTCATGTAGCTGACTTATTCCCAACAAATTTGGCACCAAATAACAAGGCATGGGAAGCTTGCCAATACATCCTTATCCCTTGCAACCTTCTTGAGTCAAAGAAATATGCTCTGGGGGATTCAGTAGTTGAGTCTATATTCACTTATTGTATCTGTGGTTGCCTCTAGAATCTGATTTCTTTCCTTTCCCTTGGCCCTTATTGGGGGTTGGGGGGGTTGTTTTCTTTAAAAAAGACTCAGAACAACTCAATGGCAATGGAACTTAGTGGGGAAACTCTTTTAAATTCCAGAATGCAAAGATTAATCATGAAATCCTAGTTATTTTCTTTCAATTCCAATATAAATATTCCTAAATATTCTCCAGTATTCAAGGACATTAATGTCAAGAGTGAAAGCAATTAATCATTAATGGTTAAACCTTACCACAAATTTTTCCCATAATAAGCCATAGATATGTAGGGGCCACCTATTATGTCCTGTCTACCCATCAGTCCCAAGACTTTACCTGGGATTCTCTAGGCAAAACCTTGCCAGGGAATCACTACAGCAGCAGAAAGGTGTCAGATCTTAATGAGTTATATACAGTTCTAATCTCCTTCTTCCATATCTGAGTGCCTGATTAATTAGATTTCATGTTTCCCCAAGTAAACACCCCATTTCCTCTCTTCAGCTTGTGTCAAACCTTAGTACTTTGTTGCTGTTTGGACTATCCCTTTCACTGTTTCTTATAGGTTATGTGCACATCTACTGAAACAAACAGTGTAAACAGTTGCCTACTTTGGACTGTTGCAGCTCTGTAATTCTTGCTGCCTCATATAATACCCCCACTGTTAGTTTGGTACCCCGGCACCATGTTACAGTAAACTGTGGAAAGCTTTTTCTTTGTGTCACCAGTTAACAAGCACAGCGCCTTTAAAACATTACTGTTTGCCCCACAGGCATCAAACTGACAGCATGTACAAGAGGGATTTAAGTGAGCCTGAACGTTGTATGAAATATAAATTAAATTATTGTTCTGTCAATCTAGAATCAGGGACTGTTTCTCCAGGTCTCCCAAAACACTTAATTTCCAATTAGTCTGTTTATTACTTCAAGGAGAACCAAATACATAATTTATCAGTAATAGTCAATATACCTTTATAACACCCTCCTGCACCTTAGAATAAAATATGTGACATCAGTTCTATTTGTTGGATACACAAGAACTGTCTAAAGGTGAAATTGGTATTCAAATAAAGTGAACAAGGACAGGCTGAACTGACCAACATTTGTTACTAAATGAATAGTGTAGAATTTCAATACAGTACTTGGCTGAATTACTTCAGGAGAAAAATTAATTAACAGAACACACCTAAATAATTCTCTTTCCATTAAGGTATATTATTTTATTTGTAACATTTTCCTTACTAGCACATGTCATTCCTATAAGTGCAATTCAGTCAAAGTGAAACATTTGAAATCCTATTAACTTAAGCACATGCTTAAATTTTTTCCCATTGGAATAAATGGCGCTTCAAAATGTTTAATGTCTGGTTAGATCATGTCTATATATTTAGGAAGCACTTAAATATAATTTGACATAATTTAATTACGAGTAACCAAATCCCAAATAAAATACAATTGTCCCTTATCAGAAAAAAAAAATCCAAACTGTAGTTAGCAATCCAGGAAATCTTCTCAGCTAACTAGATGCATACACTAATACGGTTAACATGTAACGGTAAGCTATATCTGGGTTTAGCACAAATGAGCCAATACACAAAGAATGTGGCCTCTGCGCTCATCCCTTGCCATATGCTATAGAGCTACCCAGGGCTAAGTCACAGTTTGTTTTAGCATTACATCCAAACCTGGGCTTATGGTTTGTCTCACTCCAGATAAACTACAAGCTATAACCAAGGTTTGTTTTTTCCTTGTTTACTGGTTGTAGTATGTTTGGGGGAGACAAATCACAAGCCTGGGTTCAGGCCTAATGCTAAGCCAAACATAGCTTAGCCCTGGGTAGGGCTGGGGAGGAACACAGCAGCCACAAACTTTGCTCTGGAAAATTGCACATTCATGCTACGCCAAGGTTTGGCTTAGTGTTATGTGTGAACTAGGTCAATGCTATTCAAATACTTGCCTTTCAGGCAATTCCACCAAAGTTGAACCTTTTCTTGATAGCCTACCTGGTCTCAAGTGGCACATTGCTATTAAGCACCCAGCTGTCCTGTAACTGAACAGATTCAGGAGTGGTGGCTAGATCATTCGGTGCAGGAGCTGGCGCATGGATCTGGTTCCGTCGATTTGTTAGGGAGTTTCTGTTGAGGGAGTTGGCAGAGGAGTGATGATGGGATAGAGTATGATTGTGAGGTGGTGGAAGAGGTGGTCTCAGAGTTGATTGGCTGTGATGATTTGAAGGGCCTAAAAGGGAAAAGAGAATTAATAAGTATCTCTGAATTTCCCAATATTTTGGGAAACAATCAAACCTAAACTCTGTAACTCAAAACTATGATCCACTTACCAAGTAAGTGTTCTTAGGACTGCATTCTAAAGGAAATGGATAAACTTCAGAACTTTCGGAAACATACCATGCGTACATAAAGTACAGTGCCTTGCAACATAATCAGACGCCTGACCAGTGCTGTCATATTACTGAATTACAAATGGTATACTGTAATTTCTTTCTGTATGATATTTTATTTTGAAACACTGAAACTCAGAATCAATTATTGTGAGGTGACATTGGTTTTATGTTGGGAAATGTAAGAAACATAAAAAACTGAAACATGTTGCTTGTGTAAGTATTCAACCCCTGTGCTGTGGAAGCTCCCAGTTTACACCGATGAAAGAAATTGCCTTATCGAGGACACAGTTACCTTACCATTGGCCTCCACCTGTGAACCATTCAAGTTGCTGTCACACTATCAGGATAAAACCCCCACTGTTGAAGGATCATTGATCAGGCTGTGGATCTGAAGGAAAATGAAGACCAAAGAGCATTCTACAGAATTGAGAGATAATGTAATACAAATGCATAGATTAGGAAAAGGGTACAAAATAATATCCAAGTGTTTGGATATCCCAGTGAGCACAGTTGGATCAATAATCAGGAAGTTGGAGCTGCATCAACCACCCAGGCACTGCTAAGAAAAGGCCGTCCCTCAAAACTCAGCACTTGAACAAGAAGGATACTTGTAAGAGAAGCCACAGAGAGGCCAACGATCACTTTGAAGGAGATACAGAGTTCAGTGGCTGGGAGTGGAGTAATGGTGCACGAGTCAATCATATCAAGAGCTCTGCATAACACTGGCCTGTATGGGAGGGTGGCAAGAAAGAAGCCGTTACTCAAAAAGTTCGACCTGAAAGCACATTTGAAGTTTGCCAGAAAGCATGAGAGTGTCCCAGCTGTGATGTGGGAAAAGGTTTTGTGGTCAGATGAGACCAAGATAGAGCTTTTTGGCCAAAACGCAAAGTGCTATGTGTGGCACAAACCTAGCACTGCCCATTCCTCAAGACACACCATCCCTACAGTGAAGTATGGTGGTGGCAGCATCTTGCTGTGTGGATATTTCTTATCAGCAGGGACTGTGCATCTTGTTAAAATTGAAGGAAGAATGGATGGAGTAAAATACAGGGAAATACTGCAAGAGAACCTGCTTCAGTCCACTAAAAAACTGAAGCTTGAGAGGAAATTCACTTTTCAGCAGAACAATGATCCCAAGTCCAAGGCCAAGGCAACATTGGAGTGGCTCAAAAACAAAAAGATGAATGTTCTACAGTGGCCCAGTCAAAGTCCTGATCTCAATCCCATTGAGAATCTGTGGCGTTCTTTGAAAATTGCAGTCCACAAGTGACATCCAACCAACCTGAATGACTGCAGTGAATCTGCCAAGAAGAATGCGCCAAAATCCCTCCGACACTGTGTGCAAATCTGGTACATACCTACCACAAAAGAGTTAAAGCTGTTATTGCAGCAAAAGGTGGTTCTACCAAATATTAATGTGTGAGGATTGAATACTTATGCAAGCAACATGTTTCAGTTTTTTATGTTTCTTACAAACATTTCCCAAAATAAAACCAGTATCACCTTACAATAATTGATTTTGAGGTTCAGTGTTTCAAAATAAAATACCATACAGAACAAAATTACAGTGTACCATTTGTAATTCAGTAATATGAGAGCATTGGTCAGGGGCTGATTATTTTTTTAAGGCACTGTATGTTGGGTGACTATTCTCTTTCCAGATTAGCATCTGATTCTTTCCACATTAGAATCTGATTCTTTCTTTTTAATCCTGATTCATAAGTTTCCTGAAAAGCATGCAGGCCGGACACCAGAGGGCAGTCAGGTTGGGCCGTGGCTGAGGGCTCCTGAGGCCCAGACGGGCCCTTGCAGTGCCTCCATTGGGTCCTGTAATTTTATGCTGTCACAGATTATGGAGTGGAAGCTCCTAGGCATCCCCCCATACAGGCAGCACGGACTTCAATATGTGCCCATGTGCCCCACCTACCTCTCCCATTAGTGTGCATACAGTGTACAGTTTGTGCACATGCCTACCATCACTCAAGATGGTGGAGGGGCTTCCCTAAGGGTTTGGCGCCTCCCCACCATCTTGGTGGATGGCAGGGGTGTGCGCTACATGTGCACACCATACACACTCACAGAAGAGGTAGGTGAGGCACATGGGCAGGCTTATTAGCCCTGTGTCACCTCTGTCAGTAGGGGGAGTTGGGCTACAGCACCGCTGGCCCAGGACAGGCTGGTGCCCAAGGGCCCACTCATGCCTGGTGCTGGCCCACAAAGCATGGAAGCCACTTGGTTGAGATTTGATCCTATGCTGCTCTAGTAATAACTAAAATAGGATATGTGGGGAAACCAAATGAGTTGGTCAAGTCCATTCCCTAAGGCACAGCAATTCTGGCATGGTAAGTAATGAAATCATTTGTATGATCCATGTTAAACACTACCAGAGCAGCCTGCTCCGGACCAGAAAATGTGGCTCCTGTACCACTCTGGCAATTCATGAATAGATAGCTATCTTGGTCCCAGAGCATAGTCCCATAGCATAGTTTGAAACTAAGAAGGTTTGGGTCTGTATGGTGCCTTGATGGAAGATTGTAGGGAACACAACATAATCTCTACTTGTGTCCAAAAATGGAATAGCTAGGATATAAATGTATCAAATAAGTAGGCAAATAAATTTGTATACAAATATCTCTACCAAAATTATTGGAGTGTTTAAAAGCACATGGTCATCAGATAAAGGCGTTTAAACCTTTTTTTAATAATACAGATTAGATTTTTTTTTTAAAAAACCATATGTTGCTACTTTATTTAAGCTTTCAAAATGAATGGAAGACAATATAAGAAAACAGACATAACAGGCAGGTGAAATATTAACAGCATATTCAATCATTACACTAATTTGTAAATTTCTAGATAATAATGATTTTAAAAGTAACATTAGCAAAATAATAATTATACTGATGTATGTTTTGTGAAACTTGAAAATACATTTTGTATTCAATGAATCAAATAATGAAATAAAACATTAGTGAGGAAAGTGTTCATAGTTAGACTGATCTATACACACATGGAACAATAGAATATGACAATATGTGTTCCAATTAACAGTAGGTGAATTTGTCATCCTTAATTATTATATAACCATTTAAAATAACTATAATATATATATACACAGTATGTCAATGGCCTCTTTGAAAATGCTGAACAGCAGACCTGTGGTTTAGAACCACCACAAAGTTGATCATATAACTAGTTAACTTTTGGGATGTACATGCTTCCAATCTGTGCATAGGCAAGATGGGTACAGGGAAACAGAAGGGAAAACCTTTCCTACAACCAAGCTTAAGAAATGTTTACAGAAAGTTAAAAGGGCTAGTGCTTCCATTTAATAGCTACATTCTGCTTATGATGGTCTCAAATTCTAATGTGGAAAGCTTTGGATTTTAAAGATTTGCAGTGTTAATTTTGCTGCATCTCTTTCACATGTGCATTAATTGCAACATTAAATATTAGAAAACAATGAGCAAATTATTGATTTAGCTTGAAATCTGTATTTGTACACTTTGTGAGCTACCTTTCAGCCTGTTTTGGCTGAAAGACATTTTTTTTAACAGAACAAATGTGACATAACAAGACATTAAACTGCATGACTGCAATTAACTTGCATATTTTTGAAATGTAAATAGGAGGCAAAAGTGAATGCTGAGCAGAGTCAGGACCATGGGATGAGGAAACAACTCTTTCTCTCTGTTACAATCTCTACAAAAATCATCTCTCCAAAGTTGCTATATTGGCATTTCACCCTTTCTCTCCATGACATGATCTCAACAAAAGTAGCCTTGCTGAAGCTGCTATTGCCAATGGCAGCTTCACTAGAAATGCTAATAGCAGCTTTCAAGAAACTATTTTTACTGAGATTGTGGCAGGGAGGGAAAGAGTTAAACTTCCCCTCCTCAAACCCCACAGTCTGTAGCTTTTGACACTGCATCCAGTTTATCCTGACACCACCACTTCCTTCAGATGGCACTTGCATTCAGCCACATATAATAAGGAGAATGAGCTGCAGTGTCAAGCCACAAGAGAAGGAAGAATGGGAACCTCTCCACACGTTACTAGTAAAGGTGTATACCTAAATAATGCAAGTTGTGAATGCAACAGACAGGTGAAACACTTGCAGAATACAATAATCAGAGCCTTGATTGAGTGAAGTTCCTTTGTTGAGTGTACACTCTATGTACATTCAACCCAGGTTTGTTGCTGTGCAATGTGCAAAATGGCCCCAAGCATGTGCAATGTGTTAAACGGCCTCTTCTTCAGAGCACTCTAACCACTGAGTGTGTGTTACAGAAACAGCTGCTACTTTCAGTCAGGTTTGTATTCCAATACGAGGAGCAAACAGTCACCATCAGGGAAGTACTCTAGATTATGTTACTATGGAAGTTGTATCATGGTTCCCTCAATTATTTTGTGGACTTGACCTCTCCATGACAAAGCAGATGAAGGAGATAAAGGCAAGGGGAGCCAGACAAATTGGTCTTTATAGTGGGACTAATCACATATGGGATCCAGAAATTTGTCTTAGGGAGAGACATGCTTCAAGACAGCAAAAATAATGAAAAACTATATTGTTCCATAAGATCTCTCCCGCTGTCATAGTAGACAGGTATTTCAGTTTTCACTACTTGTCCAACCAGAACAGTGTGTCTTGAAGAATGGAGTAACAAAAATGCTTTTCTAAAAACCATGGGGGAAAAGGTAGATATAGGAAATGCTTTTTTTAAAAAAAAATGGGTACATTTTTACTACTCCAGCAAATTTGTTGGAAGGAACATATTCAGTGTCATTTCCCTATATGTTTTAATTATTTAAGGCAGGGACAGTGGTCAACACAAAGATGTATGTTTTTTAGAAAGATAATTCAGCTCTCTCGCTCGCTCGCTCTCTTTTTGGACCTCTCTATGCAAGAATAATTCCTTATGCTGGTAGTTCTTCTAAAGTAGGGGTAGGCGACTGAATCCAGCCAGTGGGCTGAATCCTGGCTTCCCCCACCCTCTGCAGGCCATTTTGACAGGTGGGCAAAGTGTGCCCATGTGTCAATCATCCAATTTCAAGTGATCCATTTTTCCTTGGTAGTGCAGCAAGCTGCACTAGAATGGAAAATCCTATACTAGTCAAGCAGGGCTGATTGGCACTGACTTCAAGCTCCACTTTCTGCAGAGACTGACTGTGCTAGGGAGTCCTCCATGGGGAACCCTGTAGTACAGCTGATCCCAGGGAGCTTGAAGTATCTGGAATCTAGAGACAAATGTTGCTCCTACTGGGAGGAAAGGCAGGATATATATCTAATAAAACAAACAAACAAATAATTCACTCAGGCTCTGTTGGGGAAATTGTTGTAGAAGAATAATCCAGATATACAAAGGGGAAAGCCAACTTTCTTAAGAACTGTTTTTCTTCTTTTACTTTCTTTTTTTGTAAATTGTTAAGTTGAGATGGGAAGTATATAATACCCTTCGTTTTGTTGGTCCTAAAGAATGGGACCCACAAAATTAGGTACAATGCTGCCAATTTTAGAAAGAAAAAAAGAACAGAAAAAGAAAAAACACAGACATCTGGACACAGAAAAGACCTTTTTAAGACCGCAACAATTAACAGAAGTTTATAAACTATTACCAACAAAAATGGTTCACAGTTGTTTGTTGCCTAATTTGCACCCCTCTGATCAAATAAAGCAAGGGTGGACAACCTGTGGTTCTCTAGATGCTGTTGGGCTCCAACTCCCATCAACACCAACTCAAGCCTATGGTGAGGGATGGTGGAAGTTGGAGTCCAACAACACCTTGATGGCCACAACATCTCCATCACTGTAACAAAGCATCAGAAATAGAGACAAACTTTCTCATACCTAGAACACAGCAGATGTGTATTTCTCACGCCAAGTATACATTGTTTGACCACCTACACAATAGGAAACAAATGTGCTTTGTGCAAGTGAAACCCTACCTACTCATTTCCAAATGAATCCATTGTCTAAAAAATATTAATTCAACATGAAACAATGTAAGGTACAGAGACAATAAATCACACAGACTTTCCTAGGTACTCCTCTCCCCTTTAAAACCCAGGTAATACCTGTCATCCTTCTTCCTTGTTATAATGAGAATTAATTAAGACTATTTTTAGAAATGGACATTTGTGCATTGCTTATTTTGAGCAGTAAATTAAGGAAATGTGCTAATTCCCATTAAAATGGTGTACGGTCTAATTTTAATCTAAAATCAAACTTATTTTTAGATAGAAGAGCTGTGAGCTGTGATGAAAGTAAAATGGAAAAGTGTTTCTGAAAATTAGGCAACAGCTACTGCTTACGCCCAGAGAGCTAAAGTAGGAACATCAATTAGAGGGACAGGAAGATGTCACATATGTCATAAGTAGGGGTAGAAAGAATGTTTCATCACAATTTTATAGGGTTGTAATCTCCATTTAAATCATTGTGTGTGTAGAACAACTTCCACAAGCACATTTATTTAAATAAATAAATAATAACAGCAACAGAATTCTCCTCCCTCTCCTTCTCCATGTGCTCACCCCAATCTGTTCTGGTGATTCCCCCAACCCTCTGGAGCAGATCTGGGAAGAGTGCAGGAGACAAGCGAGGAGAGGTAGGGGAAGTTTGGTTGCACTTGCAAAAATCATTCCATGTGTTCAATGATTTGGTTGGATACAATCTATAATGTCCAAGACTAATATTTTCATCTTTCCTCCAAGACTTGCATATTCTATATATCCATTGACAGTTGCACCATCTATCAATTAGGTACAAAGCTCTGCCTTTATAAAGAATGGTGGAGCTGTAGAAACAAAGTTATGGACAGTGGATATATAACAGCAGACGGATAAGGGGAACAATAATATGGAAGTTAGGATGAGTTCATCCTGGATTTGGGAGTGGACACGAGGGCAATGTAGAGACTTAAGAAGGAAAATACTGTCTAAACATTTAAATGAATAATTCTGGCAAAGGAATTGTAGATTGATGCCAGGAGCTAAGGCGAGACAATAGAAGGCCAGAGAGGACACAATTGTGGTTGTAAAGGGGAGAGTCAACTAGAGTTTGAATTGGAGTTGTTTCCCCAAAGGGAAAAATAGATTGTACAGCAGAAATGTCATGACAGCATGATGGACTGAACATAGAAAGGAAAGGAAAGGAGGAATTCTCAACCATATGAAGTTCTTCTGCTCTCTTAAATGACTCCAAACTTTCTTCTTTACTGCTCCTTTTATTACTGAAACTTTACCCAGAACCTATACACTGCTGCCTTTCTCTTCCATTAATCTCTCCTTCAAAGCTACCTTTCCTATAGAAAGAAACACAATGGGTTGTATCCAACAAAATCATTGCACACACAGAATGACTTCTGCAAACAGCATAGAACTTTCCCTCCCTCTCCACAACACCACGAAAATCTGCTCTGGGTTTTCCCCAAGCCTCCAGAGCAGATTTGGGGGTGGTGCAGGTGGCACATGGGGGTGGAGAGGAAGGGGAAGTCTTGTTGTGCTTTTGGAAGTTCTGTGTGTGAAATGATTTAGTTGGATGCAACCCATATTCTTTCCCTCCCTCTGTTGCCTCCCCTTGTGTTGAATTTTACAGTGCAAGGTCATATTGGGCAGGGGCTTGACTTTTTATTTCTTTCAACTCAGGAAGAGTCAACAGAAGGAGGGGAGTGAATTTTGTTTGCAAAGTGGCATACATATTAGTATATAAACAAAGAATGGAAAAACACTCTTTTGGGAATATTGTAGTATATTTGAAGCTGAATAATGTGACTTTGGTTATTTGCAGGACTGGTGCCAGACAGTGATGAGATCCATTGGCTGGTGCCAATTTGAAACCATTCTGTTGACCTAACAGGCTGGCATTGATTTGAGTTTGTTCTGTATCCGCTAGTCACTGCTTTTACCAATCCATTTTTTTCAACTTGGAAAAAATATCAGTATATTATCATTATTACAATCAATGTTATGGAGGTGGGTTGTTTTTTTTTTAAGTCCATTTTCAAAAATAGCCACGGAAATTCGCTACATTAAAATCTGATGCTCAACAATTGAGAAAAAGTGAATTAATGGAAAATTTGGTACCAAATCTGAATTGGGTGGAATTCTAGCACATCTCTAGTGCCAGACCTATGCTAAACAAGCCCCTAGTATAGTGTCATCAATGGACCGTCTGCTGCTGCCCCCACCCCCGCCATTCAACCACTACTACTTGGCCTCCTAGCTGAACTGCAGCTACCAGTCACTCACCCCCTTTCCCTAGGCATGAATAGCTGGCTTATACCTACCCTGCCTGTGTCCCTGCCATGACACCCCTGTACAGCACTGTTGCCATCTGGGTCCCCCAGTAGTACTGCAGCTGCCAGTCAGCTCCCACTCCCCCTGGATATAGTCACTCAGCTGCAATGGTTCTTTCAGATGGGAGGTGAGTTTCGGGCACTGCATTTTGGAAGATATAATGTGGCAGCTGTCCAGCTCTCATTAGGTCTCTTAGGTCATTAGTCTGCAGTTCTAGGGGTAGTTTTAGCCTTTTGCTTATGTTTTTATGGATTGTATTTGTATTTTATTGTACGTCACCTAGAGTGGCAGGATAATCCCTACCAGATGGGCGACTAACAAATTTAATAAATAAAAAAAATAAATAAACTATATCTTTCAGTCATAACTTATATCCAATAAATATATTTGAGTGGGTGATAAAATGCAAATTCATGCATTGCACATCACTTTAGAAAATCTTTACAACATTTTTCACATCTAATGAATTCAGCCAATATTCCCAAAATAGCTTCAACACTGTGCACTAATTATGTATTTTATCCACACATCCTTACAAAATTGTAGATATAGATCATGGCTCAACGATATAATGACTTGTTTTATAAGGGATTCAGATAATGAAGTGCATCTCAGCTTTATTATGTCAGAAAGTATAAACAAACAAACAGTCCTGATTCAGGAAATAACCAAACAATTGGAGGGGGGCACTCTAATAAGATTTTCAGTGTTTGATTGTATTAAAGTAGAAAGATTATTTACCAATTTGATTGTACTCTACTTTCCAAAGATTTTTTATTACAAGATTTAGCATTTAACAGTATTTCTCATTTTATTTTCAGTATGAATAGTATTTCTAGTCTTAGTTTAAGAAGCCACAGCCACAAAACTCAATACTAGCTTAAAATCATTTTTAAATATCATGGTGGTTACTGAATTAATAAAAAGATAACTAAATATATATAAAAAATCATTGTGGATTAAAATCTCAATATATCTAATTGATGACTGACAGACGCATTAAATTACACTTTTTACTTATACCAAGTATTTGCCCATAAAATCAGGCTCATATTGCTGCTGTTAAATTGTCAGTTTTAAGTACAACAATACCTCAGTTTATAATCCTGCAGGAAGGAAGCTCCTTTTAACTAAGGCTTTTTAAAAGGTTAAAATGGCCAGCTTTGTTTGTTATGGATAAAGTTTCAAACCCGTGCCTTTGCTTTAACATGAAACTGACTAGCCCGTGTCTTTGCTTTGCATTAGATCTCTTGCTTTCTCCCAGGGCTGCGAAGGGAAGTATCAGGGGAGTAGAAAGAGGGGACTAGAGGAAGGGGGAGTTGGTGGGTGTTGGCTAGGCACCTTTTAGAGCCCCTGTTGAAGCTGCCCCCACTATCTATGAAAGGGTGTAGCAACCTATCCCTATTCTTTCCATGTTATTCCTACCTGCCATACCAAAGTTTTTGTTAAAGAAGTAATGTCCAGGAATGCATCTACTTTGTTAACTAAGATATTACCATATTACTGTTTTTAATTATGTGTTAGCCACTCTGAGAGGCTTTGGCCTGATAAAGCAGGATGTACATCTTCTGTACACGTGGACATCACCAAATGGTCAATGAGGGAATCAAACTGATTATATAATTGGTAGCAGAAAATGGAGAAGTTCCATACTTTCAGCGAAAACAAGACCAGGAGAAGACTGCGGCACAGATCATGAACTGGTAATATCGGAAATCAAAGTAAAGGTAAAGAAGAACAACAAAGCAATCATAATGCCAAAATACAATTTAAATAACATCCCAGAAGAATATAAAGACTAAATAAGGAACAGATTTGAGGCTTTAAACTTAGTTGATAAAGAACCAGAAGAACTATGGAGTGAAGTCAGAAAGACCTCAATGGATGACTGACAAAAACCTTAAAATGGTTAAAGATAGAAGGAATGCAAAAGCAAAAGGAGATAGAAACATGGTCAGAATCCTAAATGCAATACAGCAACTAGTATGTAGGGACAAAGAGAACTATTACAATAGTTATTGTATAGAAATAGAAGAGGATAATAACAAAGGTAGAACAAGAGCCCTATTCCAAAAGATTAGAGAAATTAAAGAGAAATTTAAACCAAGAGTAGGGATGTTGAATAATCAACAGGGGACCACACTGACTGACTGAAGAAGATGGAAGCAATACACTGAAGAACTCTATAAAAGAGATGCAAGGATGATAGATTCATTCATGGAGGAACTGTATAATGAAGCAAGAGAAATGTTAGAATATGAGGTGAAAGCTGCTCTTAAAATACTCTTAAAGTAACAAATCACCAGGAACAGATGACATACCAATAGAGTTGCTACAGGTTACTGAGACTGAATCTGTCAAAAATTGGTCAGCAAATATGAAAACTAAACAATGGCCCACAGACTGGAAGTGTTCAATACACATCCCAATTCCAAAGAAAGGAGATCCCAAGGAATGCAGTAATTATAGAACTGTTGCCTTAATATCCCATGCAAGTAAAGTAATGCTCAAGATTCTACAACAAAGGCTCTTATTGTATATGGAGTGAGAAATGTCAGATGTCCAAGCTGGATTTAGAAGGGGAAGAGGTACCAGAGATGGTATCGCAAACATACACTGGATAATGGAACGGTCCAAGGAATTTCAGAAGAAATCACCCTGTGCTTTATGGATTGCAGCAAAGCCTTTGATTGTCTAGATCTTGAAAAACTATGTGACTTTTTAAAAGAAAATGGGGGGGTGTGCCACAGCATCTGATTGTCCTGATGCGCAACCTATACTTTGGACAGGAGGCTACTGTAAAACAGAATATGCAGAAATTGATTGGTTCCCAATCAGAAAGGGTGTGAGGATGTATTTTATCACCCTGTTTGTTTAATCTATATGCAGAACATATCAAATGGAATGTGGGATTGGACCAAGATGATGGAGTAATGACAACAGAAGAGTTATGTAACTTTAAAGATGACAATGAGGACATTGACCTTGTCAAGGATTATCAATATCTTGGCACAGTCATTAAGCAAAATGGAGACAATAGTCAAGAAATCAGAAGGCTAGGACTGGAGAGGGCAGCTTTGAGAGAACTAGAAAAGGTTCTCAAATGCAAAGATGTGCCACTGAACACTACAGTCAGGATTATTCAGACCATGGTATTCCCAATCTCTATGTATAGATGTGAAAGTTGGACAGTGAAAAAAGTGAATAAGAGAAAAATAAACTCATTTGAAATGTGGTGTTGGAGGAGAGCTTTGTGTATACCATGGACTGCAAAAAAGACAAATAATTGGGTGTTAGAACAAATTAAGAACTATCACTAGAAGCCAAAATGCTGAAACTGAGGTTGTACTTTGGACACATCATGAGAAGACATGATTCACTAGAAAATACAATCATGCTGGGAAAAACAGAAGGAAGTAGAAAAAGAGGAAGGCCAAACAAGAGTTGGACTGATTGCATAAAGGAAACCACAGACTTGAACTTACAAGATCTGAACAGGGTGGTTTATAACATATGCTACTGGACGCTGCTGATTCATAGGGTCACCATAAGTCGTAATCGACTTGGAGGCACATAACAACAACAAAACTATATACATTATTTCTGTTTCTATACATATACACACATACATATACACATTTGCTGTAAATATTGATCAATTTCTAAATTAAGCTTGCATTTTGTAACTGGAAACAGACCTGAAAGGGGTAAGAAAATGCTTGTTGTTGAAAGGTCTGAAATCTGAAGGTTCTACAAAACTGATTTCTTTAAGGATAAACAAAGCTTTGGGAATTATGTCATCAGACAGAGAGAGAGAGAGAGAGAGGGACCACTTTCCAGTTACAATCCTTTTTGAAGGTCATTTTATAACACAAAGCTCTTTATGCCTCAAAACACAAGAAGGACAAATCGATCACAAAAAAGAGGGAGCAGAGGAGATACCACCTGCTATCTTACAGTGCAATCCTATAGTATTTATGCTAGACTGAGGGGACTTAGGATATAGTGGCTTTCAGCTGAGAGACACTATTCACACCATTTCTGCTAGGGAGCAGGCCTTCCGAGCAAACCATAGTCCCATCCCTTGTGGGACAAGATACTCTGCTGGGGGCCACAGGATCACTCACTGCCACCATATCCTGCCCTGTCCTGAGGTAACTTTTTTGGGCCAGGGGGAAGAGGAGGTAGGAGTGGATGGTACCTTCAGCAGTATTCGATTTGAACTCTTGCAAAGGCTCAAATCCTTTCAGGGCAAATTCTAGAGAATCCTTACAGATATGTTGCTGAGCCTGCATTTCTCCAAATACTATTCTTCAATCATGCTGAGATTGAATTGTAATTAATCAACACAGCAATATAATCATATTTAGAGAAAATGTTTCCTAAATTCATATATATGATCTAAGCAATCTTTCCAAGAAGGCCAATACTTATGCCAAAATTATTATTACCCTCACATTACAGATGAGCCCTGAAAGGTAGTAGCTTGCCTAATAATACCTAGGGTCCGTGAATGAGATGAAATTTTTAACCAGGGACATTCTGACACATCATTCATGTTCTTAACTACTCTGCTATAATGTATGATTATTTCATTGTTTCATTAAAAATATGGGGGGGTGGAGTGCTAAAACACAAAGGAAGAACTAGAACTCCTCCTCCCAACCCATTTTTCACTATTATAGGTTTGCTATCTGACTGGATTTAGGTGAGGGATTTGCTTCATTTATTTCATTTAATTATTTAGGGTTCCAGTGAGGACTATCCCAAGACCTTATGGTGACTAACAATACATCAATACATATATAAAACATTCAGTTAAACAAGAACAGGCAACTGATCAATGCAACACACCACTATCAGCTTAATCCTGCTCACCAAAGCCAACCCAAATAAAAAAGCCATTCTTTCAAATTATATTGCTAAAGCTTGATGAGTCTCCACCAAGGATGGGAGCTTCTCTTCATGTGATGTTATTGTCCTACCTAGTACATGCAAGAGAGTCATCTGTAAGAGTCCAAGAGACTACAGTGACATTTGGAAGAACCAGTCCAGGTATGTTTGTCCAAGGCATTAAACTACAGTTCAAGCCAAAACCCACCTTTCATCCCCCCAAAAAGTGTGCTACCTTATTCTATCACAACGGATTTGTTTTTGGTTTTTTTGGCCAAGGAAACAATAATCAACAGCACTACAATGTAGAATGCATTGCACAACAGTCTAGTATCAAAGTAACGAAGGCATGATAGATAATTACAGAGCCTCTTTCCTGGAAGAAGCTGAGAAAAACTGTCCTGGTGTTAGAAGTACAAGATATGAACTTTCAAATCTTATGAAGCTAAACATACAGCATTGCTAGAGGCTGTTGCCCTCTCTGATTCCACATGCGTAGGAGGACAGCAAGGGCCTTTCCTTCCCAACAAGATGCATAATTTGATCTTCAAGCCTGAAATTGCAAATCAGGAGTAGAAGATTAGCTGTGGAGAGTTATTTGAAGTGCACAGGGAGTTTAGAGTCTAGGTATTCACACTACAACCTGACTAGCAATTCTTGTGCAAAGCTTGCAAATGAACACTGGGAATTACAGGGCTACTATCTTATTCCACATGCTGTTTTAGTTATGTTGATAATACTTCATGCCTTTTCAGTTGCCTACAGATTTCTGCTAAAGCCAAACACCATCTCCTGACAATTGTCACTCTTAATTTTCTGCACCATTTTATGCAAGAATACTGACCTACCACTTTCCTGGCATTATCAAATCACTTTGCAAGCTGAGATACTCTGGCACGTGCACTATAGACTCTTGCTAAAACCGCACTACATAGGGATTTCAAAGATAGCCTAGTTAATCTCTCACCTCAAAGCTTCACTTAAAATCCTGCTGAAATCAGGAAAAACATCTGTGAGCACAGTCAAATTGCAGAGCAATCTCTTTTCTGTATCAAAGTTCCATACCAACAGAGCTTCTGAAATGCCATATTGGCTGTAGCTTACTCATACTTACCGACAGAATGTGATGTGAGCTTTAACACCCTTCATTAAATAGCAGCTACTACAATGACCAATACATGGCTCCATTCCTAAAAATAGCCCTGGACACAGAGCAAATTTTGAAAAATGAGGTAAAGGTAAGTCAAGCAATACACTGAACTCTGGTATTATTCCCAGCCAACTTGTCATCTTGTTACTTTAAGGCAAAGCATCAGAATTGCCTCGCACAAACACATCCAATTCATTACTCCATCGCCAGGACCAGGTAAAACAGAATACCTCATTCAAAGTAATTGTGTGCCAACAATATTTATGCTGCATATTGTTTCAGCAATAAAAATACAGTGTATTTTTTCTTTTTACTCTGGTAATTTAAAAAACTCCAGATACCAAACAGAACTTTTAAAAACCCGTAAAGTTTGATCCCAAAAGTAGATGCACTTAAAAAAATAAAACAGTAATATCCTCTCTTTAACAACCTAAAAATATTCTTCTACAAAAAATGTTTTGGCTTAAAGTTCCAGTCTGTTAACATTTTTCACACACAAAGATCATTAACTGAGCACAGCTTGAAAATCTGATTGCTTTCTAGATGGTCCATGAGGGAGCCTGAAAATTGTCACAGTGATGTAAGAGTAATTGCATTAGAAGGTGGTTTCTCTTCCAACACATTGGCGCCAAGCACATGCCATCCAAGATGAAAAATTCTGGAATCAGGTGCACAACAGATTCTCCTTAGAATGGTATTTGAACTTTATGTTTTGATATAATCAGGGTATCATCCAATGGATATAACAGAAGCACTATTCATTTGTGCTTTACAAACATATTAGGGATGATTATGTAATTGCCTCCCTAATTCTGAGGGCCAAATAAGAAACATTAACCTTGCAAATCCAATTAATGTGCATCATCTTTGTAATGTAAATAGCAGCTTTTGGGATGTTGGTGGTGAAGGTGGAGCAGTGTTTGGACTTCAGGATTTGGAGAGGGGGAGTTTAACTCTTTTCTCCTCTGCGGTAGTCCCAACAAAAATAATCCCAATTCCTCCTGCATTGGGAAGAGTCCCTGGAGTTTCCGAGGTTTTATATAATTCATTGCTACCTTCTTGAACTCTTCATGATTCCTTCCACCATGGATTCCATTCCTGCAAGATGCTATCAACTATGTCAATCTCCTTATCTTGCAAGTAGGCTATTCACTGGGGAGTTCAATTTAAGGTTTTGAAAGTACAAAAAACTAGTTCTGTTGCTTGTCCCTCCAGATAACTGAACAATTGGAGTAAGAAGAGAAGCAGAAAAGTGTATTGGTCTTTTCTTGTCCTTAAGCAGAGATGTAGGATATTTATTATTATTAACTATATCTGTTCCCTCTACCCCAGCAGCATATGCTCTTTGGATGGCTCACAAAAAATAAAATAAAATACGATATTATAAAATCGGATACAAAACAATAAAAGTTGCAAAACAACAAAATATGAATCATAAAACTGAGAAACCTATGCAAGTTTCTCAAAAGGCCTAGGTGAATAAAAAGCTGGTGCCACTTGGCGCGAAAAGACCAGAAGGACTGTGCCAGAGAAGCCGCTCTGAGAAGGCTGCTCCATAAGATGGATGACATTACTAAGAAGGCCCTCTTTCTGGTAGCCAGCCAGCTCACTTCATGGGATACTCAGAGTAGGGCACCTGACACAGATATTGAGGATCAAGTAGGTATATATGGGAGAAGGCAATCTTTCATTAGTGTTGCCCTGTAAACCTGGAAGTGCTACAGCAATTGTATAGACTTTTGTTTCTACACATATACATCGTACTTGGGAAAACAGTAGTCACTCCACATAAAAATGAACACTCCAATCTGGGCTCCTTTGGCAGGAAGGGCTATATAGATATTTAAATAAAAATCCTCCATGCCCATTTTATTATTGTTGTTGTTGTTGTTGTTATAATTATTATTAATTAGATGAGAATATGTGATCATATGCACTATCACATACTTAAATAATATCAAAATCACATTATCAAGGAAGAATGCAAAAAGACAATACCTCTCGTTAAAAAGAGAGAAAGACCTCAATGGATCTCTGTCAAAACTCTTAAAATGGTTAAAGGTAGAAGGAATGCAAAAGGAAAAGGAGATAGAAACACGGTCAGAACCCTAAATGCAATAATACAGCAACTAGTACGTAGGGACAAAGAGAAATATTACAATAATTGTGGGGGGAGTCACGCCACCTGTTGGATGTGTAGGTCATGCACAGTGGATGGCCCAGGATGCAGGATAGCATAGTGACAGGCTAGATCCCGTTGAAAGCAATCAGCCACACAAGCATTAGGTTTTAAGAGTCACTTTACTGACAAGAAAGTTTCAGAACACGATTTCAAGCTCTCTCTGCCAACAAACTATTTCCCCCACACTCGACTGGCTTCACCCGCCCAGTCTTATAGATAAGGCCACCTGGTTGTCTTGGAAACGCGTCCTTGAAAACTGCACGGACTCTCCAGACATGTGAGCTGCTTGGCCTTGTTGCTCTGCTATGAAAAATACAGTCAGGAACCCTTTACTTGCCAACATCCCCCACCTATTTTTCATAGCATACTTCCTTAGCATATTGTCTTAACATTTCAACATTACATAACATTTATACTGTCAGCTCTACACAGCGTCAGCAGTGCCGGTGGGGGCTGGAAATTCCTGGGTGGCTGGCAGGAAAGCAAAGTCCTTAGCCGGCAGTCTGGCCATAAATCTGCCAGGTCTAGGAGGAGGGGAGCTGATGCCAGGCTTGTCCGAAGCGTACTTGCCGAGTCAGGAGTCCAGAAGCGAGGTCAGTAGAGGTCCGGGATCAAGTGCCAAGGGGTCAGTCCAAAAGAGGTTGCACGGAAACTAGGAACACACAAGCCACGCCTGACGTTGCAGTCAGCAACAAACTGCAGCCAAGGTGTGCCTTATAAAGAGCAGGGTTGACAGCAGGTGTGAGCCCTCAGCATTTGGGCCTTAAGGAGACAGGCCTGCCTCTCTTCTGCCTGACCTTCTGCTGTCTACGTTCTGCAGGTGAGGGGGGAGTATCCTGTTCACTGTCTGTGTCTGGCTGCAGGGCCTCTGCTGTCCCTGGGGTGCTCTGCAGCTGAGGGGCAGAAGGAGCTGGATTCTCAGGAGGCTCCTCCGTGTCTCCTTCTGAGTCTGCTGCTCCTGGGTCTGCTGCTGTTACTCCCGAGTCGTCCTCATCTGAGGAGTCCTCTGACGGGGCCATGACATATACGTTATATGTTTCTATGTTACATGGCACATTTACATCAGTATCCATTATATTTCATTTATTTCAGTCATTACATTTCATCCTTTTGCATTACATTTAACACTCTTCATGTAACCCATCATCCCATCTTTTCCATTCACCAATGTTTAGACCTTTTATGGTGTTTATACGAAATCTTTCTGGTGGAATTCCTTTGGTAGTTCTCTCTGACCTACGTACTTGTACTTTTTCCTTTGTTTCCTCTGTTTCTTGTGTTTCCTCTGTTTCTTTATCAGAGCTATAACTGGTTGAGTCAGTTTCACTACTGCTGTCTTTTTCTTCTTGTTTTATTGGTATTGTGTCAGCCTGTTCTTGTGTATTGTTAACGTCAGTGTGTCCCAAATCCACGTATGTTTTCTCTTCCCAATCCTGCTCTATTGCTTGCACACTTCTGCTTAATACTACAGACCTTTGTTTTGGCATCCATACCCTGTAGTATGTGTTTTCAAATCCCAGCATGAACCCTTTGTCTGCTCTCTTTTGCAGCTTCCCTGGCCTTTTACTTTTAGGAACGTGTACCCAGCATTTTGCACCAAACCGAATTAAATGTTGTAACCTGGGTTTTCTTTCATATAATTTCTCGTAAGGAGACATTCCAATAGCCTTATGGAATAATCGATTCTGAATGTATGCAGCATACAGAACACACTCTCCCCAAAAACCATTATGCAAAGATAAATCACACAACATTGCTCTCATCGAGTCCTGAAGCAATCTATTCCAACGTTCGGCTACCCCGTTCTGATACGGAGTAAATGGGGTTGTTAACTCTTGTTTAATCCCCTTTTTATCTAAGTATTCAGTTAAAGAGTGTCCAATGAATTCTCCCCCTTGATCTGGACTTCCGGGAAGGGTGACTTCGCCTGTGCCTGCTTTTGAGACGAGCTCTCGTCTCAGAAGAAGCTTTTTCAGTTTTAAAATCAGTCAGAACGTTCTTTTTGACTGGTAAAGATTTTCTCCCGGGCAGGGAGAAACGTAGAGATTAACCACAAAAGCCTGTGTTAGTTGGGAGGACTGGATTTCATTAATTTATGAGAGAAAGTTCAGCCAGCAATGCCGGACGGATTTTCAAACAAGCTCTAACTGATTAAGCGACACGTTTATCTTTTCTTCAAAGAAAAACGGATTCTAACAGGCAAGCACTCTTTCTATTTTTTTCATCTGGTTTAAATTGTTGCAGCAAATAGAGATTTGTCAATGAATCAGCTATAAAGAATTTCTGGGTGAGTTATAACTCTTCTCTTTCATTCACGAAATTAAGGAGGAAAGAAATTGAAAAAGCTTATCTTTGTTTTGATTGCAAAAAGCTGACCTGGAATTGTGAATTTTAAAGATACAAACGGATGAGGGATTTCTATTCCGAGGAGATAAATAAATAAATTTGATTTATGAAATTTGGAGTATTATATGTCTGGGACTATTTTTTTTTTTGGTCTATTTCATTTTGACGAATCTGCTTGTTCACGACGCCACTAACTGTTCTGAAGCTGTGAACTAAATTTGTTTTGCATTCCTGAACATACAAGAGATAAGGCAGGCTGTGTTGTCTACACTGTGATGTCATCAGGCCTGAAATATTAACCCAATTGTTGCTGAAATAAGAAGTGTTTTTTTTTTCTTCGTGGTTTTAAGAATGGCAATCAAGAAAGTGGCTGACAATCTGGAAGTAATTATGTTTCAGAAAATAATGGATGAGATTGAGATAACGAAACAAACCCTGAGACAGGGTAGAATGGAGATGAAAATTGAATTTGGCAAAATGAACCAGGAGCTTAAAGAAATAGGGGATCTTGTGAGAGAGGAGATTGATGAGATCAGAGATGAGAAAAGAAAAATTAAAGAGAAGATGCAAGCCCTGGAGATTGGAACAAATGTGGAATCGGAAAAAGACCTGGATTTTATGGATATTAGAGATAAAGTTTACTGTTTGGAATTCAACATTGTCTCTGAAGAAATTAATGAAGATATTAGAGATATTAATGTCTTGGATAAATTTTTGGACTGGAATGATGTGATGGAGCTTGACATAGAAAAAATCTATGGAATTAACTACAGACATGTGACAATGGACAAACTCTCAAGAGATGTGCCAGTGCATTATGTAAAAAAAAAGAACAGAGATATGACTTTACAACAATATTTCAGCAACATATTCAGAATTGATGGCAAGGAAATATTTGTGAGAAAGGAAATTCCCATTAGACTCTTATTATATGACTATGGCTATGACAGCAAGATTATTATGGGATACTGATAATGGAAGAATGGCTACTGAAATTATTGGACTTAACAGGATTATTGAAGATGGAAGATGGAATTAACATTGATAATGGAAGAATGGCTATTGAAATTATTGGACCTAATAAATTTGATGAGATGGATTAATCGATATGTTTATTTGGAGAAAAATTGATAGATATATTTCTCAAGGAAGTGAAACCTCTCTTTGACTTTTTGTGGAAAGAATAAAGTAATGTTTATGAGATTTGATGATTAACTAAGATAACTACTGGAGGAAAGTGATTTTGTAATATAATTTAAGAGACAGGATTGTTATATATTGTAGACCTATAACTGATCTGCGACAAATCGGAAGTCAACATTTTATTTTATTGTTTAATTATTTTTGTTTTGTTTTGTTATGTTTTTGAAAATTTGAATAAAAATTAATGATTAAAAAAAAGAATTCTACCCCTTGATCTGATCTCATTCGTTATATAGTAACACCATGCTGCACTTCAATCTTTGTTATAAACCGTTTCAGTTTCTCTGCAGCTTTGCTTTTAGCTTTCAGTAAATATACAGTGCAGTACCTCAAAAAATCATCCACTATAGTCAAAAAATATTTTGCACCTCCCTGCGTGGGTTGAAATGGCCCCACTAAATCCACATGTATCAACTGATATGGTGCATTTGTACTGGGCACAGCTTCAGTGTTCTTCGCTGCAACAACTGCTTTAGTTTGCTGACATACATTGCAGGCTACATATTTACCACAACTTCTTAATGTAACATCATTACTGTTCTCAGTTGCTTTTACCACATTTTCATATCCTATATGCCCCAATTTTCTGTGCCATAAATGTACACAATTATTATGGGGTTTCTCATTGGCACACATGAGCACATGATTGGTTTGTTTTAAGTGTAAGTAGAACAAAGAATTTCGTATCAGCCCTTTCATGATTACTTTGTCTCCCTTCATGATATGACATGAGCCTCTTTTAAACAACACATCAAACCCCATTTCGTTGAGTTTCTTCACTGACATTATGTTACTCTCAATGTCTGGAACAAACAGCACATCTGTCATTATAGTATTAAATACTGCTAATTTAACTGTACCTCTTCCCATAATATTTTTCTTAGTTCCATCAGCTAATATCACCTGATCTTCTACAGCACAAAAAGTATGAAACAATGATTTATCCTTAATTACACTATGTGTACCCCACTATCCAAAGCCCATAAATCATTACATTTATTGTCCTGCTCATTATTTATTCTTTGCTTATTATTTTTAGCACAGATCACCTGTACAAATGGTTTTCTTCCTTTTTCTCTTCTTCTTGCTTCACAATTCCTTTGTAGATGTTGCCTGGAACCACAAAAATAACATGCCTTTTTTCCATACAGTCTTTCCTCTGTTGCTCTGTTGTTCAGCTTTCCCAAGTGTTTAGACTCAGTCTTTTCTTGCTTTGCCATCTCCTGTCTTCTTTGATATTCCTGCAAAAGCTTGCCCTTGATATAATCCATGGTCAGGTTTGCATCTTGCATCGCTTCCATCGAACTCACAACTGCATTCCAACTTGTATCCAGAGATGACAACACTATGTATACTTTCTGTAATTGAGAATGTTCCACTTCACGTTCTTCCAGTTCAGCAAATAGTCTATTCATCTCTAATAAATGTTCTGACATAGTACTATTCTCAGATAAGCGCATCTGATACAATCTTCTCGCTAGATATGTTTTACTACTAGCAGTCTTTTTCACATGAATATTCCTCAAAGTTTCCCAAGTTAACTTAGCTGTTGCTGCGTCACGCACGTGCAGTAATTGCAAATCATCTATAGCAAGAACTATTAACGCCTTCGCCCTTTCATCCAGCCTTCTCCAAGCTGCTGGAATCGGCACCACGGCGGGTGGGTCTTCCGCGATGACTTGCCAAACGTCTTCTTTCACTAGAAACGCTTGCATTCTCTGTCTCCAACTGGCATAGTTATTTTGTGTCAGCATTTCAAGGGGCAATCCTGCTGACAACGACACAGACATACTTTCACTTTCACGTCTCTCCGTCTTTGAAATCAGAGCTTCTCACCTTCGTCCTCCTGTCAGCTTTTCCCACGGCTCTCTCATAGCTTTCAGCTCAGCTTTCAGTTTGGCCGTCTATTGATCTTCACACGCCTGTCCTCTTGGCTCCTATTTTGGCTTTTCTCTGGACATCCGTCTGCGCATTGAAAACCATCCTCTGCTACCACTTGTTGGATGTGTAGGTCGTGCACAGTGGATGGCCCAGGATGCGTGACAGGCTAGATCCCGTTGAAAGCAATCAGCCACACAAGCATTAGGTTTTAAGAGTCACTTTACTGACAAGAAAGTTTCAGAACACGATTTCAAGCTCTCTCTGCCAACAAACTATTTCCCCCACACTCGACTGGCTTCACCCGCCCAGTCTTATAGATAAGGCCAGCTGGTTGCCTTGGAAACGCGTCCTTGAAAACTGCACGGACTCTCCAGACACGTGAGCTGCTTGGCCTTGTTGCTCTGCTATGAAAAATACAGTCAGGAACCCTTTACTTCCCAACACCACCATGGGTGGTGGCAGGCTAGTAAGGGGTGCTTGCTCATCAGGGCCCCTAGGCCACTCTAGTGCCAGGGCCGTGTGGCTAATTAGGCACCAGGCATCACCCCTTCCTTGTTATGCCCATTTGGCCACTTTGGCAGCGGGGCCCAGGGGCTAGTGAGAGGCACCTGTGCATCCAGCTTCCGAGGCCGAGCCAGCGTCAGGGCCTGTTTTAGGCCCGTTTGGCAGCATGGGCGGTGGGGCCTAGAGGCAAGTAAGAGGCGCTCACACATCAGGCCTTCCTACCGCCAGGGCCTTGTGGCGGAGTAGGTATCAGGCCTCATCCCTTCCCATTGTTTCAGGCCTGTTGGGCTACGTTGGCGGCTAGGCCTCGGGGCCTACTCAGGAACGTGCAAAGCCTGACATCGTCAGGCCTTGGGAAAGTGAAAGGCCCTTTAGCAAGCAGACTGTGTCTGGGCACTAAGCCTAGTGCCGGTTAGGCTGCTGGGCAAGTGCTAAGCCTCTTGGTCAGTTAGGCTGCATTCCTGTGCTGAGGGGGGGGCGGCAGGGCCTTAGGACTTGGGGCTATAGAGCTTTGGGGGCAATTTAGGCATCAGAAGGGTGCTAGGCCTTTAGGCTAGTCAGCAACATCCCAGTGCCAAGCCTTGGGTCTGTTTGGGTGGTGTGGGCCCAGGACTTTGAGCCAATTTAAGCCACTCAGGGGCTTGGACCTGTCTCGTTGACAGTCGCTGAGGCGCTAAGTTCAGGCTCGGTGGGCGGCTAGGGAGTGCAGCCAGAACTAGTCCCCTATGGCCAAACTTGGAAATTAAACATGCCACCTAAAAAAGGGCAGGGTGGGCCAAAGAGAAAAGGTAAGGCCCCCAAGTCTGCAAGTAAGCACCCCCCCTAAGGTCCCAGGAGAGTCTCCCCACTGGGCATTGTCCCTACGAAAGCACCAGGCGAATTCCACCTTATACATCATGTGTCCTACCCTCGGGGCGAGTCTGTTAATTACTTTATTCTGCAGGATCTATGTTCCGTCCACTACACGACCTTTGACTGTGCAGTACAGATGGTTAGGGATTATGGGATTGGTACCCTTATGGGAAAATGCGACAAGAAATCTGCTTTCCGTCTCTTCCCTGTCCACCCACAGGATTTTGAACTGCTGGGTGTCACCTTTGCAGGTGAATATTATATTGATCGGGCGCTCCCCATGGGCTGCTCAATGTCATTTTCAGTTTTCGAGCATTTCAGTTCCTTCCTGGAGTGAGCAGTTAAGAAATGGGCAGATTTGCAGTCAAGTCGTGCACTATTTGGACGATTTCCTGTTTGTGGGCCCAGCAGATTCGGTGTATGTAGGGCCTTTATGGACCACTTTGCTGCGTTGTCAGTGGAACTCAGTGTTCCCCTGGTAGCTGAGAAAATTGAGGGTCCATCCACCGCTGTCACCTTCCTGGGCATCGAGATTGATGCCGTGACCCAGTGCTGTAGGCTTCCTCAAGACAAACTGGAGGCCCTTCAAGGAAAAATCTCTGCTTTGGACTCCCTTTTAGAGGCAGAACTACAAGTGCACTCTGATGCCTTAGGCTCTTTTGGTTTTGGGGTTATTTTCAACAACTCCTGGTGCCATGACGGCTGGCCTCAGAGCTGGGCTCAAGCTGGGTTAACCCGAGCCTGACCTTCCTAGAATTTTTCCCATTGTCATGGCAGTGCACCTCTGGCTAGACAAGTTGCGTGATTCCACAGTCCACTTTTGGTGTGACAGCCTGGCCACAGTACATGTCATCAACACCCTAACTGTCATGTGCTTCATGCGTGCATTTATGCTGCAGTGTCTCCACTATAATATTATGTTCATGGCACGCCATGTTCCGGGTATTGATAACTGTATCGCTGATGCTCTATCATGGAACCAGATGGAAAGGTTTCGCCAGCTGGCGCCATTTGCAAGGGCCCAGCCAGATGTGGTCCCCCCAGTTCTATGGGAGATTGGATGCTCGAGTTGGAAAAGGCCATAAGCCTGTCTGTGGCACCCAGCACTATGCCCAGCTATCAGAGAGCAGGTAGGGAGCTATCAGTTTTCAGGGAAGCCAGGGGCTATGCCCAGGATTGGCCCATCCCCATGGAGTATCTTACTGAGCTCTGTGTAGAGGGCAGAAATAGGGGCCTTTTGGTCAAGACCATTCAAGGTAAGCTCTCCGGTCTCGCCTTTCTTGCCAAGGTGCAGGGCTTCAAAGATTATTTGGGTGACTTTCGAGTTCACCAAATGTTGGAGGGTTGGACTCGTGAACACCTGGGTCCCCCCAGATGCTCACCTACCCTTTTCCCCAGAACTATTGCTTGGGTTACAGGGACAGTGGAAGGACTTACATTCTTCTCCCTTTGAGGTGCTGCTATACAACACAGCCGCCCTCCCAGTTTTGGGGGGCCTTCTGGATCGGGGAGGTGGTGGCAGGGTCTAAAACGAACCATTCCCTGCAGGCTCTATTGGTTCCTGACCTTACCTAGAAAGAGGAATGGGCACACCTGCAACTGCATTGGTCCAAGACAAACCAACATCGTAAGGGATGCTTGATTGTACTATCCACCTCCTGTCAGGCCCAGGATGTGACTCAGGAACCAGACCAACGGTTGTAGTTAATTCGTGTTTTATTAGGGTAATGTCCAAACAAAGACTGCGTTTTCTCATGAAGCAATACAGGGATACAGGTCCTGCGGCATTGGGAGAAAGTTGACAGAGCAAGGGACTTCTTCCCGCCTGTTCTTTAAGAAGGGGCCAAACGGGCGCGCAATCTTTCGCTCCTCCTTAACTGCCCCTCAGGTACTGCCCGCCTTCCCCCCTTCTCTCCTGTCTTTTCAGCTGTCTGCGTGTGCGTGGTGAGGGGGGAAGCATCACCCCCTCCTCTTCTGAAGTTTCCGATTCCAGGATGGGGGATAGGGGAGGGGCTGATGGTAAACTGCCTCCCCGCTTTTTGGCTGTGAGCAGCCCTCCCTCTTCCCCCTCTTGCTCTGAGCCTGAAAGAGGGGGAGGCGTGAGAATGTCCAGGGAGGGCTCAGGCTCCCCGTTGCTAAGCGACCTTATCACTGGCAGTTCCTCTGTTTCGTCTTCGCTCCAAAGGGGGGAAGTTCCTCCCCCTTCCCTCTGCCATCCATCCAAATACTCTTCTCCCAACTCTCCGGGATCCAGCTCCCCAGGATTGGGACCCCAGCTCTGCCTTCCAACACCTCCCAATGGGAAGAACTCTGCTCAGTAACAGCCTTACGGCACTTCGTGGCAGTTCAGGGACCGCAGGCCGGGTACCTATTTACACACAGGGATGGCCAGCCCCTCACCAAATACCAGTTCTGGGTGGTGGCCAAGGCCGCTCTTCACAACTTAGGTGTGGACCCCAACAAACCTGGGATGCACTTCTTCCGGATAGGTGCAGCTTCTACAGCCGTCTACCTGGGTTTCTTGAAAGAGAGGCTGCATGCAGTTGACAGATGGCATTCTGATGCCTACAAAGCTTATATTAGACCACTTACTGGGATCCTGAAAGCCAACTGTTGAATTGTTATTGTTACTGTGCTTGCGCTAAGCTGGTGTTGTTTGTTTTTGACAGGCCACTGGAAGGGAGTGGAGTGGGTGCACATCCTCCTCTGCAGTCACAGTATGGTATTCTGGGCAGGCTGCAGGGCGGCAAAGTCTCATTTTGGTACACAGCTGGAGCTTAGTCAACGGGCCTCAGTGCAGTGGCTCAGCTGCTGACAGATGTGCTGGGATGAGCTGCTCCCCACGCTGTTCCAGCTGGCATCAGATCAGGCTGTGCTCCAGTTTCTTGTCATTCACCTTGGGGGTAATGACCTGGGTTTGTTGAAGGGCAAGGCCTTTATTGAGCAGGCTTGTAGTGACTTCCAGACCTTTGGAACCAGACTACTGGCTGGGAGTACACTTAGTGTGGTCTGACATCTTACCACCTAGGAGATGGAATTACATTGGGGACCCCAGGGGGATAAATAGAACCTGCAAAAAAGTTAATAGGCAAATACAGAAGGCTCTATGGACTCTGGTAGTTTTGTTATTCCTCATCCAGAGACACAATAAGTTGGAGCTATTCCAGGCAGCCAGTGTTCACCTGACTGACGTAGGTAATGACATCCTGCTAGCAGAACTGCTTCAGCTGTGGCGTAAAGGAAGACTAAGTTGAGGCTTGTCCCCCTTTTGTGGCAAGGAAGTGTGGAGGAAAGGTTAAAAGGGGAAGGGCAGCTCAGTGACACCTTTAGGCAGCTCCGGAGGCTTGCAGCTCAGGGCTACACAGCCCAGGGGCAAAATACAGACCACTTTTGGGGCCAACGTGCCTCATCCACTTGGAGTTTCAGGGCACCAAGGGGCAGTGATGTGGGTTGGCCCCCCTACGCACCTTCAGGGTGTGGATGGGGCAGGAGTTTGGCAGATTGGCAGGCCCTTGCTCCAACAAGTGTTGGTCGCCCTACAGCTGCAAGCAGGCTTTTCCTGGGTCATCAGGATGCTCCCCAAGTTAAGTTTCCTGCATTATTCTAATCATATTTGGTTTAATAAATGTGGCCCATTATTTTAACCCAGCAGCTGTTGTTCATGTATTATTTCAGCCCTAGGCCACAAAGGGAAGAGGCACTAGAAATCATATCGCAAATATATGTTGGATAATGGAACAGACCAAGGAATTTCAGAAGAAAATCACCCTGTGCTTTATAGATTACAGCAAAGCATTTGATTGCGTAGAACATGGAAAACTATGGAATGCTTTAAAAGAAATGGGGTTGCCACAGCAATGGCAAAGGACAATCATCCTGCAGCCCACAACAAAGGACCATCATCCTGATGTGCAACCTATACTCTGGACAAGAAGCTACTGTAAGGACAGAATATGGAGAAACCGATTGGTTCCCAATCAGAAAGGGTGTGAGACAGGGGAGTATTTTATCACCCTACTTGTGTAATCTATAAGCAGAACATATCATACAGAAAGTGGGATTGGACCAAGATAAAGGAGGTGTGAAAATTAAAGGGAGAAATATCAATAATTGAAGATATGCAGACGATACCATACTACTAGCAGAAACCAGTAATGATTTGAAATGAATGCTGATGAAAGTTAAAGAGGAAAGCATAAAAGCACGACTACAGCTGAACATCAAGAAAACTAAAGTAATGACAACATAAGATTTATGTAACTTTAAAGTTGACAACGAGGTCATAGAACTTGTCAAGGATTATCAATATCTCACCACAGTCATTAACCAAAATGGAGACAATAGTCAAGAAATCAGAAGAAGGCTAGGACTGGGGAGGGCAGTTTAGAGAGAACTAGAAAAGGTCCGCAAATGCAAAGATGTATCACTGAACACTAAAGTCAGGATCATCAGACCATGGTGTTCCCAATCTTTATGTATGGTTGTGAAAGTTGAACAGTGAAAAAAATGGATAAGATAAAAATCAACTCATTTGAAATGTAGAGTTCGAGGAGAACTATGCACATACCATGGACTGCGAAAAAGACAAATAATTGGGTGTTACAACAAATTAAACCAGAAATATCACTAGAAGCTAAAATGATGAAACTTAGGTTATCATACTTTGGACACATAATGGGAAGACAAGATTCACTAGAAAAGGCAATCATGCTGGGAAAAACAGAAGGGAGTAGAAAAAGAGGAAGGTCAAGCAAGAGATGGATTGATTCCATAAAGCAGTGTTTCCCAAACTTTCAACATGCACATACCCCTTTTGAGACACTGATTTTACCGGCGTACCCAACTTTCACAAAAATAATTGGGAGATGGGTAAGGTATTATAACACATTCTTAATTCCTATAACTTTATATGAAATGTTTGTAAAAAAATAAATACAAAGTAAGTAATAAACATTTTAATAATAGAAATAATATTTATATAACAAATATATATATTCAATATATAGAAATAATTCATATACTAATAATTAAAATAACTATTATTAAAAAAAACCATTCTGGAAATAAAGAGTAAACCTTTTTTGGTATTAAAATTGTCAATACAAAACAACTGTTTAATGGGAGGGATGGAACTGCTTGTGACCAGATATTAGTGTGGCGATATCCAGTTTGATATTTGTGATCTTAAGACGAAGATGGGGCTCCACATCAACAATTCAGTTTTGTTTTTTTGTTTTGATGTTCACAAGTGCAGAGAATCCTACCTCACACAAATACGATGTGGGGAAGGGGAGAAGATACTTAACAGATTTATTCGATAGAGCTGAATATTCAGAACTAATGCTTAACCAAAATGAAGTCAGTTCTTTTTGTTCAAATTTTGCTTTCAGGAAACCATCTGAAGTCAGCTCCAAGAACTGTTCTTGTTCTGCATTTGAGAGATTATTTGGCAATGTATGAACACTGGTGAGAAAAGGATTTCTTATCCACTCAAAACTGCGGTCTGGTTCAGGAAAATACTTTCGAAGATCAAACTGAAGACCTCAAAACCACCATTTTGACGTTGTAATGAAGCCTAAGCACTGCCTGGGTCAACAAATCACAAGCCTGGCTCCCCTTATTGGCTACAATCGTGAAAGGGCGGGATTAGAGGCCAGAATTTGGAAAAGATATTTTTTTGAACTATAACTCCCATCAGCCCAATCCAGTGGCCATGCTGGCTGGGGCTGATGGGAGCTGCAGTTTAAAATGACTTTTCCAAGCTCTGGCTATAAGCTGCTATACAGATCGGTTAAAAAACAGATTAAACAGTTGCGGGGGGGCTGACGTTTTGGTGTATATCTCGGGAACCAGATGACCTAGAAACTTAGTTGTTTTTTATTGAAGCTGAGAGCCCGGAGATTAAGGTAAGTAAGCTGGAGACCCGGAGGGAACCCCCCAAAACTGGAAACTCCAGCCAAAAATCATGCAGCATGCAGTGGGTTTACAGAGGCAGCGCTTGCCTGGGCTGGAGGTTTGAATCTCCCGCTCTTTGGCTGCAGAGCGGATTTCCCCCCATCCTGCCTGGGAAGCCACTCAGGCACACAGCCCAAGAGCAGGCAGGGGATTCAAACCTCCCGCCTAAAATTCACAGCTGATGAGCGGGCAGGCCAGGCAGGATGGGGCGAAAAAAATGCTCTGCAGCCGAAGAGTGGGAGATTCCCCAAGAGGAAAGTGGCTGGCGAGATGGCCGCTGCAGGGCTGAAGATAGAGAAAAAAATCCACTTCCCTGCTTCCCGGTGTGAACATTTTTGTAGTCGAGCATATGTATAAATATTTTTGTGGCGCCATCTGTCTGTTTGTAGAAGCGTATTTTTGGTGGCCAAAGTCATTGCGAGGGAGTCCGAGTTTTATGAGAAACTGGAGGGGTGCACGAAAAGACAAGGAATGCATTGAGAGCAAAAGAGACTATGCGTTGAATAGCATTGGGATAAACCACTGTTATTATATTGATCTTCCCTCACATGATTGTGTGAGAAACTGGAGAAATCGCAATAACTGTATTTTCTCTTAAAAGAACACACACATTTTTTGCTGCTAAAACCCAATGATAAAGTACAAAAAAACACATTTGGCCGCATACCCCTTGAAACCCTTTCACGTACCACCAGGGGTATGCATACCACACTTTGGGAAACACTGCCATAAAGGAAGCCACAGACCTGAACTTACAAGATCTGAACAGGGTGGTTCACGACAGATGCTATTGGAGGTCGCTGATTCATAGGGTTGCCATAAGTCATAATCGACTTGAAGGCACATAACAACAACAGAGTATCTTATAGTAGGCCAAGGAGTAGATACTACAAGACAGACACAGACTGTTTATATACAGTGTAAAGAAAGAATCAAGTTTCAACTAATAGTGAATATGTTCAAATTTATATTTCTTATGCACGGATATTGAAAATTTAGCATTACTTTGCGATCTCTGAGTTATTGTGCTAGCAAAATAATATGAAGGATCATTTGTGATGTAGCATTTTGTTATGGCTTTCCTGCGAAAAACATCAAGGTCAGCAAAGTCATTGCTTTTCAGATATGTGTGTGTGTGCGTGTTTGAGCATGTTTTCTGATTAGAAGGTTGTATTTATTGCTCCAGCAATCACACCTCCAAGCAAACCAGTAAACTTTGGGATCAATATCTACGCGCATCTCCACCAGCCTGCAGGCCAGTAATTCGCTACGATACTATTTGAAGTATCTTGGAAGTATCTTGGAAATAACCAAAGAATGTGTCTTAGAACTAATCTAGAGTTGTGTTCCCATGCTTGGTATGCAGATATAGGTTTGGGCTAGCACTGAGACAAATTTCCAAACATGCACATTCGATGCAACAGAACATTTCATCAAATTAATAGGCAAGCTATAGGTAAAATCTGGGTGTGGGAAGCCTTTTTTAACAAGCAGTTTTTCATCTATGCAAATGGGCATTTGTGGAATATTGATAATAGTCTGCTGTTGCAATGAGCAGCTGAGGTGTTAAGGTTCCATGGTTTTAAGCTGATTTTAGGGATATGTTGTTTACCTGTTCTAGTGGCATTGTAATCTGCCCTAGTTCACATGATGAAAGGCAATTTAAGAATAAATAATATAGGGAAGACCTAACGGTCACACCTCAAGATTTCATTTGTTTTGCCCCTCCAAGGATGATTTGGCTTTTCCCATTAGAGCTGACCAAGAGGTTTTGCATGGACATAAATTAACAAAAAATTTAAAGGGATTTTGAAAACAACAGTAAAACACCCGTCTACTCTCCAAGCTATAAGACATTATAACTGAACCTTAGTTAGGGCAAACAAGTAACTTAAAAAACACTATAATGTCTCATGTTTAGTATGAACATAAGATGTTACAGTATGAAGCAGCCCTGAATATGAACGTAACTTTCCAAACTTCCCCTCTGACTTGTCATAGGTTTGTGCTTAGTAGCAGTTTAGTGTGCTTCTAACTTCTCAACAGGAGTAGAAAATAATCTTTAGACATACTTGTGCCTTGTGCTAGGAACCAGCATAAGGTAAGAAATATCATGATGAAATTTCAGCTCATCTAGGGAGTTACAGCTCACTGGAGTTCTATATTCTATAAGCTTTACATGGATTCTGGAACAAGGTTTTTCTGTTCTGGTCAAAAGTCTTTGTCAAGCCATGTAGTCAAGCTTGAAGCTACTAAAAAAGGAAATGCTGTCATTGCTCAGCCACTGCATTCTGACTGATATCCCCCTCCCCAAATTTATTGGACATCTTTTGTCAATTTCTACAGGCTACTTGGGACACTGAGGTTGTACGATAAGGAAAGAAAAATACTGTGCTGAGACATACAAAGCCCCACTACCTCTTCTCTTTGAGCACAGAATAGAAATTAAATGTAAAACTATAAGAAACAGAATTTCACTAAGTCTAGCAGCCCTGTAACACCGAAACTGTCCAATAGCAAGATGATGAGTAGAATTACTGAAAAGGCAAAATAGGTGCTCACAATAGTGCTGGATCCAAGGGTCAAAGGCAGAGTGAACATCGTAACTGTGCCAATTTAATGAGAGAGAATGAAGAGATACAGACAAACAAAGCACAAGAAATATTGACATTGCATAAAAATGAATATATGAGTGAAAATAACATACAAAAATGCATTATATGATGAGAAATTGCTTACAAAACTATGTACATTAGTCAAAACTGTCTACAAAAATGTGTTTATTAGGAAAAATTGCACTAAAATTCTGGGGAATTTTCATGAGGATTTTCTAAAAACCAAAATACACAAATTGCTGCAGAAATGTGGAAAAGTGAATTTAAGATTGGAAAAATGAGAACCTGAAAGAACAGAAATTAACAGAACTTTCCACCCATACTTTCACATAGATCTACTAACTGTTCTAAGCTTGAAGCTGCTGTGTAGTACCGACCAGATGAGGCAGCTGTGTACCACAGTCGCTTCTAAAGCTGTACGATCCCCACGTTTAAGAAATTTATTATTTACTTTAAAAACCTATAAACTGCCTTCTCCCCAGCTCCAAGGCAGCTCAACTGAAAACATGTTCAGAAACAGGTTGCTTTCTATACAGATTCTCTGCCTGAAGACTGGCTAGGAACTGTAGTGCATATCACATGGCAAAAAACCCATGTGCAACTAACTTGGGGGAAAGTGTGCAGATGTATCTGAGATATCCAATGCTCTATACAGATATAAGGCAACTTCCTAGGTTGCTCCTGTGTCATGAGGGAAGAGCTACCTTAATGTCAAAAATCCACATTTTGAAGGAAAATAACGTTGCTGACAGCAATTGAGAAAAGGTCACGACATATAGGATATGAGGGATCTTTGAGCAGCATGGCAAAATAATGATGTATACTGTTAATCTTGAGGGAGAGAGAAAAAATACATCCCCATCGAAATCATTAAACAAGATAATTCTTAATCTCCTCAGGTATGCAGGTGTGTGAATTTCTGTCTTGAAGGGTTTTTTTTTTTACTAACCTTCCAGTTAAACTACACTGCAGAGCACAATGAACATTGACATGAATGTTAATTACTACCACTTAGAAACACTGTAGCTGTTTGACTAATCTGTGCTTTAAAATCTACTGAATATTTACTGGCATATCTTTTCCTGAAAAATGAGAGAACACGTTGTGGAATGTAGCTGCTGTATATACATCAGAATGTTTTACTCTTCCCACCTCAAATTCAAGGGATTGCTTCACTTTAAATAATTTTACCTCTCATTCAGTCACATATTATTCTAAAATAAGCTAAAAGTGTTAAGATCCTAGTTTCAACAGTGCACAAGAACATTGTTAAAAGAAAGAAGTTCTCAAAATAATGTTTCACAATGATTCTTATTTTATTATGTGTCAGATTTGCCTAAAACATTTATATGCAATGCGGTGTTTTGAAACCTTAATATGACTTTTCTGTATTACAGTAGAGTGGCCACTTGTACATTGCCAAAAAAAAAATGTATCACAAAGAAAAAAAGGAAAAAGAAGGGCACTGATTTTCATAAATGTGCATATAGTAATTTAGATGTACATATGTTGGAGGACAGCTTTGCACATACCATGGACTGCGAAAAAAGACAAATAATTGGGTGTTAGAACATATGAAACCAGAACTATCACTAGAAGTTAAAATGATGACTGGGGTTATCATACTTTGGACACATAATGAGAAGACATGATTCACTGGAAAAGACAATAATGCTGGGAAAAACAGAAGGGAGTAGAAAAAGAGGAAGACCAAACAAGAGAAGGATTGATTCCATAAAGGAAGCCACAGACCTGAACTTACAAGATCTGAACAGGGTGGTTCATGACAGATGCTATTGGAGGTCGCTGATTCATAGGGTTGCCATAAGTCGTAATGGATTTGAAGGCACATAACAACAACAGTGTGTTTGCATTTCTGAGCACACATTCTTAAGTCAATAGTCATATACTCAGAGAACAAAACTCACAGTAGTCCTCTTCAGATGTTCAAAGCATCTACATTGGATGCATATTGAAGGAGAGGGATTGAGGAGAGGGACTGACACAGTGGCCCAGCCACAATTCTATGTGTGTTCACTAGGCTGTCTGCAGAGCCCACACTACCACTCATACAAAATGTATGCATCTAGTCTCATCTATACAATCAGACCCCTGATTTTTTCAAGTCTTTTTACAGTTTTTACAGAACCTACATGCGTATAGTTTGCATGTGTGCAGGAACTGTGCAGACAAACTAGTTAATTTACGTAGTATGGAGCAGGGCCTCATCACCACTCCATCTTGTACTCCATGAATGCTGATACCGTGAGCTTTGAACAACTGCTCTGGTAAGTCACTTTGGATCAGTGGGTATACTTGACAAAGGTTAAATTTTTGGTGCCTAAAATACACTTCATTCACTGCAGTTGTGGTGATTAAAAATATAATAAAGATCAAATCTTGAAACATGGACGTTTTTCTTTCGCAGCTATTGCAGAATACAGAATACAGGAGTACTGCCACTCTGTGTTTCAAAACAAAATGAAAACAGATGGACCCTATTGCCTGATGGGCAACAGGGTGGCCACGGCGAGAACAGGAAGGTGGACTAGATGTCCTTATACCAGTCTAGATCCAACTCAAACAAAAGACAGTTAAAAAGAAAAAGACATCTTTTAGTCAAAACGTGAGCATAAAGAAATGAATAGTTCTGTTCTCCAAGGATCTGTCTGAGCATATTTCTGACTTTTGGATTTCTAGATTATATTAAACTCCTACTCAGAGTAGACCCATTAGAATTGGCTAACCTAAGTTCATCATGTCTATTAACTTCAATGAGTCTACTCTGAGTTAGGATTAGCATAGAATACCCTCTGTATTCAAATTTTCACTGACTTTAATTGCTTAGACTTTGTAGCTTCTGATCTTTCTTTCACTGCATCTGAATTGCTGGAAAAGTTGGTCCTGCCTAAATGTGCTTTCAAGTCCTCATTCAGGAAATAATCTAGTCTCTAGTCTCTCACAACTAGAATGGAAAAAGCAGTATGGTGAGGAATGAACAGTCTTGGGCTATTTTTCTACATGGTTACTTACAACACTTTTAGCAGAAGTAGAGTTACTGTTCTTGAGAAGCAGAGTTACTGCTCTTGACAGTTACTATGTTACTACGCTTTTGCTCATGGGGTATTCCCCAGGGCTGTAATAAAAATATCACTATGGGTCTCTTCTCCTGTCTTTGGTGTGGGACTTAGAGGCAGAGCTGATTTGGGAGAAACAGAGAGAGACTCCAGGAATGAAGAAGAGCAGGTATTGGCTTTTTTCATTTCACACATCTTATATCCATTCTGTCATCCCCACCCCTCCAGAAGAGAAGAAGAGAGGCACTGGAAGTCCAATTTTTCAAATAAGTTTCCAAGTGATACTTTTCAAAGCTCAAAATCCAGACCCACATATTTCTGGATCAGAATTTGAATCCTAGTCTATCAAGGATCCTAATAATGTAGTGAACATCTCCCTGGATCATCTTTTTAAAAAGCAACATTGCAGAGACTTTGCCAAAGAGGGGGAAGAACCAGCAGGAACCATGCTTCCCCTCCCTCTCACTATCAAAAATATTTCCTTGCCAACATCCCTGAACTCTTCTCTGGAAACTTTCTCAGCTCCAGGAATTCCACCTTCACCATCAGGCCAATTTATGCACACCAGCCTTATAGGAGTACATTCCTCAGAAGCAAGAACACTGTTCCTGTATCTGACTGATCTCCCCTAGGAAAGGCTGCTTAGAATACACAAACACACCCCTCTGCAGGAGTATTTTATTTTAGCAATCAATAAGCTTCAGACTATCACTTCAGGTTATGTGCTCTAGACCTTGCTGGTTAGCCTTCAAACCAAACTGAATGTGACAAATAGTTGCCTGTATCTTTCCCTTGACAGCCCTCACCCACTTTAAAATAAGGCTTGGACAGAGTGATTAGAACAGGAGACTGGTGTGCATAAATGCAGCAAACCCCTTTCCCCAGACATTTATCTGCTCAGCCTGTGCAGCTGCTCTGATTCTGGGAGAACAAACAGATGGTGAAGGCAATCAGACCCACTCCCTGTTTCACTTCCATTTCTAGGATTCGGGGCTGTTTTTCATTTTTAAAAAAAAACAAAGACAAAGACAACCCATTGATCATTGGGTTAAGCAAATAGAGTCATGGCTCTGTGTCATGTTTGCTTTGGCCATCAGCCTTGCCTTTAGCTCCCAGTGTGCACTGTCACATGTCTATCAGCCAAGTGAACAACAAACTACAGTTATTGCAAGCTCAAATTCTCAAGTCAGCTTTAAACCATGGTTTCAGAACCTGCTTTGTTGGCCACAAACAACTATAGTTAGTAAGACTTAAAAAGTCAGGATTAAAATAAACAAACCATCTGAACAAGGCCTTTGTTTCAATTCAACTCCAACACCACTGCCATTTTAAAATCCAGGGTATAGCTAAAAAGTCACTAAAAACTCTGGAAGTGCTACCTCCCATACACACATCTCACAATAAAGTATGGAAATATTACTTGTTTAAACATGCTATCCTAAAAGTTAGCATTTTCCATGAGGGGAAGGGAGAAGGATTACCATAACCTTTTAAAGTGGACTCAACTGAAAAAAATAATGCAATCCTGTTGGACATACAAGGCAAGTATTGAAGAAAAGAATGCTCAGGCTGATGACAGTCTTTCAAAATTGCATATAACACACGATAAGTACTAGTAATTGGGCTGAAATACTTTTTAAAATAAAAACATCTAATTTGTGCATGAGGGAACTAAGATGCAGAAGCCAAAACCATTCTTTATTGAACAAGGGAGAAAATCAACTCTCTTCAGAAAAAAGCAAACTGTACTAAAATAAATTCACAAAGCTAGAGTAAAATTCTAGTTCCACATCTGTTTCGGATTCCTAAAGACATGTGTACAATGGCTTCTATATTTCAATTTGTTTACATGTTTGTATAAACGTTCTAGGTAATATATCATCAAAGACTGTTTCACAAAGGAAGGCACAAAAAGGAAGTGGTGGTGTGTGTGTGTGTAGGTTATCCATGGAGAATATGTAAATCCAAAGCTGTCCTATGAATTGCAATAAGAATACTTAGATGTAAATGGAGGACTGGTTGTCATACTACATTTTCTATAGAGAAACCCATTGGTACTAGCACAAAAGTTTGCCAAGAGCTTTATTGAATATCTTAATGTAAGTATGGCCATACAAGTGTACATTTTCTTTCCTATGCACAACAGCAGAATCCCACCTTATATCCCAAGTATCAAAGGATGAAAATATGTACTAGGACAGCAATTTATAGATACAATATTAATCCACTAATAGGCAAAAAACCTTGTGTTTTCTCTGAGATATTGTACTGCCCTACAAATTTGTCAAAATGCAAACACAATTTGGGTTGGTCTTTCACAGTCCAATCCACTTCCTGTGTAGCTTGGAAGAATTTGGTAACATGTGCCTCTGAGCATATGGTGAGTGGTGGCAACACCTGCCATTTCCAAAGATGGAGAATTACATTTTTGTATGTTTGTTGGTGTGCTTCTTACTTTGGTTCTTTCCTATGTTACTATTGTTTCTACAGAGAATCTAATCTAGGAAATTTTATTTCCCTCAATATTCATCCTAGAAACCGGTATCAAATTTATTTTTATTAATTTCAAAGCCTTTTTATCGGTCAATGTCATATGATGGTGAAGACAGCCTTTTGTGTTTCAAATTGGAAGTTACGTTCTATTTCTATTTTGGGTACACTAACAATTGAATCTGAAACTGCAGTTTGATGTAAAATCAGATTGATTTACGATATGTTGCTACTTAAGCAATGACTCTAGCTGTGGGAAAAAGTAAACTTGGCCTACCCAAGATGCATGTTTTCAGCCTGCTACATTTTAAATCACTTCATTTAAGGCAAGGTGGGCACGGTCAATTAAAAACATAGAGCATACCTAGAATTTTGCTAGAATATATTTCACCTCCCACTGTTTTATCTTGTAAAACTGTAACACTCTGGATGTCCACTGGAGACTGTTCTGCAGAATAGTGAGTGCTATTATTCCACAATTGTTTTTGGAGTCTTTTAGTGTATATTTTGCAAAATGTGGCTGTGCTTCACATATTCACAGAAACAGAAGCAAAGTGACTATTTGAACAATATCAACTGTATCTTAATATTGTTGCTTCCTCCCTGCTAAAACAAGATCAGCACAACACATGTCTTCTTTCTATTATTTGGGCTCATTGCAGGTGTTGCCACCTCTCACCATATGCTCAAAGGCACATTACCAAATTCTTCCAAGCTACACAGGAAGTGGATTGGACTGTGAAAGACCAATCCAAATGGTGTTTGTATTTTGACAAATTTGTAGGGCAGTACAATATCTCAAAGAAGAAGTCAGGTCTCATGCTCCCCTGATGCGTTCACTATAGCTGCCCAATTTCCCTGCTTTGTAAAGTTTGATAGAAATATTTGTGGGCTATAGGTACGCTCTTAAACTGCAAGGTTTTTTGCCTATTAGTGAATTTTTCTGCTTTTTAATCTGGGAGGTAAGAAATGGGATCCTGTCCAAGTTTGTTGAGAATGAATTCATCATTTGCATGCTTATTGAGTTCAGTGGGATTTATTTCTCAGCAATCATGCTTAGGGTAGGTGAAACTGACCACAGGTGATGAGGATGGGAGGCGGAGGAAGGGCAGAGGGGATGAAGGGGATGGGAAAAGGCAGGAGAGGGAGGGGAGGAGGAAGCCAGGTTTGATCATTTGTATGATCATTTGTCTTGCACTCGGGTCCTGCTTGTGGGCTTCCCCCAGGCACCTGGTTGGCCACTGTGAGAACAGGATGCTGGACTAGATGGGCCACTAGCCTGATCCAGCAGGCTCTTCTTATGTTCTTATGTTCTCTGAGTTCAGTGGGATTTACTCCAATGCAATCATGGTTAGGATAGGTAAAACTGACCACGGAGGAGGGGGAGGGGAGAAGGAAGGATGAAGGGAGGGCAGAGGGGAGAAGAAGGAGGGGGGGAAGGAGGGGATTGTAAGGGGAGGGGCAAAGGAAGGGGAAGGGGCAAAAGGGAGGTGATGGGAGGAAGGAGAAGGGGAGGGCAGGTTTATCATTTGCATGCTTATTGAGTTCAGTGGAATTTACTCCCGTGCAATCATGCTTAAGATAGGTAAAACTGACCATGGGGAGGAGGGGGAGGGGAGAAGGAAGGAGGGGATTAGAAGGGGATGGGGAGGGAGGGGCAAAGAAAGGGGGAGGGAAGGGGCAAGAGGGAGGGGATAGGAGGGAGAAGGGAGGGTGGGTTTGATCATTTGGATACTTTTTGAGTTCAGTGGGATTTATTTCTGTGCAGTCAGGGGCAGGGAGGGGGAGGGGAGGAGATTGAGTGGCCGGGCACTAGGCAGAGGGGAAGCCCTTTTTTACCAAAAGGAAAATGTTCTGAACAGTATCATTGTTTTTCAGCATTCCCCCCACCTTTTTATTCTACAGCAGGCACATGTAGCCTCCCACACAAATTTAAAACAAAGCTGTCCCTGGCCGCATCCACACCAGACCTTTATTTAACTTTAGACATTCATGGCTTCTCTCAAAGAATCCTGGAAAGTGTAGTTAGTGAAGGGTGCTGAGAGTTGCTAGGAGAGGCCCTGTTCCCCTCACAGAACTTCAGTCAGAGTGGGTGTTAAACCAGTCTGGCCACTGGAGCTCTCTCAGGGGAATTGGAGTCTCCTCTCAGCATCCTTCACAAGCTACACTTCCCAGGATTCTTTGGGGAAAGCCATGACTGTCTCATGTGAAATAAAGCTCTGATGTGGGTGTGGCCCCGTGATTAGGCAAGCCAAGCAACTGTGAGTCTGGGTTTTAGAACACTGACAGTTGGTTCTTACTGAGCATGACCGACACTATGATTGACTTCCAGCCAAAATTTCTTAAATTAATTAAAAATCAGCCAGACATTTTTTTAACTTTTAAACTGTAGAAGATGAAGGTCAGAGTATGGGGCAAGGTCAGTCATAGGATTACAGGTACTCTGTAAACATGGCTGATTTTTAATTAATTTCAGCAAATTATGAGAACTCTGACAGTAAGAAGTCCAAAAGGGGTCTGAGTTTTCCCTCTCTCTTTTTTCACTTTGAACTCTTCATTCTCTCTGACTGCTTTGTGTATCACCATGAACATTGACAGGGTTGTTAAGCAGGCGTTTCTGAGTTTAGGACTATACATTTTGTAAGGTTTTGTTTTGAAACAAGCTTATGGGAAGCCTCAGAATGGCATGGGGTATTTTCAATTTAATGTTGCGGAATGTGAAAAATCCATGCTGGCTATAGTATGCAGCCAGTCTCGTGGCTGTATAATACATCTTTGTATGGGACTATGGACTTGTATAAATAAATCAGTAAGGTAGCAACTGGTTAGCAAGAGTAACACATGAATATTGTTTGTAGATTCTACAGAATGGTGATGTTGCTTCTATTAGTTTTGGAGAGGGCAAAACCAATTATCGCTTTTATACTTAAGATAAAAAAGGAAAATAATTAGCAAGTGTTTTTTTCAAGATTATTTGAAATGTTTAACCATCCCACTTGCACTCACCTGAGACCAAATCTATGCCATATTCTTCCTTTTTTATTTATAAAAATTATATCCTACTTTTTGTAAAAAGATCTGAGTGGGTTACAACAGTAAAATGCTAGTTTTACAAGAGTAATCATATCCTAACAAGTTTAGGAACTAGAATGTACTACCAATAGAAAAATAGAATTACATTAATAAGTTGGGCATTAGTTTAGCTCTATGAATGTACAAAGCAATGCTATCCTCTAATGTAGCTATGGCAAATCATAGCTCCTGAGTGGGGACATTTATGCATATCTACTCAGTCCCATTGGACTCACTCCCAGGCAAATGCATATGGAATTTCAGCCTGAATCTCTCACTGTGTAACTACCTCCCTTTTTAAAAAATCCTTTTTAAAATCAGATCTTTATTCTGATTGGAACTACTATTACTGCAAAAGTGGCAGAGACCACACAAACAATTCCAGAAGTATATGAAAAGAAAGTTCAGTAAAAATCCAGTTATCAGTATCTCCATTTTGATTCAGCAATGAATGAGAGACTGCCTTTGAAAAATTCAATCCAAAATATAAAAGATAGTGCTCAATTTCAGTTTGAAAGACAGGGAGAGGGCAGGTGCAATGGATTCCCTACAGTTAGTCTTTTCTACTTCCAATTCCACTAGCGTGCGAACTTACATGGTCGGTGATAACAGAACTAGTTCAGACATTGTTCATTTACATTTGTTATTCAATGGAATCAAAGAGTGCTTAGCTATCAGAGTTGTCACCCAATTAAATAAATCTTAGCCAAAAAAATCAAATGAGTTTTATTGAATCATCAATCAATCAATCAATCAAGGTTGCATATTTACCTGAGAGTAAGCATAATTGAACGCAATGTGACTTACTTAAGACCGTAAGAGCAACCATGCTGGATCAGGCCAAAGTCCTATCTAGCTGCTCATATTTTGTAGTAACTGGTTCCTATGATATTGGTGGCAATATATATAGCCACTACAACTAGTAGCCAATGACAGCCTCATCCTCTGTGAATTTGTCTAATTCCCTTTTAAAATTATCCATGTTGGTAGCCATTACTACACCTTGTAGTAGCAAATTCTACAGTTTAAGTATGTGCTGTATCCTTTCCTGAGTCTTCTACCATTCAGCGTCACTGGATGACCCCGTGTTCTATGAAGGCCAGCTTGCCTGGTGAGGCAGAGCCACAGCGATAGCCTCCCGACAGTGTTGTCACTGCTGCTTACCAGGAAGGACGAGGCACTGTTTAGGCTGTGCAGATGCACCAGCAGGAGTGCTAGCTTGGCTCCACTACTACACACCGCCCCAGCCTCACTGCTGGGTCTCCCCTACCTCCCATGGTGTCACTGCTGACACTGTTACTGGAATGCTATTGCTACTGCTATGGCTCTGCCCCATCAGCCTAGCCACTCCTTGTTCTACTATTATGACAGAGGGAGGAAAACATGTCCCAAATCCACTTTCTCCACACCATGCATCATTTTATAAACCTCCATCATATTCCCCCTTATTGACTTTTTCCTAAACTAAAAAGCCACAAACGTCGCAACATCTCCTCAGAGATGAGTTGCTCTACCCCACTGATCATCTTGGTTGCCCATTTCAGTACTTTTTCCAGCTCCAAAATATCCTAGTTGTATAAATGCATTATTTATAGATTATTTGCATTTCTAACCCACCATTCACTACAGGGTCCCAGGACACACAAGTCAGAATAGCAATCCAAAATAACATTTAAATATACAACTGCAGTTGCAGGTTCCGTTGGATCTGCTGTCACTTGAGGCACAGGTGGCCTCAGTGGTGCACAGCGCCTTCCAGCAGCTTAGGCTGGTGGAACCATCTGGACAGGGATAACCTGGCAGAAGTAATCTATGTAGTAATCCAACCTTAAAGTTACCCAAGCAATGCACTTTATGCGGGGCTACCTTTGAAGATGGTTTGGAAAATGCAGCTAGTGCACAATGTGGCTGCCCGATTACTGACAGGCATGAGGTGAGATGATCATATAACACAGATCCTGGCACAGCTGCCGTGCCTGCAAGTTTCCAAACCCAAGTCAAAGTGCTGATTTTGGTGTAATAAAGCCCTGATCAGCTCAGGATCCCAATATCTTTTGGAGTGTCTCTCCCAATATGAACTGACCCAGACCCTTCAGTCCTTCCCTTGGTATCCCCTGCAATAGCAGTTAAGAGTATGGCAAGAAGAGCAAGGGCCTTTTCAGTTGTGGCTCCTCACTTGTGGAATGCTTTTCCCAGTGAGGAGCATCTGGCACCACCATTAACATCCTTTTGGTGACAGGTAAAAACTCCCAGGCATTTGATGGATAATGGTAAATGATCTGATGTTTACTGATGAATGTTTTCCACTCCTGAAATTTTTGCTGCTGTTTCTGTTTTATGCTTCGCTCTTAATCTTTTGTAAGTTGCTTACAGACATTTTTTTTGGTAATAAGCACCTAAAAAAAACCAAATAATAAAAACTGAATTAAAACCATCAAGTAAGATACAGTCACCATCCTTATGAATACCAGTTGCTGAAAACTGGGGAAGGGGAGAGTGCGTTTGCCCTCAAGACCTGCTTGTGGTCTTCTCATTGCACTGTAAGAATAGGATGCTGGATTAGATGGGCCATTGGCCTGACCCAGCAGGCTCTTTTTATGTTCTTATATTGTTAACTTCAGCACTCCAGAAGGGAGGACCTTTATATTAATCATCTACTCCTGAATGCCTGAGCAAAGAAGTATGTCTTCACTTGCCAATGGAAAACGTAAGTGTGAGATGCACCTCAGTGCAGAGAGCTGTGGTAGCCCACAGCTTAGGGACTACCACAGAAGTCCCCATCATGTTTCCCTGCCCTGTAAGCATAACATGACAGCAGTAATGAGACTGGCTGTTTTATTTTCAATTCTTTTTCTAATGATTACCAAAATGGAGTTCACCTTTTTCAAAGCAGCTGCAAATTGGGTTGACGTTTTCATCAAGCTAACCACCACGATTCCAAGTCCCCTTTCCTGATCAGTCGTTACCAGCTTAGATTGCATTAATGCATATGTAACATTATTTATTTATTATTTGATTTATATCCCGCCCTTCCTCCCAGCAGGAGCCCAGGGTGGCTCCTGTGTCCCAAATTATTTTTTTTTTGTCCCAATATGCATCACTTAACACTTGCTTACATTAAACCACACCTGCCATTTTAATGCTCACTCCCTCAGTTTGGAATTCTTTGCTAACCCTTTTTGTTTTTACCACCCCAAATAATTGAGTGTTGTCAGCAAACTGGGCTACTTCACTGCTCATTCCTAATTCCAGAACATTTCTGAATAAATTAAAAAGCATTGATGCTAGTACAGATTACTTTTTTAGCTGTGGCTCTTCATCCAGTAAGTTACAATTAGCCTCTTCAGTTCAGGATTTTAAACAGGCTTTAAAAACCCATCTATTCCAGTTTGCTTTTTCTTGATAGTTTAACAATACTGCTGCTGAAATTATTCTATTTTTTTAAGCTGAGCTTTAACAACATGGGTTTAGTTTCCTGTGTTTCAAATAGCTGATTTGCTTTTATCTGCCTTATGATTGTTTCATATCTGTATTTTATGTACTACTAGGGTTTGCACCCCTGCTCACTTTGCTTGCCAACTCGGCCTACCTCCACCCCTATCCAAACTGCACCCCTCCTCAAATCCCTCACTCCCCCATTGTAACCCCTTAGGCCTTCCCCTTTCTACTTCATACAACTACTAAACTCCCTTTCACCTTCACAAACCCATTTCTGAAACTGCTTTTCCTTTCTATTCTACAGCCCCCTTTGCACCCCATTTTCACTTTCACCCCTATTTCCATGCCTCTTTACTCCTTCCACACCCCACATTTCTCAAATGCCCCCTATTGCTCCTCCGCAGCACTGCAAATATCCTTTCCCTGCAGCCACTTCCACCTGCCCTGCCCCAATTCCTACTTCTCTTCAGCTTTCTTTCCCACCAGCCCATCACACACCTGTCTTCTTCTCTCCCATATTTCACTTACCTCGAACTGCCTCCTTTACTCCCAGCCAGTTCCACCTGCCCCCTCCCCAAATCCTCCTCTTTCCCTCCCCCATCACCAGAGTAGGCAGAGTAGGAACAGTAGAGAGGACCGGAAATAAAAAAGGGAAGACATATAGTACAGACACAGCTTCCAGTTCCTAGTACAGACACAGCTTCCAGTTCCTATATTGCCCCACACATTTACCACAGAAGAACTGCCATGGCTTCGGGGTGTAACAATACCCTATCTGGGAATATATTGAAGAAATTCCTTTCCTGGGCAAAAAAAAGAAAAACATGCGAAGTGTAAACAGTGCAAGGAGGAGATGCACGGCCTAGCTGCAAGAATGATGGAACATTTTAATGAAGCTTGACACAGGCAATCTTACGTACTATTTCCCACATTAATAAAAATCAAGTTATATAAACAATTACACAAAGTGTACCTTCCTTGTAAAATGCTATATTGAGTTGTAAATTAACATGTTTTAGTAATCAGATTTGCATCATTGTCTAGGAAATACATGAAGAACTGAAAGTGAAAACTTTATTGAAATCAGGGGTTTCTCTTGATCATTTAAATCAATCCACGCTGCTGCAAAAGGCCAACTGAGTGCAAAATAAAACTCCTTCCCACCCCATGAACCAGAAACTAACCATGTCCACAGCAAGAGTTCTTAAAATGAAGGAGGGTGGGTAAGTCATTGTGCACATTGAGGTGATTGGAGTGGGATTTTAACACCTTGGTGTGACCCACAGGAGAGGAGTCTTCTCTTTGGTCCACACTGACACCCCCCTTCTGGCCAGCTACCACGTATCTAGGGTTGCCAGATCTCTGTTTTTCAGCCTGAGACTCTGGTTTCTGGAGGTCCCCTCCAGGTCTCTGGCTGACTCACCTTAATCTCCAGACTTTCAGCTTTCATTGAAAAAAAATTAAGTTTCTAGGTGGTCTGGTTCCAGAGATACACACCAAAACGTCAGCCGCCCCCCACAACTTCTTGGTTGCTCTAAATTCTGCTCTAATCCCTGCCCTTTCAGGTTTTTAGCCAATAAGAAGTCAGGGTTGTGATTGACAAGAAATGATAAAACCAAAAACGTAGAGTCAAATTGAATTATGTGCCTTAAAGTCGATTCTGACTTATAGCGACCCTATGAGCAGCGTTTTCATGGTAAGAGTTATTCAGAAGGGGGTTTACCATTATCTCCCTCTGAGGCTGAGAGGAAGTGACTGACCCAAGGCTCAGAAACATACTTTTTCCTGCTTTTCTGAACATCTCACAGATTGAGTAAGTAAGCTTTCATTTGTTTTCTCTCCTGTGTGTAGGAGTCAGACAGGTTTAAATGTTGAAGAGGGCAGTGTTTTGCAAACTTCCCAAATTGAAGCTTTAACCCTCTTTTATCTTCTCCCAGGCATTTTAACAGCATTTGAATAACATGTGTTTTTAACTTGCTTATCTGTTTTTACGAGTTTTAATGGTTTAAATTTGTATACTTGTTTTTAATGTTTTTAATTGTTGTAAACCGCCCAGAAAGCTTCGGCTATGGGGCGGTATATAAATGCAATAAATAATAATATTAATAATCTAGTATTTGATTTTCCAGAGTAAACATACCCAGAGTAAACTCCATTGAATTCAGTAGGACTTCCTTTTGAGTAGACATGGTTAGGATTGTGCTGTAAATTGATGGGACTTTTGAGTGAACATAGGAAAGAATTGTGCTTGTGTTGTATATCTTTCTCTGCCCCTCCAGTCCTATTTTTAAAACAATTGGGCAGGGCTTACTTAGGTATCACTGTTTTTATTATGTTGGAAACTAATACTGATTTTATTTTTTTAATCTTCTGCAATGATCAACTGGTTTTGACAATAAACTATTATATGGGGTGTATGTATTTTTACATCTCCAATGTGTGTGTGTGTGTGTATGGGAATCTTTTCAACAACGCAGTGAGGTAGGGATGCAGTCTGGAAACCAAGGCAGCTCACAATAAGAAATAAATCCTTTTAAAATGCTATAACCATAAAAACAAGTATAAACAGTTGCAAAACAGCTTAAAGTGGCATGATTCTGAATTTTGGGTTGCGTGAATGAAGTTGCTTATCACTTGAGGTTGCAGTTCTGTCCCTGTTTGAGTAGGCCCCACTGAATACACTGGGACTTGCTTCTGAATAAATAAACATAGGATTGCACTATAAATATCTTTACAGGTTGTGTAAATAATGAATATATTTGATAGTCATGCTTATACAAATATTTCTTCATTTATCATATTTTTGGTTTTTGGTTAAGAATCCTGACTGGTTGTGAGATGCTTAGTTTTCTGCCTTACTCATAGGAATCTTGTTGTGGTTGGTATGGTATTGCATTTAAGAAATCATCACTGTCTTTTGTTCTTCTTTTTCTATTTACATTTCATTTACCTTTATCCTCACTCCCTTTCATCCATAACAGCAACAACAGTGGTTCCATGCGCTCTGCTCAACCTTCTTAAACCCACTGATGATTCACCTTGTTGTTTGTTTCTTGTCCAATAGTGGTAAAGAGAATTCACATACTGGGCAGCGTGGTTGCAATTGTTATTGTTCCTAAGCTACTGCCTATGAAGGTAGACCAAATCATGTGTGCTTTCTCTCTGTCAATTATATTCACTGGAATTGGGTTGGCTGATAAAGTGAGTTTATAGCAGCTCACAGGGGAGACAGAAAAGGGTAGAGAATCTTCTCATTACTCAGACCTCTTTCTGAAATGAAGGGTCAAATCTGCAAAGAAATTTGGATGTTAAAAGGTAGGGGCAGGGCATTCCAGGCAGGGGGTTGCCAACCCTACTTGGATATGGATATCTTTGTAGAGGATCCCTTGTCAAGCTTTACCAACAATACAATCTAAACCATATCTACTGAGAAGTAAGTCCTGTTGAGTACTATGGGGCTTAGTCCCTTAGTAAGTGTGTTTAGAATTGCAGCTCTTCGGGGGCATCCATCTTTATTCCTGAGTGCTCCCATCTAACATCTCCTAGGCTCCTTTCTTCCTACAATGGCCTTTGGGTGACTGGCCTGGCCTGGCCTGAGGGCACTTGAACCCTTTTTGCCAGAAGCTAATTGGCTAGAATAAATGTTCCCTACCCAGGCTCCATCTTTTAGCTAAGATTTCTATCTTAATTTCCAATCAGATAAATGTTTTCCTGCCCCATGACATCACTTGGACCCTCCCCATGACATCACTCAGATCCACCCCCAAAATCGCAGGGTTTTGGATGCTACTTACCTGGCAACCCTACAGGTATGGGATTGGGCAGAGCAGAGCTAATGGGAAGCATCACCCACAGCCACAACAAACCTGGCCAGCTCCATCCCCTTCACTTGCGTAGACAGCACAAGTGCACCCGCTGCCAAGAGTTCCCTTGAAATTTGGAATAAACTGCAGCTTTCTGTAATGTCTGAATATGGGAAATTGATTTGTTCAAACAAAAGTTAGTCATGTCAATCCATGATTTAATGTCCTGGTTTGTGAACTAACAGTGATTTGAACAAACTGCAGTTTCCCATATACAGACATCATGGGAAACTTTGAACCTCACTCGCAAAAAGAGAGGGGAGGGGGTTAGACTCTATGGCAGCCTTTCCCAACCGGTGTGCCTCCAGATGTTGTTGGACCACAACTCCCATCAGCCTCAGCCATTGGCAATGCTGGCTGAGGCTGATGGGAGTTGTGGTCCAACAACATCTGGAGGCACACTGGTTGGGAAAGGCTGCTCTATGGCCTTATAGGCACCTTCCAACTCTACTATTCTATGATTCTAAGAAGCTTCTAGGACATAAAGAGAGAGGAAGAGTAGTTCCCTCATGTACTACCCAAGAAAATTCAAGAAGACATTTTCAGGCTGAAACCAACTCTTAAAAAAAAAACCCCAAAAGAAGCAATTAGCATATATTTTCCTCTATGGATTGAGAACAGTTGGGGAAGGGTATTGATAATAAATTATCCAGAGGGGAAAGAGTTAAGGGGACCATCCCCATAATTTCCTTCAACGTATAACCCCCTGAGGCTTCTCTTGCTTAAAATAAATTTGCTATTGGAAAGATACATACAACTGCACCCAAGCCTAATTTGAGCATGGTGTATTTTGTTTATATTTTTATTAGGCCTCACCCCAAAAAACTTGTAAAATATTATTTTCAAAGTTAAATAAGTCTGTATGTACTGTTAAAAGAATTTTCCTAAGCTTTAATTAAGATCCCAATTATAAAAAAAGTCAACACTATTCAGAATCAGAACAAAATGAGCCTTCAGTAGAATGAAACATCCGACTGAATGTTTTCAATACTCTCTAGAAAATAAACATTGCTATCTCTTGAGGGCGCAGTGAGCAGATCTGAGCATGCTTCTTTTAAAAGCAATAACCATCAATATGGCTTCCACTTGTACTAGACATCTCTAATGCTTTGAGCTGCATTTTCTCTGGAGATAAGTGTTGTCCTGAGAACCAGAGCATGAAGAGGACAGAAAGGCAGAGCTGAACTGTTCACTCATGCTCCTATTGAAGGGACAGCAGTCTTATCTTTATACAAAACAGAGCCTTAAGCACTAAAAGGAAAGTTTCATAAATCTTTTCCTGCCAGTTTTGTCAGTTTCTATGCTTTCCTGTTCTACTGAATTTGATTAGAATCAGTTTTTGCCATATAAGAATCTCAGCGACCCATAATGACTAAAGAACATTTCGAAGCCGCTCTGAGTTGCAGGATATTTCCAGCTGCTAACATTGCTGATAAGAACTAATGATTCCTAATAGTACCAACAACACTATTTTCACAGTGGATACTATAATGCTTCTTTTGTTTTGGCAATACTTAAACAGTCATGTAGATGTTGATAAGTACACAGATACTATATAAATGAAGCAATCTTGCAGGAACTATGGCAAACTACCCCACATGGAGAAACAATGCATTATACTGCTTCCCTTTTGCAGGACCTAAATTTTATGACACTGCCAAAACTAGCCAAAATAAAAAAATACCACTGTAAACAATTACACAAAGTGTGTTAAGACAGGAAAGAAAAGGCATTTTTGTGTGTTTATGGTGGTAGTTAATATTACTAATCTTCACAAGAAATAAAAGCAAATAATAAAAGTAAAAAAATTAGAAATATACAGTAATTTTGGACACAACAGTAAAAATGGAATAATAGACTGAATACATAAAATATAATAGCATGTGTCATGGGGGGAAAAAGAAAGGAGATAACAGCATACCTTGGAAAGGCAAAAACTGTTATCGGTGAGTGGAGCACCAGGGGTTCTGCTCAGGCAACAATGTCAAAAGCATAGCTTGACTAGACTCTCAAACATTTCCTGGGGAGAATTTAATATGCCAGATCTGGGAGGGAAAGGTAAAAAAAAAAGGAGTACAAGGAAAGCCATAGAAAGAAGCAATGTCCCATAGTATCCTTTTTCAGCATGCTTCTCCCGGTCTCTTTTCAGGCCAGGGAGAGGGGCATGTTGGGAAGGAGAGACAGCAAAAGGAACAGCAACAGTTAAGGAACACCTACATGACGTGGGCATGTGTACAGTACCAGCAGTGCTGGGATCAGTATATACCGTAAATCCAGATGTTACCTCTTCACAGTAAACTCTTTCACACCTGTAGCAGATTGGTTAAACAGTCTGGAGACACAGATGCCACTGTTACTCAGATACATTTACAGTTTGGGGATGACTGTACTAGAATTTCCCTACAAAATAATGCAGGATGCAAGGGCTACATTGCGCCCTATGGTGAAGACAGTAACAGTGACAAGGAGTTATCTGGACCTCATAATCATTATCCAGTTGGGCTGAAAAAAACAAAACAGAAGGGGATGATTTCCTGTCATATGTGTGAGAGTATTGCCTGGTGACAGCAGCAGGTTCGAAGACATTCAAGTATTATGCCCTGAATATTTGGAGTGGTGAATCTAGATAGATTGTCCAGAGTGGATAAAGTCTACAAGGCACATGGATTATTATACAGTATTTATGAGTAGTGATGATGCAAAACTTCGTAACTAGGGAACTGTAGGGGGAACTTCCCAGGAGGATCCCTACGCCTGTGCAGCCTCTGAGACGAGCTCCGTCTTGGATGAAACTTATCCAGATTAAATTCAGTCAGAAGGCTCTTTTCTGACTGGGAATAATTTCTTCCGGTTAAAGAAGAAATGTGAGATTTCCCACATAGCTTTGTTTTGATTGTTGGAGTCTGGAATTCGTCAGAATTGTCTGTCTTCCAGCAGCTCAGACAGAGCGAGGATTTTTATGCTAGCTCAGCTGGATAAGTGACTCGTTTTTTTTTATACGGACTAACAGGCAAACATCCTCCTGTCTACATTCATCATTTTCTTATCTATACAGCTAAAGAGATTTGTCAAAGTAACAGCAATTGAGATAACCTAGGTGAGGTAAGACTTTCCTTTTTTTATTCACGGAACTAAGGGGGAAGAAAATATAAATAGCTTATCTTTTTTTTTTATTGCAAAAAGCTGACATGGAAAATAGCATTTTAAAGGTTACAACGGACGAGAGATTTCTGATTGGAAGAGATAAGAAATCTTTTTGATGTATGGCTGGGACTATTTTTTCTGATCTACTTCTTTTTTTGACGAATCTGCTCATTCTGTCTGCTACTAGCTATTTCGACGCTGTGAACTAAAGCCGTTCTTACACTTCCGGGCAGATAAGAGATATGGGCTGTCTAGCATGTGACGTTAGTTTGTTGGAAAGATTAACTCCTTTGTAACTGGTTAAAGAAACAAGCTGCTCTTTGTTTGGGATATTGAAAATTGAAGGAGTTTTGTTCCTTTGGCTTTAAGAATGACAATTAAGAAGATCATGGATGTACAAGAAGGGACTTTATCTCTAGACATGTTTCAGAAAATAATGAATGGGATTAACTCAATAAAACAAGAACTGAGAAATAATAGACAAGCGTGGAGAATTGAATTTCACGAAATGAGACAGGAGCTGAAAGAAACTCAGGATTCTATGAGAAAGGAGAATAAAGATAGATCTGGAAAACAAAAAAAGGATGAAAGAGAAATTAAAGGGAAGGTTCAAACTATGGAGATTGGCTTAATTATGGACATGAAAAAAGATTTGGATTTTCTGGCTGTGATGGATCCTGAAGACAAATATTACAGTTTGGAATTCAGCACTGTCCCTGAAGGAATTGAAGAGATTGGAGATAAAGATATTATCGGTTCAAAAAAATTCTTGGACTGGAAGGATTTGATGGAACTTGAAATGGAGAAAGTTAACAGAATTAATCCCTGTTTTGTGTCAATGGAAAAACCTTCAAGAGATGTACTAGTGTATCATGTGGAAAAGAGGAACAGAGATGCGGCTTTGCAACAATACTTCAGTGATACGTTTGGATTTGATGGCAAGAAAATATCTGTGATGGAGGAAATTCCTATCAGACTTTTATTATATGACTATGACAGCAAGATTTTTGGGTGCGTAAAGATGGAAGATGGAAGATGGACCCAATATGGATAATGACAGAAGAGCGATTTAAAATTACTGGACTTAGTAGATTTGATGAGTTGGATTAATTGATATGTTTATTTAGAAAAAAAAATTGATTGACATATATCTCAAGGATTGGAAACTTCTCTTTGACTTTTTGTGGAAGATTAAAATGATATGATGTTAATGAGATTTGAAACCAATTAAGATAACCGTTGGAGGAAGGTGATTTTATAATCTATTAAGAGATAGGTTTGTTATATATTATAGATTTATAGCTGAACTATGACAAATCGGAAGTCAATATTCTTTCTTTTATATATATATATATATATATTTCTTTTCGTATTGTACTAGTTATTGATTTGTATTGTTTTGGTTTTGAAAATTGGAATAAAAATTAATTGGAAAAAAAAACTAGGGAACTGTAGGGCAAACTAAACAATTTTCTCCCCCCTCCCCAGCTCTTTAGAAGCTGAACCCAAAGTCCACCAAGGTTGGGCCCAGCTTATTAAAATGCTTGCCTTGGTACCATCATTTCCTGCAACTGCCCCCATCCCACAAATACAGTATTCCTGGTTGCAATGACAGCGGTAACAGTAGCCAGAGCTGTGGAGTCAGAGTCGTGGAGTCAGAGTCGGAAGCAATTTTGAGTGGAGTCGGAGTCGGTAGAAATATACCGACTCCGACTTCAAAATAAATTTTGATTGACAATTTTTTAAAAATATAAATTCAAAATGTCAAAGAAACTTCCCATGAAGTCAGCTGTAGTTGAGCATTTCACCATAACTCAAAATGGAAAACATTTTGTGTGTCAGTGTATGACACAGGACCCAGATGAAGACAAATGCTGTGATGCCAAGATCAGCGCATATTCAGGCAGCGATAAAAATGCTCCTATGAGAGCTTCCAATTTAAAAAGACATTTACAGCCCTTTCCAGGGCTGTGGAGTTGGAAGCAATTTTGGGTGGAGTCAGAGTCGGAGAGTAGAAAAATAGAGGAGTCGGAGTCAGAGTCGAAGGTTTGGCATACCGACTCCACAGCCCTGACAGTAGCTACAAGATATCTGCAGACAGGTGGAGCTTTTCTTTTCCAATGAGATAAATGGCTTCTCCAATCTCCTTGGTCACAGTCCATCCTACTTTGAGCAACAGGTTGAGGATGCTGCAACAAAAATTTCCATAATGCAGCTCTAAAAAAATAAAACCCACACCTGTGGATCAGAAGATGACTTTTTTTGGGATAAAACATTTCACAAGAAATGGGGTGGGGGACGAGGGGGAGAATAAAACTGCCACTGATTACCCCAGCAAATACATACTTTACCAATTTTATAATTTTCTAGATATTTCTAAAGTCTGATAATGTTGCTTGATTGTTAAGAATCAATGATTTTTTGTTTTTACTGCCCTGTAGGTTTGTGTGCCTATGGCCATACTACCCTGAACAAGCCCAATCTCATCTGATCTCAGAAGCTAAGCAGGGTCAGGCCTGGTTAGTACTTGGATGGGAGACCACTTGGGAATACCGCAGGCTTAGAGGAAGACCGCAGGCTTAGAGGAAGGCAGTGGTAAACCACCTCTGAATACCTCTTACCATGAAAACTATGAATACATCCAAAGGATTCATAGGATCACCAGAAGTCGTAACTGACTTGAAGGCATATAACAACAACAAATAGGTTAGTATAACCTTAGTTTTCTAGTCATTTATCCCAATGTGTACAAAATTTCTTGGTTTTTGAAAATTGTATTCCACGTTGTCCATTTATATCAAAAAATGATAGAGTTTTAAAACATAAAAACAAACAAACTTATGCACATGTTCCTAGGTCAACTTTTAAACAGCAAATTCACTATAGTTGGAATATAAGAGGGCCAGTAACTCATCCCAACCATGATCCAGAAGAGCCAGTAAGTTACAAGGGGCATTCTTAGGGGCATTTGGGGCACAGCAGTTCCTATTACCAAAATACAAAACCATTTTTACCTTTAGTAACATAGGAAGGTACTTTATACTTACTCCAATATTAGACTATTGGTCCATCTAGCTCAGCACTGTCTACACTTACTTGCAGAAGAAGATCTCCAGGGTTTCAGGCAGGAGCTTTCCCTAGCCCTATCTGGAGATGCTGGGGACTGAAACGGGACCTTCGGCATGCAAAGTTGATGATTTACCACTGAGCTACAGCCTTCCCCTTAAAGTGGAAGCAGAAGAAAAAAATGATGTAGACAAGGAAGATGTTAGTCCAATGCATTTTGGATCCTACTGGTTCTTCTTCAGGGCAATTCAGAGCACAGTGGCTCAAAATTCAGCTGTCCTGCTTCTATTTCTTAAGTACTTTTTAAGAAATAGAAGAGGCAGCACAGCTGAATTTTGAGCTCCTGTGCTCTGAATTTCTCTGAAGTAGGACAGTAGTTGGGTTAATTAAGCTATTTCTTTTTTTGCTTCTGATTCTATAACAATACTGACCTTATGATGTATGAAATTCAGTACATATGAAAGTGGCACCTAAGGATTTTTGTCTACCAGCTCAATTGCATATATATAAAGTTATAGATATAAATACACATGTAAATACGCAACCTGGATCTGTAACCAATTCCATTGACTTTGCATTTTCTCAGTTTAATACATGTTGATAATCCTCTCTTATCTATTATTATCAAGCAATAAATTACTGCGCAAAATGTCTGCAACCGCTCCCCCTTCCAAGATAGAGAAACATCATTCCTTGAGGTAAGCTCTCCAATATTTTCAACATGTGAAGAAATATGTCATCTCCCACAGCAGGAGATTATAATGCTTATAATTTGTTATTTATTTGAACAATCTGTTTGGTTGGTTTTAAAATGGAAGCATTTAGCTACAGTGTTTATCTGGGTAATGAAACAAGAAATAAAGCTAACTACCACAAAGGAGGAGGGAAGGGGGAAACTATAACAGCCAACAAATAACCACACAGATTAAATCTGGAAGGCACACAATTTTTCTTTCAAATCTAACTCTCTTCCATTTATCCCACATGAATCATTCCTATATTAGATTTTTTAAAGTTAAAGGCATTTAGAAAAAGGGAAAATAACACTACCTCAGTGTGTTTTCAACTACATAGCAGAGACAATAGAGGGTAGAAACAGTAGTATTCAGCTAAGGCAAGCCTATGCTTTCCAGGAATGTTTAATAACTCATATTTAAATTATGATTTTCTGCAATCTATGACTTCCTATCCATTTCCACAATATTTTTTTATGGAAATCAGAATTATTTATTTTCTGGCAGTAACATCCCATTACTTTTGTCAAAACTGTTTTCATGTGTTCAGTCATCTCTGCATTCTTATAAACTAACTGAATAAGCAATTAACATTCACCAGCATTTTAGGCTGGAAAAAACCCCTCCATCCCACTGTTGCTAACATAACCTCTGGAGGCGTAAGCTAGTGCAAAATGACTGCATCTCTGAGTCGGGGGAGATAAGAGAAGTGACACAGATTAAAACAAATTGTTGATCCACACCAGAGAGGAGCTAGGCAAACAATAGAAGTAAAAGCATAAATGTCAATTTGGGATGATAAAGGATACAATCTAAATGTAATATGAGAGGCCTCCAGACAAAAGCAAGAAACAGAAATTACACATTACTGAAATAGCACAATGTAATAAGTGCACGCATGCGCAATCACATACACATGAATATGCACACAGAGAAATCCACACAAAAAGGCGAATTGCTCAGTAACATAGATTAACGATGAGCACAGTTATGTTGACAAAATATCCTAAACATTTCCTATGTAGATCGTATACAAAGCTTACACTCTGGGCAAGTTTGTCATAATTTTCAAAGGCTCTCATATTTCCTGTCCCTCTTTCTGCTCCCTCTGGATTAGCGTCTCAGAGTAAGTATCCATGCAGGAGATGTCTGTGATGCCAATGCATCCTTCCTCACAGGAGAGCACTGCCAAATGCTTGCTATTTATCCAGTGGAAAAACTGAATAAGGGCATTTTGACAAGGTCAATATCATATCATTTTTATTAATGGTCCTCATCCTGCATTCTTCTTTTTCAATCCCATCCAAGTAGGTCCATAAATACGAAAGCTATTTGCTTGATGAATCAACCAATATCTAAACACACTAGCATCAATTCCACTAGCATTTATAGAGACAAAAAAGACAGAGTAGCCCAAAATGTATCATGAGTTAACTATCTCTAAGCTAGCTAAGTTCAGTTTACACAGTTGTAAAAGGGAACACACAGGGTATAAAATCCTATCACAGTCCCCATTACAACCATGGTGATAAACAACTTGGAACAAACCAAACATTTCCACCAATTCATTCATCCAACTTAGTGGGAGAATGTGAATTCTAACATAAAATCGTTTATGTGCACCTATTCATTCTTCATATATTTTAAATGAAAAATGGAGCTCCAGCCTGCAAAATGTAGAGAGAGTTGGGAACACAAATTGTAGAGAAACCACCTAAGCAGGGCCTTGCTTGAACCATGTGCTGTGGCAGGAAGGCAGTGGTCTCACTTGCTTACCCCCACCCCATTTAATTGATCAAATATAAAGGGGGGGAACCAACATTTGCACCAACATTTCTGTTAGTGGAAGATTCCACTATTTCCTCACGCTTCAGTAAGTGTGTAAAAGTGTACTAGAAAGGGAACATCTCACTTCAGTCAGAATTCAACTACTTAGTCACACAGCACAGAAAAGCAGGTTTCCAGGAGTTGCCTGTTACAAGATTAAGATCATTCAGAAGAAAAAGAACAGGAGCAGGAGTGAAAGCACCAAAAGTGTGGCTACGATGTGGTAGGCTCTCTACTGATGGTGTAATGCACATGTATCTGGGAATAGAAAGAACTATATTGACCAGATAATCTAGCTTCCAGGTATTTAATATCCACTTCACCAAAATTAAGTCAATTTATATCAGGTAAAGGTAGTCATCCATTCGCAAATATGTACATTTGTTGTAGATTAACAGACATTGTGAGTTACCGGAATCCCCCTTGGGATTACTTTATGACAGAACAATGGCCTACAAAGTGCACTTGAAAGCTGACAGAAGTACCAGTATCCCAATGTACATAATAGTTATTCAATGAGTATAACAGAATGATATAACTTTCCCATTGGTAGCTTTGCTTTTAACATTTATTTTTATGGGCAGTGAATTTGTCACTTGCTTCTGGATTCAGTTTCATAATATTCAGGGAAAAGAGTGCATCTCAAGTTATTAGAAGATGGAGGATGATCCATCATTCTGAAAATGTTGAGATCTTAAGAGGAGAGTGAAGGAAATTATTAGGAAGGTCAATTCCTTAAGGAAGCTTGAAGCTTTTTAAAGCAATTATAAAACCAGCTCTCATACACTTCATGTTAGATATCAACAATGTATCTACTTTGGCAGGAAGAGAGAGCTCCGAACAGCTGATTTGGTTTTGAGGTATTAGAAGGAGAGTCTGAAGGAAACATTAGACAGACTGTGAGCACTTGCATCTAGTTTGGAAGGTCTGACAGGCTTCATAGAAGGGGACACGCTAGCTGGGTGGTGATTCTGCTGTAACTATTTCAGGTGGGTGTGCTAACTTTTAATAGTTAGAGTGTTGGACTAGAATCTGCAAGACCAGGATTCAAATCCCCATTTCACCATGAAGCTTACTGGGTGAGCCTGGGTCAGCCACAGTCTCTCAGCCTAATTTATCTCACAGGATTGTTGGGAGCTCCTTGGAGGAAAGGTGCGATATAAATGAAATAAATAAATTTCCTTTCACATGTCTTTTATTTCAAGGTTTGTAAACTCCACATTGTATAACATTTTAAACAAAAATTCAATGCAGTTCTTACAATTGCTGTGCCAGCATACCGCTACTTAAGAATGGTGTGCTAGTAGACAACCAATAATAAAAGGCACTGTTAAAATGGAGAGGGGGAAATTTCTAGTTGGACAGTAAATCATTATCTCTAAAACTCAACAGATGTCTCCAACAATAAATGTAAAGAAAGTGATTATATAATGCAGCACAAATGAACCACAGCTAACCTGTAGAAAGAGGGAATGAATCATCTTATTATCTCTTTCCAAAAAAAGTGCACTACCTCCTTTGACAGAGCACAGTGCAATAACCTACAGTCCATTTCTGTTCTTTGACTTTTTTCATGGGTCTAAACTTTTATGGTATTGTGACCTCTGACAATGCAAGTCATTAATGTCAATGACAGACTTAAAGTTTCAGTTAAACATATATTTTAAAAGGGAAGAACCAGGAACCAAGTTGAAAGCAAATTTGCCAGCTTCAGCATTCTGAAGTTTGAAGCCTATGTTCTGTTCTCAATAATGCACAGGCCACATCTTCAGTCTGTGGGACAGGCTATTTAGGATAACAGAGAGATTGCAGATTTAATAAATCAGTGATCTTGCAAGAAAATTTTGTAATAATTGTGCAGTAATACTATTTAAACAAGCTGGAACCATAAACCTTTGGATAAAACACTACGTACAGTACATATATTGCTCAAAGTACTACATTTGTATTACCTCAGAGACAGTTTAATACTGGAGCTAGTACTATATCTTCTGTATGATTCATTCATAATCAACAGTAGTTGGATGTTAACTTTTCTTCTCAGCCTAAGGACAACAGAGAAGACCAGTAATAGCTTCTCTAGTAGCAGTAACTGTACAGAAGTAAAGTACTGCTGACATTACTTGCAGTAACCTGCAGTAAACTACTTAAAATAATGTTTGTCTAGCACTTCCACAGGTTCCAAGTATTTCACAAGCATTATCTAGCTGTACTCCTTGCAGCAATCCTGTAAAATAAAATATCATTCTCCCCATATTGCAGATGGGGTGACTAAAGCATAGAGAGTGTGACTTGATTAAGTCCACTTAGCAACTGCATTGACAGGGGTGAGACTTTCTGATCTGTAGTTCAGTCTCTGAGTCATTATGCTGCAACAGCTTTCATACTGCCACCATACAGCACCTCTGCCGCTAGCGGGATTGCCCCCTGGGGATCCCCTTAGGGAGTCCTGAGGGCGAGAGTCCTACCCCTCCTATTTTTTCTAACCAATCTAGAGGAGATTGGTAGTGGGGAGGGTATATGGTGCATGTGTACTTCCAGTGCAGGGTGACAGCCTGTGCAGTGAACTGAATGATAGGAGAAAGTCACCAGATGGCTTCAGAGTGAGAGTCTATAACTGGCAGAAGGCTGGCCCTCCCTGTGTGTGAGATGGGGGAGAGTAGATGTGCTCTGTGTGAAAGATATTGAGTGGGACTGACTGTCCCCAATTCTCTCAGAAGCCTACTAGAATAATTGGTTCAGGTAGGTTTTGTTGGTGGGCTCTTGTTGGGTCCATATCAGGTGTTTAGGAAGAGTCTTAGTAAGGAGAAATATGGGTGATGCTACCCCAATTTCAGTGATCATGGGTAGAAGGAGGTATAGCCATGGGGAGGTGGTGAATTAACATAGAAGGCAAGGGTAAGGCTATCTACACCTTGTTCCTCGCTCCCACTGCTCTCATGGATAGGTTCCTCGTTACTCATCTGCTGTGCCCACTGGCCTATGTGTGTTATTCTTTAACGCCAGATTGATGATTTGATCATGGATGGTGCCGATTTGGTGTGCATTACCGAGACCTGGGTGGTTGAGCTGGGAGAAATTGATCTGACCCAGCTTTGCTCATCTGGATACTCACTGCAACATCAGCACAGGCTGCAGAGATGGGGGGGCGAAGAGGAGTTGCTGTGGTCTACAGAACTTCCATCTTTGTCACCAGGAAACCACTCTGTCTTGGAGCTGGCTGTGAGGGCCTGGTGTCGAGCCAAGGAGACACAAAACTAGGGTTGCTGCTGGTGTACTGTGCTGCCCGGCAGCTTCTCTGACCAAGCTGGTGGAGGCCATCTCGGCTGTGGTATTGGAGGAGTCTGGAACTATAGTCCTGGGTGATTTCAATGCCCATGCTGAGGCTGCCTGTAGTGTTCCGGCTGGGGACTTCATGACCTCCATGACGACCATAGAGCTGTCTCAAGTTATCACCAGCCTGACGCATAGGGCAGGGCACACCCTCGACTTGTTTTTTGCTCCAGATGATGGGGTGGCAGTGGATGTCACCCCATTGTCATGGTCAGACCACCTCCTGGTGAAGTTTAGACTTACAGCTCTGATCCTCCCCTGTAGGGGTGGTGGACAGATTAAGATGGTCTGCCCCTGGAGACTAATGGAATTGACAAGATTTGTGAATGCCCTGGTGATCCTGTTGAAGAGCAGGTGATCCTGTTGAAGCCCTTGTCACACTGTGGAACAGCAAGGCACATCGGGCTCTTGACACAGTTGCCCCTGAGCACCCTCTCTGGCATTGTGGACCCTGGTTTGCACCTTGGTACACCAGTGAGCTAAGGGCAATGAAACAGGTTGGATGGTGGCTAGAATGCAAATGATGGAAGACGTGCTGTGAGGCTGATCAGGGACACATATAACATCATGCCTACTGTGCTGTGGTGAGGGCAACAAAGAAGGCCTACTTCGTTGCCACTATCGCACCCTAACCTAGCTATCCAGTGAAGCTTTTCCGTATTCTCATGGGTCTGTTGACATCAACTCCAGGAAATTGAGTTTTAGACCATTTGGAGGCCCACTGTGAATTGTTTGCAAGGCACTTTGAGGGTAAAGTTGCTCGCCTCTGTAGCAATCTTGATGACCCATCGACATCTACTGTAGTTTCCAGTGTGGTGTCCTTTACATCTACTGCAACGTCTTGGGAATGGTTTCAGTTGATGTGGCCTGATGATGTGGACAAGATGCTTGCGACAATGAGGCCAGCAACGTGTCCTCTCAACTCTTACCCTTCTTGGCTTATTAAAGCTTGCTGGGGGTGGGGGGTTGACCAAGTGGATCCAGGGTGTGGTCAATGCCTTGTTGCGGGACAGAGTGGTTCCAGCTGCTCTGAAAGAGGTGGTGATCTAACCACGACTGAAAAAGCCCACCCTAGGCCCATCGATTTGTGACAGCTACCGACCAGTCGCAAATATCCCCTTCTTAGGGAAGGTGATTGAGAGGGTTGTGGTGCAGCAATTGCAAGTACTCTTGGATGAAACAGATTATCTTGCCCCATTCCGATCTGGGTTCAGGTCTGATGGATGACCTATCGGGAGAAGGACAGGAGGAGTGCAACCCTGTTATTCTTATTTGATCTCTCGATGGCTTTTGATACAATTCACCATGGTATCCTTCTGGGCCAACTTGGTGAGATGGGTATTGAAGGCACTGTTTTACAGTGGTTCCGATCCTATCTCCAAGGTAATTTTCAGAGAATAGCATTGGGTGATTGTCTTTCGGCCCCCTGGCAGTTGTGTTGCAGAGTGCTGCAGGGTACCACCTTGTCCCCCATGCTATTTAACATCTATATGAAGCCCTTGAGATCGGTCATCAGGAGATTTGGGGCAAGGTGTCAGCAGTTCTCTGACGATACCTAGCTCTATTTCTCTGTAACATCTGAATCAGGAGAGGATGTGCAAGCCCTGGACAACTGCCTGGACTTAATGGTGGGCTGGATGAGGGCCAATAAACTGAGTATGAATCCTAGCAAGACAGAGACACTGTGGGTTGGTGGTTCCCAAGTTCGGAGAATTGGTCAGTTGTCTGCTTTGGATGGGGCCATACTACCTCTGAAAGAGCAGTTCCACAGTCTTGGGGTGCTCCTCGATTCTTCTTTGTTGCTAGAGGCCAAGGTGACCTCTGTGGTAGGAGTGCCTTTTACCAGCTTCAGTTGGTAAGATAGCTGTAGCCACTTCTGGACCAGGATAGCCTTACCATTGTTGTCCATGCACTGGTAACCTCCAGGCTGGATTACTGAAATGTGCTCTATGTGGGGTCACCCTTGAGGTTGGTCTGGAAGCTACAGTTGGTACAAAATGTGGCGGTGATGCTGCTCACTGGGGCAAGGTATATCCAACACTTTACCCCACTGCTGAAATAATTGCACTGGCTACCTATTAGCTACCGGCTAAGTTCAAGGTTCTAGTTTTGGTATACAAAGCCCTATACAGCTTGGGACCAGGATAACTGAAAGAACATTTTATCCTTTATATACCCAGTCAGTCAGTGCGCTCTGCAGATGAGGGCCTCCTGCAGATACCATCTTATTAGGAGGTCCATTCCGCACAACATAGGAAGTGGACCTTTAGTGTAATGGCACATACCCTTTGGAATTCCCTCCCCTTAAATATTAGACAGGTGCAATCTCTATTATCTTTTCAGCGCCTACTGAAGACCTTCCTCTTTCAACAAGCCTTTTAAGTGGAGACCTTATCCCAGTTTGCATCTGTGCTGGAACTGTTTTGATATGTTTTTAAACCTTTTCTCCCTTTTAAAAAGGTGTTTTTAAAGCATTTTCTAAAATTAGGTTTTAAAGATGTTTTGTTTTAATATATTTTAAAGTCTGTTTTTATTATGTTTTAAAGTGTTTTTAGTGCTTTTGTTTGCTGCCCTGGGCTCCTACTACTGAGAGGAAGGTTGGGATATAAATCAAATAATAAATAAATAATAAATAATACACCAGCTTTCATACTGCTGTTTGAAAAGATAGATAAATCATTTATTAGCCTGTTAGGTAGGTCATTATTATTCTTTCCATATTATAGATGGAAAGCAGAGGCTGAGAGAACATGGCTTGCCTAAAACCACCCTCTGAATTTACTGGTGAGGCAAGATTTGAACTGAGAATTTACCAGCTAAGAGCTCATTCTCTTAACCATTCCCCTAAACTGTTCACCACTGAACCATATGAATGGCTATATTTGCACATAATGCTAAACCATGGTTAACACTGTAAGCATAAGCTGGAATAAGCCTGAGTGAAACTTCAGGCTCACATGGTTCCTGCTTCCCTTCCGTCTCCTCCCACATCCTGAGAGAATGATTTCATCACCATTTCACAGAATCTCTGCTCATCATTTTGTACTGCTTTAAAGCTAACCCTAATCAGTTTTTTTTTAAAGAAAAATCAAACCATGGGTTAAGAAGCATAGAACATCTTTTTCTTATATGCATTTAATGTGTAGTGGTTATGCAGTGAAATGATTTAAAACACAGATAAAGTGTATGGTTTAAAACACAGATTAAGCAGTATAGTGTGCAACTGAGTTTTCCTTATAAAAATAAGCTTATGCACTGCTGCTGACAGATTCTGTGAGGAAGCTGGGGACCTGAATGCATTACACACTCACTCCTGCAGGGCTGGCAGGTGTGGGATATGTCAAATAAATTTATTACATTCTGTGTTAATAATTAAAATTATAGAAAAGCTAGATGAAAGTGCTCTACATCCAGCTAATTTGAAGCTACCTTATGAGACAATAACAAGCTTCTAACAGTTTTTATTTTATTTTATTTAAAAAAATACACTAATTATGCTTAATGTTCCCTGTCGCATTAGCTTTCATGGTAATTATATTTCAAAACTTTTGCAATTAGGGTGCAGTTAATATTGTGGAATATTGCAATTATTTTTCATTGTGACACCTCTATTGAAAACTGGTGGCATAATGATCACATTGTTCAACTAAATCAGAACTGTAGAAATATGGCAAATGAACCAATTACAGATTATTATTTCTAATTACAGATAATGCCATTTTCCATGCTTTTGTCCAAAATAATTTCTCAAAAAAATACACACACTCACTCTCTCCTGGTCACAATCCAAAGGAGCACATGCATACATTCCATATCAACATATTTTCCCTTTTGAGAAAGTGTCCTAAGTTTTTTTAAAAAATAGTGGTTAAGGGATTTAACATGATTGTTTTATAGGAAATCTGAGCAAAAAAATGATGTGTGTTAACTGTGTGAGAAGAAACTGCTTATTGAACTCGGTAACATTCATTCAACTTTTTATTTATATTAATATTCTCAGACTGTGCAAGTGAGAGGGCACTTCTGCACATTTGGGGATAAACTTAATAAATTCTTGAGGCTTTGAGGAGAACTTTAGGAGCAAGGGATTTACATTTTTAGCAGTCAATGAGTCAAGTATTTTAATAATTGTTTTTATAGTGTATTTTAAATAGTATCTTATTATTGTTATATTTTGATGTTGCTTGGTTTTTGTTGCTTGTTTTTTGATTTTTGATTCTGTTATATTTACTGTATCTATATATCTTGCTTGTTTTATCTTTTATGTACACCGCCCAGAGAGCCTTTTTGGCTTAGGGCGGTATATAAATTAAATTAAATAAATAAATAAATAAAATAAGTAATAGAAGCTTCCTTTTTCACTCCCCCTTGCCCCTGCCCTGCTTTTGCCAGTGTTGGAAAGGGATGAGAACAATGGTTGAGGAAGCATATTACATCATGATGCGGAGTCCTTTATCAGAAGCAAAGTGGGACAAGAATAGTCACAGAATGGAAGAAGATGCCTCTCACTACTTTCCTGAGATAGACCTTTTTGTTTTAAAGGGGTGGAGTTTAAAAAAGAATTTGGAAAAGAAACTACACAAAACTGTAGTATGTGCAATGTCTACACATGCACTCCATTTGTTTCAGAGCTCTCAGTTCTAATTGAACTGATGTCTACACAAAGACATTTATATAAACACATAAATATAGGGTTACCAGGTCAGAAGCATCCCAAACTCTGGGATTTTAGGGGTGGGCCCTAGTGATGTCACAGGGGTGAGTGATGCCATAGAGGCAGGCCTAAATGACATCATAGGGGTGGGCCCAAGTGATGACATTAAGCATGATACATTAAGCCTCAACCACTGTTGCTTGGAGTTGCAATTCAAACAAAAAAAAATCTTTGATTGGAAATTAAGATAGAAATCTTAGCTAAAAGATGAAGTCTGGGTAGGGAACATTTAATCTAGACTACTTGCTTCTGGCAAGAAGGGTTTAAGTGCTGCCAGCCCAGTCACCAGAATGTCATTATAGGAAGAAAGGAGCCTAGTGTTGTGGAGATGTTAGGTGGGAGCACTCATCAGTAAAGATGGATGCCCCTGAAGGCTGCAATTCTAAACACACTTACTAAGGGACTAAACCCCCTACAACTAAATAGGACTTACATCTGAGCAGATATGGTTTGGATTGTGTGTTGGTAAAGCTTGACTAGGGATCCTCCGCAAATATATCCATATCCATGCAGGGTTGGCAACCCCCTGTCTGGAATGCCCTGCCCCTACCTTGTAACATGGCTGCTCCAAACTTCTTTACAGATTTGAGCCTTCACTTCAGAAAGAGATTTGAGAAACAAGTAAGAGTAAGAATATTCTCTACCCTTTTCTGTCTACCCTGTGGGCTGCTACAAACTCACTTTGACAGTCAACCCAATTCCATTGAGTAATAATGGACAGAGAAAATATGCATGGTTTCCATTGAACTACTATCATATCTAAGTGAAATGCAAATTGCAAACAACAACAAAAGACAGTGATGATTTCATAAATGCAATACCATACCAACCACAACAAAATTCCTATAAGGCAGAAAGCTCAGCATCCCACAACCAGTCAGGATTCCTAACCAAAAACCAAAAGTAAAAAATACCTGGCACCCAGTCAGCCAAGGTAATAGAAATCCCCATGCAGCACAACCTGACCCAGGGGCTGCAGTTAGTGCTGAATGCTGTGGTACAATGGCTGACATGAGTGAGCCCCTATCCGCAAATAATACCTCTTCACTGTTTGCCGATTTGCTACCAGGCCAAGTTCAAGATGTGTTTTCCATGTTACATGTGCCACATAGTGCTTTTTCTGCTCTTGTAAGAAATCAGTTGTTTAGAGCGGCAGCACCTACGCTTTGGAACTCCCTGCCTATTGACATTAGGCAGATGTCTTCATTGTGCTCTTTTCAGCAACTCCTAAAAAACATTTTTGTTTAGCCTACCCAGGCATGTAGAAGCTATTGTGTTTTTTATCTGTTTTTAACTCATTGTTAGTTTTTTATTATTTTGAATGTTTTTAAATACTTGTCTTTAACTGTTTTTGCCAATAATTTTATTGTTTTAATTCCTTCTGTAAACAGCTTTGAGTTTTTTTACAATAAAAAGGTATATAAATGTTGAAAATAAAATACATAAATAAATTTTGGAGTCACTGTGGCCCTTGGGTTTCTTTCCACTTTAAGGAACAAAGGAATCTGCCTTATACCGAGTCAGGCCATTTGGTACCATCTAGCTCAGTGCTGATGGCATGGACTAGCATTGGCTCTCCAAGATTCCAGGCAATAGTCTTTTACAGAAATTGAACTTTGGGCCTTTGCATGCAAAGCATATGCCCTACCACTGTGTTACAGTCCTTCCCATTTTAAAAAAGGATCTTTTAAAATTGTTATTTTCAATTTACCAATGAATGCACATCATACATAGGGCAGATCCACACCATTCATTTCAAGCACATTCAACACACATTTGAACCACATGAATCACATCACAGAATCATGGGAGCTGTAGTTTGTTAAGCGTGGTGGGAAGCTACACTTCCCAGGATTCTTTAGGGAACATCATACACTTTACTTGGTTTCCAGTTTCCGGCAATGGCAGTGTTATCATCAACTCCCACTCCCTGTTGAGTATTTTCAATTTTATGTGGGTTTAGACGAAGACAGAACAAAACAAAACAGACCTAGGAGTTTGCTTTATCCGTGGTGTTCTGCTGGTATTTTATCAGTGGAGGAGGGAGTCTTTTGAAAAGGAAGAACGTATACGAAGCAAAAGCATGTAACCGTCGAAGGGAGCCAATTAAGGAGAGTAAGGAGTGGGTAGAAGTGAGAAACGGAAACCTCTTTATCTCTAGTAAAAAAAATCTGTTTTGTTTTGAAAGAATTGGTGTTAAGAGAAGTCTAGTATGTGATGGAGCTCTAGTTATATTATATCTACACCCGTACAGCCCAACCGTCAACATTAAGGGGTAGTAGAAACAACAATAATGACCTATTAGTTATGTAGGTCTGAAGTCATACCCCTCCAATATAACTCTCCTTAATTTAAATGATGAGTAGGTTTGAGCAAGGAATAATTGTTTTATTAACCCCCTTTTGTGTTCGAGCAGCCCCCCTGCTCCAACACGAAACAAACAACTAAACCAGTGAGCGTGGAAAATCACATAAGAAGCTGAAGTAGTAGCATAAGTGGTTGATGAGTCTTCTGTTAGGTTTCAGTGTCTAATTTTACCAGTTTTCTTGCAAAGAGGACTTTAGGTACAGAAATGGGGGTGCCACAGCATCTGATTGTCCTCATGCGCAACCTGTACTCTGGACAAGAAGCTACTGTAAGGACAGAATATGGAGAAACCGATTGGTTGCCCACTGGAAAGGGTGTGAGACAGGGGTGTATTTTATCACCCTACTTGTTTAATCTATATGCAGAACATATCATATGGAAAGTGGGATTGAACCAAGATGAAGGAGGTGTGAAAACTGGAGAAAGAAATATTAATAATTTAAGATATGCAGACGATACCATATTGCTAGCAGAAACCAATAGTTCAACGGGTTTCTGCAGGCTATATATATAAGCAACCAGTAAACATCAGAACCGGATGGGCAAAGATGATTTGCTCCACCAATGGATCAGGCTGCATACATGATATGCCAGATGATTTAAACTACAATACTATGGATTTTTTTTAAAAAAATAGCATCCTCTGCATGCTCAACCAGGTAACCCTCATCTTTAATTTCATTTTGCAAATGTCAAATTTAGTATCTTGCCTCTCATATTCATATGACAGTTAGTGTGACAAAGCATTTTTGCCAGCTCACACTGCAATTAACTCTCATTTTTTGCTCTAAGGAGTGATGGTAGGTTTGCCCATAGAATGGAAAATGGACTGAACTGGATACTTCAAAGCTCCACAGAGTGCATAATTGCTAAAATGAATTGAGTTCAATGATTAATTCTCTCAAAAGATAGCTCAAAACATGGAGGCCTAGCAAAGGGAGCTTGTACGAACATTGTGAAACCAATCATAAGCTTCAAGCATCAGTGATATAATTGGTAATTGTCTGCTGGCCAAGGGGTATTGAGGGTCCCTAGACTCTGGGATGCTAGAGTAAACCAAGTTTTTCATAACCAATTCATTGCAGCACCCACTGCACTCTTGACAACAAATCCCAACAATTCCATCACTCCTTCGCTTTCTCATTATACAACGCAGAAATCAGTTATTATAAACCTTCAACTTTTTTTCAAATCAAGACAATTTATTTATTTATTACATTTATATAATGCCCCATAGCAGAACCTCTCTGGGCAGTCTACAGCAATTAAAAACATTAAAAACAAATATACAAATTTTAAAACACAAAAAACAATTTAAAAACACAATATAAAAATAAATAAAAACAATTTAAAACACATGCTAAAATACCTGGGAGAAGAGGAAAGTCTTGACTTGGTGCTGAAAAGATAGCAGTGTTGGCACCAGGCGCACCTCGTCAACATCATCATTCCATAATTTGGGGGCCACCACTGAGAATGCCATCTCCCTTGTTGCCAGACTCCCAGCTTCCCTTGTAGTAGGCACCCGGAAGAGGACCTTAAATGTTGAGCGTAGTGTACGGGTGGGTTCATGTCGGGAGAGGCGTTCTATCAGCTATTGTGGTCCCAAGCCGTGTAAAGCTTTACAGGTTAAAACCAGCACCTTGAATTGAGCTCAGAAACATACAGGCAGCCAGTGCAAGCGGGCCAGAATCGGTTTTATATGTTTGGACTGTCTGGTCCCTATTACCAATCTGGCCGCTGCATTTTGCACAAGCTGCAGCTTCCAAACTGTCTTCAAAGGGAGCCCCACATAGAGCGCATTGCAGTAATCTAACGTGGAGGTTACCAGAGCATGGACAACAGAAGCCAGGTTATCCCTGTCCAGATAGGGGCGTAGTTGGGCCACCAACCAAAGTTGGTAGAAGGCACTCCGTGCCACCGAGGCTAGCTGAGCCTCAAGTGACAGAGATGGTTCTAGAACCCCCAAGCTACGAACCTGCTCCTTCAGGGTGAGTGCAACCCCATCCAGGACAGGCTGGACATCCACCATCCGGTCAGAAGAACCACCCACTAGCAGCATCTCAGTCTTGTCTGGATTCAGCCTCAGTTTATTAGCCCTCATCCAGTCCATTGTTGCAGCCACGCACTGGTTCAGCACATTGACAGCCTCACCTGAAGAAGATGAAAAGGAGAAGTAGAGCTGCGTGTCATCAGCATACTGATGACAACGCACTCCAAAACTCCTGATGACCTCTCCCAACGGCTTCATGTAGATATTAAAAAGTAGGGGGGACAAAACTGACCCCTGCGGGACCCCATATTGGAGAGCCCGCGGTGTCGAGCAATGTTCCCCAAGCACTACCTTCTGGAGACGACCCACCAAGTAGGAGCGGAACCACTGCCAAGCAGTACCTCCAACTCCCAACTCCGCGAGCCTCTCCAGAAGCATACCATGGTCGATGGTATTGAAAGCCGCTGAGAGATCAAGGAGAATCAACAGGGTCACACTCTCCCTGTCTCTCTCCCGACAGAGGTCATCATACAGGGCAACCAAGGCTGTTTCCATGCCAAAACCAGGCCTGAAACCCAACTGAAATGGATCCAGATAATCGCTCTCATCCAAGAGTGTCTGGAGCTGGCCTGCCACCACTAGTTCAAGTACCTTGCCCAGGAATGGAACATTTGCTACCGGCCTATAGTTTGTTCTGTCACTATGAAATTTGGCTGGAGAAGCTACTTTGGTTGGCTACAATCTAGCCAAATTTTAGGTTTTCCTCTTCTTATTCAGCCCCTCGCTACTTCACCTGCATACAAATGCCTAGAAATTTATCAAATTCCTCTTCAATCTGATAGTCCATGATCCTCCTTTTCTCTACTGCATCATGGGACAGATATACCAGCTTCTCCTTCTATATATAAATATCTTGGGAAAATAGAAGGACCTACCTTTCAGCGCAGCTAACAATGAAAACAATGAAACTTGCAGCATAATTTGGTCCCAAATGCTTTCAAAACTGAACAAATGAAGATAAAGCTGTCAAATATTTTCCTTGCAACGGTGCTGGTTTGAAAGACAAATATTCCCCTGTCTCCTGAGTCACTCATGGGATGTTTAACCGTGATCAGGAGTTTTTTAGATCTCTATCTATATGCTATGTATATAATTTGACTGTCATCATAACAGTGAAAACATTAGACAAACCAACCTTAATGAAGCAATTATCAGTTTTAAATGTAGGTCAAATAGTCTAGGGTAAAAGTATATACCTGGAAGAAACATATATATGTTATACCAATAGCAAAAAATAATAACATGTCTGCCGAATTAAAGGTCACAAACCTTGGGAATACACTATGTTCAATGCAGGAGTACAGACTGGAAGGAAGCAGCTCAAAGCAGTGACTCATGCAGAGACATAATGATGGAAACTTCATCTGAATAAGGCAATTCTAGTTTACCTATGCTTTGAGAGTAACAGAATGATCCATTCACATTCAACCAGAGACCCTTCCTTATGCTCCAAGGTATGTTTGACAGGGATATGAGAAATAGTCCCTTCAGTGGCTGGAATTAAGCTCTGGAACTTCCTTCCTAAAGAGATCCATTTAACCTCCTTTCCGTTAGCCTTTTGTTGACAAGTAAAGACACATTTGTTCAGATAGGCCTTTGGCAGATATGTGGCTTACTGTGTAAACATAGGACATTTAATCATGTCTTAATATTGCTATCCATTCCCTGCTCTCCTAAGTGGTCCCTTATCTCCTTCACCATGAGACCTGTTTTTGTGCTGCAAGGCTTTGGAATGAATTGTGTTCCTCAGGGCACCATTTAAGCTGCAACACCAGCCCCATAACCTGACTGAAAACCTAGTCAGCCAGCCTCAAAGACCAATGAAGCTTAAGTCATTCATGCACTTGAAAATTATCCTGATTTATATCTGACATAAGCTAATTAAAAATTTTTTTGCATTATTTGACTAATACTACTAGTTATGGATAATTCAACCTCTGTTTAAAAAAGCCTTCGATAACTATTGATATTCTATTGGTCGCTTTTTTCATAATTCCGCTTCACAGTAACAGCTGTCAGCAAAAAAATATAATAAAAGATATTTGACTTGAGTAATGGTTTTGAGAATCCCCAAATTCATTTAGCAGGGACCTATAATCTTTTTGATAAAGAAATCATGGCTCCTCAAGATTCATACTATTGGCACATGTGTTTTCTAGCTTTTTGTATGTCAATCCTCCTCTATTTCAGAAGCATACTAGGATTTTATAAACATGCAAGACCCTAGATTGCTACTTTCTGACATATATGTGACAGCTAAATCTCTGCTAAACTACTGCATGATTCATTTTTAATTAAGGAAGTACTGAACTTGTAATCCTTCAAAACAGCCATTCTGTCAAACAGAATGCTCAAAGAGACACAAGTGTGTTCCTAGCATTTTTGAAGGGCTATATAAACAAACAAACCTTAATCCCTTTTCTTAAATACACATAGACCAGTTTGGCTTCTGCAATGGACAGCTCTGACAAGATAGTATCTACACAACATTTTTTTAAAATGTGTATCGTTAGCTTTTAATTGTCACTATTTTAAAAACTAACCCCCAAGTGTAGACATGTTTATTTTAGGAAAAATCTTGATTGAAACAAAATGATTCTGAACTCAGCCTGTCTACTATAAACTTTGTCTATTGCATTCATACAGGTGTCATTATTTTAATTACCAGATCACTAGCATATGCTAATTGCTTTATCTTCTATGATTTTTTTTTTCCCCTAAAGATAGGGTATTTCAGTCTGTCAAGTTCTGTAACAAATCTCGAGTCACTGTACATGTGCTGTCTTTCCAGTACATGACACTCTCCAAACAATTCCACTTAAAGGAAAAACAGTCAAACAAAAAAGAGTAAGGCTCATCTGTGGATTTCACTTTTGATCTCTAAAATTGTATATTCTTAAAATGTATGTGGTCCTCATGCTGTTGTTTAACCTTGCAGTATCAGATTCAGAATTGACAGTAACAACAGCCACAATCTACTTTCTCTGCTGCTGGTAAGGGGCAACTGATAATGAAGGATGAGGAGTGGAAAGTAAAGAAATGTCTTAGAGATCGTGACCATTGTTTCAAATTCTGAGGCTGCTGTCAAAGGGAACTTAAAGCATAAGGGCTAAGTATGTTGTAAAGTTCATCTCACTTTCCATTTCACCTTTCCATTCACTTGCCATTCAGTAATGACACCTGAGATCTTTTGCTTTTATTTTATTTTAGGTCTGTTGACAGTAAAACATTGATTGATTGATTGAGTCCCCCAGCAAATACACTAGAGTATGCTATAGAGCTACTCTTTCTCCAGGTGCAAATATCCCCACAGGAGAGATGTTCACTGAAAGTTTGCAGGGACACCATTACACCTATTAGATCTTGATGCTGAGCACCAAGAGAGAAGGCAGAGAGGAAGGGGAATAAACTGTAATTGCCCATCCCCTCTCTTATTTCTTCTCCCACCTTTCTTGTTAGCTGCTCATCACTCACCGGCTTCACATGCATTGAATGGATGACTCATGGTCAATGTAAGTGCGAAAACGTCATTTGGATCTTTATTTGAACAACATAGTTTTATGAGTAGCCTTTTATAACTTTACTTATGCTGTCCCCCTTCACACTAAGTATCTTTAAAATAAGCTATGCAATTTGAATTTTAAACATATCACTGTCATGGACACCTTGTGAAAAATGTCAGTTACAGAAAAAACATAAGTTGGAAACATCTATAAGTGCAAATTATTTCTTAGCATTTTCCCAAATATCTGAAATTCCATGGCCTTGATTTGATAACTTAAATATCTAAGTATGTGAAAAATAGGAAAGTGAAACTATGCAATTACTAAGTTCTTGATACCTATTAAAATACAAATATGATGCATCCTCTACATTCATTTCTTCAGCACTCTCAAACCCCCTCACCACGTTAAGGTGTGCATCCAAGAAGCTAAGAGCAATGCCATCAGGGCTAGACTCCTAGCAGGGGCACCCAAGGCGGAATGGTCAAAGCTGAAACACCAGACTAAGATGCACCCAAACTCAGAGGAAGGCAATGGTAAACCACCTCTGAATATCTCTTACCACGAAAACCCTATGAACAGAGTATCCAAAATGCAACACGAGATAGTGCTGGAAGATGAGACCCCCAGGTCAGAAGGCACTCCCCAAAGCCCAGAGGCTGATGCGCACAGATGCGAAAGAGTCCGGAGTTGTATGACGCACACAATACGACCATGGAATGTGAGAAGCATGAACCAGGGAAAGTTAGAAATTGTAAAGCAAGAAATGGAATGTATCAACATTACAATACTTTGCATGAGTGAATTAAAATGGATGGGAATGGGACATTTTCAACCAGGCAACTACAAAATATTTTATGCAGGAAATGAGAAATTAAGAAGGAATGGGGTTGCTTTAATAGTGAGAAGTGATGTAGCAAGAGCAATTAGGAGCTACAACGCAAGGTCTGAGCAAGTTATATCAATGAAATTAAATGGGAAACCTATCAACATAAGCATCATCGAAGTCTATGCTCCAATGCAGAAGAAAAGGAATTGGAGAGATTTTATGCAGAAGTACAGGAAAAAAATTGATCACACACTAAAACAAGATGTGCTGATAATCATTGGGGATTGGAATGCAAAAGTAGGGAACAGAGAAGAATTAGGAATTGTGGGGAAATGGGACTTAGGAGACAGAAATGAAGCAGGAGAAAGACTTATTGAATTCTGTGAAGCCAATAATTTGTTTCTTGCAAACACATTTTTTTGAGCAACCGAAAAGACGACTGTACACGTGTACATCACCAAATGGTCAATATAGGAATCAAATTGATTATATAACTGGTAGCAGAAGATGGAGAAGTTCCATACTTTCTGCTAAAACAAGACCAGGAGCAGACTGCAGTACAGATCATGAACTGGTTGTATCGAAAATCAGAGTAAAGCTAAAGATGACCAACAAAGCAATCATCATCATAATAATTATTATTTAATTTATTATTTAACGGATTTATATCCCGCCCTAGTTCCGAGATTCGGAATTCAGAGCGGCGTACAAATAAACATAATCCAATTACCAAACAACATAGAACAAAACAGCTAGAACAGATAATAATGTTACACATTAAAAATGGCTGTGTCAGTGCTATTTAGGTATTAAAAGCTTGCTGAAATAAAAATGTTTTAGTCTGGTGTTGAAAATCAATAAGAAAGGAGGAGAGCCGTATCTGAGGTGGTAGATTATTCCATAACGTAGGGGCTACAATTGAAAAAGCCTTCTTCCTGGTAGCCATTTGACGAACAGTAAAAGTTGATGGAATAATGAAAGTATGCTCGTTTATCAATCTCACAGGCCGATATGGTTTATATTCTACAATTCGGTTTGACAAGTATGACGGCGCTAGTCCATGTAAGGTTTTGTAAGTTAAAACCAGAGTTTTAAACTGGTGTCGGAGTTCAATAGGAAGCCAATGTAGTTGAAAAAGGAGAGGCGTAGTATGAGTTCGAGGGCTAGTTCGCGTAATCATTCTGGCTGCTGCTCTTTGTACCAACTTGAGTGGCCGAAGGGATCTAACAGGGAGGCCAACATATAAGGAGTTACAATAGTCCAGCCACGAGGTTACTAAGGCCTGGGTCACTCTTTTAAAATCAGACATATTAAGGAAAGGACGGAGCTGACGGACAAGTCTTAATTTAGCAAAAGCCGCTTTGGAAATAGCCGCAATCTGAGGTTTTAGGGACAGGGTTGAATCCAGAATTATGCCAAGGCTGCGAACTTGGGTCTTAAGTGGGAGAAGAACTCCATCCAATGAAGGTAAATTTACAGCTTCTTGGGAGGGGTTTTTTCCAATTAGAATAACTTCTGTCTTTTCGGGATTGAACTTTAGTTTGTTTCTGTTCATCCAGTTTTGGACTGCAGCGAGGCATTGATTAAGGGGGTGGATAGCCTCTTTAGAGTTCGGTGGAAAGGAACAGTAGAGTTGGGTATCGTCCGCGTATTGATGATAATGAATACCAAATTCTCTGATGATCTTGCCTAAAGGTCTTACATAGATATTAAACAACATCGGGGATAAAACAGAACCCTGCGGAATGCCATATCGTAGTGGCCAGGGCTCTGAGTGATAATCCCCGAGAGCGACCCTCTGAGATCTGCCTTCCAAGAAGGAGCGAAGCCATTGTAAAGCCGAATCTCTGAGTCCCATTTCAAAAAGACGATCCAAAAGAATGGTATGGTCAATCGTGTCAAAAGCAGCCAATAGATCTAATAGAATTAGTAACGATAAATTACCCTTATCTAGTTCAAGTCGAAGGTCGTCAATGCAGTTAGAGCTGTTTCTGTCCCGTGGTGTGGCCTAAAGCCTGATTGGCAGGAGTCATAGTAGTCGATGGTATCAATGAACGTTTGTAACTGCATAGCTACGACTCTTTCGATGACTTTGCTCAGGAAAGGCAGATTTGACATTGGACGAAAGTTGTTTAACAGAGAGGGATCCAGAGAGGGTTTTTTTAATAATGGAGAGACTATCGCTTCTTTCAGGCATTCAGGTAAACAGCCTTGTTGAAGAGAGGAGTTAATAATTACACAAAGCCAATTGGCTAATTCAGCTCTAGATGATTTTATGAGCCATGATGGACATGGGTCAAGTGCGCAGGTCGTAGGGTTCATTCCATTTAACAACTGAGGAATATCGGCTGGTTGAACAGAGCAAAAGGTGGAATATATAGTCAGGCATACAGATTCGGACATACTGTCAATAGAGGGTGCCAGTTCATCCGTATCTAGAGTTGAACGGATCTGGGCAACCTTAGTCTCAAAGAATGTAGCAAATTCTTGACAGCGAGCTTGGGAACAGGCCATATTTGAAATAGGTTGTGGTAAATGCAGAAGACTATTCACTACCCGGTAAAGCTCTTTTGATTGGTTTCCTGCTGAGACAATTGCAGTCGAGTAAAAAGATTTTTGAGCTGCTAGTCTAGCAGAGGCGTAGGTTTTAGCCGATTTCTTGGCAAGAACTTGGTCGAGTGAACTCTTTGACTTTTGCCAGCGATGTTCAAGACACCGATAAGAATGCTTCCTCTTTAATAGTTCTTTTGAGAACCAGGGTGCTGATTTAGATCTAGTCCTTTTCAGTGGGCGGAGAGGGGCCATTGCATCCACTGTGTTTGTCATCATATTGTTCCAAGTATTCGTCAGAATATGAATTGGTTCTCCCATGAGAGGAACTGGGTAGTCATGAAGTCTAGATACAAATGTATCTGGATCTAATAGTCTCCTGGGACGATATAATTTAGTGATGGACGGTTTCTCAGAAGCAAAAGACATTGCTGATATCTTAAATTGTATCAAATGGTGATCGGACCATAGCAACGGAGAAATAACTACATTATCTATTTTGAAGTTATTGTTATCTGAGTCTGGCTGAAAAATGAGGTCTAAAGTATCGCCTTGGATATGGGTAGGAGCCCGTACTACTTGTTGTAATCCCAAAGTAGACATCATACTTAGAAAATCCTGTGCTGTTCGTAAGGATGGAGATTCTGCGTGAATGTTAAAGTCTCCCAGCACTAAAAGCTTGGGAGACTCTAATAATAATCCTGAAATTAAGTCGGATAACTCAGACAAGGATTCCATTTGAGAATGAGGAGGACAGTAAATCAGTAAAATAACAATGGGTTCACGGTGACCTAACTTTAAACAAAGGGCTTCATAACCAGGATGATGCTGACATGGTAGTCTGGATATAGGAATAGATTCACGATAAATGCAAGCTACCTCACCTCCTCGACTGCAAAGTCTGGGCTGGTGAACAGCAGAGTATCCTGGTGGACAAAGGCTAGTAAGATTGACTCCTCCTAAATCTTCTAACCAGGTTTTGGTTATACAAGCGAAGGCAGCATTTTTCTCTTTAATAAGATCGTAAATAATTGCGGTCTTATTATTAACTGATCTCGCATTACAGAGTAGGACTAGATGATCAAAGTATGTTAATTTTTTCAAGGTAGGTTGTTCCATTCCTTGAGGGATTCGAGTAGGGGTTACTATGCAGTAAGATGGACAGGGGCTCTTGGAATATTGAAGAACGGTTTGCTGATCATATCTCCCTTTTCCTAATGTTGTTGATATGGGTCTAACAGTTGTTTGATTTAGTCAGTCCATTTTGGATACAATAGATGTTAAAGAGGGTCCACACGATTCAGATCGTTGTTGTTCAGTGATTCAACAAGGAGAAGGTTCTTGAGATAAAGTTGACCCAACAAATGAATGAACAGAATTAGAATGTTCAGCAGTGATATGTTTCGGACTTAATAGTGGCAATTTTGAGGAGACAGCTGATGGTGCGGAAGCAGAGTCTGTCTCTGGTAAAAAGGAGGATTGTTTATTCTGCAAATTCAGGAGAAGGTTCTGAAGATTAGCCGTAATATCATTTTGAATGTTGAGAGGGAGGCTAGAAAATTTAGATATTAAATCATCTGTTTTATTGTCCAAAAAAATTGAGGATTGAAAATATTCGTAGTCGGAGTTGGCAGGTGCCCTTCTCGTAGCTGTATTTAGTAATTGAGGGATACAACAGATCTTCTGGATATCTGAAGCTGAGGCAGTGTGTTCACAGGAGGCAGCAGAAATATCAAATTTTGATGATAATACACCAAAATGATCTGCTGAAGATATTTGCGAATTGAAAAGTGTATGCTCTGGTATAAGACAGTAAGGAGTAGCTGTATTAATAAAATGTCTATGAAGTTTTATATCCCAATCACTAAGGCAATGTCTCATCTCAAAAAATGAAGTCACAGCAGTACTGGTTTTAAAAGTGAGTAGCACTGACATACCGGACCACGATTTTTGTAGAATTTCAGCTTTAATTAAATCAGTAGGGTTAAATAAATTTAGAGTCTGAGTCTGTAGAAGATGCTGGATGTGAGACTTAATATTGAAGAATTTATATTTGTTATAGCGATTTGCTGAATAAGGATATGGGACCTGAGATAGAATTAAAGACTTGGTACTAAGTCGTAAATTCCAAGAAGTGCAGGTATCCTTCTTTGTGCACGCAACAAGACGTTCTGTAGATTTATTGGGACAAGGAGCATCATCAGGAGCTGGAGTTAAGATCTGGAGGGTTGTCTGCTGTATTGGAATCTGTGGACCCGGGACATTTACCCTTGATTCCTGAGCCGAGGAAGATCGGTTTAGGTTTCCCTTAGTGCATTCGATAATAAGTAATTCTTCCAATAATTTAAAAAGTCTACGAAAGTTCATCTTCTTATATTTAGGTAGTTTTGAGTTTTTTATGTTTTTTGGTTTAACTGTCTTTTGGGGATTCTTAGAATGTTTTTTTCTCGTTTTTTGTTTATGAGGGACTTGTTCCTGTAGGACAGTTGAAGTAATTTTAGGAAGGGGATCGGCAACAATAGTCATAGTAGCGGCTGGGGGAGGAGGTGTCAGGAATTCTTCCGTTAAAGTTCTTAACAAATTGTTTGTTTCAGAGATGAAGCTTTTTATCGCATTTAGTTGGTCAGAAAAAGATGACAATTGTAAAAGTAAAAAGGAAGTTTCTGGAGTGATAAAGAATGTTTCTGGAGGATTGACATCACAGGAGGAGTTTAAATCCTCTAGAGGTTCATTGGTTAAAGCTAAAGGCGTCTCCTTTAAGATAGCAGAATTAACCAGGCTTGCTTCTGTCTTTCTAGAAAATGGCTTTTCGGCATGTGCCAGCTCAATCGCTAAGTTTGAGGTGGTTGGCGAGGGGGAATCTCACAGCCAATGAAGTGACTTAGGGTCCAGAGACCAATCCAAGATCTCAGAAGTGAGGGTTCTATGCTGGGGATTCAGTTGGACCCGATCGGAATCAATTAGGGTCAGCGGTTCCTTTAAAATTTTTGAGGCTGGAAGGGTACATGCTAAAGGTAAGGTAAGTGGCAATTCCAATTTTGTGTTCTTCCGAGGGTAAAATTGAGTAATCTTAAGTTGTCTGAAAGTTTTTAATTGCCAACATTGTTTAGGAGCCTGGCCTGTTGTCTGTAAGGGTCCATCTACTGGTTTAAACCTGGTGTCGTTCTCCCAAATACTTTCCCCATCTTTACACATTTTTCTTGTAAGGACCATACTGAAGTAAATATTTGTAAAATAATAAAACGTTGATTAAAAGCAATAGCGTGCTAATTATAAAGATTATAGAAAGTGCCAAACACTATGATAGCAGCCTCGGCTGTAAGCTACTGCTCTAGGCTATTATGGCTGGCTGATAGATAGTACGCCACTCCCCAGCTGCAATCAAGTTTTCAAGGCCGCTCAGCAGCGTTTTGTAATCCCGTCTAAGACTGAAATGTGATTGAGTTAAAAAATAAAAATTATATCTGAACACGACCTGAAGCAGGAGAAACACGAGAAGTAGGGCTTGAAATATACGATTGAGAAATGGGAAATGAGTTGTTTGTAGTTGTTTAAAGTTGTTTAAAGAGATAAGTTGTTTGAAGAGACCAGCTGTATGCCTCCTTCTCCTCCTCCTTCTCCTCCATCTTCAATAATGCCAAAATACAATTTAAGTAACGTCCCAGAAGCATATAAAAATCAAATAAGGAACAGGTTTGAGGCTTTAAACATAGTTGACAGAGAACCAGAAGAACTATGGAATGAAGTCAGAGGCATGATCAGGGAAGAATGCAAAAAGACAATACCTCTAGTTAAAAAGAGAGAAAGACCTCAATGGATGACTGAAGAAACTCTTAAAATGGTTAAAGAGAGAAGGAAAGCAAAAGCAAAAGGAGATAGAAGCACAGTCAGAACCCTAAATGCAACAATACAGCAACTAGTACGTAGGGACAAAGAGAACTATTACAATAGTTACTGTATAGAAACAGAAGAGGACAACAAAAAGGGAAGAACAAGAGCCCTGTTACAAAGATTAGAGAAATTAAAGGGAAATTTAAACCAAGAGTAGGGATGCTGAATAATCAACAGGGGAACACACTGACTGACCGAGATGAAATAAAAGGAAGATGGAAGCAATACACAGAAGAACTCTATAAAAGAGATGCCAGGATGACAAATTCATTTACGGAGGAACCATATGATGAAGAAACAGAAATGTTAGAATGTGAGGTGATAGCTGCTCTTAAAATACTTGGAAGAAACAAATCACCAGGAATAGATGGCATACCAATAGAGTTGCTACAAATTACTGAGATTGAAACTGTCCAAATTTTGACAAACATTTGTAATGAAACATGGAAAACTACACAATGGCCCACAGACTGGAAGCGTTCAATATACATCCCAATTCCAAAGAAAGGGGATCCCAGGGAATGCAGTAATTATCGAACTATTGCCTTAATATCCCATGCAAGTAAAGTAATGCTCAAGATTCTACAACAAAGGCTCTTACCATATATGGAGCGAGAAATGCCAGACAACCAAGCTGGATTTAGAAAGGGAAGAGGTACCAGAGATCATATCGCAAACATACTTTGGATAATGGAACGGAGCAAGGATTTCAGAAGAAAATCACCCTGTGCTTTATAGATTACAGCAAAGCCTTTGACTGTGTAGATCAGTGATTCTCAAATGGTGCGCCCAGGCACACTGGTGCGCCCTAAGAGGTGGCTAGGTGTGCCTCAAATATTATGAAAGTATATTTTAAAAATGAGAAGAAACCCATTTGTATAGGGTAAGTAATAGTTTTCTATAGTTTGTTATTTTTATTCATAGTTTAAAATATATTAATATATTTTTAATTTTGTACACGAAATGCGCCAGAAAATTTGTATATGTTTTACAGTGCGCCACAAACCAAAAAAGTTTGAGAACCACTGGTGTAGATCATGAAAAACTATGGAATGCTTTAAAAGAAATGGGGGTGCCATAGCATCTGATTGTCCTGATGTGCAATCTATACTCTGGACAAGAGGCTACTGTAAGGACATAATATGCTTATGGCAATTATGTCCCATTGGAAACTATACAAACTAAATTCCTCAGAAGCATTCTCGGTGTCCCCAGCTGTGTCCCCAATGTAATCTTACGTCTAGAGGTAGGGCAAATTCTTATAGAGTCTCGTGCTTGGATGTACAGGATAAATTTTTGGTTGAAGATGGTATTCTCCCCCTTAGCACTGGCTCCATTGACGTTAACAGACGCCTTCCAGTCAAAATGGAAACGGGCAGTGAATAATAAAATACAAGAACTGGGCTTTTCGATGAATGCTATTTTATATCTAGGCTATATTAAGGCTAAAGCAGCCATTTCCCAATGAATTAGTGATACTGAACTGCAAAATAATTTAACGTTGGCTGCAGCTCACCCCTATTTGAGGAATAATGGGAGGATATTTTCACCCGCGAACTATTTAGTAAATTTGAACATTGCCAAATACAGAAAAGCATTCACGTTAGCCAGATTTAATGTGCTACCCTCTGCATTGCTGGAAGATTCAAGAGGGTCCCCTATTGTGAGCGGGTATGACCTTGTGATATGGGGGAAGTGGAGACAGTAGGTCATGTTCTATTGTATTGCCCTTTCTATCGGGACCTACATTATATTTTTATCACTCCGATCCTACAATAAATTCCCAGGGGTCCCGATGCAAGCTATGAACACTACTTGCTGGCAGATCAGAATCCTCAGGTTACCACCAAGGTGGCCAGTTTCTGTGCAGCCACTATTGTCTGTAGGAGGAGGATACCCTGAGTATTTTAATGCTGTTTTATGATTCCCATCTTTCACCACTCTCTGCTTACTCTAGAGCAGCCAGCGGATCACCAACAAACATTGGAAGCCCTGCCTCCCCCCGCTGGTTGATGGTCAGGAAGAGTTTGAAGTGGAACAGATCCTGGATTCTCAGCGGTGCCGAGTAAAGTTACAGTACTTGATCCAGTGGTTGGGGTACACTCCAGAGGAATGATCCTGGGAGGCAGCGACTGACATGTATGCACTGGATTTGGTGAGAGAGTTCCATGAAACTTATCCAGATAAGCCCTAACCCCTGGGGTGAGGGGAGCTTTGGCATCAGAGGAGGGATGATGTTATGACCCAGAACTGGGGGTGGGCTTTGAGGAGGGGGACTCTGACTTTGAGGACAGGAAATGACATGGGGGAGGTGGGCTCACAGCATGACCAGTCACCTGTCCCCCCACGGAAGCACAGCCTGGGCTGTCAGAGGCTGCTCCTTTGGACTCTTCCCCCTCACCTACACTTGAAGTGCCGCCTTTTGGACTCTCCCCCCTTACCCACGCTTTAAGTGCCGCCTTGCCAACTTGCTGATCCCCACCCAGGCGCCCAGCCACTTCCCACACCTGAACAGACTGTTAGCCCCCATCATTCAGAAGGGAAACTGAGGTCACACCCCCTTTGCCCCATTCCCGGCAGCTTCAGAGGAACAAAGAGCAACAGGTGGGGTTAAGGAGGAGCCATCAACACGAAAGCGAAACATACTTAAGTGGGCGCTGAAGTGGGGACGTTGCTGCATCAATGTCTGTGGCTGTGAAGACATGCTTAGTCAGTGATAGAGAGGGAATTAGTTCCTAGAAAGCACAGTTAGGTGAATGTGAAGGAAAGCTTTTGACATAACTGTAACCTTAATAAAAAGAGAAAACCTCACAAAACCGTGTGTATCTGCATCTCTCAGCTGCTGGCAGGACAATGTGGGATTAGCATTGCAACTTTACCCCCATAAAAGTGAGCATAGGATTAAGCTTCTTATTGCGAACTGTTTCAAAACAGGCTATGAATTAGACAAATAAACTGCCCTCTTTAACAGTCCAGGAAAAATTAAGCATGATTGATTACTTATAATTAGAAAAGTGTAACACATTGTAATGGCATCATAAGATGCATGGACACTTTTAAAAAAGTTATGTTCCAAAATTATTTGAAAGATGAAATGCACTATACACTATTTTTGCAAAAAACCAAACCAAACCTGCTTGTACACTTTTATTAGAATCATAACTGAAATTGTTTACTGTGCATGCCTACCAAGATCCTGCTGTGATCTTTTGTTCTAGATCTTCTGCTTGATTATTGTGCAGTTTACACACAGAGGAAAAGCCACTCTTGCTGCTGCTGAAAGCTTATACACTTATTCAACTCATGATGTGCAGATAAGTAGGAAAAAGAAGCTATTTTCAGGACTTGCAATGGGTTCTAGCTATTGCGTGGAGGTCAACATATCCCTCATCAGTCACAACCCTGATTTCACTTATTGGCTAAAAACCTTAAAAGTGTGGGGATTCAAAAAGCTGGCTATTAGCTCATTTAATAGAAGTTGCGGGGGGGTGCTGACATTTTGGCGTATATCTATTGAACCAGACAACCAAGGAACTTAAGTTTTGTAAAAAATGAAAGCTGAGAGTCCAGAGATTGGGTGACTCACCCTGAGACCTGGCAAGTACACCAAAAAACTGGAATCTCAGAAACTGGTAACCCTAATCTGGAAGAAGAGATGAAGCCAGTATTGGGATTTAATGAAGAATGTTATCTGGTCAAATAAACAATTTTGGCAGCAGGTTGCTCAGTAGATCAATACTATGGTATGACAAAAGAAGACAAGGGAAATAGTCAAGGCAAGAGATGACCAGAGTTTGGACCACAGTTTTTGCCAAAGTGACAGGAAGGGAAATGTTTTGTAATGAGAAGAAGCTACATACATTGATAATGGACTGATGTGTCAGAAAGAAACCAAAGATTCATATAAATATAAAATACGATGTGCTGGATCATAGCAAAGGGCTATTTAGTCCAGCATTCTGTTCTTACAGTGGCCAGCTAGTTACCTATGGGAAGTTCACAAACATGGCAAAAGATCATCTCCTGCAGATGATCCCCAACAAGTGATATTCAGAGACATACTGCCCCTGGACGTAATATATAGCCAATGTGATTATTGTGATCATTGTGATGCCTCATCATCCATGAATTTGTCTAATTCCCTTTTAAAGCCATCCATGTTGGTCACCATTATCTTGGGGTACCAAATTCCACAGTTTAACTCTGCATTTTGTGAGCCTGATCAAAAGAATACTTTTTTATTTGAAAAATGTTTAAGCCCGACCTTTCCTAAAAACAGTCCTAGGCATCTAACAACATCTCTGTTAAAACAATAAAATGATTAAAAAATCAATTAACAATTAAGCAGCATATAACAGTAAAATAAAACAATCTCCAAAGCGGCAGCAGAAAACAAAATTACAACTAGTATCTTTTCACTATAGCATAAAACCGTCTGTAACAAAGCAAAGCCTTAACTCCTATTCATAATCTCTCCTCAATCAGATATGCATGTAAAGATGTACAGATGCAAAGCATGTAGTTTTCCTATTAGACTAGACAAGCTACAGTTCTAAAGTTGTATAGCTCCAGCAAAGTCATGAAACCTCAGTTCTAGTATCCTCTTTCCTTTCTAGTCAAGTCATAAGCATCCTCTCCAATATACTATGTGCTATTTGCTTCTTGTCTGATAGGAATCAAAGAGGGATATCATTGCCTTTTGCTGATCCCTATTCATGACCATCCATCTCCTTTGAAGGGAAGACATCCCATACCTTTTTCTGCTTTTTGATGGGATATTCTCCACCCTCTTTGAGTTATCATCCTTGTCTCACTCTCTCCCTTACATTAACACTTTGTTAATGCATGAAGCTTTAAAGGAGAATTAAAGATGGCCTAATAACAGTTCTGTCCCCTTCAAAGATCTGGATTTCATGTGTCCAGATTTAGGAAAGTTAATATGGTGGTCGTGGCAACTAATTTTAGGAGGCAATGTAAGTTAGCCTATTCTCCCTCACAAAGACTCTGTGTGTGTGTGCTTTTTGCTACACTATCTCACCCAACTATTTAAACCAAATATAGGCCAAAGTTACACTAACTAATTCACTTCATCTCCCTGATCTCTGTTCTAAAACAAGCCACACACTTTTTAACCCTGTTTGAAAATTTGGTTCCAAACACATCTCTGGACACAAAGAAAAAGTTATCTATATTATATAAAATACTTAGTGATTTAAACACATCCAGTTTAGATTATCTGAAACACCAAATCTGATTTTGGGATTGAAATCGGTCAAGATGATTGGTGAAATATGTAGGCTAAGAAAACTATGATGTCTGTTTTGGCTAAAATCCATGAAAATACAATTAAAATTCTACATAGGGGACACTTAGCCTCACAAAAGCTCCATAAGATGAACCTTCAGGCTTCTCCCCAGTGCTAGAGGGGTTGTAATGCAGTCAGAACAGTGTCCCATATGAGGTGGACATGTGATCTAGTGGCTCAATATTGGAATAATATTTTCAGCGAAATAAGCACCACCACAAAGCAAACCATAGCATGCTCACCCCAGCTAGCATTATCAACAATTTTTCATGAAGACCAAAAGGATTTATTGCACAAATAACTGATTACTTTACTTCTAGTAGCAGCCAGACAAGTAATCGCCTAATACTGGAAAACACTGAAGAATGTGAATATACACAGCTGGAGACAAAAGTATGGTCTATTGCTCTTAATGGAGAAACTGATGAAACAATGACCATAGAATGACTCTGAATGACCACAGAAGTAAAAATGATTTCTTGGAGACATGTTACCTGTAGATTACTTCTGCATCTGAGAAGAAACATAACTGGACTCCACCTCTGACACGTAAACAGCTTTGGGTCAGTGTCATTGTATAATGGTGCTGGCAGGGGAGGAGGAGTGAAGAGGATTATTTGTTTTTCACTGCTGTTTATCGTTGAAAACTCAAATAGGTTGTGTGTCTGTGTGTGTGTGCATGCACACTTGCTTTTGCTACACTATCCCAAACAGCTATTAAAACCAAATATAGGCCAAAGAGCCTCTAAATAGGTGTTTGCCATCCACCAAATTTTCATGGAGAAGGGGGCAAAGCAAACGTCTCTAAGGAGGGAATTCTGGAGCTTTAAGAGAAGATCTCTTATCTGTTTGCAGTCAGATGGACCTCAGAAATAACTGGAACACATAAGAGAACCTCTGGTAGTGGTCTCAATGAGTAGACAGGTTTATATATGAGAAGGCAGTTCTTCAAATCTTGGGTCTAAACTGTAAAAGCCTTTAAAAATCAACAGCAGACTGAATTGGACCCAGAAGTAAGTCAGAAATCACTTTATAGACAAACAACTGTTTTATAGGCAAAGATTCATATAGCAGCACAAACAGTGAATTTCATGGGTGTTCCAATAATAGCAATGAAATATACTATACTATGGATAATTTGTTTTTGAAAATATGCTTTAATATGCAAAAACACTAAAAAATTAAACTATACATGTTAAACTGTTTGGCCATAAATGACTGACTCAGTCATGGCAACATCATGTATTAGATTATTGCATATCACCAAAACCTGAAATTAGGTACCCATGTAGTCTAAAACATCTGATTTACTGGAAAACAATGCAGAACAGTGAACATTCAACCTATTTTTTTTTGGGGGGGGGGTCATGCAGCAAAACCATACCTTACTTTTTTCATCATCACCTTCACTATATCATCACAAAGCTTTGCTTATAATTCATTTGCAGGGGGGATGTTGTCCATCAGCCCTCAGCTGCCTTCTTCCTCTCCTTTTTGCCTCTATTTCATCCTCCTGAAAAATCACCAAGATGTATCCCAATTTCACTGCCTGCAAATGGGACAGTGAAATTGGGGGCCCATTTTGACTCTGCCATTCAGAACATCTTAAAACATTTGTATATTTCTCCTTTGAAACAGGGGACCTTACAAATCACCTATGAAGTTGTAATGTCACACACACATAATCCAAGACATTCAGAATACTAATTAGTCTGAAAGGGAGATATTGACATCTTTTTCTGAAAATGGAGCACATATTGAGAAAAGTGTATTCCAAAATGAGGAAGGTTCCATCCAGAAATCTGAAGTTTGGTCTAAGACATCCTGGCTATTACAAAAATCTTAAAATTGAACTTTTTGACATTGAATGGTCAAAACTTGGACACTTCATAACAGAGCCAAGCACTACTTTACAAGTCACACATGGAACAGAATCTTGTTCCATGATGCTTCCATTGCATTGCCACACACTTGAATTGGGTTTGTTTCGGGGGAGAAAATACTAGCCAGAAAAATACCTATACTTGCAACATTCAATCTTATTTACTAGTAACTTTAAAGAAAGGGAGAAGTTATTTTTGTTATAGGCTATACTGTATCTTTATATATGAAAGAAGAATATTAGTCCTTTATCACAGCACTGTATTTTCTCCCACAGCCCTGAACATTTCTCTCACTTAGTCTTTGGTGTGTTATTACAGTTACTACAGGTTTTCTTCATTCCTGTGATAAATGAACACACACAACTATCAAACTACTAAAATAAAAATCTAGGACTATAACATTTCGTTCAAGAGTTGAAACAAAGATGCTTATGGCAAACTATGACTATATCCCAAGAGATCATCTCACTGAGGCCTAAAGGGCTTTGAACTCTAAATGAAATGTGTGAGCAAGGCACATCTGATGAAGAGACAGTGAGATTATTACAAAAGAAGGAAATCTATGGAAATGTTCCCTTACATTTTAGGGGGGGGAGTTTCGAAGAGCCCTTTGTGCTTTCTAAGGATCAGGCTTGAAATTAATATGAGAGGCAATCAGTTATACATTAAAATGTGTGAAGAAAACTGAACATGAAGGTAGTTTAGATTGTGGACTGACATAGCCTAGGACAGAAATAGGTAAACTCATGAAAGAAAATGCATGTATGTATATGCATACAGCTCCCTCTCTCTGTTTATATATTGTGTGGATTCTTCATATGCATCTTGTCTAAGCGATGTACCTTAGCTTAAATTCAATAGCATAAATGCAAGCAGGTTGGAACCTAAAACCTTGATTCTGTGAGTCACAGTGCTGGTGTAATAGCTCATAGAATTGAGCTTAAGAATCCCAGGACTGGTAATAAAAGGACATCATTTGTCTTCATTAGTGCTAACCTAGTCACAGCGATAATAGCCCCTGTTGCCGCTGCAGTAGGGCTTGATCCCCTCTATGCCTAATTCAATAGATAAGTGATACAGCAACAGCATTATAAGAACCCCATAAGCAATGGCAAGTGCTTACATTATTTTGAAAAAAAAAAGTGACTGGATTGTCCTGTTCCCTGCTTAAGTCCTGCAGAAAATACTTCCACACATCATGCAACTGCCCCTGAAACTTCCACAAGCGGATGCCAATTTCATGTCATTTATGTTGTTTAAACACCTAGCTGAATTAGTGGGTAGTGATGAGTTTTTGATGATACATTTTTAGAAAAGTTAATCACCTGCCTCCTCAGCTAATCATGTTCTTATAGTAGGCCTATTACATGCTTGTTTCCAAATCAGTACAGCATGAGGCAACTTGGGAATTAGCCCATTGGGTTTGACTCTTGGACGTCCTAAGACCAGTTAGAAGATTGCTGGACATGTCCCTCCCCAAGTGTCACAGCCTATAGAAAAGGGCTAATGGCGTTCCACAGGGCTCCGAAGTAAGACAGACCCTAGTCCCAAACCTACCAAGGATATTTGGACCAGGTTGAATTCTGGGCATCTACAGTGGCTGTCTGAGGAGAGGACCTCAGCAAATTGCAAGTACAGGCAGAAGGCCTTGTTATTGTGACTCTGTTTTTTTTGTGGGGGGGTTGGACCTTTATTTCCTGAGGGAAGGGAGTGGGAGTTTCTAAGAAGGGATAAAGCTCAGTAAAGCCAAGTTATTGTTCTCTTGTTGATTATGGTGATAATTGGGGTTCACATTTGGGCCTATCTCCATTGAACCCAAGGATCAAAGGACATTCCCCAGGATGGGCCCACACTGCCCCAAGACTCTTATTTTTGCTGCAATATGCTAGCAGCCCTCTGGAAATTGCTAAAGCAGAGTATCAGGAAAAAAACTTCTTTCTGCTGTCCATAAAGAAAAGGTGAACTTTGTACTGTCAATCCAATAGTGATTTCAAAGCAGTAAATTCAGTTATAATAAGCATAAGTGCCAGAACTGAACCTTTTAATCATTTTAACAGCGCGCAACAATTGCATGTGACCCTGTGATTCTTTCTACACAGCTGGGAGTCAAGCTATGCCTTGCCAATTTGAAACAATAATATTCTCTCAAAATAAAACAGAAGTGGAAAGGGCAGGAAAGCACATTGTCATTTTATAATGGGCATTGGCTACAAACAATACAAATCTGACTGACTGACATTGTCATTGGCTCATTTACAATACTGACAGGATACCGAAATGTGTTTGGGGAAAAAATGCAGATGTCACAATTCTAAAGGAAAAAGAAACTCTCTCATTTTTAACAACAACTAACACAATGCTGGGAAAACAATTCATACATATGTGAAAGCATATATCTGGGGTGGAGCTTGTAATTCATTCTACTCTTCTTCCATCCCAAACGTCTCCAGCGTTTGTGGGGAACCTGCTTTGTTCATTCCTTACTAGCTTTATCCACCATCCTATCCCTGATTGGCCTTCTACATCATGACCGCTGACATCAGTAAAGTTTTGAAGAAAGGCATCGCCAAACTGAATCCTGGAAGACACACAGTATGGCATTACCACAGTATGAAATTTCAACACTTTATGCTATGAAAAGTGATCCTATAGCTACTCTCACTCAGAAAAGACAGACCATATTGCTATTATCCTAAGCCTTCAATTGTCATCCCCTCAATAAGCCTGTTTGCCAAATGTATATGCCATTGAGCCCTGGCATGCCTTCCTCGATTTGCTCTCAAGTACATAAGATGTTACTACGGAAAAAAACCCTCTCCTGAATCTTCTGCCTGTAGATGCACGAGTTGAGCTCTGCAGTCATGCAAACTATCAAACAAGTTATCAGCACTGTCAGTTCTCACAACTGTTTGTTCTTACAACTATTTCAAAAGTGAATCCAGATAGACTCTTCTTTCTCCCCTCCTATAGGTGATCAGTGTTGTCAAAGTTATGGGGAAAACAAAACCCTAGTGGTGAATGTGCATGTTGTGTCGGAAGATCACAATATCTTGAATATTGTGATAATGCTGTGATCATATCACTCCAGTGTTGGTAGACCTACACTGGTTACCAGTTGTTTACCGGGCCCAATTCAAGGTGTTGGTGTTAACCTTTAAAACCCTATACGGTTTCGGCCCAGTTTATCTGAAGGAACGCCTCCAGTATCACCAATTATGCCGCCAGACAAGATCAGCCTCACAAAACCTTCTCTCGGTCCCACCAGTCAAAACAGCTAGGCTGGTGCGGACCGGAGAGAGGGCATATTCGATTGTGGCCCCCACCCTCTGGAATTCACTTCCTTTTGACCTTCGACATGCCTCCTCCCTGATGGGTTTTCGCCGAGCCTTAAAGACCTGGCTTTTCAGGCAGGCCTATAGGATTTCTGGGGTAGATTAGTTTTGTTTTGTTTTTGATGTATTAATGGAAGGATGGTTTTAGCTTAATTGCTGATTGTGGCCTTGATTTGTATATTGTATTTTATATTGTTGTACGTCGCCTAGAGTGTCCGTTAGTTCGGACAGATAGGCGACTAACAAATAAATTTTTTATTATTATCATTATTTTGCGTCATGTAGCTGGACAAAGGACTATATCCACAGATTTCATGTTGGAAGAAGGATTTTCCCATTCAGTGAAAAATATTGTTGCACTGGTACAACTGAAATGGACCCAAAGGAACACTTTTCACAATTCATTTTGTAGCCAGTGAACAATTTCCCTGTTGTGGTTAGAAGTAGTCAAAACCACATGACTTTCACTTCAGCCAAAAACAGTACAATTGGCTCTCAGAATATTCATGATCTGCATAGCAACTGCAACGTATAACATATAAACTAAGCCTATATAAATCTTCAGAGAAATTGCTGTGCTTGTGTGTGGCAAAGGTGTGGGGAACACTTGGTCCTCCAGATGTTGCTGAACTGCAACTCCCACCACCCCTAGCCACTGTCCATGTTTGCTGGGGATTATGGGAGTTGTAGTTCAGCAACATCTGGATGGCCAAAGATTCCCCACACCTGGTGTAGCATGTGACTAGTGTGTTATGTATGTGTATTTCTTGAAATCTATTATGTAATCAGCCCTGTGAAAGTTTTTGAAAGGCAAGATATAAATTAAAGATACAGATTAAAATAAAGAGTATATAATCTAGAAGATTTGAGATGTACTGTGCTTTGTGTTATTGGCCACATTCATGCATAACATTCAGCTATGGCTTAGCACTACATAAACAATCTGCAGTAAGTCTTGAGCTTGCATGCTATCCCCTCCTCCTCCTTCCATGTGGCTGGGAAGAGGACTGTAGCAGCATTTACTTTCAGTTTTAGCTGTACCTCAGTTTGCCGTTGACTCCAAACTGGGAATCATGATTTAAACCAACTATGGTTAGCTTAAACATGCCAGCTTCGTAGCCCATAGTTTGAAGCTTCCTTGTTTTGAAACTGGCCATAGCTAGCAATGAACCACAATCCCAGTGAAGCCAAGAAACAGAAAGTGTAAACGCAACTCATCCTCCCAGCCACACAGGATGAGGAGAGAAGAGGAGGTAGAACGTAAGCCCGAGGCTCATGGCAGCTTGTTCATGTTGTACTAAGGCTAGGGTTTATCTTTACATCTGAATGCTTTCATTGTGAGAGATAAGTGGTGTGCAGGGAAAGGGGAATGTAGTATGTGTGAAATGTCACTTTGCACAGATCTAAATGCATGCACTTTGTACACTGATTCTGGACTTTAGGTAGGGTGCTGCTGATTACACACACACACTTTTCACACTGCTGCTATTGTTAAATATGTATTATGTTTTATAGTTTCACCAAATATGAGCAGAAAATAACTTACGTTATTAGACTCTTGTATTTTGCAGAGAATGAACAGTGGGAGTGTATTGCTAGGTTGACACTGTGAACAATTTGACACTGCTGCTTATTGTAAATTGTTTATCATGTATTATATACTATAATGTATTATTACACATAGCCTATTGGTATGAATTGTATTTATATAGCTGTTTCAGTTTTCAGAAATACATGGGTCTGGGTCTTGAGCTATGGCAAGCATCACTTGAAAACTTATTTGAAAAATTGGAGTTCCGGTGCCACTCCTCTTCTGAAGGTGTGGAAATAACAGAATGAATACAAGGTGTGTGAAGTGAAAAAAGGCAATACCTGCTCTTCTTCATTCCTGGAGAGTCTCTCAGTTTCTCCCAAATCAGCTCTGCCTATAAGTCCCACACCAAAGACACGAGGAGCCATAGTCATATTTTTATTACAGCCCTGGGAAATACCCCATAAGCAAAAGCATAGACTCTCAAGAGCAGCAACTCTGAGATGCTGCTAACAGTGTTGTAAGTAACCATGTAGAAAAATAGCCCAAGACTGTCAGTTCCCCACCCACAGTGCTCTTTCCATTCTAATAGTGAGAAACTAGAGAAAATGATTATTTCCTGAATGAGGACTTGAAAACAACTTTAGGCAAAACCAATTTTTCCTGTGATTCAGATGCACCTAAAGAAAGATCAAAAGCTACAAAGTCTAAGCAATTAATAATTTCAGTGAAAATCTGAATACTGCGGGTGGTATTCAATGCTAGTGCTACTTAGAAGTGAAGGTTCAAATCTATAAAGAAGTTTGGAGCAGCCACATTAAAATATAAGGGCAGTGTATTCCAGGCAGGGGGTTGCCAACCTTGTTTGGATATGGATGTCTTCGCAGAGGATCCATAGTCAAGGTTTACCAACAGCACAATCCAAACTATATCTACTCAGAAGTAAGTCCTGTTGAGTTCTATGGGCTTAGTCCCTTACTGAGCATGTTTAGAATTGCAGCCTTCAGGTTCATCCATCTTTACTCCCCAATGCCCCCATCTAACATCTCCACAACACCAGGCTTCTTTTTCCTACAATGGTCTTCTGGTGACTTGTCTGGTCTGAGGGCACTTAAACCCTTCTTGCCAGAAGCAGGTAGGCTAGATTAAATGTTCCCTACCCAGGCTCCATCTTTTTGCTAAGATTTCTAGCTTAATTTCCAATCAGAGAAATTTTTTGAAAATTTATTCTCAAAGCAACTGTGATTGATGCTTAATGTATCGTGCTGAATGAAATCACTAGGGCCAGCCCCGTGACTTCACTCAGGCCCACCTCCCTGACATCACTTGGGCCCACCCCTGAAATCTCAGTTTTTGGAATGTTTCTGACCTGGCAACCCTAATGACAACTTGTTGTAAGAACAGGAGCAATTTAAGAATAGGACCCTCTGAAAAATTCAGTGAATAAGGTATAGTGAGTGCACAACAAAAGCCTCATTTGGAAGAGCCCCAAAAGTCTGCTCAGTCAATAACTTCCCTGACTGAGGGTGAATTTTTCATGATCACAATCACCCTATAATTACTTAAGTGATCCTGGAAAATAAAAAAAGCCTGTATAGTAACATGACCCTTGAAGAGTTAAATATTAGAACTTTGTATCATGGGCTAGAGTTATACTCCACCCCTTGGACTTTCCTTTGCTCTTTTTTTCAGTTTCAGTTTCAATTGCGGTGTCTACCAGCCTGTAATAAAGAAGCATGTGTGTTTGCCTGAAGAAAGAAGGAAAAGTGTGTTAATTCTGCAGCAGAGCTTGGAAAAGTTACTTTTTTGAACTACAACTCCCATCAGCCCCAGCCAGCATGGCCACTGGATTCGGCTGATAGGAGTTGTAGTTCAAAAAAGTAACTTTTCCAAGCTCTATTCTGCAGTTATTATAACGAGTAGTGCAGGTTTGGGTGCTTATTGCTAAAGGGTGAAATAAAGAGAGAACTTAAAGTGACCTGAAAAAAATGTTACCTTTTACTCTTTTAAAGCACTCACTATACTCACAATCATAGTGGCTATTTTTTTCTTATTTTTCTTGATTAATTGATAGCAAAGGATGAAAACAGCTCTAGAAGAATAAAATATTGCTGTGTACACTACAGTTAGCTAGCTGGCTGGTTGGACACTCAGCTGTAACTCAGGCCTAATTTCTGATTTTCCCAATATGTGCAGCCAGGATTTCTGGACAGAAAAATCAACCTAACAACCAGTTAGGAAAAATTCCAACTACTTTCCACAATTAGTTTCAAATTGTTTAATTCATCCTTAATATACCAGTCAGTTAAAAAAAAAAACCTTGATGGTGCAACAGGAATGAAAATCTAAAGGCCAGGAGCAAGACTAGGAGGAAGGACTCTCAGGAAGGAATTAACAAGCACACCCTATGGTGTTTGTTTTCTCCCTTCCCTTCCCTAAACTTGTAGTATGTACAAGTTTGTTTTTTCAGGTGGAATTGTTAAAAGAAAATTTTAGCCCTTGGTAGCCAAAGTACCTGTTTGGGAATACTATTTGTTAAAGTAAAGCCTAGATGCCGTAAGATGTGTAAAGTCCTAATGATTTGAAGAATTTGGCTCAAGATGTTTAGTTAACTATCTGTCTCCTGTTTGCCTTGTAAAGCTGGTAAAGTATAACCATAAGATGTGTGCAAGAAATGCAAATAGCATAAACAGCATGACAAAGGGTCAGATACTGCTTGTATTTGTTTGTTTGTTTAAAAGCTTAAGGCATGATTGTATTTTAGTATTATTTTGTTATTCATTGTATTTTTATGCTATTTTATGTTCACCGCCCAGACAGCTATTGCTAGTAGGGCGGTATATAAATTTAATAAATAAATAAATGGTCAGCAGACTGTGACTCACTGTTTAAACTTGAGTTTGCAAAAGTAAGGATTAAACTATTGAACCCTTGGGAAAAGATTAACTAGACTACTTATGAAGCAGAGCATAACAAACATGGTGTAAAGTTAACCAGCTTGTTTTGTAGAGGGTATAAAAATCCCTGTTTTGGGGGGCTCAGGGCTCTCTCATGCATCACCCCTTGTGTGATGGGAATGGTTAGCCTTTATTGCAATAAATTATAATTTCTTGGACTCGATATACCCGTGTCAAGTGGTTATTGTCTTCGCCTGGAAGGACCATGAGTCATTCTTATGACAGAATCTAAAGTTGAGATCCCTAATGCAGCATCAAAGCCAAGCTCAGAAGCTCACAGTCTTTACCAAAGTAGTTCAATTCATGAAGAACCAGAACACAGGGATAGGCCACAGATGAAACAGGACTGCAGCTATAGGCAAAATTAAACTTTTGAGCCTGGTATTCCTGGGGATCTAACAAAACAAGGTGAGACAATTAAACAGATTAAAGTTCATTCATGTAAGTTAACACACTCTCTGGATGAAGGAGTAGTAATGGGAAAGGACAGTGCTTTTCCCTTACCCTAGCCTGACTCTCACATCCTCTCCATTATTGAGGAGGGGGATTGGGTGGCACTAAATGCCTCTTCGCCCCAGTGCCCCACCTAGAATGTGGCTGCCTCACCTAAAAAGGAAGGCTGGCTATAAGGCTGTCCAGGGCCGTTTGCATTGTGACCCAATAATAATTTTATTTTGCATCTCGCACTTATCTGACTTTTTTTTATTGGCAGAAAAATTCATTCTTCATGTTTATTTATTTATTTATTTATTTATTAAATTTATATACCGCCCGACTAGCAATAGCTCTCTGGGCGGTGAACATAAAATAGCATAAAAATACAATGAATAACAAAATAATACTAAAATACAATCATCAATCCAATACAATAAACATTTAAAAAAGTAAATCAGTGTAACTTAAAATGCTTCAGAGAATAGGAAGGTTTTGACCTGGCGCCGGAAGGAGAGCAGAGTCGGCGCCAGGCGTACTTCCTCGGGGAGACTGTTCCATAGTTCGGGGGCCACCACTGAGAAGGCCCTAGATCTTGTCATCACCCTCCGGGCCTCCCTGTGAGTTGGAACCCAGAGGAGGGCCTTCGTAGCAGAACATAGTGCACGGGCCGGTTCATATCGGAAGAGGTGTTCCGCAAGGTATCGTGGTCCCGCACCGTATAAGGCTTTATAGGTTAATACCAACACTTTGAATCTAGCCCGGAAACATATTGGCAACCATTGCAAGCTGGCCAGAACAGGTGTTATGTGCTCGGACCGCTTCGTCCTTGTCAGCAATCTGGCCGCCGCATTTTGCACTAGTTGTAGCTTCCGAACTGTCTTCAAAGGTAGCCCTACGTAAAGCGCATTACAGTAATCCAAACGTGAGGTTACCAGAGCATGTACCACTGATGTAAGGTCCTCTTTACTCAAATAGGGACGTAGCTGGGCTACCAACCGAAGTTGGTAAAACACATTCCTAACCACCGAGGCTACTTGAGCCTCAAGTGAGAGGGAAGAGTCTAAAAAGACTCCCAGACTACGAACCCGGTCCTTTAGGGTGAGTGTAACCCCATCCAGGACAGGGTATATATCCACCATCCGATCAGAGAACCCGTCCACCAACAGCATCTCAGTCTTGTCTGGATTGAGCTTCAGTTTGTTAACTCTCATCCAGTCCATTGTCGCGGCCAGGCAACGGTTCAGCAAATCGACAGCCTCACCTGAAGAAGATGAAAAGGAGAAGTACAGCTGCGTGTCATCAGCATACTGATGACAACGCACTCCAAAACTCCTGATGACCTCTCCCAACGGCTTCATGTAGATATTAAAAAGCAGGGGGGAAAAACTGACCCCTGCGGGACCCCATATTGGAGAGCCCACGGTGTCGAGCAATGTTCCCCAAGCACTACCTTCTGGAGACGACCCGCCAAGTAGGAGCGGAACCACTGCCAAGCAGTACCTCCAACTCCCAACTCCGCGAGCCTCTCCAGAAGGATACCATGGTCGATGGTATCAAAAGCCGCTGAGAGATCAAGGAGAATCAACAGAGTTACACTCCCTCTGTCTCTTTCCCGACATAGGTCATCGTACAGGGCGACCAAGGCTGTCTCAGTGCCAAAACCGGGCCTAAAACCCAATTGAAATGGATCTAGATAATCAGTTTCATCCAATAGCGCCTGGAGCTGGCCAGCAACCACCCGTTCCAAGACCTTGCCCAGGAATGGAACATTCGCCACTGGCCTGTAGCTGTTAAAATTGTCTGGGTCCAAGGAAGGCTTTTTCAGGAGTGGTCTCACCACTGCCTCTTTCAGACAGCCCAGGACCACTCCCTCTCGTAAAGAGGCATTTATCACTTCCTTGGCCCAGCTACCTGTTCCATTCCTGCTAGTTTTTATCAGCCAGGAGGGGCAAGGATCCAGTACCGAAGTGGTTGCACGTACCTGTCCAAGCACCATGTCCACGTCCTCGAGTTGAACCAACTGAAGCTCATCCAACAAAACAGGACAAGACTGTGCTCCGGACATCTCACTAGGATCTACTGCTATAACTTGAGAGTCTAGGTCCTGGCGGATACATGAGATCTTATTCTGGAAGTGATCAGCAAACTGATTACAGAGGGCCTCCGATGATTCCACCGTGTCCGGAGGGTTTGAATGGAGAAGCCCCCGGACAACTCGAAAGAGCTCCGTTGGGCGGCAAAGAGATGATTTAATAGTGGCAGCAAAATGATGTTTTTTAGCTGCCTTCACTGCTCCTACATAGAGCTTAGTCGAAGCACTAACCAGCGCATAATTGTATCCGTCGGGAGTTCGTCTCCATTTCCGCTCAAGCCGCCTCCTATCTTGCTTCATCGCTCTCAGCTCTGGAGTATACCATGGAGCTGTATGAGCTCTACACAGGAGAGGGCGTGCAGGAGCGATCGTGTTTACAGCCCGGGTCATCTCCGTATTCCACAGAGCAACCAGGGCTTCAGCAGGAGCATGTTGGCATTACTTCAGAATCTATTGACTTTCCATGAGATGTGCATCCATATGGATGGCAGTAGGGGGGTCTTTGATGATAAAGGCCCGGAGCTGTCAAGCCAAAATGTATTTCCAGGGATTTTATTTTTTTTATTTTTTTTAAAAAATGACCAGCTCACTCTATTTTGAAAAATGCCAAGGGATCTTTAATGCCCTTACTACTGAATCCATTTTAATACAGAAGAAAAGTTCCTCTAGCGATCCAGCAGCTACTGAAGTCAAGCTGGGATGGATACGCATGCCTAGGTTTCTTATCTGCAGCTTAAACCAATGTCCTCCTGGCAAAGAGATGAAGGTGCTACCTAATGAGTTGCCCAAACCCTTTTATTTAGTCCCTTCAATAACTTGAAGTCAATGCTTTTATTGTGCCAAAGGGGGGAAAAAGCTAAGGATTCAGGATTCTTGTTGTTGCAACTGTATTTTCTACCACGTAAGCTGAAAAATACAGAAACCACTTTTCCCATTCAAAAAGGGGCGAGACTCAGCCATCTGCAGGAGACTCCATTCTATATCAGTGGGATTCCATTTTTAATGATTTGTTATAGGGCTTTAAATTATACTGCTGGATACTAGAGATACCCATTTCTGTAAACACAGATTGCAGAAGGTCATAAAACAGAATGTTTTAAGCTCTTTTAGAAAAGTATGAGAGAACCACCAAGAGGGATGAAATAAAAACACAACACAAAACAACAAAATATGGCTCCTTTAGGACAGTGTTAGTATTGTTAATGTTAAAATTATAGATCCTTTTACAGCATAGTGTTCATAATACACTACTTCTGCTATAATTCAATACTGCTTCCTCTTTCACAAGAATTTATTTTATTTGTAATTTGAAAAGACTCGTAGCTTATTCTATATTATAAACATAGTGGCCATTTTCATACAGTCTGGTAAAATATAGTTAGTAACACAGTTACTGTGAATGCAGAGATTACTCCTGCTTCACACTTCCAGCAACATGAAAAACAAGCCATGATTGTTGGCTTGGTGTTATGTTTGAAGATCATGGTTTGTTTCACTCATATAAACCATGATTGGGAACCCAACAATAAATCACAGTTCATATGTGATGCTAGGCCAGGGATTTTAATTTGTTGGTCATGTTAGGGGATGAGTGAAGCAGGACTGATCTCTACCTTCATGGTAAACTATTAACTATGGGTTTGTGCAAACACAGCAAGTATAAGTGGGGATCAGATGACAGAATACAGTTCAATCAAACCAGTATGACACTAATGAGTCAAATGTTTGATTTATTTTGTGAGAATAAAAATATAAGACTTTAATGCAAGAATTGTATTTGCTAGGTGTGACATTCCAAAGCAAGGTAGCAAAAAAAAGTGGCAGTTTCTCTCTTTCATCTGTATTATTAACAACTCAAAGAGTCTCCTTGCTGTAAACATGAAGAGCAACCTGTTAGTTTACTTCAAAATCCATTTCATTAAAGTTTTCATGAAAATTTTCAAAGCAAACCTCCGTAACTGAAAGCAAGTAATATATTTATGACAATATTCATAAGAGAATGGTACCTACATGTGCTTTAAATAATGTATAAAAATGATGGCTAGACTGGACATAATTTGCACTAGTCCTCCTGGACAGACATAGGATAAAGCAAACAAATGTTCTCTGAAAAGCCCTTCTAGCAATAGGAACCAACTATATTTTATATAACTAGAAGAATGCCCATCACTGACATGTGGAGTGTGTGTGGAGAGAAGGTTTATATATGCAAGGATCCCTAGATGTGCAGTGTATTTCAATATATTCTATGAGTGGGCAAACATTGCACCATCTCATGGAATTCTGGTCAGTAATAATGCATGGACTACACAGTATCAAAGATAAAGGGTACTTTTTCCAAATAGTATCCCAAATTGCAGCACTGTACTGTTCTCCATAACAGCAAATGTCAATCATTTATACGGGAGAAAGGGAAAGGTCACAATTGAGATGAACAGCAAATCTTATCCCTGACACTAGTGATCCCAGTAATTATGAATCACACCTGCTCGTATGCACAGTCCTGCTCTAGAGGGTGCTCAAGGAATAGATCTCTAGGGTGCTAAACCCAGTGTTCCAGATGGTACTCAAGGAACAGATGGAATATTCTGCCAATTAGCTACCAGGCTAAGTTCAAGGTTCTTGCTATACAGGTTGGGATCAGGATACCATCCCTCATACAGTTGATCACTGTGCTCTGCAGGCGAGGGCCTCTTGCAGATACCATCTCATCAGAAAGTCTGTTCCATACAATGTAGGAAGTGGACCTTTAGTATTGCATCACCTACCCTTTGGAATTCCCTCCCCTTAAATATTAGACAGGTTCCATCTCTGTTTTCTTTTCGGCACTTCGTTGAGACCTTTTAACAACAAGTATTTTAAGTGGATACTTTATTCCAGTTTGCATCTGAATTGGAATTTTTTTAAAAAAACATTTTTAAAAGATGTTTTGTTTTTAAGACTTTTTAAAGATGCTTTGTTTTTAAGATGTTTTGAGTAATTTATCATTTATTTGCCACCCTGGTCTCCCTTTGAGAGGAAGGGTGGGGTATAAAGTTAATAAATAAATAAATGTTCAGAATTGGAATAGATAAACAGAGAGAGGTACAGACAGATAAATAGACAAGATTCTTCTTTCTAACACATTTATATGAAAAAGAAAAACATGTACATGTTTACATCCTGAGACTAGCAGAGGATATTTACAAAGAGCTTTTACAAATGATTTTCTTTTCATATTCACCTGAGCGGAGGGCACCACTCTTTGTGTTCATGGTTTTTATGTATGGAGTGTTCCTTTCAATAAAGTGAATTGGACATGGGATTCCAGATTTCGGCATCAGTACCTATTCCTATTCTGTCCAAAAACACAACAACCAGGATAATGTCATTGCAACGTCTCATATATATTTTAGCGCTCACATAAGTTGGATTTTTTGCAGTTTTGCTAAACAAAATATTTATTGATAAAATAAAATTATGTGTTTAAAATCAGCATATATTAACTACATACAAATTGCAACTGAGGGCCAAACTGGATATTACTTTTACTGCATGATTAGCAACAACGTCTCTCTCTTTTTTAAAAATCATACTAGAAATGAGGGACAAATTTTACCAGGACTGCGGCAGATATGGAGGAAGATTTAACCCATCCATCCCCACTCATGATCCAACTGAAAATCATCAGCTCATCCCCCATTTTGCAATTTGACTGACAATAAAAGTCCCTGTGTCCAGTTGGGCCTGAAACCAAGGAATAATGAGAAATTCTACATATTATTAATTTCTACATACTTGAATTATTTCAAATTTTCCCAAACACAATTTTTAATAATATTTTTCATTAAGTTGACATTGAATTTGAATAAAGTACATTTTCTGTTTTATTTTAATCCTGGTTTTGAGCAATTACAATGCCATTGTTCTGCAGTAAAAAGGTTGAACTCATCTGCTGTGTGGTTATGCTAGTTATGATTGATGTCACTACTCTAAATGATAAACCAATCACCCCAATGATGTAATGTCTTTTAAAGAGTGCTATAATCTAATTTATCTCAAACTAGAAGCTCTGATGAGTTCTAATAAAGAGTTATTGAAGATTAAAGGCCTTCATAATATCAACAATGGATTGCTCATTTGATGAGAAATTTGATTACATATTTTTATGCATATGAATTTTCCATATATATGAGGAAAAACTCAACATAAATCAATTTAGGAGTTAATATCTAATTGTGAGGGTTAACACAAATGTAAGTATACATTTCGTCAAGAAGCATCACTCATCTGTCTAAGTGATACTTTACTAAAAACAATGTGATCAACTTATTTCATACTTACAGTATTTTAACCCTGCACATCACAACTCTATCTGTTAAAGGGAAAACAAACAAACAAACAAGGAAAGTGTGCTAGTAAACATGACAGACCTCATATTTGAATTTCAAAATCTAATAAAAATTTTTAATCTGCAACTGTGCCAGATACTTGTATTCCTGTACTTGTATTCATAATAATAATGAATATGGACTCTTTAAGGATGGAAACCAATGGGATAAAATGCAAACTTTGTTTAACAGCATGTTAATCCATATCAGCATAAACTATTTTGATAGTTTGAAAAGCAGCCTGTAAGCTGCATGCATTCTTACTAATTTACCTAGGCACAATTGCTGCAGTACTTTTGTACATCTACAAAAAAAGTCTCAATACTACAAACTCACTAGATCATCAAAAATACAGTTGCATCCACAGTAGTGTCAGTGGAGTTCTGCTAGTGCAGTGGCACTTCCATTTCCTCCCTTCCCCTCATGCACCACAAAATCCAACCCCCAAGAGCTGATTTTGAGGGAGTGTGGGAAGCTGCAGGAGAGAGAAGTGAACTTTGGTTCTTACCTGAAATAAATTTCTTCTGGACGATAGTCCATCAAATGAGTATAGGGCACCACCTAGCACCATAGGCAGAAAAAAACAGCTGAATTGTGAGGAATAGGTTACCTCAACTATGTGATCCCCCAGTCATTTTGCGACAAGTCGTAAACTACAAACCTAACAACACTCTCACAGGGAAAAATAAGGCAACAGATAGGTTCCAAACAATCGAAGACCGACTCCCCTGAGACATAAGAAAAAACACTGAGACTACATGAAAAACGGTTCAACCAAGTGAATTATATTGAAAGAAAACTCATGGAACAATGGATCCACATAAAACAAACCTATGCATGGTTTACTAGCATGGTCACTAGCATGGTTCAAATGGATTAGAACAGCCACATTGAGGTGGGCTTGATGGGCTATCATCCAGGAGAAATTTATTTCAGGTAAGGACCAAAATCTCCTTCCTCCTGGATTACAGTGCATCAAGTGGGATATACCCAAGCAGTTCCCACCTAGACCGGGGGGGGTGGTAATGTGGCTCAGGCGACTCAGGACATAATCACATGTTGCAGAACCTGTCGACCAAAGGCAGCTTATCTTATAGGGAGTTGCAAACATGTTGGGAGAAGACCAAGCAGCCACCCTGCAGATCTCCAACAGTGGGGCATTAACAGAAAATATAGCTGTGTTGCAGCTGACCATGTTGAATGTGCAGTTATAATTTTGGGAACAGGTATCTGTAAAGCATCATAAGCTAATTTGATGCAGGCTCTCAACCAACAAGACAAGGTGGAGTTAGATACTCTTTTTCCCAAGGACACAGGATGAAAAGATACAAGCAGTGAGTCGCTAAGTTTAAAAGCCTTAGTTCGATTGATGTAGACCTTTAACTCCCTTCTAACGTCAAGCCTTCTTCCGTGGATGGAACGGCTTCGCTCAAAAGGATGGCAGGACAAGTTCTTGTTGGCGATGAAAAGTCAGATTCACTTTGGCACAAACGAAGGATCTGTTCGCAAAATGGCCTTGTCCTCATGAAAAATGCAAAGATGTTTTGCCACTGATAACACATTCATCTCCAAGATGCATTTAGTGGATGTGATTGCCACTAGAAAAAGCACCTTGAAAGACAAGAGAAGAAGAGGAACAGTGCCAAGTGGTTTGAAGGGTGGTCTCTGAAGCTGAGTCTGATGAAAACTGTTGGGTCCCTAGATTTGTGCTAGGCACTGTAACTGCTCTGGTGGCCAATTTGGTAGCCACAGGTCTCGGGTCATAAGTCAGGAGGTGTGCAGAAGCAGGAGTCAGGAGATCAGTAGACAGGGCCTCAATAAGAGCCTCCTGAATATCAGACAGGGCCTCAGGTGTTAACTGGATCCCTGAGGATTGCCCCCGACCTCTAGGGCATTGGTTGGCTGGGTGGAAGAGGGGCTTGTAAAGATGAACCTCTAGCTTCCATAAAGCCTTCATAGTTAACCTACTTTAAAAATGAGAAGCAAAAAACTCGCAATGTATATGAAATATTTCATGTTCCATTCTGAAAAGGAAGAATGTGTCAAAGTAATACTGCTAGGAAACACAAACCAGCATGGCATTTAGAATGTTTTTTTAAAGTGTTAATAACTTGATTGTAAGATGTGCTGTAGTTCAATGCAAACCATGAGTTCAGACCACTGCAGTGCCTTAGTATAACATCACAAATCATGAGATCACATTAGCAGGTTACGCTGCAAGCAGACTGGCAGAAACGTTTATGATCTGGACAACATGGTTAAGCCTGTTGTACTGTCCACCTGTCTATTTATTTTAGTCAATTTATAGATCTTGAAGTGGCTTACAGTGAGGAAAATCAAAATACATAGACGTACAATAAACCCAATTTCTGATTATTTATTTGGATACAGAAAAATTCAAATACATAAATACATAATAACTATATCTATGTAACTAAGATAAGGGGAAAGTACTAGAGAGTATGATACAAACTCCCAACCAACATAAAACACACTATTCACCCAACCGCTCACACAATATCACTCTCACTATCTATTCGTGCAACTGTTATAACCATTCATACCTCATAAAATATATGTACTACCCATTTACCGCTCATACCTAAATCACTCACACTCAATAATACTCCAACTCACATACGCATATATTCATATCCTTGCAAAGAATCACTGCCGACCATAGAAGAATAACTGACACTTCACATGTCTGTAGTACTAATGGGCTCATGCCACACACACCCTGATAATCAAATACTCTCCTCCGAACTCTCACATAGAAGGAATCCAGTTTTGTATCAGTGCAGGCTCTCACCCTAGGCGTTCTAAAACTATTTTCCTATAATAACTCTCCAACAACATAATCGTACCACACATTCTACTGAACAACCCCACCTCATGAGAACCAACCAACATTAAGACTGGTAGCAACAAAAAAGAAACAGGGACAGACAGATATGAAAGATGACACAAAGCATGTGTAACAACATAGATCATAACCCATGTTGATCCAAAATTTGAAAGAAATAAAATACTTGCAATAATAAATGGCAGCTTAACTAATGGCTGTATAATCTCTCCCATTCTTACCCCAGCTCCTACTGCATTAAATTGTTGGACATGCTTGATAAGCATGTGGATTTGAGAGACCCCGTAGACACTTTTTATAACACTACATATGTTAATTGACATACCAATAGCAGGATTTTGTGTTATCACCAATGGCCATTGTTAATAACATAATTATAACTGTAGCTTCCGCATTCCATTTTCCTCTGATCTCACTGTTTACATGGTCCCCTCGCCAATCATGCAATTGTATCTGTAACTCAGGATAAGACTTCATGTATTTGATGAAGTAGACAGTAGTTCATGAAAGCCTGTGACGTAATAAAATTGTAAGTATTTAACATGCCACAAGACTGCCTTAATAGTAGTGTGTTTACAGTTATTCCAGCAAGCACAATTTACGTATGATGTATTGTTGCCTTCAAGTCGATTACGACTTAGGGCGACCCTATGAATCAACAACCAGCAATAGCATCTGTTATAAACCAGCTTGTTCAGATCTTGTAAGTTCAGGTCCAGGGCTGGCACCAGGAATGCCGGGACCCTTGGGCACCAGCCCGCCCCAGGTCTCAGTGAGTGCATACACACACATGCATGCCCCACCTGTCTCTCCTGTCTTTAGCGGCTGCATGCTCTGCCATTAACCAAGATGGTGGCCAAGGTTTCCCTAAGGGGCTGAAGCCTCCACCACCATCTTGGCTGATGGCATGCAAGCGTGCTACATGCGCACATCCCTACCATCAACCAAGATGGCGGCAGGGTCATCAGCATCGAATTTCTTGACCATTGTCTCCATTTTGTTAATGACTGTGCTAAAGTATTGATAATCGTTGAAAAGTTCAATGTCCTCATTGTCAACTTTAAAGTTACTTAAGCCTTCTGTTGTCATTACTTTAGTCTTCTTGACGTTTAGCTATAGTCCATTTACAATACAATGTTCACGAATGCATAGCGTACTTCTATTTTATCTTGATATTTTAGTCAAATTGTATTTTAACTGAATTTTACTGTATACCACTCTAAGAATTTTATTTAAGGGCAGCACATGAATTTCTGTAATCAATCAATTACTAAATTTCTGATTGTCATATTTCAAATATAGAGCTTTTAGGTTAGAAAAAAAGCAACTATAGGTGAACATGGTAGGGGTTTAGAAACATTTATATGGCACAGAAGTGCTAAAGGGGAAGCAATGTTTCTCTCATAAAATGACAACTCAGGGTCATCCACTGAAATTGATTGGCAGGAGATTTGGGACTGGTACAAGGAAGCATTTCTTCACACAGCCACAAAATATGATGAAGGCCACAGTCGGATTGAAGAAATTGATGGAGCAAAAGTCTAGTATTTACTATTAGTCATGATAGCTGCAGACAAGCCACTATGCCTCTGAGTACCAGTTTTTGGGGAGCAACAATGGAAGAATGTTATTGCTTTCATGTTCTGTTTGTGGGCTCCCCGGAAGCACCTAGATGGCTACTGTAGGAAGCAGGATGCCAAACTAGATAATCCAGCAGGACTTTTCTGATGTTCTTATAACACCTCATGAGACCCTCAATTGGTGAAACTTTAAACTTCATGTAAGCATGCTTACAATAACAACTTCAGATACCAACTTCTCATTCTCATTAATGGTGGACATCTTAAGAAAGTCACACTGTTTTGTGGTCTCATCTACATCTGCTTTTTTCTAAAGTACAATGGGGGTAGATTCTGCCTCTAGTACATTCTTCTACTTTTACAGCTCACAAATGCTGATCATACTGCTTACTGTGATATGTATTAAGACAAAAACACAAGTAAAATATTTCTTTTATTTACTAGTTATAGATTTTCATGACCATTAAGTATTGTGATATGCGAATAGCACACTATATCAGGTATGTGCACTACTTTAAAGGTACCATAACAAGAAAACTGGGATAATCAAAATAACTTTTAAAAAAAAGGAAAAAAGGAGTTGATATGAAATGGCAGAATTCCCGAAGACCTTACATAGAATCTAAAATGATACTGACTATGGGAATGAGTAACTAAACTAAACCAATCTATAAACCACTCAAGTGAAGTATCACAGACTACCAAAGTCTGTTGATTTAAATGTCCTACTTTTTTTATGCTCCTGCCTGAAAACCAACTGATTCTAGTTTTTCCAAGTGTTCCACATTGGTTTTACAACACCTAAACTCTGAGTAGAAAGGATCTTTTGCAAAAACCATCATGCAAAACAGAGCCTACTTCCTCATTTAAAAATACAATCTAAATGTTTTATAAGCCAGAAGTCAATTTCAAAGGGCATCACCATTGCTTAAAGACTGGAATGTTAGGATTATTATAACACTGATATGAGGATAGTAAGAAATGCAACAGCAGGACCAGCTTAACATATTGCATTTTAAAAGCCAATGTATTATTCTATAAAAATGCAGAGCTATGTAAACCCCCTTGAATATATTTCTCCTACAAACAAGTACAAACCATACATGGGGATTTTTGTCAATAAGACACATTCATGGATTCAATTTCATAAATTTAGAAGAAACACTATAAAATACAATTTTGTCAACAAAATATCAAATGAATATTTATTTATCAAAATATGAAACATTAATCTAATAATGTTCTCAAAAATTCATTTTTTCAAAGTGACAAACGTGTGTCTTCCCCCATTTCTCATAATGTTCATGTTTTAGACACTAGACACATGACAAGTAGAAACTGCTAAGAATTTTATAATCAAATGCCACATGTATAACATTTCCTTACCACTGCTGGAAGTCTGCTGTGGCCCTGAGCATGCTCTTAGCAGGTATGAATTTGGGGAGAACTCCTCATCAGGGTTGGTATCCATGATCTGATGGGAAGTATTGCTGTCTAGCAAGGGCATCTGGCAGCTAACTGGTGGTGGATTATGGGAACTGGGCAGCTGAGCGGATGGGAGAAGGCTAGACGAGGATGTAGGTGGAATGGGACGACCTGGGAAAGAGGACAGAGGGATCAAAGTTCAGCAATGAATGTAATGAAAGAAACCACAAACAGTAATACTAAAATAGTTTGTCACCACATATTTTTACAGCTGGGGCTGAATTCAAAATACCTATTGTCAATTGGTACTCATCCTCCCCTTTGCATCATATTCATGACAGTATGACCAGCTGTGTTGACAAGATATTCCAAGAAAGGGGATTGACCTCTCCTGATAATGTCTTCACAGCATTAGCCTGTTTTAGGCTGTATGAACTGATGCTAGATGAATGAAGATAAAACCCATTTGTAAAATAGCATGGGATACACACATACACAACCTCCTCATCACAATTTTCTAATGTGATAATGACAATAATTTGTTTTAAGTGGAATGAGCACTTTTCTATATCCACCAATTGATTCAGCATCAGCGTGAGGTTCAAGGAGATTCACAGAACAACAATCACAGAAGAAAAATCCCGCTTGGAAGTATTTTGTAAACCAGTTAATTTTCAGTACCTAAAAGAAAACAGGATTCCTCTCTCTGTTGTTTTCTACTCTGCTGAACCAGAGTTTCTGAATGTTGTAAAGAAAAATAGTATGCACTGAACTCAGAAAACTTTACTGACAAATTCATGTCCATTTCAAAAACAAAACAAAAACATTAGACACGAACCAGCCTCACACTGAAGTCTCCATTCACTGGGAAATTGGAAAGAAAGGCATGAAAAGGATTACCTTTTATGACATAAGTACCAATAATGAACATCTTACTAGCCAGTTGAGATTTCACTCCACTTTCACAAATCAGCCAAGAAATTATTTTGATCATTGTTCGCTGCTGCTGCTGCTACTGTTGCTATGACAGCATTCTCTCCAGAATTTACAAAGCATTGCACAATAAAATGAATTAAAATGAATACAAAACCAAAAAGTAACAATTTTATTACAAAAAGAGAAATATATCATAACTCGCTATCAGCAGCAATGCAAAACTAGTTAACTAACCCCAGGAAAATCTCTAAAATTCTCCCTAGTCAGATTCAAAGAAGAACTTTGGGGGCTTGTAAAAACCTGCCTAAAACTAGAGGAGAACTTTTAACATTTTCCCACTGTATCATATTAAATCCAAGCTCGAAAAGAACTCTTGGCTTCCCTTCCCTCGCCCCAGCAGCTCTAACTGTTGCCATATGCCCCATTTCCCAAACACCTTACCAGGAGTGTATTTATAACAGGAAGCTTCAGGATGCAGTCCAGCTACTTTTTTGAAGGCAGCCCCCTCATAGAGTCCCTCTGTCTCTATAGTCAATGAAGTTGCACACACAAAGCTACATCCTTTCCAAGTTGTCTTGGGAGAGGTGGGCCTTGACACTACAGCCAATAAGCAATCAGCATGGATCCTCCCATGCACACTGATTGGCTCCCACCATTTGTTGTTGTGGGGAAAAGTCACAAGGACCTGAGAGACAGAAGTTTACAGAAAAGGAAAGCCAAATTTACTTTCTTATGATCACTGCAAGCTCAGGCTGACAGCCAGCAGCAAGATTTGGAGAACGCACTGAGACTTGCTTTAAAACAAAAAGTTGTAAAGGGAAGTATGGAACAGTGGATGGGTCTCTGCATGCTGAAGATGCTGTTGTCTTCCAGCAAGTGCTTCCTTTCTTTTGCCCCAGGGAGGAGTTTTCTGAAGAGAGAGAGAGAGAGTGTGTGTGTGTGTGTGTGTGTGTGTGTGAGAGAGAGAGGCTTTGTTCAATGGGGACCTATTCCTAAGTAAATCTGCCATGGATTGTAGCCTTACAGCCCATTCCTATGCATGCTTCCTCAGAAGTAAGTCCAACTGTGTTCAGTGGGGCTTACTATCAGGAAAGTGTATATCTCAATAACAACTGTAGGAAGATCATCAGAAAACTCTGACAATGCAAATTAAATCCCATGCACCTGGACTTTGGGGGGGGGCAGGGAGCGGTAACTACAAACCTTCTCAGATCGATACCTTACTCTTTTGGAACAGAGAAAGAGAAAATGTATTGCTAACTTTCTCTCTCTTGCTTTAAAAAAAACAAAAAAGGGGATGTGTGGTTTTGTTTCAGACGAAAACCAAGGATGGAAAGAGAGAGTGAGCAGTGCAAATCCATATAGCTGGGTGTGAGTTTAGATGTTTCTGTTGGGAGGGTGGAGTTATGTTACTGTAGGTCTGTTCAGATGCTCATGCTGGGATAAATTCAAAATTTAAATAGTTAAAATCAAGCAATGATTCATTTGTTGCGGTTATTTATTAATACTTCATAAATACTACAGCATTTTTTTTGAGCAAAGGATTTGAAATTACCACTCAGCCATGGAGCTCATTTGGCCACAGACTTGTTGTGAAGATACAGAAGGAGGTGTAAAATGGCGGCAAAGGGGAACTTGGTGCTTATTATCATAGGCATCACATTTTACTTCCTTTAACCAAAATGATGCATCTTTATATAGGAGAGGACATGCTTTTTTCTTCACACCCTATTCCCCTTAGTACCCCTCCAGGCTTCAACCAATCTGCCATGATTATTGTGTGTTTAGATGCATGCATAAGTCCCAACTGTATTCAAGTGTGCTTACTCCCAGGTTGATGAGAAGAAGGGGCCCTTTCACCATGAACCCTGCTCTGCCCGTTCCTCACAAGAAATCCCAGGCTATAATCCTGTACCCACATACCTGGGTGTAAGCCCCATTAAAAAGAAAGAGACTTGCTTCTTTGAGTAGACATGTATACCACAATTATTATTTTTAAATCCACCCACACTTAACTGTGTAGTAAAATCTGCAGAAAATAACTTGTAAGGAGGACCTGATCTCTAATGGAGATCAAGGAGATAGAAGCCACTAGCCAAGTGAGGGTGAGGAGGAAACAGTAGCTTTTTGGGACCCCAGGGATTCCTGGTGTCCAAACTCTGAAAACTTGGTTTGAATAAAATATAATTCAGTAAATAAAACAACCATAGAAGGTTGCATAATATTTGAAAGGGACGTGGCTGTGAGGGATGTGAGGGGTGGTGGTACGACTATCATTAAGGGTTCCTGTACTTCTAAATTTGCCACTACACTATTGCACCTTACATGGCAAGTGGCAGTGGCATGAGTATTAACGTGCAGAGAGAAGTGAGTGCTTTGCCGCCCCCCTTCCTTCTGTCCTTCCCTCTTTGTCATCCCCAATGTGCTGAGCAATTCCAGTTGCTTTCCCTTTGGACTACTGCTACTCAATACCATGTGGGACAAAGAGAGAAGAAAGGTAGGCATGGAAAAGCTTCTTCCTTTCCTGTGTACCACTACTGCAGTTCCTGCTGTCATTTAAAGGTAAGGAATGAAAATGGAGGTGTACTGGATGAGCCTTGAAACAAAGTTCTTCTGGCTGGTGGGAGAGGGGACATATTTCTGAGCATCAGCCTAGCTCAGAAAAAACAGGCTGTCCAACTTTGGGGGAAGAACTCAGATCGTTTCCAGGTTAACTCAAGGTGTCTGGAAGAGAACTCCTCCATCTCTAGTTTTAATAATCCTGCAAAAATGAATATAAAAGTGTTGTGAAGTGGGTTTTCCTGGATGTGGAAAGGGTCTGTGCAACATCTAAGAAAGACCTTCTCTGAAAGGGAAGGGGCTCAGATGGGAGCCTGCCCTGTCAGCCTCAGAGGATGGGGAATATGGGGAAAGGCAGTATTGAATTGTGCAAAGAAGACTCAGACAACACCTGCACTTGAATTGATTCCGGAAGAGAATCAACAGCCAGTGCAAATGAGCAAAGGTAAGTATATATGCTCCTTGCAGTCTGCTCTGTGAGCGACAGAATTCTGCACCAGCTGCAGCTTCTATGCCATCTTGAAATGCAGTCCCTGAAGAGTTCCTTGTATTAATCCAAACAGGATGGCACTGGAGCATGGATTACAATGGCAAAATTCAAATATGACTGTAGAGGACACATTGGGCAGCTTCCAAATATGGTAATATGTAGATTTGGTTACTGCCATTATCTGAGAATCAAGCAGCAAGGTAGGTTCCAGTTGAACCACAAAGTTGCAAATCCGATCTTTCAGGAGTATTGTGGCCCCATCAAGAACAGGAAAACCCACATGCTTATATACTCCTGTCCTAATCAAATCAGCTGTCCTTTCCTGTAGACTCAGGTAATACCTATCCCAGCTCAGCATGTCTTATTTAAATCTGATTCAGAGTCCTACACACAAGCACATGAATTTGCCCAAACAAATTGCATTCCTAGGTAATCATGATTTTGGAATGGATTAATATGTTGTACAAACACCAGCCCCTTCCAATCCACACAACCTACCCAGAGAATGATCTCCACAGATGCATTCCAGAATACAGTGTGAAGTGCTTACACAGCAAAAGCTCCATGGAACTCAAGAAACTCATTATGTATATCTGTTTCCCTTAGAAATTTGTTTAAACAGTATCTAATAGCAGAGTATTAATGAAACTTTGTGGTTGCAATTATTAGGCTTTCAAGAAATCTGTAGATATAGAATAGAGAATATAATGAATTGTGGCTGTAAATTATGCAAATAGGTACCAAAACAAGAAGAATGCATATATTATATTTTGCTGCTTAACAGATGTGGCTGCCTCCAACAGTCAGAACATAGGAAATCACCAATTCCTTTCAGTGTTAGAGAGCGTACATGTCAGCAAAGGTAATTCAAATTTGCCAGGGAAAGTAAAAAGAAAACATGGTTTGGTTTTATCAGAACTGTAGGCCTATCCACTTATGTTTCTTATTGGCTCTACCAGAAACAAACCAGTTCATACATGACAAAGGAAAATATTCTTCCATGTGCTCCTTTGCCTACATTACTCAGTCCAGCACACCACACCAAGACGTTCATCCAACAGAATTTGGCCCAGGATATACGTGCTTTAAGACCTCAGCATTAATGCTGACTCAACAGTTTTTTCTGCCTAGGGTCAGGATATTTCTGTGCAATGACTGTTCCTAATGACTGATGTATCCAGATACCCAAGTTTCTTTCTTGCTTTAGCACCCCAAACATGAAAGGATAGATGGCAGGAGTTTATTTGAATTGCACATATTTATTGTCCTTGTGAGGAAAAAAGAAATTAGTGAAGACCTGCTGCTGCTTGACTGCTTTTGATATGAGTAAAAATGGTTTGTGTTTGGTGAGACAGAGAAATGGTTCAGGAGTAGCTTAACCATGTGGAAATGCGACCTCTGTATTGCTGCCAAGGTCAGTGAGGCATATAAGACTATGAGGCATATATGAATTAGATACAAATGTTAGAGAAAGATTTTACAATAGCTATTTTAAATTATAAAAACCCTACCCTACTAGTTATAGTCATGCACTAAAACATAGAAGGTGATTATCTGAAATTGAAGGCTTGCAAAGATCATCAAGGTTGATGATATGATTTATCCATTACCAAAGGCTGATTATTATAAACATACTGCTGAGAAATGCAAATCTCAAGAAAATTGAATATGGGGATTTTGTCCCTGTTTTTCTCAAAACATACTGTGTGTATTGGCAGTGCTGAAGTATCACAGATTTTTGAATCGCTAAAACAATCCTATAAAGATTTCATCCCCCTCTAGGATGCACACCTTAACATGGTGAGGGGGTTTCAGAGTGTGGAAGAAGGTGAGAGCAATGCCGTCAGGAGTCTAGACCAAGAGGCTAGACTCCTAGCAGGGGCACCCAAGGCGGAATGGTCAAAGCTGAGACACCAGACTAAGATACATCCAAACTCAGAGGAAGGCAATGATAAACTACCTCTGAATATCTCTTACCACGAAAACCCTATGAACAGAGTATCCAAAATGCAACATGAGATAGTGCTGGAAGATGAGACCCCCAGGTCAGAAGGCACTCACCGAGCTACTGGGGAAGAACAAAGGACAAGGACAAGTAGTGCTGTGACTAATGACACAACTGGGTCAAAGCCAAAAGGAAGCCCAGAGGCTGATGCGCACAGATGCAAAAGGAGGGTCCCAAGTTGTACGATGCACGCAACAGGAACATGGAATGTGAGAAGCATGAACAAGGGAAAGTTAGAAATTGTCAAGCAAGAAATGGAATGTATCAACAATACAATACTTTGCATGAGTGAATTAAAATGGACAGGAATAGGACACTTCCAGTCAGGCAAGTACAAAATATTTTATGCAGGAAATGAGAAATTAAGAAGATAAGGGGTTGCTTTAATAGTGAGGATGTAGCACAAGCAATTAGGAGCTACAACACAAGGTCTGAGCAAGTGATATCAATGAGATTAAATGGGAAACCTATTAACATAACCATCATCCAAGTCTACGCTCCAACAGCAAATGCAGAAGAGGAATTGGAGATATTTTATGCAGAAGTACAGGAAGAAATTGATCACACACCAAAACAAGATGTTGTGATAATCATGGGGGACTGGAATGCAAATGTAGGGAACAGAAAAGAACTAGGAATTGTGGGGAAATGGGGCTTAGGAGACAGAAATGAAACAGGAGAAAGGCTTATTCAATTCTGTGAAACCAATAATTTGTTTCTTGCAAACACATTTTTTGAGCAACCGAAAAGATGACTGTACACGTGGACATCACCAAATGGTCAATATAGGAATCGAATTGATTATATAATTGATAACAGAAGATGGAGAATTTCCATACTTTCTGCAAAAACAAAACCAGGAGCAGACTGCGGTACAGATCATGAACTGGTTGTATTGAAAATCAGAGTAAAGCTAAGGAACAACAACAAAGCAATCATAATGCCAAAATACAACTTAAATAACATCCCAGAAGAATATAAAGATCAAATAAGGAACAGGTTTGAGGCTTTAAACCTAGTTGATAGAGAACCAGAAGAACTATGGAGCAAAGTCAGAGACATTATCAGGGAAGAATGCAAAAAGACAATACCTCTAGTTAAAAAGAAAGACCTCAATGGATGACTGAAGCAACTCTTAAAATGGTTAAAGAGAGAAGGAAAGCAAAAGCAAAAGGAGACAGAAATACGGCCAGAACCCTAAATGCAACATTACAGCGACTGGTATATAGGGACAAAGAGAACTATTACAATAGTTATTGTATAGAAGTAGAAGAGGACAACAAAAAGTACAAGAGCCCTATTCCAAAAGATTCAAGAAATGAAAAGGGAAATTAAAACCACAAGTAGGGATGTTGAATAATCAACAGGGGAACACACTAACTGACCGAGATGAAATTTTAAAATGTGAGGTGAAAGCTGCTCTCAAAATACTTTTGTGTGTGTGTGTACATGGACCACTCTAAAAAGTCTATGCAGGAAAACTCAACATGGAAAAGAGAACAATTATTAAACAAGGGCTATTAACACAAGAATGATTTCTTTATATGCAACAATGTGAATAATACTCCTTTTTATCTTTCTTTGGTTGTGTGTTATGTATTGTTTTATACTGTTATGATATTTGTATGGCAAAGTAGAAATAAAATGTATTAAAAAAATACTTGGAAGAAACAAATCACCAGGATCAGATGGCATACCAATACAATTGCTACAAGCTGCTGAGACTGAATCTGTCTAAATTTTGACAAACATTTGTCAACGAATATGAAAAACTAAACAATGGCCCACAGACTGGAAGCGTTCCATATACATCCCAATTCCAAAGAAAGGGGATCCCAGGGAATGCAGTAATTATTGAACTATTGCCTTAATATCCTATGCAAGTACAGTAATGCTCAAGATTCTACAACAAAGGCTCTTACTGTATATGGAGTGAGAAATGCCAGACATTCAAGCTGGATTTAGAAAGGGAAGCAGTACCAGAGATGGTATCGCAAACAGATGTTGAATAATGGAACGGACCAAGGCATTTCAGAAGAAAATCACCCTGTGCTTTATAGATTACAGCAAAGCCTTTCACTGTGTAGATCATGAACAACTATGGAATGCTTTAAAAGAAATTGGAGTGCCACAGCATCTGATTGTCCTGATATGCAACCTATACTCTGGACAAGAGAATACTGTCCTTACAGTAAGGACAGAATATGGAGAAACCAATTGGTTCCCAATTGGAAAGGGTGTGAGACAGGGGTGTATTTTATCACCCTATTTGTTTAATCTGTACTAAGAACATATCATACGGAAAGCGGGATTGGACCAAGATGAAGGTTTGAAAATTGGAGGAAGAAATATCAATAATTTAAGATATACAGATGATGCCATACTACTAGCAGAAACCAGGAATGATTTGAAACAAATGCTGATAAAAGTTAAAGAGGAAACCACAAAAGCAGGACTACAGCTGAATGTCAAAAAGACTAAAGTAATGACAACAGAAGATTGATGTAAAGTTGACAATGAAGACACTGAACTTGTTGAGGATTATCAATGCCTTGGCGCAGTTATTAACAAAAATGGAGACAATAGTTAAGAAATCAGAAGAAGGCTAGGACTGGGGAGGGCAGCTATGAGAGAACTAGAAAAAGTCCTCAAATGCAAAGATGTGTGACTGAACACTAAAGTCAGGATCATTCAGACCATGGTATTCCCGATCTCTATGTATGGATGTGAAAGTTGGACAGTGAAAAAAGCGGGTAAGAGAAAAATCCATTCATCTGAAATGTGGTGCTGGAGGAGATGTTTGTGGATACCATGGACTGCAAAAAAGACAAATAGTTGAGTGTCAGAACAAATTAAACCAGAACTGTCACTAGAAGCTAAAATGATGAAACTGAGGTTATCATACTTTGGACACATCATGAGAAGACATGATTCACTAGAAAAGACAATAATGCTGGGAAAAACAGAAGGGAGTAGAAAAAGATGACGACCAAACAAGAGATGGATTGATTCCGCAGTACCTTGTGGAACGCCTCTCCTGCTATGAACCTACCCGTCCACTTCGTTCAGTATCTAAGGCCCTCCTCCGGGTACCAACTAATCAAGATGCCCGGAGGATTACTACTAGATCTAGGGTCTTTTCTGTGGTGGCCCCCGAATTGTGGAACAGCTTACCAGAGGAAATACGCCTGACGCCTACGGTATTTTCTTTTAGGCACCAGGTTAAGACCTGGCTATACTCCCAGGCATTTTAATGTTTTAATGTTTAATGTTAATTGTTCATCTTAATGTTTTAAATTTTCCTGTTATTTGAATCGGATTTTATTGTGACATGGTATTTTAACTCTGTTTTGTACACCGCCCAGAGAGCTACTAGGTATGGGCGGTTTAAAAATGAAATGAAATAAATAAAATAAATAAATAAAAGAAGCCACACACCTGAACTTACAAGATCTGAACAGGGTGGTTCATGACAGATGCTATTGGAGGTCACTGATTCACAGGGTCACCATAAGTCGTAATCAGCTTGAAGGCACATAACAACAACGATTTCATTTCAATAATCAGAGAAAGATGCCTTCACCTAAGAATGGTTTTTGCAATATTAGCTATACTTCTTGTATTGAAGCCATGGTATTCAAAGGGTAGAACTACTAGTTCCACTAGGTATCACTGATACAGCTATCACTTTTATAGGATAAAGTCAAAATTGCATGACCCACTAAGTTTTTCTGATACCAGTGATTTTGAGCCTCTCTGTGCTCCACAACACAAGTTCCAACAGTCTAGTCAGGTCTGCGACCACAGCCCATCATTGCAAGAACAGGTTTCCAAAGCAAGAATTACGCCATGGACAGTCCCCCATGATGCATTATCAATAGGAGACAGAGATGTAAAATTTCCAGAAATTTTGAAGCCATGGAAAAAACCCGGGTTTTTTCTGTCCTTCCCCCCCCCCCAGAAAAAATGGAAATTTTCAGCAAACTTGAAAAAATGCAATATTAGCACTTTTTTGCAGATTGAAAGTCACTTTGTTACTTCAGGAACATCAAATGTAATTATGTACAAGTTGGTTTTTGCATAAAAGTATCACATTTAGTTTATTAAAAGTACATTTTATTCAAACAATTATTACAAATTGAATTTACTTTTTTAAATTTTTACTTTTTAAATAACAAATGGATCTACAAGATCCTGAAGTATAAGGAACACCTGAACTGTAAGGAACCTCTTTCATTTTGCCAGTTTATGAGGAACAGGAACAAAAACAAAAAAAATGGAAGAAACCATCAACATTAATAACAAAGAAAATTATTTATGTCTCCACTAGCCCTCCACAGTGTCAAGCAGACATGAAGCATCCATTCCCATTAAAAGAACTGAGAAAAAGGGGGAGACCAAGATTCAATAAAACATTTTATTCATCATGCTAAAATAAAACATTCCATAATCAATTTTTCTTCATATTTTCGGGGGGAAAAACACAAAAAAGGCTTCAGGGGGGAAACAGGATTTTTTTCCATTTTTTCCATTTTTTCCCCAGGCCTTCACATCTCTAGTAGGAGGCACTTCCAAACCGTGGCTATAGGGTAGATTGTGCCCATTTTTTTAAAGTGGATGTGGAAACTGAAACCCAGAAAGGCCAGCATTACTGGTATCTGGGATCCATGGCTGACAGTAACACATATGATTATACCTGGTGGGGTTCCTACTCCAGACTGCTGGCAACCACTGGCTTATTTTTTTATGCAACTGGAGAGCCCCTGAAGTTTATGGGTTAACATATGATCACTCCCACAAATTCACTGTAGTCTCAATTTTTTTGTGTCAGACTTTTTTTTTTTTTTGCCCGCAATGCTGTGGAATCAACTTTGAGGACAGTGTTTCTTGGGAAAGCCTCAATAGTGGCCCAACCACAGCTACTGGGACACATTGGACAGCATCTGCGAAAGGCTCCCTTAACTCTGAATCAAGAACTTACTAAAGGCATGTCTGCATAGGCGATAACCTGGTAGGTTATGTGTATGGAGAAATTATATGTACAATTAAAACACATTACTTCCTGTAGTACAAATGAAGCAGAAAAGAAGCAAGCTTCAAGGTCTGATACAACAACAACCAATCACTCTCTCAATACCATCAACTCTTTTTCTTTATCTAAGAAAAGTGTTTACTGGTGATAAAAACACCAAAGGTTGTTATTATGAACCCATGGCATGTACTATCCTAGTGAAAAATTACAGTATATGCCAGAGAAAATTAATATATAGATTCAGATTTATTATAGTTATCTTTCCAACAAAATGACTCAAGCATCAAGAATACTATCTGACACACCTTGCACGAATAAAATACACTGTGAGAAATTCTCACACATTCTGGCTCTGTTTAAACACTGCATGTGAAATAAAAGTAAAAACAGGAATGATTTTCATCTTTGGTAATTCCACATATGCTCAACGAAATGTGAATAGAGCCATACGAGATTTTTCTAGCATGAGCTCAGCGTGACCACATTTAATAAGAAATTGTAAGATCCCTTTAAAAAGTGATATGCAGGTCATCACAATTAAGTACAAAATATAATTTTAAGAAATAGTACAGCACTAATCATTTATGAAACATACTGCACATTTAAATGCTTAAAATAGAGAACAGTTAAAAACCCTAATATATATGTCAATTCCAACATTGTGAATTTAACCTTTAATAAAATTATTAAATTATTTATTGTTTTCATGGTTAGCAGTGATTTCTGTAAAATCAGTTAAAAAGTTATTTTCCTATATTTATAAAAAAATTACATTGAGGTGCTAACAAATGTTTACAAAACTTTGAAAATCCCAGAAAGAAAAATTTAAAAAAATTACCTTTTCAACACATACATACCTTGAATAAATAAGAGTACAGGAATTGCCCATAAACCAATCCTGTTTCACTTTAGATTAGTAACTATTATGTTACTGTGTAATGTAGGGCCAGTTACATCCTCCAAACTATAGTCAATATTACAAATGACATATGAATTAAGCATTAATATAAAGAGTTGGAGAAAGCTGGCCAAAAGCAGAGATGTGTGGGTTCCCCCTTTTCTAATACTTGCCCTATCTCTGGGGTTATTATAAATTACACACACACATACACAAGAGAGGGACAGTATGAGAAGGTCACTAACAGGTTTCTGGAGGAAAAATAGACAAGGCATTTTCAAGTATTTTATATTAATTTACATACCACTTAACCCCTCTCCGCTCCACTTCCTGCTACTTCCCTCCCTTCCCAAACAGAAATGCCTTATCTTGGAGAAGGATCCAGCAAGGGCAGTGGAAAGTACAGTATCATTTCCTGTCATAGATTAAACTTCATGATCCCTGACAGGAAAGGATGCTCCATGTAAGGAAAAAAAGCTAACAAGAGTGCACTGGCCCACTTCTTTGTCAGCTGGAGCCCAGTGCTACTTACTGCTCTCTCTCTCTCTCTCTCTCTCTCTCTCTCTGTGTGTGTGTGTGTGTGAGAGAGAGAGAGAGAGAGAGAGAGAGAAAGAGAGAGCACCCTCTGCTTCTGTGTGTGTGCGCGCACACACATCTGTGCGTGTGTATGTGCGTGTGTGTAAAGAAGCAATTTTGGCTTGGGGAAGGTGAAGGATGTTGACAGTGAGAGCAAGATAGTGATGGAGGAAAGGTACTAGCTTCAATTCTACTCTGGCTCAGCTTGAAAAGGGCTAGCCCAGATATGAACTGGGATTGCCCTATTCAACTGATGGGAGTTTGCATTTCAAGTCTCCCCTTCTAGTTATGTGCCTTATTACGACTTAGGGCGACCTTATGAATCAGCGACCTCCAGTAGCACCTGCCATGAACCACCCTGATCAGATCTTGTAAGTTCAGGTCTGTGACTTCCTTTATTGAATCAATCCATTTCTTGCTTGGTCTTCATCTTTTTCTACTCCCTTCTGTTTTTCCCAGCATCATTGTCTTTTCTAGTGAATCGTGTCTTCTCATTGTGTCCAAAGTATGATAACCTCACTTTCATCATTTTAGCTTCTAGTGACACTTCTGGTTTAATTTGTTCTGACACCCAACTCTTTGTCTTTTTCGCGGTCAATGGTATCCGCAAACATCTCCTCCAGCACCACATTTCAAATGAGTGGATTTTTCTCTTATCCGCTTTTTTCACTGTCCAACTTTCACATCCATACATAGAGATCGGGAATACCATGGTCTGAATGATCCTGACTTTAGTGTTCAGTGCCACATCTTTGCATTTGAGGACCTTTTCTAGTACTCTCATAGCTGCCCTCCCCAATCCTAGCCTTCTTTTGATTTCTTGACTATTGTCTCCATTTTCGTTAATAACTGTGCTGAGATACTGATAATCCTTGACAAGTTCAATGTCCTCATTGTCAACTTTAAAGCTACATAAATCTTCTGCTGTCATTACTTTAGCCTTTTGACGTTCAGCTGTAGTCCTGCTTTTGTGGTTTCCTCTTTAACTTTCATCAGCATTCGTTTCAAATCATTACTGGTTTCGGCTAGTAGTATGGTATTATCTGCATATCTTAAATTATTAATATTTCTCCCTCCGATTTTCAAACCTCCTTCATCTTGGTCCAATCCCGCTTTCCGTATGATATGTTCTGCGTATAGATTAAACAAATAGGTCTCACACCCTTTCCGATAAGGAAACAGTCGGTTTCTCCATATTCTGTCCTTACAGTAGCCTCTTGTGCAGAGTATAGGTTGCACATCAGGACAATCAGATGCTGTGGCACCCCCATTTCTTTTAAAGCATTCCATAATTTCCCATGATCTATGCAGTCAAAGGCTTTGCTGTAATCTATAAAGCATAGGGTGATTTTCTTCTGAAATTCCTTGGTCCGTTCCATTATCCAACGTATGTTTGCGGTATATGATCTTTGGTGCCTCTTCCCTTCTAATACTTATTCACTAATAGCAAAAAACATTGCGGTTTAAGAATACACCTATGGCCAACATATATTTCTATCAACCTTTAAAAAACAGGGAAATTGGGCACCTATAGTGAATACACCAGGGGAGCAGGAGACCTGAACTCCTCTCTGAGATATTGTACTGTCCTACAAATCTGTAAAAATGCAAACACAATTTGGGCTGGTCTTTCATAGTCCAATCCACTTCCTGTGTAGCTTGGAAGAATTTGGTAACATGTGCCTCTGATCATATGGTGAGTGGTGGCAACACCTGCCATCTCCAAAGAAGGAGAATTACATTTTTGTATGTTTGTTGGTGTTCTTCTTACTTTGCTTCTTTTCTGTATTACTAATTTTTCTACACAGAATCTAACCTAGAAAATTGTATTTCTCTCATTATTTATCCTAGAAATCTATGTCAAATTTACTTTATTAATTTAAAAGCCTTTTTATTGGTCGATGTCATATGGTGAAGACAGCATTTTTTGTTTCAAACTGGAGGTTATGCTCTATTTCTACTTTGGGTGCATTAACAGTTGAATCTGAAACAGCAGTTTGATGTAAAATCAGATGGATTATAATATGTTGTTACTTAAGCAATGACTCTAGATGTTAGGAAAAAAAACTTGGCCTGCCCAAGATGCATGTTTTCAGCCTGCTATGCTTAAACTAGTCCACTTAAGGAAAGGTGGGCATGGTTAATTAAAAACATAGGGCACAGCTAGAAATTTGCTAGAATATATTTCATCTCCCACTGTTTTATCTTGTGCAAACTGAGACATTCATGTCCATTGGGGACTATTCTGCAGAACAGCCAGTACCATTATTTCAGAATTGTTTTTGGAGTTTTTTTAATGTAAATTTTGCAAAGTGTTGCTGTACTTCACATATTCACAGAAACAGAAGCAAAAGAAAATGATTTCCTATTGGAAACTTAATTAAAATTTCAAAGTAAATCGAACACATTTAAAGTGACTATCTGAACAATATCAACTGTGTTAATATTGTTGCTTCCTCCCTGCTACAACAAGATCAGCACAGCACATGGCTTGTTTCTGTTATTTGGGCTGACTGCAGGTGACAACTTTGTACAGTATCTCAGAGAGGAGGTCAGGTCTGGTGCATTCGCTATAGCTGCCGTATTTCCCTGCTTTTTGAAGGTTGACATAAATATCTGTTGGCTATAGGTACATTCTTAAACCACAAGGTTTTTTTGCCCATTAGTGAATTTCCCTGATTTTTGTCCGGGTGGTAAGAAATGGGATTTTGTGCAATTTTCCTGAGAATGGATTGATCATTTGCATACTTATTGAGTTCAGTGGGATTTACTCCCCTGCGATCATGCTTAGGATAGGTGAAACTGACCATGGGGATGGGGAGGGGAGCAGGAGCAGGTGAGCAGGCAGGAGGGGGAGGAGGACGGCAGGTTTGATCATTTATATGTTTATTGAGTTCAGTGGGATTTACTCCTGTGCAATCATGCTTAAAATAAGTAAAACTGACCATGGGGAGGAAAGCCCGGACAGAGGAGAAGGATCTGATCATTTTAATGCTTATTGAGTTCAATGGGGTTTACTCCTGTGTAGGATAGGTAAAACTGACCATGGGGGAGGAGGAGGGGGAGGAGAGAGTAGAGGGAAGGAAGAAAGGGGAGAGGGGAGCAGAAGGAGTGGGAGTGGGAGGAGGGGATTGGAAGGGGAAGGGCAGGGGTGAAGGAAGGGAGAGGGAAGGGATAGGAGGGAGGAGGATGGGAGGAGAGGTTTGATCATTTACATTCTTTTTGTGTTCAGTGGGATTTACTCCTGTGAAATCATTCTTAGGATAGGGGAGGGGAGGGGAGGAGGAGGGCAGGGAAGGAGATTGAGTTGGTGAGCACTGGGCAGAGAGGAAGCCCCTTTCCTTTCCAAAAGGAAAAGTTTGTGAACAGTATCATTCTTTTTCAGGGTTTCCCCCACCTTCTTATTCTACAGCAGGCACATGTAGTCTCCCACGCAAATTTAAACCAAAGCTCTCCCTGGCCACACCATAATGACAGAGAGTTCCTGAGCTTCGCTTTGATGCTGGATTAAGTTTCTCAGTTTTCAATTCTACCTGAAAAACATACTTGGCTATGCTGCAAGTTTAGGAAAGGACAGAGAGAAAATAAATGCTTTCGGGTGTGTATCTTAACAGTTGGATAATCAAGAGAAAATGTTTTAACTGCTTGCTATATAAAATACTAACTAAATGACTGGAAACTAATGGTGAAAAGCAACTAGATTTTTTTTCCTGGTTGCTGTGTTGCTTTTTCTGCCCAGAAACCTTGTAATGTGTACATCGGTCTTTCTATTCTTGTAGGGCTGTTTTCATCCTTTGCCATCAAGCACTCAAGAGGTAATATGGTAAATAGAGGGGGATCGGCAGTGAGTGAGTAGAATGTTGGAGTGTGCTGGTTGCTGATTAGCTGAGTGAATGGAATGGAATGTTTCAGTAGCGAGTGGAAGCAATTTTGACAGTTGGGCAGTTTTAGTCAGCGCAGGGTCAGGAGTTATTTTGCTTTTGGTAATAGTCTGAGGAGGGAAGGAGTTAGGTTCAAATAGGAGAGGGTTGGTACATTTGGGTAGGTTAGGCAAGCTGTTAATAATGAGAGAGCTGTATACTGTACACTAATTAGCAAAAAACCTTGCGGTTTAAGAATGTACCTATAGCCCACAGATATTTCCATAAAACTTTAAAAAGCAGGGAAATTGGGCAGCTATAGTGAATGCACCAGAGGAGCAGGAGACCTGACCTCCTCTCTGAGATATTGGACTCCCCTACAAATTTGTCAAAATGCAAACACAATTTGGGTTGGTCTTTCACAGTCCAATCCACTTCCTGTGTAGCTTGCAGTGGGCAGGGGAGGAGGAAGAAGAAAGAGGGGAGCGGAGGAGGAAGAGGAGAGGGGAATGAAGGGGAAAGCAGGTCTGATCATTTACATGCTTATTTAGTTCAATGGGATTTACTCCTATGCAATCATGGTTAGGATAGGAAAAACTGATCATGGGGGTAAGGGGAAAGAGTGCATGGGGGGGCAAAGAAAGGGGGAGGGGCAGGTTTGATCATTTGCATGATTATAGAGTTTAGTGGTATTTACTTCCATGCAATCATGCTTAAGATAGGTAAAACTGATCATGGGGAGGAGGAAGGGGAGGGGGAAGGGGAAGGAGAGGATTGGAAGGGGATGGGAAGGGAGGGGCAAAGGAAGGGGGAGGGAAGGGAGGGTGGGTTTGATCATTTGCATACTTCTTGAGTTCAATGGGATTTATTTCTGTGCAAACAAGTTAGAAAATGGAAATGGACTGCCTTTAAGTCGATCCCGACTTATGTTGACCCTATGAAGAGGGTTTTCATGGTAAACGGTATTCAGAGGTGGTTTTACCATTGCCTTCCTCTGAGGCTGAGAGGCAGTGACTGGCCCAAGGTCACCCAGTGAGCTTCATGGGTGTGTGGGGACTCGAAACCTGGTCTCCCAGGTCATAGTCCAACACTGACCTGGGGGAGGGACAGGGAGGGGAGGGGGATGAGATTGGGTAGGTGGGCACTGGGCAGAAGAGAAGCCCCTTTTCTTTCCAAAAGGAAAACATTGTGAACAGTATCACTGCTTTTCAGCATTTCCCCCACCTTTCTATTCTACAGCAGACACATATAGCCTCCCACCCAAATTTAAACCAAAGTTGTCCCTGGCCACATCCACACCAGACCTTTATTTTACTTTGGACAGTCATGGCTTCTCTCAAAGAATCCTGGGAAGTGTATTTAGTGAAGGGTGCTGAGAGTTGCTAGGAGACGCCCTGTTTCCCTCACAGACCTTCAATCAGTGTGGTTGACTGTTAACCTAGTCTGACCACTGGTGCTCTCTCAGTGGAAAAGGGGTCTCCTCTAAGCATTCTTCACAAATTACACTTCCCAGGAATCTATGATTGAAGCCATGACTGTCTCAAGTGAAATCAAAGTCTGGTGTGGGTGTGGCCCCCTGATTAGTCAAGCCCAGCAGCTGTCAGTCTGGCTTTTAGAACTCTGACAGTTGGTTCTCACTCATAAACAGTAATATAGTCGTCCAGGGTCTCAGGGGGTCTTAGACCCCTTACGCTTTTGGGAGCAGAGTCCCAGCAGGGTCCCTATGTGTCCAGCATCTTATGAACCAATCAGCATGAAAGGGGAGTGTGTTAGCTACTGAGAAGAGTATTCTAAAATGCTTTCTTGTCCTTTCCTGCTGATTGGAGCCAATCAGAGTGAAAGGAGGTGAGTTAGTCACTGAGAAGACTTTTCAGTAGCTAATACTCTCCTCTTTTGTGCTTATCCTAGGGACGTCTATTGTTATAGGAGAAGGCATTAAAAGGATCTTATTCTCAACCTAGCAGCAAAAAAAGAAGGAGGGGCATGGCTGTGACTATCATGAAGAGACCCTGCACTTTTTAATTTGCTACTGCACTACTGGTCACAACCAGAAAAACCACTTGGCCACCTCATTAGTGTAATATGGTTCTCTGCAAAAGCTGAACAGGAAAATGAAAACGATCCCTCCACCCATTGCCGCCCTGGGCTCCTTCTGGGAGGAATGGTGGCATATACATTTAATAAATTAAAGAAATAAATGCTGCTGCTACAGTCAATTTAAAAGTTCTTTTCAAAAAATAAAGAGAAAAAACACAAAACCAAAAGACTGAACAACACTGGACTACACTTCAGGGTTGTCATACACAACTCCCTCTCAGCCCCCCCTCAATATCTGTACAGCCACACTAGGCTACTTTGCAGGGCTGATGTAACCTATGCATTCTCAAGCACTATATCCACCCCTCCCCACTGCTGCACTATGAATATACTAATGATGAATTTATTTCCATTTGCTTTAGCAGGGTAATTTAGTAGTTTATGTAATTTTACATACATGGGGGGTGGGAAACTTAAAAAATGAAATTAAACCTGAGTTAGACACAGCATGAGCTTATCTTTGCTGCTACCTTTTGCTTTTGGGTGGATATGTTATTGTCCTGTTAAAGCTATGCTAAAATCCTATATTTTTCTGTTATCTAGACAACAATCACTTCTGTACTAGGGAAGTGACTGAAAATGAGTCAGACTTCTCCACTGCTTGAATCTAGAGAGAAAAATGTCTCTCACACATACATATGCATAAAAATGCATGAACACTCACTTTCATTCTCTCTCTCTCTCACACACACACACCAGGCAGGGGGAGACAGTGGGGGTGGGAACACACACACACATCGCCATCACTCACCTCCACAGCTCTTCACCTCCATTCTACTGCTGCCTTCTCCTCCGTCATCCTTTCCCTCCGACTTTCTCCCTCCACCTCCATTTTTTTCTCTGTCTCTCCCGGCTGTCTGGCTCTCCACTTCCTCCCTCGTGCCTCCTCACACAGAGCACGAGGGAAGAGCGACACTGAGCAGAAGGCCAGTGTGAGGCACATGCCTCTTGCCCACCAATCACAGGACTTCCCCGGCTTTCCCCAAGTAATGGGAAGGGGAGGGGGAGGGAAACGAAAGAACTCCTGGTTTCCACTGCGCTTGCGTGACGTTATCATCCACGGTAATGCATTTTTTAAATCTATTAATTAAAAACAAACCATGCCAGTTTTTTTTTACTTTAAACCAGAGCTTGGAAAAGTTACTTTTTGGAACTACAACTCCCATCAGCCCCAGCCAGCATGGCCACTGGATGGGGCTGATGGGAGTTGTAGTTCAAAAAAGTAACTTTTCCAAGCTCTGCTTTAAACCTACTGAAGATGAAGGTCTGTGTTTGGGGCAAGCTCAGGGATTTGATTAGAGATACTTTACAGTCATCTCTGATTTTTAATGAACGTCAACAGATTATGATAACTTCTGAAGAAAAAAGTCCAAACGGCTTCTTGTTTTTCTCTCTCCCGTTTTTCACTTTAACTTGTGAATTCTCCGTGGAGAGGTTGTGTATCACCAAGAAAACTTTCAAGGTTGTAGAGCAAGCGATTCTGAATCCAACAGCATAAGAGTTGTAAGATTTTGTTTTGAATTGGGACTATACAAAGCACCAGAAGGGTGTGTGGGTGGGGTATTTTCATTTAACATGGTAGAACATGAAAAATCCCTACTGGCTAGAGTATACAGCCACTCTTGTGGCTGTATAAAAAGTATAATAATACAAAAAGTATAACTCTCTGAGGAGAAACATATGAAGCACTATAAGATCTGTTCTTTAAATAAATGCTGTTTATTTGTCCACATGACTGGTAATTGGCTATGCTATAAAGAAAGTAGCAAAAGTATTAGTTAGAAGTATCAATGGTGGCAGCAAGGGAATGTAACAGTATCAAGTTGCAGGGGGTCAGCCCATAGCTGTGGTCTTTGAAGGTCATAAAGATTCTCAGGGGTGTTGAGGCTTACCTATATTCTTGGTCCTTGATAGCAAGGACTGGGGACAGGACCAGTGCCAAGCATAACTGGGCCCTTGAGTACCAGCCTGCCATGGACCCATGGCACTGTAGCTCAATACCCCCCCAATAAAGGTAGCACAGGTATAATAAGCCTGCCCACATGCCCCATCTACCTCTTGTGCAATGTGAATGATGTGCACATGTAGTTTGTATGCCTGCCATCAACCAAGATGGGGGGGCATCAGCCCCTGAGGCAAGCCCCCCCCCACCATCTTGGGTAATGGCAAACATGCACACACAGCATTAATGGCATTCACATTAACAGGATTGGTAAGTGGGGTATTGGGCCGGTTTATTGAAGCCTGCACTGTCTGTACTGGGGGAGTGCCTGGGACCTCCCTCTCTGTGATAGGGTCAGGTTGCAGGACTTGACACTGCTGCAGATCACAGAATGGGAGCACCACTCTCCCATCCTAAAGAGGGCCCCCTCTGGGCTGCAGGGGCCCTTGGCAAGGGCCCAACCTGGCCACAGAAATAGGTCAAACTTCTTATAATAGCATTGCTTCTTTGTGGTGTGAATAATAAAGCACATCTTTACCTGCTCAAGGCAGAGCAACAATGGTGGGCTGGCAGGGGAGAAGGAAAGATCATGAGCAGACTTTGAGGGGCTCTTCCAGATGAGGCTTTTGTTGTGCACTCACCCTGCCTTAATCACTGAATGGTTCAGAGGGTCCTATTCTCAAATTGCTCCTGTTCTTACAAGCTATCATTCTTTAAATGGAGGTTGTCGTTGTCTGTCATGTCACAAATTAGAAATACAACATTCCCAAAAAAATATGGGAAGGGGCAAAGCATAGCTTGGGGGGTGCACCCATTTGCCCCACCCTGGCTACAGGGCTGCAGCTGTTTTGCTCTTCCCTTTTAACTCAGCACACATCCACAGATAAGCCAACATTTGGCTTATTATATTTAGGAGGAGAGGGTTTAACCACAATCCCGGGTTTGGACGGCATACTAAGGGCAAGCCTTGGCACAAAGATGGTACCAAGAAGAGGACATTCTCAGCTGATCTTACAGAACACAATGGGACTTATGGGAAGATATAAATTCAAGTTATATAAGTTCCAAGCCTTTCTAACTGCGCACCATCAATCGCAGAGGCCACATGGGCCTTTTATTTTACTAGGCAAAGGGCTGCAGTATACCTGCTGACCATCTTCAAGGTGAGCACGGCAGACCAAAGAGATCAGGCTGCCAGCTAACAATTCCTTCTGCCTAAATACTGCCCAAGTGGCACAGAGAATGAGGCACCTGAACTCTGCTGCTTGTTCTGCTACATAGAAACCACTTTGCAACTAGTCATATTTCCAATAAATGCAAATGTTATGATCTATCTGGGGCCTGAGCAGTATTTGAAAGAAAGTTCAGAAACAGAAAAAGTACAGTGGCTAGACTGTTGCTAGGGATAGACTATCATCAGCAGGTAACTCCAGTGCTCAATAGCTTGTATGGCTGCCCATACACTAATGGCCAGGTTCAAGGTTCTTGCATTAATTTACAAGGCTCGTAACAACTTGGGTTCAGGGAACATAAAGAACTGCCTGATCCCTTATATCTCTGTCCAATCACTGAGGTCTTTGGGAGAGTCACTGTTAGTGGTCCCCCATGGCTTGGATGCACAGCTCGTATTCACTAGGAGCCATGCATTTAGTATTGTGGGACCAATTTTATTGAACTTCCTTCCATTTGAGGCTAGACATCCCCCTCCCTGTTGAACGTCCAGTGTCTGTTGAATACTTTTTTATTCCATCAGGCATTACAATTGAATTCTGATTTTTTATTTTTATACTCTGGTTTTATACTGATTTTTATTTTCATTGTATTATATTCCTTGCACACTGCTTACAGACTATTATAGTTGTGGTATATAAATTGCTTAAATAAATGAAATAAACAAATAAACAATGTTTCACTGCCTATGGCCTAATATTGTTTATTTGGCACATAGTAAAACAGTACTTTCCTTTCTTACTTTCCTCAGGAAAATCACAATAATTAATGGAGAAGAATATTTGCTTTCTAATTCTCCTTCAGTGTCTTCAGTTTTCTTTTATGAAAATGAGCTTTCTTAGTGCAAATATACTAAAACAAAGCTTCAAAGACTTAGGAAAGTGTTGTTCATGGATACACATATGATGCTTAAAAAATATTTTGTTCCATTTATTGTAGTGTTAAGGACCTTGTTCCATCAGTGCAAGCATTTCTGCTTGCCTGATAGAACTATTTCCCCTATTCTCCTTCCACATACTGTTCTGAGGGTTCTCCTGACACTGCGGTGCACATTTGGGGAGGGCTTGGGGGCATGCAGGGAGAGGAGAAGGGGAAAAGTCCCACTGTGCTAGCTGGAATCTTTGCACTGGCTTCTGCTAGCACAAGTTGAATACACAACAGTGTATGTTTCTTCACATGTTTGCCTATATTCCCAAAGCCCAGTAAAAATAAACTGCTTCCCTTGGTTCCAAACACGCTGTTGTATTATCACAACTGAATGGAGCATAGCAAGGGTGGAGAGCCTGTGACCCTCCAGATGTTATTGGACTCAAACTCTCATCAGCCCAACCCAGCATGGCCAATGACCAGGAATGATGACTTCAGTTCAGCAACTGCTGGAGGGATACAGGTTAGCTAATAGCTATTGCAATTTACTCCTCATCCCAAATCCAAATCTCACAAGGGTCAAACTAGATGTAATGGAAGAGATATATGATTGGGCTCTCCCATGAGTTTCTTTTTTAAGTGAATAAAGAATCCCCAAGGGTTCCTAATATGTACCAGGAATTGGAATCCTTCCTCCAAAGATGCTATTTGCTGCAACCAAAATTAGCAGCTTTGGGTTGGGATTTCAACCATGGAGAAAGCATGGTGAAAGGGTTAACCCCACACTTCCTAGTGTTGTAATTCTGCTCTGAATCTGGGAGCCCATAGTTACTTTGCTTTAAAAACAACAAGAAGGTTCCCTATGTACAGATCTCTTGTGTCATGTCTAGTTTGTCCCTAGCATGGTTACCATCCCAAAGTTCTTTTTAAGACGCAACCTAAGTGTATGTTTGTGAAAACTGAACCTATCATGTTAGATAAAGTCACAAATACGCAGAATTAAATACGAGCTTTCTCACTTGGTCTCTCACTTATTTCTTTTAACTGTAACAAATTATTGTTTCCCAGCTATGAAGATATTAAGCATATGCCAATTAATCAGCCTGCAAGTGTAATAGTTTCAAGAAGGAAAATAATTTTCTAATCTTATTCAGTGTTTTTTGTTTTTCCCAAGACAGCAACAGATTTTGTAATATGAGGGTTATATCTTCTCATTATAGAATCTAATCTTCCCAAAAGACTTTCAGCAGCTGCAAAACCTTTACATCTTTTAGATGTGAATTGTTTTTATTGTTTATCCTTCTTTAACTAAAAAAGAAAGGGCCATCAGAATATAATGGCTTGGGCTTCTGATTTCAGCAAATCTACATTTAATCAAGGTTTGGTATGTTGTTATGACAGGAAAAAAACACCAGTGGTTAATTTCTAGTATTAATTTCATTTCATCCTAAATGTCATTTATGTAGTACTCCCATTTTTGTGGTCTTTTTTTCTAAGATACTACTTAGAAAGATACTATTTGAGACTGATCAGTTTCTATATGGTGAATGAAAATCCATTGCTCAAGGCGGCAAGGGTTGATTGAAGGCATTTTTTCTCAGTAAGAAAAAAGATGCATAGACATGCCTTCACTGCTGCCTTTCCATTTTAAGGTTGCAATCCTATATACACTTACCTGGCTGTAAGCCCCATTAAACACAGTGGGACTTCTGAGTAACTATGCATAGGACTGAGCTTTAAATTTCCCAGCATCTTATTTACATGTTAGAATAGCACCTGCTTCTAGATAATTGTCTTTAGTCTCCCTATATTTTTCACATACTAGAGACTCACATTGGAATATCGTATTTTATTTATTTATTTATTAAATTTATATTGCACCCTTTCACCTAGAAGGAGTCCAGGGTGGCAATCATATATGATTATCATAGAATCATAGTTAGAAGGGGCCTATAAAGCCATTTGAGTCCAACCCCCTGCTCAATGCAGGAATCCAAGTTATAGCATACCCAACAGGTGGCTGTCCAGCTGCCTCTTGAAGGCCTCCAGTGCTGGAGAGCCCACCACCACCCTAGGTAATTGGTTTCATTGTTGTACTGCTCTCACAGTTAGGAGGTTTATCCTGATGTCGGGCCAAACTCTGCTTCCTGTAACTTCAGCCCATTATTCCACGTCCTGCACTCTGGGATGATCAAGAAGAGTTCTTGGCCCTCCTCTTTTTGTTGTATAAGTGGCAGCAAGGACATTTGACCAAACAAAATTATAACATTACACCAGACAACTCCCAAGCAGTTTGGCTTGTTAATAATACTGGCCGGAGTTACGTTACTTGTTATTAAGTCAGCACTTGCCAAGTCCCCATCCTGATGTTGTAAGCTGGCTTTTATGAATTAACTGGCTGAGTATTGAGGAGCAGAAGATTATGGCATCTGATGTGTTTCAGCTGTTTGAGATTAATTTTAATATAATTTTAAAAGGATATTTTATATTTGCTGTTGATCTATTGCTACTTTCCCTTTTAGGATGGACAAGCTACAAATTAAGACATTTTCAATTCCATCATTTTCCAAGATGAGAGTTTCCATGAAACACACTTTTTAGTTATTATTTTATACACTGCATGAAGAATCTTTTGAAAGCCTAGCAATAATTAGTGTTTCAAGCAGCCAGTTAGTAGTAGGTGGGAAAGATCACACTTTTAAAAGTAAGATGAGAATATTCAGAGTTGTTACAATTTCGCATTTCTCAAGCTAGACTATGTCAATGTCACAGACAGACTAATTTGAAATTTCCAGCTAAAATACCTCAAGACTAGGTGTTAACTCTTTGTCATCTTTAAGCATAAGAATAAGGCATGCCCTGTTCACAAATAACATGGCAGAAATGAGTAGCATAATTCACTCTATCAATATACATACTGTCCTGATCCAGTTTCTGTCTGTATTAGCCATACCTGACTCCATTTGACCACACACACAAACAGCCTTAAATCCTAAAGCTTGCACCATCATGTTAAAATATTGTTTACATATTGGCTCGGATTGTAACTTTCTTTCTATGAAAAGAACAGAGTTCATGGAATTATTATTCCCTCTTTCCCCCTTCTTCTGTAGCCTGGATCCTGGGGTACTTTTGGGAATGGTGTATGATATGATGTGGGGGACTTAAGATGGAGGGATAAATTGGCATAAATTGTCTCTGCCCATGTAAATGGAGAAGCAATTTAGGATTAAAGCCATATTGTTTGAAAAAGGTCTATGGTAAAACCCAGCTTCTAACCTTGTTTCAAGGTCCGGTTAAAAGGTAATCATGGTTGATATATGCTAAGTTGAAACACAACACTATACTATTGTTAATTCTGACAAGTGAAAGAAAGGTTGAATTTGCAGAGGTGAGAGGAGGAGGGGGAGTATGTGAGAACATGGAATCCTGTGGGCACTCCTGATCTCTTAACCATATTTATCCTTTCTCCCATGCTATTTAACATTTATGTAAAACCGCTGGGAGCTATCATCAGGAGGTTTGGGCTGCAGTGCCACCAATATGCGGATGACACTCAGCTCTACCTCTCATTTAAGTCCTCACCGGAGTTGGCTGTGGAGACCATGTCCAAGTGCCTGGACTCCGTGAGTGGATGGAAGGAAAGAAACAGGCTAAAGCTGAATCCTGATAAAACGGAGGTACTGCTTGTGGGAGACAAAGGAGGGTTGGGAAATATTGACCTGGTGTTTAATGGGGTAAAACTGCCCCTGAAGGACCAGGTCCGCAGCCTCGGGGTGATCCTTGATTCCGGGCTGACCATGGAGGCTCAGGTTTCATCGGTATGCCGGGAAGCTTGGGGTCAATTGCGTCTCATCCGAAGGCTGCAACCCTACCTTCCTGTCCACCAGCTCCCACTCGTAGTACATGCTCTGGTCACCTCTCGTTTAGACTACTGTAATGCGCTCTACGTGGGGTTACCCTTGAAAACAGTCCGGAAATTACAACTGGTACAAAACACGGCGGCTCGTTTACTTACGAATAGCCGCCGTTATGTTCATATTACCCCAGTGTTATACAATCTTCACTGGCTTCCAGTTATTTTCCGGGCTCAATTCAAGGTGTTGGTATTAACCTTTAAATCCCTATACGGTTTCGGCCCAGTATACCTGAAGGAGTGCCTCCAACGTCATAAAGTGTGCCGCCCTACAAGATCTGCCACTCAGGGCCTTCTCTCGGTTCCGCCGACTAAAGTGGCTAGGTTGGTGAGGACTCGAGAGAGGGCTTTTTCTGTGGCAGCCCCCACGATTTGGAACTCCCTCCCAATGGATCTTCGACATGCCCCTTCCCTAGATATATTTCGCCGGGGCCTGAAAACTTGGCTTTTCCATCAGGCCTTTACGACCTTTGAGACTTCCAAGGTGAACTAGTTCTAGAACTGTAATATGAACAATCTACTAAATACTGTAATTTTTACATTGTACTGTACTGGCTATATTGTTTATTGTATTTTATCATGTTTTATTGTACGCCGCCTAGAGTGGCCACTGGCTAGATAGGCGGCCTATAAATTAAAGTTTATGATTATTATTATTATTATTATATTTAAATTATCAGACCATGGTAAAGAGATTGGAAAACAATGATCAATCCTAGTCTTTTCCTTAAGGACTGATTTATGACAGCTGCTGCATGCAGCACTCCATAAATTGGCTATTGTCATAAGTGAGCTGTTCATATACATGTGCATTGGGCAATTTTCTCCATGCCACTTCACATGCGACTTTTGTTTGGTGAGACAGAGAAAACTGCCTGATGCATGCAGTGAGTTCCGGCAGCCAAACAGCTTACCGTGTTTTGACAGCTACCACCATACAAAGTGGCTTAAAGCTCCATCTGTGTGGCTGCTGTGACATGTAAAATTGTATTGAGCTTATAGATATGATTAGAACACAATTGCCTAGAAGAGTCTATTCTGCTTAAAGAGGTATAAACTTGAAAGCATAAGAATTAGCATATACTTAAAAGACACTGAAAAGAATATTTATTTTTTTCCTGCTACAAAAATAGCTCTGTAGGTGGAGATGGAAGACAAAAAATAAAAGATAATTGTTTATTCTTGGTTCTCAAACATTTACGTTTCAGTATTATTTTACTGAGAAAAACAACAACATGAAAATAACATGGGCTTCTGTTGGAAGTGTGGGATATAAATGAAATAATAAATAAATAAACAAACATAATTAGACATTTTTAGCTGAAATGCCATATCATCACCTGTGTCTGAACCATGGGAGTGCCTTCAAGTTGATTCCGACTTATGGCGACCCTATGAATAGGATTTTCATGGTCAACGGTATTCAGAGGGGGGTTTACCATTGCCTTCCTCTGAGGCTGAGAGGCAGTGACTGACCCAAGGTCACCCAGTGAACTTCATGGCTGTGTGGGGATTCGAACCCTGGTCTCCCAGGTCATACTCCAACACCTTAACCACTACACCACACTGGTAACTAATTATAGGTAACTAATTAATGGGAGATGTTAAAAAAGTAGTAAAGACCATGTAAAAGATAAAGTTTAAAGAGGTAGAATGCAAAGAACAGTCAAAATACATAAAAAACTACAAATGACAAAAAAAAGTATTTCTTCTTCCTCGGTTCTTATAACCTTAGCACAGAAGTACTTGTAATATAAACTATGTTATAGGTGGTATGCCATACTGGTCCTACTCAGGGTAGACCCATTGAAGTTAATAGGCACAGCTAACTTTTGTTCATTAATTTCAATGTGTCTACTCTGAGTAAAACTTAACAGAATACAACCCTATATTTTTTTAATGATATTGGTGAACAGACACACTACCACCAATAAAAATTGTGATAGAAAAACCAAACTAACCAAGGCAAATCTGGGGAACCTGTTTCAGACCTCTCACCAAGGTATTGTTTCTCTGAACTCATATAGGCCTGAAGATTGACCCTATAGTGACAGCTGAGTAATTTACTGTATTTCAGGGAAAGGTAGCTCTTTAAATTAGCTAGTTTCACGCTCCTTCTTGCTCCCTTTTCACACATTTAATCTTAAACCTCTTTACAATTTTTAAAAGTGCAGAATTTTTAAAAATCCAGTTGAAATATGCTATGTACATACTCAAACTTTGTTTACACAATTAGAAGACTCTCAAATGTATATCCTCATAAATGACAAGGTTCCAGCAGCAAATTAACAAGAACAATTTTCCCATCTCAGGAGCTGTCAAGATGGGACCCGTTGGCCAATTTATCTTACTCTAGCACATCTCTGGTGCTTGTCAATCAATATGTGAAACATTTGGTGCTGATTGCCATTTTTCTATCCACTTCCTTTTGCCTCTCGTACCAGGCAATTTACTGCAAGTCAATCAAGGTTGAAGCAGACCTTGTTTAAATAAAACACCGTTGAGCTCTTTTCACACCAACAATTTCAAAGACAGAATGAGCTGTATCTTTTTACATTTACATTTATACTGGATTTTCAGTTTCTCACAAAATGCCATGGTCAAACTATAAGTCAAAATCACACAAAGACTCAAGCTATAAAAAACAACAGGTAGTCATTAAAGGTGGATTGAGCACAACTGTGCACATTTTTACTGTCAAAATGCAATCAGTCACGGGAGGGGGAATGCCAAAAAGAGCAGGTTGACTGTACCTCATCCTTAACTTCAACTTATTCTGGGACGTAATAAGACAGATGTCATGTCCTGTACTGCTTGACCCAACTCACTGAAGGATCTTATTTCAAGGTGATTTTCTACAGCTAACTCAAGTTGGTTCAGTAATATATTGTACAGATCATGCATACTGCCCCAAATGAATTTCAAATAGATGGCATTTTGTAAATTTTAAAAAGGCTTCTAAAAATCTTTGGAATAAATGTTAAACCTAATATTAGCTTGCAACCAAAATTTCATCAAACTTGGTTAAACAGTGCAGCTGCAAGAGCCAATTTTATGCTTATAACAAATTGACATCAGTCACCTTAATTGCCAGCTTTGCCTGGTGCTGAAAAGCTAAAATACAATGCTAAGGTACAGATCTGGATTCAACAGGTTCAAAAAAGTATGTGAATATTTTGTCATCTTTGTTGGCTCATGGTCTGTTTCTGAGCAAAGTAGTGGGTTTGATCTGTAAAACCCTTCACAGTTTGGGGCATCAGTTTCTGATGGATCTCCTTTCCCCAAAAGTATCTACCTGAACACTGAGACCATCATCTAAGGCCCTTCTCTGAATGTCCCTTTTATGAGAAAAAGGGACTTTTCAGAAGCCCCCCCCCATCATGGATTATCCTCTCCAGAGACACCTGCCTGGTGCTTACTTTGGTCTTTTCAGCACCATGCAAATGCCTTTTATATTTTCTCAGGCATTTTAAACTATGTTGTGGCTTTAACATTGCTTAACTCTGTGCCTCTTTAACCCTCTGCTTTCTATTTTAATTGATCTGGTTCCATGTTTTTATTTATTTGATCTCTGTTTCGAAGTTGTGGTGTAGTGGTTACAGTGTTGAATTATAACCTGGGAGACGAGGGTTCATGAAGCTCACTGGTTGACCTTGGGCCAGTCACCGCCTCTCAGCCTCAGAGGGAGGCAATGGTAAACCCCCTCTGAATACTGCTTACCATGAAAACACTATTCATAGGGTCGCCGTAAGTTGGAATTGACTTGAAGGCAGTCCTTTCCCCCCCCAAGCTACTATTTTGATTTTAATTGTTTTTTGTTTGTCATTTTAATTGCATTTTATTGTAATGTGATTATTTTTATGTTGTATGCTGCCCAGAGAACTCTTATTATAGGGCAGCATATAAATAATGCTGAAAGAGGAACATGTTTGCCAAATGGTGAAAAGCCAGAAGAGAGAGGTCCAAATGAGCCTTCCTAGGTAGCAAGTTCCACAGGCACTGAGAAGGCCCTCTCCTATGTCCCAGGCAGTTGCACTTGTGGCCATGATGGAACACAGAGGAGAGCCTTCCCAACAGACCAGTGACTGCCAGAGCCACAGGCCTGCCACATGCACAGCTGAAGGTGCAAGGTATGGGGTAGGAAAATCCAATTCTTTTTTTTGCCAGCTCCAGGTTGACACAGTAAAGGATCCCAGGTACAGGGCTCATTGGCAGTAGCTAGAATAGCTTAGGATCCAGAGGATTCTTGGCCTGCCCAGGTCCACCCCTTCCCAGCCTCTTTTCTCCACAAAAAAACAACAACAAAACTCCATTTTTTGTGGGTGGGGGGATATGCTGGTGATAGTTTCCATGGCACTGCTGGGTGGATGGACACCTATACCTCATCCAAACCCCTCCAAAATGATGCACTGGGGGGTTGCAAATCTCCTTCCCCTCACCTTTAAATACATCAACTGTTTTGGCACTAAGGAAACAAGGATTCCAGCTTAGAAGGCATGAATATCAGCTAAGCTATCATCTTTTTATAAATTCAGTTTTATAAATTCACAGCTACTGCCACCCAGTCTTCAAAACTATCCACATAGAATAATGCTGTGGATTTTAAGAGAAAAAATGAATTGAAATAATTTTGATTCTAGTAGATTCATTCGCTCTGATTGGTTCATTTTTCACTAAAAGTTTTCACTCATGCCCTTTAAACTATCTACATTTTGGCTTTGTATTTGAAGTCAACAGGAAACAAAGTTAAAGGTGCCTACCTATATCTCTATCATTCTCTCTTTCTTGAATTAAAAAAACAGAACAATGGTTCAGATAAGAAAGAAATAATCACAGATGCTAGCTAATTATCAGAAATAAGAAAGGAATATTTTTAAAGTTAAAACAGGTTATGATATTATAACCAAGGAAGAGTAACAGGATTCCAAACCAAGAGAAAAAAATATACATTGTTATGGGTTTGGGGGTTGAGATAGATGATTTCTATGAGTCCCTTTCCAGTCCATGATTTGGAACCCTGCACTTAGAGGTGGACTCTGCAGATGAGAAACCTGCTCTGCTTGTCAGATGAGTCTTTTTTGTTAATCCAATAGAGTGGACAGGTGGGTTAATGGGTCTCTCAAGTGCCCATTAACTGGTGAATGGACCAGAGAGATCCTATTGTTACTGAAACTCTTCAGGAGAGCTCCCCCACCGCCCCGCAGCCGAAGAGGCTTGTGTGTTTTGAGTTGAGTCTGAGGAAAGGATGGGAAATGGTAAGAGTCAGAGAGGCTGGCTCCTTGCACCACAGCTTTAGGATGCCTACTGTAAATCTGATGGAAAAGAAAGCTATTTGACTGCTGATGCTTTGAGCCCATCTTAAGCTCAGAATGGAATGTGTGTAAATAAATAAACCATATGTCATAAAGATACCACAATCTCCACTGACCTCCTTTCCAAGAAACCAAACCCTGGGTAAGTGCAGGGACCCCTGGAGATCTCTCACCGCTCAGAGACTGGGGTGGCATACAACAATATTATAACCTGAAACTCAAACAAGCCACTGTTTATATTGTTGAAAAAGGTGTCCAGGTAAATTCCTTGTTAATGATTTCTGTTAGATCATGAAATAATAGTATAAAAGAAAGTCTGTGAGCTCAGAGAAGGCAGGCTGCAGAAGGAATGCCTAGAACTACTTCTTTCTGCTTCTCTTCTCTAGAACAGCTGCTTTCCTTCTGTAGTCACTGGGTAAGGTTACTGGGCTTCAGACTTGCTCCTTAAAATAGTATTTTCATTTGTAGTGTGTGCTAGCTAGCTTTTGGGAAGAATGGTGTTGTGTGTTTGCTTAATGTTTTTATCTACTGTAATACTTTTCTTGAATTCTTCTAAGGAAAATAGTTCTTAAGGAAACCTTGCTTCTTGTTGTCTCTTAAAATTTAAAGTCAGTATAATATTTGTTAGACCCACAAACACAGATGTACTTGCATCATAGGAGATTTCACACTCCCTAGTTACCTGAGCAACTTAGGGTTAGCATAAATATCAAAAGTGTGAAGACTTCTCCATAAGAGGGCAGATTGCAATATTAACTCCACAGTGTATTCAGATCTTGTGTTGTTGGTAGTCTGTTAAAATGAAGAAGTGAAGAGATGATGCATCAAATAAATGTAGTTTATCATTGATGAATGTTTAATTAAGCATATGCAGCTATGAGACAAGAGATAGCAAAGAAATAAACAGTGTAATACTTGAAGGAATCATTAACGTGTAAAAATTCTAAAACTTACTACATCTCAACAATGTTTTAACATATGATAAGTGGTTGCTGAGCTTCTGTATTTTTAAGCCTAGCTAACCACTCTGACTGATGTTTAAATTTATGTATTTATTATTAGATTTATATCCCGCCCTTTCTCCCAGTAGGAGCCCAGGGCAGCAAATGCAACTTTTTATTCCACTAACCACACACCCACTTAACTCCAGAATGCTTCAACTGTCTTCTCCAGACCAAGTTGTTTTAGTATTCCATCCACAGTATTAAAATAAATTAAGATGTGTACATATATCAGATGAAATAAAATAATGTGGAATGATCCAACAATTACATTTTGCTCCTCTTCAAAATTCTTCCCAGTTGACTGTTAGCAAAGTTTTAATTACAACTGCAAAGACTGGCTGTAGAATACTATATAAAATACCAGGAAAATAATCACATAAAGAAATAACTTATCATTGAAATTGTTTGACAGTTGGTTGGTAAGCAATTGATTTGCAGCAAAGAGTTCATTTGAAATTTTATTCTTTCCAAGACTCCCCATTGACAGACAGACCTGAGTACACGGGAGTTGATTGAGAATGAACATCAAGTTAGCAAGAAGAAAAAGACGGGGGGGGATGCTTCTCACACACACATATACATCACCTGACAGATGGATAAAAAGAATACTTAGTTATTACTTTAATTTGCCAAAAGGGAAATAACACAATTCTCTATGAGAAGTCAATCACATATTCCCTCTGCCCTATAATAAGCCAAAAGGGTGACCATTCTCTCTCTCTCTCTCTCTCTCTCTCTCCTTTGCCAGATTGGTTAAAACATCAACCTTAATTTTATCCTGAACCTATAATTTTAGATGCTGTTAAGAGAATTGCACTTCCCTGACTCTCCAATGCCCTAGGGACTAATTGAAAAGATTACCTGAAGGCTCTTGGTCTAAAGGAAAGAAGAGACTAGTTTGAAACCATTTGTATACAGAATGACAGAAATAGGGATGTCTAGGGTATTTTCTGTCGCTGTAGTTCCTTTAAGTTTTAAACGACAGTCAGTATACTGTTTTATCATGTGCGAGGCAAAAATAACAGTAATAAGACAGTGACTTTCAGTCTGAAAGGATAAAATGTCTTTCAGAAAAGATGGCTTACAGATGCTGCTTGTATAATACATGCTTGCTTACAGGCATGAAACTGCATTAAACAGCAACAGCTTTACCATATGAATTAGATTCCTCAATCTAACTTCTGAAAGTTATGAAGAAGCTCAAACCAGTTGAAAATATTTTGTATAAACAATTGACATTATAAAGCCAGAAAAAAATCTCATTTCTTTAGTATGTCTTGCCTATAACTAAATTTTAACAAGTGTCACAACACTAAGCAATGCTTTGATTTTGCATATCTTTCAGAGTTTTTGCCAGCATTTGGGACTTTAGAAAAAATGAGTTTTGGAGCTGGCATTCTCACTTTGCATCAGAGTAGGAAAGGAAATTATTCAGCACAGCATTAGCCCCCCTTAATTAATAGAGAGTAGCAGAGAAAAGCTGAAATGAGTCCCAAATGCAGATATTAATTGAGCCATATCTTAACAAGGATCCATCACTGCTATTCTCAGTATTAAGCATTACATCTGGAACAGGTGAGGCAAGGAGAATGTGGTTTCCTGGGATAGGGTTGAATATGTTCTCTCTTTATACAGCTCTGACATATTCAACTCTGACTTAAATGTGAACAGCTCTCACACATCTGAGATAACTGGAAATGGTTTCCAAGTTAGCTAGTATGATTTATGTTCAAGATTTGTATTATTACTACTACTATTAAAATAACAATAAATATAGCTATAGTAAAGCTCTACAAACCAACAACAATACGGGGTAAAATCAAATGTTATTCTAGCGGTCTTAAAAAAAAAAAAGTAAGAGAAGATTTTGGATAGCTAGTCAATTGGTTCCAATAATTAATGAATCACTACCATTTTGTATCAGAATTAGGTATTATTAATACACCATTACAAATCTTCAGATTTTTTTTTAATGTACTCAGCTACATTCCATATTTTCCAAAATACAGTAATACCTCAGTAAAATACTCCAGGAAAGAAGCTCCTTTTAACAAAGCCTTTTTTTGGTGCCGGGGGGGGGCATAAGGGGGCACACACTCTGACACAGAATGTGGTTCCTTGTCTAGCGGATTGCAGCTGCTACAAGCAGCTCTCTCACGTGTGGCACTCTTTGCCAGGTGGCGCAGACGCCTAAGCAGTAAACAGTGCTTTGGGTGCCCGGAAGCACCATCTACTGCAGACACGTATGCTCAATCTGCTCAAGTATAGGGGAGGATGGCACAGAGAGAGAAAGAGAGAGCAACCACAGGGTGGTGGTGGAGGCTGCCCCTTGCCTGTCTGTTCAAGTTTACAAAGCCTTCAAGTGTTCTGTATGCAAGGCTTACTTGACTGGTTGTTTCATTTCAGACATACATTTTGTTAGTTTTGAATAAAAAGTTTGCTGAAATATGTTGAACTTTTGTGGTGTAGGAACCCATCCCTATTCTTTCCATGTTATTCCTACTTCTGGTACCAACATTTCTGTTAAAGAAGTAATGCCCAGGAACGCATCTACTTTGTTAACTGAGGATATTTCAATACTTCGAATGAAAGGAAATAGTTCAGTCAAAGAGCACATGCTGTGCATGAAAAAACTCATGGGTTTAATCCCTGCGATTGTCATGAGCCATGCTAGCAGGGGGTGGACCGGCTAGCAGGAGGGGGGGAGGATGATTTGGACTGGGACATTCCAGTCGGGGAAGGACCCAGTGAGGGGAGGGACATTGATGGGTCACCTCCCTCAGTCCCAGACACTCCCCTAGAGAGACCAAGAGACCCGCCTGCTACCCCTCCACCAGACAAGTCACCTCTCCCAGTGCCCGCACCACCACCAGACAGCTCTCCCCCCCACAGAGGGAGAGGATGGGACACAGACTGAAGTCCCACCTTTGCCCCGGTCCAGGAAGCAAATGTGGTGGGAGATTCAACAATCTCAACTTAGGAGGAGTCTGTGCTTACATGCGCACCCAACACAAGTAGGGAGCCAGCCCAGCCCTATTTAAGCTGGGCGCGGGGGAAGAGTTAGTTGTTGGGTCAATGTCTTATTGCCACCAAGTTATGCCTAGTTAGCTAGAGAGGGATGCTGAGTTCCGAATAAGTCGTAGGTAGATTCATGAAGCACAGAGAACTGAAATTTTCTCTTACTTCAATAAAAGAAAAAACTACAGCCGAATCTGAATCTGAGTTCTTCAAGTTTGGGCAAGACAGCTACCTTCTGGTTTGGGAAAGACCTGCTATCTGAAATCCTGGAGAGTCTCTTCCAGGCTTTTTAGACAACAGTACTGACCTAGATAGACAAATGGTCCAACTTGGTGTAAGGCAGCTTCCTATATCTATCCTAATTAAAATGTTCAAAGTAGAATGGAAGACAAATTCCATATCTTCCCCTGCCATTAAATCTTCCATATAAGCCAACAAAATTTATAATGGACATAAAATAAGTTATTGACTTCCTGTAAGAGAAATCATAGGTTATAATGTTGATTTTTTTATTATTTAATGGCATGACCAGCAGCAATAAAGATAGCCAATATAAAGAATAGCAGAGTACTTCATTCCTCAGTTGAGACCACTTAAAGCTTATTAAAGGTGTTCATGAAAGCAGTGTATCCAAACATGTGTAGACTCTTGCAGCAGGATATGTCTGGCATGTGCGCACCCACCCTTAATGTGGAACTCCATGGACCAAAGAATCCCCAAATAATCAGAAAAAAATCATTAAGGATTAAATGAATGAGGATAATAATGCAATATCTATAAGGGACTGTGCCAATCAAAGGAATAATGTTAGCAGCAAAACAGAAAATTACCACTTCCAGAAAACTGCAGCTTCCCCCCAAACCATGTAATCCTAACATGGTGCAGGAGATGTGGCAGAAGAACTGACACTTCCCAAGCCCTGCAGGCTCTCTTTGGCTAGGAAAAAATATGGGGAAGGGCTTTTTCCTTCTCCCTCTCTCTCCCAGGGTTGGCATAGTTTTTCACTTTTGTGAGGGTGCACCAGAAGAATAAAGGGGGGTTGGTCCCTGCTGATCCAATGCCTTCCACAATCTGCCTCACACAATTTTCAAGCCAGCAGAGTACCTATACTTGCTGAGCTTTCTGTGGGCACAAGGGGGACAGGCTTGCAATGCAGCCCCGCCAGCAAAGCTCCCCTCTGCCACTGAAGTAGCACTTACACTGCATCCTAAGGGCCCTCAGTCCGCCTTTAGGACTGCAGCCTAAATAAAAGCAGATATTAATAAGAAAAAAATACATACAGGAAAACAGGCAGACGTTGAAATAGTGTAGAAAATCACTACTAATACAATTATTACTGCAGGGATAGCATATGTAGTACCCTACATATACTATGGACCAGCCTTTCCCAACCAGTGTGCCTCCAGTTGTTGTTGGACCACAATTCCCATCTTTCCTGACCATTGGCAATGCTGGCTGAGGCTGATGAGAGTTGTGGTCCAACAACATCTGGAGGCACACTGGCTGGAAAAGGCTGCTGTGGACTATAAATCCAATCAGCCACAACCAGCATGGCCAATAGCAAGGGATGATAGGAGCTGTAGTCCAAAATATCTGGAGGGCACTATACTGGCCATCCCAGATTACTGAAAATCCAGTTTTAAAAAAACACATAAAAATCATGTCCTCATTAAGAGGAGTCATATTCAAGTATTTAAAACGTAGCCAACAAGTTACAACAGCACATAACTATCCTATAAGGATGGCATGAGACAGATCTACGTTAACTTCAGACATTTACATAGCAACGCTTAAAACTTTATTTGGAGCTACTTCTAAGTAAATATATTGATAATCAGTCTTAAAGAAGTTAAACTGAAGAGGCCCCTTAATTCTAAAGACAATTATAAACTGCAATTAAAAATTCAAATTATGTTAATAAGCCAAAGAAATATAACTGTTTGCAAAAATCAGTGACAATTAGTAGACATCATGTTTTTTAATTATGTTTGAGGGTATTTTCAGCCCTTCATAATTTACTATCATTAAAAAACCAATAATGAGTTATTAATAAACTTGTATACAAACACAGAGCTGTCTTCTAGGGACCTAATTCATTTAGGTTTAAAGTGCTCTCTCTCCTAAAATTGGTCATTGTTTTTATTTTAATAAATTGCAGGTAGCTACATGGGAATGTTATCTCTCTGTCTCTTTAACACAGATTTCCCTCCAAAGTTTCTTGAAAACATTTCACTTATGCAGCTTTCATTTCCCGTAGGATTCTAGTCAGCATTCATGCATGCCCTCACAATTCTATTCTTAGACAATGCAGCTTACGGTATAAATTGCACTGCACATGTGATGTGAGCCAGGGGACTCACTTTGACCAACTTAAAAAGATTTTGGCTTTTGATATTTTTCAGTGGAACAAAATTGATTTCAAGAAGGAATGCAAAAAATGTCAGTTAGAATGTGTAGAATGTCTAGCAGGTTCTTAACCATTCTGAAACTATTCACTTCTACTCATCCTGTAAGATAGGGAAGGCATACATATACATGAGTGTGAAACAACTCAGCAAAATTAATTCTGCAAATGACTCGCATCAAGAGGAATGGAGAGCAGACAGGTGGGAAATTATTGCAGAGGACTAAGGAATGTTTCACGTTACAAAATTACTAGGTACACCATTTATACCATAACTGGAGAAAGCAAATACCTTAGGGGTAAGCAAGTGCAGATGCGTTGTAAAATCTGTACTTAAAAAGGTCCATTTTAACTTTTAAACTAAAAAGAGGCCCCTATTATGTCCAAACTTGAGGGATTCAAGTTACTTTAACCTATAGTTTGTTATCAAGCCAGGATTCATAAGCCACTGTTTTATCCTGGTTTGCTTGAACAAACCATAGTTAAACCAAGTTTCCTTCAAGTTCAGATGTAATGAGAATCTCTGGTTAGTTCACTAGTGGAAGTAAAACCTGATCACCTCCTTGTGGCTATGCCACAAAGGAAAAGGAACCAGAGACTTGCTTAAGCATGCTTTTGTAATGCAAAAACAGGGTTTTTAGCATTATGTGCAAAAAGGTCCAACAACTCATAAATGATTCTGGGTTTCCATACAGCACATTAGTACTATTAAAGGGTACACCACTTATATTAAATGGGCCACTGGCCTCATCCAGCAGGCTGTTATGTTCTTACTTTGTCTATCTGTAAATTTTGTAATGTATCATCTCTAACCTACAATCGTCTATGAGGATAAAAACATAAGTCAGTTCAAAGGAGTCAACATTCCAAATACGTTTCCAACAGTAACATGTGCATTACTGCATTACTGGTGTCTGTGATGTTCCTTTTTTGTTTGTTTTTAATAATAATTGCCTTAACTGGTATTGAAGGCTCAGTAGTATTACTAGCCAATTTTCCAGATTTCTCTGATGGTAAACATATAAGACCAAGTAAGAATTAATATACATACAAAGTCTACAGAGAGATAGTCCTGGCTACATGTTCTGTTTAGCAATGACAGTCCATAAAAAGCCAGTTAGCTATTTAGCCCAACTTTAAAAGGGTAAAATGTCATTCTTTTCAATATTTACCTTTACAGTCTTTATTATTTGCCCCTGCACAGAACCTGTTACCAAAGCTCCCACAGAGCCAGTGTGGTGTAGTGGTTAAGGTGTTGGACTAGGACCTGGGAAACCAGGGTTTGAATCCCCACACAGCCATGAAGCTCACTGGGTGACCTTGGGCCAGTTGCCACCTCTCAGCCTCAGAGGAAGGCAATGGTAAACCGCCTCTGAATACCGTTTATGATGAAAACCCTATTCAGAGGGCCGCCATAAGTCGGAACTGACTTGAAGGCAGTACATTTCCATTTTTACCACAGCAAATATCCACACCTATTTATATACTAAAATGGAGGATATTACAATGCACGACAGATGATGTAATCATAAAGTGGGGAACTAGCACATAACCATTATGTACTCTCACATATTTATCCTTTTAGAAGTGCTAGTACAGGCCATACTATTTTGGTGGTGTTGGCAAGGAAATGGGGCAGCAGCTCCTACATATGGCCACCAGTCATTGAATGATATTTATGTGAGCACACTGGCCATATTCTCATGTAGTACTACACCAAGCCAGATGACCCTCAGCTTGTTTCACCGATTAGGTTTGTTTTCCCAATCACTTCTTCCGATATGTGGCTGACATCCTGAATGTCTTCATAATTGTTAGAACTACCATGGCCTCGCTACATCACCAGCTTGTTTAAAAACGGGGTGGGGAACACAAACTCCCTGTACAAAAATCTTTAACTCCTCTTGGCATGCCCTGCGGAATCCCAAAACCTTCCTTTCTTCTCCCAGTCCTAGACCTGTCTCACGTACTTCCAGAGCTTCTCAATCCTTTCCTACTCCCCCCAAAATATTTCATTGCTAATTAAATGTACTAGTAATCAGAAAAGTTATTAATCTGAAAAGAAGGGGTGTGTGAATATTTCTCTTGTGGACACTCAACCACCCAGCACCATTTCGGAAGGAAATCATCCTTCCCTCCTCCTCCTTTTTAGAGGGTTTCTGTGAAATTTGTGTGAGTTTAAGAACTAGAATGAGCTACTAAGAACAAAGTTTTGTTTTAAACATGTTCTCCAGGATAAATGTTAGTAAAATAGCCAGTGGTCCCTTTGCATTTTTCGCTCCTCAGAAAGCTGCTGCGGAGCTAGACAGGCAGCTCGAATGTGAGGGCTGGTCAGTGAGGAAAGGAGCCTATTGCCAGACTAAGCAAGGGTGAGATCTGGAAAGGTGATGGTGAAACTTTGATAGAAATAGGAACAGGTTAATTAAAAAAAATTCTTTTCTTAGGTCTCTGTCTGAGAAAGCAGATGGGACAGTGCTCCCAAAAGCATGATTAGGCCAGGATTATGGGTTTGGATCTAATGAGGAACCACAGCTAGAGCAAGCTGGGTAGTACTGTCATGGGTGGTGGAGTTGTGGAACTGACCTCCTGACACCTGTGTTGCTGCTGCTTACCTGGACAGGTCTGGGGAGGGTTGTGCCAAGGTCAGGTCAGGCGGTGGTGAGGTCAGGACCAAATGGATGCACTGGAAGGACCATGACCACCAATCTGGCACTCCTGTCAGTGCAGCTGCATGGCCTTGCCCTTGCTGATGTTCCACCCCAGGTCTGCCCAAATAAATAGCAGTGATGTCTATGTTGGGAGGGTGGCTCTACCCCACATGTGCTGCTATTGCTCATACCTTTCAGCAATTTATGCTGACACTCTAATTGTCAATTGCCATGGGCCATATTAACAAGGGGTGTAGATTAAACCAATGTAGGTTGAATACATCTTTTGTGAAGGCTTGCAAGACTGCTTTACTACCCAACCTCACAATTCAGCCCACATTTACTGCATTACCATAAGGCTTGACAACTTCACTATGAGGTGGGGACGAGTAAAAACTAAAGCAAAAAATTACTAGTGTAGCCTTTGCTTGGACTGAACTGAGGAAATTCAGTGCTAGTTATCAAAGACTATTGGTTTGACTTTGAATTTCCATATGTTTCTGTGAGCCTGTATTTATAACAATCCAACTCGTTTCCACCAACATGATTTAAAAGCTACACCTTGAAGCAGGGCCTGAGAGGAGAGATACTCAAGAGTTTTCTCCTCCCCCAGGTATAAACCTCTAGCTTAATATATAAGCAACAGCTGCAAACCTACAGTATCCACTAAGCACTGCATGAGACAGCCATTCATCATCTAAGCTACAGAAACCTCTCAGGCTCTTTATTGCTTTGACCTCATTAAAAGCATGTGAGCCATGCACTGATGTAAATCTGTGTCTCTAAATACTTTCCTCTTTAATTTTTTAATAGTTCACAGATGAAGGGAAAGGTTAAAGTCAATTAAAAGCGATACAAATACCATTATTATTGCCTGGCAAACCGTTAGTTATTGGATTTGGCCATGTCACTTGAGAAAGTCATTATTTTTCTTTCTGAATGAATTCATAATTATACTGTTTATTGACTTGCCTCTTCATTTCTTTGGAGTGGAGAAATTAGATATCTTATTTATCTTCCATTATTATTTCATTTTACTGGAAACCAGCTCTTCTTGCAAAAGAGGCTTTTATAGCTGAGTAAGGAAATCTGCATATCAATTCCCTGATACAGTCATTGTTATATATGCTCAGAAAGCTCAGATGCCCAGGTGGGATTCCCCACCCACAAGAGTTCCCCATTCACTACAGCTGAGGGAGAAGATCTCCACACCTATTTCTTGATGTGCATGGTCTGGTACCTGTTCGCAGAGTACATCACTGTACTTGAGTTATATAATGGAAGAGAGACACGATAACAATGTAATATTAATACAATAAAAATTAATTAAATAAAATTACTCCAAGTATAATTGTTATGCAACCGTTGTTTATTTCAGGAAACAGTGAAGGATACAATTAATTAGGATATGTAGCAATACTGATTTATGGATTATGCCCATATTTAGGAAGTCTGTAGGGGAAACTCCTACTGGCCAGGAAAGGCACAGTCCTTAAAACTGATCAATTAGGATGCACAACTTCCTTGAAATCATTCTTCATTTTATGCAGGCCCATTCAAGTCCTTTGAAAAACAACACTTCCGAACAGTTTTCATTTTATATAGCATTTTCTATTGAAATAACTGGTAGCTTGTATTTTCAAAGTCTCACCTTTTACATTAATTTGTTTGGTTAAATTTCTGTACTACATATCAGTACCACTGATATTTATTTATTTATTTTTATTTTAAAAATGTCTATCCCACCCTTCTACCCTACAATAGGGTACTCAGGGCAGCTACAATAAAAGAGCACACATATATAATAAAATACATAATAAAAACACAAACATTACAGAAAATTAAAATGCATAAAATACTATTAAAATTCATAAAATGCATTATGCATACACATACAAACATACATGTATATATGTGCATACAAATATAAGAGAGTGAGAATAAAAGAACTTAAAAAATAAATATAAAATATAAAAAACTTAAAACAGTGTCAGGCTGACCCGTTAGACCCAACCAAAGGCTATCCGGAACAAAAGAGTTTTTACAAGTTTCTGGAAAACCATCAGGGAGGGGGCAAAGCAGACTTCTTGGGGCAGGGTATTCCAAAGTCTGGGAGCCACAATTGAAAAGGCTCTCTCCCGCATGCATGTCAGTCTAACTTCTTTCATTGCAGGCACGCAGAGGAGACCAGAGGCAGATGATCTTAAATCCCGGGCAGGTACATATGGGCATAAGCAGTCCCTCAGGTATATTGGTCCAAGGCCGTTTAGGGCTTTGACGGTCAAAACCAGCACTTTGAATTGGGCTTGGAAACAAACTGGGAGCCAGTGGAGTCACTAAAGCATGGAGGTGATATGCTCCCTGCACCGTGCTCCCGTTAACATTCTGGCTGCTACATTTTGGACCAACTGTAGTTTCTGAATCATTTTCAAAGGCAGCCCCACATAGAGTCTGTTACAGTAATCAAGCCTCGATGTCACCAATGCATGTGTCACTGTGGCCAAGTCAGCTGCTTCCAGGAACGGACGCAGCTGGTAGACCATTTTGAAATGACCAAAAGCACTTCTGACTCCCAAACTGTGGACCTGCTCTTTCAAGGGGAGTGCAACCCCATCCAGAACAGGCTGCAACCCTATCCCCGGGGCAGTTTTCCCCTTGGCCAGCAACGCTTCCGTCTTGTCTGGATTAAGTTTCAGTTTGTTAGCCCACATCCAGCCCTTCACAGCCTCCAGGCACCGATTTAGGACGAGCTAACATACTTAAGTAGGTCTATAATTTAACAAATATTACCCTGCTAAAGTACAAATTGTCTTAGGAATACAAACAGGAAGAATCTTTCCTTTTAACAACACACATCAACATCTTTTTTCTTGATAAAAAATAAAATTAAGAACAAGTTGAAGAATTAAAAATCACGAGTCCAACTTTTCTCACACACTCTTAAAAAATGTAGCCAGAAAGTAGCACCATCTAGAACAGTTAAAAAGATTTAAAATGTCACATTTTAGCAACAATCCTGTATTAGGAACACTATACAGTACTTCGGTGAACCTAACTATATGATGGATTGTACTATCTCAGGTTTCAGTCTTTTAAAATTAAGGTATACAGTCATTTAATGGTTGTGTTCAGATAACACAATAAACCAAGGCTTACTACGATGGGAATAAGTCTATATGAGCATTGGGCTTGCACACTCCTCCCCTCTGGTGCAGCTGCAGGGAGGAGTTTGGAAATTTTCATTTCTGTTTCTGATTAACTGTGGTTCATCATGTCATCCTAAACCAACCAACTTTTGTTAATCTTAAATGTGGTTTGTTTGAAACAAGCAGACTTAAGCCATGGCTTATGAAATTGGCTTATTTCAACAAACTATAGGTATTAACCACAGTTTAGGGTTTTGATGTAGTGCTAAACTGTGCCAAATCAAAAGCACAAGTGGACATATCTACAGTCTCAGCACATTGCTGGTTGTGTAAATAACAGAGGAGTGATGGTGTCCAACCCAGAGATGAAGGAACCAGACTGAGACAAGGTGTGATCTGTTTCTCGTTTTATTAATGTGATGGTCACATCCAAAGTGGTGCGCTTCACAAACCTGTCTACCCTGATTCACTGCTTTCCCTAATTATTCTACTTAAGCAGTCTCTGCAGCGTGTGGGCAAAACTGACTCAGCACTAGAGTCTTGGGAGGCACCTGCTTAAGTAGGGAAACAACAGCTGAGATAGAGTTCCACCCTATGAAAGTGTCTCTTCTCATGCCTTCTCACACAGGGCAAGGGGGGGCAAGCCTCAGACAGCTCATCTGACAGCAGGGCTTTGTTAGGTGACAACGCGGGCTCTGAAAGTGTGGTGCTGATTGGTGGGGAAGCATTTGAAGCGCCAGGCAGGCATTCTTGCACGGGTAGGGTTGGCTTGAGTGAAGGGTCGCTTCCCAACGGTTCAGGCTGCCACAGAGAATGTCCTCTCCTGGGCCACCACCCCCTGGGTCCCTCTGTTCTGCTGCTACTGGCAAAAGGCACTGGGAAATGCTAGAAGATTTAACAATAAAGTTCTTAAATATACTCTTAAAGAAAATAGATTGCACAACGTATCTGTTCCATGTTTATATATTGATTTAATGTGTAAGGCCATATTTCTTTAACAGACGCTCAATAAAGAATTGTTATTTTATTCATGCTCATTACATTTTGTTTTTTCTTCATCTAGATCCCTACAATAATAAATATAATTATAACCATATTTAATAACTCTGGTACCTTGAGCTGCAGGTGCTAGTAATGCTGTATCTATTATCATATTTTAAGCCCTCTGAAAAGACTGCATTAATTCCTAAGATAATTTAGAACCCATAATACATTCTGAGTTCTGAATAGATGTTAATCACTGTAGAATGACTGATTTTCCTGTATACTAATGAAGTCATGCAGTAACTAGTAGCTGCTAACTTTCTAAATTCAATATTGCCAGTGAAACAGTTGATTAAAATTTTGCTAGCGTAACAATTCCCCAGGAGAAAAGCTGAAAAACTAAAATGAATCACAAACTGTTAGGGTTGTTGGATTCTTTGTAGAGAAATTATTAAGACAATTACAAATGTTTATATTATCCATAACAATGGCTGTCTTGAAAATTAATGCAAGTAATTTCAGCATATTTGTCTTTTGTCATTTCCATCTGGCTAAAATGGGAGATATATCAGAGAGAGCAAGTAGTATGTTCCACATTCCTAATACAATGATGTTGTTTTTAAATGTCAAAAGGTACATGGCTCATGAAAAAAAAAACACAGCTCAGACTTATATTAAGTAACAATTAATGTAGATTCTAGATTAAGGACAAACATTAACTAAAATCCTGTTCCTATCTAGGGCAATATTAATGCAATTCTGCTGGCAGATCTACCTCTAGCTGAAGCTATTTGCCAAGACAGGTTTGTGCTAACACAAATCTGTACCACCACTGGAAACAGAGTTATCTTAATACCATAAGGATACTTCTGTAGGCCTGAAGACAAGGCTTCTTATGCCCTGTGTATTTTGGCATTCTCCTTAGTCTCTTCTGCAATATTTCCCATCTTCCTAAAAATCCTTTGTATGATGATGACCCATGAGTAGACCATCCCCAGCATTGGCAAAGCAAGGCTGATGACTGCTGCTACCTTGCACAGGGTATGTGAAAGTGGTAGTACGCAGCCCCAAAACACGGGGGCAAGGTATGCTGTTTATATCCACAGAACTGGGATATAATTCTAGATTCATACCCATTGACTTATCACATTGTAGACAGCACAGCAGAATGGAAAAAATGGCATATCTTATATTTTATATAAAAGCTTTAAAGTGGAACTGTGTATTAAAATTCAGCTCAATGATTAGGGAACAATTAAAATTCAAAGGGAAAATATCTAAAATCTCAAATATTCCTTATTTAGTTCTTGATCTCAGTTAATAGTCTGAGTTTCGTATTCTGTCTATTGTGCAGAGGTTTAAAATATCCTTAGCTCACACACAGAATGCTCTTTGCTAGGCTACAATCTTATGTGGACAAGTCACAATAAACTAGCTGCTTGCTAATGAAGAGCTAAGCTGTTGTTTGATTTTCAAAAACTAAACTGCATCTGAAATCTAGTCTGTCAGAATATAAGCATCTGGGATCCAGAACCTGGCAGATACCGTTCCACAAGTCATCTTCCTGGAACAACACTCAAAAACTGTACCCAATCTTTCTATTCCTCAGACATCTATTACTTTTGAAAGCTTAACTGCATCAGCAGTATAAAGACAATGGTGAATAGTCAAACAACTGCTCCAACCAAACCACAGAGTCTGGTGGGAAGCAAAGTGTTCTAATCCTGTTTGGAGAATCTTACATTCAAAGGTCACTGTCAGCCTCTTTAATGCTCATTAAGTGGCAATGCAATCACATTTAGTGGTTTATAACAATCAAACGATCTGCTCCATGAACAATAATATGTACCTGGAGTGTATTTGAGTTAATGTGTTGCTATTTGATTGCTTTGCCCATCATTTGAAAGGTGAACTGCAAATGAAATGGTGAAAATTCCACCCACTTCAGCAATATGCGCTGAATGACCCTGTTAGTCATTACAGGATGAGAAGCTTTCAGGAGATTATACTACATAGCCTTTTACCTTTCTTCCTCCAGGACCCACATCCAACCTTGCTGGCAGCATACTGTGTAGATATGTACTTACTGATGAAGTCATCTGCGGCACAGAGAGCGACAGTGTGCTAAGCAAAGTATTGTTGGAATAGTTTCTCAAATTCTGTTTAGGCCCTTGGGGAAGGGAGGGGGCAGTTGACTGAGCTTGCCCTTGACCTCCCTGCAGCTTGGGAACAGACGGGAAGGGAGTATAACTGTACTCAGTCATTCTCCTGTCTGTGCCAGGTTTTGCTCTGGTATTGTTTGGGAAAGTGCAAATTTGACAGAATCAGCTTGAAATGCAAACTGAATCAAATTTCTCACTCATCCCTACTTCTGAGTAGACACAGTTAGGATTGTGCTGTAAGTCGCTTCTCTGAGGTGCTCTCCTTGAATGAGAATAGGAAAAAATGCTGCCCATTCTCAGCTTTAGTGCAACATACAGGCACTAACTGGTGTGGTACTGGGAAACAGGAAACATTAATCTCTGCTACAGTCTCCATTACACTTTCTTTCTAAGTATGGTAAAAACCTTATGTGTGGGACTCACGAAAAAAGCATTGGTATTAAATTTTCCCCACAAGTTACCATGTTGTTGTTTTAATGGAAAACAACAAATATTGCCTTTGAATATTTTCTCTGATGTAATATCTTTCAAGTTTTTAATATAAACATTTCAAATAAAATGCATATAGTCACAGAAAATACTTGGTAACATCAACAATTTATAATTGATCAAATTTTAAGAATATTTACATCAAGTCTAGTAATGAGGACTGTAACAGGAACTGGCAAATTGCTCCCTGGTTCACAATACAAATCATGTTGCCTGACTTGTTATAAAAGAGGAAAGAGACCGAAGGCCCCAGTGATGCCAAAATTTATTTATTTTATTTACAACATTTATATACTGCTTTATTGTAAAAAACCTCAAAATGGTTTATAGAAGGAATTAAAACAATAAAATAGTTGGCAAAATCAGTTAAAGTCAGATATTTAAAAACATTCAAAATAATAAAACGAACCAAAATAATAAAACCAACAATGAATTAAAAACAGATTAAAAACATAATAGCTTCCACATGCCTGAGTAGGCTTGCCTAAACAAGCAGTGTTAGCAGGTGCCAAATGAGTACAATGAAGGTACCTGCCTAATGTCTACAGGCAGGGAGTTCCAAAATGTAGGTACTGCCACACTAAAGGATCGATTTCTTACAAGAGTAGAACAAGTACTATGTGGAACCCGTAACATGGAAAGCACAACTTGAACTTGGCCTGGTAGCAAATCGACAACCAGTGCAGACTGCAGAGCAGAGGTATTGTGTGCTGATAGGGTCTCACTCATGTCAGCAATTGTGCCAAAGCATTCTGCACTAACTCCAGCCCCTGGGTCAGGTTGTGCTGCAAGGGGATTTCTGTGACCTTGGCTGACTAACTGCCAGGATTTTTTTAGTTTTGGTTAGGAACCCTGACTGGTTGTGGGATGCTGAGTTTTCTGTTTTACTCATGGGAATCTTGTTTTGGTTGGTATGGTATTACATTCAGGAAATCATCACTGTGTTTTCTTTTTCTATTTGCATTTCATTTACCTCTGACCTTACTCCCTTACCATAGAAGCAACAACAGTGGTTCAATGTGGTCAGCTCAACCCCCTTAAATCCACTGATGATGCACCTTGTTATTTGCATGATGGTTTGTTTGCTGCCCAATAGTGGTAAAAGAGAATGCACATATTGGGAAGTGTGGCTGCAACTGTTGTTGTTCCCAAGCTGCTGCCTGTGAAGGTATACCGAACCATGTGTGTTTTCTCTGTGTCAATTATTAGTCACTGGAATTGGGTTGGCTGTCCAAGTGAGTTTATAGAAGCCCACAGGGAAGAGAGAAAAGGGTAGATAATCTTTTTACTCTTACTCATTTCTCAAACCTCTTTCTGAAGTGAAGGGTCAAATCTGTAAAGAAATTTGGAGCAGGTAAGTTAAAAGGTAGGGGCAGGGCATTCCAGGCAGGGGTTGCCAACTCTGCTTTGATATTGATATTGTTGCAGAGGATCTAGTGAAACCTTACCAACAGCACAATCCTAACAATATCTACTCAGTAAGTCCTGTTGAGTTCTGTGGGGCTTAGTCCCTTAGTAAGTGTGTTTAGAATTGCATCCTTCAGGGGCATCCATCTTTACTCCTGAGTACTCCCATCTCCACAACACAAGGCTTTTTTGCTACAGTGGCCTTCTGGTGACTGGCCTGGCCTGAGGGCACCTAAACCCTTCTTGCCAGAAGCAAGTAGGCTAGATTAAATGTTCCTTACCTAGGCTCTCTAAGCAGGTGAGAAGCAATGATCCTGTCACTTCAGCTGGACCTGGAAGCACCCTCATTCAGCTAAGATTTCTATCTTAATTTCCAATCAGAGAGATGTTTTTGTTTGAATTGTATGCTCCAAGCAACTGTGGTTGATGCTTAATGTATCATGAATGAATGAATGAATTTATTTCGGTCACAGACCAGCCAAAATAATGTAAGTACAAAATACAAAATAGACAAGTACAATATAGAGGAAATTCACAAAATAAAGACAGGATACTATAAAAAGATAAAATACAATTAAAATATTTACTCCATATCTTGTATCTTTTTCCTGCAAATAATGGCGGCTGCACAGAATTTGGCTACCTTAATGGTAACCACAGGGTTGCGATCCACCAACAAAGAATCAAGATAGCCAGCTTCAGAACCCGATGGGAAAGCTTATAGAATGGGAGTAATAAAAGCATGATGAAAGTTGCAGTAGAAAGAGCAATACAGAAGTACATGCCCTACGTCTCCACCTCCCCAGTCCAACATGGGCAAACCCACTCACAATAGGGAATCCTATTGTATCTGCCTTCCAACAAAGCAGAGGGCAATACGTTATGCCTGGCCAAGGTAAACACTTTTCTATATTTAGAAACAGTTAGATTCACCAGATAGTTCACCGGAGAGAATACTCTTCCGTTCAAACCCAGGTTAGGATATGCCGCAACTAAACTTAAATTCGTTTAGAGTTCAATATCCTTAATCTGTTGCAAAATAGCCATTTCAGCTTTGGAGAACCCAAGTTCGATGAGCGCCTCGGGAGAGAAACCAAGGGCATAGGTTTTGTTATACAAAAACCGCTTCCACTTAAACTGAAAATAATCTTCTAACGTCAGGAGGGCCAACCCTGAAGGGATAAATATCATCTTGAGCCAATAGTTAATTCTATAAATCCAAACACGGGACTCTATAAGAGGAAGTCCGACCTCAAGACGTATGACTCCATTAGGCACACAGGAAGGCAGACCAAGTATAGATCTAAGAAATTTAGATTGAGTAACTTCCAAAAACTCAAACTCATCATAGGCACAGAATTGCGCTCCATACAGCATTTGTGCTATCACCTTGGCAGTAAAAACCTGTATCGCCGAGAGGACATGTTTTCCCCCTTTACTATAATAAAAAGATAGCAATGCCTTTACACTCCTCTGGGCATTTGCGATGGCATAGGTAGCTTGTGGTTTCCAGGAACCAGTGGAATGGAAGTTTATTCCCAGGTACCTGTACACCATAACCTGTTGAATCAGGTGCTCATTTATTTGCCATTGATGATTAACCTTTTTCTTGGCAAAGACTAGTACCTTAGATTTATCATAATTTATTTTTAGCATTTCCTCCTTACAATATGAAGCAAGTGCCCTCAAAAGGCGATGAAGGCCAACGCTAGTTTGAGACAGAAGAACAGCATCATCCGCATAAAGTAATATGGACAAGGATCTGTTTGCCAATTTGGGGGGATGGGAATTTACTACCGCTAAGTAATTAACTATCGAGTGAATATACAAATTAAAAAGGGTAGGGGCAAGGATACAGCCCTGTTTAACCCCATTAAAAGTGGGAACATGTTCTGACAAGTGGCCGGCACGATCAGCTCTGACCCTTAAACTAGTATCCTCATGAAGACTACGTATTAAATATAACAGCCTTCTGTCAATATTAGTGCTCTCCAATTTAAACCAAAGTCTGTCCCTAGGAATTGAATTGAATGCCAATTTTAAATCAATAAAAGCAGCAAATAACATCCCTCTTGATGTAGCAGAGTATTTTTCAACCAAATGCTGGAGGACAAGCCCTTGGTCCACTGTTGATTGCCCTGACCTGAACCCCGCCTGTTCATTAACTAAGATATTCTCCTCCTCCAGACAACTAGTTAATTTTTCAAGAAGGTGTTTGGCATATAACTTACTAATTACACTCAATAGGCTAATAGGCCTATAATTTGCCGGGTTAGAACTATTTCCTTTTTTGAAAATAGGTATAACAATTGCGAGTCTCCAGTCGACAGGGATTTGCACTGATTGATTAACAGCAGTAAATAAAGCTGCTAAAATTGGGGCCCACCAATCTATGTTCTCCTTCAATAATTCAGACACAATATTATCACTTCCAGGAGCTTTTCTGGTTTTAAGTGTGTTAATAAGGGAAATGATTTCAGAAATAGATACCGGGGGCCATTCCGGAAGGGAATGCAAGTCCTCCCTCAGCATGCACACATTGCTTTGCGTCTTGGCATAAATACCATGAAAGTATGTTTCCCAAGCGCTAACCGGGATGTAAGAATCCAAGTCCCTCAAATTGGGTTGCCAGTCCCTAGCCACCAATCTCCAAAACGCAGCCAAGTCTTTCAGCCTGGAAGCTGTAATTAAATTTTGCCAGGCCTCGTGCTGCGCCTTTTTCTTTTTTTCATTTATTAGGGTTTTGTATGTTCTCTTGAACGTCAGATAATCTGAAGGCACAGACGGCAGATCAAGGGTTCTACAGACCTTATACTTTGCCAAAAGAGAGTTTTTCAAAGCCACAGATTCTTGATCATACCATGGTTTGGAGACTGGACATAAAGCGGGTATCCACCAATTAATTTATATTCCCACCATAGCCTAAGGAGCAAATATTCCCCTGATATTGTGTCAACGCATGTTCCAGACAGTTTGCTGACAACAGAACATTACGCTGGCTAAGGGCCTCCTCTGAGTTTAAAAACTTGGAGAAGGCCCTAGCTAATTTAGGCGTCCATCTCAAGCGCAACACTCTATGTGACATCCTTTGTTCAGCTGCCAGGTTTAACATGGGTTCATGAGCGGCAAGTCCCATTTGGTTACCTAAGTTAAGAGAGAGGGACAGGGGAAGATGATCACTTTCAACACGATTAACCACACGGCAGCTATTTACCAAATCCAACATATTACAGGAAACAATGAAGTAGTCGATTGTTGAAGTGCCTTGCTTGGTTATATATGTGAATTCACCCGACCTATCCCCCTCTACACCCCCATTCAGTATGCTCATATCTAATTTGTTGACCATCTGCAAAAGACAAAGCCCGGCAAAATTACACCCCGTGTCTTTAGACTGTCTAACAGGTAGAAAATGAGCTCTCTCAGAGCACGGCTGGAGCAGATGAAAATGTGAGTAAAGAGTTTCATCATTTGATCCAATTCTAGCGTTACAATCCCCGGCTAAGATGACATAGGCTTCAGGGAAATCAGTCATCAAGTTGGAAATATATTCTTCCAGTTTACCCCAATTATCTTCAATTAAGATTTTTTGAGAATAAGGAGGCAGATACACGTTTATCAGCACTAATGGCCTTAGATGGAGCTTAAGGAGTAATGCGGTGGCAATATTATCAAGATCCGGTAGTCTCATGTGGTTACATCCCAGTTTAGTTGACACCAACGTCGCTAAACCACCTTTAGAGCGACCACCTGAATCACTGGGGACTGCCTCAAGCAAAGTCACTAAGGACTAATTCTCCTGTTAGCCAAGTCTCCTGGAGTAAAATAATGTCCTGTTTGTTAATACAGGCAAAAAAAGGGGATCTGCACACTTATTTGCCCACCCAGCAATATTCCAAGAGAGCATTGACAGGGGGCTTTTTGTTGCAGTGGCTTATGTCAATTGGACGTGGGGGGCTCCTCCCTATCCATTACCCAATTAGGGAGCCCTTCTCCTCAGGACCCACTAAGCGCTGTGGTGTGTTAACATCCATAAGTTTTTCCACCTTATCTATACTGGTTTTCTTGTTACTCGCTAGCATACTAATTGTAACCCCTTTCTTCTCCCGCGCTTCAGAACTCTCTTCAAGAGGCTCTATAGTGTCTAAAAGGGGATTCCAGCTGCTCACATTGGAGGTAACCTGGGGAAATATCACTTTTGGATGATTTAAGGGGGGCGGTGATGATTCCAGAGGGCCCTGTTCATTTTCCTCTAAAAATCTCATCTCCAACCAGGAAAGGGGGTTGGATACAGCAGAGGATTTATTATTCAAAACACTGCCCTCCACTGAACCCACATCTCTAGGAGCCCGGGAAATTGAGAGGGGGTTAACTTCCACGTTAACCTTAAAGGATATAGAGCCCATAGCTCCATTGGACGAATACTGCCTGTCTCCCAATGGATCCTTCAGGCTGGATTCCTTCAAGTCAGAGCTAGAATTCCCCACCATCTGAGGGCCCTTCTGCTTTCTGAAGTCACTCTGATGCAGATTAATAGCTTCAAGTTGGGATTTCAGGAGCTCCAGCCTCGCCAATATTTCCTCTTGTGCTTCGGTAGGCAAGGCGGTATACGAGCTGAGGAGCATAGTCTCTTCAGGAACAGATAAGTCCTTACTATTTCTAGAGGGATAGCTCTGATTTAGGGTGAGTCCTTGTTTACTCTTCCCATGTAAGGAGTGATCCAGCTCCAAACATGGAGCTAGTAACTTCTCTGTGGGTGCTAACTCTGTTAAGTTCCTGGGGTTGGGTGCAGCCTCATTAACCATTTTATTTACCCAAGTGCCTAAGGGAAGACCCAAAGCCCTAGGGGGAGCTGTGTCCTCAAACACCCTGAACACCCGTAAACCCCGTCTAGGTAGTGCATCTCTGTGAGAATATAATATTATTGCGGGCTCCCGTTCCCTGAATCAAAGCACGCACATACAAACCCGGGGAGTACAAGTACTCTATATGTTCTAAGTCTATAGATTTAAAGAACACCGTGGGCAGCCCCTTCAAAACATTAAAAAGATGCAATTTACACTCCTCTTGCGATAAAAAAACCCTTGGATTGGGGTAATTAGAAAGTACCAGTTTCTTTCGATTCAGTACCAGAGAACAGCTGGATTCTTTCGATAACTTGCTCTGTGGAAAAGTCAAAGTTGGCAGGGTGTGTTCCTCAGTCTCCTGTGTTTCCTCTGAGGCACAGTTAGGAGTGGCAAACATGGAGACGTAGGACAAGAAGCCCTTACTGGCTGCAAAATGGCGTTGTCCTTATTTCTATCCTTCACAGCAGGAGATGAAGGCTGAGAACTCAGACTAGTGCCCCACTCAAGATGTCTAAAAAGTTTGGCATAGTTCATCTTCCTGTAAGTCGGAGGTTTCAGATTAGTAATATTCTTCATTTTCTTACCTTTGGGAACCCTCTTCTTTTTAGCAGCTCTCTTCTGCTTCCTAAGGTTTACTGATTTTAAGGTGTCTGATTGAGGCTTACACTCTCCTACCCGACAGCCCGGCTTTTCTCTTGGCGGACCCGGCTGAGCTTTTAGTATAAGTTCTACCAGCGTTGTCAGGAGAGTATTACTCTTATCCAGATACGATTTGATAAGTTCGACATCTTTCTTTAATAAAAAGAGCCATCCCTCGATTGGGAGGCCCTCTGCATTCTGTTGAATAGGTAGCTCCAAATGGTCCCATGGCTTGTGGTTTTGCTCAGGAAGAACTCTCTCTGTAAATTGCTTCTGCCTTAAATCGGGACTCAGTTTTTCTTGTCCTGTATTCACAGAAAGAGAAGCTAGTTCCGGCTTAGTCATATCCTCCACAAGAGAGAGTTCAGATGCAAGGTTAAAGGCTATATCCTCATCTTTTGGGATCTGCACAACACATTTTCTGTCAATGGTCCAATCCAGACTGAGACGCTCCCCTACCACCTTCTTTTTGCTATTTATGCTTTTTAAGTCCGGAAAAAACTGGGTGATTTTCATTTGAAGTTCCTGCCGCTTTAAAGTGATAATCCCAGCACTTGGGGAGTCACCCAATGCTCTGTATCCTGTTCTTGTAAGTACCATGGCAAAATAGCTTTAGAATGTTATTAAAAATGAAATACCAGATGAAAAGGTCTAACAATCTTGGTACTGACTGCCGTCCGTAGCAAAGCAAAAATAGAGGAGATAGTCAAAAGCATCCGTCTGCTGCTACACAGTATTAATATGAGCTGGAAGCTCGTTAGCACCCTCCGTAGGAGTGAAACAACAGAGATAAGGCCAATAGTCTTCCATATATCAAAAGCCAAAGGATTAAAGGGAATTTTCACTGTTCAAAGTGCCAACTAATAGATAGAGTTTAGTTGTAACTTGAAAAGATAGCTTACTTTGATATGGTTCTAAGACGCTGCGGAAAAAAATTCAGTAGTAAGACGTTTGATGGTGAAACGTTGACGTAAGCGTAAACGAAGCAATATTCCAGAGGCAGCCCTCAAAAAATTAACTCAGTATTAATTAGTGTTAAAGTTGATAAAATTGTTAACAACAGTGATATGGGATATTACTTAATGAAGGCTACACGGAGCTCCTGCCGCAGCGTCCTTCTAGTTCACCATCTTGCCAGCCATTGGCCTCTTAATGTATCATGCTTAATTATATCACTAGGGCCTGACCCCATGACATTACCAGGGCCCACCCCTGAAATCTCAGGGCTTGGATGCTTCTGACGTGGCAACCCTAGTCTCATCCATTAATAGCTCGGGTGTAAACTCTGTTTCAGCTACCATCTTTTGGAACAGACAGGTCTTCATTAGGATACAAAAATAGCCTTTATAGTGCTGGCCCCTTTGCTATAGAATTATCTTGTCATCAAGGCCACATTAGCTTGCCCCTGACTTCTTTTAGAAGATATTGTAATAAAATTTGTATTTCAAAAAGCTTTTGGGAGTTAATGTAATATTTTCAAGTTTTAATGATAAAATGTAGCATTATGTTTTATTGTGTATGGCTTTTAAGTTGTTTTACTTTCATTATATATTTATAAGCCACATGATTTTTTTAGGAGAAAAAGATAATTTTAAAAAATAATATGCAACAATTCAACAACAAGTAAGTTGTTTTACTTCTGAAGGCAAGAGAAGAAACAGCACACTCAGGTGCCTATTGCTCGGGTACCTCCACAATCATGGCTGTAATGAGCACTGTGATGGGCCATGCATTGCTTACTTGAGCAATCATTGGGATTGGGGAATGTATCTGATCCAGGGCACACATCAGCATAAGCTCTAAAAGAGTTTTTTAAGCATGTTTAATTATCATAGTAAGACGATTTGGTCTTTGTGGTTCTGGAAATTCACATTTTTATGGATATATGTTTTTGTGGGGGTGGGGGTTACAAATATTTGACTTTCACAATTCCCAGCTTGAGTTGTGTAAATTATTCATAAATCAGAAATAATTCCCATACATTTTTGGAAACAATTTATGAAGATTCTATACAATTATTTACTAACATAATTTATTATATCTTGGAGTATTTTCCATACCTAAAAAAAGGACTGCCAAATAGCAAAGGCACACTCAGATACAATTTAAATGATTATTTATCAGCATTTCAAAAATAATAAATGACTACTTTCCTTTATATAAAAAAAGGAAAATGCTACCCATCAACACAGCCATATGATTTCATGATTAAAATGTAATATGGGGATACAGTGAACCTAATAGCAGTTCTGGCAGTACAGTTAATATCTCTCATAATTGTTACTTTATTCAAAAATTTTGGAGCCAACTTCAGCCTAGCAGTTTCAAAAAAATCTCCCCCCAGTTAAGAGTTTCACTCCTGACAAATGATCTTTTCTCCCCCATCAGTGAATAGTATCTTGTCTCTTTTTTTAGTTACACAAGTAGAAGGGAAGCAACTGTGTTTGTGCTGATGCTAAGTACTAGTAGATTTGCCTAAACACCTCCTAATAGCACACTTAAAATTAGCTAGGCTGGTAGTACATACCTAATGTGTTGTTTTTGCTGCTGGTGGTTGTTGACGTTGTTCTCTGCCCCCCTTCCGTGACATAGCAAAAGCATTTGAAGTCTATTTTCTGTGTATGCATATCCTTTGCAGGATGTAGCACACTTCGTATTATATAGCACTTGACATGATGTCATTAAAGGTTATAAATCCTAATGTTCTTCTGTTTCATTAAATTAAACATGAAATGTTTAATGTTTAGTTAAATTAAACATGAAGCCGTGACTTTGCCATGGAAATTGGTACGTCCTTCAGTCACCTCCCTAGATGCTATACAGGCACCTCCTTTGTTCAGAAAACTTAGCTCCATGCAGTCATATGCCACACTCTTTGTTGCCATTAAAATGTTGCATATTTATACAGAATGTTAGATGTAGAGTAAAGCTCTGGGATATTATTTCCCATAAGCCACAGCACTTAGCACAAGTTACTTGATTCCTTTGTAGCTCCCAACAAACAACACCACAAGTAACCTGAGGCTCCCCAAGCACTTTGCAAAATACATTTTGGAAACAGCAAAGAACGACAAATGTTTTAGTAACATAAAATGACCTTTTACAGAAAGTGTTTAAACATGAAAATTTACCTGACTAGGTTCACAAGGGCCTGACACATACTTTAATTGTTAAATAATGGTAGCAAAAAGTATGTTGATATTCATTATCTTTACAGCCAACATATTCTAGCTTTTCAATGTGGCAACATTTTCCATCTGTATAACTGATACAAAGAGACTCAACGTGTAATAAATATGCAGATTGTGCTGATTAAAATATCTTGAAATATTATCTCTTCACTATTCCTGATAGGCCTTGATAAACATCTTTTAGATTGTGATTGCCCCTTCAGGTTTGCACTGTATTCCCACTCTCACTCTCCTGAGGCCCCATGTGCTTTAAGGTTTAAAGCCACACACTGAATATTAACTGGTAATGGAAATAATACATGAACAATCTGAGGGAGCAATAATTGCTTCTTACTCAGCTGCCATTCAGCAAGTCCTTGCTTATAGTTTTCCAGTTTGTTTGAAAGATACAATTCTGCATGCATTTACAAAAGCAAAAACATCCCTATCAAAGTCAAATTGGATTTCTTGAAACTAAAAATCAAGCCATTCAACGATGCTTATTATAATTTAGTTTTAAATTACATATAAAAAATGTACAACTTAATTATCATCACTTTCTGGAGTCACAGGATGTTCTAGGGCAACTTTTTCACATGACCAATTTCCTTTAGGTCGATAGATCACTAAAAAAATTATGGTCCTTTTGTCATCATCATTGCCATATATATCCTAATACTAATCTCAAGTCTTTGAGTGCTCATATACCACCCATCCTCCCATGCAACCCTCCCCCCAAAAAACAGCCCAATGAGTACTAAGCATACAAAGTGGGTACTAAATGCTGCTGGGTTTGCTCCTTTGGTCATTAATTAGTGTAAGAGTTGCGTTCCACTGCTATTTCAGATTACTCTTTAAAAAAGTTTCTCTGAAAGGTATTCTGCTGCACAATAAACCACATTTTGTAGATATTATTAAGGCAGGAAAATTTATAGCCACTATGGATGGATACATTTTTTTCTTCATTATGATAAAGCTACCTAGATATATCTTGTTAATGACAGCTTTCCACACATACCCAGATTCCAGTTGATCAGTCCATCTTTGGGGAAGATACACATATAAATTAACCCATTCTGTACTCAGTTTTTCTAAGCTACATGAACTTCACTCTCATGTATTCACTGGAGGTTGATCTATTCAAACAAAGCCGAACTGGCATTTAAGGGTATAGCACAGTGGAGAGGAGAGCCTGGCTGGGCATCCAGAGTCTGTGAGTTCAAATCCCCGCTCGTGTCTCCTGCATGTCAAGGGCCAGCTAAAGATCACCCCCGCAGTGAGTGGCTCAGGGGTTACGTGCCCTGCCACCTGTGAAGCCGTGAGCAAGCTGCATAGTCCCAAGGAGCCCAGTTGCCCCCCAGCTGGCAGTTGCAGACAAGGAAGGGGGTGGCTTGTGCAGCTGTGGCAAGCTGAGCAGGCCCTAGCCAGCTGGGGAGGACTAGCCTCAAAGGGAGGCAATGGTACACCACCTCTGAATATCGCTTACCATGAAATCCCTATTCATAGGTAGCCATAAGTCGGGATCGACTTGAAGGCAGTCCATTTCCATTTCCCGTGATTTACTGTAATGCACAATAGAAAACATGTCTAAAAACATTGCACAGTACCTTGCAAATCAACAACTGATAGGGATGCTTTACAGACCACATAGTTGTTTCAGCTACATTTATTAAACCAACATTCCACTGCCAGCCCACACAAAGTGTGAGATATCTATACCATAATTTGAAAGCATATGCTTGCTACTACAGTTCTAAAATTTTATATATGTTCAATTTAACCCTTGTGTTCATATCTCCTTTCTTATCTTTCTTGGACCATGGGAATCTGTGTAATGATCCACACCTATTAACTGTAAAATAGTGATTACCTTGCTGTCTGTGTTTGAGAAAAATCTCATTTCCTGGAGAATTAAGGATATGGCTAGGATTGCTGGCCTGAAGCACCCTGTGGAATCTGTGACCTATACATCTGTTCCCAAAGTGGAACCTTCATTCATTTTTCTGGGCTATGCAAAGGGCAGATGAGAATAAGGAAACAAATTGTGAGAAATAGGAAGTATGGAACAAAGATATTTGGTTCCCCAAAAGACTTAATAATCTCTTTTCAAAATGATTTCACTTACATTTATTTTTGTTAATTAAAATATTTATAATTCTGTCCATCTGTGCTTTTCAAAGTGGTGGGTTGCATTTCTATTCTCCTGTAAACTCTTGAAGTAATTGCTACTTCTGAATAATTAAAATCAAATTAGTAGAATTTAAACAACTTACAAGATACTCACTTTCACTCACACAAACGTCTGCCATGTCTCTCTGTTACTGCACTGCTACAAAGAAGAAGAGTGTGTCTGTGCCTCCCAATTCCATGTCAGGAAACTTGCTACAGATCATCTGAGTAGATATAACCTTGATCTAAACTTAATGAACTTTCTAACCTTTATGAGAACTATGAAGCTTGGAAGTACCTACTAGTAAAATTAAATTATCATGACAACATGGCACTATGTTAGGTCCAAACCCAACACGCAAGTCGCCCTGTCAACCCCAACTCGCTTATTACACCCGGGAAGAGTGCGGAGTTGAGTGCAAATGAACCCACTATCAGAGATCAAGTAACACGAGACAAAAACCTTTGCAAAGGGGACCCAATACTTACAAGCCGAAGCAGGCCAGCATGGGAACCTCGTTTATTGGTGTTCAAGGGTTTATATAGGCTTACCCTGAAGTTTACAATATCGGGTTCACGTCATAAGATACAAAAGAAGCAATTGCCAACTGTCATAGCTTTGGGGCATATGTAAGGAGGTAAAGGGGTACAGGGGGAAGGACAAAGTAGAAACATCAAGACTATCTCTTAGACTCTATGTCTGCATATTTCGCATGTCCTTGAGATAAGCACTATGCAGGAACAGACAAAGGCAACTATTGAGGGGAGGCCCAGCTGCAACCGGGCGCCCCCTAAACTGGAGACAGACATGATATGACCCTGCTTACATATCAAAGGAGTATTACAAGTCAAGGATATGAGGGGCATTGGAATAGCGTTTGACATTTCTATGCAAGGCGCGTTTGTAACAATAAGCAAGGCCATAAGCATAAATGTGATACAGAAATGCATAGTAGGGAAGTTTCCAGCTTAAACCGGCTTTTATTATGTGAGCCACTGGAATGTAGGTAAGGGTCAGGTCACCAGGAAATAAACCGACATTTTATATCAAGAGTCATATAAAGGCCACTTTGGTTCTATTTCCCATGAAGCCCAAGCTGGTTTAGGTAAGACAAGTGAATTATAGTTTTACAGGCACTGGGGGTTTCAATTTATCCCTAACAACTACAAGAAAAAAATGTGTAGCAGGTAATAAGAAGATACATGCTTCTTTAGATGACTAAGAATTCCCTGAGTAAATCAAACTCTTTGGGACCTCACCTTGATTGTTTGAGATTTGAAGCAAATTCGAAGATGCTTACTATGATTATTAGCAAAAAATTACTACTAATGGATGAACCTCAGAGAAGAGTTGTATTCAACAAAGGCTACATTCTATCTGGACTGTCTAATCTCACAGACAATGTTTAACGTTGTCACACATAAACCATGCCTCTATCAGCTTATTTAAGAGGCTCACTGGAAAGAGATTTGCAGATCATAGGAAATGAATCCATAACTTGGGGATAGGTCTGTCTGTCCGTTTACTCAAAAATAAGTCACACTGTGTTCTGTGGGGCTTCCTCCCAGGAAAGTATGGATAGCCTAACAGTAAGAACATAAGAACCCTGTCAGATTAGAATAAAGGGCTATGTAGTCTAGCATTCTGTTCCCACAGTCATCCCACGAGCAGGACATAAGTGTCATAGCACTCTCCCAACTGGTATTCAGGAAATATTGTCTCTGATACTGGAGGTAATATAACTATCATGATTAGTAGCTATTGATAGCCTTATTCCCCATGGATGTGTCCAGTCCCCTCTTAAAGTGCTCCAAGTTGGCAGCCTTCACATCATCGAGTAGTAGTGAATTCCATAGTTTAACACTGTATTTATTTAAATACATTTTTATCCCACTCTATCAAAAGATCCCAGGGTTAGTAACAAAACAAAAATCAATAAAACAACAGTATATTAAAAATAAAAAGCAGATAAAATAACAAAATATATTCACCAGAGCAGTGACTAACTGCTCAGTAATTCCCCAGTGCTGAAAAACTAATAAACTTGGTGCCAGCCATATATCTACAGGGACAGCATTCCAAAGTTGGGGTGCCATCACAGAGAAGGACCTATGTCACTACTCAATATACCTTACCTAAAGGTTGGACAATGAGAATGGCATTTCCCCAAGATCTAAGGACATGGGCAGGATGATACAGGGAAAGGTATTTCTTTATAGATATCTGGGCCTCAAATTGTTTAGGCCATTGTAGGTCAACATCAGCACCTGGAATTCTAATCATAATTCTGGTTTGGGTTCCAATCTGCTAAATGTTCATGACACAGTTATCACCCAGTATTATACTCAAAACAATTACTGATGCTTTTAGGATTTCAGTCCAGTTATATTTATTTATTTATATTTATTTTATTTATTAAATTTATATACCGCCCGACTAGCGATAGCTCTCTGGGCGGTGAACATAAAATAGTATAAAAATACAATGAATAACAAAATAATATTAAAATACAATCAACAATACAATAAACATTTTTAAAATTAGATCAATGTAACTTAAAATGCTTCAGAGAATAGGAAGGTTTTGACCTGGCGCCGGAAGGAAAGCAGAGTCGGCGCCAGGCGTACTTCCTCAGGGAGACTGTTCCATAGTTCGGGGGCCACCACTGAGAAGGCCCTAGATCTTGTCATCACCCTCCGGGCCTCCCTGTGAGTTGGAACCCGGAGGAGGGCCTTCGTAGCAGAACGTAGTGCACGGGCCGGTTCATATCGGAAGAGGCGTTCCGCAAGGTATCGTGGTCCCGCACCGTATAAGGCTTTATAGGTTAACACCAACACTTTGAATCTAGCCCGGAAACATATTGGCAACCAGTGCAAGCTGGCCAGAACAGGTGTTATGTGCTCGGACCGCTTGGTCCTTGTCAGCAATCTGGCCGCCGCATTTTGCACTAGTTGTAGCTTCCGAACTGTCTTCAAAGGTAGCCCTACGTAAAGCGCATTACAGTAATCCAAACGTGAGGTTACCAGAGCATGTACCACTGATGTAAGGTCCTCTTTACTCAAATAGGGACGTAGCTGGGCTACCAACCGAAGTTGGTAAAACGCATTCCTAACCACCGAGGCTACTTGAGCCTCAAGTGAGAGGGAAGAGTCTAAAAAGACTCCCAGACTACGAACCTGGTCCTTTAGGGGGAGTGTAACCCCGTCCAGGACAGGGTATATATCCACCATCCGATCAGAGAACCCGTCCACCAACAGCATCTCAGTCTTGTCTGGATTGAGCTTCAGTTTGTTAACTCTCATCCAGTCCATTGTCGAGGCCAGGCAACGGTTCAGCAAATCGACAGCCTCACCTGAAGAAGATGAAAAGGAGAAGTACAGCTGCGTGTCATCAGCATACTGATGACAACGCACTCCAAAACTCCTGATGACCTCTCCCAACGGCTTCATGTAGATATTAAAAAGCAGGGGGGACAAAACTGACCCCTGCGGGACCCCATATTGGAGAGCCCGCGGTGTCGAGCAATGTTCCCCAAGCACTACCTTCTGGAGACGACCCGCCAAGTAGGAGCGGAACCACTGCCAAGCAGTACCTCCAACTCCCAACTCCGCGAGCCTCTCCAGAAGGATACCATGGTCGATGGTATCAAAAGCCGCTGAGAGATCAAGGAGAATCAACAGAGTTACACTCCCTCTGTCTCTTTCCCGACATAGGTCATCGTATAGGGCGACCAAGGCTGTCTCAGTGCCAAAACCGGGCCTAAAACCCAATTGAAATGGATCTAGATAATCAGTTTCATCCAATAGCGCCTGGAGCTGGCCAGCAACCACCCGTTCCAAGACCTTGCCCAGGAATGGAACATTCGCCACTGGCTTGTAGCTGTTAAAATTGTCTGGGTCCAAGGAAGGCTTTTTCAGGAATGGTCTCACCACTGCCTCTTTCAGACAGCCCGGGACCACTCCCTCTCGTAAAGAGGCATTTATCACTTCCTTGGCCCAGCTACCTGTTCCATTCCTGCTAGTTTTTATCAGCCAGGAGGGGCAAGGATCCAGTACCGAAGTGGTTGCACGTACCTGTCCAAGCACCTTGTCCACGTCCTCGAGTTGAACCAACTGAAGCTCATCCAACAAAACAGGACAAGACTGTGCTCCGGACACCTCACTAGGATCTACTGCTATAACTTGAGAGTCTAGGTCCCGGCGGATACATGAGATCTTATTCTGGAAGTGATCGGCAAACTGATTACAGCGGGCCTCCGATGATTCCACCGTGTCCGGAGGGTTTGAATGGAGAAGCCCCCGGACAACTCGAAAGAGCTCCGCTGGGCGGCAAAGAGATGATTTAATAGTGGCAGCAAAATGATATTTTTTTAGCTGCCTTCACTGCTCCTACATAGAGCTTAGTCGAAGCACTAACCAGCGCATAATTGTATCCGTCGGGAGTTCGTCTCCATTTCCGCTCAAGCCTCCTCCTATCTTGCTTCATCGCTCTCAGCTCCGGAGTATACCATGGAGCTGTATGAGCTCTACACAGGAGAGGGCGTGCAGGAGCGATCGTGTTTACAGCCCGGGTCATCTCCGTATTCCACAGAGCGACCAGGGCTTCAGCAGGAGCGCCAGTCCTATCAGCCGGAAAATCCCCCAGAGCCCTTTGAAAACCTTCAGGATCCATTAGTCTCCGGGGGCGGACCATTTTAATAGGTCCCCCACCCTTGCAGAGGGAAGAGGTTACTGAAAGTCTAAACTTCAGCAAGCAGTGGTCTGTCCATGACAAAGGGAGTGTTGTAAAACTCCCCATATCCAGATCACTTTCCCCATGCTCAGTAGCAAAAACAAGGTCTAGAGTGTGCCCCGATACATGTGTTGGACCACTAACATATTGAGACAGCCCCATGGCTGTCATGGAAGCCATGAAGTCCTGAGCCGCGCCAGACAAAGTGGTCTCGGCATGAATGTTGAAATCCCCCAGTACTATTAGTCTGGGGGACCTCAACAATATATCCGAGACCACTTCCGCCAGCTCAGTTAGGGAAGCCATTGGGCAGCAAGGTGGGCGGTACACCAAAAGGATTCCCAGCCTGTCCCTCTGGCCCAACACAAGGTGCAAACACTCCAGGCCAGTAACTGAATGAACATGGTGCTTGGTGAGTGAGATGGAACTCTTATAGACGACAGCAACCCCACCTCCCCGACCCTCAGATCTACCATGATGCTGGACCAGGTACCCCGGTGGGCAGAGCTGAGAGAGACCAACTCCTCCCTGCTCACCCACCCAGGTCTCGGTTATACATGCCAGATCGGCTGCCTCATCCACAATCAAATCGTGGACGAGGGAGGTTTTATTATATACCGATCTGGCATTTAATAACAGCAACTGGAGATCTGAGAGTTGGCTGATAGGACTACCAACGACCTTGCGGGTGTGGGAAGGACCGGAACAAGGCACAGCCACAACATGTCTGGACCGCGTTCCCCTTACCTGGCACGTCCTTCTCACAGCGCCATACCTTCCTTTGCCCGTCACTACGGCAATTGGGGCCCCCTCAAGTCTCCCCGCCTGATGGATAAAACTCTCTCTGAAGCACATAATACAACTAAAATATACAACAATTAAACGTATAAAAACAGCTATATATACAGCCATATATACAGCATATAAACAGACATACATTCATATAATCAGGCACCCATTCATCTCAACTTGCATCAACACACCAACAAAAGTAAAAAAAAGAAAAAGAAAGGAGCAGCACAGCAGCAGCAGCCTCTCCTTCCCTTGGGGCGATGCTTTCTTTCTCCTGCAGGGCCTAGGTCTCCCAGGCCACCTCAGCCAGCCGGCTTATGTATCCCTCCAAAGAGGGACAGATGGTAAGAATCAGTCCTGGCTGGCTGGGTACCTGGGGCCTGGTCCTGCCAGGCAGAAGTCCCTCTGGGAAGGGTTACTCTTTTAGAATATTTTCATATTATTATATGTACCCCAATCTGCAAGTGGTGATAGACTTCAGGAATGACAGCACATATTGTACTTTGGTCTTGGTTTTCTTGTAATTATACTGCCACGAGAGTGGCTGTATACTGCACTTCCCGGAAGGATTGCTCCGCCTGTGGCTGCCTCTGAGATGAGCTCTGTCTCAGAGGAAGCTTTTTTCAGTTTAAAATCAGTCAAAAGGGAACTTTGACTGGTATAAATGTTCTCCCAGGCAAGGGTGAACCGAAGAGATTATCCACAAAAACTTCGTTGGGCTGTCAGTGGCTGGAATTGATCAGGAATTCCCTGGGAAAAGAAGGCATACCTAGCAGCCGAGGACGGAGTTAGGACTTCCAGCAAGCTGGACTGGAAAAAAGCGAGACGTTTTTCTTTTAAACGATCTACAACAGGCGAGCTTTCTTCTGTCTAATCTTATCATTTGGCTTAAATTACTACAGCAAAAGAGATTTGTTTAAGAATCAGCAATCAAGATACCTGGGTGAGTTACACTTCTCTCTTTTATACAAGGAATTAAGGAGGAGGAAAGAAAATTTTTAAAAAAACTTATCTTATTTTTTTATGGCAAAAAGCTGGCCTGAATTTGGAAACTATAAAGATTAAAACGGATGAGGGGCAACTTACCCGAAGAGAAAATCTGATTTAGATGATTATTTGATTGATATATGTCTGGGACTATTTTTTCTTGGACTACTTTCTTTAGACGAATCTGCTGTTCGTGTATGTTACTAATTGTTCAGCGCTGTGAACCAAATTTGTTTTGCATTCTTGGACATGTGGGAGATAAGAACTGTGCTGGCCAGATGATGTCAACAGGCATGGAATATTAACTCTTTTGTTGTTGGAAAAAAGCCTTTATGTTTGGGAACAGTGGTTAATATCAGAAATTAAAGGCTTCTTTTAAGAATGACAACCAGGATTGCTGGAAAAAGAAATAAATTGCTCTTTGCTTGGGAATAGTGGCTATATTGGAAATTGAAGGGTTTTTTTTTTCTCGGTCTTAAGAATGACAATCAAGAAAGTGGCTGAGACCCTGGATGTACAGGAAGGGGTCCTCTCTCTAAATATGTTTCAGAAAATAATGGATGAGATTGAGATGGCCAAACGGGAGCTGAGACAGGGTAGACAAGAGATGAAAATTGAATTTGGCAAAATGAAGCAGGAGCTGAAAGAAATAAGGGATTCTATGAGAGAGGAGGTAGATGAGATCAAAGATATAACTGGACAAGCAATAGAAGATGAAAAAAAAATTAAAGGGAGGATGCAAGTCCTGGAGATTGGAACAGATATATCAAGTGTGGAACTGGAAAAATATTTGGAGTTTGTGGATCCTGGAGATAAAGATTACTGTTTGGAATTCGGCGTTGTCCCTGGAGAAACTGATGAAGATATCAGAGATAAACCTATCAATGTTTCGATGGAATTTCTGGACTGGAATGATTTGATGGAACTTGAAATAGAGAAAATTTATAGAATTAATTCCAGATATGTGACAATGGAAAAACTCTCAAGAGATGTGCTAGTGCATTTCGTAAAAAAGAGGAATAGAGATATGACGTTACAACAATATTTCAGCAACACATTCAGAATTGATGGCAAGGAAATATTTGTGATGAAGGAAATTCCCATCAGACTCTTACTATATGACTATGACAGCAAGATTATTATGGGTGCAAAGATGGAAGTTGGAAGATGGAATTAACACTGATAATGGAAAAATGGCTATTGAAATTACTGGACCTAGCAGACTTGATGAGATGGATTAATTGACATGTTTATTTGGAGAAAAATCGATGGATATATTTCTCAAGGAGTGGAAACCTCTCTTTGACTTTTTGCGGAAAGAATAAAGTGATGTTAATGAGATTTGATGATTAATTAAGATAACTACTGGAGGAAAATGATTTTGTAATATATTAAGAGACAGGTTTGCTATATATCATAGACCTATAACTGATCTGCGACAAATCGGAAGTCAACATTTTATTTTATTGTTTAATTTGTTTCTTTCTTATTTTGTTTTGTTTTGTGTTTGAAAATTTGAATAAATTTAATGATAAAAAAAAGAGAGTGGCTGTATACTATAGTCAGTAGGGATTTTTCGCGTTCTACCATGTTAAATGAAAATACCTCCCCACACCCCTTTCTGGTGCTTTCTGTAATTCCAGTTCAAAACAAAAACTTACAAGGCTTATACTGTTGGATTCAGAATCGCTTGCTCTACAACTCTGGAAGTTTTCTTGGTGATACACAACCCCCCCACAGAGAATCCACAGGTTAAAGTGAAAAACGGGAGGAAAAAAAACTAGAAGCCGTTTGGACTTCTTTGTTGTTGAAATTGACATAATCTGTTGTCCTTGATTACAACTCAGAGATTACTCTAAGGTATCCCTAATGAATTGCCCGAGCTTGCCCCAAACACAGTACTTCATCTGAAGTAGGTTTAAATTTAAAAAAAATGGCATGGTTTATTTTTAATTAATTTTTTAAAAAATGCATTGTAGTGGGTGATAATGTACCACATGCGTAGAAGAGTTCTTTCGGTTTCCCTCTCTCTCCCCCTCCCCTTCCAGTTACTTGGAGGAAGCAGGGGAAGTGTGCTCCTGTGATTGGTGGGCAACAGACATGTGACTCACACCGGCCTTATGCTGAGCTTGCTCTGTGTGAGGAAGCAACAGAGAGAAAAAGGCCGATGGAGGGAGAAAGCAGCAGCAGAATGGAGGTGAGTGGGAAAGAGTCAAAAAAATGGGGGGGAGCTTTGAAGGACTCTGAATTTTTTAAAAACTCTACTCAAAAGTAAGTCCCATTGAGTGCAGTGGGGCTTACTCCCAGGTAAGTGGAGCGGTGCTTTTGTGTGCTAGCAGTGAGCTTGAGGGAAGGAAGGCGGTAAAATGTCTACTCAGAAGTAAATCTCACTGCGTTCAGTGGGGCTTACTCCCAGGTAAGTGGAGAGGTGCTTTTGTGTGCTAGCAGTGAGCTTGAGGGAAGGCAGGTGGTAAAATGTCTACTCAAAAGTAAATCTCACTGAGTTCAGTGGGGCTTACTCCCAGGTAAGTGGAGCGGTGCTTTTGTGTGCTAGCAGTGAGCTTGAGGGAAGGAAAGTGGTAAAATGTCTACTCAGAAGTAAATCTCACTGCGTTCAGTGGGGCTTACTCCCAGGTAAGTGGAGCAGAGCTTCTGAATAGACTTTTAAAAAATTGCCAAGGTCCTTCAAAGCTCCCCCCCCATTTTCTGACTCTTTCCTTCCCTCAAGCTAGATTCAGTGAGTGGGGAAGGCAGGCAGTGGGAGAGAGCGTGGGTGGGGGCAGGGTGATTGAGCCAATGGAAAGGGCAGGCTGTGGGAGACAGCGGGGGTGGGGGGTGGGAACACACATACACACACATCACCAGAAGTAAGTTCCACTGAGTTTATTGCAGCTTACTCCTGAAGTAAAAGTGAACACAGAATTACAGTCTTTAACTTCTAAATCCAGTCCTTTCCTTTAAATACTAGGTGATTTATCAATAAATATTATAAAATTTATGTCTGTTAAATGTTCAGTGTGTCATCATGTGACTCTTACTGTTGCTTGTTAAACACCTGCTCTTCAGGATAGTGCAACAAATAGATTCCAAAAAGTCTGCTTTAAACTTGCTCCAAACCCCCTGTGGCATGTAATGAATGTAATGAATGTTCCAGTTTGTCTGCATCCTTCTTGAAGTGCGGAGACCAGAACTGGATGCAGTATTCAAGATGAGGCCTAACCAGTGCTGAATAGAGGGGAACTAATACTTTATGCGATTTGGAAACTATACTTCTGTTAATGCAGCCTAAAACTGCATTTGCTTTTTTTGCAGCCACATCACACTATTGGCTCATATTCCGCTTGTGATCAATGACAATTCCAAGATCCTTCTTGCAGGTATCCACCATCTTATAACTGTGCATTTGATTTCTTTTTCCCAAGTGTAGAACTTTGCATTTATCCTGGTTGAATTTCATTCTGTTGTTTTCAGCCCAATGCTCCAGCCTATCAAGGTCCCTTTGTTTGTCTTCCACGGTATTCACAAGGTTTTCCCAAGGTTTTCCGTTTGGAAAGGAAAGGGGCTTCCCCTCTGCCCAGTGCCCACCCACCCAATATCCTCCCCTCCCCCTCCTCTTCCCCTCCCTGCCCCTCCCCTCGGTCAGTGTTGAACTATGAACTGGGAGACCGGGGTTCAAATCCCCACACAGCCATGAAGCTGACTGGGTGACCTTGGACCAGTCACTGCCTCTCAGCGGCAGAGGAAGGCAATGGTAAAACCACCTCTGAATACCATTTACCATGAAAACCCTATTCAAAGGGTCACCATAAGTCTGGTCGACTTGAAGGCAGTCCATTTCCATTTTCAAATATGACTGCATAGAAATAAATCCCACTGAACTCAAGAAGTATGCAAATGATCAAACCCAACCTCCCTTCTCCTCCCTCCTATCCTCTCCCTCTTGCCCCTTTGCCCCTCCCTCCCCATTCCCCTCCCCTCCTCCCCCTCCCCTTCCTCCTCCCCATGGTCAGTTTTACCTATCTTAAGCATGATTGCATGGAAGTAAATACCATTGAACTCTATAAGCATGCAAATGATCAAACCTGCCCTCCTCTCCCCCTTCCTTTGCCCCCCTCCAATATACTCCTTCCCCCCCCTTTTTCCCCATGGTCAGTTTTTCCTATCCTAACCATGATTGCATAGGAGTAAATCCCATTGAACTCAATAAGCATGCAAATGATCAGACCTGCTTTTCCTCTCCTTCCCCTCTCCTCTCCCTTCCTCCTCCCCTCCCCTCCTCCTTCTTCCTCCTCCCCTGCCCACTCCAGCCCTCCCTCCCTCCCCACCTGGTCAGTTTTACCTATCCTAAGCATGATTGCACGGGAGTAAATCGCACTGAATTCAATAAACATGCAAATGATCAAACCTGTCCTCCACCCTCCCCCTCCTTCCAGCTCCCATCCCCCTCCTCCCCTCTGTGTTTCCTCCCCTCCCTCCTCCTTCCCTCCCCATCCTCTGTGGTCCGTTTCACCTATCCTAAGCATGATTGCAGGGTAGCAAATCCCACTGAACTCAATAAACATGCAAATGATCAATCCATTCTCAGCAAACTTACACAGGACAGGATCCCATTGCTTACCTCCTGGATTAAAAAGCAGGGAAATTCACTAATAGGCAAAAAACCTTGTGGTTTAAGAATGTACCTATAGCCAACAGATATTTGTATCAAACTTTAAAAAGCAGGGAAATTGGGCAGCTGTAGTGAATGCACCAGGGGAGCAGGAGACCTGAACTCCTCTCTGAGATACTGGACTGCCCTACAAATTGGTCAAAATGCAAACACCATTTGGGTTGGTCTTTCACAGTCCAATCCACTTCCTGTGTAGCTTGGAAGAATTTGGTAACATGTGCCTCTGAGCATATGGTGAGTGGTGGCAACACCTGCAATCAGCCCAAATAACAGAAACAAGACACGTGCTGTGCTGATCTTGTTTTAGCAGGGAGGAAGCAACATTATTAAGACAGTTGATATAGTTCAGATGGTCACTTTGAATATGTCTGATTTCCTTTGCAATTTTAGTGAAGTTTCCTATAGGAAATCATTTTCTTTTGTTTCTATTGCTGTGAATATGAAGTACAGCAACATTTTGCAAAATTTACACTAAAAAAAACTCCAAACATAATTGTGGAATAAGGACACTGACTTCTGCAGAATAGTGTCCAGTGGACATCAGGAGTGTCTCAATTTGCACAAGATAAAACAGTGGGAGGTGAAATATATTCTGGAAAAATGGTAGGTGTGCTCTATGTTTTTAATTGACCGTGCCCACCTTGCCTTAAATGAAATGGTTTAAACATAACAGGCTGAAAACATGCATCCTCTTTTTTCCAACAGCTAGAGTCATTGCTGAAGTAGTAACATATTGGAATGTCTGATTTTACATCAAACTGCAGTTTCAGATTCAACTGTTAATGGACCCAAAATAGAAATAGGACATAACCTTCAATTTGATCCACACAAGAGGCTGTCTTCACCATCATATGACACTGACCAATAAAAAGGCTTTGAAATTAATAAAAATAAATTTGACACAGATTTCTAGGATGAACAGTGAGGGAAATAAAATTTCCTAGTTCACATTCTCTGTAGAAACATTAGTAACACAAGAAAGAAGGAAAGAAGAACACCAACAAACATAGAAAAATATAATTCTCTATCTTTTGAGATGGCAGGTGCTGCCACCACTCACCATATGCTCAGAGGCACATGTTACCAAATTCTTCCAAGCTACACAGGAAGTGGATGGGACTGTGAAAGAGCAACCCAAATGGTGTTTGCATTTTGACCAATTTGTAGGGCAGTACAATATCTCAGAGAAGAGTTCAGGTCTCCTGCTCCCCGGTGCATTCACTACAGCTGCCCAATTTCCCTGCTTTTTAAAGTTTGATAGAAAGAGCTGTGGGCTATAGGTACATTCTTAAACCACAAGGTTTTTTGCCTATTAGTGAATAAAGATTAATGCAGACAGTGGTGTTCTTCTGATATATAGTTTTATTTACACAGGGTGAGCATAAGGTGAAAGGGCTCATAGCATTATGCTGTTGCATTCGGTTTGATGGGGAGAGGGCTCCAAAGCCACAACTTTGGTTTCAGCACAGAGAGCAAGGCAAACCTCTTTGTCTCTTCCCAGCCCAAGACATGACACTGCCCCCACCCAGCTGGTAGTTTCAGTGGCAGCACACCTATACGTGGCCAACTGTTTAGTCATGCAAATACATACCTAGCAGACACGGCTTAACAAAGAGACTGGTTTGTCCACTTAAGCAGCCTCTTCTTCTACAGAATCCCACCTTACAATTATAAAATCACAGGCTTGGAGTGGATCCAAAGATGACATCCAGATTAATTCCCCAATCCTATACCAATATTGTTTCACCCAACTCTTTTACGGCAAACACTTTTATTTTTAAGTGAGGGAGAGAGGAATCTTCCTACAGACTTTGGATTCTAAAAATTCCTATAAAATTCAAGGAGTAATTATATCCTTGCCATACAATTCTATTACATGGTTCGAAACACCTACATGAAGGGTATTATTCCATACTCATTTTATAGGATGCTGTAGTTATTTTCATAAACTAAAATTACATTTTGATACAGCCATGAAATTATATACTGGCATATTCCAAATGGGATTATTATGACAAATATCATTTTAGTATCAGAGCTATTTAAAATTTAAAAAGTCTCCCACATGATTGAAATGGGGGGGGACTATAAAAGTAAAGAAAAGGAGTAAGTTAGTACTTCTTGCTTAACCCCCCCCCCCCCCGGAAAACAGCCTGTACTGACCCTGATGTTTTTCACCCTAGTCAGATTAAAATATGTGAATTTTGATAAAGTGCTCCTAACCACCCAGGACATCTATTTGACCTTATTCCTTTGCCAGTACTTTAGAAAGTGAAAGCAATATTGCAGAGGATACCTGCCTCTGCCCATGCTTTACTGTACATTTTACTCTTTTTCTTGCAGGATTTTCTAAAATTTCCTAAAATTTTCAGTGTTCTCACTTCTCAAATAAATGCTTCAGTGCGTTTTTATTTTAAATAAATCATTGTCAGCAGCCAAGCACCCAGGAGAACTCCTACACTAGACAACCAGTGTACATGTTGCAAGGTGAAAAATAACACTGCAAAAAATAGCTGTGCAGCATGCCATACTTGGAGAAGGATCCAAATTTATACATTGTTCAGGATGTTAAACTTTGGAAGTTTGGTTGGACTATTATATGGATAATCTGGATCCCAAATCACCAAAAGCCTTAAGATTTGTTTGTTTATTTTGCTTCCAAGGCATCAGAATGATCTCTAGTTTTTGTAACGATGGCCAGAATTTTTAAAGATTTGGAGCTTGCACATCTGCTGCTTTTCTCAAATAATGAAATGTCTTGTCCCAGATAATCTCTTTAGGGGTGGATAATCTTATTGGAAATATCTTTTAACAGTTTAGCACACTAAACCTTTGCTTCATGACCAGATACGTTATGTTTCCCAGTTATGTCAGTACCAATTGTCTAATCATTTTGTGGCAAAGTTGCAACCCTAAGGACATTTATTATGAAGTAAATCCCATTGAACTCTGTGGAACTTCCTTCTGAGTAAATACGTTTAGGATTGCCCTGCACTGAAGATATAGCTTTGCCAACTTAGAATTAAGATTCATTTGGCTCTTTGATAGACATAAATTAAAGCTAAATAGTATCAGCTATGGCAGTATATAGCATACTCTCCAGTTTTGCACATGCACAGAGATACAATACCTGTCTCCCTTTTATTATGTCTGTTAACTACTAATTGTGACTACAAGTATTCCCAATTCCCCACTTCAAAAAGAAAACTCTCACTGCTCATTTCAAGATTTCTTTAACTTATCTCTACCTGTGAAGTCTCCAATCCTCCTGACAACAATGAGGTTTGAAGCATCCGCTGGTGAAAGGTGGAAGTAGATGTGCTAGACCGATGTCTTGCCTTGGTAATGGACTGGATGAGAGCCAATAAACTGAAGCTGAATCCAAACAAGACTGAGGTACTGTTACTGGGTGGTTCCCTAGAATGGATGGAGAGGTTGTGCACTGCTCTTGATGGGGTTACACTCCCTCTGAAGGAGCAGGTACATACCTTAGGAGTACTTCTGGATCCACTAATGTCGCTTGAGGCTCAAGCGGCCTGAGTGGCAAAGAGTGCCTTCTATCAGCTTCGGGTGGTGGTCCAGCTATGACCCTACCACAACAAGGATAGCCCGAGTTCTGTTGTCTATGCTCTGGTACCCTTTAAGTTAGATTACTGCAATGCATTATATGTGGGGGTGCCTTTATTTATTTATTTATTTATTATTTGATTGATTGATATTCTGCCCTTCCTCAATATTAAACACGTTTTAAAAAAAAGGGTTAAAAATACTTTTAAAAAAAAATGATTAAAAGCATATTATTTAAAAAAACATATCAAAAGCAATTCTAACACAGACACAGACTGGGATAGGTCTCAACTTAAAAGGCTTGTTGAAAGAGGAAAGTCTTCAAAAGGCGCCGAAAAGATAACAGAGATGGCGCCTGCCTAATATTTAAGGGCAGGGAATTCCACAGGGTAGGTGCTGCCACACTAAAGGTCCGTTTCCTATATTGAGCAGAATGAACCTCCTGATAAGATAGTATCTGCAGGAGGCCCTCACCTGCAGAGCGCAGTGATCGACTGGGTATATAAGGGGTAAGACGGTTTTTCAGGCATCCTGGTCCCGAGCTGTATAGGGCTTTGTACACCAAAACTAGAACCTTGAACTTGGCCCGGTAGCAAATGGGCAGCCAGTGCAATTCTTTCAGCAGCGGGGTGACATGTTTGTGATACCCTGCCCCAGTGAGCAGTCTCGCCGCTGCATTTTGCACTAGCTAGAGCTTCCGGACCAACCTCAAGGGCAGCCCCACATAGAGCACATTACAGTAATCCAGCCTGGATGTTACCAGTGCGTGGACAACAGTGGTCAGGCTATCCCAGTCCAGAAACAGCCACAGCTGTCTTATCAGCAGAAGCTGGTAAAAGGCACTCCTAGCCACTGAGGTCACCTGGGCCTCTAGCAACAAAGATGGATCCAGGAGCACCCCCAGACTATGGAGCTGCTCTTTCAGAGGGAATACGACCCCATCCAAAGAAGGCAACTGACCAATTATCTGAACTCGGGAACCACCACCCCACAGCGCCTCCGTCTTGCTAGGATTCAGACTCAGTTTATTGGCCCTCATCCAGCCTGGAACCACTCCCTCACCCTGGATCAACTCGGTCAAACCCCCTTGGCAAGCTTTAATAAGCCAAGAAGGGCAAGGGTTGAAAGGACACGTTGCTGGCCGCATCATCGCAAGCACCTTGTCTATGTCATCAGGCCACTTCAACTGAAACAGTTCCCCAAAAGTTGTAGCAGACATTGCACTGGACATCTCATGGGGGGCTACAGCAGATGTAGAGGGGGCATCAAGACTGCTACTGAGGCGAGCAACTTTACCCTCAAAGTGCCTTGCAAACAATTCACAGTGAGCCTCTGAAGGATCTAAAACTCCATTGCCTGGAGTTGATGTCAACAGACTCCTGACAATACAGAAAAGCTCCACCGGATGGCTACTTGAGGAAGTGATGGAGGCAGAGAAGTGGGCCTTCTTTGCCGTCCTCACTGCCACACAGTAAGCACGGTTATGATGTTTTACTCGTGCCCGATCAGCCTCACAGCACATCTTTCGCCACTTACGCTCTAGCCATCATCCAGCCTGTTTCATTGCCCTTAGCTCACTGGTGTAACAAGGTGCAGACCGGGCTCCACAATGCTGGTGAAGGTGCTTGGGGGCAGCTGTGTCAAGTGCCCGATGTGCCTCATTGTTCCACAGCATGACAAGGGCTTCAACAGGGTCACCTGCTCTATCTACTGGGAACTCCCCTAGGGCATTCAGGAATCCAGTGGATTCCATTAGTCTCCGGGGGCAGACCATCTTAATCTGTCCACCACCCCTGCAGGGAAGGATCGGAGCCATAAGTCTAAACTTCACCAGGAAGTGGTCTGACCATGACATTGGCGTGACACCCACCACCACCCCTATCTCCAGACCACCCCTTTCTGCATCTGGAGCAAAAACCAGGTTGAAGGTGCCCTATGCGTCAGGCCAGTGATGACTTGAGACAACCACATGGTCGTCATGGAGGCCATGAAGTCCCCAGCCGGAACACTAGAGGCAGCCTCAGCATGGATATTGAAATCACCCAGCACTATCGTTCTGGGCTCCTCCAACACCACGGCCGAGACGGCCTCCGCCAGCTCAGTTAGAGAAGCTGCTGGGCAGCAGGGTACACCAGCAGCAACCCTAGTTTACTGTCTCCTTGGTCCAACATCAGCTGCAGGTCCTCACAGCCAGCTCCAAGACAGAGTGGTTTCCTGGTGACAGAGATGGAAGTTCTGTAAACCACAGCAACTCCTCCCCCCATCCCTGCAGCCTGTGCTGGTGTTGCACCGAGTATCCTGGTGGGCAAAGTTGGGTCAGATCAACTCCTCCCAGCTCACCCACCCAGGTCTCAGTAATGCACACCAAATCAACACCTTCATCCACAATCAAATCATGGATGAATGTGGTCTTAATGTGTACCGATCTGGTGTTAAACAACAACACACACAGGGCAGTAGGGACAGCAGATGAGCAACGAGTAGTGGCAGCAAGGAATAAGGCGCAGATAGCCTTGTCCTCATCTTCTATGGTAATTCACCACATCCCCATGGCTATATTTCCCTCTACTTGTGACTACTTTGAAGACACTTTGGAAACTGCAGCTGGTGCAGAACTCAGCAGCCAGATTGTTCACCGGGAAAAGGGGGTTTGAGCATGTAACAGCAATTCTGGCGCAACTGCACTGGCTCGCAAATTGGTTTCCAGACTCAATTTAAAGTGCTTGTTTTGACTTATAAAGCCTTATACAGCTCAGGTCCCCAATACCTCGAGGACCACCCTATATATATCAACCTGGACCCTGCACTCAGCATCGGAGGCCCTTCTTTATGTGCCCACTCCAAAGGAGAGTGACAACACTAGAATCGGCCTTCTCTGTGGCGACCCCCCATTTGTGGAATACTTTCTGCAGGGAGGCATGCCTGATGGCATCATTATCCATTTTTAGATGCCACGCAAAAATACTTCTCCCAGGCATATAGTTCTTAACTTTGAAAGGCTATTGGGGGGCTTCTGTTGCATAGCCTTCTGTTGCTACACTGCCTATGTACTGTTTTGTTTTTAACTGTTTATATATTTTTTAATATTTTGCTTTCTAATTTTAATTTTTTATTAACTGTAAGTTGCTGTGAGTGCACATATTTATATAGAAAATCAAAGCCCTGAGAGCAGTGTTAGAAATTATTGTGCTGCTTTCTGGGAAAAGTTTACATATTAGCATACTAGTACCATACACTAATTGAAGTGAGTGACGCTGGCATGGAAACTGTCCCTGCAGTACAGAAGAACCATAAAATGAGGCATGCTGCATATTACCATGATTGTGTGAAGAATCTGCTATGGCAGGGGTTAGGAACCTTTTTGAGCTTGAGGGTGCACTTCCACATGAGCAACCTTCCAGGGACAGCATGCCAGTGGTGGGTGAGGTCAAAGGCAAAAGCAGGTGAAGCAACTTCTGTGACTCTTATCTTTGTAAAGTAGGCTCTATATGAGATACATAAAAGTCACAGGTGTCTACATACACCCACATCCCATACACATCTCTCCACTGAGGCAAGCAAGAGTGATTTTCATAGTTTAAGGACACATTCTAGCCAGGTGAATACATATACTTGAGAAGAGCACCAGATAGGGAATTGAGGGGCATAACTTGGGAAGAGTCACAAGGACCAAACAGAGAGACCTGGAGGCTCACATTGTCTTCTGGCCTGAGATTCCCTACCCCTGTGGTACGGTTTAAATGCCTCCTTCCCTTAGTCTAAATACTTACAAATAATTAAATGGTATAATGTAATTCTGTTATATGTTGAATGCCTGCTTTCAGCAGTTCTAATTCTAAGAACAAGTAGGCTATAACTTACAGAAGCTTATATTCTACAAAAATTAGGGACGACGACTACTACTACTACTACTACTACTACCACCACCACCACCCCCTTCACCCAGAGGTCTCAGGGTGGGTTACTACAATTTTAAAACACATAATTAAAACATTTAAAATAACCTAAACAACATCAAAGAAAATAGGTAAAAAGGTAAAGGTGTCCCTGCACTTATAGTGCGAGTCGTTTCCGACTCTTAGGGTGACATCTTGCGACGTTTACTAGGCAGACCGTATATATGGGGTGGGATTGCCAGTTCCTTCCCCAGCCTTTCTTTACCCTCCAGCATATGCCAGGTACTCATTTTACCGACCACGGATGGATGGAAGGCTGAGTGGACCTGGACCCCTTTTACCGGAGATTCGCCTTCCGCCTTCTGTTGGAATCGAAAATAGAATGGGCCCTAAAAATACACGTCTCAGGTGTCAAAGGCCATGGAAAAGAGGTACATTTTCAGCATTCACCAGAAGTTGTACAATGAAGTTGCCAGATGCACCTCAGTGAGGAGGGAGTTCCACAGCTTAGGGGCTGCCACAGAGAATGCCCTCTCCTGAGCCACCATCCCCCAAGCTTCCAAGGGTGGTGAAACTACCAAAAGGATCCCCTCTGTTGATCTCAACACCCGAGAGGGTCTGCAGGGAAGGAGGCATTCTTTCAGATATTTGGGACTTAATTTGGGGCTTTAAAACTAACGTGAGCACCTGGAACTGGACCCAGAAATGAACTGGTAAATGCAGCTGTTTGGGGTTATATAAGTTTTAAATGGAACCCCTGCCAATAATCTGGCTGCTACATTTTGGGCCGAGTCATCCTCAAGGGCAATCCCATGTACAGCACATTGCAATAATCCAGTTTTGAAGTTACCAAAGCACGGAGCACTGTGGCCAAGTCTTCTCTGCACAAAAGGGGATGAAGGTACAGAACGAGCCAGAACTGGAAAAAAGCACTCCTAGCCACTGAGGCTGCCTGAACCTCCAGTGGCAGTGTTGGATGAAGGAATACTCCCAGACTGCAGCCCTGCTCCTTGAAGGAAAGAGCAATCCCATCCAGAAAATGCCATCTTCCCACCTCTTGGACATGAGAACTCTGGGCACGTAACCAGGGGTGTAGTTGTCCAGGGTTGCAGGGGGCATAGACCCCTTACTTTTTGGAGAGTAAGGTCCCAGCAGGGTCCCTATGTATGAGTCAATCAGCATGAAAAGAGAGTGCGTTAGTCACTGAGAAGAGTCTTCTCACTTGGCTAACAACTTGCTTCCTTGTCCTTTAATGCTGATTGGAGCCAATCAGAGTGAAAGGAGGTGAGTCAGTCACTGAGAAGTCTCTTCTCAGTAGTTAGCGCACACCTCCCCTTTCATGCTGGTTGGCTTCTCGAGTAAATGAGAAGTGGACCGTACCTTAGCCTCCCAAATCCTAGTCTCACACATGGCTCAATTTCAGAATTCTTAAAATCAAAAAGCTTCTGGTAATGTTTAGCCCCCACAGAGACAGATGGGGGGGGCTACACACACAGCACTTTTATTCTGGTTCCATAATTCTGAAATTGCAGAACATGTGGGCACAGCTGTGAGGTGGCATGGTATGACTATCATGAATGGACACTGGACTTCTGATTTTGCCACTACAGTGCTACATATAACACCTTTGTCTTTTCAGGATTCATCCTCCATTTATTGGCCCACATCCAGTCCATCATTGCTTCCAAGCACCAGTTCAACACCTCAGCTGCTTCTCCTGGTTCAGATGGAATAGAGAGGTAGAGCTGGGTGCCATCTTTATATTGATGAGCCCTCATTCCAAATCTCCTGATGACAGCTCTCAGTGGCTTCATATAGATGTTTAATAGCATAGGGGCCAAGATGGAACCTTATGATACACCACAGAATAATTCCCATGTTGCATAATAGTAGCCTCTCATAACTACTTTTTAGAAAAGGCTCTGGAGGTATGAGCAGAACCACTGAAGCACAGTGCCCCCAATCCCCACCTCCTAGAGACATTCCAGAAGGATACTGTGGTCAACAGTATCAAAAGCCACTAAGAGATCAAGGCAAATGAGCAGAGGCATTCCCCCATCTCTCTCCTCAGCGGCGTCACTAGCGGGAGTGCGGGGGGTGCGGACCTCCAGCGCGCACCCTTCCAGATGCATGGACAGGGGTGGCTGGTCTTGAGTGCGCGTGCACACGCACTCACCACGTGCTCCAGGCTGGTGGTGGAAGGGCCATCCCGGCTTCACCGCCAGCGAGCAGGCGCCTGCTGTCGGTCTTGCCCACCCGCCTCCGAGGGCGGGGCGGCTCTGGGTGTCACCCCCCTCAGGGTGTCACATGGGTGCGGTCCGCACCCTCCGCACCCCGGTAGTGACGCCCCTGTCTCTCCTGACAGATTATCATCAACCAGGGTGACCAAGGCAGTTTCAGTGCCATGGCCAGACCTGAAGCCAGACTGGAAAAGTAAGGGGTCTATGACACACACACCCCATAACCCTGGACAACTACATCCCTGACAAACACTGAATCCCCATGGCTGCAGCTCAATGGAAATCACACATTGTGCATGCTTGTCCACCACTGCAACATGTTTTTCTTTGTAGAACCCCTTGGAGCGTTTCGCAGAACTTCAGAGTCATGGTAAACAGTCCATCTACTGGAGCTTTTACAATCCATTCTCAAATGGTTGTATTTGAGTATGTTTGTATATGTTTCCCTCAAAATGGGTTGGACATAAAATATTTCCCCAAACAAATAAAATTCTTGCACACCAGCTAGGATGCTAAAATTTAATTTAAATATGGTCCAAGGTACCTAGGTTATTCATGAAGTCTGAAGCACCATTCCTTTAAAATATAGAAGCATAAAAAGTACCTCAAAACAGTTAAACTACCCCCATACCTATATGGAAATCTGATATTTTGGTACAAGACACCATGATTACTAGAAAAGAGTGAAAAATTAAACAATTTAAAAACCTAACAATTAAAAGTCAGGAAAGGTTTACCTTATAATGCAGTACAACAATCTGGCACAAAGCAAGGAAATACTACACAAATGAAAAAATGTTAGGCTGTGTAAGTTCTCTTATCCCCTTTTTCACATATTTAAACCCAGAGAGGTTCCCTCTCCTCCCCATTCCCACCACCCCTCCAGTAGCAGCTAGATACAGTATGTGGATGTGCTTGCAAAATGCAAACTTAACTTACTGGGACATTAAAAAGCACTCAGCATATTTAGTATTTCTCTGCAACCTACTAATTCTTCTTCTGCTCCCAGATATTATAATATCCATGCAGGAAGGAAGGACAGCATTTCCTGTATACTGTTAAAGGGCAGACTGGCTTAAGGTTGAGGTATTGGTCGTGCACTGAAAAATAACCAACCAATCCGTAGGGTATTACCAAGATTCCAGGCTCACCACTCTGTTCCTGCATTTAGAAACATCTGTTCCCAATCTCTAACAACGGAGTATAGGAAATATTCACTTTAAACTATATGACTGTAGCTGTCTGTGTAGCACAATGCAACTCCAAATTATTCTAAATTTATAAATCTTTTGTATCTGCACACCACATGAACTTGCCATTAATTTTATTTATGCAGTGAAATGCTTATCTATGCACGTGATGGTGATTTACATGTTTATGTGATTGGGGAGGGTGGACTACAGTTTCCTACACGGAAGTTATTATCGATTTATTTATTTATTTTATATATTAACCATACCCTTCACCCAAGAAGCTCAGAGTAATGTATACGATCCTTAACTTTTATTTTCACAAGTGAATGAGAGTGATTGACCCATGACCACCAATGTTGGAATGGGATTTCAACTTAGGTCTTCCTAATTGAAGGGCCAGAGTAGAAGATAGCTAAATAGGTTATTGCATTTAACTTGTCTGGATTTTCTCTCTCTCTCTCTGTAAAAATAGAAGCCATAGGAAGGCCTGATCCAGACTGGGATGGCAGCTTGTGTGGAAGTGGGTTTAACCCTTTCCCTCTATACCATGATCTCAATGATAATTACCCCCTGCTAATTGCAATTCTTTCTTGGGGCAAATAGCAACTTCACAAGGAGAGGATTTTTTGTTGTCGTAGCCCGTCATTGGGGAGGTTTGTTAAAGCCCTCGCCCTGCATTTCCCATCCTGATGCCCAAGATATTCAGAAAGGTAAAGGAAGCAAGCTTGTAACAAATGGTTAAACATTTTCTTTTAAGAAACTGCTGTCAACTGTCTTGTGGGATAAGGTACTGTATAATTTGCCTTTTCTGTTTTTTTTTTTACTGCAATATGTCTATCAGCACAGTAGCTCTCAGTGGCACAGATCTCAGGGTCTACATCAGCAGTTCTTCTCCAGACAGTGCATTAACCTAAAAACCATTCTGTTGTTCATTTTGGTACATATCAGCCTTGCTCGCTGTCAAACTACATTATCCTCCTGCCCACCCCGTTTTTCCTTCACCTTGTCACTAAACTGTCACTATAGCTACAGCACTGGGAAAAGAACTAGGTTTCCTTTTACCCAAGAAAAGCTAAAGGTTGTGATGTGCTGCACTGTACAATTTGTGAAGCAGGTATGTAGGAGAGTGACAAATGTTTTAGCAATCAAACCACTACTACTATGGTTGAAGTAGTGAAGTCAGTTTACTACCAGCTATACATTAGTGACTTATTTTCAAACAAAGCAGAGATGAGCCACCTGCGGACCTTGAGATGCTGTTGGAATGCGCTCAGGGCCATCCCAGAGAGCTCAATGTTGGAAAATTCCGGACAAACAAAACTACAGAATTTGCACCCACAAGATGTAGTGATAGCCACCAACCTCGATGGCTTTAGAAGAGGATTAGACAAATCTATGGAGGATAAGGCTATAAATGGAGGATAAGGAGGATAAGGCTAGCGGTATGCCTCTGAATACTAGTTGCTGGAAATAACATGTGGGAGAGAGTGCTGTTGTGCTCAGGTTCTCCTGGTGGGCTTCCCAAGGCATCTGAATGGCCACTGAGAGAACAGAGTGCTGGAGTGTGCTTACCAAAACAAGGTTTTAAAGAAGCCTAATACTGTCTATTAAAGAAGCATCCTGGGAAACCCTTTAATTTTGCCCATCCATTTCCTAGATTGCTAAGAACATTTCTTCAATATGCATAACATAAGTAGATTTCATTAGAGACAGACATAGGTATGGCATGAAGGGGGGGGTTGTAGATGCTATGCTTGTCATTGCTTTTTACCATAATATCTATTGGTTTGTTTTATAAAGAAATATGTTCCTATTGCCTAAACGTGAACTTCGAAATCTGACCAGTTTTTGCTTCAAGAAAAAGCTGGTGGAAATCCTAGTAAGGCTGTCTATTGGTTTGAGGGAGTGAACCCTATGACATGTAGCATACTAAAAACAAATGAAAAGCAAACAAACATGCGCATGATTATCATAAATTGGATTTATTTCCAAGCACTGAAAATTTGGCTTTTTTTAAAAAAGAGATAATAATAAAAGAGAGCTCCTATGTAAGAGGAAAAGTAGATGTTTTGTGACAAATACCCTGGCTTGAATCAATATATTTATGATTATAATCTTAAAAGCAATGAAAATGATTAGTCATAAGTGGGAGGAAGATAAATGGATGTTTAAGCATTTCCCAGAATGAAAGTCCCTTCTAAGGTACTGTGTGCTATCCCTATGTGAAAGTGTATTCAGTTTCAGAGCTGAATGGCAGCTGCAAATCACCTAGAAATATGACTATGTTTGAACTGACGGGCAGGGGAACAACAGTTGATAATAGTTTTTTCCCATACAATGTTTGATGAGTCCCATTTTTCATGGTATCTATGCTACATCTATACTTCTCACAGTTGTAACTAAAACCAAGAATGCAAGAAGGGAGGAACTAAATCAAGTTGCCTATTCCTTTAATTAGCTTGATGCACAATCTCTTACAGAAAATTGCTGGGCACACTACTTCTCTGTGCTTTAAAATGACATTGGACTATGGCTATATGGGCAATATTCTACTCAAAGATATATGCCCTGAAACTTTTAGAGTTACAGTCAGTCATTTGGCCCAATGATGATACTACTAGCTTTTCTGCCTTCTGCAGTAGAAAAGTGGGGAATGGACATTACTTTCCCTCAGCCCTCAATTGTAAAACTGAGAAAAATTTAACTGAGCAATACACGAAACAAACCACAGCCCTAGAATTTATATACAATTTCTATGCTCCAATTTGGAGCACATGAAGCGCTAACAAAGAAGAGTCCCCATGAGACTCTTCCCATGTACAAAGGGTCTTTATATCAGCACTGACTAAAACCACAGCTACTCTCTACCTCAGGGATCGCCTACCATTTTGGACCAGGGGGCACATTTCAAATGTTGAGAAAGTGCTGAGGGCACCAGTCACAAAATGGCTGCCATTGAGATGTAGCATAACACACCACAGCTGTCATGACTCATGGGGGGAGGGGAGGTATGATATAAAATTAGAGAGAGTGCAGTGATTGCTGTTTCTATCCCAGCCCGGGCAATCTAACGTTTATCATGGGAAGTCAGTTATGTCCTGCTAGGTCTGACTGTAGAGATACAGCCCTTAAAGGCACAAGGATCCAGTTTTCCCCAATGCCAATCCTAAACCAAAGCCTAGTCTGCCATTCTGTACCTACTTGCCTACTTCGGTAGTAGACATGCTTACCACTGTACTGTACAATTAACTATATGGGGAATTCTTAATGAGTGCCTGGGCATTCACTCCTGCCCAGTAGGAGACATGCCTCAGCCTTTTTACAAAGTTTTCACATTTTGTATTTGCTGTTTGGGAAGGGGATTCTTTAACATCCACCCACAGCACTCTTTCAGAATTCTAGATGTGCCCACTGATCCAAAAAGTTTGGCAATCCCCATTCTAGGGAGTACCTTTTCTAAGACAAACGCACCACAGGTATGACACATCCTGATTGCTAGGAATAAAAGAAGGACATACTACAGAGTCCAAGGACTACTAGAAAATAAGACAGAAGCAGGAAAGGTGCACTAAAGGACAGAGGGAAAGAGACGCTCTTTCAGACTCCTGGGATTCCTATTGCCTAGTGTCCAAGCAACTCATAAACAATATAAAAATTTACCCAATATGCATACTTTATTTTTTTATTTGGGACGTAGGAAGCTGCCTTATACTTAGCCATCTAATTCAGTGTTGTCTACACAGACTGGCAATGGCTCTCCAGGGGTTTAGGCAGAAGTCTCTCCCAGCCCAACCCAGAGATGCTGGAAATTGAAACTGTATGCGAAGCAGATGCTCTACTCCTGAGCTATGGTCCTTTCTATTTTCTTTGATTTTTTTGTATTTTCACACTTCCTCTAAGAAGCACAAAACTTAGAAACATTTTTGCTAACTAAATTCGGGTTATTTTGTACTTACTGAATAAGTCTACTATTAAAAGTAACACAAGTAGTTACATCAAAAACTTTAAAAACCACAGTTTTAACAAAGAGACCCTACCAGTTGTCTTTGCTGCTACACAGAGAGAGAGAAGCCCCTCTAAGAAAACTGATGATGTATTCGGGTGAATCTGTATATAGCTTGTTTGTTCAAACCTATTCTTCTAAATAAATATAGCTTGTTTGTGTGAACCCGTTCTTCTAAATAGATAGAACTGTATTACAGAAATTACTTGCCAAAAGTTAAAAAACAACACAAACCTATCATCTTGTTATATCTAGTCTTCTAAAACACAATTACCAAAATTGTAAACTTCTCTAAAAGCTAGCCATTTATCTTCATCTAGGGCAAATGTAACAAGTCACAAAGATGGAATTCCCTAGCTGGCTCCATTGAAAGATGGATTTATTTTCAGCGGCATTTGGTTCATCAGTTTTTGAACTGCACCTGAAATGTTGTGAGGTGAAGTACTAAGGGAATTCTATTTAGATTCATCTCTATTGGCAAAATGGAACTTGTTCCTCAGATTCTTCTCACAGACACATTTTGGTAAAGTTTCCATTTCAGTAAGATAAATGTCAGAAAAACTTGAATGATTGACATAAATTTTACAGTTGTGGTAGAATTTTGTTAAAAGAATATAGGCAAACAACAGATTTGCCCTTTAACTTTCCCCAAAGTATCATGAGAACTACAGTTTGTTAAGGAAGCTGGAAAGTTGTAGCTCTGTGAGGGGAATTCTTTGGGGGAAGTCATGTGCATTAAATGTGTACTGGATGTGCTTTAAATGTATGGTGTGGATCTGTCCAAAGACCAAGGTGTTTGTGCATGTTTGCCACAGCTGAATCATTTTACCAGAGTTTGGTTGGTGTGGTTACATCAAGCATAGTCCTACTGTTTGCACCCATCCTTCATGACAGCATGGCTATACCATTATCATTTCAGTTATTTTCTTTTCATCTATAGGATTTTAATGTGTGTGTCAACATCATTTAAATTTTGGAGTTCAATGGCCAAGGAATGGACTGTGCAACCAAGCGTCTAACCAATTTGCTGATATCATCTTAGATACTCCACTGAGTCTGGAACCTTTCCCACACTTAGGGCAAACTAGGTGTGACTTGGAAAATCCATGAATATAAAGTCCCATGATTTATTTTATTTTATTTTTGAAAGTGTTTTAATTAGAAAAATGGTGGGGTGAGATATTAATCCTTCCCAGTACCCCATATTGATCAGTATGCTCCCCACACATATACAGCTGCTCTCTTGTCCATGTGAACACAGGCAATCTGGTGGGAGATCTCACAAGGTCAAGATTGTCCCCACTGACCCCAATGGTGCCGGTGTCAGAACTCCCATAGAACTTAAGGATGGAAATAATAATACATTTAATGCAACTGTAACAGAGCTGCATTGTTTCCTTAGGTGTAAGAGGTGCTAACCAGTTTCTTCAGACAAAGAGAATGTGGCTGTTCAAGTTCAAGTTTAAGTTTATTGTGGTCAAAGACCCACAGTATATACAAGGAGCAGCTTAAAAAGGAAATAAAATGAGAACACGGTAAAGCATTAAAACAGAGTACAAAGTAAAATTGCATCAAAACAAGAGTTTACACTCAAGAGGGCAAGGATATCCATATTTGTTGGGAGGCATGGATAAACTTAGCTACTTGAAGGGAGATTTCCCTATCAGAACCAGCCAGCAGGTAAGATATTATGGATTCTGGAGGCTTATATGGGTACCTTGCCAGAAGAGGGGAAAGGAATTTTTCCCTTAACAGTAGGTATAGGGGGCAATTTAAAAATGAGTGCTGAAGGGTTTCAATGGAACCCATACCACAGGGACAGAGGCGTTGCTCGGCGGGAAGGCCAGAGAACCTCCCGCTCAGCAATGCGGAGTGTAGGGAATTGAATCTGGCCTTGGTAAAGGCTAATCTGAATTTGGGTACTGTAAAGAAATCTAAATAAGGGGCAAGGTTTCCGGGATCCATTTTTAGCTTCAAAAAGAGGGGAGAGCATACTTTAGAGGCTTTATCAAACGAAGATTGCAAATCGAAGTCTCTAAGCCAAGACCGAATGTGGGCTTTTCCCAAGGTAAGTGGTTGGGATGCTAAGAATTCCCCAGAGAAACCTAATTGCAAAAATTTCGCCAAGAGTTTTTTGCTCCAGTTGGATGTAAAATCATCATTCCAAAGGGCAGATGTAAAGCCTGGCTGCGGATTATAGGCACGGTCGGCCCAAAAATTTATGGCCATCAGCCATGCCGTGCATTCCAGGGATGCACAACCCCACTCTAACCTAAGAGCTGCAGAAGCGACGCATCTTGGTACGCCAAGCACCCTGCGTAGGAAAAGGGAAAGGACTGCTTCCACTGAGGAGTTAAATGAATGTATCCATATAGGGGCCCCGTAAAGAATTTGGGGGATGATTTTGGCTTTGAAAACCTGTATAGCTGCTGGCACATACTGCACCCCTTTGGTGAAAAAGAAGCGTAATACACCCTTTACTGTATTATGGGCATTCTTGATCACCACTCTAATATGGGTTGTCCATTTCATCGTGGAGTGGAATATGATTCCTAAGTACCTAAAGTGGGAGACCTGTTCAATTTGGTGACCACTGATTGACCAGGGAGAGGTTATTTTACGTTTAGAAAATACCAAGATTTTGGTTTTAGAGTAGTTAATGATCAGTCGATTGTCACTACAATAAAGCATAAAGGCTCGGAGCATTCGCTTGAGACCCACTTTGGAAAGAGAGAGCAAAGCCGCATCATCTGCGTACAAAAGTAAAGGACATCTTACGTCTGCGATTTTGGGGGAATGAAATTCCTGAGAAAGACAAAATGATCTCAGGTCATTTAGATAGAGGTTGAAAAGCAGGGGAGCTAGTATGCACCCCTGTCTCACCCCCTCGTTAGAGAGGATGGGGTCGGTTAAGCCTCCCTCTCGACCACAACGTACACGTAGAGAGGTGCACTGACATAAGTTGTAGATCAGGGTTAGTAGCCTTTTGTCGATGTTAGTGTTTGCTAACTTGCTCCATAGATTGTTCCGTGGAATTGAATCAAAAGCGGCTTTGAGATCCACAAAGGCCACATATAGGCCATTGCCTCTAAGCTTACTGTATTTTTCTGCCAGGTGACTCAAGACAAGGCAGTGATCGAGAACCGAGCAGCCTTTCCTGAACCCGGCCTGCTCTTTGCCTAATATGTCATATTCCTCCATCCAGGCATCAAGCTTTACTTTCAAGTATGCAGCGTATAATTTGCCAATGATCGATAATAAGCTAATTGGCCTGTAATTAGAGGGGTCCTCTCTATCTCCCTTCTTGAATATAGGCACGACTATTGCTTCGCTCCAAGATTCCGGAACGAGGCCGGTATTGTTGATTTTAGTAAATAGATTGGCTAAAATAGGCACCCACCAGTCTGGAAATTTTATCAGCATTTCTGACGGGATATTGTCAGGGCCAGGTGTCTTGTCCGCCTTCAGAGCGGCAATCAGAGCTTTTACTTCTCCCTGGGAAACAGGGGGCCATGGCGGGAGAGCCAATGGATCAGGGGGGACAAAGGGACTTTGATCTGCGTGTCGGACTTCCACGTACATGTCAGTGAAGTACCATTCCCAAGTCTGGGGGGAGATATTACAGGGTGCTATGAATTCGGTGTGGGAAGCGTTAGAGATGATGGCCCAATAGCTTTTGGAATCTTTAGATTTCAATACCCAAATTAAGGTCTCCCAGTCTTGCTGTACTTAATAGTCAGCAGGGATATATATTCCCTTTTGATGACATAATATTCAGAGGGAAGTTGGGAGAGATTTTGCTGACGGTAATGTGTGTATACGTTCCTCAGCTGTAATTTTAAGGCCAAGCATTCCCCATCAAACCATTTCGCATTACAGCTAAAGGTTTTTTGGGGGGCAAGCTGTCTAGAAAAAAGGGCGGTGTTCAAATTGGAAATTAAAGATGAATATTCGTCTAGAGCTGACTGGGGGTTATTAGCTTTCCTTAAATTTTCCCAAATGTCGATGGCCGGAGGGGAAAAAAGGAAATTTTCAGACCTAAGGGCCAGCTGTGTCGACCATCTTGTCCTTCTGCCCTTAAAATACTTGCCGCTAAAGGTGGGGTTATGGAAATTAGCTAGCCTGGAGTTCTTGGGGCAAACGCACTCGATGATGAGTGGTAGGTGGTCACTGTTTTGTCTATTACCTATCTTGAAGGCAGAGATCAAGTTAAGTAGTTGGGGGGCAATCATTGCATAATCTATAACACTGCTTCCGTGAGAGGAAATATAGGTGTATTCCGCACTGGCACCTAGATGTTCAAGGCCATTTAGTATGGTCAGGTTATGATTACCAGTCAAGTGAGCAAGGCATATTCCCCCATAATTAATTTTGGAGTCCTTCGAGTACCTGTTAGAATTAGGGATAAGGTGGTCACAGTTTTCACCCCCCCATAACCTGGATGAAAAAAGAGCATTATTATTTGGTCCAATCCTCACATTAAAGTCCCCCATGATGAGCATATATGCTCTAGGATACTGTGCCTCCAAGTCTAACAAATAATTATCAAGCTCCTCCCAAATCAGGGCCGTGTTGGAACGTATATAATTGGGAGGCAGGTAGACATTAATACACAAGACTGAAAGGGCATTAAATTCTAGGCACACTGCCATGGCCGGTGAATTCAAGGGTTGAAGATCACTAACTTGGATGGCCAGTTCAGTGGAAATCAAAATTGCCAAATCCCCTTCTGGTCTACCTCTCCTGTCTGCTACAAGCGTGGCTGGCAGGTGTCTGGAGGAAAAACGATCCAGAAAGGGTTTACAGGTTGCCCAGGTCTCTTGGAGAAATATTACATCAAAGTTGTTAAGGTAGGAGGTCAGGGTCGCTTTGTTTACTGTTCCAGCCAGCTATGTTCCAGGAGAGGAGATGCAAAACGGCAGAGGGTGAATGTCAATTGAGGGCCGAAATTCTATTTAAGGCTCCCGTGTCATACTGAAAAACTGCTCCGTTTGAATGCCGGCTGGGATTAGTAGAACTGGGAACCGTTGCTTCTAGTGAGGTCAATCTTGGCCTGTTAGGGGTTCTTGATTCCTCCGCAAGTTTGGTGATGGAAAAAGCTCCTATAGCATCATTTGAAGGAGCGGGTGAGGATATCAGTGACTCACAACAGTCCACAGTTCTGAGTCGTTGAATCAGAAGATGCAGCTTGGAGACCAACGCCGATCTCTCAGAAGCAGGGAGCTGGACGTAGAGCTCCATGAGTTGAAGCTCCTCTGGTTCTAGTTCCTGTAGGAGAGCAGGCATCAATAATGGCACAGCTGCGGGAGAGAATTGTGTCTTCAAAGGAACAGGGGCCTGCTGGGCAGTGTGCATATAGTTGTTGGTCCTTGAAGGATCTTCGGAATCGGCCATGCTACCGGACAAACTGCGTAGGTGAGATCCAACTAACGGCATTGGAGGTGCAGCGTTAGTATAGTATCTTTGTACGAGTATACCCATTCCTTTTAGGCTGCCCCTTGCGCTAAGAACTTGGTTGACTTCCTTGCTGGAGTGACAAGTAATAATCAGGCGCCAATCCCACACATTGTTGGAAATGTTGTTCATTGATCTGATGAAGTTTGTTCGCCATGGGGCATGCGTCACCTGACAGAGACAGTTGTCCAAGAACGGGATACTCGGAAATAGGGGACGCCGTCCCCTGGCGTTATGTTTGTACCAGATGACCAGCTTGTCCGATTGCAGTGTCAGGTTCCACCTTATTAAGTGTCTTTCAATTGACTCAGGCCTTTGCTCCGAGTGGTCCCTCAGAATAGACTCCAGTTCTGCCCTGTCCTTAACCGAGGTAAAGCTCTGAGAATCTGACTGAGGCTCCGCCAGCTGCAGCGAAGATTTTCTCCGGGAGTCCTGGCAGTGGGCATTTGATGGATACTTCTTCATTGGAACATCCAATTGTTTGAACAAAGGTTTGAAGTTCATCTTATTAGAATTATTGGACTTGCTGTTCTTAATATTTTTCGATTTTTTGGGTTGATTGGTGTTTAAAGCAGAAGTGGGTTTTTTCTTCCTCTTCCTGCCTCTGTTTTTGCCCGTGTCTAGAGTGCGGCTATAAGGCGGTTCAGGTCTATAGACAGAATTTTCTGTAGCTGTTCTTCCACCTCTTGGGGGTGCTAATACTCCCACCAGCGTGGTAAGTAGATTGTTTGTTTCTGAAATATATGCCTTCACTAGCTTCATTTCCGCAAGCAGAAGGGGCTGCCAGTCTTGTGGGGGGTCTAGAGAAAGGGATCCATCCTTTTCCCTTTCACTCTTGGCTGAGATTAGTGGTTGTCCCATGAGAGGGCAATAAGAGTCAATGGTAAGTAATTCTGAAGGCAGCTCATCATTTATTGCACTCGGGGAAAAATTTAAACCTACATTCTGCAGTTCCTCTGCAAGGCTTTTGGCAGCTGGAAAGGACGTATGGAGTTTAGCAGAAAGGGGATGTGCTACAGTCCATTCATTTTCCGACCATATATTCGTGGAGTTAGATAAGGGTTTCTGTGACGTCGAGGGGGATAGATCATTAATGGGGAAAAAGTATTCTGTAATCTTGTTCTGGACACTATTTAGCGCAGCAGTTTCTTCCACAGTTAGACCCAGCTCCTGGTAATTGCTTCTGGTCATTACCATCTTAGCTCCGTGGCCCTTGCCCCGTTTACTGAATAAAACAGTGGGGGCCGGCACTAGAGTTTAATTTAGCTGCTGTACTCGGCTGGGCATTTATTGCGACGGCCTTCATGTATTTTGGTCACAAGTTTGTAAGTTCTCTAGCAGACGACAGAGATGGCAGGCAGATCCCCGTAAGATCAATGGCGGATCCTCCTATGCTTGAGCGACTGTAAACAAGAGTATCAGCTTGCAGCTGTCTGAAGTTAGGGAGGATGGGATGCGGAGTTGTGCCAAAGTACACCCCGCAGTCTCTCCCTTCCCTGCTTCTTATATCTTAAGCATTATCTGCTCATAACAATCTTTTGGTAGTAACTTTGAGTTACTCGTTATGGGAGATGAAGCAAAAGTGTCTTACCGGAAGTCTGCCTCTTACCGGAAACCAAGAATGTGGCTGAAAGTATAGCATACTTCTTTTCATAGAACAGTCAGTCAGGCCTTAGTTTTACTATGCAGCAGTGTTCCCTCTCTCCACACTAGTTTTATTTCACTACCTTGCCCATAAGACTAGCAGTGGTTTTTTTCCAACTACAGTTCTCATTTCGCCATATAATTAGAGAATCTAATTTAAAAACTACCATCTCAGGGCAAAAGCTTTTCATTTATTTATTCATAAATACTATTGATATATATACTGCCATATGAATAATTGATAACCACAGAAAAAAGAGGTGAAAACAAGACATGGTTAAAAGTGCTGATAGGAAGGTGAAGCTCCAACATCTAGGAGAATTTATTCAAAGTTCAAAGCTATTCTGGTCTTGCCACATTTTAAGAACATCAATTTTAAACATGAAGTAATGGAATATTCACACTATTTGTTAACTTTCATATCTCAGAAAAACTATTCACCTGTGTTGTTTCTTTTAAACTAGTAATTTGACTAATTTCCCCCAACCTAATAAAAGCATGATGGTGTATGTGTTGTGAAAGAAAATGGCAATCCATAATTAACACACTGGAAAGGCATATTATAGAGAGAGTAGGAAAGGGAAACCCTGCTCTTCCAGTATAAGTTGAAAGGGTTTTAAGCTAGTTCTTGAGATTCATCCTTTGTACACAGCAGAGTGATTACATGATACATATTCACTAATAGACAAAAAACCTTGCTGTTTAAAAATGTACCTATAGCCCACAGATATTTCTATCAAACTTTAAAAAGCAGGGAAATTGGGCAGGTATAGTGAATGCACCAGGGGAGCAGGAGACCTGACCTCCTCTCTGAGATATTGTACTGCCCTACAAATTTGGCAAAAGGCAAACACAATTTGGGTTGGTCTTTCACAGTCCAATCCACTTCCTGTGTAGCTTGGACGAATTTGGTAACATGTGCCTCTGAGCACATGGTGAACAGTGGCAACACCTGCCATCTCCAAAGATGAGTATTAAATTTTTGTACGTTTGTTGGTGTTCTTCTTACTTTGCTTCTTTCCTGTGTTACTAATGTTTCTACAGAGAATCTAACCTAGAAAACTATATTTCTCTCATTATTCTCTCATTATTCATCCTGGAAATCTGTGTCAAATTTATTTTTTATTAATTTCAAAGCCTTTTTATTGCTCACTGTCATATGATGGTGAAGACAGCCTTTTGTGTTTCAAACTGGAGGTTATGCTCTATTTCTATTTTGAGTGCATTAACAGTTCAATCTGAAACTGCAAAATCAGACAAATTGCAATATGTTGCTACGTAAGCAATGACTCCAGCTGGAAAAAACAAACTTGGTCTGCCCAAGATGCATGTTTTCAGCCTCCTATGCTTAAACCACTCCACTTAAGGAAAAGTGGGCATGGTTAATTAAAAACACAGAGCACAACTAAAATTTTGCTAGAATATATTTCACCTCCTACTCTTTTATCTTGCGCAAACTGAGACACTTCTCATGTCCACTGGACACTATTCTGCAGTCAGTACCATTATTCCACAATTGTTTTTGGAGTTTTTTTAATGTTAATTTTGCAAAGTGTTGCTGTACTTCACATATTCACAGAAACAGAAACAAAAGAAAATGATTTACTACAGGACACTTCACTAAAATTACAAAGTAAATCAAACATAGTGACTATCTGAATTATATCAGCTGTCTTAATATTGGTGCCTCTTCCTTGCTAAAACAAGATCAACACATGTCTTGTTTCTGTTATTTGGGCTGATTGCAGGTGTTGACACCACTCACCATATGCTCAGAGGCACATGTTACTAAATTCTTCCAAGCTATGCAGGAAGTGGATTGGACTGGGGGGGAGGAGGGCAGTTTTGATCATTTGCATGCTTATTGAATTCCATGGGATTTATTCCCGTGCAATCATGCTTGGTGTAGGTGAAGATGACCATGGGGGGGGAGGAGGAGAAGAGGGAGGGAGGGCTAAAGTAGGTAGGAGAAGAGGAAGAAGGAAGAGGGGAGGGAAGGAAGAGGGGAGGGGAGGAAGAAGGGGGGAGGGAAGGAAGAAGGGAGGAGGGGGATGAAGAGGAGAGAGGGGAGGGGAAAGGCAGATCTGATCATTTGCATGCTTATTTAGTTCAATGAGATTTACTGCCATGCAATCATGCTTAGAATAGATAAAACTGACCATGAAGGAGGAGGGGAAGGGGACAGGAGAGGGAAGGAGGCGGAGGGCGAGGGATGGGCAAAGGAAGGGGCAAAAGGGAAGTAATAGGAGGAGGGGAGGGCGGGTTTGATCGTTTGCATGCTTTTTGAGTTCAGTGAGGTTTACTCCTGTACTGTCATGCTTAGGATAGGTGAAACTGACCTGGGCAAGGAGACTGGACAGGGAGGCATTGTACAGAGGGAAAGCCTCTTTCCTTTCCAAAAGAAAAAATATTGTGAACAGTATCAGGTTTCCCCCACATTTTTATTCTACAGCAGGCACATGTGGACTTCTACACAAATTTCAACCAAAGTTGTCACTGGCCACATCCACACCATAACTTTATTTCACTTTAGACAGTCATTGCTTTCCCCAACAATCCTGGGAAGTGTAGTTTGTGAAGGGTGCTGAGAGTTGCTAGGCGAAGCCCATTCCCCTCATACAGCTACAATCCTCAGAAGAGGGGCTGACTGTTAAACCACTCTGGCCACTGGAGCTCTATCAAGGGAATAGGAGTCTCCTAACAACTTCAGCACCCTTCACAAACTACACTTCCCAGGATTCTTTGGGGGATACCACGACTGTCTAAAGTGAAATAAATGTCTAGCGTGGGTGCGGCCACCTGATTAGCCAAGCCAAACAGCTGTGAGTCTGTTTTTAGAACACTGACATTTCTTTCTGAACATGTCCAACACTATAATAGACTTCAATGTTAAATTTCTTAAATTAATTAAAAATCAGCAAGACATTTTTTAAACTGCAGAAGATAAAGGTCAGAATATGGGGCAAGGTCAATAATAGTATTAAAGGTACTTTGTGAACATGGTTGATTTTTAATTAATTTCAACACATTATGAGACCACTTTGAACTCTGGATTCTCTCTGAGTGTTTTTTGTATCACCATGAAAATTTAGAGTTGTTTAAAACTTAAGAGTTAAGCTTAAGCAAGAGTTTCTGAGTTCATGAATATAAGTTTTGTAAGGTTTTGTTTTGAAATGAGCTTATGGGAAGCAGCAGAATGGAATGGGGGGTATTTTCAATTTAACATTGCGGAATGCGAAAAATCCAGTCTGGCTATAGTACACAACAGCCACTCTTGTGGCTGTATAATCAGTATACAAGCAGAGAGATCATGGCCCTTATGTTAATTCTCTAATTGCTGAATAGTGGTTAGAAACCACAACATCAAAGGTTTCTGTCATATCAACTTTGTGTGAACCTTGCATATATCCATCATTAGTTAATAATTCAGGTTAAATCTCATCAACTGCAAATTCTTATCATTTAATGACATTTCACTAGTATCACAATGTAAGGAAGACCTGGACTTGGCCTAACTAAATGGTTCTGCCACAGGGAATTATGGGCAACATTTTGTATGGATTGCTGGGAAACATCAGTGCTGGGGAAATTAGGTTGTTTTACTAGCTTCAGCTGAATTAATTAATGCCTGAGAGAAGACACCTGTGTTATCAGCTCGAGTCTGGTATTCAAGGCCACAAGCTTGCCACAGACACGAGACTACTGCAAATTTGCATGTCCACCTGCATGGTGACCTTCTGTAACATTCCATCACCAGGAGGCCTCCTGATTGGCCATCTAACCTTTTGGCTGCTGCTAGGTTATTTTTTAGAAAGGTAGATTCTCCATTAAGTAAGTGGCCTCACATTGTGTTGACTTAAGCATGACATTATTTCTGCTGGGATGTGAAAGCCTGTAGGTTCAGGTTCCCTGTTTTCCTACGTTTTGTAAGTATGTTAGGCTAGGTTAGTCAGGTTTATTATGTTAAGAATTGTCTTCTAAACTTTCTCACTATTTTGAAAGGGTTGTCGCTTATGCCCAACCCTTGGGGTTGTTAGGCCTAAAGGAACTCTTATACTGCTAATTGAACTGTGCTCTTATTTTAATAAAGCTATCACTTATTTAACTCAGTGTGTGTTCATTGGGGAACAGCGTGGCTCTAGATCCAGTACCTGAAGTGTAAAGCTAAAAGCTACTTTTGAAAGCTTTTAAAAATGTTTTTAAAGATATTTTGTTTTAATGTATTTTAAAGTCTGTTTTTATGATGTTTTAAAGTGTTTTTAGTGCTTTTGTTGGCGGCCCTGTACTCCTGCTATGAGGAAGGATGGGATAGAAAGCAAATAATAAATAAATAAATAATAAGCTACTGAGTAATTGGGTTTGGCCAGAGGCTTTAGAGGCAAGGAGTATGGCTTTTGGCTCTTGCTTCTTGGAATACCTGGCAAGTCTGTTTACAGTCTCTTCAGATTTTCTGTTGGTTCAAACTGTTAAGACTAAAATAAGGGGCAGTGGTAATCTACCTTCCTTGCAGGTTTGGTGTTTGTTTTTTGTCAGCCTTGACAAGGATGGCACCATGGGTGTCTCACCGCATACTTCCGTGGGAACTCAAGTAGTCCTTTACACATAGAGTAAGTGTATTTTGTGTATAAAACTTACTTGAAAGATAGCTAAGTATTCTGTGTGAAAATAACAGTCAAATCGTCAGAAAATAGAAATGATCCTTATGAAGTATGTTCAGATGCCATTAGTTACAGTGTCACACCCCTCTACTTTTAAAGCTAGCCTTATAGCTTGGGAGAACATGTCAGGCTGAACGGCAGATGCAGCAGGAAAGCAGTCTGTTAAGGCAAAATCAACACAGTGAAAAAAAGTGTGGTATAATTAGTTTTAGATGCTAGCAATATTTTTGGTTTCAGTACGAGAAACACTGAATTGATCAAAACAAACTCCTGTAAATCAAAGATGTATTTTGTGTCCAAATTAATTTAATGTTTCATTCCCCACCTCATTTTTAACATATAACAGCTGCCAGTTTACTACAGAAACACCCTCCTGGTTATTTGGTTGCTAACAGAATAGTGAAAGAGAGACCTGAAATTATGCCTTAAATTAATTTACAATTTAAATGGTTTGGGGCGCCTGTGACTCTTGCTGAGGCTCTCATTCTTCTCTAAATGTTTCCAGAGTGATTGCATGCATAATTGTGGACAATGTAGAGAACAACTCAGCCAGAAATGGCCAGACAGTTTACATCAAAGAGGCTTGTTATGACATCTTATATTTCCTCCTTTGTTAAACTGATTTGCACATTGTCCAAAGTGGTCTAACAATCAGCCCCTCTTCCCAGAGAATTCTGGAGACTGTCGCTCTGTGAGGGGAATAGGGCATCTCCTAACAACTCTCAACACCCTTCAGAAATTACACTTCCCAGGATTCTTTAAGGGAAGCCATGACTGGAATAAATGTCTGGTGTGGATGTGGCCAGAGATAGCTTTGGTTTAAATTTGGGTTGGAGACTACATGTGTCTGCTGTAGAATAAAAAGGTGGGGAACCCTCCCCTCCAAACTATACTGTAAACAATGATTTCCTTTTGGAAAGGAACTTTCCCTCTTCCCAGTGACCACCTATGCAATCTTCCTCACTCTCCTTGCCCCTCCCCCAGGTCAGTTTCACCTATCTTAACCAAAATTACATGGGAATGAATCCCACTGAACTCAGTAAGCATGCAAATGATCAAACCCGCTCTCCCCTCCCCCCTTCCCTCCTCTTCTCCCTTCCTCCTCCTTTCCTCTCCCCTCCTCACTCCAGCCCTCCCTCCCCCATGGTCAGTTTCACTTACCTTAAGCATGATTGCATGGAAGTGAATCCCACTGAACTCAATAAGCATGCAAATGATCAAACCTGCCCTCCTCCTCTGCTCCCACATGCTCCCATCCCCCACTCCACCACCTCCCCCCACATGGTCAGTTTCACCTCTCCTAATCATGATTGCAGGGGAGTAAATCCCAATGCAATCAATAAGCATGGAAATGGTCGTTCCATTCTTGGCAAACTTGCACAGGATCCCATTTCTTTCCTTCCGGATTAAAAAGCAGAGAAATTCACTAATAGCCAAAACAAAAAACAAAAACAAAAAAACCCCTTGAGGGTAAAGAACATATGTATAGCCAACAGATAGTACTATCAAACTTTAAAAAGCAGGGACATTAGGCAGCTATGGTGAATGCACCAGGGGAGCAGGAGACCGGACTTCTTCTCTGAGATATTGTACTACTCTACAAATGTGTCAAAAGGCAAACACAATTTGGGTTGGTCTTTCACAGTCCAGTCCACTTCCTGTGTAGCTTGGACAAATTGGTAACATATGCATCTGATCATATGATGAGTGGTGGCAACACTTGCCATCTCCAAAGATGAAGAATTAGATTTTTTGTATGTTTGTTGGTGTTCTTACTTTGCTTCATTCCTGTGTTATTATTGTTTCTACAGAGAATCTAACCTAGAAAATTATATTTCGTTCAATATTCATCTTAGAAATCTGTGTCAAATTGCTGTAAACTACCCAGAGAGCTTCGGCTATGGGGTGGTATATAAATGTAATAAATAAATAAATAATTTTTTATTTTTATTAATTTCAAAGCCTTTTTATTGGTCAATGCCATATGATGGTGAAGATAGCCTTTTGTGTTACAAACTGGGGGTTATGTTTTATTTCTATTTTGGGTGCATTAACAGTTGAACAAAATGGTTGGGAATGGGCCACTTTCAATCAGGCAATTACAAAATATTTTATGCAGGAAATGAGAAATTAAGAAGAAACGGGTTGCTCAACTATTGAGAAGTGATGTAGCAAAAGCAATTAGGAGCTACAACGCAAGGTCTGAGTGAGTTATATCAAAGAGATTTAACGAGAAACCTATCAACATAACCATCATACAAATCTATGCTCCAACAGCAAACACAGAAGACGAAATGGAGAGATTTTATGCAGAAGTACAGGAAGAAATTGATCACACACCAAAACAGAATGCTCTGATAATCATGGGGGACTGGAATGCAAAAGTGGGGAACAGAGCAGAACTAGAAATTGTGGGGAAATGGGGCTTAGAAGATAGAAATGAAGCAGGACAAAAACTTAGTGAATTCTGTGAAGCAAATTTGTTTCTTGCAAACACATTCTTCGAGCAACCCAAAAGATTACTGTACATGTTGACATCACCAAATGGGCAATAAAGGAATAAAACTGATAATATAATTAGTAGCAGAAGATAGAGAAATTCCATACTTTCCATGAAAACAAGACCAGGAGCAGACTGCGGTACAGATCATGAACTGGTAATATCGAAAACCTAACGCTAAAGCTAAAAAAGAACAAAGCAATCATAATGCCAAAATACAATTTAAATAACATCCCAGAAGAATATAAAGATCAAATAAGGAACAGATCTGAGGCTTTAAACTTAGTTGACAGAGAACCAGAAGAACTATGGATTGAAGTCAGAGACATGATCAGGGAAGGATGCAAAAAGACAATACCGCTAATTAAAAAGAGAGAAAGACCTCAATGGATGACTGAAGAAACTCTTAAAATGGTTAAAGAGAGAAGGAAAGCAAAAGCAAAAGGAGATAGAAACACGGTTAGAACCCTAAATGCAACAATACAGCGACAAGTAGATAGTGACAAAGAGAACTATTACAATAGTTATTGTATAGAAATAGGACAACAAAAAGGGAAGAACAAGAGCCCTATTCCAAAAGAGTAGAGAAATGAAAGGGAAATTTAAACCAAGAGTAGGGGTGTTGAATAATCAACAGGGGAACACACTGACTGACCAACATGAAATAAAAAGAAGATGGAAGCAATACACTGAAGAACTCTAGCTTCATTTAAAATACTTGGAAGAAACAAATCACCAGGAATAGATGGCATACCAATAGAGTTGCTACAAATTACTGAGACTGAATCTGTCCGCATTTTGACAAAAAATTGTCAAGAAATATGGAAAACTAAACAATGGCCCACAGACTGGAAATGTTCAATATATATCCCAATTCCAAAGAAAGGGGATCCCAGGGAATGCAGTAATTATCGAACTATTGCCTTAATATCCCATGCAGGTAAAGTAATGCTCAAGATTCTACAACAAAGGCTCTTACCATAAATGGCCAGGTGTCCAAGCTGGATTTGGAAAGGGAAGAGGTACCAGAGATCATATTGCCAACATACGTTGGATAATGGAACAGACCAAGGAAATTCAGAAGAAAACCACCCTGTGTATTACAGATTACAGCAAAGCCTTTGATTGTGTAGATCATGAAAAAACTATGGAATGCTTTAAAAGAAATGGGGGTGCCACAGCATTTGATTGTTCTGATGCGCAACCTATACTCTGGACAAGAGGCTACTGTAAGGACAGAATATGGAGAAACCAACCGAACAAGAGATGGATTGATTCCATAAAAGAAGCCACTGACCTGAACTTATAAGATCTTGAAAATTTGTGATTTACAACAGATGCTATTGGAGGTCACTGATTCATAGGGTCGCCAGAAGTTGTAATCGACTTGTAGGCACATAGCACACACACAACAGTTGAATCTGTAACTACAGCTGTGTTTCATGTGTTTAACATATTTTTTCTTCATGTGTAAGTAAGCATATATTTTAGATTTTCCAAGCGAATGTCAGGTCAGAGGTATCATTCCACAAGACAAATGTGTGTGCATAAAATTCTGAAGTGTCTTCACCACATTACTGTATTTGTGAAAGTATTTTTTGTTTTGAAGAGGTGAACATTTGTTAATTTTAAGTTACTGTTTTATGTTGTGCCCTATCCATAACTGGCAGGGATCTAATCCACATTAGTGCTACCTGTTTATTTAAAGAATTTATAAACTGCTCATCATTCAAAAATATCTTGGTGATGTATGAGAGAGAGAGGCCACATCCACAGCAGACGTTTATTCAAGGGCTCCAGTGGCCAGGGTTGTTTAACAGTCAGCCCCTCTTCTGGTGATTGTAGCTCTGTGAGGGGAATAGGGGTGTGTGTCTCCCAATAACTCTGAGCATTCTTCACAAACTACGCTTCACAGGATTCTTTTGGGGAAGCTATGATTGTTTAAAGTGGAATACTAGTGGAATAAATGCCTGGTGTGGATATGGCCAAAGAGACAGAGAACCAAATTATAAAGTTAAAGCAATGTCAACATATTAAACTCATCTGGTAGAACCAGTAGCTTTTGAACTTGTTTTACAAAATGGGAAAAAGTGAAAGAAAAGGAAGCTAGCACAGTAAGGGTCCTTTCCCCTCAAAAGTGTTTCAGGGGTCCCAATCCCCCAACTTGCATCCCCTGTTTTTGAGGGAACCAAAATGCCCACCCACTTCAAGAGAATCTGGTGGCGGTTTTGAGGGAGCTCAGTTTGGTCCTTTCCTTATCCCTTCCACCTATCCAGTCTACTTAAATAGCAGTAACATGATCACTCATCCAGCCTAATCTCATGCCCATCTAGTCCTTTTTCCACATCCCCCATATCCTGCCTAAAACCCTCCACCATGAGCACAATAACCACCATCCACTATCACCACCACCTTTGGCCCTCCACTCCTAGCACTTACTGGCACAGCAGTACCTACGTGGTCCTCTAAAGTGTAGATAAAATGGTTGCAATAATAATTTTTCACTTGCTCCTTGCTTGGGGAAGGAAGACTACCTTGAGATGAAGAGTAGGCTGAGAGGGGGCATTTGGCATGGCCCAAGCTACAGGGAGGACAAATTTACTAAAGCCTGGAAAAATCTTGACTGGTTTACTTCAAGCAAGTTGATTACCATGAGGAGGAAATCAAAGCTTAATTGTAATAGATCAGGCTTAAGAACGTTTATGCAAACTGTTGTCCTTTGTATTTATGGGGTGTCAAACTTTTATAAATCTGTAAGAGCAATTCAGAAGACCAGCATCAGAGTAGAACAAGCAACATTCACCTGAATACTGAGCCACTGGCTTAGGCCCTACTCCAAAAGAGTTCAGAGAGTCAAAGCCTGGCAGCCAAAGCCTATTACGATTCTCTCACTAGAGATAATCTTAGAGATATCTGTAGGCCACCTGCTGGTTAATGGGGATAGCAGGGCCCTTTAATTTCCATATGTAAAAAAACTGCAGACAGTAAATGTAGAATTTTTAGTGTGCCTCCATGAAGCAGGCTTGCATTCTGAGAGAGAGAGAGATCAAGCACATAACAGAAAAAGAAAGCAGCATGGGAACCTTGATGTGTAATACAAATGGGCTTTTGGGGAGGAAAAGAGAGAGAAAGACAAGATGGTCACCTGAAGGCTATTCTCATTTACCAGAGGCAATGAGGAGAGAGGCTTTTGACGACCTTGTCCTGAATACAGTACTGTACATGTTTCAGGGATAGTTCCAATCAGCCCTGAAGTTACTACATTTCTTTTGAACAATTTTTAAGACTCTGTCAGCATCTATTTACTAAGCATTTTGTTACACCCTAAGGGATTTATTAAAGCCACGTAACTATGCTCTTAACCTTGCAGCTTTCTTCACATCCTGTTCACATTTTAGTATGTTGTGCATATGTAATAATATTATCATGCCTTCTCACACAAAGCAGCCATCTTATAACTGATGGCTACATTCCATTAATATATATTTTATTATTCCAAGAAACAAAAGGATTAATGATCTCTAAGATTGGCTTTAATATCTACTATGCTTAGTCGGTGCCAGACACCTTAAAGTGGACTTTTATTATAAGAGTGTTTCTTAGAAAACATGTAAAGAAAAGATGAGTTCTGGGTGGTAGGACTTTAAACAAAACTTAAATGTTTTATCAGAGGTCCTTGCTAATGCTACTGTGCAAAACTGGAATTGACATATGAGATACAGAGTCTTACAGTAGAACCCTATACATGTCTACCAAGAAGTCCCATTAAGTTCAACAGTTTACTGCAACGTAAGTGAATATAGGATTGTAGCCAAAGGTTTTGCAGTTATTAGTTGTGATTTTAATTTCTGTGTATATGTTTTTATATTGAGTGTATTATATATTTTTACTGTACGTTGCCCAGAGTGGCGGGACAACCTGCCAGATGGGCACCTAATAAATCCAATAAATAAATAAATAAATAAATAATGCAATCCCATATGTATTTACTTGGAAGTCAGTCCCACTGGATTAAATGGTGCTCACTCCCTTGGTACGTACACTTTCTTGTAAGTCCTGTAGAACTGACTTATTAATGAGTAAATATGCATAGGATCAGGCTGAGAGTAACTTAAAAGTGCAACACTGACAAGCAAAATATGTTGAGTGGGATGGAATCAAACCAGGTATTATTTGACAGAGAATGCAGGGTGAATAGTAAAAATACCCGTAACCAATTTAGCAGTGCTAAATTGTGAGGATGAGTGTGAGAAACAGTCTGTGGGTTTCAGATGTAGATAACTACATGCAGCACTGCACACTATAATATTAAGGTATCTATTTCATGTCAAAGCAGTAGTCAATCCTATGTTCAGTATGTCACTAAGTAATTGTTTGCTGGTGTAGCACACTTGACAAGACAAATTTCTTTTTATTCTCAAGTTCAACTACAAGTGGAAAAGCTAATGTCATGATAAATTTGTTTAGTTTTTAAGGTGCCACAAGGCCCTGAAACAGACTAATGTGGCTACATTTCTGGAAATCGTTAAGAAAGACCGGGGCTGCTTCTTCTGAGGATTACAATTCATAAGCCAATAGGGAGGGAGGGATCACAATCACTTTTGTGAACAGAAGGGCAACTCTGGATCCAACCCACTAAATTTAACATACTTTTCCCAACCAAATGAAAAGAGACATGGATGATGCTCATGGTTTACCTCAGTTGTACTAATTTGTTGTTATGTGCCTTCCAGACGATTACGACTTATGGTGACCCTATGAATCAGCGACCTCCAATAGCATCTGTTATAAACCACTCTGTTCAGATCTTGTAAGTTCAGGTCGGTGGCTTCCTTTATGGAATCAATCCATCTCTTGTTTGGCCTTCCTCTTTTTCTACTCCCTTGTTTTTCCCAGCATTATTGTCTTTTCTAATGAATCATGTCTTCTCATTATATGTCCAAGCTATGACAACCTCAGTTTCATTGTTTTAGCTTCTAATGATTGTTCTGGTTTAATTTGTTCTAATACCCAATTATTTGTCTTTTTTGCAGTTTATGGTATCTGCAAAGCTCTCTTCCAATACCACATTTCAAATGAGTTTATTTTTCTCTTCGCTTTTTTCACTGCCCAACTTTCACATCCATACACAGAGATCAGGAATAGCGTGGTCTGAATGATCCCGATTTTGGTGTTCAGTGATACATCTTTGCATTTGAAGACCTTTTCTAGTTGTCTCATAGCTGCACTCTCCAGTCCTAGCCTTCTTATAATTTCTTGATGATTGTCTCCATTTTGATACAAGTTCAATGTCCTTGTCAACTTTAAAGTTACATAAATCTTCTCTTGTCATTACGTTCAGTTGTAGTCCTGCTTTTGTGCTTTCCTCTTTAACTTTCAACAGCATTTGTTTCAAATCACTACTGGTTTCTGCTAGTAGTATGGTTGTTGTTGTTATATGCCTTCAAGTCGATTACAACTTATGTCGACCCTATTAATCTTTTGCATATATTCATAGGGTTTTCAAAGTAAGAGGTATACAGAGGTGGTTTACCATTGCCTTCCTCTAAGCCTAGGGCACCTGGTATTCCCAGGTGGTCTCCCATCCAACTACTAACCAGGGCTAACCCTGCTTAGTTTCTGAGATCAGACGAGATCGTGCGTGTTCAGCGCAGTATGGCCGTAGGCAGGAGTATGGTATCGTCTGCATATCTTAAATTATTTATATTTCTCCCTCAAGTTTTCACACCTCCTTCATCTTGGTCCAATCCAGCTTTCCGTATGATATGTTCTGCATATAGATTAAACAAATAAGGTGATAAAATACACCACTGTCTCACACCCATTCTGATTGGGAACCAATCGGTTTTTCTATATTCTGTCCTTACTGTAGCCTTTTGTCCAGAGTATAGGTTGCACATCAGGACAATCAGATGCTGTGGCACCCCCATTTCTTTTAAAGCATTCCATAGTTTTTCATGATCTACACAGTCAAAGGCTTTGCTGTAATCTATAAAGCACAGGGTGGTTTTCTTCTGAAATTCCTTAGTCCGTTCCATTATCAAACATATGTTTGTGATATGATCTCTGGTGCCTCTTCCTTTTCTAAATCTAGCTTGGACATCTGGCATTTCTCGCTCCATATATGGTAAGAGCCTTTGTTGTAGAATGTTGAGCATTACTTTACTTGCATGGGATATTGACAGGCCGATAAGTACTGCATTCCCTGGGATCCCCTTTTCTTCGGAATTGGGATGTATATGGAACGCTTCCAGTCTGCAGGCCATTGTTTAGTTTTCCATATTTCTTGACAGATTTTTGTCAAAATGTGGACAGATTCAGTCTCAGTAATTTGTAGCAACTCTACTGGTATGCCATCTGTTCCTGCTGATTTGTTAGTTCCAAGTATTTTAAGAGCAGCTTTCATCTCACATTCTAAAATTTCTGGTTCTTCATCATACGGTTCCTCTGTGAATGAATATGTCATCCTTGCATCTCTTTTATAGAGTTCTTCAGTGTATTGCTTCCATCTTCCTTTTATTTCATGTCGGTCAGTCAGTGTGTTCCCCTGTTGATTATTCAATATCCCTACCCTTGGTTTAAATTTCCCTTTTATTTCTCTAATCTTTTGGAATGGGATCTTGTTCTACCCTTTTTGTTGTCCTTTTCTATTTCTATACAATAACTATTGTAATAGTTCTCTTTGTCCCTATGTACTAGTCACTGTATTATTGCATTTAGAGGTCTGACCGTGTTTCTCTCCTTTTGCTTTAACCATTTTAAGAGATTCTTCAGTCATCCATTGAGATCTTTCTCTCTTTTTAACTAGATGTATTGTCTTTTTGCATTCTTCCCTGATAATGCCTCTGACTTCAGTCCATAGTTCTTCTGGTTCTCTGTCAACTAAGTTTAAAGCCTCAAATGTGTTCCTTATTTGATCTTTATATTCTTCTGGGATGTTATTTAAATTGTATTTTGGCATTATGATTGCTTTGTTGTTCTTCTTTAGCTTTGATTTTCGATATGACCAGTTCATGATCTGTACCGCAGTCTGCTCGTGGTCTTGTTTTCGCAGAAAGTATGGAACTTTTCCATCTTCTGCAACCAATTATATAATCGATTTTATTCCTATATTGAGCATTTGGTGATGTCCACACGTACAGTTGTCTTTTCAGTTGCTCAAAAAATGTGTTTGCAAGAAACAAAGTATTGGCTTCAGGGAATTCAAAAAGTCTTTGTCCTGCTTCATTTCTATCTTCTAAGCCCAATTTCCCCCCAGTTTCTAGTTCTTCTCTGTTCCCTGCTTTTGCATTCCAGTCCCCCATGATTATCACAACATCTTGTTTTGGTGTGTGATCAATTTCGTCCTGTACTTCTGCATAAAATCTCTCCAATTCCTCTTCTTCTGTGTTTGCTGTTGGAGCATAAATGGATGATGGTTATGTTGATAGGTTTCCCATTTAATCTCACTGATATCAGTCACCCAGACCTTGCGTTGTAGCTCCTAATTGCTTTTGCTACATTACTTCTCACTATTAAAGCAACCCCGTTTCTTCTTAATTTCTCATTTCCTGGTGAAAGTTAACACAAGAATGCCTGGGCCTGGGAAAGCCAGGAAGAAAAAGCTATGGGCACCTCTGCTCAGAGATCTGCACTGGTTGCTGATTTGTTACCAGGCCAAGTTCAGGTTGTTACTACTGGCATATAAAGCCCTTCAGAGCTTGGGACCAGTTTACTTGCAGGACTGCCTTATCCCATATGTGCCCACTGCTTTGATCTGCAGCACAGGTGCTGTTACAAGTGCCACATGATACTCGTTCTGAACTTGCAAGAAATCGTTTTTAGTGTGGCAGCACCTACTCTTTGGAACTCTTGCCCACTGACATAAGGCAGGTGTCTTCGCTGTACTCCTTTCAATGCCTGCTTAAAACTTTTCTTTTGTTTAGACAAAAGTTATCCAGACCCATAGATGCTGATGTGTTTTAATTTCTTTTAGTTAGTTGTTTTAATTGATTTTAAAATGTTTTAAATTACTTATTTTTAATTGTTTTATTTATATCTTTAATGTTTTTGTAAACCACTTAGACTTTTTTTTTACAATCAAGCAGTATATACATTTTGCTAAATATATAAATAAAAATAATGGAAGAGAAATTTAAATCCTGGTTTATGGGCTCCTGCTCAGCAACAATAATAAATTCACACTGGCTCTCTGCTCAGTTTCTGCAACTGTTTATTTTCTGTTAAGGATTGAAGAATGAGTAGTTAGTTATGCCAGTTTTATATCAAGTAAGCATCTGAATACAAGAACAATGTCGGTGTACCTGGGCACTGTCAACTCCTTGGTACGTTATCAGTCTTGCACTCATATTGCACTTTTGGCTTTTATCATGATTTTGGCTGAAGAGCAATATAATTATTGTACCAGAGTAATTTTAGCAGATGTTCTACAGCCTATGATAACACTAATAAACAAGTAACCCAATGTGGGACTAAGAGTTTTGGTAGGTCCTTGTGGAACTGCTTGAATTGATCCTCTTTGGCCTATTTTATGTGAACTCATTCAAACAAAAAAATCAAGCAGTTCTCCAAACATGTACAAAATCTCTGTTATCTCTGTTTGCATTTGTCTACAATCAACTTACCCACATCACAGCAGGACAGTGAGTAAAAACCAAGTCTAAAAGATCTGGATCAAATGTTATGGATGTGGCACTACCCCTCCAATCTGATCACAATCTCACCACAGCAGTTTCCAAATGTTATGCCTGTTTTGTACATATGTACAACCATGTAGGGAAAATGTCATGTCAGAAATTTTTTTATTTTCCTTTTGTGTAAGAGGCAGAGTCGCTTTTCAGTGAACTGTTAAATAATCTGAATGTGAAAATTATTTTGACATTTGTCAAATGATAGTAATTAAACCATACACATAACATTCCACAGATATTATTTTGTAGGAATCTTCAGTGTCTATTCAAGAGCACTTTTGTCTGCTTATGAATCCTTCCTGATACTGACCATTACAAGATTTTCCTGCAGATATTTTAAACTGACCATTTTCTGCTCATATGTGGGTCACCTGTTTCTACTAAAAGTGTCCCTATATTAGTAACATGTTACCTTGCTTGAATTGCAGTTGAAAACCCTTCAGCCTTGGTGTGCAGCAATAAATTCAACTGACAGTTGAAATTTGGAACGCTCACTTAATATTGATTCTGAATGTAATAACAAGCGACATGACCTTTTGGAGGGTGTAAAATATGGCTGCCACAACATCTGTGCCACATTTCTTGCTGTTTAGTAATATGCTGTAACAGCATGAAGCTGGCATTAAAGCTAAGCTTTATTATCAAGCAGATCACTCCATCTCTGTGCCTTCGTTTAAAAAATGCTTCAAGCTTTCAGGAGCTAGGCCTGCAATACACGTGCCTCATTTGGAGACCTGATTTCCCTAGTAGTTAAAAAAGGTAAAGATATCTGGCTGCTTCAGAATTATGTCAGACATAATATACTTTAGCAGGCCAATGGGGAGAAGAGATTCTGGAAAGAAGGCCACACCAAATGTTTCATGTTATAACTCCTCAAATCTAAAAGGATGCTCTCATAGCCTCCCTTCCACTTATTGGGGGCGGGGCAGGGAGAGAATAGAAGGTTAATGCTGTTTCTATTTTCCTGGACACCAGAAATGCATTCTAATTCAGCATTACCCCAGGATACCTTGAACTTACTCTGCTAGGTCTGAGAAATGTTTGCATCTGATTCATTTTCAGTATTTTTCTTTGAAGTGCTGTTATCATTTAAAATATACTCAAGTAGCACAACATCAATTTCTGCACTTTTAGAAATCCAATTTAAACAGAATAGAAACAGTCTAAGGTCATCCCAACAGTATGGCTCTCAGTCAAAGAATGCACAATACAGGAAACTTGCACTGCATTGCAAACACTATTTTAAAAACCTTTTGACTTCTTCCTCCCACCATTCTGCATATACTGATTTGATTAATCCCGTTATAATTATTGACTTCTTTTGATGAACATTAAAATAAGACTGCACATTTTATGACTACATTTCAGTTTCATATTTTAATAACAAAACCACATAGCCAAGTAAATGGTAACTCTTTAAAACAGTTTATAACTTATATGTCAGGAGAAAATATTGTAATCCTTCATAGTTTACAGTTATATATAATTTATAACTAAGAGGCCTATCAGAAGTTTGATGTATAAACTTATGGAACAAGAAAAGTGCCTTTATTCATTTATCATGCTAATGGCTAATCTGTTGCTAGCTTTGCTTTTGTGTATACCTGATCAGATCTGATACTGTGGTAATCTATATCAAGTAAGTTATTCATAGTTCACTTTAATGTACTGGGAATTGCAGAGCCTGAGCCTGACTTTAACTATATCCTGAAAGTAATTCCCATACTGGCTGATAACTGAAAGTTGGTTCATACATGCAAACTTGCATCAAGTTAACACTTGAATGTGTAAATCAACAATTACAGATCTATCACCATAGATATAACTTCCATACTGCACTATCCTAATTCCTACATAATATTTTTCATGGGAGACAATTTTACACATTTATTTCAGAGAAAGCATCTAATGAGACAACTAATATTGAACATATAATTGTGAATCAGCCCTGAAAATAATTCATCTACCAAATGAATCCTATTAATAACATATCACTGTGTATGTTCCAAAAAGTTGAGTAAATTGAGTTAGACTCCTAGAAAGTTTGGAGTCAGTGCAATCCTAATGGCTGACCTTGGGCTAATCAGGGATCTCAGAATCTGAATGATGTTCTGTAAGGTCCATATTACTAAATCTAGAACAGGGATGGCAAACTTTGTACACCCCAGGGGCTGCATTCTTTTCTGGCAATCTGAAAGCCGCGTGCCAGTGGGACCAGAGGCAAAAGTGGGGAAAGTAATGAATGTAAAACTTATCTTTTACAATAGGGTAGTTTGTACATACATCCACACACTCCTTTCTCTCCTCCATCCAGGCAAGCAAGAGGCATTTTCATAATTCAAGGACACATTCCAGCCAGGCACAAGCACTCAAAGAGGATGCAAAGCAGGCCAGTATGGGATGTGGCTTGGGGAGGGTGGCCTGGAAAGAGTACCAAGGGCCAGATACAGACGGTATGAGGGTTGCATTCAGCCCCCAAGCCTGAGGTTCCTCATTCCTGGTCTAGAGCAATCACAAAGCTAACTGTATGTGAAACAGCAGAGCTCATAGTCAGGAACATACAGTAGCCTATATAAAATCACCTACACATCTGAGTTACAGCCATTTCTAACATAAAACCAGCAAAACCCAAATAGGTCCTTTTTGGGGTGGTGTATTTTACCTTCTTCCTTCTCCTATTATCCAACTTGCAATCTTCCAAGATGGACTGATTGAACTTTGCTCCTTTAACAGAAGTAATTGCCTTAGCATGTATACTGTTGTGACTCACTAACCAGTCTGAATTTTCATCTTTTCTCTCTAAAGCATGAATGGGAGAGGGGGTTTACTTTTTTTTTTTTAGGAGAAATGGGGGTATTTCCATCTTAGCAGTACCATTGCTTAGCACCCACCTTATACATGTAGTGGACCAAGTCGTCAAATGAAATGGAGAGGGGGGGATACTGATACATGCATTAAGTAAGTGCTTTCTTCTGTCTGGTCCAGTCTCATAAGCAAAACGGCAGGGTTTAAATAAGAATTTTAATTTTAATACTGCAGCATTTCCCAACCTTTTTGAGTTCAGGGTCCACTTTTAAACTTACAGCACAATCCTAACCATGTCTACTCAGAAGCAGAGTAGCCCAATGGGGCTAACTCCTAGGTAAGTGGAATTAGGACTGCGTCCTAGGTCTACTTTCTGCTGCCCCACCTATGCAACATTTTGTTCCATATGTGACCATGCACACATCCTTGCACATGGTTGGTGCATGTAGCCCACTGCTGCATACAAGGAACTGTAGATTGGGGCATTAATCCTAAACTGGCATTAGAACAACAACAGAACAGAATACCACTGGCCCTGGCTAAAACCACATTAAGACCATCAGCATTAAAACCAACAAGCAGCTGTTTCCAAATCAGGTTTGGTTCATGGGTCAAGAGGAGGCATCACCACAAGTCCAACATGCGACTGATGGAGATCCTCTGCCAGGATGTTCAAGCAATGTCTTGACTAGTTCTGGGAGGAAACTCCTACCTCAGAATCCTATCGCTCCATCAGTCTATGTCTCCAAATGAACTCTAGTCCACAGGTTGAGAACCACCAGGCTATTGGATACTGTTAGGTACTCTACAATGGAAGATAAAAGGCAGAGTCCAAGCTAAACAGGAATCCCTAGAAAGAAGGAGGGGTAATGAAACTAGAACAGGTGAACAAGGAGAATAGTTTTTGCATATATGGGTAGACACACACTTGTGATTTTGCTGGTTTCAATGCATATCCACCTCTGTTTTCTAACACCAGGCACCAGGAAAACTCCACCCCCTTTTACTCCAAAGGCTCGGAAGTTGCAGCTCCAGCGCTCTTTACCTTGAAATCAGCTTCACACAAACTTCAAAACTGATTGCCTATCAATCCCATTGCCGCTCCAGGTGTGTCTAATGAAAATGCTTAGCTATAGGCTCAGGTAGACACAGTGACTGGCCTAACGCTTTATTATGGGTGGTCCTAATCAACAATGGGGAAAGGAGATGCATTCAGCCATGGACAGAATTGTTTCAAAACATAGCCAGAGAAAATGGTCTGTCTGGTTTTGAAGCAGTGTTTGCCGTCCACGTTTCTGATTCTCTTTTTATCTCCCCTTTTTTTGTCCCTATTCACTTTGTCATTTTAGGCTGTGCCTTCAAGAAACAGAGGCAGCTCTTTTTATATCAAAATAATACTACTACCCATGAGAATCTCACGAGATTACAGCGGGCTACAAAACTCAGTGAATGCCAGACAAGCAAGCAAAACGTTATACTAAAGCATCACCAGTAGCAGCTGCACATCAGACTTGGCACCAATAAATAAAAAAGGAAGAGACAGACGTCTCATCCATGCCGTACATTTAGTAAATCACATTCAACACACATTTACTACATGGGAAATGTAATTTTTTCAAGGGTGCTGGGAAGTTTTATTTATTTAATTTATTTATTACATCTATATCCTGCCCTTCCTCCCAGAAAGAGCCCAGGGCAGCAAATTGTCACTTTGTGAGAGGGAAACCACAGATCCCAGGATTCTTTGTCAGAAGTTGCGTGCTTTCAATGGATGCAACTTAAATGTATGGAGTGGATACCCCCTAATAACAATACTTATAGCTCCTGATGGCTAGTGAAGCTGTCTCGGGGCTTGCCTGTAAGGATACATAAGATTGTGTTGTGGGTTTGGAGGCTGAGATGGATGATTTCTATGAGTCCCCTTCCAGCCTCTGATTTGGAACCCTGCACCTGGAGGTGAGAAACCTGCTCTGCTGGTCAGTTGAGTCTCTTTTGAGTCTCTGACAGAGTGGCCAGGTGGGCTAATGGGTCTGCCAAGTGCCCATTAACTGATGAATGGGCCAGGGAGATCCTATTGTTATTGAAACTGTTCAGGAGAGCTCCCCACTCCTGAGGCCAAAAAGGGGTGTGTATTTTTAGTTGAGTCTGAGGAAAAGCTGGGAACTGGAGACAGGCAGAGTGGCTGGCTCCCTGCAACATGGTTTTAGGATGCCTCCTATAAGCCTGATGGAAAAGTAAGATCTATTGGACTTCTGATGCTTGGAATCTCTCCATCTTAAGTTCAGGTTGGAATATGTGTAAATAAATAAACCTTTATTTCATAAAGACACCACAGCCTCCGCTGACCTTCTTTCCAAGGAAATCAAACCCTGGGTAAGCACAGGAACCCCTGGAGATCTCTCACCACTCAGAGATTGGGGTGGCACGCAACAATTGTATGAGCCCTGCTAAAACAGATCAAAGGGCCATAGTTCTGCACATGCCGTAGGATGTGCTTGAGATCTTTCTGAGGCTACCATACTGTGGCTGCTTAAAGGAAAATCAAGCAAAAATACAGAATGAGGTTGTGGGAAGGTCTTACAACTTCTTAATACCCTTTCCCGCTCCACAGTGAACATAAATACAAGAGAGAGGCTACAAGTAATAAGAACATCCCCAAATAAAAGGCAGTGAGGAGGAGTCACTGTTGTTGTTGCATCTCTTCTAACTGAATGCAACTGGTGCAATTTGGTTACTGCTTCCATGTTGTCAGATTCTCAAATTGCAACATTAAATCGGGAATCATTAGGGTTCGATGAAAAACATAATTACTTCCCAGGCATATATTACTGGACCCCAGCAGTCATCTGCCTAACCAACATATTTTCTTGGTTATAAACTTCTTTGCTGTAATATGGGAGTTTGACCATGTGGAAGTGGCAACTATGCTGCAGTAGTTTTATGAAGGGTCTTAAATCAAGAAGATACAGATATATCTGAAGTTTTATATTGCAAAAATACTAGCTACCAGCCAACTGACTTCTGACCAGGCTTCAGTGTTTCTTAAATAGTCATTGGTAGGGTTAGATTGAAAGGTCGTACATCTTTGCTGTTCTTGCTTTTAGCTTTAGAATTTATCTGGCTATAAGAAGGGAGGCTGCCTTGAAAGCATATAGGCTGGGATTTGAATGCATTAGACTAATACCATGTCCTCACAACTACTCATAGGGTAAAAATAATATGACAAAGGTAGAAGGCTGTGTAATAGGCTTGCATGGACAACAACATAGGGAAGATAACATTACGGCTGCAATCCTATACTACTTATCTGGGAGTAAGCCCCCATGAACTCAGTGGGATTTATTTCTGAGGAGATATGAGGCCTGCTGGATTAAACTAAAGGCCCATTAGTTCATAGTCGAATACCTATGAGAAACCCACAAGCATGACATGAGTGCAACAGAACTTTTCTATTTATGTTTCCCAGCAACTTGTATTTAGAGGGATGTTGGAGGTAGCATATATCATCACCAATAGACAGTTATAGGGTTGTACTGTAACTTAGATTTAATAAATGCTGGCCATATACTTTGTATTACTTAGTATAATTTTGGATACTTATAATTATTACCACAAAATAATAGTAAAAGAAGAGGGAAAGGAATTTTACAATGGGACATCAAAGGCACATGTGTTTAGTCTTTTTGAGAGTTTCCAGGTTTCACAGATTAAAAAATTTTCTGGTTTAATTTATTCCAATTTTGCACATACCCACTGTATAACGGTAGCTTTCTTAAAAATAGAGGTTAAAATCACACATGGCAAAATCAATTAAAGGATCAGAGGTGGTCATGGCACAGCGCTCTGAGAAAGGATTTGCCAACTATATCTGACTCAAGAATTTAACTGCACAACCTGGACTTAGCGAACTAAGTGGCATATCCAGAACACAAAATTATCTGACTTTTAAAAATTCTTCAGAGGTTTAATATCCCTCTTATTGCACTGTTAAACATTCACCAGCACTGCTTGCTAAGATGTAAACTTGTTGCTGACATTCTTCGAGGATAGCAAAAATGCACACATTTTTAAAAAAAACAAAAAACACTAAAACATTCACAAATTGGATGATTTCTACACTCTCAGGTGAGGTAAGATTCAAAACTAATCTGATATGTATATTATGAGCCATTAAGCATCCTTCTGAAGCAATTATGAAGCTTTCACACATAAAAGAGGGCATTTTATTTAGCACTAGGCTAATCAATCAAGTGTTTAGCTTCAAAGGGGAAGTTTAAAAAAAGAACAGAATGACTGAAGTGGGCTTATAAGGCAGTGATATTTCTTTTTTATTGAACTACAGAGAATTATTTTTGACTCTGAACCGTACTAAAACAACTTTGGAATATAATACAGTTTTTCTTTCTTTCAACAACCTCCCCTTCCGTCCTTTTTTGGAGTTCTAGAACTTGAGAAAAATAGTTGAACTTTTGGATTACAAAGACTCTATTTTGGGAGGTTCGTCGGTATGTCTACATGGAGAACTTAAGCTGTTTGGGGAACATTTTAATTGGCAGCAGCTTTCACACAACTTTCAAGACATGATGACCTGCTAATTATTTTCAAAGAAAACTATCATATTGATATACAACTTTTACATTATAGGGAGAGCCTTTGGATAACTGGAGATGTGGGGCAACTAAAGTTAAAGTCCTTAATTTTGGCTGTATTGTGCCCATATATTGTGTCTCTCACACACAAACACCCACACCAGCAAAAACTGCCTATTGGTTCTGAAGATTGCACAGTGTGCGCAGTGCAAAGTAAATGTAGGATTTATTTATCACACATAATATCTCATCTCTTCCAAGAAATGAAAAATTTTCATGGAGTTATTCACCTTATTTTCTTCAATCCTATGAGGTAGTTTGACTGATAGTAAACTGCTCATGGCCACAAAGTGTTATTAATGGCTGGATAGTCATTTGAACTCAGGTGATCTCATGGCAGAGACCCACCCAGTTCATATGTCCTGCTAAGCCAAAACATAGTTCAGTGTGAATGAACAAACATGTGGGTTCCCAGAAAGATCACAGCCATTTTGAACCTTTGGTCTTGGCTGCTGTCACGCTGTTGTGAGCGAAGCCACGGTTTGCCATAGCGTAATGTTCGAACACAAGTTTATCACGCTCCAGAAAAGTCACAAACTATAGCCAAAGTTGGTTCTATGGTTTACACCTCAAGGTTTAGACAAATGGGCTCCTGCTGGGAGGAAGGGCGGGATATAATAATAACAACAACAACAATAATAATTATAAAAAGTTTTGTCTGGGGCATATAAAACACAAGCTCAGGTTCAGAGATAACACTAAGCTAAACATGGCTCAGCTCACAGCAACATGGCAATAGCAGGACTGGAAAAGGAGCAAAGTGGCAGTGAACTTCCCTCTGGGAACCCACACATTTGCTTGTTCACCTGAAGCAATGGTTTAGCTTAAGAGTCCAGACTGAACAAGAGTCTTGACTGATGTTACCTATGCAATTTGATTACTTGGTATATGCTAACCAAGTTTTGCAGAGCTTTAAAATGAAACCGTATAAAAAAGGCTAGTCCCTTTCCATGTAAAAAGTGTAAAACCTAAGTCTGAACTGTCCACATATTCAGAAAAGGATTATTAACACAAATGGTGGCAGCACTACATGGAGTATGCAACAAAAGGCATGTCAATATGTCCTACCTCACAGGAGCATGGTTGTATTTGAGCCCATTTTTCTAAGTGGGGGAAGCAACTTGGGGGGGGGGGATTTTCTATGGAAAAGCCAAGAGAGTGGAAAAGGCTGATCATGCTTCTTCCCACCCCACATAGAACTTCTACTTCAGACTAAAGTATCTATTGCAGGGGCTTTGATAGATACCTAAAGATTACAGGCCATAGGCCCATAGGACCTATATTTATATATGCTAATGTATATGTATATACAAAAATATATAATTACTAGAAAATAAATTTCACAGAAGGGGAGCCAATTCAGATTGCAGGTCAGACAAAACCAAGCAATCTCAGAGTCACCAGCATAGTAAATCCAAGTACCCATAGTAAATCCAAGAGGGAAAGTCACTTTTTAAAGGAGAAAGTGAAAACACATACAGTCATAGCAAGACTCCACCTCTTTCCTTATAATAATCCAGTCTAGATTTCACCTAATATTCCTACATTTGCAACTATTTCTGAAGAACGGGCTTGAACTCTTAGAAAGAGCAGCAAGGTCCAAAATATACACCATTTATTTCTCTGGTCTGAGTCAGGAAGGAAAGGACTTGCTGGGCTTCCGTGGGCTAAAGCACATGCCCAAGCTGGTTCTTACCATGTGTGGGGGGGTTACTCATATTTTAGGAGTGTGCAGTGCTGCCTGGCTCCATGGCAAGGGGGTCTCTGCAGCTAGGTTTGAATGGCATCATCAAAACGGACACTGAGCAGTACAACACCAGTCTCCTGCCTCAGTGAAGAGCAATGACAAGAGTGTTAACAGTGGCAGTGGTACCAATGGTTTGTCTATGACATGATTTGAAGTCCTGGGAAATTCATTTCTGCTTCCAGGGAATATTCCACGAAAAAATGCCTGCTGTTATGGCCCAATAGGGCAGCCATTTTCTCCCACACAATGTCCCTGAAGATGGAAACAATTAGTTTCCCCGGGACATTTGACAACTGGCATATCATTTTGCAGGCTTGACAGCAAGGCAGCCTTGTCCTCCCCTGCTGCCACTTGGTTCCTCCAGCCCTTCAGCTGCTCATTCCATAGTTGATGACGGTGACAGCATGAGAAAGCCATCCTGGAGACCCAGTTCAAGGAGCAAAAGCCACCTTGTACCAATGTCCCTGTGTATTTTGCAACTAATGGTTTAGAGTTATTTTCAATTTTCCATTTCTTTTCTTCGCTATGATAAACATGTTCAGTTAATCTCAATTTTCTTTGATGCTTCCGCAAACAGCACTCTTATTGATCTGAAATTCTGATTATGCAAAGATGTTTTGGTATCCCAGGAACATTCATCCAAGATGTTACAATTAGGCTTAATCTACTCCCTACTTTTTCATTGAACAGTAAAGCCTATATTAAATCTTATTTATGAATTTTCAATTTATTGTGATAATCTTCACTCCCAAATTTTGTATGCTATCTTGAAGACTTTGCGGAGGTGGAGTATATATATATACAGACTCATTCTGAAATATAATTTGCTTGCTTTTAACCTCTGTCATAATGTTTTCAGAATAAAAGTCTGTACAGAAATAATTTTAAATTAAGAGAAATCTCTTAAAGCAATGTTTAAAGCCTAATTTCAGTCTGTCTTTGGTTAAAATGATGTACTGGATTTTGAAACTTATTGCTATCTTAAAAAATTGTAACTTTTTTATTGGTCTGCATCAGGAATTGTTCATGCTGCTGTTTTGGTTTTTTAAAAAATTGATATTGGTTTAAAATATTTTCTTATAATTCTGATTGTATGTTGTATGTTGTCTGGGGAACACTTTTGTTTTAAAAGGCAGCATATACATCCTTTAGATACATATTTATGTTACATGTTGTAGGCTATATATTATATTGTAACACCTTGTTTTACTTCATCCCAACCTCTATATGTTTTACTGCATTCCGTGAGACATTCTTCCTGGTAAGTGTGCATAGGCCTTAATAAAGCACAGTTAATCAAATGCATCAGTGGGGTCCAGTTATATTTGACTACCAACAAAGTCTTAACTCTGATATTGTATTTATTTACTATTCCTTCACTGTTATTGCAACCTACGTAAATAAACATACATCCTTAAGTATACAATAAAAGATAGCAGCCTTTAGCTTAAAATGATCAAAGTAACCAAAACCTTGATTTGCATATTCACTCAGATATGCACAAAATATAAACTCTGTTCCTGAGGTTGTATGAGGTGAGAAATGTTCACTGCTGACATCCATTCTGTTGGCAGTGAGTTCTTTGCATATTTTAAAATAATACATTTCCCCCCTTCAAAAGACAACACTTTCTGACTTGTGGTGTTGCTAAAATGTGCAGTTTCACCCAGGCCAAAAAAATACTGTCTTGAATAAGTTTATGTTAAGCTTAAAAGGGGAGGGGAATAAATCTGCTAGTGAGGCTATATACAGAGGTTATGCTGCTGTCAGTACAAATATAAAACCAGCTTCTCTAGGGGGGTGGGGGTGGTTAGACATCAGGTATCCAACATGACTGGCTATAAAAGTGCTGAGATGCTCACCTCAGGCTTTCAATTAATTTATCTCTAAGTGTGTTATCATTCTATGTCTGAACTAAAAAGACCTCACTGGAAGCATTTGCTCAGAGTGCTATGACTTCATCTGCATACCTATTTGCATATGCATATCCATCAGTCATAAGAGAGAGTGCCACACACAGTAGGTATGGCAAAGCACCCCATTGATAGAGAGAATGAACATTTATCTTGAGATCATAAATATGCATTCTGAAAGTTTTCATCCCAGTGTGTGGGTAATAGACTAGATGTGGATAAAACTAGGTAAATTCAATCCTCATAGGCTCATATGTCCTTCATGACTAAAAGATGCTCAGTTTAGAATGAAAGGCAAAAGTAAATGTAGTTTGCTCTCTAGATAACACTATGTAAACCGTGTTTCTCATGCAGCTAAAAACATAGCCACATTGTCAAGGAAGAAAACGCAAACAACAAATTCCTTATAGGTATGCAACAAAAATGGCAAAACAGTTGAAAACCATCACCATATGATTCCATTGATTAGGGCTGTAGACACACTCGTTGCCTCAAAAGCAGCGAGAAAGGGTTTTCTGGCTGTGTTTTGAAGCGACTCTGCCCTTGGTAGGACACACCTCCCCTCCCTACTGCTGACTTCAGATCTTTCAGCAAGTGTTGGGCCAATCACTGTCTCTGCCTGAGCCTGCAGCAAAGTGTTTCCATTGGCCACACCTGGAGGGCAACAGATTGATCTACCAATCAGTTGCAAAATCTGTTTAAAGCTGAATTAAAAACACACACATGCTCAAGATGATCCCACCAGGTTTTACAGTAAAAAGAGGTGGCATTTGACTAGTGTTGTGTGCCCGTTTTCAGAAAACAGAGGTGGAGACACACTGGAACTGGCACAACAGTAAGTGTATCTCTACCCTAAGATTGGCTCACTAAGTGCTTCTTCTTGGTTGCAGGCCTTGGTGGCAGGCTCATTGCTGCCAGAGCTCCTCCACAGGATCTGCCATTACTGGCCAGTACTCTTAGCAGTAGGTGTTTTCACCTATTTTGCCTTCTACCCAACAGCTCCCTTGAAATCCCAAATCCCTGGGACTCTTACAGAGCCCTCTCCACCTTTTGTCGCAATGACTTTGCTCTTCATTCCTACAGTGTTCTTAAATTTAAGCGCACAGAACTTGGAAGGATCAAACTGGGCTCTCCATTACGGAATAGACTAGGTTGGCAGAGTTCAATCCAGCTATAGCCGTAACTTCTATAATTCAAGCCTGAGGAACGGAAGTTAAGTCAGCAAGCAACTAATACTGTCTGGGAATAAATGCTAGAGATGGAAGGTGGAAAAGTCAGCCCTTTCTGCATTTAGACAACCTCAGCAGTTTCCTGGGGCCCCACTCTTTCAAACACCTAATTTCCATGATGTCAAATCTGTCTTAGGTAACTTACTGAACTCTCTTCAAGAAGGGTTTTATACTTGATTCTAAGACTCTTTCTCTCTTATGTTATTTGATAAGGAATTGCAAAGGTGAAGAACACCCACCACCTATGCAGAAAGTTGCCAGAGATCAGGCACACAAACACCAAGGCGGGCAAACCTGGAAGTGCAGGAGGGGGCTGATAGGGAGACAAAGCCTTATCAGCTGGGAGATAAAAAGACAGCTGAAGAAAGGTGGCCATCAGGCAGACAAAGATGGGAAAGACCAGCCAGGAAGAAGGCATGAGAGATCTGACTTGGAAACTGACTGAGCAAACACGGAGAAAGATGGGGCAGAACAGATGGTGGGTAATTGGAAGTATGCTGAGGAGAGAGGAGAGTTGCAGTGGAGTAACTGTAGCTTGCAAAGGAGCTTTTCAGAAAACAGTTTTTCAGGCCCTGCCTAGACGGGTAAATGAGGAAAGCCATAGGGAGAAAATGCAGTCAGGTCTGACGGTTGCACCATCTTCCAATGGAGAGCTAAGGTTAAGGGAATGTTAATAAACAGCATTATGAATTATATGTTAACTATTTGCTAAAGCAGAGGGTGATAGTAACCCTGAAGCTAAACAGACTGATATTAGAATGTGTCTGATTATGAAAGAGTTCTGAGCTTGAGAATGTGACAGACTTACCAGTGGAAGTAAGATACACTGAAGACACTTGGGCCCCTAGGATTGGAAGGGAGGGGCAATTAAAAGTTAAAAGCTCTACAGGAATAAAAAAGACTTCACAATAATCTTCTGCTTCCATGTCTGTAGGTCAGTGCACCATTTCAGCTATAGAAAGGCCACTGACTGACCACTCCAGGCCAATTCCAGACTGCAGAACCAGGTACGTAACTTGCTGTGCTTTCAGAGCTTGGGCACATATATGGAAGCTTTAAAAATAAGCTATGAAAGATGCATGATAAGACAAAATAGATTTGGCAGGGCTGCTAGGAATTCATGGGGACATGGCCAATGAGGTCACAGGACCACGGCCAGTTCTGTTCCCCCCACCATCCTTCTCCCTTACAAAGATACTGTGGACACTTTATACTTAGAACCTAAACTGAAAAGAGTTTTACTGCAGTTCAGAAGGGGTCCCCAGTCATAGTTGCTTCTCTGCTGGGAGAAAAGTTATGTAGTCTCTACCTGTTCTGATTCTCTCCTTATATTCCTCCTTTGCAAAGAAACAGTGGATACTTAAGCATTCAGGTTTCATTTATACATAACACCTAACTAAGAGTGCAATCCAGTACATGTCTACTCAGAAGTAAGCTACACTGGATTTAATAGTACTCCCATGTAAGCATGTATTAGATTGCAGCCTAAGTGTCTTACCTTGGTTCAGAATTGCTGTCACAATTTCTAGTGTGGTTTCATGACAAATAAATGATATATTTCTCAGAAGTAAGCCCACCTGAATAATCTATGGGAATTCCTTTCTGATAAGTAAGGACAGGATTGCAGTCTGAATTGGTTAATCTTAACCGTGCCACATAGTACTGTTAACAAGGGTTCTTATTAATTTGTATACCTATGGGGAAAGATTATACCCCTCCCTCAGCTTATTTACTTCTATATCTTCTTCCCAGAATGTGGAATAAAGTGGAGGGATATTAAATGGAGTAGGACCTGGGATATCAGCATTAAAATCACAACTCAACCATGAAGTTTACTGTGTGACTGTGGGCCAGTCAATGACTCTCAACCTAACCTATCCCACAGAGTTGCTGTGAGAATAATATGGGGAAAGGAGACCCTTGAGCTCCTTGGAGGAAAGGTGAAATGGATATACCCAAATTGTAGACCTGCTAAGGTTAGATTCAGTGGCTAGGAGGCAAGGGAAAACTGTAAAACCAGAGCTTAGAGCCAGTAGCTCCATTAACATACACATTACTATAACATGGTTTTTCTGCCTGGAGACAGATGGGTGGGGCCTCCTGGCCATAGCAGTACTTTTGGATTCAGATTGCCTGACTGGTGCAGAGAATTGATTGGCCAGAGCACTGGAAAATTATAGAAAGAGCCTCTCTCAGTTCAAATGGATCATGGAAGGATGTGTGGGACAGGAAAGAGTGTGGCTTTGAGATTTGGGGGGAATCGTAAAAAGTTTCCTTGGCATTTCATTTGGTAGGGCTTAACCCTGGCTGCTCTAATGGACCAGCCTCCACTGTATGCAACAATACTAATGTGATAATCCACACATAGATATTCACACAGATATACGTAAGAGCTAATTAGAAAAAAATAAAGTTTGGAAAAATGTCTGAGGAGAAGCTATTATGTGACAAGTATGCAGTGGAAACATCCCTGAAACTGAGGCTATACTTCCAATACTACCTTATTTTACCCTGATTTACAAAACAGGAAATCACTAATTATACTGAAGTGAATAATTATATAATCGTCTGTTTTGTATTCCTTGGACTATTAACATTTCTGATACAGCCTAGTATCTTCATGGTGCTGAGCAGAGACTCCTTTGCTGACAATCTCAGCTCCACCTCATTCAGCACTCATTCATATTAACAGCAATGAATGACCCAGGTAATCATACATGTCTAGAGGTTCCAAACACCGTGACCAATATACTGTAATTGTAAATACATTCTAGGCCAGCTGCTGAAATGATATAGTTTGTTTGAAGTATGTTGAGAAGCAGGACTATAGTCCATATATAGTGCTGGAAACTAGATGTACTCTTGTCATATATCAAATCCATTATGTAGACTTAAACTGGGCTAATTTGTCCTCTGTCATTGTGTTTCCAGTTGTGAACACAGACACTGGGGATTGTATTCAATGTATAATTTTGGAAATTGTTCCATCAGCGCAAACTTTTCTACTTGCTTGACAGAATGATCTCCCCTCTTCTCCCACACACACTGTTCTGGGGAGTTCTCCCGAGTCTCCAGATCAGGTTTGGGGAGAGCACGGGGAGAGGAAAGGGGAGGTGTAACTCTCCACTAGCACGAATCCTTGCAGGAATACAATCCTGGGCCAACAGGCAAGCATTTCAGCTTCCTGTCTGAACATGTAGAAAAAGGCACAGACCAACATCTTTTGCAGATGTAACATTCCCCCATGTGGTCTGTAGTAGAAGATGTATTGTGGTCCAGACTACATGTGACATTACTCACATGTTTAAACAAACATACTTAAGATAGATGCTTTTATTTAGGAGAAAAAAACAGGTATCTCCAAAAGTGCTGCTTACGGCAAACAGCACTTTGGGAGGCAAATGTAAGCCAGGTAGGGGGTGCAGTTTTGAGCAGAAAACCTGTGCAAGGCCCCAATCCAGATCATCTGCTTTCCCCCAAAATAAAGTGGTTGAAACATGTTACTAATGCTATGTATAGTTTGGCCCTCAATCAGCAGATAACTCACTATAGTTTTTTTCTATAGTTAGAACAGTTGCCACAATGCATTGAATTACTAGCTTATACATGGGAAGACTTCAATATACAGATCACAGCTTTTGAAATAATGATAAACCTGTGCTGGCCAAGCTGGAGAAGACTGAGAAGAAAGTACAGAACAAGCCCAGTAACCAGCTGCAATAGGAATACAAATTATTGTTATTCCTTTAATAGGAATAGAAATGAATTCTGGCCAATATCTGATATGACCCTTTAAATCACTTTAAAAAATAAAGCTCTACTAGCTTTTAAATGCAGGATGATGAGTAAGTACACACTTTTGCTGAAACAGAAAAAAAACTAGTAGAATTTTGATTGTATTGCAGTATCGCTATAAACTTAATGAACCATCTCTAGTTGAATGCTTTAAAATTGGGTCAAAGCTAAAAAGAATAGAGATGGTAATGCAATACATACAGGGAGAGGCTGAAATTCACAGAAGGCTTACTCTGAAATAGTCCCATTGAGAGGAAGCTTCCAGTCACTCTTCCAAACTCTGCATCACAAGGAAGTGCCAAAGCACAGCATATAAGAATACTTCTACTGCATTTATTCTATTTATTTATTCATTCTATTTATTCAATAAAAAAACCCAAACCCAAACTTCTAAAGCACAATTGTTTTCAGTTGCAGAGTGTTGAGTACTTGCTTAATTCTCAATTGAAATGAATGGCCCCTAGAAGTACTTTGTCTGAATTATACCGCGTAATTACCTCTGTGTCGTGGTTCCTGCCCAAAACATGGCAGCAAGTACAATTCCTTTAAGTAAGGAAGTGATACATTACTGTGTTAAAGCAGATTAGCAGTACAAACTCAGCAGCATAGGAAAAGCCGGATACAGCCCAGGACCTCTTACAAGGTGAAGGGTTAGCAGGACTAAGTCCAGTCTAAGAGCAACAACCAAGATTCACAAGTGCAAGATCAGTTACAAGAATGTCAAGGCAGCAGGAGAGCTGCAACGTTCTTCCAACAAGTTTCCCAACCTACCTGCCAAGCTTTTAAGCAGAGGTGGAGATGCCTAGCTACTCATGACAATCCCTGCTCTTGAGGAAATTCCTGGCTTGTAGGTGGGTACTATGTCTAGAGGAACGCATGTATCCTCTTTTCTCTTGATGCACCATCTCTCTCTGGAAGACAATGCTGGTCCCACCTTTAACTGCTCCCTCTCCATTACATGAAACTGCATCCTGGAGCCCTCCCCATTCCCCAGTGGGGAAACAGCCTCCACAGTCTCTCACAGCCCCCCTTAGAAGCCTCTGGAACACCTACTTCAACAACAGAGGTAGACAAGTCTGGAAGCAGGGAAGCTGTTCCATCAACTGAACTCTGCTTCACTGTCTCATCCCCCTCTTCCTCCTATTCACTGTTCTCTTCCTCTGCTAGTCTGCCACTCCTGATCTGAATCATTGTACTCAGAGGAGCTCATGACACTGTTTTCAATGTTTAGGCTGTTAATGCTGTGGCTTATGTAACCAAAACAGCATGCATGCGCACCAACACACACACACACACACACACACACACACACACACACACACACACACACACACACACACACACACACACACACACACACACACACACACACACACACACACACACACACACACACACACACACACACACACACACACACACACACACACACACACACACACACACACACCCCCACCCACCCACCCACCCACCCACCCAGAAGGGAGGCATCAACAGGCTGAGGCAAATCCAAAGGTTTGCAGGAATACATAAAAAAATAGGGGGGTAGAGTTCTGAGTGGTGAAAACCCCCAAACCAGCTCATTGTGGCCTGACTATGCTCCACATACTGACTGACTTTTAAGGACAAGGAACAGAAAACAAGGTGGGAGGGACAATGGAATGGAACCCTATCAGAGAGGGCAAGGCTCCATGGCACCCTAAATAGGAGCACTCATCACTGCAACATTTTTTTTTGCAAGCAACATTTTTGATTTAACAGGAATACACATTGTCTTTGTAATTGCAAAAATGTGCACTACCCATCCAACATTCTACCATTGCTAATCCTGTCATACATAATGGCATCTAACTACTATTATAGTAAGCATAACAACAGCAACAGAATCAGCCATGGAATCATTGCACAGATGTATGACTGTACATATAAAGAAATATGCTTCCACTTCCCTCCTGTTTTTATCTTCTTTACTTGTTTACTTTTCTTAGACTTAAATATTGATGTTAATATATTATCGCACTAGTGTAAAATTGGCAGAACATAATCCTTTATGGTATTGCACTGACTAATTGTTGTGTCTATTCCTCAGTAAGTATCTGGCTGCATGAAAAAAATTTTAGGATTAGACTGAAAACCTCTGAGCACACATGGATTATCTTTAGATGATATTCCCTATGGGTGATTATGTTCAGTATTCAGAATAATACGTATCAGCAGGCTTCTGCCTAAGATGTACCAAGACAATAATTTCCCTACCTCTCCGAAATTCTGTTTTGCCTCTTCAAGAATTGAGGGATTTAGTAGTTGTAATGACTTACATTGCTCAGCACAACAGATAATGTGGGAATCGAACTTGTGTTCTAAAGAACAACAAAATCCTCAGACTAGCCTCAAGCATGTTGGGACAATACATCAGTTAATTTATTTCCTGAAATTGACACTGTTTTCTGCACTTTGCAGAAAACAGTAGCCTAAAGCCCCACCCACAAATAAACTTAGAAACAAATGCTATTTCATGTCTGCAGATGCAGAAGAAATGTACAACAACAAATTATACTGTGAATGATTACACATTATATACATATTAATGCAATAAAGAACAGAAATACTATTATTATTACTACTGATGATAACATGAATAAAGCTTAAACTAGTTTGCCATGGCTTATTTTTCAGAATTAGCATGACATCATGGGGGCCACCATGTTGGAAACAGCTCTCTATAGTCAAATTCTCCCTGGCAGTGTTGTGAAGAGTATTAAAATGCTACAGGAATACAGGAAGAGTCTAGTGTGGGTGACTGAGAGATTCAGGCAAAACTTTTACCACAGAGGCAGCATTTTACATAACATATGCACTGTAGAAAGACTGCTATGGCTTCATGAAGTTTATTGAAATAAACCACTATAAACAAACAAAATTTCTGTTAGTCAAATAATACAGAATATAGAATTAATGGTAAGAACAACTTGGACTATTCCATTGAACTTCAAAAGATGGTTTCTATCAGTATTTATTCTTTTTCAGTTTACGCAGAGAATTTCCTAGCGTCCAATTCCATATGCTCCTTTTACAAAATGGCTGTCAGCTATTCTATTTCATTACTGCATGGTTTTTAAAATTATTGACACACTAAGGCAACAACTCTATGTATATGCATTTTAAAATAAGACCCATTAAATGGACTTCCAAGAAAAGATTTATATGATCACGATTGCAAATATCAGCTGCCTATGGAGGAGTACCCTCAGCTATGATATAGCCAGTGTGGTGTAGTGGTCAGAGCAGCCTTTCCCAACCAGTGTGCCTCCAGATGTTGCTGGACCACAACTCCCATCAGCCTCAGCCAGCATTGCCAATGGTCAGGAAAGATGGGAGTTGTGATCCAACAACATCTAGAGGCACACTGGTTGGGAAAGGCTGGGTTAGAGTGTCGGAGTAGGGCCTAGGAGACCAGGGTTGAAATCCCCATTCAGCTATGAAGCTCAGTGGGTGACCTTGCACCAGTCGCTGCCTCTCAGCCTAACCTCCACGAGCTAGAGCCTGCTCCACGAGCTAGAGGGAGCCCCAGCTGACAAAGCGTCAAGGCGAGTTAAGCAGCAGAGCGAGTTCGGCAGCAGGGCGAGGCGGCCAGGGCCCCTCACTCTGCCCGTCTGTTCCCTGACCTCAACTAAACCGCAGTCTCCAACCCATTGACGTAATAAACCTTAAACAAAACTATGCAGGTAAGAAGCCAGCAGGGGTGTGGGGGCTTTCCAGTGTTTTGCACCGCCTGCAGCATGTACGACTATCTGCCTGTTGGACAGAAGTCGTGGGTGTGCTCTAGGTGCAATGAGCTCCTGGCTCTCCGGGAACGACTTCATTTCCTTGAGGCCAAGGTGGCGGACCTGGAAAAGCTGAGAGAGGCAGAGAGGTGTGTGGAGGAGGCCTTCAGGGACGTTATAGCTGTGTCCCACTCCAACGATGATAGCTCTCCTGCTATCATGGAGAACGATGGTCTTGGGGAAGGAGAGCATCCAGCTGAGGAAGAGGGAAACGATCCCTTAGAAGGGACCCATTCCTTGGGGGATGAGCAGCTATCCTCTCGTGCCGAGGATATATCTCCAGGGGGTGGAGGGATCCTTGTAGTGGGTGATTCGATCATTAGGAACATAGACAGTGGGGTGTGTGATGGGCGTGTAGACCGCAAGGTGCTTTGCCTGCCTGGTGCGAAGGTTGCGGATATCGCCCGTCGTTTAGATAGTTTGGTAGACAGTGCTGGGAAGGAGTCAGTGGTCGTGGTGCACGTTGGCACCAACGACATGGGGAAATGCAGCCGTGAGGTCCTGGAAGCAAAATTTAGGTTGCTAGGTAGGATGCTGAAAGCCAGGACCTCGAAGGTGGCTTTCTCTGAAATGCTACAAGTTCCACGCGCAGGACCAGCCAGACAGGCCCAGCTTCGCAGTCTCAATGCGTGGATGAGACGATGGTGTTGGGTGGAAGGGTTTGGATTTGTTAGGCACTGGGGAACATTTTGGGACAAGCCGGGCCTGTACAAAAGGGACGGGCTCCACTTGAACCAGAATGGAACCAGACTGCTGGCACTTAAAATTAAAAAGGTAGCAGAGCAGCTTTTAAACTGACTGAGGGGGGAAACCCGACAAGAGCTGAGAAAGGTCCGGTTCGGAATAAACCTCCCCCCTGGGATGAAAACCAAAGAAATGATGACATTTTAAAAGGGGTAGGCCTAGAAGTAGGCATTGTGAGAGCAGGGGCACAGGATATAAATTCAGAAGAGCAAAATTACCACAGGCCTAACCACAAGTGCCAAAGACACTTGAAGAGAGACACTGCTTACAAGTGCCTGTACGCTAATGCTAGGAGCCTCCGAACCAAGATGGGAGAACTGGAGTGCTTGGTCTTAGAGAAGAGCATTGATATAGTGAGCATAACCGAGACCTGGTGGAATGGAGAAAACCAGTGGGATACGGTTATCCCTGGATATAAACTATATCGGAAGGACAGGGAAGGACGTATTGGTGGCGGAGTCGCTCTATACATGAAAGAAGGCATTGAATCCAGCAAGCTCGAAACCCCAAAAGAGGCAGACTCCTCCACAGAATCGTTGTGGGTGGTGATACCGTGCCCCAGGAGGGACTTAATACTGGGAACGATCTATCGTCCCCCTGATCAAAATGCTCAGGGAGACCTTGAGATGAGATATGAAATTGAGGAAGCATCCAAACTAGGAAATGTGGTAGTAATGGGTGACTTCAACTACCCGGACATAGACTGGCTGCATATGTGTTCCAGTCATGACAAAGAAGCAAAGTTTCTAGATATTCTAAATGACTATTCCCTAGATCAGTTGGTCATGGAACCGACCAGAGGGACGGCAACCCTGGACTTAATCCTCAGTGGGGACCGGGACCTGGTGCGAGATGTAAGTGTTGTTGAACCGATTGGGAGCAGTGACCACAGTGCTATTAAATTAAACATACATGTAACTGGCCAATTGCCAAGAAAATCCAACACGGTCACATTTGACTTCAAAAGAGGAAACTTCACAAAAATGAGGGGATTGGTAAAAAGAAAGCTGAAAAACAAAGTCCAGAGGGTCACATCACTCGAAAATGCTTGGAAGTTGTTTAAAAACACTATATTAGAAGCTCAACTGGAATGCATACCGCAGATCAGAAAAGGTACTGCCAGGGCCAAGAAGATGCCAGCATGGTTAACGAGCAAAGTCAAGGAAGCTCTTAGAGGCAAAAAGTCTTCCTTCAGAAAATGGAAGTCTTGTCCGAATGAAGAAAATAAAAAAGAACACAAACTCTGGCAAAAGAAATGCAAGAAGACAATAAGGGATGCTAAAAAAGAATTTGAGGAGCACATTGCTAAGAACATAAAAACCAACAACAAAAAATTCTATAAATACATTCAAAGCAGGAGACCATCTAGGGAGACAATTGGACCCTTGGATGATAAGGGAGTCAAAGGTGTACTAAAGAACGATAAGGAGATTGCAGAGAAGCTAAATGAATTCTTTGCATCTGTCTTCACAGTGGAAGATATAGGGCAGATCCCTGAACCTGAACTAACATTTGCAGGAAGGGATTCTGAGGAACTAAGACAAATAGTGGTAACGAGAGAGGAAGTTCTAAGCTTAATGGACAATATAAAAACTGACAAATCACCGGGCCCGGATGGCATCCACCCGAGAGTTCTCAAAGAACTCAAAGGTGAAATTGCTGATCTGCTAACTAAAATATGTAACTTGTCCCTTGGGTCCTCCTCCGTGCCTGAGGACTGGAAAGTGGCAAATGTAACGCCAATCTTCAAAAAGGGATCCAGAGGGGATCCCGGAAATTACAGGCCAGTTAGCTTAACTTCTGTCCCTGGAAAACTGGTAGAAAGTATTATTAAAGCTAGATTAACTAAGCACATAGAAGAACAAGCCTTGCTGAAGCAGAGCCAGCATGGCTTCTGCAAGGGAAAGTCCTGTCTCAGTAACCTATTAGAATTCTTTGAGAGTGTCAACAAGCATATAGATAGAGGTGATCCAGTGGACATAGTGTACTTAGATTTTCAAAAAGCGTTTGACAAGGTACCTCACCAAAGGCTTCTGAGGAAGCTTAGCAGTCATGGAATAAGAGGAGAGGTCCTCTTGTGGATAAGGAATTGGTTAAGAAGCAGAAAGCAGAGAGTAGGAATCAACGGACAGTTTTCCCAATGGAGGGCTGTAGAAAGTGGAGTCCCTCAAGGATCGGTATTGGGACCTGTACTTTTCAACTTGTTCATTAATGACCTAGAATTAGGAGTGAGCAGGGAAGTGGCCAAGGTTGCTGACGACACTAAATTGTTCAGGGTTGTTAAAACAAAAAGGGATTGCGAAGAGCTCCAAAAAGACCTCTCCAAACTGAGTGAATGGGCAGAAAAATGGCAAATGCAATTCAATATAAACAAGTGTAAAATTATGCATATTGGAGCAAAAAATCTTAATTTCACATATACGCTCATGGGGTCTGAACTGGCGGTGACCGACCAGGAGAGAGACCTCGGGGTTGTAGTGGACAGCACGATGAAAATGTCGACCCAGTGTGCGGCAGCTGTGAAAAAGGCAAATTCCATGCTAGGGATAATTAGGAAAGGTATTGAAAATAAAACAGCCGATATCATAATGCCGTTGTATAAATCTATGGTGCGGCCGCATTTGGAATACTGTGTACAGTTCTGGTCGCCTCATCTCAAAAAGGATATTATAGAGTTGGAAAAGGTTCAGAAGAGGGCAACCAGAATGATCAAGGGGATGGAGCGACTCCCTTACGAGGAAAGGTTGCAGCATTTGGGGCTTTTTAGTTTAGAGAAAAGGCGGGTTAGAGGAGACATGATAGAAGTGTATAAAATTATGCATGGCATTGAGAATGTGGATAGAGAAAAGTTCTTCTCCCTCTCTCATAATACTAGAACTCGTGGACATTCAAAGAAGCTGAATGTTGGAAGATTCAGGACAGACAAAAAGAAGTACTTCTTTACTCAGCGCATAGTTAAACTATGGAATTTGCTCCCACAAGATGCAGTAATGGCCACCAGCTTGGAAGGCTTTAAAAGAAGATTAGACAAATTCATGGAGGACAGGGCTATCAATGGCTACTAGCCATGATGGCTGTGCTCTGCCACCTTAGTCAGAGGCAGCATGCTTCTGAAAACCAGTTGCCGGAAGCCTCAGGAGGGGAGAGTGTTCTTGCACTCGGGTCCTGCTTGCGGGCTTCCCCCAGGCACCTGGTTGGCCACTGTGAGAACAGGATGCTGGACTAGATGGGCCACTGGCCTGATCCAGCAGGCTCTTCTTATGTTCTTATGTTCTTAACCTACCTCACAGGGTTGCTGTGGGGATTAAGTTAGGAGGGGGAGAACCATGTACGCCAGTTTGAGCTCCTTGGAGAAAAAGTGGGATATATATGCAATAATAGATAAATAGACAGACAGACGGACAGACATCAAAACCTAGCTTGAGATCCAGGGTAGCATTTGGGTCCTCCAGCTGTTTGTACATGGCTGATGTGATTGTGGCACCTCAATGAGTAGAAGGGCTCTCTAGTGCACTGAGCAGCTTGAGTTGGGTTGCTTTTCCCATGAGTGGTGTTATATTCCCACATGAAGTCTGTATGCCTAGAGTGAGAGGTGTTGTATGCTGATGTGAAGTTAATCTGAGGAGTTTTTGAACAGTTCACATTGTCATCCTTTCACTGGTCTGTGAAAGGAGCTCACAATGATGAGAGGGGGAAAACCCCTCCAATCTCAGCAAACACTAATGCCTCCTGGGGAAGGGAAGGCTGCTTCTCAGGAGGCTATTCTGTGTCCATTTTGGCTTGGGTAGATGTAGATATCATCCATATACAGATATAGTTTAAATGGCCTTGATAGTGAAGCTGTCTGTCCAGATCTTTCATGAGAGAGTGGATAAAGTCTGCCTACTGGTGTGTTGTTTATCTTGGCCACTGATGCTTGTCTAGAACAGTGATGCCACTGCCCACAGTGTACCCAGGGGCAACATCTCTTCTATCCAGGAGTATAGTGGCTATTTTATCTTAGAATGGCATGATGTGTAGTTCTATCCTAGAGCAGTTAAGTATGAATGGTGACTTTGTTGTTTGCATGTTTATTTGTTTGTTTTAAAAAGAGTGTTCATCTTCTCAAGGAACTTGTGAGCTGCATGATTAACCCCACTCTCGTCTATTGCTTTGGAGAACCAGTTATATACTACCTACTACTCTAGAGTTCTTGTGCATCTCCAGAATGATTCATAGGTCAACAAAGATGCTTAAATACTTTGGCCCTTTTCCCTGGGATGCCAGCAGCTTGGAATCCTGGGTGTCCTCAGCAACAATAGAGGTAGTCTGCAAGAGAAGAGTCCTGCATGCCAATAACTGAGCTGTTGTGAGTCAGTGAAATCTACTATGCCAGATTCTAACACAGTGTAATTTAAATTATATTTTCAATTATTAGTTACATTATTATGAAACTAAAAAAGCTGAAATTAACATGACCTTGAAAGCTTTAATGGAAAAGATAAAACCTGAATGAGATGGTGTTATTCTCAAGGCTCTTCAATCTAACACAACCTCAATTAATATTAGTAATTTTTCCACTGCTGAAATATTTTGTGTCTATGACTACAATTCAAATGCAGACCACATTTGAACAGTATTGATGTTTTAATAACTATTTTTTTAAAAAAAAGATATTAATGTCTATTTTCATCCTGGAAAATGACCATTTCATAGTGTACCATTTTTTTAGCCATTTCAATCTTTTGTAGCCAGACTTCTGAGAAAAAAAAGTTGGCATAGGCTGAATTCACACTGTACATTTATCCCACTATTATTCCACTTTAAACAGTCATGGCTTCCCCCAAATAATCCTGGGACGTGCAGCTTGTGAAGGGTGCTGAGAGTTGTTAGGAGACACTCTATTCTCCTCACAGACCCTCAGCTCCCAATTCCCTGGGAAGAGGGATTGATCATTAAATAACTCGGGGAATTGTAGCTCTCTGAGGGGAATCGGGGTCTCCTAACAACTCTCAGCACCCTTCACTAACTATCCTTCCCAGGATTCTTTTGGGGAAACCACAACTGTTTAAATTGGAATAATAGTGGAATAGATGTATGGTGTGAATGTGGTCGTATATACTTTAACACACATCCATGAAGTTATTATAATAGTGCAATCTACCAAAAGGTCTTGTTGATATTGACACCAAAAGAATTAAGAAAATTACTTATTTAAATAGTGCTATTATGTGTGCGTGAAACTTTACAAATAAAACAGAAATAAAAGACAGGTCCAGCATAGGGATATATTTATTTATTGAATGCCACTTTTATATACTGCTTTCTGTCAGAAAGTGACATCAAGAGTAGTTTACATATGGCAATCAAAATCATATAAATGCAAATCCTAAAATACAATTTAAAACCACAACAATAAAACAATTATAATCTATAGCAATACCAGGAGACCAGAATGGAAATAGCCTAAAAACAAAATCCTAGAGTTGGAAGGGCCTATAAAGCCATTGAGTCCTACCTCTTGCTCAATGCAGGAATCCAACTTAAAGCATACCCACCATGGTCCCTGAAAGCTTGGGAAAACAAAAATGTCTTCCTCATACAGTGAAATCCCAACAGTGTCAAAGGGGTCTGTGCATCTACTGGGAAAGAGTTCCATAACTGGGGCACAACTTGGGAAAGGGCCTGTTTTATGTCCCTGTGCTATGAAATACACTCATAAACAGCCCCCCCCCCCATCAATTTCAGGATTCCTGTTGGATGGTATGGAGAGAGGAGCTCTGACAAATATAGCCCAAGCTGTTAAGGGCTTTATATGCTAATGTTAGCACCTTGAATGGGTCCCAGTAACACATAGGCAGCAGTGCATATTCTGCAAAACTAGTGTTATGCTATATCAGCCAGAAGTGCTGGTCTTCACTCTTGCAGCAGCATTCTGCCCTTGCTGTAGTTTATGGGCCATCTTCAAGCCAGCCCTATATATAATTCATTTCAGTATCTAAATGGGCAGTAACCAGAACATGCAAGGCTATACTGATCCAGGAATCGCAGTCGTTGGCAAACCAGCTGGATACATGTACTCCATGCCACCAAGAACTAAATCCAGGAATTCCCGCAGACTGCATACCTGCTGTTTTAGAGGGAGTGTAACATGATCTAGAACCCCCAATTCCTGGATATGAAAACAGCCCATCAAGAGTGCTTCTATCTTGTCAGGATTCAGCTTCAATTTGTTGGCCCTTATCCAACCCATCACTGCCTCCAGGCAGCAGTTCAACACCAATACAGCTTCATTTAGATCAGATGGTATAGAGAAGTAGAGGTGGCTGACATTCACAACCAAGTCACAAGTCCCCAGATGACCCCCTTGATGACTGATGGTAGTTATTTAAATTCTTAGGATTCAGGGAAGGCCTCTTGAGGAGGGGGCATACCACTGCCTCTTTCAAGGCAGAAGGAACTATCTCTTCCCACAACAAGGCCCTGATCACAAACACACAATAACCACCCAATCATTCCCCTTTGTCTAGTTTGATCTACCTAGGTCTTGGCTAGATAGAAGCAGCCAAGATAGGCAAAGGTCAAGACAGCATGTAGTTGGCTGAGCCTGCCAAATGTCTTGTCCATGACCTCAGGATGCAACAACTGAAACTGATCCCACCCAACAAGACCAGACAGTTTTCTTGGTGCCTTTATTGAGATTATATTAAACAGCATGGTCAAGGTGAGAGCAAAGGTGAGTGATTTTATCCCTGAAGTGCCTTGAAAATTTGTTGGAGCAGGCCACAGAGGCTTCAGATGTTACCAGTTGTAAACCAGAGATCACTCTCTCACACACCACTCCGAAAAACTCTGCTGCATGCCTGCTTGAGAATGTAATGGTGGCAGAGAAGTAAGCTTTCTCCATCACCGCCACTACCACGACAGGCACAATTATGTGCTCTAACCTGTGCTTGGCTGACTTCACTACATGATTTACACCATTTCAACTCTAGCAGCTATTTGACTGACACTGGCTAGAGAACCAGGGAGTATTTTGGGCTCCACAGTGCTGTAGTGGGTACTTAGGGGTAATCATGTTAATGGTCTTGTCCAACTTGCTGTTCCACAGAGACCAGAGTCTTGACAGGACCCTCAGACAGGTTAAACAGGTAATCCCCCAGAGCATTCTGAAATTCCTGGGATTCCATAAGTCTGGGATGGGCCATCTTAATCAGTCCACCATCTCGGGGGAGAGCAGTATGAATTCCAACTTCATCAGGAAGGGGTCTGTCCATGACATTGGTGCAAGAATTACACACGCAACACTAAACCTGATCTGTGGCAAAAATTAGGGCAGAGTATGACCTGGAACATGTGTTGGCCCATAATGAGGTATGAAACAGAGATAAGGAGGACAAGGCTATAGAGGCTTTGAAGATAGACAAGGTGTTTGTGCTAGATCCAGGAGTGGGTAAGAAGCCACTGTAGGCATTTAAGGATTTATAAATAACAATAAATAAGAATATATATTACATGGTCTGAGAGATATGATTATTTTGGCAGGAGAGTTCTGGATAGCAGTAAGAGGGCAAAAGTGTTACATCATAAATCCAAAGAAGAGAACATTGCAGTTGTCAAAGAGTAAGAGAACCAGTTTTTGTAGGAAGTGGAAAAGGAGCGGAGCTCAGGGTTCTTGTCTGAACTACAGTGTGGATGGTAATGTAGTCAATGGATACAGAGAGTATTTGAAAAGAGACTGATTTTTAAAAAAGATGTTTGGTTTTGAACAAACTGAGCTTGAGATGACGACAAAATATCCAAGAAATTTGGGATGGGACTGTATGGTAATGTAAGAGAAAGTTGTGATGTACAGAGGTAAAGCTAGTTAAAAACGAAACTTTAGAGAGAGATAACCAAAGCGTTAAACAGACTTGGAGAACTTCAACAAAGAGGAAATAGCTTTTTCACTCTCTTGTTCCCCAGCAACAGGTATTCAGAGGCATGCCACCACTCATCCTCGAGGGAGTGTATAGCTATCTAAAATTCGTAATATGGTTTGCTTGTTCCTCTCTCTTGTCCTTTATGCTCTAGCTCTGTACAGGTAGAGCTAAGAATCTTCATTATTAATTAATGTGGTAAGCACAGGTTGTTGTGACTACATGCATGAAAAAAATGCATGGAAGAAAAAACATACATATTCTCATTTTTGTCCCACTAAAATACAAGCATTAAACACCCACATAATTGTTCTTATTGCTCCTTTAGGAAAAGGTCACAGAACAGTTTCAAAGACAATTTTCAAGAATATTCTTTTAATAATCATGATGTTTTGAGTTATTCTTTTTAATAGTATGAGGTCAAACTTTGATATATTTCCAGTTTTGCACTGTTATGGGCAACATATTCTCTGTCTGCAAGAATTTTGCCATTTGTGGTATTCAACACAAGTTCTACTCAGAGTAGATGCATTGACATTAATAAATATGACTTAACTTGGGTTCATTAAGCTCAGTGGGCTTACTCTATACAGGGGAGTGCAGGTGGCAAGATGTGAACGAGTGGACAGCCACTCACCCTACTTTAGATTACGGTTCCCAGGTGTCTGGTTTTTGCCCAGAGACTCTGGTTTTTGTGGCTCCTCTCTGGATCTCTGGGTGAGTCGCCTTAATCTCTGTACTCTTAGTTTTCATTTAAAAAAAAATGTTTCTAGGTGGCCTGGTTCAAAAGACATAAACCAAAATGTCAGCCCCCTTCCCGCAACTTCTGTTAGTGCCAGCGGATCTAATCCCTGCCCTTTCCGTTTTTTAGCCAATAAGTGAAGTCAGGATTGTGATTGACAATAACAAATAGCTAAACCTCATTTCAGGTTCTGAGAACAGTTTCCTTTTCCTCCTTGTCTCACATCAGGAATTCAGTAAATATATAGCATTCAGCAGTATAAAGAGTACAAATAAGTAATAATTGTTAAGTGGTTCCACCGGCATCATGATTTTTGGTTGTATATACATGTACATGCCTAATGAACTTCTCTCTGAGGCATTTACATTGATGAAAGCTGATCGCTCATTTGAGGGTATTTCTTGCCAGCCTGCATTGTAAGTGATAAGATTGTTTTATAGATTTTATATGTATGATTTCATATGTTCTTGAAAGTAATTTGTTCCTGTCTTTTTATCTACAGCCCCTGATGAAGGCCTAAAAACTAATCAGCTGAAATGCGTCGGGCTTTGATTATATAATAAATATATATTTTTCTAGCATCTTGGGTTCTGCCCCTCTTTCTCCCCTAGTTTTAGATGCTAGCCACTTCCTGTTGTTGCTCAACTTAAAAGGCTTGTTGAAAGAGGAAGATCTTCAGTAGGCGCCAAAAAGGTATCGGAGATGGCGCCTGTCTAATATTAAGGGTAGGGAATTCCAAAGGGTAGGTGCCGCCACACTAAAGGTCCATTTCTTATGTTGTGCGGAACGAACCTCCTGATAAGATGGTATCTGCAAGAGGCCCTCACCTGCAGAGCACAGTGATTAACTGCGTATATAAGGGATAAGACAGTCTTTCAGGTATCCTGGTCCCAAGCTGTATAGGGCTTTGTGCACCAAGACTAGAAACTTGAACTTGGCCCGGTAGCAAATGGGCAGCCAGTGCAATTCTTTCAGCAGCGGGTGACATGTTGGCGATACCCTGCCCCAGTGGGCAATCTTGCCGCTGCACTTTGCACTAGCTGAAGCTTCCAGATTAACTTCAAGGGCAGCCCAACATAGAGTGAATTACAGTAATCGAGACTAAAGGTTACCAGTGCGTGGACAACAGTGGTCAGGCTATCCCAGTCCAGAAACGTCCACAGCTGTCTTACCAGCTGAAGCTGGTAAAAGGCACTCCTAGCCACTGACGTCACCTGGGCCTCTAGAAACAAAGATGGATCCAGGGGCACCCCCGGACTACTGACCTGCTCTTGCAGAGGGACTACAACCCTATCCAAAGCAGGCAATTGATCAATTATCTGAACTCAGGAACCACCAACCCATAGTGCCTCCATCTTGCTAGAATTCAGACTCAGTTTATTGGCTCTCATCCAGCCCATCACAGGCAGTGGTCTAGGGCTTGCACAACCTCTCCCGATTCAGATGTTACAGTGATATAGAGCTGGGTATCACCAGCGTACTGCTGACACCTCACACGAAATCTCCTGATGACCGCTCCCAAGGTCTTCATATAGATGTTAAACAGCACGGAGGGCAAATGGTACCTTCCAGCTCTTCACAGCACAACTGCCAGGGGGCCAAAATACAATCACCTAATCCTATTATCTGAAAGCGACCTTGGAGATAGAATCTGAACCACTGTAAAACAGTGCCTCCAATACCCATCTCACCAAGTTGCCCAGAAGGACACCATGGTCAATATTATCAAAAGCCACTGAGAGATCAAGTAGAGTAACAGGGTTGCACTCCCCCTGTCCTCCCGATAAAATTCATCCATCAAGGCAACTTTTTTTTTTAACTAGATTTTTATACCGCCCGACTAGCATTAGCTCTCTGGGCAGTGTACAACAAAATATAGAAATACGAAAACATCTCAAAATCTCATAATAAATACAGCATAAACATATATAAAAACAAGGAATCAGAAACAATTACAACAAAATTTAAAACTAAAACAAGTTACATATTAAAACGCCATAGCAAAGAGAAAGGTCTTAACCTGGCGCCGAAAGGACAACAATGTAGGCGCCATACGCACCTCTTCGGGGAGACTGTTCCACAATTCTGGGGCCACCACTGAGAAGGTCCTAGATCTTGTCACCGCCCTCCGAGCCTCCCTATGAGACAGAACTTAGAGGAGGGCCTTCGATGTAGAGCGTAGTGTACGGGCAGGTTCATATCGGGAGAGGCGTTCCGACAAGTATTGTGGTCCCGCGCCGTATAGGGCTTTATAGGTTAAAACCAACACTTTGAATCTAGCCCGGAAGCATACTGGCAGCCAGTGCAAGCGAGCCAGAACAGGTGTTATGTGTTCCGACTGCCTGGTCCCCGTTATTAATCTGGCCGCCGCATTTTGGACAAGCTGTAGCTTCCGAACTGTCTTCAAAGGCAGCCCTACGTAGAGCGCATTGCAGTAATCCAGTCACGAGGTTACCAGAGCATGTATGACTGATGTTAGGTCCTCCCTGCTCAGATAGGGACGTAGCTGGGCCACCAGCCAAAGCTGGTAGAAAGCATTCCGTGCCACCGATGCCACTTGGGCCTCAAGTGACAGGGAAGGATCTAAAAAGACTCCCAGACTACGAACCCGGTCCTTTAGGGGGAGTGTAACCCCATCCAAGACAGGGTGTATATCCACCATCCGATCAGGGAAGCCGTTCACCAGCAGCATCTCAGTCTTGTCTGGATTGAGCTTCAGTTTGTTAGTTCTCATCCAGTCCATTATCGCAGCCAGGCAACGGTTCAGCACATTGACAGCCTCACCTGAAGAGGATGAAAAGGAGAAATAGAGCTGCGTGTCATCAGCGTACTGGTGGCAACGCACTCCATAGCTCCTGATGACCGCACTCAACGGCTTCATATAGATGTTGAAAAGCATGGGAGACAGAACCGAACCCTGCGGGACTCCACATTGCAGAGACCACGGTGTCGAGCAATGTTCCCCAAGCACAACCCTCTGGAGACGACCCGCTAAGTAGGAGCGGAACCACTGCCAAACAGTACCCCCAACTCCCAACTCCCCAAGCCTCTCCAGAAGGATACCATGGTCGATGGTATCAAAAGCCGCCGAGAGATCAAGGAGGATCAACAGAGTTACACTCCCTCTGTTCCTCTCCCGACATAGGTCATCATACAGGGCGACCAAGGCTGTCTCAGTGCCGAAACCGGGCCTAAACCCCTATTGAAACGGATCTAGATCATCAGTTTCATCCAATAGTGCCTGGAGCTGGCCAGCAACCACTCGTTCCAAGATCTTGCCCAGGAATGGAACATTTGCTACTGGTCTGTAGCTGTTGAAATTTTCCGGGTCCAAGGAAGGTTTTTTCAGGAGTGGTCTTACTGCCACCTCCTTCAGACAGCCAGGGACCACTCCCTCTCGTAAAGAGGCATTTATCACTTTCCTGGCCCAGCCAGATGTTCCATCCCTGCTAGCTTTTATTAGCCAAGAGGGGCAAGGATCTAGTACCGATGTGGTTGCACGTACCTGTCCAAGCACCTTGTCCACGTCCTCGAGCTGAACCAACTGAAACTCATCCAATAAAACATGACAAGACTGCGCTCCGGATGCCTCATTCAAATCATCTGCTATAAACTGGGAGTCTAAGTCCCGGCGGATGCATAAGATCTTATTCTGGAAGTGTCCAGCGAACTCATTGCAGCGGACCATCGATGACCCTACCATGTCCTGAGGGCTAGTATAGAGTAACCCTCGGACAACTCTGAACAGCTCTACTGGGCGGGAAAGAGATGACCTAATAGTGGCAGCGAAATATTGTTTTTTTGCCACCCTCACCGCTTCTAAATACTGCTTAGTGGAAACACTTACCAGCGCATGATTGCATCCATCGGGAGTTCGTCTCCACTTCCGCTCAAGCCGTCTCCTATCTTGTTTCATCGCTCTCAGCTCAGGGGTATACCACGGAGCTGTATGAGCTCTACACAGGAGAGGGCGCGCAGGAGCGATTGTATCAACAGCCCGAGTCATCTCCGCATTCCACAGTTCAACCAGGGCTTCGACAGGAGCGCCAGTCTTATCAGCTGGAAAATCCCCCAGAGCCTTTGAAAACCTTCAGGATTCATTAGTCTCCGGGGGCGGAACATTTTAATAGGTCCCCCACCCTTGCAGAGAGGAAAAGCCACTGTAAGTCTAAACTTCAGCAAGCGGTGATCTGTCCATGACAACAGGAGAGATGTAAAACTCCCCACAACCAGATCACCATCCCCATGTCCAGTTGCAAAGACGAGATCTAGAGTATGCCCCGACACATGTGTTGGGCCGCTGACATATTGGGACAGCCCCATGGTTGTCATGGAAGCCATGAAGTCCCCGGATAAAGTAGCCTCAGCGTGGATGTTGTGATCCCCCAGTACCAGTAGTCTGGGGGATCTCAACAGCACCTCCAAGACCACTTCCGTCAGCTCAGTTAGGGAAGCCGTTGGGCAGCAAGGTGGGCGGTACACCAACAAGATTCCCAATCTGTCCCTCTGACCCAACACTAGGTGCAAACACTCCAGGCCAGTAATTGCATGGACATGGTGCTTGATGAGTGAGATGGAACTCTTATAGACCACAGTGACCCCACCTCCCCGACCCTCGGATCTACCATGATGCTGAACCAAGTACCCTGGTGGGCAAAGCTGAGAAAGACTAACTCCTCCCTGCTCACCCACCCGGGTCTCGGTTATGCATGCCAGATCGGCCGCCTCATCCACAATCAAATCATGGACGAGGGAGGATTTATTTTGTACCGATCTGGCATTTAAAAGCAGCAACTGGAGATCCGAGAGTTGGCTGATAGGACAACCGACAACCCTGCAGGTGTGAGAAGGACCGGAACAAGGCACAGCCATTACATGTCTGGGCCGCATTCCCCTTACCTGGCACGTCCTTCTCACAATGCCATACCTCCCTCTGCCCGTCACTACACTAATTGGGGCCCCCTCCAGTCCCCCCGATGGGCAAGAAAACCTCTTTCCTAGGCACATGATAAAACTTAAATACCATAAACTTATAAACAATAAAATGACACTATATACAAACACACACTCTCATACACATCAAACACACTTACATATACATATCAAGGACCAAACATACATATATACATTCATAGCCAAGCACATCCACACACTCCCACACACAGTACAACAGGTACTGATGCCAAAGGCCTTCTTCTTCAAACGAAAGGGCCTCATCGTCAGACAACACTAAAGATGATTAAAGGTGTGTCAGATGTATCAGCTGTGTCAGCTAGCCTCTTTGGCGCAGTAGCGCCGCCATCATCAGGAACCAGGCTCCCCCACAAGTTACTCGTGTCTCTCTTGATCCGAAGCAAAGCCGTTGACGCCCAAGATGCCCGACAACGGCAGCGACGAAGAAGTGCAAGCCGCAACGCAAAAGCTGGAACAGCGACAGAGGAACACGAACCACAGCGGAGAAGCACAGGGCCCCAATGGCAGCGGCTAGCACAAGCTCCGAGGGTATGCAAAGCACAGCAGCCAAACGAAACAGACCACAACGCCCAGCCGTACGACAGCGACGTAAGAGGCACAGACCACAGCGGGGAGCAACAGCGGAAAAACAGCGGCAGCGACGGAGCGCCGATGAAGAGAGCATACGCCGCCCAAAGAGGCATAGATCACAGCACCAACGGCAGCAAAACGACTCCAGCCGCCAACGAATCCAAACACAGAGCCAGCAGCAGCGGCAGCGAGGCGCACAACAGCAGCGACGGCGGCGGCGACTAGAGACGCAGGGACACAACAAACAGCCAAGGAGGTAGGAGGCCGCCCTCATCCCCGGCCTCAATTTCTGCGCCTCGTAGCTTCAATCGTCATCGCCACAACTCAAACGCCGCGCCGCCAGAATTCAGCAAGAAAAAGAAGGTAGGTAGCGCTAAGGAGGAAAAAAAAACACCCTCACTCACCACAATATCCTACATATGGCCTCACGATGTTTAAAAAGGTTTAGAAGATGTTAAAAAGACGTTAAAATGAGATGTTAAAATAAGTAAGTGAAGGAGCTCCAAACACAGGCTCCTCTACCTACACCGCCATTTTCTACTTAGGCTGATTTAGTCCTCTAACCAGGCCTGAACCCAGACTGGAATGGGTCAAGATAATCTGTTTCATCCAAGAGTACTTGCAATTGCTGCGCCACGGCAATTATAGTTCCTACCACCCTTAACAAACTACAGTTCCCAGGTTTCTGTAGTGGGATTTATGTGCTTCAAATAAATGTTTAATGTGCTTTAAATGCATGGTGTGGATATGCCCTAGTATGCTGTACATTCATTAGTTAATTGAAAAGAACAATTTTAAAAGATATGTTTTTAAACAAGGCTGTAGCTCAGTAGTAGGGCACATGCTTTTCATGCAAACGTCCAAAATTCAATCTCTGGAAGAGACTATTGCATGGAATCCTAGAAAGTCAATGCTAGTCCATGTCATCAGTACTGAGCCAAATTGCCTGACTCAGTACAAAAGAGGAAAGAGACCCAGGGGCCACAGTTACTCCAAAATTTATTTATTTATTTATTGTACTTACAATATTTATATACCACTTTATTATATTAAAAAAACCTCAAAAAGGTTTATAGAAGGAATTAAAACAATAAAATTATTGGCAAAAATAGTTAAAGACTGGTATTTAAAATCATTCAAAATAATACAACCAACAATGAGTTAAAAACAGATATAAAAAACATAATAGCTTCTCCATGCATGGGTAGGATTGCCTAAACAAAAATGTTTTTAGCAAGTGCCACAATGTGTGCAATGAAGGCACCTGCCTAATGTCAATAGGCAGGGAGTTCAAAAGCACAGGTACTGATGCACTAAAGGATTGATTTCTTACAAGAGCAGAACAAGTACTATGTGGAACCCGTAACATGGAAAACACACCTTGAACTTGGCCTGGTAGCAAATCAGCAACCAATGCAGATTTCAGAGTGGAGGTATTATGTGCTGATAGGGTCTCACTCATCTCTGCAATTGTGCTGCAGCATTCTGCATTAACTGTAGTCCCCAGGTCAGGTTGTGCCGCATGGGGATTTCTGTGACCTTGGCTGACTGACTGCCAGGATTTTTTTAGTTTTGGTTAGAAGCCCTGACTGGTTGTGAGATGCTGAGTTTTCTTACTCATAGGACTCTTGTTGGGGTTGGTATGGTATTGCATTTAAGAAATCATCACTGTCTTTTGTTTTTTTATTTCTATTTGCATTTTAGTTACCTCTGACCTTATTCCCTCACATCCATAGAAGCAACAACAGTGGTTACATGTGGTCAGCTCAACCCCTTAAACTCAGTGATGATACACCTTGTTATTTGCATGACGGTTTGTTTCTTGCCCAATAGTGGTAGAAGAGAATTAACATATTGGGAAGTGTGGCTTCAACTGCTGTTCTTCCCAAGCTACCATGGGTGTTTTCTCTCTGTCAGTTATTACTAATTGGAATTGGGTTGGATGTCAAAGTGAGTTTATAGCAGCCCACTGAATAGGCAGGAAAGAGTAGAATTCTTAACTCTTACTCATTTCTCAAATCTCTCTCTGCAGTGAAGGGCTAAGTCTGTAAAGAAATTTGGAGCAGCCATGTTAAAAGGCAGGCAGGGCATTCCAGGCAGGGGATTGCCAACCCTGATTTGATACAGATATCTTTGCAGAGGATCCCTAGTCAAGCCTTGCCAACAGCACAATCCTAACAATATCTACTTAGAAGTAAGTCCTGTTGAGTTCTATGGGACTTAGTCCCGTAGTAGGTGTGTTTAGAATTGCAGCCTTTAAGGGCATCCATCTTTCCTCCTGTGTGCTCCCACCTAAATTTATTTATTTATTTATTATTTTATTTATACCCCACCCTTCCTTCCAGCAGGAGCCCAGGGCAGCAAACAGAAACACGAAAAACACTTTAAAACATCATAAAAAGACCTTAAAATACATTAAAATGAAACGTTAAAAACATTTTAAAAAAACAACCTTTAAAAACATATTTTTTTAAAAAAGTTTTAAAATATTAAAAGACATATTAATAGCAATTCTAACACAGACATAGACTGGGATAGGTCTCAACTTAAAAGGCTTGTTGAAAGAGGAAAGTCTTCAAAAGGTGCCGAAAAGAGAGCAGAGATGGCACCTGCCTAATATTTAAGGAGAGGGAATTCCACAGGGTAGGTGCTCCCACACTAAAGGTCCATTTCCTATATTGTGCAGAACGAACCTCCTGATAAGATGGTATCTGCAGGAGGCCCTCACCTGCAGAGCGCAGTGATCGACTGGGTATATAAGGGGTAAGACGGTCTTTCAGGTATCCCGGTCCCAAGCTTTATAGGGCTTTGTACACCAAAACTAGAACCTTGAACTTGGCCCAGTAGCAAATGGGCAGCCAGTGCAATTCCTTCAGCAGTGGGGTGACATGTTGGCGATACCCTGCTCCAGTGAGCAGTCTTGCTGCCGCATTTTGCACCAGCTGCAGCTTCCGGACCAACCTCAAGGGCAGCCCCACATAGAGCACATTACAGTAATCCAGCCTAGAGGTTACCAGCGTGTGAACAACAGTGGTAAGGCTATCCTGGTCCTGAAACGGCCACAGCTGTCTCACCAGCCAAAGCTGGTAAAAGGCACTCCTAGCCACTGAGGTCACCTGGGCCTCTAGCGACAAAGATGGATCCAGGAGCACCCCCAGGCTACAGACCTGCTCTTTCAGAGGGAGTACAACCCCATCTCCACAACATTAGGCTCCCTCCTTCCTACAATGGCTTTCTGGTGACTGGTCTGGCCTGAGGGCACTTAAAACTTGACAGAAGCAAGTAGGCTAGATTAAATGTTCCTTGCCCACGCTCTCTAAGCAGATGAGAAGCAATGACCTTGTCACTTCAGCTGGACCTGGAAACACCCTCATTTAGCTAAGATTTCTATCTTAATTTCCAATCAGAGAAATGTTTTTGTTTGAGTGGTATGCTCCAAGCAACTGTGGTTGATGCTAAATGTATCATACTTAATGACATCACTAGGGCCTGCCTCTGAAATCTCAGGGTTTGGGATGCTTCTGACCTGGCAACCTTACTTTAGATACAGCTTGAACTGTTTATAAAGCAATTCAAGATACACAGATTAACAAGTTTGTATAATAAGAAACAGTGACTTGGATCCTCCATTCAAGTTGCTCCTCCATTCAAGTAAGATGGGGAGATTTCTGCCAACTCTATCTCGATCTGCAGCCTCCAGAATAATAGTCCACACCATTCCTAACATAGGGAAAGGGAATCTTGTGAAGAGGGGGCACATACATGCCAAAACACCACTGTTTTTTGGGGTTGTGGAGTATTTCAAATTGCATAAACTCCAAACGCAGTTTTACTAAGATTATTTGCTGCCTTTGTGTGTGGGGGAGGGGGATAACAATGGGAAACAATTTAATCACACATTCAAAATTTCTCCCCACATACATGAAGCCTAAAATCTTTCTGTTAAAAATAAAACTCAGATTTAACAATGTGGATGCAAGAACATCTATACATTAAAATTCAGCTTATGACATAAAAATAATGAGATCTGGCAACATAACAAGAGAATCTGGGTCCAAAAGACATCAGCCATAATAATGCGAGGCACAGCTATTTCAAAACAAATAAAACTGACAGAAAAAGAGTCTCCAACCTTACTAACATTCAGTAATTGCGAAAGCAACATTAATGAGCTATACATCTGAATGTGTGGCATAATCCATGCCTTTTATGTTTTTCTCCATTTTCAAAAGTGGAAATTATAATCAAATCCCATCTGAGGAAATTTAGGATTTATCCGGGCAGGGGAACTTAGCAAAGAACACACACACATACATTCCTCTCTACCTCCTTTTTTTCTTTGCTGTAGACAGATTCATCCTGCAGTTCCTCAGAAATTATTTGTAGAAGTTCCCTGCTGACAGCAAAGTGCCAAGTGCATATCCTATAAACGAAATGCACCTGACATTTCAACATTTCACCAGGTTAATACAGTTTGACAAGCCTTTAAATAAAGTTATATATTTATTGAAATGTATGTAAAAATAATATACCATTGCTTTTAGACTTCATTTTAAATTAATGTTCAATTTAAAATTATTTTACCTACAAAATCAGTTTCTTACTGTGCTTTCCTTTACATAGAAATAATTGGTTTCTGAGAGTTGGAAACCATATCTATGGATATAGTTTGGTTGATAGATGCTCTAAAATGTTCAAATATATTTCTCATACACAATAGAATTGTTGGAACATGAAAGGATAAGGTATGATGGACATGTTAGAATTGTCTGTGTTGATTTAATTTTAACACTCTAATTTCTTTGAAAATTGCCTTTCCCCTACTTGCTAAGCTTGGAAAATAGCACAAAAATTGGAAATGATTATGCAATGCACTTTTCATGGCACTCTAAGGGCTGCGGTGACTTGATCTTTCGGTAGTGGTACATTTTTGTAGCCAAACACACACAAAGAGACAAAGAACAGTGGAAGACCTTTAAGGAAACACAAGCTGCAAAGTAGCGTTGCCAAGTTCTTGGCCTGAGACTGATCCTGTATCTTTAGGAGAAGAGAAAGTCAGCCAAGTCCAGGTGTTCTTGCAACTCTGTAATGGGAAAAACCACAAGGTAGAATTCTTTCTTCCCCCTACACAACTTTTAAAGATACAGAAGACCTCTTGGTTGTCACGCCCAGCCTCCAAGAGGTCTTCTGTATCTTTAAAAGTTGAGCAGGGGGAAGGGAGAATTCCACCTTGTGGTTTTTCCCATTACAGAGTTGCAACAACACCTGCACTTGGCTGACTTTCTCTTCTCCTAAAGATACAGGATCAGTCTCAGGCCAAGAACCTGGCAACCCTACTGCCAAGTAATTTAGAAGAAACTGTCAGCCATTTTCACCTGGGTACCCTGCCAATGCTTTCAGAAGAACATGATAAACATAAAGGTTCCAATACTTCCTCCCTCCAAAACCTTGGTTCTGTTCACATGACCAGAAAGACTGTTAGATGGGAAAGAACTTGCAGTGTGAGTTAAGTATTTACATTTAAACTACAGCAGCGTGGAATTTTGCCACATAGAAACAGCTTTCATGATTCCCCATTGAAGCAGCCAAACCCAGAGTTTGTTTTTCATATACAATATAAACTCTAATGTGCAATTTACTGCACATTAAAGCATACAAAGCAAATGCTAAGTACACCAAAGAGAAGTGGGTGGAAGCCCATCAAATTTGTGGATGACACCAAATTATTCAGTTTGATACAAGCCCCAGTGGATTCTAAAGCTCCAAAAATATATCTAAAACTGGGTGAATGGGCATTAAAATGACAAATGCAGTTAGAATCATAGAGTTAGAAGGGGCCTATAAGGCCATTGAGTCCAACCCCCTGCTCAATGCAGGAATCCAAATTAAAGCATACCTGACAGGTGGCTGTCCAGCTGCCTCTTGAATGCCTCCAGTGTTGGAGAGCCCACCACCTCCCTAGGTAATTGGTTCCATTGTCATGCTGCTCTAACAGTTAGGAAGTTCTTCCTGATGTTTTAGCCGAAATCTGGCTTCTTGCAACTTGAGCCCATTATTCTGTGTCCTGCACTCTGAGACAATTGGGAAGAGATCCTGGCCCTCCTCTGTGTGGGAACCTTTCAAGTACTTGAACAATGCTATCATATCTCCCCTCAGTCTTCTCTTCTCAAAGCTAAACATGCCCAATTCTTTCAGTCTCTTCTCATAGGGCTTTGTTTCCAGTCCCCTGATCATCCTTGTTGCTCAATGTAAGTAAGGGTAAAGTGAGGCATACTGGGTCAAAAAATAGTAACTTCTCAGATAACATGACAGGGTCTGAACTGGCTCAGTATGTCGCCATCAAACAGATAATGGGATCATGATAGTTAAAATAAATTGTTGACCAAGTGTGTGGGAGCTGTGAAAAAGGTGAATTCCATAGTAGGGTTATTAGGAAAGAAACTGAAACCACTAGTAACTTAATCCTGTTACCCACATCTATGGTGTAGCCATATTTTGAATATTATATATAATTCTGCTCATCTGATCTGAAAAAGGATATTGTAGAGCTGGATAAGGTACAGAAAAGGGCAACCAAATAGTTCTTAAGTTCTTGAGGATCCATCTTAACCCAAAGAATTAGATGCTATGCTTGAGGCAGACACAAGGTAGTTATTTTAATTACCTGGAAGCTCTCCTTGCTAAACCAATTAGGTGTAGCTGCTTATCATATGGATACACTGCTTTTCATCATATCACCACAAACTGTTTGTTTGCATGGATGGCTTTACAGTATAGAAAAAACAGTAAAAGCATGTATCTGTATCTACATAAACTAGGGTTGGGATAACATTCATTGTAGGGGTGGTTAAGTAAGCAAGCACCTGTACATGAACTGTTGTAAGGAACAGCAGACTCAGTTCCACTTACACTCATCCAGCCCTCCTTTACCTGCCAGCTTGATTAGCCAGCTAGCTAAATGTGGGCTGGATGGATGGATCCACAGGTGGATCCACAGTTGGCTACAGGATCATACTCAAAGAGTGCTTATCAATGGTTCCATCTCAACTGGGGGGAGGTAACAAGCAGGGAACTGCAGCCTCGGTCCTGGGCCCAATGGTCTTCAACATTTTTATTAATGAGTTTGTTGAGGAGGTACAGGGAATGCTTATCAAATTTGCAAATGATACAAAATTGGGAAGCATAACTAATACCTTGGAAGACAGAAACAAAATTCAAAGGGATCTTGATAGATTGGAGCACTGAGCTGAAAACAATATAATGAAATTTAACAGGAATAAGTACAAAGTTATACACCTAGGAAAAAGAAACCAAATGCACGGTTATAAGATTGGGGATACTTGGCTCAGCAATACTACATGTGAGAAGGATCTTGGGATTGTTGTTGATCACAAGTTGAATATGAGCCCAGAGTGTGATGTGGCTGCAAAAAAGGCAAATGCTATTTTAGGCTCCATTAACAGTAGTTTCCAAATTGAATGAAGTATTGGTTCCCCTCAATTTGGCACTGGTTAGGCCACATCTTGAGTACTGCATCCAGATCTTGACACCACACTTTAAGAAGGATACAGACAAACTGGAACAGGTTCAGAGGAGGGCAACAAAGATGATCAGGGGACTAGAAACAAAGCCTTATGAGGAAAGACTGAAATATCAGGTCATGTTGAGCCTTGAGAAAACAAGACTGAGGGGAGATAAGACAGCAATGTTCAAGTACTTGAAAGGTTCCCACACAGAGGAGGGCCAGGATCTCTTCTCGATTGTCCCAGAGTGCAGAACATGGAATAATGGGCTCAAGTTGCAGGAAGCCAGATTTCGGCTGAACATCAGGAAAAACTTCCTAACCATTAGAGCAGTATATCAATGGAACCAATTACCTAGGAAGGTGGTAGGCTCTCCAACACTGGAGGCAATCAAGAAGCAGCTGAACAGCCACCTGTTAGGTATGCTTTAATTTGGATTCCTGCATTGAGCAGGGGGTTGGACTCAATGGCCTTATAGATCCCTTCCAACTCTATGATTCTATGATTCTACCAACTCTCCTCCCCCAAGGTAAGTCCTTTGTATCCTTGCAGCAGAAGGAAGAGGTATCAGGCATAGGAGAGCTGGCACTGTATATTTAGAACATTATAGCAGAAATCTTGAGGGTTTCAAAGCCTTTGACTTTAATGCTTGGAGTAAACAACACATTTTCAGGCAAAGCAAAATGCTTCTCCTCAATCCAGAGAAAACCTAAACCTAAAGTTGATTCTGAGGGATCAATCTGTAAAAATTGGCCATGTTGCATTTGGACAAGAGGCCAAAATTTGCAGTTGGTTTCTATTCTTAGGATTGGGGTGTGTGTGTGTGAGGGCAGCGTAATCAATTGGAGTTATTGTTGGATTGTTATGTTTTGAAATGATTTGAAACGATGGTTATGTTTTTGAACTGATTGCTACTGATGTCATCATTTGCATTTCTGTAAGCCACTTTGAGCATATTTGTATGGAAAAGTGGCATATAAATTCAAGTAATAAATGTTGAGAAAAGCTAGAGAAAATTTCTCAAGCCTCAACAAATACAAGATTTTATGACATATCGCATAGCCCTAAGATATACATTACTAATACACATATTTTATTGAATTAGCAAACTAATTTATAAATGCTTTCAAATTTATATTTGAAACATACAATTTTTAATTAACCATACCAAGCCTCTCAATATTAATGGTGTGCTCAATAAAAATAGTAGGCCGGTTGTATTAATTATAAATTAGAATAAGAATGTGATTTTAAAAATAAATTACTATGGTATCAGTTAAAATGATTTTCCCAAGAGTAATAAAATGTTGCTCAGTAATAGTGAGCACAAAGGGTCAAGTTTAAAAAGGAACAGATTACTGCACATTTACAAATGACTTCACATTCCTGCGTGTGTGTGTGTGTGTGAGCGAGAGAGAGTGAGTGAGAGTGAGAGAGAGGGGGGGGAATTAGAATTCAGTCCAATTCAAGTTCTCTGTTGAGCAGCTGTGCCTTGAAATCCTTATTTCTTATTATGCACTCCTGGAAGAATCTCATGTTTCACTGAACCTAAGAGTTCTGTCAGTTTCCACTCCCTACTTTCCAAAAAGTCTGTCTTAGCCAGTGTATGAGTAAATGAAGTGTGCCAACTAATTACAAAAAAAATGCAATAAGCACCCCTTAATTCTATCAGTAGAGGACTTTACATCAGCGTTTCCCAACCTGGTTCCCTCCAGATGTTTTGTACTACAATCCCCATCAGCCATAGTTAGCATGATCAGATTTGTAGTCCAAAACATCTGCAAGGTACCAGGTTGGCAAAGACTGCTTTATATTTACATTTACAAGAACAAGATGGGAGGACAACCATCTGTCTGGCTAGAGAGAGACAAGAAAAGGACACTTAGAAAATGAAAACTCTTATGAGGCAAAGTGCCTCTTACTTGCACTTCTCCAGACCTCATCTTCCCTCCACTCTGCTTGGCAAAAGGCTCCTTTCCTCACCCATCTCCTTGCTGAAAACCACTCCATCTGCAGCCTCCAACTAAGCTCCGTAGCAGCCTTGCAAGGAAAAACGTTAAGGGACCACAGATGGTTTTATTAACATCCATCAAGGAATGCATACTGAAAGCACGATATTGATCTTAGTAACCTGCTTCAGTTTTTAAAAGTAATACAATTTTACAAAAAAAATTATCGAAAGCAAGCACACAATATTGACCTTTGCTTTTCCACATTTAATTTCTCTCGGCAGTGCTGCTCCTAGGGAAATCACACTCATGTATCCTCAGTATTTACCACCTCATTCACCAAAGAGGTGGTAAATAATCACCTCATTGACCAAGAGCTATCTGCATCACGGTGGGTAGTCCAAGCATAATTGCTCTCTCCATTTATTCCATCTCAATTTCTATTAAACAGTTTGGCCTAATATTTTTCTTTATAACATAATATTGTAAAATATTTAAATCAGAATCAAAACTTCATGTGGATTTTGTAGGGAAAATCCAAGCAGGAATCTACACAAATCCACTACTTTTCCTATTGTGATGTTCCATGATGGGCCAGGTTCTACTCTGACTACCAGGAGATAGGCTATACAAAAGATCTTTCTGTTGCCTCTCTTTAGGACTGCCCCATACTCCAACCAGTAGATAATTTTTCCAAAACATCCAACAAAAAACTGAATTGAAAATTTTAAGGATTTTCTCATCCTGAGTGATACTGCCAAGCAGAGCTACGAAGAAATCACATCAGACTTTGTTCTGGGAAGGAAACTCAAGGACTTTGGGGCCCAGATAGTTTTCTTGTTCATCCTTCCGGTACTTAGAAGAGTAGAAAGGTAAAGAAATATACTCAGGGTTAATGACTGGCTAAGAACCTGGTGCCAACGCAAGAGATTTGGAATCTGGGACCACGGGCTATGCTTCCTAGAAGATGGGCTGCTGGCAAGTGATGGCTTGCACCTCACAATGATCGGGAACAATTTGTTTGGCCACAGCATGAAGAAATTCATCAGCAGAGCTTTAAACTGAATCCTAAGGGGGAGGGAGATGTAAACTTGGCAGTAATGACTAACAAAAGCTTGTGCACAGTAAAAGGAACTGAGGGAATGGCTCTAATGGGGCCCAGTAACAGTCTTCATAAAAATGTAGGAAGGAAGCCAGGCCGTGAATTATAAGGTCTTCAATGTCTGTATACTAATGCCCAAAGGATGGGGGGGGGAACAGGACGAAATCGAACTCTTAATAAAGGAGAGTAAAGGTATAACTGAAACTTGGTGAGATGACTCCCATGACTTGAACACAGTGACAGAATGATATAAATTGTTCAAAAAGAACAGAAGAAATAGAAAGGGAGGCGGAGTCACACTCTATGTTAAATATATATATCCATGCACAGAAATACAGGAGGATGAGTTTGGTAGCTCCACCGAGAGTATCTGGATTAAAACAAATGGGGCAAGGAATAAAAGGAACATTGTGGTTGGAGTCTGCTACTGACCACCCAATCAAGGAGAAAACGAGGATGAAACCTTTGAAAAGCAAATTGTCAATGTTTCAAGGCGGCATGATGTAGTAGCAACGGGGGAACTTCAATTACCCTGATATCTGTGGGCATACAAATTCTGCCAAGCATGGCCCCTCCCAGAAATTCCTGACTTGTGTAGGAGATAACTTTCTCCTACAGAAAGTGGAGAAAGCAACTAGAGGAACAGCTATTCTTGACTTGATTCTACCTAATAGAGATGATTTCGTGGATGAAGTGGCACTTCCGGGAACTCTGGTAGAAAGTGACTACACTAAACTTAAGTTCTTGATTTTAAAGAAAGCAAAAGCTGGATTTCAGGATTTCAGGGATTTCAGGGATTTCATACCCTGGATTTCAGGAAAGCCAATTTTAATAAACTCAGAACAATGGTAAGCAAGGTTCCTTAGCAAGAGACTCTAATGAGAAAAGGAGTCCAAGATGGGTGGGAGTTTCTAAAAGAGTAAATTCTAAAGGCACAATGGCAAACAATTCCATCAAGGAAAAAAGGGGGAAGACAGCAGAAGAAGCCAGTGTGGCTTTACAGAAAGCTTAGACATGATCTGAAAATAAAAAAGGACACATGCAGAAAGTGGAAGAAAGGCCAGACCAAAAAGGAAGAGTACAGAAAGGTAGCACAGAATTGCAGGGATGACATCAGGCAGGCTAAAGCTGAGAATGAGCTGAGGTTAGCAAGAGATGCCAAAAGCAACAAAAACGTTGTCTTCGGTACATCAATAGTAAAAGACAGGGGGGGAAATGGTGGCACAGCTACTCAATGAGGATAGCAAAATGATAACAGATGACAAAGAAAAGGTAGAAGTGCTCTATTCCTACTTTGGTTCAGTCTTCTCTCAAAGGAGGGTCTATGACCCTCCTAGCAAACATGAAGTTGAAGCAGCAGGATTGCAGCTTGAGACTGATAGACAAATGGTCAAGCAATACCTAATCACTTTGAACGAGTTCAGATATCCAAGGCCCGATGAACTGCATCCTAGAGTATTGAAGGAACTGGCTGAAGAACTCTCGAAACCATTGTCTATTATCTTTGCGAAATCGTGGAGGATGGGTGAAGGGCCAGATGATTGGAGGAGGGCTAATGTTGTCCCTATCTTCAAAAACGGCAAAAAGGAGGAACCTGGGAACTACAGACCAGTCAGACTGACATCAATCCCTGGGAAAATTATGGAGCAGATTATAAAGCAGTCAGTCTGTAAGCACAATGCAGTGATTACTAGAAGCTAACATGGGTTTATCAATAACAAATCCTGCCAGGCTATCTTATCTCATTTTTTAATTGGGTAACCCCCCTGGTAGACTATGGGAATGCTGTGGACATAATATATCTTGACTTCAGCAAAGCTTTTGACAAAGTGCCCCATGATATTCTGATTAACAAGCTAGCTAAATGTGGGCTGGATGGAACAACTATCAGGTAGATCCACAGCTGGCTACAGAATCATACTCAAAGAGTGCTTATCAATGGTTCCTTCTCAAATATGGGGGAGGTAGCAAGCAGGGTACCACAGGGCTTGGTCCCGGGTCAAGTGCTCTTCAACATTTTTATTAATTACTTGGATGAGGAGGTGCAGGGAATGATTATCAAATCTGCAGATGATTGGGAGGGATAGCTAATACCTTGGAAGACAGAAACAAAAATCAACGGGATCTTGATAGACTGGAGCACTGGGCTGAAAACAACAGAATGAAATTTAACAGGGTAAGTGTAAAGTTCTACACCTAGGAAAAAGAAACCAAATGCACAGTTATAAGATGGGGGATACGTGGCTCAGCAATACCACGTGCAAGGAGAATCTTGGGATTGTTGTTGATCATAAGGTGAATATGAGCCAACAGTGTGATGTGGCTGCAAAAACGGCAAATTCTATTTTAGGAAGCACTAACAGGCAGTGTGGTGTAGTGGTTAAGGTGTTGGACTACGACCTGGGAGACAAGGGTTTGAATCCCCACACATCCATGAAGTTCACTGGGTGATCTTGGGCCAGTTACTGCCTCTCAGCCTCAGAGGAAGGCAATGGTAAACCCTCTCTGAATACCGCTTACCATGAAAACCCTATTCATAGGGTCACCATAAGTTGGGATCGATTTGAAGGCAGTCCATTTCCATTTTATTTTTCCAACAGAAATATAGTTACCAAATTGTGTGAGATATTGGTTCCTCTCTATTCAGCACTGGTTAGACCTTATGTTGAGTACTGCATCCAGTTTTGGACACCACACTTTAAGAAGGATGCAGACAAACTGGAGCAGGTTCAGAGGAGGGCAACAAAGATGATCAGGGGACTGGAAACAAAGCCCTATAAGGAGAGACTGAAAGAACTGGGCATGTTTAGCCTTGAGAAGAGAAAACTGAGGGCAAATATGATAGCACTGTTCAAATACTTGAAAGGATGCCCCACAGGGGAGGGCCAGGATCTCTTCTCGATTGTCCCGAAGTGCAGGACACAGAATAATGGGCTCAAGTTGCAGGAAGCCAGATTTAAACTTAACTTCAGGAAAAAACTTCCTGTTAGAGCTGTACGACAATGGAATCAATTACAGGAGGTGGTGGGCTCTCCAGCACTGGAGACATTCAAAAGGCAGCTGGACAGCCACCTGTCGGGTATGCTTTAATTTGGATTCCTGCATTGAGCAGGAGGTTGGACTCAATGGCCTTATTGTCCCCTTCCAACTCTATGATTCTATGATTCAACATGTATACCATGTTATAAGTGCTTTGCTTGATGGAAAGCAATGAGGACACATCATTATTTAAATTCAGGTTATTTAGCCAGTGTGCTATTTTCTTTCTCCCTCTCCATAGTCAAGTGAGTTTGGTGATTGTACTGTAGCTTAATCTCTCACTAAACTCATGGTTGCTCTAATTTAACTCCGTTATTCCTTTGCCTTAACAAAGACATTTGTCTTAACAGTCATTTCCTGAAATAAAAAGATACTCTTCTTCTTTGAGGTTTATTTCAAACTATTTTCTTTCTTATTAATTAGAATGATCCACATGTTTGCTGTTGCACATTGTGTTCAGTTAATGGAAAGATTTTCAAAAACTACAAAAAGGGAATCACCTCCGTGCAGCCCCCACCGTGCTTTGTGTCTTTTTGAATAGCTGCTTTAATGTTAAATACAATGCCACATATATGAGCAGATTTTATTTCTGAATAGTTATTACACACACACACACCCATGAACTCAATCTATTTACTGTAGTCAATTCTGCTATCTTGTTTCTCTCTCCCCCTGACTTAATTTCCACATCCTTGTAAACATCAGCTTGTGGGCGCAAAGGGCTTGGTGTTATCCCCTTTCCATATTTTGATCAAGTATCCAACAGTGAAGCATTGTACATTAGCTGATAAATGGGAACTGCTGCTGAGTCACTTTTAGCCAACCATTATAAGATTTTAAAATTCTGCTACTGCCATTCCCCATTAAGTCAAGCTTTGGTTGTTAACTGCAAGAAGATGATGCAATTGCTATTCACATTTCTGGTAGCATATGAATACAACATTTTAAGATGTAAAAAGATGAAAGTTTTAATCTTAGTTGGTGACATACATTTAATTTTTAAAAATACAAATAGCATGGTTTCATAAAATAATAACCTAAAAGCTTAGGTACATGCATATATACACTCTGAACATTGATAACGAGGCAAATAATGTTAACACTATTTATGGATAATGCAACATAATACACTAGCTTTGTAGCATTGCAATTGGTTATGGAAGACCTCAAATCGCCGAGTATGGTCCTTAATTGCAACACTGTTTATGCAGGTGCTGGAATAAATGCATTATGTAAGAAAACGAGATGTCTGTCTTCTTTGTTTTTTGTTTTGAGTTTACATGTCTTCACTTAAATAAAGCACAGTAGTGTTTATTAAGATTGCATAAAATGTTTGTCCACAAAAATATGAAGAGCAAAACTTGACACACCAGAATCCATGCATAATGCAATGTAGTGAGTAGCAGTTCTCTGGTGATATGCCTGCCTCACACTTTTAATACTAAATCCTATTGCAACAAATTCCCCAGCACAATGGTACTAATTTGTTACAATTCTGTTGCAAATAAATTTCATTGGGTGCCTGTTAGTACTATATGGTAGGGCAGACAAATGTGTCCTATTCTGTTTTCCAGAGTATGCATTGCCTTACCTGCTAGTATATTATCTTAGCATTCCCATCTCTAAATAGACGTTCTAAGCAAAGCTATCACCTGTAAAATAGTAAGCTGCAACAAAAATGTTTCTCTCTTCACTTATTTGAAGTTTATTCTACAACTGTTTTGTTCCTAGAACTCATTAATTAACTGCACCAGATTTATTTTTATGGTTTTCTCCTTAGAGGATAGTCCTAAATCCAATTGCACCTGCTATTCTTGTCAAAGGGTCCCATGGGGTTAATCTGTGTATTATGTTTTGTACACAGAAAAAAGAAAATAGATTATTCTGGGCATCCATATTTTCCATGGATACTTCTCCCACTGCAGAGTTCAAATGACAAAAGAAGACAAAGTACCTGCTATAGCGACACTACACTGTTTGTATTCTGAGAAATGTCAGTGAGACATTTAAGCATCTTTTACATCAAAACCATCTTTTTCATTCAAAGTAGACTACAATAGCACTTACTGATTAGAAAATGTAACATATTTTTTTTAAAATGCTAGTGACATTGGGTTGGATTCAGACTTCCTGAGTGGAGGAAAGGGTGATTTTCACCAGTATTCCATACAGCACCTATGGACCTGGGGGGAAAAATGCTCTGGAGGGTTGGGGGATCCTACAGGACACTGTGGGAGGTGGTACAGGGGAAATGAGGAAAAACACCCTCACCCTTTCAGTAGGAGCCTCTGCTAGATATGGCTCCCTTCTGTGGACAGAAGTCAATATCCAACACTGGATAAAATTCTACAGCAACTTTAAAAGTGTCTGTGAATTACAGGGCTTTACTACAGTTACCAGAAATTGTAAATAAATAAAAGTATGAGCAGCTTTGTGTACGGGAAAATGACCACAAGACATCTCAATGTAATGAAGAGGTATAGGATGGCATGCTGAATTCTCCTGTCCCATGCCCCTGCATCCCAGCCAAGTGGGCCTTTTGACATGCTTTCTCTAACCCTGTCTATGTAGAATACAACAGCACATAAGTCTGGGAAGCTTTGTTTATGTAACACAGATGAGGTAAGAGAGGCCCTTAATTGGCAAAAATAGATAGTGGATGCCAACAACTCATTAGGGAAGATGTTTTCTCTCACTGCTAAAGCCTGGGAACTTGGCCTTCAAGGCAGGTACACTGAGTCAGGCTGCTAAAAAGCAAGTATACTGACCAACAGAATTGATAAATAAAGGCAGAAGTGCGAGACCCAAATGAAAAAACCTAAATCCCTATAGGTATAGCTAGTTAAAGTCACAGATGTAAACCTGCACCCAGGTCCAGGGGCTCTTTTGGGTATAACGAAGGCTCCCTAATTCCTGCTCAAGGAGCTTCAGCACAGACCCAGGTCTGGTGGGGGTGCTGTGTATTGCGCCAGCTAGGATCTCTCCATCGCTGCTTGTCTGGGGCTCCCAACGACTGAAAGGAGAACCAGAGATAATCTGTACTCATTAGTTGCTATATTTGTTTATTGCCTGCCTGCTGTGTAAAGCACTAGCTGCTATTTCAAATAAAGCAATAACTCTTCTCCACAAGTGTGTTTCATCGCCTTTGAAATTCCCCCAAACTTTCTTGCTTCGGGCAACACACTTTGTTAAAATGAGGAACTCTGCGGGGGGGTGGGGGAATTGTACATCATGATAACTCCCTGGTAGTTAGTGTATATGTTTTCTGTGTAAAACAAACAAGCAAACAATAGCTCAGTCATTCCATTATTTACCTGAAGTGGCTAAAAGTGCACTATGTATTGTGGATGTATTATCTATATTTCCATTTTGCCTGACAATGTTTTGTAAATGAAAAGTATGCATCCATTTTCACCAGTGGGGCTTTTTGATGTGCCATTAAATATACTATATGAAAAGTAGCTTTGCATGTTTGTTTATTTATTTATTTATTTATTGTATTTATATACCGCCCAATAGACGAAGCTCTCTGGGCGGTTTAGTTTTGTTCCTGATATGTGTGTAAGAAATATGCAGCAAAGTATCTGGGACGGTACTTTGAGCGGGACAGAAATGGTTAACTTCCTAACTGAGACTCAGTTTAGTCTAACTAAAATGGTAAAGAACTGACTCAGCATGAAAAAGTACACTTTTTAAAAATAAATAAATAAAAAGATACCAATGTGCCTTAGAAGACACTACTCAAGCTATTCTTGCCCTCCGGTAACTGTCAAGACTTCTTGTTGTGTCATTATAGAGCAGTAAATTATATTAATTGAGTGTGACTAAGTAAATAGAAATACAGTGGTGGGAGCTCAAAAGAATCAGAGAAAGCAAGCTATCAGATATAAAGAAAGTACTCAGAAATGAGAGTGGAAAGCAACACTTGAAAGAATTGGGGCAGATATTTATTTTAGGGGGTTTTATCATTTAGATCCAATATAATTTTTAATAGAGAGGATTACATATAACTGTTATAATTCTTTAATAATATTTTGTCTCTTTTATATGCAACTAACAGCACAGTCCTATAGTCCCTGGGAGGTTATCCTAGGGGTTATAGGATTTTGTGTCTCTCTTCTTCTCCATAGTTGGAGATGGACATTAGAGGAGGTTGAACCATACAGGCCTCCTCATTTCTTCAGCTGCGCCTCCACTGGATCCAAAGCCCTCCCATTCTCCTGGCATGCCTCCAGAACAAAAGGAAAAGTACATTAGTCTGGATCTGGCTTCTTATTTTCCCTCCCATAGAAAAAAACAGGAAAACCAGAACAGAACCATCTATTGGACTAGTTATCAACAAATCACAGACTATTGTTTTATTGCAAAAACTGACTACACATATATGGGCAACAAAAAGTCAGCCAGACAGTCAATATTTATGCAACATGGTATAGTTTTATTGACTGTGGAAACAAAAGTGATGGTTGGAAGCCCTGCCATCCACACATAGAAATCTCCAGAGGGTCACTCCAGTATAATGTTTGTGCTATTTTGCTTTGAATAACAAATCTATGTTCTCTAATGCAGCAAAGTAGACAATGTGCTACTGAATATACAGGGTTCTATGCTCCTTGTATATAGTATGTGAATCTACTCATTCTTACTGAAAAGCTCCCCTCAGTATAAGACACCTGTCTTCAAAATGTGCAAGATTTATGGAGAAATTATTAGCATTAACAGTTTGTGCTTCCAGAAATACTGAAGGAATATAAGTGAGAAGGAAAAGCTGCCAGGTATGTTTCTGAATTTTGTCAGAAGCTACTTTTAAAAAATGTTTCAATCATAAAAGGGCCAAATTATATGCTTTGGTAAGCATCTGGCTGCTGCGCATCTAGTTTCTTCTCTCCATAATTATAGTAGAGTTTACCTTGTATCATGATGCCATTTTTCCCCAATCTGTAATTTATTTTTTATTATTATCTAAAAGAATTTCATTGTTATCTAAAACTATAAAACAGAACAAAGGGGTGCGTTATGATGCTGTTATGTTCTATATTTCCCCACCCCCACCAATTGCAGCTAATGGTGTTGCATGTGAATTATATTATGAAATGAGGTACAGTTTATGCAATGTTACAAAAGAGGAAATGAAACATCTAGCTTGACCCTAAGAAAGCACAAGTTCAGATTATTAAAGTACCTCAAGCCACAGCTATTATGTCCTATTTTAGGCTCTCTAAGATTTTTTAAAATGTCTTTTTTCTCCTTTTTTTTTTTAAAGGAAAAAGGTTCTCTGTCCAGCCTGGTTGGTAAGTTTTTAGGTTTGTTCAAAATAACAGCCTTATGCTAAACAGGCAGGGATAAAATCAAGCCTATTCAAGTTTAATTAAAATTAATTGTCCGATTGGCTTCAAAAGGCTGTACAATAGATAATCTATAGCCAATAAAGCTAAACATTCACCAGCCAATATAAGCCAGATATTTTTCTGTCCAAGCAGTTTTTCCTGACTATCCCAGATCTGGGACAGGATGGAGAAATAATAGCTGGATTCAGTTGTGCACAGATGGCTGGCAGGTATTAGAACAGCACCTTTTGCAGCTTCTGAGATGATGGGAATTGTTGACCACTTCTAGCTGTATCTGTATAAAGCTCAGTTCACACAGACCTGCCATTTAAAGAGCTTTCTTGACAAATCCCTAAACTGCTTTTTTGAACTTAACATTTACTGATTCAAATCACCATGGTTTGATTCAATCCACCCCACTAGGAAAGGTTTAAGAAGCAAAGATACCAACCATCCATACAAAGAGAACTGTGAGTCTATGTTTAGAATTGAAATATTGTTCTGTGAAAACCTATGCCCATCATAAAGTACACTTATTTAGAGCAGAAGCAAGAGGAGCAGCTCTTCAAGCACTGCAGCTGCATAACCTCAACATAGCCAGTAATACTTGGGGGTATGTGAATCCTCATCTGAATGAGCATCAGTCAAGATAGCAATTAATTACTGGAAGACCATCACTAACATTATGGAGGTAATTTAATCACTTCATGATAATAAGCTCTGCCTCAAGTAGCACAAACTGATATAATGAGTCTTTTTAGAGTAAACATAAAATATACTGCTTTTATTTGGATTTTTTCTCTCCATAACTTCAAGAAAAATTCAACCCAGGGTAACAACAATGAAGCACTTCCACTTCAATCACATTTGCTTTTGGAGGAAAAAAGGAAGATTGTCAGTTTGGCACATCCACAACCAGGGTTTTCTCAAAGCTTTTCCTTTAAGAGATGGAATCACAATTTCTTGGGAGCTCCAAGCACATCATCTATCCCTGTCAGAAAGTCATCAGTGAACAATAAAGGAAAGTGCCACCACATGTCATTAATGAAAATACTCTAGTCTTCCATTCCAGTCAACTTAAGACAAGAGAGTGGCAGAAAGAGCTAACAAGTATAAAGAAATAATCATGTGAAATTGGTGCTAAAGAAAACTGTTGACATTCTGACAACAGAATGGAACAGAAAACACCTATAAAATTGAAATTTAAAATAAAGACATGTCTTTCTAGCCACATTTTTAAATCCTCTGAGGAACTGCAAAACATTAAAAGACAATTTGTCTTTCATTTTGAGTGTTAGGAATATTTACTGGAAATGCAGTAAAATTATATTTATCCTGGATAACATGAATTTTTAGTGACAAGAGAATTCAGCATTTCTCTAAAGATAAATCTGTTATCTAGCTTAGAAAAACATTAGAGTAGCACAATAAGAGAAGTGAAGCAACTTTTATTTTTGATAAATAATGTCACTGTTGCATTCATAAATAACAGCAAGACCTGAGAATGGTAATACCTGCAAAGTGAAAGAGAAAATGGAACTGTAATTAAGCACTTTTTGTCTTATCGTCCATAAAAAACAGGGCTGCAAATTTTTAGTCAACATTATCCATAACCTTAGGAAAATGGCGACAACAGAAAACCTGCACTCATTTGATAAAGGTTCAGCTAAGGTCATATCCAACCAAATCCTTAAAGAATAACATCCTGTAATTCAGTTAAAATTCTCTAACGATCAACAATATGAGGAGTTCTAAAAATATGGCACATCATTTTAAAGAATTATGAATATTAATGACTGGAGGTAAAATTGTCAAATGAAATTAGCACAAGAATCTTCAAAGTGTTGTGCCAGCAGCACAAATTGTGTGGATTAAGCTCTAAATTATGCAGATGGTTACATTGGCAGTAGAACTTCCAGGTCAGAATTCACTTACTACTTACACTGGGGTTGTGCCATTACTACAACTACTGTAACAGCCTACTTCATATATTACTGCATTTTGAAACAAATCGCCCTGGTTCAGTGAGAACCATGAACAAAAACAGGTTTCTACTCACAAAGTGCTGCTACTTCTGAGTGTACATCCAGCCCATGGGATATGCAATTCTTTGTGTGCACTAGAATTGCCTAACAAATAGTGCCATTCAGGGTCAGCCCTAGGATAAATAGTACCCAGGACAAGGAGTGCCTTTGGCACCCCCAATGGTCAGCTTTGCAGAGCCATGCAGAGGATTTATGGAGCCTGGTGCAGGTGTGATGTTGGGGGCCCTGCTGCTGCCCACTACAAGGACCCATGGATATATTTACAAACCTAAAACTATGAAGTTTATTACATGCACGGACTACATGTGATAATTCTTGTCTGTAGCCCCTCCTTGCCCTGGGATCAAGCAGAATAGCAGATGTGTTGGAGATAAGGGAACAGGGATCGGAAGTGTTTCTCCTAAATACCTCCTCCAAATTCCAAACCCCTTCTGGCAGAGGTTCTTTCTACTTCTTGCGGCCCAGTTTTCACTGTTCTTCTGGTTGTGGCCTGCTACTGGCTTTCTCCACTACTAATTCAGGAAGGACTTTTCCCTTAAGGACAGGCTTAATACCATTCCTATGCCTTTCCCTGTAGTAACTGCCACAGAAAATTACTGCCCAGTGGCACCTTGCTTGGAACCTTAAATAGCATTCACTCACTCACTCACTTCTTGAACTATTTACCCAGAGGGTTTGGAGTTCTTTTTGTAACAAGAACAGGCTGCCTGCTCTGCCACAGAATCCTTTGTTAATGCTTTCCCTGTTCCTTCTCTCCTTACAACAAACTCTATAACCAGGGCATTTGGCCTGGGCCAACTATAAATATGCCTGACCAATCTCATCTCTATTGCTGCCCAGACATCAAGATTTAACCTTACCATAATTGATTTAGACTCCCTTACAGATCACTGCAGGCCTAGCTAATAAGCATACCCCTCCTTGCAAGCTTCCCAAAGATACATTTTATAGCCAGCTTAAGCCTCAAATTAGCATTTATTCTGTTTCATACACATCTATGTAAAATATTTACTTCATCATGACTACAGAGACACCCCATTATGTCACAATTACATGTTGAGATTCAGTGTCATTTCACACTCTAATTTACCATTTCCTCTTTTTATGAAAACATGAAACAAAATACCAAGAACTGTGGCAGGGTCAGGGCAGTGGCCAATGGTATGCATAGGAACTGAGAGGGGTTGCTTTGTGAGGGCCTCTGGCAAACTGACCCAGCTGCCCCCTGAGGCAGCCCTGCAGTTTTGCAGTGTTACCAAATTATAAATCGCCATATCAGCAGATTATGTGCTTTGCTGGACAGCTCAACTTTTGTGCTAAAGTAACATCACACTTGTTTATACTACACCAGCAATGTTGGGATGTTACGGTGAAGCTTAGCTTCCATTAACAACTTCTCCCTTGTCCCCATCACCACCTAGAGCTAATCACCATATGGTACTGCCAATGCTCTAAATTCCTGGTGGCTGTTTATCCTTGTGTTGGGATCCTCCACCATGTGATGGGAAAGTATGTAAAATATGGTCTACCTCAGCACATTGGAGTGATAGCAAGCTTAAGCTGCCACAGGCTATTTCAGATTGTTTCTGGTTGGTGAATGTAACATGCAGATTGGCCTAAGATTCAGTCCTTTCATTCCACTGCACTTTCTTTCTTGAACAGCAATTATGATCATGCCTTATCTCAAGGATAGGGAAACTTAGACCCTAAGACTAAATGTGGCTCTCCAGGTTTCTCTGTCTGGTCCTTGGAATTCTCAAAAGGCCACATCCTCTCCTCAACCACATGTACCTTCCACAGGCCACACCACACACCAGATCTACTTCCTGAATATGTTTGCCTGGATGGAATGTGTCCTTGAAGTCTGGAAATGTCTCTTGGTTGCCTGGATAAAAGATAGATGTATTTTAATTTTAATTTTAATTTAAGCTAACTTAATTTTAAATTTGTTGTAACTGATTTTGATTGTTTTATTTTTATATGTCCTTGTTGTATTATACTGTGTATTTTATTGTATTTCTTGTGTTCACCGCCCAGAGAGCTATTGCTAGTCGGGTGGTATAAAAGTCTAATAAATAATAATAAATAATAATATAGATACTAGCCTACTGTACAAAGGTAAAATGTACATTCGTTGCTATGTAGAATTTTGCCTCTGCCACCACCCACCACTGGTATGTGGCCCCTGGAAAGTTTCCTAGATGGAAATGTGTCCTATGGTCTGGAAAATGTTCCCAATCCCTGCCTTAGCTGTTCAAAACCAAAAAGCTACTTTAAAGGAATACAAAGGCTAGGTTACAAAAGATAAGTCGATGTTCTAACAAACTGAATGCATTTATTTATAGGCCAGTGAGTCCTTCTTTATTAGATATACTAGTTATGACACAAAAAAACCTCTAGGCTGGTCAATACCCGATTGTAAATACAATTATAGGAAGAGATAGCTTCTCATTTTCATGGAAAAAAATATACAACCTGGATTAATCAGGATATTTACTATAATTTATTAATTTATTTTATTTTACAAGATTTATACACTGCTTGATTGTAATAAAACCTCAAAGCAGTTTGCAAAAATTAAAACAAAGCATTAAAATTATCAATAAAGTTGTGCATTATAATCAAATTGTACAGTTACATAAAAATGCAACATCCCAAGAGTTAACCATATTTCTAGTATATATATATATATATATATATATATATATATATATATATATATATATATATATATATATATATATTCTTTATCAAGAAGGTCTGAAATATTTATGTGCATCAACAGCACACTCTGCACACTTTAATAACGAGATAATGTTTAGCTAAAATTGTCATATATACAGCTTCTGTGACTTAAAATAAAAAGTTCTAGAAGTTCTATTTCAAAGAGATCTCCAACTGTCAAGTACTGGCGTTAAGAATAAATAAAGCACAACTTGTAGGCCTATTCCTTTTTTTTAAAAAAGACAACTTCGCTTAAACATTATGTCTACCTTCACAATACTTGACAAGATTATCTAGAGGAACAGCACATATTCAATGGTTGCCCAAACATATTGCATTTCCATGGTGAAAGTGACACAGTGTTTTCTTGCCAAGAATAATCTGCTCCAAAGACATTCTAAGGGCTAATTTCAAAATTACCATCTATTGCATAAGCTTGAAGTCCTCTATACATTCTGAGCAACATCCAAACTGTAAGTAACAGGGATTTCATCAGAATGAAATCTGTGTCTCTTCTACTTGAATTTAGTGAGAAATGCAAGTGATCCATTATCCTACTATTCCTGCATCTAAAGAATTAGTATACTGTAGTGGACATGAGTGTGGAATGCCTTGTTCTCATTTGTCACAAACTCACTAGATGGCTTAGCTTCGCCAGTCCCCATTTCTTCAATCTGCAATAGAGGGATAATAATACTGATCTACCAAACAAGGCTGCTGTAAGAATTATTGAGGAATAAAGTACTTTGAAACTTGAAATGATCCTACTGTAAATGATGTTTGAAAGTCCTGCCAATTGGACACTGCTGAGAAAGCTTCATTCTTCATTCCAGATGTTTATCTGGGGAAATAATGAAATTGCAGATCTAGAGGCATTTTCCCCAACACACTTGTTACATATGAACCTCTGGGAATGTGTCATCATTATGGCAGCTCAAAAAGGGGGCCACACACTCATATATATGTATAATGTGGATCCTCTGAATCGCTCACAAACAGCATAACTAGTAACAGCTGATACCAGTATGTAAGCTTTACACATGATTTCAGAGGTGCACACAGTAAGCTTTTCAATATGTTCCGCAAACATATTTCCTATCATGTTCCACATGGCTATTGCAATGAGTGAACCAGTTCACACTTCCACTTGATAGATTCCTTGATGAATTTGATAGGCAATTGTTAACAGCAATTTGCAGTCTTTTTTCCTTCTGCTTCATAATATTTGGTACTGATCAAGTCTGAGGTGGTCATATCGGTTCCATCAGAAGCCATCTAATCTCATTTCATCTGAGGGAAAAGTGACATAATAAGGCCTGCTGAATTGCTAAGACAACTATTATTTGCTTCTCCTCTCACAGAACCGTCTCCTACATTGTCCATTCAATTGGTCATCATGTAGCCTTTATGTTACATGATGTAATTGTGCCTTTTCCTTTCTGTCATTTCTATTTGATTGTAAAATGCCCAAAATGTCATATTTAAAAGCAGCAAGTAAATTATTAAAAATAAGGGTAATAAGAAAATTTAACATTGTAGATGGCTGCGCTACTGGTGGAAAGGAGTAGGGCTATAGGCACTTAGGACCATTTCTCTTCTTCTATTTCAACACGACTAACAATCTGATTAAACAATGGGAATAAAGATTTATTTGAAGAAAACTGCAGAACATTTACAAAGGACTGAATATGACAATCTAACCAAGTGCTGCTGAATAACAGTTGTTTCTGTGATATTTCAATACTATGGGCTGCATTTCTTATTTTCATAATAAATGTGCATTTGCAAGCAAAATTTATGCTTTGTGAATTGTTACAGTTTGTTCACTACTGAATAATCATTAGTGAGGTACCTGAGAAATACAAGGTACTGGGCTGAACAGACTATCCACAATGTCTGTTCTTTGGTTATATCCCACCCCCACCTCCAATAACTGACTTACTGACATATACAATGGGTAGAATGTAAAATCTGTGGACATTTTATCCAGACAAATCCTAGCACTACTGCAGGAATAAAAGTGTCACTAAAAGATGAGCTAAGGAAAATAGTTCAGACTCATGGGAATGAAATATCACATGGTTTAGAAGCTTTTGGAGCAGAAGAAAACACCCTGCATGCATGCTAGGTTGAGAAAAGCAACAGAGAAAATAAAGGCAGATGTTGTCCTCAAGTCCACTTACTAAGATCCTCCTGTCAAATAAATGTATTTTACTTCCACACTGTGAAAAAGGTAGTGCTGGGAGAAAACAATCAGTGTGTGTTTTTCACAAAGAAAACAGAGACATTATTTGGAAGTAATAAATAAATGTCAGCCTTTGATTTGTTTTCACTCCAGCTGTGCTATAATTGTATATTTTAATTGGCTAATTAGGGTCCACTGCATATTTGGATACTCTTAAAAATTAATAATTCTACTGTTTTCTGAAAAGAAATTATTGGATCAAATGCCTGAATATGCCCCATTCTTAAATATCAACATTTTACACTGCATATATTTAAATTAATTATAACTTCTGCCATTAAGGGCATGTTTACACAATACATTATCTTGTGAAAGAAACCCTTTAATTAACTTAAATCATTGATTTGTTTACATGATAAAGGAGCTAAATGAACACGGAAATAAGCTGAAAATTAGGGAAAGCATTTCTGCATAATCACAGGCCTTCACCTGTTTCATTTCAGGATAAGAGGCCCATATAAATAATTACCTCAGCATACAAAAGTAGATTAGTGTTTATAATGTATTGCAAGCATACAGAGATGAGAGAGTGACCTAAAATCATAAGAAAAATGGCACCCTTTGATTCCCTCCCTGTGTAGATAAGACCCTATTGCTTTAGATATACCCAATAGTTCACCATGCTTTTTATCACAGGATGTCTGTGTCTTTAAGAACCACATGACCAGCTTAGTTCCCTCCCCCAGTGTCCTGGAGTACTGCACTTTACAAAAGTCAATGGAAGCATCCACTCTTAACCTAAGAGAAGCATACAGCACTGCACTTAATAGCACTGGGTAGACATCACACATATTTGAGCCTCACTGAAACAACCTCAATTACCAGAGATTTGCCTGATGTGTAGGACAGGTAGGGAAGCAGAGGGCAATCAACAAAATCAGTGGAAGTGGTAGAGGAAGAGCAGCCACAATTACTAAATAATAATTTGGGGAAGGTGATCTGACGTTGGTCCACTCCAGTTAGGTTTTTTTTAGTCATTAGAAGCTCAAGAGAACAGCATGGGTTTCACCTGGTGCTTGAATTCTACTACCAAAGGTCCCAGGTAAACATATCCCAAGAAGAAGTACCACAATTTGGGTGCCACCACTGAGAATGCCCTCTCTGCTGTTGTCACCTAACTAACCTCAGAAGGTAGAGAGACAATGGCCTCTGATGAGGATCTCAGCAGACAGGCAGGCTCACCTGGAAGATGGTAATCTTCAGATACCATAACTTCAGGTCATCTAGCATTTTAAAGACCAAGACCAGTTTGGAAGCAAACTGATTTTTAGCAAATTTATTTAAATACTGGCATATTATGCTCATGGCAGCTAGTTTCCATTAACAATCTGGCTATTGCATTTTAAACCAGCTGCAATTTCTGATTGTCTTCACAGTCAACACCACATACAACACATTATTACCCTACACCAGTGCTAAACCTTAGTATGCCAAGAAAATAAATGCCAAGGACAGACAAAGCAAGTGCTGGGCCTCTACACGCATTATGTTAGACTGATATTGCAGTGATGTTACCCCAGTGCTATGAGCAGATATTCTATTGGCAATATTTAGGATCACAGTGCTGGGGAACATGTAACTCTGAATTTCCAATGTGCAGTAAATTACTTATTTAGTATGCCAGTTTAGCCCAACTTTACACATTAATTATTTTGTGAATAGTGATTTTTCCTCTAATGCTTATTAGCTTAAACTAGATGGAGATCCTTTTCATATTGAAGAAAGCCTATGCTTTTCCTCATCTATAAGAGACATTAAGTTAAATTAGTAATATAGGACAAACCTACATTCAGTTCCATCCAAAATCCTTTATATCCAAATTTTATTACCATTATTATATTAACATTATTCCTATAATATACCAAAACCAATCAACCCACAGTCGTAAAATAATACAGATCTCTAATTAGAAATAGTCATTCAAGCAGAAAAGGTGTAATAGGAAAATATGTAAGAATTTGCATATGAGAGTTACTGCAGTAATTATACCGAAAATAAAAGGATCAAACACAGAATTTGGTATACTGTCTGAAGATCTAGCCATATCTCAAATTTGGATTTAAAAGCACGGATGTTTTAAATCCAAACTGCATACCCACTGAATATATTTCTGTAGTGCACTAACCTGTAATTGAAAGTTGTAGAATGCAGTTTGAAGTTATTAAGTTTTGGCAAATACTCCCTCTGCATCCCTCCCATAAAATCTTTCCTTTTGGCTATCACTATTCCCTATCTGACTGTAAGTTGTAGCATGCCATATATCCTGTCCTTCCATCCAAGGAGATTGTACATAATGAATGCAATTAATACAAAAATTAATATTGAAAAATTAGATTTAACCATATACAACTTAGCACCAACTACTGATACCAACTGCCATTCAGGTGCCAAATGCCCTTGGTGAACAAAAACATCTTCAACTTCTGCACTTCCCTAGGGAGGGAGTTTTAGAGCCCGAGAGCTCTGCCACAGAAAATGTCCTGTGTTGAGTCACTACCAACAGACCCACACCCATTGGTGGTACCACCAACAGAGCAGTAATGAGTTTGAATCCAAGATTCTCACACTATATATGTGTTCCTTCAGGGGGAGTACAACCTCTCCCAAAACAGACCCCCCCCCCGGTTCTATGTAATTATGAATAGGTAGCTTAAGCTTACATGTACCTGTTACACTAAAGCATTTATTGTAAATCACCCTTTAGACTGAAACACAAATAGATCCTCTTATTATGTTTTGTATACACATAAGCAACTATGGACAATGGTATTACAAAGGGCCTTGGAATTCTCAACAGCACAGTGGAGAAAATAATCCATTCTGGTGTTTCTGTTCTAATAAGGAATACTTAAAAGATGAGCAAATCTGCCAATTTCAATTTCTCATTTTTCCACTCTCCACACTGCCATATCCATTTACAAAAAAAAATTTTTTAGAAGTCCTCATGAAAATTCATCGAAGTTTTAGTTTGAATTTCTCCTAATACACACATTTTTGCAAACCAACTTTCTCTAACATAATACATTTTTGTATGTTCTTTTCACACTTCACTCTACATTTTTGTACATACTACTTAACAGGAGAACTGCATTGCAAACTTCAGTGAAGTGCAAAATATGAAGGATGGGTGCATTTTGGTTCATGTATTCTTTCAGAAAATACATATTTGGTAGGTTCACCTTTAAATGAAAACTAAATTGAATTTCTCCTGCATCCGAAGGGACACATCAGGCCTAGCTCCAGGTTTCTGTATATATCCCAATGACCTAATCTCCAGTGGGCATTTGTCTCCAGCAAACGTAAGCATTTGCCACTGGCAGTGACTGCTTATCCTTGCAACTGATGCTTGCCCACTTGCTGAACATCTAGACTCTCTTCCTACACACTCTAGACAAATCTTTAGCATTGCTGCCACTGCTCATCTCCTCACCCCACTCCATTTGCTTTTCCATATACCAGACAAATTTCTAGCATCAGCAGTCACAATTGGGTCTGTTACCAGAGCAAGCAGACAGGTGAGGGCAAATGGGCTATGGCAGCAGCTTCTCTTTCTTATCTGCCCATCCAGTAAGAGGACAGTGAGGAAGTGCAGCAGCAGTAGCCAGTGCCAGATCAGAAGCTTGCCTGGTCTGTGAAAGAGGGGGCTCAGAGGACACGTGACCAAGTGAATGGTGGTGGTAGAAGATAAGCAACCAAAGCTACCTAACAGCATTTGGGGGGGGGAGGTGCACTGATACCCCAGCCTGATATGATTAAAGTTCTAGCGCTCTTTCCTGTTTATTTTTATTTATTATTTGAACAGCTAGGAAAGGGCATTTTTCTTCAGCCTCTTTAAACTTAAGACAGTCTGGCACGATACACTTGAAAAATGGTTTATCTCCAATCACACTGATGTGTTCAAATTATTCCTTTAACAAAATATTAAGAGCTAATCATACAGTGATCCGTAGCCACATGTTTGTTGACACCAGTAATTGTCAGCTTGTAAGAATCACTGCCTGCAGGAAGGTAGAAATTGCACAGCTGAGCCTCGCTAAAACAGCACATGGGCTGTAAGATGACACAAGGGAATTTAAAGATGCAAGGTAAAATGGGATAGATTTTAGCCTGTATCTCAACTACACATGCCTCCCAAAAGTGATTTATGCCATTTGATCTCTATTACCAAGTCCCCTTTAAATGAAATACATTTTCATTAAGCTACACTAGCCTACACAGGTAACCATAATGGTATTAATGAATGTCCATGACTGATAGCTGGGAAAGGAACACAATGCCTCTGAGAATTTTCCCTGTGTTTTAGACTTGGCAAATTCAGCAAATTGATTTCACATGTTACCAGGTAACAGTTCATATGCTAGTAGCTAATTGCATTAAGTACTTATTCCTTGGAATGAGATGTATAATGGGTGTGTTAGTGAGTGAGTGAGTGAGTGAGTGAGTGAGAGAGAGTGAGAGAGAGAGAGAGAGAGAGAGAGAGAGAGCGCTTCATTTTTTTCCTACAACCAGCCTTCTAGTTGGGTACTATAGTTGTATAGAAATGAATAATCTGGGATCAAATTAATGCACCATGTAGATTTTCCAAAAATACATAGTTTTGTTAATTTGTTAAAAGGGCTGCAAATTTTTGAAAAATAATGTGACATGAAATAAATAATGGTTGCCATCTTTGGGACACATCCAATCATTCGCTGAGTTAGTGTGATAAAGATAGTCGGTCCCCCACCACATTGCACCCTCCCAACTGCAATTATTGGCTGAATAACTGTGGTGTCATCAAATCTTCATGATTATTCTAAACACTACAGAGTTACCCTGTCTTGGATGACAATAGTATGATGCGCTCTTTCCAAGCATGCAGACCCTGGGAGGTGGATGCAGGTGCAAACAACACTTGCAAACCATTGCCTGGAGCTTGTTTGCACGGCTAAATGACAGCGTATGAAAATTTCTGTATAAACAAATAGGTATCTAGCTGGATTGAACTCATTCTTTTTAAAAGACATCTACTACTCAACCAGTTTCCCCGTTTTTTTTAAAAAAAGAGCCCTACTGAGTTGTTGAAAAAATCCTTTGGATTAGAAGCATAGTACACTTGGCACAGAAAGCATAATCTAATTTTCTATCCATTCAGAAAACATAATCACTTAACAATTCTACATAGCTCTCCACATTTCTTGGTAAAAGCCTTGACTTTCTGCTTACAGAAGCCCTTGACAAACCATGCTTCAGTGGTGAATTGGGTTATATATTTTTCCCCTGACGGAGTCTCAGTGCATCTAATAGCTATGTGGCAAACAGAATTTCACTAAGTACAGCATTTCCCCAAATACAAGGAAGATAGAAGCTGCACCTGTTGAATGTACCCTACTCAGGAAGGATCCAAGTTGGAATTGAAGCATATCTGTAAACTATTGTGTATAAATACTTACAAACTGCCTATGATTAATGTTTCTGCCTCCAGCAGGGAATTGTGTGTCTGTGTGGTGATGGTGATAAAGTACAGCCTGGGTTAAAAACAGGCTACAACTTTACTGCTTACAGTATCCATGAATTTGGTATATCAGGGACACACTGATGTTGTTCAATACAGAGGTCATCCGTAGATTTGGAACGAGGTGCTATCAATATGCAGACGAAATTCAACTCTATTTTGATTTTTCACCTCATTCAGTTGAGGAACCACACATATTAAACCAGTATGCACGTTGGTGGACTGGATGAAGGGCAACAAACTGAAGCTTAATCCAGATAAAATGAAGATTCTAGTGATGGATGGTTTGTTTGCCTGGGTAAATGATATTCATCCTGTTTGGATGGGGCTGCATTCCCTCTGAAGAAATAAGTTTGTAGCTTGGATGTCATCCATCTCCATCATTGGAGGTGGAGGTTTCTTCATGGCATGGAGTGATTTTCACCAGCAGGTTCATTAGATGTGTCCATACCTGGACAGAAACAGCCTGGTCTCAGTTATCCATCTCTAGTAACCTTCAGGTTAGACTACTGTAATGATTATATATGAGGATGCCTCTGAACATGGTTCAGAAACTGCAGCTAGTTCATAGTATAGCTGCTAGATTGCTAACTGTGTTGTAATGCTAACTGCATTACAATCATATTCCACTGATGCTTTGCCAAGTGCACTGTCCCGGAGTCCATTTCTAGGCCCAGTTAAAAGTGCTGATCTTGGTATTTAAAGCCTTGCAACAAGAATACCTGAAAGATCATGAGCCCAAATATTCCTGCCTCTATTTTGAGATTTCCGTCATTATTAAGTTTATTTGTTGCTTTTTCAAATAATGCTAAAGCAGCTCATAAGAACAGTAAGCAAATCAATATGTAGGTTATTAGGGAAAACAAAAACAGTCAGCTACAATTCATCTGATAAAATCTATCAAACATTTTATAAACATAGTATTTTATATGCTTTAGCAAACTAACAAAAATATCCATAACAAAAGAAATTCAAATTAATAGTTCCCTAAACATTTGAAATAAATTCTGGCACCGTTAGCCTTTGTATCTGGAGTCAATCAGGCCCCATACGCCTAGGTCAGGTGGAAATGGTCCAGAGAGATATTCTTCCCCAAATGCCCCTGCTATGCACGTGGTTACCTTTACAGTGGTCATGTCCTAGGTTTAGAATGCTCTCCCTAGAGAGTTTCCTGGTGTCCACATTGATGTTTCAGTTTCAAGTGCCAGACAAATACCTTTTTTATTTTTGCTATTCTTACTAACTTGTTTTATTCTAGCTCATATATTATTTTTATGTTGCTTTTTATAGATTTCCTATTTTATGTATTGTTTATTTTACTGTATTTTAAATATTGTATTGTAAGCTACATTGTTAGCTTGATTTAATGGGAGGATTTAAATCTTCAAAATAATTAAATAAATAATAAATAATATTGACAGCCTGATTGCTGACAATGGAAAACCACCTATGCTGTCTCTTGGGTGACTCAAGGAGGAGAGTGGCTTAACACAGTGGATGTATAATCTACTGATAGTGGTAGACACCACTAATTTGTAGGTGCAACTGAGTCATAGTCTCTCTTCCTCTGGGCCCAATCCACACCAAAGTCCAGAAAGAGAGGGCAAGACAAGTGGAACCTGCTCATCCTTTTCATTACTTGCAAGGTTGGAGATAACAATTATACAGGGAACAACAGTGAAGAGAACAAAAAGGACGCAAGCAGGCAACTTTGTAGTCAACAGTGGACCTCGGCTAATGCTCAATTATACCAAACCCTGATGCCAGACTTGGTCTCATCCCCAAAGCAAGGAAGAGGGCAGGGCCTCTTTCACAGGCTACAAAGCCAGGCTCCCAAGCTTAGCAACTGCTAGTCACACAGCATGCTCAAAATACCACATTTCCTGCTGTCTGCACACATCCACCACAAAAAAATTTAGCAGCAAATACAGCAACAATGCCAGAGGGTGGGGAACTGAACTTGTTTAACTGAGCCTGCTAGAAATTTAGGATGCTTCCACTTACTATGCAAAAAGAATGTGCAGGATTTTTGAAAAGAAAAATATGAATGTTTCAATTTGAAAATTATGGAGAAGTGCAGAAATAGGAAGTGCAAGACACTTGGGACCTCCAGTATTCAAGGGCTACCCAGGATGGTGACTGGTTTATGTATATCTGGTATCAGACATACAGGATGAGATGAAGAAGCCAGTGATCTTTCTTTTTTTCACTTAGCGTGTGATTTACATGGGAATTTGGCATTTTTCTGTTAAATTTAAATTCTAGTAATATTTTTAAAATGTGCATGTATACATAGTTATCAGCATATACACATTTGTGTACTCTTTTTCAGTGATGCCTGTATTCTTTTTTGGCAATGCATAAATGGGCATGTGTTCCATATCTCTGAAACCTGCAGCTAATCTGTTTTTTTAACCAAAGCAACTTTGTATACATAACAATGTATACATAACAAACCTGAGAAACACTGCAAAACTATATAGTCTAGTGCTTTTTAAAACTTTGTTTTAAATAGACAGAAATAGTATCTAGTAAGGTGAAAAATATCCAGTATTTAAGAAAAAGGAAAAATTATTAACAGAAGGGTTGATATATGTTCCATATGGCCAATCTAAATTTGACAGCAATTTTGCCAGTGCAGTTTTTTTTCTCTTCAATAAATAAGTAGGTATACATATGTTTCAACAGATTCTCAAGGAAATACATTTTAATTAGATTTTTGAACTCACGTGTGCAAAAGGAAATAAATCAATTAACAAAATGCCCATGTTCTTTTGTTTAGAAGAGGCATACTGGAGCTTCTGAACAGCAGTATTTGAAAGGCTCGTCAAACTAACTTCTATTCTGATTCACTATAAAAGGTAAAGGTGTCCCCGCACTTGTAGTGTGAGTCGTTTCCGACTCTTAGGGTGACGTCTTGCGACGTTTACTAGGCAGACCATATATATGGGGTGGGATTGCCAGTTCCTTCCCCGGCCTTTCTTTACCCCCCAGCATATGCCGGGTACTCATTTTACTGACCACGGATGGATGGAAGGCTCAGTGGACCTCGACCCCTTTTACTGGAGATTCGATTTCCTCCTTCCGTTAGAATCGAACTCCGGCCGTGAGCAGAGCTTTCGGCTGCAGTACCGCGACTTACCACTCTGCGCTATGGAGGATCTTATTCACTATAGTATACTTATACTGTAGTATAAACATAGAGTATAAACTCATAGCTTATTAATATGGAGATTTTATATAATATTACTAATTTGAATGAGTCTGAATTTATAGAATAAGTAAAGGACGATATAGGCCATAGTTTAGAAAAAAATATTCTGGACAAACTGATCCAGATTCTGCATCCTTTCTGGACATGCGTGTGTGCACACACACAGAGAGAGAAAAGCTCCCCAACTCCAATTATCGTTACCCCAAGATTTTTTTTTTCAAAATTCTTTTTTATTTTCTGAATATAAAAACAGAACTTACAAGAAGGGACGAGATCTGGAACATAATTACAGCAAACTAATCACACAAAATCACACAGCATCTGATGAGAACTCAATGCAGCCCAAAGATATTATTATGGGATTGGCATAGCCTGGTGGAAGAGCTTTGGCATCTGGATCCAGACAACCTGCAAGCCTTTTTCCTTTGCTGTGGGTTGATTAACCATAGTTGGATTAGTCAACAGTTGCTGCTTATGTGCTACCGTGCATGTCTTGGACACAATAGCAGAAGCTCTTCTGAATGACCACTCCTATACCTGTTCAGAAGTAAGCCCTACTGTGTTCAGAGGGGTTCCCTCCCTTCCAGTTACATATGTTTAGGACTGCAGCCTAAGTTGTTGAAGCCTTTGAAGGAAAGGATAAAATCGATATGCTCAATGCTGACATTAAGTTCCAGCGTAACAATGGGAAATAGTGGCCGTCAACTTTACTGGACACTTCTATTGAAGTCAAGAAGTGAATGAACCCTGACCATCCTATCTAAAGCAGTAGACTCGAACACATTTTACTAGGGAACACAGCCAGAAAAGAGCTGGGATGTTTCCCTTGCTGCTCATATTACAAATGCTTGCTGATTTAATAAACAACTTCATTATCAAGTTCTATCAATGCAACAGCTTTCCCAAGCATTAGAAATCAACTAGAAAGCACTTTCTTTAAAGCTAAAAAAAAGAGGCACAATATCTCCAGAGCACACAAGAGCGTATAGCTTTCTGTTTGTGGTGCAATCTTTTGGGAAATATGTCAACGTCTTGCTGTGTGTCTGGAGAAGGCAAACACTATGGTTTGATTTTAAAATACCCATTAAAACAATAATTTAAAAGTCATTGTTCTCTCCCTGTGACTCAAGAATATAGAAAGGATAAGAAATGCTCTGCCTTGGCAATGTCACAGACTTGATCTCCACAATCAAATGCCTCCAGCAGGAGCACACTAAAATCTAAACGCTATAAATGATTTTATCATTTAATAAAGGAAATGCACACAAACTTGCAGAGAGGTTTGTTGAAAGAAATATAGTGTCATTTATGGCAAGTAAATAGGATTTTTCCAACTGAACTCCTGCCGGGAAGAACACTGAAAAATGACTTCTAATTTGCTAGAGCCTCAATTCCCACTGCATATATACAAACTGCATGTGTTTTTGTGCTCATGTTCTGTGGTAATATCTACTAATGGGGAGGGGTGTAATGCATGCTTACTTTATGAAAAAGTGTATGCATGATTTAGCAAAATGAAACATTCATGTTACTTAATTTTTAAAACCAAATTTGCTATCCTGCAACAATATATGAACTTAAACATTCCACTAAATCATTAAGTTTTCACCATACCACATGTTCAATGGATTTAATTAATGGTGCAATCCTATACATTTAATTCGGAAGTAAGTCTCTTTGAGTTCATTGGGGCTTACTTCCAGGTAAGTTGGTACTGGAGTGCAGCCTAAAGCTCCTATCTCATGTGCTGCTTCTCATATTTGTCCTCTCTTACTTTCTGCTCCTTATGCTTGGAATTCTCTTCCAACTACTATTTACTTCCCAAGACTAAACTCTTCTCTCTTGCTTTTTTATTCCCATGTTCTTATTTCTGCTTGTATCTGGCTTAAAAGAAAAAGTCCAGCATAGTCACTTATAGCAACTAGTATTATTAGGGAAAAACCAAACAAGAGTCTGTGAACAAGTATGCATCAATGTTCTACAGGCAAGATAAGTTGAGGAATCAATAAGGGAACCTCAATTTAAAAGAGACATTTGGTCTCACTGTGAAATGGTCTTCTACATGCATGCAAATATCTCAAGGTGACATATATAATATCTCTCCTCCACTTCTTCCTCATGCACCACCTCCATAGTTATATATTTCTTGCATTTTAGGCCATGATGCTTTCAGTTCTGTGTTGGGACTGTCATTTTTAAAAACACTCACAAAGCTAGTCAATAGCTGTTTAATGTTTCATTTTAAGTCGTCTAAATTGTTCATCACTTTCAATATCCTTGCTTTACAAAGCGTCATGGTATCTGAGCTACAGTACTCTTTCTTTTAGCATTGTGTATGTCCGAGAAAACATATATTTTCCTGACATTTTGAGTTTTACCAACTTTGAAACATCTCAACAGCAATGTCAATAATGTGGATCACAAAAAAAACCATAACACTACACAATCAATAGATGTCAGTCCTATCTATCTTCCTTAGGCTGAGCAGTACTCCATTTTATTTCTGCACAAAATACTGCTAGTTGGCTACAAACAAAAGGACAGAAAGTGCTTATTCCCTATCTCCTAGCTTTTCTGATGCTTGGTCAGTTTTAACTTTGAGGGTATTTATTTTCAAATAAACCTGCAATTTCAGTCATAATGAGAAATATATCTACATTTGCCTGAAACACATAACTAAAAAAAGTATTCTGAGAAGGAAGTGCTTCAGTATGTAAATTAACATGCAATATCACTGACAGGTCATTTGGGCACATAAAAGGTAACATGGAAGAAGATATACCCACTGTTTAGAAGATTCGAGATGTCTGTCACTTTCCACAGAAAAATGGCTAAGAGGAAGAGTTGTTTACAGAACAATCCTATACTGCAATTACACTGGGCCAGAGATGTGCCAGCACTATGCCAGTGGAATGCCCACCAAATCTAATACGTGCTTAGCCTGCAAAAAGAGGGGGGAAACATGGCAGAAATAAAAATAAAATATGTAATGAAAAAGCTAGCCTTGGCCCCAGTATCTTTGGCAACACCAGCAATACCAAAGAATCACAGGATGTTGTGGAGACACACAACCCTTCTCAATAAAACATAGAAATTGAGGAAGTCAATCCATGGTGCCCAATTCAACATGCACAATTTACAAGACACTACAGTACCCCCAACATGTGAACTCCAATGATCTAGGCAGCAAACACACAGACAACCCCTTCAGGGAAGGTCTTAATGCCACAAATACCCCACACTACGCACCAACACCTTAGGGATAGGACCAAATCAGCCTCCTCCTAGCTACCATATGAGGAATCCTCTCTCCACACTCCAGCAGTTCATCTGCTAGGCTGGACCTGCTTCAGATCATCCCTGCAGACCTCTATTGCCTACCTTCAAGCCAAGTTTGTATCAGCCTTACTGACACCCCACCCCCGAGTCCCATCTAAAGCCAGTTTATACTAGGTTGGAGGAAAAGGAGCCCCATCTACTAACCCCATTAAACTCAGAAACAATGCAGGTGGCAAATGGATAGTCTTTATTGAACAGCATCAGAAATGGACTGGATCCTGCAGAAATAAAAACACAGTTGAACAGGACTGCCAACTAGTCACCCCCGCCAGGGAAAGGGGTAGCCAGACCTGACAGTAACCATACTTCCCATTTCCCCTTTGAAAGTTACAATGGGAACCCATGTATGAGAGGCTGTTTGCTCTGTTCCATGCATCCAGAATGTGTACCTGTAAGGAAACCATGGCAGTAGCAATGGGTGGAGGGTCTAGCTTTTGCCTACAGAAAGCTTACCTGCATGTGGGGAGAGTCCTTGGTATAAAAATGGGTACTACTTTCATCAAAATACTGTTTTGTTTTTTAAAAAGAAACCCATGAAAGGAACCCTATTTTGAAACAAAGACTTTTGTTATTTGGCCATTGATGGACAACTAAGTGCTCTTTGGAGAATTTCCTAGCAACCCATGCCGGTCTCAAAGGCGTCACTAATCTATGTTTCTCTACAAGATGTTAACAGTTTGACATTTACACAGTGACCATGGCAAACTATTCAGAAACCACTTCTGCAAGGTGATGTCTATTGCTTGAAGTGCAGACTAATGTGTACTACAGGTCCACCCCTGTAATAAACTGTGAACTTTTCAATAGGAGTGAAGAAGACATCTGTCACATAAAAGAAAAACAAAAAATTATTTATTCCCTCCCCTTGCAACAGGTTTTAGACTATTCTCTGCCAGTACCTATGAATAAACTGTATTTTACCCTTTCAAAAATAATAATAATAATAATAATAAACTTTAATTTATAGGCCGCCTATCTGGCCAATGGCCACTCTAGGCGGCGTACAATAAAGCACGATAAAATACATGGTAAAATATGATACAATAAAAACAATATAACCAGTACAGCACAATGCAAAATTACAATATTTAGTAGAGTTGTCAGTAATACAATTCTGAAGCTAGTTCACCTTAGAAGTCTCAAGTTCATAAAGGCCTGATGAAAAAGCCTTCAGGCCTCGGCGAAATATATATAAGGAAGGGGCATGTCGAAGATCTATTGGGAGGGAGTTCCAAATTGTGGGGGCCGCCACAGAGAAGGTCCTCTCCTGAGTCCTCACCAACCCAATCACTTTAGTTGACGGGATTGAGAGGAGGCCCTGAGTGGCAGATCTTGTAGGGCGGCATAATTTATGACGTTGGAGGCGCTCCATCAGGTATACTGGGCCGAAACCGTACAGAGATTTATAGGTTAATACCAACACCTTGAATTGAGCCCGGAAAATAACTGGAAGCCAGTGTAGATTGTACAGCACTGGGGTAATATGATCATAACGGCGGGTGTTCGTAAGTAGACGAGCCGCCATATTTTGTACCAGCTGTAATTTCTGGACTGTTTTCAAGGGCAACCCCACATACAGCGCATTGCAGTAGTCTAAACGAGAGGTGACCAGAGCGTGTACTACGAGTGGGAGCTGGTGGACAGGAAGGTAGGGTTGCAGCCTTCGGATGAGACGCAATTGACCCCAAGCTGCCCGGCACACCGATGAAACCTGAGCCTCCATGGACAGCTTGGATTCAAGGATCACCCCGAGGCTGCGGACCTGGTCCTTCAGGGGCAATTTTACCCCATTAAATACCAGGTCGATGTTTCCCAACCCCCCCTTGTCTCCCACGAGCAGTACCTCAGTTTTATCAGGATTCAGCTTTAGCCTGTTTCTTCCCATCCATCCACTCACGGATTCCAGACACTTGGACATGGTCTCCACAGCCGACTCTGGTGAGGACTTAAATGAGAGGTAGAGCTGAGTGTCATCCGCATATTGGTGGCACTGCAGCCCAAACCTCCTGATGATAGCTCCCAGCGGTTTTACATAGATGTTAAATAGCATGGGAGAAAGGATAGAGCCCTGTGGCACACAGCAATTGAGGGAACAAGGGTCTGAAACCTCATCTCCCAATGCCACCTGCTGGTGCCTATCGGAGAGAAAGGAACGGAACCAGTTTAATACTGTGCCTCCTATTCCTAATCCCTCCAGACGATCCAGCAAGATACCGTGGTCGACGGTATCAAAAGCCACTGAGAGATCTAGGAGGACAAGAAAGGTGGATTCTCCCCTATCTAATTCCCTCCTCATATCATCCACCAGAGCGACCAAGGCTGTTTCAGTTCCATGTCCAGTTCTGAAACCCGATTGGTATGGATCTAAATAATCCGTTTCATCCAAGTGCGCTGACAGCTGATTGGCCACCACTCGCTCAATGACCTTGCCCAAGAATGGTAGATTTGAAATTGGGCGGAAGTTGTTTAAATCTTGGGGATCCAAGGAGGGCTTTTTCAAGATGGGCTTTATAATTGCCTCCTTGAGGGCTAATGGTAATACACCCTCATTCAAGGATGCATTTACCACCGCCTTGATCCCTTTGCCCAATTTCTCTTTACAGCTCATCAAGAGCCATGACGGGCATGGATCAAGGAGACAGGTGGTAGGTTTCACAGTTGACAGCACCTTGTCCACATCCTCAGAAGGAAGAGGCTGAAACCGATCCCATTGGATCACATTATGACTGGTCAACTCTGGTCCACTATCTGCATTCATGGTATGCGAAATCGAGCTTCTTAGATGTTCGATTTTATCAGCAAAATGCTTTGCTAAATTGTCACAGGAGGCCTTTGAGTATTCCAAGGGTTCCTGAGCAACTGGACCGACCAGGCTTCGGACCACTTGGAACAACCTCCTGGGACAGCATTCTGCTGATGCAATAGAGGCAGCAAAGTAATCTTTCTTTGTTGCCTTTATTGCCACATGATAGGCAGCTACTGCTGCTCTAACTTGTGTCCGGGCATCTTTGGAGCGGGACTTACACCACCGGCGCTCTAGTCGTCTCACCTCCTGTCTCAGAGCACGCAACCGTGGTGCATACCATGGTGCTGTCTGGGATCTTTCCAGGGGGAGAGGACGTTTCGGGGCCACTCGGTCTAATGTCCTGGTGATCTTTGTATTCCAGTCCATCACCAGGGTTTCGACTGAGTGACCTTCAGCAGGTTCCGATTCCCCTAGCGCAATCAGGAATCCTTCTGGATCCATCAGACGCCTGGGGCGAACCATTCTAATAGGTCCTGTGCCTTTGCAGAGGGTGTGTGGCATCGAGAAGTCTACGTTTACCAGATGGTGATCTGACCATGACACAGGGGTAGAGGTAATAGTCCCTAACTTCAGAGCACTTTTCTCCTCCCCCAGGACAAATACAAGGTCGAGAGCATGACCGGCTACATGGGTGGGCTCAGTATTACTAAGGTGCAGTTCCCAGGAAGTCATGGTTTCCAGGAAATCCCGAGGGGCTCCATTGAGAGTGGTCTCAGCGTGCATGTTGAAGTCACCCACCACCAACAATTCTGGGGACATCATACGAACACCCAAGACCACCTCTAGCACCTCGGCCAGGGATTTTGCCGTGCAGCGAGGCAGGCGGTACACGAGCAGGATCCCTAAACTGCCCTTCGGGCCCAGCCTCCAGTACATGCAGTCAACAAACTTGGTCCCATGGAGAGGAGACCTGGCAAAGACCAGAGACTCCCGATAGATGACAGCCACTCCCCCTCCCTGCCTTCCTTCCCTCGGCCGCTGTGCATAACAGAAACCTGGCGGGCACATTGCCTCTAGAATAGGTGCCGAGGCTTCGTCCAACCAGGTCTCCGTTATACATGCCAGATCTGCAGATTCATCCAAGATCGTATCATGGATGCAAGATGTTTTCTGTACCACAGACCTGGCATTGCACAACAGCAAACGAAGGTTGGTTGGAATCCTGCATCCCCCAGTTATCTTCAGGTTATAGGCAGACCTGGAACAAGGGATGGATATTACACATCGATCCCTTGTTCCTCTAGTCTGACATGGTCTGCCATCAGCACCACTCCATCGTCTGCCGCCCAACGTTTGTATACATTGGTCCCCATCCCTTTTTGTCACATCACCCCCGGATTTACATATGCCCCTATCCTTAAGTGCCGGAGAATTGGTTCTTAGTCAGTTTGGGCACTGTTGTGGATTTTTTTCTTGATAATTTATTATTTGATCCGGAAGGACACACCCCCTTACTGGTAGGATAAGATACCACTTTGGAGAAGGCACAAAGAATGTTGTGTGTCTTATGGGCATACAACTCAAGCTGATGGAAGAGTCTGAGCTAATAAAGAGTGTGATTACAACTCGGCTGAGTCTTGGTGCAGGATCCATTATCAGAGCTGGATACCTTGTAGCTCTTTACCACAATGTGAGAAAATGGAAAAGTGAAATATTTTCTAATTTGAATAATAATGTAAATTATTTTACATTGCAATTTTTGTAATTGTGTTTATTTTTTAAAAAAACATCTAGCCATATGTACTTCTCTATCCTTCATAGGCAAAAGGCTTCCACAACAAGAACAGGCAGGGCATATGCTCTTTCCCTGTCAGATAGGCCATATTCCCTGGCAGGCATGGCACAGCAATACCGATGGGCCCGGCAACTGATCCTTTTGCCCACTGGATAAAGTGTCCATGCTTTTACCTTGGTAGAAAGTGTTTGCAGTCTCCTATTTGCTGAAAGACCAAGATATCTCTAAGGTTTTAGTGTCTTGTTACTCAAATGCTCTCTATCAATTTATTTTATTTATAACCCACAAACACACAACCAATTTTCTGTATTTCAGTTCCTGTTCTCAATGTATGTCTTTATTAGTTAGAAGCAGGAGAAATATAAGCTAAACTTTGAATCTCAAATTAATATTGGCCACTGGATATAACAAAGAGGGGAATGCTGCGCCAAATGTGAATTCAATTAAATGACACGTAGTCATTTATGTATGTATTTATAATATAAAAATAACTATAATGAAGATTTCGCTGGGAACTTTACACATAAAAATTAAAATAAGATATAAAAATAAAAAATAAACATGAAATCTAAAATAGATTAGATTTCAGAATAAAATGAGCAACAGAATAAGGCTGCAAGACAGTGAAGGATACCGGCCACCTTAGCGCTTGCTCCTGCTGAACTTCCCCTCCCCCCCCACAATATGGTCTTTCCACCATTTCCAACACATATTACCAGAGCATGTAGCAAGTGTCTCTCTATCCCAACAGGATTGCTTGTTGATAAAAGGTAATCTGAGCCACCAAAGCCACCTGTTCCTTCAGAGACAATGCTAGATCCAAAAGCACTCCCCAAATGCAAGCCTGATCCTTTAGGATGAGACCAACCCCCTACAAAACAGATTGAACATCACTCAGCTCGGCAGACCAACCACCCATGAACAGTACCTCCATCTTGTTTGAATTAAGTCTCAGTTTACTGGCCCTCATCCAGTCTATTACTGTACCCAGGCACCGATTCAGAACACCCACTGCCTCACCTAAATTTGATTAAAAGGAAACAGAGAGGTGGATGTCATGACCATATTGGCAACACTTCAGTCCACATTACTGAATAATATATCTGATCAGTTTCAAACAGATATTGCACAGCATGGGGCATATAATAGAGCCATGTAGAATCCCCATAGCATAACTGCCAAGGGCTGGAGCAATAATCCCCAGGTACCACCTTCTAGAATCAATGACCAGAACCATTGCAATATAGTACAGTATCTCCAACATGCAACACAGCCTATCCTGAAAGGTAGATGATGATAGTGAAAGCTACTGAGAAAGCCAAAAAAAACAACAGGCCCATATTCTCCCATCCCTTTCAGCAAAAGTTATCTCACAGAGTGACTCCCATCATGTGGTAACCTCGCTGGATTTGGAATGTCTGAATAACGTAATGATAAATTGGCAGAAGCCAAACAAGGAACATTGCTGTGGCTAGGATTGTTCAACAAAGATCTCCTAGGCCCATTCAGCAAATCAAACCCTATTGCTATACAGTAGGGCCCCACTCATACGGCAGGTTACGTTCCGGACCCCCGCTGTAAAGCAGAACTCATTGAACAGAATGGCACGCGATGCCTGAAAACCACCGTAAAAGTGGAACAAGCGTCGTATGTGTGGGGCTTTAGTCTAATTGCGTTTAATTGAGACCGCTGTATTAGCGAATTGCTGTAAAGCGAATCGCTGTAAAGTGGGGCCCTACTGTATAAAGAACAATACAAAAATCTTTCTTGCTCATCTATTAGCTTATCAAAGCATCAGAAGATACATAATAGATCTGAATGCAGAAGTGATCTTCTGTTCTAATTTCATGCAGAACAACTGAAAGAATGATTCAAAGTAAAACAGAAATCGTAATATACATAATGTGCAAGGCTGTCTTTCAAAGAGGTTTTTGATAATTCATGTCTTCAAGGTTTACATAGTTTAGACCAAGTCAAAGAGACATCTGATGTAATCATGAAATTTATGCAAAGCAATACATTATCTGCATTGATAGAGAAAATAAGACTGTGTCAAATGTCATTAATATTAAATATTCTACCTTATACATAAATATGTAAGTCAGACTTATTTCATACCATTTCTTATGCAGAAAAATTGCTACTGGAAGAAATCCATTTAGCTAAATAGAGCTTTTTTTAAAGTTTAAGTTTACAAATAAATGAATCTGAGCAACATTATTAATTAATTAATACATACATACATACATACCCTGCCTTTCGGTCAAAGGCTCTTAAAGTAAACATAATTTAAAGACACTGGTAAAATGTTTTTGAAAAGCATTTCCACCCACCTGGTAGTTCTTTCAGTATTTTCAATAGTTATCAGCAATGTGAAGATCCATAAACCATTATTATCCAAGACTGATCTCCATTCTTCCCAACACAGGGAGGATCCAGTTAAAAGGATCATACACATCTGTCATATATCTGTGAGGGCAGAGTTGTGGAGCTACCCTGCCAACACCAGCATCACTACATGGCTGGATAGGCCTGTGGCAGGCGTGAGGTGTATAGATTGGCCCCGAGTTGGATTGGCTCCGCTGGTGTATCCACACAATGCTAAACTTGCAACTGCCCTTCCCAACTTCAGCCCCCTCCAAGTAAGCTATAGAGATACTGATGTTGGGAGATTTTTCTGCTCCACCAACCTGGGGAAAGTGACTGACATGGTGTCATGAAATCCATGTTATAAATTCAAGCTCAATTGAGATTTGAATCCAGATACCAACAGATTCAGATCCAACACATATGCTCTTTCTCTAACATATTTGAGCCCAGTGGTTAGAGAAAGAGCATTCAGAAACAGCACACAGTATAGTCATACTGTGACTGTAACACTTCAGGATGCAGGTGAACATAGGAAGAACCTGCTGAATCAGGCCAATGGCCCATCTAGTCCATTATTCTGTTCTCACAGCAGCCAACCAGATTTCAGTGGGAAACCCGCAAGCAGGACTTGTGAAAGATTAAGAACATCAGGAAGAAGGCTAGGCTGTTCCTTAGCCTGCTGACTTTTCAAGGGCAGGGGTGACAGAACATCCAAACATGAAACCCCCACCTGTTTTATTTATTATTATTTATATTCCACTTTCTTCTATCATGGAACTCAGTGTGTTCCCAGGCAATCCCCCATCAAAAAACAGACCTGATGTGGACCTGCTTAGCTTCAGTAAAGTGGTGGCCACATGTGCCTTCAAGACCGTCCATAATTAAGAAAGTGGTTCTCAATCATTTTGGGATGAGATGTTTGGATCATTATCACCTTTCATGTATATTTTCTCCTTTCAAATTTAACAGATAAAACATATAAATTATTCCTTTTTTGCTATCATTTTTAGGTATCTAGAATGGGGAAAAGTTTTCAAAGGCGCACAAAGGTTCTTCATTATTATGCATTGGTGGTCAGAGCAAAGTTAAAAAACAGTTTTATTTAAAAATTCAGGTTAGAACTGCTAACTTGGTTGATCTGAGAACAAAGGCAATACGATATAAGAACTTGGATATTAATTAAATTACTTCAATAAAGGACTTCGGAGTAGCGATAACTCATAGGTGAGGACATGGGGAGTTCAACCCTGTTATTCTTACTTGATCTCTTGGTGGCTTTTGATACTATTGACCATGGTATCCTGAGCTGACTTTGTGAGATAGGTATCGGAGGCACTGTTTTACAGTGGTTCCAATCCTACCTCCAGGGTCATTTTCAGAGAATAGCATTGGGTGATTGTCTTTCGGCCCCCTGGCAGTTGTGCTGTGGGGTGCCACAGAGTACATTTTGTCCCCAATGCTGTTTAATATCTGTATGAAGCACTTAGGAGGGGTATTCAGGAGATTTGGATGAGGTATCAGCAATACGCTGATGATACCCAGCTCGATTTCTCTGTAGCATCTGAATTGGGAGAGGTTATGCAAGCCCTGGACCAGGGCCTGGATTCGGTGGTGAGCTGGATGAGGGCCAATAAACTAAGTCTGAATCCTAGCAAGACGGAGGCGCTGTGGGTTGGTGGTTCCCAAGTTTGGATAACTGGCCAGTTGCTTGCTTTGGATGGGATTATACTCCCTCTGAAAGAGCAGGTTCATAGTCTGGGAGTGCTCCTGGATCCATCTTTGTTGCTAGAGGCCCAAGTGGCTAGGAGTACCTCTTACCAGGTTTGGCTGGTAAGATAGCTACAGCCATTTCTGGACTGGGATAGCCTAACCACTGTTGTCCATGCACTGGTAGCCTCCAGGGTGGCTTACTGTAATGCACTCTATGTGAGGCTACCCTTGAGGATGGTCCAGAACCTGCAGCTGATGCAAAATATGGTGGCACAACTGCTCACCAGGGCAAAGTATCACCAACCTATCACCCCACTGCTGAAAGAATTGCACTGGCTGCCCATTAGCTACAGGGCCAAGTTCAAGGCTCTGGTTTTGGTGTACAAACCCCTATACAGCTTGGGACCAGGTTACCTGAAAGAACGTCTTACTCTTTATATATCCCATCGATCACTCCGCTCTGCAAGTGAGGGCCTCCTGCAGATACCATCTTATCAGGAGGTCCATTCTGCACAACATAGGAAGCGAACCTTTAGTGGTGTGACACCTACTCTTTGGAATTCCTCCCCTTAAGGCACCATCTCTGTTATTTTTTTGGTGCCTACTGAAGACCTTCCTCTTTCAACAAGCCTTTTCAGTAGAGACTTTATCCAGTCTGAGTCTGTGTTTCAAATGCTTTTCAAGATGTTTTTAAAGATGTATTGTTTTATTATGTTTTTAAAGATGATTTGTTTTACTATATTTTAAAGTCTGTTTTTAAGATGTTTTAGAATGCTTTTAGTGTTTTGTATGCTGCCCTGGGCACCTTCTGGGAGGAAGGGAGGGATATAAATTAAATAAATAATCTTTTAGGACAAATGTTTCAAAAATAAATTACATTGAAAACATGTAATGAGTTAAAAGCACAATTAAGCTGTGAACAGAAATAAAAAAATGTCTTCATATTAGTTTAACCTACTCAATTTAATTCAATTTCAGTTTCATGGTATTACCTAGTGATTGGGGAGTTATTATATATGGAAATGTTTCAGAATAAACTTTAACTTCTTGCATTTCTAAGTTTGAGTGTTGTGTGTTGTTGAAAAGCAACTTATTATTATTAAACAGCTAGAGTTGATCCAATAAGAGATAATGTATACAAAATGTTAACCACTCTAATAATAAAATATAAGCATGGCAAATAGCCCAGGTTATGGTTTGATGGCATGTGAGACCACAGCTTTGGTGAAGCTAAGCAGATCTAGGTCTGGTCAGTGCCTGGATGGGTGACCAACTGTAAACCAAATGTATATTTAATTAATTAATGTACTGCTTAATGTCAGAATAGGCTTCTAGGAGGTTTACAAAATATAAAAACCAGACCTAAATATAATTAAATATTAAATTATAAATATCCACAGTTAAAAATGCACAATAAAAATCATTACATCAATAAAACAATTAGAAAACATAATTTTGTACACTACCTTGGGTTCCATGATAGAAGAAAGGTGGAAAACAAATGTAAGAAAATAAATAAAAAGTCCCAGAATTAAATATTGACTATGTTCTCTGAAGAACATGTGGCAATACTTACGGAAGAGAATTTAAACTAATGGGCAAAGAGTTGTGTAAGCAATATGCTCCAGATACATAAAGATCAGATTTGAGGTCTGGAAGATAATCATTGATTACAGTGAAGCAAACATCAAAGAAACTTTCTTTGCCACTGGAATACTGAAATGGTTAACTAATGGTTAATTATCAGCCACTGTATGTCATTAATTGCTTATCATCTCATTTTGATTAGGCAACATGCTTAATTCACTTCAATTTACTTTTCTTATAAGCATGCTCGATATCTCTGCAACACCGTGTTTTCTATTTTGCTGCTTTCAATAATTTCCTAACTTGTATTATTTGTGTTAACATTGTTGTTAGCTATCTTGAATTTTTTAATGGAAGAGTTGCATATAAATGTTTTGAATGAACAAATAAATACTGGTGCTAAAATGATCAACACACTAGGAATGTCACAAGAATCTGTTGAAAATGGTCTATCAAGTAGATTTTCTTTCCTCTTCCCACTCGACCTCCACCACAGGAGTCATGCTATGAATTCTTTTCACCTTAGTTCTCTACAACACAAGGGTTTTTTTAAAAAAAGACATGCACACATTATATGTAAAAACATATGCAAACCTTTGAAATCTGTATTATTTTCATATTTATTTATGCATAATTGCTGCACTCTCAGCAGGTGTTTCATTGTTTTTCTTTCTTTTCTTTTTAAAGTGTTGTTTATTGACTGTGTAAGTTGTTTGCTTCTATGTACACTAAGGCTGCAATCCTATTCAACCTACTCAATAGTAAGTTCCACTGAATTCAATGGGACATACTCCCAGGGCAGTGGAGTAATCCACTTACTACTTCCTTAATTCACTTCCTACTGTGAAGTTTAAGAACCAATGAAATACATTATTCATTATGGCTCTTTTCACATGGAAGGAAGTGACCTCTTGTGTTACCTGTAGACTTTTTCTGTACACCTCAGTTAAAAGTCCAAGCCTCTTTGTCAAAGTGGATAGAACCATCTGGATTTGAGTGCTCATTTTTTACTATCCATCCCAAACATATTTGTTTTAATTTTTTTAAGTGTCCTTACCCCACTCCCAGCCAAATCCCTATTGAATTTTAAAGCCAATGGAACAAATAATTAATTATTGCTCTTTTTCACATGGGAGGGATATAGTTCCACAGAAAAAGGATTTAAAGCTTTTAAACAAAAAATAATGTTTACTATGAACATCTAAAGCATAGGTTAGATTGAATGTTATGTTTTGGCTCACACACACACAACACATGGTCATTTCCTGTATGAAATACGTTCAAAATAAAATGTTGAAATAAAAAAAGAATTTATATCTGGTTAAGCTATCGAGATAGGTAGGGCCAGCACCAAGCATGAGTCTGCCATTGGGCACCAGACTTCAGGGGGTCTTTACCACGGGGTCATGATGCCCCCCACAATGTGATGCAGCTGACATGGCTTAAATAGGCCCGGCAGCCCCACCTCCCACATTGCCATGTCTGCACATTACCACGGTAGGTGCACATGCCTTGTTGTTATGTGCCTTCAAGTCAATTACAACTTATGGCGAACCTATGAATCAGTGACCTCCAAGAGCATCTGTCATGAACCACCCTGTTCAGATCTTGTAAGTTCACGTCTGTGGCTTCCTTTATGGAATCAATCCATCTCTTGTTTGGCCTTCCTCTTTTTCTACTCCCTTCTGTTTTTCCCAGCATTATTGTCTTTTCTAGTGAATCATGTCTTCTCATGATGTGTCCAAAGTATGATGACCTCAGTTTCATCATTCTAGCTTCTAGTGACAGTTCTGGTTTAATTTGTTCTAACACCCAATTATATGTCTTTTTTGCAGTCCATGGTATGTGCAAAGCTCTTCTCCAACACCACATTTCAAAGGAGTTGATTTTTCTCTTATCTACTTTTTTCACTGTCCAACTTTCACATCCATACACAGAAATCAGGAATACCATGGTCTGAATGATCCTGACATCTTTGCATTAGACCTTTTCCAGCTCATCGTCAAAAAGACTAAAGTAATGACAACAGAAGATTTATGTAACTTTAAAGTTGACGATGAGGACATTGAACTTGTCAAGGATTATCAATACCACAGCACAGTCATTAACCAAAATGGAGACAATAGTCAACAAATCAGAAGAAGGCTAGGACTGGCACATGCCTACCATCAGCCAAGATGGTGACAGGGGCATCAACCCCTTACCCCAGGCCACAAATCACACCCCATGACCCAATGAAGGTATGGATTGCGGAACAGGAGTTCCACCCTTCCAGGAAACACCCCCCAGGGCAGCAAGCATGAGTTTAAATAGACCCAGCCACCCCATCTTCAGTGTTTCCATGCTAGTGTACTCCTTGCACATGCCTTCAATCACCCAAGATGGAGACCGCAAATCACACCCCATGACCCGACGCTAGCGTTGATCACAAAATGCGAGCTCCTCCCTCCCAGCCCCAGCCTGGAGATTTAGGAGGGGCAATCCTAATCCAATTTACCTGAGAGTAAGCACCATTGCAATGATTGAGACTAACTTCTAAGTAGACATTGTTGGAATTGCACCAAAGATGGCTTTTTGATGGGCCATTAGACAGTTCATTAAGTTTGTCTTTAAGGTACCATAAGACTCTTCGTATTTTTTGCTACAAAAGACTAACAGGTCTACCCCTCTGAAAATTCATTAACTTTGAAAGGGAACGCACAGGAAAGTGTGGATGACTGAGATATGCATGTCTATTGCACTATGATATTTTTAAAAATACATAGATTTCCACAGTAATAATTGTGCAAACTAAACCCTTTGTAGGGGAACAGGAAACACCAAAATGCATCAGAATGGATTGAGACACTTTTGTATATCTCTAGTAGAGGCTTGTTTTCGCCCAAATGCATGTCAAGAACCTCTATGTATGTGCTCTGTCTTTCTGTCTGAGCAGAAGAACAAAGCATACAAAGAATAGTAAAGAGAGATAGAGATGGAGAAGGGGAATAGGAGCACAGAGGTAGAGATGTTGAAAGTGAGTCTTCACAATTTGAAGTGTATAGGGTTTCCACATGTATACTTAATTCATGGAATTGGCTGCAGGATCACAACAATTGCCCCCTACTCTCCCTACGTCTGCATAACTCTGGTTGTAACCCCTATATTAAATAGAATTGGGAGGGGGGCTACGTATGTACAGTAGGAATGGGTAAATCTGTTAGTTTCATTTTCTTTCAGTTTCTCATTTTTCTAGGCTTAAGTTTGTTTATCCACAGTTCAACATCAGTTTGTGAATTTATTTAAGTTGTCAAGAAAATTCATTAGCATTTTAGTGCAATTGTCTCTGGTATGCACAGGTTTATATGCAATGTTGTCTAATATACACCTTTTTGCAAATAAATCTTCCCCAATGTAATACATTTGTATATGTTATTTTCATTAACATATGCATTTTTGCACACTTTACCCCAGTATATGCATTTTTGTACACATTACTTGGCTGGAGAACTTCATTGCAAAATTCAGAGAAATTTTGAAAGATGGCTGTGTTTTGATTCTCAGATTGTTTTCAAAAAGTGTGAATTAGATAGATTCACATTTACATGGTAACTGTGTTGAACATCTCCCCCATCCCTAATATACAATTGTACATACGTAGGTTCTCCATAGGAGCAGGAACCTATATAAGGATTAGACTATCAAGTGTGGTGTTGTTGCCTCCTCCTCCTCATGTTGACTATTCTTATAGTGGGGGCTCTTGCAAACACCCCTAGTATAAAGACTTAAGGAGTTTGGTGATGTGGTCATGACACTAGAAAAGAAGGATTTGATTGGCACAGGCATTCTGAATCAGCTGGAAAAGAGAATACAAAGAAAGACAGGAAAGAACATCCAGGGGGATGAGAGTAAAAACGCATAGACAAGAATTAAACAAGAGATAGGAAGAAAGAAGGTTGGATCTTGGAATTACTGTAAAGAAAGGAACCATTTGAATATGGTCATTTGAATGCAGAGAGAAACAAGGAAGGTGAAAGTTAACTATAAGGCTTCATATTTTTGAGACAGGAAGGATACCCAGTAGTGACAGAACAATTAGATCAACTGATATCAAATCAGTCCTACTCAGACCACTTTGCTGTCTTGGTTCATTGAAGCATGATATACCAAAAAGAGCCCAACAAAACTGGAAAGATAAACAAGCATACTATTCACCTGTGAAACAGATGTGGAAAAACAGTCTACTCTAAATCCATCTTTATGGTACAAAGTAACTATTTAATGGACAAGGCTAGACTTCTTCAATGTAGTATTTATCATAACTAACAATGATTAATTCATTTGCTGTTCCGTGGTCATTACAGTAACACCCTAGCTATTCCACAATTATTTTAGTCATTAGTGTGTGCCATTATTTCTAAGCATTAAGACAGTTTTAGTGAAAAAGCTCTTTGACTAAAGCTCTAATCTCCCTCCCACTCTCTCTCTCTCTGTGCAATTGATGACTTGCTGCCTTATCTGTAACTTTCTCTAATGTATGCCTTTCACTGCTTACTGGTATGATGTTTCCAAGTCTTCTGATGTCCTTTACTTACAACAACTCAACAATTATAAAAAGAAAGAATAATGATATTTGATGCTTCTATAAATGTTTTCAATGAATCTCTCTGTGTCTTAAGGTTTGAAAAGGATTATAAGCTAGGCTGATTTATGTCTTCTGGATACCACAGAAAATAGACTGTTGTAAATTGGAAGTCAGATGCACACACAAGGACATCTAGGATATGATCAAAGATACACTATCATGCATACAGCTCAATCCTAGGTATGCTTACCCAGACATAAGCCCCAGTGAGTTCAATGGGGCTTGTTTCCAAGTATTGCAGTCCTAGGTTGAAATTCAATACATACTTATCCAGGAATAAGCCCCCCTGAACTTGAACCTATTTCTGAGCAGACATCTATATGATTGTGCTATCCATTTGTTATCCTAAACAATTTACTTGCAACTTCCATTAAACTAATTGGGATCACTGCGAAGTAAATAAAATTGTGATGCCTATCTGTGATCCTGTGCAGAGTTAAGTCATTTAGGTATCGTTATCACTACTACTACTACTACTACTACTACTACCACTATTTATATAGTACTCACATGCCAAAATATCTTCTAAGCAATTTGCAAATATAAAATCAATTATAAAATAAACACACATAATTAAAATACACAACAAAATATTTCTATCAAAACATTGAAACATCCATAAAATATACAATAAAACAAGTCAGTTAATAAGCATAATAATTATAACTGTTTAAAAAAAATTAAAATTAGATCAGAAACTTCAGGTTCAGGGGAATGCTAATCTAAACAAGTATGTCCTCAAGAGGAAACAAGATGCTAATATTAATGGAGCATCTCACATTTCAGCAGGGAGGACATTCCATAAGTGAAAAGTCCTGCCTCCATGTTACCACAAGCTGACAATCCTCAGACCATAGCAAAACTAACTGGGTTCCATTTACTGATCTTAATGCCCTTACTGGACAGTGTGGGAGAAAGGAGGGTTTTTTGTTCGTTTTTTCCAGGTAACCTGGTCCAGAGTTGTTTAGGGCTTTTTATGTAAATTACAAGATCCTAAAACTGGTTTGATGGCTAATAGGTGGCCAGTGCACATCCCTTATAGCATTGGCATGATATGTGCCCAAGAAGGAGCACTACTCACTCATTGCAGCATTTTAAATTGGCAGTAGCCCCACGGAGCATATTACAATAGTCAAAATATGAGGTGAAGAATGCATATGTCACACTGGCCAAATTGCACCTGTTCAGACAAGGGGCACAGTTGATGCACCAGCCAAACCTAAAGAGAGCCAATCTTTGCAAGAGAGGCCACCTGGGCCTCCAGGGACAAAGACTGTATTTTATTCATTCATTCATTTATTTTATTTAACATTTATATACTGCTTGATTGTAAAAGAAGCCTCTAAGCTGCTTACAAAAACATTAAAATTATCAGTAAAACAATTAAAGACAAGTAATTAAAATCCTTTTAAAAACAATTAAAACAGCAGCAGATTAAGAAGATTAAAATACATCAAATTTATGTATCTGGATATGCTTGCCTAAACAAAAGAGTTTTAAGTAGGCATCAAAAACAATACAGTGAAGGCTCCTGCCTGATGTCAATAAGCAAGGAGTTTCAAAGAGTAGATGCTGCCACACTAAAAGAATGGTTTCTTACAAGTGCAGAATGGGTATTATGCAGCACCTGTACAGTGCCTGTTCCGCAGATCAAAGTACTCAAGTAGGGACCTCTGGTGTAAGACACATATAAATTGGTCCAAAGCTATCAAGCTGTTACCAATAGTAACACCTGAACTTGGCCTGGTAACAATCGGCAACCAGTGCAGATCCTTCAGAGGGAGTGCAATCCCATCCATGGCAATTGACCAATTTTTTTCAGACATGGGAACCACTTACCCATAGTGCCTCTGTCTTGCCACTATTCAAACTCAGCTTATTTTCCTTTATCTATCCCACCACTGTGTCTAGGCACTGGTACTGACCTGAACAGCCTCTCCTGATTCAGATGCTACAGAGAAATAGACTGAGTGTCATCAGCACACTGATGACACCTTGCCCTGAAACTCCTAATGATCACTCCCAGAAGCTTCAGATAGATATTAAATAATAGTAGGTGTAAGGTGTTAACCCTTTTGTACCCCACAGCACAACCTCCAGGGGGTCGAAAGACAATTATCCAACACTACTCTCTGGACTCAGACATGTAGTGAGGACCGGAATCACCATAATACAGTGCCCCCAATTTCCATTCCACAGATCCCGTCCAGGAGGATACTGTTGTTGTCAATGGTATCAAAAGTTCCAGAGAGATTGAAAAGCAGGAGCAAGGTCACACACACACCATCCTGCTCTCTATATAGGTCATCTGTCAGGGCAACCAAGGCTGACTCAGTCCCATGGCCAGGCCTGAACCTCACGATCACCTCTTTCAAAGCAGCAGGGACCACACCCTCACACAACGAACTGTTAAGCACAAGCTGGACTCAATCAGTCAAATCCCCTCTACTAGCTTTAATAAGCCAGGAGGCACAGGGGTCTAGAGGGCATGCCAGTATCTTTTCCATGTCAGCTGACTGCATAAGCCAAAAATGATCCCACAACACATCACTGACTTTGGCACTGGATGCTTCATCTTAAACTACAACAACTGCAGAGTCAAGGTCTCTCTGAAGTTAAGCAACTTCATCTTCAAAGTGTGTAGTTGATATGTTTTTATAGTTTTTAAATATTTTATAGTGCTGGTCTTTGACCGTAATAAATGATGGTTTGTTTGATTGAAAGTGTGTAGTGCATTGGTCAGATTGAGTCCTCAAATCCTCCAGAGGCCCCACTCCCACAGTGGGAGTCAGTAACCTCCAGGCCATTGGAAATAACTCCGCCGGACAGCTCCTGAAGGACGCAGTGCAAGCTGTGAAATGAGCCTTCTTTGCATCCCACACTGCCACATGGTAGGCACAATTGTGTGCACTAAAGTTGCTTTTAAAACTAGAATAAAATAAAGCACCCCTAAACTGTGTACTTGTTCCTTCAGAAGCAATGCAACCCCATCTAGAACAGGCAAACTTCCCAGTTCCCAGACCTGCAAACCACTTAGCCACCGTGGTCTCTGACACAACCAGCATCAACCAGCCAAAGGAAAACATTCTGAAAACTTACTGATTTCAGTTGCAGAGTTGTATTTAAGCCTGACTTTCTGCTGAAATCACACACATACACACACACACACACACACACAGAGAGAGAGAGAGAGAGAGAGAGAGAGAAAGAGAGAGAGAGAGAGAGAGAGAGAGTGTAAAGGAATTGTCCAAACTCAATTATCTACCTAAATAGCTTCACAATGAGTGCCTTCAGACAACGCCCTGGGGCCTTTAAATTTGGCTGGATGATCCTTTAAGCAGCATAACTATAAACTGGATTACAGCTGATCTTATTGGCATTATTTGAATTATTGTTCTAATTAGTATTACATATATTACACAAAACCAGTATAGGGAAACAAATTTGCATGGTTAAATATAACAATTGTTATTGAGTTCTACAGCATTCCATAGTCTCAACTTTCTTTTAAATGTGTGTCTACATGTAGTCACCCCAAAAGCACCTCTACTGTACACCAGATATGTCATTAACTATTTCTGAAAAATTGCTTTTAAAAATAGAATAAAATCAGGCAGCGTGAGAATACTATGGAATAAGTCAGCACAAACAGATGGTGTTTATGTTGTCACTGCTTGTGTTAAAAATTGCCACCTATTCCATCAAACTGGGTTTCTTTAAGCTAGAAGCTTTATGTAAAAAGTGCCATACAAAATGCTGTTTTTTTTAATCCGCTGTCATTGAGTTCCATAAAATATGAACACTTATTTTCATGGTTTCAAATTTTCTAGGACATGGTGCAATACACCAGAAACAGGTTTATATAAATCTGACACAACCCCGCTCCGCACTCGAGACTTACCGGGTCGCGGGGTGGAGTTTGCGGCCTGGGGTGAATCCCGAGCAGCCATGTTGGAGGAGGGCAAGCGCGCCGGTCTGGCATGATGATGTCACGGCGCGCTGCCAGGGGGGCGGGGCGACTGAGCTTATTTAAGCTCGCGCCTGCCGCCCCCTCTCCCTCTTCAGATCTTGCGGCACCCGCCCTACCCTCCCTCTGCTGCAGTGTGATTCATTTGGTCGCCTTTGGGGCCGACTAGGAATTTTTGGCCCGCCTGCGTTTTAGCCGGCGGGTTTCTTTTGCCTACTCCATACTGTGGTTTGTAGGGAGGGCATTCAGGGTTAGCACGGGTGTTCTTGCGGTTATTAGGTTGATTTGGCTGTTTGAATTTAATATTTTAATTAAGGTCGCTTTACTGAGGAAGTGCGGGAAAGGTTCAAGGTGAAGGGCAGCTAGGTGACACCTTTAGGCACCTTTGGAGGTGATAGGTGGTTCCGGAGGCCTGCAGTTCAGGGTTATACGGCCCGAGGGCAGGATATGGGTCGCCTTTGGGGCCAACAGGTCTCATCCACTCGGAGTTTCAGGGCACCAAGGGGCGGTGATGCAGGTTGGCCTCCCTACGCACAATTGGAGTGTGGTCGGGGCAAGGGGTTGACAGATTGGCACCCCCTTGCCCAGCAAGGGTTTGGGTCGCCCCAATAGCTGTAAGCAGGCTTTGCCTGACTCATCAGGAGAATCCCGCACTTATGTTCCCCTCTGCAGGTTCATTATCATAATATGAATTTGGTTTAATAAAGTGGCCCGTTATTTAACCCATCATATTGTGTCTGCGTCTTATTTCACCCCTGGACTGCAATGTTGTGTTTTGCCAGAAGCTCTGTCTTTCAATATGCAGTCTGTTTTGTATCCCAAACAAAGTTTGCAAATTTGTTAGTTCAAATACTAGTGTTCTAAAGACACAAATTCCATAACCAAGTTTAAATCTGCCTTGAGGGTTTCTACCATCAGACAGTTTTCTTTCTGACAGTACCTAATCTACAGTTAATTATTTTTTTCAAAAATATCTTTCGTTCTCAAAAATTGTTTTTATTTCCTAAGCACACACATTTCATAATGTAGTTTACATGCTCTGGTAGGTGATTCATGGGCAAAACAGCACTCTGTAAGAAAAGTAATTGCTAAATCTGAAACTGGCATCTGTAGAAAACAATGCAAAGATCTGCAGGACGTAAATACAGTTTTGCTTACCTCTTTTATAAGGGTGATCTACCTTTTCAAATATATAACCTGCATGAGGTTAATATGAATAAATATTTGAAATCTACAGGGAAAGATTGACTATACTGATCATTGTGGCAACTTCAGTGGAATTGCTGTAAGGGATGAAAAGTGTCTAGCTTATTTAAATGTATATTTCTATGAAGATGAGAGCCAGTGTAGTGGAGTGTTGGACTATGACCTGGGAGACCAGAGTTCAAATCTGCCTCTCAGCAGCAGAGGAAGGCAATGGTAAACCACCTATGAATCCCGCTTATTATGAAAACCCTATTCATAGGGTCGCCATAAGTTGGGATTGACTTGAAGGCAGTCCATTTCATTTTTCCATGTAGAAACAGTCCATATTCAACAAAGTTATTTGTCATTATTCAATGAAGTTATTTCTTTTCTTTTTTTCATGAAGGTCTCTTCCACCCCCTCTCTCCCAAGAAAGTTATTTCTAATGTCCCTCCCCCCACATTCCATCACAAACAGGAATGGATAAATAAGATGTATATATTAACATATAATAAGATAAATAAGATTCCATCTTTTAAGTTTCGAGTCCCTCTTTCAATTTTTGTTGATTGACAAATCAAAAAGAAACTTCACAGAAATCATAACAGGCCTGTTCTAGAGATAATCCCACACAAACAGTGTTGAATGTGATGCAAATAGTAACACACAGGGAAAAGCCATGTGCAGTTGCCCTAGAAGAGGATCAGCAGTCCTATCTGCATTAAGTGAAAAGTAGGGATTCACACCACCTTCTATATGATAAAAAATAGACAAGGAAAGTATTAGACCTAGTTTGCATAACTTGTTACCCAAAAACTAGTCTACCAGTCATTTGTTGTAGCTGCCAGGTATTTGACAAATTCTTTCTGGGCAAAAAAACAAAAGAGAAGAGGTTTACAGTTGTCCTAGAAAGCTCGATCCAGTTAGTAGACCACAAGTAGAGATGTGAAGGCCTGGGAAAAACCCAGAAAAATTCAGGAAAAAAACCAGGTTTTTTTTTCATTTTTTTCCAAAACCTTTTTTGTTTTGTTTTTTCCAAAAATGGAAAAAAATGGGGGAAAATGGATTATGGAATGTTTTGTTTTAGCATGATGAATAAAATGTTTCATTGAATCTTGGTCCGCCCCCCTCTTTTTTTCAGTTCTTTTTGTGGGAACGGATGCTTCATATCTGCTTGACACTGTGGAGGACTACCGGAGACATAATATTCTTTGTTATTACTGTTGATGGTTTCTTCTTTTGTTTTTTTTTTAATTGTTTTTGCCTGCTCTTCATACACTGGCAAAACGAAAGAGGTTCCTTACAGTTCAGGAGTTCCTTAAGGATCTTGTAGATCCATTGGTTACCCCAAAAAAGTAAAAATTTTAAAAAGTAAAAATTCAATTTGTAATAATTGTTTGAATAAAATGGACTTTTAATATACCAAATGTGATAGTTTTATGCCAGACCGACTTGTACATAATTACATTTGATATTCCTGAAGTAACAAAGTGACTTTCAATCTGTAAAAAGTGCTAATATTGCATTTTTTCCAAAATTTCTGTTTTTTTTCCCTGAAAACATTTGTTTCCCCCCGTGGCTCAAAATTTCTGGAAATTTTACATCTCTACTTACAAGTTCTTCAGACTTACAATTAGGCAATGAAAATCTGCATCTTGTCCCTATTAAAAGGCATGTGTAGGCTGGCCTACTTTTCTACAGAAATATAGTGCCAACATATCTGGGCAGAAAGCAGATCTACCCCTTCTGCTTACAGGTAGCAGCATCCAGTATAGATTTATGTGAAATCTTGCAATTCTCTCCCGAAGTGATTACAGGACCAGTATCTGTATGTAATTCTTATCTAGTTTAAGACAATGAAAATAGTCACACCAACTTTAGTGAGGATATAACATTTTTGACAGGATGTGTTAAAAACTGTTGTGGTCTACACTGTTGCATACTGGCACTCCTACTGTCAAATATTTATGGATAGTGCCATAGCATAACAATAACAACACCACTGATTATTCTAAGAGTGTTTCAGTGATAAGAGTGTCAGACTAGGAATGAAGAGATCCACGTTCAAATACCCACTTAGGCATGAAATTCACTGGATAATCTTGGTCTAGTTATTACCTCTCAGCCTAACCTACCTTATGGGGTTGTTGTGAGGATAAAAGGGAGGGGACTTTATACACACCTCCTTCCTTGGAAGAAATGCAGGGTATAAATGTAGAAAATCTATAAAAATAAGCATACAAGGCATTAATGTGTGTGTCATTGTATACAGTTACTTGAGGGAAGTATCCCTATCCTATGGAGACTGTAATCTAAATGTCAACAGTACAGAAGATAATAAATGGACGGAAGGGAAAGGGTGAGAGAGCCCACAATAATAACAAAGATGAGTATGAAGAACTCCAGTGGTGCCATTTCAGTTGTGGAACTGAGTAATAGGTAAACTTATCCCACCTGTCAGTACTTCTGATCTTGAGTAAATGAACTGTAAAACTGAGCCTATCTGTGCACCACCAGCAGAACACAATGTATCAGCCAATACAGTCACGCAGTGTTGGATTTAGACATGGAGAGAATTGATTCAAATTCCGATCAGTGACTCTATGAAGCTCAATGCGTAATTTGGGGTTAATGAACGTCTTTTAGCCTCACTAGTGAAATAAATGAGGCACATTGTACATTGCTGCAAATTTCATTAGTAACACTAAGGCTGCAATCATATACATAGGTATTTGGGAGTAAAACCCACTGAATTCAGTGGTACCTATTTCTCAGTAGACATGTGGGATTGCACTATAAGACTGCATAATTATTATTAGCATGCACAGTATACTGCTTTTGCAGAATATTCTAAGCACATCACACCCTATCAGTTATCTTAGGTAGTCCAGTATCGTCATCCTTGCACCGCAGATGGAGGGTTGAGGCTGAGACCACCTAGTGAATTTATGGCTGAGAAGGATTTGAACAAGCAACTTCCTAGCTCACAGTATGCTGCAATAGTTCTCATTGTAGATCATGCCCAGTAGCTTTAAAGTTAGGCTTAACCAATCTAAGCCTTTTAATTGGCTTTTACAGTATTTTATTATACCATTTTAACTGGCTTTCACAATATTTTCAAGGAATTCATATTTTGTTAGAAACCAATTAAAATATTACTATAAAACATTCAAAGCAGCTTAAACTTGTGTAGCCATCATCAAAAAAGTAAAGTCATCAATGCAAACAACAACACAATAGAAAAGCTTTCCTCTCTGGCTACAGCAAGGACTCATCCAGGAAAATGACTACAAATGTCTACACCACCACCAACAACAACAACAACAACAACATTACATATATCTATAACACAGGCAGTTTTATGTCATTTCAAAAAATGCATCAAGTAAAAAAATGAAGGTATACTCAAAACCTATTAGTGGAATAAAAACAAATGCTTAAAACATTGAAAGCAACTTCACTCAATGACACAGCATAAAATGGGTGAATTTTAACTAGGGCAGATCCAAAATAAATTTGAATGCACTTTGTTAACTAGGGCAGATCCAAAATAAATTTGAATGCACTTTGTTAAAAATGTTATCCTCTATGAAATACACAATAATTGTTTGGAGATCCATGCAAAATGGGGCTAAAATGTTTGCCTATTTAGAATGAAATGTATAAACATTGCCCTCAATCTAATTTGGCTTAATAAAACTGTCACATAGCCGTATCTGATTGGCTGTATGATGACATGATTCAACTGCCAACTTAATTGCTGATTGGTGAGGATCATTTCAGGAAGCCTTTAAAAATGACAAATTGCACAAGAGGGATAGAAGCACTGAGCAGGGGGTTGGACTTGATAGCATTATAGGCTCAACTCTACTATTCTATGATTCTAAACAGGTGTGAATAGCTTATAAGTAGCACACAAGAATCTCAAGTAAGGATAGTTTAGGTAAAATCTTCGCCCCCCTCAAAGCCTTCTTTCCATCTCAAACATTTCAGTATAGGTCTAGTGTTGTTGCTGTTGTTAATAATTAATTTGTGAATGGCCTTCCACATGTATGCCCCAAGGCGATTTATAAGCATATCCTTAAAAGCAGCTAAAGATTTTTTAAAAAATAGTACAAGAAAATATGTGTATAGGTTTAAACACCTATTTAAAAAATGAAGAAAATGCTATATATAATTATGAAGCCTTCAATGATTGAAGAAAGAAGTTAGACATTGAGACCGTTCATTTGAGAGCCAACTCAAAGCAGTGATTGTCCTTGACAGCTTGGACTGCCATACTTTGTGAGGGCCATGCTCTGTACTGAATCAGCAGACATAGCATAGAGCAACTGGAGACCCTGAAATTAAATATGATCTGTTGAATTTCAGTGCTTATCCTGCACCCTCGTTGGCTTCCCAGTAATTCAGCAGAAATGAGTGCATAGAGTCCTCTTCTCAAGGAGACATAGAATTCAGCCTTTCTTGTTGCTTGGCATATTTATAATGTATTAGGATGTTTCCTGTAGCCAATATACTGTAACTAGCACTACACCAAAAATGGAAGACTCTGGCTTGAATCCTGTGTTTGCTCTTGCCAACAGGAACATCTCATGAGCATGTCATGATATGCTCCTGCTGACAGAAGGAGGGAGCTGACATTTGTAATTTCCCCCTTTCTTGTGAAGCCCCCTGTCCACCCCAAAAATCTGCTTTGAATAATGGGGGATCCTCCAAAATGGGGGTGGGTGGTGCTGCATGGAGATGGGGAATGTTAGCAAAGATTGTCTTTAGCAATCTTCCAATAGCAGGATCATTGACTGGATCAAACACTTTCTATGAATATAAGGAGCCATTCATTCATGAAAAGTACTGTACATGTAGGACCCAAGCCTTTATCTACTGTGAAACTAAAGTTTTACTATTGCCTCATGTGTTATTGAAAAATGCTGCAGTAATTATAGGGATGTGTCCTCAGAGGGATGACAAAGTCTGGTGCCATCTGTCTATTGGCAGCACCAAAATGCATGATTTGGTCATAATTTTTTAAAACAAATTACTAGTATTCCAAAGCTGATACTATTGCTACTTCCCACATCTGTGTCATTTCATGAAGTGTGTTGTTATTTCACTATACACTAGCCAGCATTTTACTACATTAAGATTATATATGTAGACATGATTCCCAAGCATCAATGCAGGAATTCCCAAGCAGGAATAAGCCAAGCATTTTTATTTGAATGTGCAGAAAAATATTATAAGCACATGCTTTAGCTGATGTAAATAATCACACACAAAAAAATATGTAACAAAATAGTCTGAGTTTGCTTATCATTATTCCTGTTTTCAGGGCAACAGGACCACTCAATCTTCCATAGCAAATGATGTTATTCTATTTAGATTGTAACAATGTGTGAACTAGATCAGTAACAGCATTCATTAAAGTCCTTTTCTACCAGAAAAAAACAGCAAAGGTAGGGTCCTTAGCAAGTAATAAAATGGACCAAAGCAAGCACAGTGATTCAAAATGGAAGTAAAGATGTAGAGAGGAAAGTATTCGTAGCATGTATAAAACAAGCGGGGGACTGTCATTAGGCTAGTTTAGAATGCTACCTTTCCAAACAAGTGATTCATCTCAATTCTGAAATGCTCCTGTACACTACTGTTCCCTCGTCAACAAAACTTGGTAGCTGAATCTGCAAGGGTGAGAGAACATGATTTTTCTTAGCATTTTAAATGGCTTTTTGGTGTGTCCTAATTAGCCATTACTGGGAGATTACAGTGGAAAAGGGCTGTTGCCTCATGTCCTGGTTGTGGGCATCTGGATGGCTACTGTGGGAAATCACATGTTGGACAAGATAGGTTTTTGGTCTGATCTAGCAGGACTATTTTCTTATCAGAGTCTGTAGTTCATTGGTAGAATACATTTTTCATGTACAAGGCTTCAGGTTTCATGCTTGACATCTTAGGAAGCTTAGCGAAGAATAGCTGAGACCAGTTCTGGTCACTTGGGTGTAAAAAATAAGAAGACCATATAACAAGATATTAGTCCTAGGAAAAGTGGCTTCCCAAGAAGATGCATAAGGTAGGACAAAGCAATCACATTTTATTTTAAGACTTGTTTTCTTTTTTCAAGCACAAAAAATATGCATGGAATAAATAACAAGTCACTGAATCTTAATCTAGGATCTCTAGAGATGGAGCACTCTTTAAAACTATCTGCAATTCGAATCATACTTCTTAAAATACTAAATAATTATCCCTCATTGTTATCATCACATTTGAAAAATCTCTCCATGTTTTTCAAATGTTGATAAATAAAAAGGACTGGCATAAAAACAGACCTGGCTAGCAATAAAGGATCATGTGACAATCCCCACATGGGCAGCTGGGGAATGTGCGGGTGTGCTGTATACTTGTGTGGGCCACGTTCACAAATAATTTTATTTATGAGAATTATGTCGGAGCTTTCAGTTTCAGCAGCATCTTTACAAGTCAGTACAATTGAAAATACAATCCCCATGAGGAGATGCTAGTTTATATAAATTATACCATGTCTAAATTGCCTGGGCAAGAGCACTGGCAGGATAACATGTTCTCAAGGCGCTAATGTTGGACAATGATTAAGTCAGAGCTTGGAAAAGTTACTTTTTTAAACTACAACTCCCATCAGCCCAATCCAGTGGCCCTGCTGGCTGGGGCTGATGGAAGCTGTAGTTCAAAAAAGTAACTTTTCCAAGCTCTGCTAGCTATTATGATATGTGATGAGAGAACAATGAAATAGGATAGAGAGGTATGCGTTCCAAACAAACATCATTTAAGAACGTAAGGAAAGCCCTGTTGGATCAGGCCAAAATGCCCATCTAGTTTAGCATTCTGTTTTCACAGTGGCCACCCAGATGCCTATGGGAAGCCCCCAAGCAGAACCTGACCACAAAAGTGATCTCCCCACTTGTGATTTCCAACAACTTTATGTGTTATATATGAATTTCTCACTTGAAAACCTAATCCTAAATACAAAGTGTAGGCTCAGATCCTAACTCAGATTGCTCTTGTGGAAGCATCTCATCACTGAATTTCTGTTAATGGGATGCTTCTGCCAGTGATTGGATGACCATCCAGAACAGTCTTAGAGGTGGCAGAGGGAGGAGTGCAGATGGGGGGAAAATGCCGCCCTGCTCTCATACTCCAGTTACCAGTTCTCTCCATAAATTGAAGGAGCCCTTCCAGGGTCCAAGCTATAGTCTTTAATAAATTGCATTCACATCTATAAATCATTGCTCTTTCATGTGAGCAGCAAAACAAAAGTAGCAACTAGGAAAAGACAGAACTCCTAAACACACATTCATATGTTTCAAGTAAAACCAAGATACATACATGAGTGTTACTATTGATTAATTACAGTATTTGAAGTGAGGAATTGTTTGCCAAAATATAGCATAAGAATCAGGTCTAACTAAACCATGGTGCACACAAAACAACGTCTGCAAGCGCAATAGTATTTATCCCACAATTGCTCCCCCCACATCCACCCTGAAACAGATGTTGATCTGTTTTAATCTTTTTTTTAGTTAGTAGTATTGTTTTCAATACATTTAATTACTTGTTCTCAACCACTTTATTGATAATTTTAACATGTTTGTAAACCATTTAGACATCTTTACATTCAAGTGATATATATATAAGTTGCTGTTATGTGCCTTCAACTCAATTATGACTTATGGCAGCCCTATAAATCAGTGACCTCCAAGAGCATCTGTCATGAACCACCCTGTTCAGATCTTGTAAGTTCAGGTCTGTGGCTTCCTTTATGCAATCAATTCATCGCTTGTTTGGCCTTCCTCTTTTTCTACTCCCTTCTGTTTTTCCCAGCATTATTGTCTTTTCTAGTGAATCATGTCTTCTCATGATGTGTCCAAAATATGACAACCTCAGTTTCATCATTTTAGCTTCTAGTGACAGTTCTGGTTTAATTTGTTCTAACACCAAATTATTTGTCTTTTTTGCAGTCCATGGTATCCGCAAAGCTCTCCTCCAGCACCACATTTCAAATGAGTTGATTTTTCTCTTATCCACTTTTTTCACTGTCCAACTCTCACATCCATACATAGAGGTCGGGAATACCATGGTCTGAATGATCCTGACTTTAGTGTTCAGTGATACATCTTTGCATTTGAGGACTTTTTCTAGTTCTCTCATATTTGCCCTCCCCACCCTAGCCTTCTGATTTCTTTATTGTCTCCATTTTGGTTAATAACTGTGCCGAGGTATTGATAATCCTTGACAGGTTCAATGTCCTCATTGTCAACTTTAAAGTTACATAAATCTTCCATTGTCATTATTTTAGTCTTCTTACGTTCAGCTGTAGTCCAGCTTTTGTGCTTTCCTCTAACTTTCATCAGCATTCGTTTCAAATCATTACTGGTTTCTGCTAGTAGTATGATATCATCTGCATATCTTAAATTGTGGATATTTCTCCCTCCAATTTTCACACATCCTTCATCATGGTCCAATCCTAATTTCTGTATATGTTCTGCATATAGATTAAACAAATAGGGTGATAAAATACACCCCTGACTCACACCCTTTCGGATTAGGAACCAATCGGTTTCTCCATATTGTCCAGAGTCTAGGTTGCACATCAGAACAATCAGATGCTGTGGCACTCCCATTTCTGTTAAAGCATTCCATAGTTTTTCATGGTCTACACAATCAAAGGCTTTGCTGTAATCTATAAAGCACAGGGTGATTTCCTTCTGAAATGCCTTGGTCTGTTCCATTATCCAACATATGTTTGCGATATGATCTCTGGTATCTCTTCCCTTTCTAAATCCAGCTTGGACGTCTGGCATTTCTTACTCCATATATGGTAAGAGCCTTTGTTATAGAATCTTGAGCATTACTTTGCTTGCATGGGATATTAAGGCAATAATTTGATAATTACTGAATTTCCCTGGGATCCCCTTTCTTTGGAACTGGGATGTATACTGAACGCTTCCAGTCTGTGGGCCATTTAGTTTTCCATATTTGTTGACAATTTTTGTCAAAATTTGGACAGATTCAGTCTCAGTAATTTGTAGAAACTCTATTGGTATGCCATCTGTTCTTGGAGATTTCTTCCTTCCAAGTATTTTAAGAGCTGCTTTCACCTCACATTCTAAAATTTCTGGTTCTTCATCATACGGTCCCTTCGTGAATGAAACTGTCATATTTGCATCTCTTTTATAGAGTTCTTCAATGTACTGCTTCCATCTTCCTTTTATTTCATCTCGGTCAGTCAGTGTGTTCCCCGGTTGATTATTCAACATCCCTACTCTTGGTTTAAATTTCCCTTTCATTTCTCTAATCTTTTGGAATAGGGCTCTTATTCTACCCTTTTTGTTGTCCTCTTCTATTTCTATACAATGACTATTGCAATAGTTCTCTTTGTCCCTACGTACTAGTTGCTGTGTTGTTGCATTTAGGGTTCTAACCATGTTTCTATCTCCTTTTTTATATAGTGGCCACCCAGATGCTTATGGAAAGCCCATCCCATATATATAAACTGTTACGGGGGCTCTGTCAACAAACTGGAGAGGATTTGAGGGCGATGTGGGAGGTGCATGGAGAAGAGGGAGAGGAAGTTCCTCTGCACCAGTGAAAGTCATCCATGAACACAATTATTTATTTGGATACAACTCTAATACTTTATCTTTTTTCTTGCCAAGGTAATGAATTCAAAATATTTTTGGCTTTGGGGGCCATTTTCAAGATGCATTTGGAATGTTTCCCACAGACTCTGGTATATTTGAACTAAGTATTTTTGTGTAGAATTTTTAAAAAAATGATCTACTGAGTAGATCTCATGTGCATCCTTTTAAAACAAAAATCCATGGGAGGCATGTTATATTGGAAGAAGTCCTAGAATATAAAAGTGTGAGTACTGGGGCATTATCAGTAAACAAACTTTATCCTTTAACACTCAAACAAGCAACAGATTCTGTAAATACATTATTTAAGATGGAAAAATGTGACTAATCTTCTGCCATATTTTCAAAACAGTTGGAAAATGTTTACATGTTTTCAACAACAGTTCCTGTACCTCTCATATTTTCAGTACTGCATCTTGACAATGTGCTCTCCATTCAATATATAAAGCAATATTTAAAAAGAAGAAACCAATTCTAAACAGTAAACACTGACTAACACACAAGAAACACATACCCAAAATAAAATACAGAATACGCATAATATAAATTTAGCTTGACTAATCACAGCTGAAAACAACACAACTAGCAAGACTGCAAATTTAGATATAGGGAATACAGGGTGAAGGAAAATGAAAACCTTACGTATTAGAGAGTTCTTTGTTTTATCCAGCTGCTGCCAGCCTGTCTGTCTGTCTTTCAAAGTTTCAGAAAGTTGTGTATGAAAATCTAAATAAAATAAAATAAATAAGTTTTAGAGCCAACTCTTCATCAGCCTTCATTGTCAAACGATTTTTTTAAGATGGCATGTTCAGCAGCCTAGTTTTTCAGAATTATCTGTCTTCCCCACCCACCATATACCAGCAAAACATTCTGTGCAAGTTCAACTAATATCCTATCCCAAAAACATGCTGGTAGAATTATGAAACTGGGTGTGATTAGTCCCAGTGGAGCTAAAGAGTCATCATCGATGAATATTGCATATTCAATATACATGTGAATATTGCATATTTATATTAAGTTCCAGATCTTGCCTTCAGTTACTTTTATCATAGTTAGGGACCTCCTTTGATCACATGTACTCCAAAGATGTTAAACAAATTTTTAATAAAGAATCACCATCATCTGGAATATTTTTGCTGAATGTGAACTAGATGGAAATTAATTAATTCAGAATAAGCAAATATCAATAAATCCATATCCCATTTCCCATTTATATCACGATATATTAGTTACAAATATCATTTCCAAAACTTCTCATGAATCATTATGAGCAAAAAAGCATATTAAGAAAGAAAAAACCCAGTCACCACACTGATTCCTTTCAGGCTAACAAAAATATGTTTGTATATGTGTGTATATATATGTATATATATATATATACACTAAACCAATTTTTTATTAGTAGTATAACTATTATTTGTCATTTATGAAGTGCCTAAAATCTTCTGGATATTGTACAGTGATTTAAAAAATAAGATAGCTCCTACCAGCTAACTAGCTATTAATACCAGCTATTATAATCTAATAAGAATGGCATAAAAAGAAAAAGGATAAGGAGAACAGAGGAAAACAAGCAAATTAAATCTTAAAGTGGCATCGTTTTTAAAATCACCAGCTAGAAAAGAGAAATTTCAGGGAGGAGATGAGTTAAATGGCAACTGGCTACACACCAGAGCCAGTACATCTCTCATCTCTCCTGAATGTAAAAATTACATCAAAAGAATTGTATCTTTATAATTATAGCATGAATTATTGGCAATTAATAGCTATAGTCACATGAAATATAACAGAAGGACTGGGAAAGCACAATTTAAAAAAATGTTTAGAGGATTCTAAACTACTTTAAACTAGGGATGGAATCCTTTTTTACTTTTCATTTTAAGAGTGGTCCCCTAATGGTCATTAATGACCTGATTTTTCCTCTGATATCTTTTCATTTTTCCAATGTCCTCCAATTTTTTGTTTTTATTTTGAAGACAATTATCGATATTATAATCGCTATTTATTCACAAGCCTCCACTGGTATATATCTTTATTCTGAACTCTGTAATGATCGATTGTTTACATTCCGTTTCTGGTGCACTGCAGAGTAGATAAAGACAGATAATCAAGTCAGTGTCTCCCCCCCAAGCTGCTTGCAATCAAAACCTCATTCCCCCCTGCTGCTTTCTGTCTGTCAGTTACCATCAACACTTCACTGATATCAGTGAAAAAATATACATTTGGAGAGCTCACATAGAAAGTAGATCCGTAAAAGTATCACTCACACTATCTATGATTTCAAAGCAAATTTTTAAAAAATGAATTGGAAAATTTTTATTATGTACATGTCTGATGTTATTTTTATAAGCTACCCTGACTGCCCTATTATAGGGTAGAAGGGCGGGATAAATTTTTAAAAATAAATAAATAAAATAAAAAGAATGAATCAGAAACCAGGTGCAGAGAGCTGCTACTTCAAAATTCTCTCTGTAAAGATAGAGAATATCAGCAATAATACTTAATTTGATAGCAAATCCGATGATTGCAAAAACAGAGCCCACAGATTCTTTAAACTTACATTACAGAATAATTTCACTGAAAAACATTATTGGCTACTAGGTATTATAGCTATGCTCCATGGTCAAAGCAGCCCTGTAGCCAGCCTTTCTTGTTAGGTGGGGTAGCCACATTTCTAGGTGGGATATTTTCTGGGAAGAGGTACATAGTGCCAGCCAATCCCTCCCCCCACTCACTGATGGAGAGGATGTGAGGGCCAGGGCCAGGACCAGGGCCAGGGGAAGGGAAAGGCTTCTCCCTCAGCCCTCCTCCACGCTGAGAGTGTGTTAGCTTACATGAATGAAGTTTAATGTATTGAACTGTCTTACCCTTTTTTTGAGAGAGATCCCCAAGAATATGAGACTCAAACGCTTGGCTTTGTCTATAGCTGCAGTCCTCTTTCATTCTGTGGTCTGGGTTATCATTCTTCATGAACTAAACTACTGAACATCAGGGGAAAAAACTTCCTACCTGTTAGAGCAATATAACAATGGAACCAATTACCTAGGAAGGTGGTAGACTTTCCAACACTGGAGACATTCAAGAGGCAACTGGACAGCCACCTGTCGAGTATGCTTTAAGTTGGATTCCTTCATTGAGCAGGAGTAGGTGGTTTGACTTGATGCCCTTAAAGGCCCTTTCCAACTCTACTATTTATTATTCTACTTTGGAAATGATGGTAAGCTCCTGAGCTTGACTTTGATACTGCATTAGGTATCTCAGTTTTAGATTCCACCCAAAAAACATCATTGTCCATACTATAAGTTTAGGGAAGGACAAAGAAAAAAGTAATGCTTCAGGGTGTGTTTCTTAACTCCTTCTAGTCTTGTTCCTGACCTTTAGATTTTCCTTCCTGTTGAACAGTGAAGGGAAAACATTTTAACTGGTTGCCATATAAAGGACCAACTAAATGACTGTGAACTAATTATGGAAAGCAATTTTTTTTTAAAAAAAAGGTTGCTGTGTTGCTTTTTCCACCCAGAAACCCTGAAAAGGCCTCATGCTGAGCTGTACACATTAGGAAAATCATAAATTAGGTCTGAGTTACAGCCTAGATGGTCAGCCAGCTGGCTGTAGTGTGTGCATCAGTCATTCTGTTCCTTTAGGGTTGCTGTCATCCTTTGCCATCAAGTACTCAAGTAAACAAAGAAAAAAATAGCCACTATGTTTGTGAGAATAACTGTTCTTAAAACAAGCTGTCATTCTTCAATTTTCCAAAATTGTTTGTGTGTCTCTCTCTCGTGTGTATGTGTGTGTGACTACAGCCCTAGGAGGGGCAGTGCACCCATTTGCCCCACCCTGGCTATAGGGCTGGGTCAGAGACAGTATACGTCCAAATACCAGTTGCTGGAAAATGCAGGAGGTCCTGCTTGTGGACTTCCCACAGGCATCTGGTTGGGCACTGGCCTAATTCAGAAGGCTGCTCTTATGTTCTCATGGTTCTATTTAATAGTGGTGCTGAACTGATTGGAATGCTTCCTTTAGTGGAAGAGTGAAGGAAGCAATTTCTGATAATTCTTCTTGCCCATGCAGCTCTCCACCACCACCAAAAAAAAAACGCTGCTCAAGAGGTTTGAGGAGCCCTCCAGAGCAGATTTAGGGGACTAGCAAGGAAGCTACAGGGGCCAGGACAAATAGTTGAAAGTTACTTCCCTGTACCACTGGTGGAAATGTTATGGTCAGCTGAGCAACATCAATCAATACAAGCCTGAATTGTTATTTTTTGTAGAGAATGTTTAATGTGTAAGTACTAATTTTTATATAGCTGGTTGTTCCTATCCTCCTTCACTCCTCCTGTGCCCGCTCCAATAGGGGTATCTGTTGAATGAACTCTCAGGGATGCTACATCAGGCTAGCACAATCTACCTGCTTTATATGAATGGAGCCTCTATTCTATAGCAGCATAGAAACAGATACACTCACAAAGAGTGCCAGGAAATGTCCTATTCTTCTGTTTTTGATGGTATAGACTGCATAGATTGTATAGAACATGCACATTTTGCTACAGCTTTCCATTCTTTCTGTTCATTAATTACATATATCTTCTGTCCAGGTTACTGATACACAGAGGTGTGACTGCATCAAGATGCTTATTACATTGTATTTCATCAGGGTACACTGGAGGTGGTGAGTTACTGTCCCCTCTTTGCCCAGAAAATGTTCAATCTAATAATCAGGAAGAAGGTGGCTTGCATCTCCATTGGGGAACAGCATGTCTATGAGGGGAGAGATACTCTGTTTCTCATCAGGGGATGGCTATCTCCACCTGCCTTGCCCTACCCTCCAGCCCTGGAAGCCTTCAAACATAGCTTGTTCCAGAAAACTTTCTGTCCCTTTGGGTTGAGTCATAAGGGTCAAGGAGATAGAAGAGATCTTTATATCAGCTTAGGAGTTACTTTTTAAATATTTTTGCTTTAGCTTTATTGTTGAGCTTTATGCCCATTTATACTTTGATATAATTTTGTAGTGATAATACTTTTTATTATGCGTTGTGTTACAGCATTTGAACTGTTTGTGTGAACCGCTTTGAGCACTTATGTATTTGTAGAAAATGCGGTACATAAATAAATTTAATAATAATAATGATGATGATGATGATGCTCAGGAATGATAGGAGTTGTAGTCCACAGCATTTGAAGGACAACACGTCAGCTACGCCTGACCTGGACAGTAAAATCATTTTTATACCCATTTTACAGTTGGAGGACCTATATCTTGAAAAGAATGTCATGCCCATGATACTGTATGCACTTAATACATAAACTGGTAAATTAAAGGATCTCACACATCTACCAGTGAACTTGGGTGACTGAGTACCAATCAATTTCAAAGTGAAACTGGGCCAGCCAAAAATAAGGTAGCAATTTCTTTATATTCGGGCAGAACTCTGTGGGGACATTTGTACTAAAGGTGAGACACAAATCTTTTAATGAATAATTAATAAAATGTAAGTTTCTAAATAAAAAGTAACAAGAACATTTTTAAGAAGCAAAATGTAAGGAATGTTGTGGTGGCATTTTTTTGGGGGGGGAGAGTGGAGTTGGGAGAAGGAAAATAATAATGGAATTGGCTTGTTGAAGTCCCTAACAGCTTTGTCCTGGAGAGAAGGATTGAAGTGGGGGTAGGGACGCATGCTAAGAAGTTTAAAAGCTCCCCACTCTCAGCCCCGTTCCGAGGAAGGAACATTTATTGATTGATTGATTGATTGATTGATTGCATTTCTATACCACTCCATAGACGAAGCTCTCTGGGCGGTTTAGAACAATTAAAAACGTTAGAAATAAATATACAAATTTAAAAACACATTTTTTAAAAAGCAATTTAAAAACACATGCTAAAATGCCTGGGAGAAGAGGAAAGTCTTGACCTGGCTCCAGAACCCTTCTTCCATTATATAATTATGCTGAGGTGTGGAGGTGGCAGCTTTAGGGCTAGCGTTGTATAGCACAACAGAGGAAGGCCTTTACAAGTGTGCCTTTTCCTCCTGGAAAGTCCCTTGCCCAAAGAGGCCTAAACAGCACAATATGGCTTATGTTTACAGTTGGCTGGGACTGGAACAAGATCAATCCTCTCACAAGCTGGGGATACACACTAACTGCAACACTTTGTTGCAAGTCCCAGTTTTCCAATATGATATAACTAGGACTTTCATAACAAACAAACAGATTTATTTGTTACCACATTAAAATCATTTGGTTTTCTTAGGCTGATTCACATAAAAATGCTATCCTTGTCAATGGGTTTATAAAAGATAGAGCTATGTGTGATTTCACAACTGGGCTACTAAGAGCCCTTATTGTACTGTACATATAAAGAAGTTTGATATCAATAGAAGCTGATATCAAAGGTATGAGTGTTTCAAACCATGTCATTTACAGGTGCTCTTGTCCAGGTCTAATCAGCTGAGCTTTATGTCTGATGAGGCGTACTCTTGATTTTAAAGCACCAGAAAATATTGCAGATTTTCAAGGGTACTTCACTGCAAGTAAAAAGCTATGAATAATACTAAATAGTCAAGTCAAAACTACTGAGATATGCAGAATTCAGGATTTCTACTGAATATTATATATTAAACAGAGTTGATTTTATCAGAAGTAAAAATCTATTAACTCATAAAGCTCATTTTAGGGCTGCCAGTGATCACCCAATATTAAATAAAAGGGAATAGATCTTAAATAGAATGTTGTAGTGGACACCTAAAAGTATTATATGGCAACACATAAAAGAAATGAATTCCAAATATATTTAATACTTGCTAGTGGGGGCAGTGTTGGTGGACATTTCTGACATCGCAGCAGCTGCCAAGGGAAGCTTGTGAACATAAAGTTTTAGTCAACCAATATAAAAAGGACATTTTTTGTTTAGGAGGGAAAATTGTAATTAATGGTGCTGTGAATTAAAAGCACACTTGTTCATGTTTCAAGGCATTTGGTTTCTGAACATTACTGTGACAGAGAATGAACAAAAAAGTATTAAAGATGGCCTTGTCTTCTAACAATGTTGATAGTTTTTGTTCCTGAAATTTAGTTATTTTGCACTTATACCAATATATCAAAAAAGTCAACCAATATTTAGGATTTTGTGAAATCAACGTCTATTCAAATTTGATTAACTAATCAATCTAGTCAAAGACAAATAATTAATTAATTAAAATATACGATCTGTGGACAGCCTGACTAAAAACTGACCCAATTCCAACAAATTTTAGAACTATAAAAAAAATTATAAACTAGCACAAACGGGAAAGCTTTGTAATACATTAAGAATACATATCTAAGGAAGTCCTTAGTTTTTCTCCATAGCCAGTAACAACACTTTATTCCTAACCATTTTTGAACATATGGTACAATCAACGCACAATGGTTTATCTGGTCCACAAACTACATTGCACTGGAAGATGCATGCTCTTTCACCCCCTTCTTGTGCATTCCTGTGTTTGTGAACATGTATAGCGTACCTCAGCCCATGACCACATAGACATTTCCAGATAATAACTGAACTAGTATGTATAAAAGCTCACACAAAGAGGTAAGAAAAATTACTTTTAAGAAAATCATTAAGGCAGAAAGTTATAGAAGGTATGTAGAAATACAGAGGTTTATATGAACTAACTTCCCTTCTGCAAGAACTTTTCTCAATACAAGAGATATGAAGTGATCACGAAGGAAAAGGAAATATCATAGGTAGGCCCTAGAACAAAAATTGATAGGAAGATGTTTTCCATGAGCATTTGGCTCTTTATATTTCTTACAAGAATGTGTCTTTTTACTCTCCCCACCGCAATTAGGAATGAGAAGTAACTCAATATTGCATATCAAAAAATAATTAACACACACATTTGAATTCTAATGAATACTTAACCTTTACGATAATGGGGTTGCTTTTAGAAATTATTTTCAAATATGTATTTTGAAGGCTCTTTCCTCAACCTACACATTCTAATCCAAATGCCCGAGGAAAGCTCCTGTGAGCAGAGTTTATGTATTTGTAGGGTTTCCAAATGTGTAGGTTCTGTGCCACATATATGGCACATATATGACCACATATATGGGAGGGTGGAGCCTGTCCTGTGACACTTTCTGAATATCTGGTGATTGAACATGTTTTCTGAACACCTGAATAGGGCTCAATTCTCACACCGTATTCCTGTGTTTGTAGTCTTACAGAAATTTTGTTGATTACATTTATACACCACCTCTCATCCAATGAGCTCAAAGTAGTGTGCATGGTTCTTGCCTCTCCATTTCATCCTCACAAGCCCCCTGTGAGGTAGCTTAGGTTGAGAGACAGTGACTGGCCCAAAGTCAGCCAGCAAACTGCATGAATTCAAACCCTGGTCTCCCATGTCATAGTCCAACACTCAAACTGTAACCCTTTTAGGATTTATGTATGTGATCTCAATTATTTCAAATGCCACAAATAAAGAGCTACACTATATTCAAAATTAAGGATGGAAAAGAATTTTGGCTGGTCCACATTTTTAAGTGAACTGAATAATTTGCAACTCACGGCTAAAAATACAGATTGGAATGTAATTATAATACCACAAATAACCATACATACATAGATAACTAGCATCACAGAATAGGTCTACAATTTCATGTAGATCTGGTAACTGTACAGTGGTAAGTCCTTGCCAGATCCATCCTCTGAGAAACCCTATATTCCAGGTGTACCTTTTGTTCTTTTTCAATGGGTAGACCAGCTGTCCATCTGTGGGTAGACCCTGGCATCTAGAAATCTTACCACTCACTCTTGAAATCTTCTTGTCCCGTGGCTCCCTTCACCAATCTTTAATTGGACTGCCACTACACTTCACAGCATCCACTCCCCTGTATGGAATTTTCCTATCAAAATCCAATATGCTAGGATAGCAACACTGGCTGTGCTGATATACCAGTGCCAGAGCTTGGAAAAGTTACGTTTTTGAACTACAACTCCCATCAGCCCCAGCCAGCACCATGCTGGCTGGGGCTGCTGGGAGTTGTAGTTCAAAAACGTAACTTTTCCAAGCTAGTGTAGCCAATCAGGAGGTCCCTGTGGTGTATAAGAACATAAGAACAGCCTATAGGATCAGTCCAGTGGCCCATCTAGTCCAGCATCTTATTTTCATAGTGGCCAACCATATGTCTGTGGGAAGCTCACATGCAGGAACTGAGTGCCAGAGCACTCTCCCCTCGTACAGTTTTCAGCAACTGGTATTCAGAATACCACCTCTGACTATGGAGGCAGAGCATAGCCATCATGGCTAGTAACCACTGATAGCGTTATCCTCCATGATTTTGTTTAATCCTCTTTTAAAGTTATCCAAGTTGGTGGTCATCACTGTCTCATGTAGGAGAAAATTTCATAGTTTAACTATTCACTGTGTGGAAAAGTACTTTTTTTAATCTGCAACTCTAACCATGCCACAGCCCTGTCTGAGTCCCATTGGGAAATTGGTCAGTTGCCTGCTTTGAATGGGGTCATACTCCCTCTGAAAGAGCAGGTTCATAGTCTGGGGGTGCTCCTGGATCCATCTTTGTCGCTAGAGGCACAGGTGACCTCAGTGGCTAGGAGAGCCTTTTACCACATTTGGCTGGTAAGACAGCTGTAGCTGTTTCTGGGCCAGGATAGCCTGACCACTGTTGTCCATGCACTGGTAACAACCAGGCTAGATTACTGTAATGCGCTCTATGTGGGGCTGTCCATGAGATTAGTCTGGAAGCTGCAGCTGGTGCAAAATGCTGTGGCGAGACTGCTCACTGGAGCAGGGTATCGCCAACATGTCACCCCACTGCTGAAGGAATTGCACTGGCTGCCCATTAGGTACTGGGCCAAGTTCAAGTTTCTGGTTTTGGTGTACAAAGCCCTACACAGCTTGGGACCAGGATACTCGAAATATTGTCTTACCCTTTATATACCTAGTCGATCACTGCGCTCTGCAGGTGAGGGCCTCTTGTAGATACCATCTTATCAGGAAGTCCATTCTGCACAACATAGGAAGTAGACCTTTAATGTTGCTGCATCGACAGTTTGGAATTTCCTCCCCTTAAATATTAGACAGGTACCATCTCTGTTATCTTTTTGGCACCTACTGAAGATCTTCCTCTTTCAACTAGCCTTTTAAGTAGAGACCTTATCCCAGTCTGCTGCTGTGTTGGAATTGCCTTTTAAGATGTTTTTAAAGCTTTTTTTAAAAAAAGTTTTGTTTTAATATGTTTTAAAGATGTTTTGTTTTAATGTATTTTAAAGTCTGTTTTTAAGATGTTTTAGAATGCTTTTAGTGTTTTGCATGCTGCCCTGGGCTCCTTCTGAGAGGAAGGGCGGGATATAAATTTAATAATAAATAAATAGATAAGCCACAGTGATGTTTGTGTCAAAAGGGGTAAAGGAGAAGTAACATATTGTTATTAAATTATTTTCAGCTTGCACTTTTACAAACTAAAAGTACTCTGTACCAGTCATCTTCAGAACAATCTCTGCTTCCTTTTTATCTACATTATTATTTCTGGAAACTGAATTGGAATCCAATTTGATAACTCCTGCCAGTTTCAAAGCAGGGTCAAATAATAATTGGAAAAGAAACCTATTGGACTTAAATCAGGAAATCCCACTATTGCCAAAAAGCATGCTGAGGGCTTGTCCACACTGCCATTTAGTGTGGATTAGAATCTGCCAGTGTTTGTGTTAAAGTAGCATCATCTACATGACACAAACATGCTGTTTTTAAACTACAAATTGATTTTTTCCAGATCTGTGGATAATCCACAAAGTAGGGGGAAATGTAACTTCAAACTGTGCCAATTTTGGTAGGTCATGTTTTGCAGGAGCTTTGCTTCTGTTTTCTCTCCTGGGGGGTTCTGGTTTGTTCTTAACAACTACCCTTTCCACATCCCCACTTCTGTTTTCTTTCTAATTTTTTTTTCCTGACTATGGCCAAGTATACTTTGGTGAAGGAGTCACAAACACTGCCGTATTTGATTTTCTTAAAAATTTTAAATCCTCGGACCAGCACATAAGTAGAATACAGCTTTACTACTATCTTCATTTTAAGCAAAACAAGCCCTTTGCATGAAAGCCAATTCCGTTAATTCTGTTATCAGGGAGCTGTTTCTGCAGTGACAGGGATAGAGCAGCAGCAACTGGCCCCTCTTCTCATTTTTAGGAGTGGGGAAAGGGGTGTAGAAAAAATGTGGGGTTTCTGCCCTCTCCACTCATAACAACCCCGCCTCCTGGACCATATTGTCCCCTTTTTCCCTCTCCATATGAGTTGTCAATATTGTGCTCTCTCTCATAATTTTTTTCCCTAAAAAAACTGCAATTTTCCACCACTGAAATGTATCTATTATCTACATATTAAAGAAGGGTGAAAATAATGGATGGTAAACTGCAAACTTGGACTGAAGGAATCAAATAAAACTCACACAGGTGCAGACTGCTGAGATCAATTCTGAAGGGGAAAACTGTAGATTCACAGTGAGATCCACCAGATGTGGACAAACCCTAAGTGCCTTTATGTTAGTTAGAATCTCCAGCGTTACATACCTTACACAGCTATTACAAAGAGGAGAGGAAACCACGTGTGCCACTTTTATCTCTTTTGAGGAAGAGTGGATAAAAATGTTGGTAATAATTCATGCTACTCTCAAGTACAAGGCATCATTTACAGATTATGCAATAAACTTGAAAGTATTATCAACTACTTAGATCCATTTTTTCCACCACCGCCACCCTTTTCTATCTATAGACCTATACTACTATCTTTCCTTTTTACTTTACCTTTGTCCTTTTGTGGATAAAAGCCAATCACTGTGCTTTAAATTAAATAGCAGACATACATTCTTTTCACACCTGCATAATTTAATCTTGTTGCTAATAATTTTCAGATTTCAGCTTTAGCCCAAAGGTGATCCTAATTTTGATATTCTTTTTACTTAAGGAGTTAAATGTTATATCATCACTAAAATATGTTATTATTTCTTAAAATACATAAAAATTAACGAATTGAGTGTATCTGACTTTTTGAAATCTGGAAGCAAGTTCATCTATACTACAAAGATATCTGAATATAAAAGTTCTGATTTATGCACAGTTTGGTACAAATTTTGCTTTACTTTGTTCTGTTAAGTCTCTCTCTCTCTCTCTCTCACACACACACACACACACACACACACTTTCCCTAACTATACAATAACCGCACTATAAATAAATGAGTCATACTAATTTCACTCTAACTGAAAACGATCTCTACATGTAAATGGAGACTATGAAGAAATATAAACAGCCTTTGATAATGACAGAAACAAAAACCCAAAGACAATAGAATATGAAATATTATCCCCTCCCCCAAAACGCCTTCTTCTTCTTCATCTAATCTTATACAATCAAAAAAAGGATTTGCAATTTCTCTCACACACCTATCAACTTTAAGTGATAGAATTACCTATTATGTTGTGTTTTACTCTATTATGTCCTTTTTTACATTTTCTTTTTGATGAGTTGTTTGATCTTTTCTTGTCCTTGAAGCCAGAGAAGTAGTTATTGACTTTTCTCCTTGCCTGAACTGCATTCACCAAGCCAATTAAACTAAAAACGGCTTAGCTTTTCATATTTATATGATGCATTGTTCAAATGACTTGCAGATGCCATCATTCTGAAACAGATAATCCAGAATTATCTGTTCCTTTATGTGCTAACCATAGAACCCCAAATTTTTTTAATTACAAATTTCCATGTTTTAAATCTCATTGTAGAACAGTCAACATAATTATGATACATGCTACTATAAAGTGTTACTCTGGCATTCCCTTACACATTTGACAGCTCATTATAACTCATTTGACACCTACTTGTAAAAATCCTGCTTTGTTCTCTTCCCAATTTCCAATTCAGAAGTGTACATAATACAACATTACAAGGGGAAAAGCTTGATTGAGGTTTCCATTACTTCAAAACTGGAGCATAGACATTATTTTTAACCACATGCATATTATTTTTAACCACATGGACATTCATACTTTCCTAAATTGTTGGTGCTTATTTTCTGCATTCATCTTTTATGTCAGATTTTTTGAAGTGCATTGCTGGCAAGGACTTTATAGTACAAAGCAATTTGTCACACATAAGAAGAAAAGGTACAGTAGGGCCCCGCTTATACGGTGGGTTAGGGACCAGGCCCCCACCATAAAGCGGAACCCATTGACTATAATGGGTCGGGTCACGCAAAAATGCTGCAAAATTGACTTTAAAACAGGGAATTTCCCCTAATTGAAAGCTGCTGCATCAGCGGAATGTCAGAAAACAGAACGCCATAAAGCGGAGCCCTACTGTATCAGTGTGAAAAAATGGGGGGCAAGGAAGGATTTAAACATTTTTCCTATTGCATCTGTAGTTCCTAACCCAAGTAAACACATCTTATATATTTATATGTTTATATCTTACGAGATATGAAAATGCACAGTTTTATTTAATGCAATACAGGGGTGATGCCCACTTAAAAATGGGAACTTAAGCATCTGTATTTGTATCAACCTCAGCGCAAACCATATTAGCTACAGCAATGTCAGGATACAGGAGGCACACTTCTCATGTATCTCCAAAATGTATTCCTCAGTTATGAGAACACAAACATCTTAGTGGCATACACAATTCTAAGTAAGTGGTTACTATTCCTTTGCATCATCTCACCACCCTTTCTACATTATCTTTCTCCCCCTGCTATTATCAATGTACCTCTGACTGCTGTGGGAGTATATGATAACAACTAGCTATGCTGGTCTAACCTCTGACATAGCAGCAGCCTTCTTAGCTTGACCACAGGATTACAGATGCAGATTACGCATTCTGTCATGTTCTAATTGGATAATAGTGTATATGAACCAGCATTCATACTTTGACCAAGAAGTGCCTTTCCTATTTTTAACCCACCAATCGAGCAAGTATAAAATATAATAGACAGAAGACTATTTACGTTTTACTTAAATATTTTGCTAAGAGCAAGACATGATCTTATGTCTAATATTTTAATTATCAGGTTAATAGGGAGGATTAAAATTAGTGATTCATAAAACAGAGAGCAATAGGCTGTGTTGGGAGATTTGTTATGGTCTTGTTTTTCTGCAAGAACATAGATGAGGAAAAATATATACAAACACAAGGGATTAAGCAAAGTTCTAGTGAGAAATTGGATTCAGATGACTTCAACAATGCGGTAAAACAGGTATATGATCACTAATACAGATTACAGCACATACTGGTGACCTTTATCTATGTTTGAGAAAAGAGTGGGACAAGCAACTCAATTCAGAAGAATAATTTTGGAATGTATATTTTCTGTCCTACAATTCTCCACTTTACACTGTGAAATGCAGAAATGAAATAGCACTGGGATAGCCCTAGATAAATAAATAAATAAACCCACCAGAGAAGATAGCATTGTATCTAACCAATGCCCGTCAATTATTCTTGGTGCCATCAGACCTTTTTTTGGACACTATCAGACGGCCATGGTGTTAGTGACGACTTCAGAATGCTTTTCATTGTAGCCTTATAATTTGAGTAAGCAAGGACAGCTACAATTGCCAACTTTTGTTCAATATCTTCAGCATCCACCTATTATTAACCTTAGAATGAAGCCACCAGGATAGACATAGAAACCTTAGATCAAGAAAGCAAGCCAATGACTGACCTGGCATGAGAGCGGGCTAGTATTTGAGTGCATTAACCTTGTGCAACCTTCACAATCATACAGCACTCAGAAATATAAAGCAATGCACTGCAGCATGCCCAAAGAAGACAGGCCTGTTAAAATGAACACTGCATTTTCCATCTGAAATGATGGAAGCTATCCATTTTCTATGAATAGGTCCAGCTCTGTCCCAGTGGAACTTACAGATGGAGTATTTAGAGCACGAGGTATCAGCAGGCACTGAAGTGGAAATCATCTGCCAAATATTATTCTGCTTCCTCCTTTGTGAGTGCAGAAATAAAAGTAGAGTTGCTGATTTCTTGATCAGATTGTTACAGCTTTAATTGAAAAGCTTGTCAGTGAAAAGAGAGCATTCTGGCACACCCAGCATAAAATATTGAGGCAGTCGCAGAAAAGTGGAGAATCTGTTCCCCAATCAAAAGATTCAGGTCTATTCATACATTAACTGCTATATACAATTTTGTTTTAAAGATAGAAGAGAAAAACCAAATAAATGAAACTGACCCAAAGGAGTAAGTGAAAGCTGACAATTACTAGTCCCTTGCTGGGAGATTGAAAGCTGAGCAAAACATAAAATGAAGTTGTGATTTCCAGGGACTTGGGGTCAAGCTATCAAATAACCACAGGCTCTCGTCTGCTATCACTGTTAGGAAAGGAAGACATTTTGTAACTTAGTGCCCAACCCTAAGATATATATTCTGCAGAGCAAGAGATCAGTCACAAGAGACCCAATGTTGGCACAAGAGCATCACATTTTGTGTTTTGCCAAGACATTACATGTGACCCAGTGCACTGTATTGGCAAGCACTCCATACGCTAACCCTATAAATCTAGAGAGAGTAGCACAAGCCTGCTCAAGCCCCAGTTAAATGTAAGGGGCTTATCTGGAAAGTTGGGTTGGAAGAAATACCCCTGCCCCACTTTTCAAACATAGCAGGCTATTACAGATGCTTTATTCTGGGTGCAATTGTCCTTACAAGCAACAGAAGTTTAGGGCTTGGTATCCCCTTCTCCTGAGAATTCAGATTGTGGATTTGTTAAGGGAAGTTCAGAGTTTGGTTGAGCTGATCCTTAATAAACTTGTGACACAGATAAAACCCAGATACATATTGCACTGGAAACAGAGCCCCGTTCAACTTGTGATTTAGAATGCTCTGGGATTTTTATTTCTTCTTCTTCTGCAGTACCTCTGAAAGTCTGCCCAGAGGGTTGGGGGACCCTCCAGAACAATATGAGAGGTAGTACAGAACAATTGTCACTTCCTGCACTTGTTTTTGGAAGCGTCTCTGGATCACTTGCATGAATAGGCCTTTCCAATGTGAACTCCTTCCATTCATTGAAGGTCACCTTTAGACCCAAAGAGTTTCCTGTCTATTTTCTTGGGTAACTTGATTCAACTACTGTGAATCATTTTTAAAAGCAATTATCATTTTGGGTGATAGAGATATGAGGACAGCCTGCCACATCAACTCATTAATAATCACTGATGGGGCTGTTGTGATATCTGAAATAACTTTAATCAAGATAATAAACTCTAATTTTGAATTGAAAAAAGTTCATCAAGGATTCAGGTACATTTCTTTTAAACCAAATACCAACAACCTTTTCAGATTAATCACAAGTCAGCCTCAACACACTTCATTTATAACATTCCAATTTTTATTTTTTATAAGTAATTAAATGACAATAGCGACTGAAAATAATGAAACATATAATACTTTGCTATGGATTGTGCTGCTGTTTTAAATATGACTATGTATATTAAAAGCTATTTCCCAAAACAGTAATTAGAAATGGGAATTATGTTATCTCAAATGTTCTACATGAACTAAAGTTAAAACAAAAAGGCAAATCCTTGATTTTATGCAGCATATCAAAGATTTCTGCACTGATTTCATAAAATGTACATCTGTATTCCATCTCCCTTGAAGTTTTAGCACCTACAGTGATTTGTGACATGTCTGTGCACTTGAACTGTTATTCTAATTTTAGTCTGCCTTCCTGTGAACCTTGATTTCAGCTTCAAGCTATAGCTCTACAGTGTTTTGTCAATCACAATTTATCAAATGCATTCTGCTGAGGCAGCTGCCAAGACAAGGCTTGGCACTGACAAGCCATCTTTGCTCCTTTTATTCCACCCTGAAGTCACCAACTCTCATTTTATCTCTGAGAATAAGAAATGTCCTGGTTAGTAAGACAGTATGTGGAAAGTTACTCTTTAAGCCGGCAAGACAAGCCACTCGGCTGGCAGGACTTTTGATCAAGGGAAGTTGGAGTACCAATAAATTCACAGCAGTCCATTCATGTTTGCTTTTTCCTTATCGTTGAGTGCTATTCTGAAAATACTACTGGCATGCAATGAATAGAAGTGATTGAGTAAAAAGATACAGTGCAGGCTGTCAACTTATCCTGAAATAGCCTAAAGTCGATGGATACAACGCTGTTACAGCCCGTGGCTATAGAGTTCTGTTGTGGAGAAATATTTGAGGGCACATTTCAGCCGGCAGTTATACATACCTGGTATTTAAAAGCAGTGCTAGCAACCCACATGGACTCAGTAGGATGTGTATGTGTGCAACTGAGTCTCCTTTCCCCCAAATTTCTCTCTTACAACAATCCATTGAAAGTTATGTTATGCTTTGCTATGGTTTATTTACATTCCACCTTTGGGCCGAAAGGCCACCAAACTCTTATTAATACAAAATAAATATACAACACTACAATAAATCAAAACAATATAAAATAGAACAATAAATTAATTATCCACCAGTCTTCATTGGATATGTGTTTGTCAGCTGTGTTCATGCTCTCACCACAGATGCAGCTTCTCAGCTCCCCAGCATCCCCAATCTGTGAACTAGGAGCAAGCCCATTCACAACCAGTCATCTTCACCCTCGTCACACTTGATTTTGATTGATTTTAATATTTCTACCCCGCCTTTCAGCCATCTCTGTCCCATGACCAGGCCTGAAGCCTGATTGAAAAGCGTCTAGATAATCAGCTTCATTCAGGAAAGCTTACAGCTGAGCAGCCACTACCTTCTCAATCATCTAGCCCAAAAAGGGAAGATTAGAGATTGGGCAGAAGTTGTTAAGATCCACAGGGTCTAGCAAAGGCATTTTTAACAAAAGTCTTATCACAGCCTCCTTCAACAATGTTGGCATAGAACCTTCCCTTAGGGGGATGTTAATTAAATATGCCAACTAGTCAATCATTCCCACTTTAGCAGATTTGATTAACCAGGATGGGCTAGGGTCAAGAGAGCAAGTAGTGACCCTCATTTCTCCCACTCCTGTCCACATCTTCAGACTTTACATACACTGTATATAATGACATATACCTTTTCACCTATTCAGTGTTTCATGTGAAAGCCTTCTTGGAAAGTTGAAACTTCAAAGGAGCTATAAACTGACTTTGATTTAAAGCTACACCAGGTGTGGGGGGGAAGAGAGTCATGTGACATCAGACTGGGAGAATAGAGTGGGGGTAGAAGGGGCTTGGTACCTTTGGAAGGGACTGAAGATAGAGCCTGTAACTGATTTTATCCCACCCCCTTTTTAATTTTTACTCCCTTTTAGTATCACTCCCTTATATTTCTGAATTGTATTTTATGTATTTTATCTGTTGTAACATTTTTGTGATTTTATTGGGCATGATTTTATTGGGAACCACCCTGAGTGCTCTATTGTAGGGTAGAAGGGTGGGATAGAAATATTTTAATAAATAAATAAAATATACTAGTGTGTGAAATGCCTGTATATGCTACAATGTACTAAACTGTCTCTCGCTGACTTTGGAAGAAATGGACTTTGTCCTGGACTATGTATTATGAGCTAAGATGTGCATCTGATTGTCCTGATGCACAACCTATACTCTGGACAAGAGGCTACTGTAAGGACAGAATATGGAGAAACCAATTGGTTCCCAATAGAAAAGGGTGTGAGACAGGGGTGTATTTTATCAACCTATTTGTTTAATCTGTATGCAGAACATATACGGAAAGCGGGATTGGACCAAGATGAAGGAAGTGTGAAAATTGGAGGGAGAAATATCAATAATTTAAGATATGCAGATGATACCATACTACTAGCAGAAACCAGTAATGATTTGAAACGAACGCTGATGAAAGTTAAAGAGGAAAGCACAAAAGCAGGACTACAGCTGAACGTAAAAAAGACTAAAGTAATGACAACAGATGATTTATGTAACTGTAAAGTTGACGATGAGGACGTTGAACTTGTCAAGGATTATCAGTATCTCAGCACAGTCATTAACCAAAATGGAGACAATAGTCAAGAAATCAGAAGAAGGCTAGGACTGGGAAGGGCAGCTGTGAAAGAATTAGAAAAGGTCCTCAAATGTAATTATGTATCACTGAACACCAAAGTCAACCTTTTTTTATTTTTTTTGTTGCTGGACTACAGTTCCCATAATTCCTAACCATTGGCCATGCTGACTGGGGCTGATGGGAGATGTAGTCCAGCAACAAAAAAATAATAAAAGGTTGAGAAACACTGATTCAGACCATGGTATTCCCGATCTCTATGTATGGATGTAAAAGTTGGACAGTGAACAAGGCGGATAAGAGAAAAACGAATTCATTTGAAATGTGGTGCTGGAGGAGAGCTTTGAGCATACCATGGACTGCAAAAAAAGACAAATAATTGGGTGTTAGAACAAATTAAACCAGAACTGTCACTAGAAGCTAAAATGATGAAACTGAGGTTATCATACTTTGGACACATCATGAGAAGACATGATTCACTAGAAAAGACAATAATGCTGGGAAAAACAGAAGGGAGCAGAAAAAGAGGAAGGCCAAACAAGTGATGAATTGATTCCATAAAGGAAGCCACAGACCTGAACTTACAAGATCTGAACAGGGTGGTTCATGACAGATGCTCTTGGAGGTCACTGATTCATAGGGTCACCATAAGTCGTAATCGACTTGAAGGCACATAACAACAACAACAAATGTGCAATGGGCGCGGTGGGTGGGTGGAAAAAGAATGAGAGAGATGGTAGACTGGTTCTGGCATTCAACTAAACTATGTTTTAGTGTTACATGCATGAGCTTTCATTTCTACCATTCTCATCCCCACAGCTTATAGTCCTTGGATACTATAATTGCTCCCACACAAGATAAAAGAAACTACAATCAGAGATGAAAATGAACAGAAATAAAGGGGGGGGACGAGGAGGAAGAGAAGAAGGAGAAGAAGAAGCCTCCATCTCCCTCCCCCTTGGCTCCAGTGAGCCAGCAGGACTTCAGAATTGGCAGTAGCTCTCCGATGTAATCTCCCCAACCCCCAATAGGACTGCTCTTTCTAAAAGTGCAATCCTATGCCAACATTATTGGGTTGGACTGAATTGGACTTACTTTTAAGTAGGCATGTACAGGGTTGTTCTGGAAGATATTTAAAATCCATTAAAATACAAAAATTTGACATAAATTAGTAAATAAATGAATTATCAGTTTTTATATATCTCAAAATTCGTGGTCAAAAATAGTATGATTATCCAAGAATTAAAAAGTGACTTACAATGCAATAACAGTGTGCGCCAAATGTTAAAATCTTCACATGAAAAACCTGTAAACAAATTAACTGGCTAATATTTTGCTGTTGTTTAATATTAATCTTTAAATAAAATGACTCAAATTATTAAAATATTTTACTACATCCAAAACAGTCACATATTCACTTGCTCTCAAATGCAAATGAATTCCTCACAAATTAATTTCTCAACCCTCATATAAGTATATTCACTAATACGCAAAAAACCTTGCAGTTTAAGAATGTACCTGTAGCCCACAGATATTTCTACCAAACTTTAAAAAGCAGGGAAATTGGGCAGCTATAGTAAATGCACCAGGGGAGCAGGAGACCTGAACTCCTCTCTGAGATATTGTACTGCCCTACAAAGTTGTCAAAATGCACACACAATTTGGGTTGGTCTTTCACAGTCCAATCCACTTGCTGTGTAGCTTGGAAGAATTTGGTAACATGTGCCTCTGAGCATATGGTGAGTGGTGGCAACACCTGCCATCTCCAAAGATGAAGAATTATATTTTTGTATGTTTGTTGGTGTTCTTCTTACTTTGCTTCTTTCCTGTGTTACTAATGTTTCTACAGAGAATCTAAACTAGAAAATTTTATTTCCCTCCTTATTCATCCTAGAAATCTGTGTCAAATTTATTTATATTAATTTCAAAGCCTTTTTATTGGTCATTGTCATATGATGGTGAAGACAGGCTTTTGTGTTTTATACTGGAGGTTATGTTCTATTTCTATTTTGGGTGCATTAACAGTTGAATCTGAAACTGCAGTTTGATGTAAAATCAGACTGATCACAATGTGTTGCTACTTCAGCAATGACTCTAGCTGTTGGAAAAAAGAGGATGCATGTTTTCAGCCTGCTATGTTTAAACCACTTTATTTAAGGCAAGGTGTTCACGATCAATTAAAAACATAGAGCACATCTAGAATTTTGCTAGAATATATTTCACCTTCCACTGTCTTATCTTGTGCAAATTGAGATACTTCTGAGTTCCACTGGAGACTAGTTTGCAGAAGTCAGTGCCATTATTCCACAATTATGTTTGGAGTTTTTTTTAGTATAAATTTTGCAGTGTTGCTGTACTTCACATATTCATAGAAACAAAAGCAAAAGAAAATGATTTCCTATAGGAAACTTCACTAAAATTGCAAAGTAAATCGGACATATTTAAAGTGACCATCTCAACTATATCAACTGTCTTAATAATGTTGCTTCCTCCCTGCTAAAACAAGATCAGCACAGGACATATTTTCTTTCTATTATTTGGGCTGATTACAGGTGTTGCCACCACTCACCATATGCTCAGAGGCACGTTACCAAATTCTTCCAAGCCACACAGCAAGTGGATAGGACTGTGAAAGACCAACCCAAATTGTGTTTGCATTTTGACAACTTTGTAGGGCAGTACAATATCTCAGAGAGGAGTTCAGGTCTCCTGCTCCCCTGGTGAATTCACTATAGCTGCCGAATTTCCCTGCTTTTTAAAGTTTGGTAGAAATATCTGTGGGCTATAGGTACATTCTTAAACCGCAAGGTTTTTTTCCTATTAGTGAATTTCCTTGCTTTTTAATCCGGGAGGTAAGAAATGGGATCCTGCGCAAGTTTGCTGAGAATGGATTGATCATTTGCATGCTTACTGAGTTAAGTGGGATTTATACACACACACATGGCAATCATGCTTAGGATAGGCGAAACTGACCACAGGGGATGGGGAAGGGAGGAGGGGAGGAGTGAGGGGTGGAAAGGCAGAGGGGAGGACTGGGATGGGAGCAGGCAGGAGGGGGAGGGGAGAAGGACAGATGTGGTCATTTGCATGTTTATTGAGTTCAGTGGGATTTACTCCCATGCAATCATGCTTAGGATAGGTAAAACTGACCGGGGGGGAGGGACGGAGGGCTGGTGTGGGCAGGGGAGGCGGAAGAAGGAAGAGGGGAGGGGAGGAGAAAGGGAAAGGGGAAGGAGGAAAAAGATAGGTCTGATCACTTGTATGATTATTGAGTTGAATCAGATATACTCCTATGCAATCATGATTACGATAGGTAAAACTGACCAGGGTGGGCCTGGCAACCAAGATGTCTTCTGTATCTTTCAAAGATGGGCAGGGGGAAGGGAGAATTCTACCTTGTGGTTTTTCCCATTACAATGTTGCAAGAACACCTGCACTTGGCTGACTTTCTCTTCTACTAAAGATACAGGATCAGTCTCAGGCCCTGAACCTGGCAACCCTACCTCCCACCCAAATTTAAAACAAAGCTGTCCCTGGCCACATCCACACCAGGCCTCTATTACACTTTGGACAATCATTATCTATTTATCTATTTATTTAGTGTATTTATATACCGCCCCATAGCCAGCTCTCTGGGCGGTTTACAATAACTAAAAACAATAAAAACAAATATACAAATTTAAAAACATCTTTTAAAAACAATTTAAAAGAATTTATCATGGCTTCTCTCAAAGCCATGGCTCAAAGCCAATCATGGCTTCTCTCAAAGAATCCTGGGAAGTGTAGTTAGTGAAGGGTGCTGAGAGTTGCTAGGAGACACCCTGTTTCTCTCACAGACCTTCAATCAGAGTGGCTGACTGTTAATAATAATAATAATAATTTAATTTATAAGCCGCCTATCTGGCCGATGGCCACTCTAGGCGACGTACAATTTAGTTGCAATAATGTTAACCATTCTCTCAGGGGAATAGGAGTCTCCTCTCAGCACCCTTCACAAACTACACTTCCCAGGATTCTTTGAGGCAAGCCATGACTGTCTCAAGTGAAATCAAGTCTGGTGTGGGTGTGGCCCTCTTATTAGCCAAGCCCAGCAGCTGTGAGGCTTTTAGAACACTGACAGTTGGTTCTTACTGAGCATGCCCCGTGTTATAATAGGCTTCCAGCCAAAATTTCTTAAATTAATTAAAAATCAACCAGGCATTTTTTTTAACTTTTAAACTGCAGTAGATGAAGGTCAGAGTAAGGGGCAAGGTCAGTATTAGGATTACAGGTACGCTGTGAACATGGCTGATTTTTAATGAATTTCAACAGATTATGAGAACTCGCAGAAAAAAGTCCAAAAGGGCTCTGAGGTTTTTCTCTCTCTTTTTAGACTTTGAACTCTCGATTCTCTCTGACTGTTTTGTGTATCGCCATGAAAATTGACAGGGTTGTTAAGCAAGCATTTCTGAGTTCAGAACTATAAGTTTTGTAAGGTTTTGTTTTGAAATGAGCTTATGGGAAGCCTCAGAATGGCATGGGGGAATATTTTCCATTTAACATTGCGGAATGTGAAAAATCCATGTTGGCTATAGTATACAGCCACTCTCGTGGCTGTATAATGAAACTACCTTATACAGGATCAGCCCATTAGTCTACGAAACTCAGTATTGTCTACTAACTGGAAGTGGTTCTCCAGGTTTCAGACAGAAGTCTCTGCCCGCCTTATCCACATATCTCAGGGACATGAATGGTCATGCCCACATCTGATAACACTGTCTGCTATTACATTTCATAATTTGAGAGTAAATGTTCAGGTTTGGTTTTGTTTCTTTGTTTTAATTTGGACACATGATGTATCATGCAGCACTTGTAGGATAATGCCTGCCCTATGTTGGGATATTGCTTGTAAAGCCAAAACACTTAAAAATCAACTAATTCTAGGACAAATATTTAGACAGCATTTCAATGAGGTCTGATAATAGGAAATCACTTTTTCCCTCCATAAATGTGCAGATGTCTCATCTGAATAAGCAAGAAATACTGTGAGAAGTGTGAGAAGACGTGAGAAGTGTTAAACTGTCTGTCACACATTACAAACCATGATTACCATATTATCTCCTAAATATATGAGGTTGCTTATATAACTGCTTTTACTGTACAGAAGAAAACAATAAATGGTAGTATGATTTGCAGGCACTTTGGGACCCACCAAAGGCGCCCTTATGCAGCAAAATAAGGCAGTTGCTTTGGGCAACAAATCGAAGTTATGGTGCCAGGTTTTGGGTTCCAGTCTCAATCTCTGTAGTAGCACTTTTTTTCTTGTATGCCATATAGCAGTACCTTCTACAAATGTTCCTTTCGAATATGCTTTCAAAACAGTAAACATTGGGGTCTGTGCAGCGGAATAGAAGGTCACATTTCCATAAGGGTCAAGGACATGATTGCTTTTATGATGACTTTGTATTACTGTTTCATTTTATGTACAGTATACCTCTTAAAAATGCAAATGATTAAGTGGTATATAAATGTCTTAAATAAATAAACATATTCAAATGTTTCAGTACACTAGTTAGCTAACTGAAAATCCAGCACCCAGTTGGGGCTCCGTGCTTCCACAAATGTTTAGTATATCTTTGATCTCTGGTGACATGAGCTTTATGTTCCACCCTTAAGAAGCACACACCACCCTTTCCATTGACTTCACCAGGCCACAACCATCTGCCACGCTCCTTATAAACTACTGCCACTCTCCCTATAAAGATAATGGAATTTTCCACTGCAGATTCTGATAAGTTCCAAATGAGCACATCTGGTCCTCCATTCTTAAAATAACTATTGTTAGTTAGGCATGATTAATCCTCTTTGGGTTTCTTCACTGTGGGAACAGTGGTGTATTCTTTTTTGCTTTTATATGTGAGATTTGGCACAACAAAACTGCTCAGTTAAACCTACACTGCCACTCTATTTAACCACATGCAGAACAGAGTATCAGAGATTCTTATAATGTTGCTTGCAACCATACTAACTTGAAATGTAACCCTAATTTGAATGTCTCATGCAATAATTTCCTTATGAAGAATGGAGAGGACTTGGCATTGGCTGCAGCAAACAACATAGCACTGTGAGCCTTCTGGAAGGTAGAAGTCTGTATGGCAGGAGGAATGTAAGACGCTCAAGATGTTGCTGAACTACAACTCACATCATCCTTGACCATTGGTAATGGTTATTCAGGCTGGCATGGGTTGAAGTCCAATAACAACATCTTAAGGAGCACATGTTTCCCACTACTGCTGTATGGCATCACCCATAACAGGATCAACACTGAACTGTTTATGCTATGAGATAGATTTAGATACTAGGTATCTAAAGGCAGATCGTATCTAGTAGTCATTTTTAGGCAAAGTGATGTAAGCCTCCTCTTTCTCAGTATCTTGTTGCATGGGAATTGTGAGACAACACATCTTGGAGTTTGAACTCATGTTATACCAGTGTGTGAGCTGCTGCAACACTGTTTTGCTGAGGCAATGCAAGAACACCATGCTGTGGTTCCTCAACACATAGCTTCAACCTTCTAGAAAGTGAGGTAATTCTGGAATGGGGAGGGGGACACATGCTCTTCACATTACACTTGTGGTGCATGAAGGAACAATTCTGCAGTGGTTCCTATGCCACTAGTATACTGTAAGAACCCATTTCAAGGTTGCTTTCAAAATGGCTGCTTAAACAGGTTTTTTTTAAAATCCTGCATCTGTAATTCATTTTTTAAAATGGACATTGGCTTGATTGTACATTTAGTTTAAAATGGCTCTCTTCTACTCTCTATACCATATTGATATAATCACAGGAGTTTCACATAGCAAACAGGTTTTCTTACCATTTTTATTCATAATTCTGCACAATAAAAGAAACTCTATTTTATTTTTAAAATGGACCTATAAATATTCCATGGATTTAAAACTGCAATGTTTACTCAGAGGAAAGTCCCACTTTGTTCAGTGGAGGCTTACTTCCAGGGAAGTGTGCATTCCAGGAAAGATTGCAGCCACAGAGTTTTTTAAAAAAATGTAGTCTTAATTGAAGCACCAAGTTCAGTGCTAAGTATCTCAATGAAAAAATACATAGCATAATACATGTTAGACTGAATTCTCCATGGTCTATAGGTAGATAAGGGATAGGGAACCTTGTTCAGCCTGAAGGCTGTATTTCCTCATGGGAAAGCTTGGAGAGGGGTGGATTCAATGGTGAACAGTGGCAGAGGCAAAAATGGGTGGACCAGTTTGTACCTTTGTACGGTAGGCTACTTTCCACCCAAACATCAGTGGTTTCTACATCCACACCCATCTCTCCATCCCCCCTTCAAACAGGCAAGATAAATTATCACAGTCCCTGGACGCGTTCCAGCCACACAACAGCACGTGAGGGCGATGTGAAGCAGAGCCAGTGAGGAGTGTGGCTAGGGGAGAGTACAGAGAGCCCAAGAGTGATGCCCAGTTAGGGTTGCCAGATCTCCGGCAAACGGCCGGAGTTTCCAGCCCCGGCCTTGCCTTTCTCACCTCCGGACAGAATTGCCTCCATGTTGTGTAATCTCTAGGTTTTTGTTGGAGTCTCTGGTTTTGGGGGCCCCTCTGGCTCTCTGGTTAGCACCCCTTAATGTCCAGACTCTCAGCTTCAATTTTTTTAAAAAAGTAAGTTTCTAGGTGGTCTAGTTCCCGAGATGTACAGCAAAATGTCAACAGCCCCCCATGACTTTTTTTTTAACAGATCCTTGCTCTAGCTACAACTCTCATCAGCCCAATCCAGTGGCCATGCTGGCTGGGGCTGATGGGAGTTGTAGTTTAAAAAAGTAACTTTTCAAAGCTCTGGCTGTAACCCCGTCCTTCCAGAATTGTAGCCAATGAAGCCAGAGTTGTGACTTGTTGATCCAGGCATGCCTAGGCTGAACAACACAAAATGGTGGCTTTAAGATTTTTGCAGTTTACATAAGTAATATGGCTTAACTTTTTTCCCCTCTTCTGTCCAAGAGTCAGATCCTGGGCTATGAAATATGAAAGTATTTATTCCAATATCTGCTTTTCTGGGAGTAAAGCAATTTCTGGGAGTAAAGCATGTACCTGGAGTAAACTCCATTGAACTCCATTTGGACTTACTTTTGAGTAGACGGTTAGGATTGTGCTGTAAATTAATGGGACTTGTAAGTAAACATAGCGCAGACTTGTGTTTGTCTTGTAAATCTTTCTCTCTCCCTCCAACCCTATCTTTAAAGAAATTAGGCAGGGTTTATCAGTTTTTATTTCATAGGAAACTAAAACTGATTTTTTAAAAAAATGAACGAAGTTTATTTATTTATTTTTATTTATTTATTATTTGATTTATATCCCGCCCTTCCTCCCAGTAGGAGCCCAGGGCAGCAAACAAAAGCACTAAAAACACTTTAAAAATCATAAAAACATATAGTAAAACAAAACATTTTTAAAAACATTTTTAAAAACTTTAAAAACATTTTTTTTGAAGAAAAGGTTTAAAAACATATTAAAAAGCAATTCCAACACAGACGCAGACTGGGATAAGGTCTCAACTTAAAAGACTTGTTAAAAGAACAAGTTCCTTATCACTTCAGGGTACAGTTTTCCCTGGTTGAGTAAGCCCCATTGAATACATTGGGACTTGCTTCTGAGTAAACAAACATAAGATTGCACTATAAATATCTTTACAGGTTGTATAAATGATAAACATATTTGATAGTCACGCTTATATAAATATTTTCATAGAATCATAGAATAGTAGAGTTGGAAGGGGCCTATAAGGCCATCAAGTCCAACCCCCTGCTCAATGCAGGAATCCAATCAAAGCATTCCCGACAGATGGCTGTCCAGCTGCCTCTTGAATGCCTCCAGTGTTGGAGAGCCCACTACCTCTCTAGTAATTGGTTCCATTGTCGTATGGCTCTAACAGTTAGGAAGCTTTTCCTGATGTCCAGTCGAAATCTGGCTTCTTGCAACTTGAGCCCATTATTCCGTGTTCTGCACTCTGGGACCATGGAGAAGAGATCCCGTGGCAACCTTTCAAGTGCTTGAAGAGTGCTATCATATCTCCCCTCAGTCTTCTCTTCTCCAAGTTAAACATGCCCAGTTCCTTCAGTCTCTCCTCATAGGGCTTTGTTTCCAGTCCCCTGATCATCCTTGTTGCCCTCCTCTGAACCTGTTCCAGTTTGTCTGCATCCTTCTTAAAGTGCAGAGACCAGAACTGGATGCAGCACTCAGGATGAGGCCTAACCAGTGCTGAATAGAGGGGAACTAATATTTCACATGATTTGGAAACTATACTTCTGTTAATGCAGCCTGATATAGCATTTGCCTTTTTTGCAGCCACATCACACTGTTGGCTCATATTCAGCTTGCGATCAATGACAATTCCAAGATCCTTCTCACATGTCGTACTGCTGAGCCAAGTATCCCCCATCTTATAACTGTGCATTTGGTTTCTTTTTCCTAAGTGTAGAACTTTGCATTTATCCCTGTTGAATTTCATTCTGTTGTTTTCAGCCCAATGCTCCAGCCTATCAAGGTCCCTTTGAATTTTCTTTCTGTCTTCCACAGTATTAGCTATGCCCCCCAATTTTGAATCATCTGCAAATTTGATAAGCATGCTCTGTACCTCCTCATCCAAGTCGTTAATAAAAATGTTGAAGAGCACTGGGCCCAGGACCAAGCCCTGTGGTACCCCACTCGTTACTGCTCCGCCCGCCGCTGCTGCTGCTCCGCCCGCCGCTGCTGCTGCTCCGCCCGCCGCTGCTGCTGCTCCGCCCGCCGCTGCTGCTGCTGCTGCTCCGCCCGCCGCTGCTGCTGCTGCTGCTCCGCCCGCCGCTGCTGCTGCTGCTGCTCCGCCCGCCGCTGCTGCTGCTGCTGCTGCTGCTCCGCCCGCCGCCGCTGCTGCTGCTCCGCCCGCCGCCGCTGCTGCTGCTCCGCCCGCCGCCGCCGCCGCCGCCGCCGCCGCTGCTCCGCCCGCGGCTGCTCAGGCGAGCGACGGGGCCGCAGCGGTGGCGGCTGCTCCTCCTCGGGCGGCCAACGGCGGGCCGCTCTTGCTGTCGCCGCCGCAGGCCGCGCCGGCGCCTCCGCTGACGCACAACCGGGCGGCGGCAGCAGCAGCAGCAGCGGGAGGCTGCGGAGGCGGGAACCCGCTGCCGACAGCTGCCCCTGCGGCCTCCTTCTCGGCACCCGCCGCCACCGCCTCCGGCCTGCTGGCGCCGCGGGAGCCGGCCTACAACTGGCAGGTGACGAAGCCGACGGTGCAGGAGCACTTCGCCTTCCTCTTCAAGAACGAGGTGCTCAGCGACATCCACTTCTTGGTGGGCAAAGGTCGGTGCGGGCTATGGGGTGAGGGGGCGCTGGCCACACAGGGAAGAAAGGGGAGAGGGACGCTGGCTTTTTAAACGGGGATCTGGGTCTTTCTTGCAGCTGGGGGCGGGTTGCTATGGGGGGCAAGCGGGTTGAAGAGTTGTGGCTGTGGTTGGGGGGCTGTTATTCCGGCGTATAAGATGACTTTTTAACCCAGGAAAATCTTCTCAAAAGTTGGGGGTCGTCTTATACGCCCAGTCGTCTTATACGCCGGAATATACGGTATATGCAAAATAATCAAACCTGTATAATTCCTAAACAATGAACCAAAAAGCAGAAGCGGAATGCATGTTTTGCCCTTTTTAAAGCTCATGCTTAATAACATTAACGTTCCCAAGCTTGTTCTGTTTTTAAGCATTTATTATTATTAATAATGAAACTCTCTCTATAACTTATTCATTTATCACCTTTAATGAATAATCTATACCCCTCTGGATAACTCTACGACTGGGAGTTGTGTAATAAAACTAACATGTCTGTGTGCTACCCATCTAAGTCATTCAACTGACCCAGAAACAGAGTTACATAATTTAATATCCATGAAGTATATCGAAATAAAAGCAACGCAAACAAAGCACAGAGAAATGACAAGATTCATTTTTGTCTGGCTTTCAAAGGGCCTAGGCACTGTGTTGGGGAGAAACAGTTATTTAATCTGTGTTCTTGTTGTGTTTGCTTGGCAGGATCACTCTTCCCCATGTTATTTGTTGCTCATATATTTCCTTAGTGCTGCTCTGATATTACAAATAGGATGAAAGACGAGAACTTTTCAGTAGAATTTTTAGTCTTGTAAAAAATATTTATGAGAATGGTAAGGTTCAGTAGGACTTGTAGAAACACCCGGGTTCCTTGAAAACTGATAATAGCTTCCTCAATGAAACTGTCAGTGATGGTGGACAAGGTACCCTGAAAAGCCAGCAGGTTGCAAGAGAGTGTTGCATGTGTTTTAGGGAGCACTTTTCATTCATACAGGGAAATAGTGAGGCCCAATAGGCCTGACCAGTATTTCACATGAACTGACTACACACCATCACCTGTAATCTTTTACATGTGGAAAGTCATTTGCTTGAATCTCTGGCGACAATGATGATGGCTATATATTATTTTCAGTATGAGAGATAGTATGCCTCTGAATGCTATTTGCTGGGGAACACAAGCAGGAGAGTGCTATTGCGCTCAGGTCCTGCTTGGGGGTGAAGCCAGAGACATTTAGTTAGCCCCTGTGGAAACAAAATGTTGGACTAGATGCTACTTCTTTTGTTCTTAATCCTAAACATACTTACTTAGGAGCAAGTCTAACTGAATTTAGAAGTAAATGAGCACAGGATTGAGCACTTGGCAAGGGATCCCTGATGGTAGAAAGTTTGAAAATCACTGCAATAAGAAATGCCTGAGGATCTTGCTTAAGCAGTTGTAAAGTAGTGCTTTTTTAGCCTAACTGATTGTAAACAACCTCTTGATTATATAAATAGATTTTACCTCCTAAACCTATAGATTAAGAAACGACAGTAGATTGTGCTAACTTGAGGCCCTTTCAATGCTGCTTCTGTAGTGTGGAAGTCCCTGTTGCACATTGGATTATGAATATATTCCCTTGCTTTGTAAGTGAAAAGAAGGAAATTTCACTCATTATGAGTGAGGGAGAAAATGTGTTTCTTCTGAGGGATTAGGTAAAACTTGTCAAGGGGGGAATACGGAGATAGCAAAATTCAATATTTAGGGGAAGCATTCCAGGAAGAACATGTGACTACTGATATAGAATATAAGGAAGAAAAAACAGAAAAAGACCTTCCAATGACAAGTACAATGTAGGATGACGACTGATAAAAACAACCAAAAATGATAAGATAATGCAAATAAATTATTTTTGGTTACCATGACGTTAAATCCTGCCAGAGCATATTAATTACATGGAAAACTAGAAGTGCTTTGATACCGTGAGTTTCTACAGTACGTTATGGCAAGTTATAATTTATTTCTGTGCTGCCTTTTGCCCAAATGTTCCCCAAGACAGCTCACAAAGATTAACAGAAATACAACTTTGTATTGTACGGAGTTTCTTCTGTGAAATTTGTGAGGCTGCTGTCTGGAAGGTTTGCAGTAATAATACCCATGTAGACAGGGAAGGGATCAAATTTTAGCAATCGTGTTAAACACAGGGCTATTGAAAAGTGACAACTGTGCTACTTCAGTACACTTTCAGGGTATGGTTCATATTCCTCTCCTCTAAAAGCCACAGTGCCCCAGATCAAACAACACTCATCATCATCATGAGAACTGAGTCTTCAGAATGATTTCTGGTCCCCAAACGAATTTTATCTAATAATTAACTGATCCCCAACATGAAAAGGTGGAAGAATTCCACAGGGAGTCAGGAGAGATCAAAGCTCATGCTGCATGTTTCCCTCTGCCTCTCCCTCTTTTCCGGACAGCCATCCATCTGACTTCAGTGAGAGAACAGTCACACACATTTAGCCACTAGAGACTGACATCAAACAGACTCTCAAATAACTTTCCATGATTCCAACTTTTGCTGACGGGGAGGGAAGAGGCAAGAACACAGAAAACAAGAAAGTAGCAAGGTGTTGGGAGACAAGGTGGCACTTGGAACAAAAGTTTGTGCATCCTGGTTTTGTGGTGTCTCACTTTATGTTTCACTTTAAGCATTGGCTGTGCTTTGAATTTTGTGAGTATGAACAATTAACACAATAAACAATTATTTTGTGGCAATCCTTGCCATAAAACATTATAACAATACAATTAATAAAAACAGGAACCAAGAATATCAATTAAGAGTATTCAGCCCAGTAAGAACAGTAAAATCAAATAAATAATTATAAACTACAATAATTCCATATTTATAAAATAACCAAAGAGTTCCACAGGTGTGAGGTTGAAAAGGCATTACCCTTCTACCTACCAGCCTGATTGCTGGCTGGGGATGGGTGAGAATTTTGATTCAGTTTGCATTTCAAGCAGAATTTATCAAGTACCAAAACACAAATTCGCATTTGAAATTCGCATTTATTAGAATTTTGGGATACAGTTCACCAACTACACATTTACAAAAGTGCCTATATTAAGGGAAAGTATGCATAAAAATGAATACATGAGTGAAAATAACATGCAAAAAGCCATGAAGAAATGGCTTGCAAAAACGTGTACCTTTGTCAAAACTGCCTACAAAAATGTGTTTATTTGGAGAAATTTGCATTAAAATGGTGGAAAATTTTCATGAGGATTATCGCTGTAATAATGTAGAGAGCTGGATTTAACATTGGAAAAATGAGAAACTGGGAGAACAAAAACAGACAAATCTTTCCATCCCTATTACTGGCACACAAACAGGGCCTCTGAAGCTGATCTCATACCCTGGGAAGCTTGATATAGAGTGAAAACATTTCTTTAGGCAGCATGTTTCTAAGCTGTTTGGGGTTTTAAAGGAAAGAACCAGCACCGGAAATTTGCCCTGCAACCACTGCAAATGGTGCATTACAGATTTCACATGTTCCCACCACTCAGCCGTCATTTATTATAGCCCAGAATCTTGAAATCCATAAAATGGTTACAAGTAATCTGCCAAAAACATTTTGACTTTAAAAAGTCTTCATCGGTGGTGTCTAGCTGAAGGGCATATCCTTTGGGCTATCACACCTATTGATTCTTTTGCTGTGGTGTAATCAATATCTGTAAGACATTTTCATTACGTACAGCCAAATATTTCAGAACATATTACACACTGTGTTTGCACTGTTATATTGTAAAGCCACATAGGATTATTTGATAAATATTGAATATTCTATTGGTTATCAGCCATAGTCTTGTTTTTAAAAAAGTTTTTTAATTTTTGAATACTCATGTGATAGAAATATATAAAAATATATATTTAGACCTTGACTTCATTCATTGGTATCTATTGGTTAGTCAGGGATTACATCCTCTGGACTTGGTTCCCAAATGCCTGCCAGCCAGGTGATGGTGACGCTTGGGAACCCTGTGCAAGGGAATTTGACAGGTGGATGCGACAACATGCTGTCAATCAATGGCATAATGATGCCATGTGATTGACAGATGGGAGGGCCCACTCACCTCTCAAATTTGGCCCACAAGGCTGATCCTGATAAAGATCTGCCCTGTGGAGTCAAAAAGGTTCCCCCAGTATAATTTGTGAAGCTGCCTTTGGTACCACAGTTTAACTTCAGTTGTAAGTCAGTCTGCATGTAACTTGTGTAACAGAAATGTATATGCAAAAAAAATTACTATCTACAGTAATAATAGCAACTGTAACGGAAACAACCAAGAAATTAATGTGCCAAAGCACCCACAAAGACAGATGCAGAAATTCACAGGAAATCAACTATTACCATACCAGTTTAATTTGTTTGGTTATTATCCTTTCCACAGCTTCATTTTTATTTAAAACATACAGGAAGTTTTTAATGTAATTTCTGAAGCTCACTGTACTGCACTTTTCCCTGAACATTTATGATGTTCCCACATGTCTACATGCAAAAAACTATTATAAGATTAAATGGAACCAGGTGGGAAATTTAAGATAGTAACGATATTGCTGGCAGCAAAGACAATATGTAAATATCACTGCAGCTTTCCTGACATTAAATTAAACTAGTAAGGAAAATGAAATCAACAGCAGTATGAGATACTGAATTAATTTTCCTTCAAATATTAAAAGTAATGAATCTTCTGCTCATTTCTAGGATTCTGAAAGCTACCTCAATACTAAATAGAGTACTTTTACTGTTACGTAATTCATTTTTTACTACATTTCTCCTCTGAACACCAAACAATGCCATATTCAAATGAGGATAATGCAAAGAAATGACTGTATGTGCAAAGGAAGCTGTAGATGTAGATCCTGAAGCTGAATTGCAGTGAGGAGCTCAGGTTTTGGTACAGAGTTGCTAATCATGGTGCCAGTGCTTTCAACCTTCTCAACTCCAATCATTTATTAAAAAATGAGGACCGAGTCCAACAGGTCACATTTTTATGGGGCAAACGGAAAAAGGAAACATGTAGTAACATGTAGGAAACTTGTAACTAAATGATGGTAGATGGAAGCAGAGATTAGCATAATTAGATGGCAAATACTAACATTTTTAAATTGATATCTAATCGCTCTTTGGCATTGCTAAATTCTTGCCACACCAATTTCCCTGAGGCAGGAAGTTCCATAGAGAAGTCTAGATATTGGCTCTTGGAGTATTAAGACTCAGGCACCCCATTTTTTGTTTTATAAATTTATTTTTTATTTATATAGGGTTGTATCCAATGTAGCATAAAGTCAGGGTCCCATCAGTGCAAAGATTATCATGAATGCAGTGGGACTTTCCCCACTCTTCTTCCACTACATCCCCTGCAGAACAAAGGAGCCTATGGGGAGGGGGGAAGAAAGAGGGAAAAGTCCTTTTGCACTAGTAGTAATCACTGTACTGACTGGATGAGTTAATTGAATACCACCCAAAATTATTTATGAACTGCCTTTTGGAAACAGCCTAACACATCTTACATTTAATTTTAGACACAACTTACTGACTCAGAGGTTTTAAATGGAAAATGCCTTTTAATGTTATGTTCCTCTCATGCCTCATATTTTTACTCACTTTCTATCATTTCTCCTCCTATTTTTTTATTCTTCCCCACAAACTGCCTATTTCTTTTTACCCTATCACCTGCTCCTTTTACGTTCACTTGTTCCTCTCATAACAGCTTTCATCACTTATTATCTACTTCCTCTCTATTCTCAGTTTATTAGTATTTTTAATAGTCATGTTTTATTTCCTTTTCTAATTTCTTTCAATGCTCCCTCTGACCCTTTCCCCTTAGAGGAAGAGGCTTCCTGGCTCCACAGCATAACAGGCAGGAAGAAGGAAGGAGGACTGGTGGGGGGGGCAGTAACCCCAGGAACTTCACTTTTTCTTCTATTCAGTCTGTCCATTCCTTTTGCCTCCTTCCTTTCCTTTCCTCACACTCTACCAGTGCCACTATCCATTTCCTTTCTATGACCTCCTCCAAGACCAAGCACTCCAAGTTTACCCAGCTTGCATTTGAAATATCTAGCATTAGGATATGTAACACCTATACATGATGCCTCTCTCTCCAAAACTTTTAGTGGCTGAGTTTTACCTTGCGGAGTTTTTGGTCTCTGAATTGCTACCATGTGCTCCCATACTCTCAATGTCTACTTCTACAATCATAAACATTTCTACTCTACTGGAGAATGATTTGCTCTGAATCAGACACTGCTCAGTTCCTGTTGGCTTTCCCCACACAATCAGTTTAAAAGCTGCTTTGCCACTTTTTTATTTATTTATTTTAAGTGCCAATTTCCATCTTTGTTTCCATCCCTTTTGTAAAGGCTTGGCATGTCCTAAGAAGTTCCCCCAGTACCTAATGTTACTCAGCTCAAATTCAGGAGCCAATTATCATGCGTGCAAGATAAAGATAATTACCCTAGAAGATGTGGAGTGGAATGGGGAGAAATGTTGGTCAAGAAACTCTAGCTCATGACTGAAGTCAAGCTAAAAAAATACACCACTGTCAAAAAAATGTCACTCCATGTCATGAGCAGTACTGGATGACCTTTGTGAGTCAATACGGTTTGGGATCACATCAACCCCTAAAACAATGAAAGATGATTTTTGCACATGTTTTGTTCCGTGACCCGTCATTTACAAAACAGAACTAAATTTAGTTTTGAGTAAAGGGGGAATCAAAGGAACTAATAAGTGAGCAGGAAAATGTTTCTGGGATATTGGAGAATAGAGAGAAGGTGAAGTTCCATGGTTTCCATCTTAGCTTCATCTCTTTTCTACTCAAGAGCTTTTTCTAATGTCTTTTTGTGCTATAACTTGTCTCTCATCTGGAGTACATACAGAGAAGAAAACTTTGATTCCATTATTTTTCTTTCTTTTTTTTAATCTGGACTAATTTTCTGTTTGGATTTTCCTAGAGCCTACATCTATAGCAACATGCACATAAAACCACAGGAGCCCGATTCCTGGAATTTCACTCTGGAGAGGTAGCTTTTTTATCCTCTTAAATAAAAAAGTCATGCAGTTAGGACAGCCAGAATTCTGTTTTTAAACTTTAACTAGAGGCTGCTGGAGGTTAGGGGGCCAGTGCAGGATTCAGCAACAATTAAGTTAATTTTAATCTTGCATTTTGTTCCTCAGAGGAAAGTTTAATAGTTAAGTTGCATACTCATATTTTATTTTGTTTTTCCATATAATTGTTAGCAAATACTGTTCATTATTTCTCCCTTCCTCAAGTTTCATTCATGTAAAATATGTTGTTGATTTCTCCTTGATATTACTGTATTTTTACACAAGCTGAAATGCATTCATGGGTCTTCTGTTAAGACGGATTTTAGCCTCCTAGGTCTTGTTTGATCACCCACTGGGGGAAACTAAAACTCATTCATCTAAAAACTTCAAACCGCTCCTCCCGACAGTACTGTCTCATCCACACATTAAAACTACACAGCTGTTCCCACCTAGCTGTTCCTGTGTGTGGAGCCAGTAGCACTTCTCTTTAATTGGGCCTAAAAGAAAAGCAGATATATAGGACAATGTGTGGTGCAGTGACTTTGTCTCACAGTATAAACCATTTTTCTCTACTGGTATCAATATGAGATGCACAATATTAGAATCTTATCCTTCATTAACAATAGCATTCACTTTTTCTTCTCTTTTTGCCATTAAAAATATTACTTAGATTTGTCTATTTAATCTGTTTCCCTCAAGCCTATACAGCTAACATTTCCTCAAAATATTTTGTTAACTTACAAGAGTTACAAGTAACAAATGACTGGGCTGTACAAATACCTCCAAAAATCTACTTGCTTTCATTACTCATGTACACTTGAGCAGCAAACAAATCAGCAATTGCTGAGTGTGTTAGATTTGAGGTTTTTCTTTAACAGCTCCTGCCCACTGTCTGTGGTCACTCTGCAGGGAAGAGGCCCAGCAATCTACCACAGAGGAGTAACATAGAACCAAGCTTGACTGAAAGGAGAGGCTACAACTGTAATTAGGGAGCCTTGTTTTTGTGACTAGTGAAATTAGCACCCATTTATATATGTCATACACATGAACCCTTGTTGACATCTTGAGGATAGGGAAATGTATCTGCTAATCAAAACATGCAATTATGTCCTATGAAGCTGAAGTAACACACTGAGCCCTTGAATATTGTGGTGTTAATGAACAAGGAAATTCATTTATCCAATCACCTCAAGCCGTCCTTTCATGCTGTTTCCCTGATCTCCATACCAACAGAGATTAGGAGGAAGCTAAAGCTGTTGTATATCAACAGAAGGACAGTGAATGTACTCTCAAACATCATTCATTAAATACTCATCTATTATGAGAGAGACTATTTTCTTCTGACAAATAAAACAGTAGATGAAATGGGTGACTGAGATGAAGGATATATAAAATATAGCAGGCTAAATAGCCTCCCATTATGATTGCTGGTGACCTCATGACATATGTAGGCAATTAACAACTGCTAACATTTTAGTGTTGTAGAGTGTAAATTAGAAAGCTACTTCTGCATTTCTTTTCTTCATCTCTTCTTATTTGAAAGGAAATAAATGGGTTGGAGCTAAGCTGACTTAGTTCCATATAAAGAAATTACAGTTGTATAACATCCTTAAGAATCAGGAAGAGTAAACTCCCTGAAAAAAAAGATATGCCATAGCAATTTGACCTAGGTGATGAATCCTCAAGCACTGAACCCACTAGATGAATAAAAAGCTTGGCTCAGGATGCAAGTATTAAAATCCATGTCAAAGCCCATTACATCAGCCATTGTAATTAGTGAATAAGGATACACAGTGGTAGTTGGGCTACATAATAGTACTAAACAATGGTTGTGCATTTCTGTTCTACATTTACTGTCACTCTGTCTGATCACTGACAACATGAGCACCAACATTTAGAGCACAAGTTCTGTCTTTCATGCCTTCAGCAAATGTACTAAAAATGAGGAATGTCACAAATGACAGGACACTTTTTAGTGTCAGCCCTTTCCTGACAGCCATTCTTATGGGGGGGGGAGAGAGATCTTAACTAGAAAGAAGGCTGAAAACAAGCAAACCATTTAAATGTCCATGTACAACAGGGTCAAGACTTGCATAGAAAGAACTGTAAGGCCTTATCATGCCCTACACTGAAGACCAAACTAGACATGACCATGGAAGAGTTATTTCTTTAAATGCAAGTCTTCCTCAATCACATATAAAATCAGGGACAGGAGATTCCTATTTAAAGAAAGTGGTGTGTGCATGTGTGTGTTTGCATGTGTGTGCACATTCTGAATTCTCCTTATGTCTACTACTTCCCTGATGCTTTTTCACTTCTGATATCTGAGAGAAAAGTGACATCAGGAGATAAAATGAAAGAAGGTATATTGGCATGTGGAGAGGTTTAGCACTCCTTAATTCAGTATCTTTTGCTTTTAAAATCAGACTCCTCCCTCCCCAATTTAAATCTGTTTGGTTCCACTCTAGAGATGTCTACACCTGTATCAGCACACATCTAGTGACTTCATTTTAAAGAGACAATTTTGCCACAGCAATGTCTAATATAAAAATGAGAGGTATATATCAATTAGAATCAATATGGATATACCATTCAACATTTGAAGTATGGTAGGAGACAGCATGCAGCATATTCAGAGTAAACAGAAAAGTCAGTTTTCCAAAGAGTGGTAAATTGCAAAGCTTTGTAAAGATAACAAACAAGAGAGCTGCACTCTAAGACCTAAATGTTGTATGTTTATTTCTGATCAATATGTATATTTCAGCCCTTCCCCCAAATACCCTGCATCATACTCTCCCTGATTCCAAAGTCATATTGTCTTTCTACTTCCTTCTTGCTAGCAGTACACAGTTCCAACTGGTCACAGGCTCTATGTTAAATACCACACCCCCAGCCCCAGATCATCTTTTTTCGGAGGGGGAGTTCTCCTTGCCAGCATCCTTCCTTCCTTGAGCCACATCAGTTCTCAGTCTAACATCTATACTATCTCCCTCCTTTCAGTCCACAGGTGCTCTGATTCTATCCTCTCTCACTTGCTTCACATTAAGAATGTCCAGTTTTTTCTGTCCTTAGAGAGAGAGGAATCAATCCTTTTCTATCCTTAGAGTGTGAGGAATAAGACACAGACAGTAATCAGGCCCTTTAGGAGTCCCCATTTTGAGTCACTGTTCCCCTACCACCACCACTGAATGTTCTTCCAGGTGCCCTTAGTAGTCAATAATGTGCTGACCTATTACATGTCTGTAACTGCATGCCACAATTAGAATCCCATCCACTTCGCATAAAGAATAGCAGCGCAGCTCTCAGAAAATTTAGTAAGCAAAGGAGAGGAGTGAGCTGTGCATCAGAGCAGAGGAAATGATAGTGGGTATTTCCAAATGGGTGGCGAATTTCCTACTTCTAGGAATCTATGGATGTGATTCTGTCCAGAATGTATGTATGTATGTATGTATTTATTTATGTATTTATTTATTTAAGGGTATTTATAGATCTTCTAATAAGTTCTCAAGGCAGCATACAATATATTTAAAATACAATGAGCTAGACAATACATAAAGATTACAGCTAGAATGTATACTGCAGAGCAGAAAATATACCAACAGGGCCAAGAGGATACCAGGATGGTTAGCCAACAGAGTCAAAGAAGAGGCAAGATGGCTTCCTTTAGAAAGTGGAAGTCTTGTCCAAGTGAGGACAACGAAAAGGAAAAATAAACTTTTTCAAAAGAGATGCAAGCAGACAATAAGTGATGCTAAAAAAAGAAATTGACAAGCACATTAATTACACACTATTTACTTAATGGTAACATTAATAGTATTTAAATTATTTAAATATATTCATAGCTAAGGAGGCGGTTGGACCTTTGAATGACAAGCAAGTCAAAAGTGTGCTAAAGAAGATTGCAGAGAAGCTGAATGAATTCTTTTCATCCATCTTCACAGTGAAAGATATAAAGCAGATCCCTGTGCCTGAACTAACTCACACAGGAGCTGAGCCTGTGGAACTGAGGCAAATAGTGGAGACAAGAGGTGCCCTTAAGCTTTACTGACAAGAGTTCTTGACACGATCGCTCCTGCGCGCCCCCTCCTATGTAGAGCTCATACAGCTCCGTGGTATACCCCGGAGCTGAGAGTGATGAAACAAGAGAGGAGGAGGCTTGAGTGCAGATGGAGACGAACTCCTGGCGAATACAATCTTGCACTGGTGAGGGCCTGTACTAAGCGGTACTCAGAAGCGGTGAGAGCAGCAAAGAAGCAATATTTTGCTGCTACTATCAAGTCATCTCTCTGCCGCCCAGCAGAGCTTTTTAAAGTTGTCAGAGGGCTATTACATTCTGGCCCTCGGGACATTATAGAGTCATCGGAAGCTCGCTGTAATGAGTTTGCCAGGCACTTTCATGACAAGATTTTATGTATCTGCCAGGACTTAGACTCCAATATTATAGCAGCTGAACCTAATGAGGTATCCAGAACACAGTCTTGTACTCATTTATTGGATGAGTTTCAATTGGTGCAGCTTGAGGAAGTCGACAAGGTGCTTGGACTGGTGCGTGCGACCACTTCTGCTCTGGATCCTTGCCCCTCTTGGCTGGTAAAAGCTAGCAGGGATGGAACAGCCGGCTGGGCCAGGGAAGTGATAAATGCCTCTTTACGAGAGGGAGTGGTCCCCAGCTGCCTGAAAGAGGCGGCTGTTAGACCACTTCTAAAGAAGTCTTCCTTGGACCCAGAAAGCCTAAATAACTATAGGCCGGTAGCGAATGTTCCATTCCTGGACAAGGTGTTAGAGCGGGTGGTTGCTAACCAGCTCCAGACACTCTTGGATGAAACCGATTATCTAGATCCATTTCAATCTGGTTTCAGGCCCGGTTTTGGTACTGAGACAGCCTTGGTCGCCCTGTATGATGACCTGTGTCAGGAGAGGGATGGGGGGAGTGTAACCCTGTTGATTCTCCTTGATCTCTCAGCTGCTTTTGATACCATCGACCATGGTATCCTTCTGGAGCGACTTATCGAGTTGGGAGTGGGAGGTACTGCTTGGCAGTGGCTCCGCTCCTACTTGGTAGGTCGGCTCCAGAAGGTAGTGCTTGGGGAGCATTGCTCGACACCCTGGGTTCTCCAGTATGGGGTACCGCAGGGGTCAGTTCTGTCCCCCATGCTCTTTAATATCTATATGAAGCTGCTGGGGGCGGTCATCAGGAGTTTTTGAGTGCGTAGTCATCAGTATGCTGATGACACGCAGCTCTACTTCTCCTTTTCATCTTCTTCAGGTGAGGCTGTCAATGTACTGAACCGTTGCCTGGCCACAATAATGGACTGGATGAGAGCTAATAAATTGAAGCTCAATCCAGACAAGACTGAGATGCTGTTAGTGAGCGGTTTCTCCGATCAGATGGTGGATATTCAACCTGTTCTGGACGGGGTTACACTCCCCCTGAAGGAGCAGGTTCGTAGTTCTTCTAGATCCTTCATTGTCACTTGAGGCCCAGGTAGCCTCGGTGGCACGAAGTGCGTTCTATCAACTTCGGTTGGTAGCTCAGCTACGTCCCTATCTGGACAGTGACGACCTTGCTTCAGTTATCCATGCTCTGGTAACCTCAAGATTGGACTACTGCAATGCGCTTTACGTGGGGCTACCTTTGAAGACGGTTCGGAAACTGCAGCTCGTGCAAAACGCTGCGGCCCGATTGTTGACTAGGACCAAACGATCCGAACATATAACACCTGTTCTGGCCCGTTTGCACTGGCTGCCTACATGTTTCCGGGCCAGATTCAAAGTGTTGGTTTTGACCTATAAAGCCTTACACGGCGCGGGCCCGCAATACCTGATGGAACGCCTCTCCCGTTATGAAACTACCCGTACACTGCATGCAACATCGAAGGCCCTCCTCCGGGTACTGACTCATAAAGAGGCCCGGAGGATGACGACAAGATCTAGAGCCTTCTCAGTGGTGTCCCCCGAACTATGGAATAGTCTCCCTGACAAGGTGCGCCTGGCGCCAACTTTGCTCTCTTTTCGGTGCCAGGTTAAAACGTACCTCTTTTCCCAGGCATTTTAATATTTTAATATTTTAATATTCTTAGTATATTTATTACATCTTAGTATACTAGAACAATTATGTAATATGTTTTTAGACTTTGGAATTTTGTTATGTGTGTGGTATTGATATGTGATTTTATTATATTGTATTTTAAATTTGTGCTGTTCACCGCCCAGAGAGCCGTTGGCTGTGGGCGGTATAGAAATTGAATAAAATAATAATAATAAAAGAATTCAAATTTGAAATTGCTGAACTTCTAACATGAAATGTAACCTTGTCCCTAAGATCGCCTTATATACCTGAAGACAGGAAGGTGGCCAATGTAACACCTATTTTTAAAATGGATGGAGGGGGGTAATCCTGGAAATTACAGGCCAGTTAGATTAACGTCTGTTCTGGGAAAACTGGTGGAAAGCATTGTTAAAGACAGAATTTACAAAGCATATAGAAGTCTTGCTCCTAGAAAGCAGACTTTCTATAGAAGTCTGAAATTGAACAGCATGACTTCTGCAAGGGTTAAGTCCTGTCTCACTAACCTATCGACAGTGCCAACAAGCATACTGATAGAGATGATCCAGTTGACAATGTGTACTTAGACTTTGAATAGTTTTTGGTAAAGTCACTCACCAAATTTATTTATTTATTTATTGCATTTGTGTACCGCCCCATAGCCGAAGCTCTTTGGGAGGTTTACAACCAAAGGCTCCTGAGGAAGCTTATCAGTCATAGGGGGGGCGTTGCCCAAAGCACGAGAGCCATTGAGGATGGGGATGGCACATGCACCCAGTCCACTAAACCAAGGGTTTCCAAACTGTGATCCACAGACCACCAATGGTCCATGAGCTTCATTCAGGTTATCTGTGTTGTGTCTGTGGATGTGTAGTTGACGACAGGAGATGGTACATTCATCACATTAAATATTCATATTGATTTAAATTGCATTTTATCACTTCTTTTATTTCTTGTATTTTATTGTACTGTAATTTGAATTGTATGAAAAATAATTAAGTGGTCCACCAAGACCCTTAGCAATTTTCAAGTGGTCTGTGGGGGGGAAAGTTTGGAAACTACTGCCCTAGACACATGTTGCTTGCCCATAATTCAGCTGAGTGCCTGTATAGGACTACTGTGTTCATAGAAACTGGTCTCATAACAGCAAAAGTGTCAAGTGGCACTATTGTATAATCCTATCATCTGCGTTTTATCTTCTATGAAGCATAATATTTTTGCATTAAAATATATATACTAGCTTTTTTTATAATGGTATATTCACTTTTCTTTCTTTACCATTTGGCTTAATTTGCCTTTTTTAGTACAACAGTGATTATTGAGCTATGCATACCAAAGTCAGAAAAAACTCATTTCATATCATTAATACTTTAAAGCTGTTGCTAATTCTTGTAAACATGGGTAAGTCCAAATAATAATAAAGGGGGAATATTGTACGGAAATGACTAAGCATCCTGTTAACGTATGTTTAATTATTGAAGCAAAAGAGTTAGTAAGAGGATTGCTGCATAAATCTGTTTGTACATGGATTCATATGTTTGTATTATAATTACTCATAGCTGTTGGACTTTTAAAACCGTATCAGGATTTTAATTGAAAAACGTTTACACTGACTTACTATATACATGTGTGTGTGTTTGTGTGTGCACGCACGCATCTGCGCACGTGTATGCATACCAATAGCAAGTGCAGGCTTTAAATCAAAAAGCTTTGAATTTCCATTACATTTCTTCTATGTGATTATTTAATCAAACATGAACTTTAGAGCCTCATGATTAGACAAAACAGAATATATTTTCACAAAATAAGCAACATAATCTAATAATCTAACCCAAAAATATAAATGGAAAGAATTTTAATGGAATGCTTATTATGTAGTGAGTCTTGTTGCTTACACGCAATTTTCCAAATATCATTACATATATATTATGTACACATTATCATCAACCATATATATTCTAGTACAGTGATGTGAATTTCCCCAGGAACAACTTTGTGGTTGAGGTCTAATAATTGCTACATATCACCAAACCTACATATCACACTTGACCTATCAAGTAGATTGCAGAAGTAAGCAGTATTTAGCAGAACTGAAACAGTAATACGTAGTTTAGGAGACTCTTCATTCAAGTTATTTGCCAAAGTGATTTGTTCTTAAGATAACTCACTCTTAGCAGATGAAATCAAGAGCGTGTGTTAAATTATTGCAATCAGTTCAAATTAATACATATTTATTTCTTTACTTAGTGTCTATAATATCTATGACATATTTAGAGTACTATTTCCAGAAAAAGATTGTAATTTTTTCTCTACAAGTAATCAAGAGAAGCAAAACATTTAAGTGCTGCCTTTACTCAAATAGGGATTACATTCACAGCAATGTTGCTAATATCTCTTTGTAAAATAACTATGTTTGGAATATTCCTCAGGTTTGGTGTCATGTTTGTCTGTAGTTTATAAAAAAAGGAAACACTAGGTCTTTTTTGTTTTAAGAGCATGAACGTTTTTAGACAGTCAATTCCTAAAATAGATAAAAGAACAAGAAAATACGTCTGCCTTTTTTTTCTTGCTGTTTGAACATCTGACACAAGTGGTTTATAGTAAAGTTCATACCATTACAACAGACCATTGATCTCACCTGAAAGGTGGATTTCCCAGGTATCATGCCGATACCTCGGGTTATCGAGCCATCTAGCGCCCAAAGGCAAGAATGTACAGGAGTCAAGAACCAGGCTGCTCCTTCCAGCCCCACTCCAGTTCATTCGTGACAAGGCCTAAGTGAGGCATCTGAACAGCAATCATATACAGAATCAGTAGACAAGCAAAGAGGCACTGCCCAAACAAAGGAGCAGCAATAGCTAGAACATACAAACGGTCTTGACTCAATCACACATTACACCTTATTGAATTTGTAACCTTACCACTAAAAATGTGTATGAAAAAATGATACAGTATAATACACCCAGGCAGCCTCCATCAGGGAGGGCCATGATGACATGATACCTGGTAAAACCACCTTTCAGGTGAGACCAACGGTCCATTTTCCCCAGGTAGCATGCCATCATGTGGGATGTAAACAAAGCAGCCCTAGTAGGGAAGGACTACCCACTGCCTAAACGTGAGAAACAACTTGTTGCAGAACACGCCTCCTGAAAGAGCGGTTTATGTTATAGTGTCTAATGAATGAGTCCAGAGTAGACCATACCGCCGCCCTGCAAATATCTGCCAAAGGTGCATTTGTTGCAAACGCAGCTGTGGTAGCTGCGGATCTGGTAGAATGCACCATGATACTGTGAGGCACTGGAAGCTTGAGTAACTTGTAGACATAGGCAATGCAGGCACACAACCAATAAGATAGGGTAGATTTTGCCACTTTCTTCCCCAGAGTTCTCAGGTGAAAAGATAAAAGTAGGGATTCCATTAGCTATATGTCTTGGGTACAGCAAAGGTATACCTTCAGGGCTCTCCGAACGTCAAGAGAATGCCAGGCTTTCTCATTTGGGTGAACAGGAATAGGACAAAAAGCTGGAAGTACAATGTCCTGATTACAATGAAACACAGAGCTTACTTTGGGTCGGAAAGATGGGTCTAAGACTACTGAGTCCTTATGAAAGGTGCAGAGATGGGCCGATGAGAAAGCTCCCAACTCTGAGACCCGTCTAGCCGAACTAACAGCCATGAAAACAGGACCTTAAAGGAAAGCACCTGCAAGGACACCATGCTGAGGAGCTCAAATGGAGGGTGCTGCAGTGCTTGAAGCACCTCATGTAAACTCCATGACAGACAACAATAATACACTGTCGGAGTGAGCGCTGCAGCTTCCTTCAAAAAACATTTAATCACATCATGAGAACCCATAGGGATTCTTGACAAAGTGACAGCCAAGATGGAAAATATAGTAGAGGCTTCGGCCGCAAAGTATTTGGCTTCAATCCCATCTTCAAGGAACTGTCAGACTGTTGGACTGTGGCTTTAGAAGGTTGTAGACCCTGGGAGACACACCAGGTGCAAAATGCCAACAAATACGCTGGTAAATTCTATTAGTTGACGGCTGTCTAGGGGCCAGAATGGTGTCAATAACCTCCTGCGACAGGCCGGTGCAGATCAACTGTGTCTACTCAAATGCCAAGCTGTCAGACTCAGCCAGTCGGGATCCGGATGCCAGACTGGTCCCTGTGAGAGAAGATCCAGCCTTACTGGCAGCCTCCAAAGATGTGCTATTGACCAGGCGAGGTGATCTGAGAGCCATAGGTGTCATGGCCAGTACGCAGCTAGTGGAACTAATTGCGCCCATTCATGCCGAAATTTCCTCAGTGTTCTGCCTAGCAGGAGAACAGGAACATATAGGAGGCCGTCGGACCAAGGAGTCAGAAAGGCATCTACAGACTCTGTCTTTGTCTCTAGAAATCTTGAGAAGAACTGGGGAAGCTGAGAGTTGTTGCTCAAGGCAAACAGATCTACAGTTAAAGTGTCGAAGCGTTGCTGGAGAAGACAGAACACCACCGGATGTAACTTCCACTCCCCTGGAATCACTTGCTGTCTGCTTAGCCAGTCTGCAGTGACATTCAACATCCTACTGAGATGCTCCATTCTCAAAGACAGCAGGTGTTTCTTGGCCCAACTGAATATCAGAGTGGTCTCCACCTGCAGAATTCAGAACTGGTGCCCCTTTGCCAGTTCAAGTGAGATTTCATGCATGCATTGGATAAGGACATGAGTAAAATGAAACATTGTCTGGAAGTGATGGACCAGATGGACTGCTGCAGCTCCAGCCAGTTTATGCTGTGATGCCTCTCCTACATGGACCAGGTGCCTTGTGTGCCTCTGCCTTCAACAAGAATGGTGTCGGTAACGTCTCTGTTGATGGCCTCCCCTTCCTGTAGAGGAGGACAAGGGGCCATACCTGCCTTGATATTGACAGCAGCCATGGAATCACTGCTTGGGCCAAGAACCTCTGGGGTTTAGAAAATAACGACCCTTTCTTCCAGGTCGCATTCCTTGAAATGGCTGAAAGGAGCGGTATGGGGCGAACCTTCTAAATGATCTCCAGACCTCTTTTTGATTCGTGGCTAAGACTGACTTCCACTTGTCCTTATGATCCACCAAGACAGATTTTACAGCCTCTTCTCCAAATAAAATAGTGCCTGTATAGGGGTGCCATTGAGAGATTGGCTCAGGCCATAGTATCAGCATCCTAATGATGAAGCCACAGAGCTCTCTGTGCTATCACAGTTGCCGACATAGCATGAGCTGCAAATTGTGTCATGTCTAGAGTGGAATCAGCCACAAAAGCCGCTGACTTCTGGAGCTTCTGATCTTGGCAGGATCTAGACTGGGGTTGTCCAGAAGGTCATCCAACCATATCATGGACGCTCTAGTGAATATAGACACTGCACAAGAAGCCTTGATAGAATAGGCTGTTGCACTGTGGTTCTTACAAAGGGCAAAATTCATTCTCCATTTGGATTAGTCCTTAAACTGAGAGTCCCTTTCCTTGAGCAGAAGAAAATTGGTCAACAAACCTGAAGTTGGCTCATCCACTGCCAAAATTTTCAGGCGATTCATAAGGTCAGAAGCCAAGGAATAGTGTTTATTAGCCACACCCTTCTGGCATGCAGAGACATAGCCCATTCCTCCTTTGCTAGATTATCAAGAGGATCTAGAACAAGAAGAGAGTGTACTGCAGACCTAGGAGTTCTCAAAACCTTGGCACCCTTAACAGGAGGGGGTGTAGGTTCCAATGGAGCAGATTGGAGAGCAAGGTCCCCTGTGTTCTGTGAAACAAAGGTAAGAAGTCGACTGAGTCAGAGAGTTGATGAGAAGTATCCTCCTCTGCCTCTGATTCTCTGCTCCAACCATCCCCTTCAGCATCTGGAGGAATAGACAGGCCCATCAGATCCGTCGCCTTACCCATAGCCCTGCCTCTGGCAACATCAAAGGGATTGGGTGACACATCTCGACCCTCATCTGAATGGCCATGAGGAGCAGAGGACCTGGTGTGAAGTTGCGTATGCAAGAGGACTTGAAAACCTGGACCTGCAGCAGTGGTTGAGCTCACGACAAGGTGCCCAGCAACACATCTTTCAGCTGATTAACAAATTCAGGAGTCAACTGCAGTTCCAGCAAGGGCACTTGCATTATTGGTAGAGGAGGTGGCTCCATAGTCACTGGTTGAGCAAGTTGCGGTAGGGATGTGGCAGCCACCAGCTCTAGCCTCAGAAATAATAGTAGAAGGCAAAGCAAGCGACTGATGACCCATCAGTACAGGTGGTGGAAGCTAGTGGGCAGTGGAAGGCTGAACTGGAAAACCATCAAACTCCTCTTCTGATGATACAGTTGGAGAGTGAAAGAGGGCTGCAAGCTGATTAGAGGAGTGCTTAGATTTGGCAAACCATTTTAGTATGTCTCTTGGAAAGCTCGCACTTTGGTATCTTAGGCTGCCTCTCTTGAGATGTTGTGGTGGATATGGCAATTTGCTCCACATCAGAATGATCTACAGCTGGCGTCTGATCTGCCATGATATGCATGCATGCTGGTAAAGGGGTGCAGTACAGAAAGTCCAACACACACACTGGAAGAGGTATGCAGTGATTAGAGTGTTTAGACATGCCTATACACAGACTTGTACACATGCACACAGTAGGAGTGTGCAGCAAACTGACACTTAGTCACACGCATATGGTAGACGAGTACGGTGACTTGACATTCAGACACATGCACATGGTATAGGGGTGCAGTGAATCGACACATGGACACATGCACACAGTAGAGGGGTGCAGTAAATTGATACTCAGACACATGCACATGGTAGAGGAATGTGTTGAATTAACTCCTAGACACACACGCACACAGTAGAGGGGTGCGGTGAATTGACAATTAGACTTGACAATTAAGGCTTGACAGTTAATTTCTCACTTAGACCCTGTAGAGGGGTGCAGTAACTTAGAGGCTCCAACACACAGTTACCACCCCAACTGAATATAGTAATCAGGATTTTTAAAAAATTATGTATATATCTATATCAAAGGACATATATATATCCTTATATATATGTCCCTATAAACTCTTTAGGGGGAGGGCACACTAAACAATGTCTGTTACCAACAAAGGATGATTAGAAACAAACAAAAATGCTAAAAATCCTTTTAAGAAAAAGAGCGGGAAAATTTGAAAAGCAAAATGGTGGGTGCAAGTAGCTGAAGACAAGAATCTGTCAAAATGGCAGGCAAAATGGTGGGCGTTAATGAAAGGGGTGGGGAACGCCAACTGCTGAGAGCCACTGCCACCACAAGCTCCAAAGGCTCTCTCAGCCTAAAACCCCCTTGGGATGCAAAGGGAGTGCCAACACCACCCCGCAATCAGCTGAAACCACAGCTGCAAGCTCTAGATTGGACACGCCAGCAAGCACCGCTGCTCTAGTGGACAGCCGCAGCCGCGAGCTCAAGTATGCTATCCGGTGAGATTTAACAACCCTCTGGGGTTTTAGCCATGAGCCCCGCGAGGTAAACAGTCAACTAGGCAAGTGAGAGGGAAAGATTCAACGATACTCCGGGGCTGCAGCTGCAAACCCTGTGAGGGAAACAGTCAGCTCTCACTGCTAGGTAAGTGCGGGGGAGATTTAACGACCCTCCGGGGCTGCAGCCACGAGCCCCATGAGGTAAACTGCCAGCTCTCAATGTTAAAAAAGCAGCCAGCTCTCCAGGGGCTCTCCAAGGGGGAATCCACGGGGCTACTGCCGCAAGCCCCACAAAGGTGAGACTCTCAGCTCTCTAATCCAGGGGAATGGGGGGGGGGAAGAAAAGTGGAAAGGTGGAAAAGGCTGAGAAACCTGCTCAGGCTATGAAGACCGAAAGTGAAAGAAAGCATTCCCGCAGCATCAAATGCTCACCCACTCCCTATACACACAGACAACTCACAACACATAGGTAAGAAGAACTGCCTTGGACAAAGGCAAGAATGAACTGGAGTGGGGCCAAAAGGAGCAGCTCAGGTCTTAACTCTTGTATATTCTTGCCTTCAGATGCTAGATGGCGCTATAACCCACGTGATGGCATGCTACCTAGAGAAAACAATATGTTAAAGTTTAAGATGATATAAAGACAGTCTTTTTAACAGCATTTTCCTGTCATGAGAAATGCAATCTCTCATTTATTATATCTAATATTTATCACAAAAACCAAGTTACTTTAGAAGTGTCTTAATCTTGACATTTCTACATTTCATTTTCACTGATGTAATATGGACAATATTCAACATAACTTTTACTGACTCTTTGTCCCTGACTAAATTCCAAATACTCTTAGTGCTGCTTCCTTCCTCACTGCTCTGAGAAAGCAAAGCAAATGTAGTTCTTCTGTTCAACAGGGTGAAGCAACCAGCATAAGATGGAACCATGAGGCAGGATAGATGAAGACAGGAATTCGTGTTTGAAAGAATGTTGCAGCAAGACATTCAAAAGGGTGTCATTCGGCAGCACAATGTCTTCGGCCAGCATTGCATCTAAGGGCCCATCAATATGGGTATACGAGAATGCCTGCCTCACTATACAAGCACTGCACCTGGTCTCTCTGAATTCAAAGGTCTATGGTAAAATTGCAGCCAGTTTGTACAGCCAACTGTAGCCAGACAGGCATGCTGCATAGCCCACCTGTGTCCAAGATATCCTCCGTCTTTGAATTGCTGGGAGAATGAAAACCTTACGTGCATTGAAAGGAGGGCACTGGGGCAGGGTTAGAAAGAGAACAAAAGACACCGAAGGAAGAAGACTAGATATTGGGTGCAGAGAGACCTCCCTTACTGAAAAAGAAGAGTGCAGGAAGAAAGGGATACAGAGAGAAGCATGCATAGAGGGCTAAAAAAGATTAAAAATGAAGTGTGGCAGTCATGGTTTTTGTGTTATCCTTATCCACCCAGCACCACTGAACTGTAGATTAAGCACTACAGGGTTTCACTGCACACCTTATACTGCAAAGGTATAAGGAAATGGAATGTGTTGAACTTGCACAGGACAATCTGCCTAACAACTACTGCTCAGGACTAAAGTCTTCTTGAATAAGAGAACAAATGCATTTATTTCAGAGTCCAGAGTCATAATGCTGTCTAAGTTGTGTATCCTGACATACCCTGCACTACTGCTAAATCGCTTATAAGGTAATAAAACTTATGAAATATAGGGGTTCTTCCAGCTGTAAAGAGCTAGTGCCAGAGTCAGGTATGCTTTGACATGTTGTTTTTGTTGTTATTCTTATTAACAACTTTACATATAGATGCAATGTGTAAGGAAATTATTGATGAATTTAGACTACTGCTAACGGGACAAAATGCAGAAAGCAAAAAAAAGTTGCAATTGCATAATAAAGTTAATGTTCAAATTGAATAATTTAAGATTACACATTTCCAACCAGAGTTTCAAAAGTAGTCTAGAAGATGCCATGATATATCAGTGTAAGATAAAGTCTGACATACTGTATACTAAGCAACATATCTATGCAAATAATGGAAATCAATGCACCTGCCAAAAAGTAAACTGAATGATTTGAAATCAAACACTAACAAATATAAGCATATTAACTGGACTGAGAAGGCAGGATAGATGCTTTTGCTTAAAAGCATATCTGGCTATTAAGAAAAAGTTTCACACTGGATCAAGAATAAATGCGCCTACTCATCAGAGTTTGTATGATTTTAAATAAAATTTAAAAGTGATAATAATCTTTAGTAAAGTGATAGCAGATCATCAGAGCAGAGGCTGTAAAAATGCTTCTATACTTTTACCAATATTCATGCACAAATGGAAGTATTTCTAAAATTTACATGCACGTTGCACTGAATAAAATCTTTGATCCATTAAAAGGAGTAATGAAGGGGCAAGATTATTTTCTATGAAAATTAGCTTTTGAGCAGGTCTGCTGATAATAACCAGAATAGAGAAGCATAGAAAGAAAAACGGTAGGAACTTCAAGGTTAATTCTACATTTATATTTACATAATATTGCTAGTTATAAATAACTAATACCCAGTAATTTTACCAAGCACCAGGAGAGGGAAGATTTCACTCCAAACATCACAACTCAGTCCCTTTCTCCCCCACCCCACTTTACTTTTTAAGACAGTGAGAGACATATTCTGGCTACGAACTTAAAAAAATACTTCTTGCAGATTGTTTTTATATTTATGTACAACAAAATTAAGTGACAGGAGTCACCCTTCAGACCAGAATGGACACATGCTAACATTATTCCTTCAGCTTCAGAGGTATTTCAGTTAGGGAGATGGCTAGATCTTACTATGACAAGTAAGTTAAAGTTGTGCTAAAGGGAGAAAATCAGATTGCAGAGAAGATGAATTCTTTTATCTCTCTTTAGTGTGGAAGATGTAGAGCAGATGCCTCTATTCTTGCAGAGGAATTGAGACAAACAATGTAAACAAGAGACAAAGTTCTAGGTCTTATTGACAAAATAAAAAATAAACAATCACTGGGCCTAGAATGCATCCACCCAAGAGTTCTTAAAGAACTAAAATGTGAAATTGCTGGTCTTCTAACAACAACAACCCTGTAACTTGTCCTTGGATATGAAGGCTGATCTCAGGGACTGGAAAGTGGCCAACATAACACCAGTTTTTAAAAAGGGATCAAGGAAAGATTGAGGAAATTATAAACCAATTTAGTTTAATGACTGTTACGGAAAAAAAATAACAGAACGAGTCTTGCTGAAGAATTACAATGGATTCAACAAAGGTAAGTCCTGTCTAACTAACCTTTACAGTTCTTTGACTGTGACTAAAAGAAAATAGATAGTGGTGATACAATGAGTAGACATTGTATACTTGTACAAGAAGCTTTTGGTATCATCACTCACCAAACACTCCTGAGTAAGTTTAGCACTCATAAGATAACATCCTTTTGCAGATCAGTAACTGGTTAGAGAACAGGAAACATATGGTAGGAATAAATTGATAGTTCTCACAATGGTGGGATGTATCAAGTGGATTTCCCCCAAAATATGTACTGGTACTGGTGCTTTTTAACTTGTTCATAAATGATCACAAATTAAGGGTGAGCAGTGAAGCAGACATGCTTGCTGATGACACCAAATTGTTTGGGGTAATAAAAAAACAGGATTGTAAGGACCACCAAAAAGATCTCTCCAAACTGGGTAAACAGGCAGCAAAATGGCAAATGGAGTTCAAAGTTTGCAATGATAAAGTGCTGCACATTGGGGCAAACAATCCTAATCTCACATAAATGTTAATAGGAACTGAACAAGCAGTGACTGACCCCCCCCCCCGAAGTAGGGTTGTGTTGAATAGATTGACAAAAATGTTGCCACAGTTTGCAGCCGCAGTGAAAAATATGGATTTCATGTTAGGAATCACGAAGAAAGGGATTGAAAATAAACCTGTCAATATTATAGTGCTTGTCTATGAATCTATGGGGAAACAACACTTGGAATACTCTATACAGTTTTGGTTATCACACATCAGAAAGAATGGAAGAGAAAGCAGTTTTAAATGGATTTATACCCAAAATCTGGCAGTTCCAACTTGAGCAAATTTTGCCAATATCGGACTGCCTCTTGCATCAACCAGCTACTTATGTCTCAGCTGTTCATGCATTCTGTGATTTTTTTAAGCCTGGCTATGTATCAGAAAGTCAAGACCCATGTGGTACTATAAATTTTCAGCATACGTTCAAGTATTTTTATACAGTTATTTGCATTGTTGTATGTATTTGTTTATATGCTGGTTACTTTAGGAAACATGGAGTGTACATGTGTAAGAATACAATAATGCATTTAACAATGCATGTAATATGTGAGAATTGTTCAGATTTTAGCAGAATAGGAAAATAAATGACTTCCTTCTCGGTGAGATCAAAGAGAAAGATGGGAATGAGAAAAAAAAATCTTTTAGATAAGTTTGACACTGAGATTTTCAGAAAAGTGAAAATTTTACTTACCACAAATTGTTTTTTGTTGACTGGAGAGGAGGACACTCTGTTGACAGGCAGGATACTTTCTAATCTTCTGCCTCCTCTCCTGCAGGAGGAGCCATGCCTCTCACCAGACCAACTGGCACAGCAAGACAACTCCTCAACCCCTATGAAGCAACACAAACGAACCATCCCAAAGACACGGGGAAAAACACCCAAGAACATCTGTAAAAACACTGGACCTAACCAGAACTCCAAAACAGTCCAGCCACAGTCCACTCCACCTCAGTAACAAACTAAATGGAGCAGCATCCACAAAGAAGAGGAAGTAAGGGTCGGACCAAGTGTCCTCCACTCATGTCTCCAAATAGCAATTCCCAGTAAGGAAAAACCCCACTTTTGCCAGACTGAAGTGGAGGACACTCTGTTGACACAGATGCAACGGAGCAATCACTTCCAAGGACAGGTTTCCTTCGCATCATGCCTAAGTGGGAACAAATTTCAATCGGGCTTCAGGCCTGAACATGGGACTGAAACGGCCTTGGCCTTGATATGAGGAGGGCGTGGGATAGGGGCGAATGCACCTTCCTTGTCCTCCTTGATCTCTCAGCGGCTTTCGATACCGTTGACCACGTTATCCTCCTGGACCGCCTGAAGAGGTTAGGCATGGGGGGCACTGTATTGCAGTGGTTCCATTCCTTCCTCTCTGGTAGGTACCAAAGAGTGGCATTGGAGGATGAGGTCTCGGATCCTTGGCCTCTCACTTATGGGGTGCCACAGGGTCCCATCCTCTCCCCGATGCTGTTCAACATCGATATAAAGCCGCTGGGGGCAATCATCAGGAGATTTGGGCTGCAATGTCATCAGTATGTGGATGACACGCAGCTCTATCTCTCATTTAAATCTTCACCGAGGTTGGCTGTAGAAACCCTGTCCAAGTGCCTGGAGTCAGTGAGTGGCTGGATGGGAAGGAATAAGCTGAAGCTGAACCCTGACAAAACCGAGGTACTGTTTGTGGGAGACAAGGGAAGGCTGGGGGATGTGGACCTGGTGCTCAGTGGGGTACAATTGCCCCTGAAAGACCAGGTCCGTAGCCTTGGGTCATTCTTGACTCCCAGCTGACCATGGAGGCTCAAGTCTCGGCTGTGAGCCGGGCGGCACTGTATCAACTCCATCTGATACGGAGGCTGCGCCCCTACCTTCCCAACCATCTGCTCCCACCGGTAGTACATGCCCTGATCACCTCTCGCCTAGACTACTGTAATGTGCTCTACGTGGGGTTACCCTTGAAAATGGTCCGGAAGCTGCAACTGGTACAGAATGCGGCGGCTCGTCTGATTAAAGGCAGCCGCCGGCAAGAACACATCACTCCAGTGCTGAAGTAGTTGCACTGGCTACCGGTTGTTTACCGGGCCCAATTCAAGGTGTTGGTTTTGACCTTTAAAACCCTATACGGTTTTAGCCCAGTCTATCTGAAGGAGCGCCTCCAGCATCGTCAGGGATGCCGCTCAACAAGATCAGCCTCAGAAGACCTTCCCTCGATCCCATGGGTTAAAACAGCTAGACTGGTGAGGACTAGAGAGAGGACTTTTTCAATAGTGGCCCCCACCCTGTGGAACTCTCTCCCAAATGATATCCGCCATGCCCCTTCTATGATAAGCTTCCGCCGGGCCTTGAAGACCTGGCTCTTCAGGCAGGCTTTTGGGGTGGGTTAGGTTTCTTACTGTTATGGTTTTAAATTTTAATGTTTTAATGTATTGTTTTATCTTGTACGTCGCCCAGAGTGGCTGGACAACCAGCCAGATGGGCGACTAATAAATTAAATAAATAATAATAATAATAAAATCCTTTCAGCGCCCTCCTTTCAAACACAGCAATGGAAGAAGAAAACACATCCACTTGATAGTGTTTTGTGAAGGTGTGCACATAGACCAAGGTAGCCATCTTACAGATGTCTACAATAGAAAACCTGCCTAAGCATGCTGTTGAGACTAGTCACTCCCCTCAGCGAATGGTGCAACACAGGAGGCTGCTTACCTAAGGTCTTATAAGCCATCCCAATAGCCTCTCTCAGCAGTAGAAAAGGTGGATACTTAATTGCCACCTGAAGGCCCTGCAAAAGAAACAAACAGGAATTCCGATTTCTGTTTGCAGGACAGGAAGTGGCACAACCTGGACATCCATCATGCCTTGCATTTCTAATTATGGCATGGGACCACAATACCTGATGGAACGCCTCTCCCGATATGAACCTCCCCGCACACTGCACTCCACATCGAAGGCCCTCCTCCGGTTGCCTACTCAGAAAGAAGCCCAGAAGTTGACAACAAGAAAAAGGGCCTTCTCAGTGGTGGCCCCCGAACTATGGAATATTGTTCCTGATGAGATACGCCTGGCGCCAACATTATTATCCTTTCGGCGTCAGATAAAAACCTTCCTCTTCTCCCAGGCATTTTCAGCATTTTAGTAGTATTTAATATGCATTTTAGTGTGTGTTTAATTATGTTTTAATTCTTGATATTTTTAACTTATTTATAAACTGCTTAATATGAGGTTTTAATTGTATGTCAGATGTTTTTTACCTGCTGTAAACCGCCCAGAGAGCTTCGGCTATGGGGTGGTATATAAATTGAATTAATAAATAAATAAAATAAATATAATTGGACAGAACCCAAGAAGTCCAACTCCCATCAACCCCAACCAGCTTAGCCAATGACCAAGGATGATGGGAGTTTTAAACTGACAACATCTGGGGACCCAAGGTTGAAGAATAGTACATTAGAACGTAGAGATGGCCAAAAACATGGATGCCTATAGCAAGAGGCTAGACAAATTCATAGAGAATAAGGCTATCAATGATTGAAAATCATAATGGCTTCATACTATCCCCAGCATTATAGACAGTATGGCTCTGAACACCAGTTGCTAGTTGCATGGGGGCATCTAGCTGCCCACTATGTGAACAGGATGCTGGATGAGTTAGGCCTATTGTCTAATCCATCTTCTCATTTCCTTCTTCTTGTTGTTGTTGTTATGTGCCTTCAAGTCAATTATGACTTATGGCAGCCCTATGAATCAGCAACCTCCAAGAGCATCTGCCACCCTGTTCAGATCTTGTAAATTCAGGTCTGTGGCTTCCTTTATGGAATCAATCCACCTCTTGTTTGGTCTTCCTCTTTTTCTACTCCCTTCTGTTTTTCCCAGCATTATTGTCTTTTCTAATAAATCATGTCTCATTATGTGTCCAAAGTATGACAACCACAGTTTCATCATTTTAGTTTCTAGTGATAGTTCTGGTTTAATTTGTTCTAACACCCAATTATTTGTCTTTTTTGCAGTCCATGGTATCCACAAAGCTCTCCTTCAACACCACATTTCAAATGAGTTGATTTTTCTCTTATCCGCTTTTTTCACTGTCCAACTCTCACACCCATACATAGAGATTGGGAATACCATGGTTTGAATGATTCTAACTTTAGTGTTCAGTGATACACCTTTGCATGTGAGAAGCTTTTCTAGTTATCTCATAGCTGCCCTCCCCAGTCCTAGCCTTCTTCGGATTTCTTGACTATTGTCTTCATTTTGGTTAATGACTGTGCTGAAGTATAATCCTTGACAAGTTCAATGTCTTTGTTATCAACTTTAAAGTTACATAACTCTGCTGTTGTCATTATTTTAGTCTTTTTGACATTCAGCTGTAGTCCTGCTTTTGTGCTTTCCTCTTTAACTATCATCAGCATTCGTTTCAATCATTGCTGGTTTCTGCTAGTAGTATGGAATTGTCTGCATATCTTAAATTATTGATATTTCTCCCTCCAATTTTCACACTTTCTTCATCTTGCTCCAATCCCGCTTTCCGTATGGTATGTTCTGTGTATAGATTAAACAAATAGGGTGATAAAATACACCCGTCTCACACCCTTTCCAATTGGGAACCAATTGGTTTCTCCATATTCTGTCCTTACAGTAGCCTCTTGTCCAGAGTATAGGTTGCGCATCAGGACAATCAGATGCTGTGGCACGCCCATTTCTTTTAAAGCATTCCATAGTTTTTCATAATATTCACAGTCAAAGGCTTTGCTATAATCTATAAAGCACAAGGTGATTTTCTTCTGAAACTCCTTGGTCCGTTCCATTATCCAATGTATGTTTGCGATATGATCTCTGGTACCTCTTCCCTTTCTAAATCCAGCTTGGACGTCTGGCATGTCTCGCTCCATATATGGTAAGAGCCTTTGTTGTAGAATTTTGAGCAGTACTTTACTTGTATGGGATATTAAGGCAATAGATCGATAATTACTGCATTCCCTGGGTTCGCCTTTCTTTGCAATAGGAATACTTCCAGTCTGTGGGCCATTGTTTAGTTTTCTATATTTCTTGACAAATTTTTGTCAAAATTTGGACAGATTCAGTCTCAGTAGCTTGTAGCAACTCTATTGGTATGCCATCTTTTCCTGGTGATTTGTTTCTTCCAAGTATTTTAAGTGCAGCTGTCACCTCATATTCTAAAATTTCTGGTTCTTCATCATACGGTTCCTCCATGAATGAATCTGTCATTTTGGCATCTCTTTTATAGATTTCTTCAGTGTATTGCTTCCATCTTCCTTTTATTTCATCTCGGTCAGTCAGTGTGTTCCCCTATTGATTATTCAATATCCTTACTCGTGGTTTAAATTTCCCTTGCATTTCTCTAATCTTTTGGAATAGGGCTCTTGTCCTCTTCTATTTCAATAACTACTGTAATAGTTCTCTTTGTCCCTACGTACTAGTCGCTGTATTGTTGCATTTAGGGTTCTGACCATGTATCTCCTTTTGCTTTTGCTTTAACTATTTTAAGAGTTTCTTCAGTCATCCATTGAGGTTTTTCTCTCTTTTTAACTAGAGGTATTGTTTTTTTGCATTCTTTCCTGATAATGTCTCTGACATCACGCCATAGTTCTTCTGGTTCTCTAAAGCCTCAAATTTGTTCCTTATTTGATCTTTATGTTCTTCTGGGATGCTATCTAAATTGTATTTTGGCATTATGGTTACTTTCTTCTTCTTTAGCTTTACTCTGATTTTTGATACAACCAGTTCATGCAGTATGCACCTGGTCTTGTTTTTGCAGAAATTATGGAATCTCTCCATCTTCTGCTACCAATTATATAATCAATTTGATTCCTATATTGACCATTTGGTGATGTCCACATGTACAGTCATCTTTTCAGCTGCTCAAAAAAATGTGTTCGCAAGAAACAAATTATTGGCTTCACAGAATTCAGTAAGTCTTTCTCCTGCTTCATTTCTATCTCCTAAGCCCCATTTTCCCACAATTCCTAGTTCTCCTCTGTTCCCTACTTTTGCATTCCAGGCCCCCATGATTATCACAACATCTTGTTTTGGTGTGTGATCAATTTCTTCCTGTATTTCTGCATAAAATCTCTCCAATTCCTCTTCTTCTGCATTTGCCATTGGAGCATAGACTTCGATGATGGTTATGTTAATAGGTTTCCCATTTAATCTCATTGATATCACTCACTCAGACCTTGCGTTGTAGCTCCTAATTGCTTTTGCTACATCACTTCTCACTATTAAAGCAACCCCACTCCTTCTTAATTTCTCATTTCCTGAATAAAATGTTTTGTAGTTGCCTGATTGAAAATGTCCCATTCCCGTCCATTTTAATTCACTCACGCTAAGTATTGTAATGTTGATACGTTCCATTTCTTGCTTGACAATTTCCAACTTTTCCTGGTTCATGCTTCATGCTTCTCACATTCCATGTTCCTATTGCGTATGTCGTACAACTCCAGACTTTCCTTTTGCATCAGTGCGCATCAGCCTCTGGGCTTCCTTTCGGCTTTGACCCAGCTGCGTCACTAGTCACAGCGCTACTTGTCCTTGTCCTTTGTTCTTCCCCAGTAGCTCGGTGAGTGCCTTCTGACCTGGGGGTCTCATCTTCCAGCACTATCTCATGTTGCATTTTGGATACTCTGTTCATAGGGTTTTCACGGTAAGAAGTAGTCAGAGATGGTTTACTATTGACTTCCTATGAGTTTGGATGCATCTTAGTCTGGTGTCTCAGCTTTGACCATTCTGCCTTGGGAGCCCCTGCTAGGAGCCTTGGTCTAGACTCCTGACAGCATTGATCTCAGCTTCTTTAATACTCTCAAACCCCCTCACCACGTTAAGGTGTGCATCCTAGAGGGAGCTCATTTCCTTATAGATCATAAAAGTCACATTCATCATAAATAGTTGCAGTGGCATCAGCTTTTATACTCAGCTGGAGCTCCCAAGACCCAGACTGCCCATGCATCTTTTTATGTCTACATAGGTTTACATCAGAGTACAATTTCAGACTTAGTCCCAAGTGGAAAGGAAGGGTGATTTCTTTTCTGCAATAGGTGGTTGTGCAGTGTGGTGGATCAGAAACATGGCCTCATTCTATCTGGTTGTGCTAGGAATGCTACACTGCTCCAGGGCCAACACAAGCTAGGGTAGACATTGGGTGTGGCTCTGCAGTCACATTCCACCCTAAACGCACCAAAGCAGTAACCATGACCCACTGGAAAGACAGATAAGGAATGCTTTGCCAGCCCTCCCCTCAACAATGGAGGTTTGCAAGCAGAGAAGAAAGATTGCTCTTTCCCTTCTACTCTGCAATCCAGTTCCTAAGTTAGGCTGCTTTCACACATGGGGCTGACTGCGTTAGTTTAACTGATTAAAAAGGAAGGGCTTCTGTCCTGATTTCTACATCCCCTTTCACACTGCAGTGCCTGTTATACTGGCATTTTGCACACCGGTCTTTCACACACACACAGAGCTACAATGAACAAAGCAGAGTTTTTCTCCCCCCCCCCTTCGTTTTAAGGGATTTAGTGTATTTCCCCTGCAACTTTGTTTTCAAGGCTCGTGTGGAGGGTTGGGGGGTGGCAGCGTCTGCTATTGCAGCTGCCGGGAGCTCATAGGGGTGGGTCTCCTTATCCTTAATTTTTATTTTGGGGGCTGCGGGCGGCAGCTCCTTTTAACCCTTGCGGCTGCAACTCAGGGGCAGCTCCTGATCATTTTCTCCCTCTGTTTAAGGTGGCTCCTGCTAATTTCCCCCCTCTGTTTTAAGGTGGCTCTTGCTCATTTTTCCCTTCTATTCCACACTGCATGCTGGGATGCCTGTCACATGAGCAGCTGTAACTAGCGGAAAACTCCCACAATATTCCGTATTCCCAGCCTTGCTAACAGATTATTTGGGTGCTTTCACACTGCACTTTATTCTGTTATTCTGACAATCTATTTCCTGTCAATTTGCGCATAAAATTTGAGCTTTCACAAGACACAACGGGTAGCTCCGGAATTCTGGTGGAATGTAGTACAAGTATAGCGCTAAATTCTGCAATAAATGATACCTGAAAAATTCTGATAGCAAGGCTGGGGACAGGGAAGATCACAGGAGTTTTGCGCTAGCTGCCGCTGCTCACATGACAGGCATCCCAGCATGCAGTGTGTTCCCACCCTTACAAACAGCCATCCCAGCATGCAGTGTGTTCCCGCCCTTACCACCGCCTCTGCTGCTGCACTGCCGCGCCTCTCAGCTGATCGTGACTCTTTCAACCCCCCCACGCACCGAAAGAACTGGCCTCAAACCAAAGGTAGGTGAAGACCTGCTTATCTGGTGTCGCCTGAGGCCGAATGAAGGGGGGGGAGAAAAACTCTGCTCTCTGTTCATTGTAGTGTGGCTGCTTTCACACATGGGGCTAATAGCGCCTCAAAAAGTTACAAAGGAAATACACCAGTGTGAAAGAGTGTTGCGCAAAATGCCGGTATAACAGGTACAGGAGTGTGAAAGGGATTTTTGAAATCCGGAATGAAGCGCTACCTTTTTAATCCGTTAAACTAGCGCTATTAGCCCCATGTGTGAAAGCAGCCTTTGTGGTATCATTTCTCACTGAAATTAGTGCTAAACTTCTGCTACATTCCACCAGAATTCCGGAGCTAGCTTGTATGTCGTGTGAAAGGTCAAATATAATGCAGAAATTAACAGGTAAGAAATTGTCAGAATAACGGAATAAACTGCAGTGTGAAAGCACCCTTAGGGTAGAAACAATCACGGTTCTGCTGGCTCCAGTGCGTCTCCACCTCTCTCTTCTGAAAATCGGGCCACACAACGCTAGTCAAGCCCTGCCCCTTTTTACTGTAAAACCTGGTGGGAGCAGCTTGACTGCACTTTTTAAAAATTCAGCTTTAAAGGGAGTTCACAAGTGATCAGCAGATTAACCCATTCACCCTCCAGGTGTGGCTAACAGAAATGCTTTGCTTTGGTAACTAGTGTGTTCACAGCCTTAGCGTTGGGGAGTGTGAGAAATCTTTCAAATGTGTCGATGCTCTTCACTTTTCCCCCTCCCAAAATTAGAAGGCAATAGCTGTCACAATTCTGCCCATACAAGCCTGGGTCAATAATGGACATGGCTTAGTCTTCCTTTATGAGGTAAGAGGATTACTGCACCTTCTAAACCAACAGATTAAATAAAAGTATGAAGGACTCATCTCATCCCTGGCTTTAGATCAGGGTCTAGGAACCTGTGCCCTTTAAGCCCTCTCGATGTTTTTGAATTCCAATTCCAATTAGTCCCAGCTAGAACGGCTAATGGCAAAGGGTAACAAGTTGTAGCCCAGCAGCATTTGGAAGGCCACTGGGGACCACAGATTCTCCTCCCCTGATCTAAAGCTGACCAAGAGTTAAATTCCAAACATCATAATCAGAGACAAATCACAGTGGTAAAATGTAAATGTAATGCCTTCAAGTTGATCCCGAATTATGGCGACCCTATGAATAGGGTTTTCATGGTAAGTCATAGTGCCATTGCCTTCCTCTGAGGCTGAGAAGCAGTGACTGGCCCAAGGTCATCAAGTGAGTTTTGTGTTTGTGTGGGGATTCGAACCCTGGTCTCCCAGGTCGTAGTCCAACACCTTAACCACCACGCCACAAACATACTCTTCACATTCATCATTTCTCAAACTATGGGCCAGGGACCACACCAGTGAACACACATGGGAATGGGAATTTATTAAGACAGTGAAGAGAGAGCAATTATTTAGCATGCAAAGTTGGAAAGGAGGAATGAAAGAGCAGGGAAGAGAGGAAATGCATTCTGTGGCCAGCGAAATCTAAGAGAGAGCAGGGAGGCAAAAGTGATGGATGAGCTGAGGGACAGGAAAAGTAGAATCTTCTGGGGCTGCTGCTGAATGTTCTGGCCCCTCTGCTACACAAACACACATACACAGAGCCCTCCTTCCTTTCCTGCCTAGTCTCCTCTTGAATCAGGAAGCCTTTCCTTCCTTCTCAGAGGGAAAAGAGCCGGAAGTATTGAAAAAGTATTAAAAGTATTAAAAAGAGAGATAAAAAGTTAGTACTTTTAAAAAGTAATAATAATTAGTTGAGAATAGAGAGGAAATGGATAAGAGGGAAGCTGGTACAAGGGGAGAAAGTGAATATAAAAGGAGAAGGGATGAAAGAAACCAGCAGTTTGAGTGTGGGAATAGGGTACAAGTAACGCGTGAAAGAACAAGGGGAAAAGAAATGACAGGAGATAAATAAAAATACATTGAAAGGAATGCGGGTAGGAAAAAAATAAAATCCCTTCTCCAGTTAGAGCCTTTGAATCAGCAAATTCTGCCTAATATGAGGAGGCTAGGGGATGGAACTCAAGACAGTGCTAAGTCTCTCATTCCATCATTGCAAGGATTTCTCCATGCACAACAAAATGTTCTCCCCCTCTCTTCCCCGTGTACCCCCTAAATCTGTTCTAGGGGTTCCCCCAACCCTCTGTAACAGATTTTGGGAGGATGTGGGATGTGCACAGAGGGAGAGGTCCCATTGCACAGATGGAAATCCTTGTGCTGATGGGATGCAGTAGCTGAATACTGGCCTGAGTCATAATGTTTCCAGAACCAATGTATCTAATGGGCCTGAAGAAGGCTTAATCTATGAAACTTCCTGGCTAATACTGTAGCAATTTCCAAAGATAGATTAGAAATCAATACAAAATCATGTCAAAAATTATGTTAGTAATTGCCAGCAAATTATACCAATTTCTGTCTACATCTTACACCATGTTGCTGGCTCTGTCCATGCACCACTCCTTTGGCACTGTGGTGGGCTTCAGTAATTTTCAGCCCTGTAATATGGGCCCTGGGGATAGCAACTTTGAGAACCCCTGCTCTAATTTAACCCGCTGGGTTAGTATGTGCCATAGCACTCTTATGTGATATAGGAAGACCAAAGGTTCTCAACCCTCTTTAGATGCTGATGCCAACAAAGGGGAAATGGTCCATTGACATGGGTTGCACATACAGTGCCTTTGATATGAAGTTGGTTTAATCGGGATCAGTTATCCCACCATCCTGATGTTGCTCCTGATACCCAGCCTTGTCTCCTTCATGCCTGGGATACTCGTAGCTCCATTTGGACACTGGAGCAGGACCTGGACACACACCCCTTCTTGCTGGAATCATGGTTTAAGGAAACTCTAGGACTGCCCCAGTATAACAATGGCCAGCCCATACCATATCTCCCTCAGCTATGTTTACATTAGGCCAGGCTGAAGGCATTGTGGAGCTGTTTATTGTGTTTTGAAATTTTATATTTGTGATTTCTCTGAATGACTGCTAGTTATATTTAATATGAATTTGAACTGAATGGATTGAATTAATAGACTAAGCTTGCACAACATATTATGAATCTTTTCTTGGTTGCCTATTTGAAAGCAACAAGATATAGCAAGCTGTGAAATTCTGGAAGATTACAGCAGGCTTTCAGGAGTTTTAGAAAGCATAGGAGGTGTTATAATCAGTCTGAAAAATATTACATAAACAAAACTGACTACATATGAGAAAGAAAAGTATGTGTGTAAGATAAGCCCAAAATGCATGCTGTAATGGAACTATACTCCCCAACAGTCATTATTTAAAAGGAACCTTCTCACTTTCATTTTCTTTATCTGGTTTTGTTCAAAAACAAATCTTTTTCTGTGGAAAAGAGGAACCACTTGGAGCTCAGGAATGTTTGCATATATATAGTACCTTACCCTTTTCCTGCTTATTCCTGCTTACACCTTTTCCTTCTTATTGCCACCAATCTGATAACTGATCCTCTTTCCAGATTCATATACTAAAGCACAGGGAACTGACAAACATTGTTATAAGAAGAGATGGTTGCCTCAAGGGACCAATGTTGGGACACTTTCAGTGCCAGGCAATAAGACGGTTACATCACTGAATAGGAATTGTCCATCCCTTTAAATACGTTAACTTCCCTTCCAGAGTCTGCATATCATTAGATGATGCTTCTTATCTTTGTCAGTTATTTGAATCTTGAGACATTTGTGAAAAAAACAATGGATGTACCCTTTGGGTTATATCCAATGCAACATGCAGTAAGGTCCACTCAGACAAAGGGACGCCCCTTTCCTGTTCTCTTCCCACATGCCTTCAAAATCTTTTTCATAGGATTTTCCAACCATCTGGAGCAGATTTTGAGAGTGCACAGGGGACTGCAGGGAAGAGGAGGGGAAGGTTTCATTGCACAAACAGAAATCTAATGTGCTAGTGGGACAGCAGTATTGGATTAGACCAGTGGTTCCCAACCTGGGGGCCATGACCCCTAGAGGGGCCGCAAAGTAATCCGGAGGGGGCTGCAAACAGTAAAGAAATGAATTGTTTTTTTTTTTTAAAAAAAAGCCTTCACTCCCAGGATACTGCGCCCCAATGCCGTTGCAGAACACACACACCCTTGATCCAAACCAGAGGGGAGGACTTTTGCTGAAGCGCCAGAGCATTTTTCAGGCATGCTGAGGACAGGCACCTGCGTGTAAAACACATGGCAGACACTAAAGGAGGCTGAGGGTGGAGCTAACAGGAAGAAGACATACTATCACTGACTCCAGACCCCTCACACTGCCACGGCTGACGATGCCCTTACTCAGAACGAGAGGAGAGGGCTTTTTGTGAAGCAAAAACATGCAAGACTGCAAGGAAAGGCTGCTTTCCCCTTTCCTTCCTGGCAGCCAGGGCTCCTGAGTCACTGTCATTTCCTTTTAAAAGTTATTATTTGCGAGGCTGCCCAGATCTCGCCTTCGGCCCAGACAGACCCAAGGAACAGTGAGGAAGATCAAGGACTTGTGTGCCCAACATCTCTGAGGCTAAATGTGTATGCCAGCATTACCTTTCTTTCACCTACACTCCACCCCCCATCTCTCTCTCCAAGATGCTGAGGCTGTTGAGGGCTTCCCCCCTCCGACATGTCCAAATGCATGCACGCCTGCAGATGCTTGCAGGAGGGGCAGGTGTGCTTTTGTGTGTGTGCGCGCTGATCTGTCTTCTGCTCCACTCTCATTTCCCAAGTGAGTAAGGAGTATTTGGAGATGTGATTTTGCCATGCACCATTTTTTCAATTAACAGAGGCTAGAATTACAATTAGCATGGGGGGTCATAAAATTTTTTGAGCTTAAAAAGGGGGTCCAGTACTCATAAAGGTTGGGAACCACTGGATTAAACCATTTATGTTTTCAACATAGAAGGCAAAATTTATTATGTATGATTAATTGGAATAAGTAAGACTACAGACAGTTGCAACCAAGGCTGCAATCTAACCCCACTTAACTTGGGAGTAAGCCCCACTGAATTCAATGTGATTTACTTCCCATTAAGCACGTTCAGGATTGTACTGTTAAGCAGGGCTGTGGAGTCGGAGTTGGAGTCGTGGAGTTGGAAGCAGTTTTGGGTGGAGTCGGAGTCAGAGTCTGAGTCGGTAGAAATGTACCGACTCCGACTTCAAAATAAATTTTGATTGACAATTTTTTTAAAATATAAATTCAAAATGTCAAAGAAGCTTTCCATGAAGTCAGCTGTAGTTGAGCATTTCACCATAACTCAAGATGGAAAACATTTTGTGTGTCAGTGTATGACACAGGACCCAGATGAAGACAAATGCTATGATGCCAAGATCAGCGCGTATTCAGGCAGCGATAAAAATGCTCCTACGAGAGCTTCCAATTTAAAAAGACATTTACAGCCCTTTCCAGGGCTGTGGAGTTGGAAGCAATTTTGGGTGGAGTCGGAGTCGGACAGTAGAAAAATAGAGGAGTCGGAGTCGAAGGTTTGGCGTACTGACTCCACAGCCCTGCTGTTAAGTCCCATTGCAACGTGCGTCCAGAATGTCATAGAATTCAGTTTTTTTGTTTATTGTTTTATTTTAGAACAAGCTAAGGCATCCTTTGGAAGCAGAATTATTTAGGAAAACAATGATTATAAAATCCTTTCTCATTTACATCTTCTGAAAACTTATTTGTTGGGTTTATGAGGGTATGGTTGATACATCAAACACATTGCAAGGATATATAAATACACACCAGTTTAGCAATCCAAGAAAAATACTCCCAGTCCCCATCAACTAATTTCTGTAGAATCTGACAGGTGTACATTAGTACAAGTACCAAACTTTTTAGTTACTCTCCAAACACACATTTTTTTTCTTTTTCATATATACAGTTATTTGATAATTGATTATAGAAATCTAAATTGCATTTGCTCAATGGACAACATGGGAAAGCATATATTCCACACCCCCAATAACTAATTCATAAATGTATGTGCTGCTGGGTATTTACTTCTGGTAACATCTAATTTAATACATTTCAGCCTCTTCCCTTTTGTCCACATACTCAATTGCCAATAATTACTGTTCTCTCTCTCTCTCTCTCTCTCTCTCTCTCTCTCTCTCATACCTCCCCCCCCCCACACACAAAGTCTGCCAAACAATTCCCTCTTGTCCCAATACCAGAGCTAAACTTCAAACAAACCAACAGGGCATCTGTAAACTTCCTTGCAACTACCTTGTCCCAGAGGAATGAGCATGTCACTTTAACAACTGTAGTCCCTTCCAAGTTAACTGTAGGTCGGCATACCCCACTCTGATCTCTAAATCAACTTGTCTGTTTGGAAGACAGTTCTGCCTACCAAATTCACAGCTGCCAAGTAATTTCTATGCAACGTTAATATTTAAATCTTTCTTCTGAATATTTTATCACCTACATTCATAATTTCCAACTGCAGAAAAAATAGTGGTTTATTAGATGAGCTTTCATCAAGTAATATGACAAGATGCTTGCATAAGTGTTGCCTTAATTTGTTGTGAACATGGCCATTTCAATTGTGTGTGCACATGTACATGGTATATATAATATCACATCTTAATAAAGATCATTTACCAAGGCAAATTTACAGACATTCACTAGTGTTATGTAAATCTTACTAGATTTGCAAAGTTTTGTGCAAATGATCAATGTTCTACATCAATGTCATCAGACCATATATTTAACCATCCTTGTGTACAATTTGCTATATTCCAAACTAGCAATATAAAAATCCATAAGAATGTTATATATGAAGTCTACTTTCAGTCACTATTACGCTCTTCCTGTTGCATCTGAAGTCTTTAGTTCAGCAGGGACATCTCGAATCAGATTGAAATTTGCTATTACCTGTAAAGCATGAACAATGTGTTTCTGGGTCAGTGCCATACACGGAACCATTCTCTAGAGCAGATATCTGTAGGGAAGCTTCTTGGCAAGCACTAAACTTGTAAGCGGAATACAGGACTACAGAGATTCTGGCCAGAGCAACAGAACTCCCCTTTCTAAAAATAACAAACACATCTAACTACAACAGCCAAATACCTGGTATGCAATGTGAATAACAAACAGAGTAAGGAGACATGGTCCACTCCTGCCACTGAAATGGTAGCTGTTGTTTTCAAAGATTAAGATTAGTACTTTTTGCTGAACTTCCAACTTCTGTGCATGTGGCTTCTGAGATCAAGAGTGCAGCTTAGAAATGGCAAGACATACGAAGGCCTGCCCAAATATTTTCCATATTTGTCTAGGACAGTATCTGTGCCTCAGACAAAGGCTGCCTATATAACATGCAAAAAAACTGGATGGTGCTGATGATGAAGATGAAGAATTGGCTGTGATGACATTCCTTTACGTTGGTAATGAGGAGTGCAAAGCACTTTGCACTCTAACTAGAAGGTTCAAAGGATTAAGAAAGAAATTTGGGCCTGTGTAATTCTTCTATGGGTTTCAAATTTTTAGAGAATTAGCAAGCATGTTTTCTAATCTTTGCAACACCCTTTGAGAAACTAAGGGCACTATGATGAATTTTCTGTCTTTGGCCAGATTAACTAGCTGCTTCTGATATCCAAGTACAAACTCTGTATGTTTGTATGGCATGAGATATAGAGACATAAGTGCTCATATGTATAAATTGTGACTTTTTCACATGCAGGCAGTAGTGCAGTGGCAATGAAAAAGTGCAGGGTCCCTTCATAATAGTCACTGCCACACCCCCTCCCATCCTTTTTTTCCCTGCTGGGTTGAGGATTAGATCCTTGTTAATGCTTTCTTCACAACAACAAACGCCCCTAGGATCCAATAAGCATGAAAGGGGGGAGTGTTAGCTATTGAGAAGAGTCTTCTCAGTAGCTGACTCACCTCTTTTCTTACTGATTGGCTCCAATCAGCAGAGAAGGCCAAGGAAACATGTTAGAAGACTCTTCTTATTATTTATTATTTATTATTATTTCGACTTATATACCGCCCTTAGCAAAAGTAGCTCTCAGGGTGGTGAACAAACAAAGTAAAATACAATATATCATAATAAAAACCACAAAAACATATACAAACAAACAAAAAGCACAATAAAAATGAAATACAGCACAAATTAAAGAAAATACAGATTAAAAGATTAGAAAGGTTAAGAAGATTAAAAGATTAAAATGCCTGGGAGCATAAAAAGGTCTTTACCTGGCGCCGAAAAGATAGGAGTGTAGGCGCCAGGCGTACCTCTTTGGGGAGGCTGTTCCACAACTCAGGGGCCACCACAGAAAAGGCCCTAGATCTGGTAACCACCCTCCGGGCTTCCCGATGGGTTGGTACCCGGAGGAGGGCCTTAGATTCTGAACGAAGTGAACGGGTAGGTTCGTAGCGAGAGAGGCGTTCCACAAGGTATTGAGGTCCCACGCCGTGTAAGGCTTTATAGGTCAAAACCAGCACCTTGAATCTTGCCCGGAAGCAAATAGGAAGCCAGTGCAGACACGCCAGAATAGGTGTTATATGCGAAGACCGACTGGTCCTCGTCAATAGTCTGGCAGCCGCGTTCTGAACCAGCTGAAGCTTCCGAACTGTCTTCAAGGGCAGCCCTACGTAGAGCGCATTACAGTAATCTAATCTTGGTGGCTAACACACTCCCCCTTCATGCTGATTGGCTCATAAGATGCTGGAGACATAGGGACTCTGTTGGGACCCTGCTCCCAAAAAATAACAACCCCTTGAGACCCCAGATGACTACACCCCAGCAAGCAGGGTACTCAGTCATATTTTATTACGTTTGTACAGTTCTATAAGGTTACACCAGATAACATTAACTCCATGATCCTACCATATGGAATAAATTCCAATCTAACTAAAAAAGAAGATACAGTAATATAAACAACACAGTTGTGCTGTCTCATTTTGCTGCAGTAACACAAAACTCTGAACATGGGAAGAAATGATCACTCACTACCCACTTACCCTAAACTTCTCAGTACAACAGGCAGGAAGCAAGTCAACCTACACTGATCCCTATTAGCTGTGTGAACAAATAGAAAACAGTGAGAGTCAATACACACTGCACTTGAAGCTATGAAATCCAATCTCCTAAATAAAACAGTATTTGATTTATAAAGCAATACAGCTATACTCTCTTTTGTACTAGCTAACATTTAAAATATTATTCCAATTAAAATTGCCAGCTCTTAAAAAAAACTTTCAAATACTACATATTCTTAGAAAATTAAGATGTTCTCAAAATCACCTATTTTAAGCACTCTTCTTTGTCAGCATAAAATATTTTTGAAGTTTTCTTTAAGCACAAGCAACAAAAGAAGGATAGAACCATTTACAGGAAGAAGGTTCACATATGTCTGCAGTAGTTTTAAAAGAAGCAAGACAAAGATAGAAACAAATAAAAGAAAACACAAGGAAAAACAAAGTGATGAAATCCCAAATGAGCTTCTATCTAGTGTTTGGATTGGTGCATATACAGAAAAGAATGACTGTGAGGCTGTTTCTTTCTCCCTGGGGAGGAACTGTCATTTCCATCACTAGAAACGATACTTTAAGCAAGTGTAATGTCTGTAGGGTTTCCCCCCCCTTTTCTTTCTAATGTACAGTACACACTGTACTTTAGGACACAAACAAACTTAGAGAAGACTCCGGTCTCATTCTCAGTGTTGCAATCAAGCATGCATTATTTTGTTAACAATTTATTGATAGTCTCTTCATTTTTCTAATTCAAAGTAAGGATCTTTCACAATAATCACACCTTCTAATTGAAACTTGTTCAAAAATATTAAGATTATATATTTCCTAATTTCACTCAGTTGGCTTGCATTAGTAAAGATAAATTATTGCTGCTGCAAAACAAATTGCACCCTAATGCAACCTTATTAAGGCTCAGTCTATAAAACACCCCTTAAATGTATGTGGCTGTCAGCAACAATGACTCATGAATATGCAGATATTCACTTTTAATAAATTTTCCTTGGAGACCCCATAACATGAAATGAACTTCAGATAAGTGAGAAGTATTGTTTTCTGCAGTGCTAGAGAAAAAGCAACCTATTGCTGTTCTGCTTTGAAACAGCAGGTAAAATAAGGTCAAATATGCTGGAATTAGCAACAGAAAGAATTTTTCTAAGCCATGGGAAAAAAGTCAGAGACAAAAAAATGATAGGCAAATTCTCAAAATCTAATAGACATTCATTGTTCATTCACAACGTAACTGTTGAACAAGTTTTTTATCCTTTAAAAGAATTGATCCATTTGTAGCAAATGTTGACAAGCTCAATAATACAAGTTCTCTGAACAATATTAACAAAAAGACAAACACACATGAAAAAAGAAAGCTCTGTGATGCTTCAAATTGTGCTTACTCTCTTTGCCAAGTATAAGCCCAATCAAAGGCATAACACGTGATGGCAATGGGGCCAGTTCATGATCCAACTGATCTCGAGCTGGCTCATCCCCTCCTGTTCGCTGGCCTCAACATTGGGGGGCTTTTCATGGACTGCTGCCAGCAGGGATCCCACAGACGGAAGGGGAGACCCATGCTATTAAGGTGATGTTGACATCACTCCACAGATAGAGCCTGACAGAGCTGGGCAGAGGGACACCTCCAACTAATCCAACCCCCACCCCACTCCCACACAAAGGGGGTTTGGATTGCAGCCTTAAATGTTACCCCAGCTCCTAAAATACAGCTTTCACAGAGCAATAGGGTCATGTTTAAAAGACCATAAAATTTGAGCATGTGAACAACCAAAAGTGATGAAGGAAATTGTGTTCTATATTATATTTTGGGTTTGATTGAGGTAGTAGCTATTTCTTATTTCCCAAATGAGTTGTTCCTGTACTTTGGGGGATCTTACTTTGGGGGGGGGTAGAATACTGCCTCTGAAGAAAGGTATATTATACTCAAAACACATGTAGTGGCTAGACCAGCCTTTCCCAACCAGTGTGCCTCCAGATGGTGTTGGACCACAATTCCCATCTTTCCTGACCATTGGCAATGCTGGCTGAGGCTGATGGGAGTTGTGGTCCAACAACATCTGGAGGCACACTGGTTGGGAAAGGCTGGGTTAGACTCTTGGACTAGGACCTGGGAGACCAGTGTTCAAATCCCCACTCAGCCAAAAAGCTCACTGAGTGATTTTGGGCAAGTCACTTTTCTTTCAGCTAACCTACCCTCACAGGGTTGTTGTGAGGATAAAATGGAGCAGGGGAGAATACATGATGATTTTTCTTCAGAAAGACAAATTATTCAATGTTTAATAATTCTAGCTTTCTAGAATTCTAGCTTTCCACCTGCATACATAAATAAAGAGCATATGTTAGACTAATTGCCATATGTTGGATTAAATTAATATGCTAGACTAGGGGCTTCCGCCCCTGCTCACTAATCCTGCCTACACCCACTCTACAGTGCCCCTAGCCATCTCTCCTCTGCCCTCTGCCATGCCACCCCCTATCACTCCCCCACCGACTCTGCCAAGTGCCCCTGGCTGTCCCCCACCCCTCACCAACCCCACCACACAAAGGTTGCCAGAGCTTCCCCCTGCATGCACACTGGTCGCCACCCCCCTAGGGGTCTTCAAACCTCCCCCGACTCCCCACTTAACTGATGGCCTTGCTGCTTCCGCTCACTTGCTCGCTTTGCCCCCCTGCTGCCCCTCTCATCATCATTGCTCCCTCCTCCTCCTTGCTGCACCATCACAGCCAATGTTTGCCTCTCCTTGCCTTCCTCGCCTGTAAACGTCATGCTACCTGTGAATGCATCAGCACAGGCATGTGCTTGTGCAGAAGCGTTCATGGGTAGTGTGACACACAAATATAGTAAGATTAATTCCTTACTCCTTCCTCTTTCCCTTTTTAAAATTTAGTGCTGCATTGGTTACATTCCAAACCTCTAGTAAGAGAGAAAAACAGTGGCTTGCGTTCCGAGTTTCTTTCTACAAACTGAAGGACTCATTTCACTTACCAAAGTGCTTGAGATCCAGTGGAGGATCCCACTGGTGGAAGAGTGGAAATACTTTTGCCAATTCCTCCTCCCATTGTAGCCCTCCACTCTCTTCTGGAGGGTCCCCCAACTGTTTAGAGTAGTTTTTGGAAGGGCACAAAAGACTGCAGGGAAATGGTAAATTATGCAAGTTGCCTCTTCCCCTTAAGAATATAGGAACCCACCTGCTGGATCAAGCCAAATGCCCATCTAATCTAGTGTGCTCTTCTCACAACAGCCAGCCAGATGCCTATGGAAAGCACGCTGCCCAGTTCTGATTCCCAACAATTAGTATTCAGAGCCATACAATTTCCATCAGTGGATGAAGAACATAGCCATCATGGTTAGTGACAGTTTTATCCTCCATGAATATGTCTGATCCTCTCATAAAGCCATCATCACATTTAGTAGGTCCCATCATTGTGCAAATTTCTCCTACCACACATTTTATATACAGTTTGGACTAATGTATACATTTGTGCAAGCATTTTATCGAAATATGAGCCAGTTCTGTACATTCTTTTGACTTCACTAAGACATGTATTTTCATGCATACTTCCTCTAGTATATACATTTTTGTAAACATTATTTGTTTGGAGAACTGCATCACAAAATTTGGGTGTGAATTTTGAAGAATGGCTGTGTTTCGGTTCTCATATTGTTCCAGAAAGTGTGAATTTGATAGATTAGGCTTTAAATGCGAACGGAACTGAAGTTCACGTCATCCCTGTTTAGTCCTAAGCACATGGACATTTTATAATCATAAATCATTAAAAGACTTTGCTAGTTACTAGATTGTGGGAGCAAGGTAAGTATTGCCCCAAGTTGTTCCTTTGGGTGAGGTAGCATTTCTTAGTTTTGAGACCTACTAAAAGTAGGCTGGATGGAACAATTATCAGGTGGATCCACAGTCAGCTACGGAATCAACTCAAAGAGTGCTTATCAATGGTTCCTTCTCAAACTGGGGGGAGGTAACGAGTGGGGTACCACAGGGCTTGGTCGTGGGCCCAGTGCTTTTCAACATTTTTATTAATAACTTGGATGAGAAGATGCAGGGAATGCTTATCACATTTGTGAGGGATAGCTAATACATTGGAAGGCAGAAATTCTTTTAAAAGGGATCTTGATAGACTGGAGTTTTAAGGTGGGGAATACTTGGCTCAGCAATACTACATGTGAGAAGGAATTTAGGATTGTTGTTGATCATTAGCTGAATATGAGCCAACAGCAAGATGCGGCTGCAAAAAAGATAAATGCCATTTTAGGCTACATTAACAAAAGCATAGTTTCCAAATCACGTAAAATATTGGTTTCCTTCTATTCGGCAATGATTAGGCCCCATCTTGAGTACTGCATCCAGTTCTGGACACCACACTTGAAGAAGGATGCAGACAAACTGGAACGGGTTCAGAGGAGGGCGACCAGGATGATCAAAAATGAAATGGACTGCCTTCAAGTTGATCCCGACTTATGGCGACCCTATGAATAGGGTTTTCAGGATAAGCGGTATTCACAGAGGGTTTACCATTGCCTTCCTCTGAGGTTGAGAGGCAGTGACTGGCCCAAGGTCACCCAGTGAGCTTCATGGCTGTGTGGGGATTAAAACTCTGGTCTCCCAGGTCGTAGTCCAACACCTTAACCACTACACCAGGGGACTAGAAACAAAGTCCTATTATAAGGAGAGATTGAAAGAATGTTTAGCCTTAAGAAAAGAAGATTGAGAGGAAATACAACAGCACTCTTTATTTATTTTTTATTTATTTATTCAATTTGTATCCCACCCTTCCTCCCAGCAGGAGCCCAGGGCGGCAAACGAGGCACTAAAACACTTTAAAAGATCATAAAAACAGATCTTAAAATATATTAAAACAAAACAACATTAAAACATTTTTAAAAAACAACTTTAAAAAAAGGGTTAAAAACATTATTAAAAAACATATTACACAATTCTGACACAGATGCAGACTGGGATAGGTCTCAACTTAAAAGGCTTGTTGAAAGAGGAAAATCTTCAAAAGGCGCCGAAAAGAGAGCAGAGATGGCGCCTGCCTAATATTCAAAGGGAGGGAATTCCAGAGGATAGGTGCCGCCACACTAAAGGTCCATTTCCTATGTTGTGCAGAACAAACCTCCTGATAAGATGGTATCTGCAGGAGGCCCTCACCTGCACAGCGCAGTGATCGACTGGGTATATAAGGGGTGAAACGGTCTTTCAGGTATCCTGGTCCCGAGCAGTATAGGGCTTTGTATGCCAAAACTAGAACCTTGAACTTGGCCCGGTAGCAAATGGGCAGCCAGTGCAATTATTTAAAAAGCAGGATGAAATGTTTGTGATACCCTGCCCCAGTGAGCAGTCTCGCCGCTGCATTTTCCACCAGCTGCAGCTTCCGGACCAACCTCAAGGGCAGCCCCTCATAGAGCGCATTACAGTAATCCAGTGGTCAAGCTATCCCGGTCCAGAAATGGCTGCAGCTGTCTCACCAGCCGAAGCTGGTAAAAGGCATTCCTAGCCACTGAGGTCACCTGGGCCTCTAGCGACAAGCATGGATCCAGGAGCACCCCCAGACTATGGACCCCATCCAAAGCAGGCAACTGACCAATTATCCAAACTCGGGGACCACCAACCCACAATGCCTCTGTCTTGCTAGGATTCACACTCAGTTTATTGGCCCTCATCCAGCCCACCACCGAGTCCAGGCAGCGGTCCAGGGCTTGCACAGCCTCTCCTGATTCAGATATTACAGAGAAATAGAACTGGGTAACATCAGCATACTGCTGACACCTCACCCCAAATCTCCTGATGACTGCTCCCAAAGTCTTCATATAGATGTTAAATAGCATGGGGAACGAGATGGTACACTGTGGCACCCCACAGCACAGCTGCCAGGGGGGTGAAAGACAGTCATCCAATGCTATTCTCTGAGAATGACCCTGGAGATAGGATCAGAACCACTGTAAAACAGTGCCTCCTATACCCATCTGACCAAGTCGGCCCAGAAGGATACCATGATCAATGGTATCAAAAGCCGCTGAGAGATCAAGTAACAACAACAGGGTCACACTCCCCCTGTCCTTCTCCTGATAAAGGTCATCCATCAAGGCGACCAAGGCCGATTCAGTCCCATAACCAGACCTGAACCAAGACTGGGATGGGTCAAGATAATCTGTTTCATCCAAGAGTGCTTGCAGTTGCTGCACCACAACCCTCTCAATCACCTTCCCTAAGAAGGGGGTATTTGCAACCGGTTGGTAGTTGTCACAAACCAATGGGTCCAGGGTGGGCTTTTTCAGGATCGGTCGAATCACCACCTCTTTCAAGGTGGCTGGAACCACTCCCTCTCGCAATGATGCGTTGACCACACCCTTGATCCACTTGGTCAGACTCCCTTGGCAAGTTTTAATAAGCCAAGAAGGGCAAGGGTTGAGAGGACACATTGCTGGCCGCATCATCGCAAGCACCTTGTCCACGTCATCAGGCTGCATCAACTGAAACCGTTCCCAAAAAGTTGCAGCAGACATTGCACTGGACACCTCATTGGGGACTACAGTAGATGTGGATGGGGCATCAAGACTGCTACGGAGGCGAGCAACTTTACCCTCAAAGTGCCTTGCAAACAATTTACAGTGGGCCTCCGAAGGGTCTAAAACTCCATTTCCTGGAGTTGATGTCAACAGACCCCTGACAATATGGAAAAGCTCCACCAGACGGCTACTTGAGGATGTGATGGAGGCAGAGAAGTGGGCCTTCGCCGCCCTCACCGCCACACAGTAGGCATGGTTATGATGTTTTACTCGTCCCCGATCAGCCTCACAGCACATCTTTCGCCACTTGCGCTCTAGCCATCGTCCAGCCTGTTTCATTGCTCTTAGCTCACTGGTGTACCAAGGTGCAAGCCAGGCTCCACAGTGCCAGAGAGGGCGCTTGGGGGCAACCGTGTCCAGAGCCTGACACGCCTCGCTGTTCCACAGCATGACAAGGGCTTCAACAGGGTCACCTGCTCTATCTACTGGGAACTCCCCCAGGGCATTCAGGAATCCAGTGGATTCCATTAGGCTTCAGGGGCAGACAATCTTAATCTGTCCACCACCCCTGTAGGGAAGGATCGGAACCATAAGTCTAAATTTCACCAAGAAGTGATCTGACCATGACAATGGGGTGACATCCACCCCCACTATCTCTAGACCACCCCTTCCTCCATCTGGAGCAAAAACCACGTCGAGGGTGTGCCCTGCCCTATGTGTTGGGCCAGTAACAAGTTGAGACAGCCCCATGGTCGTCATGGAGGCCATGAAGTCCCGAGCTGGAACACTAGAGGCAGCCTCAGCATGGACATTGAATTCAACCAGCAGTATCGTTCTGGGCTCCTCCAACGCCACAGTTGAGATGACCAGCAGCAGCTTGATCAGAGAGGCTGCCAGGCACCAAGGTGGACGGTACATCAGCAGCAACCCTAGTTTACTGTCTCCTTGGCCCAACACCAGGTGCAGGTCCTCACAGCCAGCTCCAAGACCGAGTGGTTTCCTGGTGACAGAGATGGAAGTTCTGTAGATCACTCTTCAAGTACTTGAAAGGTTGCCACATAGAGGAGGGCCAGGATCTCTTCTCAATCTTCCCAGAGTGCAGGACATGGAATAATGGGCTCAAGTTTCAAGAAGCCAGATTTTGACTGATCATCAGGAAAAACTTCGTAACTGTTAGAATGGTACAACAATGGAACCAATTACCTAGGGAGGTGGTGGGCTCTCCAACACTGGAGGCATTCAAGAGGCAGCTGGACAACCACCTGTCACGTATGCTTAAATTTGGATTCCTGCATTGAGCAGGGGGTTGGACTCAATGGCCTTATGGGCACCTTCGAAAGCTATGATTCTATGATTCCATGAGACCCTTGCTCTAGATGACTTACAATACAAATTAATTAAAAATATTAATTAAATGCACAACACACAAGCCATCCACTGTAACCAAATAAATGAATCAAAGTACACAAGCTAACTACATGTCTAGACCTTAAGATTTCTTTAATTTCAAAGCTTTAAGTGTTATTCATTGAATGAAAATGTCTCTCTGCACCCAGAATCTATATTCTTTCAATGGACTTTAAGTGTGTATATTTTCTCTAGATTGTGCCCTATGCTTTTCCTGTGGCAAATTATTATGTCATGGCCTTTACAATTAATAGTGAAGCTAAGTGATTTGTGACATTCTAGTAAATTTCAGCCTGCTACTGACTGAGCTATTTCATATTTATATTAAGCAGCTGTATGTTAGCATTTGCTTGCCAGAATGTGCTTTAATCTGTCACTTTCTTTAGCATGTGTGATGTTCCAGCTATCTGACAATCTTTTTATGTTAATAATCTAGAGTGCTATTTTCCTGGTGCCATATATAACATACATATGACATGTCACATAACATACTAGCAAATTGGTATCAACTTGTTAGGACTTTTTAGTAAATGAATTCCTAGACAGTTCATATTTGTTTACAGAACATAATGTAGAAAAATAGACATAGTTATCATTAAAAATTACAATGTAAAAGAAAAAAATCTTATTTTGATTTCAATAGGGGTCTACCCCTGCATTTAGTTAAAATTATTTTTATCTTTGAAATGAGATCCCTTATCTCTTCTTCCTTTCTCTATGCATTTGAAGAAATGAAAATAGCTCTGTAAATCTTGAGTTAAAACAATGAAGATTAAGATCCTTTTGACTGCAATAAACACACTGCAAAAAACTTCCTTTCAAGAAAGACAGCATTTTAGGTAGACAATAAGCCTCAGAAGACTTGAAATTTCCATTCACAAAGTGAGGGCATTTTGAAGAGGAACTGCTCCTTTGGGGCATGGCAAACAGAAACAAACAGTTTCAGGAAACACTAGCCAAGCCATAAAAGCTATTGCAAATTTGCTAGCTCCTGCAAGTCACAAAGCAACAAGCCTTAGTCCATTAGTATGACAGGTAGTGTTCTTACTAACAACTGCTTTTTACTCCCCCTGACAAATGTGCTCTGTGCCATGGTTGACGTTTGTGTAGTAATCAGGACTGATGGATAGGGACGCCAATGCTGCCGAAAGTGCCCCCCGATTTAATGCGAGCGATTTGTCAAATGTGTTGCGATTGCATTGCTGTCAGGCACAGCCAGGAAAGCACTTTGTCATCTTTCCACCAAGCAAGGTCACTTTGGCAGGGGATAGAAGGTCTCACCAATGAAATTTTCATGTTTATTGGTGATGTGCATGGCCTACTTTCAAAACTTGTTTATTTTGACTTAAAGAGCCATTTCAAGTCTCCTCTGAGAAACTTCTTTGTTAGAAACATCTGTTGTTAGAAACATCTGTTGTTAGAAACATCTGTGAGGAGATATTTTTGAGATAAAAGGCCATGCCTTCAAAAACATTCAAATGCAAGGAAGTACACATTGACACTGAAAGAAGGAGGTTTACACTTGAGGGAAGAATCCTACTTATAACCTGATTCTAGGAAGTGTTGAGAACACTGAAAATGTTGTGAATCCTAATCATAAGTGATAAGAAAAAATACATTAACATGCCATCAGGGCATTGGATACAAATGGCCAACAATAGTTGTACATTTGAAACATGGAATAACGGAGTCAACAGATTCAACACCTGCACTCTATCAAATCCCTTCATTTCAATTCTCAGTTAAAGTTTATAAACTAAGTAATAGTTTATGCAGTTTAGCAAAATGTGCAAATTTAGTTTAATCCCTAGAAAGCTCCAGGAAGTATTACCAGTGGAAAACACAGCAATATTTTTAAAATGATTGAACCCTTATCTGACTACCTCCCAATGCAGCTCTAGTTTTGCATAGTTACACATTGCTATGGTTGGGAATGGGATGTCTATATGTACATCCAACTGAAGGTAACACAGTATAGTTAGATATTTTATTTTCAGTTTCCCCTCTATGATAAAAATAGTGATGGAAAGAGGCACATGGCAAATATAGTATCCACTACAAACCAGCATGGAACTTCCTGGAAAAACTTAAACCCAATGTCTTGAATTTTAGTGATATTTGTGGGGAATGGGAGTAAGAACCTAGTCAAAATGGAAATGGACTGCCGTCAAGTTGATTCTGACTTATGGCGACCCTATGAATAGGGTTTTCAGGGTAAGCGGTATTCAGAGGTGGGTTACCATTGCCTTCCTCTGAGGCTGAGAGGCAGTGACTGGCCCAACATCACACACTGAGCTTCATGGCTGTGTGGGGATTCAAACCCTTGTCTCCCAGGTTGTAGTCCAACCACTACACCACACTGGCTCTCTACTTCTGTAATTAGAGGAACTAATTTGAGAGTCCATAAATGTCTGTAGGCTCTGCCTCACTTCCTCAGCCTCAGGAGACCTGGCAGTCCTCTCTCTTCTACATCTCAGAGGTGACATCAAGCAGAACCCAAAAACAAACAGCTCAAATAGGCTGTGGGTAGGGAAATGTTGGGCTGGTGAGAATCAACAAATCCACAGAGTTCTCCTGATGATGTATAAGCTTCAGAGAGAGTCTTAAGGGGGTGAGGAGGCAATGGATGAGGGAAAAGTAGAAAAGAGAAAAAAGGGCAAGCCTGATTTTTTGGGGGGAGGGGATACAAGAAATGGTGGAGGGAAGTAAGTGAGCCTATTTCTCCTTCCACCAATGAGTTTGGCTACTTCTGTCTGACAATAATACCGCCTAGGGTAGTCTCCTTAAGAGTGAGGGGATATCAATTCCAACTTTGAGGAGGTTAGGATTCCTGAAATTATGGCAATATATATATATATATATTGTTTGAGATATTTATAACCTATACTTTCACTAAAAAGTACCCAAAGCAGCAAACAAAATAAGTTTCAAACAATAAAAATACAGCAATATCAAAACTATAACAAATACTAAAACACTGCAATACATTTTTCCCCAGAAGCACACACTAAAAAGGGGAAATTGGCCAAAAGAAACAAAAGAAATGCTGGAAAAAAGGCAGGTCTACACCCTATTGTAATAGGATATGCATATAAAAGATAGAAAGGCTCAAGTATCAGTACACACAGAACAATGTCTTGGTACTATTTACTGCAATGAAAGAAACTAAGGATAACCTAAGATACATTGTAATGAACAGTATTTGTCAGCCAATGTGTACTATTGTATTAATTGAGATAAACTGGAGGAGTGATTTTAAGAAATGTTATCACCTTAAACTAAGTCACAGACTGATTTATAATCTACCCACACACTGAGATGAAGGACATTGTTTCAACCCTGCTTATCAAATATTCAAGATTCATATCCCTGCTCTTATAGATTCTTTGCTAAAGCTGCTCATTGCACAGGAAATGATAAATTGAACTACCATATACATCAAAGATTCTCCGGAAAATTGCTTTATAGTGCTCATTAAATATTAGAAAGAACTTCCAAAATTGCTTAATGGGCTTAGCCCTCACTGTATGAGTAGATTCCCTTTATAAGAGGATTTTTAAAAAAAATATAAGCTACTACTACCACTACTACAGAAAAACAGAAACACTGTACTGAAAGACTACAACCAATATAACTTAAAATCAAAATCATCCTGCTTCAAATCACACTGAAGAGTATGTTGTAGGCTTCAGAATTAAATGGAAAATTCAATATATATGAAAGTGTAGAAGGGGAAAAACAATGTGTTAAATAATGTTGAATTAGTAATTGCAATGAACATAGATTTGTCTTAATACATTAGATGGGAAGGGTGTTTAATTTCCCACCTATGTACCTGAGGGAGTCAAAGAGATCTATTCCTACAAACGCTAACAGCAGTTTAGCCAGTAAATTCCTTGTGTTCGTTATATGGGAGTCAAAGACAGGAAAACCAAATGCTATAGGAAACATATTTTACTGAGGCTGACAGCCTCTTGGACAGAAAACAGTTAACCCAACATGACAACATGGAAGGTAGGAATTCCACAGGGACCGTAAAGAAAGAGATGTTTTCATCTCATTATGTCTACCTTCATAATTATAAGAAACTCATCAGCCTCTAGATGAATACCACATATAATCATTTTTCCCTGCATATTTTCTGAAGCAGGAAACCTAACAAGATATAAATGCTGCAGACTAATTTAGGTTATTTGCAGTTCTCATATCAAGTAGAATCAGGATGATATATAAAAGAAACAGAGATAAGCTAAAAATATGTTTTTAAATGTTTGGTTCAAAACCAAATAAATAACAGCTCTCTTCTGGAAGTACCAGAAAATATATTTAGATCTCACTTCTTTTCCTAGGAGAATAAGAGGGCTTGACTATAGCATAAAAAAAAATCAATCCTGGAAGTAGCTACTTCCAACTCAAATACCATCAGAGCACATATGTGGAGTCAGTGTTCCTTAAGGAAATGAAGAATACAAAATGACTGTCATAGCAGATTTTGTAATTTTCCAAGGCATTCTTCAAAAAGATGAGTCAAGAACATCACAGTTCCTCGTCCAAAATGGAAATGAATTATTTGTAGCTGGAGCAGTAACATACACCAATAGAGTGTACATTCCTGGGTGTGCCTGGACTCACTAAAGTTGTTCATTTTACAAGATATATAAAGGACAGGGGTTCACCCTACTGCAATCTTAACCTTTTCCCTTTCAAGTGCAGTTTCCCCTTTGGTTGTAACTAGAGTTGTGGTCTCGTTAGCATCAATATGCACCACTTCTACCATGCTATTTTTACATTTTACATGCAGATGTTTGTCTGAAGATACTAAAAGCTAACCTGTGGACAAGGACATGGATACGGATATGCATGCAAACACTGCTTCCAATGTCCCCTGCTGTGTGATCTCCTCTCTAAAGAGAATTCTTGGGTGCATTCTGTGTAATGCACTGATGAACCTCCTTAGCCCTGTCTAATCAAGTTCCAAATCGTAGAAAGTTTCTAAGTGTGTTAAACAGGAGACACCTATAAAACATCGTCAGACTTGGCACAAAGATCTTAAGAGGCGCCTGTGCAGTCAGAGATGTTGAGAATGGCACTTGTGTGGCACCCTTGTCCATGGTTTAAACCCATTATGTATTCAGGCAAACAGCCGAACCTAAAGATGGAAAGGCATTTTGTCCATTACTAATGAACCACTACGTAATAGCGCCATGACTATTCATTAATTGGAATTTGGGACAACAATATTATACCAAAAAGGAAAAAAGCTTCTTATTGCGACTAAAAGCTCCCATGAATCTTGTAATACAACTCTTTATTTAAAAATAAGAGAAATTAAGCATTTGTCTGTCTGTTCTATCCCCACCTACACTTTCTTTCATCACCTATACCTGGGGTCACCAACGGAGTGCCCTAGGTGAAATGGCACCTTTGAGTTCCTCTGGTGCCCATACAGCCTCCGAGTCCATGCTCATCACTGCCTCTCTGCCATGAGGTGTGGAAAACGATGAAAGACAACACTCTTTCCCATTTCAACTTACAGGTCTATGTGCTTTTCAAAGCTCAGATCAGCATCCGAGCAGCTGAACAGAGTGAAGCAACCAAAAGGGTGGAAGGGAAAAGGGAATGATCCGAGAGACTGGGAGAGTAAAATAGAGTGACAGGGGAGATGCAGGGGGAGAAAGTGGCATTTCATAGGAGTGAGTGAGTGAGTGAGGGAGTGAGTGAGGGAGTGAGAGAGGCGTACACACACAAGTTGGATCTAGTAAAACAGATTCTCTTGTACTGTTGTTTTTCCAAGGGTCTGCCCCCTCCCCCAGCCACCATCAAATTAAGTATCACATCTGCCTCCATTAAATGAACCATAAAAATAATAGTTCTGGTGCTTTCCAGCACCGCCATTGTTCAAAAAACATGGACACAAATTTTAAAAAACCATCAAAACTTAGGTCATCTCTGTGTCTACAGATGTGTTTTGTGATGTGTTAGTGGTTTTGGTGTCATCCTGCATAAAAATAATGATGATCCACAAATGTCCGTGCCTCGGATTAATGTTTCTGTTATGCCAACAAGCACTGAATCTATTTTGGTTTGTTTGTTTGTTTGAACAGTGCAGTCAACCAAAATAAGCTTTAATTTGATGGTAGGTTTTTTTGGAGGGTTGGGGTATAGATCTCATGTAAAATCATGCACATTCAATGTGACCTATTTTAATTCTACCAGATATGACTTTTACTCAGTAATTATAGAAAAGGAAAGAGAGTGTCTGTGCATGTGAGCGTCTGTGTGTGTGTGAGAGAGACCCAGGAATGGGGGGGTGGAAGAGAGAGAAGGAATAGGAGTGATAGTGCCTATGGTACTCCTTCAAAATTCCAAATATACCAAAGAGGACCAAAAAGGTTGCCAAAAGCTGACTACATACATACATACATATCAGGTGTGGAGGGAATATGATTGCTATTGGTTCTGTCTCTAGCAATATGCAATTAGCTTTAGGGGGGGAACTCTCAGCCTGTGCCTCTCTCTGCATGCATCCCTGTATCTGTAAAATTAATGAAGTTGCTAAATTCAGTTTCAGTTATTCATAAATGACACATTTTTATTTTTGAGTGAGACTGTCAGCGTATTACAACACCTCTACTCAGAGATTTGCACTGATTGCCTATTTGGTATTGGGCCATGTTCAAAGTGTTATCATTAGTATATAAAACATTAACAGCTTGGGACCAGCTTACTTGTGGAATTGTCTTACCCCATGTTATGGGCTCTCCACACTTCCCCACATGTATTGTTTACCCCCCAAGAGCCTTCGTCAGCAAGATCAATACTACTGATATCAATGATACACCATATTTATAGAATATATGGTCTCACCCATTTATGCCCACTCAACCACTTTGATCTGCATAACTGGCCCTGTTATATGTGCCACATAATACTCATTCTGCAGTTGTAAGAAAGAGATGAGCACCTTTACTTTGGAACTCCCTGTCTACTGACATCAGGCAGGTGCTTTCACTGTACTCTTTTTGGAGCCTGCTTCAAACACCTTTTTTAGGCAAGTCAATGCAGACATGTAGATGTTATATATGTTTTAATCTGGTTTTAGTTTATTGTCATTTTAATTAGTTTCAGATGTTTTTAACTGTCTTTTATTGATAATTTTAATGCTTTATTTTATTTTGTTAACCATTTTGAGGTTTTCATACAATAAAGATATAAATCTTGTTAAATAAAAACAAATAAATATTTCATTATAACCCAATTTTGTTGTGAGCCACTTTGATTTGTTAATAACAAAGCAGCATTGAAATTCTTCAAAGAAGTTTTCTAAACAATAAGCACCAGAAATCCAGAGTTGCTGCAATTCTATTTGTGCTTCCTTCTTTGTTGGTTGCTTGGATTTTTCTCCCACTTTTTTTCTTGCAATTAAACACTTTCAGCTATATAGATGCTTGAAAAGATTGAGGGGTCCTTTATATATACTACTTACTGCAATTCATGTGTTCATTAATTGCACCTAGTCTCCAGTAAGAGTTTGTTTATTCTGAAGTTTTTATAATGGGAAGAGCAGGACTGGGTGCTTATTGCTAAAGGTGAAATAAATAAATAAATAATTTAAAATGATCTGAAAAATGGCTACCCTTTACTCTTTTAAAGCACTCACTATACCCACAATTTCTTCTTTTTCTTCATTACTTGATGGGAAAGGATGAAAATAGCCCTAGAGGAACAGAAACATTGCTGCTTACACTACAGTTAGCTAGTCGGCTGACTGGACACCTAAGCTATATAACTCAGGCCTAATTTATGATTTTCTCCAATATATGGAGTTCAGTGCGAAGCCTTTTCAGGGTTTCTGGACAGAAAAATAAACCGAGCAACCAGTAAAAAAATCCAATTGATTTCCACAATTGTTTTGAGTTGCTCAGTTTGCCCTTTATATAGCAGCCAGTGTAAAAAAATCCCTTGATTGTGCAACAGGGAGGAAAATCTAAAGGCCAGGATCAGGACTCTCAAGGAGGCATTTACAAACATACCCTACAGTATTTATTTTTTCCCTGCTCTTCCTTAAACTTGTAATATGTACAAGTTTGTTTTTCAGGTGGAATCTAAAACGGAGTTACCTAATGCAGCATCGAAGTCAAGCTCAGGAGCTCACTGTCTTTATCAATGTTTTTATCATGTCCCAGGCTATGGTCTGAAGGCACATGAGGCCACCACCTTGATGAAGCTAAGCAGGTCTGGGTCTGGTCAGCGCCTGGATGGAAGATCGCCTGGGAACCACATGTATGCCGCCTTGGATTCCATGGCAAAAGAAAGGGTATAAATGTAACAAATAAATAAATAATAAAAGTAGTTCAGTTCATGAAAAATGTGAACACAGGGACAGACCACAGGTGACAGGGGACTATAGCTATAGACAAAGTTAAGATTTTGAGCCTGGTATTCCTGAGGATCTCTCAAAAAAGGGTGAGACAATTCAACAGATTAACCTTCATTCGTGGAAATCCCTGGATTAGGGATGTGCTAGAATTCCACCCAATGCAGAATTGCTACCAAATTTTCCATTAATTCACTTATTGTTAATGTCCGATGATTGGATTTTAATGTAGTGAATTTCTGCTATTTTTGAAAATGGATTTTTTTAAAAAAAATCCACCTCTAAAATATTGAAAAGACAATAATGCTCGGGAAAACAGAAGGGAGTAGAAAAAGAGGAAGAACAAACAAGAGTTGGACTGATTCCATAAAGAAAGCCACAGACCTGAACTTACAAGATCTGAACAGGATGGTTCATGACAGATGGTATTGGAGGTCACTGATTCATAGGGTCACCATAAGTCATAATCAACTTGAAGGCACATAACAACAACAAGCAACAAAGAATGGCAATTTATCTGTATTTCCTTTCAAAATTTTATTTCCTTCAAAATATTGATCTATCCTTTTAAAGTATTTTTTTCACAATAAAAAACAGGTAAGTAAAAGCAGTGACTAGCAGATACATAACAAACTCGAATCAATGCCAGCCTGTTAGGTTTAAGTAATCTTTTGAACTGGCACCAGCTAATGAATCCCATTCCTACTCTGGATGGAGGAGTGAAGGGAAAGGTCACTGCCTTTCCCTTTTCCTGGCCTGGCCCTTACATATTTTCCACCAGTGGGGGGGGGGATTGGCTGACACTATGTGCCCTTCCCCCACCCCATAGTGCCCCAACCTAGAAATGTGGCTGCCCCACCTAACAAGGCATCTGGTTGGCCATTGTGACAACAGAACACTGGATTAGATAAGCCACTAGCTTGATCCAGCAGGCTCTTTGTCTTGAGCCATGCTAGCCAGGGGTGGCCAATGTACAGAAGACTTGGACTGGGACATCCCAGCCAGGGAAGGACCCAGCGAGTGTCAGGATGTCGAAGCAGCCCCCGCTCTGGGCACTGACAGGCAATCTCCAGCCTCCCAGCCACCTCCCCAGAGAGGGACCCCTAGACCGGCCCCTTACTCCTCCTCTGCCACCGCCAGACAGCTCTCCCCACATTGAAGGAGAAGACAGGACTGATGCCGAGACCCCACCTTCGCCCAGGTCCAGGAGGCGGATGCAGCAGCAAATTCAACAAATCCAGTTCAGGAGGAGTTCGCAATTACCGGCCTGCCTCCAACTGTGACTCAGGGTACATGCAAGCGGGGGAGCACCCAGCCCTACTTACGCTGGGCAAAGGGGGAGTGTTAGTTGTTGAGTCAATGTCTTTATGCTGCCACGTTGTGCCTAGTTAGTTAGAGAGGGATGCTGAGTTCTAATAAGCCGTAGCTAGATTCATAAAGCGCACTGAACTGAAACGTTCTCTTACTTCAATAAAAGAAAAAGCTATAGCTGTGTCTGAAGAGTTCCTTGAGCTCGGGCCGGACACTCTTCTTACGTTCTTAGATGAATTAAGAATTGGGACCTACACGTGAAAGGGACTCTGGTTCTCCATTTGGTGGAAAAGGATGGATCATTCCAACACATGGGTTTAAAACAGGATGGATGCATTGCTTCCTTCCATTATCTCCTCCACTCTGCTGATACTGTGGTGCATTTGGTGAGAAAACCAAAGTTAGCATTTCAATCAGTTTACATTGTTCCCCACAATTGAGATTGACCTCACAATCCTTCCTGAAATAGGTTGGGCTGAAGTAGGATGCAGCATGAAGAGAGGGCTAACTACAGATGGTATTAAACAGGGTTCCTTGATGCCATCTGCTCTCCTAAGCTTTGTGTACAAGACTTTAGGCCAGAATAGTCATAATTTGTAAAATACTGTAAATGTCAAATGAATAATAGTTAAATATCACAAACACCACATACGAAGTAGGATTATGACATTAAGGAGCTACAATCATGTTGACAGAAAACATACATTTACTCACTCCTGAAAGGGCACAATCTGTGGCTGCTTAGGCTGCTTTATTTTCCCAGGGATGTTGAACCTATAAAACCCGTTAGTTTGTTTTTGTCCCCTCACACAAAGCAGAAATCAGAACTGCTGTGGCTTTCTTCTTGAACTCTACATCCATACAGAAAACATCAGGGATCAAATCCAAATGTCGAAAGTGTGTTCCGGTTCCTAGCCTTTCTTTATTACAAGAACAATAATGCACAAAAATGACATTCCTACTTAGCTATCATAGGCATCCATATGCATTACAGCTGGCAAAATTTAAAAAGATTGTTCTTTCTAGGAAATAATACCAAAATTCTGGTTCCTTTTAAAATATCATAGCCCCCCCCCCGAGTATTCAGGAGAGCAGAGGATCAGTATGGAAATAAGAAAATGGTGCCAGAAAAAAATCTTGGCACTGATTTACTATGCATCTCAAGAGAGATATCCACACAGGAGAAAATGGACGCACTGTAAAAAGAAGACTTCTTCCCTACTACCCTCTTTTTAACAATCCTTTTGTTTTCACTAATTCCACATCATAAAGCAAGTAAACACTAATATCTTGCAAAAACAGTTTTTTCTAATGAGCAAACAAGCTGTAATATGAATCAGTTGTCCCAAAGTGAAAATCAGTTTAATTGGATTTTGACACATGAAATGTATTTATTAACTCAATATCATTTTTTTTCATTTTTGCCCAGTAACGAAACTAATCACAGTGCCAATGATAATTGCAAAGCCCCATAACTGGATTGAAATAATGTATCTAGCATCATTTTCTAACAATCCCCTTCCCTCCAGATGTTATTTGACTCCAGCTCCCTTCAGCTGCAGCCAGCATGGGCAATGGTCAGGGATGACGGGAACTGTAGTTCAACAACCCCTCAAGGGCCACAGTTTCCCATCTGTACCCTAACACCTGCAAGCTACAAGGAGGTTGTGCTGATCCTTCTGTTAGTGCTCAATAGCTCAAGTGGCAGACAGGTGATCAGCAGGATCAGCATGCATGTAGCAATCCAAATAAGTGATTGATCAAGAATTGTTGCACAATATCCTGCTGGCTCTGTAGATCTTTTTTTCTTGGTACTGCTTCCTACACTTCATGTTAAATGCTAAGTCATACAACTAACGGTGTGTGAACTTGCTAGCTAAATGAAGCCTTGTTAAAAGAAAAGGTTTATTGTGCTATTTCAGAAGCACTGCTCAAGTATACAGCACGAGAGAAAAGGTAGTTTGGCAATCATTTTTCCAATCACGCACTGTGAATATACATGAATTGTATTTTTGTCAATACCAAAGTATTAATTGATCATTCTGTGACACTGTATTGAGATAAGAATATTGATTCACATTAAATCTGTTTTTCCTGAAGCCATACCTCCCATTCTCAAAAAATACATTTTAACGGGGATATAAAATTTTTTAACAGCTCAACAACCACACAACTTGACAGGGATAAACGTGCTCTAATCAAGGAAAAGGGATGCTCAATAGCTATGATGCTTAGGATTGCATATAGGCCTTTTCCATTTTGAATAAAGATCATGGCACTCCAATTTTAAATGAATTCACAATGTCTGTAAGAATACCAGTATCACTAGAGAGGTCAAAAAGAATTTTGAGCCTCTGCACACTAATGAGGATACATCAAGCGATATGATAAGGAGCACTAAGAGGACAGAAATGTGACTTTATGTAAAAGCAGACATCCAGAAACTCTTAAGAAATAAGTACGTTTATTGTTGCCCTCAAAACGTCTCTTCAGAGATCACATTGTGGATAACAGAAATGACAATGATAATCAATAAATTCTACAGAGTAATAACATAAAATGATTTTTTTATATTTGGTCATCAACACTTTATGTCTTGATGTCACAGAGAGAACGCTAAAATGTGACTACTTCCTACCTAGGCCAAACTATTTGTTATATTAATCATGAGGTTTGAACTTACAATAGCCAGTGCAGTGGCCTGATCTGGATGGCAACCCTGGCATAGGGGTTGGATCACTTTAACCCTTTGCTCCTCCCCCCATGGTCCATCCAGATCAGGGCCACTATGCCTGCTAATGGCATGGGATGTGGGAGGTCCCATTAATTTCAGTGGGAGCCTTTCCATGATACAAAGAACAGGTTCCCCACCCCAGGATTTGAATTCCCCTTCCACCCCTCACACCAGGGGCCCAATCTGGACCTGTGTCTGCAATTTAATAAAGAAAAATCCTTAAATTTTTTAATGACAAGCATGATTAATTTAAAATATAACCTGGGTGAAAGGCAGAGGGATTAAGCAATTTCTTAAACCCTTAATGCAGCCTTGCAGCACAGGGCATGTAACTCAACTCCCAGGGTATTTTGTGTATGTGTATATATACACACACACACACACAAACTAACACAGCATTAATCATGGAGACAATAGCACTAAAATAATATCTGAGAAAATTAATCAAAGAAAAAGCTTTTAAGAACAGTCATATTTTGACCAGACACCTGAAATAATAATAATGCTGGGGCCTAGTAAACCTCCAGGGGGAAGATATTCCAGGAAGTGGGTGCCACTACTAAAAAGTCCCTGCTTCTAGTGGCTCCCTGCCTTATCTCATTCACAAGATATAATGAGATAATCTGAGGCACCTGGAGCAAGGCCTCTGATGTTAAATGGATCTTGTGGGGAGGAACATATGAAAAAATACAATCCTCAAGCTTTCCAAAATATTGTTCTGTGTTATATTTGTACATGAGAGTCAGATAGTTCAATATTTTTGTGGAGTAGAACATGTTTTGGATTTATTTACAAAGATATATCTTAATGGATTAGGAGAGTGAAAGTATGTAATCCTTAATGCTCCTTCTTTGAGCCAGAAACAGTAGGCATGCTCAGGTGAAGGGTTAAATTGGGGGAATGGGGAGAGGCATACATGCAAGACCTTCCTTCAACATTTACAGGTGTGTGGGCTCCTCTTCAAACTTCTGCACAATTAGCACAAAGGTCTGAAAAGGATTTCTAAGCATGTTCTGATTGAACAGGGCTCCCAATCACAAGCAGGCTTCTAAGTATGTTCAACTAACTGCACAATGGTCTGAAGAGGAGCTCATGTGACCTAGGACATTATGAGCAGGGCTTGTTTCCTCATATTCAGGTGAACGCCTGAACATGCCTACTGTGTTGTGGCACCAGGAAGACATGAAGCTATTCATCTAATTGTTCACTGTCCCTGAATAAGGTGCTGATTGTATTCCTGCTCTAAAACCACAGAAACCTGTCCTATACATAATTTGTCAACCACATCCTCTCTTAAAATAATGTACATTTTCTCAGCTATCCATCAAAAGTTAATTCAGTTTGGGTTTTCTTTAACAAAGGCCTTGCCATTGCCTCTTTTAGACCCAATAAAACACCTCCCTCTGTTCAAGAAGAATTGACCACTTAGCCAGTCCACCTCTGGAAGCTTTTATACACTAAGAAGGACAAGGGTTGAGGATGCATGTGGTAAGCCTTACTACTCCAAGAATTATGAACACATCCTTGAGTTCCACAAACTGAAAAATATCCATAACAATGAGACAAAGAAGTATCAAAGCTACAGAAACTGGATCTGTAGTTCTGTTGCCACGAAGAGTTGAGGAGGTGGCTGCAGTGATGAGAATGCCCTAAGGGGGAAGCAAAACCATAGCAAACTGCATGTAGTTCTCTTTGGATGTCCAGTGCACACCACTGAATTTACATACTTTTTCACTGACTGCAAAAACAGTTCTGCGTATCTATGTAAGCTTTATCCCTCTTTGCAAATAATCCGTAGGATAATTTGTAGTCACAATTCTTCATTTATATTCATAATGAGAGGATTTTTTTCAGAAGTGCATATCCTACACTTTAGAATAATTTAATTGTAAATAATATATTGAAATAATGAACAAAGGAAATTGCAAGGGTTCAGTTATGTATTCTAGCACACAGGGACTTCATATCCATTTGGCTTAAAAATTTCACACCTCTGTAATGAACCTAAATCTACATCTAGTGATGTCAATGGGAAGTTACGGAAGACACCAACAGAAGCAGTTTCCTGTCCTACCCTTTAATTCTTCGGGGAATCATAAATTTAAAAAAGTCAGCCACCTGCAAGTTCTGAACAGAGAGCCATTCCCTAATATTACACAACAATAACTAAATATGAACAATTTATTTTTAAGCTGGACACCACACAATTTCTAAATTTACACAGAAGAGACATCAGTACCATACCGTACAATTATTTGCTTCTCTATTTAGTTACAGTTTAAAATAAAAATTATACATGCTTTATGAATGCCACACTTCTTATTGTTAAGATTCTTGTGGTGTTTATCCATGGCAAAGACAGCTTACAAGTACTTTTTATCGTATGAGAATGCTGCATTGATTTGATATTAATAGAGCTTTCATTTTAGCAGGTAATAATTATTTGATCTGTTTTCAGACAGAATTGTCAATGTGAAAATATGACCATAACATGCATTTAAAAACAAGGGAGGTGTAATACACACTGATAGATCCAAGTTATTATGGCCATATGCTGATGATGTAGTAAGACATAAGCATGGACCTACCGTGAATGACCTGCTTGCTAGTGCGTGCTGCTGAATCAGTTCCACTGTGTGTCTCTTCCAGCACAAATGGGAGCAACAACTCATGAGCTGTGGCTTACTACGATGTCAGCTTGTGGTCTGTTATTCTCCAAACAGCCTACAATATGAAGCTAAGGTTCATACTTGGCTTTCCAATTGTGGCTTGCTTAGAAAAAATAAGCCGCAAGTGCTGGTTTGGACTGAAGTCCAGATTCGTGATCTGTTGTTTCTACTCATGTAAGGGGTGAAGCACAGTGAGAGTTATTCATCCACATATGGCCTGTGCACAGTTACCCACTATACTGTATTTCAGTAAGACATTTTAAAGCTCAAATAACTGTGCACTGTCTCTGAAGAAAAAGCGTTTTATCGTTTCATAAAGAATAATTTTGCCAAGTGTTATTACCAATTTATGGTTTCATCCAAGGAATTAGCTCAACTATGCAATTTTGTAAGGAAATTATATGGTCAACCCTGGAGCCTTGAAGATCATTGTACCACATCAATTTATTTTGTTTAAATAATAAATTAATCAATGGATTTTGCCTAATAAGAAATAATGCTACGTCAGTTGCCATTGTCTCATCACAGCTACAGCAGCTTGATAGAAACTAGCTGTTCGATGATAGCAACATATCCAATTTGTCTGGAGATGACTGATCATGTATTATCTTTGAGCTAATCTGTTATTATCTGAAAGACTTATTCTGGACTTCTCTGTATGGTATTGAACACCCTTTGCTGAGCAGAAGCCCTGTCATTTATAAGTGGGATTAATGTTTTACTTTTTTTTTTACTGAAGTTATGTTTTTATAATGACCTTCCTAAAACATTCTGCAAAATTATGTGACTTGATCATTTAAGCTGCCAGGTACTGAAATAAAAAATCAAGCCATTCCGCACCCACCCACACACACAAAAATATTAGGCAATTCAAGGTAACAAAATACAAAACAATTTTCTTTGATATGTTCACTATCTGGATTACAGTTAATGGAAACAAAGTGAGTACCAGCATATTAAGGAAGCAACCAAGTATAACAGCTGGCTTCATGCACAGCGTGAGTCATGTCATAATAGCAGGATATGCCAGAAACATTAAGGAACACACTGCAGAAGATCCTGACTGGAACTTCTGAGCACAGGAACAACAAGAGGAAATTATATAAAGGATGACAATAATGTAGTAGGAGAGTATTTGATCAGAAGACAAGTTTCTAGTCCTGTCTTTAATAATAAATTAAGAGCTGGAAAAGCTTATTATTGTTGTTACGTGCCTTCAGGTCCATCATGACTTATGGCGACCCTATAAATCAGCGAGCTCCAATAGCATCTGTCGTGAACCACCCTGTTCACATCTTGTAAGTTCAGATCTGTGGCTTCCTTTATGGAATCAATCCATCTCTTGTTTGGTCTTCCTCTTTTTCTACTCCCTTCTGTTTTTCCCAGCATTGTTGTCTTTTCTATTCAATCATGTTCTCATTATGTGTCCAAAGTATGATAACCTCAGTTTCATCTTTTTAGCTTCTACTGATATTTCTGGTTTAATTTGTCAGGAATAATTCTGTTGACTTCTTAAGTGGATTGAAATCCATATTCATTGTTGTGGGCCAGTAATCTATTGTATAATCAAAAACGCAGGAATATCACAATTTTCTTATGTTACATACAGACCTTTATTTTTGTTATGTTGTATATCCATTTCAAGCTCTCCACTACATTGACAATATCTACTCCCTGGTCCATGTTAATGTCCAGTTCTGAATATGATTACCTACATAAAAACTATCCATCTGGACTCATTTTTTTTAACCCAGTGATTGCCTGCCTGACAGATATTTCTGGAAGTTCACAAGCACAGCATGGAGGTAATGGCCATCCCCCATGGTCTGTCCCCATCATATAGCACTGAGAAGATCCTGAAGATAGAAGTTCCATGTAGCTAGCCATCAAAGTTTATTCTCTATGCCCCCATTTTTTCCTTCCTACCATCTACTTCCTATTATGCCTGCATGGAAGGTACCAACTTCAACATTCTGTGAATGATTCTCTCACAACATAACTTCTTCTCTTATTGGCTATTTCTTTTTTGTTCTTTACTGAGCACATTTTCTATCTGATTACACTTTTTACCGTGTAAATATATACTTTTCCTCATCTTATTTTACATAGATCCCCTCACTTTACTTTGGAAGTGTGAGTGAAAGAAGAAAAAATGATTGAGAGAAGGAACTGATTTGGATATTAATAACAGGAGAAAGTGGCATTTCTTATGTTACCGCATAATATTAATGGTGGAAGTGAGATTCATGCAGGCTTCCTGTTTGTGCTTTCAGTGTGAGAGTCACCACTTTAGATATACTTGATATTCACAAATACAGTAGCACAACTTGCGTTTTCTGTATTTGGTACAAATCAACAGCCAATGCCAATCTAAGGAAGATGAAGTATTAGGGGGAAAAGAAAGGTAAAAGGGGCTTCCTTATTCTCTGTATTTTTCCACACAGATAGTGAAATAGAGAAAGAGTTAAAAGTTTTTCTGCTTTATAAAATTGTGACCTTACATCTGTTTCTATTCTAAAATCATCTCTTTGGAATAACTGGACCAGGTTATGTCATCACAATCCTTGTGAATCTTCAAAAACCCCATAGATAAGAAGAAAAATGTGAAAACATCATCTGTATTCAAAACAGTTGCCAACACAATGAATTTGGCTCTTCCCACCATTACCATAAGAACAGTTGAACTATGGAATTTGCTGCCACAGGACACAGTGATGACCACCAACTTGGATAGCTTTAAAAGAGGATTAGACAAATCCATGGAGGATAAGGCTACAAGCCATGATGGCTATGCTCTGACCATACACTTGGAAGCAGCATGTTTCCAGACCCCAGTTGCTGGAAATTGTGGGGGGGAGGGGAGAGTGCTCTTGTGCTGAGGTCCTGCTTGTGGGCTTCCCACAAGCATTTGGTTGGTCACTGTGAGAACAGGATACTGGACTAGATGGGCCATTGGCCTGAGCCAGCAGGCATCATATTATGTTTTTACCTATGTTTTCTTTTGGTGAAAATGCAAGGTGCATTGACTACAGTTTTAACACAGAGCAAATAAATACTGGTTAATCTATTAGTAGGGAACTAGTGACAGTTCAGGGGTTTCAAGTTTACTCAACTTTGTTAACACAGTATTTTGTTTAAGTGTATACTATGCATTTTATTCTGAGTAAAAATGTGGAGATATTTCCTTTCATGAGCAACAGCTGGAGAGAATGTGTTGGATGTATCAATCATTAGGCATTTAAACACTAATCTTATTCTACTTCCCTCTTTCTTTCGCTTGATAATTCTATTGCTTTGGCACATTATTCTCTTTAAACACAGATGAGTGCCCAGCTGGCCTTACAATTTACAATGCAATGCATGAACCCCCCCCCAATTTTGCCTAATACCAGACTTCAGAAAAAGAAAAAAATATGAGCTTTATCCACAATACTTTTTTTTTTTTTAAATTACTAACATGGGAAATATTACTTCAAGTAGTTCTTCATGGGGTGGGCAGAAAATTGCTTTGAGTAATACTATTTATCTAAAACTAATAAGGATATTATTTATAAAACATATTTTAGCAATGTATACAAAGCTTGATGAACATGCACACAGCATAAGGTATGATCTCTTGCAACATTTACATTGACCTCTCTGATAACTGATCTAATAATGACAGTGTCGTTAATGTATTAACATTAAAGGGAGGCCTTTAGCACATAGCTGTCAAGCAAACCACACAAAATTCAAAACAGTACTGTATGCATCTCCATATAGTTGCAACAACCCACATTAAACCCAACCAAAACAAGGAGACATCTCCCCTGAATGAATGTAATCTGCAAACTATATTAGGCAGCCAAATACACAAGTATCAAAATATCACAACTGCAAAGTTTTGTGTTTGTTTGTTTAGCAGTGCTCTTAGAACCTTCTCTCAAGGAAATAGCTGGTAAATTTATGTTTCACAACATAGCCTCTCTGGTTCTTACAAATTACAAATTGTTTTGGAACAGGGTGGGGCTCCACAACAATCTAAATGAATAATAATATAATAATGACCTTGACTGAAGTGGTGTTTCAGTACTGTTCATGGCATAATGATAGTAATTTAACACACTTCTAAACTGCAGCCTATTTTGTAAAGTGTTGACATACCAACTTATTCATTTCTATTCTGTTTACAAAGGGTAGATAAGTTAGGAAAGCAGGGGTTTTCTTTCTGGAGGTGCCTGAAGAAACTCTCTCAGCATTAAAAAGTAATACAAAGAAAGCTAATGAAACCACACTGAGTGATAAGGGACTCAGAGTAACAAGTATTAAAAGAGATGAATTGCATTAACCCCTGCCCTCCCCCATTATATTCACTGCCCACTGGAAACAACAACAGAATTACTAAAATCCCACACTCTCTAATGGGATGGTAATAGGATTCAGAGGCCATTAGGGTAAAGGCAATCCATATTTTACAGTTTAATAAGCTCCTGCTGAAGATGTTGCATCCTTCTTCAGAAGTCCAACAATTACCAATTTAATATTAACTAATCCTCATCCATAATCAAGATAGCAAACCTAACCTGAGCTTTCAGAGCCTGTTTCTTGTTGTGTATGCACAGAATATATATATGAGATTTTGTATTACTTGCAGTGATACTGTTTCTTACTGTCATTTCAGGGTACTTTGTCTAAGAAAGATTCCATGGTTACTGCAATAAAGATATTCAACATGTGTGGGATTATTATGTTAAAACAAACTCTGTAATCTATTTTTTGTTTAATATTTAATCTTTTTTATTTGAAAATATTTGTTTCCATTTTTACAGGATATTATAGTTATGCTTAAGAATAGACCCACTGCAATAAACGGGACTTGTTAATCACAACCAGTAGCAGACAGCACGGAGGGACTGAGCAGCTCACCTGCCTTACCTCCAATTGTGTCACAGATGCATACTGGGACGGAGAGAGGGAGCAGTGAGGTGGCAGTGAGGACAGAGTAGTACAAACATGCTGGCAGGAGTCTCGGATTGGCTCTATCCTTGCCACTGCATCATTCTTCCCCTTTGTCCCTGTATACAGTAGCAATGCAAATGGAAGGAGGCAGGTGAGCAGCGCAGCCCACCACAACATCTGCTATTGACTAACAAGTCCCATCAATTTCACTGGGCCTACTCTAAGCATCACAAAGTCTAGATCCAACCTAGCAAAGTTCTGGTTTCTTGGCTGTAGCATAAGCAAGAAAAGACATCCTTAATAGCAAAATACCCTTTGTTTCCCCTCCCACATGAAAATGCATTTATTACATTTATATCCTGCCCTTCCTCCCAGAAGAAGCCCAGTACGGCAAACAAAACACTAAAAACACTCTAAAACAGACTTTAACATATATTAAAACAAACCGTCTTTAAAAGCATATTAAAACAAACCATCTGTCATTTCATAAGATAGTTTTGCCACTGTCTTAAGATCCTGAGTTTTAAATCTCAGGGTCTTCTTTGCTCTAGGATTAGTTCATAACATATAATGACATATTCAGACATTATACTGAAGTATTCAGTGAAAGCATTCTGCTGAAATGAGAAGCAGAGAAATTGGCATCCCTGGGGTGTGCCTTCTATCAACAAATAGTATCTGAAACTCAGCTGCTCAAATGAAACATTGGAACACTGGTTCTAGAGTGCCTGACATTACAATATATTTGTCTAACATTATTGAAAATTTGCCTGGCAGGCACAATCCAAATTGGCCTATATGAATGTAGGCAAAAATAATGGCATCCCAATTCACAAGGCAATGGATCAGTGGGATTCTCTTCTAGTATATAAGAAGATAGAAATACCAATAGAATATTAAATTATAAATAATAAAACAAAAACAAGCAGGTTTACACAGACATAGCAGTTTAAAAAAAATCCCAGAGAAAGATTGTTGGTGGATGGGTAGTAGTGAGAAAAAATGCACAAACTCCAGATATTGGTAAGAGTCAAACTAAATGAGATATTGGAAATCTATGACCAGAGTTCCTGGACCGTTAAATTTATTTTAAAAGTAGCTAGGTGTGGTGCCTTGAATTGGAACCATGATGTTATGGGAAGGGGATCTTTAATCTTTTTACATTTTGCCACTTTTCCAGCACTTGTTGTAAACCGCCCAGAGAGCTTTGGCTATGAGGTGGTATACAAATGCAAAAAATAAATTTTCCAAACTGCTATTTGCCTTATTAGGGAAACATATGTACCCATATGTTTTCTGTAAAAGGGTAAAATCTACCTTAATGGGAAAGGGGGGGGGATGTACACGAAGAAAACAGAAAGTGGGAAATGGTTAAATCTTCCCTCCCCAACACCACTGGCCCAGTCCAATCCAGGCGCACCCTGCAGCCACAACTGAAATAAATTTAATCCAATAGTCCTAAATTGCAAAGATTCTAGTACTGTGCCAGTTGGCACCAATGAGAGCATTCCTCCCATTGTGAATAACAAGCATGAGGGCCTCAATTCTGTTTAGGGCTATAGTGAGGTAAAGACTTAACTCCCCCTTGCCACAGTCCCAATGTGGTTTGCCCCTCACACCAGCTACTTGTTTTAAGAAACCAACCACATAGTCAGATTATATGAGTTACACAAGTTATGTCACTCGTAATTTGGCCCTCGGACAACTTTCTAGCAGCCTGAAGTTTCTGCTCTTTGATAGCTCCATTAAAAATAAGAATGATATCCTCACGAATGATGGCTTATTCCTACAAGTTGTTCTATAATGAGCTTATCAGCAGCATCAAAACACAGAGTTTAACAAAGTCAGACAGATTTCTGGTGAATGTTTCCACATTCAAACCCTCTGGAAAGCCTCTATATTTTGTATTCCTTTGTCTAAAGTGATTTTCCAACTGCTCATTCATCAGCTTCTCTCTCACAAGCATCTTGATGTCTGGTGCTTAAGAAACAGCCAAATTAGGCTGTATTTGCAGCCATGGCACTTTTTTTTGGCTATGAACAGTATCTAAATAAATCAGTTCAATTAGGGATACAACTCCTTTTTTATATTCCTTCTGAAAGTCCACTATTTCAAACAGTGTTAACCTTTCCAGTCTTTATTAGGATCCTTACCCACAGTTCTGATAGGGTTCAGAGACACAACAAAGACTTGATTTGAAATCAGGTCTCTGCTGTCAGTTCTAATTTCTCCTTAAAACTGTATTTTTTAGAACTTTCTACAGGTGGCTTTCTGACATTATATAAACCTTAAATGTAAAAAAAAAATTCCTGGGAGATTATAGGTATGGGGTAAATTGGAGAAGGTGGGTAAGGTATCTTGGGCAATGATGTTACCATGTACTTTCTTTAAAAACAAAAATTATTTGTGTTGTCAAAAGAATAGTTTTGCTCAGTTGAAGTTAGAATGGTTACATTTACATTCAGAATTTCTGAACATATATTATAAAACATGACACAAAACAAGAACATTTAGCTGTTTGAGGCATGTTCGGTAGATTTGTTATAAGCATTTCTCAACATTGTTAAGTAACATAATTTGTTACAGATAAATAGATAATTATTTTATCATAAGCATTTTAAGTTAAACAGAAAGATATATGAGAATGGAAAAATAAAGCTATCACAGTGAAAATCTAAATTCATCCTTATAATGTTGACATGGCTGCTAAACCTGGCATCAAGGATGCTAGAAGAGCTGAGAGAAAACTGCACATATATATATCCTTCATACATAGTCATTGCTTAAATGATCAGCCCATTAGTTTCTTACATTGCTGTATTATTTTTTAAAGGCATGCATCTCCCTCTATTTCCTTAAGATATGACATATTGCAATTATAGGACTGTTGTAGATTAATTGATATAAGTGCTACACCTAAGATGGTCTTCCTCACTGATGTGGATCTTGGTAGTTTTAACAAGAATATATTATATTGATTATCTGTTTATAGGATAATAACGGTTATATTATGTGAAGTGCTAATCACAACTCTTCTGACATCTGTGAAAGCTAAAGGTGCTTAATTCTGTACAGGAGGTATTGGCACTTCATGCCACGGAGCAGTAAATGCAGTGTTTTTGGTCTATAATACCCAATGCCAGAGATATTGATATTACTAATGATAGTATAAGACTAAGAAATGTACTCACATAAAGTCAGATGATACTACATGAGATATTCCCCTTGTCATTTTTATTTTACAAAGAACTTTGGGGAATAGAAGGTGGCAACATTTATTTATTTGTTTGTTTGTTTCATTTATATCCCACCTTTCTTTTCATGATAGAAACCCAAGGTGGCTTACATATGGTTTCCAGGTGGTCTCCCACCCAGGCTCTGACCCTGCTTAGCTTCAGCAGGAAGCTGGCCTTATGTGCCTTCAGACCATACCTGGGACCTAATTACTATAATTAGTAATTATAATTTTCAGTTAAGAAGACCTAATAACCCTTTTTAGTCAATATTGATTTTTTAATATTTTCTTGAATATCCATCAACTTAGTTTTTCCAAATTCATCATATTTGGCACCAATCTGTTTGGGGAAAATGGACTGATATCATGCTTACTTGGCCTGGTTCTAATGACACACCATCCACCAAGCAGAGGATCTGGAACTTGGTGCTGAGAAAGAAAAAAGCCTTCCTCCCACCACACTACAAAGGGTAGCACTATAGAAAATCTGGTTCTGATTATTTTTCCACATCAAATGACACTCACCTGCTTTGTACTTTGATCACTCACAAATATATACCATACCTGGAATGAGATTTTATCATGTTGTGCTCCAAAGCTATTTTGTCAGCTTGTCAGGCAAGTTGAGCTAAGTCACCTGCACTTATTACATAACAATATGGCAAAGTCCTACTCAAAACCCTTTCCAAGTGTGTGGCGGGATGTTAAGTTGCTATCAGGTCAACCTACCACAAAGGCTGTAGCATAAAATCAATAATAATATAATTCTATGACTACACATCAAATAAAGCAAAGAAGAAATCGATTCAGCAGTGATATTTCCTAAATACTATCAAGCTTTCTAAGTACTGACATTTGTTCTGCCAAATTTGTTGTCCAAACTTTTGTTCTCCCAAAATTTTAAGAAGGTGTCAAGAATATGCATGGATATTTAAGAACATAAGAACATAAGAAGAGCCTGCTGGATCAGGCCAGTGGCCCATCTAGTCCAGCATCCTGTTCTCACAGTGGCCAACCAGGTGCCTGGGGGAAGCCCGCAAGCAGGACCCGAGTGCAAGAACATTCTCCCCTCCTGAGGCTTCCGGCAACTGGTTTTCAGAAGCATGCTGCCTCTGCCTAGGGTGGCACAGCACAGCCATCACGGCTAGTAGCCATTGATAGCCCTGTCCTCCATGAATTTGTCTAATCTTCTTTTAAAGCCGTCCAAGATGGTGGCCATTACTGCATCTTGTGGGAGCAAATTCCATAGTTTAACTATGCGCTGAGTAAAGAAGTACTTCCTTTTGTCTGTCCTGAATCTTCCAACATTCAGCTTCTTTGAATGTCCACGAGTTCTAGTATTATGAGAGAGGGAGAAGAACTTTTCTCTATCCACTTTCTCAATGCCATGCATAATTTTATACACTTCTATCATGTCTCCTCTGACCCGCCTTTTCTCTAAACTAAAAAGCCCCAAATGCTGCAACCTTTCCTCGTAAGGGAGTCGCTCCATCCCCTTGATCATTCTGGTTGCCCTCTTCTGAACCTTTTCCAACTCTATAATATCCTTTCTGAGATGAGGCGACCAGAACTGTACACAGTATTCCAAATGCGGCCGCACCATAGATTTATACAACGGCATTATGATATCGGCTGTTTTATTTTCAATACCTTTCCTAATGATCCCTAGCATGGAATTTGCCTTTTTCACAGCTGCCGCACACTGGGTCGACATTTTCATCGTGCTGTCCACTACAACCCCGAGGTCTCTCTCCTGGTCAGTCACTGCCAGTTCAGACCCCATGAGCGTATATGTGAAATTCAGATTTTTTGCTCCAATATGCATAATTTTACACTTGTTTATATTGAACTGCATTTGCCATTTTTCCGCCCATTCACTCAGTTTGGAGAGATCTTTTTGGAGCTCTTCGCAATCCCTTTTTGTTTTAACAATCCTGAACAATTTAGTGTCGTCAGCAAACTTGGACACTTCACTGCTCACTCCTAATTCTAGGTCATTAATGAACAAGTTGAAAAGTACAGGTCCCAATACCGATCCTTGAGGGACTCCACTTTCTACAGCCCTCCATTGGGAGAACTGTCCGTTTATTCCTACTCTCTGCTTTCTGCTTCTTAACCAATTCCTTATCCACAAGAGGACCTCTCCTCTTATTCCATGACTGCTAAGCTTCCTCAGAAGCCTTTGGTGAGGTACCTTGTCAAACGCTTTTTGAAAGTCTAAGTACACTATGTCCACTGGATCACCTCTATCTATATGCTTGTTGACACGCTCAAAGAATTCTAATAGGTTACTGAGACAGGACTTTCCCTTGCAGAAGCCATGCTGGCTCTGCTTCAGCAAGGCTTGTTCTTCTATGTGCTTAGTTAATCTAGCTTTAATAATACTTTCTACCAGTTTTCCAGGGACAGAAGTTAAGCTAACTGGCCTGTAATTTCCGGGATCCCCTCTGGATCCCTTTTTGAAGATTGGCATTACATTTGCCACTTTCCAGTCCTCAGGCACGGAGGAGGACCCGAGGGACAAGTTACATATTTTAGTTAGCAGATCAGCAATTTCACATTTGAGTTCTTTGAGAACTCTCGGGTGGATGCCATCCGGGCCCGGTGATTTGTCAGTTTTTATATTGTCCATTAAGCCTAGAACTTCCTCTCTCGTTACCACTATTTGTCTCAGTTCCTCAGAATCCCTTCCTGCAAATGTTAGTTCAGGTTCAGGGATCTGCCCTATATCTTCCACTGTGAAGACAGATGCAAAGAATTCATTTAGCTTCTCTGCAATCTCCTTATCGTTCTTTAGTACACCTTTGACTCCCTTATCATCCAAGGGTCCAATCGCCTCCCTAGATGGTCTCCTGCTTTGAATGTATTTATAGAATTTTTTGTTGTTGGTTTTTATGTTCTTACATACCAAGAATGTTCTTGCATACCAAGAATGAAATAATTGGGGGGGGGGGAGAATATGCAATGTAATGAACGTAATATAATGACAACTTATGTTTCTGTAATAGTCTCTCTACACGTATGAACATGTATCAGTCACTTGCCCAAAACAAATGGTGTACATTCCTTTGTGCATCATGACAAATGTTATTGTATTTCATCTGGGTCTTTCTTAACTCTGATTATTTCATTTCATTTTTTATGTTTATAGTATTTTTGGCTTTTCTAAGATGATGAGAACCAGTTTGTGGACTCTCCAGGCCCCAATGAAAACAGCAGAATAACTGCCCATTTCTTACATTCTACTGACCTCTAGAGACTATGTGTGATTATATATTGATATATATGCACACATTTGTGTATAATCATAAATATCAGATCAAAAGGAATTTAGGCATACATTTACACACTATAAATGTGAAGTAATATACACACACTTCCTAAATACACTAAGGCAAGACAACACTTATAAACATTAATTCTCTTCTACAGTAGGAGCAATATAAGAATCTCCTATGGGAAACAAACTCTGTATATCTGGAAACTCAGCAATATATTGATTAGCAGTTTAACAAATTATTTGACTTCACTTACCAACTATATGTTTTACACTTTTAAGAATTAAGGTATTCTCAAATTGTATTAACCATTTCTTCAGTGTATGAAATATTTTCTGAGTAAAAGGAATATGTGTGAGATATATAACAAGTAGTTGTCAGTGCTTTTTAGACAAGGTAAGATACTGTGTCAGTCTCTGCCGTGATGCTTTGATGGCATCTGCGGAAGACCCTTACAGTGTGGTATCAATTATTAACCAAAGAGAAACAGTGAGAAATGTCAGTAAGAGATTCTATGGCATGCCCATAATACAGTCTTACCAAAGTGAAGTTTGATATCCATAACTATCTGGGGATGTAGGTCAGATTATATTTCTACACTTGTACTAAAAGCCAGACTATATTTCTACACTTGTACTAAAATATATACAATAGATGTTCTTTTGTATATGACAAAATTCCAATTAGGTAAATAAAAATGTTCAGCTAAAATGCATCACAAATGAATATGATGAATATGTTTTTACAAATTCAAATGTATGTTCTGTTGAAGCATATGATTAACACAAATTCTGAACGCTAGCAAACCATGTTAATAAATTTCCACTACAATGCTCTGAAATTTACCAATGCATTGTTCAACATGATAAACACTATCACAAAAGAAAACAAAAAACATTCATTAGTGTTTTTTCCATATTAAAACAACTGGATTCTAGTAGTTCTAGATTTCATAATACTTTTCTTTGCATCAGGTTGTTACAAAGTTTTACATCATACTGAACATTGTAATGCATGATGTAAATTTTGCATGACCTATGAGCAGCTGTGAGATGCCTGCAGAATAAAAGTTTAGTGAGAGCAATACAAATTGAAAATGTTAACTGAATCTTAAAACCTTTAAGATTGTCATATTTGGATGTCCAAAAACCTTCACAGATGTACAGAAACACTCCCAAAATTGAGCTAATACTCAAGTGTTTAAAAACAAGTTTTACTTTTTTAAAAGCTCTTAATGAAAAAAAATCCTTTCAGGGTTGCCTTTTAAACATCCATTTTAAAAAGCCGTTGTGTAAAGCATGAGTGATAGGAGCACTACACTTCTTCTGAAGGCATAACATGACAATTTAAAACAGAAGAACCTAAGTTTTATACACGCACCCCTTAAAAATCATACAGCACAATCCATGGGGAAGCCCCACTTGAATGAATAGGTACAGAACAGTATCAGGAACATTATGTGGCTAGATTCCTATGTATCTATGCCATTTAAAGCCTAGAATTTATGTTCCATGCATTATGTATTAGCATTAATGATAGAAAGTCATCAACAGCTGTGTTATAGATATCTCAATGTATTTCTGAAACAAGATCCTGAATAAAGTTATATTTTGATCTGTCTGATACAGAATTAAATAACTATCACTAGGCCTTGATTTTTTTCCTAGTGAATGTGAGAACATTAAGCATGCAAATAAAAATAAATATTCAGGATTTCATCATGCCAATACGTAAATAATTCTCACTTTTACCCTAGCAAGTTTTCCATGAACTTGTAATGTAGGACAACTTCAAGAAGTGTATTATAAAAGTCACAAAAACATCTGAAAGCGAAACAAATCAAAGTACTTTCTATTCTAATACTTGAAATCTGCATTTGTCACATTATTTTATAACATTTAGAGAGACAAAAAAGCCATCTCTATACATCTTTCTATAAAACTATCCCACATATTTTTATGGGACAACACCAAACCAGAAATTTACTTCAGGGTAAACCTAGTTTCAATACAAATGCCCTGTCCATATATATGCAAGCTGAATCATTACCAGGGTTTTTTTTAAATTAAAACTATCATCCTGCAATTGTGCATATGAAGATATAGAGCTGTTAAAAAGGTCTCACAGAGATAATATAAAAAGCTATAAAACAAATAGTTTTGATATTTGTAATCCCCATATGTTTCAAAGTGCTCATAGTTTAATTAAGACATTTTAAATATATTCATTATTAATTTTTCAGTCTAGTATAATAGAAAAACAAAGGCCTATACACATGCAAGAAGATGGTATCTGTGATTCAACAGCTTATTAATCCAAGGAGTTAAATCCAACAAGTTCTTGAAAGCTGTTAACTACACAGAGCCAGGAATCACAAAGTATGGCTTAGAAAAGCAACATACTATTATATTTAAATATCCGGTATCTGTTCTATATTTAAAACAATTCTTCACTGTTTTGATTCTGATGGTTTCGTGATCAATGCCAAAAATAAATATTCCCACAGATAGAGGTCAGTGGTTGCCTGAAATTGCATCAGTAAGTGGCTGTATACTAAAACTCTCTGGGTTTGCTCTGTCATGTTATCACTGATTATAAGTACAGGAAAGAGTTGCAGCATAGGACACCACAGTATGCACTATACAAATTTCCCCTCTATCCACTTAAGTTACTCTTTTTCATTATGAAATCCAGCTTTTGTTTCTTACTCCATTTTATGTTCCATTGACAATACTGTAGTGTCATTTGTAAAACTCTTGGATATAGATTCTTTCTATTAGTAACTGATGCTTTCTGATTGTTTTACAGATTACTCTGTTAAGCACTGATGATTTACCAGGAAGACAACTGTCAGTGAATTTCAATTCTATTAATTTAATGGCTGCAAATTTTTAATTTCTTAATATTTTACTTGGCACTGGCAACCAGCGCACATTTTTATAATGAATCTGGGTACTATTCTTTTAAGAGTGTGCCATTTCAGCTCTTCTTCATAGAAAATTTGCATGTTAAAGGGCTTTAGTATTCAGTGATGAAATGTTCTGCATAGTAATGTACAGTAAACTGATTTTACAATTTAAAATAGCAGACGTGCTATGTGCCTAGCAGAACTGTGATAATTCCAGTAAGTGTGGCTGCAGCTTTAATAACACCCTATAGAATGCTATGAAAATGTAACAATCTCACATTACTCTTCAATCAGCAGCCTACATACACAGTATCAGCAATGTTTAAGATTTTTTCTTGAGCTTTTATATTCCCATTGCACTTCTTTCTCCTCCTGCCTCTTGCAACAAATAAAATGTTTCCTTTGCTCTACAGCAGCATCTACTGGATTATCTGCAAACTGCTTCAGTTCATATTAATCACACTGTTAATGTTGAGAAGGAAGTTAGCATCTATCTGCCAAGAGGGTGGGGGAGGAGAGAGCTATGAATGAAATGAAATTTTGTTTGGAAACGGAGGCTTTACTATTGCCGTTGGGTATAAACTAGCAGTGTTAGAAGTATTAGCCTTCCACATCTGTCTTTTGAGTGATATCGATTGTGCATTACTCATTACAGGTTAGCTTTTGTTTTATAAATTCTGTTAGTACAATACAAAACACTTTAAATGATTTGGTTCCACACAACTTTATTGTACAAAAGATATTATAAATCACATCCTGTATTATTTGGCTGTAATTAATATGAAGTAAAATTAAAGTAGTTAGCTTCAAAAAAATTAAAGTAGGTATAGCCACATCACCTTCCATCGGTTTAAACTGCAATAAGCCGTATACAACTTTGAATGTTTTGCAATATATTCCATTTTTTATGCTCTATCCAATCTATTTCATTTGTTTGCTTGAAATGGCAAGTTTCATACAGGGAACTGCCATATAATGGGTGTGTGCAGTTACATTTCTATACATTGATGGGGAATCATACTCCTTGGGGGGTTCAGTTCTATTAACAGAGTCATTGTGGCTCACTGTTACATGTTTTGCATAGTTTATTATACCACAAGATAAGTGATGATGTATTGTTATGTATACAAGAACAGAATGCAGTTGTAATGACACACATTTTGTTTAAAATATTAATTTTCCATGTTATTATTTGCAATACTATTGTCTACCTTCAAAATGATCTTTATTCCACGGAAAGGCACTATGGTAACTTTTTGTATACTCTCTTGCAAAAACAGTTTAATTTATTATTCTGATCTTAACGATACCTCAACTGGCTTTTAATTTTCCTCCTTTTAGTTCTTCATTGAAGAGATATCTAGATCTTAGGGGGAAGGAGGACGGAAACCAGTAAAGAATGCATCAGTTGCCAATAGAATTCCAAATATCTCTATCAAGTTGGAGTATTCTTACACTAAAAACTATTTTACACACATGCGGGAAATGCAAAATACAGATAATTACTTCAAACAAGGACTCCCAAACTGCTAAATATCCTGGCAGCTGTGAACTTTACAAGGCAATTAAGCAGTATGTGGCTGTTACATTTAATTGTGAGATTAGTTTCAGCCTTTCTATCCTACCTACCTCCCCCCACCCCTAAACATTTTAAGGGCCTAGCTATGAAACCAAGGCCATTGTATGGCACATAATTGCATTTCACATTCACCAATCCAAAGTTCAGACCTTCTGACTGATAATTAGGTTCTTTATGTGAAGCCGTTATACAGGAAGTCCTTTATTATAATCCAGGTGCACTCCTTAGCAGCACTTTCAGAGTTAACTCCATTTGACATCTGACATTAAACTACTATTGTAATATGGCAATTGCTTGCTAAATTTGGGTGCTGTTTATGTAGTTTGGTAACCTGTTTCACTGTACATGGTACTTGGTGCCTATTTATTGAAAAAGTTAGCATGCAATGGGGTGCATAAGACTTTGGAAGGTGTCTCATCATTTACCAGCTATGCTGGACAAGCATAGTCTCGCCACCATCTAGCCTGAACTCACCATGCATGCACAGTTAGACTAAACCCCTACTGGAAAGCACTTAAGATTAATTGGACAACAAACGGCAAAAAGCCTGCTACCTGCAAGGCTGCAAGCCCAGAAGCTGGAATTGTACCCTGAGATTTCCCCAAGCGCTGGATTTAACGTGTTGCCAAAGTCCTGCCTTTCACTAGAGCAGCATTTGTATTTGGTCCACACTGAATACAAAACGCAAAGAAAAGCATTCCTTGCAAATGCAGCTGCCACACAAGCCCATTTGCAATTGAATCTGTATCATGCTCCAATTCATCAACATTACTACAGGTACTTTGCATCGCAGACAAAAGAAAACTAGCACAAGATCCTCGCTACCAGCCACTAAAGATCCTTTCTTGAGTGCAAAATGACTAAAATGGATTAAGCTACTCCGCCAAACCCTCCGATTCAGGCACTTCTTACCTGCTTCGGTGGAAGCCTTCCTTCCCTTGTTAGCAGTATGAAGCATCTCTAGCCTTCCCAGTCCTTGCCACCGCTCGCAGATTGCACGGCTTCCTTTTTTCCGAGAAAATTCTTATTGAAAGTGATTAGTTTTTGTTGTCCCTTTTAAGTCCCTCCTGCGGGAAGGAGCAGGAGAGCGATGTGATGCCGCCTATTAATCTTTTGCAAGAGTGAAAAGGCAGAAAAGGAGCGCTCGATCAAACTGAGCTTCACACATGACTAAAACTCGCCCGAGAGGCTGCTAGCTCTGGCTTAAAGCACCACTAGGCGTGAGTGTAAGAACAGAGAAGAGGGGAGAGTCAATGGAATGTGACAACGTATGTGCATCAAAGACGAGAAAAAGAGAACAATGGGGGAAAGGAAGAGAGAGGCAGCGCGGCGGAGAATAAGCAGGAAAGCAATACGGAGGAGTTGCAAGGAGAGGGCTTGCAGGATAAGGCAAAGGCGTCTAGCATCTTCTGTTTACCTCTCACTGAGCATGACATCCTTTCTCCCTCACATTCAGCGCACATTCTTCTGTCTCCTAGGTTTGAAAACGGAGCCAGAGTCACCATGTGTGCTGCTCTCACCTCGCGGGCATTTCCCTGTGCAGGGATAAGCAGGCACAACAACAATTCGTCCTAGAATACATTTGCATGCAATTTTCGTTCACATGTTCGTTTGAACTGCCTCCCCACCTCCCTCTAAAAGTGAACTGCTAATTTCTACCTCAATTTACAATGAGGTTTAACTGGCAGATGGAACTCTACTTATAACTACTGACAAACTGCCACGGGTAAACAAAAGCCTGAACAAATGCTTAATGCTGCTAATTGAATTTGCACTGTAACAAAAAAAAAAAATCACTGCTATGGCAGACATTTTCCTCTGTTGTTCACACTGTTATTTTTATTTTGTAATAAAGTGGTGGTGGGGAGTTGTGATTAAGAAACAACAATATGCCAAATCACTCAACCATTAGATTGGATTTAGAATTGAGAAATCTGAATACCAATTTAATCTGAGAACTAGATTTAGAATTTCAGCTTTGTACCATAAACTACATTCCAAAATGTGAAATTCACATTTACAGCAGATTCCTATACCTATACTGAAACTAAAGAACACACATAAATAGGGGTACAGAGCAACAGCTGGTAGCCCACATTTCCTGTCTGCATACCAACCTGCAGTTATAGGGCAGGTTGTTGAACCAAAAAGCTGGTTCATTCACACATGTTATTTTTAGGGGGGAAACACAAAGGGCCTTGCTGGATCAAACCAAAGGCCTTCTAATCTGGCACTGTTTCCCTCCCCAAAATATAGTTCCTACTCAGTCACCACCAGTTCAGAACCCATTAGAATGTGTGTGAAATTAAGATATTTTTGTCCCAGTATGCATCACTTTACACTATCTTACACTGAACAGCATTTACCATTTTACTCCCTATTCACTCAGCTTGCAGAGATCCTTCTGGACCTCCTCGCAGCAATCCCTTTTTGTTTTAACCACCCAGAACAATTTAGTATCATGAGCAAATGTGGCTAAATTTTGATACTTTAAGAACAAGTTTAAAGTTAGATGTCTCAACAATCCCTTGAAAGAACTGCCCATTTATTTCTACCCTCTTCCTATTTCTTAACCAATTACTGATCCAGAAGAGGACCTCTCCTCTTATACCATGACTGTTAAGCTTACTTAGGAGTCTTGGTTGAGAGATCTTATCAAAAGCTTTTTGAAAGTTTAAATACACAGTGTCAGTATCATGTTTATCTGTAGGCATGTTGATACTAGAAGCCTAAAATATAAGTAAGACAGAACTTACACTTACAGAAGCCATGCTGGTTCTGCTTCTGCAAGACTTGTTCTTCTATATGCTTTGTAATTCTGTGTTTAACAATGCTTTCCACTAGTTTTTCCAGAACATATGTAAAGCTAACTGCCTAGTAATTTAAAGGATCCCACTGGTTCCCTTTTTAAAAAGTGTTTCCAGACCCCAGGTATGGAAGGGTGAGCTTAAGGACAAGATAGGTATTTTTCTTAGCAGATCAATTTCATATTTGAGTTCTTTAAGAACTCTTGGGTGGATGCCATCCACACCCAGTGATTTACCAGTTTTTAGCTTGTCAATAAGGCTTAGAAGTTTGCATCTTGTCACCAATATTTGCTTCAGTTCCTCAGGCTTCCTCCCTGTATAAGTTAGTTCAGGCACAAGAATCTGCCTTATATCTTCCACTGTGAAGATGGATAGAAAGACTTTATTCTGTTTCTCTGCAATCTCCCTTTTCTACTTTTAGCAAACCTTTCACTCTTATCATCCAAAAGTTCAGCCACCTCTTTAGTTGGTCTCCTGATACTAAAGTATTTTTTTAAAAATATTGTTCTTTATGTTTCAGCAATGTACTAATTCTTTCTTAACATCCACTACTGTCTGCTTGCATTTCTTTTGACAAAGTTTGGGTTCCTTTGTGTTTACTTCATTTGGAGAAGACTTCCACTTTCTATCTTGCCTTGAATAGTTTCTTTGACTCTCTTGTCTAACCATTATGGCATCCTCTTGGCCCTGGTGGTATCTTTCCTGACCTGCAGTATACATTATAGCTGAAATTTTTGTACTATTGTCTATCTTATTGTATTTTAAATATATTGTATGCTGCCTGAGGACTTTGGATAACAGGTGAAATGGATCATTTTTTCACAGATCCTTAAAAAACTGCACACTGGCTACCTATTAGCTTCAATGTTTAATTTAAGGTGTTAATATTGGTGTACAGAAACCCTAAATGGTTTAGGATCCAAGTACTCTCAGAATATTTGCCAGGCTGAGCCTTAAGGCCCTGGTTGTGATCCTACTTACAACAGTGATTCATGATGTGAGGATCCAAGTCAAGGCCTCCTTTGTTGTAGTGCCCCAGTTGTAGAACTTCCATCTCATTGCAGATATGCTGGCCCTTCGGTGACATCGGCAACTATTACAGACTAATATTTTGTGACAGGCATTTGGCAATAGATGAGCCTATGAGTTACTATGTCTGCAGCATAATTTTGTATCTTGTTAGAAATCTGATTGTTTTGATTGATTTTATCATCTGTAGTTTGCTATCAACATGTTCCATGACTATTAACTCCTCCCCAGCACTATTAGCCTATTTAACCAAAGTGTAACATCTGCAACCTTCACACCATACAGGCAAGTCACCATGTGGTCTACAAATTTATCTCTCTGTGTTTATACTGATTGAATTACCCACCACGAGGAACTCACCCAAGAAGAATGTCCTTAGTATGAAACATTATCAGTTCATACCCAGTAGGTTCCTTTCTAAGGGATCATTACTTTTTTCCTCAGAGTGACACCTCCTTCCCTGAGACCATCACTCTCGATGTCAGCTGAGGAGCTGTCACCCTGGAAGTCCACAAACATTAATGCCTTTCTCAGCTTTTCCAGGTCCTCAAGGGAACAAACATCTTCTCTGGGATCCAGAAGTTCATTGCAGCAACCACACATCCATGACTCCTGCCCTTTAAAAAGGAAGAGGGTGGACTTTCCTGGCCTCATTGTCCTGTTGCTCCTTGTCACAAGCATTTAACTCGTCTGTGTACTTAACTGTTTACCTTGATGTTTTGTTACAGTTGCTGAGATACTTCATCATCTGGGGCACTCCTTGTACTCATAGAGCTGGGCTGCCTGACAAGCCTTACTTTTATATCCCTGGCAGAATTTCCCCAACCAATGAGATTGAGGGTCTTCTTTTTTAAAAAAATAGGGTGCGTGGATTAACTACTGGACGGCCTTTCCCAGGTTCAAGGAATAAAACAAAACTATAGCTGTTATATCAATAAATGCATTTCAACAAAACATTCAATAGTTGCTTTCTATCATCAGTTCCAAATAGGTCAATCTTGCACCTTGTTTGGAAGGGAGTGAAAGAGGAGCAAATGTGACCTCCATATGAAGTCCATTCCAGGAGCTTGTGGCAATTACAATAAAGGCCCTGCCCTTACCTGTTGATGATTTTACTTCAGGTAACAAAGATAAACATAGCAAAACCTTATGACCTACTGGGAGTTCACAAATGGAGAAACATTGTTAGTTCCAGTGTACGGTTTGAAACCACCAGCACTGTGAAGAGGCATGGAAGAATTTAGGCAGACGATGCAGTTGTTGCAAAGCAATTTCAATGTGTGCTTACTTACTTCCCCATATGTATCAAGAGATCAGATCTTCAAAGGCCAACACCATGTAAGTTACAGTGCATTACAGTGGTATCCATTGGGTTACGTAGATAACCATGACACCACGTACCATGTTGACAGCATTTAGGTGATGACCTCTGTACGCAAAGAGACAGTAGTGGATCCAATACCACAGATCAAACCAACTTATCAAGTAAGAAATAAAATGATGAGAAACCATGTGTTACCCTGTCCACAGCAAATGAGTGAAGAAACCAAGTAAACCCAGTAAGCCTCATAAAACCAGCCTTGTTATGTGCCTCCAAGTCGACTACGACTTACGGCGACCCTATGAATCAGTGACCTCCAAGAGCATCTGTCATGAACCAGCCTGTTCAGATCTTGTAAGTTCAGGTCTGTGGCTTCCTTTATGGAATCAGTCCATCTCTTATTTGGCCTTCCTCTTTTTCTACTCCCTTCTGTTTTTCCCACCATGATTGTATTTTCTAGTGAATCATGTCTTCTCATGATGTGTCCAAAGTATGATAACCTCTGTTTCATCATTTTAGCTTCTAGTGACAGTTCTGGTTTAATTTGTTCTAACACCCAATTATTTGTCTTTTTCGCAGTCCATGGTATCCGCAAAGCTCTCCTCCAACACCACATTTCAAATGAGTTGATTTTTCTCTTATCTGCTTTTTTCACTGTCCAACTTTCACATCCATACATAGAGATCGGAAATACCATGGTCTCAATGATCCTGACTTTGGTGTTCAGTGATACATCTTTGCATTTGACGACCTTTTCTAGTACTCTCATAGCTGCCCTCCCCAGTCCTAGCCTTCTTCTGATTTCTTGACTATGGTCTCCATTTTGGTTAATGACTGTGCCGAGGTACTGATAATCCTTGACAAGTTCAATGTCCTCATTGTCAACTTTAAAGTTGCATAAATCTTCTGTTATCATTACTTTAGTCTTTTTGACATTCAGCTGTAGTCCTGCTTTTGTGCTTTCCTCTTTAACTTTCATCAGCATTCGTTTCAAATCATTACTGGTTTCTGCTAGTAGTATGGTATCGTCTGCATATCTTAAATTATTGATACTTCTTCCAATTTTCACACCTTCATCTTGGTCCAATCCTGCTTTCTGTATGATATGTTCTGCATATAGATTAAATAAATAGGGTGATAAAATACACCCCTGTCTCACACCCTTTCCAATGGGGAACCAATCGGTTTCTCCATATTCTGTCCTTACAGTAGCCCTTGTGCAGAGTATAGGTTGCGCATCAGGACAATCAGATGCTGTGGCACCGCCATTTCTTTTAAAGCATTCCATAGTTTTTCATGATCTACACAGTCAAAGGCTTTGCTGTAATCTATACAGCACAGGGTGATTTTCTTCTGAAACTCCTTGGTCCATTCCATTATCCAATGTATGTTTGCAATATGATCTCTGGTGTCTCTTCCCTTTCTAAATCCAGCTTGGACGTCTGGCATTTCTCGCTCCATATATGGTAAGCACCTTTGTTGTAGAATCTTGAGCATTACTTGCATGGGATATTAAGGCAATACAGTGGGACCCAACTCATATGGCGGGTTACGTTCCGGACCTCCACTGTAAAGCGAAAACCGCTGTAAAGTGGAACCCATTGAATAGAATGGTGCATGATGCCCGAAAACCGCCATAAAAGCGGAGCAAGCACCGTATGAGTGGGGCTTTAGTCTAATTGTGTCTAATTGAAACTGCTGTATTAGCGAATCACTATAAAGCAAAGCGCCGTAAAGCGGGGCCCTACTGTAGTTCAATAATTACTGCATTCCCTGGGATCCCCTTTCTTTGGAATTGGGATGTATATGGAACGCTTCCAGTCTGCGGCATTCGATTTGATAGACAGGAACGCTCTGTGGCATAAGTTGCACAAACTGAACATTGACCTGCGTCTTTTACAGTTAATTCGCACTTTATATGCTGATACATTTGCTCTGGTAAGAACTCCCTTTTCTGGAGCCCTCTCTGACCCGATCAAGGTAGAGAGAGGTGTCAAGCAAGGATGCCTGTTAGCCCCCCTGCTTTTTAACCTGTTTTTAAATGACAGTATCCCTTTCTTATCAGGACCTCAATTTTTTTCCCCTTCAATTGGCCAAAGGAAAGTCTCGACACTTCTTTACGCCGATGACATGGTCCTCCTTTCCATAGTCCCTATCGGCCTCAGAAAGCTGTTGAGATCTCTACAGACCTATTGTACAAAGGAAAACCTGAATATAAACTATGCTAAAACTAAAGTTTTAGTATTTGGGAAGAAATTCCAAGGCCATTGCTGGTATATAGCTGAACACCAGCTAGAGCAACCCCGGGAATTCAAATATCTGGGAATTTATTTCTCGGACACTCTCTCCTGGCAATACCATCGACAATATACTAAACTGCTTGCATCTAAGACAGTAGGGGCAATACTAAAATTCTTTCGCACTATGGGTGGCAATCAGATCCAACCAGCATTAAAAATTTATAATGCCAAGGTGATTGCACAGATCTTATATGGAGTCTCCGTTTGGGGTTGGGATAATCACACTGTAAAAGCCCTAGAAACAATACAAAACAGCTTCCTCAGACGCTTACTATCTCTCCCGATGGGAACCTCAGCAGCAATGATGCGTGCTGAGACTGGCTTCCCTCCCCTTATAGCACATATACATTACACTCTTTTGAAGTTTCTAAAATCTCCTAAAGAGTCTCAGTCTAGGGTACTACTCCAGTTATGCCTTAATCACTCTTTTGCCTTTGACCTATGGGGCTCTAAGCTAAATAACTTGCTATCTACATACCATCTCTCACCATTGGAGTTTAATTTAGATTTAAACAACAAATCTCTACGTGAACGAATATTCCATCACTCCCTGAAATTAGATATGCTAACTATTACCAATTCAAAGGTTTCTCCCTGGTTCTGGCGTTTTAAACTTGTTCCTCAATGCTCTACTTACCTCACACAACCTATACCCTTTGCCCTTAGACAGGCATTTACAGCCTTACTTTTTTTCCCCTTCCAAATGCTGACAGGGAAGGCCGATTAGCTGGTGTTCCCAAGGATCAAAGGATTTGTGTCTGTGGTTCTCCCATACTGGAGGACCTCCCTCATGTATTGCTCTATTGTCCAATATATACTCAACCTAGATCTAGATTCCTTAAGAAATGGCTAGACATTCCCTGGCTTATCTCATCTGATGAAAAAATTATATTCTTAATGGCAGATCATAACCGAGAAGTAACTTATAATGTTTCCCTTTTCATAATAGTGGCCAGAAAACTTCGGACAAATTACATCAAATATCACCTAGGCAATATTTTTTTATTGTATTTATATTGTGTTTGTACTGTATTTTTTACTGTTTTACTTGCGTCGGCCTATGGCCCTGCATTTCAATTTAATAAATAAAGTCTGTGGGCCATTCTTTAGTTTTCCATATTTCTTCACAGATTTTTGTCAAAATTTGGACAGATTCAGTCTCAGTGGCTTGTAGCAACTCTATTGGTATGCCATCTATTCCTGGTGATTTGTTTCTTCCAAGTATTTTAAGAGCAGCTTTCACCTCGCATTCTAAAATTTCTGGTTCTTCATCATATGGTTCCTCCGTGAATGAATCTGTCATCCTTGCATCTCTTGTATAGAGTTCTTCAGTGTATTGCTTCCATCTTCCTTTTATTTCATCTCGGTCAATCAGTGTGTTCCCCTGTTGATTATTCAACATCCCTACTCTTGGTTTAAATTTCCCTTTCATTTCTGTAATCTTTTGGAACACAGCTCTTGTTCTACCCTTTTTGTTGTGTGGCCTTGGAAAAATCTGCTGAGTATTGGACAAATGAATATCTCCTGACTTCACAGCAGAGGTGTTATAAAATCTTGATTTCAAATGATGATTACACTATGCGGAATGATACAATAAAAAAAGAAGGAAAACCTCCTGTTTTTGTAGCTCAGTGAGTGGATTCAGATACTCATCTGCAGTGAAGACACTATTGGTAACTATGTAGTAATTGCAACCACATAGAGAGATACTTATGTTGCTGGATGCTCCAGGTAATGAGATGAGTGAGTATTACTGGATTCCCACCAAATGGATGTGGTAGAAGAGTACTCTTGCATCAGAAGATAGACAACTGGTTCGCCGTACACATGCAGCTATCCTGTTGTGAGTTTATAAACAGCAATCACACTGCAGATTGCCATTTGAATTAACCTAATGAACAATCATCTTTCCAAGACTCCTTTCTGATGATTTCCATACAGCTGATTTGACTATTTCATTTCCCTAGAGACAGAATGATTGTCTTCTATTGTAGCCACTATATGAAACAAACCAAAACCATTTCTGCTTTTTGTGATAGCCAACAGGAGCAATATAATGTGCTCTTCCATTGGAGTTCATACCTTCTGAATTTGTGAGTACCCACTTTATTTTTGTGTCACACAACAAGTATTTTCCCAAAGGTTTATCACTGTAGCACTTCCTTATATCAGCCTTTCCCAACCTTTGGATCCCCAGATGTTGCTGGACTACAACTCCCATCAGTCCCAGCCAGCATGGCCAATCGTCAAAGGTGATGGGAGCTGTAGTCCAGCAACATCTGGGGACCCAAAGTTTGGGAATGGCTGCCTATCCCAATAATGAATTGTCATTTGAAGTAAACTTGTCCATCCAAATTTTGGAGAGAGGGGCTTCCAATGTCCCCAAAGTTATCTTCCTTAAGTTTATTTAGCCTAATAAGAGATAGATACACAGGGAAAACTCTGTGGCTAGCCTATGCTAAGGAAGTCTGTGAGGGGTCACATCTATTTTATTTTATTTATTTATTTATTTATTAAATTTCTATACCGCCCCATAGCTGAAGCTCTCTGGGTGGTGCACAACAGTCAAACATCAAATACAATAGGCTACATATAAACAATGTAAAACTTTCTTTAAACTTACTTTAAACTTTAAATTTAGATTGCTAATACAGCTTCTAGATGCATGCTGAAATTTACCAATCCAGCATGACTACTATTTCAACAGTAGAAAACGTTACTTGGATGAGTAAATTATCTTTGTGAGGAAAGAGAACATGAACTGACCCAAAGAGGTTATGTGCCCAGAGTTACATGAATATATTCAAGTTATTTTTCTTCTTTAAATGTGCTTGGAGTTAAACTTTCTCCAGCATCATTATTGAGCCATGCAAAAGCTATCCCACAGCACATTAGAATAACTATTACAGAACAAAATTTAGTAATAATGGCATTTTCCATGGAAATGTAAATAATTGGTTTCAAACCCAAGCCTCATGTAAGTTTCCCTAGCTCTAGAGAAACAACTAATCAAAGGTTTCTCTCACCATCACCTTAGAAAAACCAATTATAAGGCAAGTCTAACACTTAAGAGAAAGACCTCCTGCTTCCTTCTCTCCATTCTCTTACCAACTAAGCTCTCTCATTTCTTTAGTCTTTCTATAGACTAATGCTGTGATACTGAACTTGCAAAATTTAGGGGGTTTGGTTAGGCTTCTCAAACATGCAATTTTCCAAGAGCACAAGGAAACATCTAGTAGTAATCAGTTTCTGCTCGATACTCAACTTAAGTGCTGACCAATGAACCAGATTTCTTGGGCAAAATATACCTCTGCCATGTCCAATAGCATATCTGATTATTATTATTCAAGTGGAGTACTTACAGCCTGTGACAGTGTAAGAAGTGGCATTTATTCACAGCAATAGATATTGAGCCCTGACTGCATACTTGAAAGCCAAATTTAGCTGTCTGACTATGCAAAGTACATGGCCCCAGGTAAATGCCATGAAGTACAGATTCAGTGATTTAAACTTAATTCTCCCCCTGCAGATGGGAAATCCCAGAATCCCCAGCTAGTTCTTGAAAACAGTATCATCCTGCAATGGGACCTAAGACCACAATAACGTATGTTTCATATTATTTTCATTTATCTTTCAGTCAGGGATCCTAACAGCTTGCACAGTATATTCTTTAACTAGAAAGGAGATTAGGACAGAGAAGAAATGCCATTTAAACTGAATACTGACTCATTTGGGAAATTCAGAAATTGTATGTCTACATCCAAAACAAGGGTGCTGAGTGCTTACATTTTACTCAAAGACAGCTGTTTGTCTTTTGTTGTTATATCCAATTGTGATATAAGGCTCTTTGATCCAGTGGAGGTTTCTCTTGCTGGAAAAAGGGGAGGATAATTTTTGCACATTCTCTCTTTGTTCACTAGCCCCCTGCACCACTTCCAAGCTGTTCCAAAGATCTCCCAACCCTCTGTAGCAGACAGGGGGAAGGGGTTCCGGGGGGGGGGAGAATCAGCAAAAATAGCCTCATAACAGGATACAAACCTTTTTAAAGAATAGAATCAATAAAAATGTCACTAAATTGTCTATTTAGTCTTCTTAACAGGTAAGAAAGCCAAGAAGGAATAGCTGTTAGTTGATGAATACTGGGTGACTTTGTCTCTCAGCTAACCTACCTTACAGGGTAGTTGTGAAGATAATATAGGGAGGGAGAGCACCATTATGCCACCTTAAGCTCCTTTGAGGAAAGATGGGATATAATTGCAATAAAGGAAGGAAGGAACAGCAAACAAATGGCCTGGTTTGCACATAATGCTAAGCTCTGCTTTATTTAACAAACCATGAGATAACTACAAGTTGTCTCGCAAATGATAGAACAAACCATGACCTTTCTCTTCAAATGTTGCTTTGCTTTCTAGGTGCTCTTGTGCCTTTGTATGTTGCTCAGCATCTGGGATGGGATGGCCAAACAAACTATGGTTAAAAAGGATGCTACAAAATGCCAAGCCATAGTTAAAACAAACTTAAGGTTCGTAAGCCAATAACAAGCCAACACTGATATGTTGGTAGTAAATAAACCATAGTTTAACAAACCAGACCACTAAGTGTTAAAAAATGGCACAGATGCTATAACTCCAAAAGATTTCCCTTCCCCGTTCATTAAAAAAAAACAAGGTACTGCTTTAGAAACCAATACTATGAGGACGTTTGCTGTAAATTATTTGATCTAAAGATTAATATTTGTGTCAAACACCTGTAATGTACATGATGGCCAAGTAGTAAATTATTTAAAATGTAATGAAGCAGAGTTTGTGCATGATGCACTAATAAAAGAAAAAAGGAGGTTGATAAGAACAAAATCTTTATCCTGAATTTACTTCAAGTACAAACTGATAATCTTCCATTCCATCTATCTTTTAAGGGCAGAACTATAGTGTTGTGCGCCACCCCAATCTCTGAAACTTCCAGAGGTTCCTGCACTTTCCCAGGGTTTGGTTCCTTTGGAAAGAAGGCCAGCAGAGACTGTGGTGGCTTATAGGATATATGTTTTTTATTTACACACACTCCAACTTCAGCTTAAGATGGAGGGGTTACAGTATTATCGGTCCATAAGATCTTGCACCCCATTGCCCATAGCTTTGGGGGTCCTGAGAGCAAGCAAGCCTCTCTGCCTGTCTCCCTAGTTCCCAGCTTCTCCAGACTAGACTAAAAACACAAGACTCTCCTTGGCTTCTGGGGGGGGGGGCTTCATCTGAAAGAATTCCAGTAGGTTCCTTTGGATATGCAGATTGACCATTCAGCAAGTCCATTAACTCACAGGCTCACTTAACAAAAGAAATAGCCTGACCAGTAGTGCAGGTTTCTTGCTTCAGATTACAGGCTTGAAGGGGACACCAAGAAATCATCTATCTCATCCCTCAATCCCATAAAAATATGTTAAAAGAAAGCAAGTTTCCCAATCCCATGTTTTGCTTGGCCAGCACTTATTGAACAATAGATCACATGCAAGGGCAAATAGTGAGATGAAAATGGTACATAACCAACCTACCAAATTATTCTTCAGTAAAATCCTCAGTCCTTTTTAATTGTTATTTTTCCCCAGCCAGTCTTCTAAACTGGAAGTAAGCTCAGCTGATGTAAAAATGATCCAACTATAACATTTAAAGGGGAGAATCTTAAGGCAGGTAAGTGGCTAAGCATCCTTTCACATCCCACCGCTCATCACAATTTTACCTTACAAATGTGTCTGTTTTGTGTTACCTTGGCAAACATGGGGTTGCCAAGGTAACATGTAGTTCTCCTTTAACTGTGTAGCTCAATACATAGTTTTGCCCAATAGTTTAGTAACAGTACTAGATGCCTCAGCCAATAGGAATCCAGATGTTTGGTTAAAAATTAATATAGCATAGCTATGAAATATGCTTGATAAGATCATAGTACTAAATAATAACTTTTTAGTCATAGGGTTTCTCATAAATGTCTGTAGAAAGTCACCAATCCTTTCAAAAATTGGCGATACAGTGCAGAGCAAGAACAACACTAAATAAAAAAAGTTTGTATTTCTTCAAATATTTACTTCTCCCAGTGGAATTGCTAGATTTAGCTCCGGTGAAAGTTGATGACTGAGTATATAATGTCTCTTCCACTCAGCTGAATTCAGGCATTGGTGAACTATTTGGTAGTTATTATGAGTGTTTTTCAACACTGTAAATTCAGAAGCATCAGAGCAGAAGCTTTACAGTAAACACAGTTTGTGACATATTCAGCAAGATTTTTTAAAACTATAACATGAAAAATATCCCTATAGCCTCAGTCTACAAACCATGAACATGAGGTGAGTCAGACTGACTCTGTTGTAACAGCACAATTATAGGCTTATAAGATTATACAGCACCTACCACACTGTTGGTGCTATATTATATATTAAATAGTTTTTTTTTTAAGAAACTTAATATAGGAAGTTAACTCTGGTCCCTGTATTGTGGCAGAAATGTGGAGCCTACTTGCAGATACTTCTTGGGAACAAGGGCTCCAGGCAATGATTATAATGCACATAACTGGCTCAGCACATAGTTCAGCCTGATGGTACACATGGAGACCACAGGTATGGAAACTATTTTATAGGGCTAGTCCATATGGCAAATCACTTTCATGAGTTATGACCATCCATGGAGGTCCATGTCATGTGGAAGTGTTAATTAGCAACCTCTGTGTCGCTGCTTTTACAGACAGTGCAGCTCACAGCCAACTGTAGCTTCCCAGCACACCAGCAAACAGTGGGAAAGATTCACATTAATGGCTAGATGTAGTCTTACTGAGCTAATCATTCTTGAAGAAATAAAACTGCAACAATATTTCTCTTGTGCAATGAAGTCCTTACATCTAGTGAGATGCATGGGGATGGGGTACTTCTCAAACTGTGTTCCACAAAACCATGACATTCCTCAAAGCAGTCCAAGGAGTTCTGAAAAGAAAAAAGGTTTGATGGCGGACAAGGTTGCACAAGTGTGATTTCCACTGAGCTGCAGCTATGGACATGAAATGCACTACTCAAGCAATTGTCCTGGAAATTCCTTCCCTTTATTTCCTGCCCTCACTGCATTTTCCAAGGTTAGATTTGGCTGTGGCCAGCGGGACAGCGCAAGCAGAGCGCGTTGCTTAAAGCAACACCAGCATGCATTGCTGCCAGTTGCCAACAAGGGCAAGGGCTGTGCTGCAGGGACCTTGGTCCAGGCTCCCTGTTACCTCATTCCTCTCAGTAACCGGCAGTGATATGCAGTCCTGCACGGCCAGATAAGCAAGTCCTCCCTGCCTATACTGCACTTCACGCATTTCTCATGGGAAAGCTTTTGTCCCCCTCTTAGCACCTTCCATTGAGCTGCAGCCTGGCAGCAAGGGTTAAATATGCTGTACTTTTAACACTGACAGAGAGATAAGAACTCTTTCTGATAAGAACTGAAGCTATAAGGATGACAAATTAAACAAAGGTTTCTCTCATCAAAGGAGATCAGGAGTGCGACAGCAACATTTTTATAAGTCTCAAAGTTGCTGCTTCTAAAAGTAGCTGCTCTGGCTGACTCTCTTGCTTGCTCTCCCAATAATCAACTCCTACCTTCCTTTTTAAAATCATTTCAAAATATTTTACTGCAAGCATTATACTGAAGTATTGTTTGAAATGAAGCATGCCACCAGTACAAAAAGTTTGACAACCAGAGCTGTCGTAAGCGGAACAACTGGACAATAAACAAATTCTTCCTATTTTGTGTCTTGAGTACTTCTGAATTGGCAGCAGTTATTGTGAATTGCCACCTTTAAACATAGCTGCATGAGAGAAAGCTACTGCACATTCCAGTTATTTAACACACAATGTACAGTGCCTGGCACAATTACACTTTCATCCAAAGTTCTATAATGACTTCTGTCTCCCACATGAACGCACTGAACTATTAAGATATTCCCCTGAGCTTTCTCTTCGGTTTCCCTACCTTCAAAAATATGGAGGGCGAAGTCAGTCCCTTTTCAGTTATGTAGTGTAGTGGTTAGAGTGTTGGACTATGACCTGGGAGACCAGGGTTTGAATCCCCACAAGGCCATGAAACTCACTGGGTGACCTTGGGCCACTCGCTGTCTCTCAGCCTCAGAGGACGGCAATGGTAAACCACCTCTGAATACCGCTTACCATGAAAACCCTGTTCATAGGGTCGCCATAAGTCGGAATCGACTTGAAGGCAGGCCATAGGCCCAGACTTTGGAATGCTCTCTGCAGGGAAGCTTGCCTGGTGCCAAGCCTAATGTCTTTTAGATACCAGCTGAAGACCTTTTTTTTTTTCCCCCAAGACCTTTCATATTACTTTTTGCTGTTCTTGTTCTACACTATTTTATAATGTCTTTACTGTTTTCTTATACAGCCACAAGAGTGGCTGTATACTATAGCCAGCGGGGATTTTCCACATTCCACAATGTTAAACTGAAAAAAACAACCCATGCCACTGTGATGCTTTCCATAAGCTCATTTCAAAACAAAACCTTACAAATCTTATAGTCCTGAACTCAGAAATGCTTGCTTAACAACAGTCTCAATTTTCATGGTGATACACAAAACAGTCAGAGAGAATAGACAGTTCAAAGTGTAAAAAGGGGGGGGGAACAGAGCCCTTTTGGACTTTTTTCTCTCAGAGTTCTCTTAATATGTTGAAATTCGTTAAAAATCAACCATGCTCACAGAGCACCTGTAATCCTAATACTGACCTTGTCCCATACTCTGACCTTCATCTTCTGCAGTTTCAAAGTTAAAAAAATGTCTGGCTGAGGAAGGGGGAAGATGGCTGCTGGCAGGCTGGTCCACTAGCGAGCTCTGGAGCTCATACCCACCTTGCCTCTTTTTTTGCTATCTTTAGAGATATTCTTTGGAAATTTTTATTCTGGAACCTAACAGCATCAACAACACCTATTTTTTGAAGGCTATGGAACCATTTTATCAGCAAGAAAACAGACTCTTTATCAGCCGGTGAGTCACAACTCTGCTTCGCATTACTAACTCAAGGAATATAATTTACCATAACAAAATCTAAGGATTCCTAAGATAAAACTACTTAGCCTTGGAGTCGACAATTTATAATTATACCTCCGTTCATCTTAGAGTTTAAAAGGCAAACCTTATAGTTTTTAAAATGGTTCAAACAAGGAAAAGATGTTATGAACATGACCATAAATCAGACCAGGTTTTGGAAGAATCTGGGAATGGGGATCAACAGCTTAAAATTACAAACTTCTTTTTACCAACCAAAGCGGATAAGACAAAGAGAAATGCGTCACGATCTATTGAGAAAACCCCTTCCCAAATCGAAACAGAACAATTCTGTACCTGCTTGAGTGAGGAATTCCAGGCAAGGGATGACCCAGAAATTATACAAAGCCTGGTGTATGGAACATCCACAGATCCCCTTTTTGGGCAGACGCATACACCTAGTCTGATCAACTCTCTGCTGCAGGTACCTGAAAGCAAGGAGACGCCATCTTCCTCTCTGTACAAGGACACTGACTTACATTCCCCCTTAGACATTCTGTCTACTGTGCATGCTACAGACATCGACAGCCAGACTCCCGTTTTTACTCAATCACAGCCTTCTTCTGCCTGCTCTACAGAAGTTACTGAAACCAAATTGGCACAAATTGGCCAAAAACTACTTCTAACTGGCCAAAAATGTCTGCAGCTACAATTAGCCATTGTGGCAAAAGAGACTGAAAACATCAAAGTTTTTTTGGAAGAAACAAACAACCTTCTAAAATCATTTATGGAAGAACTATCCAAACTATATTTGAGCCTAAACTACACTCTTCCCCCCCACAAAACAACAACAACACTGAAGTGTGCAAACATAAAGAAACCTCGTATTGCACCTAAGGAGAAAAAATCCAAAAACATAAAAAATTACAAACCGCCAAGGAGTAAGAAGATGAACTTTCAGAAACTTTTTAAAGTACTTAAAGCTCAACAGCAAACAGCTTCGCAAACAAAGAATTTATCTGCTTCATCGACAGCGAGAACACCCCCTAGATCTTATTGCAAAGCCTTACCAGAAAGCAAAAAAAGTCCAAATCTCCCAGAGCTACTTACTCACCCCAACCCGAGGTCCTATAGCGGAATATGCTCTACCAATAACAAGATTTCACGACGAGAGAATACAAATGGGAATTGGCTTCTCAAATATAATTCAAACAAACTTGCACTGCTGAATCTTCCTCTTCTTAACATCAAAGAAAAAGTAAACATCAGGAAGCAAAGAGTGTGTTACGCCCTCCTGTCGTTAGGTGTAATGGATTTACGGCCTGACGATATCTCGTATGTGGAATTCCTTTACAACCCCTCAACAAAAACGTCTGCTTTACTTACCTTTAAATCGGCTGAGACAACAGCACGGATAATTGCAAATAAATCCCTTCTCAGCTACCATGGAATATCCGTTCAGAGACATTTCACAAACCTGGCCAGTCCAATTTCCTTGTTCACAAAGAGAACTCCAACAACAAACCTTATCTCTTCACATGAGAGGAGGAAGTTTTCCTCGAACAGCAGCAAAAATATATCAAACTCTGGAAACTTGGATCCATTCCTGGAACAGCTTCCTCTTAAAAGCACATTAAACATGAACTGCTCTTCTCTATCATTAGGACCAACTATGCTGGAAAAGAATTTATCCCCTTTGACTCCCCCAGCACAAGAAACATTAAACTTTGAAACACTTAACTCCATAAACTCTGATCTTATTATTTTGGATGAAGTAAGCTCCTCCCCACCACCAGCTCCCATTTTCGTTCCGTTACAGTCACCTCCTTCTCTGGTAAACAGTAAGGAAAATCAAGATCTTGCATTTGACTTTGCTTGTGAGGGAGAGGAGGAACTATTAAATAGTTTCCATACATTCACTGAGAATGAACAAAGTGAGGTCATAAACAAAATGCAGAATCTGTTAAACAATCTAAGGGCAAAAAGGACATGTTCCAGATACTTGGAGGACTATGAACTGAACTCACCATCCAGCATTCAAGTTTCTCCTCTGAAAGTTCCCTTAAAGGTACTGCCACATTGTTACTCAAATGTCTGTAGACCTAGCACAATATGTGATGTGATTGTACATGAGGTTCCTGAACTGACTTGACAACCCTTATTAAATTCTAAAAACCCGATTCTATCCTGTGAATCTCCTGAAAAAATGGTAAACCCTCATTTCAGGACATCACAGCACTCACTATGCAAATCTTATACAGCAAAGGAAATCTCTCATCCTACGAATCCAATTATTAATGCATGCCAGGTTTCTGTTCTCTCACCTAATTTTACATTCCACCTTCTCTCCTGGAACATTGCAGGGTGGAATGCCAAACAAAAAATTCCTGACTTTATTACTTTTCTGAACAAATTTGACTTAATTTTCTTACAGGAGACGTGGTGTACCCTTAAATTAATAGTGGATGGTTTCTCTTGTTCATGTTTACCAGCGACCTATTCCCAACCCAGTTCCAAAGGCAGACCCAAAGGAGGCCTAGCCATACTCATCTCTACTTCTGTAACAGCTCGCTCTATAAGTTTAACCCCTTGTAAAAACATTGCACAGGCTGTTTTATTATCTTTTAGCACATTTTCTCTTCTGTTAGTAAATGTTTATATTCCCCCTCATGCCTCTCGGGCACAAATTGACTGTGACTGGGACGTTCTTACCAATTATCTAACATCACTCGAGGCTAAATTCCCCAAAGCGCCTCTCATTGTTATGGGTGATTTCAACGCCAGGTCTGGCCCCCACAATGATGCGCTATTTGCTTCAAACCTCTGGGGGGGCGAGGACACCGCCCCATACCTCCCAGGCTATGCTAGGACTTCCAAGGACCCCAAGATAAATTATGGTGGAATATGTTTATACCGATTCCTTGCTAGACACAGCCTAATAATGTTGAACGGTCATAAGCAGATAGATTCATGTGCGGAATTTACCTACATCTCTGGCCTCAGGTGCAGTGTCATCGATTACGCCTTGATCTCGCATTCCCTGTTCAGGTTTATTTTGGACTTTTCTGTCGGCTCCAGACAGGATAGTGATCACCTTCCCCTTACCTTTTCCTTTTACCTACCAGAACGCGGTCACTTGCTCCTTACCCATAAACCAATGGCAAATCTAATCCACCCTACTCATAAAAGGACATTTTGGACTCCCACAGTAGCCGCTAATGTGGCCTTATTTCTCACTTCCCCCTCTGCCCTGTCCTTACAGAGGGAGATCATGCATGCTTCTGATTCATATTTAGCGTCAATAGCGTATAACTCCTTAATTACCAAACTTAAAGCCTCTATTATCCCACCATCTTCTTCCTTCAGGGCTCCTCCTACCACTGGTTTTCCCAGATGGTTTGATAAGGACTGTCTTGATGCTAAGAAACAGCTGAGACGGCTATACCTTCAATATCGACACCAAAATTTAACCACCCTCCCCCCTGAGTATTTTATTATCAAAAAATACTACAAGCATATGATAGTCATCAAAAAAAGGCAGGTGATGCACGAAGATTGGGAAGCCTTAATTCAAGCCTCCAGATCAAATAATTCGAAGTGTTTTTGGGAGCTGATTTCTGGTTCTATGAGCCCACTAAATCCGGCCCCTTGCCACATTTCCCCATACCTCTGGGAGAAATATTTTTCTGCAAACAACGAGACTGTAAATGCTGTTTCCTTTATTGATAATTTAACAAATCTTCCCACTTGGCCACCTGTAACCCAAAAAGAAATTATTGATTTGATTGCTAGTTTGAAATCCGGCAAAGCTCCTGGACCTGATAACATACTTTCTGAAATGTTGAAGGCGCACCAAGCATGGTGGGCCCCTCTTCTAGCAAATTTCTTTACTCTGATCAATAATTCCGGATGCTTCCCTGAGTCTTGGCTTGAATCCATAGTTATCCCTATATTTAAAAAAGGGAACAAAGAGGACCCAGCAAATTACCGCCCAATTAGCCTCCTTTCCATTATTGGCAAACTATATGCCTGCTACTTAAAAGAGAGACTCTCATCTTGGTTGGAGGAGGATAATATCCTTGGGAGGGAGCAGGCAGCTTTCCGGAAAGGTAGGTCTGGGATAGAACACTGTGTGATTTTAAATCACTTAGCTGAAAAATACAAGAACCGCTGGGGTAACGGCCTGTTTGTTGCCTTTGTCGACTTGAAATCGGCTTTTGATTCCATCCCTAGGGAGATACTATGGGCGAAACTCGCAAAATCTACGATCGACAAGAGACTCCTCTTCTTAATTAGCCGTCTGCACCACCACACATCCTTTCGTGTTAGATGTAGTCGTGAAGGTCATCTCACAAACCCCATTACTACAACAAAAGGAGTTAGACAAGGCTGCATACTAGCCCCACTTTTATTTAATTTTTTCATGAATGATCTGTCCCTTTATTGTCAATCCCCGGACTTCCACCCCCCTAAGTTAGCAAACCTGCATTGTCCCTTGTTATTGTATGCAGATGACGCTGTTCTCCTTTCTGTTTCCAAAGTAGGACTCAAACGCCTAACTAAAGCTTTTATGAGTTTCTGTCATGATAACAAACTATCTATAAACTTTTCCAAAACTAAGATCTTAGCTTTTGCCAAGCACTCTCCTGCTCACGCATGGACAATTAATACCCATAAAATAGAACAGGTTTCTCATTTCAAATACCTTGGTATACTTTTTCATTCCTCTCTGTCCTGGAATCCCCATATCCGAGGGGCTATTTCTACTGCTCGCAACTCAGCCAGTGGTATTCGAAGGTTCTTCTTCACTAAAGGAGGACAATACATTCCGGCAGCCCTAAAGGTTTTTAGATCCAAAACTATTTCTCAACTTCTCTATGGGGTACCTTTATGGATTGGCGCCTTCAACTCTTCTGCGGAGGCAGTTCTCTCCTTGTTTCTCAGACAAATTTTTGGCGTTCCCAGGTGCGTTCCTGCGGCGGTCCTTAGGTTAGAATCTGGCCTAGTCTCACTTGAGTCTCAAGCATGGTTGGCCGCCCTAAATTTCTGGTTTAAAATGTCTTATGAAAAATCTACTGGCTATCTCCCTTTACTCTGGGAAGACTCTTTTACCTCGAAATGGGCCCGTACGTTTACAAATTACCTTGCAAGTATTGGCCTCTCAATTGAACATCTGATGTCCCTCGCTCCAGAGACAGTTAAACATTCTATCCGGACTCGTATCAACGATATGGACTTCCAACGTTCCATAACTGCAGCCACCTCGACCTGCTCTCCTATTCACTTTGGTCTGAGCTTTGTGCCTATGCTCAGTGCCCCTTATCTGGAAACTCTTACGATCCCCAAATATTGTCTAGCCTTTACAAAGGCTAGATTTAACTGTCTTATCTCTGCCTTACTTGAAGGGAGATTTAAATGTATCCCGTATGCAAACCGATTATGCCTTTGTGGTGTCAGCGCCATAGAAACTCTCTCTCATGTCATCTTTGAGTGCACCCTATATGACGATATTCGCACCAAATTCATAACCCCCATCATAAATAAATACGCCTACAAACCACTTAACTGTTTACTTTTACATCTTTTGTCAGCAGCTAATAAGGATACTATCTTGTCAGTTGCTAAATTTATTTTTGCGGCTCAATCAATTCGGAAGGCATCTATCCTTTCAGAAGCTTCCGCCACCCAACTGTAACTGTTTTCCTTGTTGTTTTATTGTTTTACTGTTTTAACATGACTGCAACTTTGTAACCTTTTATTATAAACGTATGTAGTTTTATTTATAAATGTCTTTTGGTCTATGACCGTATCAATAAAGATTGATTGATGTCTGGCTGATTTTTAATTGATTTAATAATAATAATAATTGGCTGGAACCCTATGATAACATTGGGCATGCTCAGTAAGAACCAACTGTCAGAGTTCTAAAAGCCAGACTCACAGCTGCTGGGCTTGCCTAATCAGCGGGCCACACCCACACCAGGCCTTTATTTCACTTTGGACAGTCATGGCTTCCCTCAGAGAATCCTGGGAAGTGTAGTTTGTGAAGGGTGTTGAGAGGAGACTCATGTTCCACTGAGAGAGCTTCAGCGGCCAGACTGGTTTAACAGTCAGCCACTCTGGTTGAAGTCTGTGAGGGGAACAGGGTGTCTCCTAGCAACTCTCAGTAGCCTTCACTAACTACACTTCCCAGGATTCTTTGAGAGAAGCCATGACTGTCCAAAGTGAAATAAAGGCCTGATGTGGGTGTGGCCAGGAACAGCTTTGGTTTAAATTTGGGTGGGAAGCTATATGTGCCTACTGTAGAATAAAAAAGTGGGGGAAACACTGAAAAGCCACAATACTGTTCACAATGTTTTCCTTTTGGAAAGGAAAGGGGCTTCCCTTCTGCCCAGTGCCCACCCATCCAATCTCTTCCCCTCCCTGCCCCTCCCCCAGGTCAGTGTTGGACTACGACCTGGGAGACCAGGATTTGAATCCCCACACAGCCATGAAGCTCACTGGGTGGCCTTGGGTCAGTCACTGCCTCTCAGCCTCAGAGGAAGGCAATGGTAACCTCTGAATACCATTTACCATGAAAACCCTATTCACAGGGTCAACATAAGTCGGGATTGACTTGAAGGGAGTCCATTTCCATTTTCAAACATGACTGCACAGAAATAAATCCCACTGAACTCAAAAAGTATGCAAATGATCAAACCCACCCTCCCTTCTCCTTCCTCCTAACTCCCTCTTGCCCCTTCCCTCCTCCTTCCTTTGCCCCTCCCTACCCATCCCCATCCCCTTCCAATCCCCTCCTTCCCCCTCCTCCCGCTCCCCTTCCTCATCCCCATGGTCAGTTTTACCTATCTTAAGAACGATTGCACAGAAGTAAATGCCATTGAACTCTATAAGCATGCAAATGATCAGACCTGCTTTCTCCCTCCTTCCCCTTCCTCCTCCCCTGCCCACTCCAGCCCTCCCTCCCTCTCCCCTGGTCACTTTTACCTATCCTAAGCATGATTGCACGGGAATAAATCGCACTGAATTCGATAAACATGCAAATGATCAAACATGTCCTTCTCCTCCCCTCCCCCTCCTGCCTGCTCCCATCCCAGTCCTCCCCTCTGCATTTCCTCCCCTTACTCCTCCTTCTTCTCCTCCTCCCCCCCTCCCCATCCTCAGCCTCACCCATCTTAAGCATGATTGCAGGGGAGTAAATCCCACTGAACTCAATAAGCATGCAAATAATCAATCCACTCTCAGAAAACTTGCGCAGGATCCCATTTCTTACCTCCCGGATTAAAAAGCAGGGAAATTCACTAATACACAAAAAACCTTGCGGTTTAAGAACATACCTATAGCCAACAAATATTCTATCAAACTTTAAAAAGCAGGGAAATTGTGCAGCTATAGTGAATGCACCAGGGTAGCAGGAGACCTGATCTCCTCTCCGAGATATCGGACTGCCCTACACAGTTGTCAAAATGCAAACACCATTTGGGTTGGTTTTTCACAGTCCAATCCACTTCCTGTGTAGCTTGGAAGAATTTGGTAACATGTGCCTCTGAGCATATGGTGAGTGGTGGCAACACCTGCAATCAGCCCAAATAATAGAAAGAAGAGATGTGCTGTCCTGATCTTGTTTTAGCAGGGAGGAAGCCATATTATTAAGACAGTTGATATCGTTCAGATGGTCACTTTAAATATGTCTGATTTACTTTGTAATTTTAGTGAAGTTTCCTATAGGAAATCATTTTCTTTTGTTTCTGTTTCTGTGAAGATGTGAAGTACAGCAACACTGCAAAATTTACACTAAAAAAAACTCCAAACATAATTGTGGAATAACGGCACTGACTTCTGCAGAGTAGTCTCCAGTGGACCTCAGGAGTGCCTCTATTTGAACAAGAAAAAACAGTGGGAGGTGAAATATATTCTAGCAAAATTCTATGTTTTTAATTGACCGTGCCCACCATGCCTTAAATAAAGTGGTTTAAACATAGCAGGCTGAAAACATGCATCCTTCCAACAGCTAGAGTCATTGCTGAAGTAGCAACATACTGTATTCAGTCTGATTTTACATCAAACTGCAGTTTCAGATTCAACTCTTAATGCACCCAAAATAGAAATAGAACATAACCTCCAATTTGAAACACAAAAGGCTGTCTTTACCAACAAATGACATTGACCAATAAAAAGGCTTTGAAATTAATAAAAATAAATTTGACACAGATTTCTAGGATGAATAATGAGGGAGATAAAGTTTTCTAGTTTAGATTCTCTGTAGAAACATTAGTAACACAGGAAAAGCAAAATAAGAACACCAACAAACATACAAAAATATAATTCTCTATCTTTGGAGATGGCAGGTATTGCTATCACTCACTATAAGCTCAGAGGCACATGTTACCAAATTCTTCCAAGCTACACAGCAAGTGGATTGGACTGTGAAAGACCAACCCAAATTGTCTTTGCATTTTGACAAATTTGTAGGGCAGTCCAATATTTCAGAGAGGAGGTCAGGTCTCCTGCTCCCCTGGTGCATTCATTTATAGCTGTGCAATTTCCCTGCTTTTTAAAGTTTGATAGAAATACCTCTTGGCTATAGGTATATTCTTAAACTGCAAGGTTTTTTTGCTTATTAGTGAATATTTATTATAGTTGTTTTTTAATTTGTCAACCATTCCTGGCGGGTAGCACTTTAATAAATAAATAAATAAATAAAACTAGGCCATAGATGTCTATAACGGTGGGCTAAAAGCCAGCTGAAATACTCGTAATCATAATTCAAGTTATATTAGCTAGTATCATTCATACTAATTATTCCAGTCGTAGAATTTATTCTATTTCATAAAACAAATTCTTTAATGGTGGAAGATACTAATATTTCAGTATAGTAGATTATGATAGAATCAGGCACCTTATTTCTTTCTTTCAGAACTGTGTATAGTTTAACATTTGAACTCAGTTAACATTAAATATTTGCTTCGTGATTTGCACTACTGTAGAGGAAAAATGTCTTTTCCTCTTTTAGTTAAATTACAAAAGATGTAAATGTGGTCTCACTTGTAGACAAATCAGCTACTCTTAACAATGAGGTGTAAATTGGTGTCTAGTTAATTCTATTCACAGTAGGGAGAGAAAGTATGGAATCGTCAGCTCCTTAATTTTAGTAGTGGAACCTCAGGTGCTTCATAAAAATTAACACTTTCTTTGATTCTAAAACTATTACTAATACTTTTATTTATTGTAGCTACAATGCAATTTAGCTATATTGCCCATGCAAATACACATACAATGAATATACATGTGTAATTTTTATAATTTAAATGAATTATTATTGGGGTATTAAACTGAATTCAGTAATTTGCACTGAGTCAATTGTATTTTCAGGCAGGAAGAAAAACAATGAAGATCAATTTCTGGCTTTACAAGTGTAACCATAGTTAATGTTCACCAATAGACAAAAAACCTTGTGGTTAAAGAATGTACCTATAGCCAACAAATATTCTATCAAACTTTAAAAAGCAGGGAAATTGGGCAGCTATAGTAAATGCACCAGGGAAGCAGGAGACCTGATTTCCTCTCTGAGATATTGTACTGCCCCACAAATTTGTCAAAATGCAAACACAATTTGGGTTGGTCTTTCACAGTCCAATCCACTTGCTGTGTAGCTTTGAATAATTTGGTAACATGTGCCTGTGAGCATATGGTGTACAAATGTGTAGGGCAGCATCTTTGGAGATGGCAGGTGTTGCCACCACTCGCCATATGCTCAGTGGGAGGGAGGGAGGAGGGGAGGGCAGGTTTGATCATTTGCATGCTTATTGAGTTCAATGGGATTTACTCCCGTGCAATCATGCTTAGGACACGTAAAACTGACCAGGGGCGGAGGGAAAGGGAAGCAGGAGGAGGGGGAAGGAGGTGATCAGAAGCAGATGGGGGAGCAGAAGGGAGGGGATAGGAGGGTTGATCATTTGTATTCTTTTTGAGTTCAGTGGGATTTAGTCCTGTGCAATCATGCTTAGGATAGGTGAAACTGACCTGGGGAGGGGCAGGGAGGAGAGGAGATTGGATGGGTGGCACTGGGCAGAGGGGAAGCCCCTTTCCTTTCCAAAAGGAAAACATTGTGAGCATTCTTTTTCAGGGTTTCCCCCACCTTTTTATTCTACAGCAGGCACATGTAGCCTCCCACACAAATTTAAACCAAAGGTGTCCCTGGCCACATCCACACTAGACCTTTATTTCATTTTAGATAGTCATGGCTTTTCCCAAAGAATCCTGGGAAGTGTAGTTAGTGAAGGGTGCTAAGAATGGCTAGGAGATGCCCTGTTCCCTCACACAGCTTCAATCCGAATGGCTGACGGTTAAACCAGTCTAGCCACTGGAGCTCTCTCAGTGGAATAGGAGTCTCCTCTCAGCACCCTTCACAAACTACACTTCCCAGGATTCTTTGGGGGAAGCATGACTGTCTCAAGTGAAATAAAGGTCTGGTGTGGGTGTGGCCCACTTATTAGGCAAGCCCAGCAGCTGTGAGTCTGGCTTTTAGAACACTGACAGTTGGTTCTTACTGAGCATGCCCGATGTTATCACTGAGTTCAATGCTAAATTTCTTAAATCAATTAAAAATCAGCCAGGCATTATTTAACCTTTAAACTGCAGAAGATGAAGGTCAGAATATGGGGCAAGGTCAGTAATAGGGTTACAGGTGCTCTGTGATCATGGCTGGTTTTTGGATAATTTCAACAGATTATGAGAACTCTCAGAGAAAAAAGTCCAAAAGGGCTCTGGGTTTTTCTCTCTCTCTTTTTACATTTTGAACTCTCGATTCTCTCTGACTGTTTTGTGTATCACCATGAAAATTGACAGGGTTGTTAAGCAAGCATTTCTGAGTTCAGGACTATAAGTTTTGTAAGGTTTTATTTTGAAATGAGCTTGTGGGAAGTATCAGAATGGCATGGGGAGTATTTTCAATTTAACATTGCAGAATGCGAAAAATCCATGCTGACGATAGTATACAGCCACTCTCCTGGCTGTATAATACCTAATATGTATTCAACGTCTGAACATGGTGAAGGCAAGAATGTAGGTGAGCAGATTGAACCTGAATCCTGACAAGGCTAAAGGTGTAATCCTATTTCTACTGGTTTGTGAGCTCAGGGATGATAGGATGAGGTGGAAGGCTCCTGATACCACAGAAAGTGGAGAAATGCTGCTCTACTAAAAACATGTGCCTTCTATTACAACATAACATGCTTATGTGGGGTGGGTGCAATGTCATACAGAAAGGATGGATGGGGCCAGGAAACAAGGCCCACCCTGAGGTAGGGCCAACACAAGAGGCATTAGTTAGGACAATTTGCAAGCACTCCTCTACAGCTACTAGCCCAAGCACAACATAGAGCAGTGACCACAATTGTCTGGACAATGAACAAACACATGCACAGAGAGTGTGTTATGAGTTGGGAGAAAATAGCGTGAAGTGGTAAAATCACTGTGGTGATGTGCACATCTTTCCACTATATGATGGGATTAAAAAAAATATTGTGAGACTCAGGGTTAGGGTTAGAACATTAGCCATGTGTGGCTATCTTTTAAAAAGCCCTGAGTGCAGTTGGCCAAAAACTTCCATATTATTGGCAGAGGAGTAAGGGAAAGTGTGAATCAACAAAAGTATTGAAGAACTGCCTTCCATTTTGCTAAGGCCCTTATAGCAGGTTGCATGGATATAGAAGCAGTCTCCAGCTATACCCCAATGATGTTTCATGGGGACTCTTACAGTCTGAGACATTTTGCTTCTATACCTCTATCTCTGTCCCACCTCAGCTATGCAGACAGGAAGGCAAAGTAAGTGCAAAGTGGCTTGGCCTAGCAGCTACCCACAAAAATCAAGGGAAGGCATATTGCCATGGTGAAGATAGGACATCTATCAAAATGATCATGCCACAACTTCTCTCTCCTCTCTCTTCTCTCTTTTTGTAGGAACAAATTTTCATCCGTTAGTTGGTGCTGTGCCCCCGGCTTTTTCTCTCTGGTTAGGGCTAAATTATCATGCTGTTATACTAATCTTACAACTTTTGAAGTTTCTGTGGGATAGTTTAGGGTATTTTTATACATGGAGGAGGGCTTTATATGTGTGGGCACTTTATTATGGGGGAGAATGCAAACATTCCATTCATCCACCTATAAACTGAAGTAGTACAGTTCTACAATAGATACATCATATACCTTAAGTAGTATAATCAGTACATCTTCCTGATTGAATATAGTTACATCACTTCAAAGGTCCTGTCACCTCACATTTCTTAAGGCACCATAACTCAAAATATATTAGTGTCCGCCTTCCCCCTCATTCCTCTAATACAGTAAGTTTAAACCAATCCTTATCTGTCTGAATAGATCCGCTCCTATAACCCTCAAAAAGGGCATCCACTGTTGTTGTTGTTTTTAATATCTGTTCTTCTGTTGTCCACCAGTGTACTGAAAATAACAGATGGACAAGTCAGGTCAACATAGTGTTTACAGAATGGCAAGGGAAGGGAATGATGCAATTGATTGAACTCCGCTAGTCTTGTCCCTGTTCCACTTCTACTGAAAATAGATACAGAATATACACCTCATGCATATGTGTGTTTTTCTTGAGGACATAACATATGAGACCTTCACAGCATGGGTGGGAGTGCAACTGATAATTTCTAAGACCCGCCTTTGCTCTACTGGAAAGCTGTTCTCAAGACTAACATCACTGCATGTCCTATGATGAAAGCACAAATTATATCTCAGTTATTGGTGAGGAAGAGACGGAAAGGCCATGCCTCTCTGATGTTCCATTGTACTCTATAAAGCTGAACATCATTTTGAGATCCAGCAGCATCTGTGGCAAACCGAACAAAGTATGCAGCAAGACTCCAAGAATGACCCTGTTCTAAGGCTGGGCTGAAAGAGAAGGAATTGCCTTTGATGTAAAACAGGACTGACAGTGTCTGGAGAAAATGGTCCAGAACAGAGAGGGAGAGAGCAGGAAACTCATTTGGATGATAATGCAGAAGGAATACCTGAGCAGCACCGCAGATCAAACCAATGCCAAAAGGGCTGCAGCCGGCAGCATTGTCCTTGTGACAATTGTGTTTGGTCAGTCACCAGCGTAACCACACTACTGTCTAGGTGCCTGAATGAAACAAAGAGTCATTTGTAGTCTCATTTTGTAAGCGAAGGGTAGAGTATTAATCCTGTCTATGTATAAAGTAGTAGCATATACTGAGTGAGCACAGCAGACTATTAACAAATGTATGGGGTTCAAATACTTTAGATCAATTTAAAACCACTCCAAAATCTGCATTGTCAGGTTTTTTTCACATTTGTAATAGTTTAAAGTAACTATAGTTAGTTAACATTACATTCATATACAGTAAAACACACATTTATTCTACAGTGATGCAGAACCTCTAATAAACCAAAGCAGGAGATGAAAACCAGTTAAATCAATCAACCAGTGAAAATTAATTAAATAAAAAATGTTATCTGATTGGTTAGGATTCACCTTGATTTGAAAAAGATAAAAAACAGAAATGGGTATAAATTTGAGAAAGAAGAACTAGTAGGCTCAGGAGAATACTAACAATGCAATCCTATGTAAGTTTTCTCAGAAATGTCCACGTTGTTCAATGGAGCCTATTCTCTAGTAAGTGTGTTTAGGATGACTGGCTAAATCAACTCAATCAGGCCTATTTAGCAGAACAAGGGAAAATGCAGAATAGCTTAGGCTCGGATCAAGATAAAAAGCCAGCCAGATAAGTATTTAAAAGGGAATAGTGCTCAGAAATCTTGCATTACACAATAGCAAACTGGCCCAACAACTGAATGGGACTCATAATGAGCAACAGCCTGTCACTAGCAAATCAGTCAAGCCATTGTGCATTAGTTAGGACATAAGATAATATCCATAATAATTCATAAAATTCTTCCAAGGCGGCTGATATCAAAAATCAGTCCAAAATTTCCTGCTTATTTCACATAATGAATATGCTTTGCTGTCAGTTCAAGAACAGTTTTCAGGTTACTAGAATGTGGTAGTTATTTCTCCCCTCTACACAGAAAGTCTTTATGTGGTTTGTTTACGGGGGTGGAAGCAGGTGGACTTCAAGTCTGGAGCAAATCGGAATGGGAACTTGCAATGAATGAGGAGGGGCATTGGGTCCTTCTGTTCTGAGATTCCCCATAACCATGGGAGGCTCTACCTCTTCTAAAGCAATCATCATCATACAAAGCTTCTGAAGAACAACTTCTATCAGAAACAATGAAGTCTTGCCCCTGTTCCTTGTCTTCCAAGCGGCAGAAAGAAGTGGACTGGGAGTCTGACTCGGACTCAAGTGGGTCTGTTAGTGGTCACTGCATCACATCAAAGTTATTCTCAATGTTATCAATATCAATTTAGTGTTGAACCAACAACAGGGATTATATCTCAGTATTCTTACTGACTGTGAGAATACATTCAAATTTTCTCATATAATTTTCAATATTTTGGACTGTACATACACCTGAAGCAAACACTCATGCATCTTTAAGACCAAAGTAATAATAAAGAATAGAAGAAAGCATATATAGATGCTAATCATAATTTTCTAGTCTGTTTTCTTTGTAGAGGCAATGAGTCAGTATAACTTTATTGTGCCTGAAACTGAGTTATCATTCCTAGTAATAAAGAGCTTCCGCACAAGAAGGGTGGAAATAAGAACAAAGCACACACACAAATTGACAAGAAGCACTGACCTTGGTCTGTGCTTATATGTGACAGATGCCGCCTTCTCCAAAACTAACAATTTCTCAGGCGAAAGGAAGTAGCATGCACCTGAAGTATTAAGTGGATAATTATTCCACATATTGTCCAGCAGCCAAAATAATGGTAAGAAAATTATTATATAGGAATTTGTCTTGAAACACAAATCTGTTAGTATGTCCTCAGTGCTACCAAATAGAAATCTATGCAGAGAAATGAAAATATACACTATCATAACTACTATAAAATATTTCAAATTCCATACATTCCATCTGTTTTTATGTTTTTTGTTTGCAAGTGAAGGGGCGAAATAAGACAAGGACACATCAGCTTGGGTTGAACAAGGGCCACTTTATTAAACTATACAAAAACACCTTTTAAAGTGACCTGCAGAGGGAAACCTAGGTGCGGAACTATCTATAAGCAAGCATCTTGCCATACAGCTCACGGGCGACCAGCCCCTGCTTGGGACAAGGGCAAGCCCCATCTGCTTACCCCTTCCGCCAGCCACACCCAGTAGGTTAGTAGGGGGGCCTTCTCAGGTCACCACCCCCCGGGGCCGCACAACCCTCGGGTGGATGAGTTAAGTTGGCCCCAAAAGCAGCCCATATCCTGCCCTCAAGCCGCAAAGCTCTGACAGACAGGCCTCTGGAACCGCCAATCACCTCCAAAGGTGCCTAAGGGGGCCACTGAGCTGTCCTTACCTATTTTCCTTTCCGCACCTTCCCACACCAGTGCCCCAATTATAAAGTGCCCTCCTAGGGCAATTAAACTTCGACCATAACAAAATAGCCAAATTAGCCAAATTCACCTGTTAATCACAACGCCCCCTAACCCGATTCCATCCCACTCTCAGTGTGGTGTAGGCAAAAAACCTGCCCGCCAAACATGGGTGGGCAGGGTAAAAATTCCTACTCGGTCCCAAAGCAACCATTGAACACACTATAAGAGAGGGAGGGTGGGGTGGGTGTTGCTCGCTGAAAGAGGAGGTAGGAGGGGCAGCCTGGCCTTAAATAGGCCCATGGCCCCACCCCTCCCTGCCACACGTCACGCATGCAGAACGCTGTGACGTTGCCCTTAATGAAGATTGCCGCGGCAGCATCGCTCCCTCCTCACAACTATGCCCCGCTTATCCATGCTGCGCAGGTAAGCGGGGCTTCATTTACGTTTTAGAGTGTTTTTAGTGTTTTTGTTTGCTGCCCTGGGCTCCCACTGGGAGGAAGGGTGGGATATAAATTTAATAAAAATAAATAAATACATATATTTTGCTATTAAAGCAGCTGTCTGCAGCTATTGTTTTGATTTTTGGTATCTGATTTGTAGGTGCAGAGAATTCTTAACTATGTTACCTACAGCTCATTCATGGAACAAATATGTGAATGTTGGCTCCTCCTGCCAGCAAGAGCCAACCTTCTTCCCTGCTTTTATCTGTATGGTCAATAAGAATGTGAAGAGACAGACTACTACCAAGTTCAGAAATTGCTTTAAGGTAGAAATTCACCATAATCCAAACACCCGTGTAAAATGTTCTTGGAAGAAGCAAAAATAATTTTTAAAAATTCCATGGTGGTAGGTGAGAAGTTGTATGCCTGAATGTGTTATCTGTGCTGAAAAAGCTCCCATGCATGAAGAATTAGAATGTCAGAAAGAAATCTTGGCTAGAATAGTTCTATCAGACATACTATCTTTTCCACAGTCATTACACTTTGAAATGGTATAGAAGGTCCAGACCACATGTTTTTTCTCAGTGTGTTGTTTGATCTATAGGCCCAATTTTAGTGTTGGCATATGGTATAACTATGCTCATTCATGCAGTTTTCCACACAACTGGTTTCATGTTTAAACTGAGTTCTCAGCTGCTATGCATGCAGCATTAGCATCTGGTAGATGCCATGATGGTATACCTAGGTAACACATCTAGTGGCTGAAGATCCAATCTAAACATAAAACCACCTATGTCAAACACCGAATAAGTAAGCAGCTTTAACCATCTTGACATCACACTTTAGTCTGTATTCATGAAGCAATGTAAAATAAATACTCTGTAAATATTGTGTATTTTATTTGTATTTTATTAGCGATGCACATTATACATTTTAGTAAATTTTAGGGATGCAAATTGTCATCCAGAATAAATTTTGAATCAATTTTTGAAAAATGGAACCAATTCATTTCTGGTGTGCATTCTTTGAACTTAAGGAATGTTCAAGGCTTGATGTTCTAAACAATATTTTAGGTTAATATATACCACTCAGTCTCCAACTACATGCCTTGTTCCCTTGGATATAGGATTTGATACCCACAGCAAATTAAAACAAACACGTATGCTCTAAAACGGTTTGAGCTAATACAGAGAACCTTCAAAAGTATTTCTTTGATTATTAATAGAGCTGATATTGCAACCACCTTCTCTTTCACCATTCCCTCTCCCTCTCTCATTTTCTTAGAATCATAGAAGAGTAGAGTTGGAAGGGGCCTATAAGACCATTGAGTCCAACCCCCTGGTTAATGCAGGCATCCAACAATGCATACCTGGCAGGTGGCTGGCCAGCTGCCTCTTGAATGCCTCCATTGTTGGAGAACCCACCACTTCCCTAGGTTTTTTATTTCATTGTTGTTCTGCTGTTGGAAAGTTTTTCATGATTTTCAATCGAAATCATGTGCTGCACTCTGAGATGATCAAGAAGAGATCCTTCCTCTGTGTGACAACATTTCAAGTACTTGAGGAGTTCTATCATATCTCCCCTCAGTCTTCTCTTCTCAATGCTAAACATGCCTAGTTCTTTCTGTTTCTCCTCATAGAGGTTTGTTTCCTATCCCCGATCATCCTTGTTGCCCTCCTCTGAACGTGCTCCAGTTTGTCTGCATCCTTCTTAAAGAGTGGTTCCAGAAGTGGATGCAGTACTCACAATGAGGCCTAACCAGTTCCGAATAGAGGAGAACTAGTACTTCACTCTATTTGGAAACTATACTTCTGTTAATGCAGCCTAAAATAGCATTAGCCTTTTTTGCAGCCATATTGCAATGTTGGCTCATTTTCAGCTTGCAATCAACAATTCCAAGATATTTCTCGCATGTAGTACTGCTGAGCCAAATATCCCTCATCTTATAACTGTGCATTTGGTTTCTTTTTCCTACATATTGGCTAGGTCTTCTATAATTATACTGTTGCATTCATTTCGAGATCATGTTATTGCCAGCAAAACTAATCTCTTAAATCATTGGGAGAAAGGGTAGGTAGAAAGAACAGAGATTTTATTGGTCAGCAACATCTAAGCCACATTGTGCTTCCTAGATGACTAGGAGGAATGGCAGGTACTGAGAATGTGGCATCTGATTATACCTTAGATCAGTGTTGCATATAAAATATATCAGGATCTACTGGTAGATCTCTAAGTGATTTGCAGTATCTGACTCCTAATTGTTTAACAACACAAATTTCCCCAGCTAAATTTGGCGCTGAGTGGTCTCTTGTGTGAAACGACAAACTCAGTTCAGTTCTGGTATTGAAAACAAATTCATAGGCTCAGAATATGCTCAGAGGCACACTGTCTATCAATTCTGCCTGTGCCTGACTAGTAGATCTTGGGGTTCTAGTAAAAAAACAAAGTAGATCCAAAAAGCCTGAAACCTATCTATAGAAATCTTATAGATGCAGATATGTATTTTGGTATTCCAGGTTTAAATCTCAAACATTCAAAAGAAAAAAGTTTTGATTAAGCCTCTTATCTAGCAATGCTGTTTTGATTTTGTTTGTTCTTTTCAATTATTTAAACAGCAAAACCAATGTCTATGCATTGTTCTTGAGAATGTAATGGGGGGTGTATTATATAGTCTATAATAGCCACTCAGTGGCTCTGTACTTTATTTTGCACTCAGGTGTTTTTAGGGTTTTGATTGATTGTGCTTGTTTTTAACTTGTTTTCATGTATTGATGTATTTTTAGGTTTTATTGATTGTGTTTGTTTGAACTGGTTTTAATGTATGTTGGTTTGGGTCACTTCGGTGAAAAAAGCAACTAATAAATATAATAATAAATAATAATGGCCACTCAATATGTAAAATTCTGGTGCAAAGCTTTATATAAGTGATGGATAAACTGTGAGGGTTAGGCAGTGACATTATACTTTACCAAGAAGATTTGAGGATAACAATAAATATCTTATGGTATTTCATCCTCCAAAGCAATGATAACACACTGGTTATCCTTATATTGTAAAGCTTCCTGTTAATGAGCAATGTGCTAGTTCAGACTATCTAATTGATTATTTTTCCTCCCCTAGCATGAGAGCAACAAACCATAAACCCTGCCATACTATTAAGTCTGGATCAGCACTCGTTGTATCTTTCTCCCAAACCACAACTGGAAAATAAAGAACAAACCTTGGCTTCTTTCTTATTTTCTTCTTATTTTCTTTGGAGATAAACAAACCATAAGCACTATGGTAAGCCAAGTCCCATGTTTTGTGCTGCCACTCATGCAATGGGAAAGATTCAGTAGCATGCACTAGCATGCAGTGTGTTCACAGTAGCCCATGGTTTACATAGGCCAAACATGGCCACTCAGTTGTGTTGATGAAATCAATATAAAAATAAAGTTTCAGTTAGTTAAAATGCATGGAAGAAGTCTGGGTAGATGAAGTTCCCAGTTCACAGAAAGGACCTCAGATAGTGGTCGAAATACCACATCTTGGGATTGCCTCCATCATCATCATCACCACCGTCATCCATTTGTATGTTGCCTTGTGTTAATAATACTCAAGCCAGCTTACAACAAAAATTACATAACTCATTTTAATAGTTACAAAAATATAACAAAATGTAGAGTCACAAACAATAAACTAATGAAGACATCTCAATCAATACACAATATTTATTTATTTATTATTAAATTTATTAGTCGCCCATCTGGCTGGTTGTCCAGCCACTCTGGGCGACGTACAAGGCAAAAACAGTACATAAAACAATTAAAAAATTTAAAAAACAGTAAGAATCTAACCCGCCCCAAAAGCCTGCCTAAAAAGCCAGGTCTTCAAGGTCTGGCGGAAGCTCATCATAGACGGGGCATGGCGTAGGTCATTTGGGAGAGAATTCCACAGGGTGGGGGCCACTATTGAGAAGGCCCTCTCTCTAGTCCTCACCAGTCTAGCTGTTTTAACCAGTGGGATCAAGAGAAGGTCTACTGAGGCTGAACTTGTTGAGCGGCATCCCTGCCGATGCTGGAGGCGCTCCTTCAGATAAACTGGGCCACAACCGTATAGGGTTTTAAAGGTTAAGACCAACACCTTGAATTGGGCTCGGTAAACAACCGGTAACCAGTGCAACTCCTTCAACACAGGAGTGATGTGATCTTGCCGGCGGCTGCCTTTAATAAGACGAGCCACCGCATTCTGTACCAGTTGTAATTTCCAAACCGTTTTCAAGGGTAACCCCACGTAGAGCGCATTACAGTAGTCTAGGCGAGTGGTGACCAGGGCATGTACCACCGGTGGGAGCAGATGGTTGGGAAGGTAGGGGCATAGCCTCCGTATCACATGAAGTTGATACAGAGCTGCCCGGCTCACTACTGAAACTTGAGCCTCCATGGACAGCTGGGAGTCAAGAACGACCCCCAGGCTACAGACCTGGTCTTTTAGGGGCAAACGTACCCCGTTAAGCACCAGGTCTGTATCCCCCAACCTTCCCTTGTTTCCCACAAACAGCACTTCGGTTTTGTCAGGATTCAGCTTCATAAAATTAAGCAATCCTTGCATAATTCATAGTAAGTTCTAATAATAAAAACACAAAAACATTATCCAAATATCCCCATAATCTTCACTCCTTGTGAAACTCCTTTTTGCAAAGTTTTGGGGCGTGGGCCTTCCCAGGTACAAGGATACCAATAGCAACTGTTCTATTGGTTTTTGTATCTACAAGCCCAGTCCCCGTACTTATATGTTGTGGTCCAATAGCGGTGACTATAGGGATTGTAACACCACTGGTCCCCTTATACTCTTACTACCACCCCTACTTCCATTCCAAGCACAGATATCCTCCCTCCGTAAACCTAGCAAAAGTAGGAATCTGACACAAGACTGATCATTTGAAAGAAGAATTTTATTGATAATAAGAAAAACAGAGGCACACAAGAACTCACTCTCCACTCTTCTCAGCAAGCAAAGTAAAGTTAATACTCACAAACACTGAAAGACAGCTAAGATCTTTGGGCCACCTCCCCTTCTCCAACCAGATGAAGCACACACTTCTAAAGTGTGGAGAAGGCTGATGGCCTTAAGTTGCCCCCAGGTCCCTGCTTAAATACTCTTTTCTCCCCATTTCCAGTAAACTTCTGCCCTACTAATTAACTATTAATTTTATGCTAATCTTTATCTACTGATTGGGTCTTTCTTTCCTTAGAACATATCCCTTTTCTGAGAAGGATCTGTCCCTGTCTATGTAATTTGTTTATCAATGTTCCGCTATTGTGATGAATCTTGTGGTTTTTACCTTCTTTCACTCCTTCTTTTGAGAAGGTGCTTTTTCTGACCATGCTGTCAATCATTGCTGCCCCAAGGTGACCTTCTTTATTAAAACCTTATCTAACACTATATCTTATATTATGAGTACCTAATCTATATAAACCCCATCACTAATCTTTATTTATTTATTTATTATTTAATTTGTATCCCGCACTTCCTCCCAGCAGGAGCCCAGGGCGGCAAACAAAGTGCTAAAAACACTTTAAAACATCATAAAAACAGATCTTGAAATACATTAAAACAAAACAGTGTTAAAAACATTTTTTAAAAACTTTAAAAAGGGTTAAAAACATTATTAAAAACATATTTTTATTTAAACTATACCTTATATTACCTTTTATTTTTGACTTTTATAGTTTATATCACTCTATGCCTAACGTGCTGGAATAGCGAAGCTAGCTTCCTTATTTCAGGGACGATGACAGGATGTTCAAAGGATGTGTAAAGAACAAACATTCTTTGTAATTTACCAGCAGTGCAGAGACAGCCAGTATTTGTATTGTCTTAACTCCTTTGTTCGGCTTTAACATATTTTCCATGGTCCCCTACTTTATCAAGTATCTCAAGTTCCTTTCTTAAGCCTTTATCTACAAGCACCCACAATCCTGATTCCCCTTTCTAAAATATTTAAGCTAAAATACTTACTTAACTTTTTTACTATCTAAATGGAATATATCATACTTAACTATCTAGATCACTCTCAATTTTTTAATATATTTAAAGCTATCTACCCTATGGAGACCCCCTCCCTCACACCTACATTCCATGAAACCTTTAAAAACTTTTATTAAAGTTGTACATCATTGATACCCATAGATGGGGGTATAGACTCATATCTACTTTGACCTCAAGGATTCATTTCATGTAAACACATTAGTTCCTTGTTCTTGTGGTTGTACCATACAGTGTTAGTTCCCTGTTCTTGTGGCGACATATCCCCCTTTCGTTATGTCATTTGACTGTAACAGGATGCCAGTTTTGTTGCAATTCAACTGTACTTTTCATAACATGATTCTGAGTCCCCTTTGTCTTTCAACTATAAACTTCCACTCTGATCCATGCATTGTCAAGCACCTAACCTCCCTATCCCCCAAAACATATGATTATCAATATATCACACTAATGGACAATTAATTTGATTCTTAAGCAAACTTATATTTACTACAACACGACCAGTAGAACAAGTCACTAATTAATGTTTACAGTACTGCTGTACTGTAGTATTATGATGATGATGATGATACTCAGCATCCCTGATCATGTAACTAATTGTTGTAAATGTTAAACAACTAAGGGTGCAATCCAACTCACCTTTCTACTGGGCTGGGTTGAGTTGGATGCAATGGAGAGCTAGCTGTGCCAGGAGTCTCCCAGCTGTGCAAGGCTCCACTGGGCTCTGCTGGTAGCAGCTCTCTAGCACAGTGAAGATCTGGCTCCACCAGCAGCCTGCCGGCTCTGCCAGGGGTCTGCTGAAAGTGGCCAGCCCGGTGGATGGAGGGCAGATGAAAGCCAGCGGAAGCCCTGAAAACAGGGCATTCTGCAGGCATGGTGGAGCGGAGCTGTTGGGGGGACTTACACAAGATCCTTCTTGCATTCAGACGTCTCCCCTGGGTCCCAACCCCCCTTGAAACCCTGCTGGCCAAAAAGCCAGTGGAGTAAAAATAATTTTAAAAGTTGTGTTTAGGTCTATGGGGAGTGCTTACTCCCCGGGAGGCCTGTTTGCCAGGCAGCTCCCAAGTGGGAGGAGAACCCAGCAAACCTTTCCGCTGATTCCAAAGGTGCTGGCCCCACCTCTGCCAACTTCCCAGCAGTTGGATTGTTCTGTAACTCAGCTGCAATTCTACACACACCTATCTAAGAATAACCCCACTGAACCTAATGGGACCAACTTCTGAATGGACATATAATGGATTGCACTGTAAAAGTAATTAAGCCATGACAGGATTACAGTATAACACCCACCATCCCAAACACATGAATATAAATTTACACTGACATGGCAGATTAAGGTGCAATTAATGTAAAACACCAAAATATTATTATGTTTAGCAATGCTATTGACAGATCTAGCCTTTACGTGGTAAAAAGGCTCTGTGACAACTTTTTATAGTGCCAAGCTGGCAGGTGATGGTTGAAGTTCCTTGAACATCAAGATTCTTTTAAGTGACCATGAACATTGAAATGGTTTCTTGGATTTTTGCTGGAAAAATCTGTGCCTATCAACCAAATATTTTGTAAAGACAAACAAAATATGAATTATTTGTGATTATATTTGAGAAAAAATGTATTTTACAAGTTTTACAGTAATCTTCATTTCTTAATATAAATATAGGAACTGCCTACTATATTTACCAATATTATTTTTTAAGACTTATTGTTATGGAACCTAGATTATAAATACAGAAGAAACCTTTGAAAAGCTGCACACGTTTGTGAACATCTTCTCAGTGTTCAAACGCTGTATGCTTCTGACACAGAAACTCAGAAATGCCTAGTGGGGTACTTGAAAAATTTCTATTAATAAGTAATGAAATGCAGTGATTTATTGCATGGATGTTATATAGGGCTCTTCTTGCTTTGAGATGAAAACTGGAGCAGCTCTGTGAATGAACAAGTAGGGGATGCTCCCTGAAGGGTTGCAGTGGTGTGGGTGACACTTTTCTTGTCTCCCCAGAGGTGAAGTGTGTCATATCCTGAGCTCCTGCAATCTTTACCAGCCTAGAGAGCTACAGGCTATTCCCAGAGCAAGCTATCTCACATCCACACATGCTTCTTGTGTGGTTTGATTTCCTTCTTCTCCCACCCATATTTCCCCATCCTGCGTATAGAGAAAATAAAGGACTAAAGACAGAAGTGATGTAGCGTAAAACATTAAAACCTAAGAAATAATATAGTTGAAATCATGCTGTTGTAATCCTTGATTACAATATTATGTAACATATGGTTTTTCAACTAGGATTTTAGCTCAGACTGCTGGTTTTCACAGTTATTTCTCAGTGTAACAACCCAATCAACAATTTTAGTGAGCTTTAAATTTGTCTAAATAATAAATGCTATATTAAACAAGATGGCAAGTGGGGCAAGGCAAGTCTTGTAAAAATTTCGGCCACATACATTTCTATTTCATTTATTGCATTTTTTCCTGTGGAATCCGGAGAAATGATTGATCAAATATTAAACTAAAAAAGAAGTTCATTTCTGTCTGTTGTTAGCAGAGATAAATGCTGAGCAAGTGCTAGTACAGTATATTCAACTGAACAAAGGAATATTTATCTTTATTCTGTTTTCATTGTCTATTTTCTATTGAAAGGAAAATGAGAGTTGAAGAATTCTCACAAAAATAATGTGTAACACCGATTGAGTATTTCTTTTCAAAAAGGGATACAGTAGCCCGAAAAAATAAAATGTGCTGCTGCATTTATTGCAAAGTAAAAGAAAAAATATAATATGTGTATTTTTCAACAGTAATACTTAGATTTTTAAAAACACCTGTGCTGGACCTCAAGCACTCTGGGGAAGTCAATTGAAAACCTTTGTTTCTTATTCCGAGTACAAGAAGATTGGTTTTAGTCATGCAGTTTAGTAGGAAATTCATTCTGTACATGCTTAGGATTTTTTAATGATGTGTTTGTTCTGGGGTTAAGTTCTGTTCATGAAAACAGGTTCTCCAACTGAATTCTGCCACAAAAGAAAGCTGAGGGAACTGGTGGCCAGGATATATCTGAGTATAGGCGCAGTGCAGTCAAACATATGCTGCATTTCTCAAGTAAGCAGTTATACATTAAGAAAAAAAAATATCTAAAGACAGATTGTTTTGACAGCTAAAAAGATTTAATGTTTTTTTCTAACGCATTCGACTGAATGGCAAAAATGTTAGGTAGATGTTAATTTAACAGATGTCTAGTTTTGCATCATCAGCCTGAAACAGGCAATTTCTGGCAACACTTCCTGCTCCAATACAATGTTATAACCTGTTAATTCCTCATGGACGTGCCTCTCCCAAGCTTCCATTTTGACTCTCAGAAAAATACCTAAAATTGCTTTTGAAACACACAAACACCTGGAGAAGTACCACACATTTAATCAGAGAAAGTGATAGCTGTTTACACAATTTATTTTTTTAAGAACACATTGCTAATTATGACCATCTTAAGATTATTTACTTTCTTGATCAAAGAAAGATATAACATTTAAAACCTTTTTAGAAATAGAGTGTTAGCAATAAAGAGGTTATAAGCTCCTAGTAAGAAAATACCATCTTAAGACAAGGATATGCTTGGAAGCAATCAAATGCAGTGCACCCCTCAGCAGAGAACCTAAATATCAACAGTATGTCTTCACAAAATGATATTGCATTCTGTCTATCAGCTATACATATTTAGTCTTGGAATAAATAAGAATTCTAAAGGGTGTGGACAATGTAAAATGTACAAGAGGATTGGTCGCTCGCCAACTCCAGGCTCTCTTGGATGAAACTGATTATCTGGACCCATTTCAATTGGGCTTTCGGCCAGGGTTTGGTACAGAAACGGCCTTGGTCACCCTGTATGATGACCTCTGTCGGGAGAAAGACAGCGGGAGTGTAACTCTGTTGGTTCTCCTTGATCTCTCAGCGGCGTTTGATACCATCGACCATGGTATCCTTCTGGAGCGACTTACGGATTTAGGAGTGGGAGGCACTGCTTGGCGGTGGCTCTGCTCCTATCTCGGGAATCGTCTCCAGAAGGTGATGCTGGGGGAACATTACTCGAGTCCCTGGGTACTCCAATATGGGGTCCCGCAGGGTTCAGTTCTGTCCCCCATGCTTTTTAATATCTATATGAAGCCACTGGGTGAGGTCATCAGGAGTTTTGGAGTGCGTTTCCAGCAATATGCTGATGATACGCAGCTCTACTACTCCTTTACATCTTCGTCAGGTGAGGCTGTTGATGTACTAGACCGCTGCCTGGCCGCGATAATGGGCTGGATGAGAGCTAATAAACTGAAACTCAATCCTAACAAGACTGAGATGCTGTTGGTGGGAGGGCCCTCTGCCCAGATGGTTGACGTTCGACCTGCCCTAGATGGGGTTACACTCCCCCTAAAGGAGCAGGTACGTAGTTTGGGGGTCTTATTAGATCCGCTCCTGTCACTTGAGACTCAGGTAGCCTCGGTGGCACGGAATGCATTCTACCAGCTTCGGTTGGTAGCCCAACTACGACCCTATCTGAGCAGGGAGAATCTCGCCTCAGTTATCCATGCTATGGTAACCTCTAGATTGGACTACTGTAATGCACTCTACGTGGGGCTACCTCTGAAGACGGTTCGGAAACTTCAGCTAGTGCAAAATGCTGCGGCCAGAGTTCTCACTGGGACAAAGAAATTTGACCATATAACACCTGTCCTGGCGCAGCTGTACTGGCTACCGATATGTTTCCGGGCCAGATTCAAAGTGTTGGTTCTTACCTATAAAGCCCTAAACGGCATCGGACCGCAATACCTGATGGAACGCCTCTCTCGCTATGTACCTACCCGTTCACTACGCTCGACGTCGAAGGCCCTTCTCCGGGTCCCAACTCATAAAGAGGCCCGGAGATCAACAACTAGATCTAGGGCCTTCTCGGTGGTGGCCCCCGAACTATGGAATGCCCTCCCAGATGAGATACGCCTGGCGCCTTCTCTGTTATCTTTTCGGCGCCAGGTAAAAACCTATCTTTTCGCCCAGGCATTTTAAACATTTTAAATTTAATATTTTAAACCTAATATGGATCTTAATTTATAAACTCAATGGCAATTCTATTTCAGATTTTTATCATGTTTAATGTTTTTATAATTGTACTATATTTTTCACACTTGCTCATATTTTAATTGTGATTTTATTTGTTGTACACCGCCCTGAGAGCTTTCTGCTATAGGGCGGTCTAGAAATATAATAAAATAAAATAAATAAATAATAAAATGCCAAACAATATAGGGTCAATTTCTAATAATTCAAGGTTTCCTTATGTTTTTCATTTTTTAACATGCAAGAATGTGAAACCAGCCAGTTCTTTCTCCACTACATCAAGAATGTCACCTTTGTTATTAAATAATTATGGGTTGTATAGAGCATAGCATAATACCTTAATGTAACTCTGCCATCATGTCATGCAACTTTAAATCAAGTGACTGAAAATAAATGAGGCAAGCTGGTCATGTGCAGGAACACATTTCTAGAAATGTCAGTAAGGTGTGGCAATTTCAACTGTATGACATAAGATTATCTTTGGAAACTGGAACCATAATCACATTCATAAGGCAAAGAGCCACCTGACATTGGAGCCCTATCTGTACCTTACTGACTAAATAAGGAGTCCAAAGTATGTGAACAATGCAAAATGTATTATATGATTATTTATTTATTTTAAAAAATTACATAGTGCTTGAATCCAAAGAATTCTAACCGGTTTACAAAATGTTTAAATTATCAATAAAACAGTTAAACACAATTAAAAACATATTTAAAACAACTAAAACAGCTACTAAAGGATTAAAACAGATCAACATCTATGTGTCCGGATAGGCTTACCTAAACAATAAAGTTTTAAGCAGGTGTCAAAAGGAATACAGTGAAGGTGCCTGCTTGTAAATACAAATAAGTGATAGTGTTTGTTTTGCAAAGATAGGTAAAACAATAGAATCACTACTATTTACAACATTTCTGGGCACAACTGGAGTTGCTCATTTTGACTTACAAACAGGCTGTTTATGGAACTCTTGAAATCTAAAATTTCCTAGACACAGCACAATATATTTCTTTTTGTTTGGGACAGTGTGTACTAGTCATGGCCCACAATTAGGGATGGCAGAGAAATTTGATTCAGTTTCCATTTAAAGCCAAATCTATCATCATAATCGTATTATTGTTGTTGTTGTTATTATTAAGAAGATATATTAGCCAAAGTTCTCCAAGTGACTTACAACACTGTTACAAACAAAAGTAAATATACCATACTATAAAAACAAAATAATAAAACAACACCATCATCATACAGCCAAAGAAAGCTTTGGCAGCACACTAAGACAAATTCACACTTTCCAAAACAATATGAGAACTGAAACACATTTATACAAATTTTGCAATACAGTTCTCCAACCAAACAGATGCTCTTGGAGGTCACTGATTCATAGGGTCGCCATAAGTCATAATCGACTGGAAGGCACATAACAAGAAGAGGAAAATGTGCATATAAAGTGAAAATAACATTCATGATGCATATATTAGGAGAAATTGCTTGCAAAAATATGTACATTAGTCATAACAGCAATGGAGTGATCCATTTTAAATTCACTTGTTCAAAAAAATGTTTTAACATTTTTTCTTAATAATGTTATTTGTTATTTAGTTTAATGTTTGTAAATTGTATTGCTTTTTATTGATGTATCTTTATACTTGTGTTTATTTTTCTTTGTAAGCCACCTTGAGGGCCTTTGGCCAAAAGGTGGGGTATAAATAAATTTAATAATAATAATAATAATAATAATAATAAACAAAAAGTGTTTATTAGAAGAAATGTGCACAAAACTGAAGATGTTTCATTTTATTAATTTCAGTTTTTTTCATTGCTGCAGCACTGTGAAGAACTGAATTTAAGATTGGAAAAAGGAGAAACTAAGTGAACTGAAATTGACAGATCCTTCCACCCCTAGCCACAATTCTGTATGTAGCTAGGCCAGCTCATTGATTCTGAATAAGGGGATATTTCTTTATTTACTTTCTAGTTTTATATTATTTATTTATATTATTTATTTACTCTTTGATTTATATCCCTCCCTTCCTCCCAGCAGAAGCCCAGGGCAGCAAACAAAAGCACTAAAAACACTTCAAAACATCATAAAAACAGACTTTAAAATACATTTAAACAAAACATCTTTAAAAACATTTTTAAAGCTTTCAAGACATCTTTTTAAAAAAGGTTAAAAACATATTGTTTTAAAAAAAGGTTTAAAAACATATTAAAAAGCAATTATGTTATAGAATATGATTCCCATCCCAGTGCTTCAGTTAGAGCAGTGGTTCCCAACCTGGGGGCCGGGACCCCCAGGGGGGCCGCGAAGTAATCCAGAGGGGGCCATCAACAGTAAAGAAATGAATTATTCATTAATTTTTTAAAAAAGTCTTCACTCCCTCAACACTGTCTGCTTTCCGCTGCCGCTGCAGATGACACCTCCCCCTTGCTCCAAACGAGAGGGGAGGCCTTTTGCTGAAGCTCCAGAGCGTCTTTCAGGAGCACTAAGGGCAGGCATCTGCCTATAAAATACATGGCAGATGCCAAAGGAGGCTGAGGGTGGAGCTACCAGGAAGAAGAGGGGATTACTATCACTGATTCCTGTCTCCTTGCACTGCCGCTACTGGCAATGCCCTTACTTAGAATGACAGGAGAGGGCTTTTTGTGAAGCAAAAAGAAGCAAGGCTGCAAAGAAAGGCTGCTTTCCCCCTTCCTTCTTGGCAGCCAGCCTGCCTCCCTGGGCGGAGGGGGTCACAATTTTTTTTCAGCTTATAAAGGGGGTCCCATGCTCATAAAGGTTGGGAACCACTGAGTTAGAGCACATAATAGCAAAAACTTAATAGGGCTTTTAATTCCAGGTAATCCCGTTCCGTGCCCGGTACCTGCCGGGCAAAGGGGCGTGTTTGCGGCTGCTGCCGAAGCCAGGCCGCCATCAAGGGTGTGTGCGTGCGCACGTGGCGCGCCGGCGCGCCGTCGTGACGCACAGTAAGGAGGCGGGGCGGCTGAAGGCCATTTAAGGCCACTCCACCAGCCTCCCGCCCTCCTTTGAATTTTGGCGGCGGAGGCCTTGTGGCGGCAGCTGCTGCACGCCGCGGGGAGCCTTCCGGCCGCGGCAGGGCCTTCCAGCCGCGGCGGGCCCTTTGGTGTGCCGGCCTGGCGGGGGCAGCGGCGGCAGCGGGACGCGAGGGCCTCCCGCCCTCCTTTGAATTTTGGCGGCGGAGGCCTTGTGGCGGCGGCTGCTGCGTGCCGCAGGGAGCCTTCCGGCTGCGGCGAGGCCTTTGATGGGCCGGCCTTGCGGATGCGACGAGGCACATGGGGGCTTCCAGCGGCGGCGAGGCACGGGAGGACTTTCAGCCGCGGCGAGGCCTTTGATGGGCCGGCCTTGTGGCTGCGACGAGACGCGTGAGGACTTTCAGCCGCGGCGGGGCACGGGTGGCTTTCCAGTTACAGTTTCAGTTTCAGTTACCCCTGAGGAAGAATCTTGAATTCAGAACATGTCAGGCCTAAACAAACTGCACTGCTGTGGGGGCACCTTTGATTCTCTTCTGCTCTCTCCTGTTTCTTTCCTTCAAACTATCACCTTCTGATTCCATCATTTATCATAGAAATAATGTTTGGGATTAAGGGAAACACAACAACCTACTTCTAGTTAAATAGTACCCTAGACTTTCTATCATAAACCTGGAATATGTGGAGTAGGGGGAGAGACAATGTTTAAAATTTAATTCTATGCTGATAGTAAAAGAGAGATTGAAAAGGCCAAATATGTCTTGCAATGTCAGTGTGGCAATACCCAGGGCATGTGTGTGTGTGTTTTAAGTATGCAGAGAGAAATGTTTACTTTAGCTGAAGGTGAATTACAGTCAGCATTTGTATGGATTAAATATAATTTGAAAAGAACAGTAGGGGAAAAGGTTATTTTAAGGATTTTCTATTTAAACTAAACAAAATATTTATGCAGGCAGGCTTCTGCGCAGAACATAGAGGCAAGTATTCATGGAGAGCTCCTGTCTGTTTCTCTAAGCATAGTAATGCAGCAGGTAAAGGGATGATGCATAGACGAAGAGCTGTCTCTCTCCTCTTCTATGTATTTAGGTCCAGTTCCACACTTTATGTGGCAATTGACATTGCCGCTTGCTCACTACATGTCTCTCACAATGCTGTAATGGGTGGCAAACCTCCAGTTAGGGCCAGGAGATACTTCTATTGGGGTCCCCTTCCCATTACAGAAAGCAAAATAGGAATAGACTCCTTTTCTTGATACTGAAGTGTATTTTTAGTTTAAACTAAATGTTACTTTTCAGTTACCAATTACCTAGAGAGGTAGTGGGCTATCTGACACTGGGGGCATTCCAGGGGCAGCTGGAGAGGGGATGCTTTTATTAAGGGATGTACTGAGAAGGCTCTGTCATAACGTAGCGGCCATTTGGATTGGAGCAATGCAATGTAATTACAAAGAGCAGAGGCTTTTTGAGGAGGGTGGGGGGCAGCTGGAGACCTAAAGGAGGCTGCAGGAGCCAGTAGGGACCCCAGTTAGTGCTGCAACCTCACCTCCAAAACTACTTCAACTCCAAATGCAAAGGGAACTCATCCCCCCTTTTTTCACTGTCAAGCTTCTCCCCCCCCCAAAATACGTTCTTCAAAACCCAGGTAAAAATATATGAACCTTTCCATCAGTTAAGTCCCATAAACCTCTGTCCTAAGACCCATTTAATCTGTGGTATTCTGAGTAAACACACATAGGATTCTGCTGTATGTGTGCAATCACATGCACCCTTCCGGGGGAAGAAGTAACGATACACTCGGGGATTTTCTCATAAGTAAGTATGCATAAAATTGGTCCAATTCATATTTCTCTGAGTAAATTATTTAAACATAATGGAATTAATCACGTGCAGGCTGCACATTTGCTTGCATCTTCTCTTCAGCTAGTTTACAAACTGGTCTGTAGATAAGGTGCCCACCTTTTTACAGGCCTCTAGTCCTGTGCTTTTAAGAGTCATTTGATCTGCAGACATTAGAAGATGACATTGCTTAACTCCATGCCATCTAATAACTGCTGAATACGAACCTGCTATTAAAGGCACAACAACAAGCCAGAAGGATATGTGGGGCCAGGGCAGCCCCCAGCAGAGGCTGCTTGGAAAAAGTGTCCCTTCCCAGCTACGCTCGAGGGCTATGGACCTTGCTTGCAGACTGCCCAGTTATGGGGGGACTCATTTTATGATGTGGTTTTTCTTTATTATGCGGTTTTCCGGATCCTATGGACGCACTGGTCCAGGGGACAATTGATGAAGACATACAGTTGGGCAGGGTTATTGGCCCCTTCCCATCATCCCCTACCTCTGCTCTCTCAGTGCCCCCCCCGTATAGTGCCCAAAGTGGCAGTGGGCAAAGTCTACCTGATTCACCATCCGTCATACAAGTGGTGTCAGTCAGTGATGGCTTCATACCAGATAGGCTATGCACAGTGCACTACACTTCATTCAATATAGTGCGCACCTGTGGCAGAGATGCCTTATGGGCAAGTGTGGCAGCTAATCTGCCTGCATTGCCAGCTGTTACACATGGTTGATTTTGAGCTGCTGAGTTTTGCCTTTTAGGTCAACTATGCAGCAGAGCATTACCTATGGGCTGCTGTATTCTTGCATGGAGCACTTCAGCCCCTTCTTGGAAGGGACAGCCAGGAGACGAGAGGCTCCAGAAGCGGTGGGGCACTATTTTCATGATTTACAGTTCTCGGGTAGGGCAGACTTTGGGTGCATGTTAGCGCTTGATGGCACAGTTTATAGCGTAGCTATGAACTGGGGAGTTCTTTTGGCAGCTGGGAAAGTGGAAGATCCTGCCCCAGTGTTCACCTTCCAGGGTATTAAAATTGACTTTTGGACCCAGGGCTGCAGGCTGCCTGTGAAAAGCTTGAATTGTTGCAGATCAAGATCCTGAAGTTTTCAGGGGCTGGGAAAGTGTTTGCTTTCTGCCCTTCAGGTATTGGGGGCCTTCTGCGGTGGGGGTTTATAGTGCCATAACAGGGATTTCACAGCCTTACCACAGGTTCAGGGTTTTGGCTGCCTTATGCGCCAACCTGCGGTGTGGCCCCCTCCGTTCCTGCAGTGCGTCAATGGTGTTTCAGTTAGAGGAAGGACCGACTCTGCTATACCGCATACTGGGAGATGGGGGAGGGAAGTCAGAGATGGCCAGGGCAGGAGGGGATTCCTGGGAGTTGGGGGATGGCAGGGGCTATGCAAAGTGTGGCCTATTCCTAGGAATCACGTCCTGGAATTCATCACAGATGGTAGGAGTAAAGCTTGTCTGTCAGTGTGTCGCAAGGTAGGCTGGCAGGGGGCCTTTAGGACCATTCATATGTCTTGGGATATGTCATGTGCTGGCCAGCTGGTCCATGCACACCCCCATACCCCTTATCCTCACCCTCCATGTTCACCTGACCCGCCAGGGATTGTTGATCAGGGAGGTGCCCTGTGACCATCATGCTTCAAAGCTCAGCAGTTACATGTAGCGGCCCTCACACTTAATTTTGGAGCCTTCCGGATGGGGGGTGGGGGTGTTTGGGGCCAGGTCAGACTTTCCTTCGAGCCATCCTGGGGTCCAAGGTTTGTTTCCAGGCAGACCAGGGGTACAAGAGTCATTCCACATTATTTTACCCTCCCCTGGACTGGACACTTCCCCATGACGGCGACATAGTGTTTTTGGCCGGAAGCTATAGGCCTGGTTGCCTGATATTCAGGGGGAGGGATCTTCCCTCATAAAGTTTCGGTCTAGTGTCGCGATGCCTGGGAGCGGACCCATGGGGGTTTGAGGGTCATGCCCCTCCGGAATTGGGGTTGCCTACCCGGCAGTGGAATTGCCTACCTGGGACGGTCTATTTGGTTTTTGTATATGCAGGTGCAGGCCGTTAGGAGGTGGAAGTAGGGGGTGCATGGAATACATTCACCCCAGGGGCGAGTCTGAAGGTCTGGGACCCAACTGTTCACGATTGTTTCTGTTTTTGGCAGGTTGCTGGACGGGGATGGAGCAGATGCGCAGTCTACTCTGCAGCCATGGCATGAGCTCATAGGCTGGCCTTGGGGCCGCAAACGCACATTGGTTCACAGCTGGGCCTCTGATGGTGGGCCACGGTTTGGTGGCTGGGTCGACAGAGTATGCGCTGGAATGGTCTCCTACCCATGTCGTTCCAGCAGGATTCAGGGCAGAAGGTTACTGAAGGGCAAGACATGTGAGGACATGCAGTTGAGGCCACAATAGCCTCTGGTCGTCTGCTATGGTCAGACAGGAAGGGCAAGGCCCTCAGTGGCAGGCATGTGAGGACATGCAGCTGAGGCCTTGGTAGCCTCGGGTCGTCTGCTGTGGTCAGACATGGAGGGCAAGGCCCTCAGTGGCAGGCATGTGAGGACATGCAGTTGAGGCCACGGTAGCCTTGGGTCGTCTGCTGTGGTCAGACATGGAGGGCAAGGCCCTCAGTGGCAGGCATGTGAGGACATGCAGTTGAGGCCTCGGTAGCCTTGGGTTGTCTGCTGTGGTCAGACATGGAGGGCAAGGCCCTCAGTGGCAGACATGCTTGGACATGCAGTTCGGGAGGCAACGATGCCATCCTCCTGATGGACCTGCAGAGGGGTCTGCATGAGATTCTTATCGGGTGTGGGGTAAAGGGAGACTAAGCAGAGGCTTGTCCCCCTTTTGTGGCAAAGAAGTGCGGGAAAAGGTTTAAAGGGAAAGGGCAGCTAGGTGACACCTTTAGGCACCTTTGGGGGCGATTGGCGGTCCGGGGGCCTGCAGCTCAGGGCTATACGGCCCGGGGGGCAGAACACGGGCCGCCTTTGGGGCCAACGTGCCTCATCCGCTCGGAGTTTCACGGCTCCGGGGGGCGGTGATGCGGTTTGGACCCCCTACACATCTTCTGGGTGTGGCCTGAGCTGGGGGTCTGGCACAGGGCAGCCCCGGGCTCAGGCAAGGTTTGGTTGCCCAATGGCTGCAAGCAGGCTTTGCCTGGATCATCAGAATGCTCCCACACTTGATTTCCCCTCTGCAGGTTCATTATTCTAATTGATTCTGTTTAATAAAGTGGCCCATGATTTAACCCAATGAATGGTGTTTGTGTTTTATTTCGGCAATAGGCCGCAAACAAACATCTCCACAGTTTTCTTTGTTGTACATAACATTTTTAGAATACGAAACATCCTTAATGACATCTGTGTGGAGCTGTATGTATGGCAGGAAGGAACGTTCTTGCATTCTCAGTTACAGAGAAAGGACAAAAGTATTGCCTAAGGGTGTTGAGTTCTAAAGTAGGGCTCTCACACTGACAGAGGGATTAACTCACTCTTTGAGAAAGAGAAGAAAGATTCAGTGTTGAGGAATACCAAAAGCCAGCAGATCCAGTGAAGGATGCCTTTCCATAGGCACTATCCATGAAAGATGAAATGTTTCTGTCATAGCATTTTTTGCTTTCACCTAAATAAGCCCTGTTTAAAAGCAATGCAAATGTAAAGGCAAATGTATGAAAAGAAATCTTTGATTTCTGAAGAACATCAGCTCACAAAGAACATTTTTCTCAAATTCCTCTCAGCTTCTGTGTAATTTGCACAAGGAAAATTTAAGATCTATATACTTCTTCTCATACTGAAATCGTGACCAAAGTGCATCTTGTTTCTTTGTGTAGGTATTCATTGAGGAGGAAGTGAGAACCACACATAACAACCACCAAACTGGAATTCAGGTCAAGGTAAAAGCACTTGACATCTGATAACTTATTAGAAGAGAGCTTGCCAGAAATAGAAAGTCAACCCTTTTGCTAATCCTGTATAACACAGATTTACCAGTCTTTAATATTTCACTTTTCCTTTCAAGCAGGAGTATGTTTCTGCCCTGACCTACAGGTTTACCCTTGAAGATTTGTTATGTTGTTGTTGTTGCTGCTGCTGCTAAAACAAGCGCAATCAATCTTTCTCCTAAATTTCCTTCATTTCCCCCCTGCAAAGTCTCAATAGGTATTTGAAGGAATATGTAAGAAATAACTTTAAAATTAATTACTGGAGATTGGCTATATAGATACATATACAGATATTTCCTATCTTTTAAAGATTAATCTAAGAAATATAACCTAGCTTTTGAATAACTTGAAAATCAGTGTATTGGACTCAAAACAATTTAATATTACATTCTTCCACACTTTGTATAACAGCAGAAAATACATCTGAAATTAAACTATCTCATGATTATTTGTCATTGCTTTGTTTATAAAATGCTACCAATCTGTGGTGCTTTATTTATACACAGTTCAAATTGCCAGGAGAACATCAAAATTAAAAATTTCAACCGCACTAACCAGGTTTCCTAGATGCATTTCCCCATGATCTCTACTCAAAGACTTGGCATTGTGAGAACAAGCCTTAGGTTTGTTCACTTCCTCCCTCCCCTTTCTGCATGCAAACAGCAATTTGAAACTCCAGTTCCCTGTTTGGGGCAAACTGGTTTGGTTGTCTAGGTGAAACAGAAAATTATGGATTGATGCAAACAGGGAAGTTTCTGATTGATGTCAGCAAGGGGAAGAGGAGTGTTTGCGCTCAAGACTTCTTGGGAATCATGCCTGTTACTGTGGATTTAGCAGACTATCTGAATAGCACCTAAGTAAATTACTTTCAATTTACATATTCATTTTGTACAAGGTGCACTTTTATTTCCCCACATGAGATGTATTCACATTAGAACAAACGGGAGAAATACAGAGTTGTCACACTTCATGCTGAGAATTTCCTGGGAGAAAACACTGACTTACCCATCCATTGCATAACTCACGCCCTGTTTCTGAAACTAACAAAGAGATAGGCTTTTTTCATATTGTCTGGAACAACATTTCATTGTCCAAGTAGTGTCCTCAGGGTCAGCAAGATATTTTGCCACACATGACACAGCCCAACAACTTGGAGCTCAGTTATGAAAATAAAATACTCAAGCTCTTAACTTCATCACCATGTTATGTTTTGAAAAGTTTAACACTTTAGAAATCATTACTTTTCATTATTTGCGATCTGTGCATGGCAAAGATGTGACACTGAAGCTCTTTAGCATTTTTGCACAGCTGAGTGGAAATGTAGCATAGAAATATGTTCAGGGGCACAGCGCATAAAATAAGTGCACTTTTAAAATTAGGTTGTAATTTATTTTTCCTGAAGCACTAAAAGTACCATAACCTGCAAGCTACCAAATTACTGGTTTATGTTTCTACCTTTATTTTAACTGGGGGATTATGTGGAATTTAATACATATATATCTACCAGTTGGAGGGGGTGTAAGCCAACACCAACCAGATTTACAGCTTTATCACATTTGTCCATTTTGTTCAAACATGCAAGTGCAGATTTTGTTTACACATATTCCTCTGACTAAGCAGACAATAAACTGCTGTCATGGTAACACACAAAAGTATTAAAAATCATACAGTGATTAACTGTTAAATGCATATGACAGATTTGCAATGAGTAGGCAGGTAAAAGGTTTCACATCTCTTATACTGAAGAAGGCAACATTTACCAAATAGTATTAACAACAGATATTTATTCATTAAATTAAACTATAGTCTTTCATTTTCTTGCTAAATCCTAAGACGTACATATAAGTAAATTTTACTGATTTCTATTGAATTTATTATAAATTAAGGTGTCACAGGTCAGCACACACAAAGCAGATTGCCAAAAACCTGTTGGGGCAGGGAGTTCCACAGTCTGGGTAGTGACACAGACAAGGTTCTCTTCTTGGTTCCCAACAACAGGGTGAGGGTAAGTTCATATAGGAAGAGTCAGCCTTGAAACACTGGTCATAAACCTTTTGTAATGTGTACACGAGCCCTAAGATCACAGCCTGAATATATTTTACCTTTCCTGTTTTATGTTTTCTTTCAGCTTTTCTCTTTGTAAATATTTGCTGGGTTTGCATTTATTTTAGCTTCATTTTATTTATTTTTATTGTAATTTACAACATTTAATGTGAAAATAAAAAGTTGTACCATTTAAAGTTACTGTACCTTAACAAATGCACCTAAAGTACCACTATTTCTGCATGCATGAAAGCTCAAAGCCTCAAAACTCCCACAAGCGATTAATCTTCTACCACTAATTAGATATTTGCTAATTAGTGTCTGATGTGTGAAATGAAAAACATTTTTGAAGCTGAAACAGGTCTACAAAGATAGTTGCTGAACACCAGTACACCTTTTTCTGTGTTATCATATTTCATAAATATGAATAAGATCACATATTACCCATTCTATAAAATTATCTCTGAGCAAAGCCTTTGTATGATATAAGAATGTGTCAATATTTTGCATTTAGAAGCACTCAATGGAGAGAAGTGTTTTCTCTCAATGTTAAAGAGATGTCACATTTCACACATCACTTTTATGCTGCATTAGCTGGTGCCACTTTTAAACTTGGCTTATCTTTGATTCTTCTGAAATAAAGAATGCAAAACAGATATAATCCTTTTCACTTCTCAACAATCATACTGCTCACATTTTATGCAGTTGCAACATTGAAAAGTCAGTTTTGGAAAGCTGTTAACTACAGCCAACGAACATCTGGTTTAGAAATATATAGTATGTATGTTACAGCTATAAAGAACAGAATGCAAATAAAAGATTCTTGTAATATACAAATCAGTCCATTATAACTGACATTATTTTAATATTGTTCATTGATCACACACACAAGTGTGAAAGAAAGCTAGCTGCAGTAGTTGCACATGTGGTATGATGAAATTGCCCACCCAACATCAATGTCACTGCTCTTTATCTGGATGGGGCAACGGCAAGGTCAGGGCTCTGCAAGTGCACCAGTGGAAGTGCAACCACCAATCTGGCACTTTTGCCAGCGTCCCTGCACAGGCTTGGCCTCACTGCAGCCCTGACAGGCCTAAGCAGCAACTATACCAGATTCAGGAGGGCGGCTTCATTCTTAGCTGTCTTAGGGATTCACAAGAGAAAAATTGTAGAAATGAACCCAGAGGTAGATTCTGAGCCCCTGACCAGTACTTTGCACTTGTTGCTGGGCAACAGCCATTTTATAGAATGTATTTACCAAAACCCAGAAACTGAGTACAAGGTGCCACCCTGGGCTCCTCCTGGGAGGGCGGGCAGGATATAAATAAATAAATAAGGTAAGGCAAGGCTTGAACCCCAAACCAGTCCCCAAGTGCTTTCTGCTCCCAAATATTTATTCTCTTTTAACCCAATTGGCTTCAGCACCATGCTCTCAACTGCTCCTCCTCACTCCAAAAGATGTTCAGTGTTCGGAAGGAAAAACAAATTAATCTCCCTTAAAACATCATATTGTTAACTGCCTTTATAAAAAGTACAGCTGATCACCATCTTAAAGGCCAATAAACAGCAATCCATGTTAAAGTCCAATAAACAGCAATGCATGTTATTTATGGGTTGTATTTTGAAGGAGAGGGGTTGGATGCGACTGTTTTACCCTTAAGATGGTAGCTTGGCATGCTACACACACTGCTTATAGGCATTTAGCCACAGCTGTGGCTATAAAAAAAATCAGAACAAAGGTGAACTACCCATAAAAGGAAACATATTCTATCTCTAAACCTTGAAGGAATATTAACAGGATTGCCTAAACTATTATTATTTATTATTATTTATTGCATTTGTATACCACCCCATAGCCGAAGCTCTCTGGGCAGTTTACAACAACTGACTAGTTTGTAATAGTGGGGGAGCTACAATGGGCCACATCCTTCAGTCTTTCTTGTGAGGTAGAACCAATCAATAGCTGCCACCACCACGTTAATTATTTTCAAATTCTGGAGACACTGAATCAATATCTACAGTGTCCTTGAGGAGGGTGGGGGCAGACCTGTATATAACCAGGTAGCGTGAGGGATGAAGCTTGTAAATAAGACTATTTTCAAGTACAGCTTATGACACACTCCAGGGTTCTAATTCAAGCTAAACAAAAAGAATAAATCGGAAATGGCATAAAAATAAATAAATAGAATTGTCTAATTAACTTCACACAGATACAATTTGTAATTCAGCACTTCACACACACACACACACAGGACTACTCTGAAGCAAGCAAGCAGCGATCTTCAGGGGAAACCACCCATTTTATAGGAGGAGATTGATGGGAGACAGCTAGAAAGCAATGACCTAGGCTGCGTATACATTAACCTGCTTGTAGCAGATAAATGTAGGGGAGTTTCTTCCGAGTTTGGAACTGTTCATGCTCCTTCTCAATATATTGCTTTCAATCTGGATTTTACATCCTGCTGGCGTAGTTACTTGATACGCATTTGAAAACCCTCCCCCTGATTAGGTTATATTTGCCGTTTCCTCCCTGCACATGTCCCAGATGAATGAAGGAGGCAGTGGTGATTGCAATCTTGGTATATACATCATTGGGCAAGGGTAGATACAACCCCATTGCTGGGACCACCTACATCTGTGGACACACTGCAGGGTAACGCAGAATCAATCTGCTAAGAGCTTTTATTTTGGGAATGAAACCAGTTTCTCAAGAAGCCCCTTTCAGAGGCAAAAACCATTCAATAGGTCTGGATTATTATGTATGGACTATGCAGAAAAAACAAATACTCTGTCTCCATTGATTCAAGAATAAAATGCTGTGGGTACACAATCCTATATCAAAAAGGGGTAACAGAGGTGCAGGATCTGACACATAGGCTGAATCCCATGGAGATGGGAACTTATCACTTGCCATTTCACAGGAATCAGGGAAGGAAAGGTTTAAATTGGGGAGAATTGCAGGTATATCCAGCTATTACCCCTCATGCTTTTGCAAATTCTGAATACAGTTATGGCTAGTTTAATTCAATTTATGATCTCCTGGTTTTCATACCAGTGTAAGATTTTATCTCTTGTGATGATCTTGACTGTGAGTTGGAAAGGGGATATGTTTAATGTTTCATCAGAAAAAAGGTTTACTGTATCATTTGGTAACACTTGTACTTCAGCAACATATATGTGTGAAGCTGGACTACAGCAAAGGGATTCTTGACATAATATGCACCACAGCAAACAGAATGCAAGTAATTTCTATTTAACCTAAATGAACCTCACCTTCCTATTGGTTTGAGAAAGCTACTCATCAATATTTAAAGTACCCTAAGAACCGTTATAGACTGATTTTCAACCAGCTGGGGGAAAAAATCACCTTGACTGCCTTATTCTTATCAGTGCTACTTAATTAAACTTACTCAACCCAGCTCCTTGCCATAAACCCTCAGTTATTTATTTAAACATGTATATCCTACCTTCTACTGTAAAAACATCACTCAGGGCGACTTACAATATATGCATCACTATACTGCCATACGACAATATAAAACAATAACAAACAGAAACAGCTTCAGCAATAAAAACAAACATAAAAACACTAACTCATAACACTAACGTTTTTAAAAACAATATGTTTTAAACATTTTTTAAAGATGTCTTGAAAGCTTTTAAAAATGTTTTTAAAGATGTTTTGTTTTAATGTATTTTAAAGTCTGTTCTTATGATGTTTTAAAGTGTTTTTACTGCTTTTGTTTGCTGCCCTGGGCTCCTGCTGGGAGGAAGGGCGGGATATAAACAAACAAACAAATAAAAAAATAAAATAAAAGTGTGCTGGAATAAAAAGATCTTCAGTAACTGGTGAAATATACTGAGGGAAGGACCAGCCATGCTTCCTCAAGCATGGTATTCTATAATCTGGAGGTACAGCTACTGAAAATGCCCTCTCTTTTTACTCACTCAGCTATGTCTCCACCCTAGTTTAGGCTCAATAGCCCAATACACATACTACAGTAAACCATAGTCTAAAATAAGCTATAGTTTAATGTGAATGAGGAGCATGCTAATTTGCACTCCTCAAAAGTTCCCAGTTCCGCCCCACTCCTGCAGCAGCTACCCCATAGACAAAACAAACCAGAGTCTGGCTTCTCATGTTATCTGAACCCAGGCTTTTCGGTTTGTTTCTCCACAGGTAAAGCAGTAGTGGTAAACCAAGAAAAAAATCGTGGATATCGCTTGTGCGGTTTTTGAAACAAACAAACCAAAAGCTGACTTTGGATCTCAAGAAAGGCCAGACTGGTTTATTTTGTCTACAGAGCGGAAGCAGCAGGAGCAGGGCAGGAGCGCTTAGAATTTTTCAGCGGTGTGCATCAGCATCCTGTTCATTTGGCACTAAACCATAGCTTGTTGTAAACTATGGTGTTAGGAGCTACCTGGACAGTTGCATCCAAGGTGCCCTGAAAACTTCATGTTCTGAGAGATAGTTGGATGGGCCAGAAAAGGCATGGCACACTAACATGCCGGAGAACACAGGGACACACAATCAGCAACAAGGTAAAAAGGCAAGTGTTGGCATGTCTGAGATAGGACATAAGAACGTAAAAAGAGCCTCCTGGATCAGGTCAGTGGCCCATCTAGTCCACCATCCTGTCCTCACAGTGGCAAACCAAATGACCATGGGAAGCCCACAAGCAGGATCTCACTGCAAGAGCACTCCCTCCACCTGCGGCTTCCAGCAACTGGTTTTCAGAAGCATGCTGCCTCTGGCTACGGTGGTAGAGCACAACCATCGTGGCTAGTAGCCTTTGATACCGTTATCGTTCAGGAATTTGTCTAATCCTCTTTTAAAGTTATTAAAGTTGGTGGCCATCACTGCCTCTTATAGGAGCAAATTCCACTGTTACAGTATGCGCTCCAGAGAAGGAGAGCAAAAGAGAGAAAAGCAAGGGGAGAAAGCAAGACGTCAGCAGGAAGGAGCTTAATAGAAGTAGGATGGAGTTGAAATGGAACAGTGAGAGACAGGTGAGAGAGAGAGTCTAAAGGACAAGGAGTGGAGCTAATCAGAGTTATAGGGAGACAGAGGCTCCCAGAAGGTATAGCATACACACATCGTTTGGTCTACCTTGACAGGCAGCAGATTGGGAACAACAATTGCAGCCACACTGCCCAGTACATGAATTATCTTTTACCACTATTGGGCAAGAAACAAATCATCATGCAAACAACAAGGTGCATCATCAGTGAGTTTAAGGGGGTGGAGTGAAGCACATGGAACCACTGTTGTTGCTTCTATGGATGTAACAGAGTGAGGTTAAAGGTAAATGAAATGCAAAAAGAAAAAGAAAAGACAGTGACGATGTCCTATATGCAATACATACCACCCACAATGGCATTTCTCTGATTGGAAATTAAGGTAGAAATCTTAGCTAAAAGATGGTGCTAGGGTAGGGAACATTTAATCTAGCCAGCTTGCTTCTGGCAAAAAGGGTTTAAGTGCCCTCAGGCCAGGCCAGTCACCAGAAGGCCATTGTGGGAAGAAAGGAGCCTAGTATTGTGGAGATGTTAGATGGGAGCACTCAGGGGTAAAGATGGATGCCCCTGAAGGCTGCAATTCTAAACACACTTACTAAAGGACTTAGGCCCATAGAACTCAACAGGATTTATTTCTGAGTAGATATGCTTAGGATTGTGCTATTGGTAAGGCTTAACTAGGGATCCTCTGCAAAGATAACAATATCCAAGCAGGGTTGGCAACCCCTTGCCTGGAATGCCCTGCCTGCCTTTTAACATGGTTGCTCCAAATTTCTTTACAGATTTGACCCTTAATGTTAGGAGGTCTGAGTAATGAGTAAGAGTAAGAAGACTCTCTACCCTTTTCTGTCTAACCTGTGGGCTGCTATAAACTCACTTTGACAAACAACCCAATTCCAGTGAATAATAATTGACACCAACAAGGACAGGGAAAACAGAAAGGAGGAAGGACAGAACAGAAAGGGCAGGGCCAGCTTCAGGCATGCCGGGGCCCTTGGGCACCAGTCTGCCCTGGGCCCCTCAGCTCCCCTTCCATGATCCGTGGCAGGAGCACAGATCGCAGGACAGGAGCTTCCAAGCCGCCCACCATCCCCTCACTTCACCTACCTTTCTCTACTATTTTTTGCGGCTGTGTGCACTGCGCACCCAGGGTTGCCATCAATCAAGATGGCGGCCAAGGTTTCCGTAAGGGGCTGAAGCCTCTGCCGCCATCTTGGTTGATGGCACATGCATGCGCACATTGCTGCCATCAACCAAGATGGCGGCAGAGGCTTCAGCCCCTTACGGAAACCTTGGCCACCATCTTGATTGATGGCAACCCTGTGCGCACTGCAAAAATCAGCAGAGAGAAAGGTAGGTGAAGCTGGGGGTGGCGGGTGGTTTGGAAGCTCCTCCTGTCCTGTTCCGTGCATCGTGGAAGGGGAGCGGAGGGCCCCCCCTCAGGGGTCTCTGTAGCTCCAGGGGCCCTCAGGCCAGTGCCCCACCTGGCCGCCCTTTAGAACTGGCCCTGAGGAAGGCCAAGAGGAATTGGCAAGCATTTCCCCAAAGGACATATAAAAGCAAGCTAGATAAAGGGAAGAGGTGAGAGAAACCATCTGGGTAGGTAAAGTGGTTTTGGAAAGGAGGATATTGTTCTTTGGAAATATAGTAAAGTCTTGCTATAGAGGGGATCCCATGATGACAATAGCCCTGATCGCTGTCTGAGTGCCAGGCTCTGAAGGTAGAAGACCTCCTGGCTTTCTGAGGATCCATGGGACCTGGGGAGGAAGGTTTAGAGAAGTTTACAAATGGTTTAATGACATGTGCAAACCAGGCCAGAAAAGTACCTCTCCTGATCTCAGGCAGTAGGCAGGATGGTCTGGGAGGACCAAGCCCTTAAGGTACAATGGACACTAGCCATTAATTGCAACCTCCCTGAAAAGTACACACGAGGCACAACAGGAAGATTCAATGCAAATCCACAGACTGCTACACATCATGGCATATTTTGAAATTGTTTCCTTTATTCTGGGGGGGGGGATATCTATCCAAGTACAGAATTTTTTTCACAAAACTAAACACAATCATTCATATTCAAGAATGATTCACTTCAAGAAGGATGCAGACAAATTGGAACAGGTTCAGAGGAGGGCAACAAGGATGATCAAGGTGACTGAAAACAAAACCCTGTGCGGAGAGACTGAAAGAACTGGGCATGTTTAGACTGGAGAAGAGAAGACTGAGGGAAGATATGATAGCACTCTTTAGGTACTTGAAAGGTTGTCACACAGAGGAGGGTCGGGATCTCTTCTCGACTGTCCCAGAGTACAGGACACGGAATAATGGGCTCAAGTTGCAGGAAGCCAGAGTTTGACTGAACATCAGGAAAAACTTCCTAACAGAGCCATACGACAATGGAACCAATTACTAGAGAGGTAGTGGGCTCTCCAACACTGGAGGCATTCAAGAGGCAGCTGGACAGCCATCTGTTGGGAATGCTTTGATTTGGATTCCTGCATTGCGCAGGGGGTGGACTTAATGGTCTTATAGACCCCTTCCACTCTACTATTCTATGATTCTATATATATAGAAAGGGGGAAGAGTACAACATCAAGGGATAATAGATTATATATGCCACTCTTTTTTAGATAGTGTACATTTACTTTTTTATGACACAACTTCACTGTCATATAAATGAGTTTGTTTCCGACTTTCCTTAATTAGAATTTGAGTTTTATTGTTGATATTTAATTATAAAACCTTTTTTTATCTAAATAAAAGTGGTACAAGGAATTTGTCAGAAGACTGATTTTATACTGTTATCAATGAGTAATGCACAGCATAACGCACTCCAGAAAATATGTTAAGTTTGATTACTGAATATATAGAAGTAGGGTTGGCAATGTTGCTGAGTGTCTTGAATTTGAGACATTGGAGAGAAAACCTAAAATAAAGATTTATATTGCAGCCCACAACAGGAGGCAGAGGCAGCTAAATCTAGTTTTGTCCCCATCCTTCTCCTACCGGCAATCCTAGGACTAAACAGGAGGCTGACAGCCAGGGCCACCCCTTGGACTGGCTGTAAGTAAGAAGGCAAGCAGATGAAGGCCGACTGAGGTTAGTGATGCAGTGCCTTACTTGCCTTAATGGACCAGCCTCTGTTGTATCAGAGTCTTGCATTCTGAATCCTATGGAGGAGGGAGACATATACTCGGTAGTAACAACTAACAAAGGCTTGTACACAGTAAGAGGAACTCAGGGAGCAATAATGGAGCCCAGTAACAGTCTTCACTAAAAGGTAGGAAGAGAGCCAGGCTATAAATACATGGTCCTCGATGTCTGTATACTAATGCCCAGAGTACAGTAGGGACCCACTCATATGGCAGGTTAGGTTTGAGACCCCCGCTGGAAAGCGAAAACCACCAGAAAGTGGATCAGCTGTAGCGCGGGGGTCTGGAACCTAACCCGCTGATCACACCAGAGGAGGAGAAGATCAGATCTTCCCCTCATCGGGTGAAATCAGCTCAAGCGAGAGTCTGATCGTGGCAGAAAAGAAGATCAGCTGTAGCACGCTACAGCTGATCTTCCCCTCCTCCGGTGCGATCAGCTAGAGTGAGGGAGTCTGACCACCCCCGAGGAGAAGATCAGCTGTAGCATGCTACAGCTGATCTTCCCCTCCTCTGGCACGATCAGCTGGAGTGCGGGAGTCTGAACACCATATTAGCGGAATGCTGAAAAGTGGGGCACCGAGAAGCAGAGCCCTACTGTATGGGAAACAAACAGGACGAACTTGAACTCTTAATGCAGGGGAGTAAATGCAACTCAATAGGTATAACTGAAACTTGATGGGATGACTCCCATGACTGGAATACAGCAATTGAAGGATATAACTTGTCCAAAAAGGACAGAAGGAATAGAAAGAGAACCACAGTTGCACTATATGTTAAAAATATATATCCCTGCACAGAAATACAGGAGGATAAGCTGGGTAGCTCCACTGAGAGTATCTTGATAAAAATTAATGGGGCAAGGAATAAAAGGGACATGGTGACCGCCCAATCAAGGAGAAAACGAGGATGAAATTTTTACAAAGCAAATAGCCAATGTTTCAAGAAGGTATGATGTAGTGGTAATGGGGGTCTTCAATTACCCCAATATCTGCTGGGAGACAAATTCTACCAAACACGGCCCCTCCATGAAATTTCTGACTTGTGTTGGAGATAACCTTCTCCTACAGAAAGTGGAGGAAGCAACTACAGCAGGGGTTCCCAACCTTTGTGAATGTGGGACCCCCTTTATAAGCTCAATTTTTTTTGTGACCCCTACCCCCCAGTGAGGCAGCCTGGCTGCCAGAAAGGAAGGGAGAAAGCAGTCTTTTCTTGCAGCCCTGCTTCTTTTTGCTTCACAAAAAGCCTTCTCCTCTCATTCTGAGTAAGGGCGTCGTCAGCAGCAGCAGTGCGAGGAGATGGGAGTTGGTGATAGTAATCCCCTCTTCTTCCTGGTAGCTCCACCCTCAGCCTCCTTTGTCATCTGCCATGTATTTTATAGGCAGATGCCTGCTGTTGGTGTGCCTGAAAGACACTCTTGGTGTTTCAGCAAAAGTCCTCCCCTCTTGTTTGGAGCAAGGGGAAGGTGTCACCTGCAGCGCCAGTAGGAAGAAGACAGTGTCCAGGGAGTAGGGACTTAAAAAAAATAATTTCTTTACTGCCCCTTCTGGATTTCTTTCTGGCTCCCCTGGGGGTCATGGCCCCCAGGCTGGCAACCACTGAACTAGAGGATCAGCTATCCTTGACTTGATTCTAACCAAAAAAGATGATGTCATGCAGTGCCAGTTATGGGAACTCTGGGAGAAAGGTGATCATGCTATACTTGAGTTCTTGATCTTAAAGGCAGGAAAAGCTGAGTGTAGTCATATGTGTATCCTGGACTTCAGGAAAGCTGATTTTAATAAACTCGGAACAATGGTATGTAAGGTTCCATGGCAAGCAATCCTAATCAGAAAAGGAGTCCAAGATGGGTTAGAGTTTCTAAAAAAGGAAATTATAAAGGCACAATTACAAACAATTTCATCAAGGAAAAAATAGAGAAGACAGTAGAAGAAGACAATGTGGCTTCACAGAAAGCTTAGAAATGACCTGCAAACAAAAAGGGCATATGCAGAATGTGGAAGGAAATCCAGGCCACAAAGAAAGAGTACAGGCAGGTAGCATAGAATTGCAGGGATGGTGTCAGAAAGGCTAAAGCTGAGAATTAATTTTATTCATTTATTAGATTTATACCCCGCCCTTCCTCCTAGTAGGAGCACAGGGCGGCATGAGCTGAGGTTCACGAGAGATGCCAAAAGCAACAAAGAAGCTTTCTTCAGGTACATCCATAGTAAAAGATAGAGAAATGTAACAGTGGTACAGCTACTCAGTGAAGATGGCAAAATGATAACAGATGACAGAGAAAAGGATTAAGTGCTCCATTCCAACTTTGGCTCAGTCTTCTCCCAAAAGGAATTATATGACCCTCCTGGCAAACATGAAATTGAAGGGGTAGGATTACAGCTTGAGATTGATAGATAAATGGTCAAGCAATACCCAATCACTTTGAATAAGTTCAAATCTCCAGGGCCTGATGAACTGCATCTTAGAGTATTGAAGGAACTGGCTGAAGAACTCTCAGTGTATGATCTTTGCAAAATTGTGGAGGTTGGGTGAAGTGCCAGATGACTGGAGAAGGGCTAATGTCCCTATCTTCAAAAAGGAGGAACCTGGGAACTACAGACCAGTCAGCCTGACATCAATTCCTGGGAAAATTCTGAAGGACATTATAAAGCGTTCAGTCTGTAAGCACCTTGAAAACAATACCACCCACCCCGCTGCCCAACAGACTCCCTAGCTGAGCTGATGGAGGTGGTCTTGGGTGTACTGTTGAGATCCCCCAGACTGTTAGTTCTGGGGGATGTCAACATGCATGCCGAGGCCACCTTATCCGAGGTGACTCAGGATTTCATGGTTTCCATGACAACCATGGGACCGTCCCAACATGCCATTGGCCCAACACATGTAGCAGGGCAAACTCTAGACTTGGTTTTTGCAACTGGACATGAAGATGGTGATCTGATTGTGGGGGGCCTTACATCAGTCCCTCTGTCACGGACAGATCACTGTTTGCTGAAGTTTACACTTACAATGGCCTTTCCCCTCTGCAAGGGTGGGGAACCTATTAAGTTGGTCCGCCTCCAGAGACTAATGGATCTGGATGGTTTCCAAAGGGCTCTGGAGAGTTTTCTGGCTGATAGGGATGGCACTCCTCTAGAAATCCTGGTTGAACTGTGGAATACAGAAATGACCCGGGCGGTTGACATGATTGCTCCTGAGTGCCCTGTCCTGTGTAGAGCTCGTACGGCTCTATGGTATACCCCAGAGCTGAGAGCAATGAAACAATATAGGAGACAGCTTGAGTGCAGATGGAGACCAACTCCTGGTGGATGAAATTACACACTGGTAAGCGCCTATGGTAAGCTGTATTTAGGGGCAGTGAGGGCAGCAAAAAACAATATTTTGCTGCCACTATCAAATCATCAATCTGCCACCCAGTGGAGCTCCTCAGAATTGTCTGGGAGCTATTACACGTTGGCCCGAAGGACATGGTAGAACCATCTGAGGCCTGCTGTAATGAATTTGCTAGGCATTTCCAGGATAAAATATTTAGCATCCGCCAGGACTTAGACTCCAGTGTTATAGCAGGTGAATCAAGCGGGGTTTCCAGAGCACAGCCTTGTCCCGATTTCTTGGATGAGTTTCAGTTGGTACAGCTTGAGGACATTGACAAGGTGCTTGGACAGGTTCATGCAACCACTTCTGTGCTGGATCCTTGCCCTTCATGGCTAATAAAAGCTAGCAGGTATAGAACAGCTGGCTGGGCCAGGGAAGTGATTAATGCCTCTCTGTGAGGGGATGGTCCCTGGCTGCCTGAAAGACGTGGTAGTGAGACCATTGCTGAAGAGACCCTCCCTGGACCCAGAAAATCTTAATAACTATAGGCCGGTGGCAAATGTTCCATTCATGGGCAAGGTCCTTGAACGAGCGGTTGCAGGCCAGCTCCAGACACTCTTGGATAAGACCGATTATCTGGATCCATTTCTGTTGGGATTCAGGCCTGGTTTTGGCACGGAAACAGCCTTGGTCTCTCTGTATGATGACCTTTGTCGGGAGAGAGACAGGGGGAGTGTGACTCTGTTGATTCTCCTTGATCTCTCAGTGGCTTTCGATACCATCGACCATGGTATCCTTCTGGCAAGACTGGCTGAGTTGGGAGTGGGAGGGACTGCATGGCAGTGGTTCCACTCCTATTTGGCTCCAGAAGGTGGTGCTTGGGGAATATTGCTTGGCATCCTGGACTCTCCAGTATGGGGTTCTGCAGGGGTCAGTTCTGTCCCCCATGCTGTCCAACATGAAACCGTTGGCTGCGGTCATCCGGAGTACGTTGCCATCAGTATCCTGATGACACACAGCTCAATTTCTCCTTTTCGTCTTCTTCAGGTGAGGCTGTCAATGTGCTGAACCAGTGTCTGGCTGCAACAATGGACTGGATGAGGGCTAATAAACTGAGGCTCAATCCAGGCAAGACTGAGATGGTGCTAGTGGGTGGTTCTTCTGACCAGATGGTGGACATCCAGCCTGTCCTGGATGGGGTTGAACTCCCCCTGAAGGAGCAGGTTCGTAGCTTGGGGGTTCTCCTAGAACTAATTGTGTCACTTGAGGTTCAGGTAGCCTCGGTGGCATGGATTGCCTTCTACCAACTTCGGTTGGTGGCCCAGCTATGCCCCTATCTGGACAGAGATAACCTGGCCTCAGTTGTCCATGCTCTGGTAACCTCCAAGTTAGTTTATTGCAATGCGCTCTATGTGGGGCTGTCTTTGAAGACAGTTCGGAAGCTGCAGCTTGTGCAAAATGCAGCAGCCAGATTGGTAACAGGGACCAGACGGTCCAAACATATAAAACCGATTCTGGCCCGCTTGCATTGGCTGCCTGTATGCTTCTGAGCTCGATTCAAGGTGCTGGTTTTAATCTATAAAGCCTTACCCGGCTTAGGACCACAATACCTGATGGAACGCCTCTCCTGACATGAACCCACTCGTACACTACACTCAACATCCAAGGCCCTCCTCCAGGTGCCTACTGTGAGGGAAGCTGGGAGTCCGGCAACAAGGGAGAGGGGGCCTTCTCAGTGGTGGCCCCCAAATGATGAAAGTATCTTTTTGACGAGGTGCGCCTGGCATCAACACCGTTATCTTTCCTCTTCTCCCAGGTATTTTAGCATGTGTTTTTAAAAATGTTTAAATTGTGTTTTTAAATTGTTTTTTGTGTTTTAAAATTTGTATATTTGTTTTTAATCTTTTTAATTGCTGTAAACCACCCAGAGAGCTTCGGCTATGGGGCAGTATATAAATGTAATAATAAATAAATAAATACCGTGATTACCAGAAGCCAAGATGAATTTATCAAGGGCAAATCCTGAGAGACTAAACTTATCTCATTTTTTGATCAGGTAATCTCCCTCGTAGACTGTGGGAATGTTGTGGACATAATATATCTCAACTTCAGCAAAGCTTTTGACAAACTGCCCCATGATATTCTGATTAGCTAACTAGGTAACTAAACGTGGGCTGGATGAAACCACTAACAGGTTGATCCACAGTTGGCTACAGAATAGTACTCAATGAGTGCTTATCAACGGTTCCTTCTCAAACTGGGGAGAGGTAACAAGCGGGTACCACAGGGCTCACTCCTGGACCAGTGCTCGTCAACATTTTTATTAATGACTTCAATGACGAGATGCAGGGAATGATTATCAAATTTTCTGTGGATACAAAATTGGGACAGATAGCTAATACCTTGGAAGGCAGAAACAAAATTCAAAAGGATCACGATAGGCTGCAATATTGGGCTGAAAACAGAAGGAAATTTAACAGGAATAAATGCAAAGTTCTACACTTAGGAAAAAGAAACCAAATGCACAGCTATATGATGGAAGATACTTGGCTCAGCAATACTACATGCCAGAAGGATCTTGGAATTGTTGTGGATCACAAGCTGAATATGAGACAACAGTGTGATGTGGCTGGAAAAAAGGGAAATGCTATTTGAGGCTGCATTAGCAGAAGTATAGCTTCCAATTCATGTGAAGTATTGGTTTCCCTCTATTTGACACTGGTTAGGCCTCATCTTCAGTAGTGGACACCACACTTTGAGAAGGATGCAGACAAACTGGAACGAGTTCAGAGCAGGGCAACGAGGATGATCAGGGGACTAGAAACAAAGTCCTATGAGGAGAGACTGAAAGAAATGGGAAGGTTTAGCCTTGAGAAGAGAAAACTGAGGGGAGATACTCAATGCTGGAGTTCCACAGTAGTAGGAGTGATGATGAAGATGATTTAGTAGACATGATTTCCGTGGACTGTAGCTAGGGATGTAAGAAGGCACTGATTTCTGTCCTGCCCTGTGTTCCTCACATGCAACACTATTAACATTCCACTACAGTTTAGCTTGTGACAAATACAACAATATTCATTTCACCGTCCGCTATGGCAAAATTGTATGTAATTACATAATTAATTATGTTACCATTACATTATTCCAAACCATTCGTTTCAATACAAAGGAAATTAAATGCACATTGAAAAAAGTAATCAATTACATATTGGTACTATTCTTTGCTGACTGAAAACAACCAACAAAAGTAAATATTGGTCGTATCTGATGAATTGATTTCCATTCCGAACATGGGACAAATAAACACTGGCAATTTCCACTCTCATTTCTGTTTTTGTCAGAATTCTTCAACATCCCTAACTCTAGCCCAACTGGGTTTCAGAAATGCATGTTTAAAGATGCATGTACATACATACATCATTTGCACCTTATGTACTAGCTTACTGTACACACAGCAATCATGTTTACTACATCTAGCGCCTCCATTGTATAGCTTTCATTATATGCTGAAGACATACTTATTTACCCTGAAACCCAAGAAACATTTTTAGAACCCACCCTATTCTTTAATATAAATTATTTAAACTGATTTTAATATTGTATTATCATATTGTAAGCTGCTATGGAGCCTTATGGTGAAGGTGGGTAAGAAATCCTATAAATAAAGGATTAATCTACTCACTGAGAGAGAGCTGAGAGCAGGAGGGGAAGACCTCATACAAGGCCTAAGGAGAGAAGAAGAAATGGACAGATAGGGCAGCTTTGAAGACTGAGGAAACAATTCCTGCCCTTCTGCTTGTGCAACAGATTTCCATTTACGAAATATAACTTTCCCCTCTTCTCCCCTGCAGCACCCATGCACCTTCAAAATCTGCTCCAGTGGGTGGACAGGGAGAGGACCAGAAGGGGAAGTCCCATTGTGCAAATGGAACAATGGTTGCACTGCATAGGATACAAACTTTTGTTTTTTAAGTAAAACATGTTATGGTCCAAGAGTCAATGTAACTGAAGGAAGCAGAACGGAGTAGATATTAATAAGGGTCATGCATAAAAAATCCACAACTGGCCTGCGGATAGGAAATGTCAAAACGGATATTTGTAGACTGGAAGAAAGAAGTTATGCTGGGGCAAAGGAGGGGAGAGAGACTCGGCTGCTATCAGGGGAGGCTGTTTCCACCTGCCTTGCCCCACCCTCCAGCCTTCAAACGCTGCTTCTTTTGGAGGACTTCCTGGCCTTGGGTTGGGCTTGGGGGTTAGTTTTAAATAATTTTGCTTTGATTTTAAATTAATTGTTGTTGGAGGATGGGTCTCTGGTGTGGTTGTGGGATTTTAGGGTGCTCTGGGTGGTTTTAAGGGTGGGTGGCCTGCCTGAGTTGCGTACTCCAGCGTCAGGGGCATGTGTAAATCAGGGGGGTGATGGGGGAGGGTGGGAGGCCAAGATATAACGAGGCTGGGAGGCAGATGCTGGTGGAGTGCTAGAGGCAGGCCACGTCAGGTAAGAGGAACTAGGGAGAGATACATAATATCTGTCCCTTGCTCTGGGCCTGCCCAAGACCGAAAGATAGCTGGGGGATGCGGGACTCCATGTACTAACCTTCAGTTGCTGCTGTGCAATGCCAGGTCCTTTGCCCAAAAAACATCTCTCATCCATGACAAGATATTGGATGAGGCCGCAGCTCCCATCCTTGAGGCCATGTGTCCAGCTGGGTTCCTATATGCACAGCAGCCGAGGGTTGGAAGTCAGGGAGGGGGAGTGGGGTCATCTATCGGGGGTCCCTGGTTCTCACCAGACCTGCTCTCCATGAGCCCAAGGTTGTTGATTGCATGTACTGGAGGTTGGGCCCAATGGGCAGCTTAGGGATTCTGCTCGTGTACCGCCCACCCCGCTGCACGACAGACTCCCTGGCCGAGGTGCTGGAGATGGTCTCGGATGTGCAGGTGCAATCCCCAAACTTGCTGGTGCTGGGGGATTTCAACGTATATGCTGAGGCCATCCTCACAGGGGCACCTCGGGATTTCATGGAAACCATGGCTTTCTGGGAGCTGCACCTTATTCCCACAGGGCCCACCCATGTAGCTGGTCATGCACTTGACCTTGTATTTGTCTCGGGAGAGGAGGGGAGTGATCTGAAAATGGGGGCCACATCTCTTATCCCCTTGTCATGGTCAGATCACTACTTGGTGAGAGTAGACCTTTCGATGCCACACACCCTCTGCAGGGGTAAAGGACCCATTAGGATGGTCCGCCCCAGGCGCTTGATGGATTCCTGAATGCGCTTGGGGACTTTATGGAGCCTGCAGACGGGCACTCAGTCGAGACCCTGGTGGAGGAGTGGAATAAGACGATCACTGGGGCATTAGACCAGGTGGCTCTGAAACACCCTCTCCCCCTGAATAGAGCTCAGACAGCACCGTGGTATACTCCACGGTTGCGAACTCTGAGGTGGGAGGTGAGATGGCTAGAGCGCCGGTGGTGGAAATCTCGCTCTGATGACATTCGGATACGGGTTAGAGCGGCTGCAGCAGCCTACCATGTGGCGATAAGGGCAGCAAAAAAGGATTTTTATGCTGCCTCTATTGCGTCCACAGAGTGCTGTCCCAGGAGGCTGTTCCAAGTGGTCCGAAGCCTGGTCGGTCCAGCTGGTTTGGAACCTATGGAACATTCTAAGACCTCCTGTGATGAGTTTGCAAAGCACTTTCCAGATAAAATCGATCATCTAAAGAGTGTGATTCCACATGCTATAGATACAGTGAGTGAGCCAGAGTCGGCCAGTGGTTCTCTGGTGGTGTGGGATCAGTTCCAGCTTCTTCCTTCTGATGAAGTGGACAAAGTGCTTTCAACCTTAAGGCCAACCACCTGCTTACTTGACCCTTGCCCGTTGTGGCTCATTATGAACTGCAAGGACAGACTGGGCGAGGGGATCAAGGCAGTGGTAAATGCATGGAAGAGGGCGTAATGCCATCAGCCCTCAAGGAGGCAGTAAGAAAACCAATTTTAAAGAAGCCCTCCTTGGATACCCAAGATTTGAACAACTTTCACCCAATCTCAAACTTACCATTCTTGGGCAAGGCGGTTGAGTGGGTGGTGGCAAAGCAGTTGAAAGCGCAATTGGAGGTTATCTGGATCCATTTCAGTCGGGTTTCAGGCCTGGACATGGGACTGAAACAGCCTTGGTCGCCTTGGTGGATGATATGAGGAGAGCGTTAGATAGAGGTGAGTGCACCTTCCTCGTCCTCCTGGACCTCTCAGTGGCTTTTGATACCGTTGACCACGGTATCCTTCTGAATCACCTGGAGGGGTTAGGCATAGGGGTCACTGTATTGCAGTGGTTCCATTCCTTCCTCTCTGATAGGTACCAAAGAGTAGCATTGGGGGATGAGGTTTCGGACCCTTGGCCTCTCACTTGTGGGGTGTCACAGGGCTCCATCCTCTCCTGATGCTATTTAACATCTATATAAAGCCGCTGGGGACTATCATCAGGAGATTTGGGCTGCAGTGTCACCAATATGCGGATGACATGCAGCTCTGCAGCTCTGTCTCTCATTTAAATCTTCACCGAGGTTGGGTGTGGAAACCTGATCCAAGTGCTTGGAATCGGTGAGTGGCTGGATGGGAAGGAATAAGCTGAAGCTGAACCCTGACAAAACCAAGGTATTGTTCGTGGGAGACAAGGGAAGGTTAGGGGATTTGGACCTGGTGCTCAATGGGGTACAATTGCCCCTGAAAGACCAGGTCCGTAGCCTCTGGGTCATTCTTGACTCCCAACTGTCCATGGAAGCTCAGGTTTCAGCTGTGAGCCGGGCAGTGCTGTATCAACTCCATCTGATACGGAGGCTACGCCCCCACCTTCCCAACCATCTGCTCCCATCGGTGGTACATGCCCTGGTCTCCTCTTGCCTTGACTACTGTAATGCGCTCTACGTAGGGCTACCCTTGAAAACGGTCTGGAAGCTGCAACTGTTACAGAATGCGGCGGCACGCCTGATTAAAGGCAGCCGCCGGCAAGATCATATCACTCCAGTGCTAAAAGAGTTGCACTGGTTACCAGTTGCTTACCGGGCCCAATTCAAGGTGTTGGTTTTGACCTTTAAATCCCTATATGGTTTCGGCCCAGTCTATCTAAAGGAGTGCCTCCAGCATCATCAGCTATGCCGCCCAACAAGATCAGCCTTAAAAGACATTCTCTCCATCCCATCAGTCAAAAAGCCAAACTGGTGAGGACTAGAGAGAAGGCTTTTTCAGTTGTGCCCTCCCTATGGAACTCCCTCCCAAATGATCTCCACCATGCCCCTTCCATGATAAGTTTCCGCCAAGCCTTGAAGACCTGGCTCTTCAGGCAGGCTTTTGGGGTTGGCTAGATTTTATCTTCATTGTTTTTAGATTTTTAATGTCTAGGTATTGTATGCCTATTTTGTACGTCGCACAGAGTGGCTGGACAGCCAGCCAGATGGGTGACTAATAAATTCAATAACTAACTAACTAACTAACTAACTAAATAAATAAATAAATAAATCTGAATTTCATATCCTGATTTAAAACAAGCAGCAAAATATTTGGTTGTATGTCTTCCTATACTGTATGGGTCTTAGTGGGAAAATAGTAATAAAAAAGGATCAGTTTTCCTGCACATGCTTCCAAAAAAGGTGATGTACCTATAAACATCCCCCCCCCAAAATAGAAGTGAAATAGGTGAAGGTTTGCTCCCAATCAGGTTGTAAAGCAGTAGTGATCCACGTGCCTAATTTCTTCTGATTTTTGAGGTTGTAATATTACAGTATAATTTAAACTTTTAAAGAATTTTGTATTAAAATTCAGTCCAAGGGAATAAATGTTTCAACAAAATATAATACTAGAAATCTCACATGCTGACATAAACATAAAGAAAGCGGACAGTAGGCTAGAAAACAGGTCACTCACTTCTATCATAAAGTCCTCAGTAATGCTATGCTTTACTTAGAAGGAACGTTAGCATCAGGAATCAAGATGACAGTTGCAGGCCCTTCAACAATCCAGCCATTTTCAGAGGCACTGCTTATGTGGAGCATAAATGGCTGATTTTGTCTCTGTAGTTAAAAAATAGTTTAATTCATCAGACAGGAAGTCTGGGGCTTTGGACAGTTTTAAAGGCACTTGCATGTATTTTAACTGATATTTCTATCTTAATAGATTTATATTCATTACATGAAAGGCAATAATCTTAACCCACAGCCACAGTAGACAAGAAGATTAAAAATAAACTACATAAAACCACACCTATAATTTTCCTTATTGTTTCTGATAGCTATGCAAGAATTTTAATCACAATGTATTATGTCCATTGGGTTATATTTCAAAGATATCCCAGTCCTGTGGAGCAAACAGCAGTTTCTATGTGTTACATAACTAGGATTAAAAAACAACAACTGTAGCTTTGATGTTCTTGAAGATGTCCCTATTACTTATGAAGAGGAACAGCTGAAAGCCTAGTTTTAGTTTTAACTAAACATTTCCAATTTTTTTTTCTGTCACTGCAGCCTGCACAATGCTTGCCAAAAGTTTTTTCCTTTTTTTATGTCTATGTACATAAAAACTTGGGCTGGTAAGGCAGATGGGGCCATTTCTGGACTGGGATAGCCTGACTATCGTCATCCATGCACTGGTAATCTCCAGGCTTGATTACTGCAGTGCACTCTATGTGGAGCTGCCGTTGGTCCAGAAGCTGCAGCTGGAACAAAATGCGACAGCTTGAGACTGTTGACTAGGGCAGGATATCGCCAACATGTTACCCCACTGTTGAAAAAATTGAACTGGCTGCCAGTTAGCTACTGGGCTAAGTTCAAGATCTTCATTTTGGTGTATAAAGCCATATATAGCTCAGGACCAGGATACCTGAAAGATCATCTCATCCCTTATATACCCAGTCGATCACTAGGCTGTGCAAGTGAGGTCTGTTCTGTACAATAGAGAATCAGGCCATTAGTGTTGTTGCATCTATCCTTTTGAATTCTCTCCCGGTAAATATTAGACAGGTGTTCTGTTTTCTTTTTCGCCCCTACTGAAGACTTTCTTCTTCCAACAAGCCTAATTTAAGTATAGACCTTTCCCAGTCTGCATCTATATTGGTATTGTTTTTAAGACGTTTTATCACTTGTTGTTTGCCACTCTGAGCTCTGGGAGCAACGGCAGGATATAAATTTAATAATAAAATAATACTATTCATTTGATAATAGTTAACTCTTACATTATCTTTTTTATGAAGAAACCCCCTTCTGGAAACATTTCAATGACCAAATATGAAAGCAGGCTAGTCATCCTCCAGGAAACAGAAAACTGACTCCCAGGATGTCACACCTATTGCCTGTGTTTACTTAAAATTAGGTATATAAGCCTTAGGGTTGGGTGCTCCCCCTCTCCTCTCCAATGTGGCTATAGAAGTATTTGCTTCCATTTTCAAATAACAATCTTTGGCTAGCTTGAATACGGTTTATTGAAACAAGTCAACTTCAAACCATAGTTAATGATCCTGACTTGTTTCCATAAACTATAGTTAATACTAACCACAGCAGGGATGGACAAATTTATGTTTCTCTCAGTTTCTCATTTTTCCAATCTTTAGTTTGTCACAGTTGTTCAACATTTCTAACATTTTAGTGCATATTTCTCATATTATTCACATTTTGTATGCAATATTAAATAATTACTTATTTTTGCTGTAATATATGCAAATTTTCCTGGAAAGTATACACTTTTTTTGTAAAAAAAAGTTTTTGAGTGGACAACTTTTTGCAAAATTTGGACAAGTGTGAATTTTGAAGATAGCTGTCATTCAGATCACTTATTGGTTTGGGAAATAGAAATTAGGTAATTTATCCCCTACCCTTAAACCACAATTCCCAGTTCAGACAAAACAAAAAACTGGTAAGTTAAAAACTAAAGCTGATGCTTCCCGTTGCAGCTTCCCCAGATGAGAAAAGAAGTGTACAATCTGAGATTTGTGCACAAAATATTAAACTATGGTTGAGCATTATGTGCCAACTGGGCCACAGAGCTGATCCAGATGATCATATCTTTGCTTAATAACCTGAGACGTGAACAAGATTTGTAAATGCACACACAGCCCTTATGCTTCCCTCCTTTGCAGTGTGAGGAAACAAACTAGCACCTCTTCAATTAAATAGAGTGTCTTGTTCTGTTCAAACTGGGAGATTATGGTTAACACCATCATAATAAATCAAGATATTAATCCAGCTTCACAGCATGAATTAATATCTTGGCTTCTTCTCAAGCGTTTAACCACAGTTTTCCAATTTGAATGAAACAGGAAATTATAGCTAATGTTACTATATTATTGTATATATTAACATTTATACTCTGTCTTCATTTTACAAAATTTTATGGTGAGGGTGTACAAGAACGAAAATACATTAAGTCTCAAAATGACAATACTTAAAAAACAAAAACAAATTACAATCGTAACAGCCATCCTCTGTAGGAAAATATAGTTAATGGAGGACTTCCTTGTTTCTTTGCTTGCTTGAGCAAATGAAGGAACAAATGGGCAGACAAAAGGCTCATTCATATCTTGCCTTATTAAGCAAAGTTATGTCCATCTGAATATGGCCATTGTCTCCAAAACCTTCCTATCAGGCTGATTAGACAATCAACTGGCAAATGTTCCACTACATGGCAATAATTAAGGAACGTCCCTGTCTTGACAGATAGTTATTGCTTTCCTGCTCCATTTGCCTTTAAAAATGAATGCCACACTGAGAAAGATACTTCAAAACTAGCTTTCCCACTGACTGGCCCCAAATTTGCACTTGACACTAAACACGTTTTGTTTGAATTTGCTTGAGCACGGCAACAGAGAAACTATATCCTAGTTATCTCAGGTCTAAACTCATTTTTTCTGTTTGTATCATAAACATGCACCTTAACTCTCAAAAAATGAACAACATGAACACTAAAGTGCATTGACTGCTTGTCTGCACTACTTATCCATTTGTAATCTCTGTGGTGTAATAATGTGACCTGTGGCAATGATCCAGCTATTGTTTGGACATTCAGTTTGGACATCCCTTTTCTTGCCTGGATGTTTCTCTCTTCCCTTTCCATTAGCTGCCACACCTTATATGTTCACTGATCAGAAGCCAGGCCCGGCCTCCAAGTGGTCTTCTGTAACTTTAAAAGTTGTGCAGGGGGAAGGAAGAATTCCACCTTGTGGTTTTTCCCATTACAGCATTGCAAGAACACCTGCACTTGGCTGACTTTCTCTTCTCCTAAAGATACAGGATCAGTCTCAGGCCCTGAACCTGGCAACCCTATTATGATTTGTTTTAAGGATGTTTTGTTGTAATATATTTAAAGTCCGTTTTTATGATGGTTGAGAATTTTTTAGTGCTTTTCTAGGCACCCTGAGCAACTACTGGTAGACAGGGCGGGATATAAATAAATAAATAAATAAATAAATATACCTACCTACTTACCTACCTACCTATGTTTCAGTGATTCCATCATGTGATGGCTGTGAAACTGGCATGGAATCCAGCAGATTCCAGGCTAGCTCAGCCCTTCCCTGCCCTTGGAACACCCCATCTTTGGCTTTCCACTGGCTCCCACCTGTAGGGATCCTGGCAGTGGTACTCCCGCCCACACATATGACAGCTTGCAGGAGGCTGGCTTAGTCAGGAGAGCTGAGCCCAGCGTAATGGGAGTTTGGATTGCTTTATCCATTGCTAAAATGGTCTGGGACTGGCATTTTTTTAAAGTTTTATTTGCTCTGTGTTTTGTATGTTGCCTAAAGAGGACACTGTCCTATAAGTGGCCTAAAACCATTTAAATAAATACAAATAAATCTTAAAGAGGTTATTTGAATCATGACTAGAAACTCAAATACACAGTGATTTTCAAAACATGTAACTGAAATGTAAGCTAGATAATTTTTTTGGTATGTTTTAAAGTTTAAAAAATAAACAACATGTTTTAGACTGTGTTGGAAGCAAAGCAAGCCCTAGGATGCATAACAAGTTAATCAAAGTACACCACTGACATTTGCAGAATTATATTGTTAACATGAGGCTTGCATGTTTCACAAGAAATCATAGGCAGATAATGTGCAACTAGTTATTCTAGGAAAAGAAATCAGAGTTATCACTCAATAGAAGTCTTGACTAATAACAAGTAGTCATGAAAATGGAAGAAATGTAAAGCAGGTATTTAGAGATAGGTGTAAAATGATATGGTTAATTAAAATCATAACTCCCTTAAATCTGTAAATTGGTTTCTTTTTCTTTCTTTACATAAACCTATGCTGCAAGTCTATACATATCTGGAAGTAAGACCCACTGAAATCAAATATTTGAAAATGACCTTTTCATGTTAATATATCCTGCATACAACATAGCTAAAATGAATTTAGATTCTCATTTTTTATTTATGTGTTTTCAATACCTATAAAACTTTGGTGTTTGTGGTCTCACTCCATCCCTATTCTCTGGTTCCCTGCTATGAACCCATATGTTCTTCCAAGGATGCGATCTAGGATGTGGGTGAGGGTTGGGGTGAGGGACAATTTTCTTCCACTAATCTTTCATTCTTGACTTTTTCTTCCTGTCCCTCTGCCTCAGATTAATTTATTATCTGGTCTGTTTAAAAAACAACAACAACACCTTCCATGCAATAATACATGTCTGTTTTAAAACATAATTTACAATAATTGCCTTAATGACTTCCTATATTATTCCTTTTAGTGTATATAAATTAGGATTTCGAATTGTGTTACTGTTACTTGTCTCTTAAAGACTTTCAGTGTTTTAGCATCCTGTTAAAAAGGCTAGTCAGACTTCTGTGCTAGCAGCTTCATTAAAATTCTGTTCTACACATCATCTGACTCACACTTTATAATCTATCAGAACACCTGTTTTCTTTACAATGGCCATGAGGCAGCTCAAAACACTGTGGTATTTAGCATTTAATAATGAGCATGAGATATGTATGTTTGACACTTAAAATTTTCTTTGGGAAAGTGCATGGAAAAGAGCCATGTCTGAAGGAATAGCCCCCTCTTCCCATTTCATTATAGATATTTTAACAAAACTTCAACCAAATTAATGTTAGTATGAGTACTATTCTTTATTATCTGTCAGTAGGCTGTGTTTTAAATCACTGGAAGAAACTGCACAGCTTAAACTCTAAGAAATCTATCATCATCATTATTATTAATATTCAGTTTTTAAATTATGTCCCGGCCTTCCTCCCAGAAGGAGCCCAGGGCAGCAAATATGTGATAAAACACCAAGAACATATTTAAAACATCTCAAAAACAAAACATCTTAAAAACATCTTTTTAAAAAACTTTAAAAACATCTTAAAAAGAATTACAACACAGATGCAGACTGGAATAAGGTCTCTACTTAAAATTCCTGTTGAAAGAGGAAATAGGCAGTGCTGATAAGACAACAGAGACAGCGCCTGTCTAATTTTTAAAGGGAGTGAATTCCAAAGAGGGTGCACATGCGAAAGATACTAAACTCTTCCCTAAAACAATTTACCTCCCTTCAGCTACTCTTTTATCCCACCCGGCATAACTTCCAGTCTTGGAGCATGACTGACTGGAAGGAAGAAGCTTTGGGACAATAAGCAGTAGGCAGGGTAAGGATTAAGCACCCCTTAACTGCATGCCCACTATTAACATCAGACCCCATCCTCTGAAGTCTATATGGCCACAGCAGATCTGGCTTTAAAAAGAGAGATCTCCTACCGTAACATCTTGTTTGGTGTTAAGTCTGAAATATGAGCATGCACCAACATCTCATTGGAATCAAAGTGTGTCATCAAATGTTGTGAACAAAGAATTGGCCATAGTGGGAAAGTAATGTTATAGCTTTTGAATCCTAACAGAGGACATTCCACAGTGTTATATCACCAGTGAGTGGATCAATGGGCTTCTTTTTGCTGAAGGGTCTGAATAAACATTTTCATTTACTCTCTGCTGTGCCACTGAGAGTTGTTATCTAGAAACATTTTAGAGCATACGGTAAACAAAAGTACACTCACCTACCAGTAATGCCTGTCTTGGTCTACACTGTTAGAGAAACTCTCACACAGCAAGAAAAAAATAGGTAAGAACTGTTGATACTAACTTGTAAAGTTTCTGTTTGACAGAGTACGTAAGAAGCTGAAATCACACCATACTTTAAAAAATAGGACTTCAAAAAAAACCTCACACGCCCCAACTTCGTCTTTGGTAATGGATGCATCTGAACAGAACAGTCATCTGTACAGCCGCGAAGAACAATGGGAAAGAAAGGTAACGGTGTCATTTGACAAAAACACTTGCGCAGTCCACTAAGTATTATTTTGTGGAGTCTGTATTCAGCTGCACAGACATATTTATGGGGCAGTCACTCAAGAGAATCAGGAATTTCAGCTAACACTTGGCAAAGTTTAAAAAATAGCATGAAGAAAAATTGTTTTTTTGTTTCTTACAAACGTTTCCCAACATAAAACCAATGTCACCTTACAATTGATTTTGAGTTTGCTTGTTTGTTTGTTTGTTTATTATTTGGTTCTCTCCCTAGTGAGGTTTGGTTGGCTTCCTCATTATCGATTTTTCGTGCACAGGTGAAGACTGTTCTATTTAGACGGGCTTTTAACTAATGTACTTAGTTTTAACTTATGTTTATTTAATTTATTTTTAAATTGTTTAAAATGAATATCATGTTTATTAATCATTTCTGTTTTTTAATGTAAGCCGCCCTGAGTTCCTCGGAAAAAGGGCGGGGTATAAACTTTTTAAATAAAATAAATTAAATAAATTATATCCCACGCTTCCTCCCAGCAGGAGCCCAGGACAGCAAACAAAAGCACTTAAAACTTTAAAACACCATAAAAACAAACTTTAAAACACATTAAATCAAAACATCTTCTAAGATTAAAAATATTTTTTAAAAGGTTTAAGAACATAATAAAAAGCAATTCCAACACAGATGCAGACTGGGATAGGCCTCAACTTGAAAGGCTTGTTGAAAGAGGAAGGTCTTCAATAGGTGCCAAAAAGATAACAGATATGGTGCCTGCCTAATATTTAAGGGCAGGGAATTCCACAGGGTAGGTGCCGCCACACTAAAGGTCCGTTTCCTATGTTGTGTAGAATGGACCTCCTGATAAGATGGTATCTGCAGGAGGCCCTCACCTTCAGAGCGCAGTGATTGACTGGGTATATAAGGGATAAGATGGTCTTTCAGGTATCCTGGTCCCAAGCTATAGAGGGCTTTGCACACCAAGACTAGAACCTTGAATTTGGCCCAGTAGCAAATGGGCAGCCAGTGCAATTCTCTCAGCAGCGGGGTGACATGTTGACAATACCCTGCCCCAGTGGGCAGTCTCACCACCACATTTTGCACCAGCTGCAACTTCCGGACCAACCTCAAGGGCAGCCCCACATAGAGTGCATTACAGTAATCTAGCCTGGAAGTTACCAGTGCATGGACAGCAGTGGTCCTGGTCCAGAAACAACCGCAGCTGTCTTACCAGCCAAAGCTGGTACAAGGCACTCCTAGCCACTGAGGTCACCTGGACCTCTAGCAACAAAGATGGATCCAGGAGCATCCCCAGACTACGGACCTGCTCTTTCAAAGGGAGTACAACCCCATCCAAAGCAGGCAACTGACCAATTATCCAAACTCGGGAACCACCAACCCACCGTGCCTCAATCTTGCTAGGATTCAGACTCAGTTTATTGGCCCTCATCAGGAGTTTCAGGGTTTCAAAATAAAATATCATACAGAAAGAAATTACAGTGTACCATTTGTAATTCAGTAACATGACAGCATTGGTCAGGGGTCTGATTACTTTTGCAAGGCACCATATATCAAAAACAATGAGAGAGGAGACCACAAAGTTGCACTGTGTATATTTTATTTAGCTTAACACACTTCAAGTCTTTTGACTGTTCTTGGCAGGCACTATAAAGGGAAAATTATATGCTATCCACCTAAATCAATAAGGGAATTATAAAACTTTGTATCTTTACAATGTAAAATGTGTAAAATAACACAAACATTCAGCTGTTTTAGCCCCTAGCCTTCGCAAGAACTGAATCTTATCTTTTTCAATGTCTATCCTATTTACTTTCAGACAGATTTATGATTCTGCAAACAAGTAGATAAAAAGAACTCCAGATTTCTCTAATCTGTCCCATCTCTTGTCTGTCAATGACAGCTTTCTACACCTTGTTTTGGTATTCCCTTTACTTTACTACCCTCCTAAATATTATAGTAAAAGCATTATAAAATTATATAATTGGGGCTCTGAATATCTACATTTAAAATGGCATAAACTTCTTGTTTTGTTTTTTTAAAAATAGAAAAATATATTGATATTTTCCTTTCTCACATTATGAAACTTTAGTCAACTAATGTAACTTACATTTGTTGTTTAATAGTTTTTTCACATTATAATGGAAGGCATGCACACTTCTGCATGCAGAGCAGATGCTCTACCATTGAGCTATGGACTTTCCAAAAAATAGGAAACTACCTTAAACTGAACCAGACCTGTCTCTGAAACTCCTGCTCTGTTTCATCACTGGTACTCTTGCTCGCCTTTCTGTTTCACCAGCTATGAAACGAAGGTCACATTCACACCATACACTTATTCCACTGTTATTCCACTTTAAACAGTCATGGCTTCCCCAAAGAATCCTGGGAAGTGTAGTTTGTGAAGGGTGCTGAGAGGTGTTAGGAGACCCCTATTCCCCTCCCAGAACTATAATTTCTACAGTAGTTTAACAGTCAGTCCCTCTTCCCAGACAACTATGGGAATTGTAGCTTTGTGAGGGGACTGGGATCTCCTAACAACTCTCAGCACCCTTCACAAACTACAATTCCCACAATTCTTTGGTGGAAGCCAAAGCGGAATAATAGTGGAATAAATGTATAGTGCAAATGTAGTCAGATTTCTGCTGGCCACAGAAAGCAAAGGAGGTGGATTGGAGGACTGGTAGAGGACTAGAAGCCTATCTTGGTGTTTTTATAGTTCAAGTTAATTGTTTTAGCCAAGCTGTATGAAAATCTGTCTTTTATCGATACAGTCACTATCTCTGGTTAGGGTCTGACAGGCCTACCATTTTGTTTAAACCACAATACCATATCTCCACAGCACAGAGGAGCTGTGCCCTCAAGTTGTTACTACAACTCCCATAATCTCTGACCATTGTTCACGCTGGGTGAAGTTAATGGAGTTCGAGTCCAACAACATTGGAAACCTCAAGACTTATTATAGTAATGCACTTTATGTGGGGTTGCCCTTGTATCTGGTCCAGAAACTTCAACCAGGGCAGAATGCAGTGGCCAGACTGCTTACAGGAGCAGATTACTGGCAACATGTTGTCCCACCACTGAAAGAGCTGTACTGGCTGTCAATTTGCTACCAGGCCAGGTTCAAGGTACTTGTGCTAATTCACAAAGCGCTAAACAACTTGGGCCCAAAGTACTTTAAGGACCGCCTGACTTCCAATGTTTCATCTCGATCTACGAGATCTTCTGATGGGGCACTTTTGGTGGTTCCCCATGACCCTGAGGTTCGGTTGGCCTCCACCAGGGACCAAGCATTTAATATGGCAGGCCTTGCCCTGTGGAACTCCCTCCCTACCAAGTTTCAGCAAGTAGCTCCTGAAAACAGCACTTTTTAGACAGGCTTTCCAACCAAAGCAGTATTCATTGATGCTTTTATTAAAAATTTTAAATGATATTTTAATTGGTTTTTAAGTTTATCATGTGTTTGTATGTTGTAAATGACCTTGATGTACCTTTATGAAAAGTGTGACTTATAAATATTTTAATAAATAAATAAACAAATAAATTAGCAACCTCTGAACCTGGGAATAGCAGCTTTCTCAAGAGAGACTACTCTAAAATCCCATCAGCCCACCATCTAGGATTGCACATTGCCATAGAAGTTTCTACCTTATCTTGCAAAGAGAAAAGCATAATTTGTTTTTCAAAGGATAAACAGTACAGTTCTTCAAGTGTGGTACCTTTACATTTCTGACAATTTCAGTCTGGGATGGAACTCCTACAAACCTCAAGCCTGCTATATATATATGATTCCTTGCAACATCTCGTGGAACCACAACTCTCTGCTGCTTACACCTGCTATCAATTAACCACCACCTCCATTGCCCAAGACAACCTTCCAAAGCCCTTCCTAATACCTGTGGGTTCCTGTCTTCAATTTAGATAATTCCAGCTCTTAGAACTATAGCTCCTACAACTATAGGAAGGTAGTGGCTGGGTCCAAGCTGGACCATTCCCAGCGTGCCCTCCTTCTGTCAGACATCAGCCTGGAAGGGGGTCGCACCTGCATTAGGTTAAGAAGGTCCAAGACGGACCAGAGGTGCAGGGGGCGGACTGTGATTTTAGCCCCTTCCTCCATGCTGGATCTCTGCCCTGTGTGGGCTTTACAAGTTTTTCTGAGTGGCAGAGGAGCGGGGAGTGGATATTTATTTATTTATTCACAAAGGTGGGTCTCCCCTCACAAAGTATCAGTTCTGGGCACTCATGAAAAGGGCCCTGCAGGGGCTAGGAGTGGACCCCTCGGGATTTGAGACTCACTCTTTTAGAACTGGAGCTGCTTCTACAGCAGCGGGGCTTGGGTTTTCACAAGCCAGGTTGCAGGCAGTTGGATGGTGGACTTCTGGGGCTTATAAGAGCTATATTCGCCCTATGGAAGGGCTGGATAATCTGGACATCTAATGGTTTTTACTTTATTTTGGCAGGTTGCTGGACGGGGACAGAGTGGACGCGCATCCTAATCTGTGGCCACAGCATGATTTTCTGGGCGGGCCGTAGGGCCACGAAATCGCAAGTGGGCTCACAGCTGGGGCTCAGTCAATGGGCTACAGTGCAGTGGCTTGACCAGTGAGGGTTGCACTGGGATGGGCTCCTACCTGTGTTGTTCCAGCAAGGTTTAGTGTGGGCAGTTCCACAGGTTATGGTCATTCACCTGGGTGGTAATGACCTTGGTTTACTGAAGGGCAGGGCCGACTGTTCAGGCATGTGAAGACATGCATTTTATAAGGCAACGTTGGCCTTTGGTTCGTCTGCTGTGGTCAGACATCCTTCCACGCAGGGAGTGGCATGGTGTGTGGGAACCTAGGAGGATAGATTGGGCACGGAAGAGAGTCAACCAGCAGATTTGGTTGGCTCTTCTTGAGGATGGGGGGTTGGCTATTTCCCATCCACACATACAGCACTTTAGGGTTGAACTTTATAGGGTCAATGGCGTTCATCTGTCAGATGCAGGAAACACCATATTTTTGGAAGACCTGCAGAGGTGTCTGCTGGAAGTGCTTCTTGGCAGTGGGGAAAAGGGGGGGGACTAAATAGAGATTTGTCCCCCTTTTGTGGCAGTAAGGTACGGGAAGGGCAGTAGGTAAGGACAGCTAGTGGCCCTCTTAGGCACCTTTGGAGGTGATTGGTGGTTCCGGAGGCCTGTCTCTCAGGGTTTTATGGCCCGAGGGCAGGATATGGGCTGCTTTGGGCCAACTTACCTCATCCACCTGAGGGTTGTATGGCCCCGGAGTGTGGTGACGTGGGAAGGCTCCCCTACTCACCTGCAAGGTGTGGCCAGGGCAAGGGGTAAGCAAAAGGGCTTGCCCTTTGCCCCAGTAGGGGCTGGTCGCCCAAGAGCTGTAGGGCAAGCTGCTTGCCTATAGTTAATTCCTGCACCTAGGTTTTCCTTCTGCAGGTCACTTTAATGGGTTTTGTTATAGTTTAATAATGTGGCCCTTTGTTTCAACCCATAACTGCTGTTGTCTGTGTTTTATTTCGCCCATCGGCCACAACTATAGGAAGAAGGAATGGCCATACCTATCTCAAAGCTGCTCCAGTTCTTACAGACCTTGTTGGTAGTTAAAAAGAGGTATATAAATGAGAGAAGCGCAAGTCAACTCGCAGCCAAGTGATATATCTTCTGGATACAAAAGAATGCCTTTATCAGCAATAAAGTCTGTTGTCACTGGAGTTCGTATATGGTTACTTTACAACAGCAACATTATTATGAGCACACATCTTATTTTTCATCCCAGTTAAGCATGGGATGGTAATCAAAATGGAAATACATCTCATTTCATACAAGTCCAGTTAACCAATGTCCCAGGCTAGAGCCATATAAAGAACATTATGGAAATTTGAACTGGGGTGCTCAAACAAGCATAAGCATTCTTGTTCCAATTCTTGTGAACTGAATCTAGGCAGGCATAGTCTGTTGCAAACAGTCTGACTCCACCTCTGAGCTGGCTGGGCCCCTGTAGCACCACCTCAGGACCCTGTGTCATTGCCCCCTGCCCAAGATAAGCTTTGAGCAACCCTGTAAATAAGACCCCAGGAGTTACTAGCCCGAGGGGGAAAAAACTAACTTGTTGGGGGCTGGCAGAGGAAGGATGGACAGCCTGCTCCATCTTTATTCTGCCCTCCTTTGGCAGCCCTCTTGAAAAGCTCCTTGAGGCATTTAGAAAGCTTCAGCCCCTATGGGGCAAACAGGAGGACAACCCTAAGAGATATCATGACTTCATGTAAAACAACCAATCTTTTAAACAGTGTCCATTCCATTAGAAGATATCTCCTTACTAGTCAAGAGAAGTATAGTTAAGCCACATTTTATATAATGTTGTTTATAAGCACTGCTAATCACTTGCCTACAGAGATCAGGTAGAAGGGTGAGATTATTTGCCAAAGAAATGTCAATGAATGAAATCTAAGTGCCTGCCTTTTCTAATGGAGAACAATAACCTCTTCTAATTATTGTGTGGAAGCTATTGCTCTCTTGCTGCATATATCCACAAAACTGAGACTGAATGTTAACTCTTTAGAAGTCTGAAATGTGTCAAAAGCAAATGGAATGCCTATGCTCTTTAAAATATCAGAACATTTGAAGCTAATTCTGTAATTAAGGTTACACTGCTCAGATAAAGCTATTTCCTGGAATAACATCTTTTCTAAAAAAAGTCCCATCACTGATATGGCAAGCAGATTTGTCAAACCCTAAATATATGCTTCATATTTATATCAAGGTTAATATGCATGTTCAGAACACAATTCCATAATTCACGTTCAGCTGCAAGGTCAGCTAGAAGATCCATTTTCAAGAGCATCAGAAGCAACTGAAGCCTCCAAAATGCTTTACCAGTGGCATTTATTACAGTGACTAATACCCTCTGTTGGACTAATTTCCAATAGCTTTACTCTACTGCTGTTTGTAACATAAAACACTCCAAATAGAAAGAACAAAAGCATATTACTATAATCTGTGGGTTAATCTTGAGTCTATTCCCAGATTTTTATCATGACCTAAGGATATCTTATATATATATATATATATATATATATATATATATATATATACATATATACATATATATATAAATTCTGCTTTCCTTTTGTTGCTATGTACTAGCCTCAATACCTCTTTGGGGGCAACAGAAGATATAGCAGTTGGAACCATGGTATATGTGACAACTAAATCCTATTGAGAGCAGACCCACTGAAATGAATGAACCTACATTAGTCATACTTATTCACTTGAATGCATCTATTCTGAGTAGGCTTAACATTAAATACTACCTATGGCTCCCCTGCAAAAAGCCTACTCATCTCCAGTAGCCAACCATAGGGGAAGAAAGGGTTTCCCCTGCCTCTGCACTTGCCAGCTCTGTAAAGCCAGTTAACTAGCAATAAGTGTCTCATGGCATCTTATCAAAAAGCCAAACCAAAGTCACGGCCTTTTGAGATCCATCTGCAGGGCTGGAATGACAGCATGTTTGACAGTTCATCCTCAAAGAACTGTAACTGAGAGCTTGAAGAATTCTGACCATTGCCAAAGCTACCAAAATGTTATTGCTGGAGAAAAAGCCAAGATTATTACCTGCCGACTCTAGTGACGTGAAAAATGTAGGAGGATGAAAGATGTTTCCCAGAACTTTCTATCTCACTCATTAGAAAACCTCTTAAATCAGGCCCCAGATTCAAGTGTTTGTACCTAGCATTAGGCTTTAGTGTCAGATTTTAGATTCTGTTAGTGTACTGTACTGTCCAACTGTCTCCAAATATGAGCTGTCAATGGTGGTCTCAGATCTAGTATGAAGGACTCCCAGGTTTATTGTCCCGACAACCTCAATATTCAGGGCTCCCTCATTAAGAGAAGCTCAGGACTTCGTGGGGCTGTCCCAATATACATCAACAGCCATAAACATATAGCAGCTCATCTGGATCTGGTGTTTGTGTCAAGACAGGAGGGATATGCACAACTTAAGGGCTCCCACAGAGAAAGCCCTCTCCCGAGCCACCTTCCCCCGAACTTCTGAGGGTGGTGGAACTTCCGCTGATCATAACACCCAAGCAGGTCTGTAGGGAAGGAGATGGTCTCTGAGATATTTGGGGCCTAAGTTGTTTAGGGCTTTAAACACTAATGTGAGCTCCTTGAATTGGGTCCGGAAATGAGCTGGCAACCAATTGTACTGCAAACTATCCTAGGATAAGTTTGATTAAAGGCTGTATAAAAATACTCTAACAGTACAATCCTAAACATGTTTACCCAGACGTTAAGTGCCAATGAGTTCAATAGGTCTCACTCATAGGTAGACTAAATAAATACACAATAAAACAGTAATTCCTAAATAATGTGAACACACTATTATAGAGCTGGGAAAGATGCAGGAAAGGGCAACCGAAATGATCCTAGAACTGCAACAACTACCCTACGAGGAAAGGTTATGACATTTGGGGGGGACGACAAGTGAGGGGTGAGACAAGAGATATGCATAAAATTATGCATGATGTGGAGAAAGTGGAGAGAGAGGTTTTTCTCCCTCTTCCATAATACTAGAATCCAGGGTCACCACATGAACCTGAATCTTGGAAGATTCAGGACAGACAAAAGAAAATACTTCTTCACACAGCACATAGTTAAACTATGGAATTCATTGCCTGCATGATATGTTCACAAATTTAGACATCTTTAAAAGGGGGTTAGACAAATTCATGGAGGTTAGGGCTCCCAGTGGCTACCAATCATGAGAGCTATATATTATCTCCAACATCAGAGGTAACATGTCTCTAAATTTCAGCTGCTGGGGAACACTAGTGTTACACTCATGTCCTGCTTGTAGCTTCCCATAGTAATCAGCCTGGGCACTGTGAGAACAGGATGCTAGACTAGATAATCTTTTGGTCTGATCAAGCACAGCTTTTCTTATGTCCTTAACATCAGAGATCAAACCTCATGATTTCCCCTGACACATTAACAGTACAGTTCTATACATGTTTACTCCAAATTAACTCCTATTGAGATCATGGAGCTTACTATCACAGAAGTGGGTACAGAATTGTAGCCTAATACTTTCAACAGTTATAAAGAGAATGCAACGACATATGTAAAAAGATACCCTGCATAATCTCTCCATATTATTGTTTCTCAACCAGTATTCCAGAATCAGAAATGATTTTCCCTGTATCCCTAGTCTACACAAAAGATAACTATAGACAGCTCATCAATTAGTGATGTGCTGCTTCAACATATTTTGTAAATTTAATAAATACTTCATGAAGCAACAAAGTGACGTGAAGGCCTCCAACAGAGATTCCATGTAGCTACAACAGAGCAGCTGCTGAAAGTTACAGCTTCTTTAGAATTTGATCAGCTGCATCAGCCTTGTGTTAAGAGAGGAAACAAAAAGTTAAAAGTTAATAAAAGCTAGGACTCCATTATTTTTTCAGCCTTTCTATAAAAAATGCACCCCAGGTACACTAATACAAACTTATAGCCAATTACACAATAAAGCACTCACGCTGCTTGTCTTGTGGGCTGATTTATTCCTCTGTTGTGCAAGTTTTATGCTGATGTAACTCTGCTGAAGTCAACATATTCACATAGAATAAAATTGGTGTGGTCTGTCGCAAAAGTCCCTGAAGTTAAATATCAGAACTTGTCGTTTTCAGCAATCCATAAATACTAAAATACAAAGCACAAATAGTTGTGCATAAAAAGTTCATGTCAGGAAGGGAAATGTAAATTGCTATCTCCCTAATGACCCAGCTTTCATATTCTACACCATCAATTCTTTTTACTTCAGTGTGAAGACCTATTCTACAAGAACCTCTTCACGAAATTATATATATATATAATATATGCCCTCCTCAATTGCTTTCATCTGGTTAGAATGTGTCCTTTAACTATGATAATGCCTCTTGCTTGTCCTGATGGAAGACTGAGGTAGCGGTGTGTGTGTGGCCTGGGAAGGGGGGGAGAGGGAGAGGGAGAGGGAGAGAGGGAGAGAGGGAGAGAGGGAGAGAGAGAGAGAGAGAGAGAGAGAGAGAGAGAGAGAGAGAGTACAGAAACATCTTAAATGTGCATGGCTGGAAAACAGCCTATGGTGCAAAGGAAAGAGTCACCCATATTTTGTATCACCTATACTGATTGCCCATGAGGGAATACGGCCCTCAAGCTGAAAAAGGTTCTCCACTTCTGCTGTGAGCGGACTAAGGTGAACGTGGAATGATGGAATGATGTAGCACAGATGCTGTATTTGAAGCTGTTCAGGCTCATGGCAAGTACCTGCTCAAGTGATCAAGATGGACTCCAATGTACATTCTCTAGCTTTGCATCAAAAGCAATTGCAAATGGCAACAAACTTCATATACAACTTCCTTGGGGAGGCGAGGGAGAGGCAGCTATGCAGATATCATGCTTATGAGCAATTAGATGTTGTGCTGGAACAATAGAAACTATAGCCATACTGGACATAGATCCGTTACACAGACGTGCATGCCAAGGTTGCCTGCCCAATTCATGCTAATATCTTTATCACATTTTTAAAAACTGCCCAGGGAGTTTGGATTTACTTTTCCATATATGAAGCATTGCATTATACGTGACTACTATATGTTTCCATGTGTCCTCTAGACATTTTGGAGAGGCACATGTAAAAAAGAAGCATATATAAAGTCATTAATCAGACAAAAGGCCAACATATAAAATCAAAGAATATATAATTTATTACAGAAGAAAGAGATAAATATGAAGATTGTTACAGAAATAAAAGAATGATATTTAAACTGCACTGACAACTTGCTATTCAGAATAATGTGACTTCCAAAGGATAGCTGTGTTTTAGTTTACATATTGTTTCAGGAAGTATACATTTAGGTCGGTTCACATTAAAGCAAACCGACCCAAACTTCTCATCCACCCTTACCGGAAGGAGTTTTCCTAGAACAAAAAGGGTACTGGGAAATGTGCATACAATGTGGATCTTACTTTCCCATCAAGGGTGATATGTAGCACAAAAAGAGCTCTGTGTGCACATGTCTGGTGGTGAGTTGTATTAAGTAATGCTAATGAATGCTAATGTGACTACTGGTGCAGGTAATGCTTCAGGCATTAAGTTTTCTTTATCAAATCAGGATGTGTCTTGGGTTGCTGAGTTAGATTAGAAGACAGGGAGGAAGGAATTTCCCTTTTCAGGAGGTCTCACAGTGCTAACCATAATAGGCAAGAATACCTTATTGTGGATTAATGTGGGGAATGGTCAGCAAGCACCTGGCGAAACTTTCTTACTCATACACTTAAATTTTTAGTTTGCATGCTTTCCTAGGCAAACTGCAGATTTCAGAGTCAGGTGATAGGGCTTAAAATGACAGTAAAGCTGAGCTCTATGTTAGCATGGCTTTTAGAAATGTATAATGCATGCACAGAGCACATACTGACCCAAACCTGCCCCACAACAGACAATGAGACAAGGAGTGTGGCTCAAATTCCAGAGAGTAGGAATATGAAAGGGGGTGGATTTAAGTCAGTTTAGCCCCCTGAGAATGGGGAGTGGACAACGGGTGATGATTAAGTGGTGAGTAGACAATAAAAGAGCATAAGAAGAGCCTGCTGGATTGGGCCAATGGTCCATCTTATTCAGCCTCCTGTTTTTACAGTGGCCAGCTAGTGCCGGCAAGCAGGACTTGAGTGCAAAGAGCAATCTCCCCTGCTGCAATTGCCAGCAACAGGTATTTTGAAGCATATTGCCTGTGCCGGTGGAGGCAGAGCACAGCCATCATGGCTTGTAGCCACTGATAGTCTTATCCTCCATGAATTTGTCTAACCCTCTTTTAAAGCCATCCAGGTTGGTAGCCATCATGACCTCTTGTGGGACCAAATTACGTAGTTTAACTTTGCACTGTGTAAAGAACTACTTTCTTTTGTCTGTCCTGAATCTTCCAACATTCAGATTCATTGGATGTCCATGAATTCTAGTGTTACAAGAGAGGGAGGAAAAACTTTTCTCTTTTCACTTTCTCCACACCATGCATAATTGTATACACTTCTATCATTTCATCACTTACTTGCCTTTTCTCTAATTTGAAAAGTCTCAAATGCTGCAACCTTTCCTCATAAGGAAGTTGATCCATCCCCTTGTTCATTTTGGTTGCCCTTTTCTGAACCTTTTCCAACTCTGCAATATTCTTTTTGAGATGAGGCAACCAGAAATGTATTATTATTATTATTATTATTATTATTTATTAAATTTATATACCGCCCGACTAGCGATAGCTCTCTATATGTACACAGTATTCCAAATGCAGCCCCACCATAGATTGATATAACGGCATTATGATATCAGCAGTTTTATTTTCAATACCTTTCCTAATGATCCCGAGCACAGAAGTTACCTTTTTCACAGCTGCTGCACACTGGGTTGACATGTTCATTGAGGTATCCACTACAACCCCAAGGTCTATTTCCTGGTCAGTCACCGCCAGTTCAGACCACATGAGTGTATAGGTGAAATTATGATTTCTTGCTCCAATATGCATAACTTTACACTTGTTTAGATTGAACTGCATTTATCATTTTACCGCCCATTCACTCAGTGTAGAGAGATCATTTTGGAGCTCTTCGCAATCCCTTTTTGTTTCAACAATCCTGAACAATTTAGTATCATCAGCAAACTTGGCCACCTCACTGCTCATCCCTAACTCTAGATGATTTATGAACTGGTTAAAAAGCACAAGTCCCAATACCGATCCTTAGAGGAGTCGACTTTCTACAGCCCTCCATTGGGAGAATTCTCCGTTTATTCCTACTGTCTGCTTCCTGCTACTTAACCAATTGCTGATCCACTAGAGGACTTCTCTTATTCAATGACTGCTAAGCTTACTTTACTTTACTCAGGACTCTTTGGTGAGGTACCTTGTTGAAAGCTTTTTCAAAACCCAAATGCCCTATGTCAATTGGATCACCTCTATCTATGTTTGTTGACACTCTCAAATAACTCTAATAGATTAGTGAGACAAGACTTACTGTTGCAGAAGCCATGTTGGTTCTGCTTCAGCAAGGCTCCCTCTTCTATATGCTTGGTTATTTTATCTTTAACAACACTTTTTACCAGTTTTCCTGGGACAGACGTTATTCTCCACTGTCAAGACACATGCAAAGATTTCATTTAGCTTCTCTGCAGTCTCATCCTGTTGAAGCACGTGTTTGACTCCCTTGTCATCCAAGAGTCCAACTACCTCCCTAGATGGTATCCTGCTTTGAATGTATTTAAATATTTTGTTGTTGTTGGTTTTTATGTTTTTAGCAATGTGCTCCTCAAATTCTTTTTTAGCCTCCCTTATTGTCTTCTTGCATTGTTTTGGTCAGAGTTTGTGTTCCTTTTTATTCTTCTCATTCAGACAAGACTTCCATTTTTGGAGGAAGAGTTCTTCAGAGCAACAGCACTCTTCCTACTTGTAATTTCTAGCAACTGGTATCCAGAAGCATACTGTCTCTGGCAATAGAACCTGCTAAACATGTTGGCACCCTCTTGTCCCTTGTTTTTAAACAACTCACAAGCATTTTGTAGTGATTTGACCCTCTGGACTCTGCCTTTCAACTTCCTTTTATTCATCCCCTCATTTGAGGGAAGTTTCCTCTTTTGAAGTCAAATGTGACAGTGCTGGATTTTCTTGGCAACTGGCCATTTACATGTATTTACATTCATGTTTAATTTAATAGTAGAGTAGGGCTCCGCTTTATAGCGCTTTGCTTTACGGCGCTTCGCTAATGTGGCAGTCTCAATTAGACGCAATTAGACTAAAGCCCCACTCATACGGCATTTGTTCCGCTTTTACCACGGTTTTCGGGTGTCGCATACCATTCTATTCAATGAGTTCTGCTTTTCAGCGGTTTTCACTTTTCGGCGGGGGTCCAGAACGTAACCCGCCGTATGAGTAGGGCCCTACTGTACTATGGTCACTGTTCCCAATTGGTTCAACAACATTTCCATTTCACATCAGGTCTTGGGTGCCACTTAAGATTAAGTGCAGGGATGCCATCCCACTGGTTGGTTCCATGACAAACTGTTCTACAGCACAGTCTTTTAAGGTATCTAGAAATTTTACCTCTTTGTTATTACTGGAATACATATGTAGCCAGTCTATGTCGGGGTAGTTGAAGTTACCCATTTCTACAACATTTCCTAGTTTGGATGCTTCCTCAATTTCATTTTTCTTCTCAAGAATTCCCTCAGCATTTTGGTAGGGGGGGAAATTGTTTGTCCCCAGTACTAAATTACTCTTGGGCCCTGGTATTACCACCCACAGTTCTGTGGAGGGAGTTATCTGAGGATTAATTCCCTGTGGAAGATTACTTCATTCCTATGGAAGATTGTTTTTAAAACCTTTTAAAATGAAAACTAACAAACTAACTTTTACAAGATTTTATACTGAACAGAAACCACTTTTTAGCAAGTCACCCTATAGTTTTAAGTTGTAACTTGCACTCTAGCTTTGATGAACTGGACTAATTTTTAACTGGTTTTCAGTTAAGGGTGCAATCCAACTTGCAATTACAAAGGGCTGAGGGAGTTGGACACAGTGGATCTCCAGCTAAGCCAGTTGGCCTGAGCGGGACTACGCCAGCATAAGTCCCTCAGCCTGGCTCAGCCGGGACCCAGAATAGCCAGCCTGCTTCAGCCAGAACCCAGCCAGCTCAGCTGAGATGGTCACAATTGGAGCCAGCATAAGCTGGTATAAGGCATAAAAAGGGGCATGTCATGGGAGGGCCCAAGGTGAAGGGACTTAAGCCACATCTAACTTGTGTTCGGAGCACTCCTGCAGGTCCCAATCCAGGCAAAAGTTATACTGGGAAAAGGGACGGTCTAAGAAAATTATTGTAATAGAAGTTAATGGAGAATGCTTACTCCCTGGTAGGGGTGTTTGGGAGAGCAGGCTTTTACTTTCTGGTCCCTGTGCACAGTTCCTAGCTGAGCCAGCATTCAGCCAACCCAGAGGCTTCTGAATGGTAATTGGATGCAGCGGAACTTTATGTCAAGGTCTCTTGCTCAGCACAACTTATGTTGGATTCCCTCGACTTGGATTGCTCTGTAAATCTTTTTTTCACCCACACTGAGCTTGTTTGTAAAGGCTGCTGGACCTTCATTTTGATTTTATTTCCCGTAGAATAAGCTCTAACCAATCTGGAGGAGTCCCTCAGAAATGCATTGGAAGTTCCATAGCATTAGGGCAGAACTATGAAGATTTGCAATCTGCACTGGCTCCTTCCTGAGTTTGCGTTGCTATTTCCCTCACTTTTGCAAGCAGCAAGCTAAAGTAACAGGAAACACGATTCTTTCTTTGCAGCCAACCTTTGAAAGCAGCAGCAAAATTTCTGTGTGAGTTCAGTTTATTTATTTATTTATTAGATTTATATCCCGCCCTTTCTCCCAGTAGGAGCCCAGGGCAGCAATTCAGTTCAGTTCAGTATTTGATTGTATAGAGTAGGTGGGTGGGAGTATGTTGCTGCATGGGGAGCAAGGGAAAAAAACACCGAGTGGTGCGGGGGGGTATGTTTTGGTCTTGATGGGGCTTTTGCTGACTGTTGGAGGGGAGGGAGAGAAGGAGGAGGAAGAGCAGGAGGGAAATGCGGGACCCAAATGGATTGCTCTGTGGGGGGGGGAGGGGTAATTGATGCTTTGCATCTAACCAGACGAGGCTTGAAAGAAAAGAGTAGCCACTGTGCTGTCTGTGTGTGTAGGCAGGCAGATGGAGAGAGTTGTTTAAAATAGAGTTTCTAGTGTTGTTCATGGCTGAGTGGGGATCTTCCAGATCCTAGTCCAATGCTCCAACCACTGTGTTTATACATATATAAATGCTCATTTTGTTTTATCGATCATTTCATTGTCTTTGGTGCAACCCTTCTAAACCAAAATAAGGCACTTTTTAGTTTCTTTAGGTTCAATTTGTAAAACTGCAATGTTTAAGCATCCATAGAATCTTTCAATACAGGAGAATGGAAAGAAAACCAGGCCTTGTCCATGCCCAATGACCTCATTGGCAGCCCCACCAGTTTTAGAGGGCACCAGCTGCCACTGATTCCACAAGATCTGTATTATGCGGAACTATATTAATGGGGTTTTCTTTTTGTCCCTTCTCCAAAATTGGGATTTAGTCTAGTTTACTTATTTACTGTGTTTACTTGTTTATTGTGGCCCTTCAAGTTCCCCTAATAGGGTAGAAAAGGTGGCATGCACCTTCCCCCATTCTTATTTCATGGTTGCTGTTTTGGACCTGCATGGCCAATGCTGTTCAGGAACCATGGCCACATAACCGGCAAACAATCCTCAGCCTTCTTCCTGACTTTTGAACTGGGGTGGTGGTGTGGACCAATGATCCCCACCCATCTCTTCAGCTTAGGAGTCAGAAGGAAGGCCAGCCACTTATCACATTTGCCAGAGAGTGATGCCACACTCCCCATGGTACAGTCAGCTATAGTTGCCACCAGTTTGATGACTGTGAAGTACACATTACAGCAACTAGCTACTTAACCATTGACAGCCACATTACAATCTCACTCATTATAAGCCCAAATTAGAAAGATGATCTTAAAATTCAAACATAGCACCATGCATTATCTACAAGGGCAACCCCCCCTTACACTGTCAATCTTTTAAGTAACTGGCTTGTTTCAAATAATAGGCTCTATTTGTTCCTACAAGGACTATTATTATCATTTCTACAATGCTGTAAGTATGAGTGACACTTTACAGAGAGATTAGTCACTTTGTAAGCTTTTCTTAGAAATGCAACTACAATAGTGAACCATACATAGCCATGAAGTATGATAAATATCTGTCATTTCTAGAAACTACAGATTTTATCCATATAATTTTACTTAATATAAAATATGAAAAATAATTTAAAATGCACACTTATACTAGTTTTTCTTCTATATGGGCATTTGAGTTTTTAAACATTTGATACAGAAGAAAAGTTATCAGTGTGTCTTAGAATTAACATCTGCATTAAGAAAAAATACCCAATACAAATATAAATATTTTGGAAAACAGTAAAATTCCAGCAAAGATCCCAATAATCACTTGGATAATATTCATATACTGCTAATCAAACCAAAAATGCTAAACCATATTATATATTTAAATTATTTCCCTTTCAAAACCATCAATGGGGATTTAACTGTTTAAAAGACTAATTAATATTTGTCAATATAAGAAACTTCAAACTATTTCTATTGGAGGCATTAAAATTGTTTATAATGCATATGCTGACAGTTTTACTAAAGGGATTTTTTAAACTACAGGTTGTATATCAATTTCATAAAATTAGTGATACATATATCACCAATGATTCCAAAATCCAAAAGTATTGTTCAGGATTACAAAGGCCTGCAAGTTTCTACTGGGAGGTGGGTGAGCAGGGATGACAGACATCAGGTGCTCTCCCCCTCTCCTATGATAATATTGCTTACCCTCTTCTATACCTGTCTCCCCATAACCCTAGCAATAGCACCCCCCTGAACCTCTCCCATCTGTTTCCTCTGACCCAGGCACATTTTGAGTTCTGTTTACTTCATGTCACATTAAAAAAAAAAATCAAAAGTGTGCAATGCTCCTTCAAGCTTATTGGGAAAATTGGTTGAGCCCAGAATGAAAAGGTCAACTCACCAAAACAACCTTACTTCCTGCAGCACTTTTCAGACAGTACAGCAAAACCTAATAAATAACCAGGCCATACCTTAATAGGCCTATGAGATCACAGGGAATATGACTACAGGTTTAAAGTGATCTTGTTTCCTATCATGTTGCAGACTTACAGAAAACAGTTGATATAAGACAATTTTAGGATTCAAAGAGAATTAGAAAATTAGTGATTAGATTTATACATTGAGATGATAAAGTCTACAGGAAACTACAGTACAATGTTGAATATGAACTTTATTACGGGAAATGGCACCGCACATCATATAGGGCACATTTCTATTGCCACGCTGGGCTCCTACTGGGAGGAAGGGCAGGATATAAATTTAATAAAAATAAATAAATATTAATTAATAGGCAATTTTTTTTTGCGGTTTAAGAATGTACCTATAGCCAACATATATTTCTATCAAACTTTAAAAAGCAGAAAAATTGGGCAGCTATAGTGAGCACATCAGGGCAACAGGAGACTTGACCTCCTCTCTGAGATACTGTACTGCCCTACACATTTGTACATCATATGCTCAGAGGCACATATTACCAAATTCTTCCAAGCTACACAGGAAGTGGATTGGACTATGAAAGACCAACCCAAATGGTGTTTGCATTTTGACAAATTTGTAGGGCAGTCCAATATCTCAGAGAGGAGGTCAGGTCTCCTGCTCCCCTGGTGCATTCACTATAGCTGCCCAATTTCCCTGCTTTTTAAAGTTTGGTAGAAATATCTGTTGGCTATAGGTACATTCTTAAGCCGCAAGGTTTTTTCTTCCTATTAGTGAATTTCTCTACTTTTTAATCCGGAAAGTAAGAAATGGGATCCTGTGCAAGTTTGCTAAGAATGGATTGATCATTTGCATGCTTATTGAATTTAATGGGATTTACTCCCCTGCAATTTACTTCCCCTGAGAAGAGGGAAGGTAGGGAGAGCTAGAGTGGTCGGGAAGGGGGAGAGGAGGGGAAGGAGAGGAGGGAAAAGGCAGGTCTGATCATCTGCATGCTTAATGAGTTCAATGGGATCTACTTCTGTGCAATCATGCTTAGGATAAGTGAAACTGACCACAGGAGAGGAAAAGGACGGAGGGAGGGAGGGAGGAGGAGGAGAGAGGGGAGGGGGAAGGGAGGGGAAAGGAAGGAGAGGGGGAAGGGGACTGGAGGGGAAATAGAAGGGAGGAGGACAGTCTGATCATTTGCATACTTGTTGAGTTCAGTAGGATTTACTCCCATGCAATCATGCTTCAAATAGGTAAAACTGACCTGGGGTAGGGAGGAAGGTGGAGGAGAGAGGAGGGTGTGGGTGGGCACTGGGCAGAGGGAAAGGCCCTTTCCTTTCCAAAAGGCAAACACTGTGAACCGTATCATTATTTGGGGGGGTCCCCCACCTTATTCTACAGCAGATATATGTAATCTCCCACCCAAATTTAAACCAGAGCTGTCCCTGTCCACATCCACACCAGACATTTATTCTACTTTAAACAGTCACAGCTTCCCACAAAGAATCCTGGGAAGTATAGTTTGTGAAGAGTACTGAGAGTTGTTACGAGACGCCCTATTCCCCTCACAGAACTACCATCACCAGAAGACAGGTTGACTGTTAAACCACACTGGAATTCTATCCACTGACAGAAAAAAGTCCAACAGGGGTCTGGATTTTTTTCTCTTGCTTTACACTTTGAACTCTAGATTCTCTCTGAGAGTTTTGTGTATTGCCATGATAACTTAGAGAGTTATAAAGCAAGCGTTTCTGAGTTCAGGACTATAGGTTTTGTAAGATTTTGTTCTGAAATGAGCTTATGGGAATCATCAGAATGGTATGGGGGGTATTTTCAATTTAGTATGGGGGAATGTGAAAAATCCACACTAGCTATAATATATAGCCCCTCTTGTGGCTGTATAATTCACACTGGAAGACACATACACAAAATGCCTGTTCTGAAGAATGACCAAAAATGCTTTAATTCCCACATGGAAATACTGAAGAGATGTGAGACCATGGGGGAAAACCTTGGTTGGCTAGATGTGGTTCACAGATCACATTGCCTTATCTGTTCTAGAGTATGCAGTATGGTTGTCTGAACATTCTAGGGTAGGGATGAGGAAGTGGATCCGGCCATTGAGCCAGATCTTTCTCTTCTATACCCTGCACAGGCGAAATTGGACAAATGGTCTGGGCTACCCACTTGTCAATCACCCAACATCACAATGACATCTAGTAATGCAGCGCTTTGAAGCCCAACAATAAGGTGATTGTTAGGACTTTAAAACACAGGGCTCTTTCCAATGGGCTTGCAAACAGCCTGCACTAAGGTTTGAAGCCATAACAATTAGTTGACTGTTCAGACTTCAAAGCACTACGATGTCACATATGACACCAGGTGATTAGCAAGTGGACATGGCTTAGCCAAAATGGACAGGCAGGCGAAATGGAAAGGGCTTGTACTTACCAACCAAGGGCATAAATAAAAGTCTATGTACAACATGTTATCACAACCATTTTTGTCAAAAGCCTACAAATATGGAGAACCACAAGGATACATTTTCCAATATAAATAAGTTGCTTATACATATAACCAAACAATAGAACTGGACTAATGCATTTCAAATTCGAGTCTTCCATATAAGTGAAATCCTTAAAATAATAATTAAAAGAAAGCTTGATGTCCTTTGCATTATAGTAGTCAAGAAAGATTATCAACACAACCCATTTCTCTTTTATTTTATTCTGATGCTTGGCCCATGCTGCTTAAACCTTGGACAAATACAGGACTCTACTTTAATTACAGTAACATACACCAAAAGATAACACATAGTGCATATTAAATTCAAATACAAATTGCAATGCAAAGTTTAGAAGGGAAAAACCAGTTCAGTGGCTAACTGAGCTGGAGATAGTTCGGTTAATTGCAAGCAGGTTTATTAGCAAACTGGTTTCAGTGTCCTGATGATAACAAAATTGTAATACAATTTGTATTACCGTTGCATTTTTAGTATTTTATTTCTTTTTTCTCTTTTTTATCCTCCTATAACTGAAATAGTGAATCCCAATCTGTAGCCATTTTCAAAAAGAATCATACTCCATTAATGGTAATGCATATTATCATACAATATCTGTATAATCTCTTATGCAACACCAAGATTATGGCACTTGAAAAGAACCTTACCTTTTATTTTTAGCACTGTCACTAATGCCAGCCCACTGATCCAGTATCTTATGTTTCTGTGTTCCAGAATGCTGCACAGCAATAGCAATTGTGTAGGCTTTTTGATCAAGAGCAGCAAGGCCACAATGCACCATAGCCATGGTTGAAGAAGACTTGATGGCCTTATAGGCCCTCTCCAACTCTACTATTCTAAGACAGCGTAAAAATAAAACTCAACTAGGCAAAAGAGGAGAAATATGTGTGGACTATACAAAACTAAAACCTTGAAGTTGAGTCTCTAGATTTTTTAAAAGCACAAAGAAAAGGTATAAAGCAACATCACTCAGAATAAGGTGATACAGTGCACTCCAAAAAAGTTCAGTAATATATTCTGTCAACAGCTCTTAATCCACAAAATATTAAATTTTGCACTGCTACAGCCTTGCAAGCTCACTGCTGAAGTGGAAGGGTGGAAGATAGGGGACATAATTTTTAATTTTCCCTCCCATTGGAATATATTCATGCCAATTTTGTGGGAGTTTTGGAACAACAAGGGAGCTATGGATCCTGTACATCCACGGGCACCCTGACGTGCAGGTGAAATGCCCCACATTGCCCACATTCCACATGGAACTCCACCATGAGGACATCTAAGGCAACAGAGTATGTTCTAGGGGCCCTTCTGATGGTACAAGTGCCATTCCTCCCAGAGATATGCCTCTCCACCAGCAATGCTACTTTCTAAAGAACCTTAGTTCAACCACCTGTAGGATTGCAGCCTTCATCTAAATGGAAAGAATGGTATCAAATATTAAGACACCATATTCAACACTAAATTTATGTACATTCTTTTGTCAATATTAATAGCAAGAGGGATATATAGTTCTTTAGCAAGGGAGACGTGAACACAAAGTGGTGTCATTCAAAGTTCATTAACCTCTATGATGACTACTTTGAAAATTCAAGGGCCATCTGCTAGAATATTTAAGACTGTAAACAATAGATGGAAACAATGTCCTATGATAGTGAGGAGTCTGATTGTCCTTGTACAAAAATTAAACCAATCACTTATTTTCATACATCATGCATGGTAGAATACTACATTCCTTAATAAGGTATCACCCTCTCTCTCAATGTTGTCATCTTTGGTGGATTTGTTCCACAATTATTCCCCATTACTCACTTCCCAGGGAAAACAGCATCATCACATAAAGGAAGAACATGTTCAGAAGTTTATCTCCTATAATCTGTAGAAATGAAGGATAATTTTCTATTTGAAAGGTTTCCATAGAGAGCCAGTAAAGTACAGCTTCAATTGCCTTAACCTATGGCAAAGGTCCAGGATCTCTTGTACAGTATTCCATTTTGCCTTAGCAGACAGGTAATGTCGTCGTCCCCCCTTGAATGACAGGGTATCATCCTCCCTCTCTGCCTAGCAGAAAGATGGAAAAATTAACAAGGTGATTGCCATCTCCCAACTTCCAAAAGGTGTCAAACCGACTTGATGGATGTAACTTCCTGGGGAAACAGCTGTAATATAAAGTTCACCATATAAACAGGATAAGCCAAAGGAAGTGTGATCATATACATAAATTTCTTTAAAAAATGTATAAAGATAATTATATATTGTTGTTGTTGTTATGTGCCTCCAAGTCGACAACGACTTATGGCGACCCTATGAATCAGTGACCTCCAAGAGCATCTGTCATGAACCACCCTGTTCAGATCTTGTAAGTTCAGGTCTGTGGCTTCCTTTATTGAATCAATCCATCTCTTGTTTGGCCTTCCTCTTTTTCTACTTCCTGCTGTTTTTCCAAGCATTATTATCTTTTCTAATGAATCATGACTTCTCATGATGTGTCCAAAGTATGATAACCTCACTTTCATCATTTTAGCTTCTAGTGATAGTTCTGGTTTAATTTGTTCTAACACCCAATTATTTGTCTTTTTTGCAGTCCATGGTATGCGGAAAGCTCTCCTCCAACACCACATTTCAAATGAGTTGATTTTTCTCTTATCTGCTTTTTTCACTGTCCAACTTTCACATCCATACATAGAGATCAGAAATACCATGGTCCAAATGATCCTGACTTTAGTGTTCAGTGATACATCTTTGCATTTGAGGACCTTTTCTAGTTCTCTCATAGCTGCCCTCCCCAGTCCTAGACTTCTTCTGATTTCGTGACTATTGTCTCCATTTTGGTTAATGACTGTGCCAAAGTATTGATAATCCTTGACAAGTTCAAAGTCCTCATTGTCAACTTTAAAGTTACATAAATCTTTTGTTGTCATTACTTTAGTCTTTTTGACGTTCAGCTGTAGTCCTAATTTTGTGCTTTGCTCTTGAACTTTCATCAGCATTTGTTTCAAATCATTACTGGTTTCTGCTAGTAGTATGGTATCATCTGCATATCTTAAATTAGTGATATTTCTCCCTCCAATTTTCACACCTCCATCTTGGTCCAATCCTGCTTTCCGTATGATATGTTCTGCATACAAATTAAATAAATAGGGTGATAAAATACACCCCTGTCTCACCCTTTCCGATGGGGAACCAATCGGTTTCTCCATATTCTGTCCTTACAGTAGCCTCTTGTCCAGAGAGTATAGGTATACAATAAAGGGAGACTGTAGCTAAATGTATATGTTCATGAAAGTTGGAAAGTATATAAAAGTAGGCAGCTAGTGTCCCTGCTCAAAAATACAACTAAACAGATCAAAAACTGCTGTGAGAAGTTAAGTCTAAACTTCTAGAAAATTTGTAATCCTGAGCAAACAAAGAATACTCCTATATCAAGGTGAAGTTTGTTCTGGGTAAAAAGGTCTCTAATGTCCCCATCTAAATAAAATACCAAGTTATAACACTTCACAGAAAATATCAAAATATAATGGCTAGGATCCAAAGCACCTTATGCAACATTACACATGTTTCACTTTATGGTGATAGCCTCCCATGCCTCCAACCCTTCCCCCACAAGGGTTGCTACTGGAATGAAACACTGGCACATACATATGCACACAAACACGGAGAGACAACATGTGCACGGAAGTGCTTTATATATGCAGAGGGTTCTCTGGAACCCAGTCAATGAAATCAAAGGAGTCACTTCTTTATTTTTTTTTAACAGTTAAAAAATTTCAGTAGCTTCCTGAAAGAGTTAGGATCTGACTGGAGCGGGTGGGGGTGGGAACTGGCATCTCATTTTTAATTAAAAAAACTGGATTCAAGAGCATGTATGGTTTTTAAAATGTTAATGGAAAAGCATTGCATATTAAAATCTTAACATAATTTGTATTAGAAACAGTAGCTGAATTTATATATTAATTTCTTTCAGTTAAATTCTAACAGTGTCTACTCAGAAGTAAGTCCAACTATATTCAATATGGCTTATTCCTAGGTAAGTAAAATTAGAATTGCAGCCTTACTCATAAAAAAGTAAGCAAGATTTCAGTGAAGCAAAACTATGAAACTGGTTATTTTAGAAGATTACTTTTTATTCTTCCTTGCTCATGCGTAGCTATAATTGACTAAGTAGCATTAAATAGTCTCACATCATAAACTCCTTGTACAACATAACAACAAATGAAAACAGTGTCAACAAATCACTTGCCTGATTACCAACTGTTATTTACAATAAAAACTATTCACTAAAAATAGGCACAAAATTAACTTCCACTCAGAGGCAAACTTCACTTTAAACTGCAGCAATTACTTCTTCAGCTCTCTACTTTATGGAATACGCTGATACGTATTGGAAAAGGTGGAATGTACACATGCTAAATAAAATCACGAACTATGTCACTGGTTTCTGTGAAGGATTGGTTATCTATGCAGACCAGGATTTTTTTTAAAGCTGATTTTTTAAAAACTTATTTTTTTAAACAGGTCACTTATCTTTATGTCTTGGTTCCCATTCTGCACAGGAGGAATAACAGAAAATTGTGCTTTCCCAGTGGGATTTTGAAAACCTGGACATGTTATGTCAGAACAAGGCTGTACAGTCTGATTTCACCCAACTGCCACTTGCCTGTGCTATCAGGGTTAACTCTAGTTAGCTATTGTTTAGCTCCACAAGTTAGCTCCACAGTTTTGGAGATTACTTAAATTTTCATATTGGCTTCTATATAAGAAGTATAGTCGGCTATTAATCTTGGAAGAATATCAGTTTACTGGAGGCAGTTTAATTGCTTTTTGAAGGCTATGGCATTGTTGCAGTAAATAAGCTAGTTTTCTCAAATCATTGTCTACTAAACTACTATTGGGAAAGGGGCTCTGTCTCAGTCATAGAGCAGATGCTTTGCATCCAGACATTCCCATGCTCAATCCCTGGCATCTCCAGGTAGCAGTACCCTTTTTGAAACCCTGGGGAGCCACTGCCTGGGAACAATACTAAGCTAAATGACTTTGAATAAGCCAGCTTCTGATATCTTCACATAGAGCACAACAATTCACTGGCTGAGGACATTTGATGCTACCATATCTTTTTATTTTTAATCATGCAATATAATACTATTGTACAACATTGCTATGACATGATTATATCCTGCTTTAACAACTTGATTAAACATCTTGCTTTAACCTCTGTGTATATATTTAATTAAACCCTCACTTCACCTCTGATTTTTTTACATCATAAAAATACTACACAATTTAAATGTCCTGTTCTGTCAACACATATTTACATGGCAGCGAAGAAATCTCTTCTCCCAAGGCCTCTGCATTTATTATGAACTCTCGTTATTAGTGCCAACATTTCGAGATTACAAAGATCTTGGCACTAACTATTTCCTCTAGGCATAATATTATCATACACATCATGAGTTTCAGTGTTTCCTAAAAGAGAAGCTTCTGATATCAAAAGACCATTTTTTGTTATTTAAAACAAAAACCGTAGCAAGTTAACTAAAACTTTGAAACAAAATGATGCACAGCAGTAAACAAAACGTAACTGCAATCAAGAAAACCACATGATTATACCTGCACACCCAACAGGGCTTTTGACATATTTCAATCGTGGTGGCTTTCTTCCACTCCTCCCTACAGTGCTACATGTCAATCTATTTCTTGAAGAGGTGGGACTGGGGATTGTTGTTCAAAGAAGAGGAATTCAAAGGTCCCAGTAGGCATCTGCCATGTTTGTTTGCTATATTGTTGCACCTCAAAGACTAACAAGCATATTGTGGTTAAGTCTGAATCTAGCTACTTATGAGATTGCATTAAAGCAATCTTTGACCCATGAAACCTTATACTAAAAAAATATGCTGTTTTTTACTGTGCCACATGACATTTGCATCCACAAGGTCCAGGTACTCTTAAAATGGATTTTTTTTAGAGTCAGCACTCTTTCATGGGACATTCATCATTCTCTATACATATCTGAGACCAAATTTTCCTTGTCCAGGGAATGAGGAGCACAAATGATGGTAGGTGACGGAATATTAATTTAATTCTGGGAATCATCCCCTCTGCAGTCCTGGATCTATGGTGCCAAAGGACAAGCTACTGTCAGCCTGATAAAGCTAACCCACTACACATTTACTCAAATACACAGGCAAATGGGGTTAGCTACTTTGAGAACTGAAGTCTAGGTAAGAGAATATCCTCACTAGGCACCTGGGAGGGAGTAAATGAAATTAGAATACAGCTTTTTAAGAAAAAGCAGACTTTACTGCTACCATAAAATAAAAGGCAAAGTAACGCAAATTACTCACGGCTTCTCCAAAATATATGGGGAAAAGAGAAAGATGAGTGGGGTACAAGCCAAGAGCAGGCATGCTGTGATGCTCCAATATAAGGACAGCAAGGGAGGAAAAAGTGGTGGAAGCTATAAAATTGAGAGAAAGGAATAAGAAATAATAGGAATGGAAGGACAGAAATATTTTAATTGCAAACTAGTCTTGCTTTTAATGTTGACTGTCTGCCATAAAATGGAAATGGACTGCCTTCAAGTCAATCCCGACTTATGGCGACCCTATGAATAGGGTTTTCATGGTAAGCGGTATTCAGAGGGGGTTTACCATTGCCTTCCTCTGAGGCTGAGAGGCAGTGACTGGCCCAAGGTCACCCAGTCAGCTTCATGGCTGTGTGGGGATTCGAACCCTGGTCTCCCAGGTCATAGTCCAACACCTTAACCACTACACCACACTGGCTACATAAGCAACTAGGAATTTCACCCAAGTGAGTGAGTGGGCTGCTAGGAGAGGGACAAAGTACTTTCCCTTCCTTCGGCAACCTACTGTGCTCTATGCTCCCCTTGGAGGAGGGTGGTTTGCTTCCTCCTCACCCAACATAGAAATCAGGTAGGGATGGTGTAGAATATTTGCAAAATTGGATTTGGTATCAAATTCTGGGATAATCCGCAAATTTGTCTCATCACTGAACAGGCTCCCACTCTTTGCATGTGTTCATGGCTGTTAGCAACATCATATTTAAAAAAAAAAAAAACCATGGTGAGCATTATATAATTATTTATATAATTACTTTTGTAATCTGCAGCTGCTATATACATTACATAAATATACAGTGGCATGACTAATAATGGATAAAATTATGTAATTTTTCAGAAAAAAATTAAAAGGGAGAACTGGGAACCATGACAACTAGTGGAACACAATTTATAGCAAATAGGAACTAGCAGTCCATTTGACGAATTGAAAAACGGAATGGAATCGGATAGTGAACCCCATCCCTTAAATCATGTGAGCTGCCACATTCTAGGGGAGCATGGAATGCTCTTTAATTGCCAGTCCACTGTGTTTCCATACTTAATGTGCAGGAATTGAAGTTACCTCTTCATGTCCAGCAGAGAAACTAGGAAATTGATGGCAGAAAGGAGTGGTCCTCCCCACTTCCCCCAAAACAGAGCAGACAAACCTTCTGCACATCTAGCAAAGAAACACTGTGGTCGAGTGGCAAAATGAAACAGCAACATGTGCTTTGCCACAGGTCCTCTGAGCTTCTGTGCTGCACATGCAGGACACAAAGCTTCTTCCTGTCCACTCAAGAGTCTGCTGGAAACCAACTAGCTGCTGGAAAAGGCAGGGAGTGCTCATTTCAAGACTGAGAAATGTTTTCACTTTTTACCCATATGAGGGGCTGTTTAAGATGGGGGAAAGTGCACCATCCATCCACTACCAGCATGTCTTATGAGTAATGAACAGACAACTAACAACTTGGGGGGCTAATTTAAATTGTCTTATAACTAAGTTTCCTTATGATCTGTCCATAAACATGTCAAAGGTCCCGAAGCACTGGGGTAAATCCAAAGCCGAAACGAAAGCTGTTGTTCAAGGCCACAGCAAGGTTTTAGTGGGTCAGATTGTGGGAATTTAGGGTACCACAACCACTCAAACCAAAGTTTCTAGGAACATGTCTATCAGAGTAGCTGCTAGGTGGACCATTTTCAGGAAGCTGCCAGAGGTTAATTATATTTCACTCTTTGCAAAATCATGAGGATGATTGAAGTCCTGGATAACTGGAGGAGAGGTAATGTTGTCCCTATCTTCAAAAAGGGCAAAAAGGAACAACCTGGGAACTACAGATCAGTCAACCTGATTTCATTCCCTGGCAAAATTATGGAGCAGATTATAAAGCAGTCAGTCTGTAAGCACCCTGAAAACAATGCACTGATTACTAAACATCAAGATGGATTTGTCAAGAACAAATCCTGCAAGACTAATCTTATCTCATTTTTTGTTCAGGTAACATTGTGGTAATGCTGTGGACATAATATATCTCAACTTCAGCATTTGATAAGTTGGAGCATAGGACTGAAAACAACAGAATGCAATGTAACAGGGATAAGTGCAAAGTCCTACACCTAGGGAAAATAAACCAAAAGGACAGTTATAAGATGGGGGAGGGGATACTTGGCTCAGCAATACTACATGCGAAAAGGATCTTCAAGTTGTTGCTGATCACAAGTTGAATATGAGCCAACAGTGCAATGTGGCTGCAAAAAAGGCAAATGCTATTTTAGGGTGCATTAACAGTAGTTTCCAAATCATGTGAAGTACTGGTTCCCCTCTCTTTGGCACTAGTAAGGCCTCATGTTGAGTACTGTGTCCAGTTGTGGACACCACACTTTAAGAAGGATGCAGATAAACTGGGTTCAGAGGAGGGCAACAAGGATGATCAGGAGGCTGGAAACAAAACCCTATGAAGAGAGACTGAAAGAACTGGGCACGTTTAGCCTTGAAAAGAGAAGACTGAGATGAGACATGATAGTACTCTTCGAGTACTTGCAAGGTAGTCACACAGAAGAGGGCCGGGTTCTCTTCTTGATCATCCCAGAGTGCAGAACACAAAATAATGGACTCAAGTTATAGGATGTTTGCTTGAACATCTTCTTAGCTGTTAGAGTGGCACAACAATGGAACCAATTACCTAGGGAGGTGATGGGCTCTCCTACACTGGAGGCATTCAAGAGGCAGCTGGACAGCTACCCATTGGGTATGCTTTAATTTGCATTCCTTCACTGATCGGAGGTTAGACTTGATGGCCTTATAGGCCCCTTCCATCTCTGTGATCTGATACCTGCAGCAGCTAGCAGAGACTACATCAGTGTTTGCAAACTCCATCATCTCGCTGCATCTAAATGCATTGTATTCCAGGCCAATGTTTGTACCTTTTTCTTTTTTTCTTACTTGTGCCCCACACTACTGCTTGTGTATCATCTATCCTGATGAAGTCGAAAACCTGCTCACTATTTTGAGTCATTTGGGTTGGTCTCAATAGAGATATAGCCCAATTGTGGATTTTAGAAATTGTTATCATGGACCAATGCAGGTGCATTTGATTTTGATGTTAACTTAAAAGTGTCATTCATCTACTGGAAACGTTGCTTGGTGTTGGTCATATGGATACAAGTAAAACTAACTGAGCTTCAGAAATGGATGTCCTTGGAGGAGAGGTGACCAGTTGGAAAAAGCAAACCCTAATCCTTCTGATTCAACCCTTATCATAAAATTTTAGAGGAAGACAATGTTCCTTTGACAAATTTACAATACAAGTCCTGCATGTATTCAAAAGATCTAGCAAGTTAGATTAATGTATGTATTACCATCAGCCATTAATTATTCAAAGGCATTACATTGTCTGCAACATTTGATACAACTGACAGAATTTAGCATACTGAATTAGCATATTGCAGTATGCTATGGATGACCTATTTCCTTTGAAAATTAAGATAGAGGAACTTCTTGCAAGAGAATCCTTGACCTCAGCAGTTAGGTAGCAAGTTGATGGGTAGATGAAATGCTGTAATTTCTAACATGGAAGCGCAAGAGAATAGAGATGTTTGTCAGCATGAAGCATCCTTTAAACTTCCGTTTATATGATATTAATTCAGACTTGGCTCGTTTTCATCTATATGAATCTTCATAATTATGAAGTGCACAAGAAGCCACATTCATACAAACTACCAAAGTTGCACAGATTTGCTCACTGTTGCCTTGGCAAATGTCCTTTCTGCAAATATTCTTCCCTTCACTGATGAACTTGAAGCTGAGTACAACAGGGATGAGCCTCAATTTTTCCTCCTGAGCTTGGGGCAGGGGATTTTCCTTACAATCATGTTGGCACTGGATGCATAAAGCCTGAAGATGAGGCAAGAGGGAGGGACAGCAAGAAATGCAGTGACCAGAACTAGAAACACCACTCAAGATTAGGCCTAGCCAGTACCAAATAGTACTTCATGTGATTTAGAAACTGTCCTTCTGTTAATGCAGCCGAAAATAGCATTTGCCTTTTTTGCAGCTACAGCTTTTTTGCAGCTTGTGATCAACAACAATTCCAAGATCCTTCTTGCACGTAGTATTGCTGAGCTAAGTATTCCCCATCTTATAACTGTGGATTTGGTTTATGTGTAGAACTCTGCATTTATCCCTGTTAAATTTCATTCTGTTGTTTTCAGCTCAATGCTCCAACCTATCAAGATCTCTTTGAATTTTGTTTCTGCCCTCCAGTACTAAGCTATCCCTCCCAATTTTGTATCATCTGCAAATCTGGTAAGCATTCCCTCCACCTCCTCATCTAAGCCATTAATAAAAATATTGAAGAGCATTGGGTCCATACTGAGCCCTGTGAAATCCTGCTTGTTACCTCCCTCCATTTTGAGAAGGGACCACTGATAAGCACTCTTTGAGTACAGTTCTATAGCCAACTGTAGATCCACCTGATAGTTGTTCCATCCAGCCCACAATTAGCTAGCTTGTTAATCAGGATATCACAGGGCACTTTGCCAAAAGCTTTGCTGAAGTCAAGATATATTATATCCACAGCATCCCTATATTCTATCAAGGAGGTTACCCCATCAAAAAATGAGATAAGATTAGACTTGCAGGTTTTGTTCTTGACAAATCCATGTTGGCTTCTAGTAATCACTGCATTTCAAGGTGCTTACAGACTGACTGCTTTATAATCTGCTCCATAATTTCCCCAGGGATCGATATCGGTCTGACTGGTCTGTAGTTCCCAGGTTCCTCCTTTTTGCCCTTTTTGAAGATAGGGACAACATTAGCCCTTCTCCAGTCATCCAATTTCGCAAAGATAACAGGCAGCGGTTCTGAGAATTCTTCAGCCAGTTCCTTCAATACTCCACGAGGCAGTTCATCAGGTCTTGCAGATTTGAACTCATTCAAAGTGAGGTATTCTTTGACCATTTGTCTATCCATCTCAAGCTGCAGTCCTGTCCCTTCATTTTCATGTGTCCCAGGAAGATCATAGACCCTCTTTTGGGAGAAGACTGAGCGAAAGTAGGAATTGAGCACTTCTGCCTTTTCTTTGTCATCTGTTATCATTTTGCCATCCTCATTCAGTAGCTGTGCCACCATTTCTTTTCTCTGTCTTTTACTATGGATGTATGTTAAGAAAGCTTTTTTGTTGCTTTTGCCATCTCTCACTAACTTGGCTCATTCTCATTTTTGAAAACAAAGTCCAGCTGTTACTTAGATCTGTCTCACACCTTAAGCAAAACACATGGGTCCCTTACTCTTTTTCATTTCTGTGTCTCCTATCCCTTTCTAGTCTTCTCTCACTCCTGTTATTTGCTTTTCTTACTGGTCTTCCTTGTTTATAAAATCCTTCTGTTTACCATATGCCTTATATTCAGTCTTGAAGCAGTGGTTGAAATAATTTTATCTAACAAGGATGCATTGCTGTAAACCGCCCAGACAGCTTCAGCTATGGGGCGGTATATAAATGTAATAAATAAATAAATAAAGACTAAAAGTACAGATATGCTTCTTGCTCACAGCCCTCCACATGGCTTTAACACAGGCACACGTGAAGGAGGAAGTAATTTCAAGAACTGGACAGGAGATATATTAATTAAGATAAGCTCATAAATGTCAGCTGTGGTTCGGTTTCCTAACCTTTCTCCCTCTCACCTCCAGACTAATCTTGAAAAGGAAGAATTATAATTAACCCCAGCATATGCTGACTGAGCTTTTAACCCTAGGACATGTGCAACACACTTTGTTCCCCAGTTTAGAAATGCACTGGAAACAAGCTATAAGATCTACATTCATATTATCTGTTGTAGCAGGTCTAATTCAAACACAACTACATTAATCACCATTTTAAATGGTAGCCTTTAAGCTTGTCATTGTGGAGTATGTGATGAAATGTGAATGACGACAGCATAAAATGTAGACAAGATATTTAGGACACATGTTGAATGATCTTTCCCCATCGTCATTATCACCATTTCTCACAGGGTAACTTCTACAACGGGATAAAAGACTATAAGCAATGATATTTAATGAGAGAGGCATGGTTACGAGATTTATAATCCTTAACCCTTGCCTGCCAGTGAATTAAAAAAACAGCCAACCTTGCCAAAGAATATGTTCTCTAGTTATGCAGGAGATACATAAGGACATAGAGACCATAATAAGAAAATACTGGATATGGCTGACTGTATGGGGGAAGCATGGCATAAAGGACTGAAGCATAAAGGATGCAATCACACACTGGTAAGTGCCTATGGTAAGTTGTATTTAGGGGCAGTGAGGGCAGCAAAAAAACCCAATACTTTGCTGTCACTATCAAATCATCACTCTCCCGCCCAGCAGAGCTCCTCGGAATTATCCGGAGGCTATTACATGTTGGCCCCAAAGACATGATAGAATGATCTGAGGCCCGCTGTAATGAATTTGATAGGCACTTCCAGGATAAAATCTTTAGCATCTGCCAGGACTTAGACTCCAGTGTTATAGCAGGTGAATCAAGTGAGGTATCCAGAGCACAGCCTTGTCCTGATTTCTGTAGAGTGCAGCACCAATTTACCAGTATAACCAGTAGAGTCCAGTAGCGTTTTAGCTTGCTTATCAGTGCCAGTCGCCGACCGAAATAATAGACCATCAGCCAAGTCTTTAAGAAAACAAAACTTTACTGTTTTCACACCGTGCTCCGTCTCTTGCTCACCAACCAACTCTATAATGCTTTCCTATTACCCCCACACCTCTGTGTGCTCATTGAAGCCTTTTTATTGCTGCTTCACTTATCAGTTACAGCTGCAGCCTGACCTTGGGCGTTTCTGCCAAGTGCTGTCAATTACCGGCTTCACTGTGTCTTTAACTCCTAACGGTCTTGTCTGGAACTGGCTGTGTTGCCCACCTAAGCCTGACAATTTCTTGGATGAGTTTCAGTTGGTACAGCTTGAGGACATTGACAAGGTGCTTGGACAGGTTTTTGCAACCACTTCTGTGCTGGATCCTTGCCCTTCTTGGTTAATAAAAGCTAGCAGGGATGGAACAGCCGGCTGGGCCAGGGAAGTGATTAATGTCTCTCTGCGAGAGGGAGTGGTCCCTGGCTGCCTGAAAGAGGCAGTAGTGAGACCATTCCTGAAGAGACCCTCCCTAGACCCAGAAAATCTTAATAACTATAGGCTGGTGGCAAATGTTCCATTCCTGGGCAAGGTCCTTGAAAGAGTGGTTGCAGGATCCATTTCAGCCATTCCACCAGGTTTCAGGCCTGGTTTTGGCACAGAAACAGCCTTGGTCTCCCTGTATGATGATCTCTGTCAGGAGAGAGACAGGGGGAGTGTGACTCTGTTGATTCTCCTTGATCTCTCAGCGGCTTTCGATACCTTGCATCTCCCAACATGAACCCACCCATAAACTACAGTCAACATCTAAGGTCCTCCTCCGGGTGCCTACTCCAAGGGAAGCTGGGAGGCTGGTAACAAGGGAGGGGGACTTCTCAGTGGTGGCCCCCAAATTATAGAATTATCTCCCTGATGAGGTGTGCCTGGCGCCAACATTGTTATCCTTTTGGTGCCAGGTCAAGACTTTCTTCTTCTCCCAGGCATTTTTTTAACAGTGTTTGAATAGCATGTGTTTTTAACTTATCTATCAGTTTTTATGGGTTTTAATTTGGTATGGTTTAAATTTGTATACTTGTTTTTAATGTTTTAATTGTTGTGAACTGCCCAGAGAGCTTCAGCTATGGGGCGGTATATAAATGCAATAAATCAATAATAAATAATTAAATTGAGCTGCTATGTCAGACTTTAAAGAAGAATTGAGCACTTCTTTCTTCAAGAAAATCTGAACAAAGTTATTGCTCTTTCCACCCCAATATTATGGCTGTAAATGCCATTTGATAACTGAAAATAACAAACTCATAGCTCCTTCCTGAAATGGCAAAAGTGCATATTCTAGACATCAAACCTGGTGCCATATATTTGCAATGCATGCACTTTAATGTTTCAGCTATAGTTACTGGTGCATGAAATCCTGTAGCCCCTGTCACAACAAGGACTTCACAGTGTTAGTGAACAGTCAATGAGTAGTCTATGGTCCCTAATTGTAGTATCATGTTGTCTATGCTAATAAACCTTTTTGCTTGAAGAATTCATAATAAATCCCCACTTGTTATGGGGAAAAAGTATCTTTCCTAATATTTTGAAATTATGGAAGAATAAAGTGGCATTTTTATTTCTTAATATTAACAAATTTCCTCTAAAGCAGTTCCACCATTTTAAACTATAGCACGTAAGTGCACTGGGTGCACAGAATTTAAATTATCTCGGTTTTATTTATATATTTATTTTAAAATGTTATAAATTGACCTATATCCAAGAACAGATCTCACAATAGTATTCAAAAAAGTATAAGACACCATCAACAATACAATAAAATTAAGAGGAGTAAAACTATTCAACCAGCTAAGAATACCCTCATCTTAAATACCTGGGCAAACAAAAGTTTTTAACTTGGTGCTGAAAAGAATAATGTCAGTGCCAGGAATACCACCCTCAGGAGGGCATTCCACAGTTAACATAAGATGAGCTGTGGCATCAGACCAATGGTCCATCTAGTCCAGCATTCCAGTGGCCAACTCTTTGCCCATGGGAAACCTACAAGGAGGACCTGACCATAAGAGCACTCTTCCCCCTTATAACCACTGGTATTTGGAAACATACTGTCTCTGACTATGGAAGGAGAGCATTGCCTTTTGCTCTATGAATTTGCTTAATCCTCTTTTAAAGCCATCCATTTCACCTCTTGCTCACCTTTTCTCTAAACTTAAAAGACCCAAATGCTGCAAACATTCTTCATAGGAGAGTGGCTCTATCCCCTTGATCATTTTAGTTGCCCTTCTCTGAATCTTTTCTAACTCTACAATATCCTTCTTGAGGTGAGGTGACCAGAACTGTATACAGTATTCCAAATGCAGCCGCACCATAGATTAATATAACAGCATTATGATACTGGCAGTTTTATTTTCAATACCTTTCCTAATTATCCTTAGCATGGAATTTGCCATTTTCACAGCTGCAGCACACTGGGTCGATATCTTCATCGAGCTATCCACTACGACCCCAAGGTCTCATTCCCAGTCAGTCACTGCAAGACCCCATGAGCATATATGTGAAACTAAGAGTTCTTGTTCCAATATGCATACTTTTACACTTGTTTACATTGAATTGCATTTGCCATTTTACCACCCATTCACACATTTTGGAGAGATCCTTTCGGAGCTCTTCTCAATTCAACAATCTTGAAAAATTTAGTAGCATCAGCAAACTTGGCCATCTCACTACTCACCCATATCTAGATCATTTTTGGAAAAGTTAAAAAGCACAGGTCCCAATGCTAATCCTTGGGATATGTTACTTTCTACAGGCCTCCATTGAGAGAATATCCATTTATTCCTACTCTTTGCTTTCTGCTACTTAACCAATTGCTGATTCACAAGAGGTCTCTCCTCTTATTTCATGACTGCTAAGCTTACTCGGAAGTCTTTGGTAAAGTAATTTGTCAAAAGCTTTTGAAAGTCCAAGTACACTGTTTCAACTGGATCACAACTATCAATATACTTGTTGACATTCTCAAAAAACACTAAAAGGTTACTGAGGTGAGGACTTACCCTTGCAGAAGCCGTACTGGCTCTGCTTCAGCAAGGCTCACTTTTCTATATGCTTGGTTATTTTATCTTTAACAATACTTTCTACCAGTTTTCCCAGGATAGACATTAAGCTAACCAGTCTGTAATTTCCGGGATCCCCTCTGGATCCCCCTTTTAAAGATTGGTGTTACACTGGCCACTTTCCAGTCCTCTGGTATGGAGGCGGATCTGAGGGTCAAGTTACATATTTCTTTTCGAAGATCAGCAATCTCACATTTGAGTTCTTTGAGAACTCTCTGGTGTATGCCATCTAGACCCTGAGATTTATCAGTTTTTTATTTTGTTTATTAATTCTCCTGCACAAGTTAGTTCAGGTACAGGGATCTGCCCTATATCCTCCATTTTGAAGCAAATAATTCATTTAGCTTCTCTGCAATCTCCTTATCCTGCTTCAGCACACCTTTGACTCCCTTGTCATCCAAGGGTCCAACCACCGCCCCAGAAGGTCTCCTGCTTTGAATGTATTTAATTTTTTTTGTTGGTTTTTATGTTTTTTTTTAGCAATGTGCTCCTCAAATTCCTTTATCAGCCCTTATTGTCTTCTTGCATTTATTTTGCCAGAATTTGTGTTCCTTTTTATTCTCCTCATTCAGACAAGACTTCCAGTTTTTGAAGGAAGTGCTCCTGCCTCCAATAGCTTATTTGACTCTGCTTGTTAACCACACCAGCACACTCTTGGCCTTGCTGGTACCTTTCTTGATCAGGGTTGTCAAACTGTTTTCTTTATTTTTTTGCCCTAATATATACAGAACTGAAGTAATACACATGGTAGTCTAAAGGGGACCCCCGTAAACCAATGGGTCCAGGGTCTAAAACTACCTAATTGCTAATTGATTCATTGTATTTATTGTATTTATATATTGTACTTGTTTTTATTTTATGTACACCACCCAGAGAGCCTTCGGGCTTAGGGCGGTATATAAATTAAATTAAATAAATTAAATAAATATCACTGGGTTTGAGCTGCTTTGAGAAACAGTATGTCTGAAAAGCAAAAGAGAAGTATATAATAAACACACAAACAAATGTTTAAAATTAGTATAGGATTAGCTATTCTACGACAGTTGGGGAAGGAAGGAATCAAGCTAAAAATAAATCCATGCAGATAAATAAAATCCAGTTGGATGCAGGAAGGGGGAACTCTTTAATCTCATTCTATACTCTAACCCACATAACACCAATGTCCTAATTCAGATAACACCCAATGCCCCATGTACAATAAAAGTACCTTTTCTTCAAGCTGGAGATAAGGAATAAAGCCTAAGCTTCTTCAACCCCCTCTGTCCCTAGTCTTCTAGATGGAGGTAAGCAGTCTTCAGAACCGGTAAAAATCCCCTCTTTGAATGTCGTATTGGGCTGCTGTGAAGTCTTGAGCCAAATGCAGGTGAATGCAAATAGGCCTCTAATCAGCCTTTTCTTTCTCAGGATATTTTCTTCAATCGAAACTTCTTTTTAGGTTTAGCTTTACCAGTTTAAATTACTGTTTCTTACTGAATGTTAAAATGCAGCATTCCTTTTCAAGTTAACAGGAATGCTGTTTGTTCTTCTCTCCACTCCCCTTTCCCTTGGACAGTGATTGCAATGCACAGAGGACAAACTGTTGCAGACCTATAGAGGGCAGCTGTGGGCCAGGATTATCAGCAAAATGCATGTGGTGAGGACTACAGCTGCTGCAATGCTTGTTTAGAGTGAAAACCACCCTTTGACCCTGTAGGGAGAGTAGGAAGGAAGCTAAACCTGGAATTGCTGAGCAGCAAGGCTTTTGAATAATCTCTCTAGTCTAATTTAAACAGATTTTGGGTGTCATGGCTGTCATTCTTAATTGTTCTGAGACCTATAATATATTTTTTTAAAGTCTCACAGTGGATGCACTGATATGATCAAATCCTGGCTTAAAAAACCAGGATCAGCTTCCCCTGCACTACTCCATTCACATGATTGGGGAAATAAACCATGAAGGTGCAGTTAACTATCATTTCCTATTACACGTGAATCAGGAAACTATGGTTAATGGCTTCCAAACAAGCCAAGATATGGCTGTAAAGAGATGCTTTAATTTAGATTCCTGCAGTGAGCAGGGGGTTGGACTCAGTGGTCTTATAGGCCCCTTCCATCTCTATGATTCTATGAAGCCATGGTTTAAAGCTTGATCTTGATCTTGAACAAGCTATTTTGGGACCTTTCTGCAAAATCAACGTTTGAGGAGTTAAAATGCAGCCGTCAGTCATTGTTGGGATTACAGATGTCTTCTGCCATGGCTGTCCTTTTACGGACACTGAGTTTTCTCAGTGTTCAACTTACCATACATTGTCACTAGGAAATTATACTACCACCGCTAGCAATACAATTGTGGTAGGGAGAACTGTAACTGAGAAAGCATTTGGCCACATATTAGGTAGTGCCTGTGAAATCAGTGGCAACAAACACCAAACAAACACCATGCACTTCTTGTCATAAAGTGCATGCAACAGTATCTGGAAAGTGAAGAGTTAACAATTATAGGAGGGTCCATCTGCCTTCAGATATGTTTATAAGATGACAGACTGTTGTTAGAGGCTCTAGTACTCAATTGTGTTTTATATTTAAATAAATGGTTACATTCTTTTAGTAAGCAGTTGTGCCTCTTTTTACTGGAAGCCTGAGGACATCTCTTTCTACCTCAGCATTACTTTTATACAAGCATGAAAGTACTCCTGTAACCATTTTAAAAAAAAATACTGTGAATACCTGGAGCACTACTTTTCCTCTTCTCCAGCAATGCTCTATCATTTGAAGAGCCCTTTCTACTTTATAAGATGTTTTTATTTTGTGCTTCTTTGCAATCTCTCAGCAAACCTCTACAACACAGAGAAAGACTATCCTCTATCCATTATGATTGGAGAACTATATATCACACTCTTACAGATCTATCCTTCAAGACTAAAATGAGGTTGGGGCATGCTCTGACCAATTCCTTGGATAATATAGATTCAATTCCATGCTAGTCCTTTTCATTTCCAATTGACATCAACTATTGTTCCTATTCCATTAAATACTCAACTCATTCTTAAAGCTGCTCTAACCACAATGCTGAACATGAAAGGGTGACATAAAAAGGAAAAAGAGCCTGTCATTGATTTCTTCGCTTCCTTTTAGCTTTGTGGCAAGATCATCCTGGGGAAAAAAATTATTTGGTTAGACGTGGAACACGATTGGAACCACAGATGTTAAACATTGTGGTTTTATACTATTAATATTTACAATATTACATGCCCCTAATTGAATACAAGTCTGTAACTCCATCAAAGGCTGATTCTATCTTAAATCTTGACAGAACAGTTCACACACTTAATGAATAGTCAAAAAACCTGGAGGAATAATGGTGGTTAAGGTGCTGGACTACGACCTGGGAGACCAGGGTTCAAATCCCCACATAGCCATGAAGCACACTGGGTCACCTTGGGCCAGTCACTGCCTCTCAGCCTCATGAAAAACCTATTCATAGGGTTGCCATAAGTCGGAATCGACTTGAAGGCAGTACATTTACATTTTAAGGATTAAAGTAATTTTTTTGTGTTACTCTATATTCTATCAAAAATAAGAGTTGATGTAAGAAACCACAACCCCAAAATAGAAAAAAAAGTAATAAGCAGAAAAACCAAAGCAGACTTTAAAATAAGTGCAGACTGGGGGAAAAGAACCGTAGGAAGGAAGGAGGATGCCTTTAAATTGATGCTGACAGAGGAAGATTACAGTTTGTGTGATGTCAGGTTTCAGATTACTATGCTCCATTTATAATTAAGGCTACTGTGAAAGCCTTTTTGACTGTAATCAAATCAAAAGCAGCTGAAAGAAGTAATACCTCACAGAGAACAGCCGTTATCCACTAAACATATCTTACAATCTTGCACTGGCAAACATATCCACATTTGGAACATTAATGAAAAGTGGCATGCAGGAGCATTTACAGTGTCAAACTGTAACCTCTACTGTGCGCTATCAGTTCACTTTAGCACCCTGCAGAAGGTACTCTGTACTTGGAAGAATTGATCCCTAAGGGAATATTGAATATTAAGGATAAAGGAGAGCTATATGGATTAGGGGATTAATGACTTTTCTACAGAATTTCGTTTTGAAATCCATATATGTATTGGTCTTCTGATTTTGTTGAGTATTTTAATAACAACATTTTTATTTTATTTGTTGTTTTAAGCTTTACTTTCTGTGCTGTGTTGATTGCTGTTTACAATTGAAGAATGCAACATAGAAATATTAAAGAGATACACAAAATGATTTTTTTTTGCTATTTGGAAGGTAATTTGATATTAACTCTAAAAGTTATGATTTATATGGGGGTTGGGACTATATTCACTCAGATATGTTCTTTGCATAAAAGAGGAATGCAAACTATATTTATATATAACTGTTTATATAATCTTCAAATTGCCAAACAAAATCAATAAATTCATAGAATCATAGAATAGTAGAGTTGGAAGGGGCCTATAAGGCTATCGAGTCCAACCCCCTGCCCAATGCAGGAATCCAATCAAAGCATTCCCTACATATGGCTGTCCAGCTGCCTCTTGAATGCCTCCAGTGTCAGACAGCCCACTACCTCTCTAGGTAATTGGTTCCATTGTCGTATGGCTCTAACAGTTAGGAAGTTTTTCCTGATGTCCAGTCGAAATCTGGCTTCCTGCAACTTGAGCCCATTATTCCGTGTCCTGCACTCTGGGATGATTGAGAAGAGATCCCAGCCCTCCTCTATGTGACAACCTTTCATGTACTGGGAGAGTGCTATCATATCTCCCCACAGTCTTCTCTTCTCCAGGCTAAACATGCCCAGTTCTTTCAGTCTCTCCTCATAGGGCTTTGTTTCCAGTCCCCTGATCATCCTTGTTGCCCTCCTCTGAACCCGTTCCAGTTTGTCTGCATCCTTCTTGAAGTGCAGAGACCAGAACTGGATGCAGTATTCAAGATGAGGCCTAACCAGTGCTGAATAGAGGAGAACTAGTACTTCACACAATTTGGAAAATATACTTCTGTTAATGCAGCCTAATATAGCATTTGCCTTTTTTGGAGCCACATCACACTGTTGGCTCATATTCAGCTTGTGATCAACCACAATGCCAAGATCCTTCTCACATGTCGTATTGCTGAGCCAAGTATCCCCCATCTTATAACTGTGCATTTGGTTTCTATTTCCTAAGTGTGGAACGTTGCATTTATCCCTGTTGAATTTCATTCTGTTGTTTTCAGCCCAATGCTCCAGCCTATCAAGGTCCCTTTGAATTTTCTTTCTGTCTTCCACGGTATTAGCTATGCCCCCCAACTTTGTATCATCTGCAAATTTGATAAGCATGCTTTGTACCTCCTCATCCAAGTCGTTAATAAAAATGTTAAAGAGCACTGGGCCCAGGACCGAGCCCTGCAGTACACCAGTTTGAGAAGGAACCATTGATAAGCACTCTTTGAGTACGATTCTGGAGCCAACTGTGAATCCACCTGATAGTTGTTCCACCCAGCCCACATTTAGCTAGTTTGCTAATCAGAATATCATGGGGCACTTTGTCAAAAGCTTTGCTGAAGTCGAGATATATTATGTCCACAGCATTCCCGCAGTCTAGAAGGCAGTCTAGAAGGGAGGTTACCCGATCAAAAAATGAGATGAGATTAGTTTGGCAGGATTTGTTCTTCATAAATCCATGTTGGCTCCTAGTAATCACTGCATTGCTTTCAAGGTGCTTACAGATTGACTGCTTTATAATCTGCTCCAGAATTTTTCCAGGAATTGATGTTAGGCTGACTGGTCTGTAGTTCCCCAGTTCCTCCTTCTTGCCCTTTTTAAAGATAGGGACAACATTACCTCTCTTCCAGTCATCCGGCACTTCACCAGTCCTCCATGATTTCACAAAGATAATAGACAGCGGTTCTGAGAGTTCTTCAGCCTGTTTCTTCAATACTCTAGGATGCAGTTTATCAGGCCCTGGAGATTTGAACTCATTCAAAGTGATTAGGTATTCCTCGACCATTTGTCTGTCATTCTCAAGCTCCAATCCTGCCCCTTCTACCTCATGTTTCTGGCCCTGCCATAAAGCACCCGATTCGCTGTTGCAAACAAATGCAGGCGGCTGCTACGAAGGAGGCCTTAGCAATGGGTATAGCGGCCTCCTTCCCTTAGCAACGGAAAGGCAGAAGCATGGCTGATGAGCAAGGGGCCATTGGCAACCACCCCCCTCAGGTGGCTGATGTCAGCCAGGCATTAGCCCGTCACCTGAGCGGCCTGCAGGAGTCGTCTTGGCAGGTCCAGCTGCAGGCCCTGGCTGGCATCCGCCAGGGGGTAGCGGAGCAGCCCCTCTTGCCGCCAGTGCTACAGGAGGTCTTCATCAAGGTGCTGCTCCGACCTTTGATGTGTTGCCTGGTGGCCGACCCGGCCGAGCGCTGCCAGGAGCTGCCACTGGAGCTGACCTGCTACAGTCTGAGTCGGGGAAACTGGCCAGCCAAGGCGCTGCCTTTTCTGATGCCGGCGCTGGTGCAGTGCCTCTGCCTTCCTCAGGGCAACGGCAAGCGTGTAACTCCTCACCCTCCTGCTCCAGTCATGCAGGAGCAACGCCCTGGTGCCTTACCTGCCTGAGCTGGTGCGCGCCCTGCGCAGCGCCCTCCTCAACCCCTACCCGCAGGCCAAGAGCGAGGGCTGCATGGGCACTGCCACCTGTGCCAAGGCCGTGCCAGACTGTTTTCACATGCAGTCAGAAAGTCTGATCAATCCCTTAATGCCAGCAATTTCCCTTTCTTAAAGCTTGCTTTCAGCACTTATTAACTTGACCTGTGTTTCAGGCAACTACTTTAATTTAACTTGATTTTAGGAACAGATTAGTCAAGAAGGTGAATGAAATTCAATCCTAGCTTTATACCTCTTATGAAGATACCATGTGGTTGTGTTACAAGTGTGTACTACTGTATAAGCATTTAGTAAGTCTGATAAGGTTAGGGTAGAAAAATTATATGTTGTAACTATTATGTAATACAAACCAACCATTGCTTATTAAAATCTTGTCACCCTGAAGTCTTTCTTGCTAGAAACTTAGTTTTAATTAGTACAAATAGGGTCTAATTAGAGATCCTCCGTGGTGCAGAGTGGTAAGCGGCAGTAACGCAGTCGAAGCTCTGCTCATGGCCGGAGTTTGATTCCAACGGAAGGAGGAAGTCGAATCTCCAGTAAAAGGGATCGAGGTTCACTCAGCCTTCCATCCATCTGTGGTCGGTAAAATGAGCACCCAGCATATGCTGGGGGGTAAAGAAAGGCCGGGGAAGGAACTGGCAATCCCACCCCATATATACGGTCTGCCCAGTAAAACATTGCAAGACATCACCCTAAGAGTCGGAAACGACTCGCACTACAAGTGCGGGGACACCTTTACCTTTTTAATATATCATTAAACATTTTTTTTACAATTGGATGCCTGAATTGTGACAAATCATTTGGGAAAGGGTTTCTTGGTTAGAAAAACATAAGAAATTATGCTGGCACATTTCACTTTTGCTGATGAGGCACTGTTAAAGTAATGGTGCAAGGAGCCAGCTTAGTCTAGGGTAGAACAATTGACTTCATTCCTGTTACACTAGTAACTAGCATAAATGATTGGTGGCCTGGTCTGCAGTGATAGTAAAGATGATGATGAAGATGATGATCAGAGGAAGGGCCACTTTTGTGGTTATCCTCACTTGAGGAGACACCTTTACCTTTACCTTTAGGGTATAATTCAGCGGAGCTCAGCCATTCCACTCCCTACTTCCTGTAAGATTTTTATGATCTCAAGCAGATTCCTTGAATTTTAATCACATTCATACTATGGTACTCTGCTTAATATGTAAGTGTAATAACAGATTGTCCCACTATAGTATTTTAATTAGTATCTGAATCCTATTCTTCATGGAGTTATACAGACATTATGGTGATGTAGCTACAGGATAAAATACAGTGTGTGACATGAGTTGGACTCTCAGGCAAGTAGCAGTAGTTTTATAGAAAGGATCAATGGCCAGAGCTTGGAAGATTACTTTTAAAAAGGAACAAATTACAATTACGGTTACCTGACCCCAAAAAGGAATAAATTGCCATTACAATAACAACTGTTCTGAAAGGAATTGATTACTTTACCATTACTCAAAAGTAATCATTACAATTACACTTGTTATTTTTTTTTAGAAAACTAGGGTGCCTACAAGGTGCTGCCTTTGGCTGAGGCACACCTAAGTAGCCTAAAACATTAAAAGTAAGCATACACACAGAGAGGTAGTAGAATAATTCTGTTTATCCATAAGATAGCAATGGTGGTCTCTCCGCTGGTAAGGGAGGTGGGGAGGGATGCAGAGGCCACTACTCAGATCTTTCCATGTCAAACCAAGGCAACCCCACACACACTCTCAGCCAGCCAGCATCATCTCTCTCACTCAACCACTTCCAGAACCCTGCCCTGACACCAACTAAGGACACCCACCCAAGCAAACATTATCCCCTGAGATGCAAAAAAGTTAAAACACTAGAAATGCAGCAAAGTAGCAGGGAGGGCCGTGGAGGCCGGTTTGCATGCCAAGTGCAAACACAGTATTAACACACACACGCAAACACACGTTGTCATCTTTCACCTCCACAGTTCTTTATCTCTATTCTGCTGCTGCCTCCTCCTCCTTTATCCACGTTCTTGCCCTCTGGCTACTTTGTCCCTCCATTCCATACTTCTCCACTATCCTGCATTTTTTCAAACAATTGTTTTCTCCACTCCACCCCGTCTCACTCTCCAACTTCTCCCTCGTCGCCTCCTACGCACACACAGAACATGAGGGAAGAGCGATGCTGCACAGAAGCCCAGTTTGAGGGCTTGAGGCACATGGTTTAAATCCACAAATCAGAGGAGCTGAAGACTTCCCCTGCTCCCTCCCCCAAGTAATGCCCAAAAGTAATTCTGGAAACATTACAATTACTCCACAAAAGTAATAAAATTACTCCTCATTCTATTACAATCAAAATGTAAAGGAATTACCTACTCATTCCTCAAAAAAGTAATAAATTACAAGTAATTTGTTTTTTTGTAACTAGCTACTTCCAAGCTCTGTGAATGGCATATATCAAACATAATTTACACTTGAAATATTGAATTATCAAATAAAGTGTCTGGTTTAGATGTGCTAACCCAACAGAGATTAAGCATTTTTCCCTAGTATATTTTGTTTTGTGGGGTCTGTGAAAAATCTGTGGCTAGGGTGAGGCAGGTTTTGTTGGGCTGATTCTTGCGATATAGCATTGTCCAGGTGCTAAAGGGGAAAAAATCTACAACAGAAGAGGAAGGGAGAAAGGAAAACAATTTTCACTTGAGGGGAAAGCAGGGCTTGTACAGACCCATTGTCACTAAACAACATAATTATGTGGAAATGTAGTCACTATCTAGTAGATCTTTTGTAGTAATGAATCCATTCACAAGGATCAATTGTGAGATAAGGGCACAAGACAATGGTTTTCAAAACCCTCTTGATTCTCTTTTATCTCTCAAAGCTCTATGGACTTGAACTGGGAGCTACATTGATGTGATAGTTCTGCTCATATCTACAAAATCAGTTTTAGAAAGTGGCATTAGGTTATGCTGGGTGGGTTTTTTTGCTCAGTTCATAGGATTTGAGCTGTAGAAGTCCACATGGTTCCATCCTATTCCCCATGGTCTTTAACAACTCTATGACATGGCTGGTTGAGGTCACCTGGGAATCTGGAGTGAGGCGTCATCAGTACAACTCTATTTCTCCTTGTCACCAGGATAAGCTGAGGCCAGGGCTGGCACCAGAGGGCGGCCAGGGCTGGCACCAGAGGGCGGCCAGGTCAGGCCCTGGGCGAAGGCTCCTGAAGTGCCCCTCATTAGGGTAGTTGGGTAGCACTCCCTTCTGTGATCAGCGGTAGCGTCGGCTCCCAACCCTGCCATGGATTGTGGGAGGAAACTCCCAGGCACCCCCGTTACTGCCACGCAGGCCCGCAATGCCTGCCTGCATGCCCCACCTACCTCTCCCTTGACCTAAATGCTGATTGTGCTGCCAGCGCAAGCCTGCCATCAACCAAGATGGCGGCCAAGGTTTCCCTAAGGGGCTAATGCCCCTGCCACAATCTTGGTTTATGGTAGGGTTGCATGCACAGCATGGGCAGCATTCACCAAGGGAAAAAAAGGTAGTTGGGGCATGCGTGCAGGTGCTGGGGCAGGCTGGTGCTCAAGGGCCCCAGCATGCCTGACACCAGCCCTGGCTGAGGCTGTGGAAGTGATGAATAACTATCTGGAGGTGCTACATGAGAGTCAATGAATGGAAGCTGAATCCTGACAAGAACTGTAGGTAAGTGGTTCTCAGGACCAGGAATTGGGAGTCTAACTGGTACTGATGGGGTTGCACTCCTCCTTAAGAAACAAGTGTGCAGCTCCAACATTGAAATTAGAGACCCAAGTGGCCTTGGTGGCTCAGAGCATCTTTTACCAACTTTGGTTTGTCAGCTGTGGTCTTTCCTGGACTGGGATAACCTGTCTAAAGTGGTCCATGCTCTGAGAACCTCCAGGTTGGAGTACTGTAAGGCATTGTATATGTGGCCGCTTTTAAAAATGGTTTGGAGGATGCAATTAGTGCAGAATTCTTCTGCTGGAGTTCTGAGTGGTTTATCTAAGTCAGGGTGGGAAACATTTGGATCTCCAGATATTACTCCCATCAGTCCTAACAAGCATGGCCAATGGCCACAGATGATGGGAGTTGTAGTTCAGTGACATCTGGAAGGCCAAGATTCCCCACACCTGATCTAGGTGGAGTCATATTTTACCTATTCTGAAGTAATTACATTGGCTGACTTTTTGTTTCCAAGCCCAATTAAAAGTGTTCGTGTTTACCTTTGAAGCCTGAGCAATCTAAACTACAGGAAGCCAGTGTAATTTACCCCTATTTCAAACTCTGCTTGGGAGTAGGGCTACTGCTAGCTAAGCTGGACTGAGCCTGGCAAAAGTAAAACAAGCCTTTAAAATAATTTGAGTTACACTGCCCTTTTTGGCAGTGTAACTTCCTTCCACTGGGTTGCTAGGCTACATGACCAGAGTTTGGAATAGGAGTAAGTCTCTCCCCCTGCCCTACCCCATCCCACTCTGCCCCTTGTTCAGTATTTATCCTGGGCTCGGCTTGGCTCAGTCACCTTCAGCTGAGCCGGGCTGGAGGGCTTATGCTGGTGGATCTCTGGCTGAGCCAGAATGAGATGTGCTTATTCCAAATTCTGGCAGAATTTGGGTTTGATTGCTCCCTAAATGGCTTAGGATCCGAACACCTTATGGACCATATTCTCCCATATACTAATTTGTCTATAAGTTAAGATCTTCAGATGAGGTCCTTCTCTGAGTTCTGTCAGTAGGAGAGGTGTGTTATGCATCCATGAAGGAGAGGACCTTCTTGGTAGGGGAACCCTGGCTGTGGAATACCCTCCAAAACAAAAGAAAGAGTGGTGCTGACATGGTGTTTTTGTTGGGGCCAGGTTAAGATGTTTTTATTTCCTCGGGTTTTTAAATCTACTATATTGTTTTAGCGGATTGAATACAGTAGAATAGTTTCTGCTGTATTCATCTTTTATACCATATTCTGCTATATTATTTTTGTTGTTGTATTAATATTGTATGCTTGTTTGTATATTTATGTACACCATTCTAGAATCTATATGTGGACAAAGAGCACAGTTTGGAATTAATTACTTAACTGTTTTTGGTCTTATGGGTAGCTGCTTTTGTGGTTTAATGGAATGTCTAGCTCCTTACAGTAATTGTGTTTTACTACAATTTGATGGTGGTTTCATTAATTTTGTAGTTTTGTTTTTACATTGTTTGAAATTGTATTGCTGTAAGCCAGCCTGAGTTCTTTCTTGGAAAAAAGTCTGATATAAGTTTTTAATAAATAAATATATATGGGCCAGAGTCAGATGTTAAATTCTTAATGTGATGATGATTCCATCAATCTGCATCAGAGGGAGGAATGACACCTGGGACTAATTGTCTGCTTCCCTCACAGAACTATTGCTATCGACAATGACTCTTCCCAGCTATCATCTGAGAAAGAGATGAAAAGGACCACTCCATTAACTCAATGTGGGTTTGCTGCCATTTAGCCCCTCTCCAGACAATCTCTCACATTGGCCATACACTTGTTGTAGCTCCACACACTTGTTGCAAACATTAATTTAATATGAGGTGCAGATTTTGCAGGGAGAAAAGTTATTGTATAGTTAATTTATTGTTATGTGCCTTCAAGTTGATTACGACTTATGGTGACCCTATGAATTAGTGACCTCCAATAGCATCTGTCATGAACAACCCTGTTCAGATCTTGTAAGTTCAGGTCTGTGGCTTCCTTTATGGAATCATTCCATCTCTTGTTTGGCCTGCCTCTTTTTATACTCCCTTCTGTTTTTCCCAGCTTTATTGTCTTTCCTAGTGAATCATGTCTTCTCATTATGTGTCCAAAGTATGATAACCTCAGTTTCATCATTTTAGCTTCTAGTGATAGTTCTGGTTTAATTTGTTCTAACACCCAACTACTTGTCTTTTTTGCAGTCTAAGGTATGCACAAAGCTCTCCTCCAACACCACATTTCAAATGAGTTGACTTTTCTCTTAACCACTTTTTTCACTGTCCAACTTTCACATCCATACATAGAGATTGGGAATACCCTTGTCTGAACGATCCTATGGGTACAAAATTGCTACCTTTTTGCAAGAAATAATATTTCTATCCTCATGCCTCAACATCTAATCTTAATATATGATATTACAATCTAGGGAATCTATTCTGAGGACGTTAACACTTAAGTGATACCAAGCTTAGGAGTGCAAAGGTGAAGGAAGAAAACAAAGGGGAAGTATGGATCATTTTGTACCTGTACCTATTCACCCTATTTACCTGTAAATAGGTATAAAACATGTTCCAGGTTGTCTTTTGGAAACAAAAAAAATACTTGCATACAAGAAATTAAGTCTTTGATTTCCTTTATATTTTTACTTAAATTTATATTTTTAATATGTTTGTTGAATATTTTTCTTTAGTTAAGGATAATACAGTTGTTAAAAGTGTATACACTTGTGATAGGAAGTATGGTTGCATCGTCTCTTAATGTAATTCGTATTCTCCTTCCCATGCCTAAGCCATAGATCTGAGTGAAGAAAGTTAAGTCAAGTAACCTAGGATGTAATTGACAAAAGTAAGATATCACTGGTACGCAAAATAAATTTATCTCAATTGGGGTTCCTCAGAGTCATCCCTGCCATGTGCCCAGAGGTAAAATTAATGGGATGTTGTTTCTCATGTTTATCTCACTCAGCAAGGCTACCTTGAAACATTATTTCAGGAAGGCTATCAGTATCTAAGAAAACAGCACAACATTGGCAGGTAAACTGATCTTAAGAGACTAGTAAAACTAACAGGATGACAAATTAATCCTGCAAAAGAATTCCACCTATTGTTTCAAAATGCTGAATTTTAAAACTATTTCTCCAACTTTTAAGGGACTAAATGTTATTATTCTTTTCCCCCTCGAGCACATTTTTCCCCGTTTGTATTTTTTACTTGAATCCATTAAAAGGGTCATTATTTGCAAAAACTACTGATTAAGTTTGTGTTTGTCACAGCCAGGTTCATGGAGTGCATTTTTTATATATATTTTTTGAAAAAGATTATTGTGAATTATTCTTTTTATATTTTTTGTGCTAACAAATAGGCAGGTGGATAAATGAGTGAGTGGGAGGGTAACTGTGCAGGTGAACAGATGCCATAACTTTTTTGAGAGGTTTTAAGGAAATGGCACATAGTGATATACTGAAGGCAGTTGAAGGCATACAGTATGGCAGTTGAAACACTGACAGAGAAACATGAAAGCTGAACCAATGTGATGGCAGCGGCGTTCCCATAGGAATGACCGGAGAGTCAGAAGCAAAAGAAGGCAAGTTAATGAAATTTCCTTTTAGAATCTATGATCTGATTATGATTCGCCAGTGCAATACTCATAACAAATTAATATAATATGTGTAGTAGATTTTATTTATTTATTTATTTCATTTAATTTATAAACCGCCCGTAGCTAGTAGCTCTCTGGGCGGTGTACAGGTTAAAATACAATATTACAATAAAATCAATAGCAAATAGCAGCAAGATTTTAAAACAAGAACATTAAACATGAAACATTAAACGTTAACATTAAACATTAAAATGCCTGGGAGTATAGCCAAGTCTTAACCTGGCGCCTGAAAGAAAGTACTGTAGGCGCCAGGTGTATCTCCTCTGGTAAGCTGTTCCACAATTCGGGGGCCACTACAGAAAAGGCCCTAGATCTAGTAATTTATTTATTTTATTTATTTTATTCGATTTATTAGTTGCTCATCTGGCTGGAAACCCAGCCACTCTGAGCGACGTACAAAATAAAGGTATATAAACATCAGACATAAAAGTATATAAACATCAAAAAAGAAGCAATAAAACTAAACAACAAAGTAGAAGCTATCCCCCAACCCACACAGCCGAACCCAAAGATCAGAAAGTCCTCCTAAAGAAGCTCCCTTTTGAAGGCTGGAGAGTGGGGCAAGGCAGGTGGAAGCAGCCTCCCCTGATGGCAACAGAGTCTCTCTCCCCTCATAGTCCTTCTCTTGAGGCAGCTTCCTTTTGAAGGCTGGAGGGTGGGGCAAGGCAGGTGGAAGCAGCCTCCCCTGGTGGCAACAAAGTCTCTCTCCCCTCATAGTCCTTCTCTTGAGGCAGCTCCCTTTTGGAGGCTGGAGGGTGGGGCAAGGCAGGTGGAAGCAGCCTCCCCTGATGGCAACAGAGTCTCTCTCCCCTCATAGTCCTTCTCTTGAGGCAGCTCCCTTTTGAAGGCTGGAGGGTGGGGCAAGGCAGGTGGAAGCAGCCTCCCCTGATGGCAACAGAGTCTCTCTCCCCTCATTGTCCTTCTCTTGAGGCAGCTCCCTTTTGAAGGCTGGAGGGTGGGGCAAGGCAGGTGGAAGCAGCCTCCCCTGATGGCAACAGAGTCTCTCTCCCCTCATTGTCCTTCTCTTGAGGCAGCTCCCTTTTGAAGGCTGGAGGGTGGGGCAAGGCAGGTGGAAACAGCCTCCCCTGATGGCAACAGAGTCTCTCTCCCCTCATAGTCCTTCTCTTGAGGCAGCTTCCTTTTGAAGGCTGGAGGGTGGGGCAAGGCAGGTGGAAGCAGCCTCCCCTGGTGGCAACAAAGTCTCTCTCCCCTCATAGTCCTTCTCTTGAGGCAGCTCCCTTTTGGAGGCTGGAGGGTGGGGCAAGGCAGGTGGAAGCAGCCTCCCCTGATGGCAACAGAGTCTCTCTCCCCTCATAGTCCTTCTCTTGAGGCAGCTTCTTTTTGAAGGCTGGAGGGTGGGGCAAGGCAGGTGGAAGCAGCCTCCCCTGGTGGCAACAAAGTCTCTCTCCCCTCATAGTCCTTCTCTTGAGGCAGCTCCCTTTTGGAGGCTGGAGGGTGGGGCAAGGCAGGTGGAAGCAGCCTCCCCTGATGGCAACAGAGTCTCTCTCCCCTCATTGTCCTTCTCTTGAGGCAGCTCCCTTTTGAAGGCTGGAGGGTGGGGCAAGGCAGGTGGAAGCAGCCTCCCCTGATGGCAACAGAGTCTCTCTCCCCTCATTGTCCTTCTCTTGAGGCAGCTCCCTTTTGAAGGCTGGAGGGTGGGGCAAGGCAGGTGGAAGCAGCCTCCCCTGGTGGCAACAGAGTCTCTCTCCCCTCATAGTCCTTCTCTTGAGGCAGCTCCCTTTTGAAGGCTGGAGGGTGGGGCAAGGCAGGTGGAAGCAGCCTCCCCTGATGGCAACAGAGTCTCTCTCCCCTCATTGTCCTTCTCTTGAGGCAGCTCCCTTTTGAAGGCTGGAGGGTGGGGCAAGGCAGGTGGAAGCAGCCTCCCCTGATGGCAACAGAGTCTCTCTCCCCTCATTGTCCTTCTCTTGAGGCAGCTCCCTTTTGAAGGCTGGAGGGTGGGGCAAGACAGGTGGAAACAGCCTCCCTTGATGGCAACAGAGTCTCTCTCCCCTCATAGTCCTTCTCTTGAGGCAGCTCCCTTTTGAAGGCTGGTGGGTGGGGCAAGGCAGGTGGAAGCAGCCTCCCCTGGTGGCAACAGAGTCTCTCTCCCCTCATAGTCCTTCTCTTGAGGCAGCTCCCTTTTGAAGGCTGGAGGGTGGGGCAAGGCAGGTGGAAGCAGCCTCCCCTGATGGCAACAGAGTCTCTCTCCCCTCATAGTCCTTCTCTTGAGGCAGCTCCCTTTTGAAGGCTGGAGGGTGGGGCAAGGCAGGTGGAAGCAGCCTCCCCTGATGGCAACAGAGTCTCTCTCCCCTCATAATCCTCCGGGCATCTTGATGATTTGGTACCCGGAGGAGGGCCTTAGATACTGAACGAAGTGGACGGGTAGGTTCATAGCGGGAGAGGCGTTCCACAAGGTATTGCGGTCCCACACCGTGTAAGGCTTTATAGGTCAAAACCAACACCTTGAATCTGGCTCGGAAACAAATAGGTAGCCAGTGCAAGCGGGCCAGGACAGATGTTATATGCGCGGACCGATTGGTCCTCGTCAGCAACCTGGCTGCCGCGTTTTGCACTAGCTGAAGTTTCCAAACTGTCTTCAAGGGCAGCCCTACGTAGAGCGCATTACAGTAATCCAATCTAGACGTTACCAGAGCGTGAACAACTGAGGCGAGATCGTCACTGTCCAGATAGGGGCATAGTTGGGCTACTAAGCGAAGATGGTAAAACGCATTCCGTGCCACCGAGGCCACTTGAGCCTCTAGCGACAAGGAAGGATCAAAAAGAACACACAAACTCCGAACCTGTTCCTTCAAGGGGAGTGTAACCCCATCTAGAACAGGATGAGCATCCACCATCTGGGCAGAGAAACAGTGTCTCAGTCTTGTCTGGATTGAGTTTCAGTTTATTAGCTCTCATCCAGTCCATTATCGCGGTCAGGCAACGGTTCAGCACATCAACAGCCTCACCTGAAGAAGGTGAAAAGGAGAAGTAGAGTTGCGTGTCATCAGCGTACTGATGGCAACGCACTCTAAAACTCCTGATGACCGCACCCAGAGGCTGCATGTAGATGTTAAAAAGCATGGGGGACAGAACCGATCCCTGAGGGACTCCACAATGGAGATTCCAGGGAATCGAGCAATGTTCCCCAAGCACTACATTCTGGCGACGATCCACTAAGTAGGAGCAGAGCCACTGCCAAGCAGTGCCCCCAACTCCTAACTCCGCGAGCCTCCCCAGAAGGATATCATGGCTGATGGTATCAAACGCTGCTGAGAGATCAAGGAGAACCAACAGGGTCACACTCCCCCTGTCCCTCTCCTGACAAAGGTCATCATACAGGGCGACCAAGGCTGTTTCAGTGCCAAAACCGGACCTAAAACCGGATTGAAACGGATCCAGATAATCGGTTTCATCCAAAAGCGCCTGGAGCTGGCCAGCGACCACCCGCTCCAAAACCTTGCCCAAAAAAGGGACATTCACCACCGGTCTGTAGTTGTTCAAAACATCTGGGTCCAAAGAAGGTTTCTTTAAAAGAGGTCTTATTACTGCCTCCTTGAGACTACCAGGGACTACTCCCTCTCTCAAGGAGCCATTTATCACCTCTTTGGCCCAGCCAGTGGTTACAGCCCTGCCAGCCTTCACCAGCCAAGATGGGCAAGGGTCCAGAGCAGACGTGGTCGCCCGCACCATTCCAAGCACCTTGTCCACTTCCTCGAGCTGCACCAACTGAAATTCATCCAATAATACAGGACAAGGCCGTGTTCTGGACACTTCAATGGATTCATCTGTCATAATGTCAGAGTCTAAGTCCCGACGGATGCATACAATCTTATCCCGGAAGTGCTCCGCAAATTCGTTGCAGCGGGCTTCCGATGTTTCCTTAGTCTCATGAGGGCCAGAATGTAAAAGCCCTCGTACCACCTTAAAAAGCTCCGCTGGGCGGCAAAGAGATGATCTAATGGTGGCAGCAAAATAAGATTTTTTCGCCACCCTAACTGCTTTTACGTACAACTTAGTGGAAGCACTTACCAAAGAATGATTACATCCGTCAGGAGTTCGCCTCCACCTGCACTCTAGCCTCCTTCTCTCTTGCTTCATCACTCTCAGCTCCAGGGTATACCACGGAGCTGTATGAGTTCTGCTCCGAAGGGGGCACGTGGGAGCGATCATGTCAATGGCCCGAGTCATCTCCGTATTCCACAGGTCGACCAGGGCCTCGACAGGTGCGCCAGTGCTATCAGCCGGAAAAACTCCCAGAGCCCTCTGGAAAACTACAGGATCCATGAGCCTCCGGGAGCGGACCAACTTAATAGGTCCCCCACCTCTACAGAGGGAAAGGGCTGTCGTGAGCCTAAAACTCAGCAAGCGGTGATCTGTCCATGACAATGGAGTAGATGAAAAATACCCCACCCTCAGATCACCATCTCCATGATCAGTGGCGAAGATCAAATCAAGAGTATGTCCTGATACATGTGTCGGGCCAGTAACAATTTGAGACAGCCCCATGGTTGTCATGGAGGCCATGAAGTCCTGAGCCACCCCGAACAAGACAGTCTCAGCATGAATGTTGAAATCCCTCAGTACCACAAGTCTGGGGGACCTCAACAATACCTCCGAGACTATCTCCGTCAGCTCAGCTAGGGAAGCTGTTGGGCAGCAAGGTGGGCGGTACACCAACAGTATTCCCAGTCTGTCTCCTTGGTCCAGCACAATATGAAGACACTCCAGACCAGTCGCCATCTGAACAGGGTGCTTGGTGAGAGAGAAAGAACTCCTATAGACCACAGCAGCCCCACCTCCCTGGCCCTCAGATCTACCACAGTGCTGCACCGAATACCCAGGTGGGCAAAGCTGGGAAAGCGCAACTCCTCCCTGCTCACCCACCCAGGTCTCCGTAATGCAAGCAAGATCGGTGCCCTTCTCCACAATCAAATCGTGGATAAGGGGGGTTTTATTAGCAACCAACCTGGCATTTAAAAGCAGCACCTGGAGATCCGAGAGCTGGCTGACAGTACAACCAACAGTCCTGTGGGTATGAGGAGAACCGGAACAAGGCACAGACACAACTTGTCTGGGATGAGTTCCCCTTACCTGGCACGTTCTCCTCCCAACACCATACCTCCCATTACCCGTCACTACGTTAATTGGGGCCCCCGAAACGCGCCTTGCTAGGCCCAAAGTATGTTCTCCCAGGCACATCTTAAAATAAGCCTAACACAATAAACACTTAAACAACACAAAACACAAAATACGCACACGCATCCACTCAATCTCATGCACACAACAATAGACAACAAAGAAGCAACAAATTAAAATACAACCAAACAACAGCAATAACAACCAACATTAAAAACCCTCCTCCATAGTAGCCTTGTAGATGAAGGTAGATATGCAAAATGTTTTCACATGGGTCATTTAGCTCAGTACTGTTTACTGTGATTGGTAGCAACTCTCCAGGGGCTTAAACAGAAGTCTTTCCCAATGCCAGCCCTGCCTGGAGATTTCAGGCATTGGGACCTTCTCATGTACTTTAACAATGAGCTATGACCCATCCCCATTATACTCCCATAGATGAATACTGTTGTCTAAGTTCTAGGACTCCTGCTATATGAAAGTTCAAGGTATACCAAACAGCATCAGAGTGTGCATCTAAGTCAAAGTTTCATAAATACTTTTGGAAGAATATTGACATTTCAGTATTTATTGTTAACCTGTTGGGAAGATCCTGGAATGGGATAAAATCTGGTATCCAGTATTTTCATAGGCAATAAAATTTGCCAAATAGTGTAATCAGGTTTCTTTAAAGTTCCATAGTATGCATATGACCTAAATTTTCAACTTAAGACAATGTATGACAAACTGAAAGAGATAAATTTCTATACTACACACTCACACATCCATATATACACACAATGTTTTTTTGGCGGGGGAGTAAAATAAAAAGCTGCTATTCAAACTTTGATAAAAGTGCCGTGGGTGCCAGCACAAAATAGTTGTTTGGGGAAGCAAGAAAAGGAGTGCCAGTACTGGTGAGTACCATCACAGAAAAAGCACTGCATGTATGTGGATGTATGTGCATATATATAAATATAGGAATCATATTGTTTTTATAAAATAACAAATATATAAATGTATTAGCAAGCATTACCAACCTGCAGTATTTAGTCTAATAATGTGTTTTGGAAATAAATACTTTAGCTTGGAATCCCTGATGTACATTTATATAATTTGCCAGACCAGAACAGTCCTGTGTGAAATCAAATATAGACCAACTATTAGAATCACAGAGTTGGAAGGGGCCTATAAGGCCACCAAGTCCAAACCCCCTGCTCAATGCAGGAATCCAAATTAAAGCATACCTGACAGGTGGCTTAATGCCTCCAGTGTTGGAGAGCCCACCACATCCCTAGATAATTAGTTCCATTGTCATACTGCTTTAACACTTAGGATGTTTTTCCTGATGTTCAATTGAAATATGGCTTTCTGCAGCTTGACTCCATAATTCCGTGTCCTGCACTCTGGGATGATCGAGAAGAGATCCTGGCCCTCCTCTGTGTGGCAACCTTTCCAGTACTTGAAGAGTGCTATCATATATCCTTCTCTTCTCAAGGCTAAACATGCCCAGTTCTTTCAGTCTCTCCTCATAGGGCTTTGTTTCCCCTGATCATCCTCGTTGCCCTCCTATGAACCCGTTTCAGATTATCTGCATCCTTCTTAAAGTGTGGTGTCTAGAACTGGACGCAGTACTCAAGATGAGGCCTAACCATTGCTTAATAGAGGGGAACCAATACTTAACGTGATTTGGAAACTATACTTCTGGTAAGGCAGCCTAAAATAGCATTTGCCTTTTTTGCAGCCACATCACACTGTTGCCTCATGTTCAGCTTTTGATCAACAACGATCCCAAGATCCTTCTCACATGTAGTATTGCAGAGCCAAGTATCCCCCATCTCATGACTGCGCATTTGCTTTATTTTTCCTAGGTAGTAGAACTTGGCACTTATCTCTGTTAAATGTCATTCTGTTGTCTTCAGCCCAATGCCCCAACCTATCAAGTTCCCTTTGAATTTTGTTTCTGTCTTTCAAGGTATTAGATACCCCTCCCAATTGTGTATCAACTGAAAATTTGATAAGCCTTCCCTGCATCTCCTCATCTAAGTCATTAATGAAAATGTTGAAGAGCACTGGGCCCATACTGAGCCCTACGCTACTCTACTCATTACCTCCTCCAAATAAGAGAAGGAACCATTGATAAGCACTCTTTGAGTACGATTCTGTAGCCAACTGTGGATCCACCTGATAGTTGTTCCATTCAGCCCACACTTAGCTAGCTGGCTAATTAGAATATTATGGGGCACTAGAATATTATGGGGCACTTTGTCAAAAGCTTTGCTGAAGTTAAGATATATTATTCCCACAGCCCACCAGGGAGATTACCCAATCAAAAATGATATAAGATTAGTCTGGCAGGATTTGTTCTTGATAATTCCATGTTGGCTTCTAGTAATCGCTGGATTGTTTTCAAGGTGCTTACAGATTGCTTTATAGTCTGCTCCATCATTTTTCCTGGGATTGATGTCAGGCTGATTGGTCTGTAGTTCCTAGGCTCCTCCTTTTTGCCCTTTTTGAAGATACAGACAACATTAGCCCTCCTCCAATCATCTGGCACCTCACCCATCCTCCACAATTTCGCAAAGATAATAGACAGTAGTTCTGAGAGTTCTTCAGCCAGCTTCTTCAATACTGTATGAGGCTGTTCATTGGGCCATAGAGATTTGAACTTGTTCAAAGTGATTAGGTATTCCGTGACCATTTGTCTATCAGTCTCAAGCTGCAATCCTGTCCCTCCAACTTGTACTTCACATTTGCCAGGAGGGTCATAGAATGGAGCACTTCTGCCTTTTCTTTGTCATCTGTTATCATTTTGCCATCCTCACTGAGTAGCTGTACCACCATTTCTTTTCTCTGTCTATTACTATGCATGTACCTGAATAAAGCTTTTTTGTTGCTTTTCGCATTTCTCACTAACCTATGCTCATTCTCAGCTTTAACCTTCCTGATGCTATCCCTGGGATTCTGTGCTACCTGTCTGTACTCTTCCTTTCTGGTCTGGCCTTCCTTCCACTTCCTATATGTATCCTTTTTTGTTTTCAGGTCATCTCTAAGCTTTCTCTGAAGCTATATTGGCTTCTTCTGTTGTCTTCCCCCCTTTTTTCCTTGACGGAATTGTTTGCCATTGTGCCTTTAGAATTTCCTCTTTTAGAAACTCCCACCCATCTTGGACTCCTTTTCTCATTAGGGTCACTTGCCGGAACCTTACTTATCATTGTTCTGTGTTTATTAAAATTGGCTTTCCTGAACTCCAGGGTACGGCTCTCCTCAGCTTTTGCTTCCTTTAAAATCAAGAACTCTAGTATAGCATGGTCACTTTCTACCAGAGTTCCCGTAATTGCTACCTCATCCCTCAAGTCATCTCTGTTTGTTAGAATCAAGTCAAGGATAGCTGATACTTCAGTTGCTTCTTCCACTTTCTGTAGGAGAAAGTTATCTCCAACACAAGTCAGGAATTTGTTGGAGGGACTGTATTTAGCAGATTTGTCTCCCACCAGGCACTGGGGTAATTGAAGTCCCCCATTACTAGTACATCATTTCTCCTCGAAACATTGGCAATTTGCTTTTCAAAAGTTTCATCTTCATCTTCTCCTTGATTGGGTGGTTGGTAGTAGACTCCAACCACTATGTGCCTTTTATTCCTTGTCCCATTTGTTTTAATCCAGATACTCTCGGTGGAGCTACCAAACTCATCCTCCTGTATTTCTGTGCAGGGATATATATTTTTAACATAAAGCATGACTCCACCTCCCTTTTTATTACTTCTGTTCTTTTTGAACAGTTTATATTCCGTAGCACAGAGTGGTAAGCGGTGGTAATGCAGCCGAAGCTCTGCTCATGGCCGGAGTTTGATTCCAATGGAAGGAGGAAGTCAAATCTCTGGTAAAAGGGGCCGAGGTCCATTCAGCCTTCCATCCATCTGTGGTTGGTAAAATGAGTACCTGGCATACACTGGGGGGGTAAAGAAAGGCCGGGGAAGGAACTGGCAATCCCACCCCATATATACGGTCTACCTAGTAAACGTCATAAGAGTCACCCTAAGAGTCGGAAATGACTTGCACTATAAGTGCAGGGACACCTTTACCTTTATATCTTTCAGTTGCTGTATTCCAGTCATGGGAGTCATTCCATCAAGTTTCAGTTGTACCGATCAAGTCGTATGTACTCTCCTCTACAGGGGCGTCCCTACCGGGGTGCAGAGGGTGCGGCCCGCACCTGGGTGTCACCATGAGGGGGATGACACCCAGAGCCACCCCGCCCCGCGCTGTTGCCCGGCAAGGCTGCACCGACTCCTCCTCGGAGGCGGGCGGGCGGACAAGAGCAGGAGCGGGAGCAGCGTCGGCGGGGCGAGGGAGGCGCGCTGGCATTCCCAGGCCTTCTGCGGCTGGGTGCCCCTCCGGCATGCGTCCTCCCAGGGGCATAGACAGGGTGGCTGGCCTTGAGTGCGCGCACGCAGGCGCGCACATGCAAGCCCAACCACCTCATCCATGCCCCTGGGAGGGTGCACACCAGAGGTCCACACCCCCCCTAGTGATGCCACTGCTCCTCTATTAAGAGTTCAAGTTCACCCTGTTTCTTTCCCATATGCTGGGCAATAGTATACAGACATCGAAGACCATGTGATTTACGGTCTGGCTTCGTTCCTCCATTTTTATGAAGACTATTGCTGGGCCCCATTAGAGCCATTCCCTCAGTTCCTCTTACTGTGCACAAGCCTTGGTTAGTCATTACCGCCAAGCAGAGCTTGGAAAAGTTATTTTTTTGAACTACAACTCCCATCAGCCCAATCCAGTGGCCATGCTGGCTGGGGCTGATGGGAGTTGTAGTTAAAAAAAGTTATTTTTCAAGCTCTGCCGCCAAGTTTATGTCTCTCCTTTAGGATTCAGTTTAAAGCTCTCCTGATGAATTTCTCCATGCTGTGGCCAAACACATTCTTTCCTGTCCTTGTGAGGTGCAACCCATCACTTGCCAGAATCCATCTTCCAGGAAACGTAGCCCGTAGTCCCAGAATCCAAATCTCCCGCTATTCCTGCAAGCCTGCATACAGTTTGGTGATCTTAATCACTTTGACTTTAAAGAGGCTTCCAGATGGAGGTTTCATTTTCAAACGAGTCATTGAGATACTGTAAATGGTAGCAAAAGGGTGGGGCTTTTTACTTATTGGATTTTCCCTAGAAAGGATAAATCTGGATTAAATGGAAAAATATGGACCACTAATCCCACAATAGACACTCATCTGGAAGCACCCTTAGGTGAGTAGAAATAGAACTGCTGAATGGGGCAGTCATATCTTCTATTGCTTCTAGAGAAGGTTCTCTGCTTTGAGTGAACAGCCTGACCATAATATTGGCAGTGGTGAATGTATTGTGTCTTGTGTGGTGGGTCCATGTGCTGCTGTATATGTGCAGGATGATCAGGACTGCACCCTTAATATTTAATTATGATTTAATAATAATAATAAAATAATAATAATAAGTTAAACATTCTCACAAGCAGTTTCACTGTAGCAAACATTTGTTATACCCTTTATACATACATACAATTATTTTCAAGAATCATGAATCATTCCCAAGTTTCACTTTAATAACCAGATGAATATCAAGAAAATATCTGGCATATGACCAATGCACAAATATATTGCATATTACTTGTGTGGGAAACTAATATATGGAATCATGTGTGAGAGATGATACATTGTCTTGATAAACAGAACAACTGAAGAACAGCAAGCACAACCTTTTGTTGACAGTCACCCAAATTGTAAAGTTACTCATGCTGCCCTGCCTCTGCATTTATAGTTGAATAACAATTTAATCTGTATGTAGTCTAAAAAAAAAATCAGTTCATCTACTCTTAGGTCAACAATAGGAAATATGACAATGAAGCACGGAATCTATGATTTTTATTGGTTTAATTCCTAGTTTTCCTCTGGCACTATGTTCTTTACAGCCTTTTAACATTATGTGTATAGAAAGCATCACTTTCATGTAAATCATATTTAGATATATCCCTATAATAAAATTATAGGGATATATCTAAATGTTATCTAGATATCTATTAGATTGTTCGGGGGGAGTGCTACGTGTGGCACCCTCTCAAGCTGACAACTCTCCTGTCTTTGTCATCTTTATATCATTACCTGATAAGGGCATAGATGTTGGAGCTTTAGGATCCAAGAAAGAGTAGGAAATCTATTAAGAGGGTCTACTGGTTGGTTTCTTAGAAGACAAAAAGGTCTTTACCAGTCTTTGAAAAGCAGCAAGTGAATGTGCCTGGTAGGTGTCCTTAGTCAGATTTTTTCTCTAAGTACACACCAGTAATGAGAAAGCCTGGCTTCTTTTAGCCAACTGCTTTACCTTTAAAGGCAGGAACAGTCAAAGCTTGGTTTCTCTCAGTGAATTGGAAGCATGCCTTCAGGTACCCTGGATCCAGTCCTTTAAAAATTTTAAAAGGCAAAACCATCACTGCGAAATATGACTGGGATTTATTGGGAGGCAATGTAGTTCTTCAACAACAGGTGTTGTATATTAATTCCAGGCAGCTCTTGTTAACATACAAACAAAAAATGTTGCAAGCCACTCTGAACTCACGACACACAGCTGGGTATGTGTTGAATTAATAAATAATAATCTGATGGCCACATTATAAACCAGCTGAAATTTACAAACATTTGTCAAAAATAGTATTGTTATGAGCATGGGGGGGGGGGGCTGGAATGGATGATTTCTGTGGGTCACCTTTCCAGCCTCTGATTTGGAATCCTATGCCTGGGAGGCTGGCTCTGCTAGCCAGATGAATCTCCTTTGTTAATCAAATAGAGTGGCCAGGTAGTTAATGGGCCTGTTAATTGCCCCGGCAACTGGTGAAAGGGGCTGGGAAGATCCTTTTGTCATTTTAAACTCTACTGGAGGAGAGTCTCCCCCCCCACTCCTGGGCGGGGAGAAGTGTGTTTGGAGTTGGCAGTGTGTGTTCTAGGGAACTAGGGCTGCAGGCATGCAGAGAGGCTGGCTCCCTGCATCGTGGCGATAGGATGCCCCTGCACCTAGATGGAAAAGCTGGATATTAGACTGCTGATGCCTTGAATCCCTCCATCCTAAGCTCAGGTTGGAATGTGTGTACATAAATAAACCATATTTCATAAAGACACCGCAGTCTCCGCTGCCCTTCTTCCCAAAGGAAACCAAACCCTGGATGGGCGCAGGGACCCCCTGAAATCTCACCACTTGGAGATTGGGGGAGGCGCGCAACAGTATCATGTAGAATACATTGCAATAGCCAACACGGTGCCTTCCAGATGTTGTTGAAGAACAACTCCATTGGCCCCAGCCAGCATGGCCAATGATCAGTAACAAAGGGAACTTTAGTACAGCAGCATCTGTACAACATGAAGTTGGCCATCCCTGCAATAGTCTATTCTCTGACTCCTGTTGGCATGGGTCATGGAACTAAATTAACAAATGACAGAAGCAGCCATACATTGTTTTCATGTGCTCATCCCATATAAAGTTTGTGGGGTCTGTAACAGTAAAAGAAGACATGAGAGGGGGCAATGATCCTTGCTGCTTGCCCCTTCTATCTGCCAAGGAAATTAAAAAAATGATCACAAAAAGGTAAAACCAGATAGAGAGGAAATTCAGCTCCCTTGTCCGGCATGCTCTTTTTGCTGTTACAATCGTTTATTTGCACTCCACTTTAAATATGAATACAGCAGATATGTGAGTAGTGACTCCATCACATATGGCATGGTTGATCCACTGTGACCAAGACCAGGTCCTTTATGGTATACAAGATGGAGATATCAGTTCTGTGGGGCCGCAAGGTTTGCAAAAATACATTAAAATCTTAGGGACCACTAATGAGGGGGGACCCTAAAACAACCCAGTGAGGATTTGAGTATACTCAATGAATACAAAATACTGATTGACTGGGATGGGGGGAATGGAAAGTCTTATGGGAACTGAAATGGAATAAAGTGTCGTGGAAGAGGGTTTGGCTGACTGGCTGACTGAAACACTGAACATAAATACTCCAAACTACAACATTCTGTTGTAATCACCACTTGTAACACACTTGTAACACAGAATTTATTTATTTAAATATTTGTACACCATATAGGCAGTATACAACCTAAAATCACACATCATTCCCTAATCTTTGTCTTCCTCTTTTAAGGTTCTTGGGACCAAGTCTACATCAGAAAAGGGGAATCTGTGGCTCTCCAGATCTTATTGGGCTACAAATCACATCCTAACCATTGCCCATGCTGGCTGGGGCTGAATTTGAACCACTTTCACTCCAAATTCTGTAAAGCAAAACCTTTTAGCTCTATATCTATGCTATCATTGTTTCTGATTTCCTGTTATTTATTTATTTAGACATTCGTAGCCTGCCTGTCATATGGTGCAGCAGTGCTCTTAGCTGATTTAATAAGAACATAAGAACATAAGAAGAGCCTGCTGGATCAGGCCAGTGGCCCATCTAGTCCAGCATCCTGTTCACACAGTGGCCAACCAGGTGCCTGGGGGAAGCCCGCAAGCAGGACCCGAGTGCAAGAACACTCTTCCCTCCTGAGGCTTCCGGCAACTGATTTTCAGAAGCATGCTGCCTCTGACTAGGGTGGCAGAGCACAGCCATCATGGCTAGTAGCCATTGATAGCCCTGTCCTCCATGAATTTGTCTAATCTTCTTTTAAAGCCATCCAAGCTGGTGGCCATTACTGCATCTTGTGGGAGCAAATTCCATAGTTTAACTATGCGCTGAGTAAAGAAGTACTTCCTTTTGTCTGTCCTGAATCTTCCAACATTCAGCTTCTTTGAATGTCCACGAGTTCTAGTATTATGAGAGAGGGAGAAGAACTTTTCTCTATCCACTTTCTCAATGCCATGCATAATTTTATACACTTCTATCATGTCTCCTCTGACCCGCCTTTTCTCTAAACTAAAAAGCCCCAAATGCTGCAACCTTTCCTCGTAAGGGAGTCGCTCCATCCCCTTGACATGGCAGTCTTCTGTTGCAAAGGTACCTGCCTTCAAACATAATGAGAAGGTTGGCATGTGATGAACACTATGCAAAAATGTTTGACATTAACAGAATTTTTCCAGTTAAAGGAGAAGTGGTGACATTGAAAACTCCTTCCACAACAGTGTATGTTTTCCGCTTATAAATCAGAACTTGACAAACTGAATGCTGCATGATTCTTAAGGTGATAGTTTAATAAATTGTTTATTTTATTTGTTTAGAATAATTTATAAACTGCTTAATCAAAGAATCACTCAGTGATGTACAAAGGACAATTTAAACCAATTATCAATATACTCGTTAAATTAGCAACATTTAAAAACAGGCATGCATAACTTGTTTACATGTCCAGATAAGCTGGGTGAAACAAAAAAGTTTTTACCAGGCATCTAAAACAGCACAGGGAGGAAGCCTCCATAATGTTAACAGACAACCAGTTCCAGAGCACAGGTGCTGCCACATTGAAAGCTCAACTTCATGTGATTCTTAAGAGTGCAGGTTTCCACAGACTGAAGTAGTCAAGTAAGCACAAAAGGGGCAAGATGATTCCTTATGTAATGGGTCCCAAGCTTTGTTTGTATACTAACAGGCCTCATCTGCACTATGTTAAGGGTGTTGAGAGTTATTAGGAGACCCTTATTTCCTCTCACAGAGCTATAAATGCCAGACTTCCCTTTGAAGAGAGATTGATTGTTAAACCACTCCGGGAATTGTAGCTCTGTGAGGGGAATAGGGGTTTCCTAACAACTCTCAGCACCCATAACAGACCCTTAACAGTTCCTAGGACTCTTCGGGGGAAGCCATGACTGTTTAAGGTGGTATCATAGTGCTGTATAGTGCAGATAGGGCCATAGTAATACAGTATCTTGGATGTGGGCTAGTAGCAAACTGTGAGCTAGTGAAGATCTTTGAGCAGAGATCTCGCTCCTGTCAGCAACTGAGTGGCAACATTCTGCACTAACTGCAGCATTCATACTAATTGCAAGGGAAGCCCCACATAGAGTACATTGTAGTAATCCAGTCTTAAAGTTACCAGTGCCTGAACTACTGTGGCCAAGCTATCAAGGTTCAGAAATGGCTACAGCTGTCAAAGGCTGTCAGTCAAGGCTGATAAAAGGTACTCCTAACCACAGAGGTAATCTGAGACTCTAGTAACACAGCTGGTGCAGGGCAGGTTATTTCTCAAACACAGGAACCATCATCCACAGAGCCTTCATCTTTCCAGGATTCAAACTCTATTTACCCTCACCCAGCCCACCACTGTATCTAAGTACTGGCCCAGGCCTGCACAGCCTTCTGATTCAGATGTTATGGAGAAACAGAGTTGAGTGTCATCAGCACACTGATGCCCCAAATCTCCTAATAATATAAAAAGTTATGAGGAAAATATAGGATTTTTTTGGTTGCTCAGTTGTTTAGCTTCCAGAAGCTTCAGAAATGGTTGAAACCCAAGGTGATGTCCAAGACAGAATGCAATATTCATACAAATGACAAATATACTGGTGAATGGTCATATCTCAGTGGTAGAGCATCTGCTGTGTATATATGTGGTCTCAGGTTCAATCATTAGCATCTCCAGGAAGTGCTGAGAAAGACTCATTGTATGAAATCCTGGAGAATTGCAGCCAGTCAGTGTAGACAATACTGACCATTGATCTGACTCTGTATAAGGCAACTTCCTATGTTCCTAAATATGATACATGGCTGATGAGGCCTCCAAATATACTCAATGATCCATTCTGGGGTTTAATTATTCTTTGTAGGGTCTGTAAGCTTCTCAAAGTAAGAAGAAAATAATAGTACCTGCTGTCCTTATTTATGTGACATAAAAGTAGATTGAGATAGAAAATAAGTCAGAAAAAAATAAGATTGATTTGGAGTAAAAACACATCTAAAAGCAGTGCACTTCACAGTCATACCTAATAATAGTATTAGCCTTGATGGCTTTAAAGGCACAATACTTGTCTACCCTTTGGTGTTGGGACTGGAATCCATTCCCAAACACCACAGAAGAGCAATCAACAACTTAGGTGCTCACAGTCCATCCTACAAAGTACTGTAACACAGAGAACTAGCAAGTCATTGATAGTAATCCCAACAAACAAAAGGACACACTCACAACAGAACCAGCAAGTTAGCACACTCCTGCATGTCTGTTTCCTGACTGAATGGGGGCCAGTATGGAGAGCCATCATAACAGAATGACAGCTACACCTATTTGCTAGACTTAGAATGCTGGTTTGTGTTCCTGCAGCTAAAGGCCAGTAATAGAACTGGTCTCCCCAAGACCGAACTCTGAGTAAGAACATTTTCATGAGTTGTACTGAGGACTCACAATACATGGACATGAAGCTTACTTGAAATTGATTGCATGTTGTAATTGTTCCACCTAGATAGCTCCCGCATTGAGATTTTATTTCACCACTGAAAAGTCTTCTTTGCAGTAGCTTATCACAGCATGTAAACAAATAAAGAGCTCAGGGTTGACCTATGTGGCAAGCTGGTATGTGCAAAGTGGCTTGCTGCAAAGAGTTCCTGCCATCCAAACAGAATTTCAGGCAGCCAATCTGTATGGTGGCTCCTTAACAAGATATACCCTTTTCTTAAAATTGTTCTTTATAGTATTATTTTCAAATAAATCATATATATTAAATAAAACAAAAAAGAATCCAAAGACTACTAGAAAATACAAAACAGAAAAAATGAACAGATGAAAAAGATGTGGCCTTAAGATTTGCTTGTTAATCTGGCATTTTAATTTACAAATGTTCTTAAAGCAGAATAGAAAGTAGAAGAGAGCCATTTTAAACTGAATATATAGTATATCCAATGTAACTGGAAACTGATTTAAACATCACCTGTGAAAATAGCCTAAGTTTTGTCTTGGTACTGGACTTTTTCCATTAGCTGGACTGGGATTCTGCAAGTGGTCAGCAGTCCTGTGGCTTACTGAGAGCAGTTATGTTATTTTGTCTACAAGACAAAGATTAAATGGTGGAAGAGTTTATGAGCATTTCCAACCACCACACTTCTTAATTATTTACTTTCTTCTCTTAAACCTGAGCTCTGAAGTGAAAATATTTGTTCCTCTTTCTCTGCCTGCAAGCCCCTCTGAAACCATTTATTATTAACTACCTTCTGGGGAAAGATGAGGACAAAAGAAGAAGAAGAATACTCCTATCTAGAAAACAAACTTTTTTGCTTATCTTCTTTTCTTTGCTCTATCATGTGTTGAATTACTGAATAATCAAGTGAAATCTAGACATTCAAATGATATAATGTAATGGAAGAATGTTTTGCCTGCTGCAATTATTTGTGAGTTTAGGCATTTGCAACAAGTTCAAGATTTGTGTGAGATAAGTCTCTGTAATATCTTTAACATTGCCGTCCTCTGTCTATTGTGAAGAAAAAGATGGATTCAGTTGGAGAATAAAGTATTACACAAGTGACTTCAGCAAATCAGCAACACAGATAACAAAGGAGACAGATGCACAGAGAAACAAATACATAAATAAGGTTCCTACAGCTCAGTAATCAATAGGAACAATATGATTTTTTAAAATGCCAACTACTCATCCCCACAATAGCTTTTTGTAATTAAACAGGTCTCCCCCCCTCTACTTTTCATTAAGGTGGCAGTACTCACATCTCATTTACTGGAGGGACATCATTAGAGTCAGCAGCACAGAAAGATTATTAGTGCTGCATCTGAACACTGCAGATGTTAAGCCAAATGGGAATGGTGGATAGTGATATCAAACTTATTCCAGTTATCATATGTTAATGAAAAGAAACAATACACAGATTTCAAGGGGAATAATGTTTTAGGTATATTTATGAAGAGCCAGCATGCATACATATTTCTGTATTTCCCTTCTCATTAAACTATGTAGATACTACCAGGGGTGTAGTCATCTGGGGTCATGGGGGGGATCATAGGCCCTTTACTTTTTTGGGAGCAGGGTTCCAGCCAGGTCCCAATGTACTAAACAATCAGCATGAAAGGGGAGTGTGTTGGTCACTGAGAAGAGTCATCCTTTCATGTTGACTGGGGCCAATCAGAGTGAAAGAAAGTAAGTCAGCGACTGAGAAAACCCTTCTCAGTAGCTAACACACACACAGCCTCCCTTTCATGCTGATTGGCTCCTAGAGACATCTGTTGTAGTGGAGTGCAGACTTGGAGATGACTTGGAGAGTAAGAGATGAGGGAAAGCAGAAAAGGGGGTGTGGTGTGACTATCATGAAGACACCCTACACTTCTGAATCTGCTGCTGTACTACTGGATAGAATCATAGAATAATAGTGTTGGAAGGAGCCTATAAGGCCATTGAGTCCAACTCCCTGCTCAATCAGGAATCCAAATTAAAGCATTAGATAGTATATATGCTTATACCACAAGCCTTCAGAGTAGGGCTCAGAACAATGTAGTTTGCAAGTGAGGATAACCACAAAAGTGGCCCTTCCTCTGATCATCATCTTCTTCATCATCTTCTTTACTATCACTGCAGACCAGGCCACCAATCATTTATGCTAGTTACTAGTGTAACAGGAATGAAGTCAATTGTTCTACCCTAGACTAAGCTGGCTCCTTGCACCATTACTTTAACAGTGCCTCATCAGCAAAAGTGAAACATGCCAGCATAATTTCTTATGTTTTTCTAACCAAGAAACCCTTTCCCAAATGATTTGTCACAATTCAGGCATCCAATTGTAAAAAAATGTTTAATGATATATTAAAAAGGTAAAGGTGTCCCCGTACTTGTAGTGCGAGTCGTTTCTGACTCTTAGGGTGATGTCTTGCGATGTTTTACTAGGCAGACTGTATGTATGGGGTGGGATTGCCTGTTCCTTCCCCGGCCTTTCTTTACCCTCCAGCATATGCCAGGTACTCATTTTACCGACCGCAGATGGATGGAAGGCTGAGTGGACCTCAACCCCTTTTACCGGACATTCGACTTCCTCCTTCCGTTGGAATCGAACTCTGGCCGTGAGCAGAGCTTCGGCTGCGTTACCGCCGCTTACCACTCTGCGCCACTGATATATTACTCCTTCACATTTGATATCTGAGGTTTTATATGTATCTATATGAATTTAAAAGCAGCACAAATAAGTTATGCAGATATGAGCACATGACTTCAATACCTTTTATGTTGATAAAAAATTCCTATTAAGCCTAGTAGCAATTTTATTTAAAAAATCTAATGGGTTACTTAATATAACACAATTACTAATAATATTGCTATAATTTATTCAGTATCACACTATTGTATGCCACCATACTTGTGCCTGTACATGCAACGGCCCTGGCCCAGCTCTAGTTTCAAGCAACTGGTTTCATACAACTGTATGGATATGCCCAACCCTATACAGTTGTACAAAACCAATGTGTATCAAAAATATGTCTATGTATATAAAAAAGTATCTTGACAATTCTGTAGGACCCAGAGAAGCATTGAATTGAAGGACCATCTTCCTTCATATATTTTCCCTTCCTTCATGCATCATCTGAGATACTACTTCACATCGCTCAACAAACAATGCTGTTTGTTCCCAGAAATGGTCATTAAATGATGATGATGATGATATATTTGGCTTTTATGATTGTTGCAGTTAGTAAGGGTGGTTGTGGCAGTGTGCATTCAAACCAGGCACCTGGTTGGCCACTGTGAGAACAGGATGCTGGACTAGATGGGCCACTGGCCTGATCCAGTAGGCTCTTCTTATGTTCTTAAACGTTCATCAATACTGACTACATAAATAGAAGGCTGCTGCTGAGCTTGGATCTCCCTTGCTAGATTAGGGCAAACATTAACATATGACTAGCCAATACCATTACCACTCTAATACATGAGTGTATATGTGCTGTGAAGGAAATACTGTACATCCAGAATCTAGTATTCTGTGTCAATCACAAACTAGACTAAGTTCTGTGAAGGATGTTCAAGGGTACCACCTATTTTGCAGTTCCATTGTTGTCACTTATCTGAGAACTCCATCAGTAGATCTCAAAGGCCAGGCCCTGTAAACCTTCACCCTGAGGAGTAACTTGTTTCAACAGAAAACACTTCCCATGCCTTTCCCCTGTACTCCTACCCTTTGTAACCTGATCCCTGACTGTCTGCATTGGATTACATTACCAAACTCTATATCCTTTGATTAATGCCTCTGGAACTTGACCTGTATGTACCTTGGACAGTGTTTATCACATCTGGCCCCCCAGATTAGAGCCAAAGCTAACCATGAACGCTGAAACCTGACCACTTGGTGGCTTGACACCGGATGGGCTCTGACACAACATAGTAGATAGCATAAATAACCCTTTCTGCCTTCCTCCTGTACCTCCCATCTTCTTACAATGCAACAATGTTCATAAGGTATCATTTTTCAGTATATGCACTTTTAAAAAATTCAAAGGTTTGTTGCCATATTAAGCAACAAACCTTATAATTATATTTGGATGACAAAAAGAAGCATTTTTTATCAATACCATTTATTTATTTAAGATCCACAGCACTGATTTATCTGTTTGTGATCACTGCTCATTTCATTTTGTGAAGCTGCCTATTACTGATTTATTAAAGCCTCATTATAGTATTAAGCCTGAATGTCAATCTTGGTTCCAGTCCAGGCTCTTCCTACTCTATTTAGTAATTACCAACATAAATAATATTGAATTGTAGTGAATTTGGGTCTTGCTAATCAATAGAAAATTTACTCTAGACATCCTGGCACTTTGTCACTATTCCCAAAAGAAAAAATTATTAATACAAGCTTGCCTAGCTGAAAAGAAATATATGCACATGGTCATAACAGTATTTTGGCCACTAATTCAGTTCTTCCATAAAATGGAAAAATGGCATACTTGACAGGCAGCACAGTCTCAATATAAAGTGTCACATGCATACAGTGGAGTTTTTACCCTACCCTAAATGGCTCTGGACCCAAATATCAAAAAGAGCATGTTCCCCAGTATCAACCATCTCAGACCCTAAGATCAGCAGGTGAGGCCTTGTTCATGGTGCTGCTGCCACTGAGCTCTGCCCGGTTGGTGCTGATGCATGACAGGACCTTTTCAGTGGTGCTCCCCGTTTATGGAATGCCCTCCCCAGTGAGGGCTGTCTGTCTCCATCACTATTAGCATCATTGTTGACTTTAAAACATTCCTCTTTACCCAGACATTTGATGGCTGAAGGCTGGGCGTGGCAACCAAGAGGTCTTCTGTATCTTTAAAAGTTGTGCAGGGGGAAGAGATAATTTCACCTTGTGGTTTTTCTCATTACAGTGTTGCAAGAACACCTGCACTTGGCTGACTTTCTCTTCTCCTAAAGATACAGGTTCAGTCTCAGCTCATGAACCTGGCAACCCTACTTTAGAGGGGCTATTTTGGGAGGAAATGGTACAAGTGGCAAGGTTACCCTTTCCTTCCCCATCACTATGGTCCAAATAGAGGGCACTGTGGGTGCTTTAAACAAAGAAAAAGACCTTAAAAGATCCAGTCTGTAGGGTACACTTAAGTACAGAGGACAGCAGCTGGTGTTGCTGTCCAAATCCCATAGGCACTTATGGCAATGGGAGTTCTCCACACCATACATTTAAAACACTCATACCACTTTAAGAGTCATGGCTTCCTCAAACAAATCTCACAGATCTATGATCCCCAGCACCCTTAACCAACTACAGTTCCCAAGATTCTCCATGACTGTTAAAGTGGTATAAGAGTGTTTTAAATGATTGGTGTGGAGACGTCCCATTGCCATAAGTGCCTATGGGATTTGGACAGCAACACCAGCTGATGACCTCTGTAGTTAAGTGTACCCTACAGTGGATGTGACTGATTCATACAAGGCTATTTGGAATGTGGAGGACCAGATTTTCTCCAACCAACTAACTGCTGACCAGCAATGGATCTGGTAGCTTCCAATGAAACACTGTACAGCAGAAACATCTGCATACCACACAACTAAAAAATCAACAGACCCAACATACTGGAAAAGAATAAAGGCAAAACCAGTATATATTTATACAGCCATCAGAAATAAGATCAGAAATAATTTGGTAACAATAACTGATTCATTAAATGTAATAAAGGGCTATTAGAGGCACTTCAACAATAGTCCATGTGTGCCAAAGGTTGCAAATTTAAAGTATTATTTTTGTCTAACTTTAAAAAAGAGAGTTTCTATTTTTATTTTACTGGCTGATGTATTATATTAATGCATCACTTTTTTAAACATTGATTTATAACATTAATAATCATTTGGGGAAATACCTTTCTTTAGAAAAGGCTTAACATAATTAAAATGCAATTAAAAACCCAACTTAAAAAAACCCCTCTTTCTCCTCACAGTTAGTAATGACACTACTTTGCCATTAAAATATATCTTTAAGATATTTATCAAAAGTGTTTATTAAAATCTAATTAAATAGATGATAAGTGAGCATTTCTCATGTAGCAACTGAAATAATCCCCAGTTGATTGGGTCTCTTTTTCCCATCAGGCTAATTTGACTCTTAAATTTATTTATTTATTTAATCTGTTGTAGAGGGTTTAACACACTCCATAGGATATCTAAAAGATCTAAAAGAACAATTTAATTAGTAGAATGTTTTATGCTCAAATGCAGATTGTAAATCTTTTTTTTAATTTTACTTTTTTACTATGGGAAATGGTCCAATGGAATTTTTATTTATACTAGATAGGCATTTGGAAGGAGGGATGAACATTTCACAAATGAAAGAAGGGATAAATCAGCATATGGAGCACAAGCAGTTGATTAATTGCTGCATATTCATCTCCATGCTATACTCCTTGGCCCCAATCAGGAGATATTATGTACACAAAACGGCATCTGCCAATCTCTGATTATACAACAGGTGGTCAGCAGTATCAGTTTTGACAGCACCAATCACCTCTTTGGAATGAATGGGGTGAGTGAATCTTTGTCATCACCATCTTTGTCACAAAGGTTTTGGACAAATAATCTGTTCAGTGGCACCTAGTCCAGCATCAGGAATTTTGATAGTAGTTCCAAGTTCCAGTATATTGGGGATTGTATGTGCTACACTTTTTTGTATATATGACTTCCAAACCTTCAAGAAATGTAAATACAGAAGTCCATATCACTGTGCACGTTGCTTAAGGTGGATGAGGACACTGGGAGGAAGACTCATAAATGGAAGCTAAGTATCTCATGCAAAGAAAGCCTCTTCCCTTCATTTATTATTTTAATTTACTGGATTTCCAATTTCATGTTGCTTTGTTTTTCCTAGACAGAAAAATGGGTAGGATCCAACTAATTTATACTCAGAGGTGAGATATGGATAACAAAAATAAAGTTGTTGCTGTTGCTATTATTATTAGACTATCAATGGCTATTAACTGTGAAGGCTATGCTCCCCGTTCATGGTGGGAGACAGGATCCTTCCCAATACCAATTTCTGGGAACCGCAGGACGAGAGAGAGCTCTTGTACTCGCGTCCTGCTTGTGGGCATTTGATTGACCATTGTGAGAACAGGATGCTGGACTAGATGGGCCACTGGCCTGATCCAGCAGGCTCTTTTACGCTCTTAATCTCCAGGAGTTTTCATAGATAATGAACAGCATTATTCATGGTGTTTAACAAGTGTAAACGGATTATTCTGCTGATGTTAACACCAAGGTGTTACTATTTCAGAGTGATTAATGTGCTGAAATGAAACATAATTTATGTAGCTTTCTAAACAAAACTGTCACTCTTTTCTGAAATTAAAAAGTCTGAATATCTTGGGTTGTTTCACCCTCTTATCTAGGTATTGTGGGGTTTTTTTAGCTTTTTAGTTGTGTTAGTTTTATATTGTTTTTAATCTTTTTATTGTATGTTATTTGGGTTAATTTTTATGAATAAGAGTGACTAATAAATTTAATAAATAATAATAATAATAAAAATAATAATTGAAGTTTTTGTTTCTTATGAATATGTATTTTTCCTCTGCCAGAAGTAAGAACAGATTATCAACTTTAGGACAGAAAGGAATATACTCAAGACACAGAAACAACAACAGTCTTGAAGACCCTTGGATAAATGATAATAATGGAAAATAGGAAAACAACAAAGAAGTTAAAATATATAATTTATGAATATATCAATTTACTAAAGGAAGAAATGAACAACCTTGTAAAAAATTCCCCATTATTACTAAACATTGTGCTAGATAAATGTTCTCCTAGCCTTTCCAAGTGAGAAAATGATTTCTCATTCCCTTTAAATTTATTAATATTAGAATTGTCTCCAGAGAGTCAATAATTTTGCAAATGCCTTATTTATTTATTTTGCTTTGTTGGGCTGGAAGACAGACATTTTTGTCAGATACCACAAAGGCCACTTGGTTCATGGGCCTCAATGATGTATTCTAAAATTACCAACAATGGAAACAGGTTGTAGCTTTTTTATTCCTTGAAAAGTTGTTGGTTCAAAACAATAAAATTTACTATACTTGAAAGAGAAAACATCGATGTAAATTAACCAAAATAATGCATGCCACTGCTTTCTTCAACTCATCTGCAAATTTTATTAGCATTTTTATTCAGTCTCAAATGGGGACTTAAAGCTATTCTGTAACAGTGCACCCCTATCCAAGTCTACTTAGAATTAAGTCCCTTTGATTTCATTGGAACGTACTCCCATGTATGTGTAATATAGAATTGCAGCCTAAAACTCTTATGACAGTCCATGGGAATGTTACTGTGAAAATCTGTTTGTCTTTAACAAATTTGTAGGGGTTTTCACCTGTTGTCTTTCAAAACCGAGGAGGGCATGCATCTGCCTTGCAAATGGTCACTCACCTGCATGCACATGCTGCACTTCAGTTGTGCATTACTAACAAGAATGAAACTGAATAAACCTGTCACTAGTTAATAGTACTTTGTCTTTATAATGGTGCACTTTCTGGAAATTACACTTTTGATATGGAAGTTCTTACTGTAGCTCATTGATGGTGAACCTGTGTCACAGTCACTCCATATGTTCTTGGACTCCAACTCCTGCAATTCCCAGTCAGCATTCTTGTCAGAGATGGTAAGAGTTGTAGTCCAACAATATATGGAGGGACACAGGTTCCCCAACCCTGTTCTAATGTAGGAAGTAATTTGTGATTTTTCAGTAATGAAGTACATTGCACATGCTCAAGTCAAGGCATATAGTACAGAGTTTCTGTGACTATATCATTTTCAGACTGCAGTTTTGAATGTCCCCACATATTAAAATATTCTTACCCATGGGAAATTGCCACGTTAGATAGAGGGTTCTAGTCTAGCTTTCTCCCTGACATGCTAGATTTCTATGTGATAGTCTGCCAGGAAGAAGGCAACAACCCATCCTCCCTGTTTATATCCTGAACAGCCTGGTTCAATTGTAAACTAGCAGTCAGTACACTGGGCTTCCCAAATTCCCAGAAACCACCCAATATGTCCAGGTGCTAACTATGGACTTGTGAAGTAATTTTCACTAAGGATACGCATGAAGGACAGAAAATGACTGTCATAATGAGTGAAAGATAAGAAGTGAAAGAAAATAAAACCTGACACCTCAAGACTCCTGAAAGTTATGGTTGTAAAGTAGCTTTCTGAAAGTCAGTCAATCTAAACTTAAAACAAAACCCACAATACTGTTGCTTAATTGGTTTTAGGGTGTGTTTTTGTTTTAAGGGCAGTGGTGGATACACCAGCAAGGCTGCCACTAGCAGCAGTGACGTCACTTTTGGAATTGCAGTTTCACAGCTCCACCCCACCATAGGCCCTGCTATTGTCTGTTGCAGTTACATATAGTAAACTGCTTTCATTTTGTGTTGATCCATACATTTATCTAAATTTGTAGTTAAAGCTGAAGTTTTACAGTAAGTCAGTTAATAGTGCTTTGTTCTAAAATGTGTCAACAATGAACAAAAGTAACAGTAATAAGAAGAAATACTAAAGACAAATGGCAGCTGAAAAACCAAATGCTGAAGTGTGAAATGCTCCTGTTCAGTGTTCCATGCCGTCATCTACAACACTCCATTTCATCTCCCTGCCACCCAGTTTCCCATTCCCCTCCCTATCTGTCAGTCAGCATTCCATGACTACTGAGTACATTCGGTTCTCAATTAACTATTTAAGGGTTCCCCCCAAGTACACACACGCACGCGCACACATACACGCACACACACACACCCCTCATGTCTTGTCACCACTATTCGCTTTGGTTTCTCAGACTCCCTTCCTGTGAAAGTTAATTCAGGCACAGGGATCTGCCCTCTATATATTCCACTGTGAAGACAGATGTGACAAATTAATTCAGCTTCTTTAAAATTTCCTTTTCCTCCTTTAGCACACCTTTGACTCCATTGTTGTCCCAAGGTCTAACTGCCTCCCTAGCCAGTTTCCTGCTAATAATGTATTGATTTTTGTTGTTGTTAGTCTTTTAAGTTTTTAGCAAAGTGCTCCTCAATTTTATTTTGTTTTATTTCATGCCTTATTTTCTGCTTATGTTTCTTTTGCAAAACTTTGTTCTTTTTGTTCTCAGTTGGACACAACTTCCATGTTCTTGATGCCACTTAAGAGTAAGTTCACGGTAGTCACCTCTATGACCGATTGTCCTCAAGTATAGCCATTCAAGGTTTCTAGAAATGTCACTTGTTTGTTGTGACTGGAACAGGCACATACTCAGTTCATGTGAGGCTAACTCACATTAATTAACCATTAATACAACAATTCCTATTTTGGGTACCTCCTTGATTTCATTTCCCATCTCAAGACTACTCTGTGCACTTTGGTCAGGGGGAAGATAGTAAGTCTCTAGTACTAAATTTCTCTTGAGGCCTAGTATCACAGCACTTCTGTGGAAGAACCAGATCCTCTGGAGATTTCTAGCTTGTTGGACTCTATATTCTCTTTGATGTACAAAGCAACACTATCTCTAGTATGCCTTTTCCTGTTTTTTCTATAGAATCTGTAGCCAGAGATAACCAGGAAGAGCTTAAGTTTTGGTTCTGTTAACATTTAAAACATTTAAAAGTTGTTTCAGTTTAGTGTTAATTGGTAACCAGTTATAAACGATTGCAATTCACAAACTACTTATGCCAGAGTGCTTTCATTTAAGCCAATTTAGGGCATGATTATCACTTGTTGATAGAGATCTGAAAAGCTTCCCATCTGTGGGCTGTGTGTATTTCAGTGATTTCTGTATTGCAGCTGAAAATCATCACCAAAATCCCCGCCTTTCGAAGTCCGTGGGGCTGCAAAATTTGAGATACCATTTCAAGCCCTACATAAGTTTTTACCTCCCCAGTGAAGATGGTTCACACATTCATCAGAAAGCCATCAAACTGTGAGTATGAATATGCATCTGGTTTAAGATCAAGTGCTCCATATTTAAAGGTTTGTGGAATAGCTGCAAGAATACTGACATTTCATTCATACCAAGAACATTCAATAAAGCTGCTGCTAGAATATTGTGCTTTCAAAGTTCACAGTAAGCTCAAAGGTGTCTCCTGCAATCCATACACAGTTAGTCAACCATTGGCTATGTAATGCAAAATCAACAGCTTTAAAAGTTAAATATACTAAACTTCATTTTAAACACTAATTGCAGCATTTATTCACATGGACCAGAACTTTAAAGTTGAGCTGTATTCGTTTAAAGTTAACAATAAAAGTGGCTCCAATATATATTGGCATGAATCAAAGACATACAAGTGGAACTTAGTTTTCCACCTGTGTCCGCTTTCATTCTAATAAGTTTTTCATGAGGGTTTGAGAACCCTTGGAATGGCTATACATGACACTTAATTCAAACATTTAAATCATCAGGATGGTGAAAAAAGCAGAAATCAGTGGGAACGCCTTGGATGACCAGAAATGCTGTCTGCTGATGTAAGTGTTCCTTTGATCAAAATCACAGTTATTTATTTTAAACGATTCCAACAAAATCAAGCTTTGCTTACAACGGACCATATTTTGCATTGTGCCCACTTATGTTAAAGTAGCTTGTTCATTGCTAGCCTTGTTTTTTATACAAAAATTGGCTGTGTTTACATGGAACACTACGCCTGTCCATGGCTTAGTGCAAATGTGTGAATGTGCAGACTCCCAGGGAGATCACAGCTGCTTTGATCCTGCCTGGTCCTTTTAGCTCAGTGTGGTGCAGCAGCTAAGACAAAGTTTGGCTTAGTGTATCATATGAACCCGTGCTCAAGGTTAACCTCTCCTTAACCGTGAGCTCTAGCCAAGTTTTGTTCTTAGCTTGGAATTTTATTATGTAAACTGCATTGGAATCCTTGGATGGGAAGCAGTCTATAAATGATTTTAAAAAGTAAGTAAATAAACTGTATTTGTATATATTCATGATGTTTACTCTGGCCTTTATCATCTGCTTCACTCTATAATATCTAAATTTAGACCATATATGTCTGGGGCAAAGATGTTTCTTTTGCTCATGTTACACTGTGAAGTGCCATGTATATGACGGTGCTGTGTAAATAAAATAACAAATGATAATAACAGCAACAATAATAATTTTCTATTTCTTACAACAACATACAGGCATTATGTTCTCTGTAAACAGGGATACTAAACACACATCCTCATTCTTCAAATAGTAATTCAAAGTTGTATTACTGGATCCTGTCACAAAATAATTGGAAAGCTATGGAACACTGAAAACAGGCAGGGTTTTTTTAGTAATGAGTTTCAGAGGCAGTAAAAAAAAGGGGGGGGCTTCATTGCAATATCTGATGACTATACTTTCAGGAGCAAATAAAAGCAAATCCTAGACTTGAACACTTTTATCATACATGATCTATACAAATTAAATACATCAAGAAAAGGGAATACAAGAATGGTTGCATCCAAATATGTTAATTATGCACATTAATATAGCCTTGCAGTAGCACTGAACATCTGTTACTGCATTTCCTATATCTTCATTGATAGAAAGGGAGAACCATTTGGAAATCTGTTCACAGCTGCAAGTGTACATGATGATATGGCCTAAAACTAAATTTTAATAATGGTGTCAGATAAGTGCTACAGGGCAACAACAACAACAAAAGCTTGCATAGCAGTTTATTTGACAGGTCATCAGAAGTGCCCTTGAAAGTTTATTTGAGTCCTGTAGGTCAACAATAAAAGTTCAATCAGCAATTCTGCTGAGGTCTTTCTCTGACCCAGATGATATGTCTTTCATGTTTACAATTCTAGCTTCAAATATTTCCCATTGCTAAAAGGTGTTTCAAAAGAAAAACACCTGGTACTTAAAAAAATGGTTAATGAATATTTGGACATTCATAGAAGTATATTTGCAAGATGCAAAGCAGATGGTCAGAAACATGTATGAAAACATGCACATACAATGAAACTATGACTGAGCGAGGCGGCAACTGCCATAGAAAACCTTCCTTCTCTGTGTGCAGGTAATTTGTCTCACATTCCACTCCCTTGGCTCAACTATCTCTTGTCCCTCTTTCCCTCATCTCCAACATCAATCTCATCTTCTCCCTCCTTTGCCTTTTCTCTTCCTTTTGTGGGCAGCACGCAATGATCTGGACTAGCTTTCCTCACCATTCAGGTGGCACTTCAAACAGCATACAGAACAAGACCCTCTATCTTAGCTACCTGCTTGCTTTCCCTCTCTCACTCTGCTTGCTCGTGAGTGCTGCTTTTCCAGCTTCTGTTCCTTTTCGACCTCCTCAGTAACAAGAACTCACTGTTTCTGATGGAAATACTGTAGGTGTGTGGGCAGTAGGAAAATATAGGTCTAATGACTTCTGAATGTCACAATAGTTCCTCTGAAACCTGCCTATTCAGACAGGAGGTCTGTCTTCCAGATGAAAGGTTGCAGGCTCCTCAAACACAGCCTACCTTTCCCCCCATCTCAGTTTTCTGATAGTACTCCCTCCTTGTACATGGTGAAGCAGACACTGATGAAGGTTGGTGAGCAAACTCATTTTGACATATCAAACATCGTTATACAACAGGTAGTCTAAAAATCAAGAATTTCCTTAGAATGAAAAACATTCTGCTCTGTTTATGATTTGTTTTCCCTGGACAATATTTTGGGAAATGTATGGTGTGCTTTGTTTTCTCCAAGAGAACTAGATGGTGATTTCACAGAAAACAAAAACTCAGTCTGCATGCCACGAGAGAAGAGGAATGATTTTTCCACTGCCATCATGTCCTCATCTTGGCAGAATCAGATTCTTGACAATGAGAGGAAGGAAAAATTGTCCTCTCTCTCTCTCTTTCTCTCCCTGATGACCTGCTTGAGCCTAGCACTTGGGAAAGGAAGAGCCAGGAAGGAAAAACTTCCCTCCCGCAAAAAAAATCTCTCTGGCAGCAAACTCCTCCTCTCAAGAAGTGGGAAACGGATAGTGGCTAGAGGCCCTTGTGATGTCCCTGTATTTTAATATATGTAAATATGGTAAGTGCGGGTTTATTAAGTGATATATGGTAAGTGACTGAGTGAGAGGGGGAGTACATGGGCTAGAATGCTAGAGAATGCTGTATGATGATTGGCTGAGCGTTTGAGCGGCTGAAGGTATAAATGAGAGGATGACAGTTGGTTCAGGGTTCTGTTTTGTTGGCGATTGGTTGTGGAGTGTGGATTGGAGTTGGTTGTGGGTTGGATTATATTTAGCTGGTATTTAGGCAGAATATATATGACTGGAAACATAAAGAGTGACACTATATGAAACCATAAACTTGTTGAACATTCCTAAAGTAATCTTGTTATTTCCTGGTGTTATCAAATAAATACTTTTATTGGTTTACCAAAAGCCTGATCCTTGGCTGGGGATACACAGACCAGAAGGGATGGCAGGGTAATTACCAAGGCTGGAGGGAAACTGTATCAAATAAATGGTGGCAGCGGTGAAGGGAGATATTGTAACATCGTCAAGTATCCAGAGTAACCCAGGATTGTATGCCTTATAGACAAAGATACAAGGGGGTTGTGGACAGCAAGGGCACCCAGACACAAAGTAACAATAAGCCATAGGGAGACAAGGCGAAGTCTCTAGCAGTATTGTTTACAGGGAGTGACTGGTGGTGCTGCCTAGCAGTGGGATCTTGTGAGATCTGTGCTAGGGTGAGCTAAAGAAAAATAAAAAGTGTGATTCTGACTGCTGGTAGCCACGGGTGGGAGTATCACAGGTGGTGCTGGTGGGAGGAACATTACAGCCCTCTCCTTGTGGGGGGGAAAGGGTGGGGCTTAAAGTGCTGGCAGCATTTGCAGTGTTTAAAGGCCAGCTGTGGAAGCAAGTTTGTCACTTTATTTAGGATGAAAAACAGGTAGGGAGAAGTGTGGGGTTGGCTTGCATGTTAAAAATTATGTTATTATATTTTTAATACTGAACCATAACTAGCATAATAAATGGTAAATAGTAATCTAGTCTGGGAATCAACCAGGCACCGACTATAAATTGCCCCACATACTACCAAGCATTGGGTGGTATTCACTGCTAGTCCTGCTAAGAGTGGATTCATTCAAGTGTATGACTAAGGCTGCAATCTAATACACAGTTGTGCACAATGGGAATAAGTTCTATTGAACCTAATGGAGCTTACTTCTGAACAGACATGTATTGGATTGCAGCCTTACTTAAGTATTAATTTTGATACTTGGAGTAGGACTTAATTGAATACAATCCATTACCTATAAAACCACAATGTAAAGGGGCAGAACTTTTTCTTCAATTTTATTAGTAATTTCCTTGGTCAAGGTGAATAATATACAGTTTTTCATCCCTTTTCCTATAATGAAAGGGGTTTCAATTTAAATCTTCAGCTGCATAATATTTAAAAATGCAAAATGTGTAATTATGGTATACTGTTAACATAGGTAGGTTTAAACTATTAATCATCAAGTGATCTAAAAATATCAACAATAATTAGTCATTCAAATTAATTACATTTCCATAAATGTTAGCTCACTTAAACAAGGTGAAAAGAAAAGGCCTGACTGACTGAAAGGTCTGTAATTTCTTTACATTAATATGTCCCTTGTGTCTAAAACAAGTGTGTTACATGGGGGGGGCAATCTTTCCATACATGTTTGTAGGGTTTCTTCCCATGCAGATTTTAAAAAATAAATATATCTTTATTGTAACTGTACTGATAGCAAAGGTCTGTGTTCCAAATGTTTCCCCTTAATATTGACTCTTAAGTCACCAAATGATTATGTTTCAAATGACAATCTATTGCAAACTGTGCACTAAAGACTTCTTTGATGCAAAGTGGGGTGATTCCCAAGCTGAATTACCCAAGAACTGGAAAGTTTTCAAAACCTTTGGATGAACTTCTTTTCATAACTGAACTTAAACCTATAACACTAGGAAAGATAAAATCAAACCATTCAACAAAAGAAACATTAGTTCCTTTGAGCTCCAGTATCAGCACTTTAATGTTGTTTCTAGCTATCTCCTTTGTGTAGCTAAAATTATGATCACAGCTGAGATTCTATACACCTTAAGCCTATACGCCCTTGAGTTTGTGCTGAAGAATGTAGCATGGCTTTGTACTGTTAATCAAAACACAGTTTGCAAATTGAATATTAAAGTCCATTCCATGCTGAAATGAAACATGCTAGGATAAGCATCCAAGAAATATGCAAAAAGACACACGTATCTCTAGGGGTGAAAATTCTTCATTCACGTCAATTCTGAGGTCATTCCTCACCCACATAAACTCTGTATTCAACAAGGGCAGTGAAGAACATACCCACCCACACATTCTGTTTACATTGGCCCCTCCCCCCAGTCCCCTCTTATTTTTCAACGTGCCTATTTTTGATGCAGACACTGCCTTCCCCATATGTACTGGTCACTGCTTCATCTGGTGAAATGTCTAGCAAAAGAAAAATCTTTTGCTATTTTAAACCTTGTTGCTTTAGGTTCTCCCAGGTTTTCTCCTTGATGTTGTTTAGAAAGTGATGTTTCTAAGAAATTGAGGTACAACTATTTTAACAGACTAATTATATTTGGTGCAGAAATCTGAAGCTTAAATATAGTTTGCCAATAGAGGGAACAAACAATTGTATTTGCGGCCAAGGGATGAAATAAAACCCAGACAACAGCACTTTGGGTTGAACAAAGGGCCACTTTATTAAACTATAACAAAACCCCTTTAAAGCAACCTGCAGAGGGGAAACCTAAGTGCGGGAACTATCTATAAGTAAGCAGCTTGCCATACAGCTCTTGGGTGACCAGCCCCTGCTGGGGCAAGGACAAGCCCCTTTTGCTTACCCCTTGCCCTGGCCACACTTTGTAGGTGAGCAGGGGGGGCTTTGCATGTCACTACCCCCCGGGGCTGTACATCTCCGGGTGGATGAGGTAAGTTGGCCCCAAAAACAGCCCATATTCTGCCCTCGGGCCATAAAGCCCTGATAGGCAGGCCTCCGGAACCACCAATCACCTCCAAAAGTGCCTAAGGGGGGCATCTAGCTGTCCTTACCTACTTCCCTTCCTGCATCTTACTGCATCCGTGTCTCACAAACATGCCCACACTGGTGGCATAAAACTTTAAGCTTGCCAAATTAGCGGAATTAGCCAAAACCACCTATTAATCACGACACCCCCTAACCCAATTCCCTCCCACCCCCACAGTGTGGAGCAGGCAAAAAACCTGCCCGCCAACCAGGGTGGGTAGGATAAAAATTCCTACTTGGCCCCGAAGTGACCCAGAACACACCATAAAAGAGGGCGGGCAGGGTGGGTGTCACGCCAAAGAGGAGGAGAGATGGGTGGCGTGGGCTTAAATAAGCCCCTAGCGCTCCACCCCCTCTCACAACGCATCACGCGTGCACATTATGTGTGACGTGCTATGCTGCCATCCTCCGAAGTGGCGGCTGTGGCTTCACCCCCTAGCTGCAACTGAGCCCCCCCCTCCCAAGCTTTACGTAGGCGAGGGGAACGGAATATGCCTAAAATACATCCCAGCACAGGATAGAATTTCAGAAACGTTTACAGTAACGTGGTGGCTGTAAATTAACCTTTTGACACTGACCTGTAGAAAACCTGTCCTTTTGTAGAGAATGTGAATATTTGGTGACCTCAGCATTACCATGCCTGCAAACATGGTATCTGGAATTCCAAATGGCTGCGGAACTGTGGTAATGTGTGGCAAAGGATGGAGGAAGAAGAGATATTTTTAAGACCTAATTAACAACTTTCTATGACCAATGGTATCTCTTCCTTTGTGAGAGGCTCTCCATGTTAATCTGTGCTCATCAAATGATTTTTTTAAAAAATTGGAAAAAATAAGGCACTTTGTTTTATTGGTGCCTCAATTCCTGGCTAGAGAAAGGCTTATAGAGGTCTCTTTTTGTTTTTGTTTTTTAATGTTCTTGATATCTATTTGCCCCCACAAATATTCTTGGCTCCAAGTATGTAGGATAAGATCATGTTTAGCACATGAAGTTACTTAGAGCTACTTGTACATGATACATGGTTTCAGTTTCAGCTTTTATATGACACAGACAGCCTGGTGCCAGCAATGAACGATTGAAACAACCAAAATGGGTTTCTTCGTCCTGGTTCAGTTATTAAAGTGCCAATCCACGCTTTTAGCCACAGAATGGGCAGGTTTCTGTTTTAGAAAATTGATAAACATAGTCCTCCATTCTAAAAAGAATTTCCAGAAACAGTCTACTTGTAATATTGATATTATTCTTGCTTAGTCAGTTAAGATTTTTATACACCATTATCCTTCTCAAGGTTGTTTAAGAGTGTGTAGGAATTAAACTGAAACACAGACCAACGAATTAGAATTGCCCTAAAGCCTCTGAGAGTTTACAGTCAGTTTAAGTACTTCAATAAGTACTATCTAGAATAGGGGAATTTTACTCCAGTGTTTAATGAACAGTAAAACATGTATTTTACATGTGTGTTTGCTACAAAATGAAATCTGCTTTCCTGAGAGAATATTTGTAAATACAGTCAGAAATTATAATGCATAAATTTTAGTACTATTACCACCAAAGTCTACTTTCCTTTTGTTGTAGGGATGCTCTGGCTTGCTTTTATTGTTTTAATTTATGTTGTTGATTTTACTATGTGTTTATTATAATTTTACATTGATTGAACAGTCTAATGGGCTAAGAATGTGAAATATGTTGGGAACAGTAAAATAGGTTGTTTCAGTCTCATTCTCTGAAATCCTACAACTTTTATGCAGCTGTTGCACTCTGTATATCTTCATGACAAGGAACAGGGCAATTATGTACACAGTTGTTACCCATTCATTTTATCATAACAGAAGTGATTGTCAGAGTCAGCCAACACTCACAGAGGCAACAACCTATGTATGCTGGTGAGCAGCAGCATAGTGGCAAATTCAGAAGTGCAGGGTCCCTTTACGATCAGCACCTGCACACTCCTCAGTCCTTCCCACACGTGCCTTTGCCCACAACGACAGCTATCCAGAGGAGCCAATCAGCACGAAAAAGGAGAATGTTAGCTACACTTCTCAGTGACTGATTCACCTCTTTTCATTCTAAATTGGTCCTTAGCCTCGCCACTGGGACTCCCTGCTCTTTGCAGGACCATGACCAAGGCCCTGATTTAGGACCAAGATCTAGGTCCTGACTCAGTAGTTTTTATTACCCACCCAGCTGAACTACCTGGCCTATCTAGGCCATAAAAACAGGATTCTTGCGGGCCTGCTACTGAAGGGAGCGATGCCAAAGGGGGATCACCCATGGGGAGAGTCAATTCAGGGGTGCTCAAGGGCGTGGCTTTTTCTTTGTAAGCCAGTGGGTTTCTATTTGTTTATATTGGCCTGTTGGCAGTGTGTTTGTTTCTTAAGAGCAAGTCTTTGTTTGCCTATAGCAGAAGGATGTGTTTTCAACATAAGAGGGTAAGGAGGGGGATGCAGGGGGATGCAGGGGGCTGCCATTAGTGTTGTAGAGGGCAGAGGGAGATACGGAATGGGGAGGCAGTTATGTTATCAAGGGAGATGGGAATGCAACAGGGTGCTGGTTGCCCCCAAACTGTCTCCCCTTGCTAATAGCCTGGATAGCCTAGGTGACAGTCCCCCTGGGTTGAAATTGCTGCTCATGAATGCCAGGTTGGTGAATGGAAAAACAACGGCCATTCAAGACTTGATCCTCGATGAGCATGCTGACCTGGCTTGTATTACAGAGACCTGGTTGGATGAAGCTGGGGGGGGTTAATCTCTCTCAGCTTTGCCCGCCAGGTTTCTCTGTGCAGCAGCAGGTGAGACCTGGGGGGTGGGGAGGTGGAGTTGCAGTGGTCTATCGTGATACCATTTCCCTGACCAGGTGCCCTATCCCACAGTATCCAGGGTTCGAGTGTGTGTATCTGAAGTTGAGTGGTCGGGACAGAATAGGGATTCTGTTGGTGTACCGCCCACCCTGCTGTTCAACAGTCTCCCTTCCTGAGCTAGCCAGGGTGGTCTCGGGGTTGATGTTGCAGTCGCCTCGGCTTGTGGTGCTAGGGGACTTCAACATCCATGCCGAGGCCGCCCTGTCCGGAGTGGCTCAGGACTTTATGGCCTCCATGACAGCCATGGGTCTGTCCCAAGTAATATCTGGCCCCAGTCATGTTGCTGGCCACACCCTGGACCTTGTTTTCTGTGTGGAGGGGGATGATGGTGATCTTGGTGTGGAGGAACTTTCTGTAGTTCCGTTGTCATGAACAGACCACTACCTGGTTGGGTTCAGACTCACTGGGCTCAGAACCTCTGCAGGGGTGGAGAACCGATTAGGATGGCCCGCCCCAGGAGGCTGATGGATCCGGATGGTTTCCTGATGGCTCTTGGGGATTTTCCTGTCACCTCGGCAGGTGCTTCTGTCGAAGCTCTGGTTGGCCTCTGGAATGGGGAAATGGCCAGAGCGGTGGACATGATTGCTCCTGAGCATCCCCTCTCACGAACTGGAGCCAGACCAGCACCCTGGTTTACCAAGGAGCTGGCAGTGATGAAACGAATGAGACGGAGACTAGAACAACATTGGCGGAAGACTCGGAGCGAGTCTGATCGAACACGGGCTAGAGCCTATTTGAAGGCCTACTCTGTGGCAGTATGGGCAGCAAAGTATTATTTTCTGCCACTATTGTGTCTGCAGGGAGCTGTCCAGTGGAGCTGTTTTGAGTGGTCAGAGGTCTTTTACATCTTGACCCCTATAGGGATAATATAGACCATTCAACAGACCGCTGCCAAGAATTTGCACAGCACTTTGCAGATAAAATCACTCAGATTCGTTCCGACTTGGATGCTATAGTTGATACAGTCTCAGTGGATGTAACTTTGGCTCCTGCCTGTCCAATAATAATGGATTCTTTTCAATTTGTACAGCCTGAGGATGTGGACAGGATCCTTGGAGAGGTGAGAGCCACCACATGTCTTCTAGACCCCTGCCCTTCCTGGCTCATTAAATGCGCCAGAGAGGGACTGGCTGAGTAGGTGAAGGGAGTGATCAATGCCTCCTTACAATAAGGCAGAGTTCCAGTGTGCCTAAAGGAAGCAGTTGTAAGGCCTTTGTTGAAAAAGCCATCCCTGGATCCCTCCATAATGGATAATTATCAGCCAGTGTCCAATATCCCATTTTTGGGCAAGGTAATAGACCGTGTGGTGGCCTCCCAGCTCCAGGGATTCCTGGATGAAACAGAGTATCTAAATCCATTTCAGTCTTGTTTCAGGCCTGGTTATGGAACAGAGACAGCTTTGGTTGCCTTGGTGGACGACCTACGCAGAGAACTGGACAGGGGGAGTGTGTCCCTGTTGGTTCTGCTGGACCTCTCAGCGGCTTTCGATACCATTGACCATGGTATCCTTCTGGGCCGCCTTGCTGGGATGGGACTTGGGGGCACTGTTTTATAGTGGCTCCGTTCCTTCGCGGAGGGATGAACCCAGAAAGTGGTGCTGGGGGATTCCTGTTTGACTCCTTGGCCATTGGCCTGTGGGGTCCCTCAGGGCTCAGTTTTGTCCCCCATGCTATTTAACATCTACATGAAACCAATGGGAAAGGTTGTCCGGGGGTTTGGGATTCGGTGCCATCAGTATGCTGATGACACCCAACTCTACTTCTCCTTTCCACCTAACTCCAAGGAAGCTGTCTTGGTTTTAAACCGGTGTCTGTCATCAGTGGTGGACTGGATGAGGGTGAACAAATTGAAGCTTAATCCAGATAAGACAGAGGTGCTCCTGGTCAGTCGAAAGGCAAATCAGGCAATAGGGATTCAGCCTGTGCTGGATGGGGTTACACTCCCCCTGAAGATACAGGTTCGCAGTTTGGGTGTGCTCCTGGACTCAGCTTTAAATTTGGAGGCCCAGGTTTCTGCGGTGGCCAGGAGTGCTTTTGCACAATTAAGATTAGTGCGCCAACTGCGCCCGTTCCTTGAGCTGTCTGATCTGGCCACGGTGACACATGCCTTAGTTACATCCCATTTAGATTACTGTAATGTGCTCTACGTGGGGCTGCCTCTGAAGACTGTTTGGAAACTTCAGTTGGTGCAACGTGCTGCAGCCAGAATGTTAACTGGGGCTGGTTACAGGGACCATACGACTCCCCTGTTACAAAAGCTCCACTGGTTGCCACTCTGTTTCCGGACACAATTCAAAGTGCTGGTGATGACCTATAAACCTCTATATGGCTTAGGTCCAGGCTATCTCCCTATATGACCGTATCTCCCTATATGAGCCTGCCCGGGCCCTGAGATCCTCAGGAGAGGCCCTTCTCTCAATACCTACGTCCTCACAAGCACGACTAGTGGGGAAGCGAGATAGGGCCTTTTCGGTCGCTGCCCCGAGGCTTTGGAACTCCCTTCCTAGGGAAGCAAGAATGGCCCCCTCCTTGCAGTCCTTCTGTCGGCAAGCAAAGACTTTTTTATTTCAACAGGCCTTTGGAACTGAAAGCTGTTAAGGACAGGGCTTGAAGGGTGCTGCATTGCTGTTGCCTAATTGTATTATTTTAAACTGAGTTTGAATTATTTTAACTGTATGTATGAATGGTTTTAATACTGTAAATTGTTTAATTTGATTTTAATCTAGACTTTTGTATGTTTTTAATTATATGTGTGCTTTTATCTGGAGGCCGCTGTGAGTTCCAGTTTTGGAAAAAGGGCAGGGTAAAAATAATGATAATAAATAAAATAAATAAATAATTTGCAGCTCCTAAGATCATCATGCAAATGACAGTGGTTGAGGGGCTTCAGCTGAGCTTATTTATTTAAAATTAAATTGCACCCATCTTTAATGAATTTGCCAGAAAATGTTCCTTCCTATCCTTTCCTTAGTGCCAAAGTTCTTTATACATAATCACATTGCTCTTTTCTTAGCAGAAATGAGAATTAACTCTTCCATTAACTCTTTGGAGTCAGATCTGACCTGTAAGTGATACAAAAATGTGTAAAATGTAATCTTTTGCACTTCATACTTCATGAGTTTTCAGACAGTCAGTTCTGTGTTGTTTCAGTATCTGTTCCACCAAACCTTTCCTCATGGCAGTTAAAGTGAACTTAACGACTGGAACCATGCACACCCAAAATATTTGATGATGAAAAAAGAAAATCTTTCTGGTCACCACAGATTTTAGCAAGTTTTTAATAAATAAATAAATAAATAAACAAACAAACAAACAAACAAACAAATAAATAAATATTTACCACCACCCCACACAAAAAATTATAATGTTATAGTGTTATAGTGGTGGTTCCCAACCTTTATGAGTATGGAATCCCCTTTGTAACCTCAAACATTTTCACGACCCCTCACATGCTCATTGTTGTAATTTTAGTCTTTGTTAATTGAAAAAATACATATTGAAGTGTTAAATAATGTCACTTTTTATTCATACAAAAAACAAATATGATAATGATTATGATATTTATTACCTGCCCTTCACCACAAGGTCCCAGGGCAGTTTACAGCAATATAAACACCTTTTAACAACTTTTGAAGGAAATGAAAGGAAGGACATAAAAGTAAACCACCCATAGTGGTAAACAGAGCCTGGTTGATGCCAGGGCACTTAAGAGTCTGGTTTTAAGTGTTCCACCTGTATACAGCGATGCCTCCTCTTCAGCACTTGGCTCAGGAAGCTCCATATGACAACAATAATAATCATAATATGTCTACCAGACAGAATGGCAACAGGTGAAGCTTTCCCCATCATTGTATTTCCATACTAGAAAAAGCTAAATTTAATTTCTGTTTAATTTCTGCCTGTTACACAGCTGTTAAGGGCACAAGAGCCTTGCTCTCCCCCCAATGCCAACCTAAACCATGCAAAGTACTCAAGTTAAGAGTAAAAACAAGACTTGGGCAACTTAACATATTTTAAAATATATTTAAAATAAACCTATACAACTGTATAAAAACACACTCAAAGCCTTGATAAATAGCAACAAAAATACACTGAGCATGTGTAATTTCACATTTTTAAAACTTACTTTACCCATCTTTTTTTTGCTCAACTTACTGCCTTGGATCAGCCACTAATTAGCCTAACCTACTTCATATGGCTGCTGCTTCACTGAATTCTATAGGACTTACTTCTAAGTAGACCTGGTTAGGACCCCCCCCCAAAGTGGTACAGCTTCAAAACTTCAATATAATCTTAGTCTGGTCTGATTACTGAAATTTGATTTAATTTTTTTTAAAAAAATCCCCATTTTTTAAGCCCCATTAAATATAAAGAGACTTACTTCTGAGTATTATTTATTTATTTTTACTAGTATTTATTAGTCCCTTTTTTTCAACAACAGAACTCAAAGCAACTTACAAAAAGGAAGCAAGAACACAATAACTGAAATAGCTTGCAACAAAAGCAAACACAAAACAATTTCAAGCAAAATAATGCAAACATAGACATGTATACATTGTACTATGTTAACTACGCACTAAATTTTTAATGAGTGCCCAGGTGTTTTTTCATGGGGGGACACTCTGGGACTCCATCCTGTTACTTTTTTGGCAGGTGCCCCCCTCCTAGCCAGAGCCAAACCACTTGGATCAATCTCCCCTCACTGCCACTGACGAAAGAGGGAAGGGGAGAAGCATGGGAACTTAAGTAAGCCCAGCTGGCACCTTCTGTTCATGCACTGACTCAAGTGCTGTGCTGCTGAGCTCTCTGTGTGGCAGGAACTGACTTCCCAGCTGGAAGGAAAGGGAGGCAGAAGCGGCTGCACACACATGCAGTGCAAGCTCATAAGATGGTGGCACACAGACCAGCCATTAATTAATTTTTAAATTAATAAATAATTCTTCTCTTGGCTCTTTGCAACCCCCCCCGAATGACTTTCCAACCCCACTGGGGTCCTGATCCCCAGGACAGAAACCACTGCACTATAGCACTCTTTCTTTCAAGTGGTATTCACTAATATTTTAATATTTATATTAAATATATACAGCTGGAAAAGTATTTTAGTACTACTGAAATGATTGACTTTAAAAAATATGTAGGATGATTAAAAGGTGCTGATTATTAAGGTTATAAATCAGATTCCACCATTAAGGAATGCATGATGACCTGCAACAGATTAATTTGCCCAATATGTTATTGCCCACATCAAAACTCTGCGCTTCAAGAAAGACAGAAATGTAGTAGTAAGGGCATCTACTCTCATTCTCCTCTTCCATTCTTCTGAAAAAAAATCAGACCATCTGAGGTCTGAGAAAAGACAGAACAACAGGGATAAAAGGATATCAGTGTTTGATGACAGCATTGTATAGATGCCTCAGAAAAAATGAAAAAGCAGTTCTATACTAAATGCTTAATGTGGAAGCAACCAGAGTTATAGGTACATCCTATAGCACAATAACCCAATCATTTAGGTCTATCTCATTGCTCTACTGGAACTGAAATATTCAATGTGATGAAGACTGTATAAAGAAAACACAATAGTTTAGTATTCACGGTTTTATTTATAATACTTGTAATCTGTCCATCCACAGGGTAGCAACAGACGTCAAATATAATAAAATAGCAAAAACAGAAAAACCAATGCATAAGAACTGGTCATCAGACAAAAAGTACACAGTCCCACCAGTTAATCCAGCAAAATAAACACCAAACAGCAGTAATAGTTTAAATAGCTAATGTATTTATTAATGTATTTTATTGGATGTTGTAACTGCTGCTTTTTGTAAATTGTATTGTTTTTATTGATGTATTTTTATATTTGTGTTGTTGTTTTTTGTAAGCTGCCTTGAGGGCCTTTTGGCCAAAAGGCGGGGTAGAAACAACAACAACAACAACAACAATAAAACAGTGGAAAGCCAGCAGAGAGTTCAAGAAACTTGGCTCTGCTATAGGAAAAAACCATATCCTTGTGACCTTCCCAATTGTACTCCCGTTATCATAAGGACATGTAGAAGGGCCTCAGAAGATGTTATGTAACCTCCAGGTTTAGAGACAGTATGCCACTGAACACCAGCTACTGGAGCAGCAACAGGAGACAGACATTGCCTTTATGTCCTGCTTATGGGCTTCCCAGAGGTATCTGGTTGGTCACTGTGGAAAACAGGCTGCTGGACTAGATGGACCATTAGCCTGATCCAGCAGAGATCTTTTGTATTTAATTATGTGCATAGTATGTGGCATGGCCCATCTGATGTCACTATGGAAAATTCATTAATAAATCAATTAATCCAATTAATAAATTGTCTCTATCCTTAAAATTAGGATAATGATGTTAATGTTTATTCTGCTGCCAGCTGAGAAGATAAGGATTCCTGCAATGCAGCATGTAGCGTTTTGTAAATTTTTGCTAAACAGAGGTCTAGGAGCACAAGCAAAACAAGTGTGTTTATCACAAAAATCACAACACGAAGAAATCATCTTGGGTATTTTTCTTTCTTGGCACATATTTGATATTAAAATGTAACAGCACAGCTGACTGCCATTGTCATAATAATAACTACTTAAGTGATAACTGGGACAAGAGCAGAATACAGAAATATAAAAATAATCACTGCAGATTTTACACATGCACACACACACACACACACCAAATGACACCAAAGACTGATTTTGGCCATGTTTCTAGGTCAGGCTACACCCCTTTTCATTTTGAAGCACATGAATATTTCTGTGAAACACAAATGCTTGGTTTTGTAATTCAGTTTCTAATTGCCCTGTTTGCACTGGGAATTCATAGGGGAAGATGTTAAACATCTCAGTTTATGAAGTGAAATTAACACAAGCCTTTTACATTTGTGTTTATATGGAGACTTGAACTTTGGCTGCACAAAACCTGTGAAACCACTTTATTTGTTAATATAACTTACGTAATTGTTAGTTTTACATGGCCATGGATTGCTTCCTGTGCTGTTTGAGAAGGCTGACTGAAACAACTGTTATACATCCTTAATCAAATTTTCCTGATAGCAAAGGCTGAAGTAAGTATATTTGTTTTGCTATATATAGCTCCTGGTACCTACATAATACATGAGGATAAAAATATTTTATAAAGCTGAGGTGGATGCTTTAAAAGTACGAATTTTATTTCTATTAAATGAATGTTATGGTATACTTCACAATAAAATGACATAATAAAGTCTTGCTGGAATCAGGCACAGGTTTCTAGGTTTCCCATTTCCCTCTGTGGCTTAGCAACATTTAAAAATAGTGGTACAGATGCAAATGTCCATACCTGATGCTAAGCAGAGAACACAAATCTTATTTACAGTCTATGTGCATGCAGTGATGCATTATCACAACATAGCCCAGGAAGACATAGGGTCATTGTGTTCCATATAAGCAGCAATTCATTTCAATTACTTTGGCTGCTAATGGGAGCCGGTGTCTCTGAAACAGATGTTACCAGCTGATAGGTAGAGACTAGAAATGACATTTTTCCCTCCCAGTCATTCATATTTCTCCATTCCATATGCAGTAATAATTACTCAGATACAGCTGCTACTTGCTGGTAACCTGCACAGTCTACAGTACTCTGGATGCAAGTCTCTGTAAATTAAGCACAAAATGAGCACTGGATTTTGGTCATAGCCAACAATATAGAATATTTTTACCATTGATACTCATTCATTTTGCGTCCTTTTCCTTCCTTTATGCATTTATGCTTTTGTCCAACTAACTCTCCCCCACCCCATATAAAAGCAAAGTTTCCAAAACAACACAACAAATGAAACAATGCAACTAACAGAGCAATCAAAGTTATCATCAGCTGGCAGGAGTGGAGCCAGTGGAAGCAGAGCTGGTGGAAGGGGTGCCACATCTAGCTGCCGTTCAGGAGCTGCTGGGAGGAGAGGATGCTGGCAGCGCTGGGAAGGCATGGCACAAGAAAACAACATGCATGTTTCCTTCCGCCACCCTTTTTCCTAGCATAGTGTCTGCCACGACTGGGAGGCTGCAGGACAGAGCCAAATGGGACCGGGATATAGCATAAATCTCGCTCCCCTCAGCCCCTCCCCAACTTGCCCCCAGAATGCCCCTTTTGCGGACCTTGCACCAGCTTCCCCTGGCTTCTGTATACTGGGCTGGGCTTCTCTGGCAGATCCCTGGCTGAGTCGGGTCTGGCCAGCTGCCCCGTGGTTGTGCCACGGCTGCAACAGGAGGGACTTAATCTCAGTCATGGAACCGCCATACAGGCATACCCCGCTTTAACGTTCGCAATGGGACCGGAGAGTATACTTTAAGTGAAAATCTACTTTAAGTGAAGCATTTGTCTTCGCTTGTACTGCACGCAATCACCACTAGATGGCAGCGGCATCATGCCAATAAAATGTACGTTATTGCAAAGCGCGCGAACGTTAAGCGGGGTATGGGGACATATGGAGCATGTACGTTATAGCGAGGCAACGTTAAGTGAAGCAACGTTAAGCGGGGTATGCCTGTACTCAACTCCCTTCAGCCTGGCATATTTACCACTTGGATTGTGCCCTAAAGGGCTAACTATATTTTAAATGCAAATGCATTTTAAAAAATTGAATTAAAATTAAAAGTAGCTTTAGGAGGAAATAGTAGAGTTGTGGTGGGTCAGAATGAGTGCTTAGCAATTTCTCCACCAATTTCCTTCAACGGCATTCTAAACATGTTTGCAAAGGTAAAGAGGTATTTCAAAACATCATAACATAAGAAGACTCCTGTTAGATCCAACCAAAAGTCGATCTAACATTCTGTTTGCCACAATAGCCAGGCATATGCTTCTGGAAAGCCCACCACCAGCTAGGCATAAAGGTAGACCAATGTTTCTTTCCACGACTATTTAGGGGTATACTGTCACTGAAGATTCCGTATAGTAATCATGGCTAATAGTCATTGACAGATATATCATTCACTACTGCATCTCATGGCAATGAATCCCACAAATAATTATATGTTGTGTGAAGAAATCGTTTCTTTAGTCCATCCTGAATCTATCGCCTGTAAGTTAAATTGAGTGAAATATTCACGAATAGACAAAAAACCTTTGAGTTTAAGAATGTACCTATAGCCCACAGATATTTCTATCAAACTTTAAAAACTTTAAAAAGCAGGGAAATTGGGCAGCTATAGTGAATGCACCAAGGGAGCAGGAGACCTGACCTCCTCTCTGAGATATTGTACTGCCCTACAAATTGGTCAAAATGCAAACACAATTTGGGTTGGTCTTTCACAGTCCACCACTTCCTCTGTAGCTTGGAAGAATTTGGAAGCATGTGCCTCTGAGCATAAGGTGAGTGGTGGCAATACCTGCCATCTCCAAAGATGGAGAATTTTTGTATGTTTGTTGGCATTCTTCTTACTTTGCTTCATTCCTGTGTTACTATTGTTTCTACAGAGAATCAAATCTAGAAAATTTTATTTCTCTCATTATTCATCCTAGAAATCTGTGTCAAATTTATTTTTATTAATTTCAAAACCTTTTTATTGGTCTGTGTCATATGATGGTGAAGACAGTCTTTTGTGTTTCAAATTGGAGGTTATGTTCTATTTCTATTTTGGGTGCATTAAGAGTTGAATCTGAAACTGCGGTTTGATGTAAAATCAGACTGATTAAAATAAGTTGCTGCTTCACGAATGACTCTAGCTGTTGGAAAAAAACAGTATTAGCCTGCCCAAGATGCATGTTTTCAGCATGCTGTGTTTAAACCACTTCATTTAAGGCAAGGTTGGCACGGTCAATTAAAAACATAGAACACACCTAGAATTTTGGTAGAATATATTTCACCTCCCACTGTTTTATCTTGTGCAAATTGAGACACTCCTGGGGTCCACTGCAGACTATTCTGCAGAATACAGTGCCATTATTCCACAATTATTTTTGGAGTTTTTTTAGTGTAAATTTTGTAAAGTGTTGCTGTACTTCACATATTCACAGAAATAAAAGTAAAAGAAAATGATTTCCTATAGGAAACTTCACTAAAATTGCAAAGTAAATCAGACATATTTAAAGTGACTATCTGAACTATATCAACTGTCTTAATCAGTTTGCTTCCTCCCTGCTAAAACAAGATCAGCATAGCATGTCTTGTTTCTATTATTTGAGCAGATTGCAGGTGTTGCCACCACTCACCATATGCTCAGAGGCACATGTTACCAAATTCTTCCAAGCTACACAGGAAGTGGATTGGACTGTGAAAGACCAACTCAAGTTGTATATTTGCAGTTTGACAAATTTGTAGGCATGCCCACCCTTAGCATGAGCGGGGCCCAGGGCAAAAACATAGTTGCCCCTCCACATTCTTTCTCTCTCTATATATATATTGAGAAAGAGAGAGAGAGAGAGAGAGAGAGAGAGAGAGAGAGAGAGGTTTTATTTATGAATATATGTAATTATAATATTTACATATGAGGCTAACAACCTATTAAATACAAATATGATTACCTTCACTTCAGGGAATAGGCCGCTAGTCAACCTGTTCCATACATATCCATTTCTTCACTGGTCTCTCGACATCTGTCTTCCCTTTGTCGATATCTCCTAGATATCGCAGTCTAAACTAGATATGCTATTTTCATGCTACACTACACGAATCGTTTCTTACTAACGTAAACGACACCACATGGAACACGGTCCAGCACGCAGCCAAAGAGCGGGAGATTCAAACCTCCCACCCAGAATAAGCCGGCAAGTGCTGTAAACCCGCTGCACAGCTGATGAGCGGGCAGCAGCACAGGAAAGCCACTAAGGCACGCAGCCAAAGAGCTGGGGATTCAAACCTCCCGCCTAAAATTAGCTCACTAAGTGCCGCACACGCACTGCACAGCTGATGAGCAGGCAGGCAGGATAGGGAAAAAACCGCTCAAGCACGCAGCTGAAGAGCGGGAGATTCCCCAAGAGCGGGAAATTCAAATTTCCCACCCAAAATCAGCTTGGAAAGCAGCTGGCAAGACGGCCACTGCACAGCTGAAGAGAGAGAAAAGCACTCGCTACAGCCCAGCTTCTCTATATACGCAGATTGCCAAGCGTGGGGGCCCCCATAGCACAGGGCCGGGGGCAACTGCCCCACTTCCTGGTGCCTAGGCATGGCTCTGTTTGTAGGGCAGTACAATATCTCAGAGAGGAGGTCAGGTCTCCTGCTCCCCTGGTGCATTCACTATAGCTGCAAAATTTGCCTGCTTTTTAAAGTTTGATAGAAATATCTATGGGCTACAGGTACATTCTTAAACCGCAAGGTTTTTTGCCTATTAGTGAATTCTCTGGTTTTTAATCCGGGAGGTAAAAAATGGGATCCTGTGCAAGCTTGCTGAGAGTAGATTGATCATTTGAATGCTTATTGAGTTCAGTGGGATTTACTCCCCTGCAATCATGTTTATGATAGGTGAAACTGACCACAAGGGATGGGGAGAGGAGGGGGAGGGGGGCAGAGGGGAGGAGGAGGATGGGAGGAGAAGGACAGTTTTGATCATTTGCATGTTTATTGAGTTAAGTGGGATTTACTCCCGTGCCATCATGCTTAGGATAGGTAAAACTGACCATGGGGAGGGGGAGGGGAGGAAGAAGGAGGAGATTGGAGGGGGAGGGGGAGGGGGAGGGAAGTAGGAAGAGGGAGGGGATAGAAGGGAGGAGAAGGGAGGGTAGGTTTGATCAGTTGCATACTTGAGTTCAATGGATTTATGTGCAATCATGTTTGGAAATGGACTGCCTTCAAGTCAATCCTGACTTATGGCGACCCTATGAATAGGGTTTTCCTGGTAAACTGTATTCAGTGGTGGTTTTACCATTGCCTTCCTCTGAAGCTGAGAGGTAGTGACTGGCCCAAGGTCACCCAGTGAGCTTCATGGCTGTGTGGAGATTCAAACCCTGGTCTCCCAGGTTGTAGTCCAATACTGACTTGGGGGAGGGGCAGGGAGGATAGGAGAAGGGGGAGAAGTGGAGATTGGATGGGTGGGCACTGGGCAGAGGGGAAAACCCTTTCCTTTCCAAAAGGAAAACATTGTGAATAGTATCAATGCTTTTCAGGGTTTCCCCCACCTTTTTATTCTACAGCAGGAACATGTAGCCTCCCAACCAAATTTAAACCAAAGCTGTCCCTGGCCACATCCACACCAGGCCTTTATTTCTCTTTAGACAGTCATGGCTTCTCCCAAAGAATCCTGGGAAGCGTAGTTAGTGAAAGGTGCTGAGAGTTGCTGGAAGATGCCCTGTTCCCCTCACAGACCTTCAATCAGAGTGGCTGACTGTTAAACCACTCTGGCCACTGGACCTCTGTCAGGAGAACAGGAGTCTCCTCTCAGCACCCTTCACAAACTACACTTCCCAGGATTCTCTGAGGGAAGCCATGACTGTCTCAAGAGAAATCAAAGTCTGGTGTGGGTGTGGCCCCCTGGCAAGCCCAGCAACTATGAGTCTCGCTTTTTGAACCTTGACAGTTGGTTCTTACTGAGCATGCCCAACATTATCATTCAGTTCAATGAAACATTTCTTAAATTAATTAAAAATCAGCCAGGCATTTTTTTTAACTTTTAAACTGCAGAAGATGAAGGTCAGAGTATGGGGCAAGGTCAGTAACAGGATTACAGGTCCTGTGTGAACATGGCTGATTTTTAATGAATTTCAGTGGATTATGAGAACTCTCAGAGAAAAAAGTCCAAAAGGGCTCTGGGTTATTTTCCTCTCTCTTTGGACTTTGAACTCTATTCTCTCTGACTGTTTTGTGTATCGCCATGAAAATTAACAGGGTTGTTAAGCAAGCGTTTCTGAGTTCAGGACTATAAGTTTTGTAAGGTTTTGTTTTGAAATGAGCTTATGGGAAGCATCAGAATGGCATGGGGGTATTTTCAATTTAACATTGCGGAATGTGAAAAATCCACACTGGCTATAGTATACAGCCACTCTTGTGGCTGTATAATAAGTGCCACTCTTGAGGAACTCTATGGGGGAAAGCTATTTAGAGAGCACTTTGAGCAGAGACACAGTAAGGGTTTAGCACCCTCTTTCTCCATTGCTTACATACTCAGGTACAGCAATCCTTTAACCCTGGCTGGGCAGCAGCAAGGCATATCACAGCAGCATAGCCACCATTGTATCTACAGCCCCACCACTCATAGTGGCCAGAGGAGAAGGTGGGGGGGCAGACAAAAGCCTGTTCCATGCTATATTAGCCTGGATTTGCACCCAAAGCGAACAAGTGATGGCAATAGGGCTGGCTTGAGATTCATTGGATTCCAAACTAACTGAGCCGCTTCCTTAGAACATCCTGTTGTTGTTTTTGTGAGCTACCAGTGGGAATCCCACCTGCAGTTTTGACAGGCAGAACAAGGAGCTTCATGGTAGAAGATTGATGCTGGTTTCACGCTGTGGGTGGTGGCTGACAGAACTGTGTGGGTTTGGGTGAAGGAAGACCTCTGCCCCATCCAGCACCCTCTTCTAGCATGGCAATTTGGGAGGGTTTGGATTGCAGCCTACATTCTTACTCCACAAATAGCTTCTCTTTTTGAAAAAATGGTGCTGGGTTCTCTTACATGCATAAATATTTAAGAGCCCCATTTGAATTTTTATTGGTCAGGTTATTAAGCAGATGTGCATATTTATCTCAAGCAAAATGGAAATTCTGAAAACAAAAATAAAGTGAAAAAATGACATTTTGCCAACCCCCCAAAGAGCACAAAAATCTTTGGGATCTGTTTTCATCCTCGTGAAACCAACAAAAATAGCTGAACCAAATACTATGGTCCAGCACTATCACCATCATGGTACTGTTGCATCAGTGTGTGTGTGGATTACAAAATAAAGTCAGCCCAAAGGCATCAAAAGAGTATGTCCACTTGTCATTTCAAGAAATGGGAACTGGCAGTCTTGGGTTTCCAGTCTTGAAAGATGAGCAGGTATGTGTAGGGAGGGTGATAATATGGAAATGGCTTCTGTTGTCTTTAAGGACTCCAAGACCTACATGTTATGTTGCTTCTAAGATAATTATTTGAAATATATTTTTCACTTGCCAGGAGCACCAATGTAGCTTTTCACCATCTAAATTGTATCTCTGTGAGTGCTCCTCTTCTACAGCACTGGTGTATACTTTTTAAATAGTGAGTTAGCAGGTAATCCCACTAAGGCACATCTGTGTTTCTGCAGCAAACAGCAGTGGCTTGTGAAAGGTTGTGTGCAATGGCATCTTCCGGGGGTAGCACTGAACTCAAGATGGGGATGGGGCAGGGCAAGGTGAGGTGATAGTTGCAAGGATGGGGGAGTTTGGGGGCACTGGCAGATGCTGCCAGCCTGAAGCTTTCAACTTTGCTGACACTGCCTCCGCTTCATCCCTGTCTCAATGAATGCAGCACTGCCACCAGGAAAATGCCACTGCTTCCACTCCCCCTCCACTCATGTAGAACCAATCATAACATGCTGCATGGATTGCCTATGTGCTATCAGGCTTGATTCAAGGTATTTGTAATGGTTTACAAATGTCTCAAGACCCAAATAACTGCAGGAGTGCTCCTTCCATTACTTGCTAACTTGATCTTTAAGACTGGCCGAGGGGACTCTTATTGTGGTCCCTGCCAGGATTGGGAGGGGATGCATAGAAGGATCTTCTCTGTGGCAGGCCCTCAGCTTTGGAATAATAGAGGTATGTTTCCCATCCTCATTGTTGGTCTACAGATGTCAATTGAAGACACTTTTGTTTAATCAGCCTTCTGTAGTTTGATAATGGCATGTTTAATCCTCAGCAGCAATATTTAAATCAGTATTGTAATAATATTTATTTTTTAGTGGAAGGGCAATTTATAAATATTTTAAATAAATAAATAAATAAGGCCAATGACAATACTTAAACCAATGCTCTTCTTTGGGAAAGTTTAACTATGACCTGAAAGATGGTCAATTAAATTACAGAGACTCTGGTGCCCAAACAGGGGGTAATAAAAGACTAGACTAGAAACTGGAATTGGGACAATACTATAGGTCATTATTACCAGTGTCTGCATTCTCTTGTGCACAACAGAGACATAACATAATTTTAGTGTAGTCATTTATGAGAAAATTAGACTTGTTGATGGGTAAGCACCATTTAAAAATTAACTGAATCAGAAGGAAGCAAATGCTCTTACTTGCTAAGAACAGCACCAATAATTATTCAATGAATTTGGAAATTTAACTCCAGCAGTGAAGTATATGAGACTCCTGCTGACACTGGTCATCTGAGAAATAATGATTTATAGCTACTTAGGGCTTGCTTACTTATGTGAATACATTTTTCCACTGAGGAATCAAAACAAAATAAGTGCCCTAGCCATTTGGATGGTTCCTTCAAAGAGATGGAAAAGTAAATTGAATGCTAATGAGTGGATTTAGCACAGATGATTTACTCAGCAACTCTGAAGTGTATAACCTGCAAAAATAACAACACAGTCAAGTTAACATTGCATAGGCTATATAAAAAAGCAGGTTATAGAGGTGCATGCTATTTTGAATAAAAAAGGAAGAACAAAATTGGTAGCATATTTTTGTATTATGTACATTGGTTGTTATTCAGTGCTAGTCCTATTCAGAGTAGACCCATTGACGGTAATAGAGATTACTAACTTAGGTTCATTAATTTAAATTTCAATAGCACTAAGAAGTTGCACTAGTGCAAGAATTTCTGCTTGAGGAACAGAACTGTTCCTCCCTCTGTACACCCCCTAAATCTGTTATAGGGGTGCAGATTTTGGAAGAGCATTGGGTACAAGCAAGAAGAGGGGGGGAATTCCTGTTGCACTAGTGGTAATCCTTGCACTGATGGGATACGAAAGCAGAATATCACCCACTGCATGGAAGATCTGCTGGTTATATTATATTTACTCTGTTGTAACTTCACTCATAGTACAATATGATCTTCCTATGTCGTGACAGTTCCATGTATAAAATTTTGCAGTTAATTCTGATAAGTCCTTCCTTTCAGTATAATATTTCAAAAACTACCACTGGGTGCTTTGTAGTTTCTGGGCAGAGGTCTGACTATTGCAGTGCATAGCCGGGTAATGAAGAGGCAAGACAAGGTGAAATGTGGGTAAATCAAGGGCCATGTTTATTTAAATAAAGCCAATTAAATGCTTGATTGCATAATAAATGATCTGCAGAGACAAGTGCGGGACCTAACTCTTACCCAATCGGGCAAGGGCACCCTGCCATGGGAAAGGGGGTGGTCCAAACCCAACCCCCTCTTCCTGACCCCATCCCCGCAGGGGGGTTAGGGAGGCTTTCCTGCTCCACCCCCCCTCAGAACTGCACAACCTCTGAGTGGGTGTTACAGGTTAGCCCCAAAGGTGAGCCTTATCCTGCCGACCGGCCACACAACCTGGAAGGCAGGCCTCAGAACCCACCAATCACCTTAAAGGGTGCCTAAGGGTGGTCACCAAACCCTATCCTGTGAAATTCTCACAACTATCCACCACAGAAGAGGACAAGCCTCATCTTAGTCCCTCTTCCCTCACCTGCGAGAAATAATTATGCGCAGGGCACTCTGCAGATCAGTCAAAACCAGAACATTACCCAGGTCAGACATATGAGCACTGTCTGGCCAGTAAAGATCTGCCCTGCCACACTTCACTTGCGGATGATGTATTACCTCACCCTGCTTATCAGCAAGGGTGAGCCGGACTTTCCCATTTACCTTTTGACTAGCCTTATTCAGGCTTCTGGAATCATTCCCACCCCTCCAAATCCTCCTCTGGAGGATATCGGACCAAACAAGTCCTGGCAAGCCTGAATGATAAGGGTTTCCCGTTTAACATTCCCAGGCCATTGCCACCCAAATGTATAATCAAATCCTGTGGAGGGTGCTGCACCAATGTAGCATTAAACAGCGTTGGCAGGAGGCGTTCCGACAGCATGCCACGTCTACCCAGCCACTGAACCAGAGCGCAATGGCTGAGCCCCAACTGGGTTTCGTGCCTGAGGCCGAGGGGGGGTGGAGCAGGGCTTAAATAGCCACCCTGTGCCACCCCTTAAATGACAGGCATGCGTGGCCATGCCACACCCAAAAGGGGAGGGGTGTTGAAGCCATGCCAGGTCTTCCCCAGCATGGCTGCAAAGGCCCACCATTGCCAGAGCTCTTGGGTCTGACAATGGCGGGAATTCCACTGACTGATACAATGTCATAGCGTTCTCCATCTATTTACACCAATGCTGAGTTTTCTTTCTTTCTTTCTTTCTTTCTTTCTTTCTTTCTTTCTTTCTTTCTTTCTTTCTTTCTTTCTTTCTTTCTTTCTTTCTTTCTTTCTTTCTTTCTTTCTTTCTTTCTTTCTTTCTTTCTTTCTTTCTTTCTTTCAGGAAGTCTTGTTTTACTAGTGCCTGGTACAATATAACCCTCCTAAGAAATATCACAACTGTTCTAATAAATAACAGAAGTAATTCATTTGTCATTCAGTAGTTCACTTTCAAAAGAGAAACATGAGAATTCAGATGCATGAGAACATATGATTGGCATCATCTACTACTTCATAGCAGAATATAGTATTTCAACGTCATTAGAGTTGAAATGGTTGCAGCCACTTATTGTAAAGCAGTATTGTAATTAGACTGTGAGATCTTTGGAAATAAACTGATTTTTTTCCTTGTTGCAACTGCTGCTCCATACAGTGTGGTTCTAGCATGTGTAAAATACAGATTTTGTCATTGCTAGAAACTCTTAACTAAAGTGTAACAGATGTAGAGTCTTAGAATTATTTTCCAATACGATACAGCTCGTCCTCCTGTATTTTTAAATTAAAATAGAATAATAAGCCACATATTTTAAAACAATTTAAAAACAAAACACAAAGGTATACATATATATGTAGAAGAGTTAACAGCTAAAAAAGTACAGTAATGCCAGATGCTACCTGCAGTTGTTGTTGACTATATTTCTTTAAAAAATATGTAAATTTTAGCACACTCTATCTGTATGATGTACTTTCGCAACAATCAAATTTCTTGCATGGATCCAGCTGTGAAATTACAACCGAAAGACATCTGTCCTTTCATCTTTTATTCTGGGATTTCTGAAAGGACAAGCTATTTATGGGTCTGGTGGGGGCTTTTGCTCATGAAGATAATATTTTAGTGAATCAATCATCTATCTGCTTAAATAGCCCAATGCTTAGCTATTATGTTCCAGAATACAGAGCTGAAAGTAATTCTTCAGCTCTGTAAAAACAAAGCTCTGTGACACATAGTTCCAGTTGCTTCCAAAAGTCAGAAAAAAACTCAAGTAGTTTGTGTTTAACATGTCACAGGAAGATGATACCACTATCATCTGTTATACTTTGCTGAGGGTGGGGATGCTCTGCCACCACAGAAGCCCCTGATGTGCCCATTGAACATGGAGCACATGGTACTGCTGGAAGTGTTTCCACAAGCAGTGGCCTGGATTTTATTATTTAATTCTGTTGCACTATGCTTCAAGAGGCAAATTGCTTTAGAAGCAGTTAACATTTCACTCACTAACTCACTAAAATGTACAAAATGAAATGTACTTTACTTACTTGGATACATCAAGAATGGTTTAGAGAAACACGGGACCAAGATTGCAAAACAAAGACACCATAAAAACTTTCTGTGAACTTGCACAGACATTTAGATAGAAGAGGTAGAAAATGCAATGTTGGAACTTAAAAGGCCACAACTTTATTGAAGAACTAGATTGTAAAGCAAACTGAACTTATGAGTCGAGTGAGGAGAGGTGTCTAACATACTCAACCGCTAATTTTAACATCCAAATCTGGGCCATTGAAGTGGCACAGGCAAAGCAGCCACACATTCCTTCCCTCTTTTAAGCCCAGCCTTTTTTAAAAGAAAAAAAACACCTAATAAAAGTATTTCGGTGGCACCCATTCCCTTGCATGGAGAAGGAAGTATAAAGTAAGGCTCCCTCCATCCAGCCCCTGACAAGCCCTTTTGGTTATCTGCTAGTCTTGCTATGAACCTACCCGTTCACTTCGTTCAGAATCTAAGGCCCTCCTCCGGGTACCAACCCATCGGGAAGCCCGGAGGGTGGTTACTAGATCTAGGGCCTTTTCTGTGGTGGCCCCTGAGTTGTGGAACAGCCTCCCCGAAGAGGTACACCTGGCGCCTACACTTCTATCTTTTCGGCGCCAGGTAAAGACCATTTTATGCTCCCAGGCATTTTAATTTTCTTAACCATTTTAATCTTTTAATCCGTATTTTTTAATTTTTGTCGTATTGTGTTTTTGTAGTGTTCTTTGTTGTTTGTTTGTATATGTTTTTATGATTTTTATTATGATATATTGTATTTTATCTTGTTTGTTCACCGCCCTGAGAGCTATTCTGCTAAGGGCGGTATATAAATTGAAATAAATAAATAAATAATAAATAAACATGCTCTCAGCCATACCTGTATCCTCATTATCATAAAGTGATGAACCTCCTGAGTATCCCTCCTTACCTCTGGCATTTCTGCTTAGCTGCACTGCTCTTTGAACCCAAGGTTGTGGCAATTAACAAATCAAGTGTTAAATAAAAGAATAAACCCAATTAAACTACCCAAAGGGCCTTTTCAATGGTGGTGTTGGTGCTTCAGCTATGGGATGCCTTCCCCAGGAGGTTTGCATGGCACCTACCTGCATGTCATTTTGGCATGCACTTTAAAAAAATTATTTGCCCAGGTCTTTAATCTACATTACTTCAATCTGTGTTCAATCTCTATAACTGTTTTTATTGTCACATAATTTTTAATGCTTTTATTGTTTTTATTATTATTTAATTTTAAATGTTGTTGTGAGGTGGCCTGAGAAACTTGTTGGGAGGCCTATATATATGTATATATATATATATATATATATATATATATATATATATATATATATATATATATATATTAACATTCTGGTCACCATGCAAGTCCTGTGTCTCCTGCAGACATAACCACAAGGAAAATGGTCATATTTTGCTGCTACAGCTTACACTCTGAAGAGTCAAACTGCTTTTATTGTTGGGACTACAGGAGAGAAGATGCCAAAGTATGACCCAGTGCCTGCAGGAGGAAGGGGACCACCGGCGCCCAGGGAAGAAGGAGAGCTGTTTGCTGCTGCTGCTGTCTGTTTGCCTGCCTGCCTGCCTGCCTGCTTGCTGCTGCTGCTGCTGCTTGGCTACCACCACCACCACCCTCTCCCTGTTGGACTTCTGCTCTGCAGGGGTCACACCTTGCAGGACCAGACCCCAGGTACTCAGCCAGCTGTTGCTGATATTGTCCACCTATCCCATCCCTGGAGGGGATACAGAATTGTTTAATATGTTTTTTAATAATGTTTTTAACCCTTTTTAAGGTTGTTTTTTAAAATTGTTTTTAATGCTGTTTTGTATGAATGCATTTTAAGATCTGTTTTTATGAAGTTTTATAGTTTTGGTGCTTTGTTTCCTGCCCTGGGCTCCTGCTGGAAGGAAGGGCAGGATACAAATTAAATAAATAAAAAGACATAAGCCGGCTGGCTGAGGTGGCTCCTGCTTTGCAGGTTGCCTGGCTTTTTGCGGGTCTTGAGTCATGTGCCTGGGAGAGAGGACTCAGAGCCAAGTGGGGAGACTTGAGGGTGCCCCTATTAGTGTAGTCACAGGTAGAGGGAGATATGGCGTTGTGAGGAGAACTTGCCAGGTAAGGGGAACACGGCCCAGGCAGTTAATGGCTGTGCCTTGTTCCGGTCCTCCCCACATCCGCAGGTTGCCCTATCAGCCAGCTCTCAGACTTCTGGATGCTGCTCCTAAATGCCAGATCGGAGCATAATAAGGTATCCCTCATTCACGATTTAATTATGGATGAGGCAGCCAATCTGGCATGTATAACCAAGACCTGAGTGGGTGAGAAGGGAGGAGTCAGTCTCTCCCAGCTATGCCCACCAGGGTACCTGGTTCAGCATCAGGGTAGACCTGAGGGTTGGGGAGGGGGGTTGCTGTGGTCTATAGGAGCTCCATCTCCCTCTGCAAGCACCCTGTCCATGTGACTACTGGTCTGGAGTGTTTGTACCTTGTGTTGGGTCAGCGGGACAGACTGGGGATTCTGTTGGTGTACCACCCACCCTGCTGCCCAACAGACTCCCTAGCTGAGCTGATGGAGGTGGTCTCAGGTGTAGTGTTGAGATCCCCCAGACTGTTGGTTCTGGGGGATGTCAACATCCATGCCGAGGCCACCTTATCCAGGACGGCTCAGGATTTCATGGTCTCCATGACAACTATGGGACTCTCCCAATATGCCATTGGCCCAACACATGTAGCAGGTCATACTCTAGACTTGGTTTTTGCAACTGGACATGGAGATGATGATCTGAATGTGGGGGGCCTTACATCAGTCCCTCTGTCATGGACACATCACTGCTTGCTGAAGTTTAGACTTACAGCAGCTTGTCCCCTCTGCAAGGGTGGGGGACCTATTAAGTTGGTCCGCCCCCAGAGACTAATGGATCCAGATGCTTTCCAAAGGGCTCTGGGGAGTTTTCCGGCTGATAGGGCTGGTGCTCCTGTCAAAACCCTTGTAGAACTGTGGAATACAGAAATGACCCGGGAGGTTGACACGATTGCTCCTGAGCGCCCTCTCCTGTGTAGAGCTCGTACAGCTCCATGGTATACCCCAGAGTTGAGAGCGATGAAACAATATAGGAGACGGCTTGAGTGCAGATGGAGACGAACTCCTGGTGGATGCAATTACACACTGGTAAGTGCCTATGGTAAGCTGTATTTAGGGGCAGTGAGGGCAGCAAAAAAACCATATTTTGCTGCCACTATCAAATCATCAATCGGCCACCCCTTTATACTGCCAACATTTAAAAAAATATCACAGTGAACATAAAAATCAATAATAAAATTACATCAATAAAACAAATACAAAGTACATCATAGATCAGATCAGTAAATCAGTATAGTCAGATCACACCTCAGCTTTGTATTGAAATTATAATAAAAATGGTAAAAATATTGAAAAAGGAAAGAAGCCTGTTTGGCTAAAAGAATGGCTTATTATGTGAAGGGAATTGTAGCCCTAAGTAGAAACAAAGCAAAACATGAACCGCATGAGTAAAACCAGGAAGGCAAAGAGTAACACCGCCCTGAGAGATTTCTGCTATAGGGCGGTCTAGAAATGTAATTAAATAAATAAAAATAAAAAAATAAACAGGTTTAAGCAAGAAAGTTTTTTGCAAGATAGGATGCAATCCTTTCCCTTTATTATGAGCTTGTAGCACTATGTTTTAAAAAAGAAAAATGCTGTAATTGGGCTCATGTTTGAAATAATTATACAATGAGATATTTGTGTTTTTCATTAATAAATAAGAAAAAAAATTATTACAGGAATTAAAGGGCAGGAGTCAGTATTGTATATTAAAGTTAGAGAAATGAAATTATTTTTCTTATGAAGTGTATAGAAATGCAGTTTGATTTTGAAAATGAAATGTTTAATGTTATGTAATATAAGGTAACTTTTGACTTTTGTAGTAATTCTTCTTATATGACAATAGGTTAAAATTCATAAATTGTAAAAAATAAGTAACCAAATATTTTTTGCCATTTGATTTGCTCAAGACCCTTATACATCAATGGTTTACTCATTAATGTTTGCCCATAACCAGATGGTGTCATTCTATGGAATCAATGCCTGTCAGAACACTAATTTTGCTGTGTATGCCAAATTTCCAACTCAAATTATGTTTCACCTTAAGCATATGAACTAGAACATGCAAAAAAATTGTTGTTTAGCTTCCTCAGTTATAACCACACACCATTCAAATAGTGTACATTGTCGAAACTGTGTTAAATACTGCAGTCAGCTGAGAAGCACTCATACAGTATTACTAATCTTACTTTCAAAGGCAAAGTCAAACAAGTGCCACTTTGTTGCATTTTTTCAAACAAGGTGAAAAGGGAAAACAATATTGCAGTGCTATGCACAAAAGGGAGGTGCTCAAACCACTGGGGTCAAAATGGTCCTGGCATACATAGTGAGGATTTAAAGTAAGAATGTTGTAATGAGATTGGGAAAGTACTATAAGAGTTAAAGAACTGCAGTGGAAGGACAAGGGAAAGACACAAATATTTAATGAGCAAAGTATTGCCATTCAAATAGAAATTAAAATGGGAACTACAAAGAGAAAGTAGTTTAGTTTCAGTGCTGCTGATTAAACTACAGCAAGGCACAAACATTCAATTGTGGCTGATCCATGTGAGTTTTCATGCCTGCTTATACAAAGACTGCATTTACCTTGACATTTATAATTAATAGATTAAAGAGGTAAGAAGGACCACTCTTCCTTTGAGCCAGGAACGTTGTTGTGCTTGGGGAGGGGCGAGTTACAATGTGGAATGGTGGAACAAACAGTACAGAGACGTCTTGCAGTGTTCTATTCCAACTGTGCTAGCTCTAGGTATGTCTTTCTTTCTACCTAGCATTGCACCATGGCAGGTATGGGGAACTTCCAGCCTATGGGCCAAATGAGCTTCAGCAGGGTTACTGATTTGGCCTTGATGTCACAGGCATGGGGCAGGTAAAGATGAGGAAGGGTGCATCCGTGAACCTCATGAAAGGCTCTGTACCCCCCCAATTACCTCACAGTATCAGGGCATTGTAGGACAACAGTCACTGACATGCATTAGCCTTTGCCTTATGCCAATTCCCTACGAATTTTTTTATGGCCTGGGTACTATTATGTTCATATTCCTAGCATGTGTTTTTAAATTGTTTTTTTAAAAAAATTAAATTGTGTTTTTAAATTGTTTTTGTGTTTTAAAATTTCTATAAATGTAATAATAAATAAATAAATAAATATTCCTGCCCTTATTCCTAAACTGTTTCAATATTAAACACATAGCACCACCACTGTGTCACCTCTCTTTCTTCATTTCCACTTTGACTATTTCCATGAGAGAGAGAGAATGAGAGAGAGAATGCCTTGGGGAAACTAGTTATTAGCTCCTTGAAAAACATTCAGTTGAAAGACTGGCATAATAAACAATATTTCAAAAGTATATTATGATATAAACTGAGAGCCAGTGTGGCGTAGTGGATAAAGTGTTGGACTACAACCTGGGAGACCAGGGTTCAAATTCCCACACAACCATGAAGCTCACTGGGTGACCTTCGGCCAGTCACTGCCTCTCAGCCTCAGAGGAAAGCAATGGTAGAATCACCTCTGAATGCCACTTACCATGAAAACCCTATTCATAGGGTCACCATAAGTTGGAATCGACTTGAAGGCAGTCCATGTAATTGTCATGGCCCCGTCAGAGGACTCCTCAGATGAGGACAACTCGGGAGTAACAGCAGCAGACCCAGGAGCAGCAGGAGACACGGAGGAGCCTCCTGAGAATCCAGCTCCTTCTGCCCCTCAGCTGCAGAGCACCCCAGGGACAGCAGAGGCCCTGCAGCCAGACACAGACAGTGAACAGGATACTCCCCCCTCACCTGCAGAACGTAGACAGCAGAAGGTCAGGCAGAAGAGAGGCAGGCCTGTCTCCTTAAAGCCCAAACGCTGAGGGCTCACACCTGCTGTCCATCCTGCTCTTTATAAGGCACACCTTGGCTGCAGCTTGTTGCTGACTGCAACGTCAGGCGTGGCTTTGTGTAGACCTAGTTTCCCTGCAGCATCTCTTTGACTGACCTCCTTGGCAATTGATCCCGGACCTCCACTGACCTCGCTTCTGGACTTCTGACTCGGCAAGTACGCTTCGGATAGGCCTGGCAGATTTACAACCCGACTGCTGGCTAAGGACTTTCCTTCCCTGCCAAAGACCCAGGAATTTCCAGCCCCCCCCCCCGGACACTGCTGATGCAGTGTAGAGCTGACAGTAATGATATAAACTAACAAAGTCAGAGCTGACTTAGTCAGAAGCATTGTAAAATGAAACGACGCAAATTAGTACAAAAGGAAAATAAAGTGTGGTGGTGGTAGGGAGAAAGAACACTGGTAAAATAAGCTTGAAACTTGATCATATACTAAAAACCGAAGCTACAGACACACATTTAGAGCCAGCACATTCTCAATAGCAATTGATTTTGTTTTTAGATTGCTTGTATTTGCCACTCTTCATGACTTAGGCTAATTGATATTTTAACTACGTCTTCAATTTGTAAACATAATTTAAACAAAACTGCCAAGATGAATGCTTTACCAGCATAAAGGAGTACACATTGGGAAAGACAGTGATTAAAATCAGAATGATTTATCCCATAGCATTTTGAGATGGCATACTTTAAAGCTAGGTACAGCAATCCCTCAATATCTGCTTTGCTGATTTGCATGAACACTGTAACTGACAGCTTGTTAGCAGCTCATTAGCAGCCCTGAAAACCCCATAACAAACAAAAAACACAAACCAGCTAAATGGACAATGTTTCCAGTCATAGCCTATATCCCAAACAACTGATTCGAACACTGCAAGTAAAAAAAAAAAGTAGAACAGGCGTATTAAACAGAATTTAGGGATCCAGCTCCATATAAAAGCCCTGAGAACATAGGATATTTAAAACATTTGTTTGAAATGTAATTATATGTAGTGGAAGATCCCATTATAATGGTCTGTGTTAATATTCAGGCAATCTCCTTGCACAGAAAGATTTAACAAAACCACAGATATTCTGGAATTTCTACCATCAGTATACAAAGTGTATCAGTATGAATTCCAACATACCACATGAGAGGTGTTAATGGCATCAAAACACACAGAAAACCTATTTGTGTTTTCTGGTAAGGGAGTATTGAGCTACTGAATGTTGTCTTTACTTATCTTTGGAAGAAAGCTTTATTATAATCTCATTTCAGTTGAACAAATCTCTCCGGACTCCCTGCTGAGCAGGGCATTTAAACTTTAAAGCTGAAAGTCATTCATTTTCCTTTGATGACCGTGAAAACCTTAACTGTAGAAGCTTCATGATGTACACGGAAGCTTTTAGATATTTTCATGTGTGGAAAGCATTAAAGTATTTAGCTGCTTACTATGTTTTTCTTCAATGACTGGACATCAAAGACAGGCACTTTCACTGGTACCTTTGGTGGACTTTTCCTTGGCCAAGTAGCCTTTATGGCTTTCCATCTATAGTACTCCTTAGAATTTACACAGAAAGTAATGTGTGAAAATGTTTGCAACATAAATGTACAGGACATTTTGGTATATTTCCATTATTGAAGGGAACTCACAATTATGATGCTAGTAAAGGACTTCGCAGACTAGAGAATGTAGCTGTGTGTGCCTTCCAGTTAAAAATATATGCCTAACATAACTATGGGAAATATATACAATTAATCTTCTACAAGTATCTTGAATGAACTTCCTAAGCAATTATCAAGGAACTCACAAAAATCTTGAAAAACCTAAATGTAAATGACTGGGGGGAGGGAAAGATGGGGGAGACTTTTTAATATTCATAAACTCATGAACAAGACTTTCTTATCTCACTAATAAAAGTTTCATCTCTCAAATTCATCTAATGCCTTTTGTAAGAAGGGGCCCAGATCATAATAAGAGCTTTAAAAATGCTATCGCTGCCTTGCAGCATCATTTAACTCCTAGTGAAAATTTTGTTCAAAGTAAAAGCAAAATAATGCCTGATAGAAACAGTCAGAAAGGGACTCCTTTTTCCTGAGTTTTGCTTTAAATGTGCTACTTCATACTTTAATGGTGCAGTACAATAGTCTTAAAATGATTTATTTGAAACAAAATCATTGCAACTGTGGCTGATGTGTTTCTGAAGAAACTGTGAATTTCTGATTCATTTGTTTCAAAGCTGAAGACGTACTATGTTCAAGGATGGGGAAATATGTCTGCAACTGAAGTCAGCATAGAACAACTGAGCTTTTGTGCTAAGTCACCAAAAAGGGTTGATGGCATGTATCTACAGTGAGTTGTATCCAATTCATAGCCTGTTTGCATCAAAAGGTCTCTGCTCCAGCAGAGGTTTCCATGAATAGAAGGGGACAAAGGTAATCCCCCCCATAATCCTTTCTTCTGCAGACCCTGCCCTGCCTCCCACACTGTTCTGGAGAATCCACCAACCCTCTGGAGTGGTTTTGGAGCAGTGAAGAAGGGGCTGCAGAGGGAAGGGGAAATCAGCAGCACTCATTTCTCTCCTATTCATGAAGCCTCCACTGCTCCACTAGAGCCTTCTATGAGCAGAGGGGCACAACTGGATACAACTCAATATAAGTTATATATGCTATTTAACAGCACAAAGTGATTTTTTTTTAAAAGGAAGTTGCTGTGTTGGTAGTTAAGAAGAAGTATTGATATTTAAGGTAGCTTTCATAATGAAAATGTCTGGGTGTCATTCAACAATTAGCTTGTTTCACTTACAGATACTTGCAGATGGGGGAAGTGACAACAAATTGAGTATTTTAAAATCTGTTGTAGGAATACTCAGATGCATTGAAAATAGTAACAGAAAAGCTAGTTGCATTTTTTGCAATAGGCTGCATATACTGCACCAAGATTTACAAGTATTCTGTAAGAAAGAAAATTGTGAAGAGAGATTGCATTTACTTTTATCTTACCCAGAATAACATTATCTCTTGCAACTGAAAGGAGCAACACTATCATATAAATCTGCTTATGGGAATTGCCAGAGCTGCAAGAAGAAGCATCTCTTCTCATGCCTTCCTCACAGCAAATCAGCCAAATGCTAGCTGTTAAAGAGAGCCTCGTGATGTTTTCCTTATAGTGTAATCCCCACTGTAAACTCCTTCTTCTACAAATATCCCTCCACTTCTGTCAAAAGCAAGAACAAATTTCCTAACCAAAACTGAAAAGTCCTTGGCTTTTCAAATGACTATAAATTGCATGGCTAAGTGCATATGGCCACAGAGCTGTCACAGTTACTTTTCTTGACAATTCATCATAGCATACTAATTCTGTAATATCATTACTGCATCTCTTCTCACTGTACTGATCCAGGCAGTTAATTTAATAAACTAATAATAGATTCAGAAATGGATGCAAGGGGCCCTAGCACTTCAAATTATATTACTAGAGATACACAACAGTGAAAGCAACGTATTCACTTCTTACCATTAAATGTAACCTCCAAAAATTATACATTGTTAGTGAGATGGGATTTTATCTCTTTAAAAAACCCAACAACCTTAGAACACAATTAAACAATTTTAAAGGTAGCTTTTCCTCTCATCAATAATAAAACCAGATCAGAAAACCTCTCACCAAGCATACTTATTTCAAATATATACTAGCAATCTTAAACATCCTAAGTATGTTCCCTGATTTCAGTAAAACTTACACCCAATATAACTGCATAACCTTGCAGCCTAAAATAGGTCTCTGGATCATTTTATAATATATCACTCACTCACTCACTCACTCACTCACACACACACACACACACACACACACACACACACACACACACACACTATATAATAATCTTACTTGCAAAGAAAAATGACGGTATAGGGGGAAATACCACTCTTTAGTGGAAACCAAAAAAGTATGATTAACTGCAAGGTATACCGTTCAAATAGCGACAATTTATTTTGTTACAGTTTAATATTTTCTCCAAATGTCAATGATAACTAGAAAACATTATTCTCTATTCTCTCAGCATATTTTGTATACATAGAAAAATATCACATCTTTCATATTTTAATATATGAAAGAATAAAAACAAAATGCAAAAAATTATGAACAAATTGTGAATCTCTGAGCACCAGTTTTTACCATAGGCTCCTGAGTATATGAAATATGCTCAGTATAATATAGAAATATAATATTGCTACCCTGGGCTCCCTTTGGGAGGAAGGGAAGGATATAAATTTAATAAATAGATATAACAGTGTAGAAATATTCAGACCAATCTTTTCAAATATATACGTGAATAGGTTTCAGGGAGGAAAGAGGGGTAGTTGGGCTTGCAGAGGTTTGGCACTAGGGTATAAAGTGTTTTACTGCTTCCAGATTCTCATTTAGCAGGTGAACATTTTTAGGAATGTTTTAAATACTGTTTGCCATAACTTCTGATATCTTTTCAAAAGTACTATCTATAAGCTTTTAAGATGCTGCTTTTCATCTGGTAATTGTGAGTTCAATATTTGTTTTATATTTAGTAAGGTCCTTTGGATGATGCCTTTTTGGAAGAGAAAAGCACGCATAAACCAACCAACCAACCTAGGGCTCAGAAGAACACTTAGTGCAATACCTGAGCTACCTCAGTCCTGCAGCTCTGCCACCAGTCCCACTCCTGTTTCTCACCCTGTGCCCAAGCTTCGTCACCTCTTCGCCTCACTTGGGGTGGGGGAAGTTCTTCAGAGTGAGGCACACTGAAGGAAGTGACTCAAGAAAATGCCTGAACTGCTGCCTTGCCACCACAACTAGACATCTTAGTTATTATTCTCTGTGTGTGTGTGTGTGTGTGTGTGGTTCCTACAAAAAAGTCCCTAGGGTCACACTCAAGCCATAAATTTATTCCACTATTATTCCACTTTAAACAGTCATGGCTTTCCCCAAAGAATCCTGAGAAGGGTAGTTTGTGGAGGGTGCCTGCAGTTGTTAGTAGACTCCTATTCCTCTCACAGAGCAACAGTTCCCAGAGTGATTTACCAATCAATCCCTCTTCCCAGAGAACTCTGGGAACTGTAGGTCTGTGAGGGGAATAGGAGGATCCTAACAACTCTCAGCACCCTTCACGAGCTACAATTCCCAGGTTTCTTTGGGGGAAGCCATAGCTGTTCATTTATTTCATTTGTATACCGCCCCATAGCTGAAGCTCTCTGGGCGGTTTACAACAATTAAAAACATTAAAAACAAATATACAAATTTAAAAACACATGTTTTAAAAAAGCAATTAAAAAACACATGCTAAAATGCCTGGGAGAAGAGGAAAGTCTTGACCTGGCGCCGAAAAGATAACAGTGTTGGCACCAGGTGCACCTCATCAGAAAGATCATTCCATAATTTGGGGGCCACCACTGAGAAGGCCATCTCCCTTGTTGCTAGACTCCCAGCTTCCCTTGGAGTAGGCACCCAGAGGAGGGCCTTGGATGTTGAGCGTAGTGTACGGGTGGGTTTGTGCTGGGAGAGGCGTTCCATCAGGTATTGTGGTCCTAAGCCGTGTAAGGGTTTACAGGTTAACACCAGCAACTTGAATTGGGCTCAGAAACATACAGGCAGCCAATGCAAGCAGGCCAGAATTGGTTTTATATGTTCAAACCGTCTGGTCCCTGTTACCAATCTGGCCGCTGCATTTTGCACAAGCTGCAGTTTCCATACTGTCTTCAAAGGCAGCCCCACGTAGAGCCCATTGCAGTAATCTAACTTGGAGATTACAAGAGCATGGACAACTGAGGCCAGGTTATCCCTGTCCAGATAGGGGCGTAGCTGGGCCACCGAAGTGGGTAGAAGGCACTCCGTGCCACCGAGGCTACCTGAGCCTCAAGTGACACAAATAGTTCTAGGAGAACCCCCAAGCTACGAACCTACTCCTTCAGGGGGAGTGCAACCCCATCCAGGACAGGTTGGACATCCAACATCCGGTCAGAAGAACCACCCACTGGCAGCATCTCAGTCTTGCCTGGATTGAGCCTCATTTTTTTAGCCCTCATCCAGTCCATTGTCGCAGCCACGCACCGGTTCAGCACATTGACAGCCTCACCTGAAGAAGATGAAAAGGAGAAACAGAGCTGCGTGTCATCAGCATACAGATGGCTCCGGAGGACTGCACCGAACAGTTTCATGTAGACGTTGAACAGCATGGGGGACAGAACTGACCCCTGAAGAACCCCATACTGGAGAGTCCAGGGTGCCGAGCAATGTTTCCCAAGCACCACCTTCTGGAGTCAACCTGTCAAGTAGGAGCGGAACCACCGCCATGCAGTCCCTCCCACTCCCAACTCAGCCAATCTTCCCAGAAGGATACCATGGTCAATGGTATTGAAAGCCGCTGAAATATCAAGGAGAATCAACAGAGTTTAAAGTTGAATAATAGTGGAACAAATGTATGGTGTGAGTGTGGCCTGTATAATAAAAACAGATCAATATTAAAACCAATACACTAAAAAGTTCATTCACAAAAAAGTCATACCAAAAACCCTTCCACCCAACAAAAATATGAACCAACTGCTCCCAGAGAGGTCAAACAAGAACAGGACACCATTGGTGGCCTATATCAATACCCAAACACCCAAGAGAATAAAAATGCCTTCATCTGGGGCTGGCACTGCAAAGATGACAATTATGGTACCAGGCAAGCCTCCCTGGGGGAGAGTTTTCTACTACTGGGGGCAAGGCATTTTCCCAGGCCACCTCACTAAAGCATTTCAGTTGTATTAATACTTAGCACCTAAGTGTCTTACTTTAGTTCAGAGGAAGTCACTGCTGTCACAATTTCTAATGTAGGTTCATGTTACAGTAACCACACATTACTCAGATGTAAATTCCTCTGAATTCCATGGGGATTGCTCCCTGATAAGCACGTACAGGATTGTAACCTGGTTAGTCTTAAAGGTGTCACACAATACGGTTATCAAGGGATCCCATACATTTTCAGACCTATGGGACAAGGTTATTCCCCTCCCCCACCCTATTCACTTTTATATATATTTTTCCCCCAGAATGTGGAACAAGGTGCCCTGGGCTCCTAGTAGGAGAAAGGACAGGAAGGAAGGAAGGAAGGAAGGAAGGAAGGAAGGAAGGAAGGAAGGAAGGAAGGAAGGAAGGAAGGATGGAGATGGATGGAGATGGATGGAGATGGATGGATGGATGGAAGGAAGGAAGGAAGGAAGGAAGGAAGGAAGGAAGCAAGCGGGATAGGACCTGCGAGACGAGGGTTAAAATCAGCCATGAAGCTTACTGTGTGACCTTGAGCCAGTCACTGTCTTCTCAGCCTAATCTACCTCACAGGATGCTGTGAGGATAACATGGGGAAATGGAGGCTCATGAATGCAGCCTTGAGCTCCTTGGAGGAAAGGTGAAATTGATTTTTATACTGATAAATAAAATTTAAGTATAAATTAAATATATATATTTTTATACTGATAAATAAGGAATAATCCAAACAGTCTGCCTCAGCCAGCCTGCCCCAATTTTGAATTGGGGGAGGGGGCCTGAGTTAGGAATCATAAAAAAGCCTAAACTAAAAATATTTTTTTAAAAAGGAATCTGGGATACAAACAGAATGTTCAGAACATTGGACTTTACATGTAGGTCCTTAGCAAATCTAATATATGGCTGTCTGCTACGACAAGCTTGTCTGGTCAAGTGAGCAGGCAGGATGCAATCCATGATACTACATATAGGTTCTGCAAACTGAGTTCTCATTTGAACCATCCTCTGCACCACCCTACTTTTTGTAATATCTTTTAAAGTTTGCCAGTGTGTTTTATAGTCTTTCCATCCTCACAACTCTGTAAAGTAGATCATAGTGCAATCTGAGCAAAACAAGAAAAGAGCAGTACTAGCATCTTAAAGGCTAACACATTTTTGAGCTAAAGTCCACTTCATCAGATGCCTCATTCTTGGTAATCCATGAAAGCTTATGGAATAATACATTTGCTAACCTCTAAAGAGCTAGTGAACTGTTGTTTCATTTCTGCTGAAAGCCATGACTTCTCCTTTGACTGAAAGGATACCAGAGTAATATCAGAGCTTGGAAGATTACTTTTAAAAAGTAATAAATTACAGTTACATGGCCCAAAAAGTAGTAATTACAATTACAATTACTTTTGCTCTGAAAGTAACTGATTACTTTATTTTTTCTCAAAAGAAATCACTACAGTTACATTTCAGTTACTTTTTTAAAAAAACGCCTACAAGGTGCTGGCCTAGGCTGCTGTACATCTAAGTAGCCTAAAACAACATTAAAAATAAACACACACATACAGAGGTAGTAGAATAATTCTTTTTATCCATAAGATAGCCATGGTGGTCTCTCCGCTGGTAAGGGTGGTGGGGAGGGAGGCAGAGGCCACTACTCAGATCTTTGCACATCAAACCAAGTGCAACCCCCCCCCACTCAGACAGACAGCATAATCTCTCTCACTTAACCACCTCCCGGACCCTGCCCTGCCACCAACTAAGGGACGCTCACCCAAGCAAACATTTTCCCCTGACATGCAAAGAAGTTAAAATACTGCAAATGCAGCACAGTAGCCAGAGAGGGTGGTGGAGGCCACTTTGTGTGCCAAGTGCAAACGCACACACAGACACGTTGTCATCTTTCACCTCCACAGTTCTTTATCTCCATTCTGCTGCTGCCTCCTTCTCCTCCTTTATCCATGTTCTTGCCCTCTGGCTCCTTTTCCCCTCTACTCCATTTTTTAAAACAATTGTTTTCTCCACTCCACCCCATCTCACTCTCCACCTCCTCCCTTGTTGCCTCCTACCCACCCACAGATCATGATGATAATGAAAGTTAAAGAGGAAAGCACAAAAGCAGGACTACAGCTGAACATCAAGAAGACTAATATAACAACAACAAAAGATTTATATAACTTTAAAGTTGACGATGAAGACTTTGAACTTGTCAAGGATTATCAATACCTTGGCACAGTCATTAACCAAAATGGAGACAACAGTCAAGAAATTAGAAGAAGGCTAGGACTGAGGAGGGCAACTGTGAGAGAACTAGAAAAGGTCCTCAAATGCAAAGATGTATCACTGAACACTAAAGTCAGAATCATTCGGACCATGGTATTCCCGATCTCTATGTATGGATGTGAAAGTTGGACAGTGAAAAAGGTGGATAAGAGAAAAATCAACTCATTTGAAATGCGGTGTTGGAGGAGAGTTTTCCGCAAACCATGGACTGCGAAAAAGACAAATAATTGGGTGTCAGAACAAATTAAACCAGAACTGTCACTAGAAGCCAAAATGATGAAAGTGAGGTTATCATACTTTGGACACATCATGAGAAGACATGATTCACTAACAAAGATAATAATGCTGGGAAAAACAGAAGGGAGTAGAAAAAGAGGAAGGCCAGACAAGCGATGGATTGATTCCCAAGGAAGCCACAGACCTGAACGTACAAGATCTGAACTGCATGGTTCATGAAAGATGCTATTGGAGGCCTCTGATTCATACGGTCGCCATAAGTCGTAATGACTTGAAAGCACATAACAACAATGGTTTGCAACAGGAGTAAACATTCAGTTGTACATGGTAACACTGGAATGTAGCTCAGTCAGTGCAGATCATAATTATTGGAGGGCTCTTGTTTCTGCCTATCTGTTCGTCATCAGAAGAAGGATGCTTGATGTCTAGACCCACTGTTGTTGCCACCTTTATGGACTGCACTGTGGAATTTTGGCTAAGTATCTTCATAACTGCACTGACTTTTCCCCACCACCACCCTGATCACAAACAAGGGCTGCTAGCTGTTTCTATAACCAGTTTTGGTTCACCATGATGCTTCTGCATCTGATGCTTTACACAGGAGGAATCAAATGGGAAACACACACAACCCAAACTCAGCTGCGTTGCACCATTAATTTATCAAATTTATGTCCCACCATTCCTCCTAAAGGAGAGCAAACAACAAGTAATAAAACCATACCAACATCTTACAAATTCCAATAGAGATGCAGACTGGGATAAAGGTCTCTGCCTAAAAGGCTTAAAAGCTGTACAAGCTCTTAGGAACAAGGTTCCACCTAGAGTGTCCAATGCCTTACAAACAAATAATTTTACACAGAAAGAGTCAATTTAAATTTACCTATTCCATTCTCCCCTGCCCCTGTGCTCCTTGCTTGCATGGTGTTTGGAAGAAGCAGAGTTAAAGATAAGTGACCCAACTTTGCCAGAATGACTCATTTTTGGCCAGAGCTGTTTCAGACTCAATTCGATTAATCTGGATTTATGCACAGTGATTAAAACAGAGCACATTTCTAGACACAGGGATCATACACAGTTATGAAAAAAAATGCCTGTCAGTGTGTATGCCTCTTCCTTTCTCCCAAAGCCATAGTGTCAGGGGCTGCTGTTGCTAACCCTATGCACTTGACAGTCTCATAATTGCTCTGGGGTGACTCTTAGCTCTCACAAACAGGAACAAAACAACAAGTGACAATTCATGAGAATAATATAGCATGTGTTTATTATTTTATTTTATTGCAAAATTTCTACTTCACCTTTCCCATACAAGTCTTCAAGAAGGCTTATAAAATGCAGTGAATTTTAAAACAATGGGCGGTATCCAATTCTGGTCATATTCAGGGCAGACCTATTGAAGTTCATAGACATGAAGTTCACAGAACTTTGGTCTATTAATTTAGATGGCTCTATTCTGAGCAGGACTAGTATCAGATACAATCCCCTGACACTAAGACAACAATGCAAAAAGCAATACAGAACAAAAACTAGCAGAACCACATGGATTTTAAAAGGGAGAGGAGGTGGCAGGCGCGAGGGTGGAGGCGGCGGCAGGCGTGAGGGGGGAGGCGGCGGCAGGCACGAGGGGGGAGGCGGCGGCAGGCACGAGGGGGCGGCAGGACAAGCAGTGGGGACACACACACACACCATCATCACTCACCTCAGCTCCTCACCTCCATTTTGCTTCTGCCTTCTCCTTCATCCTTGCCCTCCGGCGCAGTCTGTCTCTCCACTTCCGCCCTCGTGCCTCCTAACACAGAGCACGAGGGAAGAGCAATGCTACACAGAAGCCCAGTGTGAGGCACATGTCTTTTGTCCACCAATCACAGGAGGAGACTTTCCCTGTTCCCCCCCCAAGTAACGTCCAAATGTAACACTGGAAATATTACCGTTGCTACTAAAAAGTAAGGAATTACTAGTCGTTCTATTACTAAGAAAATGTAATGAAGTTACCCACTTGTTACTTAAAAAAGTAATAAATTACAAGTAACTCCTTATTTGTAATGAGTTACTTCCAAGCTCTGAGTAATATAGCCAACACCACACAATGAGCCAGTGACAGAGACAAGGATTTTAAAGTTAGGTTTCCAGATCCTCTGGTGTGCTTGTTTTAAAAGGTCATAAAGACAAGGAGGCTCTTGCCAGTTGGCTTACTGAGAAGGAAAATGTAAAATATTCTACCCAGTCAAAGTGTGATGCAGCCTAAGGAGCGTTAATAGCTGGGCAGAACAGATATTTCAGAGATTTACAATGTGTCCACCATCACTCTTTCTTAATAAATATTAATCAAAAACAAGCTGCTCCAACTAGCAACCACACCCTTCTCCTGGCTAGCTACAAGAAATGTGCTTTCACATGTTTAGAGGTATTGACTTCAAGAAAACAGCTCTGAGCATGCTCGAACTGTCCTATAAACAACCATAATTAATCCAATATGAAATCTGGAATTGCCCTCATAATAAGAGAAGAGGGGGGAACCTTCACAACAAAGGCTGAAAAGCAGGCAGTTCTCCTAATGAAAATTTAGTCATATGTTTTTACTCACCAGAGACACATGGGAGTGAGCTCTTTGCCATAGCTATACTTTTGGATTAGGATTGGCTGAGAGATATAGAGACCTGATTGGCCAGAGAACAGTAGATTGACAGAAATGTTTGCAGAGCTTCTCTGAATTCAAACAGAAGTATAAAATGTGGGGGGGAAAGTGTGTAGTTTTGACATTTTGGGGAACACTTTATAAAAATTGCTTGTCATTCTCCTTGGGAGGGGTGTGCCCCAGTAGTTCCAGTCTCCACTGGTGCTGCTTTCACACATGGGGCTTATTGTGCTAGTTTAATGGATTATAATGGTAGTGCTTTTGTCCCAGTTTCTAAAATTCACACTGCAGTACTTGATATACCGGCACGTTGCGCAAATGTGTTTCACACTGCTGCAACTGGAGACACCAGGATCAGGTGAAAAAGGCAAGAAAAACAGCAAGAAAGCAAAAACTTCAAAAAAAAGAGCCAGAAAAAAGCACTGAGGAAAAGGGAAAAAAGTGGTCACTTTAAAAATACAAGCTGTTGACTGAGTGAGGAGGGCTTAAAAGACAATAGAAAAGGACTTGAAAAGCAACTTCAGCAACTATTACACACAATAAGCCTCATGTCTGAAAGCAGCCAGGGGAAACTAGCTGGAGTAAATTGAACACAGAGAAGAGAAAAAAGGCAGGTAAGACCTTTTAGATCTTTTAGCAGTTGTCCTGCTCCACAGGGGAGTGTATGGGGCAAGAAGTGAGAAAGAAAAGGACTTCCAAGGCACAGATCAGAGGACAAATTCAGAATGACAATGTAAGGAGGACTCAGCAAGGGCAAACAAAGGCTAATGAGGAACAGGAACAGGCAGGAACAAGTTAAAAATACAGAAAAATACAGAAAAGGCTATAGAGAGGAAGCTTGACAGGCTGCTAGCACACATCTCCTGCAATCTTCCAGGTTCCCAGTCTTACAAATGGATTATTGCTGGCATTATTTATCATGGAAATTAGTGCTAAACAAGGACTGCATTCCACTAGATTTCCGGAACTAGCTTGTACGTCATGTGAAAAGTCAAATATAATGTGCAAATTACTAGGTAAGAAATTGTCAGAATAACGGAATAAAGTGCAGTGTAAAAGCAGCCTGGGTAGATGACAGCAGCAGTGGCAAGAAGTCCCAATGGGTGCTACTGCCACCTCACCATCCTTGCCACTTGAGGCAAGTGCATCAATTTGCTTCATGGAAGTATGGACCAAACTGAAGAATAGAACTGTTCCTAAACAATCATTTCTTCTGGGGAAGCATCTTATTGCTACAGCCCTCACAGCAATTCCCCACCAGCAACTGCTTGGTTGGTGTAACAGGACTAATCTGTAGATGATGAATGGATCTGATGCGGATCCCAGGATTTCTGGTGGGTAACTACATGGGCCCTTCCATTACCATGCCAGAGCCTGCTGTGCAGAATGCATCTTTCCTTGTGGCTGTATGATGTCAACATCATTGAATTTATCTAGTACCCAAGAATCTTCTGTCTATGCAGTCTCTGTATCCTGCCTTTTACATACCATGACTGTTAAATACTAGCGAATGTCAAATTACAACTCACCTGCACATAATTGTGTTTTTTTGAAACATTTTGTATTGTTGTGCAATTCCCCAGCTATTTTCCCCAGTCTAAGAAAATATTTGCCTATTCATTTACATTGCTCCATCTCAATTAGTTTTGTTTACCTATAATAATGTCATAACACAGCCAAGTCTGGAGCCTGCTAGCCACTCTTTAGAAGCCATCTGGTTGAGGATTGATGCTGAGTGACCCCTGTCAACATACAGCATGACTTGAAAGAACACAAAGCATTCCAAATCCAAAGTAATCGTTTCAACCCTCTGACACAGGGTGTGATCATCCAAAAACTGGGGATAGCCAGCAGCTATGTTCTGCATTCACTTTTGTAAGATGGTCCTCCTCTCTGTCACCCAAGTAACATCATATATGACATACACTCCATACAGATACCAGATTCGCATGCTTTATCTTCTGAAGTGCAAGATTTACATAAATTCTGTGTCTGTATAATAAATATTATCTGTAGGACAGCAGAGGGGCAGATGCCTATTTTTCAACCATCCGCTGTTCCTGCTTGGAAAAGTTTTGACCTAAGCCATCATTATCCTGAGTTATAGCCAACTAAGTCTTACTCACAGTAGACACATTGAAATTAATGGATTTGAGTTAGTAATGTTCATTAATTTCAATGGGTCTACTCTGCGTAGGACAACCTCTTTAGTCCAGTAACACTGCTTATAGTAAGTCCAATAAAAGATGGCCACTTTTGAAGCAATGCCCCAGTTTAAGATTTGTAATCTGACTTTTTCATCAATATACAACAGTTTTGTCCATTACTGAGATATCTTAAAGGGTAAGTATGAGTGCTATACATTGTATGCTTAAATCAATGTACTGTCAAGCAGTTATGCCACCTAATGTGTTTTTAAGCCATCTGCTACAGAAATCAGTGATTCTTATTTGATATTCAAGTGTTATGTTCAGCCAAATAAATTTAAAAGTAGTCTCTTGTTTTGATAGTTATATATTAACCACATTCTGCAAGTTTAATGCATTTAGGTTAAATCAGATTGAATTCACTAATATGCAAAAAAAACACACAAAACCATGTGGTTTAAGAACGTACCTATAGCCAACAGATATTTCTATCAAACTTTAAAAAGCAGGGAAATTGGACAGCTATAGTGAATGCATCAGGGGAACAGGAGACCTGACCTCTTTGAGATATTGTACTGCCCTACAAATTGGTCAAAATGCAAACACAATTTGGGTTAGTCTTTCACAGTCCAATCCTCTTCCTGTGTAGCTTGGAAGAATTTGGTAACATGTGCCTCTGAGCATATGGTGAGTGGTGGCAACACCTGCAATCAGCCCAAATAACAGAAAGACATGTGCTGTGCTGATCTTGTTTTGGCAGGGAGGAAGCAACAGAATTAAGACAGTTGATAAAGTTCAGATAGTCACTTTAAGTATGTTTGATTTCCTGCCTGTTAGTGAATTCTTCTGCTTTTTAATCCGGGAGATAAGAAATGGGATCCTGTGCAAGTTTGCTGAGAATGGATTGATCATTTGCATGCTTATTAAGTTCAATGGGATTTACTTCCCTGCAACCATGCTTAGGATGGGTGAAACTGACCACGGAGGGGATGGGGAGGGGAAGAGGAGAAAGGGCAGAAGGGAGGAGGGGGACGGGAGCAGGCAGGAGGGGGAGGGCAGGTTTGATTACTTTCATGCTTATTTTCAGTGGGATTTACTCCAGTGCACTCATGCGTAGGATAGGTGAAACTGACCATGGGGGAGGAAGAAGGAGGGAGGACTGAAGTGGCCAGGAGAGGAAGAAGGAAGGAAGGAGAGGAGAGGGGAAGGAAGGGAGAGTAAGGAGAAAGGGGGAAGGAGAGGAGGGTTGGGAAAGGCAGGCCTGATCATTTGAATGCTTATTGAGTTCAATGGGATTTACTCCTGTGCAATCATGCTTAGAATATGTAAAATGGATCATGGAGGAGGGGGAGGGGACAAGAGAGGGAAGGAGGGGGAGGGAATTGGAAGGGGGAGGCAAAGAAGGGGGAGGGCAGGGGCAAAAGGGAGGGGATAGGAGGGAGGAGGAGGGGAGGGCAGGTTTGATCATTTGCATGCTTTTTGAGTTCAGTGGGATTTACTCCTGTGAAATCATGCTTAGGACAGGTGAAACTGACCTGGGGAAGGGGGAGGGGAGAGGAAAGGAGGAAGGGGAGGGGTAGGGAGGATGATGGAGGGGAGAGGGAGGGGAGGGGATTCGGTGGGTGGGCACTGGGCAAGAGGAAAGCCCAAAAGGAAAGCAGCCAGATTGGTAACAGGGACCAGATGGTTCAAACATATAAAACCGATTCTGGCCTGCTTGCATTGGCTGCCGGTATGTTTCCAAGCTCAATTCAAGGTGCTGGTTTTAACCTATAAAACCTTACATGGCTTAGGACCACAATAGCTGACAGAACGCCTCTTCCAACATGAACCCACCCATACACTACGCTCAACATCAAAGGCCCTCCTCCGGGTGCCTACTCCGAGGGAATCTGGGAACAAGGGAGAGGGCCTTCTTAGTGGTGGCCCCCAAATTATGGAATCATTACTTTGATGAGGTGCACCTGGTGCCAACACTGTTATCTTTTTGGTACCAGGTCAAGACTTTCCTCTTCTCCCAGACATTTTAGCATGTTCTTTTAAATTGCTTTTTAAAAATGTGTTTTTAAATTTATATATTTGTTTTTAATGTTTTTAATTGTTGTAAACCACCCAGAGAGCTTCGGCTATGGGGTGGTATACAAATGCAATAAATAAATAAATAAATAAACAAAGCTAACTGTTTTTCAGGGTTTCCCCGCCATTTTATTTTATAGCAGGCACATGTAGTCTTCCACCCAAATTTAAACGAAAGCTGTCACTGGCCACATCCACACCAGACCTTTATTTCACTTTAGACAGTCATGGCTTTCCCACAAGAATCCTGGGAAGTGGAGTTTTTTTCTAGGAGAGACCTTGTTCCCCTCACAGAGCTACATTCTCCAGAAGAGGGGCTGACTGTTAAACCACTGGAGCCATGTCAGAGGGGTAGGAGTCTCCTGACAACTCTCAGCACCCTTCACAAACTACATTTCCGAGGATTCTTTGGGGGAAGCCATGACTGTCTAAAGTGAAACAAATGTCTGGTATGGGTGTGGCCACCTGATTAAATAAGCCAAACAGCTGTGAGTGTGGCTTTTAGTACACTGACTGTTGTTACTGAGCATGCTCGACACTAATAGACTTCAATGTTAAATTTCTTAAATTAATTAAAAATCAGCCATGCATTTTTTTAACTTTTAAACTGCGGAAGATGAAGGTCAAAGATGAAGGTCATAGTATGGGGAAGGTCACTAATAGGAGTACAGGTACTCTGAATATGGCTGTTTTTTAATTAATTTCAACAAATTATGAGAACACTAACAGAAAAAAGTCCAAGGGTCGTTTTTCCCTCTTGTTTTGCACTTTGAACTCTCGATTCTCTGACTGTTTTGTGTATTGCCATGAAAACTTACAGGGTTGTTAAGCAAGCATTTCTGAGTTCAGGACCATAGGTTTTGTAAGGTTTTGTTTTGAAATGAGATTATAGGAAGCATCAGAATGGCATGGGGTATTTTCAATTTAACATTATAGAATGTGAAAAATCCATGCTGGCTATAGTATGCAGCCACTCTTGTGGCTGTGTGATAATCTACACTTCCTCCATAAATCATACTTAATTCTAGCATTTAGTTTTTATTGTCCAGCTTAGAGTAGTAAGGGGAGTGGGGTTAACATTTCAAGAACCAACTCTTCCAGAGAAGTCTGAGAAAGTTGCATCTACTTCAGCTATAACAAAAGAGGTTTCAGAAAATTAAGTCCAGGCTTCTCCTAAGAAACTGATTTGAAACAAATAAGGAGGTTTAACATGCATCAAACTAAAGAAATATCATATTAGTGGATATATACTGTAACTGAGCCTTGCTGTTTAAACAATCTTATATCTAAGAAATGAAGTATTTTACAGGTTATATTATTCCACTATATATATATTTAATTTGTCCAACAAAATGAGCAGGAGATATTTCCCCACTGTATTGAAATAGTTCAGCAGTGTACAAGAAAGGGTTATTCTCAAGCATACATAATAGCTCAGACTTGGCTGCAATTATATTAATGACATTAAAGTTTCCATAGTAAAATCCAGTTTGTCTTTGATGTGAATTTCATCTTGGCACCAAGAATATCAGAATATACTAACAAAACAGTCATTTGATTAGGGATATGCTATTAGTTCTTTAAGTGATTATGCATGTTTCTCAGAATAGGGGTGCAGTAATCTATATAAGAATAAAAGCATTGCCGCTGGAATTATGGCCTCTCTCTCTCTCCCGCTCCCCCTCCCCATAATTCAAACATTCAGTAGCCTAACATAGTCCCTCCTTCTCCAAAATGAAAATGAAAGAATATAGTGGAGATATTCCTAGGCCAAATTCGTAAGTATTGTTTTAGGCCAACCTGCATTTTAGTCAGCATGGCTTATGTAAAACTTTCATAGGGAAAATATTATTTATTTATTTATTTATTTATTATTTTTAAAACTTATATACCGCCCGACTAGCAATAGCTCTCTGGGCGGTGAACATAAATACAATAAAATACAGGAAAATACAAAAGCATCACAATCTAAAATCAAATTTCACAATCTAAAAACTACATAACTAAGATCAAATTACAAACTTTACCATCATTAACAAAAAATTAAAATGCCTCGGAGAAGAGAAAGGTTTTAACTTGGCGCCGAAAGGATGATAGGGTCGGCGCCAAGCGCACCTCCTCGGGGAGACTATTCCATAGTTCGGGGGCCACCACTGAGAAGGCCCTTGATCTTGTCACCACCCTCAGGGCCTCCCTATGAGTCGGGACCCGGAGGAGGGCCTTCGTAGCAGACCGTAGTGTACGAGCTGGTTCATAACGGGAGAGGCGTTCCGACAGATATCATGGTCCCCCGCCGTATAAGGCTTTGTAGGTTAATACCAACACTTTGAATCTGGCCCGGAAGCATATTGGAAGCCAGTGCAAGCGGGCCAGAACAGGTGTTATATGGTCTGATCGCTTCGTTCTTGTTAGCAGTCTGGCCACCGCATTTTGCACCAGCTGTAGCTTCCGAACCGTCTTCAGAGGTAGCCCTATGTAGAGCGCATTACAGTAATCCAAACGTGAGGTTACCAGAGCATGTACTACTGATGTAAGATCCTCCTTAGTCAGGTAGGGACATTAATCATCATGTCTCACCACCTACAGTTTTCTCTTGTGATTACTCTACAGACAAATAGCATGTCATATGGTAAAAGTGTGGCTGGATTGTATCGCTTGAAATAGATGGGGAACTCTATGAGATAGCTTCCCATAGGCAGGGGAGGAAATATATGCATAAAAATCTGGCATGTTATTAATTTATTTATTATGTTTTTATCCAACCTTTACTCCAAGGAGCTCAAAGTGGTGAACATGGTTCTCCCCTCTCCATTTTATCCTCACTACAGCCCTGTGTGGTAGATTAGACTGAGAGATGGTAACTAGCCCAAGTTCACCCAGTGAGCTTCATGGCTGAGTTGAGATTTGAACCCTGGTCTCCCAAATCATAGTCCACACGCACCATCACACCACACGGGCTCTCTATGGAGAAGGCTTGCGTAGAACTCTTCTTCCTGACATTCCCCAACTTCAGTCTGAAGTAGTATAGTCCAAGAACAGTTTTATTATTTGATAAATTGTTTTTTTAGAGCTACTCAACTTTAACCTTATTATTCCCTTTGAGCCTACCCTTCTGCCTCCTTCTATATCTGTGTACACTATACTTTTTTCTTGATAACAATATAACTGTCAATGCAATCCTTCTATGTATATATAAACTGAATGACACATGTATGTTAGGGCATATAATTATTACTAAAGTATTATGTACATCACATCAGAAGAATCATGTAAAGCCCACCCGACCCCAAAATCTTTCCTCTGATATTGATGTGGGCCTTACTCTTAGTATGAAATCTCAATCCTTCCATATAGTTTCAGCATTCCTAAGATACTACAGTTGTATGGGCGCATACATAGAATCACAAGGGAGCAATACCAATACCATGCTTTGGCTCTTCAACAGACATTACACAAACTCACGGACGATAGCTAAACAAAACTGCCATGTTCAGATATAGCATACCTTTGAGAAGCAGATGTCTATGGAAACCAGAAAGGGATGCCCATCACCTTGATACCTTGCCTGTGAGCTTCTAAAGAATCTGGTTGGCTGTTTCAGAAACAATGAAGAAGCATGTGGATCAAGGTCTGATCCATCAAGGGAACTGTTATGGCCATTCCTAGTGATGAAGCCAAATTAAGTCTTCCATGTATAAAGTTATTTGTTTAAGTACTAGCTATTTTCTCATCTAATTTTTTAAAGGAAGGAAAAAGGAACTGTATACCAATTATATGAATTAACTACCTACACAGATGCTTGATGAGTGCAAGATGTTTTTTTGCAGTAGGTGTACTTGTTGGAGAACAAATTAGTGTTTCACTGATGCACTTATAATCCTGTTATCATATCCACAACTGAAAGATGATTAACATACATTCCTCAGAGAACTTATCTGGAAATAATTTTAGATTTATTTTATGCAGAACTAAGGAAGCTGCCAGTCAATTAGATCTTCAAGCACATTGAATTCCACTGAGAGAAACTATAGCTAACTATAAACTATTCATCTAAATTCATTTAGGAGTGGCTATGTACAAGTTTGTTGCTGCATTTGAGTAATAATGTATCACATATTTAGCACCTTCCAAAAGATTTCAATTGTGTAGGAGGAAACAAGAAAAATGTCAAATATATGCTGAAAGAATGACAAATTTTAAGTCCATACCTCAGAACAAAACAAGTAAAGTTACTGAACATATGGCTCCTTAAATTTAATAGTCCCTTTCCAAAATGATTCTGACTACCACATTTTGAAAAAATACATTTTTTAAAAAAATCACCATTGAACCATCTGTCTCTGCAAATGAAAAGAAGTTGAAGACTTCTGATTGCTATTTTCCTAATCAAGATCGTTTAATATATTTCTAATATGTTGATTAACTAGATCTGACAATACATATTGGAGTTATTTATAAACATGTTCAAATAACTAGCCACATACATCTTTAAATTCCACACTCTACAAAAATAGCAAAGAAACGGGGTAATTCCTATGGTTCTAAGAATCTAAGTAATCACAGTGCCATACTAGAACTCGTGGACATTCAAAGAAGCTGGATGTTGGAAGATTCAGGACAGACAAAAGGAAGTACTTCTTTACTCAGCGCATAGTTAAACTATGGAATTTGCTCCCACAAGATGCAGTAATGGCCACCAGCTTGGATGGCTTTAAAAGAAGATTAGACAAATTCATGGAGGACAGGACTATCAATGGCTACTAGCCATAATGGCTGTGCTCTGCCACCCTAGTCAGAGGCAGCATTCTTCTGAAAACCAGTTGCCGGAAGCCTCAGGAGGGGAGAGTGTTCTTGCACTCGGGTCCTGCTTGCTGGCTTCCCCCAGGCACCTGGTTGGCCACTGTGAGAACAGGATGCTGGACTAGATGGGCCACTGGCCTGATCCAGCAGGCTCTTCTTATGTTCTTATGTTCATTGTTTTAAATACTGTTTTGCCTTTTTTTAAAAAAAGGGAGATTTGAAATATATATATTTTATATATATTTCAGTGAATGCCTGAATGTGGAGACTGTTCAGTCACAAGGAAACTTGACAATTCCACCTGCATCTGATGTTTGAGCAAAATTACAGAGACAGATGAGAGCAACACAGAAAGGGCCAAACTATACATGACACTAAACATGACACTTAGAAGCATGCCAGGTTATTTCATAGTAGGCAGGCCCGCCAGTTTTCATTGGGACTGAATGTTTCCCTAGGTCAGGAAAGTTGGAGCTTCAAAGAGAGCTGATGCTTTAGCAATACAGCAGCTCAGACTGGGAGCTTATAGAGGAGCTGGAGGCTCCACCCCTTCCTCACTCTCAGCCAGGCCCTCATCTCGGCAAGTGCTTTCTTTCCAGCTCCTCCTGAGCAGTTTCATCCGCACCTGGCTAGGCAGTTTTGTGAGAGCCCTGAAATCCTGCCTGGCTTGCTCTGTTTTCTGCTCCTGTGGCCCTAGGAGAGATGAGGGCAGGGGTGTAGTCGTCTGGGACCTCAGGGGGTCTTTGACACCTTACTTTTTTGGGAGCAGGGTCCCAGTAGGATTCCTATGTCTCCAACATCCTATGAGCCAATCAGCATGAAAAGGGAGTATGTTAGCCACTGAGAATAGTCTAATGTGTTTCCTTGTCCTTTTGGGCTGATTGGAGCCAATCAGAGTGAAAGGAGATGAGTCAGCCACCGAGAAGGCTTTTCTCAGCAGCTAACACTCTCCCCTTTTGTGCCTGTTGGCTCCCAGGCGTATTTGTTGTTGGGAGAGAAGGCATTAACAAGGATCTCATTCTCAACCCAGCAGCAAAAAAAAAAAAAAAAAGGATGGGAGAGGGTGTGGCTGCGACTATCATGAAGGGACCCTGCACTTCTGAATTTACCACTACACTACTGGATGAGGGAGGGTCCAGGATGTGGCCAGGAACTCAGATAGTTCATGTAGGGATCTACAGCCTTGGAGCAGAAACATCCAGATCCAATGGCTCGAGTCACTGGCAGTGTGGAGACTGCTAGAAGGTTCTACTCCCACTACTACTTCTGTGAGACCTTGAGAATGAGGTCTGGACAGGGCTGCATCATACAACTGAAGCATGTGGGGAAGGGAGATCTAACACTTTCCTCTACAGCTGTGCTACAGATGGAAATATATATATATATTCCATTGACAGCAATGGGGCAGCCACCTCTTTATTTTTATTTATTTATTTATAAACATATTTGTATACCTTTATTTCATTTCAAAAAACATCAAAGTGGTTTATAACAAACAAAACTCATTTAATAAAAACCATTAAAAATACAGCAGAAACAAAGTCAACTATTGCAAATAGTCATCTTGTTAACTGCTTGCATAAGCCTGGTGGAACAGAAAGGTTTTCAACAGCTGTTTAAAGGTTAAAACAGAAGATGCTTGCTGAATTTCTGTTGGCAGAACATTCCAGAGAATTGGACCAATAACACTGATTTTGTGTCAGTGTTAAATGAGCTTTGCAAACTCAGGGGCCAACTAATGTTGCTCCTGCAGATGATCTCAGTGATTGAGCTGGGATGTAAGGGTTCAGGTGGTCCTTAAGATACCCTGGACCTAAGTTACTCAGGGCTTTGTAAATTAATACCTTGAACCTGGCTCGGTAATAGATGGGCAACCAGTGCAGATCTTTTAATAGTAGTGTCACATGTTGTTGGCTATATGCACCCATCATCAATCTGGCTGCTGTGTTTTGCTGCAACTGGAACTTCTGAACCAGGCCCAAGGGCAGCCCCACATACAATGCATTGCAGTAATCCAGCATCAAGATTACCAACTCATGGGCTACAGTGGTCAGCCTATCCCTGTCCAGAAACAGCTGCAGCTGCTGAACCAGACAAAACTGGTAAGAGGCACTCATAGCCATAGAGGATATTTGCGTCCCTAGTGAAAAAAATGAAACAAGGAAAACCCCTAAGCCTCGGACTTTTTCCTTCAGTGGGAGCTCTACCCTGTTCAGAACAGGTAACTTGCCTATCTTCTGGACATGGGAACCACTTACTCAAAGAGCCTCCATCTTCCAAGGATTCAAGCACAGTTTATTGGCCTTCATCCAGTTCACTACAACATGCAGACACTGATCCAGAGTGTTCATAGCCTCTCCTGATCCAGATGTTATGGAGAAATAGAGCTTTGTGTCATCAACATACTGATGACACCTTGCTCTGAAACTCCTAATGACCGCTCCCACTGGCTTCATATAGATGTTAAATAGCACTGGGAAGAAAATATTACGCTGCGGAACAAGTGCCAGGGTGTTGAGGAACACTTACCAAGACACAGCTCTGAAGATAAGAGTGGAACTACTGTAATACCCATCCCACTGAGTCGGTCCAGGAGGATACCATGGTCAATGATATCAAAGGCCACTGAAAAATGAAGAATAAGTGACAGGGTGGCATTCCCCCATCTCTCTCATGACAAAAGTCATCCACCGGGTGACCAAGGCTGACTCTGTTATGAAACTGGGTCTGAATCCAGGTTTTAATGGATCTAGATCATCTCATCCAGGAATACTTGCAGTAGCTCTACAACCACATTCTCCACCACCTTTGCCAAGATATTTTCCTAACAATGCTCCTGGAACAACACTATATTATGGAATAATGTAATTCCCATTGGGCAATTCTCCTATCAATAAGGAATGCCACTGACTGTTGAAGCAACAGGGAAGTTGTTTTTTTAAAAAAGTAAAAGCTAGATTGTGAATTCCACTGCCATGTTATTTAACATGGTATGCCAACCCCACCAATTATTAAAATTTATCCTATCCAAAAAGTCATCAAAATCTCCCTACACTTTTACAGGAGAAAAATGGACCCATAAAACGGGGTGTCATTTCTGCATGGAATGACATTCCAATATAGCAAGTTAGTTGGGATACAGAGAACATTGTATGCTGCATGAAGTTATATCTGGAGCAAAGTAAAGGGGTATTACACATATACACACAAAACCCAAGTACATTAAGCATTAATACACCCCAAAGCAGGTACAAGCACTTCACATATCATCATTGTGTGCTCTATGATCTTGCTTTTAAGAAAGAACAAATTTTCAAGTACATTATGGTTTCACTTGAATTAATAGCAACTGAAATGAACCCATTAAATGCAATCAATCTCTCATGACAATCGTGATATATTATTATCAAGAGTCACTTCCTGAACTTCATTTTGATTGATATTCTAAATGAAATGCATATTGTGAAAATGTGTACAGGCCATGTCAATACTTTCATGCATCATTTTAAGAAGCAATGACAGCAAACACTTTTCTATAAGCCTCACTCTTAGTGCTCATTAATGATCATTAATGAACACTAAGTGGTCAACTTCAACTAAAATAGTAATATCACAGAATCATACAGCTGGATAGGACCAAAGCTCACCTTGTCTAAGCTGTCCCCAAAGTGAGGACTATCAGTCATTCAATTAGGTAATTTTATCTGCACTATAATTGTTTACTTCAAATACAAGAAGAGGCAGAACAAAGCCCATCTAACTGCATATGCCAAAATAATATTGTATTGAGTGGAGTTCAGTCTTACACTTGGTTTTTAGCTGTGGAAGTTCCTCATGCCTCAGAACGAGGAAGAGAAAAGTCCATAGCCGGAGTTTCCCTGATGGAATGGAGTGCTCTTGGATCTTGACTCCCTCTTCCTCGTGTAGGTCTTTGGGGGAACTAATGGCCTCAGAATCCTCTGATACAGCATGTGAAGTACCATGGTAGACTGCAGGAAAAAAGGAGTATTGGCTCTCCCCCAATTTTGTGGATACAAGCTCCTTCCTCAAACTCTTTCATGAATGCAGAGATGCCTTCCATCCATGGAAGGCATCCCACCCGCTAATTTCTATTGGAATGAAGTAAAGCCAGCTTTTTCTGGATTATGCCCAATATTAGCAAGAGCTATGCAAGTAATATTGCCTTAATATTGCATACAAGTAAAGTAATGCTCAAGATTCTACAACAACATTGCTTACAATATATGGAACGAGAAGTGCCAGATGTCCAAGCTGTATTTAGAAAGGGAAGAGGTACGAGAGATCGTTTCGCAAACATGTTGGATAATGGAACGGACCAAGGAATTTCAGAAGGAAATCACCCCATGCTTTATAGATTACAGCAAAGCCTTTGACTGTGTAGATCATGAAAAACTATGGAATGCTTTAAAAGAAGTGGGGGTGCCACAGCATCTGATTGTCCTAATGTACAACCTATACTCTGCACAAGAGGCTACTGTAAGGACAGAATATGGAAAAACCTATTGGTTCCCAATTGGAAAGGTTGTGAGACAGAAGTGTATTTTATCACCCTATTTGTTTAATCTATACACAGAACATATACAGAAAGCGGGATTGGACCAAGATGAAGAGAGTGTGAAAATTGGAGCTAGAAATATCAATGATTTAAGATATGCAGACGATACCATACTGCTAGCAGAAACCAGTAATGATTTGAAACGAATGCTGATGAAAGTTAAAGAGGAAAGCACAAAAACAAGACTACAGCTGAATGTCAAGAAGACTAAAGTAATGACAACAGAAGATAACTTTAAAGTTAACAGTGAGGACATTGAACTTGTCAAGGATTATCAATACTTTGGCACAGTCATTAACCAAAATGGAGACTATAAGAAATCAGAAGAAGGCTAGGACTAGGGAGAGCAGATATGAGAGAACTAGAAAAGGTTCTCAAATGCAAAGATGTATCACTGAACACTAAATTTAGGATCATTCAGGCCATGGTTTCCCCGATCTCTATGTATAGATGTGAAAGTTAGACAGTGAAAAAAGTGGATAAGAGAAAAATCAACTCATTTGAAATGTGGTATTGGAGGAGAGCTTTGCGCATACCATGGACTGCAAAAAAAGACCAATAATTGGGTGTTAGAACAAATTAAACCAGAACTGTCACTAGAAGCTAAAATGATGAAACTGAGGTTATCATACTTTGGACACATCAGGAGAAGACATGATTCACTAGAAAAGACAATAATGCTGGAAAAAACAGAAAGGAGTAGAAAAGAGGAAGAACAAATAAGAGATGGACTGATTCCATAAAGGAAGACACAGACCTGAACTTACAAGATCTGAACAGGGTGGTTTATAACATATGCTATTGGTAGTTGCTGATTCATACGGTCGCCATAAGTCGTAATCGACTTGAAGGCATATAACAACAACAAAAGGACAAACCAAGCAAAACCTAGGCTACAATCCTAATCCTACTTACCTGGGAGCAAATCTCAATGAATTACATCTGAGTAGACACTGTTGGAATTGTAGACTCAAGCCATTACTAACTGTAGCTAGATTTGGGTCTGAAAAGGTAAGATAAAAAGTTAAATCCAGACTATTCAATGATTAGCTGAATAGAAATACTATTGGTAATATTTTGAAAAAATCTGGAACCATCAAAGCCTCTATAATACCCATATAGTTTTTGTCCCTGCTCTTTATGCTGGCAAATCTGCCAAGGAAATGTGGTATCTTAAACACCAAGTGAAAAACTGTATCCTGTAATAATGGACCACACAGTTTTGCACTGTTCTTCATCCAAAACCCAATAATATAGAGTGCGTTCACAAGAGGCATTCACTTTTGTGAACATTTTGGCGGGGGGGGGAGGGATTTCTATTGCAATTTGAATTAGTTTGGGCCATAAAGATCAAAACCTATATTCAGTAGGCTCCCTTCTGCTTTTTATATCCTTTAACAACATTCAGAAGTAACACATTAGAAACTACGAATGGAATCCAATGCACATGAAAACTTGCCTGAATTTGGTGGGATTTACTTCTGAGTAATGTACATAAAATTGGGCTATAAGCAGCACATTAGATGACCTTAGCATTTCTTGCAAAACTGCCCTTAGATTTCTAATGTTTAGGACAACATGCCACAGTAACTCAGTACAGAAGGATCTCTTTCAGCATTTTTGCAATCTATTGATATTAAGAAGTTTTCCTCATTATACAAGAAAATTAAAGGTACATGTTTATGAAATTTAAGGAAATGTGCCTGTATATAATTAGCTGAAACCTTGCATTCTGGCTGCAAATTAGCTTTCTGTCTTTCTTGCTTTTGTTGGCAGACTTCGTGGATTTTTTATTGTACATTTGTTTAAATTGATTGCTGGCATGCACCTATCTTCTAAAGGAAATTTAAGCAAGAAAGCTAATTCTTATTAAACATACTCCAACTTGGTTTTGTCGCTAACAACTGAAGACAAAATAACTTTGGCTGCAGTACTAAACTGATTTTCTCTGATGCAGTCTCATTGGCATTGTTGGGATTAATCTGAAATAAATGAGACATGAATTGTGGTCTTTGTTTAATAAATGATTATGTATACAAACAATGCTCTTAATCAGGAACAAATTCAGGAAGCACTCTACAAGATCAGAAAACACACAGAAGCAGGTTGGTAGTTGACAATAGGTGACATCAAAAAGAGCCTCATGGGAAGTTTGTGTGTCTGCAGTTAGAGGTCAGAAGCATTCCTTCTTCCTGAAGACACTTCCCCTTTAAAAATAGGCATTCCCAAATATCCGAAATATCAACCCCTATTTCAGTGGCCAATTTTTGCTCCACATCACATATTTGAACAGAATTTTTTTGTGTTCAGTTCTAGAGATCACCAATCACATTCAAGATATAGACTGATAGATGAAATAATTTCTTTTGGACTCCATGAATACATAAGGGAGTCTGTTCAGATGCTTATGATGCTTCTAGAACCAACCTTTAACTCTCATGCTTCCTTTTATTACAGATAGATGGTAGTAAACACAAACAGAGGCTCCCCTCCGAACAAGTTTGCTCTCTTACCCACAATGAAAGGAGAATAAAAGGAGTGGGAGGGAGTTGGGGCATAGTCTGCTACCTATCTCACAAGAGGTATATGCATGACGTGTGGCATGGAGGGGTGGAGCACCAGGGGCTTATTTAAGCCCGCCCCTCCCCTCCTATTCCTCCTCTTGGTGCATGATAGCCGAGTGAAGAGGATGGAGCAGTGCGGGACCAGGAGTAGCAGCGACCATTTTGATCACAGTGTGGACAGCGCCATTTTGTGGTGCATTCGGGGAAGTGGCGGCCAGTCAAAGGCCACATTTGGAAGGCCGAGTCGGCCCGGGTTTTGGCTTCCTCCTCACAGCAGTTAGGGAAGGGAGTCGGCGTGGGGAGGGGATCGAGCTACAAAGCGCCTGGGCATAAGGGCGGTGGAGCAGCAGGCAGGCCTTGTGGGAAGGCCGGGCCAGTCAAGACCCCCCCTTTTTCAGCTACCCCCCCATACTTGCGGGAGGGTGGCAGGTGTAAGCAAGTTCACACACATAAAAAGGCTGGTAAAAAATAAAGCATAAATAAATAAATAAATGACAATAAAATTTAAAAAGTACAGTTAAATAAAACAAAACAATAGTAATAGTAACTGGTATAGTAGACTTGTATACCATAAATCAATGCTGCCCAAGAAGGGAAACGGAGGGACAAAAGGCCTGTGGGCCACCACCAAAATGCCCCCTCGGTGGCTGGCTCTTCTGATGAAGATGAGATGCCACCTTGGGCTGCTATTTTAGCATGCCTGGAGGCACTTGAGAGGCAGGGGATGGTGGCATCGGGTCAGGGCACCATGCACCCCCCAACTACCATGGAATCAGCAGCCACTCCTGGGACTTCGATAGGGGTTGCAGACAGGCCTACATGCACCAAGGCTAGGGCACGTGGCAGCAATGGCACGAGGCAGCAACAGAGTGATAACCAAAATGTTGCTGCCTTGATTTTAGCCCGGCTGGATGCCCTGGAAACCCAGCTTGCGACCGGGGGAGGGGCATTGTTGCCCTGTGCACCGATACCGGCGGCTGGAACGGAACAGGAGGCGGCTGCACCTGAGGCCAGTTTAACAACAGCACCAACAAGGGAGGGTCAGGCAGCTAGTGTGCCAGGGCCGATGGTGGGTGCAGGTGAGTCAGAAAGGCCTGCTCCAGCAGCCGGGTGGCCTGGATGGGGTGGTCTCCATGGGGGCCAGGGGGCCCTGGATCTGGGGGGCCATTCTCTACTCCTTCTAGGCCAGAGGCGAATAGCACATCCAGTGCATGGCAGGGCAAGGTGACAATGCTAGGAGGTCTCCAGCCGCCACTGCAGACGGTTTGCAACCAGGTCTGGCAACATATGGGAAAGGGACAGGTAGTAGCACTAGCCGCATCTCCTATGGGGACAGATCTGCCTGTGGCACTAGCCAGTGAACAGCCAGCTACAGCCGCAGTTCAGGACACGACGACAGATCCGTTGGGGTCAGTAGCTGCGGGTGCCATTCCTTTTCGGGACACGTCTGTCACCCTAGGCTTCCACCTGCTCCCAGCGACCAAAGATAAAATTTGGCTGGGGGACTATATGGATTTGTTTTCCCTGCTCTACCAGGAGCACCCAAAAAAGGGTAAGGAAAGGGATGACAGCAGGAAGCCTGAGAAGCCCAGGCGTAAGAAAGTGGATCAGACGTGAGCCAACTGGCTACCAGCGTACCTGATCTATGCTGGAGTAATAATGGAAAGGCAACCACTGAAGGGGTTGCGTCTGGTAAAATATTTGGATATTATATATAGAGTCTACATAGAGTTTTCTGGCCTGGCTTGGCTGTCCTATGATGAGGCCTTTTGTATGTGGGCCGCTTGCGATAGGATGCTGCCATGGGACAGGAAAGAGCCGGAGTTGTGGCTGCAGTTCATGGCTGCAGCCCGAGCCATGACTGGAGACAGGTGGGCACTTATTGAGTAGGCAGTCAGCTGCTACCTTTCCCCGCTTGAATGTGGGGCAGGGGGTTCAACAACGGCTGCTGTGCTGGGAATTTAGTTCATGGGGGGGTTGTGCCCGCAACCCATGTCGTTTCACGCACGAGTGTTCCATCTGTGGAGCAGCACACTCATGTACAGCCTGTCCCAGGGGCAGGATGTATAGGGGAGGAGGTAGGGATCAGCAAGGGGGCAGGATGCAGCCTCCACCTGGAGCCGCTCAGGGAAAAGGGTCCCTCCCCAGTTAGGTTAGAGGTTTGCCAGAACCTGCTCGCTGGTTAACCAGCACCCAGGGATGCACATTTTTTTGTTCCAGGGTTTTTCTTTAGGCTTCCGGATTCCTTATACTGGTCCACGGGCTGCCTTTTTGTCCCACAACCTTAAATCTCTTGTGGGCACGGAGGCGATTATCCAAAAGAAGATTGATAAGGAAGTGCAGGCAGGGCGGGTGCTTGGCCCGTTCTGATCACTCCCCTCCCGAACCTTAGGGTGTCCCCTCTGGGTATTGTTCCCAAGAAGGCAGTGGGGGGATTTAGGCTGATTCACCACTTGTCCTACCCGCAAGGGCAGTCAGTTAATGATTTTATCCCAGATAGTTTATGTAGTCCACTACACCTCCCTGGATGCTGCAGTGCGCATGGTGTGGACTTGTGGTGGAGGTGCACTTATGAGTAAGTGTGACATCAAGTCTGCTTTCCGCCTCCTGCCCGTCCACCCTGCAGACTTTGAGTTGCTGGGTTTTGCCTTCTCAGGCAAATTCTATATGGATCGGGCATTGCCTATGGGCTGCTCAATTTCTTGTGCTGTGTTTGAGCGATTCAGCTCCTTTTTGGTCAAGAGGCGGGTGGATTTGAATGCAGTGGTGCACTATTTGGATGACTTCTTGTTTGTGGGTAGGGCAGGCACGGGTGAATGCCAATACCTGATGTCACAGTTTAGTGACTTGGCAAGGGAGCTGGGTGTTCCCTTAGCTGCTATTTTTAAATTGGTTTCATTAAGCGTTTTTAAATTTGTATATTTGTATATTTGTTTTTAATGTTTTTAATTGTTGTAAACTGCCCAGAGAGCTTCAGCTATGGGGCGGTATACAAATGTAAATAATAATAATAATAATAATAATAATAATAATAAATGTAAGACCCAGCTCCTGTCCTGACTTTCCTGGGTATTGAGATTGATTTGGTGAAGCAGTGTTGTAGGATGCCCTTGGAGACGCTTGAGCTCCTCCAACTTAAGATTAGGGAGGTTTCAGAGGCCAAAAGTTTTCCTTTCCACCCTCCAGGAGCTGACTGGACACCTGAATGTTGCGTGCAGGGTTGTCACACCGGGTCAGGCATTTTTGCGACAGGTTTATGACTCTATAGTTGGGCTTGTACGGCCCCGCCATAGGTTCAGGGTAACGGCTGCATTACATGCTGACCTGGCAGTGTGGTCCTCTTTCCTGCAGGATTTTAATGGAGTATCCTTTTGGAGGCAGGACCGGCTCCTGGAGGTGGAGTTCCAAGTCCAATCTGATGCATCTGAGGCTTTTGGATTTGGGGTAGTTTTTGGGTCTTCCTGGTGTAATGGGCAGTGGCTGCAGGCATGGATTCAGGAAGGGCTGACCAAGGATCTGACCTTTCTGGAATTGTTCCTGATAGTGGTGGCAGTCTGTTTGTGGGCTGAGAGGCTGTGGAACTCTACAGTCCATTTCCGGTGTGATAACATGGCTACAGTCCAGGTTAGCAAGTCCCTTACATCCAGGAACACCAGGGTTATGGGCCTCATCCACTCTTTTGTTCTCCAATGCCTGTGTTCTAATGTTATTTTCCGGGCACGGCATGTTCCTGGCATTGACAATAGTGTTGCTGATGCTCTGTCATGGAACCAGATGGAGCATTTTTGTCAGCTGGCGCTACTGGTCAGGGCTCAGCCGGAAGTCGTGCCTCCAGCAATTTGGGAGATTGGAGAGGGGAGTCGGAGAGGGTCATAAGCCTTTCTATTGCCCCCAGCACACTCGCCTGCTACCAGAGAGCTGGTAGGGCGATTCAAGAGTTCTGGGCCGGCAGGGGCCATGAGTCAGAGTGGCCTATTCCGGTGAGTCACCTGGTGGAATTCCCGGTGGATGGCAAGAGAAGGGGCCTGTCAATCCAAGCACTTCAAGGTAAGATGGCGGGACTTTCCTTTCTGGCAAAAGCTGGTGGTTTTAAAGACTATTCAGGGGACTTTAAGGTCTCCCGTATGTTAGCTGGGTGGGCTAGAGAACATCCTGCTGCCCCTGATTCTTGTCGCCTTTTATCTCTGGACCTTTTAGTGGGTCTGGTGGGACAGTGGGACAAGTTATGCCCATTGAGCTATGAAGCCAGGCTGTTCCAGGCAGTAGCTCTCACACTGTTCTTTGGAGCTTTTAGGATAGGGGAGGTGGTGGCTGGCTCCAAGATAGACCCTTCTCAGTTTAGTGCACTGGGTTTAGTGCAGGCAGTTCCACAGGTTATGGTCATTCATCCAAGTGGGAATGACCTTGGTTTGATGAAGGGCAAGACCCTCAGTGTTCAGGGCATGTGAGGACATGTGGTTGATAAGGCAACGTTGGCATTCGGTGCATCTGCTGTGGTCAGACATTATCCCATGAAGGGTTTGGCATGGTGTATGGGACCCCAGGGGGATTGATCGGGCATGAAAGAAGGTCAACCGGCAGATTCGGTTGGCTCTGCTTGAACACGGGGGGTTGGCTATTCTGCATCCCCACATACAGCCAGAGCTTGGAAAAGTTACTTTTTTGAACTACAACTCCCTTCAGCCCAATCCAGTGGCCATGCTGACTGGGGCTGATGGAAGCTGTAGTTTAAAAAAGTAACTTTTCCAAGCTCTGCATACAGCATTCAAGGGTTGAGCTTTACAGGGCTGATGGTGTTCATCTGTCAGATGCAGGAAATGACATCTTTTTGGGAGACCTGCAGAGGTGTCTGCAAGAGGTGCTTCTTGGCAGTGGAGCAAAGGGGGACTAAATAGAGATTTGTCTCCCTTTTGTGGCAGTAAGGTGTGGGAAGGGCAGTAGGTAAGGACAGCTAGGTGGCCCCCTTAGGCACCTTTGGAGGTGATTGGTGGTTCCAGATGCCTGTCTGTCAGGGCTTTATAGTCCAAGGGCAGGATATGGGCTGCTTCTGGGGCCAACTTACCTCATCCACCTGGAGTTTTACAGCCCTGGGAGGTGGTGATGTGGGAAGGCCCCCCTACTCCCCCTACTCACCTACAGGGTGTGGCCAGGGTAAGGGGTAAGCAGAAGGTCTTGCCCTTGCCCCAGCAGGGACTGGTCGCCCGAGAGCTGTATGGCAAGCTGCTTGCTTATAGACAGTTCCCGCACCTAGGTTTCCCTCTGCAGGTCACTTTAAAGGTTGTTTTGGTTATAGTTTAATAAAGTGGCCCTTTGTTCAACCCAAACTGCTGTGTCTTATTTTGCCCCTCATTTGCAAATAGAATTAAAGTGCTATGTCAGATAGAATACTGTGTATGATGGACTAGCTAGGTCAGACCAATCATGGAATGTTACTGTTTCTTCCTTGGTACAGTTAGTTGCCAAAGCTGCCATGAATGGTCTCAGTGTAGGATGAAGTTAAAGAAATAATCTAATTGGAATCTGAATTTCTCTGTCGTAGTTATCAGTAAATATATGGGCATGTATTCATTCTATTATATGTGCAATACATATACAATGCAATACAACACAGATTTTATATATATATATATGCGTATATATATATATATATATATATATACACACATATATATATATATATATACACACATATATACACATATATATATACGTATATATACACATATATATATATACATATATATACACACATATATATATACATATATATACACACACACACACATATATATATATATATAATGTCAAATATGTGTAAAACAAGCTAAGGAAGTGACATGTTCATTAGGGTTTAACAACATCCAAGAATATAGTAATTTACTGTTTTAAAATAGGAATATATTTACAATCAATATTGTTTCAATACAAATTGTTTCTGGAGTATGAACAAAAATATTTGCAGGATTGAAACAACCAACAATTAATGTTTCTGTTATAGTTAATGGTATAGTATACAGAGCGAGAAATGCTGGACATCCAAGCTAGATTTAGAAAGGGAAGAGGCACCAGAGATCACGTTGCAAACATACGTTGGATAATGGAACAGAGCAAGGAATTTCAGAAGAAAATCACCCTGTGCTTTATAGATGACAGCAAAGCCTTTGCCTGTGTAGATCATGAAAAACTATGGAATGCTTTAAAAGAAATGGGGGTGCCACAGCATCTGATTGTCCTCATGTGCAACCTATACTCTGCACAAGAGGCTGCTGTAAGGACAGGATATGGAGAAACTGACTGGTTCCCCATTGGAAAGGGTGTGAGACAGGGGTGTATTTCATCACCCTATTTATTTAATCTATACGCAGAACATATCATACGGAAAGCAGGATTGGACCAAGATGAAGGAGGTGAGAAAATTGGAAGAAGTATCAATAATTTAAGATATGCAGTCGATATCATACTACTAGCAGAAACCAGTAATAATTTGAAACGAATGCTGATGAAAGTTCAAGAGGAAAGCACAAAAGCAGGACTACAGCTGAACATCAAAAAGACTAAAGTAATGACAACAGAAGATTTATGTAACTTTACAGTTAACAATGAGGACATTGAACTTGTCAAGGATTATCAGTACCTCGGCACAGTCATTAACCAAAATGGAGACCATAGTCAAGAAATCAGAAGAAGGCTAGGACTGGGGAGGGCAGCTATGAGAGTACTAGAAAAGGTCGTCAAATGCAAAGATGTATCACTAAACACAAAAGTCAGGATCATTGAGACCATGGTATTTCCGATCTCTATGTATGGATGTGAAAGTTGGACAGTGAAAAAAGCAGATAAGAGAAAAATCAACTCATTTGAAATGTGGTGTTGGAGGAGAGCTTTGCGGATACCATGGACTGCGAAAAAGACAAATAATTGGGTGTTAGAACAAATTAAACCAGAACTGTCACTAGAAGCTAAAATGATGAAACTGAGGTTATCATACTTTGGACACATAATGAGAAGGCATGATTCATTAGAAAAGACAATAAGGCTGGGAAAAACAGAAGGGAGTAGAAAAAGAGGAAGGCCAAACAAAAGATGGATTGATTCCATAAAGGAAGCCACAGACCTGAACTTACAAGATCTGGACAGGGTGGTTCATGACAGATGTTCTTGGAGGACACTGATTGTTAATGATATATTAAAGAATAAATAACAAAATCACTAAGAAAAAAGGTGAGGAAAATTATAAAAACAATCAACTGCAAAAGCTTTGATGGGAATGATGGAGAAAAAACTGTTAATGCTAACTGCAAAGGCCAGGGGTCAATTTCCAGAAATAAAACAAAACAAAACAAAACACAACTTAGCAACACTAACACCAAATTAAACAAATAATCTTTAATGACTAAGAAATATAGTAAACTGTACGTTTTGGTGGACTAGAGTGTACTTCATCAGATGCATGAAGTGCTATCTACATTTGGCAGGCTTCGAGTATGGGATTGCTAACTGGGGGGGAGTTAAAATGGTAAAGGCATGCAAAAAGTGTGGCAATTACATTAAAGCTAAGGCACAGTGACCACTGACACAGCAGTAATTAGTGATTACATAATTCCATGCTAAGTAAATTAATATCTGGACTGGAATCCATTGCTTCCACTGAATTTTAAACAAATAATAGAACTAAACTTAGTTCTTTTTTTTTTTACAATAATTTTTATTCAAATTTTCATAAAACATACAAAACAAAATCATAAAACATTCAAAGACAAAAAACAAAACAAAACAAAAATAATTAAACAAAAAAAATAAAATATTGATTTCCCATTTGTCACAGATCAAATCAGTTATAGGTCTACAATATATAACAATCCTGTCTCTTAAATCATATTATAAAATCACTTTCCTCCAGTAGTTATCTTAATTAATCATCAAATCTCATAAACATTACTTTATTCTTTCCACAAAAAGTCAAAGAGAGGTTTCAATTCTTTAAGAAATATATCTATCAATTTTTCTCCAAATAAACATGTCAATTAATCCATCTCGTTAATAATTATAATAATCTTATTGTCATAACCATAGTCCAAATAAACATTTCGATTAATCCATCTCATCAAAATCTGTTAGGTTCAATAATTTCAATAGCCATTATTCCATTATCCCTATTAGTTCCATCTTCCATCTTCAATAGTCCTGTTAAGTCCAGTAATTTCAGTGTCCAATCTTCCATTATCAGTATTCCATAATAATCTTGCTGTCGTAGCCATAGTCATATAATAAGAGTCTGATGGGAATTTCCTCTATCCCAAATATTTTCTTGCCATCCATTCTGAATAAGTTGCTGAAATACTGTTGTAAAGTCATATCTCTGTTCTTCTTTTTTACAAAATGCACTGGCTCATCTCTTGAGAGTTTTTCCATTGTCACATGGCTGCAGTTAATTCCATAGATTTTCTCTATATCAAACTCCATCACGTCATTCCAGTCCAAAAGATTATCCAAGCCATTGATAACTTTATCTCTAATATCTTCATTAATTTCTTCAGAGATAACGTTAAATTCCAAACAGTAGATTTTATTTCTAAAATCCATAAACTCCAGATCTTTTTCCAATTCCACATTTGTTCCAATCTCCAGGGCTTGTATCTTCCCTTTAGTTTTTCTTTTCTCATCTCTGATCTCATTCTCCTCTCTCACAGGATCCCCTATTTCTTTAAGCTCCTGCGTCATTTTGCTCAGTTCAATTTTCAGCTCCTTACTACCCTGTCACAGGGTTAGTTTCGTTATCTCAATCTCATCCATTATTTTCTGAAACATAGTTACTTCCAGATTCTCAGCCACTTTCTTGATTGCCATTTTTAAAACCACGAAAACAAAGCAAAACAAAAATAAAGAAGAACCACTTCTTATTTCAGCAACAATTGGGTTAATATTCCAGGCTTGATGACATCACAGTATAAACAGAGCAGCCTGCCTTATCTCTCTATGTTCAAGAATGCAAAACAAATTTAGTTCCCAGCATCAAAACAGCTAGTGACGTCGTGAAGAAGCAGATTCGTCAAAATAAAATAGACCAAAAAGAGAATAGTCCCAGACAATATAATATTCCTCAGAATAGAAATCAGGAATAGAAATCCCTCTTCTGTTTATATCTTTAAAATGCACTTCCAGGACAGCTTTTTGCGACAGAAACAGAGATAAGCTGTTAATTTCGTGAATAACAGAGAAGAGTTATAGCTCACCCAGAAGTTGTCCAAAGCCGATCAATCTGACAAATCTCCTTTGGCTGCAACAATTTAAACCAAGTAAAAAAAATAATAGAAAGAAGGGTGCTTGCCTGTTAGTCCGTTCTCTCTTTAAAGAAAAGATAAACGTATCGCTTAAACAGATAGAGCTTGTTCGAAAGTCCGTCCGGCATTGTTGGCTGGACCTTATCTCATAAATTAATGAAATCCAGTCCTCCCAACAAAAACAGGCTTTTGAGGTTGATCTCTATGTTTCTCCCTGCCCGGGAGAAATTTCATCAGTCAAAAAAAAAAAAGTTCTGACTGATTTATATCTGAATAAGCTTCTTTTGAGGCGGGAGCCCGTCCCAAAAGCAGGCACAAGCGAAGTCACCCTTCCCGGAAGTCAGAACTAAACTTAGTTCTAATTCAGATATTGTAATTCACATTGGAGTCTCCCTTTGAATTTTTTCTTGGGAGATAGACAAATTTTGGTATCGGTTAGAGTAAGAACATTAGAAGAGCCTGCTAGATCAGGCCAATGGCACATCTAGTCCAGCATCCTGTTCCCACAGTGGCTAATCAGATGCCTATGGGAAGCCCACAAGGAGCACACAAACACAAGAAAGACCTCTCTCCTCCAGCTGCTTCCAGCATCCAGAAGCATACTGCATCTGACCATGGAGGGAGAGCATAGCCATTGTCATGCCCCTTCGGAGGAGTTCTCAGAGGGGGAAGAGGAGGACAACTCAGGAGTAACAACAACAGACCCAGAGGGGAAAACAGACAAAACTCCTGAGGATACAGCACCAGCTCTCCCTCAGCTGGAGAGTGTCTAAGACACAGATGAAACCCTTCAACCAGATTCAAACAGTGAACAAGAGACTCCCCTCCCACCTGCAGAGCGAAGACAACAGAGAGTCATGCAGCAGCGTAGCTGGCCTGGCCGTTTAAGACAAGCAAGCTCTAAGAAGCTGGGAGGCTGATTACCTACACCTGCCTTAGGGAATGGGATTTAAAAGGCAGATCGTGACTGCAGCAGGCTGCTGACTTCTGTGGCCCTCCTATGTGCCAGAACCCAGACTTTTGGACTGACCTCTCGGAAAACTGGGCCAGGAATCCCTCACTGACTTTGCTTCTTGGACACTGAGCTCAGAACAAACCCTCTGACCTTATCTCGCCTTCCCCCTGGTTATATCTCTAGCTTGGCAGATTTATAACCCAAGCTGCCAGCTAAAGACTTTATGGCCCTGACAGTTACTAAGGAATTTATAGCCCAGCCTGCATCCAGCCGATGCTGACATCTCCCTGTAAAAGCTGACAGCCATTGTGGCTAGTAATCATTGATAGTCATATCCTCCCTGAATTTATGTAATCCTCCTTTAAAGCCATCCAAGTCGGTGGCTAGCACTCCCTCTTGTGGGAGTGAATTCCATACTTTTAACTATTCACTGTGTGAAGAGGTAGTTTCTTGTGTCTGTCCTCAATGTCCCAACATTTAGCTTCATTGGATGTCTATGAGTTCTAGTACAGTAGGGCCCCACTCATACGGCAGGTTAGGTTCCAGACCCCCACCGAAAAGCACCAAAAAGTGGAACACTGTGGCATACCTAGTGTAAGTCTCCTCAGTATTGTCCTGGCTGGGTGAAGGGGTGGGAGTTTTACTCGGTGGCTTCTGAGAACAAGACAGTCTCCACGGCTTGTTGCTGGTCTTCCCCCTCTGGCGGCCCAGCCGGGGAGCTAAGGGGAGACAATGGCCACAATGACTTCACCCTCCAGCAATGTGAGGAGCAGCAATGGCCACTGCCTAATCCCCTCTTAGAGCCCGAGAGCGGCTGACGGGGAGAAGACCCCTGGATGGAAGTCTCTCCTCTCAGCCAGTACTTCCCAGTTTGGGAGCCCCTCCTGCCAGCCTCCCCCTCCACCGTTTGCCTCTTCAGGGACTCTCCCCCCCTCTCCAGGCTACTGTTCTTCACCGCTCCCAGAGAACATAGCATAGGCCCTCAAAACCTGTCCGAGCACCTGCCTCCCTGCCTGCCCATCCCCAGTATCTTTAACTCCGCAGAGAGAGAGAGAAAGCAGCAACCCCGCTCCACCCGACTGGGCCCTGTCTGGCCCAGCGCAGGAAGTGCTTGTGGGGGGGGGGAAGAAAGCGAGCCTGTGAGGGAAGCAGGCAGGCAGGCAGTGGAGGGGAGAAGAGAAGCTACCAGGCCCCAGGTTGGGCTGGGCTTTGCCCGGCTGGGAGGAGGCTTTCGTCTTCTCTTTCTCCCCTTGCTGAGATCACAGATGAGGCAGTGCTGTCTAACAGTTGAACCCGGTGTCCGTCCCACAAGGGAGGATCAGGAGGGAAGCCTTGTAGAGGCGGGGAGGAGAAGAGGGTGGTGGCATTGTCTGCGTGCCATATTAGCAGAATGCTGAGAAGTGGGACTCCGCAAAGTGGGGACCTACTGTATTACGAAAGAGCAAGAAAAACCTTTCTCTATCCACTTGTTCTATGCCATGGATGATTTTATATGCTTGTTTCATATTGCTTCTTACTTACCTTTTCTCTAAACTAAAAAGGTACAAACACTCCAGCCCTTTCCTCATAGGGAAGCGTTCATCAGATGCACTGAAAGGAAATGTCTGTTTATCAGATGTATACAGATTTATTACTAATGCTGTAACAAATTTGTTAGTCTCTTAGGCACTACAAAAACTTTCTGATTTTTTTCTGTATCAGACTAGCATGGCTGTCTCTCTGGAGGTTACCAACAAACTTTTTGCTATAGATATAGTAGCCAAAAAAACCTATTATTAGAATTGCATCAGTAACATACTTGTTAATTCAAAATTGCTTGTTTCTTAAATATTTGGTTAGCCATAGAATTAAAATGAGGCTGTAATTAAATGTGGATCATAACAGTGGACCTAAGAATGCCCAGATAAGTAGTTCTATATACCAAGTATCATATAGCAAGGTACTTGGCTGTGTCATTCGGTATACTAGTCATACGTAGATAATCTGCAGCATAGGAGTATGTAAGTCCATCTCTTGTTTTGGATGTTGCGCTGCTCACCCCAACTCTCCTGGAAACCTTTTTTCTGCATAGAGATCTCTCCCACACACAGGTCTCTCTTGCTGGACTGGGAAAAGTGTACTGAATTAAGCTAATAAGTAAATTATAGGTTTCAGCTAAAATTAAATGTTATAAGTATTCAACTTATAACATCTGTTTCTCAATTAACTATAATCAGAAAAGTGATTCCCATGTTAAATCTTAAAGGACTGTTTCAGTAGTATATTATATTCTGCCTGATAAATGTGTTGAGGAGCCCAATGTTGCATCAGCCAGTGTGGTTACACATGTTAGAAAGCTGTTTCCAGTACTGAATTCTTAATACATCTATATCAGAAGGAACACATACATATTACCTACATACAGTAGGGCCCCGCTTCCCGGCGTTCCGCTGATGCAGCGGCTTTCCTCCCCTTTTTAAAAGCTGATTTTGCCACTTTTGTGGCATTTTGCGGCATTTTCGCGCAACGCGCCCCATTAAAATCAATGGGGTTCCACCTTATGGCGATTTCTGCTTTACGGCGGGGGTCCGGAATGGAACCCGCCATATAAGCAGGGCCCTACTGTACGTACACACACACACACACACACACACACACACACACACACACACTCATAATTTGTGTAGTTGTAATAGAGTGGGGATTACTATCTATAAACAGAATCATAGAATAGTAGAGTTGGAAGGGGTCTATAAGGCCATCAATTCCAACCCCCTGCTCAATGCAGGAATCCAAATACAATCTTCTCTGGACTCAAGTGTAATGCTGGAATGGGCTTCTCAAATAAATTTGGATGAAATTACATTTCTGAAGAGCATAAAACACGGTTACATAATTCTAGCTACCTTGCTTGGAATCACACAATGTGCATTAAAGATTTGAGTGCCATGAAAGGATATTTGTCCTCTGAACCAAGTCACTGCAGAGTTATTCTCTTCTGATCTTAGCACTTAACTTTCTTCTGATTATTTTTGTGCCACTCATATTATGCAATTTACAGTATATCACTTCCTGATTAGAGACAAAATATTTTTTAAACATATAAGGAATTCCAAAAAGTATATTCCTCTTTGGATTGGCTACAGAAAAGGTATATAAAGTGAATATTTATACCATTGGTTTACAATGTGTGTATCTTAATTTAAAAATTACTACCAACTTTCTTGGATATTCCCTAATGCAAGTTTGTACCTCTTTATAATACTTTCAGAATAATTTATCATATACTACAGATCCTTTTGATCTTAAAATCCTTAATCTTTAATACATTCTTTTGAGAAAGACTTTCTGGAGGATTTGCCACGTATGTTTTATTCCTCTGAGGCATCAGCAATGTAGAGCTTGAAAAAGGAATGTCTTATCACATGTACAAAATTGTCTGAAACGTTGGTGTCTTGTCAAGTGACAATCTTTTCATGGGGGAAATTAAGTATTCTAGAAAATAGATAAGTCTAAGAAGCATTTTAAAACATTATTTCAAAAACAGTTCGAAAGGTACCATCCAATGAACTTAAGTTTCTAGTAGTTCCAGAGGAATAGTTGTGTTAGCCTGTTGCTCTTTGCTGTGTTATTTTTAGTGGTACTTTTATTCAACGGTGTATTAATGTGATTGGAAGAATGTAGAATATATCAATTCCATAATGATTTGTGTTTCTGTGACTTGAAATTGTAGGTCCTCATCCAAAGATGGGAGATAGATGGATGAGGTTCTCATCCAAAGGAGTGAGCAGTGAAGTGGCCAAGTTTGCTGACGACACTAAATTGTTCAGGGTTGTTAAAACAAAGAAGGATTGCGAAGAGCTCCAAAAAGATCTCTCCAAACTGAGTGAATGTGTGGAAAAATGGCAAATGCAATTCAATATAAACAAGTGTAAAATTATGCATATTGGAGCAAAAAATCTTAATTTCACATATACGCTCATGGGGTCTGAACTGGCGGTGACCGACCAGGAGAGAGACCTCGGGGTTGTAGTGGACAGCACGATGAAAATGTCGACCCAGTGTGCGGCAGCTGTGAAAAAGGCAAATTCCATGCTAGTGATAATTAGGAAAGGTATTGAAAATAAAACAGCCGATATCATAATGCCGTTGTATAGATCTATGGTGCGGCCGCATTTGGAATACTGTGTACAGTTCTGGTCGCCTCATCTCAAAAAGGATAATTAGAGTTGGAAAAGGTTCAGAAGAGGGCAACCAGAATGATCAAGGGGATGGAGCGACTCCCTTACGAGGAAAGGTTGCAGCATTTGGGGCTTTTTAGTTTAGAGAAAAGGCGGGTCAGAGGAGACATGATAGAAGTGTATAAAATTATGCATGGCATTGAGAAAGTGGATAGAGAAAAGTTCTTCTCCCTCTCTCATAATACTAGAACTCGTGGACATTCAAAGAAGCTGAATGTTGGAAGATTCAGGACAGACAAAAGGAAGTACTTCTTTACTCAGCGCATAGTTAAACTATGGAATTTGCTCCCACAAGATGCAGTAATGGCCACCAGCTTGGATGGCTTTAAAAGATTAGACATATTCATGGAGGACAGGGCTATCAATGGCTACTAGCCGTGATGGCTGTGCTCTGCCACCCTAGTCAGAGGCAGCATGCTTCTGAAAACCAGTTGTCGGAAGCCTAAGGAGGGGAGAGTGTTCTTGCACTCGGGTCCTGCTTGCAGGCTTCCCCCAGGCACCTGGTTGGCCACTGTGAAAACAGGATGCTGGACTAGATGGGCCACTGGCCTGATCCAGCAGGCTCTTCTTATGTTCTTATGATAGAAGTAATTTTTTCCCCCTCTGAATATTCTGCTTTCAAAACTTGCATGACTGAGCAATCAGGTTGACATCAAATACCATTGAGAAAACTATATGGGAATGTGTATTAGACTATATTGGAACTTACAACTTATTTCCTACAAATATTCAAATTTGCATGCAGAATCATGTAGAACCATTCGTTCAGAAATGAAAAGATGGGGAAATATAGCATAATAATCGTAACCAATATGTCTGTTAGAAAAGAAGCATTCTGCATCTTGATTTAAAACTATAGAAGGCCCACAATTTAGAGCTCATGGCATTCCCAGCTCATGGCACTGTGTCTAGGTATTTTATTAGCTTTAACTACGTTGTTTGTGAAAGATGCCCATGAGGGCTGTGACAGGGAAGCACCATGAAAACCATGATGCCATACTACAGTACTGATTAGTCACTGCATGTTTTCCTAAAGGGATAGTAGAGCCAGTCTTAAGTCTTGACTGTAGCTGATGGTTAGATTTTAGATAACTTGCTAACTTTTCAGACAAGTTTCTTCTGAATTTTTCTCTTTTTGTTTTTCAGTCACTGAAAGCAATACCAGAACATCTAAATCTGTTAACTGTGAGGGCCGTCCACATTTAAACAAAATATGCAGGCATAATAAACTATAGAAACACTAACCTGAGAAAGGGTGAGAAAATTACATCCTTTGTGCCTTCTCCCCCCTTTTATTAATGACAGATCAAAATTAAATTATACCTGGACTATTTTAAAATTCCTGAGCACCTGTGTCATGTTAACATTTGTTAAAGTAGGCCATCTATGCACTACAGGCAGATCCTGAACTGTCTTTATAAGTATTGTGGAAGATGCATGGCAATTGTGTGTTTTAATCCTCTACTGATTATTATTACCATATCTTCTTACAACTGTTTCCATTCTCTCTGGGAAACAGAAGGGAGGAGTTATGAGTCCTCCTAGCAACTCCACAAAAATAAAATCCTGCTTTGGCTAACCTCTAAGTATGAAAAAAGCTTGTGGACCATTTCCAGGGCTTGTTGCTGCTGCCATTACATCTAAGCATGCAAAGGGATGATCTCTGTTAAATATACATCAGTTTATAATCTTATGTTGCTATCTAAGGCAGTAATAAATCAAAGTTTTTAAGTTAAAACTTGTCCATTTCTGAGTGAAGCTGACAAAATAAGTAAATAATTCAAAAAACTTGGGACTCCTGAAGACCTGTTTCTATGCAGGCTACACAAATGTGCACACTAAGTTCTCCACTCAGAACCAGATTTTATGAAAAAGAAATATCTATTCCTTTCAGTTTCTTTAGGATGCTACAAAACTGTTTGCCTGTCAGGGTGAAATGATTATTCCTTTGTAATTTCTTTCTTTGTAACTATCAGAACTGTAACTGATGGTTACAGAGCTCAGATGAAATTGATGCTGATTAATTAGATGTAAAAGGACTTTCTTTGTAAATGCCAATGTTTCTGAGGCTCCTTTCCTTCTACAGAATTTTGTATCACCAAAATACTTCTAACCAATGTTCAAGAGGACATCTGAAGTGTAATCTGAAGCAGTGTGGAACCTCCACTGTGCACATGGTCAACATAGTGAGTTTCTATAATAATGAGAGGCCTTGATGTCAATTTTTAAGGTCTTTTTGAGATTGGTGTGTTACTGTAGTAGCAAAGTCATTCTTCCAAATAAGACGAAAGATATTTTAGGCTCTTCTTTTAACAATGGAATGTCAACTGTAAACTATCATTTATTCTAAAGGGTCTTCCCTTTGTTTGGGATGCTAAAGAACATTTCCTTTCCAATATGTAAATATATTCATATGTAATGCTCCAGCTCGGAAATCAATGTAGATAGACTGATAAATAATTATAAATGTACAAAATATTACTAAGGGAAAATAATGTATTTGCAAAAGGAGAAGAAGGTGGTAACCTGGTAATTTGCACATTATATTTGGTCTTTCACATGGTAAAGGAGTGGAGAAAACTGCTGTTTTAAAGTAACGTCGCAGAGGAACTTACTGATACCACTGAAGATGAGAATTTAAGATTCCATTCCTATGTACTAGGAAATAAGTTCTATTGGGTCCATTTAGGGCTTATGGTCAAGAACATTCATAGGATTAAGTTGAAAAGAGAGAATTGCACAAATATGTGGGCACATTGTATACATACTGTCTAGCCTTCAGTGCTGTGGTCTTTAAAGGTACTATATGTTGCATAGGAAACCATGAGCACAGACACATATGGAGTATGTGGACCTAACAACTGGGGTTGCATGCTGGGAGCTTTTCCAAACAGTGTAAAAATTCTACTGCTCAGCTGCTTGGGAGTGAGTGAGTTAGCTTCCACCAGGATGCCCTTTCCCTATGAAAAAGCTGAAACATAGAAGTTTTACATTTTTGAAAGAGCTCCATGCATGCACCACCTATGAATGGGTGATTTCAACTATTTCCAGTCCATGTCATTTTTGCATGTGTTTACCTAGAAGTCCATTCTACAATATTTGTATTATTTGCGATTTTATGAAATCTGTATGAAAATTCATATTTAAATATATTTAATGTATTTTCCCTTAAAATATCATTTCTAAGCATATTCTGATATTCCTTTTGAGCCAGGGACTGCTTTGGAACATTTGAGAAGTATGAAAGCTGGTGAATAACAAAGGCCAAAAACCTATACCAAAAAACTTTCCTGGGAATGTCCCATTGAGCTCAATGTGATTTAATTTTGAGCAGACATATATAAAACACATTGCTGATTTACTTAAAAAAATGTAACCTCTCCCTAAGATCAGCCTTCATTCCTGTGGACTGGAAAGTGATCAGTGTAACACTATTTTTCAAAGGGGATCCAGGAAATTGAATGCTAGTTCGCTTGACAACTGTTCCAGGACAAATGGGAGAAAGGATTATTAAAAATAGAATTATCAAGCTAATAGGAGAACAAGTCTTGCTAAAAAAGAACCACCATGGCTTCTACAAGAGTAAGTGTCTAACTTTGGCTGCTTTCACACTGCACTTTATTCCATTATCCTGATAATTTCTTACCTGATAATTTGCGAATTTGTGCCTATGCCAAAATATAGGTAATTTTCATCAGGCAAAAAAGGGTGTGCACCTAAAGGGCGGGAACGCACTGAAAGCTGGGATGCCTATCGCATGAACGGCTGCAGCTAGTGAAAAACTCCTGTGATATTCCAGGTTCCCAAGCTTGCAAATTATTTCTGGTATTATTTATCATGAAAATTAGCACTAAACTTGCACTATATTCCACTAGATTCTAGATTGTATGTTGTGTGAAAGACCAAATATAATGCGCAAATTACCAGGTAAGAAATGGTCAGAATAACGGACTAAAATGGAGTGTGAAAGCAGCCATAGTTCTTTAAGAGTGTCAGCGTATATGGATAGAGGTGATCCAGCAGTCCAGGGATGGGGAATCTCAGGCTCAGGGTGCAAATGCGAACCTCCAGCTCACACTATTTGGGCCTTTGGACTTTACTCAAGCCATGCCATCTCCTCAAGCTACACCCTTCCCCAGTCCAACTCCACTCTCTTGAGTGCTTTTGCCTGGCAGGAATGTGCCCTCAAACTATAATAACGCCTCTTGCTTGGCTGGATGAAGGCTAGAGAGATGGATGTGTGTGTGTAAACCTCTAGCTTTTGTGAAGGCAAAATGTAGCTTACTGCACAGGCATAAGCACCACAGCTGTTGCTCTGTTCATGTTTTGCTCTGTTGCCACCTACCACTGGCATACAGCATCTGGAAGGTCGCCCATAAGAGAATGTGGCCCTCCAGCTGAGAAGGTTCCCCATCCCTGAAGTAGGCACTGCATAATTAGACCTGTACTCACATTGAAGGAGTGTGAGAAGTGGGTCCAAGGATCATTATTTGTACTGGTGCTTTTGAACATGTGTATAAATGGCATAACAATTAGGAGTGAGCAGTGAGGTGGCCAAGTTTGCTGATAATACCCAATTGTTCAGGGTGGTAGGAATGAAAAAGGGATTGTGAAGAGCTGAAAAAGGATATCTCTGAACTGGTTGAACAGTAAAATGGCAAATGCAATTCAAGATAAGCAAGTAAAAATGATGTGCACTAGGGCAAAAAAAAATCCTAATTTTACATATATGCTAATGGCGTCTGAACTGGAGGTGACTGAAAAGGAATGGTATCTTGGAGTTGTAGTGGATAACTCAATGAAAATGCTGAACCAGTGTGTAGCAAGTGTGAAAAAGGCAATTCCTAATGTTAGGGATCATTAGGAAAGGGACTGAAAATAATACTGCCAATATCATAATGCCATTATACAAATCTATGGTGCTGCCTCACTTAGAATTTTGTGTACGTTTCTGGTCACTGTACTTCAAAAAGTATATTGTACAGCTAGAAAAAGTTCAAAAAATGGCAACTGAGATTATCATGGGGCTTACACAAGTTCCATATGGGGAAAGGCTGCAAAATCTGGGTTTTTTTCAGTTTAGAAAAAGTGTATAAGGAGAGACATGATAGAAGTGTATACAATTATGCATGATGCTGAGAAAGTACATAGAGATAACTTTTCCTCCCTCTTTCAAAATACTAGGGCCTAGGAGTATCCAATGAAGCTGGATGTTGGAAGATTGAGGTTAGATAGTAGTTCTTTTCACAGCACAGTTAGGATATGTGGTGGCCACCAACTTGGACAACATTAAAAGGGGCTTAGACAAATTTATGGAGAATAAGACTATCAGTAGTTACTAGTCATGATGGCTGTGTATTACCACCAATATTGAAGATTATATGCCTCTGAATATCAGTTTTTGGGGGACACAAGTGGGTAGAATGCTGTTGCATTCAAGTCCTACTTGTGGGTTTCCCCTAGACATCTAGTTGGCCACTGTGATGGACTAGATAAGCTTTTGGTGTGAACCAGCAGAACTCATCTTACATTCTTATGAATGGTACTGATACTTCTAAACTGCAGTTAGTTTACTAGTGTAGCTCAAGTAAATTCATATCAAACTGATCAAAGAGAAAATTCCTTACACAACCCTTCAAATTCCTATGTGCCCCAGTGGATCAGGACACAAATCTTAAGTACAAGACCTTCTAAATGGATGCATCTTGTGGTGGAATATTTGTCTGAAAAGAAGCATGAAGTTGGCAGGACACGTCTGCTGTAGGAAATTAACCAAGCACTGGAGTTCAGCAACTTCTGTTCCCTGCAAAATATCTGCACACCCAACTGATATTGCTCAGTAGTTGGGTTTGATGGACTGGTCACCACTCTATATACTTTATATATTGACTGGAACACTTTGTGGAAAGGACTAATATATATGGAGACTAAAAGAATGATGAATAAATATGCATTCTTTTATCAAAGTCTCTAGTTTCCTTTTTAACCATTTGGCTAATTTTTTCTTAATGCTTTCTTTAACGATATAGAATAATTCCATATCCTACCACATATTACATGATCCTCTAAAACTCTTAATTTGTCCGGAAGCAGGCATGTTTGCAGACCTGGCTTCCATTCATCATGCTCTTGCCACAGAAAGATCTCTCTTATGAAAATTTGGGTTATGGCAGAACACTAAGGGCAGAACCAAGATACAGGTATTTAGATGCCTGGGAAAGAGTCCTTGATATTTATGTGTGATACGCCCTTACTTTAGGAGGTGACTATGGAAGCACGGCACAAGAGTTCCAATTGCTGGTGGTGGCTGGAATTGGCTAACCTCAAATCAATCATCAGGAACTATGAGATCATGGCTCCTTCAAAATAAGATACCTATATAAAGCAACTGTGCATGATTAACCCACACTTCTCACAACAGGCACCTAGCAAGCTACGTTTTAATGATCTCAGAGGCATTTAAAAAATACAGTTTCATATAGCATCTCAATCTGCTAATAACTGACTAGATTTTATTTTTCGTTTACAGAAACAGAACTACCACTACAGTTTAATCTGTCCTTTTATTACATCAAATGTTGAATATTACATTTAGAAATAATTTAGTGAATTCCACTTGCCAGGAAAAACACTTGCAATGATCTGTAAAGATTTTGCTTCCACGATCCCCTATATATCACTGACTCAGATCTGATGCATCTCTGCCACCTCCTGAAGCCTTTCAATCATGAAAGTTAATTCAGTGTTGAGAAAAATCCTTTCACCGTCAATGGGGAACACTCAACTGCTATCTTTCAACATTTCTGAAAGTGATTCATGCATGCCTCCAGCAAACAAAAGATGTTCATATATATATATTTCCTATAGTGATGCTGCTATACCACATGGCAATATGCCTACATACAAGTTGGATTCTTAGATTGAACAGGAAAGATATGCCAAACAAAAGTAAGTTTAGAAGAGGGTACTCTCCTGCATGTTAAATTCCTTCTGTGTGTGTATTTAGTGTCTTCACACTCCTTGGCTTTTCAGATTCATCCTGAAGAAACCCATGTTTCTTCAAAATCAAATATTGCAAAAAAACCCCACACCTTACACAAAATCTATTTACTTTAAAATAGTAAAAGCATGTGGCAGGAGGAAGCTGACTCCTCCAGCAGCCCCCAAGGCCTCAAAAAGCCTCTTCAGATTATTGTGGATTATATCTGCTGAATGTGGTGGGCTGTGGCAAGGGAGAGTAGGAGGAAAGGGAATAGCCACAAATAGGGCAGAGACAATTTCCATGAGTAGGATCCAACCTGTCTTGCAATAAACAGACAAAGTATGCATGCACCAGCCAAAAGCCCAGTAAGACAGGCAGTTGAAAACAAGCAGCCTGCCAATCATTTCCCTTCATGCTCATAAGTCTCTGCTGCCTTGTGCACAGAAAGAGAAAGTTGTCATTCCCATTGCTGATTAATTCTGATGTGATGCTGAGCATCTCAAAGCTAATAGATGGATCAACTCCTGGGTCCTGCTACACATCAATTCTATAGAGCTGATGGCTACAAATATCTGTCACTATTGTGAGGCCACAATATCCATTGGCTCCTCAGATACTGTGAACTCATAGCAAGCCCTTCTACTCAGATTCTATGGAATGAGGAGACTTGCAGCTGTAACTGACACAACAGTGACCAGGTGGACCCACTGAACAGTACAAGGGGGAAAGGGAATCAAGTTAACAGCAAAGAAGGGAAAATTCATGCTTGCGCCTTACCTCTTTCATTCTCATGCCTGCCCAGTAACTTTTACTCTGAGGTGGGAACAAGACAGCTGCTCCATCATTTTATCTTGGCCTTTCTGCCCCAGCATGAAATATGTTATAATGAATGTACTAGAGAATGTTGTCAACATATGAGGGACTGTATCAGATCATAATTTGTGTATATTGCAGGGGAGGTGGGGAGATGAGAAAGTGTGCACGTGTGTGATACTGTGTGCATGAGGAGGTGGGATTTCTGCTGACAGTGGATCTCGGAGAAGGAACAGGAATTCCAATTAATACATGCTAAGAGCAGATTCTTATTTCCCTGACAGAGCTCCAGTGGCCAGAGTGGTTTAACAATCAACCGCTCTGATTGAAGGTCTGTGAGGGGAACAAGGCCCCTCCTAGCAACTCTCAGCACCCTTCACTAACTACACTTCCCAAGATTCTTTGAGAGAAGCCATGACTGTCCAAAGTGAAATAAAGGCCTGGTGTGGATGTGGCCAGGGCCAGCTTTGGTTTAAATTTGGGTGGGAGGCTACATGTGCCTGCTGTAGAATAAAAAAGTGGGGGAAATACTGAAAAAATACTATTCACCATGTTTTCCTCTTGGAAAGGAAAGGGGCTTACCCTCTGACCAGTGCCCACACCCAATATCTTCCCCTCCCCTCCCTCTCTCCCCCTACCCTTCCTGCCCTCTTCCTCCACTCCCTGTCCCTCCCCCAAGTCAGATTCACCAATCCTAAGCATGATTGCACAGAAGTAAATCCCATTGATCTCAACAAGCATGCAAATATTCAGATCTGCCCTCCCCTCTTCCTCCCTCCTATCCCCTCTTGCCTCTTTCCACCCCCTTTCTTTGCATATCCCTCCCCTTCCAATCTCCTCCTTTTCTTCTCCCCACCCCTCCCCCTCCCCCATGGTCATTTTAATCTATCTTAAGCATGATTGTATGGGAGGAAATTCCATTGAACTCAATAAGGATGCAAATGATCAAACCTGCCCTGCCCTCCTCCACCCTCCCATCACCTCTTTTGCCCCTTCCTCCACCCCTCCACCCTCTCCTTCAAACCCCCTTCTTCCCCCTCCTTCCACTCCCCTCTCCCCCCACTTCCTCCTTCCCTGTCCTCCTCCATGGTCAGTTTTACCTATTCTAACCATGATTGCATGGGAGCAAATCCCACTGAACTAAATAAGCATGCAAATTATCAAGCCCATCTTTCCCCTCCTTCCCCCTCCTCTCCCTTCCAACTCCCTTCTTCCTCTCCTCTTCCTTTTACCTCCTCCCCTGCCCACTCCAGCCCTCCCTCCCTCTTCTCCTCCTCCCCCCATGGTCAGTTTTACCTGTCCTAAGCATGATTGCACAGGAGTAAGTCCCACTGAATTCAATAAACATGCAAATGATCAAACCTGCCCTCCTCCTCCCCTCCTGCCTGCTCCCATCCCCCTCTTCACCTCTGCCATTCCTCCTCTCCCTCCTCCTCCCCCCTCCCCATCCCCCTGTGGTCAGTTTCACCTATCCTAAGCATGATTGCAGGGAAGTAAATCCCACTGAACTCAATAATATGCAAATGATCAATCCATTTTCAGCAAACTTGCACAGGATCCCATTTCTTACCTCCTGGATTAAAAAGCAGAGAAATTCACTAATAGGGAAAAAACTTTACGGTTTAAGAACATACCTATAGCCCACAGATATTTCTATCAAACTTTAAAAAGCAGGGAAATTGGGCAGCTCTAGTGAATGCACCAGGGGAGCAGGAGACCTGACCTCTTCTCTGAGATATTGTACTGCCCCTACAAATTTGTAAAAATGCAAACACAATTTGGTTTGGTCTTTCACAGTCCAATCCACTTCCTGTGTAGCTTGGAAGAATTTGGTAACATGTGCCTCTGAGCATATGGTGAGTGGTGGCAACCTGCCATCTCCAAAGATGGAGAATTACATTTTTTGATGTTTTTTGGTGTTTATTTCTTAATTATTATTATTTATTCACATTTTTAAACCGCAAGGTTTTTTTGCCTGTTAGTGTATATATATTCTTGATTTTCTTATCACATGAATTTGAGGTGTATAATTTGTGAAAACACTGTTTACACAACTATCTCACAAGTTCAATTTTTGAAAGATTATTAATACTATTTGTTTTACATTTTCATTTTAGTCCATACATTTATTCATTGTATTTCTGAAAAATGAATTGCATAAGTCTTTTACCTGTATAAAAGTGGACTCTGTCTCAAGTCCTTTAGTCACCTCTACTAGATAAATTCCTTCACTCCCCAACTACTTTCTCTCAGAAGTGCCCTTAGGGCTTTGACAGCAAAACAGTTTAGATCCACTTAACTGACAAGAGTTTTATACCATATTTAATGACCTTGTAAATGTGCCACTTGAGAACACATAAAGACAGATAAATACATGCATGACTCTGTGCAAGTTGGATTTCACATTTTCAAAGACATCTTGTAACCCATTCCTCAATACCTGCAGTTTATTTATTTATAAACCACTTAATGAAAGAATCCCTAAGTGGTGTACATAGAACAATTTAAAACGCAAATATACAAAAATATCAGCAAAATTTAAAAATAATTACTCAGATTGAAGTCGTTGAGTAGACACATAGCAGGCAAGGCAATCTCTCATGTAAACTGGTTCCAAGTTGTTAATGGGTTTATATAATAACAGTAAGACCCTGAATGTGGCCTAGTAGCAAATTGGCAGCCAGTGCAAATCTTTGAACAGAGGTGTAATACATTGGTATTCTGCACTAACTGCAGCTTCTGAATCAAGTGCAACAGAAGCTCTAGAAAGAGTGCATTGCAGTAATCCAGTACTGATGTTAACAGTTACTGGATTACAGTGATCAAGCTTTCCTGGTCCAGGAACATCCATAGCTATCACACTAGCTGAAAGTGGTGGACAGCACTCCTACCACTGAGGTCACCCAGGCTTCTGGTAAACATGAAAAAGTGGGGTTTCAAAAGATAGAAATGGATTTGGAATGTCTTATTTTTCTTACCTCTTGGGAAAACAGCTTGGTATACTACACTCAATCTTGAATCAAGTCAAGATGGGGCATTTGACCATCACTAGCTAGGATAATTCAGTGCACTGAAATGAACTGTGAATTATATCCACAAAAACAGACTGCATTACCCTTCTTTAAACTTTAAGGAATCTCCTCTGTAACAAGCAAGCAAACAAACAAACAAATGCTGGATTTTTAATTAATGATGTCCCTGCCCCCCATTCCCAGCTTAATTCAGAATTGGGCTTGGCAAACAAAGCTATTTAAAAATAAAAAGTATATAGGAAAAATAAGTAGTCTTTTCCAAGAAAAATTTAGATCCCACTGCACGCCTTAGAACTGGTCAGATCCCTTGTAACCCTTGCCCACAACATCATGACAACCCTTGCTGACAAATGCCTGTGGCTTCCCTGAGTATTTTCCACTTCCATGGCCTGATGGCCCCTTTTACTCCTCCCTGGTGCCTGGTGGAATGCTGCTATAGGAAAGTCCCCAGCATTCAAGGTATCAGAATTGGAAGATCCTGTAAGATCAGCCAGTCACTGCCGGCAAGTTACATAGGGAGGTGAGAGGGAGAAAAGATTTGTTTATTTATTTGTTTGTTTGTTTGTATATGGAGCTTGCTCTTCACCAAATGATCCCAGAGCAGACAACAAAAATGTTGCCATTAAAAACAAAATACAATTTACATTAAAACAATTTTGGAAAAATGGAAATGGACTGCCTTCAGGTCGATCCCGACTTATGGCGACCCTATGAATAGGGATTTCATGGTAAGCAGTATTCAGAGGGGGTTTACCCTTGCCTCCCTCCGAGATTAGTTCTCCCCAGCTGGCTAGGGCCTGCTCAGCTTGCCACAGCTGCACAAGCCAGCCCCTTCCTTGTCCACAACTGCCAGCTGGGGGGCGACTGGACTCCTTGGGACTATGCAGCTTGCCCACGGCTGCACAGGTGGCAGGGCACGTGTGAAGTTTGAAAAATCTAAAGGTCACAGTATTGCCTATTTGCCTAAATACTGTTTGTATCTGTCTGTTTGCTTAAAAGCTTAAGGCTCGCATTTTGAAATAAGCATGGTCAGTGGACTGTGCCCCACTGTTTAACATATGCTTGCAAAAGTAAGGATTAACCGTTTGACCTTAGGAAAGAGTAACTATACTATTGATTAAGCAGAGCATAATAAACGATGGGTGTAAAATTAACCAGCTTGTTTTGTAAAGGATATAAAAATCCCTGTTTTTGTGGGCTCGAGGCTCTCTCATGCCTCACCCCTTGTGTGAAGTGTATGGTTTGCCTTTACTGCAGTAAATAAATAAGGAGCCTTGAACTCGATTTTACCCGCGTGTGTTTTATTATTCTCCACCTGGGAGAACTTGTAGCATTTTTGCTACAACAGCACGTAACGCCTGAGCCACTCACTGTGGGGGTGATCTTTAGCTGGCCCTTGACACCCAGGATACACAAGCGGGGATTTGAACTCACAGATTGTTTTAATTGTTTAAAAATGTTTTAATTACTTGTCTTGAACTGTTTTATTGATAATTTTAATATTTTTTGTAAACCACTTAGAGATCTTTACATTCCAAAGGTATATCAATTAAAAATAAAAAACAAAAATAGCCAATGACAAAACAACAAAACAGCAACAGAGAACAGCAGTGCATAGTAATGCAGGAGATGGGAAGGCATCTCTTAACTGAAGGCCTAGGGAAAGAGATATTTCTTGACCAATTGTCGAAAAAGGCTACAGTGATGGCGCAAGATGCACCTCAGAGAAGAGATCATTCCACAACCAGGGCGCCACCCCAGAGAAGGCTCTCTCACGCAGTGCCAAGGAAGAACTCATATGAAGTCATTCCTTTAGTGTGGCAGCAATCATACTTTGGAATTCCATTAGGTGCCATCATTGTTCTCTTTTAGACACCTGCTGAAAACCTTCCTGTTTCAATTGACCTATTCGGATGCATGATTTGGTGACATCTCTTCTTAAAATTTGTTTTAAATGTTTTATGGTTTTAAACAATTTTTTTAAAGTTATATTATTTTTAATTGTATTTTTATTGTTATAGATGCATTTGCTGCTCTGAGCTCCTTTGGGAGAAATGGTTGGATGTAAATTTAACAAATAATGAATAAATGGCTGTAATGTTTGCCTCAGGTAGATAAACATTACAGTTTTTTATTATTTTTTCAGCACATTATGGATTTTTTTAGGATCACTAGTCTTTTCCTGAGAATTTTTGCTAATTTCACTGAAATTATTTTATCTTTCTACATTTTATGTTTCCAAATTTGCTTGAAATTTTATTTTGATATAAAAATACCTCCAGTTAAAGACAGGACTTAAGGCACTTACAGTTTCAGTTGCACTCTGAAAAGGTTAGAAACTGAAACTGAATTGTGTAAGTCAAAGTATGGTTGCATGGAGCCTAATTTCACAGTGAACATAGACAACACTGCAAAGTCTTAAATTTTGTGCCATATAAGTAGTGACAGCACATTTTGCCATTCACCTCAACATTGTGATGAATCCAGCAGAAATTCTGCAGATATAGCTTCCCCAATCACTTGCTGTAAACATGCACTAAATAAATTTCTGCTTGACACATCCAGAGGAGGCATAGCACTTCCCAAACTCTCTATATAGTAAATTACATGCCTGGACTTAAAACCAGTTGCTGCTTATGAACTGTAGCCTGTAAAAGGCATGTTGCTATGGTTGATGAAGCATTAAGTAATTGCCCTGACCAAACAACAACAAGTGCACCCTCATTAGACATATGTCAACAGTATAAGATATGACTAATGCTTAGGGTTGCCATATTCCAGTTTCACAAATTTGGGCAGGCTAATTTGCAAATTAAGCATATTAATTGTTGCATTCTCCAGTTTTGTTTTTGTGCCTAGTAAATACCAAAAACAGGGAGAGGATGCGAGGAATCTTTTTTTTTTTAACTTACATTTTCAGCCTTAAATGCCTAGACTCTAGTTTTCAACATTTTTGAATATTTATTTATTTATTTAGAGGATTTACATCCTGCCCTCAGGGCAGCTTACAAAAATAATAAAAATACACAATCAGTCAATTAAAAGCAATATTGTGACCGAGAGGTTGTCTTGGCAACAATTAGGAAATGTGAAATGAACGCTACAACCTGTAACGCAGATAGAAATCAAGATTTCAATATTATCAGTTCAGTCAATAATCTTATCTACTTAGTTTCAAAGCAAGCAGTGCTGTCATAGAATCCTTTCCAACACCAGACTATATTCCTACATAAGTTTGAAGTACCTGAAGACACCCAAGCTTATGCTTATGCTGAGCAGTAAATTGAAGATCAGCAAATAAATAGAATGATGTATTATATCTTTAGAGTATTTAATATGCCACCAGAAAGAGCAGAACCTTGGTGTGCAACAAGGTTTGTCTGAACTTCAGAGTATTTTGAGTATTCAATGTATATGGAGTCCTGCCAAGAAGCATTTTGCACCAGCTACAGCTTCCGGACCAACCTCAAGGGTAGCCCCACATAGAGCGCATTACAGTAATTCAGCCTGGAGGTTACCAGTGCATGGACAACAGTGGTCAGGCTATCCCTGTCCAGAAACAGCCACAGCTGTCTTACCAGCCGAAGCTAGCAAAAGGCATTCCTAGCCATGGAGGTCACCTGGGCCTCTAGAGACAAAGATGGATCCACGAGTACCCCCAGTCTACAAATCTGCTCTTTCAGAGGGAGTACAACCCCATCCAAAGCAGGCAAACTCAGGAAACACCAACTCACAGCGTCTCCATCTTGCTAGGATTGAGAGTCAGTTTATTGGCCCTCAACCAGCCCACCACAGAATCTAGGCACTGGTCCAGGGCTTGCATGGCTTCTCCTGATTCAGATGTACAGAGAAATAGAGCTGGGTATTTCACAACTGCCAAGGGGCCGAAATACAACCGCCCAATGGTATTCTCTGAAAACGACCCTGGAGATAGTATCGGAACCACTGTAAAACAGTGCCTCCAATACCCATCTCACCAAGTCAGCCCAGAAGGATACCAAGGTCAATGGTATCAAAAGCCACTGAGAGATCAAGTAAGAATAACAGAGTTGCATTCCCCATCCTCCCAAAAAAGGTCATCCATCAGGGTGACCAAGGCCAATTCAGTCCCATAACCAGGCCTGAACCCAGACTGGAATGGGTCAAGATAATCCATTCATCCAAGTGTACTTGCAATTGCTGCACCACAATCCTCTCAATCACCTTCCCTAAGAAGAGGGTATTTGCGAACAGGTGGTAGTTGTTGCAAATCAATGGGTCCAGGAAGGGCTTTTTCAGGAGCAGTCGAATCACTGTGTCTTTCAGGGCAGCTGGAACCATTCCCTTCCACAACAGTGCATTGACCACACCCTGGATCCACTGGGTCAACCCCCCTCAGCAAGATTTAATAAGCCAAGAAGGTCAAGGGTTGAGAGGACACTTTGCTGGCCATATTGTTGCAAAAACCTTGTCCACATCATCAGGCCGCATCAACTGAAACCATTCCCAAGAAGTGGCAGCAGATGTTGCACTGGACAACTCACTGGGGACTACAGTAGATGTGGATGGGGCATCAAGATTGCTATGGAAGCGAGCCTTGCAAACAATTCACAGTGGGCCTCCAAAGGGTCTAAAACTCCATTTCCTGGAGTTGATGTCAACAGACCCCTGACAATATGGAAAAGCTCCACTGGATGGCTGCTTGAGGATGCGATGGTGGCAGAGAAGTGGGTCTTCTTCGCTGCTCTCACTGCTGCACAGTAGGCATGGTTATGATGTTTTACTCGTGCTCGATCAGCCTCATAGCACATCTTTTGCCACTTGTACTCTAGCTGTTTTGTCCAGCCTGTTTTAATGATACACCTTCTTGGAAGACTCATTTGGGTATAAAAAAGCTGTCAGAATCGAGTCCCTTGGGAACCATATTAAATTTTTTATCATACAAAACGTAGCTTTCTAATTGACACTGCTTTAAAATTGTTTTGAAGCAAGGTAGTGGTTCAGATTTTTATGTGGCAAAAGTATTCAAATTGTAAAACTGGAATCTCTACAGATTATTTTTTTTTAAAAAAAAATGGTTAGTTATTCCCCCTAGTACTTCATCAAATTCAACTTTCTCAGTTGTGAGTCCAGAAAGCTATAATTAAAGTCTTAAAATGAATGACTCTTTCTAAATTGCAAAGACTGGGTCTCACACTATCATAAGATATTCAGATCTTACACAGTCTTTGATCATTCCCAAAGATGATGTGAAAAATCAGATATAGGATTTTTGAACAAAGTGTACTTTCTGATAGAGAAAGGCATGAGGAACCTCAAGCACAGGACGCAATGTGGCTCCCCAGACTCTGTGTAGCCCTCATGACTCTCCATAGAACATACCCCATTGGCCCTGCTCTGCAACCTCTTCCAAGTGCTTTTGCCTGGCTGAAACATGTCCTTGAACTGTGATAATGCTTCTTGCTTGCATGGATAGAGGATGGAGAGTGTGTACGTGTGTAGAAATCTCTGCCCACTCTTTGCCCTATCCACTATTTGCATCAGTGCCCTGGAAGGTAATCCATAAGGAAATGCAGCTTTCAGACTGAAAAGTGTTTCGCACCCCTGTGTTAAAACAGCTATTTTAGGTTTTCCAGGTAGTGGCTGTATACAAATTACTAGTGTAGAGCATCCTATTTGGCTAATACTTTCCCGAAGCTCAGGTAAGCCTTTACAGCTATCTGTTTCCAGACAATACCATCGGCCATGAGTGATGGACGATATCATCAGACTCCTTTGGCCCTAGCATATTTTGTCCTTTGACACTTGAAACCCCATTTTAACTTTCTGGATACTATGTAACTGATATTACACTAAAAAACCATTCCAGAAAAGATACGATGTCAGATTATGACTTTTTGGTGACTTATAGAGTGTTTATGTTTGTACTGTCTGCTACAAAGGGTATGTGCAAAAGTGCTGTCAGAGATAAATGGTTCTCGCAGTGCCCTGATTTAATTATAATTTAATTATATATTTTCTCGCTTTTCATCCTTTATTTTATTGCTTGTTTTTCTTATCCTTTGTTTTATTGGCTTTTTAAATCTTTGATTTTGTCTTTTGTTAACTATGTTTTATCTACATAGTATTTGCAATCGCCTTTGGCCACAAGCAATAAAAATCTGACCTGACTTAACCATAGTTTATATTTCCAGTTTGGATCTATTCTTGATATAAATAATAAAAGGTTCTGATGAAAAGTTATGTCTCGTTTTGCATACTTGGCATCCAGTGCCAATATAAGAAAGAGTTTTGCATGATAATTACAAAACATTGCTTCAGTTAATCAACACGTTTCAAACCTACTAATAATTCAAGGTGCATACAATTCTACTTTAAAACAGAATTCAATCTTACAAGCTCTAAAAGTAAAGAGGCATTCCCTAAGCCTGGCCTGTGAATTAGAATTAGCACCAGTGTTGAAAATATTCATGTTAGAGTGATTTATTGCAATTAAGCTTCCACTAAGCTACTTGGAAATGTACAGGAAAGTGCCAAAATTGATTTAATACCAAAAGAAAATTGACAGTTTATTATTTTGAAGTGGAATGATATAAACTGTGATTAGCATTCAGTATCAAAATGCCAGCTTTTTTTGAGCTGTTAAGTGTGTATAATACTGCAGCTGAACCATAGTAGAGAAAACCGCTAAGAAATATAAATACATTCAATGAAATCTATTCATCACAACTACAGTTCACATGGACAGGTTTAAGAGTGAAAATTACTTTTAAACAACAATGGAGCCTATGTGTCCTGCAAATGTGAAATTGTACCTGGGTATATGTGTGCTTTTTCCTAAAGCATAGATTCTTGTTACACCTTTTCAAAAGGTTCACACCTAACAAGTTATTGATCTGAATCTGAAGGACACAGTTTATTATGCAGGAAACCATTGCTGGGCACAAGCGTAAGAAATTAATGATAGCTTTGTAAGTATCCATGCAGTGGTACTGAACCAGTGGGGCACCTGTCAATCTGTATGATAATATAGCTCCAAACTTTATAAAAACCAGTGATGTGAAAACACATTGATTTTCCTGAGCTAAACAAGAAATTTCAAACAGGAAAAGTATGATGTTTACTAACATTAATACCTGTGCTTGTACAACTGTAATTTAACATGCATCCACACAGTGTAATACTATGCATAACACAAAGAAATCTTCATTTCTTTAAAGACTTTTTAAACCAACCAACCAACAACAACAACAAAACAGAGGCACCCCTCTTCTTTTGTGGTTTTCCATATCAAAAATCTATCTATCTTTTAAAAAAACCAAGCAAACCCTGAGGCATTTACCCAAATTTAACTTCAATTCAACACTAGTCTTGTACAACGTAGTGGCCTGAGACAGATGTGTGTATACATTCCAGTTATGAACTGTGCATTATTCAAATTAATAATGATATATAAACCAGTGGCCAGAACTGTGAACATTTTTACTATGCTGAAGCTATGCATAACATGTTTTAAAAATAACATATATAAATAAAATACTTTTCCAATAAGTTGTTTGATTTTGTTTTAAATGTATTCACCAGAATCTAGGGTTCTTTGATCCCCAGATATGAAATCTGACTTTTTATCACTATATTCTGAAATAATCTTTAGAACATAATAACCTGACCTCTAGTTTAATACCAAAATTAAAGCTGTATCATTAAAATTTTAGGAAATGTTTATATATCTTTCTCTCATTTTGATTTTCAGCTTTATAATAGAGTACAAGAACCTAATTCAACACCAGACAATGGTGTTTTAAAATATAGTTTATATTTTTAGTATCAAAAAGTATTTGCTTTTTTATCCAAAACATATCTCATGTGAAGGCTAGAAAGTTGACTTTTGGGAAAGCTGAGCTGCAAAAGCAATTAGTAACAATAACAACAAAAATAACATATAATTCCTCATCCCCCAGTAATGCATTAGGGGATCTGCCAATTGCTTACCTCTGATTTATATTATTATATCATTGCAATAGCATTTTTATTTCACATGGAAAAATGGGCAAAGAAAACTTTTATACTATATTATAGGGCAAAACTTTGACCCCTTATATGCACCTGTAGATGTAAATTATGAAATTTATGGGAGAATCAGGCCTACCGTTTTCCTCATCTGATTTATTGTCATGGTCAGAATCAGTCAGGGTAAGGGCAGAATTTTCACGGCTTGACAGACCGGAACTGCGCCTGGATTTAATCCCTCTCCCCCACAGCCGTATGGCATGCTCTGGAGACATTCCTCCCTCTGTATCTGAGTCAGCATCAGACCCAGTGCTGAGGGAATAGCCTTGGTGAAGTATCCCTATGTCCGAACAGTAGCCACTTCGGTGGGGAGAGGGCTCACAAAGTCCTAGTTCAGCAAGGGTGAAGTTAGTTCCTAGGAAAAATAGGAAGGAAAAAAATAATTAAAACCTGAGAGCGCTTTTAAATTGAAATGTAAATTTATTTGAAAATTAAAGTAACAGACCTTTTTACCTTTCCATTCATGCAGAATATGTATAGAACTAGGTGTGCAGATATTGGCAAAGGCTGTTCAGCAAAGCAACATGTATGAATAAAGTTTTCTCAGGAATTGCTCCGTGCACAAATACCTCAGTAAATGGTAAGGTGTCAATTTCACTGTCATGTGTCTGTAATACTATTCTCTTTTGTGGATATTTTAAAAAGGATTGACTCCTATGAATTATGGAAGAAGATTGCAACCAATGCTAGTATTATAATGGCTTGTGTACATATAATACGTTATTCCTTGATTGCAAGGAATTAACAGCTCGTTTTAATGCTAATGGTGGACAGACATACTTTATTAGAGATAAGTAAATACCTACCCAGCAAGTAACTATCCTGAAATATAAACTTAATTTAGCCCAGGATAAATTGTGTAAACATGTGATGGTCAAGGTCAACATATATCACCTGGATTACAATTTCCTGTGAAAAATCCATAGCTATTTTATTTTAGGTTGCTGTTACTGAAGGAATATCTCAATCAGAAAACTGGATTCTCTGTTAAAACTTTTTCAATATTCTTATGTTTGCAGACATACAATATATACATGTGTGTGCATGCATATCATGTATCTTTATATATTCACAGACACTAAATGAATACTTTATGCAGCCCTGTGATTCTGTTTTGACACAAATCTATTTTTTCCCCTGGTTCAACCTGCATCTTGACATTACTTGTCTGCAAGGTTCAGGTTTTCACAGTATTAGTTACAGAATAGACCCTGTCCTACACTTAGGTAACTATTTCCCCCTCCTTTTTTATGCAGTACATGCTCATCTTTGGAACACTCTTTTCCATAGAGTGTTCAGAAAGACAATGTAACTAAGGTTCAGAAACACAGAATGGAATCTATATTTTTATTTGGACAATCAGTGTTCAAAATGTAGTATGTAAACCAAGTACAGCTCATGAGCCTTGGCATGACACATACTGCTTCTTTGTTTAAATGTTCAAGAAAATAAAACAAATGCTTCTATACTATGATATTGTCCTCAGCATACCCAGTGGTTGGAATCTAAAGAGTTATTAGCCTCACACAAGAGGTACGTGACAGGTCAGTGTATGTATGTATGTATGTGTGTATACATATTTCCTTAAATGGTTGACTCCCCCCAAGCTATGTGACAAACTGCATACTATACCATGAAGTTCTCTTAGTAACAAAAGTGGTTTAACATGCAGCTTTGGCAGGGCCTGCTGATTGAAAAAAAACAAGTCAAAAGTCTCATTGAGCTCATGAAAGCACTCTTACAGTTCTTTGTATCATGGCCCACATATAAAAATCTTTATCAGTTTCCTAAAATGGATTAAGAAAGTATAGAAAGTTTATTTCATATTGTAGTTGGGACATAGTTTTAAGAATTAGCTCCATTCTGTAACAGTCTTCAGCAACATGGTGTTCTCCAGGTATTTTAAGCTACAACTCCCATCAGCCCCAGCCACCATGGCAACTAAATCCAAAACATCTGAAGGGCACCAGGTTAGTGAAAGCTGCTTTACAACAAAATCATAATTGTATGTGTAGAAGAAAAAAACACTGATTGACAGTTCCTAAAATAAAGTTTAAAATACTGACAACCATAAATTACATTCATTTTAACTTCTGGCGTTAATATTTTATTGATTTTCAGTAAATGATTGACAAATGTTTGAGGTAAGAATTGATAACAGCTTATGCACAGAAAATTAGAGAACGGCTTTAATGGGGCCCAATAACAGTCTTCATAAAAATGTAAGAAGAAAGTCAGACCGTAAATCACATGGTCTTTGATGTCTGTACACTAAAGCCCAGAGTATGGGACATAAACAGGACAAACTTGAACTCTTAATACAACAGGATAAATACAACTTGATTGGTATAACTGAAACTTGGTGGGATGACTCCCATGAGCACAATACAGCAATTGAAGGACATAACTTGTTCAAAAAATCAGAAGGAATAGAAAGGAAAGCAGAGTCATACTATATGTTAAACATGTCCTTGCCCAGAAATACAGAAGGATGAGCTTGGTAGCCCACTGAGGGTATCTGGATGAAAATAAATGGGGCAAGGAATAAAAAGAACATGGCGGTTGGAGTCTACTACCAATCACCCAATCAAGGAGAAGACAAGGGTGAAACATTTGAAAAGCAAATTGCCAGTGTTTCGAGGAGGCATGCTACAGTAGCAATGGGGGACTTCAATTATCCCGATATCTGTTGGGAGACAAATTCTGCCAAGCACAGCCCCTCCAAGAAATTCCTGACTTGTGTAGGAGTTAAGTTCCTCCTACAGAAAGTGGAGGAAGCAGCTAGAGGATCAGCTATCCTTGACTTGATCTAACCAATAGAGATGACTTCGTGGATGAAGTGACAGTTACTCTGGGGGAAATGTCCATGTTATACTTCAGTTCTTGATTTTAAAGGAAGCAAAAGCTGAGAGGAGCCATACACATACCCTGGACTTCAGGAAAGCCAGGTTTAATGAATTTTGAACAATGCTAAGTAAGGTTTCATGGCAAGTGACCCTAATGAGAAAAGGAGCAAGATGGGTGTGAGTTTCTAAAAAGAAAATTCTAAAGGCAGAATTGCAAACAATTCCAGCAAGGACAAAAGGGGGAAGACAGCAGAAGAAGCCAATGTGGCTTCACAAAAAGCTCAGAGATCACATGAAAATAAAAAAGGACACATATAGTAAATAGAAGGAAGGCCAGGCCATAAAGGAAGAGTACAGACAGGTAGCATGGAGTTGCAGGGATGGCGTCAGGAAGGCTAAAGCTGAAAATGAGCTGAGGTTAGGGAGAGATGCTAAAAGCAAAAAAAAAAGCCATCTTCAGGTATATGCATAGTAAAAGGCAGAAAAGAAATGGTGGTACATCTACTCAGTGAGGATGGCAAAATGATAACAGATGACAAAGAAAAGGCAGAAGTGCTCAGTTCTACTTTGGTTCAGTCTTTTCCCAAATTTAATTAATTAATTAATTAGCAAATAAATAAATAAATAAATAAAAATAAAGAGGGTTTATGATCCTCCTGGCAAATGTGAAGTTGATGAGGTAGGATTGCAGCTTGAGATTGATAGGCTGCATTAACAGAAGTATAGGTTCCAAATCGCGTGATGTACTAGTTCCCCTCTAGTCTGCACTGGTTAGGCCGACACTGCCCTTTAAGAAGGATGCAGGCAAACTGGAACAGGTTCAGAGAAGGGTAATGAGGATGATCAGGGGTCTGGAAACAAAGCCCCATGAGGAGAGACTGAAAGAACTGAGCATATTTAGCCTTGAGAAGAGAAGGCTGACGGGAGATATGATAGGGCTCTTCAAGTACTTGAAAGTACAGATGAGGGCCAGGATCTCCTCTCAATCGTCATTCCATGTCCTGCACTCTGGGACGATTATTCCAATAGGCTCAAATTACAGGAAGCCAGATTTTGAGTGAACATCAGGAAAAACTTCCTAACTGTTAGAGCAGTATGACAATGGAAGCAATTACTTAGGGAGGTGGTGGGCTCTCCAACGCTGGAGGCCTTCAAGAGGCAGCTGGACAGCCATCTGTCGGGAATGCTTTCATTTGGTTTGCTGCATTCAACACGGGGTTGGACTCAATGGCCTTATAGGTTCCTTTTAACTCTACTATTCCGTGAAGTTTGTCTCTGCTGAACACTATATGGTGTCGACAAGTGTCAAATTTGAGAATGAATTTTCACACACAGCTGTAGATGCACCAAAAGTGAGTCCTGAAGCATACAAAGTGTACATGCATGGAAAGGCTTCCTTGGACAGGTACAATGTTTTAGTAAGCTTGAGAACTGTGAGTTCAGTTCTCCTGAGGCAGCTGCTTCAGGAACTAAATACCCTGGTCTCCTGTGTCATGCAAGGAAAGCAATTAAGAGATGTTTCACTTTCAAAATTACCTATTAACATCACTTTTCATAGGGAAAATGCTTGGCAATATGTCACATAGGAACTATATGTCTCTCTGAACTACAGGTTCTAGAATCAACTATACAAGCCCCAAATGTCTCTTCCACAGAAAGGCCCTGGGCCAGCCAGCTAACACTGCTTCCGATGGCTCTACCAGCAAATCTCACACACCCTATTTTGGTAGTACATAAGGTTGCATAAGAAAAGTTAAATAAGGTACAGTATTATTTTTCAACTTTTTAAACTAGGGAAGAAATGCCCCCCAGACTCACACACACAATATTCCAGCTCCCCATGGCTTGGGCTTAGTAGGGTCTCATTAGGTTTTCTGGGCCTTGGAGAGCAAACTCATTCGCCTCTCTGCTTCTTCTCAGGTCCTGCCCTGGACTAGGCTAGGCTGCTGCACAGTCTAGGCCCAAAAGCCTAGGCACACCCACCACCACCTTAACAGTAACCACCACCTTCAGAAGCTGGTTGAGCATTACAGGGGAGGGGAGATTCTCTGCAATGCATAACAATACCGTTCTTCCTGACTTTTCTTCCTCCAATTGCAAACCCTTAGGTGTGCCAAACCCACCCCATCCATCAAGACTTGTGTTCACTTCATTCATACTTTTAACTCTTATATTTACTGTGTTCACATTTCCTTGGTAACTTTGCCCTGCCCCTCTCTTTGGATGCCTAAACTGTATTTCTAAAAGTTCAGCTGAAGTTTTGAAGTTAGTACAATGCTAGACATTTGTGGACTGAAGGAAATTTTCATTGAGGGGTTAAGAATTATCATTAGGGGGCAATGCCCTAATTTGCCCCCCTGTCACTATACCCCTGGGTGTCAGCTGACTGGTATCCCCAAATTCTGAAACACAGAAGGCAAAGCAGTGGGGCAAGGGCTTTGATGTAACTCCTCCTCCTTGCTACCCTCACCCACCACCATATCTGCTCTTGCCTGCTATCAGAGGGATGGCATGTAAATTTTATAAATGTAAGTTCATATGTGAGCCAGTCACCTTGCCATTATGGAAGTACATAATTCTTGGAGAATATAGTGATTCTTAAGGAGAAAACAGGTTAACACCCTTACACCTTGGAAGCTGCAAAGAGCCAGGGGCATACAGAAGCTTCCAACCACAGCAGTTCTTTCCCCTTTCTTCTCTTTTCCAGGAGGGAATCTGAAATGCTCTGTTCCAGTTCTCCTCTAATGCTAGTGTTGGACTAGTGCCCCTGTTCAAATATAAGTTTACACACAGATGGTCTGCATACATTGAGGTTTGTGCAAGAGGTGGCTGCTGGTATATTGGAGTTTTCAGAAAATAGGGTGAATACTGTATGGAATTTCCCCAAAATGGAGAAACACTGCTATAAGGCAGAGGTCAGTTTTGTTATTACCAGTTTGCAGGTGGTGGTGGTGGGGATGGCAGCTAACGCTGTGACACAGTAGCTTGTCTAAGGTAATCCTGGACTGAAAAAGATGAATGTCACTGAAAAAGAGGGGTTTTTCCCCTAGTTATGCATACAGAAGCAGATCTGATACTATATAATTGACTCAAGAAGATATGATCACTAATTAGGGTTTAAGAATTTGTGTCAGAGCTTGACCCCAGAATATTTTTTGAATAAAAAAACCAGTTCAGTTCTTGGGAAATAACAAATAAAGAATTCCTTTCATTCAGGACTAAGCAACCACAACCTAACAAATTTAATTTTTCCTGGAATTCTTCTTTCTTTCTCTCTTTGATAATTTCCTCCACCACCTTTGTCATCCCCTTTATCAGTTCTGTGCAAACTCTGAGGCAGACAGACACATACATATATCAAAGTTTCTGTTTATGTCTCTTTTCCTCTTACATTTATAATTTCAAAGACATCAAACCCTTAACTTGTAGGCTTCAAGGTTTTTGTGTATGTGCACAAATTTCCACCTACAACTTTTGTTTAGTTTTTTAAAAAAATTATATGACATTTAAAAACTAATAGGAAATATAGATATGTTACAAACACAACCATGTGCCACACTATTGACTGTTTTTATTCACATATTTATATTTTGAAATATGCACACATACAATTACTTTTCAAAGTTAACAAAGGAAAAGGAAAAGGAAGAATTTAAAAATTATAAGCACAACATGCAAAATGAGTTCAATAATGGCTGCATCAATATCCATATTAAAAATTTTTTAAAAGAGGACATACTTATTAAAGTTTGATAGTGAAGTGACAATGAAAAAAGTATATTCTTAAGTGATCCAGAAACGAACAGAAGGGAATATAGAGATGATTGTGGCAACAAAAACAAACATGAACACAATCAAGTTTTGAATATATTAAATAAGCTGTTTTATAAATATAGTAAAATATTTTAATGATAAGCTGTATAATTTGATATCCTTTAAATGCCCAGATGTTTACCCGCTAATTAGCATTTTGTTTTGATGTAAAAATGTATAACACTTGATTCTAGAAATGAACTTAATGACTCCTCTTGTTATTTTTCTATGTGATCACTGGAACCATAATGAAAGGGGCAAAGAGATAAAGACCTCGCTTTTTCAGTCATTTCTGATTTTTGAAAATTAAATGCTTGGCAAAATGCACATGGCTCCCAGAGATAAGAAGCCAACTATTCAAACAAACTGAAATATGCATCAGAATTGTAACACTGCCATTTGACCCAAACCAGTAGTTCTTCTGTTCTAGTATTTAATGTAATCACGAGTAACACGTCCACAAAGATCAAGAAGCATAAAATGACCAATGCTAATTCTAAATCCCAACTAATTTAAGTTATGTATATAATCTATGTATAACCATCTGTATTACTTGTGGATGGGTTAGAATATTTAATCACACTTATTATTTTCTTTGTTCATAAGTGATAAAATTAAAAATAATGGGAAGGGACTACAGTGTTTGGCTGGTCTTAATGGGCAAGCCAAACCTGTAGTTGAAAATTCCCCTTGGCTCTTCTGCTGGCAAGCCCCCCACCAACAAGTGGAATATGCTGGCTTGGGTGGTGCTCAAGGTGCCTGCCAGTAGCAGCACCGAAACCTATCAGCCTTTCTGGAGTAGGTTGGGTGGGGTTTTTTTGCTGGTTGGGCCCTGCATAGCCATGGTAGGGGTTGCCACACAACTGCTGGGATGATCTCTGCACACCTATGTAGTTTCAAAGTTATGAGGAATGCCAGTTGCTTTTCATGCTCACCAGAGGCAGTACCACACTTGCTATGGCAAGTAGAATTAATGAAGCTTCACAATGGGCTGGATCCAAATTTTCTGTGAGTTGATGCATTAGTGTCTGCTAATGGAAGGGAAGGAGGTAAGTTTCAGGTCTGCTCTGGAGAAAGAGTGTGAAAGTTGGCAAAGGGGGCTGCAGAGGATAGGTGGAACTGGCTTCCAAAATCTTTTCAGCTTTGGAAGCTCAGCATGGAATTCTTTTTTTAAAAAGTGATAAGCAATATTATTACAAAATTATTTGACTATTACAACAAAGAAAATAATTTAAAATTGAGATCACATTTAAATGTATTCTAAAAAGTTATTTTTTAAAAGGTTTTAAAAGGTTAAATATACAACCTGTAAGGTTGTGGTATAACTATTCATTACACACATGACTTAACAAATTCTACACCTTGCAACTCTTTCACAATTGCAGAATCCATATTTACCTAAGTGCAAATTACCAAAATATATTTATTTTGCTAGGAGAAGCCTCTTGCAGAGACAAAAGAATTCAAAGAAAAGACAGACCAGATGGAATGATATATTAACAAGACAGGAACAGGATGGACAAAGATAAGGCAATGGGTGAGATAGGAACAATGAATGACACACCTCCCACTGCACGAGGCTTGGGCTTCCCAGAGAGTCCATATCACAATTTATTTATTTTTTAATTTTTAGATAATACATGTCATTATCAACGGCTGCTTTCACACATGGGGCTGATTGCATTAGTTTAACGGATTAAAAAGGTAGCGCTTCTGTCCCGATTTCTAAAATTCCTTTCACACTGCAGTACCTGTTGCATTAAAGAACAGTACCTTTTTCAGGCAATATACTGGCATATTGTGCAATGGTCTTTCACATAGCTGCAATGAATGTCTTGTTTTTGTCCCTCACCCATTATACACATGTGCACTGTTCCCCACTGTGTAGGAGGTCTAAGATCTTGTCCTATCACCATGCAAGCCCTCTCCCTTTAGTATCTGACTCTTAAAAGGATTTTAGTTGCATAGACACTGGGGTGTGTATGGGAAATATCTGCGCCTATGCAGGAATACCTGTACAATTTTCATCAGGCAAAAAAACAAATAAAGTGTGCCTAAAGGGTGGGAACTCATTGCATGCTGGGATGCCTGTCACATGAGCTGCTACAGCTAGTGAAAAACTCCTGCAATCTTCTGGGTTCCCAGCCTTGCAAACGGATTATTTCTGGTATTATTTATTATGAAAGTTTGTGTTAAACTTGCACTGTATTCCACTAGAATTCTGTAACTAGCTTGTACATTGTGTAAAGGTCATATATAATGTGCAAATTACCAGGTAAGAAATCATCAGGATAATGGAATAAAGTGCAGTGTGAAAGCAGCCAGAGAGGGAAGAGGATAGCATATTTACTGTTTCAGCAGCTGTACATCACATAGCTATTCATCACATGTATACAATATTATTCAATGACAGACAGAGGTCATATGATAACTATTTACTGTGGCTATTAATTTGGATGAGAGACAATGCGAATAGTTTCTACTAGCCCATTGAAATTGTTTTAATTTATTTTTGTTGAACAGCTAGCCCTATATCCCAACTGTTTTTGAAATGCCCTTCTGACAAAACAGCTTGACTTTGGCATTAGGGGCCTTTAAAATATTACCCTGGCTATGGACGAAGGTCCCACTGCAGCTGCGATAATGTTTAAATGACTTGGCCGCTTGAGTGGGGAGTGACTGCATTTTTTCATTTCCTATGCAAACAGTACCCATTCTGATGAGACATCAATTCTGTAATCAAGACTCATGCCATCATCATCGCCCACCCAGCCACATGCAGTCATTCATGGGAAAGGGTTTCTTATGTAGCTGTGTGTTTAAAGTTTCACATTGGCTCCTTCTCTCTCTCTATTTTTAAGTCTAAAGAGCCCCAAAGATTATAGGGATAGTTGCACAGTCCTTTATATCCCAAATAATTCCTCTGCCATGCAGCAAAGGCCAGTTTTATTTCAGGGATACGCTGCTGAATTTGGACCATGGAGATCAGGACTGAAATCCCTTCCAAGCCATGAAAAGTACTGAGAGATCTTTGGGTAACACTGAGAGATGCTGGAGAGGGAGGGTGTGTGCGAAGGAATGACCAAATGTACTGCCCTGAGCTCCTTCAGTAAAATGGGTGATACGTAAACACCCAAGAAGAATGATCCATTTTTAATAGTGGAGGTCAGATTATCCTTCCTATTTTGTCCCTCTAAAACACTTTTCAATTAAGCATTGCACATATTAGGGCAATCTATACTTAGCAATTTTACAAAATTGTTTTTTATAACAATTACTGGCAAAGATGATAGGAAATAATTCAACAGGACCATTAATCAAGACAATTTGATTTGACAAGGCTTATGGAATTGGTACAAAATAGACCACTGCACTGAAGCAAGAGAATGAAATAAAGGTTTCTGACCATGAGTTTTTCTACCTTCAGAGCTGGAAATGCAGAATGTGGTTACAATAAATAACTTCTTTATACTTTGCTTTATATTCTAACTCATTGCTTCAGAAACAAAATTTGATCCTATAGATTTGTATGACCTGAATTACAGGTGAAGAGTTTGTTTAAATATACAACTTGGGAATTATACAGCTTGGAACCAGGATACCTGAAAGATCATCTTACCCCTTTTATTTACCCAGTCGATCACTACACTCTGCAGGTGACGGCCTCCTGCAGGTACCATCTTATCAAGAGGTGCGTTCCGCACAACATAGGAGGACTTTTAGTGCAGTGCCACCTAACCTTTGGAATTCCCTCCCCTTAAATATTAGACAGGCACCATCTCTGCTATATTTTCGGTGCCTACTGAAGACCTGCCTCTTTCAACAAGCCTTTTTTAGTAAAGGCCTTATCCTAGTCTGTGCCTGTGTTGGAATTGCTTTTCAAGATATTTTTAAAGTTTTTTAAAAAATATGTTTTTAAAGATGTTTTGTTTTAATATATTTTAAAGTATGATTTTATGATGTTTTAAAGTGTTTTTGTTTGCTGCCCTGGGCTCCTACTAGGAGGAAGGGTGGGATATAAATTCAATAATAATAATAATAATAATAATGTAATAATAATAGCTGTCAGATCTTTCTTAGAAGGTGTCTGTGTACTATAAATACTATGTGAAGAAGTGATTCAACAGAGCTCACTAAGCATGGGAAAAAGGCTCCATGTATGTACGCACCCATGATTTATTTATTTGAGCAGACTCAAAAATAAACAAGGAAATGCTAACTGATTTTAAAAACATGGTTTGTTATGAAAAAAGGGTATAAGTGGGATGGGGGCTGCAAAGGTGACAAGAAAACAAAAACATACAACTGGTTTTAGATAGAAGAGCCAATGCTGCCAAGCAAGACACAGGAGTCTTGCATCACTATGAATAGCAGGGCCAGCCCCAGGCATGCTGGGGCCCTTGGGCTCCAGCCTGCCCCAGACCTCTCTGTTCCCTTTTTGCAATTTGCAGCAGCAGCAGCCGCGGATCGCAGGACAGGAGCTTCTGAGCCACCCGCCATCCCCCCGCTTCACCTACCTTTCTCTCTGCTGTTTTTTGCAGCTACGTGCAGTGTGCGCACAGGGTTGCCATCAATCATGTGTGTGTATTGCTGCCATCAACCAAGATTGCAGCAGAGGCTTCAGCCCCTTCGGGAAACCTTGGCTGCCATCTTAATTGATGGCAACCCTGTGCGCACAGTGCAAGCAGCTGCAAAAAACAGCAGAGAGAAAGGTAGGTGAAGCGGGGGGTGGCGGGCAGCTCGGAAGCTCCTCGTATCCTCATGGAAGGGGAGCGGAAGGGCCCCTGTAGCTCCAGGGGCCCTCGGGCCACTGCCCCACCTGGCTGCCCTACCTGGCTGCCCTTTAGAACTGGCCCTGATGAACAGAGTATTGCTATATATTTGACTGAAGTAATCTTATTCATTTTTGAAATTGGAAAATATGTCATTTTTCACTGGAAAAATGTCTCACAAAACAGCAGCAGCAGCAACAAAATCAACAGGTGTATTTTCATATGAAGAAGAAGAAGAAAAAGAAGAGCTTATGGTTCAGCACTTGATTGAAAGTGTTAGGCCATTGTTTCAGACAGCTTATTGTAAAATCAGTGGGAACTGAGCATTAAAGTGATTTGATCACTATAACTTTTAATGAAATAAGCACAGATATCAGAGTTCCAGTCATATACTATTATGTGAAAATAAGCAGAAAAAATAGCACATTACACTGCTGCAAGTATTCACTTTTTTTTTAGAGTAGGATTTTTTTTAGTGTTGTTTGCTATATTTTATTTCCCCCCATTATTTAGACCTTGTAAAATAATTGCTTGATTTCATGGTCAATGTCTACTGTAGGTTTATAAAATAGAACACTTGGCACCAAACCAGCCAATTAACCATAGGCTTGAACATTCCTACAGATGGTGTATCTGTTCTTAACATAAGATGTATTCATATTTTGCTTTATCTGCCAATGACTGACATCTGTAAATTGAATATATAGCCAGGAACAGAGACAAGTATTCTGACCCTTTATTTAAACAAAATTAGTATTTTATTTAAACAAAGTTGCTATTGTAATAAATAAATGAACAATTCACTAATAGGCAAAAAACATTGCAGTTTAATACATATTAGGGCAATCTATACTTAGTAGTTTTACAGCTAACAGATATGTCTTTCAAACTTAAAAATTTGAGCATCTATAGTGAAAGCACCAGGAGAGCAGGAGACCTGATGTTCTCTCTGAGATATTGTACTGCCCTACAAATTTGTAAAAATGCAATCACAATATGGGTTGGTCTTTCACCGTCCAATCCACTTCCTGAGTAGCTTGCAAGAATTTGGTAATGTGCCTCTGAGCATTTAAGGAGGGGAAGGAGGGACAGGAGGGAAGGGATAGGAAGGAGGGGGAGATTTGATCATTTGCATGCTTATGGAGTTCAGTGGGATTTACTCCTGTGCAATCATGCTTAGGATGTATGAAACTGTCCTGGAGGAGGGGCAAGGAGAGGGGAGGAGAAAGTAATGGGAAGGGAAGGAAGGAGGAGAAGAAGAAGGGTAGGGATAGGGAGGAGGGAGGAGGAAATTGAGTAGGTGAGCACTGGGCAAAGGGAAAGCCATTTTCCTTTACAAAAGGAAAACATTGTTAGCGGTATCATCTTTTTATATTTTTTATTTTTTAATGTTTTTATATTACAGCAGACACATGTAGTCTCCCACCCAAATTAAACCAAAGCTGTCCCTGGCCACATCCATACCAGACATTTATTCAACTTTAAACAGTCATGGCTTCCCCCAAAGAATCCTGGGAAGTGTAGTTTGTGAAGGATGCTGAGAGATGTTAGGAGACGCCTTATTCTCACAGAGCTACAATCTCCAGAATTCTCTGGAAAGAGGGACTTACTGTCAAACCACTCTGGCCACTGAAGCTCTGTCAGGGGAATAGAAGTCAGCCCCTCTTCAGGGAATTGGAGCTCTGTCAGGGGAATAGGGCATCTCCTTATGAGTCTCAGCACTCTTCACAAATTACACTTCCCCAGATTCTTCGGGGGAAGCGGAATAAATGTCTGGTGTGGGTGTTGTCCCCTGATTAGCCAAGTCAAAGAGCTTTTAGTCTCGTTTTTAAAACACTGATAGTTGTTTCTTACTAGGGATTGAATCTCCCTTTTTTATGTTATGTTTTAAGTTTGGCCCCCTGGTGGTCACTAACAATCTGATTACTTTTTCCTCTGATACCTTTTCATTTTTCCGATCTCCTACTATATATACTGTATATGCAGAGAATTATTGATATTATAATCATTATTAATGAGTCTCTACTGGTATCGATCTTTATTCTGAACTCTGTCATGATTGTCTGTTTACACTCCTTTTCAAGTGCACTGTAGCAGACTGTACATTTTGTAAGATTTTGTTTTGAAATGAGCTTATGGGAAGCAGCAGAATGGCATGGGGGATATTTTCAATTTAACATGGCAGAATGTGAAAAATCCATGTTGGCTATAGTATACAGCCACTCTAGTGGCTGTATAAATAAATATTGGTGTATGTCAGCATTACTAGATAATTACCCACTTCCATGCTGCTTGTAAAGTGAAGAATTGAATATGATTCTCTATATTCCTATGCTTAGATGCTTCCCTACTCTACTCCAGTAGTTGCACATAAAATCATAAAAATGTCTTGCTGGATCACCTCAAAGGTTCATCTAAACCAGTTCTGGTATATTCCCAGTGGTGGCCAGCTACATGTTTTTTATGGCTTACATGCAGTTCATGAAAGTGAGCACCTTTTTCAGTTGTTTCACCTCAGTATCTGATACCCAGAAGTACCTTTTGAACCTGGAAGTTGTATCTAGCTATCATAAATAAGTTGTTGAATTTCTCTAATTCTTTTTTAAGAACATAAAAAGCCGAACGTAAGAGCCCTTGTGGATCAGACCAAGGCCCATGTAGTCCATTAAATCCTGTTCTCATAGTGGCCAACCAAATGCCTATGGGAAGCCCACAAGCAGAACCTGAGTGCAACAGCTGATTCCTGGCAGCTGGTATTCAGAGGTATACTGCCTCCATTCCAACAGTGGAGACAGGAAAGTGGACAGAAGCCACAGATAACCTTATCCTACATACATTTACCTAATCCTCTTTTAAAGTCATGCAAGTTGATAACCATCACTGCATCCTGTGGAAGCAAATTTCACAGAGAAACTTCTCATCCACTTTCTCCATACATAATTTTATATACCTATATTATGCCCACCCTTAATCGCCTTTTTTCTAAAGTAAAAAACCCCAAATGTCATAACCTTTTCTCATAGGGGAGTAGCTTCAACCTGTCGGTCATTTTGTGTACCCTTTTCTAGCTCTCTACATTTTTCAATGTGAGTTCTCAGCATAAGGCCATTCCCGTTACTGCTGCATCTGAAGTAACTGTTGCAGCAATCAGGAATGGGAAGTATGGCATTGGCTTCAGCATGCCAATGTGTGCTACGCTGGCACCAAGGATGGGTGGAGTCAACATGAGGGTATTTAAACCTGCTTCACCTTTCTATCGGCTTCGTTCATTTTCAAGTGCCCACTCTCCTGCCCTTTTTTTTTTACTACAGCCATTACAGGTTGCCATTTGGGACTGAGTAGGATTTTTTCCCCTGTCAGCTGTTTGGCTCTGCTTGCATTTTTTCCCTAATCTTCTCTGTCTTGATTTGGTGGTGTGTGTAATCAGGAGGGAGCAGCCATTAAATAGCTTAATTGGTCACATTGGCAGGTATACGTGGGAAGTTATCAGGTAATTAAAAGTTGGTGAGCACCCTTAGGCACAGAGTGATGGATGTAGTTCCAAAACTTGTCTTCAAGGTTGTGGGACTCATTTGCAGGATAGGGGGCATCTTTGGAGTTCATCTGTAAGACCCACTTGGAGTTGTGGGCCACCAGGAGAGGGTGAAGCAGTAAGGCCTCCCTACTCACTGGAAAAGTTGGTACTTACAGGAGGAAGTAGATAAAACATTACCTCTCACTTTTGGTAAGGTCAGCTCACACACAGTTTTTATGAGGAGTTAATATCCCACAACATTGTCCCCTACTGAAGATATATTATATTAAAATAAAAATGTGTGGCCCAATTCAGCCATCCTTGTGTTTTGCCTCCTTATTTCTCTGTGTAGTCACAATATGAGATTGGTAGTTTTATTTTCAGTCCCTTTGCTAATGAACCTAACATTGAATTCACTTTTTTCATAGTTTTTGCAAAATAGGTCAACAACTTCATTGAGTTATTCACTATGACCCACAGATCGTGATCCTTATAGTCACTGCCTGTTCAGACCTCATTAGTATGTATGTGAAATTAGATTTCTTTTCTACATTGTACATCACTTTACATTTACTTACATTGAATTGCATTTGCCATTTTATTGCCCATTCATTCAGTTTGGAAAGATCCTTTTGTTTTAACCATTTGGTATTGTCACCAAACTTGGCTACCTTACTTCTCATTCCTAACTTGAGAGCATTAATGAACAAGTTTACAAGCTGAGATACTGATTGTTCCTAATTTACTTGCCTATTTTCTTATATTACTGTTTTATGTGTATGTATTACTTTTTAATTTGTAACCCAGTCTGAAATTGGTTACAATGATTAGTGGGAAAGAGATTATTTTAATAAATATATAAAATTACTGACTTCCTTTGAGTTAGATTTAGACACAGTTCGTATATTTCCTTTGCAACATATTTGCTACTACAAAGCTAATTCCTTGTGGCTAACTCCCACACCACATTATGCATATGAAGTAGGATTGTGTGTTTATTTCCCACACTGGTATACTGATAGAGTGGGGTAGATGGGAAGTACCTCCATGTTATGAACTACTTATGTGATACAAACATATGCTATGGACTAAGCATGGGATCCAGCCACAAAGAATAGCTTTATGCTGGCAGCCACACCAACATGTGTAGGGTACAAAATGGTACAAGTACAAAACTGACTACTATCTTAAAGGTTTCTGAGTATGAGATTTTTAATATTTATAGCTGGAAATGTAGAATATGGTCATGATAAACATTTTCTTTACTGTTTACCTCACATTTTAAGAACTAGACCTTAGACTGGAACCCTATATACTTTTTTGGAGTAAGCTCTATTTAAATATAGACATGTATAGGATTTCAGTTAATTTAATTATCACCTGCCTGGATTCTGACTCCAGTACTTAAATTCTAAACACATCAACAGCTCTGTTCATGTGACACAGCATGTGCAAGAAATACATGAAGTGATAGTGGTGTGTGTGTGTTGGACTATGCCTCCAAATCTCTGCATGTTCACCAGAATGTCTGGATGGACTCTATATGTATAAACACTGTAAGCAAAATCTAGAACCCTACCTTTTGCAAGGACCCCAGTTGAACAGAGAGACAGCATAAGCACATTGTGTGTGCAGCTTGTAGCCTCCATTCAGATAGTTAGCTGAATGCAAAGAGGTTGAGGACAGGGAGAGCAGCTGTGCTCCTACTCCAATACTTTCCCTACATCTGCTGTATCATGTGAACAAAACTATTGGGTATGATTACATTTAGTGTGATTTTGATGCACACATATGGATCATTCTATTATATCCAGTGTTGAATTATGCTTTAACACACAAACTTGGCTATGCTGACTATAGAGAATTTCTTATGTCACAGAACAAGCTCCTGCACTATAGTCCCTGTGTATCCAATTAAACAGAATCTCTTGAGTAAGGCAATTATTTAGACTACAGCTCCAATAAAATAAATGGAAATAAGATATCCCCTCCCTAGACTACTGCCTCTTTCTGCACAATATAAGCATTGTTGCTGAGGATCCATATGTATTTTCCTGTTCTAGCACATCCATTGAAGAAGATCCTGGACAGATTTTCTCTTAGTAGCATATCAATTGCTGATATCAGTGTTTTTCCAGCATTCAAATAATTTGCTATTGCTGAGAAAAAGCAAGGTCCCTTGTGAAACTTACCATCTTTCAAGGATCTCTTTGCAAATTGTTGTCATCCTAGCAGCTGCAGCTGATAATCTGCTACCTCATTTATTGGGGGCAGTGGTGGGGAGGGAGACAATTTGGAAAAGGGGTGTGTGTGTGTGTGTGTGTGTGTGTGTGTGTGTGTGTGCGTGCGTGCGTGCGTGCGTGCGTGCGTGCGTGTGAGAGAGAGAGAGAGAGAGAGAGAGAGAGAATGAATTGCCCTATTAGAAGTTTTTGATTATAGTTTTCCATTGGCTGAAAGAATTCTAGGAAGGAACTTGTAAACAAGGATGTAAATGGATACATTGTTGGACTGTGATCTGGGATGGGAGCCATTTCAAATCCCTATATATGTGAACTTCTATGTCATAACTTGTCCTTCCCTAAAAATTGTTACAATGACCTAGATGAACCCTAATGTTGTTAAATATATGAATGGCTATCTGTAGGTTATTGGATAGCAAACATTTAACGTTTCAGAATTCCTCATAGGAGATAATACAATAAAATACTCATTTTCCAAAATGTACGATTACAAAGACCTTTATAATTTTCAAAGCCTTTATGTTTATGATGACATATATTGGTATTTATTTTAATGTTTTTACTTCTTTGAGTGTTAGTGAGACTAATTAATTTTAAACATGGATATTCCCTCTTCTAAGAGTTTTTGGATCAGCCTGTACTTATAATTAAATGAGACTTTGGGGCTGCTTGGAAGACACATAAATGTTAGAAAACTGATAGAATGAATCTGAATTGCTAGCTTGTTATTTACATCATCATCATAGTCCAATCACAAACCAAACTTGAAAGAAGCAAATTTACCTGGAAGCAAGCCCCAGTGTGGGACTTGCTTTAAAATAAACTCACTTAGGCTAGTTCTGCCAGTCTCGTCCTGTGTTATGAATGTCTCAGTTAAGATCACTTTCTTTTTAATAGCTAAGATATGCAGCTAGGGCAGGCTCAATAGGAAGCATTTTGGAACAGTTAGCTTCTTAACAGGCCAAGGTTGGAAGGGCTTCTTTTTTCATAGGATGCCAGGAATATTTCTCATATGAGCATGGGATTTCTTTCTTTTTGATGTCCTAATTCTCATAGAATTAGAAAATGCCCAGTGGCCTTTGCAAACTTAAATATTCAGTGTTGGAGTACACAGTGTGGTAATTTTTATCTACACTGTTAAGTTTTGTCTAGCTTCTGTTTGAATGTGGATTTATCTGCTTTTGTAAATTTTCTATGATACAATTATTTCAAAATGTTTGGCATTAATAATCCTTTTTAATATTGCTAATAGAAATATTCTACTTCAGAACCTCAAAAACAGAAAGTTTATATAGATAGATAGATAGATAGATAGATAGATAGATATAGTCTTTTTTGCATTGCATGCACTGATGAACTAGCCTGCTCAGCAAGCATTTAACAGATTAGACACTTGAACATGGTTTCAGGCAATGCTCTCTCATGTTTCTGTGTATTGCCTGATAAACACTTCAAAGTAAACCGCTCATAAATATGAAATGAAAAGCTGAGAAGTCGTTATGCACAGCTTTGAGATACAAATCTCTTTATTCCCCTCTGAAGTGGGGTTTGATTGACATAATGAGTCATAGATCCTGTCCAGGGACTCACTGCCTTATCCCCCTTTCCCCAGGAGACAGGGAGACTCTAAAGAAATGTACTTCAGAACTTTGTGACAGACAGCTATACAAAAAGTTGAACTGTACACTTATTGCTTATTATGGTGCATTAACAACCATTTTTGGATGACTCTAATATATGCCAACAATTGACAGCAATTGATCCATGCAGGGGCAATATTTAGTGGCTGCTTTTACTGCCCAGTCCTAGAAGTATTGATTGAAAAAGGACATAAGTGCTTAGAACTACGGCTTCAAAGGAATATCACTGTAAGATTTAGAAACTAACCATATAAGAGTGCCCATTATGTTAATAATGTGGAGGGGACTCTTTACAATGACCAGAGAGTGGGATTGTGCCACTGCCACTGACCACTTGGCATCAACATAGAGGATTCCTATCCACAAATGGGCAGAGGCAGTGGGTGCCTGACAATGGGAGAGGCATCAACAATGCAGTCCAACTCTGCAGTAATGGCATGGAGGCCTTTCATGTGACTAATGCATAAAGGAGAGTTTTATTTTGATAATTTCTGAATGTTACTATGATATTCCTTTGAAGCTGCAATCTGAAACAATCTTTGCAATCTCTGCTTTTGTAAAGATTTTATTTTTATTGCACTGAAAACTGAATTATCACTGAGAAATTGCGCTTATACAAAAATATTTTCCTGGATTCCTTCCTAACCAGTAATTTATGATTTTATGTAATTTATTACATTTATATCCAGCCCTTCCTCCCAAAGGAGCCCAGGTGACAAACACCACGAGATAAAACAATAAAAATAAATATTTAAAACACATTTAAAAGATCTTAAAAACAATTCCAATACAGATGCAGACTGGGAAAGATCTCTAGAAGAAGGTCTTCAGTAGCCTCCAAAAGACGGCACCTGTCTAATATTTAAGGGAAGGGAATTCCAAAGGGTAGGTGCCAACACTACAGGCTCAATTCCTGTACTGTGGGGAATGGACCTGCTGATAAGAAGGTATCTTCACAAGGATTGCCATATTCCAGTTTCACAAATCCGGGCAGGCTAATTTGCATATTATGCAAATTATTTGCATATTAATATTTGGATTGTCCAGTTGTTTTGTTTTTGTGCTTAGGAATTACCACCAAAAATTGGGGAAAGATGTGAGAAATCTTTTTTTTAAAAGCAACATTTTCAGCCTTAAATGCCTAGACTCTAGTTTCCAACACTATGGAATATTTATTGATTGATTAAGAGGATTTATATCCTGCCCTTCTGCTGTTAAAAACAGAGCTCAGCACAGCTTACAAATATAATAAAAACAATAAAAATACACAATCAATATAAAAACATAATAAAAACACAAAATAGCAACAAACATAAAGTAAGTCAGGGCAGCAGTATGGTTAACCATATACGATATATTTCAAAGATGTGGTGGGTGGAGAAAAACAAGAAGCCAAAATGCTAGGAAAAGGAGTCTTTCACATCACATGCTCCATTCTAAATACTGTTGCAGCAAGTTTTACAAGTTCCTCCAGTATTGCACTGGTGCAGGCACTCAGACATTCAAAGTATCTGTATGTTTCTTAGGTTTTATAAAAGCAGAGCTTTGCTTAACTCAAAATTTCTTCTCCCTTTGATCAACCACATCTACACAGGTTCCACCTCCATACTCAAAATGAAACTGGGCCTGGAAGTGTGCAACAACCCCACACATACCTTGCTAATTAGATTACCAATGCCAGGATGTCTGTCTTATCGACTACTCTCCTGCTCCCCCCCCCACCAGGCATCATGAAAGACCCAGTCCTGGGCTCAGAAAGAAAATAAATATCTGGTCCTCTTCAAAGTACTGATAAGCCTCTTGTTTTAATTAAAATAATAATTATAAATTCTTGCTCTTATCACTAATGGGAGTTAATTACCTTGCATATGCTGCTGTTTTCCCTATGGCTGTAACGGAGTGAGGTTAAAGATAAGTGAAATGCAAATAGGAAAAAAACAACACAAAAGGCAGTAACACTTTCCTAAATGTAATACCATACCAACCACAACAAGATTCCTATGAGTAAGGCACAAAACTCAGCATCCCACAACCAGTCAGGATTCATAACCAAAAACCCAAACTAAAAAAATCCTAGCAGCCAGTCAGCCAAGGTCACAGAAATCCCCATGCAGCACAACCTGACCTGGGGACTGCAGTTAATGCAGAATGCTGCAGCACAATTGCTGACATGAGTGAGATCCTATCAGCACATAATGCCTCTGCTCTGAAATCTGCATTGGTTGCTGATTTGCTACCAGGCCAAGTTCAAGCTGTGCTTTCCATGTTATGAGTGCCACATAGTACTTGTTCTGCTCTTGTAAGAAATTAGTCCTGTAAAGTGGCAGCACCTATGCTTTGGAACTCCTTGCCTATTGACATTAGGCAGACGCCTCTTTTCAGCACCTGCTAAAATCAGTTTTCTTGATGGCATGTGGAAGCTATTGTGTTTTTAAATCTGTTTTTAACTCATTGTTCATTTTATTTATTTTGAATGTTTTTAAGTATCTGTCCTAAACGCTTTTGCCAATAATTTTATTGTTTTAATTCTTTCTGTAAACCGCTTTGAGATTTTTTTACAATAAAACGGTATATAAATGTTGTAAATAAAAATACATAAATAAATGTTGGAGTCACTGTGGCCTTTGAGTCTCTTCCCACTTTTAGGAACCAAGGAATCTGCCTTATACTGATTCAGGCTATTTCGTACCATGATTTCTGAAATGCAATACCATATCAACCACAACAAGATTCCTATGAATAAGGCAGAAAACTAAGCATCTCACAACCAGTCAGGATTCTGACTATCAAATATATTTATTATTTACACAAACTGTAAAGATATTTATAGTGCAATCCTAGGTTTATTTATTCAGAAGCAAGTCCCAGTGTATTCAGTGGGGCTTACTCAAACAGGGACAGAAATGCAACCTCAAGTGATAAGCAACTTCATTCACACAACCCAAAATTCCAAATCATAAGACTCCATACATGCACGCACGCACACTGCAGATGTATAAATACATACAGCCCATATAACAGTTTATTGTCAAACCAGTTGGTCATTGCAGAAAAATCAGTATTAGTTTTAAAGAAATCAGTATTAGTTTCCTACAGAATAAAAACTGTAATACCTAAGTAAGCCCTGCCTACTTGCTTTAAAATAGGACTGGAGAGGGGGGACAGAAAGAGAACACAAACACAATTCTTTTTTACATTCACTCCAAAGTCCCATTGATTTTCAGCACATTCATAACCGTGTCTACTCAAAAGTAAGTCCTATTGAATTCAATGGGATTTACTCTGGGCATATGGGATTACCATTGTTTTTACAAAAGCAAGCATTGGGAAGGTTTTCAAAACACTGCCCAGGATCTGACTCCTGCACACAACAGGAAAAAAAACTGAAATGTATATACTTACCCAATTTATGAGATTTTCAGATAAACGGGGGGAAACCACCATTTTCTGGCCTTGCAATGAGGTTTTGCAGACACTGCCTGAGGTCAACCAAACTGAAACACAACCCTGGCTTCACTGATTGGCTGCAATCCTGAACATGCAGGGTTAAAGCTACGAAGTGTTATACAGTACTGTTTAAAGAAAGATTTAACAGTCGGGGGGCAGCTGACGTTGTTATGTGTATCTCGAGAACCAGACCACCTAGAAACTTAATTTTTTTTAAAATTAAAGCTGAGAATCTGGGCCACCTAAAGGGCTAAATGGGCACCAGATGGCATGCAAAGAATCCAGGTAAAACCCAGCTAACCGGGCAATATGGCAACCCTAATCTTCATGAGCCCTTCACCTGCAGAGTGGGTATATAAGGGGTGGGATTATCATTCAGACCAATATAAATAAAGCTCAGATACTGCCCACTTCACCTTGATTATACATTATATTGCATCATTAGCCATGCACACATACATACCTGTAACTCAGCCCTGTAGCCAGCCTTCTTTTTTTAAGTGGGGCAGCCACATTTCTCAGTGTGTCAATGGGAAGGGGGAGAAGTGCATAGTGCCAGCCAATCCCCCCCACACACACTGGTAAAGAGGATGTGAGGGCCAGGCCTACGGGAGGGAAAGGCCGTGATCTTCCTCATCACACCTACTCTATCCAGAGAGTATGTTAACTTAGATGAGTGAAGTTTAATTTGTTGAATTGTCTCACCATTTTTTGAGAGATCCCCAGAAATATCAGACTCAAAAGCTTGACTTTGCCTATAGTTACAGTTCTCTTTTCCTGTGGTCTCCTTGTGTTCTGATTCTTCATGAACAGAAGTACTTTGGTAAAGACAGGGAGCTCCTAAGCTTGGCTTTGTTGCTACATTACATATCTCAGTTTTAGTTTCCACCTGAAAAACAAACTTATCCATACTAGAAGTTTAGGGAAGGGCAGAGAGAAAATAAATACTACAGAGTGTGTTTGTTAACTCTTTCTAGTTCTGTTCCTGGCTTTTAGATTTTCCTTTCTGTTGGACCATCAAGGGAAAACTTTTCAGCTGGCTGCTACATAAAAGACAAACTGAGCAATTGGAAACTAATTGTGGAAAGCAATTGGAATGTTGTTTACTGGTTGTTGGGTTGATTTTTGTGCACAGCAACCCTGAAAAAGCCTTATGCTAAATTCACATATTGGGAAAATCAGAAAGGAGGCCTGAGTTACAGCCTAGCTGTACAGCCACCCAGCCAGCTAACTGTAGTGTATACTACAATAGTTTTATTCCTCTAGGGCTGTTTTCATTCTTTGCCATTAAGTAACCAAGAAAAAGAAAAAAAAATAGCCACTATGATTGTGGGTATAGTGACTGCTTTAAAGGAGTAAAGGATAGCCTTTTTTCAGGTCATAGAATAGTAGAGTTGGAAGGGGCCTGTAAGACCACCAAGTCCAACCCCTTCTCAATGCTGGAATCCAGCTTTAAGTTATCTCTTTATTTCACCCTTAGCAATAAGCATATAATCCTGCTCTGCTCATTATAAGTGCAGAATAAACAAACTCTTACTTCTTACTGCAAGCAAACATACTTCTTTATTGCTGACTAGCTAGACAGCACAACTGAAACTTCTGTGCTTCATGGTTTTAAACTTTGTATGGTTTTTAAAATTGTATATTTGTTTTTAATGTTCAATGTTTTTAATTTTTGTAAATTGCCCAGAGAGCTTTGGCTATGGGGTGGTATATAAATGTAATAAATAAATAAAAATACATAAATAAATAACAAACTGAAAAGCAGAGCAAAGGAAAGTCCAAAGGGTGGAGTCTAACTCTAGCCCATAATACAAAGTTTTAATATTTATCTCTTCAAGGGTCATATTACTATGTGTCTTTTTCAGGATCATTTGAGTAATTATAAGGTGATTGTGATCATGAAAAATCCACCCTCAGTTAAGGATAGTCTTGAGTAAGGATCTGGGCTCTCCCAGATGAAGCTTTTGTTGTGCACTCATCCTGTCTCATTCACTGAATTTCTCATAGGATCCTGTTCTTAAATTGCTCCTCTTTTTAAAACAAGCTATCATTCTTTAAATAGAGGTTGTCATTGTCTGTCATGTCACAAATGAAAAAGAAGACAATTTCCCAAAAAAATCCTAGATGAGGCAGTGCCCCCATTCCCCCCCCCCGGGCCTACAGGCCTGCTGTAACTGTCTTTGTGTAGTTTTAGGTACCAGTTAAAAACCTACCTCTTTGGCTGGGATGGTCACGAGGAGCTGAGATTAGTGGTGATGTTGTAGGAAAAGTTTTGCTATTATATATTGATTTTTTAATTTACATTTTTGTTGTTCAATGGTTATTATTGTATGTTTTAGTTTTACTGTAACCCTCCCTGGGATCATTGTAGAATAAATGGTAGGATGGGACTGCCTTCAAGTCGATCCCGAGTTATGGCTACTCTATCAATAGGGTTTTTCATGGTAAGCGGTATTCAGAGGTGGTTTACCATTGCCTCCCTCTGAGGCTAGTCCTCTCCAGCTGGCTAGGGCCTGCTCAGCTTGCCACAGCTGCACAAGGCAGCCCCTTCCTTGTCTGCAACAGCCAGCTGGGGGCAACTGGGCTTCTTGGGACCACCATCTTGATTGATGGCAGGCATGTGATGGCACATGCAGCATAGCGTGCATGCATGCCATCAACAAAGTTGGTGGCTGCAGGGGTATCAGCCCCTTAGAGAAGCCTCTGCTGCCATCTTGGTTGATGGCAGCAACCTGCGCACCTAGTGTGCAGGACATTCACAGAAAGAGAGAAGAGGTAGGTGGAGCAGTCCTGCCCAGTCTGTAGGGGGGACTCAGAGCAGGGGGCCCAGGGCAGGCTTGCACCCAAGGGTTCAGTCATGCCTGGCACCAGCCCTGCTACTGGAAACCATTCAAACTATTTTAGTACCATAAGCAAAAATATTCCACAATCGTCCTCCCTGGTAATAAAAAGACAACCATAATAAATTAAGCAATTGACAATTTGCTTTCATGACACTCAAGATTTGCTGCCCGCAAAAGCTGCCTCACTCTGACTAATGACAGAGGTGGCTCTGATGGAAAAGGAACTGCTACTGGCACCAGTAGCAATTTACCTCCTGGGTGGAATATCAGCTTTGGTAGGATTTTTGGGGGGACCATGAAGAGGAAAAGAGTTAAATCCCACACACTGTGGTCTCAAACATGAAACACTGAATGCAATCATAAATTTCATGTGCCATCTAATTTGCCCCTTAAAATGTTCGCAAGTGAAATAAATTGCACTAAATAACACTTTCATAATGTAAAACTGCATTCCTATACATATTTGGGAGAAACCCAAACACATTTTTCCAGACCTCCTGTCTAACCAGATCCAATTTAAATATGAATTTGCTATACAAATAACTCCTCCATTTTAGGTAAAGTATGCAAGCCACAGATCATCATTACTGATAACTGCATGTACAATTCCCAGTACATGAAGTCCTAGTGGAAAAGGCATGTGGATGTGATGATGTATATGGAATTAGCATCTTTGTTTACTGTACAAAAGTGCTATAGTGTAGGTAGTTGGTCCCTTTTGTCCTTGGAAATTTGATAATCACGATGTTTTAATGTTATGCTCTTGTTTGTGACATGTAAGAATGATCTAAGATAAAGAAAAATAACATTAGTTGACAAAATGAAATTAAAAAATAAACTGTGAACAACAAATATATGGAAATAATCTCAGATATCACTACAACAACAACAACTTTATTACGGTCATAGACCAGAAATACAATGTTACATCTGTACAAACATCAATTATCGTTAAAAAACGACTTAAAATCCAAAGATCCTAAAAAGTTCAAAAAAAAAAAAAAAGGATAAAACCAACGAATATTACAATTTGTTATCAATCTAAAAAACAGACACTTAAGCTGTTAGGCTATCAACAGAGAGTAGTGCACTGTATCCCTAAAATTGGTATAAGAGTAAGTTTCTCCTACAGCTTAGAGTATCTACACTCTATAAATACATAGATCTTATAAAAGTTGAGAAACATGTAGGGACTTCCTGAAACTGTTAGTCATGCTTGCTTCGAAATAACTCCCATTGGTTACTCCATTCAACTCCCTTCCAAGTAAATGCAGCTTGAGTGATTCTGTTTGGTGTATTTGGTCCCGAGAGGTGACTTGAAAATTTGCAGAATTCTGTGATCTGCACTTATTCTACTGGGTTTTCTTATTGTCTGTAACAGAAAAAACTCAACTCATTACACTATCATGAGAATGTGCTGAAATACAAAGTTCCCTTACTGCTGATAGCTATTTCTAGACATGTATGTTTGTTGAGAGAAGTACCAGAAATCATTGCTGTTATATGCTTTTGTCTTAACTGAATTAGTAATATAGAATCACAGATTATGCTTTTGCAAATATATTTGCATATATCTATGTTATTTATGCATAATAAGTATTTCCTGTACCCAATCTGTTTTAAAAGTTTTTAAAAAGAGGTCCCCATCCCCTTTGGAACAGTTATATAGAATCACTCAAATTGTAAATTAACAGCAATTTAAATGTTAAAAAATTGCTGATGAATTTAATGAACTGACTAGCTGCAAACCTTCAAATAGCAGTTTTGAATTCTCTGTTTAAAATGCCAGCTGGATTCACACTAAAAGCAAAACAAATTGATGGTGGGAAAATATCTTCACCTCAAATGTTTGCATATTGGATGGATTACCATTACTATACCATTACCAACACAGACAGAAAGACAAACAAAAGTCAAATAATTTCCTATTGAAATTGTTTTAATTCAGCTGTGTTATGTCAGAAGCCCATCCTATGTAATGTGATATTTAATGCAGTAGATAAAACAGTTTGATGAAAGAGGACTACAATAGCATCATCTCTTCTAGGCTGATCCAAAAAGAACAGCTGTCACTCACATCCTTGGCTCTCAAGGTCTCTGGAGTAAACTGAAAGCAAGCTGTCTCCAGGATAAGGGCTCCTCAGAGACTTGCAGTCTCTGCATGGCCTCCAGCAGAAAAGCAATGCTTTGCTCACTCAATAGATTAGCCCTCTGACTCCGTTCTTTCACTGGTTAATATAAATATATGGCTAAAGTGAATGATTAACACTCTCCCTACAGAAATTCAATTAAATACTTGGAACCTCAAGTAAAAATATCCAAGGAGGTTCCAACACATTAATGTAATTAATTATCAATTATTAAAACTGTCTCTGAAAGACAGGACTGGCAAAAGTAATTGTCTTCTACTTAACCTTTTCCAGGAGCTACTTTCCTGTTTTATTAGATTTTGTCTCTCAAAACTTTTGTACAAGACATAACTGAAAGAATGCTTTTCCTTCAGCATTTATACATCCACATCATCTATGTGGATCAATATCTCAACTGAACCTTCTTCATGACACTGGCTTATGCAATGACATGGCTCTACTTGTAGTTAGTACCTTTAATAATCACTGTGATCCACCTCTTCCACAAATGTCATTAACCTCAATAGTACTCAGACATTCTCCTTCTCTCATTTGCTGGGAGGGAGGCAAGCAAATAGTCACCATTATATTTCAAAACCACCAATGTCATATTCTTGGCATAGTTACTGAAAGGTGTTTTTAAAAAAAAGGTAAATATTGCCCATTAGTACAGATTCAAATATGGATTAGATTACTCAAAAAGGTCTAGACCAACAGCAGCACTAGCAGCAGTAATAGCAATGACAACAACAAGGGTACAGTCTGGTTTCCATCAGTTCCTTCTCCCAGCAAATCACAACATGGTCACTAGCACAGGGGGAAAAAAATTGCTTCCACAAACTTTCATTATCATTTACTGCTAAGGTGACCCAGGAAACCTAGAGAGAGTTTGTCTATATTGTATGACACACAGGGCTGAGCACAGATATTTTTCAGCCTGAGGTGATGGAGCCCTGCCATTGCACAAACAGAAACTGACTGTACTGGCAGTCAAATCTTACTTCAGCACTGGTGATGGGAAAGCATCTGCCACCACACCTAAGGGCAAGGTTACGTGGGATATGTGGTCCATACAGGTGTCCCCTCCAAACCTTGCCTCTTTTTCCTGTTTCCAGCATCCACTGCCTGAGGTAGCCTCCTCAATCTGCCTAATGGTAACACCAACTTTTTTGAATTTGTGTTATAATTGAACACAATAATCAAGAAGGAGGCATGATTACGTATATGATTTCCTATTCTTCCCACTCTCTTAACACAGTTTCCTTTATTTTTAGCTGATAATTGAAGAGAGTCATCATTTTTAAGCACAAGTAACAACAGCGCAACTGTAGAGTGGTAACCGGCGGTAACTGGGATTATTAAAAATAATAATTTAAGGTTCTCAACCAAAATAATTTGATAGTATCTGTAAAATGACAAGAAGAAATCCAAATGCAGGTCTGCACCCAACTTTTAACTTTTTTCATTGTGAGAAAAAGTACTTACCCACAAATTCATTAGAAATTTGAACTGGACTATCTGAGATTTGGCATGGCCACTGTCCTATCAAGGTACAAAAGCGCTTGAAGATGATAGGGCATCATAGATGATAGATGATAAATGCTACTTTCATGACATTTCTATATGGGTGAGAATGCCTAAAAAAGAGCTTGATACAAATTGGCTGATTAAAAGTAATATGTGAGCAGAACCAGATAGCATTTAGCCAAGGACTCGATATACTGAACAATTCTGGTTAATGTCTCTCTATCATTAATTTCTCTATCAGTGCCTCTGATATTCTCTGAAATGCCTTTATGCTAAAACAATCCTAGAAGTGATTCTAGAAACAAGAGGCCATAGATCCTCCTTTTAGTGCTCCAACTCTGGTGAGGACTTAAATGAGAGATAGAGCTGAGTGTCATCCGCATATTGGTGACACTGCAGCCCAAATCTCCTGATGATGGCTCCTAGCGGCTTTACATAGATGTTAAATAGCATGGGGGAGAGGATAGATCCCTGTGGCACTCCACAATTGAGAGGCCAAGGGTCTGAAACCTCATTCCCCAATGCCACCCGTAGATGTCTATCTGAGAGTTCAGATAATTGGTCAGCTGCCTGCTTTCGATGGGGTCATACTCCCTCTGAAAGAGCAGGTCCATAGTCTAGGGGTGCTCCTAGTTCCATCTTTGTCCCTAGGTGACCTCTGTGGCTAGGAGTGCCTTTTACCAGCTTCAGCTGGTAAGACAGCAGTGGCCGTTTCTCGACTGGGTTAGCCTGACCACTGTTGTCCACGCACTGGTAACCTGCAGGCTGGATTACTGTAATGCGCTCTATGTGGGGCTGCCTTTGAGGTTGGTCTGGAAGCTGCAGCTAGTGCAAAATGCGGCTGCAAGAATGCACACTGAGGCAAGGTATCGCCAACATGTCACCCCACTGCTGAAAGAATTGCACTGGCTGCTCATTTGCTATCAGGCCAAGTTCAAGGTTCTAGTTTTCGTATACAAAGCCCTATACAGCCTGGGACCAGGATACCTGAAAGACCGTCTTATCCCTTATATACCCAGTCAATCACTGTGCTCTGCAGGTGAGGGCCTCCTGCAGATACCATCTTATCAGGAGGTCCGTTCCGCACAACATAGGACACGCACCTTTAGTGTGGCGGCACCTACCCTGTGGAACTCCCTACCCTTAAATATTAGACAGGCACCATTTCAGCGCCTGTTGAGGACCTTCCTCTTTCAACAAGCCTTTCAAGTTGAGACCTTATCCCAGTCTGCTTCTGTGTTGGAATTGCTTTTTTAAATGTTTTTAAACCTTTTTTTAACAAATAACACACACAATGTCTTTTAACCTTTTTTTAAAGATGTCTTCAAAGCTTTTTAAACATTTTAAACTTGTTTTGTTTTAATGTATTTTAAAGTCTGTTTTTATGATGTTTTAAAGTGTTTTTAGTGCTTTTGTTTGCCGCCCTGGGCTCCTGCTGGGAGGAAGAACAGGATAGACAGGCGGGCCCCGCTTATAAGGCAGGTTCCATTCCGGACTGCCGCTGAAAAGCAGAAACCGCTGAAAAGCAGAACCCATTGAAGATAATGGTGCGCGATGCGTGCAAATGATGCAAAAATGGCGCGCGATGAGCAAAACCCACCATAAAAGCGGAACAAGCGCCTTAAAGCGGGGACTTTCCCTAATTGAAAGCCGCCGCATTAGCGGAATGCTGAACGGTGAAGCACTGTAAAGCGGGGCCTGTCTGTAAATCAAATAATAAATAAATAAATAAATAAATAAATAAATAAATAAAATAAAAATGTATATATTAATTTACATATAGACACATAAACCATTGTGCTTAAGAACTGCAAGTAACTGTTACATTAATTTCTAACTGGCTGCTTCACCTGTCATAATTTTATAGCTAGTTTTCATAATGTTAGACTCTAGGAAAGTTATTGAATCTGCCATAATAGCAAAGGCTGAAAGATGCATGCAATTTAATATGAATTCATAGAACTGGTTTGAATGATCACATATAGCAGCCAAAATATGTGAGTCAATGTCAAAGAGACTTGTGCCCAGATTTTGAAAGCTCACTGTGTGACCAGGTAATGTAAGTTCCTATGAACAGACCTGATAAACAGTGGGGAAATAGAAACTGCTTCCTATAGCTAGATTCCACATAATGTGGACATGTTTGGATGTAGGAATCATGTGAGATGAGATGACCATATGGAAAGTAACTGTATCAGCATCAGTCCCCCTCGGGGCTAATGGCACTGACAGGGTTATTTACTTCCCACATGATCCATCTGTCTGTGATTTCTTCATCCAGCCATTAGTGCTGTAGTGCAAAATCCAGCTACTGCAAAGTGGCTCTGATAATAAATTCGTATATAAACAGTACCAGTAAACAGTGGGGAGAGTGGCTCATTCATCCACTCATATTTCACCCATAGAGAGGATGTACATCACTGCCATGCTCTGGTCCAATTAGGGCATAATATCAGAATGAGAGAGATCACAGGAGTTGAAATCCCCCTGCCAACTGTTTGCACACCAGAAAGCTGAGAATGACAAAATTCAAAGAGCAAAAGATAGGTGGTAAGATAAAATGTTGTGTTTAATATTTTAGCAGAAATTGCTGCATTAAAATGCTCTAGGAAGATCAGTGTTCAAATAAGTAACTTGCAAATGCAGCAGCTATTGGTATGTAACATCTGACATTTCCATAAAGATTATTACCTCACTAGGGCCTCTGGAACATGTTTCTAATGCCAGAAGGAAAATTTGCTACTCTCAAATCTCAGACCAATTTTCCCTTCATTAAAATTTCCTAAAATTAATTTAAAATGTTTCTTAGTTGGAAAGACCATATTTAACACCCGCATTTAGAAGAAGTAATGTATCCTGGCATCCCCTGATGAGGATAAATATAGTTGGTGGTGAAAACCACAGTACATGCAGATGTCATGCTGGATGAAGATGCCTTTCTCTGAATGCAGACTTTGATAGCCATTTTATTCAAGGCACTGCTTTGATGCAGCTTTTGATTCTGCCCTTATCAAATTGTTTAACTGAAGAATATAGCTATCAAAACCTCTAACCAAATCTCTTATTTTGGGAAAGAAAAAAATAGTTTTAATTGACCTGGATCTGAGTTCATTTTAGACTTAAAAAAAACCCCAATAATACAGTGAGCTGGTTTGCACATTATGCTAAGCCAAATCATGGATTATCACAGACATGTGAGAGTGCATGGAGAGGTGATCCAGGCCACTGTGCTCCTCCCCAGTACTCCTGCTGCTACGCTACTGTGAGCAAAGCCATACCTGAGTTTGTGTTTTTTCTTCTCCAGATAAACCATGAGCAATACACTCAAGAACAAACCTTGGTTTCAGCTCATGGTTTGTCTGGAGTGAGACAAATCACGAGTACAGATTCAGATGACACATTAAGCCAAACCATGGGTTAGTTAGCAGCAGCAGGAGAACTGGAGGAGTTGCGAAGTAACAGCAGTGTCTTGTTCAAGAGCCACTCACGAGGTGCCAAGCTATCATTTGGCTTAAAGTTACATGTGAACCAGCTCAGTATCATAAAGGAATATAAGAATTTTTATAATCTATTTACCTATACTGTCTTTATGCCTTGCTGAAGTCTATTGGAGCTATACAAATGTACTGGAGCCATACAAATAGTTTATAACTCTTGTCCAGGAGTAAACAAAGCCAAAAAGCTTTTCAGTACTCACTGGGCATACCTATCACCATTTTTATTATGTGAAAGTCAGAGGGAAGTGCATCCTCAGTCTGTGGTATCTGAAGGATGCTTCTAGCTATCTCTCTTCTGCCTCCTGACAGCTACAGGATATCCAATGTATTTTGATCTGGAGGGAAAGAAGCAACCAGCAGAGTGATATACCATATGGTAAGAGGCACAATAACATTCAAGAAGTATGGTATAATGTGCATGTATACAGATACACACATTCCTCAATCCATTCTTCACTGTACTGTAGTGGTTTTGTACTGTTAAAATGTAAGCTTGCTCTTTGATAGATAACTGTAGTTGTGAAATATGTGATCTGACATGTACAGTATGCATAATCTAAAATAAAATTGCATATTGTATACATGTAGTACTTAATGTGGTCTTTTGTCTAAACTTAACCAGTAATCTGTCTAAGTGGCTATTTTACTTTTAACAAGCACCAATTCATCCTTATATTTCATGTCCAGTTGTGAAATTTCATTCAAAATAGCATGAGAGAGAACTTCAGGATTGGACTCTGGGGAGTCATAACATGAATCAATTGATGGGCTGTGGGAAAGTCAGTATTTTAAAGAAGTCTCTTCCAATTCTCCTGTCATAGCCTTCAGCAGTCACTGAGCTTTACCTTCCAAAATTTCTAACATAAAATGTATTTTTCTATCATAGGTCGACATTCTTCAGTTTTACAGAGATTCAGTCTTCCAAGTTCATGGGCAAGAAGAGGAAAAATCATGCTATGTTGATGCTACTTAAAATGCTTTAGAGGAGCCTTCCACAACATGATGCCCTCCAAATATTTTAGGCTACAGCTCCCATCATCTCTCACAATGGTCATGCTGGCTGGGCTGATGGGAGTTATAACCTTAAACTTCTGAAGGGTACCAGGTTAGGGAGTGAGAACCAAATGAATAGTGAAAGAACAGATAGGGTCTACTAGGTATTCCTAGGAAAAAGAACTTCAAATGCACAATGGAAGTTGCTATAATACTGATGTATACTCCAACACTAATGTTTTCTCTTAGGAGGAAAAGGTAAGTCTCCCATATTTGTTTTTCAACACAGTGGAAAACAGATTGCAATCTAATTGTGCAAGTTGTATCTCAGTAACAGCTAGATTTCTGTCAAAATGAATATAGTATTTCTTTAGTTGAAATAGAAGATACAGCCAATCCCGCAGACATCTATGTGAATAGTTTCAGTGCAAACAAATGAATTATATTAAGTGCACATTTTGAGAAGACAAGCAGGTTGACATTACATGATCATTAACTTATTAAAATGACTGCGTGATTATGGAAATATGTTTTGGTAAGTATTGTCCTGATTTATTGGTGTAGATTAATCTGTCATGACATTATTTAAGATGGTGCTCCTCTTATTCTAAGGTTGTTTCTATACAGATTAAAATGTTGATTAATTAAATTAACATTTCTGTCATATAACTAGCAACATTTGTTTTGCTAGTTATACCAAAGGAAAAAACTTGATCTCCATCAACATGCAATACAAAATCTGAAGGTGGTAAGTAACATCACCATAACATGCTATTACTAGGCATTATGTCCTTGCAATGGATACAGTTCTGAACAGTAAATCTTGTCAGATCCAGTTCTAGTGATTTTGTGGTGAAAGAGAATGCTTTGGAAGCAATGTTGACTCAGCTGTCCTGGGGACAGCATGGCTAGACCTAAACCTATAAGGGTCAAGTGTTAACACAAAGGGTTGTATCAATTAGTGCTTTTGTGCTAATGCTTCCACTTGTGCAAGGCAGGACATCTGGATTCATCAATCCCTCTTACCCAGTGCAGCCTTCCATACCCCCCAAAGGTTTTTCCTGATGATTCTATGTGGACCCTTGAACAGTATGGGATATGGCATAGAGGGCTGCAATTGGTAATAGGGATTAGTGAAAATGGATTGTGTTGCCTTGTGCTAGCAAAACTGCTTCTAGTAGTGCAAAGCCACCATTGGATAAAAGCCATAATCTAGTCTGACCTATTGATGCCCAAGAGGACTCTTTGCTAGTCTAGATCATTATCTTGTTCTTTCCTCTACTAGTGTTGGTGCACAGACTGCATTTCTGCATGATATCACTCAAGTCTAAGGAACGGCAATCTCATGTGGGCTTGTGTCATGACAGATACAAATAATATCATGTCACATTGTCATGATTTATTTATCATCATCCTAATTAACTACAGCCAACCATATACTCATATTAAAGAGGTGATCATCCATGGCTTCTAAATGATTTCTAACTTTGTACATTATAATGAGTGAAAGCATGGTTAGTAATTTTGTGATTACAATAAGTATTATAATCAAGCTCAAAATAGGCACATTTTATTTGTATCTATAGGGCTGATGAACAATCAGGCTATTGGTCCAGTTATAGGACTGAAACTGTTTTCATAGACCTTGTTGGAAGATGATGGTCTTCTTCAGAGACAGGGCGCAAGCATGACCCTTTCTTTTTCTTCTGGATGTTTCTGTTTTGTTGTTGCTTGTACAGAACACACAGTGTAAGCTATGATTAATGGTGGAAAGAACTTGAGAAATCAGTTATATAGGGACCTGGTTCTTAAGTGTTTTACATTAAGTTAGGACTACCATATCCTGGAAGCTAACAACTGCTTTTCCCCCGCCTTTCCCCACTTCTTATGTCTTTCTTTATTACATTATTCACTTGTAGAAGTGAATCCTAATATCATTAGTAAAAGCACGAAACAAATAACAAAAGCCTGAAATTATGCACAGAAATGGAAGGAGAGAAAAAGGTGAAAAAATATGACAAACTGTAATGATGCTGAATAGATATTATAATATAGGAAGTTGTTGCAACAAAATTTCAAACCTTTTTAAATGTTATGAATGCTTTAAATGTAGGAGTTCAGATTCTATGGCACACAATTACATGCATTTGAAGTAATATAGGCAATATTTTTGAACATCACAGCAAAAGAGCTGCTAAAGAGTCAATGCATGCATGTCAAAAGGAAAAAACTTTTAAAAGTTAGTATAAGGTGCAAAAAACCAACAAAATAAAATCCCATATGAGAGAACCTATTTGGGTATAAATAAACTTTGATCTTTACAGACAGCCCAGAACAGCAATGATTAACTCTAGTTCTGGAATAAGAAATGCTTTAAAAGACAAAAAACAAAAACAAAAAACAGACTGCCTAATGATCTCAGACTATTAAACTACACAGTAGGTAACAAAATAATTACCTGCAATGTATCTATCTTTGGAGAATATGAAAAGTAATATTTAGCCATAAGATCAGCCATAAGACTTCAGTACAAGGGTAGAAACTATATCCTTAAACAGTTCTGTATCCTATTTTTCACAGTAGGGGTCTGATGTCTTCTTCTCTTTCATCCTCCCATAGCAGCATAGGTCATACAGTGAATGGCAGGTGTGATTTTATGGTACTTACTCTGAGATAACAAAAAATAGATGCAGTTCAAACCAATGTGGGGTCCAGGACAAATTTAACTTGTGGTGTATTTACCAAACATGCAAATAGCCACGGGTTATGACAAGAAATATTTGTCTGTTGAAAATAACTGCAATACTAGTCTCCTCCCCGTAACTAAACACCATCTTAATATTGATACTAAACATTCAGCTGACACATACAGTATTTGTCTACAACAACACAGCACACAAATAACCCTGCATTGACCTCACATTGGTCCAAGACCAGTTTTGGACATCTGAAAATGTCTGTAGTAATTAAGTGGAACTGGACTATTTTCATAATGTGAGACAGCAGTTGCTCCTTTGTAAAAAGTACTGGACCATGGCTTGCACCACTTCTTAGTGACTTGGAGACACAGCACATATGCCCAAGCAACAGCAACTACTATAGCTTCAATAAGATTAACAGGCAGTAGAGCCTTTGTTTGCCTCAGCATTAGTTTGAAAGCATAGGTTCCATGGGAATCTTTTCTTACAGAGTCCCATGAACTGACTGTAGAAGGAAATAAGTTGAAGAGGTGCCTTTGTTCTCCCTGCTGTTGTGTCCTGCATCAGGGAGAGAAGAGAAGCTGCATCAGAGCCCAGCAGGAAAGGAGCTGTAGAAGAAAAATTGTCTTTCAATAATGACCCCAGACAGCCTAGAGGTCTTTTCTGCTGGGAAACAAAGCACAAGGATTCCTCCCCTCCTCTGGATTTTTCTGTATGATGTAACTACAAAAACATTCTCTTTTTTTCTCTCTGTGTTGCCTGAGACTTTAGAAATTTAAACTTCACGGGGTTAGTGAGGTAAGCTTTCCAGTAACTGGATTCCCTTGACAGTTACAGTATGATTCAGAGCTTGGAAGATTACTTTTGAAAAGTAATGAATTACAATTACTTGGCCCAAAAAAGTAGTAATTACTGTTACAGTTACAATTGCTCTGAAAGTAACTGATTACTTTTTCTCAAAAGTAATCACTACAATTACATTTCAGTTACTTTTTTAAAAAAAGTCTACAAGGTGCTGGCCTAGGCTGCTGCACATCTAAGTAGCCTAAAACAACATTAAAAACAAACACACACAAACAGAGGTAGCAGAATAATTCTTTTAATCCATAAGATAGCAATGGTGGTCTCTCCGCATGCGCGTGCGCACACACACACACACACACACCACCTCCACAGTTCTTTATCTCCATTCTGCTGCTGCCTCCTTCTCCTTTATCCATATTCATGCTCTCCGGCTCCTTTTTTCCTCCACTCCATTCTTCACGACCACCATCCATTTTTTGAAACAATTGTTTTCTCCACTCCACCCCGTCTCACTCTCCACCTCCTCCCTCATCGCCTCCTACCCACCCACAGAGCATGAAGGAAGAGCGATGCTGCACAGAAGCCCAGTTTGAGGCACATGATTTTCATCCACAAATCAGAGGAGCAGAAGACTTTGCCTGCTTCCCCCCCCCATGTAATGCCCAAAAGTAATGCTGGAAACATGACAATTACTCCACAAAAGTAATAAAATTACTCCTAGTTCTATTACAATCAAAATGTGAAGGAATTACCCACTCGTTCCTCAAAAAAGTAATGAATTACAAGTAATTTGTTACTTGTAATGAATTACTTCCAAGCACTGGTATGATTTGCAATCTTACTATCCTCATGGATGGGATTTTAGGCTTTAACTAGAAAGTACTTCAAGAAATTGTCATTGAGTTGGTGGGGCAAAGAGATTAGTTTAACTCTCCACCCTAAAGTATGACATCTCTGAAAGATGCACATGACCAATCTTTTCTTGAAAACTTTCAAGAAACATGATTCTACAATAAAGCATGGTCTAGTGTTCCATGAATAGAAGGGGCTTCCAAATTAGATGCCATCAAACAAACTGCTATTGCAGTTAAGAAGTTATTTCCTAATTTTTATCATGACTCTAACTCCCTATAACTAAAAAAAACCTTTTGAAATTTTGAAAATTATTACAACTATTTTTTTCATGAAGCCTGGCTGGAATAAAAATTGAACTGTACCCGGGTCCCTTCCACAAGTTCAGTGAAATCATGGCTGCATTTTCCAAGGTAAGAAAAATGCATTAAAAGAGATATTCTTGGAATAGAAATGCAAATTTTATAGAAAGCTGTGTATTATTATTATTATTATTATTATTACATCCAAGCTGGATTTAGAAAGGGAAGAGGTACCAGAGATCATATCGCAAACATACGGTGGATAATGGAACGCACCAAGGAATTTCAGAAGGAAATCACCCTGTGCTTTATAGATTACAGCAAAGCCTTTGACTGTGTAGATCATGAAAAACTATGGAATGCAAAGAAATGGGGGTGCCACAGCATTTGATTGTGCTCATGCGCAACTTATACTCTGGACAAGAGGCTACTGTAAGGACAGAATATGGAGAAACTGATTGGTTCCCAATCGAAAAGAGTGTGAGACAGGGGTGTATTTTATCACCCTATTTGTTTATATGAAGAACATATCATACGGAAAGCTAGATTGGACCAAGATGAAGGAGGTGTGAAAATTGGAGGGAGAAATATCAGTTTAAGATATGCAGATGAAACCAGTAATGATTTGAAACGAATGCTGATAAAAGTTAAAGAGGAAAGCACAAAAGCAGGACTACAGCTGAACATCAAGAAGACTAAAGTAATGACAACAGAAGATTTATGTAACTTTAAAGTTGACAACGAGGACATAGGACTTGTCAAGGATTATCAATATCTCACCACAGTCATTAACCAAAATGGAGACAATAGTCAAGAAATCAGAAGAAGGCTAGGACTGGGGAGGGCAACTATGAGAGAACTAGAAAAGGTCCTCAAATGCAAAGATGTATCACTGAACACTAAAGTCAAGATCATTCAGACCGTGGTATTCCTGATCTCTATGTATGGATGTGAAAGTTGGACAGTGAAAGCAGATAACAGAAAAATCAGTTCATTTGAAATGTGGTGCTGGAGAAGAGCTTTGCGCATACCATGGACCACAAAAAAGACAAATAATTTGTTGGATATGTGTGTACGTGCGTATGTGCCTCACATGAGTAGGAGAGCAAAAACTGTAGTTATGGGGTTAATCCAGCCAGGGTGAGCACCAAGGACGTTGGCAGGCAGCTGTGCCCAGCGAGGCCAATCTTATCTACAAAAGGCTGGAGAGAAACCGAAAGAAGCTCTGTGGGGGAAGAAGTTCTTGCTAGGGAGGTGTTGTATTCGTGAGGGAAAGAGAAACGCCTTGTATGCTGTTTTGCTGCTTTAATGTCCAAAGTAAAGGACTCTTAAACAAGTTCTCTGTCTGTGCTTGGATTTCTTGAACATTTCGCTGTTCACCTGTACAGTGCCGGACACACAATTCCACACGCACCAACATAATTGGGTGTTAGAACAAATTAAACCAGAACTATCAATAGAAGCTAAAATGATGAAACTGAGGTTATCATACTTTGGACACATAATGAGAAGACATAGTCCACTAGAAAAGACAATAATGCTGGGAAAAACAGAAGGGAGTAGAAAAAGAGGAAGGCCAAACAAGAGATGGATTGATTCCATAAAGGATGCCAAAGACCTGAACTTACAAGATCTGAACAGGGTGGTTCACGACATATGCTATTGCAGGTCACTGATTCATAGGGTTGCTATATGTCGTAATCGACTTGAAGGCATATAACATCATCATTATTATTATTATTATTATTATTATTATTCATCCTTCACCATAAGGTCGCAGAGCAGGTCACAACAATATTAAAAACAGTTTAAAATAATTACATTCACAATTGTGAATCCATCACAATCTGGATTCAGACCTGGTTTCAGAACAGAATGAGCCTTAGTTGCCCTGAAGGATGGCCTTTATCATGAGAGAGATGGGGGAGTGTGACCCTGTTACTTCCGCTTGATTTCTCAGTGACATCTGATACCATTGACCATGGTATCCTCCTGCACCAACTCAATAGGATGGGTATAAGAGGCACTGTGTTACGGTGGTTCCACTCTTACCTTCAGGGTCACGTCCAGACAGTAACACTAGGTGTTCTTTGGCCCCCTGGTTCCTGTGTTATAGGCAGTGGTGTGCTGGAGCTGGCTTGTACCGTCTCGCGAGAGCCCATTGTCAATTTTTTGGGAATTTTGGGACTTCCCAGGAGGATCCCTCCGCCTGTGCAGCCTCTGAGACGGGCACCCGTCTTGGATGAAACTTTTTCAGTTTTAAATCCAGTCAGAAGGGGGTTTTTTTGACTGGGGATAATTTCTTCTGGATAAGGAAGAAACGTGAGATTTCCCACACAGCTTTGTTGTGATTGTTGGAGACTGGAATTCGTCAGAATTGTCTGTGAAAGAAGGTCTTCCAGCAGCTCGGACGGAGCGAGGATTTTTAGCTAGCTCAGCTGAATAAGTGACCTGTTTTTTTCTTTTTTTTAAAGAAAAACGGACTAACAGGCAAGCATTCTCCTGTCTACGCTTATTACTTTCTTATCTATACAGCTAAAGAGATTTGTCATAGAATCAGCAATTAAGAAAACCTGGGTGAGCCAAAACTTTCCTTCTCTTTTACTCATGGAACTAAGGGGGAAGAAAATAAAAATAGCCTATCTTTTTTTTATTGCAAAAAGCTGACATGGAAAATAGCATTATAAAGATTACAACGGATGAGGGGTTTCTGATTGGAAGAGAAAAGAAAAATATTTTTGATTTATAAGACTTTTGTGTAATATATGTCTGGGACTATTTTTTCTGATCTACTTTTTTTTTTGACGAATCTGCTCATTCTGTCTGCTACTAGTTATTTGGACGCTGTGAACTAAAGCTGTTTTTGCATTTCTGGGCATATAAGAGATAAGGGCTGTCTAGAGTGTGACGCTAGTTGGTTTGAAAGATTAACTCCTTTGTAACTGGATAAAGAAATAAACTGCTCTTTGCTTGGGACATTGAAAATTGAAGGAGTTTTGTTCCTTTGGCTTTAAGAATGACAATTAAGAAGATCATGGATGTACAAGAAGGGACTTTATCTTTAGACATGTTTCAGAAAATAATGAATGGGATTAAGTCAATAAAACAAGAACTGAGAAATAATAGTCAAGCGTTGAGAATTGAATTTGACGAAATGAGACAGGAACTGAAAGAAATTCAGGATTGTATGAGAAAGGAGAATAAAGATAGATCTGGAAAACCAAAAAAGGATGAAAGAGAAATTAAAGGCAAGGTTCAAACTATGGAGATTGGATTAAATATGGACATGGAAAAAGATTTGGATTTCCTGGCTGTGATGGATCCTGGAGACAAATATTACGGTTTGGAACTCAGCGCTGTCCCTGAAGGAATTGAAGAGATTGGAGATAAAGATATTATCGGTTCAAAAAAATTCCTGGACTGGAAGGATTTGATGGAACTTGAAATGGAGAAAGTTAACAGAATTAATCCCTGTTTTGTGTCAATGGAAAAATCTTCAAGGGATGTGCTAGTGTATCATGTAAAAAAGAGGAACAGAGATAAGGCTTTGCAACAATACTTCAGTGATACGTTCGGAATTGATGGCAAGAAAATATCTGTGATAAAGGAAATTCCTATCAGACTCTTATTATATGACTATGACAGCAAGATTATTGGGTGCGTAAAGGTGGAAGATGGAAGATGGAACCAATATGGATAATGGAAGAAGAGCGATTTGAAATTACTGGACTTAGTAGACTGGATGAGTTGGATTAATTGACATGTTTATCTAGAAAAAAAATTGATGGACATATATCTCAAGGATTGGAAACTTCTCTTTGACTTTTTGTGGAAGAATAAAATGATATGATGTTAATGAGATTTGAAACCAATTAAGATAACCGCTGGAGGAAGGTGATTTTATAATCTATTAAGAGACAGCCTTGTTATATATTATAGATTTATAGCTGAACTACGACAAATTGGAAGTCAATATTTTTATATATTTTTTCTTTTTTTATTGTATTAGTTATTGATTTGTGTTTTTTCTTTTTGTATTGTTTTGGTTTTGAAAATTTGAATAAAAATTAATTGAAAAAAAATTTTTTTTGGGAATTTTGCTAGCCGGTTGTTAACAGAGAGAGAGGAGGAAGGCAATAAGGGGATGCATTCCGAGTCGTAAGTAAGCCCTGACAGGTTGCAGTGGCAGTAGGGCTTCCCAGGCAGCTGCGGCTTTCAATGAACAATGATTTCAGTGGGAAAGACTTGACGTGTCGATTAAACAGCTTTCCAGCGGAATCAACGGGTGTGTGAAAGAGACATACAAGAAATGATACGTTTCCCGCCAGATCATGTCTCCCCCTGCCTTGCATCGGCCTTCTTTAAAAGGCCTCGCCGGGGAGCAAAGAAGAGAGAGGCAAGCACCCCTCCGCAACACCCCGCGCCAACTTGACAGCAGCCCTCGCTCCACAGACCTTCCCCTCTTGGCCATTCTAGCTTAAAAAAAAGTTCTAGTGAAAAAGTTCGCTCGTAACCTTGCCACGGCCGCAAGAGCTTTCCTGCTTCCTTTAAAGTGCAGCAATGATGTTGGCCCATGAACAAAAGGCAGAGGCGGTGGCAACCACGACTACTGCGGGCCAGTCTCTGTGACGCCCTTCCCTGGCTCTCCCTGTCAGGTTCCTAACTGCTCATGGCTACTGTCTTTCACTAGGCACCACCAGGGACTCCACCAGTCCGGACTGTCCTTTTTTATGGTTTCTCTCTCTGCTCTAGCACAGATCTCAATAGATCCCCCTGCTAGGCAGCACCACCAGTCACGTTCTACAACCAATGTTCCCAGAGACCTTGCCTGAGTCTCTCTATCCGGTTACATTCGTGACTGCGTGCCTATGCTGTTCCCAACCCCAATGCAGATAACTCATACCTCGGGGTTGCTCTGGATACTTATAATGTTATCTTCTCCTCTTCACCGCTGCCACCATTTGTTACTGTTTCCCTTCAGCCTTGGTTATTACCTTACCCTCCCTTCTGGTCTGTGAAACCCCAGCCAAGGATCAGGCCTTCGGTAAACCAAAATAGTATTTATTAAATAACATTAATAACAAGATAACTTTGATAATGATCTACAAGCTTATGGTTTCATCTATTACTGTGATATTTGACTTATTACTAATCCGAACTCCACCTCCCTCTTTCTCCACACTCTCCTGACATACACCAACTCACACCCACCTCCAAACTCCACCAAAACAACCCACTCACGTCCACCCAGATTCAACTGTCATCCTTCCATTTATACTCTCAGCCATCCAAACACTCAGCCAATCATCCAGCATTCTACTGCTCATTTACTCCCCCCTCCTCTTTCATTCCACTTACCACATATCTTCTATACAAACAGCACTTACCATATATACATTAATACAGGAACATCACATTCCCCCCCCCTTAAAAATAAGGGCAGAGTATTATTCCTGCTCTAGGATTCATACGCCGCGTTAACAATAAAACCAAGTCTTTATGGGGAAAATGTCTTTTTTGTTCCTACGTCTGGGTCACATCACTGCAGTCCCGGCCACTTGCCTTGAAAGTCCATCGGCCAATACATTGTCCTTGCCTTTTATGAACTGGAAGGCCACTTGATAGTCTTGTAGGGCCCAGGACCACCTCTGCAGCATAGTGTTATGGTTTTTCATAGTCTGCAACCATAACAAGGCCCGATGATCAGTCGTCACCATAAATCTTCGTCCCCACACGTATGGGCGCAACTTGTTCAGTCCCCACACGACTGCTAGGCACTCCTTTTGGACCGACGAATAGTTTTTCTCCCTCGACGTCAGCTTGCGACTCAGATACGCCACTGGATGTCTGGTGCCTTCTCTCTCCTGCAGCAAGACGACTCCCAGCGCGAGGTCCGACGCATCCGTAGCCACGATGAATGGTTGCTCATAGTCTGGTGCTATTAATATAGGTCCTTGGCACAAGGCTTGCTTCAGCAGATCAAAAGCCTTCTGACATTCATCTGTCCATACCACACGCTCAGAACACTTTTTCTTTGTCAACTCATGCAAGGGGGTTGCTATTTCCCCAAAATCTTTCACAAACTTTCTATAAAAACCAGCCACACCTAAAAATGCCCTAACTTGTTTTTTAGTTAAGGGGATAGGGCACGATTGTATTGCCTCCACCTTGCTCCATAAGGGGGTGATTTTCCCACTCCCCACCTTATGTCCTAAATAGATTACTTCCTTCAGCCCAAACTGGCATTTCTTAGCTTTTATTGTGAGGCCTGCTTTTATTAATGCCTCTAATAATGTTGTCAGGTGTTGGACATGCTCAGGCACCGACTTGCTAAAAATGGCCACGTCACCGATATAGGCCACTGCAAAATCTGACATGCCTCGCAACACAGTATTAATTAGCCTCTGAAACGAACTTGGTGAGTTCCTTAGTCCCATGGGTAAAGTCACAAACTCATACAACCCATCTGGTGTACTGAAGGCAGTTTTGGCTCTGGATTGTTCGTCTAGTTCCATCTGCCAAAATCCTTTACAGAGGTCTATCGTAGAGATAATGGTTGCTGCCCCCAATAACTCTAACATTGCGTCCACCCTAGGCATAGGATACGCATCTGGGACCGTAATTTTATTGAATAACCGATAATCAATACAAAATCTTGTAGTTCCATCTTTTTTCGGAACCAGGACAATACTTGAGGCCCAGGGACTGATGGATTCCCTGATCACTCCTAGTTCCAGCATATCTTCCACCTCCTTTTTGATTTCACTCAAAACTTTCCCATTCACATGGTACGGAACAGATCTGATTGGGGGATGATTTCCAGTATCAATGGAATGTCTGGCTATACTGGTTCGGCCAGGTTTATTACTAAAGAGATCTCCATAGTTTTTCAAAACTCTCAGAATCTCTTCCTTTACTTCTTCTTTCACCTCCTCTGACCATTCCACTTGATCTACCCCTCCTTTGTCTTTGCTTTCCTGTACCAAATCTGGAAGTTCAGGCCCACTTCCCTCAGGGAATAAGGTAACTTGCAACACCTTTGCATCCCTGGTATGGTAAGGTTTCAACATATTTACATGAACCACTTTGTGTTTGTTTATTTGGTCTGTGGTAATTACATACATCACTGTGTCAAGCTTTTCCCTTATGGTATATGGTCCCTCCCAGTTAGCCTGTAATTTATTGTGTTTCCTGGGTATGAATGCCATAACCATATCTCCCACATCATACACACGTTCCCTGGCTGTTCTGTCATACCAGTAACTTTGCTTCTCCTGAGCTTGACTCAAATTCTTTGGCACAACTTCCATCATTTGTCTCACTGGTTCGCATTCATTCTCTCTCTCAGCAGGCATCCACAGTCTATATAAAATCCCATTCTCACACACAATTTGATTCCTCAGTTTGTCAGTAAAGGGAATCTTTTGTGTCAGGGCTTGCTCCTTTATTTGCTTCAAACTTGTATCTTTATTCAGTTCTTCCCTGAACTGCTCTGCCTCTTCACTAGAGACCATTTGATACAAGTTGTCTCTTTCAGCAGGCCTTCCAGGGGTTGCTATGGTGACCTTAGGCTCGAAAACAGGTTCCACCCTGTTTCCTTCAGCCCCTTTTAACATGGCTTCTGTTTCTCTGCCAAGTTGTTGTCTGGTTACCACATATATTTTTCCTTATGCCCCCATTACATCTCTTCCCAGTATCACTGGCTCTTGTTGTTGGGCATTAATACCCACTTTATATTTTCCCTCTCTGCCTCTCCACTGCATTTTCACTAGGGCCATGGGTAAGCTTTCTGGTTTACCCCTCACTCCTTGGATAGTCACCGTTTCCTGAGGTAATATTTCCTCAGATTTTATTAAATCTGGCCTCAGTAACGTCTGAGCGGCACCAGTATCAAGCAATGCCCAATAATTTGCCCCTTGTACACTCACTTCCTCTCTCAGACTTGAATCAAGGTCTTTTACTTCTGTCCAGTTTATCTGGCAGAACTGAACCTTTTTCATTGTTAGATCTTTTGGTTCTTTTTACTGCCCTTCCCTGAGCAGGATTACTAATGGGGTTGGCAACCTCACATTGAAAACGTAGGTGCCCCGGTCTACCACATTTATAGCATAATTTCTCCTCTGTTTTAGGGTACACAGATCCACTCTGGTGTGTCCTGTGCCCTTCAGGTTTTATTGGAGGACTCACTCGCTGTGGTACCACATCCCTTCTGCCACCATTATATGGTCTGGGTTTAAACTCTCTTGAAGTTTTCCCCGCCCAGCCAGTTCTATTGGAGGCAAAGTGATCCACCATCTCTGCGGCCTCCTGCACCGATGTAGGGGAACGGTCTTTGACAAGGAGCCTTATTTCTGGTGGTAACTGATGGAATAATTGATCCAGTATCATGAGGCTTTTCACCTCTTCCACTGACTGTGCTTTGGCACTACTCATCCACTTTCCAAATATATCCATCAACTTTGCTCCCAGTTCAACAAAAGACCTCCCTGCTTGGATCTGACAGTTTCAGAATAACTTTCTAAAATAGTCAGGTCCCATTCTGAACCTTTTGTATACTGCCTCTTTAAACTCGGCATATGTGACGGGCTTGTCTGAGGGGAAATATTGGTATACCTCTGCCAACTCCCCCTTGATCAAGTTCGATAAATATTGCATATATTTATCTTCTGGTAGCCCCCACATTTGAGCCGCTTTTTCAAAAGTGCTGAGGTAAATCTGTGGATCTTGTCCAGGCTCAAACACTGCAAAATCTTTCGGTGTAACCTTTATTTTAGTTTCATTTCTGTCCTTTCTTGTTTCCTCAGAATGAAACTTCTCTCTTTCAAACTTTAACTTTTCCACCTGTAATTCAGCATCCAATGCTCGTTGCTTCTCCCTCTCCTCAAACCCCATTCTCATTCTCTCAATTTCCAACTCCCGCTGTTTTTCCTTCTCTTCCATTTCAAAGACCCTCTGCTTGTCTTTTTCCTCAGCCTCCCTCCTCAATCTCTCAGTTTCCAACTCACGTTCCCATCTTAACTTCTCTCTCAAGTACTCTATATAAGCGGGATTGCTTGAATACCCTTCTGGGGTGTCTTCCCTGACAGGTTGTTTTTGCTGGACAGTTCTAAATCCTATTAGTGCTACCCTCAATTCATCTACCCCTTTACCCTTGTGAGGTAAATTGAATGTTATGCACTTCTCCACCAGCTCCTCTCTTTTCATTTTTATATATTCAGCCATGGTGTTGGAGTTCACTCACTCTTTGCCACACACTCTTTGCCAGTCACTCTCACAAGTAATCTTTATTTGTTATTTCTGTTTGCCACACCACTGTTAGGGACTCTCTTTTGTCCGTATCCCACCGCTACAGCCACCACCTGTGATGCCCTTCCTTGGCTCTCCCTGTCAGGTTCCTACCTGCTCGTGGCTACTGCCTTTCACTAGGCACCACCAGGGACTCCACCAGTCCGGAGTGTCCTTTTTTATGGTTTCTCTCTCCGCTCTAGCACAGATCTCAGTAGATCCCCCTGCTAGGCAGCACCACCAGTCACGTTCTACAACCAATGTTCCCAGAGACCTTACATGAGTCTCTCTATCCGGTTACATTCGTGACTGCGTGCCTATGCTGTTCCCAACCCCCTTGTATCAATGCAGATAACTCATAACTCAGGGTTCCTCTGGATACTTATAATGTTATCTTCTCCTCTTCACCGCTGCCACCATTTGTTACTGTTTCCCTTCAGCCTTGGTAATTACCTTACCCTCTCTTCTGGTCTGTGAAACCCCAGCCAAGGATCAGGCCTTCGGTAAACCAAAATAGTATTTATTAAATAACATTAATAACAAGATAACTTTGATAATGATCTACAAGCTTATGGTTTCATCTATTACTGTGATATTTGACTTATTACTAATCCGAACTCCACCTCCCTCTTTCTCCACACTCTCCTGACATACACCAACTCACACCCACCTCTAAATTCCACCAAAACAACCCACTCACGTCCACCCAGATTCAACTGTCAACCTTCCATTTATACTCTCAGCCATCCAAACACTCAGCCAATCATCCAGCATTCTACTGCTCATTTACTCCCCCCTCCTCTTTCATTCCACTTACCACATATCTTCTATACAAACATCACTTACCATATATACATTAATACAGGAACATCACAGTCTCCCCCGACCCCCACAAGTTCAATGCCAAAGTTCAGCCCCTCTCTACCTTCTGCATCACAGTCTGGATGCAGGGGGCAATCTTTCCCCTCCCACCTAGGACCAGCAGCCTCTCAGCCATGTCAACTATGCTATTTTCTCAGCAATCCCCAGCAACTGGTATTCAGAGGCATACTGCCTCTGAGAACATAGTCACCATGGCTACATCTTGTGGGAGCAAATACTGGGCTCTCAGGGGAATTGTGTTAAAGTACAACCAACCCATTCCATTTGTGCATAAGTAGGTTTGAGATTATTGGCACAAAAGAATCTGGAGTCTACACAAAACTGATTGCTGATTATGAAAATAAACAGGGCAATAAGACGTAAAACACAAACTGCAGTGGTTGGAAGGTACAATAAAAGAAGGTGTTGAAATGTGTGAAGCTTTACAGTGGAGTTCATAAAAGAAAGCAGAGCATCTAAATGTACCTTAGGCTTTGCTGGCCATCCAGAACTTGAGTATGCATTATTGCTCACGGCTGCAGCCTTTATTGAAATCAATGGAATTTACTTTTGAGTAAGCATGCATCGGTTTGTGCTAGGAATCTTTTTGGAAATAATGCTATCCAAGCCTCAGTGTACAATATTTCACATGGAAATAAGATGACCTACCTCACAGAGTAGTTCAGAAGATGAGCAACAGCCTGACCCAACTAATTTATTTCCTTGGCTCTCCCTTGAGAGAAAGGGTTCTGAAGAAACCCCTAATACTAGTTACCCAAGCCAACCTAGCACTAGTCTTCACAGTCTCAGCCTCCTTTCACATATTGGCTCCCCCATTTTCCGCAGCCTGCCACTACTACAATCCCCAGACACAGCCGTCTATTGAAGACTCAGCTTGGATGGTGGACAGAAAGACAAGTGCTTCCTAAAATATTTGTGGTAAGAAGATTCCCCAGAAACAAGTCATTGCCTATGTAAAAACAAAAGCTGCCACCTTTTGTTTCCAAAAAACACACTAAAGGAGAAGTGATGTTTTTATTTATTTTTATCCACTTATTTTTTTTATAAATAAGTTCAAAGCAGCTTACTAAATGACTAAAATACATCAAACTATTACAATAATAAAAGCAACAATCTAAAAATTACTAAAAAATAGTATCCTATAATAAAAGTAGGTTTAAATGGGTTAAAAAGTGTCGATATAAAAACATGAAACACCATTAAATGTTCAGTGGAACAAAAAGTCTCAGCAGCATGCCTGAATATAAGAAAAACTTTACTGAATCAAGCCAAAGGTCCATCTGCTCCAGCATCCTGTGCTTACAGTGACCAAACAGATGCCTATGGGAACCCCACAAGCTGGACATGAGTATAATGGTGCTCTCTGTACTTGCAATTCTCTAGCAACTGATATTCAGAGGCATTCTACCTCCACCAGTGAAGACAGAACATAGCCATAATGGCTATGAAGCTGAAACGAGAAGGAGCCCACTGCACCTTTGTAGGGAGGGAGTGCCACAGTCCAGGTGCTGCAATACAAAAGGTCCTTTCTTGGTAGTCCAACCACTACTCAATGTGGTGGAATGCATAGCAAAGTCTCTGATGATGAATGAATTCAGTGGGTAGACAGCTTGTATGGGAGGAAGACATAGCTCAGTGGTAGAGCATCTGCTTTGTGGGCAGAAGGTCCCAGGTTCAGTCCCAGCATCTCCAGATAAAATTCGGAATGTCCCCAATTTGAAACCCTGGAGAGGCATTGCCCATCACTGTAGACAATACTGAGGCTGCTGCCTGGTGGTGCCCCCCTTATTAACTGCTTCCCGGTCAGTTGTGCTTGAAATTAGAAGGGTGCCCCTGTTCGGTTCACACCTTTTCCTGTTTGCCCCCTAACTTTGTAGGAAGCTGCCTTGTACTGAGTCAGACCATGTCTGTCTACGTCAGTATTCTCTACACTGACTGGTAGTGGCTCTTCAGGGTTTCAGGCAAGGAACATTCCCAGCCCCACCTGATAATTAAAGGGTTAATACCACAGATAATCTCTGTAGAACCCTTACACATTCCTTTCCCCTCCATCCTCGTTTGCAAACTTTCTCACACACATACACACATTTACATACACACATTTACACATGCACCCACTTAATTTGAATATGCATGCACTTAATTTGAACCGGGGGGGGAAGCAGAAGTTAGCAGAAATAATACAGATCTTTTAAGTTCAGGTCTGTGGCTTCCTTTATGGAATCAATCTATGATACATCTTTGCATTTGAGGACCTTTTCTAGTTCTCTCATAACTGCCCTCCCCAGTCCTATCCTTCTGATTTCTTGACTATGGTCTCCATTTTGGTTAATGACTGTGCCAAGGTATTGATAATCCTTGACAAGTTCAATGTCCTCATTATCAACTTTGAAGTTACATAAATCTTCTGTTATCGTTACTTTACTCTTCTTGACGATCAGCTGTAGTCCTGCTTTTGTGTTTTCCTCTTTAACTTTCATCAGCATTCGTTTCAGATCATTACTGGTTTCTGCTAAGAGTATGGCATCATCTACATATCTTAAATTACTGATATTTCTCCCTCAATTTTCACACCTTCATCTTGGGCCAATCCTGCTTTCCATATGATGTGTTCTGCATATAGATTAAACAAACAGGATGATAAAATACACCCCTGTCTCACACCTTTTCCGATGGGGAACCAACCAGTTTCTCCATATTCTGTCCTTACACTAGCCTCTTGTCCAGCGTATAGGTTGTGCATAAATTGATGCATATTTTTAGTTTAGAGAAAAGGCAAGTAAGAAGTGACATGATAGAAGTGTACAAAATTATGCATGGCACTGAGAATGTGGATAGATCTTTTTCCCCCTCTTCCTCTCTCATAGCACTAGAACTCATGGACATCCAATGAAGCTAAATGTTGGAAGATTAAGGACAGACAAAAAGAAGTACAATACTTCTTCATGCAGCACATGGTTAAATTATGCAATTCATTCCCACAGGAAGCAGCGATAGCCACCAACATGGATGGCTTTAAAAGAGGATCACACAAATTCATGGAGAAAAAAGGCTATCAATGGTTACGAGCCATTAAGCCTATATTCTCCCTTCATGGTTGGAGGCACTATGCTTCCAAATACCAGTTGCTGGAAAGTGCAAGAGAGGAGAATGCTCTTGTGCTAAGGACCTGCTGTGGGCTTCACATAGGCATCTGGTGGCCACTGTAAGAACAGGATTCTGGCTTAGATGGGCCATTGGTTTGATCCAGCTGACTCTGCTTATGTTAAGCATTTGACTTCTAGACTCATGTTTATGCTTTGGTTTGTTTGTTAAAGTAGTAAGTTGTCCTAAGGATGGTTTTTACAGCAGAATGGAGAGTCATAATTTTTGAAAAATAGTACACGATAACTTCTCATGTCTTTGAAACAATTTTAACTTTATGCAACTAATGGTTTGGTATTGGATTTGCATCCTCCCTTCTTTCCACTCTTTCTATATATGGTTTGTTTTGGTCCCTGACTTCCTCTTTGGTGGCAAACCAGAAAGCTATAGTTTGCCTTTAAAGCAGAATTCAAGAAGGCTGCAAGGGCACAAACATGAGGCTCATTCATATAATGTCAAATTTGATTATTTTTGGCTGAATCAATCTAAACTAGCATTAAATATAGAACATTATACTTTTTGAATCATGTCACATACGTACTCTGCAGAGCAGTAATCTATTTCCTGCAATTTTTTCTTAACCTCCTTTATGGTAAAACTATAAAATGCTGAGGAGAAATGCCTCCCTCATTCAGAGGCAGAGTTCCTATTGCTGGCCACTTCCTAGTAGTTGTAAAATCACACACAGCTCTCTGCAACACCCCATTCAGCAGGTTTTCACTCCACACACCTCAGATCAGTTCTGGGACCCAATAATCTGATGGCTCTACAATGGCTAGTATGCCAATTAGAGTTTCAGTAAATTAGCAGAGTTTAGCGTAGTGTAGCTTGCTCAGTGGTCTGTGCTTACATGGGTGTGATTTCACCTGAGAGAAAGAGAGCTTTTACCTTGCTTTAAATGATTCAGACTTAGACTTGGTTTCAAAATAAGAAAATACTTTATTAGTAGAAATACATACTGCGTAGGAAAGGTGCTACTTCTGTCTAGCTAAGTTGGAGGCTGCAATGGCCATGCCTGGGCATTGGTCCTCACACTAGAGGAGACAAAGAGAACATGGCTCCTTCTCCTCCAGTGCAGAGAAGAGAGAGAAACAGGAAGGTGAGTCAGAGGTGTGAATAGCTCCCTGAGACATATCAGTTTACATTGAAGGAAGACAGACAGAAAAGATGAGCACAGATCAGTGGTGGCCTAGCCAGCAAAGAGGACTATCTCTCTAGCTCTCTCCCCATGCAAGAGGACCAAATGGGAGTTGCTCTTCTCACACTTCTAACCATAGTCACCTCTCCCCCCACTCCCAAAATGCCCCTTGGAGAAATATTATGTCACGATGTAGTGTAATTTCATTAGTATTTTTGGGGAGAAATGGCAGCTGAGCCTGACATTCACGCTTGCTTGTAAAAAAGAAAAAGGCCCTGCCTCAGCTGCTATCCAGGCAGCCTCAGCCTCTGAATCTTACAAAGAATCCCCTTCCCTCCCAATGTTAAACCATAAGTTCCAATCTGAGGACTTTCAGCTCAGCTCTAGTTTAAAATTGACATAACAGACATGGTTTCTGTTGATAAAGCAAGGTTTCCTGCAATAAACATATAAGCTATGGATGGCATGCTCACACAGATAAACATCCATGTTCATGGATCACATTTTTTATTCCACTGTCCCCTATAAAAACAATGGCCTCCAATGCAAACTAACTTAGTGAAAAACCTCACAATGCATATAGTCACCTCTTTAGGAATTGTATCACCCTAACTAGGGTTTTCAGCCTGCAACTCTGGTTTTTGGAGGTCCCCTCCAGCTCTCCGGCTGACTCACCTTAATCTCCGGACTTTCAGCTTTCATTAAAAAGAAATGAAGTTTCTAGGTGGTCTGGTTCCAGAGATACACACCAAAACGTCAGCCGCCCCCCACAACTTCTTGGTTGCTCTCCGTTCTGCTCTAATCCCTGCCCTTTCAGGTTTTTAGCCAATAAGAAATCAGGGTTGTGATTGACAAGGAATGATAAAGCCAAAAATGTAGAGTCAAATTGAATTATCTGCCTTCAAGTCAATTCTGACTTATGGCGACCCTATGAACAGCGTTTTCATGGTGAGAGGTATTCAGAGGGGGTTTACCATTGCCTCCCTCTGAGGCTGAGAGGCAGTGACTGGCCCAAGACTCAGAAACATGCTTTTTCCAGCTTTTCTGAACATCTCACAGATTAAATAAGTAAGCTTTCAGTCTTTTTCTCTCCTGTGTGTAGGAGTCAGACAGGTTTAAATGTTGAAGAGGGCAGTGTTTTGCAAACTTCCCAAATTGAAGCTTTAACCCTCTTTTCTTTTCTCCCAGGCATTTTAACAGCATTTGAATAACATGTGTTTTTAACTTGCTTATCTGTTTCTATGGGTTTTAACAGTTTAAATTTGTATACTTGTTTTTAATTGTTGTAAACTGCCCAGAGAGCTTTGGCTATGGGGCAGTATATAAATGCAATTGTTGTTGTTGTTGTTATTTATTATTATTGATAATAATAATATTCATCATCATCATCACCATCATTATGTAGTACTTGATTTTCCAGAGTAAGCATACCCAGAGTAAACTCCATTGAATTCAATAGGACTTCCTTTTGAGTAGACATGGTTAGGATTGTGCTGTAAATTGATGGGACTTTTGAGTGAACATAGGAAAGAATTGTGTTTGTGTTGTATATCTTCCTCTCCCCCTCCAATCCTATTTTTAAAGCAATTAGGCCGGGCTTACTTAGGTATCACAGTTTTTATTATGTTGGAAACTAATACTGATTTTATTTTTCTAATGTTCTGCAATGATCAACTGGTTTTGACATTAAACTATTATATGAGGTGTATGTATTTTTACATCTCCAATGTGTGTGTATATATGGGAATCTTTCCAACAACCCTGTGAAGTAGGGTTGCAATGTGGAAACCAAGGCAGCTCACAATAAGAAATAAATCCCTTTAAAATCCTATAACCATAAATACAAGTATAAACAGTTGCAAAGCAGCTTAAAGTGGCATGATTCTGAATTTTGGGTTGCGTGAATGAAGTTGCTTATCACTTGAGGTTGCATTTCAGTCCCTGTTTGAGTAAGCCCCACTGAATACACTGGGACTTGCTTCTGAATAAATAAATGTAGGATTGCACTATGAATATCTTTACAGGTTGTGTAATTAATAAATATATTATATAGTCATGCTTATACAAATATTTCTTCATTTATCATATTTTTAGTTTTTGGTTAGGAATCCTGACTGGTTGTGAGATGCTTAGTTTTCTGCCTTATTCATAGGAATCTTGTTGTGGTTGGTATGGTATTGCATTTAAGAAATCATCACTGTCTTTTTCTATTTGCATTTCATTTACCCTTATCCTCACTCCCTTTCATCCATAGAAGCAACAACAGTGGTTCCATGCGCTCCACTCAACCTTCTTAAACCCACTGATAATTCACCTTGTTGTTCGTTTCTTGTCCAACAGTGGTAAAAGAGAATTCACATACTGGGCAACGTGGCTGCAATTGGTGTTGTTCCTAAGCTACTGCCTGTGAAGGTAGACCAAATCATATGTGCTTTCTCTCTGTCAATTATATTCACTGGAATTGGGTTGGCTGATAAAGTGAGTTTATAGCTGCTGGAATAGGCAAACTTGCATGTTCCCTTGTAAAAGGGAGATGTTCCCTTTATTTGGGAAATATCCCATGTACCTGTTTACCATGATGTAACTTCCTAATGGGTGGGGTTAGTTACCTGGTTTCCTCCTCCTTTGTCCTGGGGATTCCTGCATAATCTCCATTACTGAGCTTTTTACCTCTGGGAGAGGCCGCATGGCAGATGGTCTCCTGAGAGAATCACTACCAAAGACTAAAATGGACTAAGACTTCTATTTTTTCTTTCATCTAAGCTAGAGCCTATATTTCCTGAACATATGAAAGGTCATGAGTAAACATTCTTTATCTTTTTACCCAAGAAGGTTGTATCTGCTGTTATTTGTTCCTAAGGAAAGGTGGGCTGGTTTATATTCTCACTGTACTGCTTGTGTTTTTATCTGTGCTAAGAAATAGGACCATGAAACCATTTCCTATTTCATTTTATATTTTTTAAAATACCAAACAGGTTATGTTGCCCAGAAATAGTTGAGAATTAAACCAGATTTTTTGGGTTTTATTTTGAGTATTTTGGCGTATTTTGTTTCCCCCTTTGCCCTATATCAGGCAGTAGTTTTAAAAGACTATTTTTTGCTGCTGTGACTTCCCTGAGTTGTTTAGCAAACCAAAGCTCTTCTCAGACCAGGAAGAATGTGTCAGCATAACAATAGAGTTTTTGCCAGACAGCTGGAGCTAACTGCTGTTAACTTTGAACAATGAAAGAACAGGATTAAAATTATTTTGGGCGCAGAAAAAGCTCTTTACTGTATTTAAAACCCTAAACCAGAAGGGGATGACCACGAAATAAGCAATTGGCAAGATAAGGATGCTGCTGCTAAAGCTATAATTTTTGATGCGGTTAAGGATGATCAACTGATCTGTGTAACAGAGTGTAAAACTGCCAAGGAAATGCTGGATAAACTCCAAAAGGCATTCGGTTTTAAAAGTTTTAGATGTCAGACAATGTTGATTCACGAGATAATGAAGCTAAAACTAGAAACAAAGAAAGACTGTGAAAGGCATATCACTTCCTTGTTACTTATTTTCAACACGTTAAAATTGACTGGACTTGATTTTAATGACCAACAGAAGTTGGGTTTCCTTATGGGAACATTGGGAGTGAAATTTGAACCTTTTATTTCTCTTTTAAACCACAACCATGAGATTCAATTTGAAGAAGCTCTTGCAAAGTTAAAAGAGGAATGTATTGTCCAAAGAGATTCAAATGAGAGTGGCTCAAATTACCTGGCTAGCAGGAAGGATAAAGGGAAAGGAAAAACCCCTCCCAAGAACCAATCACAATGCTGTTTTTCATGTGTGAGGTGAGGTCACCTGGCTAGGGACTGTGACTCACCCAGAAGCTCCTCAGCCAATGGTAACTCTCCAAGTTTTAAACAAAGAGAACAAATGCAGCATGCTTTACCTAAGCCAGTGTTTCCCAACTAGTGGGCCACCAGATGTTGTTGGACCACAATTCCCATCTTTCCTGACCACTGGCAATGCTGGCTGAGGCTGATGGGAGTTGTGGTCCAACAACATCTGGTGGCCCACTAGTTGGGAAACGCTGACCTAAGCATAAGCAGGGACCTCAGAGAGGAAGCAACTTCCTCTTACTGCATAAAGGTCTTGTGGCAAATAATTATAAGCAAAAATCAAACAACTGGATTTTAGACAGTGGATGAACAAACCATAGTTGTTATAATGAAGATTTATTTGATAAAAGAAATAGTGATACTAAAGGAAGAATCCAGACTGCCAATGGTCAATATATGAATATTAATGGATCTGGAACTATTGCTCTAAAGTGCAAGCCACCTAATGAAACCATAGAAATTGTAGCAGATCATGTTTTATTTGTTCCTGAACTGAGTTGCAATATGCTAAGTGTTTCTGCTTTAGATAAGAAAGGATATGCAATACATTTTCAGGATGGAAAGTGTAGTGACCAAAGATAATACTTTGTTTGCACTAGCTTATGAAAATGATGGTGTTTATGAACTAAGTCTTTCAGCTGAACAAGCAAATACAGCCATGGTGGACAAGGATGAGACCAGCCTAGAACTTTGGCACAGGCGACTGGGACATTGCGATCCAAAGGCGATACTACAACTACAAAAGCAGAACCTTGCCACAGGTATCAGGGTAAACCAAGAGTACCATAATAAAGCAAGCAGGTGCGTAAATTGCATTGAGGAAAAGGGTGTTAGGCTCTCATTTCCACCAAGAGCAGAAAAGAGAATCACCAAGGTGCTAGATCTCATCCACAGTGACCTCTGTGGACCATTTAATGTACCCTCACTTGGGAAGAATAGATATGTTCTAAATTTTGTGGATGATTTTTCAAGGTAGTGTGTGACTTACTTGTTGAAGGACAAGAGTCAAACACATGAGATGCTTAAGAAATACATCTCCATGGTGTCCACAAAATTTGAGAGGAGGCCAAAAGCGATACAGATGGACAACGGTGGTGAGTTTATATTGCACCAAACACAAAGTTTCCTGGAGGAACAAGGCATTTTGCACAGGAGGACTGTCAGTCATACTCCAGAGCAGAATGGGATTTCTGAAAGGAGACTTAGATCTCTTCTGGAAATGACAAAATGCATGCTTGCTGACGCTGATCTACCCAAAAGACTGTGGGGTGATACGATTGTGGCCGCAAAGTATATACAGATTGCCAACCAAGGGCACCACACACACACCATTCCAATTGTGGCATGGCAGAGTTCCAAACCTAGCACATATCAGAGTGTTTGGAAGCATTGCTTTTGCCTACATAGCAAAACAAGAGGCAGAAGCTAGATGCTAGAACAGAACAGACTATTTTAATAGGCTATGCTCCTGGTAGCAAAGGCTACAGAGTTATGAACCTAAAGACAGGTGAAGTCAGCACAAGACACGTTGTCTACTTTGATGAATGAAGCAGAGCTGACAAAAGAGGGACTGTGCTAGATTTCTCAGAAGAGAAAGGACACCACGTCCAATCTCTCATAGATATGCCAGTACCCACATATGAAATACCAGTGACACCACAGATATATGCACAACCTGACCCAAGCCTTGAGCAAGAGGAAGAGGCAGAGACTGCATAAAGTGATGATGAGGCTGAGAGAGGTGCAGACGCAGATGAGGATGACGAGATGACTGGACTGGAAGATGCTGCAGAGCCAGACCTGATCCCAGAACAAGCTCCTAGATGCTCATCGAGAACCAACAAGGGTGTACCACCTCTACGTCTGTCCTACCTCGCAAAGTCAGAGCTACCCAGCGAACCATCAACTTGGGAGATTAAACAGATGCCAGCATCTGAGGCCACTCAGTGGAGAAAAGCCGCTCAGGAGGAGATGGATGCAATGCACAAGAATAAGACATGGTCCCTGACAGAACTTCCACCAGTCAAGAAAGCCATAGGATGCAGATGGGTATTCAAGGTGAAGCAAGATGCAGAAGGTGAAATTGAACCCTACAAGGCAAGACTAGTTGCCAAAGGTTTCCTGCAGAAATATGGAGAGGACTATGATGCTATTTTTGCTCCTGTTGTCAAACATAGCACAATAAGAATGCTACTACGTGTGGCAGCCTCCAAACAGATGCACACCAGGTACCTCAATGTCAAGACTGTCTTTCTGCATGGAGAAATAACAGAAGAGTTGTTCATGCAACAACTCCATGCTTCGTGAACCAGAAGCAAACACATCTTGTATGCAAACTTAAAAAGGGCCTGTATGGACTCAAGCAAGCTGCAAGGGCCTGGAATGAGAAACTGGATAAAATGCTCAAGGAGCAAGGCTTCAAGCAAGGTGAGGTAGACCAGTGCCTGTACACCAGAAGCAAAGATGGACATTTGACATATATTCTGATTTATGTTGATGACTTGATCGTGGTGACCCAAAGAGATCAAGACTACACAGAAATTGTACATCATTTAAACAAAGAAGTTGAAATCAAAGAGTTAGGTACTGCAACATACTACCTAGGCATCCAGATTGAAAGGGAAGCAGATGCCTCCTACCTACTCAACCAAAAGCAAAAGATAGTTGACCTTTTAGAGACTCTAGAACTCAGAGATGCCTATCGTGTAGCAACGCCCATGGCAACAGACTTTCTTAAAGATAATGATGTAGGTGAACCTTTACCAAATAATTAAGTACAGAAGCTTCCCTATTGCTGTTCTGTACTTGTTAATATTTGGTAAAGGTTCACCTACATTATTATCTTTAAGAAAGTCTGCTGCCATGGGCATTGCTACACGATAGGCATCTCTGAGTTCTAGAGTCTCTAAAAGATCAACAATCTTTTGCTGTTGGTTGAGTAGGTAGGAGCCATCTGCTTCCCTTTCAATCAAACACCAGACCTGACATAGCGAGTGCAGTAGGGATCCTGTGTAGGAAAACTTGCACACCCACACAAAAAGACTGGATTGCTGTCAAAAGGGTGGCTAGATACTTAAAAGGGACTATGGACTTTAAACTGAGATTGCCAGCTAATAGTAATCCAAAGCTTGTGTGCTATACTGATGCTGACTGGGCTGGAGACAGCTCAGACTCCAAGTCAACTAGTGGCTTCCTGTTTACATATGGAGATGGACCTATCTCCTGGGCTAGTCACAAGCAAGACATAAAAGCATTTTCTTCCACAGAATCTGAGTACATAGCTGCTGCAGAAGCATGCAAAGAAGCCATTTGGTTTAACAGATTTCTAAACGATTTTGGAATAAGCATACAAAGACCAATCCAGATGATGGAAGACAACCAAAGTTGTATTGGACTTTCTCAGACTGAGAGAATCGCACCACACACTAAACATGTAGCGATAAAGTATCATATTGTGCGTGAGTTGACAGAGAAAGGATTCATAAGGATGAACTACTGTCCAACTAGAAAGATGACAGCTGACATCTTGACAAAGCCATTGCCAAGAGACTGTTTCCAGAGACTTCATGTCAAGATGGGGCTGTTAGATTCTTGCATGCTCGTTTGAGGAGGAGTGTTCGAATAGGCAAACTTGCATGTTCCCTTGTAAAAGGGAGATGCTCCCTGTTTACCATGATGTAACTTCCTAATGGGTGGGGTTAGTTACCTGGTTTCCTCCTCCTTTGTCCTGGGGATTCCTGCATAATCTCCATTACTGAGCTTTTTACCTCTGGGAGAGGCCACATGGCAGATGGTCTCCTGAGAGAATCACTACCAAAGATTAAAATGGACTAAGACTTCTATTTTTTCTTTCACCTAAGCTAGAGCCTATGTTTACTGAACATATGAAAGGTCATGAGTAAACACTCTTTATCTTTTTACCTAAGAAGATTGTGTCTGCTGTTATTTGTTCCTAAGGAAAGGTGGGCTGGTTTATGTTCTCACTCTACTGCTTGCGTTTATATCTCTTCTAAGAAATAGGACCACAAAACCATTTCCTATTTCATTTTATATTTTTTAAAATACCAAACAATAGCAGCCCACAGGGGAGACAGAAAAGGGTAGAGAATCTTCTTACTTGTTACTCAGACCTCTTTCTGAAGTGAGGGGTCAAATCTGCAAAGAAATTTGGATGTTAAAAGGTAGGGGCAGGGCATTCCAGGCAGGGGGTTGCCAACCCTACTTGGATATGGATATCTTTGCAGAGGATCCCTAGTCAAGCTTTACCAACAACACAATCCAAACCATATCTACTGAGAAGTAAGTCCTATTGAGTTCTATGGGGCTTAGTCCCTTAGTAAGTGTGTTTAGAATTGCCGCTCTTCGGGGGCATCCATCTTTATTTCTGAGTGCTCCCATCTAACATCTCCACAACACTAGGCTCCTTTCTTCCTACAATGGCCTTCTGGTGACTGGCCTGGCCTTGAGGGCACTTAAACCCTTTTTGCCAGAAGCAAATAAGCTAGATTAAATGTTCCCTACCCAGGTTCCATGTTTTAGCTAAGATTTCTATCTTAATTTCCAATCAGATAAATGTTTTTGTATGAATTGTATGTGCCAAGCAACTGTGGTTGATGCTTAATGCATAATGCTTAATGACATCACTTGGACCCACCCCATGATGTCACTTGGACCCACCCCCAAAATCTCAGGGTTTGGGATGCTTCTGACCAGGCAATCTTTCTCGGGAGACTGCCAACTGAAGAATGCCTCTTCTCAGTAAGAAGCACACGGCCAACATTTTCAACTCACTCACTGGCAGCTGTGAAAAAGGCAAATTCCATGCTAGCGATAATTAGGAAAGGTATTGAAAATAAAACAGCCGATATCATAATGCCGTTGTATAAATCTATGGTGCGGCTGCATTTGGAATACTGTGTACAGTTCTGGTCGCCTCATCTCAAAAAGGATATTATAGAGTTGGAAAAGGTTCAGAAGAGGGCAACCAGAATGATCAAGGGGATGGAGCGACTCCCTTACGAGGAAAGGTTGCAGCATTTGGGGCTTTTTAGTTTAGAGAAAAGGCGGGTCAGAGGAGACATGATAGAAGTTTATAAAATTATGCATGGCATTGAGAAAGTGGATAGAGAAAAGTTTTTCTCCCTCTCTCATAATACTAGAACTCGTGGACATTCAAAGAAGCTGAATGTTGGAAATTCAGGACAGACAAAAGGAAGGATTTCTTTACTCAGCGCATAGTTAAACTATGGAATTTGCTCCCACAAGATGCAGTAATGGCCACCAGCTTGGATGGCTTTAAAAGAAGATTAGACAAATTCCTGGAGGACAGGGCTATCAATGGCTACTAGCCATGAAGGCTGTGCTCTGCCACCCTAGTCAGAGGCAGCATGCTTCTGAAAACCAGTTGCCAGAAGCCTCAGGAGGGGAGAGTGTTCTTGCACTCGGGTCCTGCTTGCGGGCTTCCCCCAGGCACCTGGTTGGCCACTGTGAGAACAGGATGCTGGACTAGATGGGCCACTGGCCTGATCCAGCAGGCTCTTCTTATGTTCTTACTATTCACAAATCAAGCTGTTTTTATAACAGAACAACATTCTTACATATGAATTTATACCACATTTATGTAACAATGCTACCTGTTCCTCCACACATGCTGCGAAAAACCCTTCCCCCATTTATCTGAAATTCCTGTGGTTAGTAGTCACATGCAGTGTTCTTGTTTCCTAGTTGAAAATAAATCTGTTCAATTATTTGATAGAAATATAATCTAAAACTGGAAAGTTAATATACACTCTAACTACAATGTAATTTTATTTATTTATTTTATTTATTTATTAGCTTTATTAGTCGCTCATCTGGCTGGTTGTCCAGCCACTCTGGGCGACGTATAGAATAAAAACATACAAATACATTAAAACATTAAAATCTCAACAATATAAAAAACCTAACCCACCCCAAAAGCCTGTCTGAAGAGCCAGGTCTTCAAGTCCTGGTGGGAGCTCACCATAGCGGGGGGGTGACGGAGATCATTTGGGAGGGAATTCCATAGAGTGGGAGCCACAATAGAAAAAGCCCTTAGTCCTCACCAGTCTAGCTGTTTTAACTGGTGGGATAGAGAGGAGGCCTTTTGAGGCTGATCTTGTTGTGCGGCATCCTTGATGACTATGTCTGAAGAGATGACAGTGATGATGATGCCATGGAAAGCTAGCATATCAGGAAGAGGGATCTAACTTCTCATACTGACACACTACTTTCCTTTTATATATATATTCACTAATAGGCAAAAAACCTTGCGGTTTAAGAATGTACCTATAGCCCACAGATATTTCTACCAAACTTTAAAAAGCAGGGAAATTGGGCAGCTATAGTGAATGCACCAGGGGAGCAGGAGACATGACCTCCTCTCTGAGATATTATACTTGTCAAAATGCAAACACAATTTGGGTTGGTCTTTCACAGTCCAATCCACTTCCTGTGTAGCTTGGAAGAATTTGGTAACATTCCTCTGAGCATATGGTGAGTAGTGGCAACACATGCAATCAGCCCAAATAACAGAAACAAGAGATGTGCTGTGCTCATCTTGTTTTAGCAGGGAGGAAGCAACAATATTAAAACAATATTAAAGCAACAATATTAAAGTCACTTAAAATATGTTTGATTTACTTTGCAGTTAGTGAACTGTTAGTGAATTTCTCTGCTTTTTAATCCAAGAGGTAAGAAATGGGATCCTGTTCAAGTTTGCTGAGAATGGATCGATCATTTACATGCTTATTGAGTTCAGCGGGATTTACTCCCCTGCAGTCATGCTTAGATTAGGTAAAACTGACTATGGGGAGTGAGGCCTGGAGTGGGCAGGGGAAGAGGAAGAAGAGGGGAGGAAAGAAAGAAGGGAGGGGGAGGGGAGGGGAGAGGAGAGGGGAAGGAGGAGAAAGGCAGGTCTGATCATTTGCATGCTTATTGAGTTCAGTGGGATTTACTCCCATGCAATCATGCTTAGGATAGGTAAATCTGACCATGGGAGAGGAGGGGGGAAGGGGAAGGAGTGAAGTGGAGGGGGATGTGGAACGGGGAAGAGAGGGGTGAAGGAAGGGGAAGGGAAGTGGAGGGGATAGGAGGGAGGAGGTGGGGACAGCAGTGTTGATCATATGCATGCTTTTTGAGTTCAGTGGGATTTACTCCTGTGCAATCATGCTTGAAATGGAAATGGACTGCCTTCAAGTCGATTCTGACTTATGGTGACCCTATGAATAGGGTTTTCATGGAAAGCAGTATTTGGAGGTGGTTTTCCCATTGCCTTCCTCTGGGGCTAACCACTACACCACATTAGGTCTCTGGAATCATGCTTATAGCATAGGTGAAACTGACCTGGAGGAGAGACAGTGAGGGAGGGGGAGGGGAGGAGATTGGATGGATGGGCACTGGGCAGAGGGGAAGCCCCTTTCCTTTCGAAAAGCAAAACATCATGAACAATATCATTGTTTTTCAGGGTTTTCCCCACCTTTTTATTCTACAGCAGGTACATGTAGCCTCCCACCCAAATTTAAACCAAAGCCATCCCTGGCCACATCCACACGAGACCTTTATTTCACTTTACACAGTCATGGCTTCTCTCAAAGAATCCTGGGAAGCGTACTTAGTGAAGGGTCCTGAGAGTTGCTAGGAGATATCTTGTTCCCCTCACAAAGCTTCAATCAGAGCGGCTGACTGTTAACCCACTCTGTCGACTGGAACTCTGTCAGGGGAATAGTAGTCTTCTCCCAGCACAAACTACACTTCCCAGAATTCTTTGGGGGAAGCCATGACTGTCTAAAGTGAAATAAAAGTCTGGCCTGGGCATGGCCCCCTGATTAGGCAAGCTTAATAGCTGTGAGTCTGGCTTTTAGAACATTGACAATTGGTTCTTACTGCACATGCCCAGCCTTATCATTGAGTTCAATTCTAAATTTCTTAAATTAATTAAAGATCTGTACTCTGTGAACATGGCTGATTTTTAATTAATTTCAACAGATTATGAGAACTCTGACAGAAAAAATGTCCAAAAGGGGTCTGGTTTCTCTCTCTCTCTTTTTGCACTTTGAACTCTCAATTTTCTCTGATTGTTTTCTGTATCGCCATGAATACTCAAAGGTTTGTTAAGCAAGAGTTTCTGAGTTCAGGAATATAAGTTTTGTAAGGTTTTGTTTTGAAATGAGCTTATGGGAAGCATCAGAATGGCATGGGAAGTATTTTTAATTTAACATTGTGGAATGTGAAAAATCAATGCTGACTATAGTATACAGCCACTCTTGTGGCTGTATAATAATAATAATAATAATAAATAGAGTATTTAATTTGGCAATATAAGTAAATCAACCTTTTCTGGAAACTGAAACACACAGGAAATTTTTGACTGGGCATCCAATTTATCCAAATCAATTTCGGATCCATCTCTGACTTGCAATACTCATAAAAGACTACATTGCAGGATTGCTGCAAGCTACTCTCTCTCAGCACATCCCTCAAACCTTCAATAGGAGTGGGACAGTGAATATTTATTTGTTTGTTTATTAATTAAACATATCCCACCCTTCCTCCCAGAAGGAGCCCAGGAGGGCATAGGAATATGGCACTGCAGGGATGCTACATACTACCATCTCTGCCCAACCTTCACTATGCGAATAAAAGGACTTCAGTGATTTTATTGCGAAGGGCCTATTAAGTTGCTGCCACACTAGACTCCTTTAGCACTGCTGAAGCATTGCTCTTCCACAATCAGCGGGAAGTAAAGTTCAAATTAAGGTTTCATACAAGCAGTTAATAAAGCACAATGTCATCCACTGAGGGCCTTCCCCCATGCCCAAGATCCTTTTATAATGTCTACTCACACGTAAATTCAATTCAGCAAAGGCCCTTTGTAATATTAATTGAAAGCTTTTGGTTTGCATATTCAGTCTGTTTTATTGCTTTCTTGCTTAGTGCAGCTGGATGACCCTTAATAATTTTGTGCCGTGTGTGGGTGTATGTTAATATTAGTGTAGCTCGCTTTTCATTATTGCAAAATAGTGCTATATCATTAAAATGGCAAGAAATGAGGTAAAAAGTAATGGGAATAAAACATAGCCTTAATGACTCATGAGATGCAGGTATGGGTACTAAATTCCCACATTTGTTTGGAGTCATTTACTTGGTGTTTTGAGGTTTCTGGGTTGCTTCTTTTTTCACAGTTTACTTTATTGCCATTCATATTAGTTATGTAAATGTATTTTTGATTGTTTAATTCATGCTTTAATATTGTAATAAAATATTTTATGTGAAAGTGGTAAATAATTTGACTGACCTTTTTCATAGTTTTGTTATTGTTAAAAAATGGAGAGTGACATTTTCAGTTTTATTTTCATATTTCATTTAAATGGCTTTGCACAAATGGCTTGTAATGTAGTTTTATATTATTTATATTAATATACTTGTCATAATTATAATGCCCCGAGGAATAACTCAGTTCAAAACATATTCAACATATTCCTCTTATACATCAAGATCTCCTTTCTTCCTTTTTTACTACAATTGGTTCCTCCTTGATTTTTCTTTCCTGTTTGAAAGGGAGCCACACCAACACATAACATGCTTGAGTGTCAAGCGCATGGCTTGACAATGTAACATGGTATATGCATTGTGGGGCAAGATCAATGTGGTAGAAGAATGTGGTCTGATGCAAAGTGATATTATTTAAACTTGCATTGGATCAGTGACAGAAGACCCAATGCAGTATAATTGAGAATTTATTTCTCATTTTGTACCTGCAAACACAAGATATCAGTACTACACAAGTAATCTTAACAACCAAAGTATATTTATAAGTAATCTTAGCAACAGAGATATCTTTTCTATTCTTTGGGATTTTGGAAGGCCCCCCCATTGTCTTCAATTGGACCCATGCTGTTAAAATTCTCTGCAACTTTGAAAATATATCCTACTGTGTCAATGAAAATTTCAGTGGCACATGTGAGAAAACATTTGATTTTTCTAAATCGTATTTATAAGAAATCTTTTGACTTTCAATGAGGTTTACTGTATCTTTCTCACTTGTATAGAAATATTGGCCTCAAGCAATAGTAAACCACATATTACTCATACTTCTTAATCCCTCAAAAATCAAGATTTTAATTCGCTTTAATGTCCTTTCTTTTAATTAGAATGTTTCTAAATCTCTAGGCAGTCTTACTAACCATTTTAACCTCCTTTTAATTTGTCATCTAGAAAATTATTACTCTTCATTAACTTTGGGAGACAGAGCATTAAAATTGTGATATATCATTCCCCATTTTATTAACAATCTACTTAATGAATTCAGTGCTTGAAGCAGATCATGGTGATAATATATGCATTTACAATGTTTTTTTTAACAAGAATTTGGCAAGAAAGCTAATATGAGAACACACATTTAATTGCATGCATGAGAGTACATGTGGGCAGACTCAGATATAAAATCAAACAAAGTTGGAATAAATTTGATTTAAAAATATGGAAATCAGAGTAGAAAGCAAAAAACATGTGCTTTAATTAACTTCACCAGATAGTCACTATTGCTGTATCTCAGAAACATCCGAATTTCATTTATAACACTGAACCATGGCTGACAAATTACAAACACTGATCTGATATGGACAAACATTTAATTATCATAGTGATCCCAACCTCTTTCTCAGTTTGGCAGCATACAGTTTGGAACATACCTCAGAATTCAGATTAGACACTGACCATTAAACAAAGATTTAGCCAGTGGACCAGTCAAATATTGTCAAGTAAGAGTCAAGTATTTTTAAAGCATTAACTTTATTAGAAAACAAATTTTATTTAAGAAAGACATAAGGTACATTGATAATCAACAAGTATGATACTTATGTTAATTTGAAATACATTAGCTGACTGCTATTCTGAACAATCAAATCAACCTTTTTAAAGTAATGTGTTATTTTTTTAAAAAAAATGTTAGGTAAGACAACCCACTGAAAAGTTATTTTCTGGCTTTTATCCTGGAATACCTGGCCATATTGGTCAATACCTACCTCCTTCCTCTGCCAGCCATAGCATGGAGGGCCACACAAGCATACTGGCCCTCCCTGTCCACTTGTTGCATAGCCCCCACTTCTGTACACCCACCTGGGACAGAATATGCAAGTGCTGCCTATGCATGTCCAACATGTGTAGTTGATAATCATGCAGTTGATTATTGGATTTTATTCAGGAAATCAAGTGCATGGTTTTAGCCTATTAGCACTTACTGATAAGGTAGTGCTGCGGGCTGGGTGGATGGACAGAGAGCACTTCCCTCCATGTGATGGCCAGATTTGGAGTGTAAGTCTCGTCCAAATCAACACCAAGTTTCACTTGAAGCAGTATTTGATGTGTTTTATTTTACAAAGTTCTTACACATTTATATGCAGTTATTTCAACAGAAAGCCAGTCACATGACACTATACTCTCTGGGTCCTGCAAAAAGCAAGTTTGAATCCTTTGAACTCCTTTGCCAACGCTGGTAATTGCTTGTGTTCTTGTTTGGAGATGCCTGCAGTTGCAGTAAACAGCTAATAGGTAAAGCTAAGTTTGCCCCTGACTGCTCCAGGAGCAGGGGACCAGTCAGCTAATTAGCCTTGCTAAATCAGCAATCAGCCCATTTAACCTTGCTAAAAGATCCAAATAATGAATTTTTTAATTGTGAGCAGCTATCTGCACAGTGGCACTCTTGGCAATCATGGAATTTTTGAGTGAGATCAATTGAAAATATTTGACTGGTTAATTGATTGGTGTGTCAACTCTATACTGAGGATTACTTTTTTGTAAAATGTATGCTTTCTCTGAGGACTCAATAGCTTTTCATAAGGGATGAAGGTTTCCTTTACATGTCATATTAGTGCCTTCTCCAAGGATGAACTGTAAGTGGTGCTTTCTTTTTGGCAACTATTGCAGAAGAACTGTGTTTTGCTAAATTGTTTCAATAGTCTATAGTCACCCTGATGCAATTGTGTGTAGATGATTTCTCTATACTCCAAAATACATTATTTACTTACCTTAAATAAACTGTCCAACTTCAAAATGAAAGTATAAAATATTAACCAGAAATAAAATAAAAAATATAAATAAAAATGTGGGCATGATCCATTCTCTTCTGTATCTTATTATGTGTATAGAGCCCTTTTTCACAGCCTATCTGGCCATGTGTGCATTGTGCCAAATATACAGCAAAGCTCCTGACCATTACCGGAATAAGAGGCCATTTTAGGACACACACATTTATTTATTTAGGGTACAATCTAAAATGGCAGTGGGTGAATTATGAAGGTGGTTTAACCACCTCACCCAGCACCTCGTCAGGAACTTGTAGGCAGGATGGAATGAGAGTGAAGGAATGGTCTGCTTTCTTCTGTCCAATCCTGGCCTCATCCTGTTTTTTTCTTCTATTGGAAAAAATCAGATGAAAAGGTTATACATGCTCTAAAGCAGCGGTTTGCACACTTTGTTTCCAATGGATCACTTGAAAATTGCTGAGAGTCTTGGTGAACCACTCAATGATTTTTCTGAGCTGTAGCAATTGTAGTGGGTTGTCCTAGATGCTGTATGATTTTTAATTATATTTTTACAGACACACAGCAGACCACCTGAATCAAACTTATGGACCACTATTGGTCCACATACCACAGTTGGGGAACCCCTGCTTTAAAGTATGTCTAAATTCTCTCCTGGTTTGGGGGCAGGTCAGGGGTTCTGAAGAGCTGAGGATCCTTCAGATCACAGCTGCTTCCCAGCATGAGTTCAACATGCACCCTTTTTGGTGCTACCTACGTAAAAGTTTTCTTTTTCTCTACCAATATCTTGCCAATATTTGTGTCCTTGAACTGGGATAATGACTCTTTCTTGCCTGGACAGAAGACAGAGAGGGCTGTGTGAGTGTGTGCATTAACTAGCCTACTGCACAAAGGTAAAATTTACATTCCTTGCTTCACCCACTTTGCCCCAACCATGAATGGTACATAGCCCCAGAAGGTTGCCTAGAAGGAAATGTGTCCCTTGGTCTGAAAAAATTCCCTACCCTGGTTTTGAAAATATTTGTTTTTTTCCCTAGGTAACTCTAGATTACAACATGCATTTGGATAAAGTTGAATCATTGTGTTTAAAAACGCTTTGTACACCATCCTAAACTTCTGACACTCTCTCTGATTAGGGATCTTCAAGGTTCAAAGTTTGCAGTAATCACACATTTTTGATATCTGAAGTTCTCTACTTCCATCCAGAACCTTTGTTGTGGCAACAAAACTCTTATTAACTTTTGAGCAGAACCACCCCTAGGCACCGGGAAGTGAGGCAGTTGCCCCCCGGCCCCACGCTTTGGGGGCCCCTGCACTTGGCAATCTGCATATATAGAGAAGCTGGGCTGCGGCAGGTTTTTTTCTCTCTCTTCAGCCGTGCAGTGGCCGTCTTGCCAGCTGCTTCCCGAGCTGATTTTGGGCGGGAAATTTGAATTTCCCGCTCTTGGGGAATCTCCCGCTCTTCGGCTGTGTGCTTGAGCGGTTTTTTCCCTATCCTGCCTGCCCACTCATCTGCTGTGCAGCGGGTGTGCAGTACCTAGCGAGCTAATTTTAGGTGGGAGGTTTGAATCCCCTGCTCTTTGGCTGTGTGCCTGAGTGGCTTCCCTGTGCTGCCGCCCACTCATCAGCTGTTCAGTGGGTTTACAGCACTTGCTGGCTTATTCTGGGTGGGAGGTTTGAATCTCCGGCTCTTTGGCTGCGTGCCGGACCGTGTTCCGTGTGGTGTCGTTTACATTAGTAAGAAACAATTTGTGTAGTGTCGCGTGAAAATAGTGTATCTAGTTTAGACTGCCATATCTAGCAGATATCAACAAAGGGAAGACAGATGTCGAGAGACTAGTGAAGAAATGGATATGTATGGAACAGGTTGACTAGAGGCCTATTCCATGAAGTGAAGGTAATCATATTTGTATTTAATAGGTTGTTAGCCTCATATGTAAATATTATAATTACATATATTCATAAATACTCCCCCTCTCTCAATATACATATATAGAGAGAAAGAATGTGGGGGGGCAACTATGCTTTTCCCCTGACCCCGCACATACTAAGGGCGGGCCTGCTTTTGAGTGTACTATTGCTCTGGTTGTAGCTAAATATCATCTTAATTATGTGGGTGCAATCTGTAGGGACTTGAGCCTTACAGCCAGAAGACTGGATATGATCTGTTGGAATTATTTTTCTAGCCTGGGATTCTATGCTAGAAAACGTGTAGGGTTTGGGGGAAAACATGGGAAGAAAAAGTGTCTTGAGTATTGAATCAAGAGTTTCTGGAAGAAAGCGAAAGAGCTGTGGGAATGCAGGATAGACTGGGAAGAACCAATAGCATCCCCACCCCCTGCTGTCCACCTTAAGCTAATTAGTGGTAATGGGAACGTTAGATCTCACTGAATATTTAGATAATTTAGTGGACTAGAAATTCCCTTTTGAAAAGGTTAACAAATCCTAAGGGAAAAGAATTTTAAACTATATATTAAACTATATTTTAAAAGTGTTATATTATAAAAATAACTGCTGTGATGGAACAATACTAAGGTTTCCAGGTGTCTGGTTTTTGCCCGGAGACTCCAGTTTTTGGGGGTCCTGTCCGGGTCTCTGGGTGAGTCACCTTAATCTCAGGACTCTTAGCTTTCATTTTAAAAAAATAAGTTTCTAGGTGGTCTGGTTCAAAGGTTATAAACCAAAATGTCAGCCACTCCCCCACAACTTCTGTTAGTACCGGCTGCTCTAATCCCTGCCCTTTCATGTTTGTAGCCAATAAGTGAAGGCAGGGTTGTGATTGACAAGTTTTGTTGACACCCCCCAGGCAATACCTAAACCCCATTTCAAGTTCTGAGAACGGTTTCCTTTTCCTGCTTGTCTCACATCAGGAATTCAGTAAATATATAGCTTTCAACATCATAAAGAGTACTTTCTCTCATCACCATCATCATCACTTTATTTGTATGCCGCCTTTCCACATAAAATTGTGCTCAAGGCGGCTTACAACAAGGTGAACAAAAATATATCTAAAAAACAATTTCCTAATAACAAAAAATAATAAAACAGTGACATAACAAATATAATAAGCAAAAACAACTTTTCAACATGAAGATAATAAAACAATCTTTAAAAACAAAAAAGTAACCATTAACACCCCAAGCCCCTAAAGAAAACTATTTACTATATCTCCTACAAAACTTCATTATTCAGAATGGAGGTTTGTTTTGTATCAGCACAGTTTGTTTAGATTTAGAAAGAAGAGAATACTGTGAGACAAGGGCTGTGGGCACACTAGTTGCTTCAAAAGCAGCCAAAATTGGTTTTTGGGGGTGTGATTTGAAGCAACACTGCCCTCTGCTGGCCAACCTCTCTTCCCCACTGCTGCCTTCAGACCTGTCAGGACTGTCCACAGCAAAGCATTGAGCAAATCACTGTCTCTGCCTGAGCCTGCACCAACGCGATTCCATTGGCCACACATCTCTGAACTTATTCCAGTATTTAACTTTGTCGTATTGGGAAACAGTGCTCAGCCATTTATCATTGTCCAAGAAATTCCCATTGTTGCTGCTTCCCGAGATGATTTCTGGATGCCTGCCTTCCACTTGCAGAAAACACCAAACAACTACGGCCAATATCCTATGCATCTTCAGCCAGAGGGCTTCGCTGTCATTGATGCATTGCCACCAGTTCAGCCTTCTTGTGTGCTGCCGTTTCCCCTGGCTTTGGGTTGGAGTGAAAACACCGAGAGCCCCGCTACCGCTTCGCCCAGCTGCTTTGTGTGTGCTTGTGTAAGTCTCTGTACAGGACTGGGACTTGCTTCTGAATGAACATGCATAGGATTGCACTACAACAGAAGATCACAACAGGATCTTGCTGGGCATACACAGTAAACAATTTCATTATAATTATAACTAAAATAATTATAATTAAATAATATTATTATAAAAGTGTACATGCAGGGTTTTTTAATTACTTGCAAAAAATTGCATATTATACATTTTATCTTTCAAATTATTTTTGAACGTTTTAAAAAAGTATACATGTTGCAGTGTTATTACTTTTCTAATTAGGGAGTCAAACAAGTGTAAATATTCCTGAACTGTTGAAGAGGGCAGTTTATGTGTCTTATTTATAACCTGTTGTGAAAACCTTCACAATATGAAGCTTTTCTGGAAGTAAACCTGCAATGCTAATTCCATATACCTGGGAGTTAACCCCATTGGATTCAGTATGGCTTACTTTCGAGTAGACATGGTTAGGATTGTGCTGAAAATCAATGGGACTTGTGAGCATAGAAAGGGATTGTGTTGTAAATCTTTCCCTCTCCAATCCTTATTTTTTTAAAAAGCAGTTAGGCAGGGCTTACTTAGGTGTCACTGCTTTTATTTGCCAGGAAACTAATACTTTTTTAAAAAAACAATTGTACTGCAGTGGCCAACTAGTTTTGACAATAAACTAATGGGTGTATGTATTTTTTACATCTCCACTGTGTGTGTGCACCGAATATTTCTAACAACACTGTGAGGTAGGATTGGAAACTAAGGCAACTTACAACAAGAAATAAAGCCATTTTAAAATCTAATAACCATAAAACAAGTATAAATCAGTTGCAAAACAGCTTAACGTGGCATGATTCTGAATTTTGGGTTGGGTGAGTGAGGTTCCTTATCACTGAATTGCAGTCCTGTGCATGCTTCCCTGTTTGAGTAAGCCCCATTGAATAAATTAGGACTTGCTTCTAAGTAAACATGCATAGGATTGCACTATAAATATCTTTACAGGTTGTGTAAACAATAAACATCTTTGACCATCATGCTTATATAAATAGTTCTACATACTCTGTCTTGATATGTATATGATTTCACATTATGGTTGTAAAATATTATCTACAAATTATTATTTCCTCTACATTTTAATTGTGCCCTTCCTCCTTGCAGTGGTCATGATCCCCCTCTGTTGTTTTCACACTGAGGGGCAGATTAGGCTGAGAGATGGTGCGTAGCCCATGGTCAACCCGTAAACATTGTGGCTTATTTCCATTTTAAATTTTAATTAAAATGATTTTTAAGCAGGCAAAGTTTATGAAGTAATGCAGATCCACATAATACATTTAAAGCACATCCACCTCACATTTAAGCACATGACTTCCTCCAAGGAATCCTGGGAAGTGTAGTTTCCCCCTCACAGTTATAGTTTCCACCACTTTTAACAAATTACAGTTCCCATGATTCTGTGGTGGGATTCATGTGCTTCAAATGTATGTTGAATGTGCTTTAAATGGATGGTGTGAATCTGTGCTAGTATGCTGTGCATTCATTAGTGAATTGAGAAGAGCAGTTTTAAATGATACTTTTTTAAACAGGGCTGTAGCTCAGTGGTAGGGCACATACTTTGCATAGAAAGGTCCATAATTCAATCTCTGGAAGAGACTATTGCCTGGAATCCTGGAGATCCAATGCTAGACCATGTCATCAGTACTGAGCTAGATGGTATCAAATGGCCTGACTCAGCATAAGGCAGATTCCTTTGTGCCTAAAAGAGGAAAGAGTCCCAAGGGCCACAGTGACTCCTAGATTTATATATGTATTTTATTTACAACATTTATATACTGCTTTATTGTAAAAAAAACTCAAAGCAGTTTATAGAAGGAATTAAAACAATACAATTACTGGCAAAATCCGTTAAAAACAGGTATTTAAAAACATTCAAAATAATAAAACCAACAATGAGTTAAAAACAGTTTAAAAACATAATGGCTTCCACATGCCTGGCCAGGCTTGCCTAAACAAAAATGTTTTTAGCAGGTGCTGAAAAGAGTACAATGAAGGCACCTGGCTAATGTCAATAGGTACTAAATAACCACTAAAGGATCAATTTTTTACAAGAGCAGAACAAGTACTATGTGGAACCTGTAGCATGGGAAGCACACCTTGAACTTGGCCTGGTAGCCAATAAGCAACCAGTACAGATTTCAGAGTAGAGGTATTATGTGCTGATAGGGTCTCACTCATGTTAGCAATTGTGCTGCAGCATTCTGCGCTAACCAGAACATCCGGATCAGGTTGTGCTACATGAGGATTTATGTGACCTTGGCTGACTGGCTGTCAGGATTTTTTTAGTTTTGGTTAGGAACCCTGAATGGTTGTGGGATGCTGAGTTTTTTGTCTTCATTTATTTATTATTATTTGATTTATATCCCACCCTTCCTCCCAGCAGGAGCACAGGGTGACTGTTGTGGTTGGTATGGTATTGCATTTAGGAAATCATCACTGTCTTTTGTTTTTCTTTCTCTATTTGGATTTCATTTACCTCTGACCTTACTCCCCTTACAGTGGTTCCATATGGTCAGCTCAATCTCCTTAAATCCACTGATGATGCACCTTGTTAGTTGCATGATGGTTTGTTTCATTCCCAATAGCGTTAAAGAGAATTCACATATTGGGAAGTGTGGCTTCAATTCCTGTTGTTCCTAAGCTACTGCCTGTGAAGGCAGACCAAACCATGTGTGTTTTCTCTCTGTCAGTTATTACTCACTGGATTTGTGTTGGTTGTCAAAGTGAGTTTATAGCAGCTCACAGAGTAGGCAGAGAATCTTCTTAACTCTTACTCATTTCTCAAAACTCTCTCTGCAGTGAAGAGTCAAGTCTATAAAGAAGTTTGGAGCAGCCACGTTAAAAGGCAGGCAGGGCATTCCAGGCAGGGGATTGCCGACCTTGCGTTGATATGGATATTGTTGCAGAGGGTCCCTAGTCAACCAAGAGCACAATCCTAACAATATCTACTCCTTTCTTCCTACAGTGGCCTTCTGGTGACTGGCCTGGCCTGAGGACACTTAAACCCTTCTTCCCATAAGCAAGTAACTAGATTAAATGTTCTTAAAGGTACAGGCTTTCAAAGCAGGTGAGAAAGAATTATCCCCTCACTTCAGCTGGATCTGGAAACATCCTCATTTAGCTAAGATTTTTTTGCTAATTTCAAATTAGAGAAATTTTGAATTTGCAAATAAACCTGGGAAATGGTTAGCATATAAATTAAGAAAAGAACGTCAAAAAAATATCATTTTAAAGATACAAGAAGGAGATGAGACGTTGACAGATAATGTAAAAATTAAAAAGATTTTTCATCAGTATTATTCAACATTGTACAAAGGTCAGGAAATTCCATCTGAAAAAATAGAAGAGTATATATCTAAACAGAATTTGCCTAAAATTACAGACTTTCAGAGACAAGCTATTAATGGTCCTATTACGTCAAGAGAGATATCTGAAGCTATAAACAAAATTAAATTAGGAAAGGCACCGGGACCAGATGGGTTATCTGCAATGTATTATAAATGTTTGGAGGAAGAACTCTTACTACCTTTACAGTCTACAATGAATCTTATTCTGCAAGAGGGAAAGATACCGGATAGTTGGAAAAATGCTAATATAACATTAATACCTAAAGAGGAGCAAGATTTAACTAAAACAAAAAATTATCGACCAATATCTCTATTGAATAATGATTATAAAATTTTTACAATGATCTTGGCAGAAAGATTGAAAATAATATTGCAACAATTTATTCAGGAAGATCAATCAGGGTTTTTACCTAAAAGACAATTACGTGACAACGTCAGGAATGTCTTGAATGTCTTGGAATATTTAGAACAACGAAATGATAAACAAGCAGCTTTGATTTTTTTAGATGCTGAAAAAGCATTTGATAATTTGAATTGGAAATTTATGTTCCAGGTTTTGGAGCAAATGGATTTTGGAGACAATTTTATAAAATGGATTAGATCGATTTATACATCTCAGAAGGCTCAGATAATTGTTAACGGAGATTTAACGGATTCATGTGAAATACAAAAGGGTACAAGACAGGGATGTCCTTTATCTCCCCTTTTATTTATTCTGGTCTTAGAAGTGTTGCTTAGAGATATAAGGCAAGATAAAAGAATTTCGGGATTAAAGATAAAAAAAGAAGAATATAAACTGAGAGCATTTGCTGATGATTTGATAATTGTACTAGAAAATCCTTTGGAAGGAATTAATGTATTGATGGACAAATTAAAAGAATTTGGACCGTTAGCAGGATTTAAGATCAACAATCAAAAAACAAAGATGTTGGTGAAAAATTTAACTTTAAGGGAACAGAAAGAGTTAATGGACAAGACAGATTTTACAATAGAGAAAAAGTTGAAATATTTAGGTATCATTATGACAAATAAAAATTCAAAGTTGTTTCATAATAATTATGAAAAATTATGGACAGAGATTAAGAAAGACTTGCTAAAATGGGATAAACTACAACTGTCATTAATGGGTAGAATATCTGTGATAAAAATGAATGTATTACCGAGAATGATGTTTTTGTTTCAAACAATACCTGTAATATCCTCTGATTTACCTTTTAAACAATGGCAAAAAGATATCTCTAAATTTGTATGGCAAGGAAAAAAACCAAGAGTTAAATTTAAACTACTACAAGATGCCAAAGAAAGAGGAGGACTGGGATTACCAAATCTGAGACTTTATTTTGCTGCCTGCTGTTTAGTCTGGATAAAGGAATGGATTTTATTGAGGAATAAAAGACTATTGGATTTGGAGGGCCATAATTTGAAGTGGGGATGGCATGGATATCTATGGTATGACAAAGTAAAAGTAAATGTAGACTTTAACAATCATTTTATAAGACGTCCTCTGTTGAAAATATGGAATAGATACAAACCAAGGTTTTATTCGAAAATACCATTATGTGTCTCAAGTCAAGAAGCGTTTTACAGAAGAGAAATGGCTGGAAAAGAGAAATGGTTAACTTATCAAGAACTATTAGAAAATGTACATGGAGAATATACAATGAAAGAGAGAGAACTGACAAAGGAAGGATATAGTTTTCAATGGTTTGCCTATTTACAATTGTTAGAAAGATATAAAATGGACAAGAAAATGTATGGGTTTGAAATAAGTAAATCTGATTTTGAAATAGGATTGTGTACAAATGATGAAAATATAATTGCGAAAATGTATAAACTCTTATTGAAAATGGATATGGAGGAAGAACAAGTAAAAGAGTGTATGGTAAAGTGGGCAAAAAATTTTGGTCATAACATACAAATGGATCAATGGGAAAATATGTGGAAAAAAGGTTTGAAATTTACACTATGCTATAATCTTAAAGAAAATTTTTATAAAATGATGTACCGTTGGTACATGACTCCAGAAAAGTTGTCAAAAATGTATAGTAATGTTTCTAATGTTTGTTGGAAATGTAAACAACAAGAAGGATCATTTTATCATATGTGGTGGTTATGTAAAAAGGCAAAATCATTTTGGGCACAGATAGGTAGGAAGATGCAAAAAATTCTAAAGATAAATATTCAGTCAAAACCAGAATTTTTTTTATTGGGTTTTATGGATAAACAAATAGAAAAGAAATATGGAAGAATAATATTATATATGATTACGGCAGCAAGATTATTATATGCACAAAAGTGGAAAATGGAATCAATACCAACAATGGAAGAATGGCTATTGAAATTAATGGATTTAGTAGAAATGGACAAATTGACATGTTTACTTAGAGAAAAATCGACAGATACATTTCTTAAGGAATGGAAGCCTCTCTTAGACTTTTTGTTGAAAGATCAAAATAAAATGATGATACTGGGATTTGACGATTAATTAAGACAGCCTACGGAGAAAAGGGACTCTGTATGTATACATTAAGGGACAGGTTTGATGTATATTATATACTTATAGCTGATCTGAGACAAATCGGAAGTCAACTATTTTATTTTCATTTTTTGTTGATGTATTGTTATGTTTTTTTTACTTTGTTTCGTTTGTTTTTGGAAAAATTTGAATAAAAATTATTAAAAAAAAAGATTAAATGTTCTTAAAGGTACAGGCTTTCAAAGCAGGTGAGAAAGAATTATCCCCTCACTTCAGCTGGATCTGGAAACATCCTCATTTAGCTAAGATTTTTTTGCTAATTTCAAATTAGAGAAATTATTATTATTATTATTAATAGCATTTGTTAGTTGCTTTTTTGCCAAAAAGGACTCAAAGCGACATACAAATAGGAAAACAAAACACACTGCATATGAAATAACTTACAGCAAGTCAAACAATGGCAAAAAAAAAATTTCAAGTGAAATAATACAATAGAAAAAACAAATGGCAGATATAACAGCAACACAAGAACCATACCAACACTATAAATATAACATATCACATTGTAGCAATCCTATTACACAACTAGTCAATATGGCAAAAGTGGAAGAGAAGTAACACAATTTCAGCTTCAACTTAGCTACTAGAACCACCCCACCCATGATGTTATTCACAGTCTCATTCTTCTAGTAACAAAAAATCCTTTGAAACTCCACCACTGTCTGCCAACTGCCCACCGTAGCTCTTCCCTGGTGGCCCGATCTCAAGCTGCGGCATCAAATGACCAACAGCACCGGTGCGCCTCCGGGAGAGTCCTGCTCACAAGTCCGCCGAGCAAAGAAGGCTCCTCGGTCGCGCTGGGGTAGTAGACAACGAAGATGAACTTGGGGAGCAGGCTGAGAGCCACTGCTGCCGCCACCGTATCCCCCCCATACTGGGGACAGCATACCTGCAGACTGGTATCCCTTGTGTGCCCCCTCTCTGCAAGGAAACAGCTCCCCGAAGAGTGGAGTCATGGCTGCAGCAGCCGATGATAAGTCGGCCCTCAGGCGCCCCTCTGCCGGCTTCCCTCAGTGGCCTCGGTGACAAACAAGAGGCAACTCCTCTGCCAAGATGGAGAACCACTCAGCCGGGGTAAGCGACCAAATGCTGTTGTCCTCCGGTCTCTCCTGACACATTTTCGTGCTGCCGTGTCCAGTGGCGTCACTAGGGTTGGTGTCACGCGGTGCGGTAACTCATGGTGTCACCCCCATGGACCTCCTCCCGTACCAGACCATACAGAATCTTAGTAATGTTTTTTGTACTAATGTTACTCGTAAATTGTAATTCCCATATATCACTGAATGTAAAAGCACACACACACAGAGCCAGCTGTGGGATCGTCACACAAACAACCTAGAACATTTTTTCCTTTTCACAAGGACATGCAAAAGATTGAACCCAGGACCTTCTGCATGCAAAGCACATGCTCAGCCTACCACTGAGATATAGGGTAGAAAAGCACTCACTGTTCTGCTGGCCTGGGGATAATTCTGAGGGCCAGTGGGAACCACAGATGTGATGGGAGGCAGGGAGGAGTGGGCAAAGAGCACAGGTGCAATGCCAAAGTGCCGTCTCAGCAAAACTGACGCCAGTCCTAGTGGGTAAGCCCCATTCAACAGGGTGGGATTTACTTCTGATTAAACATGCACAGGATTGCAAGGTGGGGGAGAGCAGCAAATCCCCCCTTCCTCAACCCCAGCTTAGCCCTTCCCTACTTTAAAGTTGACAATGAGGACACTGAACTTGTCAAGGATTATCAATACCTTGGCACAGTCATTAACCAAAATGGTGACAATAGTCAAGAAATTAGGCTAGGACTGGGGAGGGTAGCTATTGGAGAACTCACATGCAAATATGTATCACTGAACACTAAAGTCAGGATCATTCAGACCATGGTATTCCCCATCTCTATGTATGGATGTGAAAGTTGGACAGTGAAAAAGGCGGATACAAGAAAAATCAACTCATTTGAAATGTGGTGCTGGAGGAGAATTTTGTGCATACCATGGACTGCAAAAAAGACAAATAATTAGGTGTTAGAATAAATTAAATCAGAACTATCACTAGAAGCTAAAATGATGAAACTTTGGACACATAATGAGAAGACATGATTCATTAGAAAAGATAATAATGCTTGGAAAAACAGAAGGAAGTAGAAAAAGAGGAAGGCCAAACGATAGATTGATTCCATAAAGGAAGCCACAGACCTGAACTTACAACATCTGAACAGGGTGGTTCACGACAGATTCTATTGGAGGTCACTGGGAGTCACAGGGTCACCATAAGTCGTAATCGAAGGCACATAACAACATCAACAATAATTATGTACAAATGGCAAAGACAGAGGTATTAAAATTTGCTTTGTAATGTCTTTTTGTTATTACATTTATACCCCACCTTTCCTCCAAGGAGCGCAAGATGCACAATAACCCTATGAGGTATGGTAGGCTGAGATGTGATGACTGGCCCCAGCTTCATGCTAAATGTTGATTTAAACCCAGGTCTCCCATGTTCTTGTTCAACACTCTAACTGGCTCCCAGTGTCCTTTTCTGTGACATTATACATTTGTGCTTGCATCAACTGTGAGAAAGGAAATTGAAGTAAAGGAAAGAGTTCAGATTTAAACCAGATCTTAGAGTCCGAGTCAGATCTATGAAGAATGCAAAATATGCACTCCCTAAATAATATTGAAGGATAGTAAGAAGTCCTGTTTCCAATGTGATGCTGTTCAGGCTTACATTTTGGCGTTAGCCACAGACCTGGACTTACAAAATCTGAACAGGGTGGTTTACAACAGATGCTACTGGAGGTCGCTGATTTAGAGGGTCACCATAAATCGTAATAGACTTGAAGGTACATAACACAGAGACACCAAAGGGAGAGAAGGACCTATGAGAATAATCTTAATGAATCGGCAGGCTTATGTGGAAAGCAGGTGGTCCTATAGATATCTGGTTCTTAGCTAGGGGAACACAGAACAAAATAATTAATCTCACGACATCATACTCACCCAGAATTCTGCAGGCAGGCAGGCAGGCCGGCCTCGGATGCCCTCCACCAGCTCTGCCGCCCACAGCCCCGCGTTCCCGCTCCTCCTCACCCGTCTCTCCCTCGGCTCAGCAGTGGCGGCGGTGGCTCTGCCTGGGGGGCCCCATCATGGCCACTAGAAGACGGCGCCCGAGTGGCCTGGCAGTCGCAGCAGGAGCCGTGAAGAGGCGGTGGCAGTGGAGGCCAGTCCAGGCCGGGCCGGCTCCTTCTTAGCCCCGGAGCCAGTTCCCCTGCTCCAGAAAGGACGCCCGCTTCACCCCTCATGCTGTGGGCGCCGCTGGGCAGGAGCAGCCGTGATGGGGCTCAGCAGTGGCGGTGGCGGCCACGGTGTCTCTGCCTGGGGGGCCCCATCACGGCTGCTCCCGACCAGCGGCACCCACAGCATGAGGGGTGAAGCGGGCATCCTTTCCGGAGCAGGGGAACCAGCTCCGGGGCTAAGAAGGAGCTGGCCTGGCCTGGCCTCCACTGCTACCACCTCTTCACAGCTCCTGCTGAGGCTGCCAGGCCACTCGGGCGCCATCTCCTAGCAACCACGCCTGGCCCCGCCTGCTCCCGAGACAGTGCCCAAGCGGCCTGGCAGCCTCAGCAGGCGCTGTGAAGAGGCGGTGGTGGTGTACGCCAGGCCAGGCCAGGCCAGGCCGGGCCGGCTCCTCCTTACCCCGGACTCCCCCCGGGCCCCCAGATCTGGAGCGCCGACGAGCTAAGCGGCTGGGTTGGGGAGGAATTGGCCGCTCAGCTGACCCACTTCCCAGTGCCTAGGGGAGGGGCGGCTCTGGGTGCCACCCCTCTCATGGTGTCACCCGGGTGCGGCCCGCACCCCCTTAGTGATGCCCCGGCCGTGTCAGTAGTGCCTTCTGTGGAGGATAGAGCAGGTGAAGGCAGCTGCTGTTACCGCCGCCATGATGATGTTGCTGTTTCTATCTTGGCTATTCATCCATCTAGAATCAACTCAAACTGAAGATCTCAAAGCCACCATTTCCTGACGTTGCAATTTATTTTGTTTGAATGGTATACTCCAAGCAACTGTGGTTGATGCTTAATGTATCATGCTTAATGACATCACTAGGGTCCATCGCTTATGACATCACTAGGGCATACCCCTGAAATCTCAGTTTGGGATGCTTCTGACCTAGCAATCTTAAGCAACACAGATGAAGATTTGTTCTCTCCTAAGCCAACATTCATGACATTTTAAGTAATAATTTTCCAACAGAACTTGGAAGTTACTTTTTTAAACTTCAACTCCCATCAGCCCCAGCCAGCATGGCCACTGGATTGGACTGATGGGAGTTGTAGTTCAAAAAAGTAACTTTTCCAAGCTCTGTATTCCACCTTATTGTATCAATAATAATGTCCCATCTGATTTGGTTGGTTAGTTGGTTCTGTGTGTGTGTATGCACCCAAGCCTTCTACATAATCATTTATTTTTGTCTCATTGAAAAATGCACTGCCTTCAAGTTGATTCCGACTTATGGCGATCCTATGAATAGGGTTTTCATGGTAAGCAGTATTCAGGGGTGATTTACCATTGCCTTCCACAATGCCTACCATTGCCTTTGTCTCATTAACCAACCCTTTTTCAGCATTGCCTTTATTAAACAGAAACTGTAATCTGTTCAATAAGTGATAGAAAAGGTCTTAGTTAACAATAGCTGAATATTATTTTATGAAAAGGATAGCAAAATGATTATTTTCTGCCTCCATCCCCATGAGATGACACCATTTAACATCACTTTCCTATGCAATAAAAATGCGGCTTTCAACAGACTGCTGCCTAAAATTTTAAAAGCACCTTTTGAGTTTGACTGGAGCTCTGTATAGGAACCATAACATCAGGTTGAATGGAAACTGCCAGAAGCCATCACCCAAGTATTCTCCCCAAAAAGTATAAGGAAGAAATTAAAGTGCTAATATTCATGCATGCTGTGTGGGAACAGCATTATACCATAAGGAAAGCTGCAATAATTCATAACAGCATCTTGTAATAAAACAGCTTTATGCATCCCTCTCAAACAGTTTAGTGCTCAAATCTCATCAGATGGCTGAGTAAGCATTACTCTTTGGGGCAGTAAATCTCTGTTTCCAATATGGTCTGCATTCACAGATATGTATTTTAGCATTCATTCTAGAACACTTACAGCTAAGTATTTGTAAAGAATGGGATGCTATATATTTAAATGTCTGAATGCCATTTGCTTTGTCAACCTCACTAATCTAAGTTCGTGCTAGAGATGAGTCAAATGGGTCTATAGGCAGCCGTGCATCAATATTATGGTATATTCAATGACTTAGGACAAAACAATTACCCTATTTGTTTTTGGTTCATTTGAATTTCACACAACTAAGGTGTTTTTTTTTAATTCAAAGCAGCTGAATTGACAAATTATGCTAATGTGCAATTTCAGGAAGTTATGGAAGAAACAATGACACTGGGACAGAAGGAAACATACATTTTAACAGGCTCCTTTGAATAACATACTATTTTTCCTAGGTATGTGAAGGAAAATCTATAAATAAAATAAGTATGCAGTTGCATGTCACAACCATGTGTCTATTTTTTCAGCAGCAAAGCAGATTCTAAATAACTTCAACTGTGACAATATATATAGTTGTGTGATTTTTACGTAAGTGCTGGAATAGCAAGTCAGTTCTGGCAGCATCACTATTTTCAATTATCTTTACAAATAATGCTATTCCTTTAATGCTTATACACATGGAAATTTAACTGAGCCCACAGATCAGGAGTGGGGAACTTCAGACTCGGGAAGAATATGCAGGACTGTCTACCTGACCCTTGAGACTCTCCTCAGGCCACAATCCCTCCCAGGACATGGCCCTCACTGGGCCTTGCTCTGTGCTCCCTTAGAGTATTTTTACCTGGCTGCATGTATCCTTGAGTTGTGACAGACAGACATTTTCTCTGTGTCACTCAATATTTATTTATAGAAGTTGGTTATGTCAACATGCAGCATTCTTGACAAGCTGTGGGAGGTTCCAACACCCCAACAAGGCCCAGCACTGGAGCCTGCTTCTTATATTTAAACCCTCCTTATATTTAAACACTTTTCTTCCATGGGGCTCTGATGAGTGCCAGACAGCTGATGTCTGGGAGCCACCATTCTAATTTCTCACATAGCATCGCTCTGGAACATTAAAGGAAATTTAAATGGAGATTATCAATGGGAGCTAACATTTAAATTTTCTCTGACACAGCATTGTTCAAAATGATCTATTTCAATTTGGCTCAACTTGATTGCTGGGTCCTACAAGGATCTTTCTAGGGTCCCCCATACTATTTCTATATGATGATGTTGGGAGAGATTGGCTGGAAAATCTGGGGTGTGGGCAAGAGCATGATTCCAAAGATGCTGTGGAAGTCCTGAGCCAGTGGTTAAGAATCATTAGTGGAGTGGAGGGAGGTTTACAAACTAAAGCTTAATCCAAACAAAGCAGACATGTATTTCATTAGTATATTAGCTGATCTTTGTAAGGATATCTGCATGCTTTTCAATGAGGTTGCACTTCCTTTAAGAATCAGGTTTGCTGCTCAGGGCTGCTGATGGAACTGGGATTGGTGCAAACCCATTAGGGGCTACTATTTAATTCTCCATTGTCTAATTCCTGATAAAAGTTACCTGGATTTGTGTATTACTTTCATGTACTGCACTTCCTACAAGCAGCTCAGGATGGTGTACATTTTAAACATCTGTTTCTCTTTAATTCATAAAAAGTATTACTTATGATGACTGAAATATAGTGAAAGATTAAAAAAGGGGGAGTGTACTTTAGAGCTGTATCAGAATATACCTATCTCATGGAATGACATTTTACAAATAGTATACATTGTATAAAAAGCTGAAGACCATCAAGACCATTGCCAGTTGCTTCTCTAATGCTATCAAACTAAATTAGAAAAACAAATGGTAAATTTTATTGTTATTTAAAAAGTAAGAGTATGAAAAAATCCAGAGAGGATCCATACAGCAATACCACACAAACACTGTGTTATTCTTTACTGAAATCAGATCTTCTTGAAAGATGAAGTACAATAAATACTGTGTACTGTCCACTTACCAAGACATACTAGGAATTAGAATTTACAAATCATTCAGTAATTCCCTGTCTGTTGCACTTATTAAAATTTTAAAGCATATTTCATTTGCCCTCATAATTCCTGGAGGAAATGGATTGCTAGACTGGGTCTGGTTTCAACCTGAATAAAAAAAGAAGGCATTCAATGCAGCACAGAATATTCCATAATAACTTTTGTGACAGCTAAAAGATAGGGCTTTGAAATGCGATCATGTAACATTCTAACTGTGGATTGCAATAAACTCAGTTTTCATACCTTTTCCAAGTTGCTCCAGATCTTCAAGAGGGAAAATTATGACAACACTGATAATTAGAAATATTCTATGATAGCTGCTTAGAAAAATGCAGGATGTTACATGTGCTCCTTGCTTTTATCTTGCACAATATAAAAATCAGGGCTGTGTACACTATTTCCAGGCTTAAGCAACAGACAAGATAGAGACTGTGACTCCCCATTTCAAATTCATGCAATCAAGACATAGCTTATATAAAGCATTTAGATGAACCCTTCAGTACTATTCTAAAACTGTTTGTTTTTAAAAGCCTTCTAAGATCTTTGATTTTGGCCAAGTTTCTGCGTGTTATGTAGAAAAATCACAATTATTAGTTTATTGTTGCAGAAAAATAATTAAGAGCATTTAAAGAGAGAAAGAGTAAGGGCTTGCGGAAACAGGTATTTTACAAGCAGGCATGATACTCTGATATTCAAGTGTGTCAAGGGTGGAAAGCAGAAAAGCAAAATAATTTTCACATTAGAATAGTACCTTTAAAATGCTTTTAATATTTTTTTTAGCTTTGTAGTGTTACATAATTTATCTAGTAAATTAGACAAGATATTACATCAACCAAGTATTAACTAGCTCAATGGCCTCCACACAAGGCAATAAAGTTTCTCCAATATACCTTGCTCAATGACACCCACTCTAGTGGGCTGCACGGTGACCTAATTAAATAAACAAGGTGGCTATCACTATGTCCTTCATAATCTTGATGTATAATATGCTGATATAATCACTGTCATTGGGGATTCCAGTTCATGTAGTCATCTCCCACCTGCTCCTGGAAGTCGTGGAATGTTGAGAGCATATTACACTTACATAACACCTGATGACAGATCCACACCATACATTTAAAGCACATTTAATGCATTTAAAGCACATGACTTTCTCCAAAGAATCATGGGAACTGTAGTTTTCCACTCACAGAGTTACAAATTTCTAGCACCCTTAACTACCGTGCCCATTATTCTTTGGGGGAAGTCATGTGCTTTAAATGTGTGTTGGATGTATGGTTTGGACCTGCCCTTATAATGGCAAGCACAGTTTGCTTTGCACAATATGCCAATTCAAACTATGTCTTACCAGGACTGCGCCAACATGCAGGCCCCCAGAGAGGAGCTCATGGCTGCTTTGCTCCTCTCTCTGCTCCTTTTTGCTCCCATGCTGCACTGAGCTGAACTAAGGTTTGGTTTAGCATGTGATCTGAATCTGGGCTTGTGGTTAAGACATCTTCTCACCAGCTATGACCTATATCCAAGGTTTGTTCTTTTTGACTGAGTTGTTGTTTGGGAGGGACAGTAGCTTGTTTCTTTAAGCTCTATTTAAATTCTGTGCTAATGTAATTGTAATGCTTTATTAAACCCACTTACACCCATCCTGAGGCTTTTGGATGCTGTGGGCTATCAGTTCAATTAATAAACAGCTTTAATCTCCTGCAGTTCGGATCGGTTACTTGCACCATCTGCTGTTCTAGAGCCCTATTGTGCCCAATGACAGTAGACAGGTAGAACATTTAATTGTCTCAAAAGTTGGAAAGGAGAATCTCTGGGCTGGGGAATTTCATCCTGGACTTTATTTGAAACCTATGATGCCTTTCATAGGCTTCCTATATAGATCATAAAACCATTACAGTTTTCCCCTTTGTATCTTGGAAATACAAAACCAGCAACTTCTTCCCAATGTGATGTTGAGGGAGGGCTAACCCTATGTCAATACATATTTGTGAGGTGAAAATTTGATTTTTTTTGCCAACCAGTTTTTATTGCCATTTTACTGATGTTCTACTGATGTTTTTATTGTTGCATTACGTTTCTATGCTGTTATGCCACCTTACTACATTTGCTATGAAAGTATGGTCTATACATATTTAAATAAATAATCCAACAGAGTGATGGAAATAGTGGCTCCTTCAAAGATAACTGATTCTGTAAGAGGGAAAAAGATCTTTAAAAATGTGTAGAAATGCTGTCCCCTGCCACTGGGGATACTCAAAGCAGGTAACACTATCAAGGCTGCTTTGACACATGGGGCTTATTGCATTAGTTTAACAGATTAAAATGATAGCACCTGTCCTGACGTCTAAAATTTCCTTCACACTGCAGTACCTGTTGCATTAAGGAACCGTGGCTTTTTTGGCTGATTGGCATTTTGCACAACTGTCTTTCACACTGCTGCAACAAACAGCACCTTGTTTTTGTACCCCCAAATACATACATGTGCACTGTTGTTCTCACAGAATTAACTGTTTTGAGTTAGTGTCTGGTCACAGGGGTGTGTATGGGAAAAGGAGGAAGAGAATGCTGCTACCCATGCCTATGCCGGAATACCCATACAATTTTCATCAAGCAAAAAAAAATTGGTATGCACCTACAGGGCAGAAATTTGTTTCCTGTCATGTGAGCAGCTGCAGCTAGCGCAAAGCTACCACAATCTTCCGGTTTCCACAAACTTACACTATATTGCACTAGATTTCTAGAACTAGCTTTTACGTTGTGTGAAAGGTCAAATATAATGTGCAAATTACCAGGTAAGAAACGGTCAGAATAATGGAATAACATGCAGTGTGAAAGCAGCCCAAGAAAGAGAAATAAAAGAGCAAAGAAGACAAGAAGACACAGAAAACATCCAGGAACTGCAGTAGATGCTTGCCCATTTGTAACAACTAAATGGAAATATTCATTTAGTTTAAACTGTTGAACTTGGTCCCTAATATGAAAATAGAAATAGACTGTCTTCAAGTTGATTCTGACTTATGGTGACCCTATGAATAGGGTTTTCATGGTAAGCGGTATTCAGAGGGGGTTTACCATTGCCTTCCTCTGAGGCTGAGAGGCAGTGACTGGCCCAATGTCACACAGTGAACTTCATGGCTGTGTAGGGATTCGAACCCTGGTCTGTAGTGGGTCCCAAATATAGGGAAATATAAATATATAGCAAGGTACCATTGTATGCAGTGGTGGCTGGGCCCATTGGGACTGGTAGGGTGGAAGGTAAAGAGACTAACAGGAAGTGGAGCCAGTGCCAATGACAGGCAAAGTCAATTGAGAGCTTCGGCTATGGGGTGGTATACAAATGCAATAAATAAATAAATAAATTCTAGTTTTGTCCCTGTCCTCTTCACTGCTGAATTCTACAGTGGCAACACTGCCACTAAGGAGGGGATAGCTGTCAGCCAGTGCCAACCCCTGCACTGATGTAAGCAAGAAGGCAGGCAGGTGGGGTCTGGCTCAGGTTGGTGGGGCAATGCCCCATTTTCCCTAACAGACCAGCCTCCATTGATTATATGGCTGATTTGTGATGCAAAATTAAGGAGAGAGGCAGCCACTAACATCCAGCTTGTTAGGATACATTATGGTAAAATGCATTTCCTAAGTTTTCTGTAGTTATCGCCCAGTAACTCCTAATAGGCATGTTCTATTTATGTTCATCATAGCTTCTTCAGCAGAATTGCAGTGGTAGAGGAGGCTGCCATGGGCAATATCCTCCAAAAAGATCTAATTTTCATGATTTGTATAGATCTATCCATTGCAGCTAATACTCATCCTCTTCCTGTGACTTTTCTGAGTGACAACAAGGCACTAGGTGCTAACGAGATGTTATCCCAAGTAGGTAGGCTAGAGGATTTTATACTGCTATGAATTATGGAAGAAAGGTGTTTAATAAAAACCGTGCATTTACTTCCCTTGTGAGAAATTGAGATTATATCCTTGTTGACTACTGGCAACTTCACTACAAGCTGTTGGCCTGTGTGGGTAAAGGGTGACTCCATGAACAACCATACTTTGGTATGGACCAGCAAATCAGACAAATACCTCCATTTGATACCCTGAGCCTCATGTCAAGAGAGTGGACTGAAATGCATATATGTCTGATACCCAAGGTGATAAATCTTTCAGTGTTGCCAATAAGTAAATTGTGTGACCTCATTTAAACTCATTTAAAGTTACTCAGTCGGCATTTAATTTTGCATCCTGAGGCAAATTGCTGCAGTTGGCAAAATCAGCGGTTGCCAACTTGACATATGTGATTCTATAGTATTCCAGTGTACTTAGAATTCAGCATACTTGAATAGCAATAAAATGTACGTTTAAAAAGAAAAACTATAGTTCAGAAGACATACTGACTTAACTTTCCTGAAAATTGTGTTTCCTTTCCATCAAATTATGCAAGGGACAGATCTATGTTTTTGCATCTCTCCCCCCCTTACACACACACAGTGAGAGAGAGAGAGTTAATTATAGGAAGATCTTCATTATTACTCAAGCATGCATGCTAAAAAACGAGTTAAAAAAACCTATCAGATGCTATTATTTTTCTTCATTGCTAATGTTAGACCATCAGAGGTCTTGTTTTTCATATCTATTTTTCTTCTTTATCATTCTTACCCAAACCAATAGTGAAAAGCAGAATTCAACTGCCAAACACGCATGTGTTCTTAAAACACAAAACAAAACAAACCTGGCAGAGTATGAAAATTACTGTGCAGCAGAAAATAAAAGAAAACAATAAGTACTTGTTTGGAGGCTTTGAGACTGAGTGTAACTGTTTTTATTAATTTGGTTTGCATTTCATAGATGTGTTATAACTTAATTTTTCCAACAGCTATTTTAAGAGAAGATGCTCCATAAACTGATGTAGTTTTTACATCCACAGTCTCACTGTTCAAGTGCAAATAGATGTTGGTGCATAAGACGTTTTAAAAGCAGAATTAGAAAACTATGATAAAAATAGCTCAGATTGTATAACAATAAAAATGACCTTTCAAAAATTACATTCAGGGCTATCCATTTTAAACACATGTTTATTTCTGAGCAAATAAAAATTCCATCAAACACTCAATAAACTTTTGAAATTGATCTGCATATGTAAATTCTTATATATGTGAATCGGAAAAATTGCATGTGCAGGTGTTTACTTCAGTGTTGCTATTGCAGCTGCACATTGTTCAGTTCATATGCATTTGTGAAACTACACAGAGTTCAATTCAGTTTTATTGCTTAAAATTCATTATTAGTCTAATTTATGTCATAGGAGCAAATAGGAAGTGCCCTCAATGGGACAAATTTTCACTACATTTGTACATCTTACATTCATAATACTGTGGTTTACTTCCAAAGTTAACCTTTCATGGAAGGGCTCCCTCCATTTGTGGAAAGGACTGCTATCCAGGAGAGGGTCCTGCGGGAGGAAGGGGTAGAGGTAGTTTTTGCCATTTCCCCCTGCAGCAACCTCCCATGTTGTTCTAGTGACTTCCCCAACTCAAAGCAGATTGGGGGGGGATACAGGGGGAAGGAGGAATTGGCAAAACCACCTCCCCCTTTTCCCCAGTGGGAGAGTGCTGTAAGCAGAGTTCTATTCATGAGAACTCTGGATCAACCCTGTGTGTACACATATGCGTATGTGTGTATATGCTCATGTACACACACTTTTGTATAGAGAAAACCATCTGAGACAGAAAGACTGATACCTTTTAAGTGTGAAATTTGACTATTATTTTCACACTATACAATTAGATTGATATTCAGTTTGGGGGTCCTCCTGTTATGAGCTGAGTCTGAATCTCCAGTGGCATATGTGGGTAAGAATGCCATTTACTTGCATTGCCTGAAATGCTACATGTGACCTCACTGAGACAGCAGGGACTTGGCAGCTGTAAAACATGCCTTTGTAACTTCTAGATTTGATCGCTGAAACATGGTTTACATTGGTCTACCTCTATGAAGAGGGTTCAGAAATTGCAGCTGGTCTACAACATGTTGGTCAGATTTGTAACTGGAGCTGGCTGCATAATGTGAATTGTCCTTAATTTGACACAATACAAAGTGATGTTTTTAATATTTGAAATCCGAAATGGACTAGAACCAAGATTACCTTAGGGACTGCCTCATGAAAGTTTTAATATCACCAAAAGAGACCATACTATATGACCTCTATAGTTAGGCAAGAATAAGACCTGGATTAGTGATGGCCCCTCTCTGTGAAATTCAGTCCTCAGGGAATACCTTTAGAGTTCCAAGCTGGTAAACACATTTTCTTTTGTTTAGATATTATATTGCATTAATGATAAGGTGAAGTTCCTTCCTGGTGGAGTTGAGACTTATGGCTCCAATCCTCCCCTGCAGGGATGGTGGACAGATTAAGATGGTCCACCCCTGGATACTAATGGAATCCACTGGATTCCTGAATGCCCTCAGAGAGTTTCTAGTAGTTAGAGCAGGTGACTCAGTTGAAACCCTTGTTACACTGTGGACGGACGACACGTGTAGGGCTCTTGGCACAGTTGCCCCGAGTGCCCTTGATGGCATTGTGGACCCCAGTTTGCACTTTGGTACACCAATAAACTAAGGGCAATGAAACAGGCTGGATGATGGCTAGATTGCAAATGGCAAAAGACATGCTGTGAGGCTGACCGGGCACAAGTAAAACATAACTGTGCTATTATGTAGTGGTTGGAGTGGCAAAGGCCAATTTCTCTGCCTCTATTGCATCCTGAACTAGCTGTCCAGTGGAGCTTTTTCATATTGTCTGGGGCCTGTTAACATCAACTCCAGGAAATTGAGTTTTAGACCCTTTGGAAGCCCCCCGTGAATTGTTTGCAAGGCACTTTGAGGGTAAAGTTGCTCGCCTCTGTAGCAATTTTTATGACCCATCCACATCTACTGTAGTCCCCAGTGAATCGTCCAGTGCAACATCTGCTGCAGCTTCTTGGGATCTGTTTCAGTTGATGTGGCCTGATGATGTGGATAAGGTGCTTGCAACGATGAGGCCAGCAACATGTCCTTTCAACTCTTGCCCTTCTTGGCTTCCTGAGGGGGTATGACCAAGTGGATGCAGGTTGTGATCATTGTATCTTTGTGAGAGGGAGTGGTCTCAGCTACCCTGAAAAAGGTTGTGATCCAAATGCTCTTGGAAAAATCCATGGATTTGTAACAACTACCATCCAGTCGCAAATACTCCCTTTTTAGGGAAGATGATCAAGAAGGTTGTGGTGCAGCAATTGCAAGTACTCTTGGATGAAACAGATTATCTTGACCCTTTCCAATCTGGGTTCAGGCCTGGTTATGGGACAGAATCGGCCTTGGTTGCCCTGATGGATGACCTTATCGGGAGGATAGGGGGAGTGCAACCTTGTTATTCTTACTTGATCTCTCAGTGGCTTTTGATACTATTGACCTTGGTATCCTTCTGAGCCAACTTGGTGAGATGGGTATTGGTGGCACTGTTTTATAATGGTTCCGATCCTATCTCCAGGGTTGTTTTCAGAGAATAGCACTGTGTGATTGCCTGGACTCAGTGGTGAGCTAGATGAGGGCCAATAAACTGAATCTGAATCCTAGCAAGACGGAGGCACTGTGGGTTGGTGGTTCCTGAGTTCGCATAATTGGTCAATTGCCTGCTTTGGATGGGGTTGTACTCCCTCTGAAAGAGCAGGTTTGTAGACTGGAGGTGCTTCTGGATCCATCTTTGTTGCTGCAGGTCCAGGTGACCTCAGGGGCTAGGAGTGCCCTTTACCAGCTTCGGCTGGTAAGACAGCTGCAGCCACTTCGGGACAGGGATAGCCTGATCACTGTTGTTCATGTACTGGTAACCTCCAGGCTGAATTACTATAATGTGTTCTATGTGTGGCTGCCCTTGAGGTTGGTCTGGAAGCTGAAGCTGGTGGAAAATACAGCGGGGCAATTGCTCACTTGGGAAGAGTATCACCAACATGTTACCTCACTGCTGAAAGAATTGCACTGGCTGCCCATTAGCCTCTGGGCCAAGTTCAAGGTTTTGGTGTACAAAGCCCTGTGCAGCTTGAGACCAGGATACCTGAAAGACCATCTTACTCTTTATATATCCAGTTGATCAGTACGCTCCTGCACATACCATCTTATCAGGAGGTCTGTTCTGCACAATATGGGAAGTGGACCTTTAGTTTGTGGCATCAACACTTGGGAATTCCCTCCCCTTAAATATTAGACAGGCATCATCTCTGTTATCTTTTTGGTGCCTACTAAAGATCTTCCTCTTTCAACAAGCTTTTTAAATAGAGACATCCAAGTCTGTCTGTGCTAGAATTGCTTTTTAATATGTTTTAAAAGTTGTTTTTTTAAGGATGTTTTTAAGATGTTTTGTTTTAATATGTTTTAAAATCTTTTGTTTTTAAGATGTTTTAAACTGATTTTAGTGTTTTTGTTTGCTGCCCTGGGCTCTTTCTGGGAGAAAGGGCACGATATAAATTACATACATACCTACATACATACCTACCTACATACCTACCTACATACCTACATACCTACATACATAGTCCAAACCCTGTGGGACCCCACACACCAATAGTTAGGGAACTGAATGGTTTCCCAAAGACCTTCCTCTGTATTGGACAAAGACAATAAAGGGGTGTGTGTGGAACCATTGGAGTGCCATTTCCACTACTCACAACAAATGTTCTTAATGTTGAAAGAGAATGATCTGGTCCATATATTGAAAGCCACTGAAAGGTCCAATAAGATCAGCAGGCTCTGCCAATCTCTAGACAAAGAGCATTCACTATGACTGCTAAGGTTGTCTCCAACCACACTCAGAATCCTGCATCCACTGCCCAAAAGTGGCTGCTGCAGTGAGTGGCTTTTGTGGTCACTCAGGGCTTGGCAAGCAGCTTCAGTGTGCTAATGCACATTGCGCTGACACCAGGGAGAGGATGTGGCTGATGCATGCTATTTAAACCTTTCCCACTCTTCTCCTGGCTCCATTATCTCCATCTTAATCTGATTTTTCTTGCTCACTATGTTCCAGGCCTTGAGAATGGCATGGCTTATATGTTTTCATGGAACCAGAGGCCTGATTTCAAGAACTGCCCCCTGGGGCTCGGATGGAATTGAAAATTATGCCAGCGGAGCTTTGGGAACTTGGAAGGCTGAGTCAGACAGGGCCATAATGTTGTCTGCTCCTAGAACTTGTGCAGCTTACTGCAGAGCAAGTAGGGAGTTTGATGATTTTAGGGCCCGCAAGGGGTTGTCATAGGAATGGCCAGTTCTGGTGGAGCAGCTTCTGGAGTTATGTGTTATTCTTAGGAAGAAGGGTATGTCCATGCATACCATGAGAGGTAAGCTGGCTGCCTCAGGTTTGGGTCCAAGGTGCAGGGTGTTGTGGATAGGACAGGATTTCAGGGTATGCAGAATGTGTGAGGGTTGGGCCCAGGAGATTCTGGCCTGCCCTGACATGTGAGGCTCTTTAACACCTGACCTGCTCCTTTGCCTTAAGGCTCAGTGGCCTTCTCTGTACCATTCAGAGTTTGAATGTTCACTGCTTCATGATGTAGCATTAACAGCATTTAATGAGGGTTTTTTAGGTTTGGGGAGCTGGTTGTGAGCTCTAAATGGAACCTACTGGGAAGGCCCTGCAGTTTGGGGATGTTAGTTTTGAATATAAGGGTCTTTGCATGCTGCTTCATTGTTCTAAGACAGATCAGAGGGGCAGGGGCTCCCTGGTGGCCTTGGTAGCATCTCTGGTGGAGGAGATTGGCCAGGTAGTTCAGAACTTTGTGACCCTTTGGAGCCATCATTCAGGAGTATCTTTCTGTCATCATGATGGTGGGCTCCTTACCAAATATCAGTTTTGGACTATTGATAAAAGGACTCTTGCAGGCATTGGAGTTGACCCTTCAAGTTATGGGATGCATTCTTTTCATACTGGGGCTACTTCCACAGCAGTGTTTGTGGGGGTTGGTGTGGAGGGCACGAAGGCATTGGGGTCATGGAGGTAGGAGGCCTATTGCACTTATATCTTGCAGGGGCGCAAGCCTGGTTAATTGTTTTTTACTCACTTCTGACAGGCGCCTGGAGGATGTGTGAACACCTGAAGGTATTAATTTGGGGACAGAGCATGGTGTTTTAGGCCAACCAACGGGTGTTCAGATTGAGCCATGGCACCCAGTTGGGGCAGTCTCAATATGCTACAGTATAGGGCTGTAGGGGCATGCTGTGGGCTGGTCTGTTACTATTGCTGTTTGATTTGTGTCAGATGTTGCGCCCTCCACACATTCTAGTTATGCACTTGGGTGGGAATGATTTGAATCTGCTTAAGGGCAATGCATTGATTATATATAGTAGGTCTGCATCGACTTTGGTGTCATCAAGTGGCAGTTGTCTGGGGTGATCATCGGTTGATCATACATTATCCTGATGTGGGGAGAGGGTGATCCTTGATGTCTGGATAGAGCTCGTAAAAAGGTTAATATAGAAATCACAATTGCCCTGTCTGGTCCTTTGGGGGCAATGATTCCTGACTCTCAAATACATTATACCCTGGATGAACTGTATAGGGCTGATGGAATGCACCTTTCTGATTTAGATAGTGACATATTATTGTCAGATCTACAGGAGGGGTTCCTCAAGGTTATTCATTCTGGGTGGGGGAAAGGTGACTGAACTGAGACTTGTCACCTTCTGTGGCAGATATATGCAGGAAGTTATGAGGTTGTTAAGATTTTATTAGCACCCTTAGGCACCTTTAAAGGGGAAGGGTATAGACCCGAGACCTGCATTTAAGAGTTGTGGGACTCACTGGCATTGTTAGGAAGCACCTTTGGGGCCAACTTGTAACACCTGGGATGAGTTTAAGCAGGATGGCCTCCACACTCACCTGAAAGAATGGGGCTAAAAGGAGTGGCTAGAGGAATGGCTACCCTTGGCAGGATTGGCTCACCCACAGTTTGGTTATTCGATAGATCCCACACCTTGTTTACCCAATGCAGATTTGTTTGTGGTTTAATAAATAGTTTAATAAACTAAACGTGGCCCAGTACATCCAACCTTTTGTCTCTTGCCTCTTTATTTCCCTTTGTGGCTGCAAAATGCACCAGAAGGGATCAAACACAGAGATTTCCAAGAATGTCTAGAGTTGATTCACCACAGAACACTTATCCAAATCTGGGTAAATAGAATATCTTTTTTTCTAGCACTGCAAACAACATTTACCCTTAAAATACAACTGTATGAGGCAAATTTACTACACATATTGTTTACTTCAAAGTGGGAATAAACAGTCAAAGAAAATGTAAATGAGTAGTTACAGAAATCGTAAGTAGGCCAAAATATGTGAAGAAAAATAATACAGGGCAATAATAATTGCACAGGGGAAACCTAATATACATAACAACTAGCAAAGACAGTAACTATTTAATGGGAAAAGTAAGCTGAAAGAATCATTTCATGAAAGAAAAATAAAGTTGGAAAAAGGTTTTCAAATTAGCGATCTAGAAATAAAGATTTCTGTTGCTGTTTTGAAGCCATACCAACATGGGAGAATTTATATACTTCAGTAGTAACAGTTCTTCAGTTGAAGCATAGCTGCAACTGAGAAAACTATTGACACAAAGTGGCTAGTGCTGTGTCTGAATGTGGAAAATCCAAGTTCAAATACCTACTCGGCTGTAAAGCTCACTGGGGTCCTTAGTAAAGTCACTATTTTGCAATTTAAGCAACTCCATAAGAATAAGGCTAAACCCATTGTGAGCTCCTCGAACAAATGGCAGGGAATAAATGCACTGAATAATTAAATCACTGGATAAGTGATTTAATGTGCATAGTTCCAAAAAGATTTTAACAACTTTGAAAGAAACAACAAAGATCTCATAAGGAATGCTATTACTGAGAGACGTGAACGTATCTGTTAGCTCTGATCCAAACCAAACACATGCATCCAGCATTTAGAGGGCATGAAGTGCTTTTGGGTAGCTATAATGGGATAAAATTAAAAGCTATGTTGACCAAATATTCTTCTAGGAGATGGAACCTTATAAGCCTGTGGGATCAATTTTGTTGGGAAGACAATCTTTTAAGAAAGCTTTTGTCTGGGATTCATTGGGGGCTAGGAAAAACACATGAAATAACTTCCTTGAGATCAATCTTACAAAGGGATTAGGTGACAACAGAATTCCATATGACTATTGGATATTTGAGAATTTCTACATTATGACTTCTACTATCCCTTGACAGCCAGACTGTCTGGAACTTTTCATGTCACAAGTCTGAGCTGTGCTTTTCTTTCTTTGAATAATTCACACACTGAAAAGGGTAAGACATAGAAGCATAATAAACTGTCACTTAAAGGAACGTAGAGGGAAGCACAAACTATTTTTTTTAAAAAAACGTGACATTACTTATCTCAAGAATTTTAGAATGCTACTTTCTGATAAAATGTAAAAAATGCATCAAAGGAAGTTTTATACATTCATGTGAAGGGAATTTATCTCAATTTAAAATTTAGTATGGGCTTTTGGATCTCTGTGAAGCACAAACAAATTACCACAAAACATGAAAATAAGTAGATGAGCCTCCTCCCTCTATTTTAAAAATAAACTTAATGTAAGGCAATTGCAGTGACAAAATGATGTCAGAGAAAAGTGTGCAATCTCTGCATTTCAATTCACTTCAGTAAGAAATATGGGATAAATTACAAAGTATCTTGTAGGTAATTATTACCATATGTTAATCACAATGTTTTATTCATCTTAGCAGTATAGCTGGTCCCACAAAGAAATAAGTAGTGAAAATGTCTCTGTTACACCAGTAATGAACCTTGGTGACATAGTACAAGGTTATAATATGTGGGTACAGCCAGAAATATGGCAATATAACAGCTGGCCAATACTAAGAATTATTAATACCTCTGTGTTAAAAGTAGTATTCAGAAAGGTTTTTTAAAATATGATTGAAGATAACATATTTGCTACTTGACATCACAACAGAAACTGAATTTTGAACTATTATGTTAAATCACAACTGAACACATCTTCCAATACAAATTCAGAGTAATTGCATGGACACTTAAATATACTGCTGCAGTGGATATTGCTGGGATGAATTCTCATGTCTTAACACATACCTTGTCTTGGAAACTCATCAGACTCTCTGTGAACTAGGTCGGTAACTCGATTTCCATAGTGCATTCTGGTGTCATGATCATAAGCCTTCAGTGTCTCACTTGAACTATAGGACTTCTGAGTAGGTACTCTGCAGTCCTCACTGTCCAGTGAAGAACTTGTATAGCGACATTCCTTCCCACACCTGCCTCTTGTCAAAGAGCGGTGCCTTCGATCTTTTATATCCATAATTCTGGGTCAGGGAGAAAATTAACTTTTTTCCCCACTGATGTAAAACGTTAAGGCAGAGACCAGTCACTTTACCACCTACAAAACATAAAAATAATGGGTAAGGATGAAGTGAAGATTTTTCTGTCTCTACATATATTAGAAAACCAAAGTGAGAAAGACACAACAAGAAACACAGGATTTCAATACATAAATTGTTTAAAATGTAGATGGGTAATTGACCCTAATGGAAACAAATGAAACTGATGTGACTGCTTGAGTTATATTTTATTATGTTTTTATTGAAGAGTTTAAAAATTAATGATAAAACAAACTACTGTAATCTTCTCATTTATGCATGCACACTGATAACAACTTGACAATCTTTTGACACTGTGATATTAGCTCATGCTCTGCAACTGCACAAAGAAAAACAGATTGGAATCCTCTTCAGTTATTTCCTTTTACTGCAGGAGACCCTGAAACATGGAGCCTCATATTAAATACACAGATTAGAATGAAGTACACAATCAAGTTTATAGAATGAAGTATTAAGATTCACACACTATAGAAGCAAGTTTTAGAAAAATCATAAAAGCTTTCTTAGTACTCTGTCTTCATAATTTCCCTTTTTGTCAGTTGTTTTCTTCAACTACCTTACCCACTCCCATTTTAATTGTGCAAACACACAACATAGCTAGCATAAATAGCTGAACTGTGTACCCAAGTTAGATAAAACAGATATGCATAACTATTAAATCCTAGTATGACTTTCCTGATGTTCTACTCTCATAGAACTGGCAGCAATTATGTGCTGATTATGTGTGATCAATGACAGACTGATCTTATGTAACTCCTTCAGTAACTGTAGTGCAATGTTTGTGATGCAGCAGCTACAGTAGCATCCTATGCTAGTACTTAGATACAAAGGACTATAGTCAATGTAACTTCCTATCACACAATTCTGGCTCCAGGAGTTGGGGGATCCTTGGGCACAGCACCATCAGTGGGCCCCTCTAACCTGGAAGATGTAGGGCATGCAAACTGAGAATTCTGGTTGTATCTTGTCTTCTTGAATACCCTCTGCAAAGTGATAATGATAGCACTGTAAGGGTGGTAGGCCCTCTGCTGGTCTTGGTGCCATGGTAAATTGCCATCCTTCCCATCTCTGCAGCTGGCCCTGTGACCATGCTTTGGATAAGGCCATTGTTTGGCAGTGCTTAGCAGAAACTTGAATTGAGGGCTGACAAGGGTCACAACAGCAGAAGACTACTCCATAGGATATTGTTATGACCAGGGGTGTAATCATCCAAGTCCCCTTACTTTTTTGAGAGCAGGGTCCCAATGTCTCCAGCACCCTACAAGCCAATCAGCATAAAAGGGGAGTGTGTTAGCCACTGATAAGAGTCTTCTAATATGCTCCTTGTCCTTTCTTACTGACTGGAGCTTACACTCTTCTCTTTCATACTAATTGGATATCTGTTGTTTTGGGAGAAGGCATTAATAAGGATTTCATCCTCAACCCCCAGCAAAAAGATGGGAGGGGGCATGACTGTGATTTACATGAATGGACCCTGCACTTCTGAATTTGCCACTACACTACTGGTTATGGCCATATTATAATCAGCCTCAAATGTTATGGGAAACAGGCAGTAGTTGCCTACTGTCTGTGCTTTCAGATCATGGAAAGCTAACTGCACAACTTCAGTCCAGCTAGAAATTGTACTTAGCATATTGGAACATGGCTCAGGAAATCCAAGAACTTGAGTGTCTGTAAATATTAGATGATATGCTATACCTTAACTTCTTCAGAGCTTCAATCTAAGACTACTAAGACTTTATATACAAGGACCCAGATTTGTAGTACGATCCCACATTGTTTACTCAGAAGTAAGCCCCATTGTGTTAAATGGAGTTGACTACCTAAAAACAGAGCAATCCAAACCCCCTGGTGCTCCAGGCTGTGGTATGTATCAGATACCCCCCTTCAGGTCTACTGGCCTCTGTCAGCCTTCTGCTGGCCACCATCTGTAGAGTGACACCAGCATCATTCTTCTGGTGCAGAACACTGCCTTCTACCCACCAATATATGGGGTGAATGGAAGTGCTGCTGGCAGGATCCAAATCTGGGATTTCCAGGGCAGGGTGGTGACAGGTTTGAGCCAGGCATTGGAACTGATCTGGACGTGACCGCTGCACCAGCTCCATGCTCATGCAGCAGGCCTGCGGATGCAGCTGTGCCCTCCCCACACTATAATGCACTACCAGGGTGGGTGGATGGAGAGGTTACGATTGCTGCCTTAGTCTAATTAGAAACAGAGCCTTAAGCATTTTTAAACCCTCATACTACATCAGGGGATGCCAACCTTTTTTGGATCAGCAGGCACATTTCAAATGTTGACAAATTGTTCTTGGTACTAGTCACAAAATTACCTCTATGCGGACATGGCATAGTACAAAATGGCTGATGTGGAGGGCGTGGCATAACACAACATGGCTGCCATTGAGGCATGGCATAAAACTAAAAATTAGAGAGAGTGTAGTTATTGCTGCTCTCTCCCTCCCCCAGATAACCTTATGCTTACTGTGGAAAGTTATCTATGTCCTGCTGGTCCTGATTGTGGAGATCACACAGTATTGATTCACACACACACACAGAGAGAGAGAGAGAGAGAGAGAGAGAGAGAGAGAGAGAGACAGGGAGACAGGGAGACAGAGAGACAGAGAGACAGAGAGAGATTGTTGCTATCTAAAAACAACAAGAAGCATTCCCCGGTACCAGAAAGATATACAAGGTGGCCATACCACACTCACTCTCTCACACACGCAGTGCAAGCATACACTCACCACACATAGACCACAGATACAGATGCATTTCTTTTTCACACACATTCATATACTACACTATAGCTACATGTACATCTTTCTCTGCTCAAGTTTTTCTCTTCCTCTCTCACACAGACTACACATGCATACATACCACATACAACTCTCCAGAGCTTGGAAAAGTTACTTTTTTAAACTACAACTCCCATCAGCCCCAGCCAGCATGGCCACTGGATTGGGCTGATGGGAGATGCAGTTCAAAAAAGTAACTTTTCCAAGCTCCGCAACTCTCCCTTTCTCACAAGCCACACACATACATATACATACATATATACTTCCTCCCTCTCTTCCTCTCCGTCCCCTCACATACCACACATACATCTTTCCCTCCCTCTCTCTGCCCAAGCACATCTTTCTCAATCACACACAGAAGGCACACTTGAGCACCCCTGCACATATACATATTCAGAAAAGCCCCTTCATAGGTGAAGAAAGTGGCTATTTTTTTTTAAAAAAAATCCATTTTAACTCTTAAAAAAAATACAAAGGCCTGTGGGTGCCAGGTTTGCAATCCCTGTACTACATCACCTCAGGTTCCAAATCCCTCATCTTGTAAATATCTATGCAACCTCTGAATCATTATGGGGCCTGAAAGACATAACTGGCTTTACATAATGAATAATATGGAAGATAAGCCTTCAGGTGGCTATCAGCTACGATAACCAAAAAGTGTGGTCACTACCCTGAAACCATTATTTCTCCAACTGCAAGGATTAAGAAAAGGCTATATGAGCCATGATTTTTTCCCCTTTAGAGTATCACTCTGAAAAGAAACAATTTAGGTAACCAGGAGAACCAGCTGTTTGAAGACACCGACATGTATATTACAATCTGTGAATTCTTAAAATCATAACAAGTTTATTTTTTAAAAAGTGAGAATCAATGACACAATATAAAAACAATATATATTGTGTCATTGTTTCTCACTTTTTAAAAAAGTCCCTCATTTCTTTTTAGATGTTAATTGCCAATGTGTAAACTGGGGTAGCAATTGCAGAAAAAAGTGCTAGCTGAGAAGGTTGGTCATTAGAATCGGAAGCCTGCATGTAAATCCTTGCAAAGTCAATTAAGCTGGCAGTCTATAAAATAAAACATCATAACACTTAAAAAAACCCCAATAACAACACAGAATACAGTTCTGTAAGAAAACACATACTAGATTTCTCAGCTACTGTGCTGCCTTCGCAGGGAGATGCCTTCTGTTGTGCTAAAGAAGGTATTTATTAGGTTAGAGTTATGGAACTCTAAGGTCTGTCTCTATGCTCCCTTAGCCTTACAGTAACTTCCTGTCAGGTGACATAACCCCTCTCTTTAACTGGTTAGTTAGTTTTCCCTCCAAAACCTGCCTCAGCTTGTTTCAGTCATCAGTGAAGCTAGCAGCAGGCCTAGTAGCACCAGAGGACAACACTCCTTTTTTACCTATTGCTCTCTCTCAGAAGTTATTTCCCTGCCAGAATTGCCTCTTCCGGAAGCTGTGTCTCTCTCAGAAGTTACCTGTCCTCTGTTGAACCTACCTCTTTAACCATTCTACAATATAATTACCTGACATCAACCTTCATCACCATCCTTAGTTTACCATCCCCAGAGACTGTATGTTTTCTTTGAAGTTTCTGTATACCTTGTTTTTTCTGGTTTTATAAAATAGTTCTGATTAAAAGAGAGAGATTGAGTTGACTGTCTGGCAAAGTGGGTTTCAGAACCACGGGCTCAGAATAGCTATCCTTAAGGTAATCTACAGCTTTTCCTTTTCATATAAGGCTGATGTAGTTTTGCCACAATGAAATCAATAAAGCCCACTTTTCCTGTTGTTAAGCTATTATTTTCTGTTGACTGGACTTCTGATAAACAGCAATTAAAAACACAGCCAAGTATTTAAGTCTGGTAGTTAGAGCAATAATAAAGCAAAAATCACCTCCATTTTGTCTTTTTTCTGCCACATTGTCTATAAACAGAAACTAACAGGAGTATTAATTGATAGTATAGATAATTTTGAGTGCTGTTGTGACCTACTTGGCACCAAACACACCTGTCATCTTCTATCATGTTTTTTAGAAATTAGCTCTAGAACTCCACCCCCTTTTGCTCCCCCCGAACCCCCTCTGGCATTCTTGCTACTGTTTTCTAATACTATAATTGCTTTTGTATTCCTGGACTAAGTGTGGTTTTTGGATAGTGGTCTTCCTAGCATGCACAGTGCCCATCTTTCTCTTACGGTTGTGCTGGCTTCGATGCATCTCCAGCTCTGTTTTCTGAAGTCAGAGACACAAACTCTGCCCCTTTTTACTCCAAAACCTGGGGAAAGGGCAGCTCCAGTGTGTTTCTCTGTGAAATCAGCTTCATACAGAAATCAGAATTGTTTGGTAGCTCAACTTGTCACTCTGTGGTGTGTTCAATGAAAATGCTTTGCTGTATGTTGGGCAGAGACAATGATTGGCCCAATGCTTTGCTGTGGGCAGTCCTAAATGGTCTGGGATCAGCAGCGTGGAAGGGAGATGTGTGCAGCCATGGGCAAACATGTTTTTAAAGAATTTCAAACTGAAAGAGAAAATGGTCTAGCGGCTTTTGAAAAAGCTAGTGTGTCTGCAGCCTCAGTTCCTGACCAGATACCTTGTTCTGCATTTACCCTCAGGGCAGCCTGGGGATGCAAGATTGTCCCTGTTCTGAAATTTTGCTAGTTTTTGAGAATAGTCCTGGTGACTGCTACTCGCTCCAAGACAGTCTGACAATCTAATTTGTTCTTGAATCTCCCAGCTGGATGTCCATCTTATTTCTCCAGAGAACTCTCACTGCAGCCTGGTAACATGGATCTCCCTACTTAAATGTAATCTACCACCAAGGACTGCTCCACCCTTCCTCTGTTCAGCTCAGTACACTGGGGAAAGGGAAAGGTCTTTCTCCTTTCCTGTTTCCCTTCTTGTTTTCAGTTTGCTTTCTCCTTCCCCCTCCTTTCCCTCCTCACACTGCCTTCTTTCTTTCCTATCTAGGCACCAAAAACAGCTATTCTTGGGTTGCTGTCACTCTTTCTCCCTCTCTTCTGGGATAGCCAGTAACTTGACTGGTCTATTATTGCCCTCAAGTTCTGTCATTGTAACAAGCATGGGAAAAATCCTCTCCAATTTCCACCCCATAAATACAATTACCTCTAGCCATTGGGAAGATTTCCATATTGACATTCCAAAACGGTCAACTGATTATGTTAGAGTCTGTTCATTATACAGTGACGAGAGTGGCTGTATATCAGAAACCTCTGACTAGTAAGTCTCATATTCACAATAAAATGTTATCATTTGGGCCTGTTCTTAAATTTAGCCAACAGATAATTTTCCACTTTAGCAGTTGAACTGATATAACAGTCTTATGAAGATGGGATGGATTTGCTGTTACCACCTACATTTGGAAGATATGCAAAACAGCAGTTACTTGTAAATTGTGAAAGTTTTGGCAGTATGTGTGCCCTTTTCTCTGATTCCCAGGGAAAACAATTCTTGTCATAAAGTTCCAACCCTTACTTGAAGATAAATACAGAGCTTTGAGTACTATTGTTCTCCACGCACCTCCAGCTATCGATGTTGCCACTGTGTGACTGGTGTATGTACATCATCATGCTCATTATATGTGAACAAACATAGCTGTACCCATTAAAGTACTACCATATTTATTCAAATATAGTGGCTATTTTTATGAATGTACACTTGTGTATACTGTAGTCCACTCTTCCCTGTACTCACAAGAAAGCTAAGGCTGCTATTCTCTGTCCTCTTACCTTGGCATAAGTCCCATTAAACCAACAGATTTACTTTTGAGTAGACATGACTATTATTCTTAAAATTAACTATATAGCAATTTCTTCTGCCAAAGATGAGGCTTAGGGATGTAATTTTTAGTTTAGCGGGTCTTGAGTTATGTGCCTGGGAAAGAGGACTCAGAGGCAACCGGGGAGACTTGAGGGCCCCCTGTGAAGTCCCTGTATATAGATATTACTGTAAATATGGTAAGTGCAGGTTTATTAAAGTATATATGGTAAGTGGACTGAGTGAGAGGGGGGAGTACATGGGCTAGAATGCTGGAGAATGCTGTATGATTGGCTGAGTGAGTGGCTGAAGGTATAAATGAGAGGATGACAGTTGAGAGAGGGTCGGTTGTTATGGGTTGGAGTTGGTTGTGGGTTGTACTGTATTAGGCTGGTATTGAGGCAGATTATATATGACTAGAAACATAAAGATATATGAAACCATATGCTTGTTAAATATACCTTAAGTAATCTTGTTATTCTTTGCGTATATAAATAAATATTTCTTGATTTACCTAACGCCTGATCCTTGGCTGGGTTTACACAGACCAGAAGGGTGGGCAGGGCATATACGAAGGTTGGGAAACAGTATCAATGGTGGCAGCGGTGAAGAGATAGTGTAACATCATCAGGTATCCATAACAACCCAGGGCTGTATTCTTTAAAGGCACAAAGATACAGGGGGGTTGTGGCCTGCAAGCGCACCCAGACACAAAGTAGCAATAAACCAGGAGGAGACTAAGGCACAGTCTCAAGGCAATATTGTTTTACAAGGAGTGTCTGGTGCTCCCTAGCAGTGGGATCTTGAGAGATCTTTGCTAGAACCGGTGAGAGAGCTGTTTAAAGATCAGAACCCTGAGGTGGGACCGTGACAAGGCGGTGACTACAGATGGGATCCTAGCAGGTGGCGCCTGAGGTGGGATCCTGACAGGAAGGGTCCTGACATCCCCCAATTAATATAGTGGCAGGTAGAGGGAGATATGGCATTGTGAGGAGGACTTACCAGGTAAGGGGAAAGCGGCCCCGGCAGTTAATGACTGTGCCTTGTTCTGGTCTTCCCCACACCCACGGTTTTGTTGGTTGCCCTATGAGCCAGCTCTCAGACCTCCGGATGCTGCTCCTAAATGCCAGATCGGTGCATAATAAGATCTCCCTCATCCATTTAATTGTGGATGAGGCAGCTGATCTGGCATGTATAACCAAGACCTGGGTGGGTGAGCAGGGAGGAGTCGGTCTATGTCTATGTCCACCAGGGTACCTGGTTCAGCATCAGGACAGACCTGAGGGTCGGGGAGGGGGTGTTGCTGTGGTCTATAGGAGCTCCATCTCCCTCTGCAAGCACCCTGTCCATGTGACTACTGGTCTGGAGTGTTTGCACCTTGTGTTGGGTCAGCGGAACAGACTGGGGATTCTGTTGGTGTGCTGCCCACCCTGCTGTTGGTTCTGGGGGATGTCAACATCCATGCCGAGGCCACCTTATCCGGGGCGGCTCAGGATTTCATGGTTTCCATGACAACTATGGGACTGTCCCAATAAGCCATTGGCTAAACACATGTAGCAGGGCATACTCTGGACTTGGTTTTTGCAACTGGACATAGAGACGGTGATCTGAATGTGGGGGGCCTTACATCAGTCCCTCCGTCATGGACAAATCACTGCTTGCTGAAGTTTAGACTTACAGCGGCTTTTCCCCTCTGCAAGGGTGGGGGGCCTATTAAGTTGGTCCACCTCAGAGACTAATGGATCTGGATGATTTCCAAAGGGCTCCGGGGAGTTTTCCAGCTGATAGGGCTGGCACTCCTGTCGAAACCCTGGTTGAACTGTGGAATACAGAAATGACCCGGGTGGTTGACAGGATTGCTCCTGAGCACCCTCTCCTGTGTACAGCTCGTATGGCTCCATGGTATACCCCAGAGCTGAGAGCAATGAAACAATATAGGGGACAGGTTGAGTGCAGATGGAGACAAACTCCTGGTGGATGCAATTACACACTGGTAAGTGCCTATGGTAAGCTATATTTAGGGGCAGTGAGGGCACCAAAAAACAATATTTTGCTGCCACTATCAAATCATCAATCTGCCACACAGCGGAGCTCTTCAGAATTGTCCAGGGGCTATTACACACTGGTCCCAAGGACTTAGACTCCAGTGTTATAGCAGGTAAATCAAGCGGGGTATCCAGAGCACAGCCTTGTCCCAATTTCTTGGATGAGTTTCAGTTGGTACAGCTTGAGGACGTTGACAAGGTGCTTGGACAGGTTCATGCAACCACTTCTGTGCTGGATCCTGGCCTTTCATGGCTAATAAAAGCTAGGAGGAATGAAACAGCCAGCTGGGCCAGGGAAGTGATTAATGCCTCTCTCTGAGAGGGGGTGGTCCCTGGCTGCCTGAAAGAGGTGGTACTGAGACCACTCATGAAGAGACCCTCCCTGGACCCAGAAAATCTTAATAACTATAGGCTGGTAGCAAATGTTCCATTCCTGGGCAAGGTCCTTGAACAAGTGGTTGCAGGCCAGCTCCAGACACTCTTGGATGAGACCAATTATCTGGATCCATTTCAGTCGGGTTTCAGACCTGGTTTTGGCACGGAAACAGCCTTGGTCGCCCTCTATGATGACCTCTGTTGGGAGAGAGACAGGGGGAGTGTGACTCTGTTGATTCTCCTTGATCTCTCAGCAGCTTTCGATACCATCGATAATGGTATCCTTCTGGGAAGACTGGCTGAGTTGGGAGTGGGAGCGACTGCATGGCAGTGGTTCCGCTCCTACTTGGCGGGTCGGCTCCAGAAGGTGGTGCTTGGGGAACATTGCTCGGCATCCTGGACTCTCCAGTAGGGGGTTCCACAGGGGTCAGTTCTGTCCCCTATGCTGTTCAACATCTACATGAAACCGTTGGGTGCGGTCATCCAGAGCTTTGGAGTGCTTTGCCATCAGTTTGCTGATGACATGCAGCTCTATTTCTCCTTTTCATCTTCTTCAGCTGAGGCTGTCAATGTGCTGAACCAGTGCCTGGCTGCGACAATGGACTGGATGAGGGCTAGTAAACTGAGGCTCAATCCAGACAAGATTGAGATGCTGCTAATGGGTGGTTCTTCTGACCGGATGGTGGATGTCCAACATGTCCTGCATGGGGTTGCACTCCCCCTGAAGGAGCAGGTTCGTAGCTTGGGGGTTCTCCTAGACCAATCTCTGTCACTTGAGGCTTAGGTAGCCTCGGTGGCACAGAGTGCCTTCTACCAACTTTGGTTCGTGGCCCAACTATGCCCCTATCTGGACAGGGATAACCTGGCTTCAGTTGTCCATGCTCTGGTAACCTCCAAGTTAGATTACTGCAATGTGCTCTACGTGGGACTGCCCTTGAAGACGGTTTGGAAACTGCAGCTTGTGCAAAATGCAGCGGCCAGATTGAGTACAGGGACCAGAAGGTTCTAACACATAAAACCGATTCTGGCCCACTTGCATTGGCTGCCTGTATGTTTCCGAGCTCGATTCAAGGTGCTGGTTTTAACCTATAAAGCCTTACATGGCTTAGGACCACAATACCTGATGGAACGCCTCTCCCTACATGAACCCACCCATACACTACGCTCAACATCTAAGGCCCTCCTCCGGGTGCCTACTGCAAAAGAAGCTGGGAGTCTGGCAACAAGGGAGAGGGCCTTCTCAGTGGTGGCCCCCAAATTATGTAATGATTTCCCTGACAAGGTATGCTTGATGCCAACACTGTTATCTTTTTGGTGCCAGGTCAAGACTTTCCTCTTCTCCCAGGCATTTTAGCATGTGTTTTAAATTGTTTTTAAAAAATTTTAAATTGTGATTTTAAATTGTTTTTTGTGTTTTTAAATTTGTATATTTGTTTTTAATGTTTTTATTTGCTGTAAACCGCCCAGAGAGCTTCGGCTATGGGGCGGTATATAAATGTAATAAATAAATAAATAAATAAATTTTGAAGTCAATTGTGTAGATGAAGAGTCTTCAGTCTGACTAAATTATTGATGTTGTTTAATTTTGCATGCATACTACTTTTCTCTGGTTTGAAAGCAAGAGCACAACACAAAATAGCCCTGAGAGGCAGGGAGAGAATCTAGGAAAACAAGGTGTGCTTTGCAAACCACACAAACACAGATTCCTGAGTCTTGCTGCCAAAGCCTCCTTCCACCATTCGTCATGAATCCCTCCCTCTGGATTTGAATGTGAAGTTGGATCCCTTCCCACTTTTGCAAGCAGCCGCCCACACAACAACCCTGAAAGGTTGGTCTTGGTCACTCAAACATATCCAAAGAATCCTCTTTCACTCATGATAGTCCTACAAGCTTGGACTTAAGTCAGGTAGGAAAAAAAATATGCCCCCACCTTTTTCTTTGAAATCTTTGGATGCCACTCCCTTTCTTGATTTCCACCCCACACACACACACAAAATTATTGGATGGGAACACCAGTGCATGTGTTCTTTTGCAAGGCACACACAATGGTCTTGCAAGGTTGGTCTTGATCACTCCCATTAATAGCCAATAAATCCTCTCCACCCTTTCTTTTATCCCCCCCCCAATTTGGATACAAACACAAGTGCATGTACTATTTTGACAGCAGCCCACATAACAGCCCTATGCGGTTGGTGTGATAGGCAAAGAATCCATTCCCCTTTTTCTTCATACTCCACCCCACCCCTTCTCTTTCTTTATTTCCACCATCCACCACCCTCTGTTTCTGGATAGGACCGAAGCGCATGTGTTCTTTTCTAAGCAACCGCCCACACAACAGCTCTGTGGGGTGTACTGAGATTATTCAGGTTAGTGTGAACAGGGGATTGAGGACTAACCCTGCACTTGGGGCCACTGGTGGTGGGTCACTGCAATGCAAACTGATCTGTTTTCATTTAAAAATGTTTTTTTAAAAATAGTTATACTTCTCATTATTTTAATTTTATAGGTAGAACCCTAATTTTCCTAACTGCGCAGCAGAAAATAAAAGTAAAAATCAGCTCTGTTTGAACTTGGTCACTCATGTGCACTCATAGGCAAAGAATCTTACCTGCCCCTAATACAGGCACACAACAGTCCTGCAAGGTTGGTCTTGGTCAAATAGAAATAGTTTACTTTCCCTGTTTTTTGGGGGGTGGGGTGGGGTTTTTAAAATTTCTTTATTCCTCTCCCTTTGTTTTTCTCTACGAATATGTAAATTTCCTTTTTCTTCTCTCTGTCTGTCAGGTCTTTCAGGAAAAAAAGACACCAGAGTTCAAAGACCTCAGCAAAGGAATAAAAATGCAAAATAAATAGTTACATAAACTAGAATAGCAATGAAACAGAGTAATGTGAGAATGTTTATAATTACGTAAATTTCAGTTGCTTAAAAACAAAACTGGCGTAACTGAATTAGGGGGGTATTCATAAGCGAAGAAACTTATCCTCATGGTGCGTGAATAGAAATGTGCGGAAAAGGGGAAATTATGTGTCTGGGGCTGTTTTATGCAGATTTCTCTTACATCCCTATCTCAGAAATATAAAATTTGTTAAAATTTACAGTGTTGTAGAGTGATTTGTTTACTGCAAAATAATACTATTTTGAACCTCTTGACAAGGACATAAATGTAGCCCTGGAAAATGAGTTACCAAGCAGAAATGGACTTTTACAACAGCTGGTAGAATTGAGGAAGAATTACATCATAAAACGAAATAAAACAAATGGTGAAAGAGTTGTATGAATGACTTGAGAGGTGACTTAGAATCAGTAGCTGAGCTGCAGACTTGAAATTGTAGCCTCTCCTCTCAGTGCATTTGTTAGCTACAGGGTTCTGCTTTTTTATATTTATCATGCTATACAGAAAATATATCCTGTCTACTAGAAGAACATGTATTACATTTCTTTATTGGCGAAATGTATGGGAAAGGTAATAAAGAAAAGAACAGTCATTCTGATCAAAGTTTTTAGTCTTTGTTAAACTATAAATACTTTTCTCTTGCATAAAAAGAACAATTATCTACTGCTACAGTGTTGTTAAGGTAGATAAAATAATTTATCATTGCATAATTAACACAATATTGTTAAGCATGCTTTAACAATTTTGTGTAATAGATTCATATCACTAGAGAATACTTTTGACTGAGCAGCAACTCTAGAAATAATTTTTGACCATGACTGTCTAAACAGATTGTCTAAATTGATTTCTGAAAATCAGATATGTATAAATGATTCTACAATCATTTTGTTAAAAGCACACCTCTTTCAGTTGCAAATACACAGGTCTCACCTACATTTGCTGACTCAAGATCTCTGACTCTCTTCCAGTACACTGCAGATGGAAGTGCATGGTATTCCCCAGTATGTTGTATTGCTGAATATACTTAGAAAGAAGACAGTAGAACAGATTCCCTCCATATGCAAATGTTTTTAATGTTTTGCTTCACACATACTGTGGCATTGTCAGATTACCCTGACAGCATGTAGAGCTGCCGTCCGGAACATGCATACTTGACAATTCTGTGGGGTATTATTTAGGTGAACAGATACCTTCATATGGGTTGTGCTGCATATTCAACTATGGAAGGATGCTCCCCGAACTGTTACCCCATCAAGCAAGCCATGGTGGCTGTATATTCAGCACTTACAAGGACATGTTATCTTTTCAGAGCCTACTGAAGACCTTCATCTTTCAACAAGCCTTTTAAGTAGAGACCTTACCCCAGTCTGTGTCTATGCTGGAATTGCTTTCTAAGATGTTTTTAAAGATGTTTTGTTTTAATATGTTTTTAAAGATGCTTTGTTTTAATATGTTTTAGTTTTGTTTTTCAGATTTTTAAAGTGCTTTTAGTGGTTTTGTTTACTGCCCTGGGCTCCTTCGGGGAGGAAGGGCAGGTTATAGATGAATTATTTATTTATTTAATTACAACACCATTTCAGCCATATGTCCATTTTGGTGGACATAAAGAAAATGACATTTCAGCTATAAAGAACTGCGTGGCTAAAAATGAGAGTGGGGAGAAGGACAGTGAGATCAAAGAAATCAAAATAGGTAGCATCAGTGAGATTGCAAGGAGGAGGGAAAAGTGGAAGTGAGGAAATATAAGCTGGGGTCAAAAGACATAGTATGCTCACACATCAGAGAATCATGTACACAATTTTGTTATGTCCCTTCAAGTCGATCACAATTTATGCTGACCCTATAAATCAGCGACCCCCAATAGCATCTGTCATGAACCACCCTGTTCAGATCTTCAGGTTTGTTCAGATCTTCAGTTTAGATCTGTGGCTTTCTTTATAGAATCATTCCATCTCTTGTTTGGCCTTCCTTTTTTCTATTCTCTTCTGTTTTTCCCAGCATTATTGTCTTTTTTATTGAATCATGTCTTCTCATTATGTGTCCAAAGTATGATAACCTCAGTTTCATCATTTTAGCTTCTAGTGATAGTTCTGATTTCATTTGTTCTAACGCCCAATTATTTGTCTTTTTCGCAGTCTAGGGTATGTGCAAAGCTCTCCTCCAACACCACATTTCAAGTGAGATTATTTTTCTCTTATCCGCTTTTTTCACTGTCCAGCTTTCACATCCATACATAGAGATTGGAAATACCATGGTCTGAATGATCCTGACTTTAGTGTTCAGTGATACATCACATTGTGAGTTTCTCCACCCACATTCTACATTATTGACTGCTGCTGGTAGGAGTCAAAAACCTTATGACACCATGATATCATGCCATGAAATGACTGCTAGTAGACATTATGGGGGAGAGGGGGAAATTTCAATATGGAAGTGCCTCTTTTGGCAGCATTCTTGTGTTCTATGACAGCTCAAAAATAATAACAGAACTGAGCTCAACAACTTCCCAGATTGCTTTGCAATGCATACAATTTGTAGCCAGATTCAATACATTCTTATCCTCTGTGTCCAATGACACTAATTCTCATGTTTGTGTGAATAATATTACAGCTTTAATTGTTCTGGGGCTGTGGTAGAACAGACAAAACCTGTCCTTGCTCCAAGTAGTCTTTAAGTCAAACTAAATTACATTCAATGTGCACTTGTGATTTTTTTAAAAGGGGCATTGGAGAAGGGTGATACGAATTAGGGCCATAGTGGGTTTTGAGACTGATATAAACCCTTTTCTTCTTGCTTTGATTTTGACACACATACCCTATACAAAAGTTGGTATTTTCACCAGGAGATAAGTTGCTACTGGCACCAATTTTGTGTGTGTGTGTTTAATACTATAGTGTAGGAGAAAAGTGATTTAACCCCCCATATCTGGTCCTGATCACCCCTCCATTTTAAACCAAGATGCAACAGCAAGCCATGCATTTCACATAATATGCTATTTGGCAGTTTCTGTTTTCACCTGCTTAACCATAAGTGAGTTCCCATATCTTGGCTGCATAAGTCCAAACCTTCTTCCCCAAACACTTGAAAGCAGTAAGGAAATTGGTAAATGAAAATAAAATGGGCTGAGGGAAAACTCTCTCCGATAGAATGAGTTCTCTGCTGTTGACACACGATGGGAATTTTGTTAGGCTGGGGAATCCTGGACCAGGGAGCTGAAGCAGTTTTGTTCATACGTTGATTGGAATTTACCAGCCAAATCTTCAACTGCAGTCTCCTTGTACTTTTAATTGATCAATTTATCACACTGCCTTTTCTATTTATTTTCTTTGTGATACATCATAGACCATATAATTTGGGAAAGGAAATTGTAAGAGATAATTTACACATTTCCAGAACTTTCTCCAAAAGCAATTTCAAAGACTGGTTTAAAAGCCCTAGATTTCAATAGAAAAAAGAATGAAGTTGTTTCTTGTACAAGTAAATGGAGCTTTGTTCCACCTACCTTTGAGCATACAAGTTTCCTTAAGTGTACATAAACCATTAACTTAGTTACTCTGAATTCTCAATGCTTTACACACAAAAAACTTCGTCAGAAATAACAAAACTGTCAACTGTGAGCTTTGGTCCTAACATTTCAAAGTGGGCAGTAAAAAACTTTTAGAAAACAAAAGGCACAAAAGAAAAAAAAAAGAAATGGACAACTGAAACCTCTGATGAACAAGAAAGTGAATTCCAAAAGGGGGAAAAATCCATACTTTTATTTACCCTTTTATATCCTGCATTCTATATTCTTTTATGAACATTTATCTAATCATCGGTATATTAATATAATTATTCTGGAAATTACTAAATAGTAAAATTGAAATTATTATGAATTTATCAAAATATGTATCCTATTACTGAACCCCCCAGCCAACCAGTAGTATGCAGAAATTAATTATTGTATTTATAGCCTACCATCCCGTTACAGAGATCTATGCATGACAAGAAACATTACTTATAGCCTAGAACCCCAAACCAAAGACCAGTGCATGATCAGGCCTAGTTTTCACATGCAAGAGAATTAGATGGTAGAATCTTAAAGTCTGGATGACTGTTAAGAATGTTTACCCATGCAAAGAATCTCCTTTATATACAAAACTAGCACATCAAGGAGAAAGATTGTAGTTTAGCCCACCTTGTGTACACTAATCTACAAATACCTTTTTTTTAATGTAGCAGAGCAGTCTGAAGTGATCCATTCCATTCTAAGATCTCATGATTCTACGACCTCATTCTGTTACATATGTAGAACTCAGATCTGGCAAAGTTCTGTGTGCACATTAACATGCCACACCCAGAGCAGAGTATCACCTCAAGTTAAAACATTTTTAAGCCACTTTAGAGCAACTGCTGAGCTCAATTTTAGGGTTCTATTTCTCAAAATTTCAGGAACTAACATGTTGCATTTTACTTCAGAACAAGAGGCTGACATACTTAATCCTGCTGCCACTCTGCCCACAACAGCAGCAACCCTTGCAGCCACTTAGGGATGGGCTCATGGAGGGGTACTCAGGAGCTAGGCTTAAGTATAGTTCCTAGATTTCTTTCCCATTCCCTCTCAGTATTCTCCTTATACCTTTGCTTATAATTTTCCTTTACTTTGACTCATCCAGAATCCAAAGCAATGGGAGAGGATGAATGTGATGCAGCAGAGATAAAGTGGGAACAGCTTAGCTAAGGATCGTGTAAAAGCTTTCTAATTGTTTGCTGCAGATATTCATCTTTCTCCAGGGGCATCACTAGGGAGATGCAGGGGGTGAGGATTGCACCGGGTGACACCATGAGAGGGGGTGACACCCAGAGCCGCCCCCCTAGGCACTAACGCTGCGGCCGAGCTCGATCTCCCATGGGGCGGGGCCTCGAGCCGCGTTGCAGCCTGTTACCAGGCAGGCTAGGCTAGAGGCTGCTGTACCACCACCACCACTACACCAGGGGTGACTGTCTTGCGCGCCATTGGGTGGCTGGGGCAGCCGCCACCCTCTCACCATATGTAAGGCCGGAGAGGGGCTTGTGGAAGCAGAGAGAGAGAAAGAGCGAGCGAGAGAAAAACATCTTTGCATTTGAGGACCTTTTCTAGTTCTTTCATAGCTGCCCTCCCCAGTCCTAGCCTTCTTCTGATTTCTTGACTGTGCCAAGGTATTGATAATCCTTGACAAGTTCAATGTCCTTGTTGTCAACTTTAAAGTTACATAAATCTTGTTATTACTTTAGTCTTCTTGACTTTCAGCTGTAGTCCTGCTTTTGTGCTTTCCTCTTTAACTTTCGTCAGTATTCGTTTCAAATCATTACTAGTTTCTGCTAATAGTATGGTATCGTCTGCATATCTAAAATTATTGATATTTCTCCCTCCAATTTTCACACCTCCTTCATCTTGGTCCAATCCCGCTTTCCGTATGATATGTTCTTCATATAGATTAAACAAGTAGGGTGATAAAATACACCCTTGTCTCACACCCTTTCCAATGGGGAACCAATCAGTTTCTCCATATTCTGTCCTTACAGTAGCCTCTTGTCCAGAGTATAGGTTGCGCATCAGGACAATCAGATGCTGTGGCACCCCCATTTCTTTTAAAGCATTCCATAGTTTTTCATGATCTACACAGTCAAAGGCTTTGCTGTAATTTATAAAGCACAGGGTGATTTCCTTCAGAAATTCCTTGGTCCGTTCCATTATCCAACATATGTTTGCAATATGATCTCTGGTACCTCTTCCCTTTCTAAAATGTCTGGCATTTCTCACTCCATATATGGTGAGAGCTTTTGTTGTAGAATATTGAGCTTTACTTTACTTGCATGGGATATTAAGGCAATAGTTCGATAATTACTGCATTCCCTGGGATCCCCTTTCTTTGGAATTGGGATGTATATGGAACTCTTCCAGTGATATATGGGAATTACGATTTACGAGTAACATTAGTACAAAGAACATTACTAAGGATTCTGTATGGTCTGGTACGGGAGGAGATCCATGGGGGTGACACCATGAGTTACCGCACCGGGTGACACCAACCCTAGTGACGCCACTGTCTTTCTCAGCACATTGTATAGTTAAGACAATTGTCAATATTCAATTTTCATTCATAATCATTCATAATTTCCTTTTTCACATTGTACAGTCAAGATTCTTCAATGCACAGTGGCCATGTTTCGATGACATGGTATAAACCAGCCTTCCCTAATGTGATGCTCTCCAAGTATTTTGAATTACAACTCCCATCAGCCTCAGCCAGTGTTATTTTAAAGCTTTTTTTAAACAATGTATTTAAATATGTTTTGTTTTAATATGTTTTTAAAGATGTTTTGTAGTAATATATTTTAAAGTCTGTTTTTAAGATGTTCTAGAGTGTTTTTAGTGCTTTTGTTTGCTGCCCTGGGCTCCTACTGGAAGGACTGGATAGAAATCTAATAAATAAATTTGGTTAATGATCTGTTTCTGGCTCATCTGCAGAGTACCCTGTGTGAAATTATTGGCTGCAGTAGGGAGTTTCACAGGGTAGGACTTGGTGAGAACCCTTAGCCACTCTTAAGGTGAAAGGTGGGACCTGAGACGCCTTGTAAGTTGGTGAGGCCTATTATCAGGGTAAGGGTCACCTTTGGGACTAACTTGTAACACCCACTCAGAGATGTGAAACTCTGGGAGGGGGTGGACCAGGAAGGTCTCCTGACCACCCTATCGGGGCTGGGGCTGGGGGAAAGGGAATGGGCTTGAACCACACCCTTTCCTATGGTAAGGTGTCTTCACCCGATTGGTTATGTCCTGCATTATCAATCTGCAGATTATTATGCATAATCATTTCCTTAATTGGCTTTATCTAAATAAACATAGCCCTTGTTTTACCCACACTTCACCTTGTCATGCCACTTTATTTCCTGACTGTGGCTGCAAATGGCTATCACTAATAACGTTTTGTATCGGAATACACTTTTGCAATCCTTTGCTTGGGAGGACACCTCAAGATTTGCTTCTGAAAAGGAAAGCCAAAAACATTCATATAATTCCATCTGTCCCCATAGTTGACAGTTTATAGCAGTGAGCTTGGCTACTATTTCTGTCGATAGGAGTAAGACTCCCAGGAGGACTACTATTAGGGTTGCCACATTCCAGTTCCATAAATTGGGGCAGGCTAATTTTCATATTATCTGTTTGCTAATTATGCATATTAAATATTTTAATGGTTGCATTGTCCAGTTTTGTTTTTGTGCCTAGTAATTACCATTAAAAACTGGGGGAGGGTGTGAGAAAACTGTAAAAAAACCCGTACATTTTCAGTCTTAAATACCTATTTGAAATAGTATTTTCCACTTGGTAAGCAAATCATTTTTCCCAGAGTGGTGACAGCGGGGTTGATTGTTCCATTCCTATGGGTCTTAAGGGGGGGAAAGGTTTAATCTTCCACTGCATGTATATAGCCTCTCTGTGTGTGTTTGTATGTATTATATTACACACACATCCCTGAGTATTTGAACACTCATACTTTCCCGTCTTGGATGGATTTGAGACTGCTGGAAAGCGCAGAATTAGCCCTCCCATCGAAATGTCTTCCCATGGCTCTGCTGCCCTATTTGTCTGCTCCTGTCTCAAATGTTAGTAGGCCAGCTTTCCTGTGCGAGAAAATTGATTGCTCTGATGACTTTCAAATGCAGACCTCGCCTCGGAACGTGACTATCTCGCCTTCTCCTTGACTTCCATCTCGGCAGTTGTCTCCAAACCAGCTGCCCCTCAAGGTCACTTCATGGAATGTGGCGGGCTGGCATAATAAACTCCCAGATATTTCCTTTAAGGAATTTTGCTTGCAATCGCAGATATTATGTTTTCAGGAAACCTGGGTTACCTCCCAGTTCTGTCCTTCTCTCCCTGGGTATGCGTCCTTTTCTCTACCTGTGGTCCCCTCAGCTAAAGGAGGAAGACTGTGGGGTGGTTTGGCCACTCTGATCTCCCTAGACTTAAATTTAACCATCTCCCAAATGTCAATTCTGGACACTAATAACATTCTGGTTGTCCAAATTGCCTGGTCAGTGAATTTCCAATTATTTTTTATAAATGCCTATGCCCCGCCCGCAAGGAGTAGACAAAAGGATATGGCATTCTGGTCAGAGTTGGACCAGACTCTCTCTCATATTTTCCAGGAAGTCTCACAACCTTTAATCCTTTTAACTGGGGATTTCAATGCAAGGCTTGGCGTGAACAATCTGGCAATGGGAAAGTAACTGGGCTTATCCCTGGAGGATCTATCCTTCTGCCCTCCTAGGTCTTCTAGGGATCAAGTAAAATCCACAGCAGGTTGTTCGCTTTTTGCCCTGATCTTTAAATATCGCCTAATTATCTGTAATGGTTCTCCTAATCATCCTTTAGCAGACTCATATACATTTTATGGGCACAGAGGGATGAGTGTCATTGATTTTATGTTCCTTTCACCGGTATTAAGTCAATACTTTGAGGCCTTCACAGTCTTAGTTTGATCTGAGAATGACCATATGCCTATTTGCTCCCTTTTCTCCATCCCATTATCCCCTTTAACTCCCAGTGGCATCCACTCCGACAATCTTTCTCCGTTTGGGGTGAGGAGGCTACGTTGGGATGGGAGGTTGCAAGACGTTATGACTGCCCATTTATATTCTCCTGCCACCTTAAGGCTGCGTGATCAACTCCTATCCTCTGTAAATCCTCTTGAGCTTTATACGATCTTACTGGAGAATATGAGGCCATTGGTGACTACCTCCCGTCCCCCCTTAAGGAAGTATTGTGGGTGGTATGATAACCAGTGTGCACAATCTAAAAAGTTGTTGACTGACGTTATAAGATCCTTAAGGAATGTAGATTCCTCAGAAAATCTCAGTCATTATATCTCCCAACGTAGGCTCTACGAGAATTTACTTTGTACTAAAAAAACAAAGGTTATACACCAACAATGGATGGATTTGGCAGCAGCACTAGCTGACCACAACCCAGCTAGTTTCTGGGCTATAATTTCAAGAGGCCTTAAAGGGGAATATTCCCCAATAGATAATCATATCACCGTGGCCTGTTGGTGTTCATATTTTGGAGACCTTTTTGCTGGTGGCATGGCCTCTCCTATGCTGGACATTCATGTCAATTCTCTCTTTATGGCCTTACAGGCATGTGAAGAGTGGGCCCCGGTGGACCCGCAAGAGCTTTTCCCATTGATCAACTCCCTTCCTTCTAAAAAAGCCCCGGGCCAGGACATGATCCCGGCTGAACTATTTAAAGCTGCCCCTGACTGGTGGGCCCCTGTTTTTACTAAGCTATTTACCTATATCAATCAGTCTGGCTCTGTCCCTAAAGGCTGGGAGAACAGTGTCGTGATCCCAATTCATAAAAAGGGCTCCAGAGATGCTACGGAAAACTTTAGACCCATTAGCCTTATCGATGTCACAGCAAAATTATATGCCAAATATTTGCTGGGGAAATTACAGTCCTGGGCTCTCGAGAATAAGGTTATTGCAGAAGAGCAAGCTGGATTCCATAGGAGTAAGTCCACCATTGATCATGCTTTTACCCTATCTCATTTAATCCAGAAGTACTCCCTTGACAAGAGAGTAATTTGTAACCTTTGTCGACTTTTCCTCGGCCTTCGATCTAATCGACAGAGAGAGGCTATGGCAGAAATTGGCATGCACAAATATTGACTGTCGTCTGCTCTGTCTCCTACGTATACTCCATACTAATACGTCCCTTAGGGTTAGAGTGGGGCCTAACGGTCTACTCTCAGATGCGGTCCCCATAAAGAGAGGAGTTTGCCAAGGGTGCCTTTTGGCCCCGCTTCTTTTCAATCTATACATCAATAATATTGTAAAGGTGTTAGCAGGCCCCGATTTCTTTCCCCCCTCGTTATTGGATTCAAAGATTTCGGTACTGCTATACGCGGACGACCTTGCCTTAATTTCCCTCACACAAATAGGCATGAGGAGACTTTTAAGAACCCTGGGTTCCTATTGCATGAAGGAGCACTTAACAATCAATTACTCTAAGACAGTTGTAGTTGTAGTTTTTGGTCGTCAACCTAAACTCCATCTATGGAAACTAAATGGCAGACTCAACAGCACCATTTTACCTATCTGCGCCTTACCTTTACTTCCACCCTTTTGTGGAATTTACATGTTGCAGCAGCTAAACTAAAAGCCACCAATTCCATTCATTCGTTGTTGTGCTTTTTTAAATTTAAGGGAGGCAGCTTGGTGCCACCTGCTCTGGAGGTGTTTCAAAGGAAAATTATTTCTATGCTACTGTATGGCGCTGAGATCTGGGGTTACGCAAAGCCTCTTTGTCTTGAGAAAGTCCAAAATGCCTTCCTTCGAAGGGTCTTGGCAGTCCCTCGTGGAACGCCGATTTCCTTCTTGAGGATTGAGACTGGCTTATATTCCTTAGTAGCCCTGGCTCATGTTGCCCTTGCCTCCTTTTGGCTAAGACTAACTGCCATGGATCCTTCCCGGCTGCCTAAAAAATGCCTCCATGAGCAACTACAAAATCCGTTGCAATCTACCTGGTTAATTAGAATTAACTCAATCCTTGCTTTTTATGGGATAAGCATTGAGTCCTCTCCCTCTTTTGTAACCCCACGAGCTAAAAGGATACAGAGGGATAGAATACTTTTTAAAGCCAAATGATGGGATTTGTATGCTTCCACCCAGTCATCCTTTTCCTGCTGGTACCCTATGTTTAAAACCACCTTTAATATGGAGCCCTATTTCTCCTTCTTAGAAGTTCCTTGTTTGAGAAGAGCGTTTACAGCTATCCACTTTCAAACAATGTCTTCTGCACTTCTTGAAGGAAGATATGCAAATATACCAATCCATCTTCAGTACTGTATATGCAATTTGGGTGAGATAGAGGATATTACTCATTACTTGCTGAGGTGTCCCCTTTATAATGATCTGCGGTCCAAGTTTTTTACTCCTATTAACCATCTTCTTGAGAACAGGCCCATTCTGGAATGAGTTTGTGTTCTCTTAGCGGGCATGGATAATTTTGTTACGAGGCAAGTGGCTAACTTTGCTTTTGCTGCGGCAAAAATCAGGATTAAGTTTCAAAAACAGGTCAGGTCTTCAGATAAATCTTCTCTGGTCTGACCTGGGCCTTGTGTCCAAGGGAGTATGATGTAATTTTATTCATTGTCCTTAGTCTTAAACTGTTTCTTGTGTACTGTGTTTTTTAATTCAAAAATTTTTAATACCTGTATTCTATATTTTTACGTTTTCTACTTGGATCTTATACTTTGTACCCTATATATGACCCTGCAGTGGCCTATGGCCCTAAGCAATAAACTTGACTTGACACACATCCCTGGAAGTAGCATGATATTTGATGGGGAGATGCCTGCCAGTAATTTTGAACAAGGAAATGTATTAAAAATACATTTTAACCTTTTCTGAATTGTTGAACAGAGGCTCTTCCGACCAACACTTAAGACACATACCGAGTCACAGAGGCAATTGAGATGAAGGCTGCTTCTCCTTGCTGACTCAGCCAGAAAGGGAATAGAATCTCTGGATAAGGGGCGGAGTGGCACATGTTGATCAAGTAAGTATGTGCAGTTTTCTAAACTGCCTAGATTCTGCATAGGCAGCAGGCAGGCAGGCAGACAAAAATTCTTGATTTTTCCAGGACAACTGTGATGTCCTTCATTGGTTAAGAACAATGGAAGGTGGGAATAGGCTGATTTCACACAAAATGATTGGGCAGAAAACTACTTCCATATTTTCCCTTGTATCTCTGGATCTACGAGGGCTAGAGACATCTTTTCAAAAAAATTAAAGCTGGGAATCTGGGCCACCTAATGGGCTAAGTGGGCAACAGGTTGTATGGCTACATTTTGGGTAAAACCCAGCTAACCGGGCAATATGGCAACTCTAGCTCTTGTAGAAGAAGGTCAGGAGTCCCGGATTACTATTATTATTTTATTAATTGAATTCCATATAAGTATAAAAGCACTTTACAATCATGCAATAAAAACCAACCAAGATACATTTAAAAACAATGGCAAAACCAACTCAAGAAAGGTTTTAAAAATAATACAAATAAAGGCGAGACCTACATTGTTGCTTTCTAAAACAGCCTGAAAAGTTTGTTAAAACAAAAACATATTCAATTATTTCTGGAAACTACAAAGAGTAGTAGGCTTCTACTGTTATCTCAGCATGGATGCTGTTCTACAAAAGAGAGGCAGCCACACTGAAAGCCCTGCTCTGAGTTGCTGTGGAATGGGCTCCAGATATTTTAAGGACTTCAAGGACAGAATCTTTTGCAGAACACAGTAACCTAACGGGTATGTAAGGGACAAAGTATATTAGTATCAAAACTTTGAAATTGACCTGGTAGCAGATTGGCAACCAGTATAGCCAATGCAGACCCCACAGACTAGGTATTATATGCTGGTGGTAGTTTGCCCCCATGGGCAGCCTAGTTGTTAAATTCGGCGCTAACTGCACCTGCACTCCTAGCCAGCAAGGATGTTGGGACTCCAGTGACAGAGCTGGATCTAGGAGCATTCCTCCACCCCACTATGCACCTGCTCCTTCAGGGAGACTGCAACCCCATCCAGGTCAGGAAACTACCTGATTTCGTGGACCAGGGAATCGCTCACTCACTGTCTTGCCAGGATTCCTAATGACCATTCTCAATGGCTTCATGTCAATGTTAAATATCACAGGAGACAATATAGTGTCCTGTGGCACCCTATAGCTCAAGCACCAGGGGACCAAGAAACCGTCATCCAATGTTGTCTTCTGGAACTGCTCCTGGAGATAAGATTGGAACCACTGCAGAAAAGTGCCCCCAAAATCAACTTCCTGGAGACAGTCCTGGAGGATAAATGGCTGATGGTATCACAAGCTGATGACAGATTAAGCAGAAGTAGCAGAGTTGCATTCCCCCTGTATCTCTCCCTATAAAGGTCATCCATCAGGGAGACCAAGGCCTGTTCAATCTGAAATGTAGCTCTGAACCCAGACTGGAATGGGTCTAGAGTAGGTGGATAGGAACTTGACTCTGCTGCAAAACATTACCATAATTTTACTAAGAGTAGTAGTGGTGAAATGCATGATTTTGTAGTTCACAGGCAGCATACATTTCTACGAAAACTTTTTCCATTTCTATGAAAATTCTCACCGAGATGATGTGTTTGTATTATTGCATAATTCTTTCATTTCTTGGCAATTCCCATATGTAATTATCTGTTCTTGTTCTCATTATGTTTAATATATTCTATGTTATCTTAAAGCATATTTCACCAGTCAAGTATAGTTAGCCATTGTGTGTGTGTGTGTGTGTGTGTGTGTGTGTGTGAGAGAGAGAGAGAGAGAGAGAGAGAGAGAGAGAGAGAGAGAGAGAGAGAGATACTGTGTGTGTTTGTAAAGAGCATTTAATCTTAGCTCTATGGATGATCTTTTAAATTAATTCCTTGATATTATATTAAAATATTTTATATAGTCTTTTGACCTTTTAATTGCATTAAAAAGGTTAATTAACCTATGGTTCCATGCTTCAGAATTTCTCTTTAGTAATTGTTTCTCACTCAATGAATTCTGTCACTGCTTGTTCAGACAAGAATAGCCAAGGGTCCAGTTTTCTGAGCAAAATTTTATATGTAAAGTGTTTATGTATGTTTTTATATTTTATTGTAAGCTGCCCTGATATTTTTTTAATTGAATTTGAACTAAACAAGATTTCTATGAACATAAATGTTGGTGTAATTAGAATTTACATTCTAATTATTAATAAAATATGTACACAATGATATCCAAATAAGTCATATTCAAAGCCATTTAAATCAATTGACATGTTACTTAAGTCCATTGATTTCATTGGTTCTACTAACATTGTATATCAGAAAGACAGGAAAGCATCAGAACTTAGAATTGTTCCCAGGGAGGGTAGGATTCAGTTTTTTCTATCTGGGTTTGTGGTGATCTTGTTTGAATACAGCCTATACAAACCGCCAAGTCTCACACCTGCTGTCCAAGGCTCCAAGTCAGCATGCAGTGCTGCTCATGACACCTGCCTGGTTCTTTACCACATTTTTTACCACTTAATCATACTATGCATACTTGTGTCTCAAATGGCTGTGGCATGATGCTATCTCTCATTCTCACAAAGCAAAAATATCAACATAGTGCAAAAATTGTAGTGGCACTGAAAGGTCTGGGGATTTGGATCCAAGAACCAAATCAAGACAAACTGGGTGTCATCTGAATCCACTTTCATAGTCGTAAAATATTATTTTGTTGATTAGAATTCCCATTTTGTCATTGTCTCATAATATTCTCCATCTTCTTGACATAATAACAGTGGTGGTATCATACAGAGTTTCACATTTGGGTATTTATTTAGAATATGGAGTTGCACTACAGTGGGGAGGAAATCTGATTTGAAAAAAAATAAAATAATTTAGCCACAAGAAATGAAAACACACATATGTGTGGCCTGATCCAGTAATCTGCCATGATATTATCCTTTAATCTGATCTATCATATATTTGCATTCTAGTAACATATTAATAAGAGAATTTTCTTATATTTTCAGTATGAAATGTATGACCCAACTTCACCTCTTTGAAATAAGACAGATGATCAACACAGCAATTCAATAACACAATAAACTGCTGAGAGCAGGGTGAGATAGGAGACTGAGATCCTGTTCCTTGGAGGTTTCCAGTAGTCATTTGGACAAGTGTCAGATAGGGAGGCTTTACACTGTGTAAGGAAAAAGGGAATGGCATGAGAAAACTCACTGAATTTCCCATGCACTGTGTAAGTAAAAAAGGAATTGTATGATATAATCCTTATAATCTATAAGGATTTTAATATTCAGATTTTTATTCAGGTTCAAATAAATGACATGTTTGCAAAGAAGAAATACCATGAATTCAGTGTCGAAGTCAGTGAATTCACATGAATAATCATGAAATCTGGGAATTATACCATAGTAATAACATGAAATACAACACATCTATTAAAGGATCAGAAGCATAATAGGAACTTGAAAATTAGAAAGCAAAGCTACAAGTGTGACATAATCAGATTGGTTTTAACAGGAAATGTTTACAAATAGAAAAGCATAATTAATTAATCACATCCTTCCATAAGCAAGTATTCCTAAAGTCATTAATGACTGCTTCCTACCACATTGTAGAAACTACTTCATATGGACTTGTTTTTAAAATGACTTTCAGAAAGCATTTATAGTTGCCTTAAATGTTGACTTCTAGCCATTGTAGCCTGGAAACGTTTTTCATGGGAGTCATTTTGTCCTATAACATCAGGTCATTATTTCTCAGCTTGCACATCTCCCAATAAATCATACAAGGTTGCTAGCAACTGGCAGTGATCCCAGTGTGAGGAAGGTCACCTTTCCCATGCTTCATTTAGGCAAACTTTACACTGATGTGACAGGGGTTTTGATTGGGAAATAAATAAGACCCAAATCCTGAACTACCATTATGCATGAGGACTGAAGGATCACAATCTCAGTAACCAAGTCCTCAGTGATGCTTCATATTCATACCTGCAAAAATATTTACTTCCTTTACTTATTACTGAACCTAAAATCAAATCAAAACAAATAAAAAAATAAACTAGGGTGTGATCTTAAAACCTGAATTTTTATCCCATTTATCACATGGATATTTGTTAATGCTTCAATTTTTGTTAGTATTGTATTTTATAATTTTCTTTGTGAGTTGCCCAGAGAACTATGTCACTGGATGGCCAATATAACTCTTGTAATAATTACAATAATATGTTTAAAAATCTGTTATTTTTCAGACTATATCATTCTTTTAATCAGTTCATTCATATTCCTAAATTAGGTTACAAAGGAGTAGTTATCTTACAAACTGCAAGTCAGTTAGCTTGCAATGGAACTGAGCTGTGTTACAAAGTAAAATTTTTCTTCCCCTAGAGCACAGTCAGCCTTTGGACAACATACTTGTCAAGACCATTAAGTAATTTTCTCTCTCTTTCAAATAGTGCACATAGTGGGCATGATGGGTGGGGTTGGGGCATAAGATATACTAGGTATTTATCTAACAATTCATCTGATGTTCTGCATTCAGTGGAAAAATTCAATAAAACGAATAGAAAGTGTTCAGATGATCTTAGTGAATGGAGAATTGACCAGAACAATGGCAAAAATATGTTTTTAGGAGTGAGTAAGATCTAGAAATTAGATGCATTTCAAAAGCAAGGAAGCTAGTAGGTCTGCCAATAAACCTTAAACTGAAAATGCCATTCCCACTATATGTGGGGGTGCCTTTGCCTTCACTCCCCAACACAAGGAAGACTCAGGTGGTTTAACCCGAAGGAGGAGGGAGGTCACATGGGGCCTTCGAGTCAATGCAGCTGGGGTGGGGAGATCGCCTTTTAAGCAGACCCTGCCCTCAGCTCTTCCTCTTCTGCCTTTCCTGCAGAGAGGACAGATGGTGTTGGTGTGCAGTGGGAACAGGTCAACATGGCTGTCAGGGCCTGTTCAAGCCTTGATGCAGTGGAGGAATCCCTTTGGCCTTCCGCAGCCTCTCCTGTGCAGCAGTAGCGGCGGGTTTGTTGCCTGCTCAAGCAGGTGGCTCTGGCTTTTACCTGCCTTTCCTTCTGCATCTGGGCACAGTTCACGGGGAAGTGGGGGGTAGAGGTGGCTGTTTCGGCTGCATTGGGGGGTATTTTAGCCTGCCACATGCATGTGAGCTCTGGGCTTCTGGAAGGCAGCCTGCTGGGCCAAGGGGCCTGCAGCCTTGTTGTGGTTGGGGCCCAGCGTAGGGTTGCCATATTCCAGTTCCACAAATCCAGGCAACCTAATTTGCATTTTATATTATGTAAATTAAGTATATTAATGGTTGCATTATCCAGTTGTTTTGTTTTTGTGCCTAATAATTACCACCAAAAACTGGGGGCGGATATGAGGAATCTTTTTTTAAAAAAAACCCTTACATTTTCAGCCTTAAATGCCTAGACTTTAGTTTCCAATACTATGGAATATTTATTTATTAAGATAATTTGTATCCTTCCCTTCCATTGTTAAAAACAAGTCAAAATTCAGATAATAATCTTAGAAATATTATAAGATAAGTTCTAGATCTAAATCCATTGTGCTACTGGTCCAATTTTGTAAATAATATTTTGCTGCTGATTTTGTTCCTTATAGTTCTTTAACATCTGTTGTAGCTTACTAATTCTGTATTGCAATACAATGATGTTGGTCTGTACAGAAGACTGTAAAATATATGAAATATCTCTCACTGACTTGTGAAACTTTACACTGAACATCTATGCTAAATGAGGCAGAGTAAGGCAGAATAGCCTTAACTGGGACCAATAACAATATATTCCAGAGCTACGGGAAATTCTGATCATATCCTCAGTATGAAGTAGTGAAAGAAAATGAACAAAATCTATTTGAATTACTCCACATCTCTCTCTTTTTAAAAAAAATATATACATAGAAAATCTAACAAAACATTAAAAAATAATTAAGGTTGCAATCCAATACACACTTACTTGGGAGTAAATCTCACTGAACCCAATGGAGCTTACTTGAGTAGACATGTATTGGATTGCACTGTAAATGATACAAGTTTACTAGTCTCAAAAAGCACATCAAAAGTACATTTAAAAGTATATCTAAAGAGACAACCTGATCATATATTCTACTAAAGTAATCAACACATTATGTTTCTCTAAAAAGATATATTTTGTCCCTCTACAGTTAATATTTACTTATCTTTTTAGCTCCGTTTAAAATATCTATAGGATAACACAGGGGCAGAATGACTATAATATGTGATCAACACAGTTTGTAGCAGTGTACTACACAGCAGGAGAATGTTGTTATAAACTACGAATCAAAGTCTGTATAGAACATTGGTGTGATATTAAAGTTACCCAAGACAAAAGGTTTTAAATATTTTACAGAAATTGTGAAAGGATTTTAGACTTGATTCTGTTGTAGACTAGAGAAGTTATTAGCAGGACCTCCTCTATGACTAAAGTATGCTCACACTGATCCCTGTGGGTTGAACATTGCCTGGGATGCAGGAGCCGCCAGTCTTCCCCCCCAAGGGCCTGCAGCACAACTCAGCTCACGTGCAAGAAACACCATCCCCTGGACTCACCATAGCAACATGACCAAGCAAAGGGCAGCTGCAGTAACAACAAAAAATCATTTGCAGGCTTTTAGCCAATCAGAAGTCAGGGATGTGATTGACAAGGAATTACAGAGCCAAAAACTGATAGAGTCAAATTGAATTACTGCTTTCAAGTCGATTCTAACTTATGGCGACCCAGGGTTTTCATGGTATGTGGTATTCAGAGGGGGTTTACCATTGCCTCCTTCTGAGGCTGAGAGGCATTAACTGGCCCAAGGCTCAGAAAATATGCTTTTTCCTGCTTTTCTGAACATCTCACAGATTGAATAAGTAAGCTTTTAGTCTTTTTCTCTCTTGTGTGTAGGAGTCAGACAGGTTTAAATTTTGAAGAGAGCAGTGTTTTGCAAACTTCCCAATATGAAGCTTTAATCCAGTACTTGCTTTTCCAGAGTAAACATGCCCAGAGTAAACTCCATTGAATTCAATAAGACTTCCTTTTGAGTAGACATGGTTAGGATTGCACTGTAAATTGATGGGACTTTTGAGTGAACATAGCAAAGAATTGTGTTTGTGTTGTATATCTTTCTCTCCCCCTCTGATCCTATTTTTTAAGCAATTAAGCAGGGCTTACTTAGATATCACTGCTTTTATTATGTGGGAAACTAATACTAATTTTATTTTATTTTTAATGTTCTGCAATGATCAACTGGTTTTGACAATAAACTATTATATGGGGTGTATGTATTTTTACATCTCCAATGTGTGTGTGTATATCGTAGGGTTGCAAGTCTGGAAACCAAGGCAGCTCACAATAAGAAATAAATTCCTTTAAAATCCTATAACCATAAAAAGAAGTATAAACAGTTGCAAAGCAGCTTAAAGTGGCAAGATTCTGAATTTTGGTTTGCGTGAATGAAGTTGCTTATCACTTGAGGTTGCATTTCTGTCCCTGTTTGAGTAAGCCCCACTGAATACATTGGGACTTGCTTCTGAATAAATAAATGTAGGATTGCACTATAAATATATTTACAGGTTGTGTAAATAATAAACGTATTTAATAGTTATGCTTATATAAATATTTATTTGGTTTTTGGTTAGGAATCCTGACTGGCTGTGGGATGCTTAGTCTTCTGCCTTACCCATAGGAATCTTGTTGTGGTTGGTATGGTATTGCATTTAAGAAATCATCACTTTCTTTTTTATTTGCATTTCATTTACCTTTATCCTCATTTTCATCCATAGAAGCAACAACAGTGGTTCCATGCACTCTGCTTAACCTTCTTAAACCCACTGATGATGCACCTTATTGTTTGTTTCTGGCCCAATAGTGGTAAAAGAGAATTCACTTACTGGGCAGTGTGGCTACAATTGTTGTTGTTCCCAAGCTGTTGCCTATGAACCAAATCATGTGTGCTTTCTCTCTGTCAATTATATTCACTGGAATTGCGTTGGCTGATGAGTGAGTTTATAGCAGCCCACAGGGGAGACAGAAAAGTGTAGAGAAGCTTCTTACTCATTACTCAGACCTCTTTCTGAAGTTAACGGTCAAATCTGTAAAGAAATTTGGATGTTAAAAAGTAAGGGCAGGGTATTCTAGGCAGGGGGTTGCCAACCCTACCTGGATATGGATATCTTTGCAGAGGATCCCTAGTCAAGACAACACAATCCAAACTATATCTACTGAGAAGTAAGTCCTGTTGAGTACTATGGGGCTTAGTCCCTTAGTAAGTGTGTTTAGAATTGCAGCTCTTCGGGGGCATCCATCTTTACTCCTGAGCGTTCCCATCTAACATCTCCACAACACTAGGCTCCTTTCTTCCTTTCTTCCTACAGTGGCCTTCTGGTGACTGGCCTGGTCTGGCCTGAGGGCACTTGAATCCTTTTTGCCAGACGTGAATTGGCTAGATTAAATGTTCCCTACCCAGGCTCCATCTTTTAGCTAAGATTTCTATCTTAATTTCCAATCAGATAAATGTTTTTGTATGAATTCTATGCGCCAAGCAACTGTGGTTGATGCTTAATGTATCATGCTTAATGACATCACTTGGACCCACCCTGTGACATCAGTTGGACCCACCCCGTGATGTCTCCTGGACCTGCCCGATGATGTCATTTGGGCACACCCCCAAAATCTCAGGGTTTGGGATGCTTCTGACCTGGCAACCCTAATCCCCCCACTTTTACCCACTGTCATTGAGGCTGTGTTTGGGGTTGTTGTTAAGGGAATTCAGGCCTACAGGTTTTCAGGGATCTGACTCTAATTAATCTATACCTTTCCTGGTATATTGTTGCATTGATCAGCTTTATCATGCCTTCAAAGAACGCACAGCAAAAGAAAGAGGTCAAGGTGGTTAAGCAACCTGTTGGGTGCTCAGTCACTCCCACCCCATTTTTGGATGAAGATGAGGATTTGGGTATGCTCCATCCTGTGGTCTCAGAGGCACTGAGGCACTTTAGAAGGGTCGGCTGGCCCTGCCTGATCCTGAAGCAGGGCCGAGTAATAGACCTCCACCTAAAAAATCGGCCAGGACAGTTTCTAAGACTAACCTTATCTCTGATTTTGTTGCTAGGGTAGGATGGCTAGAAGAGGGAGCAATGTGCACATCTTCAGTAGGGTACGTAACTCCAGTTATCTCTAGTGGAGCCTGTGGTGGACCCACCTGTCAGTCTCCCAGTACTTTCACCCTCTGGGGGCATGGTGTCACCCCTTCTTGCAATTGCTATGGCACCCATTGTGGATCCATCAGCATCTGCTGTGGTGGCTGCTTTGTTAGCGCTTCCAGGTGAGTCTAAGGTCACACATATGACACCTGCATCAGCTTATTCGGTGGTGACTCTGCCTGTGTAGGCTGTAGGTTCTCCCTCACAACAATTGGTATACATCGGTGGGATTTTGCTACCTTCACAGCCTCCGCTCACGTGCCCATCTGTAGTTGTAGCCCTGTTGCAGCCAGCATTGACGACAGTTGGACAAACCACACAGTTCCTGCCTTTGCCTTCTGGTGTGTATCCTCAAGGGGAGTCATCTCTCCCTTTGGGTGACCACCTTACACAGACCACTAAGGAAAAGATATGGCGCGGTGAGTACTTGGACATTTTCACACTGCTCTTTCGGGAGTCAGAGGAAGAGCCCAAGGTTGGAAAAGAGGTGAAATATAAGGCCGTGGCTAAGAAGAAGAAGGTGGACCACATTTGGCCTAACTGGCTTAACACATATACTGTATACATGGCTGTAATGACCCAAGCTTATCCGTCCAGGGCTTTGTCAATGATAAAGTACCAGGACATTATTCATAGGGCCTTCTGTGATTTCTCGGGTACTGCATGGTTGCAGTATGATGAGAACTTTCGGCAGAGAGCAGCACTAGACTCAACTATGCGCTGGGAATTGAACACCAGGGTATGTGGCTGCACTGGATGATACCGGCCAGGCCAGCGACAGGTGACAGAGCTGACAGTGGGCATCTTCTAGTTTGGGCTCAAGGAGCGGCCTCTGGCTTAAGTCAAGGGCCTCAGTGGGTTCAATCCCAGCACGTCTGCTCAGCCAAAACAGTTCAGGTTGATACACGCATAAAACCTTGTCAGTTTAAACACACTTGTGGCACCTGTGGAAGAACCCATCCCAGCCACTCATGTGCCAAGTCTCAACAATAGCAGAATCCCAAGAGAGGGTCTTCTGCAGGTGGAGGTGCGGTGCAAGGCCAGTAGCCCTATTAGGTTGGCACCCCTTTCCTGACTTCTTCAGGTTTCCCGATCTGAAAGCTGCCGACTACTCGTGGCATGAGTTTTCTGATGGCTTTCGGATTCCATATTCAGGACCCAGATCATTCATTTTGTGCCCTATCCAGGCCTCTGTGCGTGTACTGGCATCTCTTGTTTTGGCAAAACTTGCCAAGGAGATAGAGACCAACCAAACTTCTTGCCCTTATCCATGCCCCTCTCTCCCAGGACTCCGGGTTTCACCTTTGGGCATTGTCCCAAAGAAGCAACCAGGTGAGTACCGCCTCATCCATAACCTGTCATTCCCCGGGGGAGGATCAGTTAATGATGGCATCTCACATGAATGTGCCTCCATGTGTTATCCATCTTTTGATGAGGCAGTCAGGGTAGTTCATAGGGGTGGGCATGGTGCTCTCTTGGCCATTTGGCAGTGCACCTGTTGGCTGTGGACATCCTTGGGTCCACGCACTTCCTGATTACAAGCTACTAGGACCCTCTCCTGGGTCCTATTCATTATCTTTGACTTCTTCATCATCATCACTCCAGGACCCACGGGGCTCATGATAGCTGTTAACTATGATGGCTCTACTCTGCTTGCACAGTTGGAGGCAGTATGTTTCCAAATACCAGTTGCTGGAAACCACAGGAGGGAAGAATGCTCTTGTACTCAGGTCCTGTTTCCCATGGGCAACTGCTTGGCCACTGTGAGAACAGAATGCTAGACCAGATGGGCCATTGGCCTGATCCAGCAGGCTCTTCTTATGTTCTTATACATGTCTACTCACAAGTAAACTCCACTGTGTTTAGTGGGACTGGAAATAAAAGAATAAAGTAAGGATAAAGAGGCACAACAGAGGTTTGTAAAGTTATAAATGGCACAGAAAGAGTCACCACAAGAAACTTTTCTTCCTTTCCTGATTATACTAGGAGTTGGGATCACCCAATGAAATTAACTAGCAATAAGTTCAAGACATACAACAGAAAACACTTCATACAATGCATAATTATTCATTAACTAAAAAAAAAATCACCACCGGACAATGTGATGATAGCCACTAGCTTAGAAGGCTTTACAAATTCATGGAGGGCCGTGACCACTAGCACACCTATTATACCTAAATGAAACATGGAGTTCAGAGGCATGATTGATATGTTCAGAATAAACAGGGGATGGCCATCACCCACAATATTCAAACCCTGCTGCTGTGCTCCTAGTGGTATGCTGCATCTAGTATTGATAAACTTTATAATGCTCAGGAGGATGGCAAAGTTTCAGAGTTTTCAGGCGATGTGTTGACTAAGAAGTAGTGCTCCCACCCTGTCCAGATAAAGACATTACTTGGATCATTTTCCTGCATATGTGTATATGCAAAACACTATTATAATAATTATTATTTTATTATTTATTCATCTTCTATAACATGCCTGTTTACAAGATTATATGCAAGATTATATGTTTACACAATATATGCAAAAACTATGTCATGCATAATCATGATCACCCACTTTAAATCAATAAATACAGAAAATAAAGAAATCTAACCAGTTTAAATACAGTATTATTAAAAGAGTTAGAGTACTTGAGGTTTGCTGAATATAAAATTTACAAGTCGAAAGCTGCCAGGAAAGGTTTGTAGGCATAACTAAAATTCTAAAAAAATGATGACAACCACTTATTAAATGCATTCAGGTGCTTCACCCATTTTGAAAGAGAGTGCTTTCTCATAGCATTTGTTTATAATGAATCTTTTCCGGCAAATTTCACAGAGTTTATGGTTCACATATTTTGTAGTGAATTAACACGTACTTTTAGTATTTATGAAAGCTGATGCCTAATTGTTTCTGAAGAGTCTACCTAGGGAAAATATTTTATTAAAAAAGTAAAAATAATTTTTGGTCTTTTTTCTTTTCTTTTCTAGGTAGAACTGGATTATTTGAGCAGTCAGAGAAAGCAGCATTAATGTATTGATTGCTTTATAGTCTTTATTACAGGCACATTTTCCTATTATCTATTTGTGCAGAACTTAACATTGCATACAATATAAGGATAGTTGAACTGTTCATTGCCAACCCAAGTTACTTGCACATGTATTCACTCTAAGTCTGTTCCATCCTGTTTCCTCACTTAATCTGCATATTTTAAAATATATTTTCTCTCAGAATTTCTAAACATATTTTGATATGCCTTTTGAGTCAGGAACTTTGTTGGAACATTCAGGAATTTCAAAAGCTAAAAGACAATTAGATGCTAGTCTTAATATGAACAAAATATGACTCTATATAAAAATACTCTGGGTTATTACTTTTTAAAAATAAAGTGACATTGACAGCAAACACTGTAAGGTGGTCATCAATGTTAGTAATGCATCCAAAATTTTGGATCGGTGGAGGAGCTTATAATGAGCTTTTGGTTCCCCCCCCCGTTCTTTATGCATACAGGGCAAAACTCTACAGAAGTTCACGCCTAGCTTGTAATGGCCTTTTTACCAGCCAGCCTGCCAGCTCTGCTGTTTTGCCCAAGAAAATGAACCCTTGTAATGGAGAGGAGTAATGGTAATGAAGAGAGATGGCTAGCAATAATCGATACCTTATACCAGTGATGCAGAATCTCTGGCCCATGGGCTTAATTAGGCCCAGCAGACCTCCCCATCTAGCCCTTAAACTATGGCCACCTATGGCATCAGCAGAGCTGAAGATTGGAAGATTACCTTTAAAAAGGAACAAATAACAATTACTGTTATATGGTCCCCAAAAGGAATGAATTACTATTGCCTTTACAATTGTTCTGAAAGGAATTGATTACTTTACCGTTACTCAGAAGTAATCAATAAAATTAGAGTTAAATAACTTTAAAAAACCTAGAGTACCTACAAGATGCTGGCCTTGGCTGCACACCTAAGTAGCCTAAAACAATGTCAAAATAAACACACACAGAGAGATAGCAGAATAATTCTTTTTATCCATAAGATAACAGTGGTGGTCTCTCCACTGGTAAGGGAGGTGGGGAGGGAGGCAGAGACTACTGCTCTGATTCTGGTGTGTGTCAAACCAAGTACAATCCCACACACACACCTCAACCAGCAAGCGTCATCTCTCTCACTCAACCATAGGCTCTCCAGGTTTCCAGTTTTTGCCTGGATAATCCAGATTTTGGGGGTCCTCTCCAGGTCTCCAGGTGAGTCCCCTTAATCTCCAGAGTCTTAGGTTTCTTTTTTTTTTTAATTTCTGTGTGATCTGGTTCAAGAGATATACACCAAAATGTCAGCTGCCGTCCCTCCAACTTCTGTTTGAAGCTGGCTGCTCTAATCCCCGCCCTTTCAGGTTTTAGCCAATAAGTGAAGTCGGGGTTGTGATTGACAAGAGATTTGCTGACCACGCAACATCCAGAACCCATTGCAAACCTTGAAAAGTTTCCTTTTCCTGATTGTCTGAGTGAGTGTATAATATGTTATAATTTTCTAATTATAAGCAGTCAAAAAAGTTTAAATTTTCCTGGGCTGTTGAAGAGGGCAGTTTACTTGTCTAATTCATAGCCTGTTTTGAAAACCTTCCAAATATGAAATTTTAATCCATTACCCACTTTTCTAGGAGTACAGCTGTAATGCTAGTCCCACATACCAGGGAGTAAACCCCATTGAATTCAGTAGGACTTACTTTTGAGTAGATATGGTTAAGACTGTGCTGTAAATCAATGGGACTTTTGAGTGAACCTAGCAAAGGATTGTGTTGTAAATCTTTCTTCCCCTCTCCAATCCTTTTTTTAAAGCAACTAGGCAGGGCTTACGTAGAATTATTATTAGAATTAGAAATTATTACCTGCCCTTCATCCAAAGGTCAATGATTTTATTTGTTAGGAAACTAATACTGACTTTAAAAAAAAAATTCAGCAATGACCAACTGGTTTTGACAACAAACTATTATATAGGGTGTATGTATTTTTACATCTCCACTGTGTGTATATGGACTTTTTCCAACAACTCTGTGAGGTAGGGTAGGAAACCAAGGCAGCTTACAACAAGAAATAAATCCATTTCAAATCCAATAACCATAAAACTTTTGCAAAACAGCTTAAAGTGACATGATTCTGAATTTTGGGTTGGGTGAGTGAAGGTCATTATCATTTGAGGTTGCAGTCCTGTGCACGGTTTCTTGTTTGAATACATTGAATACACTGGAACTGGCTTCTAAGGAAACATGCATACAGAGAAGGTGAGTAACCCATGGTCACCAAGTAAACTTTGTAGCTGATTTCCATTTAAAGAAATAATTAAAATGATTTATAAGCAGGCAAAGTTTATGAAGTAATGCAGATCCACATAATACATTTAAAGCACATCTAACTCTTATTTAAAGGACATGATTTCCCCCAAAGAATCCTGGGAAGTATAATTTACCCCTCACAGTCATAGCTGCCACCATCTTTAACAAACTACAGTTCCCATGATTCTGTGGTGGGATTCATGTGCTTCAAATGTGTGTTGAATCTGCTTTAAATGAATGGTGTGGCATTGCCCTAAGTATGTTGTGCATTCATTAGTGAATTGAAAAGAGTAAAGATAATTTTTAAACGGGAAGGGCTGCAGCTCAGTGGTATTTGCATGCAAAGTTCCAAAATCCAATCTCTAGAAAAGATTGTTGTCTGGAATCCGGGAGAGCCAATGCTAGTCCATGTCATCAGTACTGAGCTAGACGGTTCCAAATGGCATGAGACGGTGTAAGGCAGATTATCTTGTTCTTAAAAGAGGAAAGAGACCCAAGGAGCACTGTGACTAGGAAATTTATTTATGTATTTTATTTACATTTTAATACTGCTTTATTGTAAAAAACCTCAAAGTGGCTTACAGAAGGAATTAAAACAATAAAATTAGTGGCAAAAACAGTTAAAACAGGTATTTAAAAATATTCAAAATAATAAACCCAATGATGAGTTAAAAACAGATAAAAAGCATAATAGTGTTTACCTGCCTGGTTAGGTGTGTCTAAACAAAAAACGTTTTTATCAGGTGTTGAAAAGAATACAATGAAGGCAGCTGCCTAATGTCAATAAGCAGAGAGTTCCAAAGTATAGGTGCTGCCACACTGAAGGACAGATTTCTTATAAGAGCAGAACAAGTACTATGTTGCACCCATAATATGGAAAATCACACCTTGAACTTGGCCGGTAGCAAACTGACAACCAATGCAGATTTTAGAGCAGAGGTATTATGTGCTGACAGGGTCTCACTCACGTCAGCAATTGTGCCACAGCATTCTGTACTAACTGGAGCCTGAGGGTCAAGCTGTGTTACATGGAGATTTCTGTGACCTTGGCTGCCTGGCTTTTTTAGTTTTGGTGTTTGGTTAGGAAACCTGACTGGTTGCGGGATGCTGAGTTTTCTGCCTTGCAGAAATCTTGTTGTGGGTGGTATGGTATTGCATTTAGGGAATTATCACTGTCTTTTCTTTTTCTGTTTGGATTGCATTTACCCTTAACCTCACTCCCTTACATCCATAGAAGCAACAACAGTGGTTCCATGTGGTCAGCTCAACCCTCTTATACCCACTGATGATGCACCTTGTTGTTTGCATGATGGTTTGGTTGTTGCCCAATAGTGGTAAAAGAGAATTCACCAGAGCTTGGAAAAGTTAATTTTTTGAACTACAGCTCCCAGCAGCCCCAGCCGGTATGGCCACTGGATTGGGCTGATGGGAGTTCAAAAAAGTAACTTTTCCAAGCTCTGAAATTCACATACTGGGAAGTGTGGCTTCAATTGCTGTTGTTTCCAAGTTACTGTCTGTGAAGGTAGACCAATCCATGTGTGTTTTCTCTCTGTCAATTATTACTCATTGGGATTGGGTTTGCTGTCAAAGTAAGTTTATAGCAGCCTACAGGATAGGCAAGAAAGGGTAGATAATCTTCTTAACCTTTATTCATTTCCCAAACCTCTCTCTGCAGTAAAACGTCAAGTCTTTAAAGAGCTTTGGAGCAGCCATGTTAAAAGGCAAGCAGGGCATACCAGGCAGGGGGTCAACCCTGCTTTGATATTGATATCACCATATGCTCAGAGGCATGTTACCAAATTCTTCCAAGCTACACAGGAAGTGGATTGGACTGTGAAAGACCAACCCAAACTGTGTTTGCAGTTTTACAAATTTGTAGGGCAGTACAACATCTCAGATAGCCAGTGTGGTATAGTGGTTAAGGTGCTGGAGTACGACCTGGCAGACCAGGGTTCGAATCCCCACACAGCCATGAAGATCACTGGGCAACCATGGGCCAGTCACTGCCTCTCAGCCTCAGAGGAGGCAATGGTAAACCACCTCTGAATACCGCTTACCATGAAAACCCTATTCATAGGGTTGCCATAAGTCAGAATCGATTTGAAGGCAGTCTAATTCCATTCACAGTATCTCACAGAGGTCAGGTCTCCTGCTCCCCTGGTGCATTCACTATAGCTGTCCAAATTCCCTGCTTTTTAAAGTTTGATAGAAATATCTGTGGGCTATAGGTGCCTTCTTAAACTGCAAAGTTTTCTGCCTATTAGTGAATTTCTCTGCTTTTTAGTCCGGGAGGTAAGAAATGGGATCCTGTGCAAGTTTGCTGAGAATGGATTGATCATTTGCATGTTTATTGAGTTCAGTGGGATCTACTCCCCTGTAATCATGCTTAGGATAGGTGAAACTGACCATAGGGAAGGGGGAGAGGAGCAGACAGGCGGGGGAGGAGGAGGATAGGTTTGATCATTTGCATGTTTATTGAGTTTATGGGATTTACTCCTGTGCAATCATGCTTAGGATAGGTAAAACTGACCATGGGGAGAGAAATCTGGAGTGGGTAGGGGAGGAGGAAGAACAAAGAAGGGAGGGGAGGAAGAAGAGAGGAGGAAATGAGAGGAGAGGGGAAGGAGGGGAAAGGCAGTTCTGATCATCTGCATGCTTATTGAGTTCATTTGGATTTACTCCTGTGCAATCATGGTTAGGATAGGGAAAACAGGCCATGGGGGAGGAGGAGTTGGAGAGGGAGGGTAGAGTAGTGGGAAGGAAGAAGGGAGAGAGGGGAGCAGAAGGAGTGGGAGTGGGAGAAGGGAATTGGAAGGGGAGGGGTGAAGGAAGGGGGAGGGGCAGGGAGGGGAGAAGGAAGGGAGAGGGGCAGGGAGGGGAGAGGAGGGGAGGAGATTGGATGGATGGGCACTGGACAAAGGGGAAGCCCCTTTCCAAAAGGAAAACATTCAGAACAGTATCATTCTTTTTCCTCCACCTTTTTAATGTACAGCAGGCACATGTAGCCTCCCACCCAAATTTAAACCAAAGCTGTCCCTGGCCACATCCACACCAGACTGTTATTTCACTTGAGGCAGTGATGGCTCCTCCCAAAGAATCCTGGTACGTGTAGTTAGTAAAGGGTGCTGTGAGTCGCTAGGAGATGCCCTGTTCCACTCACAGACCTTAACAGGCTGACTGTTAAACCACTCTGGCCACTGGAGCTCTGACAGGGGAATAGGAGTCTCTTCTCAGCATCCTTCAGAAACCACACTTCTCAGGATTCTCTGGGGGAAGCCAGGACTGTCTCAAGTGAAATTAAAATCTGGTGTGGGTGTGGCCCCCTGATTAGGGAAGCCCAGCAGCTGGGAGCCTGGCTTTTAGAACACTGACAGTTGGTTCTTACTGAGCATGCCTGACGTTATCATTGAGTTCAAGCCAAAATTTCTTAAATTAATTAAAAATCAGTCAGGCATTTCTTTTAACTTTTAAACTGCAGAGGATGAAGGTCAGAGTATGGGGCAAGGTCAGTAACAGGATTACAGGTACTCTGTGAACATGGCTGGTTTTTAATGAATTTCAACAGATTATGAGTACTCTGACAGAAAAAGGTCCAAAAGGGGTCTCTCTATTTTTCCATTTTGAGCTCTCTGACTGTTTTGTGTATCACCATGAAAATTTAGAGGGTTGCTCAGCAAGCATTTCTAAGTTCAGGACTATAAGTTTTGTAAGGTTTTGTTTTGAAATGAGCTTATGGGAAGCATCAGAATGGCCTGGGTTTATTTTCAATTTAACATTGCAGAATGCAAAAAATCCATGCTGAGTATAGTATACAACCACTCTCATGGCTGTATAATAACTGAATTCAGGTTTGAGCTGTAGCATCAGTTTTGTTGATGCAGTCTTGCAAGGGGCAGTGTCGTGCCCGGGTTGGGACTCAAGAACAGAATCACTTGATGAAAGCAAATCAGTTTTTATTAGAGTAATTTCCAGACATAGGCTTCTCTGCCTCATGAACTCTTAACATGAACCTAAACCCGCGACATGGAAGAGAGTTGATAGAACAGAGTATCAAACATTCCCTGTCCCTTATCAAAGGGGCTTTCAGGCGTGAATTCTCTCGCTCCGCCTCAAATTGCCCACATCTACGCCCCTTCCCTCCTCTTTTCTTTGGCGCCTTTTTAACTGTCTTCGGGTGCGGGGCGATGGGGGGGCGGCTACCTCCTCCCCTTCTGATTCAGAAAGGATGGTAGGGAGTGGGGGGGTTGGCCCAACACTTCAGGTGATTTCTCTCTACCCTTCTCTGCAGCCGAAGGGCCTTGGTCTCCCTCCTCCTTCCCCTGTCTGTAACTGCTTCACATTCCTAAGGGGGGAGTGCGGGGGAAATGAGTCTGTTGCCTGTTCAAGGTTTTCCCCCTCTATCTGGGAAGCCTCCTCCTCCCCTCCAGATGACTCAGCCCAACTGCCCCCCTCTCCTAGCTCATTCTCAGAAACATCAGAATCCCAACCATACATCCTGACATCATCCCCTTCTCCATGCTGTGCTCCCTCCCACCCTGTTGGTTTGGGGCGATGAGGGAATTTCTCATGAAAGTCTCTCACTAAAATGGGGGCGTGAACGTCTTCTGCTTTTTCCCAGGATCTGTCGGCTGGCCCATAATTCTTCCAATGAATTAGATATTGCAGCTGATTTCTCCTTCTCCTGGAGTCCAGGATCTGTTCCACTTCAAACTCTGTTTGTTCCCCCACCAATATCGGTGCCCCTGGAGATTCTATCGGCCTCAGCTCACTGGGGGGGGCGGCCTTCGTTAACAAGGAACGATAGAATACTGGGTGCATTTTAAAAGTCTCTGGCAACTTTAAACGAAAAGCCACTGGATTTATTTGAGCCTGGATCTCGAAGGGTCCCACTCTTCTATCCTGCAACTTCCTGCACTTACCCAGTATGTTAAAAAAGTGGGTTGACAGCCATACTTGATCGCCCACCTGGAGGGGGACCCCCTCACACTGACGTTGATCAGCAACTCTTTTGTATTCCCTTTTGGCTTCGTCTAATTGTTGTTTCAACACTTGCTGTGCTGCCTGTAATTCCTGTAGGAATTCCTCTGCCGCTGGCACAGGCCCGCCGCCTGTGCTGCTGGGAAAAGCTTTGGGATGAAATCCATAATTAGCAAAGAAGGGTGTTTGCCCAGTGCTGGTGTACACGGAGTTATTGTAGGCGAATTCTGCAACATGTAAATAGGAAATCCAGTCATTTTGCTGGTAAAATATGTAACAACGCAGGTAGCTCTCTAAAACTGCGTTAAGTTTCTCAGTTTGCCCATCAGTCTGAGGGTGGTGAGAGGAGGAGAGCCTTAGCTCCGTTTTCAACTGCTTCCAAACAGCCTTCCAAAATTTAGCTGTGAACTGGGTGCCTCGATCCGAGACGAGGCTGTCTGGCAACCCATGCAATCTGTAAATCTCTTTGATGAACACCTTTGCCGTTTCTTTGGCGTCCAAGGCACCAGAGCAAGGGAGGAAGTGGGCCATTTTAGTCAATGAATCCACGATCACCAAAATAGCAGTCACTCCTTGTGACCTTGGTAGATCGATTATAAAATCCATGGAGAGATCCTGCCACGGCCCCTTCGGAGTGGCTAGAGGTTCCAACAACCCTGCAGGCCTCCCTGTGCTTGCCTTCGCCCTTAAACACATGGCACAGGATTTTACATAGTTCTCAACATCTCTGCGCATTTGAGGCCACCAAAAATCCTTAGCTACATTTTGAATGGTTTTAAAAATGCCGAAGTGCCCAGCTGTGACATTGTCATGGCATTGACGCAATACTCTGAGTCTGAAGTCCCCTTTTGGCACATATCTGGCAGTTTTAAACCACAACAACCCATCCCTCCAGTGGAAACTTACTTCTGAGTCCGTGCTCTGCTCCATTTCCTGGATGTAATGTTGTATGTCTGGATCCCCCTGCTGGGCCCTCTTGAGCTCTTCTTCCCAGGACAGCTGACAGGCTCCTAACGTGAGTTTTTCCAGTGGGATGATGTGTTGGAGGGGGGTGTCAGCCTTTTCGTCTTTGTATTGGGGTTGTCTGGATAGGGCATCCGCCCTCTGATTTTTTGTATGGGAGTGGTACTTTATTTTGAAGTTAAACCTGGCGAAAAACTGCGACCAGCGTATCTGTCTCTGGTTCAATTTCCGAGCGGTCTGTAGGCTCTCGAGGGTCTTATGATCGGATCGTACTTCTATCTGATGTTGAGCCCCCTCCAAATATTGCCTCGTTTTCGAATGCGTCTTTGATAGCTAAAAGCTCCTTTTCTCACACAGTATAGTGTTTTTCAGCATCTTTGAGCTTTCGAGAGTAGTATGCACACGGGCGTAGTTCCTTCCCACCCCTGTCAGGCTGCAAGAGAACACCCCCCCCCGATCGCCCGGTCCGAGGTGTCAGCTTCCATGACGAAAGGCCAGGTCGGGTCAGCAAAACGTAGGATAGGTTCGGAGGCGAATTTCTCTTTCAGGTCTTCAAACGCTCTTGTTGCCTGGTCTGTCCATTGAAACTTCCCTTTTCCCCTTAAACAGTCTGTGAGGGGGGCGGTTAGTTTGGAGAAGCCCGGGATGAATTTTCTGTAGTAGATGGCGAAGCCCAAGAAACGTTGCACGTCTTTCTTGGTGGTCGGTTGTTCCCAATCCAACACACAGCTCACCTTTCCGGGATCCATCTCCACTCCCCCTGCTGAAATTCGGTATCTAAGGAAGTCCAGGGAAGACAGGTCAAAGCCACACTTTTCCAGCTTGGCATATAGGTGATTCTCTCTCAGCCTTCTCAGCACAGTTCTCACGTGTTGGTCATGCTCTGACTGGCTCCTTGAAAATATCAGGATGTCATCCAGATAACAAACCACGTACTGGTCCAAGAGGTCCCTAAACACTTTGTTCATGAACTTCTGGAACACCCCTGGACTGCCACTTAATCCGAATGGCATGACCAGGTACTCAAATTGACCGTAAGAGGTGTTGAAACTCGTCTTCCATTCATGTCCCTCCTTCATTCGGACCAAATTATATGCCCCCCGCAGATCCAACTTTGTGAAAATCGTGCCAGAACGCAGTCGATCTAATAACTCTGGAATTAGGGGCAGGGGGTAGCTGTTTGGGATGGTAATTTGGTTGAGGGCTCGATAATCATTGCAAGGTTGTAGCTCACCTCCTTTTTTCTTCACGAAGAGTAGGGGGGCTCCTGCAGGCGACTGCGAGGGACAAATAAATCCCCACTTCAAGTTCTTTTCCAAAAATTCTTTCAGAGCTACTCTCTCTTGTTCTGTGAGGGAGTAGATTTTGCATGCTGGAATGCTCGCTTCTGGCACCAAATTGATAGCGCAGTCATACAGCCGATGGGGGGGGTAAAGTCTCAGCTTCAGTTTCACTAAACACATCCTCAAAGTCCAGGTATTTCGAGGGGAGGGTCACCTCCTTGACCTCCTGCACAGCTCCTGCTAGGGCTTTTATTGCTTTCTCTGGCTGACAATTTTCGTGACAATACTGGGACATAAACCACACGACTGCTTCTCTCCAGGCTATTTTTGGGTCATGCTTTATCAACCATGGCATTCCCAGAATCACCTCAAAATTAGACAGGTCCGATACACACAAGGAAATGAACTCTTCGTGCCCCGGGATTTCTAGCTTCAAATCCTCAGTGGCTCTAGTGACCCCCCCAGACTTTAGTGGTCTGCCATCTATCATCTCCACTGATAAGGGGGCTTCTAGTTTCCGATGCGGGATGTGGTGGCGTTTGACTAGGGCAGTATTGATGAAGTTTGTAGAGGCTCTACTGTCGATCAACACTGTTGAGTTGAACTGCACTCCTGTGGAAGTTGTAATCCTAATGGGTAATACCAGAACCCCTTTTAGGGGGAGATGAGTTAACGGAGGCCCTTTGCACAGCGCTGCCCCCAGTCCTCCGGCCTGCACTAGGACTGGGTGCTTCCGTTTCCCGATGACCCTGTTCTGTCTCCTTTCAGTTCACAGTCCCTAGCTAGATGGCCTGGCTTGGAACAAATAAAGCAGAGACATTCTCTGCGACATCTGTCTCTTTCCTCCTCCGAAAGCTTCGTCCGCGCCCCTCCAGAGCCGTCCCCCATGTTGCCTGACATCTCGGGGGTCAAAGGGATTTTACTGCAGGATACTGAGGCTGAATATTTTTGCACCTCTTGTTTTCTCTCTAAACGTCTTCCTTCCAGTCGGTGATCAATTTGTAGGCACAGCTGGATTAGTCCAGACAAATCAGTCGGAGGTGCGACTCTGGCCAGCTCATCCAATATCTCAGCATTCAGTCCACTTCGGTACATAAACATCAGTGATGAGTCATTGTATCCAGTATCTTGAGGTAAGATCTTAAAGGCATTGGTATATTCCAGCACAGCTCCTTTTCCCTGCTTCAGGGCACTCAATTGCCTAGCCACCCTCTCGGCTCTTTGGGGATCCTGAAACATTTCGGTCAGGGCTTGTATAAATCCTCCATACCTGCCCAGGATGGCATCCTTTCTGATTAGATAGGGGGTGACCCACTTGGCAGCTTCCCCTTCCAATAGACTGATCACAAACGCCACTTTGGCAGCATCATTGGGGAATTCTGCATCCTTAATGTCCAGGTACATCTCACATTGGGCCATGAAAGTGGAGAGCTGGTCGCTCTGTCCCACATACTTGGGTGGTAGTCCAATTGGGATCTTGGCCACAGCGGCTGCAGGGGCTGCCTGCATTCGATCTATTGTGGATTTCAGGCTCTGATTGTCCAATTTCAAGGTTCTCACAGTTGCTAACAGGCTTTGAACGTCCGACTGTAGGTCTGCCATGCTCGACCTCAGTAGCTTCACTTCTTCCGTCTCAGAAGTGGAGTTTATCCCCCCAGCAGCTCCCTTTTCCATCTTGTCATGTTCAAGTGGCGGGAGCAAGGAGGGTTGAGTAGTTGGTTCTATCAAACTGTCGTGCCCGGGTTGGGACTCAAGAACAGAATCACTTGATGAAAGCAAATCAGTTTTTATTAGAGTAATTTCCAGACATAGGCTTCTCCGCCTCATGAACTCTTAACATGAACCAAAACCTGCAACATGGAAGAGAGTTGATAGAACAGAGTATCAAACATTCCCTGTCCCTTATCAAGGGGGCTTTCAGGTGCGAATTCTCACAATTCTCCTCAAATTGCCCACATCTACGCCCCTTCCCTCCTCTTTTCTTTGGCGCCTTTTTAACTGTCTTCGGGTGCGGGGTGATGGAGGGGCAGCTACCTCCTCCCCTTTTGATTCGGAAAGGATGGCAGGGAGTGGGGGGGTTGGCCCAACACTTCAGGCAATTTCTCTCTACCCTTCTCTGCAGCCGAAGGGCCTTGGTCTCCCTCCTCCTCCCCCTCTGTCTGTAACTGCTTCACATTGCTAGGGGGGGAGTGCGTGGGAAACGAGTCTGTTGCCTGTTCAAGGTTTTCCCCCTCTATCTGGGAAGCCTCCTCCTCCCCTCCAGATGACTCAGCCCAACTGCCCCCCTCTCCTAGCTCATTCTCAGAAACATCAGAATCCCAACCATACATCCTGACAGGCAGGGAAAGAGGAAACATATTTTTTTCTTTTTAAAAATTGTATTCATCTTTTCATAACATAATGTAACATCCATAACCAAACTTTTTTTTCATTCATCACTGGCAATCACTCGTGGCCGAGTAAGATTGTATTCCAAGATAAGGTCTTTAACAGTGGGTCCAGAAGTGACTGTGGAGGCCAATTCTGGATCCATACAGCCTCCCACAGTGAGGACATAGGTTTCCAGATGGAAGATGGTTGTGATGAGGAATGTTTTGACGTGCCTTCTGCTTATCTTGTTTGTCCCATTCGCCCTGTATTCGTGCTTGTTGGACGGCAATAGCACCTTTGATAATAGCCGACCTCCATTTGGGATGTTCATGGGCCAAGACTTCCCAGTTCTTGATGCTCATGTTACATTTTTTTAGATTTGCTTTAAGAACATCTTTAAACCTCTTTTGCTGTCCACTGATATTCCATTTTCCATCCTTAAGTTGGGAGTAAAGTAGCTGCTTTCGAAGACGGCAATCAGGCATTCGAACAACATGGCCAGTCCAGTGAAGTTGATGTTGAAGGATCATTGTTTCAACACTGGTAGTCTTTGCTTCTTCCAAAATGCTAACATTAGTCCATCTGTCTTCCCAAGTAATTTGCAGAATTTTCCGGAGGTAGCGTTGGTGGAATCTTTCAAGAAGTGGGGAGTAGCGTTTATAAATGGTCCATGTTTCACAGGCATACAGTAATGTTGGTAGTACAATGGCTTTGTAAATAAGCATTTTGGTCTCCCTGCGAATATCCTGATCCTCGAACACTCTACGCTTCATTCGGGAGAATGCGGCACTAGCAGAGCTCAGACAATGTTGAATTTCAGCATCAATGTCAACTTTTACAGAGAGATGGCTGCCGAGATAGGGGAAGTGATCAACGTTCTCCAGTGTCACACCATTAAGCTGGATTGATGGTACTACAGAGGGACTAGTTCACACCTGTTGATGAAGCACTTTGGTTTTTTTAATATTAAGTGAGAGCTCAAGCTTTTCATATGCTTCTTGAAATACATTTAGGATAGTTTGAAGATCTTTCTCTGAATGTGTGAAGACTACATTATCATCAGCATATTGAAGTTCTACGACAGAGGTTGACATTACCTTACTTTTTGCTTTCAGCCTACTGAGATTAAAAAGCTGTCCATCTGTTCGATATATGATTTCCACACCAGTAGGAAGTTTCCCGTCAATAAGATGTAGAATCATAGCAATGAAGATAGCAAATAAGGTAGGAGAAATTATACATCCCTGTTTTATGCCTGATCCAACTCTGAATGGATCACTTTGAAAGCCACTGTTATCCAAAATTGTCACTGTCATGAAGGAGTTGCAAAACATTCACAAATTTATCAGGGCATCCAGTTTCCAGAAGGATGGTCCAGAGAGCGGTTCGATTCGCAGTTTCAAAGGCCTTAGTCAAATCAATAAACGCCGTATGTAAAGGTCGATTCTGCTCCCGGCATTTTTCTTGCTGTCGTGCAGTGAAGACTGTCCCCTTGGAAGGGCGGAAACCATTTTGAGATTCGGGGAGGACATCCTTTGAAATTGATAGGAGGCAATTTGCAAGGATCCTTGCAACGATTTTATCTGCGGTAGCAAGAAAAAAAGATGCCTTGATAGTTCCCACAATCTGTTCTATCACCCTTCTTAAAAAGAGTGATAATTATGGCGTCCCTAAATTCTTCCAGGATCTCCTCCCTCATCCAGATTTTTTCAATGGCCTGATAAAGTTGTGTAAATTCAGGCTCACCTTCTTTAAAGACTTCAGCAGGAATCCCATCAGGTCCACTAGCTTTGTTGTTCTTCATTTGATTGATGGCTTTACTGACTTCATCCAAATTAGGGGATACTGCAAGCTCATCTCTAGTTTGTTGTTGTGGAATTTGCGAGAAGACCTCACCAGCCAAAATAGAGTTACAATTAAGCTATATCTACGACTGAGCATTCCTATTCAGGATCCACTCTGCTCACCCCACATGGGGAGGGGGCTAGAAAAGGTGCTCTAAACATAGTCTGCCTCATCTCTCTCTCTGACTGGATTACCGCATCCAGTGGGGTCACCACTTAGCAGTTGCAAAAGACAACCGAACTTTGGAACATGGAATATATGGACATTGCTGGACAATACAGATAGTGAACATCCTGAACGCAGGACTGCCATCATTGCGAGGGAGTTGAGACATTTTACTATTATAGCAACACAACCAAACAATACAAAAACAAATTTGTAGTGTGATCAAGCAGATAAATAGCAATACAGAACTGAGACATAATGCAGCTAATTACTGTCAGTGGCCCAGAGCTTGGAAAAGTTACTTTTTTAAACTACAACTCCCATCGGCCCCAGCCAGCATGGCCACTGGACTGGGCTGATGGGAGTTGTAGTTCAAAAAAGTAACTTTTCCAAGCTCTGGTCAGTGCCTATATGAAAATAAGCAAATTGCCCAATACCTTTACTTTCTCTGAATCATGTCATTCCTGAATGTTGGATGCACCCTTTGGGTGCATATTACTGCAGGTCCTACTATTAGCAAATGTCAGAAGTAGCCACCATATCCCCTCAAATGTATTCTCTTTCAGTATCTCTCTGTTACGTTGGCTTTGTCGTGTCAGCTGCTCCATAAGCACAAGTTGCCACAGCTTTCTCCACTGCTTTCAGTCATAAACAGAGTCAGAATGCCAGTGCTGTCCTATCTCCAATTTGGCTGTTGCCATTAAGAAAAAAAATCAGCTGCTTATGGGTTAAGCATTGCAAATCCCCCAGGAGGTTTGACAGTAATTCTAACTCTGGGTTTGGCAGCACACTTTGAGCAACAATTGCCAAAACGTCTTGCAAAAGCCTAGTCTGGAATGCTGCCATGACCTGGCATGCTCACATGTGGAAATGTGTACCTGCCCAAGGCAGCTTCTCAAATATTCAGATGGCGACTCTAGGTTCATCCTGTTTAGTTTTATTGGTGTGCAATACCAATGGAGCACCACATTCGGCAGTGATTCTTTCACCCACAAGCACCCTGCAAACACCCAGAGTTCTATGAGTATTCATTTCAAACACTAGCAAAAGGAAAGGAAAGGAAAAAGAAAAGAAACAAAAAGCTTCAGGAGCATTCAAAAAGCACACTCCAGAGCTCCCTTCCCTTTCTGGCCCATGGCCCAGAAACTTGTTTTGGGGCAAGGCAGGGCAACGTGTTGGTAGTGGAGACAGCAGGTGCTCCCTTGACCTCAGCAGAACATCTTTTCCTGTTTGGTATTGGTTGGGATTACAAGAACCAGAATTCTATGCATTATTTCTGCCTGGTGAAAATGACAGGCAGAATGTCAGCTTTTCTCTGAAGATTCTAAAATTGTTAACCCCAAATAATCCTTGGCTAGAAAAAACACTGCAACAAGGCCTGAATAGTGCCCCTTGCTACTTCTGCCATATCCTTCTTGTTCTCTAAGCCTAAAATATGTTTCTGGACCCTAGGGCAGGGAAGGGGGAGACAACAGTGACTTGCAGAATCTAGGGCTGCACATCCAGGCTGCACATAGGACTATGCTCTCTATGATCTTGCTCACAAGCATTCAAGCAAGGATACTCACTTTTGCAAGCACTCATACTACAATGCTTATGACACTCTGACTTCTGGCTCTTCATCTTATGGCTTGTCAAGTTGATTCCATGATGGATAGATCACTATCATCCCATTGTCATGCTAAGCCATAAGTAATGAGAAAAAATATCACATGAAAAAGTTAGCAACTAGTGTAGGTGTTCTCTGCAACAGTCACTAAACCTGTTAGTTCCCAAGTCTTCTGCATGATTAGGCAAGTATCAGCATGGTCATAAGCATAGCATCCATGTTGTTTGTACAATGCATGTTGTTTCAAAATCCCTGATATGAAAACAAGATACTTTAGCAGCAAGAAGTCACCTCTTTCATAGGCATAAATATATGCAGCAAGAACACATCTCATCTTCTGTGACAATTAAGATAACTTTATTTATAGCAAGAGATTATTTATGTATAAAATATATAAATTGCCTTTCACCCCAAATTAGTCCCCAAGCAGTTTACAAGAATAAGAAAATGCAACTATAAAACACAACAATTCAAAGCTAGTATCAGTACAATAATACATACTGTACTATACTAAACAGTGAACGCTTCTAAAGCATTGCTTGGATCCTAAGAAAAATGAACAGAAGGGAGTTCACAGATGAAATGATTTCTGTCACCCTCTTCTCTCCTGCAGCTTCCTGCGTCCTTCCAAAAGCCTCTCTGGTGGGTTGTGGGACATCATGAACAATGTGGGATGAGGCGCAGGCAGCTGTTGTGGGGGGATCAACTAAAATTTCTTTGAACATGGCAGTAATTCAGTAAAAATGGAACCTGATGTTGTTGACTCAATGAATTATAAATTACTGAGGCCTTTAAGTGACAACTATCCTACTGGCTATTCAGAGCTCTAGATATCAAAAGCAGGAAAATCAGAGTACAAAACTAATTTTTCTCTAAAACATATCCCTGCTACATATTTTTATGTAGTTCCTTATATTATTAGTCCCTTGCTTTTCCCTTCATCTCTGTCTTGATTCAGCACTCTCAGGAGGAACTGTGTTATGTCTGGGTTTTGTATTATGCCCAGCACACAGTAGACACTATCTTAAATAGTAGTATATAACTGAATGTAACAATCTGTCTTATACATCCATTTTTCATTAATAGGAAAATTCACTAAATTTGCAAAGTAAATCAAACATATTTAAAGTGACTATCTGAACGATATCAACTGTTTTAATATAGTTGCTTCCTCCCTGCTAAAACAAGATCAGCACAGCACATGTCTTGTTTATGTTATTTGGGCTGACCACGGGTGTTGCAACCACTCACCATATGCTCAGAGGAACATGTTACCAAATTCTTCCATTTTTAAAGCAGTTAGGCAGGTCTTACATAGGTATCACTGCTTTTATTATGTAGGAACCTAATACTGATTTTATTTTTTTTAAAAAATGTTCTGCAATGACCAACTGGTTTTGACAATAAGCTATTATATGGGGTGTATGCATCTCCAATGTGTGGAGTCTTCCCAACAACCCTGTGAGGTAGGTTTGGTGATAGGAAACCAAGGCAGCTCACAACAAGAAATAAATCCCTTTAAAATCCAATAACCATAAAAACAAGTATAAACAGTTGCAAAACAGCTTGAAGTGGTATGATTCTAATTTTGGGTTGAGTGAGTGAAGTTCCTTATCACTTAAGGTTGCAGTTCTGTGCACACTTCCCTGTTGAGTAAGACCCATTGAATACATTGGGACTTGCTTTGGAGTAAACAAACATAGGATGGCACTATAAATATTTTTACAGGTTGTATAAATAACATCTTTGACAGTCATGATTATATAAATATTTCTTCATACTATCTCCCAATAAGTATCTAATTTCACACTATGGTTGTACATTATTATTTCCTCTATATTTTAAGTGTGCCCTTCTTCCTTGGGGTGGTCTTGTTTCCCCTATGTTGTTTTCATTCTGAGGGGCAGATTAGGCTGCAATGGTGAGTAGCCCATGGTCACCCAGTAAGCTTTATAACTCACTTCAATTTTAAAAAATTAATTAAAAAGATTTACATGCAGGCAACGTTTATGAAATAGATCCACACAATACATTTAGAGCACATCCAACTCTCATTTAAAGCCCATAACTTCCCCTAAAGAATCCTGTGAAGTGTAGTTTCCCCCTCACAGTTATAGTTACCACCACCCTTAACAAACTACAGATCCCATGATTCTGCAGTGGATTCATGTGCTTCAAATGTGTGTTGAATGTGCTGAAAACGAATGATGTGCATTCATTAGTGAATTGAAAAGAACAATTTTAAAAGATACTTTTTAAACAGGGGAAGGGAATAGCTCAGTGGTAGGGCATACGCTTTGCATGCAAAGGTCCAAACTTCATTTTCTGAAAAGGCTATTGTCCAGAATCCTGGAGAGCCAATGCTAGTCCATGTCATCAGTACTGAGCTAGACGGTTCCAAATGGCCTGAATCAGTATAAGGCAGATTCCTTTGTTCCTAAAAGTGGGAACAGACCCAAGGGCCACAGTGACTCCATAATGTATTTATGTATTTCATTTACAACATTTACATATCACTTTATTGTAAAAAAAAATTCTCAAAGCGATTTACAGAAGGAATTAAAACAATAAAATTACTGGCACAAAGAGTTAAAGACAGGTATTTAAAAACATTCAAAATGAGTTAAAAACAGATAACAAAACACAATACCTTCTACATGCCCTGGTAAGCTTGCCTAAACAAAAATGTTTTTAGCAGGTGCTGAAAAAAGTACAATGAAGGCATCTGCCTTATGTCAATAGGCAAGGAGTTCCAAAGCGTAGGTGCTGCCACACTAAAAGACTGATTTCTTAAAAGAGCAGAACAAGTATTATGTGGTACCCATAACATAGAAAGCACACCTTGAATTTGACCTGGTAGCAAATCAGCAACCAGTGCATATTTCAGAGCAGAGGTATTATGTGCTGATAGGATCTCACTCATGTCAGCAATTGTGCCACAGCATTCTGCACTAACTGCAGCCCCCGGGTCAAGTTGTGCTGCATGCGGATTTCTGTGACCTTGGTTGACTGGCTGTCAGGATTTTTTTTTGTTTTGGTTTTTGGTTAGGAATCCTGACTGGTTGTGAGATGCTGAGTTTTCTGCCTTACTCACAGGAATTTTGTTGTGGTTGGTAAGGTATTGCATTTAGGAAATCATCACTGTCTTTTGTTTTTCTTTTCTATTTGCATTTCATTTACCTTTAACGTCAGGCCCTTACATCCATAGAAGCAACAACAGTGGTTCCATGCATTCAGCTCAACCCCGTCCCACTGATGATTAGCACCTTGTTTGCATGATGGTTTATTCCTTGCCCAATAGTGGTAAAAGAGAATTCACATACTGGGAAGTGTGGCTGCAATTGTTGTTGTTCCCAAGCGGCTCCCTGTGAAGGTAGACCAGACCATGTGTGTTTTCTCTCTGTCAATTATTACTCACTGGAATTGGGTTGGCTGTCAAAGTGAGTTTATAGCAGCCCACAAGGGAGACAGAAAAGCGTAGAGAATCTTTTTACTCTTACTCATTTCTCAAACCTCTTTCTGAAGTGAAGGGTCACATCTATAAAGATATTTGGAGCAGCCATGTTAAAAGGCAGGCAGGTCATTCCAGGGAGGGGGTTGCCAACCCTACTTGGATATGGATATCTTTGCAGAGGATCCCTAGTCAAGCTTTACCAACAGCACAATCCAAACCATATCTAATCTGAAGTCCTATTGAGTTCTATGGGGCTTAGTCCCTTAGTAAGTTTGTTTAGAATTGCAGCCTTCAGGGGCATGCATCTTTATTCCTGAGTACTCCCATCTAGCATCTCCACAACACTAGCTCCTTTCTTCCTACAATGGCCTTCTGGTGACTGGCCTGGCCTGACAGCACTTAAACCCTTCTTAGCAAGTAGCAAGTAGGCTAGATTAAATGTTCCCTACCCAGGCTCCCTTCACTTTCACTACCTTCTACCTAGAAGGCTCTACCTTGTATCTAGAAGGCACTACACTAGAAAAGACAATAATGCTGGGAAAAACAAGAGATGGATTGATTCCATAAAGGAAGCCACAGACCTGAACTTACAAGATCTGAACAGGGTGGTTTACAACAGATGCTACCGGAGGTCACTGATTCATAGCGTCGACATAAATCATAATCACACACACATAACACACATACACACACAGGCTCCATGTTTTAGGTAAGATTTCTAACTTAATTTCCAATCAGATAAATGTTTTTATTTGAACTGTATACTCCAAGCAACTTTGGTTGATGCTTAATGTATCATGCTTAATGAATCACTCCAGCCTACCCCATGACATCGCTCGCCCCCCATGACATCACTCAGGCCTGCCCCGTGACATCACTAGGGCCTGCCCCTGAAATCTCAGGTTTTGGGAATCTTCTGAAGTAGCAACCCTAAAAGTAACACACTTGCAAACTACACATGTAGAACAACAACTAATAATAATCTTTTGAAGTACCATGGTGGTGGGTAATCCTATTATATCAAACAGATTCAGCACCACTGCACTCTATGACCATATTAATTTCATATTCCTTATTGTTCATTTAACATGCAGTACTGCATAATAATCAGTTATATGCATACAGTAAAATATTTTCATTATATAATCTAGCAAGGGGTGTAGAATTAACAGAGAAGAGGAAATGTAATTAGATAATAATAATAATAATAATAATAATAATAATAATAATGGAGTTTACGTCAGCAGATAAACCAGCAGATACCTTAATCTCATAGGAATTAATAGGTTCAGTTTTGGTGTGTTGATTAATTTCTAAGGGGAAAAAAATCATCCTTAAATTTTCCAATGAGTTTTAAGGACAAAATGATTTTTCAGAAGTGGGGATCTCAAAGAATGAAATATATGCAAGACATTTGTCTTTTAAATAATGTACACACTTAAATTATGCTTTTGTAAAAATATGTTTGAAAATATAAGGTTGAGTGTGCATGGTTCAAAACTTAAGTATTGTATGCTGGAAGCTGCTCCTAATATAATATTTTCTATGCTGCCAGAAATGTTTAAAGAGATATTCACGCCAAATCACATTTCTATATTTTAATAACAGACATATATATTCCTCATGTGTAATTTTTTTTAAAAAAAGAGGTGTTACTGAATTTGCTCCAATTTAGTATTCAGTTTACAACAGTAGCCTAATATTTAGCACTGTTGCATTTAAAATGACTGTTGTATTTTAAAATGAGAGTAGGGTTGCCATATTGCCCAGTTAGCCGGGTTTTACCCGGATTCTATGCATGCCACCCGGCGCCCGGCTAGCATCTTAGGTGGCCCGGATTCTCAGCTTTAATTTAAAAAAAAATAAGTTTCTAGGTGGTCCGGTTCTCGAGATATGCATAAAAACGTCAGCCACCCCCCCGACTGTTAAATCTTTCTTTAAACAGTACTGTATACTATAGCACTTCGTAGCTTTAACCCCGCCCATTCAGGATTGCAGCCAATCAGGGATTGTGTTTCAGTTTCATTGACCTGAGGCAGTGTCTAGAAAACAAAATGGTGGTTTCACCTCTGTTTATCTGAAAATCTCATAAATTGGGTAAGTATATACATTTCAGTTTTTTTTCCTCTTGTCTGCAGGAGTCAGATCTTGGGCAGTGTTTTGAAAACCTTCCCAATGCTTGCTTTTTGTAAAAGCAATGCTAATCCCATATGCCCAGAGTAAATCCCATTGAATTCAACAGGACTTACTTTTGAGTAGACATGGTTATGAATGTGCTCAAAATCAATGGGACTTTGGAGTGAATGTAAATGACCTTGTATGTTTTATTGTAACTTTGTATTTTAACTCTGCTGTTCACCTCCCAGAGAGCTATTCGCTATGGGCGGTCTATAAATAAATAAAATAAATAAATAAATAAATAAAAAAGAATTGTGTTTGTGTTCTAACTCTTTCTGCCTCCTCCTCCAGTCCTATTTTAAAGCAAGTAGGCAGGGTTTACTTAGGTATTACAGTTTTTATTCTGTAGGAAAGTAATACTGATTTTTTAAAAACTAATATTGATTTTTCTGCAATGACCAACTGGTTTGACAATAAACTATTATATGGGCTGTATGTATTTATACATCTGCAGTGTGTGCGTGTGTGTGTATGGAGTCTTTCCAACACCCCTGTGAGGTAGGGTTGGAAACCAAGGCAGCTCACAACAAGAAATAAAGCCATTTAAAATCCAATAACCATAAAAACAAGTATAAACAGTTGCAAAACAGCGTAAAGTGGCATGATTCAGAATTTTGGGTTGTGTGAATGAAGTTGCTTATCACTTGAGGTTGCATTTCTGTCCCTGTTTGAGTAAGCCCCACTGAATACACTGGGACTTGCTTCTGAATAAATAAACCTAGGATTGCACTATAAATATCTTTACAGTTTGTGTAAATAATAAATATATTTGATAGTCATGCTTATATAAATATTTCTTCATTTATCATATTTTTGGTTTTTGGTTAGGAATCCTGACTGGTTGTGAGATGCTTAGTTTTTTGCCTTACTCATAGGAATCTTGTTGTGGTTGGTATGGTATTGCATTTAGGAAAGTGTTACTGCCTTCTGTGTTTTTTTTTCCTATTTGCATTTCACTTATCTTTAACTTCACTCCGTTACAGCCATAGAAGCAACAGCAGCATATGCAAGATAATTAACTCCCATTAGTGATAAGAACAAGAATTTATAATTATTATTTCAATTAAAACAAGAGGCTTATCAATACTTTGAAGAGGACCAGATATTTATTTTCTTTCTGAGCCCAGGACTGGGTCTTTCATGATGCCCAGGGGGGGGAGCAGGAGAGTAGTCGATAAGACAGACATCCTGGCATTGATAATCTAATTAGCAAGGTATGTGTGGGGTTGTTGCACACTTCCAGGCCCAGTTTCATTTTGAGTATGGAGGTGGAACCTGTGTAGATGTGGTTGATCAAAGGGAGAAGAAATGTTGAGTTAAGCAAAGTTCTGCTTTTATAAAACCTAAGAAACATACAGATACTTTGAATGTCTGAGTGCCTGCACCAGTGCAATACTGGAGGAACTTGTAAAACTTGCTGCTACAGTATTTAGAACTGAGCATGTGGTGTGAAAGACTCCTTTTCCTAACATTTTGGCTTCTTGTTTTTCTCCACCCACCACATCTTTGAAATATATCGTATATGGTTAACCATACTGCTGCCCTGACTTACTTTATGTTTGTTGCTACTTTGTGTTTTTATTATGTTTTTATATTGATTGTGTATTTTTATTGTTTTTATTATATTTGTAAGCTGTGCTGAGCTCTGTTTTTAACAGCAAAAGGGCAGGATATAAATCCTCTTAATCAATCAATAAATACTCCATAGTGTTGGAAACTAGAGTCTAGGCATTTAAGGCTGAAAATGTTGCTTTTAAAAAAAAGATTTCTCACATCTTTCCCCAGCTTTTGGTGGTAATTCCTAGGCACAAAAACAAAACAACTGGACAATCCAAATATTAATATACAAACATTTGCATAATATGCAAATAATGTGCAAATAATTTGCATAATATGCAAATACTTTACATAATATGCAAATTAACCTGTCTGGATTTGTGGAACTGGAATATGGCAACCCTAAATGAGAGACAACTTCACAATATTTACACTATATTTAATGCAGCAGAATAGAGGGGGGAGAGTATAATCTTTAAATCAAACCATCAAATAAAGAATATTTTCATTTCAGTATTTTCTTCGGAAAAAGAAGTGTTTCTTTTAACACGCAAGTATTAATATATATAACTTAAAATACACCAAATCAATATTCATAGTAAAGAAGTCATCAAAATCTATAACTCCAAACTGCAATATTTCAAGAGATGAGTAGAATAATTTAATTATATTTATATTTATGCTGAGGAAAATGTGAAACAGGGATAATAATGTTTATGCTTTGTTTTATTTGCACACATTTCATTTCCTTTTTTGATCAGTAACAATGTTAACCATAGCTGCCAGTAATGTAATGTCATTTTATAGTCCACTAAGAAGTTTAGATATTAAGACACTACTTAATTATAAATATAATTAAATTGCTCTGCTTCTGAAATATTTGCAGTTTGAGATTACAGGTTTTGATGTGGTCTTTACTATGAGAATGCCCTTTGGTTTGCCTTATTAGAAATCCTCTTGAGCGACACTACTTGAGTCTGCTTAAAAAAAACATATTTAGTGAAGAGTTTTTAAGAGCCTGAGTAATTTCCATAATTGTCACAATTGGCAAAATTTGATTTCAAGACAAACAATCATTGGATTATTATCTGCAGTCTAAGCACTGGAGCCTAACCTCCTAATTAGGATGAAAAACTCTGTCAGTTGCAACCCTAGTAAGTCACAACAAGTCAATATTTTTTAATAAGGATTAATTTAAGAAACTCTACAAGGTTGTATTGGAAGCTATTCTGGCATGTCTATTGATTAACATTTGGTATTACCGCTCATAAAGGATTTATTATATAAAGTAACAATGTAAGTGCACAGTTTCTACTTATTAGCAAAATTGCTTAAACATATTATGTTTTTGAAAACAATAAATTATCACAGAACATCAAAAGGCAACAGACATAGTGTAGGTTGCTCACTACAGCATTGATTTTCAATAGAATAATACTGTGCAAGTTTGCAGATCATGTTCCTCACAAAGTAACCTGGATGAGAAACTTTATTTGCGTTTCCAATCTCTCTCAGTTATTTCTCTACATGCTGACATGCAGCGTTAACAAACCTCCTGGTGCATAGAGAAGGCAGAGGTTTACATGCATTCATGTAGGGGATGACTAATTTCTTAATTACTTCAAATATGCTAATTATTTCATACAAAGAAGACTGTACAGTTGGATATGACAAAGTATTTCCACAGCAGTGAGAGCAAGGCATCTATGGTTTAGCATTACTGTGCTTGAAAACTGCAAATTGCAGAATGGAAATGCACAATATTCTGGGCATCTTCCGAAACACAAAAACAATTAAATCTATATGAAGATCATATTTAAATATTTTCAGGTTATCTGGCTAAAGGTTTGGGTTGGAGCCTTCTTACACAAGAACCAACTCTTTTTAAAAAAGGCCTGGTATATGTAAATTAACAATTTATATCTTTCTGATAAAAAAGAAAAGAACAAAAATCATAGCCATGGTAGAAAATAAATAAAAATTCAAATACTGTACAGTCTTCCTGGAAATTTCACAGATAAAAGCACAAGGCTATTAATTGATGCTAGGTGGCAGTAGCATGCAGTTGAAACTGCACATTCCTCAATGCTCTTCAAAAACAAGCAGCATGTTCACCAAAATTATAATATTAAAATTAAGATCCTATATTTTCTGCATTCGAAACTCTTGAACACTGCATTACTTAAATAGATATTTCAAGATTAAATGTCCTGTTTGTGAAGTAACACACTGAAAAAGTAACTGTATTACCAAAAACATATTTTGGTAAACACATGAGACCTGCTCCTGCTCCTGCCATCTGCTGGAAAAATTATAATTGAAGTGACAAGCATTAGTTCTTTCTTGGCAATGTGTAACATGTTTCTTTTTTTCTTCAAAGCTAGTACTTGCTCAGCATTTCTTTCTCATCAATGTCTCTTTGGCAGGGATCCACAAATTTTGGGTGGCCATGGTGGGCAGTAGATCCTCTGTGGCACAGAGTGGTAAGCGGCGGTAACGCAGTCAAAAGCTCTGCTCACGGCCGGAGTTCGATTCCAACGGAAGGAGGAAGTAGAATCTCCAGTAAAAGGGGTCGAGGTCCACTCAGCCTTCCATCCATCCGTGGTCAGTAAAATGAGTACCCAGCATATGCTGGGGGGTAAAGAAAGGCCAGGAAAGGAACTGGCAATCCCACCCTATATATACGGTCTGCCTAGAAAACATCGTAAGATGTCACCCTAAGAGTTGGGAACGACTCGGACTACAAGTGTGGGGACACCTTTACCTTTACCTTTTTATGGTGGGCAGTCAGAAATAAGCAGTTTCCAGGACTTGCCCTGACCTTATGTTGTCTTTCTGAAACACAGCATTAGGTCAGGGACAATTCCCCTGCTTCAAGCTTAGAGAGGTTGTAGGAAATTGTGACCATTTCTGAAGTGGAGAAGGTCAGAGACTAGCTTTGGCCCTGCACTTACTTGCTAGGCATGTAGAAACAGAGTCAAGCTCAGGTACTTCTAGATCCGCTCCCCCCATCCCCAAATCCAGCTTGGAGCTGTACAAAAGAAGCTGAGGTGTGTCATCTTGCTTTGCTTTTGTGCCTGCTGGTCATTTTGAAATCAGAGTGCCTGGAAGACACAGAGACAGGCCCACATGGTTCTGCCTCCCCCTCCAGTGTTGACATGAACAAGGGAGGAAGAAGTGTGCTGTGCTTACTGGATGCTCTGAGTGTGGGGAATGCTTGGCAGTCACATAGATAAGTGCACCTGCCGCCTCCTCCTCCCTACTCCAACCTGGAAGTATGAAAAAGGAGGCAAAGATGTGTTGGCTTGCTTTACCCCTGTTACTTCATGTAATTACAGTGGGAGAAAATGAGAGAATATGGGCAGGTGATACGCTCACATCCTCCCCCTGGCATGCTGGTTCTGTCCTTTATTGTCCTTACTTCCACCCTCACATTGCTCTGTAATGATATGGAAATGACCTCATCCTGACATATGAGTCTGTTACCATGCTATCCACTTTGGCACATAGATGACAATATTCTGTTTTTCAACTTAGTTCCTTTACAGTATCTCTACAATGATGGAGCTTCTTTGGACTTGCTTCACTGGTGGGGTAAAAGTGTTCCACTGTTGCTCATGCACAATTTTCCCAGTATAAGCAATGTTATTTTTAAAGATCATAACATAAGAATGTAAGAAGAGCCAAAGAGCCGATCTAATCGTGCATTCTAGTCTTACAGTGGACAACCAGATGTCTAAGGGAGGATGCAAATAGAATCCGAGAACAACAGCATTCTTCCCACTTGTGATTCCCAGGAACTGGTATTCACAGGTATACTGTCTCTGACAGTGGAGGCAGAACATAACAATCAAGGCTTGCAATCATTGATAGTTTTATCCTCCATGAATTTCTCTAATCCTTTTTTAAAGCCATCCAAGTTGATGGCCATCACTACATCTGGTGGGAGTGAATTTCATAGTTTAACTAAGTACTGTGTAAAGAAGTACTTTCTTTTGTCTGTCCTGAATCTTTCAACATTCTGCTTAACTGGATAGCCCCAAGTTCAGGTATTATGAGAGAAGGAGAAAAACTTCTCACTATCCACTTTTTCAACAGCATATGTAATTTTAAACACCTCTATGATATTTTCATCATACCTTTTTTCTAAATTAAAAAGCCCCAAAGCTGTAATCTTTCCTCATAATTGCTCCAACATTTTGATCATTTTGGTTGCTCTTTTCTGAACCTTTTCCAGGTCTACAATATCCTTTTTAAGGTGAGGCAACCAGAACTGTACACAGTAGTCCATGTGTAGTCTTTTCTCACCATAGATTTGTATAATGACATACTTATATTGGCAGTTTTATTTTTCTTTCCTAAGGTGGAATTTGCCTTTTTCACAGCTGCCACACATGTGGCTCAAAATCTTTATCGAGCTATCCATTATGACCTCAACATTTCATTCCATTTCAGTTACGACAGCTCAGACCCATGAGTGTATATGTGAAGATAGAATTTTTTGCCCCCATGTGCATCACTACTCTTGCTTACATTAAATTGCATTTGCCATTTTTCTGCTCATTCACCCAGTTTGGAAAGATCCTTTTGGAGCTTCTTGCAATCCCTTTTTGTTTTAGCTACCTTCAGTCATTTGGCATCATCAGCAAACTTGACTCTGTTGCCACTAATCCCAACTCTAGGTCATTTATGAATAAGTTAAAAAGCAGAGGTCCTAATACTGTTTCTTGGGAGACTACACTTTCTACACCCATCCATTGGGAGGACTCCCCATTTATTCCTAGTCTCTGCTTCCTGCTTCTTAACCAGTTACTGATTCACAAGAGAACCTCTCCTCTTATTCCATGACTGCTAAACTTAACTCTGGAGTCTTGCATCAGGGACTTTATGAAATGCTTTTCGAAAGTCTAAGTATATCATGCCAACTGGATCACCTCTAACTATATGTTTGTTGACAATCTTAAAGAACTGTAAAATGTTAGTGAGGCAGGACTTATCCTTGCAGAAGCCACACTATTTCTGCTTCAGCAAGCCTTCTTTTATATACTTGGCATTACAGAGCTTGGAAAAGTTACTTTTTTGAACTACAACTCCTATCAGCCCAATCCAGTAGCCATGCTGGCTGGGGCTGATGGGAGTTGTAGTTCAAAAAAGTAACTTTTCCAAGCTCTGCTTGGCAATTCTATCTTTAACAATGCTTTCCACCAGTTTTCCTGGGACAGATGTTAAGCTAAGCAGTCTGTAATTTCCCAAGCGTCCTCAAGTATTCCTCCTTTTTCTAGGGCTGTACTCAGCTGAACAAGACAAAGCAACACAACTTTCCCTCAACACTAGTGCACATGGTCAACAGAGTTGTGTGGAAGCTCTTCATGGTCTCCGCCTCCACTTAGCAAGCCATTCATCTACAGCTTACCACATGGAGGGAAGATTCCTACAGACAAAAGGCTCAATACACTGGGACTTTTTAGAGGCACAACACTTTACTTCTTGATTCGTGCAGCATTATTTGCACAACATTATGTTTCTAATAGCCTCAGTCATTACCGAGCTGCAGGAAAAAATAGAGGATAGAAGAGCAGGGGAAAGAGTTCCACTACCATACACATATAACATATATCCCACCCATTTTTTTATTTAGGGGAAGGGGATGGATAGAATTAAGGTCCTTAATCATTCTTTTTAAATCTACAAAATGTCATTTATAAATTCTTATTCCTCTATCTTTTAAATGAATTAGATTGTAAATCCCTTCGGGACAAAAATGTTCATGCCTGAAAAAACTGCTATAACACATTCTGCGCCCAATTTCTTGCACAGCAAAAATGCATTAGAAATCTGGATAAGTATGTAATCTGAATGGGAGTTGCATTCTGATCTGCAAGGAAGTTCAGGAATATCAGTTCAGGGATGTGTGCTGCAAAATGCAGACTGGACAAATTCCTCTTCTATCCTAATCAAAATGTCCAAATTCTTCAGTAGAAGGATTTAAAGAAAATACTGTGCACCCCACCCTCCAACTAGCCACACTATTTGTAACACAGATTAAGAACAGTTGATAGAATATTTAATTGTACCACTTTACAGTAGTTCAGCTTGAAACAGAGAAACATCTCCTCCCCCTACAAGCATTCACTAAGAAAAAAAAACATTGTGTTAATGATTTCATGTGGAACATATTTATTTTCCTTGTAAAGCAGACACAATATAAGAGACTTGTGAAGCAGTGGTAATCTACACAGAAAGTTCATCACACTTCTCTCCCTCAGATTTTACTAATGATGTAGACACATTTGTTGAATTAACTATAAAAGCTACTGAACTAAAAAAAACAGTGATATATAACAACACGTATGCCTCAGAAGTATAAAACTGTAGATATCGTGTCCAATTTCTTAATTACTAAGAGGATGTCATCCATTGCGTGCATTTTCAGTTCTCTCCTCAGCACCTTGACTTATACTGCCTCAGTATCTAAACTCACCAAATTATTTTAACCAATTGATGTGCCCCCACCCCTATTATTTAAGTGTAGTTTGAATTAGTTTTTTTAATCAGACCATTATTATTTATTCTACCATCCATAACTCAGGCTAATAGTAGCTTTTTAATTAAGCACTATCCCAGGGCAAGCAATTGCCATGAGGCAAATAAGCAAATTGCAGCAAATTGTGTGAAATAAGGGAACAGGGCTAACATAGTATTAAGATGATCTTAATGGCTATAAACCTGTGTTATGGTACTCTGTCAGACCTGAGAGGTAGAGTTATAATGTCACCATAATGCTCCTTTTGATCAGCAAAGTTCTTTGCAATCTTTGGCTTAAAGCATATAGGTGTTGTATGGGAAAACTGCAAGCCTGATTTATATGCATTTTCCCATGTTCTCTCAAGACTCACCACATCAAATTATGTAAATGATTTTTATACTTTGCTGCCTTTCTGTACTTTTGTTATAATTGCAGTTGCATATATTGGGAAATGTAACCTTTTCTCCCAACATGCATATTTTACAACTCACACCCACATTGGATTTTAGTATCAAATCACAGATTGCTAATGGCTAAAAAATAAGGCACCATCAATAACTGCCAAAATATAAGCCACTATGATTATTACTATGATAGAAGCACTTTTCAACCAATATAGAGACACAGTCTGCAACATTAAGACCACAATGTCCTCTAATCTTCTAACAGAGTATTTACTGGCTAAATAGTAATCCCAAAAAGAAGGGATGGACGGCAGACATCTTGAGAACATTTGTTCCCATTATAAGCAACCTTTTTGGGTGTCTGGGGTGGACTACAAATAGGGACAAATGTGTTCATAGCATGGCTCCCTTCCTGAAAGTGGGGGCAGAAAGGGTCTTGCCAATGTCATCAACCAACTCTGAGTGGCTACATGGTGCTTCGATGTCATCACACTAGCTATTTGATTCCCAAGTGGCTGGGATACATAGTCAGCCAGAAGAACTATATTGAAGTATATTGAAGATGGCCGCCACGGGAGAGAGGAGCGTTGTTTTGTCCTCTCCTCCGTTAAACAATTAATGGGAATATCTTGGCTTTCTACTTTTTATCTACTCCCGAGGGAATGGTGTGGACCAATACTACAGCATTGATATCCCAGCTCAGGACGAGGGTGAGGACGAGGGTGGACTTATCGGACTTGTCTGAGACCAAGAAAGTGGGCAGGTAGATGAGCTTACCGCCAGTTTATCAGGCTGTGTTGCGCCCTGCTCCCCTTACTCCCCTTGCTCCCTTCGCAGCTGCAGCTGCCGTTTCCTCTACTTGGACTCCGACGCTTAGTTGATTTACCATCCAGCTTGCCGCAGCTGTTTGTTGTCATCTTGTGGGTGGCGGGGAGAGGGTGGCTGTGTGTGCCTCGTTGCCTCCCTGTACCTCTTTTACGGTTGCTGTTTGTGCGTTTTTTGCCTGCTCCGCTTCTCTGGTTTACTGGAAGCGTGTTGTGGGGGAGATCCCAGGACGTCGCCGCTGTTGTCTGCTGGAGGATAAAGCTGCTGCGATCATCTGTGACTGTGCTGCTGCTCTTTCTGATATTGTTTACCATCAATATTTTTCCTGGTTGGACTGCTGCAGTCGGCTGGTGTGGTGCTTTGCAGGACTGTGACCTGGATGCCTGCCAGCTGCGATTAATACTTTCCATCTGTCGGTCGGGAAGAGCGTCACTACTATTCGAGGAGGGAGAGGCGCGACTGTTGCTGGTTGCCGTCGTTGTCATTCTCTGGCTGTTACCATCGCCCCAAGCTTATTTTTGGGGAAAAGCTGCGAATGTTATTCCGCCAGCACGTAGTTACAGCTTGTTTTTTCTGTGAGAGTGTAGTTGGTGTGTGGTGAGAGTGTGTGTGTTTGTGAATTGTACGTGAGTTTTTTTATTTACACCATGTGCCTGGGTGAGAGGCTCCAGAGTCGAGTGGGGAGCTTTGAGGGGGCCACAATTGGCGTGGTGACGGGCAGAGGGAGATACGGCGTTGTGAGGAAGACTTGCCAGGTGAGGGGAACTCGGCCCAGGCAGCTAACGACTGTGCCTTGTTCCGGTCTCCCTCACATCCACAGGTCTTTTGGTTGTCCTATCAGCCAGCTCTCAGATCTCCGGATGCTGCTCCTAAATGCCAGATCAGTACAAAACAAGATCTCCCTCATCCACGATTTAATTGTGGATGAGGGAGCTGATCTGACATGTATTACTTAGACCTGGGTGGGTGAGCAGGGTGGAGTTAGTCTCTCCCAGCTGTGCCCACCGGGGTATTTGGTTCAGCATCAGGGTAGATCTGAGGGTTGGGGAGGGGGGTGGCTGTGGTCCATAGGAGTTCCATCTTCCTCTCCAAGCACCCTGTCCATGTGGCTACTGGTCTAGAGTGTTTGCATCTGGTGTTGGGTCAACGTGACAGATTGGGGATTCTGTTGGTGTACCGCCCACCCAGCTGCCCAACAGACTCCCTAACTGAGCTGACAGAGGTGGTCTCGGATGTGCTGCTGAGATCCCCTAGACTGTTGGTGCTGGGGGATGTCAACATCCATGCCGAGGCCACTTTATCTGGGGCGGCTCAGGACTTCATGGTTTCCATGGCAACCATGGGGCTGTCACAACATGTTGTTGGCCCGACACACATAGCAGGACACACTCTGGATTTAATTTTCGCCACTGGACAGGGAGATGGTGATCTGCATATAGGGGACTTTACATCAGTCCCTTTTTCATGGACAGATCACTGCTTGTTGAGGTTTAGACTTACAGCGACCTCTTCCCTCTGCAAGGGTGGGGGACCCATTAAGATGGTCCACCCCCAGAGACTAATGATTCCTGAGGATTTTCAAAGGGCTCTGGGGAGTTTTCCGGCTGATAGGGCTGGTGCTCCTGTCGAAGCCCTGGTGGAACTGTGGAATGCAGAAATGACCCAGGCAGTTGACATGATCGCTCCGGTGCGCCCTCTCTGCTGTAGAGCTCATGCAGCTCCATGGTATACTTTGGAGCTGAGAGCGATGAAACAGCATAGGAGACGGCTTGAGTGTAGATGGAGGCGGACTCCTGACGGATGCAATCATGCACTGGTAAGTGCCTATACTAAGTTGTACTTAGGGGCAGTGATGGCAGCAAAAAAGCAATATTTTGCTGCCACCATTAAATCATCTATCTGCCGTCCAGCGGAGCTCTTTAAGATTGTCCGAGGGCTATTACACTCCGGCCCTACGGACATGGTGCAATCATCTCAGACGCGCTGTAACGAATTTGCTAGGCACTTCCAGGATAAAATCTCGTGCGTCTGCCAGGACGTGGACTCCAATGTTATAGCAGTTGAATCGATTGAGATGTCCAGCACACAGTCTTGTCCTGATTTTTTGGATGAGTTTCAGTTGGTACAGCTTGAGGACGTTGACAAGGTGCCTGGACTGGTGCATGTGACCACTTCTAGGTTGCATCCTTGCCCTTCTTGGCTAATAAAAGCTAGCAGGACTGGAACAGCCAGCTGGGCCAGGGCGGTGATTAACGCTTCTTTGCGGGAGGGAGTGGTCCCTGGCCTCTTGAAAGAGGCGACAGTAAGACCACTCCTGAAGAAATCGTCCCTGGACCCAGAAAACTTTAACAACTATAGGCCGGTAGCTAATGTCCCATTCCTGGGCAAGGTCCTGGAACGAGTGGTTGCCAACCAGCTCCAGACACTCTTGGATGAAACCGATTATCTGGATCCATTTCAGTCGGGCTTTAGGCCCAGTTTTGGCACGGAGACAGCCTTGGTCGCCCTGTACGATGACCTTTGTCGGGAGACAGACAGGGGGAGTGTGACCCTGCTGATTCTCCTTGATCTCTCAGCAGCTTTTGATACCATCGACCATGGTATCCTTCTGGGACAACTCACTGATTTGGGAGTGGGCAGTACTGCGTGGCAGTGGTTCCGCTCCTACTTGGCGGGCCGTCTCCAGAGGGTAGTGCTTGGGGAACATTGCTCGGCATCCTGGGACCTCCAATATGGGGTTCCGCAGGGGTCAGTTCTGTCCCCCATGCTTTTTAATATCTACATGAAGCCACTGGGTGTGGTCATCAGGAGTTCTGGAGTACGTTGCCATCAGTATGCTGATGACACGCAACTCTATTTCTCCTTTTCATCTTTTTCAGGTGAGGCTGTCGGCGTGCTGAATCGATGTCTGGCTGCGACAATGGACTGGATGAGAGCTAACAAACTGAGGCTTAATCCAGACAAGACTGAGATGCTGCTGGTGGGTGGTTCTCCTGACCAGATGGTGGATGTTTGACCTGTTCTGGATGGGGTTGCACTCCCCCTGAATGCTCAGATTTGTAGCTTGGGAGTTCTTTTAGATCCATCCCTGTCGCTGGAGGCTCAGATAGCCTCGGTGGCACGGGGTGCTTTTTACCAACTTCGGCTGGTGGCCCAGCTACGTCCCTATCTGGACAGAGAGAGCCTCGCTTCAGTAGTTCATGCGCTGGTAACCTTGAAATTAGATTACTGCAATGCGCTCTACGTGGGGCTGCCTTTGAAGACGGTTCGGGAACTGCAGCTTGTGCAGAATGCAGCGGCCAGATTGTTAACGGGGACCAAACGGTCCGACCATATAACACTGATTCTGGCCCGCTTGCATTGGCTGCCTATATGTTTCCGGGTCCGGTTCAAAGTGCTGGTTTTAACCTATAAAGCCTTATACGGCACAGGACCACGATACCTGTTGGAACGCCTCCCCGATATGAAACTGCCTGTACACTACGCTCAACATCGAAGACCCTCCTCCGAGTGCCTACTCATAGGGAAGCTCGGAGGGCGGCAACACGAAAAAGGGCTTTTTCAGTGGTGACCCCTGAATTGTGGAACAGCCTCCCAGAGGAGATACGCCTGGCGCCAACGTTACTATCGTTTCGGCACCAGGTTAAAACTTTCCTCTTCGCCCAGGCATTTTAATTATTTTAATCATGTTGTATATACTGGAAGTGTTTTAATTCTTAATATTTTGTATTTTTAAATTGTGTTTTTATATTGTATACGCTTATGTATTTCTAATGTTGTTCTTGTTCTTGTGAACCGCCCAGAGAGCTTTGGTTATGGGGCGGTCTATAAGTTTAATGAAATAAAATAAATAAATAAAAAATTAATGAAATAAACATACAGTTTGAAGAAAATATGGCACCAAAACAGCTAGGCCTCTTTTAAGATTTTGAGAAGCCCAGAGGAAGAAGGTTGATTTGAGCTCTAGCTCCTTCTCACTGCATTGCATATCAATATTAGTTTTACCCTCAACTGGAAATAAATAAATCAACATAGAATAGTTTCAAGAAAGATCTATATTTGAAATCAGAAGTAGTATGTTAAGATTTGTTGTCTTTAAAATTCAAAGATAAAAATTATATTGAATTCATTTACAATGTATATAGGGGTGCATCCAAAAATTTCTCTTGGTGCAGCCCAAGAAATTCTACTGGGGTCCATTGTAATTCATATGCATAGCATGTGCTTCTAAAATTCACTTTGTAATTCACTCCCATAGTGCACACTTCTGCAACACTGCTGTGCATTTTCCTTGTGTTTCTATATACATGCTTTGTTGCCTAGAATCACATTCCATGACATTTAAAACCCTACACAGAATGGCAGAAAATCGTCAGAATGGTGGGAATTGGACACCATTAATGCTGTACAGTATTATCTTCAAGCTCCATACAAGAGGCTTCATAAGCTCAAACAAAAATTTTGTAGTGAAGAATATATATATAGATCAAGAAAAAAAGATGCCCAACCTTAGTACAGCAGTCTCTCTTAAGAACGTCATTATGGCTATTGTTAGGCATCACTGCCCTTATCATAATATTGAAACCTTCACATGAAAGATACCCCCATGTCCTAGAATGATTTCCTAAATCTTGGAAACATTGGTTAGCAGTATGGTTGCCAGGGCAGAAGCATCCCAAACCCTTAGATTTCAGGGGTGGGCCTTAGTGATGCCTTAGGGATGGGTCCTGTGATGTCATAGGGGTGGTCCCTTGTGATGTCACTAAGCATGACACATTATGCATCAACCACAATTGCTTGGAGCATACCAATCAAACAAACAAACAAAATCTCTGATTGGAAATTAAGATAGAAATATTAGCTAAATGAGGATGTCTCAGCTGCTTAGACAGCCTGGGCAAGGAACATTTAATCTAGCCAACTTCCTTCTGGCAAGAAGGATTTAAGTGCCTTCAGGCCAGGCCAGTCACCTGAAGGCCATTGTAGGAAGAAAGCTTAGTTTTGTGGAGATGTTAGATAGGAGCACTCAGGAGTAAAGATGGATGCCCCTGAAGGCTGTAATTCTAAACACACTAAGGGACTAAGACCCATAGAACTCAATAGGACTTACTTTTGAGTAGATATAGTTAGGATTGTGCTGTTGGTAAGGCTTGACTAGGGATCCTCTGCAACGACATCCATATCAAAGCAGGGTTGGCAACCCCCTCCCTGGAATGACCTGCCTGCCTTTTAATGTGGCTGCTCCAAACTTCTTTACATACTTGACCCTTCACTGCAGAGAGGGGTGTGAGAAATGAGTAAGAGTTAAGAAGATTCTTTACTCTTTCCTGCCTACTCTGTGGGCTGCTATAAGCTCACTTTGACAGCAAACACAAATCCAGTGAGTAATAAGTGACAGAGAAAAAACACACATGGTTTGGTCTATGTTCACAAGCAGTAGATGGAGAACAACAGGAATTGAAGCCACACTTCCCAGTATGTGAATTCTCTTTCATCACTATTGGGCAAGAAAGAAACCATCAAGTAACCAAGAAGGTTCATCATCAGCAGGTTTAAGGGGGTTGAGCTGACCACATGGAACCACTGTTCTTGTGTCTACTGATGTAAGGGAGTAAGGTCAGAAGTAAATGAAATGCAAACAGAAAAACAAAAACAAAAGACAGTGATGATTTCCTAAGTGTAATACCATACCAACCACAACAAGATTCCCATGAGTAAGACAGAAAACTCAGCATCCCACAACCAGTCAGGGTTCCCAAACAAAACTAAAAAAATCCTGACAGCCAGTCAGCCAAGGTCACAGAAATCCCCATGTAGCACAGCCTGACCTTGGGGCTGCACTTAGTGCAGAATGCTGTGGCATGATCGCTGACATGAGTGAGACCATGTCAGCACATAATCTGCTCTGAAATCTGCACTGGTTGCCGATTTAGTACCAGGCCAACTTCAAGGTGTGCTTTCCATGTTACAGGTGCCACATAGTACTTGTTCTGAGCCTGTAAGCAATTGATCCTTTAGTGTGGCAGTACTTATGCTTTGGAGTTCCCTTGGCATCTGCTAAAAACATTTTTGTTTAGGCAAGCCTACCCAAGCATGGAGAAGCTGTTATGTTTTTATCTGTTTTAACTCATTGTTGGTTTTATTATTTTGAATGTTTTTAAATACCTGTCTTTAACTGTTTTTGCCAATAATTTATTGTTTTAATTCATTCGATAAACCACTTTGAGGTTGTTGTTTTTACAATAAACCACTTTGAGGGTTGTAAATAAAATACATAAACCAATTTTGGAGTCACTGAGACCCTTAGGTGTTTTTCTTCTTTTAGGAACAAAGGAATCTTCCTTATACCGACTCAAGCCATTTAGTACCATCTAGCCCAGTACGGAGGACATGGACCAGAGTTGGCACTCCAGGATTCTGGGCAATACTCTTTTCCAGAGATTGAATTTTGGACCTTTGCACGCAAAGCATGTGCCCTACCACTTAGCTACAGCCCTGTTTAAAAAAGTATCTTTTAACATTGTTCTTTTCAATTCACTAATGAATGCACAGCATACTAGGGCAGATCCACACCATTCATTTAAAGCACATTCAACATACCTTTGAAGCACATGAATCCCACCACAGAATCATGGGATCTGTAGTTTGTTAAGGGTGGTGGCAATTATAACTGTGAGGGGGAAACTATACTTCCCAGGATTCTTTGGGGGAAGTCACATGCTTTAAATGCAAATTGGGTGTGCTTTAAATGTATTATGTGCATCTGCATTACTTCATAAACTTTGTATGCATATAAATCATTTTAATTAATTTTTAAAATGGAAATCAGCTACAAAGTTTATTTGGTGACCATGGGCTACTCACCATCTCCCAGCCTAATCTGCCCCTCATTGTGAAAGCAACAGAGGGGGACCATGACCACCCCAAGGAAGAAGGGCACACTTAAAATGTAGTAAAATAATTTGTAAATACTTATTTACAACTATAGTGTGAAATCAGATACATATGAAGACATAGTATGAAGAAATATTTATATAAGCATGAATGTCAAATATGTTTATTATTTACACAACCCAGGGCTGGTGCTAAAGGACGGCCAGGTTGGGTCCTGGCCACAGGGGCCCCTGAGGGGCCTCTCAATAGGGTGAGGGAGGAGCAGCGCTTCCCTTCAGTGATCTATGGCAGAGTACTGCCGTGGATCACAGGCAGAGAGCTTCCCAGCCACCCGCCTGTTTGCTGGCTCCACCTACTTGTCTCTCCAGTCTTTTGTGACTGCTTGGGCTGTGCTTGCCAGGCTCCCATTAACCAAGATGGTGGCTGAGGTTTCCTTAGGGTGCTGATGCCCTTGCTGCCATCTTGGTTGATGGCAGGGATGCGCACGTAGCTGCAGCATGTACACTTTTTAAAACTTCTGTTCAAAAATTATTTGAAAGATAAAATTTATAATGTGCCATTTTTGCAAGTAATTAAAAAACCCTGCCTGTACACTTTTATTATAATTATAACTCAGAATGTTTTCTGTGTATGCCCACCAAGATCCTGCTGTGGCCTTCTGTTGTAGTGCAATCTTATGCATGTTTACACAGAAGCAAGTACAGAGAAAGTACTCTTCATGCTGCTGAAAGCTATATATTTACTGAATTCCTGATGTGAGACAAGCAGGAAAAGGAAACTGTTCTCAGAACTTGAAATGGGGTTTAGGTATTGCCTGGGGGGGGAGGTAAACAAATCTTGTCAATCACAACCCTGCCTTCACTTATTGGTTACAAACCTGAAAGGGCAGGGATTAGAGCAGCTGGTACTCCCAGAAGTTGTGGGGTAGTGGCTGACATTTTGGTTTATATCTTTTGAACCAGACCACCTAGAAACTTAATTTTTAAAAAATGAAAACTAAGAGTCTGGAGATTAAGGTAAGTCATCTGCAGAGGACTCCCAAAAGCCAGAGTCTCTGGGTGAAAACTGGAGACCTGGCAAGCCTAGTTAGCAGTCTGTGGAGAGTAGCAGAAGAAAATGGTCTCTCTCTTTCACAACTAGATAACATGAGCAGAAAGAAGAGTGAAAACAGTTCTAGGTGGGTTTCTCTCTTCCCTCTATTTGGAGGATCTAATTAGAAAGAACTGTTCACTCTCACCTCACCTCTTTTTCTGAGTCTGCTGCCCAATCAGAATCTGGCAGTGTGGTCAGCTGACAGCCTAGATGGCACTCTAGAAAGCCTGGCTATGGCTGGGCTGCTGCTGTTAGTGGCTACAACCATCAATTGCTCATGCTGTCATGGCAAAAAGGACACTATAACGACATAGTAGAGTTTGTTTTGTGAGCTTTCCCATTAGGTTTATAGTAGTATGAAAAAAGAAAAAGAAAGTTAACAGCAATGCCAGTGTTGATGTGGCCTCCTCCATGTGTGTGGTCTGGGGCAATTGTCCTCGGTGCCTCCACTTAAAAAGGATTTATAACTGCTGTTAGATTAGACTTATGAAAAACAGTGAGAAGGTGGGTGTGTAAGGAGTTCAGATAATAGTGTTATGGTTTTGGTGGTGGTGGTAATGGATATGAGTGATGGTGGTAATGGATATGAGTAGGGTTTCCAGTCCCCAGTTTTCACCCAGATACTCTGGATTTTTGGGGTCCGCTCCGAGTCCCCTGGTGAGTTACCTCAATCTCCGGGTGCTCAGCTTTCATTTTAAAAAAAGTCTCTAGGTGGTCTGGTTCAAGAGATATACAGCAAAATGTCAGCTGCCCTCCTCAACTTCTGTTAATTGAGCTCACAGCTGGTTGCTCTAACCCCCCCCTTAAGGTTTGTAGCCAATAAGTGAAGTCAGGGTTGTGACTGACAAAGGGATTTGTTGATCTCCAGGTAATAGCTAGAACCCATGACATGGCCGCAAACCTGTTGTTTTTTTCCTGTTTGTCTGAAAATCTCATAAACTGAGTAAGTTTATAGCTTTCAACAGTAGCAAAACTCTATTTCTCTCTGTGTGCAGGATATCTAAATACCATTATTTATTTATTTATTATTTGATTTCTATCCTGCCCTTCCTCCCAGCAGGAGCCCAGGGCAGCAAACAAAAGCACTAAAAACACTTTAAAATATAATAAAAACAGACTTTAAAATACATTAAAACAAAACATCTTTAAAAACATTTTTAAAAAGCTTTTGAGACATCTTTAAAAAAAGGTAACAGCATATTGTTTTTAAAAAAGATTAAAAAGCAATTCCAACAGACCCAGATTGGGATAAGGTCTCAACTTAAAAGGCTTGTTGAAAGAGGAAGGTCTTCAATAGGAACCAAAAAGATAATGGAGATGGTGCCTGTCCAATATTGAAGGGGAGGGAATTCCACAGAGTAGGTGCCGCTACACTAAAGGTCTGTTTCCTATATTAAGCAGAATGAACCTCCTGATAAGATGGTATCTGCAGGAGGTCTTCACCTGCAGAGCACAGTGATAGTCTGGGTATATAAGGGATAAGACGGTCTTTCAGGTATCCTGGTCCCAAGCTGTATAGGACTTTGTACACCAAGTCTATAACCTTGAACTTGGCCTGGTAGCAAATGGGCAGCCAGTGCAATTCTTTCAGCAGCAGAGTAATATGTTGGTGATACCCTGCCCCAGTGAGCAGTCTTGCCACTGCATTTTGCACCAGCTGCAACTTCCGGACCAACCTCAAGGGCAGCCCAACATAGAGTGCATTACAGTAATCAAGCCTAGAGGTTACCAGTGCATGGACAACAGTGGTAAGGCTATTCCGGTCCAGAAACGGCTGCAGCTGTCTTATCAGCAAAGCCAGTGAAAGGCACTCCTAGCCACTGAGGCCACCTCCTGGAGAGTCAGTGCTAAAAACAGGGGGGAATCCCATAGCTTCTACATGCCTGGGTAGGCTTGCCTAAATAAAAATGTTTTTAGCAGGTTTCGAAAAGAGTACAATGAAGGTGTCTGCCTAATGTCAATAGGCAGGGAGTTCCAAAGCGTAGGTGCTGCCACACTAAAGGATTGATTTCTTACAAGAGCAAAACTATATGGTTCCCATAACATGGAAGGCACACCTTGAACTTGGCTTGGTATCAAATCAGCAACCAGTAAAGATTTCAGAACACAGGTATTATGTGCTGATGTCACTCATGTCAGCAATCATACCACAGCATTCAAGAGTAGCTACAGTCCCCAGATCAGCTTCTGCTTCATGGGAATTTCTGTAACTTTGGCTGATTGGCTGACTGCATTTTTTTATTTTTGGTTAGGAATCCTGACTGGTAATGGGAAGCTGAGTTTTCTGTCTTATGCATAGGAATCTTGTTGTGGTTGGTATGGTATTGCATTTAAGAAACCATCACTGTCTTTTGTTTTTCTTTTTCTATTTGCATTTCATTTACCCAGAGCTTGGAAAAGTTACTTTTTTGAACTACATGCTGGCTGGGGCTGATGGGAGTTGTAGTTCAAAAAAGTAACTTTTCCAAGCTCTGCATTTACCCTTAACTTCACTACCTTACATCCATAGAAGCATCAGCATTGGTTCCATGCCTTCAGCTCAATCCCATTAAACCTTAAACCCACTGATGATGCAACTGGTTGTTTGCATGACAATTGGTTTCTTGCCCAATAGCAATAAAAGAGAATTCACATACTGGGAAGTGTGGCTGCAATTGTTGTTGTTCCCAAGCTACTTCCTGTTAAGGTAGACCAAGCCATGTGTGTTTTCTCCTTGTTAATTATTATTCATTGGACTTGGGTTGGCTGTCAAAGTGAGTCTGTAGCAGCCCACAGGGTAGAGAATCTTCTTACTCTTAATCATTTCTCAAACCTCTCTCTGCAGTGAAGGGTCAAATCTTCAAAGAGGTTTGGAGCAGCCAGTTTAAAGGCAGGGGCAGGGCATTCCAGGCAGCCAACCCTGCTTGGATATTGGATATAGATCCCTAGTCAAGCCTTACAAACAGCACAATCCTAACAATATCTACTCAGAAGTAAGTCCTGTTGAGTTCTTTGGGGCTTAGGCCCTTCGTATGTATGTTTAGAATTGCAGCCTTCAGGGGCATGTATCTTTACTCCTGAGCGCTCCCTCTAACATCTCCACAACACTAGGCACCCTTCTTCCTGCAATGGCCTTCTGGTGACTGTCCTGTCCTGAGGTCAGTTAAACTCTTCTTGCCAGAAGCAAGTAGGCTAGAATATTTTTTTTTCCTACCTAGGCTCCCTAAGCAGCTGAGAAGCAATTATTATATCACTTCAGCTTAACCTGGGAACACCATCTTTTAGCTAAGACTTTTATCTTCAGTTCTTCACAGATAAATGTTTTTGTTTGAACAGTATGCTCCAAGCAACTGTGATTGATGCTTAATGACATCAGTAGGGCCTGCCCCGTGACACCACCAGGGCCCAACCCTGAAATCTCAGGGTTTGGGATGGTTCTGGCAGCGCTTTGCATGAGTGAATTTGCAGGGTCTCTTCTAACCCACTGGCTTTGACTGTAAAAGATCCAGGATTAGCAATTGTATGGGAACTGGTTTGATAAGATTTGCCTGGAAATATCCTGTGCTAGCTGATGGTTATCAGCTCAGCTACTACCTATATCAGAGAAACAATATTGTTCTAAGGAAAATGAACTCTGGATAAATAGTGCACAACTTAATCCTCTCGTCACTCAGAGACTGGTGTGCGCATTACAATATTTAGAAATATTAAATGCTTCATTTTCATAATAAACATTTGGCGCAGCAGTAATCCTGAAATGGCATGTAGAGGTGTGGCCAAAGCACTTTTATATGGAAGTAATACAAAATTTCAGTAAAACCCCATTTAGATCTCTTACTTGTGGGCCAGGCAACTATCATTGGGATAACTGGAGTGATTTACACCAGTAAATGTTTTAGAGAAAGTATTAAAGGTAACCAAATATAACTAAAAAGAAATATTTTGTTATAGTGACACTTCTTCCACTAAGGCACAACTAGGCCCACGCTAGTTTGAAAATAACACAAACAATATGGATTTTATTTTCACTTCAGTAATAAAATCATTTGTAAAATCAGTATATCAGTAGCACTTTAGAGAGAATCAGAATATTTGTAACTGAATCTCAGCTTAAAATTTATAGTTTTTTCAGCAGCAAATGCTTTCGAAATGCTTGGTGTAAATGTTGATTGCAGTAGACTGCACTATCAGGGCTGGCCTAAGACATTTTGCTGCCTGAGGCAGAACAGCAAATGACACTCCCAAGTAAAGGTGCATAATACTCCTAAACATGCACATGCATTTTTAAAATTCCAAATATAATCCACACTACTTTGCTCTACATACTATGGAGAATTACTTGAGCAGCCTGATCTAATCTGTGTTGTTTACTTAAAATTTACAACATTACTTCTTTCTTTTTGATTATGACACACAATACATTTCATATTGGCACTTTCTGTATTCTCTCCGTGCGAGGCACTTAGTTAGGTCTCTAACCTCATAGAGCAGATTCTAGGGCTGAAATCATTTGTGCCTTGGCTATCTGTTTCTCTATTGTGACCTAAGACAACACATTTATTCCCCAAAGTTCCTTACAAATATAATTAGAGGCTTGCCTATGAGGTTAGATTTATATGGCTATAATATATCTCCCTACAAAAAAACCCGCACTAATTTCAGGATCTATCTTTTAATTTGTTTAAGCAGAAAAATATTATTTTTCTATAACTTAGTTTGCTAAAGCCCATAAAACAATTTGTTTTACCATGATTGTAGAATTATTACAAATTAATTTTACTTTCAAAAAGTGCTGAAATCAAATCCCCTGCCACCAACAGATGGCTGAAGAAAGGAATCAAATGGCTGTTAACCATCTATGCACACACATGAGAATACAGTTAAAACAGAACTGCTTAAGACATTAATTCTAAAATAACAATAACAAACACGGATTCCAGGGAAGAAGAGTGTGAGGAGAACTGAAGGCATGTAGTTGTTCAATTTCTCCCTTCCCCACAGTGGGTGACAAACAGCACACTGGCACCCTTTCGACTGTACTAGCACCTCCTTCCTTCACTCCAGCACAACCACCCAAGATGAGATATACTTTATGCAAGCTCCAAAGGGGTTTTCATACAAAAAGCATACATAGGCACATTCCAAGCAGCACAAAAAGAAAAAAGAAGAAAAGAACAACAGTCTCCTACCCATGAAGGGGGGCAGTTGTTTATAGAATGGAAAGGTTGATGGCAGGAGGTATGATACAAGAGAACACTAATTATTTAAACTTCCACCCCTTCACAGAAAGTTGTATCTCTTCTGTGTACTCTTTCTTGAGACTATGTCCCTTTGAAGTCAGTGAAACATAAGACCATCTCGCAAGGATCTTCAAAGGGCAAAAAAAGAGCCTTTTTCTTTCCAAGAAACACCTTTGCCTTGGGAAGGAGAGAAAAGGTGACAGAGGGAGTATTGTCACCTATGAAGAGTTAAATTCACTGTCACAGGCAGCATAGTCCTAGGCACTTGGAAGTAAGTCACACTGTGTTCAATAGGACTTACTCCCTAATAAGGGCCTTACTGATAAGTATTTCTTTCTTTATATAAGGGACTGATTGTAAAAAAAAATGGTGGAATGAAAAAGTAGAGGAGGAGATTATAACTTTACGTTATCAAGGCAACATTCCTTTATCCACCCTGAATTCAAATGAAAGGGATCCCAGGGAAGCTTACAGCCCCATCTGCCTCATTGATCATATGCCACTAGTCTTTGTAGCAAGCAACACTGAATTGCTTTTCCCTGAGGGAAACTGTGTCTCCAGGTGTGCTAATAATAAAATTAATAGCTTAGAGAAACTGCTTCCTCCTGCAGCAGCAGCGGCAGCAGAATGAGCTGATCGATTCCAGTGTTTAACTGTCCTAATTCCATAGTGTATATACCCTCCTCAGCCACCAATGAGTTACATGCAGTCTCACAGCTAATCAATATATTCCTGATTCCAAACAAAGAAGCAGGTTCAGGATAAGAAGTATTTCTGAATAAAAGATGTACAGTAAAACTGTCAAAACTCTTTCATGATCATCTTAACATGAGAATAAATACGGAAGTCTGAACCACAAAGGCAGCAGGTTACATTGTGCTTAATGTTCACTGATTAAGCTGTATTAATGAAACAATTGGTGGTTGATTTGCAGTTTACGTTATTAGTGTCTTAACAGTGCAGTCCTATGCACTTTTAGTTGGAAGTAAGCCCACTGTAAGCCCAGTAGGCTGGGCTTCCGCACACATTTGTTCCACATGCATAACTCTGGGCTGATCTATAGCCATGCATTGCTACAATTCCCTTGAATTGCAATCCCATTTTAGGGCGGGTGCTGCTGCAAGAAGTAGGAATCTACAAAAATTGCCTCCCCTTCTATTAGGTTAGCAGACACATCCTCCACTAGTTCAAGACTTTATACATTAAATTTGTATTATGTAATTCAAACTGATAAGATTTCTGATAAGAATGAGGCATAGTAACTAGGAGGAATCAAACTGCATTTCTGCCTGATGTGAAGGAATTATAAAGGAAAAACAATTTAGTTGATATGTATAAAAGTCACCATTCATTTTATAGTGGAATCAAATCACATTTCTGCAGTGCACTCAGTAACTTTGGTTTACTATGTTAAGCAGTTGCTACCAGAGCTTGGAAGATTACTTTAAAAAAGTAATAAGTTACAGTTACATGGCCCCCAAAAGTAGTAATTACCGTTACAATTACAATTGCTCTGAAAGTAACTGATTACTTTACTTTTCCTCCGAAGTAATCAGTACAATTACATTTCAGTTACTTTTCTTTAAAAAAAGGCCTACAAGGTGCTGGCCTTGGCTGCTGCACATCTAAGTAGCCTAAAACAACATTAAAATAAACAAACACATACAGAGGTGGTAGAATAATTATTTTTATTCATAAGATAGCAATGGTGGTCTCTCCGCTGGTAAGGGTGGTGGGGAGGGAGGCTGAGGCCACTATTCAGATCTTTGCACGTCAAACCAAGTGGACCCCCCACTCAACCAGCCAGCATAATCTCTCTCACTTAACCACCTCCCGGACCTTGCCCTGCCACCAACTAAGGGGCACTCACTCAAGCAAACATTTTCCCCTGAGATGCAAAAAAGTTAAAAAGCTGCAAATGCAGCACAATAGCCAGAGAGGGTAGTGGAGGCCGCTTTGTGTGCCAAGTGCAAACACAGTATTCTCTCTCTCTCTCTCTCTCTCTCTCTCTCTCTCTCTCTCTCTCTCTCTCTCTCACACACACACACACACACACACACACGTTGTCATCTTTCACCTCCACGATTCTTTATCTCCATTCTGCTGCTGCCTCCTTCTCCTCCTTTATCCATGTTCTTGACCTCCGGATCCTTTTTCCCTCCACGCCATTCTTCACTACCATTATCTGTTTTTTTAAAATAATTGTTTTCTCCACTCCACCCCGTCTCACTCTCTGCCTCCTCCCTTGTCTCCTCCTACCCATCCACAGAGCATGAGGAAAGAGCGACACTGCACAGAAGCCCAGTTTGAGGCACATGATTTTCATCCACAAATCAGAGGAGCAGAAGACTTCCCCTGCTCCCCCCCCAAGTAATGCCCAAAAGTAATTCTGGAAACGTTACAATTATTCCACAAAAGTAGTAAAATTACTCCTAGTTCTATTACAATCAAAATGTAAAGGAATTACCCACTCGTTACTCAAAAAAGTAATGAATTACAAGTAATTCGTTACTTGTAACTAGTTACTTCCAAGCTCTGGTTGCTACACAGAGTGTACAAACCCACACAAAACAGTGGTTGTAGATAGAGAGAATTAGTGCCATTAATATGATAAAAAACATCCAAAATCCACAGTCAGGCAATACCCTTTTTCCAATCAATGAAAATGTCACAAAATAGTGAGCAAACTTTTGCATTCTCTAGAATTGTGCATCAGGCTGGATGTTACACAAAGTGGGGATGGGGGAGAAGGGGGGGACAGCTCAGTTGATGTGGATGTTTTGTCATTGAGCAAAATGCTTCCCCCCCTGTATATAGTAGTATGACAGTTAAAGCATTAAAAACAAAGCACTTGGTAGCATTCTACACTGAATATTATCTATGCTGTTTTTCTAAGGAGGAGAAGGGAGAAACTGGAGGTTTTGGTGGAGGTAGAATCTTCCTTCACTTATGTTCACATTTTGCACACTACACGCTATAGTACCTGTTGCATGATAGAATTATGGCTTTTTGACAGATATACAGCCATGCTGCATTAAATTTTATTCATACCAATGAGTGTGGTTTAGCATTGCCAGGTCTCCGGTTTTCACCTGGAGACTCTAGATTTTTGGGGTCCTCTCCAGGTGAGTAACCCCAACCCCTGGACTCTTAGGTTTAATTACTCTTAAAAAATTAACTTCCTAGGTGGTCTGGTTCAAGAGATATACACCAAAATGTCACACACACCCCTGCAACTTCTGTAAAATGAGCTCATAGTTGGCTGCTCTAACCATGTTCCTTTAGGTTTGTAGCCAATATATGAAGTCTGGCTTGTGATTGACAAGGGATTTGTTAACCTCCTAGCAATAGCTAGAACCCACTGCAAGTCCAGAAAACTCTTGCTTTTTCCTGCTTGTGTGAAAATCTCATAAATTGAGTAAGTTTATAGCTTTAAGCAGTGACAAAGTCCCTTTCTCTCTGTAAGTAGGAGATCTAGAACAAAAGATCACAGCAGGATCTTGGTAGGCATGTCCTGTAAACAATTTCAGTTATGATTATCATAAAAATGTACTTGCAGGGTATTTTAATTACTTATAAAAATAGTGTATTGTACTTTTTATCTTTCAAATAATTTTTGAACAGAAATGCTTAAAAGGTGTACATGCAGCTTATGATGCCATTACAATGTGTTATGCTTTTCTCATTATGAGGAGTCAAACAAGTTTAAATTTTCCTGGGCTGTTGAAGAGGCCAGTTTATTTGTCTAATTCACAGCCTGTTTTGAAAACCTTTCCAATATATCATCTTTTCTGGGAGTAAAACTGCAATGCTAATCCTACATATCGGGAGTAAATCCCATTGAATTCAATAGCAAAGGATTGTGTTTGTGTTGTAAATCTTTCCCTATTTTTTAAGCAATTAGGCAGGGCTTACTTAGGTATCACTGCTTTTTTTTGGTAGAAAACTAATACTGATTTTATTTTTAAAAAAACATGTTCTGCAATGACCAGCTGGTTGTGACAATAAATTATTATATGGGGTGCATGTTTTTTTATCTCCAATGTTTCTGTGTATATGGAGTCTTCAAACAAACTTGTCACATAGGGTTGGCGATTACAAACCAAGGCAGCTCACAAGAAGAAACAAATCCATTTAAAATCCAATAATCATGAAAACAAGTATTAAAAAGTTGCAAAACAGCTTAAAGTGGCATGATTCTGAATTTTGGGTTGGGTGAGGGAAGTTCCTTACCACTTCAGGTTGCAGTCCTGTGCATGCTTCCCTGTTTGACTAAGCCCCATTGAATACATTGGTACTTTCTTCTGAGCAAACATGTATAGAATTGCACTATTACTAGCTTTACAGGTTGTGTAAACAATAAACTTCTTTGACATTCATGCTTATATAAATATTTCTTCATACTATGTCCCGTTAAGTATCTGATTTCACAATATGGTTGTACATTATTATTTCCTCTACATTTTAAATGTGCCCTTCTTCCTTGCAGTGGCCATGGTCCCCCTCTGTTGTTTTCACACTGAGGAGCAGAATAGGCAGAGAGATGCTGAGTAGCCCATGGTCACCCAGTAAACTTTATAGCTGATTTCCATTTAAAAAAATTAATTAAAACAATTTATGTTCAGGTAAAGTTTATTTAGTGGATCCAAACAATACATTTAAAGCACATCCAACTCTTATTTAAACTGCATGACTTCCCCTAAAGAATCCTGGGAAGTGTAGTTTTCCCCTCACAGTTATAGTTCCCACCACCCTTAACAAACTACAGTTCCCATGATTCTGTGGTGGAATTCATGTCTCTCAAATGTGTGTTGGATGTGCTTTAAATGGATGGTGTGGATCTGCCCTAGGGATGTTGTGCATTCATTAGTGAATTGAAAAGAACATTTTCAAAAGTTATTTTTTTAAATGGGGAAGGGCTGTAGCTCAGTGGTAGGGCATATGCTTTGCATGCAAAGGTCCAAAACTCAATTGCCTGGAATCTTGGAGACCCAAATGGCCTGAGTCGGTGTAAGGCAGATTCCTTTGTTCTAAAAAAGGAAGGGGACCCAAGGGCCACAGTGACTCCAAAATGTATTTATTTATTTTATTTACAACATTTATATACCACCTTATTGTGAAAAAGCTCAAAGTGGTTTACAGAAGTTATTAAAACAATAAAATTGTTGGCAGAAACACTTTAAGACAGGTATTTAAAAACTTTTAAAAAATAAAACCAACAATGAGTTAAAAACAGATAAAAAACACAATAACTTCTCCATGCCTGGGTAGGCTTGCCTAAACAAAAATGTTTTTAGCAGGTGCCGAAAAGAGTACAATTAAGGTGCCTGTCTAATGTCAATAGAGAGGGAGTTCCAAAGCGTAGGTTCTGCCACGCTAAAGGATCGATTTCCTACAAGACCAGAACAAGTACTATGTGGTACCAGAACCATGGCAAGCACACCGTGGCGTGGTAGCAAATTGACAACCAGTGAAGATTTCAGAGAAGAGGTATGATGTGCTGACAGGGTCTCACTCATGTCAGAAATCGTGCCATACCATTCTGAACTAACTACAGCCCTTAGTTCAGGTTGTGCTGCATGGGAAGGTGACCTTGGCTGACTGGCTGCCAGGATTCTTTTAGTTTTGGTTTTTGGTTAGGAAACCTGACCAGCTGTGCGATGCTAAGTTTTCAGCCTTACTCATAGGAATCTTGTGGGTGGTATGGTATTGCATTTAGGAAGTCATCACTGTCTTTTCTTTTTCTTTTCTATTTGCATTTCATTTACCCTTAACTTCACTCCCTTACATCCGTAGAAGCAACAGTCATTCCATGCACTCAGCTCAACCCTCTTAAACCCACTGATGATGCACCTTGTTGATTGCATGATGGTTTGTTTCTTGCCCAGTAGTGGTAAACAGAATTCACATACTGGGAAGTGTGGCTTCAATTGTTGTTGTTCCCAATCTACCGCCTGTGAAGATAGATCAAACCATGTGTGTTTTCTTTCTGTCAATTATTACTCACTGGAATTGGGTTGGCTGTCAAAGTGAGTTTATAGCAGCCCACAGGATAGGCAGGAAACGGTAGAGAATCTTCTTACTCTTATCCATTTCTCAAACCTCTCACCTCAAGGAAGGATCAAGTCTGTAACAAGGTTTGGAGCTGCCATGTTAAAAGGCAGGGGCAGGACATTCCAGGCAGGGAGCTGCTAACCCTGCTTACTATGGATATCTTTGCAGAGGATCTTTAGTCAAGCCTTAGGAACTGCACAATCCTAACCGTATCTACTCAGAAGTAAGTCATGTTGAGTTCTATGGGGTTTAGTCCTTTAATAAGTATGCTTAGAATTGCAGCCTTCAGGGGCATCCATCTTTACTCCTAAGTGTTCCCATCTAACATCTCCACAACACTAGGCTCCCTTCTTCCTGCAATGGTCTTCCGCTGACTGGCCTTGCCTGAGGGCACTTAAACCCTTCTTGACAGAAGCAAGTAGGCTAGACTAAATGTTCCCTACCCAGGGTCTCAAGCAGGTGAGAAGGAATGATTGTGTCACTTCAGATGGACCTGGGAACACCATCCTTTAGCTTCTATTTTAATTTCCCATCAGAGATATGTTTTTGTTTTAATGGTATGCTCCAACCAACTATGGTTAATGCTTAATGTATCATGCTTAATGACATCATTAGAGCCCATCCCATGACATCACTAGGGCCGAGCCCTGAAATCTCAGGGGTTGGGATGCTTCTGATCTGGCAACCCTAAGTTGGTATGACACAACAATGAACATCATTATATATGTCGCTACTCCCCAACTCTTTCAGCACATGCACACTTCTGTTCCCCCATGATTCCCTTATGAAAACAGTGGGAAAGAACTGTATTCTGGTATATTGCCCCAACTTTTGTAACTTTACTCTTGTGGTTTTCTGGGTTGCAAATGGATTTTCCTCGAGCATTAAGCGTCCACTATATTTCCACCAGATTTCCAGAAGAGGCTTTTACCTTATGTGAAAGGTCAAATAAAATGTAGAAATTTGTAGAATTGTAGAAATCAGGTAAGGAAGTGTCAGGAAAATAGAATAAACTACTGTTTGAATGCAGCCTAAGTCTCTGTCCCTCCTAGAAAGAAAGTTATGGAGCAAAATTTCTGTGAAATTTGCCAGCCCGGCTGCTCCTGCCAGTCAGTGTTATTAGCCAATGCGTGAAGTCAGAGCTGCGATCTATAAATGAGTTGTTTGAACACCAGGGAACAGAAATGTTGAGGGTCCTAAGAAGCTTCTGTTTCCCCCTGTCCTTTAGTACACTTTTATTGCTTCTGTCTTATTTTCTAATAGTCCTTGGAATCTCTGTAGTTTCCCCTGCCTAGTAACGAGCATGCATCTTTCCTTTGGCGAGTTGACCTGAGATAAAGTACTCACTAGAAGCTATTCTCTGCAAATACTGCTGTGTCATAAGTGTGAGTGAATGTTAAAGAACCCCCCTCTCCCCACCAAAGGCACATGTGAACACTTTGCAAAGAGACTTAGGCATGTTTTCTGCTTTGCAGGAGGTAAAGACCAGACTTACTAAGAATCCCGCTCCACACTTGGGAAGTACCGGGTCGCGGGGCGTGCTTTGCGGCCCAGGCTGAATCCTGAGCTGCCATTATGGAGGAGGGCAAGCATGCCAGGACTGGCGTAGTGCGGTCACGGCACGCTGAGGGGGTGGGGCGGCCGAGCCTATTTAAGCCCGCACTACCTACCCCTCACCCTCTTCAATTTTTGGTGCCTGGTGAAGAGCCTGCACTTTGGCGTACTTCTGCTGACTAGAGGGACACCATTTTGGAGAGCACAAGGCTGTGGTGTGGCGGGCACCATTTTGTGGAACCACATCCAGACTGGGATGTTGCTGGACTACAATTCCCATCTTTCCTGACCATTGGCAATGCTGGCTGAGGCTGATGGGAGTTGTGGTCCAATAACATCTGGAGGCACACTGGTTGGGAAAGGCTGCTCTATGGCCTTATAGGCACCTTCCAACTCTACTATTCTATGATTCTAAGAAGCTTCTAGGACATAAAGAGAGAGGAAGAGTAGTTCCCTCATGTACTACCCAAGAAAATTCAAGAAGACATTTTCAGGCTGAAACCAACTCTTAAAAAAAAAACCCCAAAAGAAGCAATTAGCATATATTTTCCTCTATGGATTGAGAACAGTTGGGGAAGGGTATTGATAATAAATTATCCAGAGGGGAAAGAGTTAAGGGGACCATCCCCATAATTTCCTTCAACGTATAACCCCCTGAGGCTTCTCTTGCTTAAAATAAATTTGCTATTGGAAAGATACATACAACTGCACCCAAGCCTAATTTGAGCATGGTGTATTTTGTTTATATTTTTATTAAGCCTCACCCCAAAAAACTTGTAAAATATTATTTTCAAAGTTAAATAAGTCTGTATGTACTGTTAAAAGAATTTTCCTAAGCTTTAATTAAGATCCCAATTATAAAAAAAGTCAACACTATTCAGAATCAGAACAAAATGAGCCTTCAGTAGAATGAAACATCCAACTGAATGTTTTCAATACTCTCTAGAAAATAAACATTGCTATCTCTTGAGGGCGCAGTGAGCAGATCTGAGCATGCTTCTTTTAAAAGCAATAACCATCAATATGGCTTCCACTTGTACTAGACATCTCTAATGCTTTGAGCTGCATTTTCTCTGGAGATAAGTGTTGTCCTGAGAACCAGAGCATGAAGAGGACAGAAAGGCAGAGCTGAACTGTTCACTCATGCTCCTATTGAAGGGACAGCAGTCTTATCTTTATACAAAACAGAGCCTTAAGCACTAAAAGGAAAGATTCATAAATCTTTTCCTGCCAGTTTTGTCAGTTTCTATGCTTTCCTGTTCTACTGAATTTGATTAGAATCAGTTTTAGCTTGCCCCAGGAGCTGGCTCTTTAGGGGGGAACAGGGATCCCTCCAGTCCCAGGAAACATGGACCTCCTGGGGCAGCTCAAGGTAAAGGGCCCCAGCCCAGGTAAATTACTGGAATTACTGCGTTTTTACACCTTAGTTCAAGAGGCTCAGTTTTTGTTGGAGGGCTTCACAGTTGGTTTTCGGATCCCTTACGCAGGGCCTAGGCGTGCTTTCCGGTCCAAGAACCTTAAGTCAGTCTTGGGCATAGAGCAGGTTGTCCAGGAAAAGATTAATAAAGAGAGGGACACGGGTAGGATTTGGGGCCCTTTTTCTTCATTGCCCACCACTTCCCTTAGGGTTTCCCCGCTGGGCATTGTGCCCAAGAAAACACCAGGCGAGTTCCGCCTTATCCATCACCTCACTTATCCACAGGGCCAGTCAGTTAATGATTTTATTCCGCAGCACCTATGTTCGGTGAGCTACACGTCTTTTGACTGTGTGGTACGCATGGCTAGGAGTTGCGGAATTGGCACCCTCATGGGAAAGTGCGATATAAAATCCACATTCTGCCTCCTTCCTGTCCATCCCAAGGATTTTGATTTGTTGGGATTTGCTTTTGCGGACAAATTTTATGTGGATCATGCATTACGAATGGGCTGCTCAATCTCATGCTCGGTTTTCGAGCCTTTTAGCTCTTTTCTGGAGTGGGCAGTAAGGAGGCAGTCAGACTCACGTTCTGTGGTTCATTATTTAGATGACTTTCTATTTGCGGCCCGGGCTAACACGGATGAATGCAGGGATCTTATAGATCACTTTGCGGACTTGTCAGGGGAGCTTGGAGTTCCACTGGTGGGGGGGAAACGGAAGGCCCATCCTCTATTCTCACCTTCCTGAGAATTGAAACACATACTTTGGCCCAATGCTGTAGGCTCCTGCTTGCCAAACTGAAGCTGCTGCAGGAGAAGATATCACGTGTTATGGCCTCCAGGAAGGTAACCCTGTTTACCCTTCAGGAGCTAGTGGGTTCGTTGAACTTTGTGTGCAGGGTGGTTGCAGCTGGGCACGCTTTCTTGAGATGGGTATATGATACTATCCCTGGTTTGTCCAGGCCCTCACATCATATTATGGTTTCTGCTGCACTTAAGGCAGATTTGACAGTTTGCTCTGCCTTTTTGCAGGAATTTAATGGGGTTTCCTTTTAGAGGCGAGATCGTCCCTGGAGGCCGAACTCCAAGTGCATTTGGACGCATCAGGGTCTTTTGGTTTTGGGGTGATCTTTGATAGCTCATGGTGCCATGGCAGCTGGCCACAGGCCTGGGTCGAGGAGGGTTTGCTCAGGGATTTGACTCTCCTGGATTTTTTCCCGATAGTGGTGGCGGTGCATCTGTGGCTGGACTGGTTGCGCAACTCCACAGTATATTTTTGGTGCAACAACCTCTCCACAGTGCATGTTATTAACTCCTTGTCATTGAAAAATTCTAGGGCCATGCACCTAGTACGTGCCTTCATTTTACATTGTCTCCATTTTAATATTCTATTCCTGGCATGCCACATCCCCGGTCTTGATAATAGTATTGCTGATGCTCTGTCATGGAACCAGATGGAGAGATTTTGCCAGCTGGCACCATGGGCCAGGACACAGCCGGACATGGTCCCACCAGAGCTATGGGAGATTGGTGGCTTGAGTCAGAGAGGGCAATAAGCGTGTCCATTGAACCCAGCATTATGGCCAGCTACCAGAGAGCAGGTAGAGAGTTACTGGTTTTCAGGGCAGAAAGGGGCTATGTACAGCAGTGGCCCGTCCCAGTGGAGCACCTCATTGAGTTTTGTGTGGAAGGAAGGAGGAAGGGCCTTTCTGTCAAGACTATTAGAGGTAAGCTCTCTGGCCTTTCCTTTTTAGCCAAGTCACTGGGTTTTAAGGAATTTTCAGATGACTTCCGAGTCAGTAGGATGTTGGAAGGTTGGGCACAGGAACACCCTGCCATTCAGGATACTCGCCTCCCCTTGCACCTGGAAATTTTAATGGGGCTGTGGGGGCAATGGGAGGTTTTATATTCCTCACTCTTTGACGTGCGGCTGTTCCATGCAGCCCCCCTTACTGTGTTCTTTGGGGCATTTCAGATTGGTGAGGTGGTGGCAGGGTCCAAGGCTGACTTATATCTGTGGGCTCTCTTGATCTCTGACCTCAGTTGGAGGGAAGAGCAGGCTCTCTTGTGGTTGTGCTGGTCTAAGACGGACCAGCAACGGAGAGGATGACTGGTAGTGCTCTCACCTTCACAGAGGGGCAAGATTTGCCCAGTGGCTGCATTGAGGAGTTTTTTAGCAGTTTGGGGACAGCAGCCTGGATATCTTTTCATTCACGAGGATGGCCAACCCCTCTCTAGATATCAGTTTGGGGCGGTAACCAGGACTGCCCTCAGCAATTATGGGTCTGGACCCTAATTTTTTGGGGACACACACTTTTTGTACTGGGGCAGCTTCTATGGCTGCACACCTGGGCTTCTCGCAAGAGAGGTTGCAAGCACTCGGGAGATGGCATTCCAATGCCTACAGGGCCTATATTAGGCCATTCCATGGGGTTAAGAAAACCAGCAGTTGAATTGTTGTTGTTACTGTTATGAGTTCCTATTGTTTGATTTGACAGGCCATTGGAAGGGAGATGAGAGAGAGCGCTGTGATGTGACCTTCCCTGGCTCTCCCTGTCAGGTTCCTACCTGCTCGTGGTTACTGCCTGTTTCTAGGCACCACCAGGGACTCCACCAGTCCGGACCGCTCTCTCTTATGGTTTCTCTCCCCGCTCTAGCACAGATCTCAACAGATCCCCCTGCTAGGCAACCACCAGTAACGTCCCAATACTAGTATTCCCAGAGACTCTGAATACTGGTATTGTTATTCTCTTCACCGCTGCCACCATTTGTTACAGTTCCCCTTCAGCCTTGGTCATTATCTTACCCTCCCTTCTGGTCTGTGAAACCCCAGCCAAGGATCAGGCCTTTGGTAAACCAAATTAAGTATTTATTACAGATAACAAAGCTAACAAGATTAACAAGATTTCTTCTTAAGGCACATAAGCATATGGTTTTACTCAATACTAATCCGAACTCCACCTCCCTCCTGGTAAACAACTCTCTAAACCCCACCAAGCAACCCACTCAGTTCTCTTCTCCCCCCAGATTCCACTCTCACTCTTCCTTTTATACGTTCAGCCATTTTAAACACTCAGCCAATCATCTAGCATTCTACTGCCCATTCACTCCCCCTCCTCTTTCACTCCACTTACCATGTATCTTCTAAACAACCAACACTTACCATATATACATTAATATAGGAACATCACATTTCCCCCCCCTTAAACAACAGCCGAGTATTATTCCTGTTCCAGGATTTATACGTCGCGTTAACAAATAAAAGTCTCTATGGGGAAAATGTCTTTCTTTGTTCCTCTGTCTGGTCACGTCACTGCAGTCCCAGCCACTTGCCTGGAAAGTCCATCGGCCAGTACATTGTCCTTGCCTTTTAAGAACTGGAAGTCCACTTAATAGTCCTGTAGGGCCCAGGACCACCTCTGCAGCACAGTGTTACGGTTTTTCATAGTCTGCAACCATAACAAGGCCCGATGATCCGTAGTCACTGTGAATCTTCGTCCCCACACGTATGGGCGCAACTTGTTCAGTCCCCACACGACCGCTAGGCACTCCTTCTGGACCGACGAATAGTTTTTCTCCCTCGGCGTCAGCTTGCGACTCAGGTACGCCACTGGATGTCTGGCGTCTTCTCTCTCCTGTAGCAAGACGACTCCAAGCGCCAGGTCCGACGCATCTGTAGCCACGATGAATGGTTTCTCATAGTCTGGTGCTATTAATATGGGTCCTTGGCACAAGGCTTGCTTCAGTAGATCAAAAGCCTTCTGACATTCATCCGTCCATACCACACGCTCAGAACACTTCTTCTTTGTTAATTCATGCAAGGGGGTTGCTATTTCCCCAAAATTTCTCACAAACTTCCTATAAAATCCAGCCACACCCAGAAATGCCCTTACTTGTTTTTTGGTTAAGGGGATCGGCCACGCTTATATTGCCTCCACCTTGCTCCATAAGGGGGTGATTTTCCCACTCCCCACCTTATGTCCTAAATAAATTACTTCCTTTAGTCCAAACTGGCATTTCTTAGCTTTTATTGTGAGGCCTGCTTTTCTTAAGGCCTCCAATACTGTTGCCAGGTGTTGGACATGCTCAGGCACCGACTTGCTAAAAATGGCCACGTCATCGATATAGGCCACTGCAAAATCTGACATGCCTCGCAACACAGTATTGATTAGCCTCTGAAATGAACTTGGTGAGTTCCTTAGTCCCATGGGTAAGGTCACAAACTCATATAACCCATCTGGTGTACTGAAGGCAGTTTTGGCTCTGGATTGTTCGTCTAGTTCCATTTGCCAAAATCCTTTACAGAGATCTAGTGTAGAGATAATGGTTGCTGCCCCCAATAACTCTAACATTGCGTCTACCCTAGGCATAGGATACGCATCTGGGACAGTAATTTTATTGATTAGCCGATAATCAATGCAAAACCTTGTCGTTCCATCTTTTTTCGGAACCAGGACAATACTTGAGGCCCAGGGACTGATGGATTCCCTGATCACTCCTAATTCCAGCATATCTTCCACCTCCTTTTTGATCTCATTCAAAACTTTCCCATTCACACGGTACGGAACAAATCTGATTGGGGCATGATCTCCAGTATCAATGGAATGTATAACTATACTGGTTCGGCCAGGTTTGTTGCTAAAGAGATTCCTATAGGTTTTCAAAACTCTCAGAATCTCCTCTTTTACTTCCTCCTTCACCTCCTCTGACCATTCCACTTGATCTACCCCTCCTTTGTCTTTGCTTTCCTGTACCAAATCTGGAAGTTCAGGCCCACTTCCCTCAGGGAATAAGGTAACTTGCAACACCTGTGCATCCCTGGTATGGTAAGGCTTTAACATATTTACATGAACTACTTTGTTTTTGTTTAATTGGTTTGTGGTAATTACATACGTCACTGTGTCAAGCCTTTCTCTGATGGTATATGGTCCTTCCCAGTTAGCCTGTAATTTGTCATGTTTCCTGGGTATGAACGCCATAACCATATCTCCCACATCATACACACGTTCCCTGGCTGTTCTGTCATACCAGTAACTTTGCTTCTCCTGTGCTTGACTCAAATTCTTTTCCACCACCTCCATCATTGATGTTAATTTATTGCGGAATTCCAATACAAAATCTACTACAGATGTTTTGTACTCTCCCAGGGTTCCTTCCCATGAATTTTTTAATAGTTCCAAAGGTCCCCTGACTTTTCTAGTGAACATGAGTTCAAAGGGTGAGAAGCCTGTTGACTCCTGAGGGACTTCTCTGTATGCAAACAAGAAGCATCCCAACCGTTCATCCCAGTCTTGTGGGTGATATTGAACATAGCTTCTGATCATGCCCTTCAAAACGCCATTGAATCTCTCTGTTAACCCATTAGTGGCGGGATGGTAAGTAGTGGTCTTTAGATGTTTTAGACCACAACATTTCCACATACATTGCATCACTTCTCCCATGAATACACTGCCTTGATCCGTCAGCACTTCATGAGGGAAACCCAGCCTCATACAGATTTTTAATAAAGCCTCTGCCACTACAGGGGCTTCCACGGATCCTAGTGCTTCTGCGTCTGGGTACCTGGTGGCAAAATCCACCACCACCACTAGATATTTCTTGCCATGCCTTGTGGGTTTGGAAAAAGGGCCCACCAAATCTATTCCCACTCTATAAAAGGGTTGTCCAATTATAGGAAGGGGCTTTAAGGGTGCCTTAGTCTTTACTCCACTTTTTCCCACCTTTTGGCATATTCCACAAGATAGACAATGTTGTTTTACATCTTTGGAGATGTTTGGCCAATAATAGTGTGCAGCCAATCTCCTCTTGGTCTTTTTTATTCCCAGATGTCCTGCACATGGGACATTGTGGGCTACCTCTAGCAATCTGGTTCTGTATTTGCTAGGTACTATCAATTGCTTCACTGGTTCACATTCATCCTTTCTCTCAGCAGGCATCCACAGTCTATATAAAATCCCATTCTCACACACAACTTTATTCCTCAGTTTGTCAGTGAAAGGAATCTGTTGGGTCAGAGCTTGTTCCTTTATCTGCTTCAAACTTATATCTTTTTGCAGCTCTTCCCTGAATTGATCTGCCTCATCATTATCAGAGACCACTTGATACAGTTTGTCTCCTTCAGCAGGCCTGCTAGTGGTTGCTATGGTGACCTGAGGCTGGTTAACAGATTCCACCCTGTTTGTTTCAGCCCCCCTTAATACGGCTTCTTTTTCTCTGCCAATTTGCTGTCTGGTCACTACATAGATCTTTCCTTGGGCGCCCATTACATCCCTTCCCAGTATTACTGGTTCTTGTTGCTGGGCATTAATGCCTACTTTATATCGGCCCTCTCGGCCTCTCCAAGTCATTTCCACCAGGGCCACAGGCAAACTTTCTGGTTGACCCCTCACTCCTTGGATACTCACAGTTTCCTGAGGTAATATTACCTCAGATTTTATTAAATCTGGCCTCAGTAATGTCTGAGCGGCACCAGTATCAAGCAATGCCCAATAATTTGCCCCTTGTACACTCACTTCCTCTCTCAGACTTGAATCAAGGTCTGTTACTTCTGTCCAGTTTATCTGGCAGAACTGAACCTTTTTCGCTGTTTCTAAAGCCTTGGGCTCTGTTTTCACTGCCCTTGTCTGAGCAGGATTACTAATGGGGTTGGCAACCTCACATTGAAAACGTAGGTGCCCCAGTCTACCACATTTGTAGCATAATTTCTCCTCACTTTTAGGGTACACAGATCCACTCTGGGGTGTCCTGTGCCCTTCAGATTTTACTGGAAGACTCACTCGCTGTGGTACCACATCCCTTCTGCCAGCATTATATGGTCTGGGTTTAAAATCTCTTGATGTTTTCCCCACCCAGCCAGTTCTGTTGGAGGCGAAGTGATCCGCCATCTCCGCGGCCTCCTGCACCGATGTAGGGGAATGGTCTTTGACCAGGAGCCTTATTTCTGGTGGTAACTGATGGTATAATTGATCCAATATCATGAGGTTTTTCACCTCCTCCACAGACTGAGCTTTTGCACTTGTCAGCCATTTCCCAAATATGTCCATCAGTTTTGCCCCCAGCTCCACGAAAGACCTCCCTGTCTGTATCTGGCAATTTCTGAAAAGCTTTCTAAAATAATCAGGCCCCAGTCTGAATCTTTTAAACACTGCTTCTTTGAATTCAGCATAGGTGACGGGCCTGTCTGAGGGGAAATATTGGTATACCTCAGCCAATTCCCCTTTAATCAGGTTTGATAAATACTGCATGTATTTATCTTCAGGTAGCCCCCACAACTGAGCTGCTTTTTCAAAGGTGCTGAGGTAAATTTGAGGATCTTGACCAGGCTCATAGACAGCAAAGTCCTTTGGAGTAATTTTTATTTTTGCTCCATCTCTGTCCTTTCTTGTTTCATCAGAATGAAACTTCTCTCTTTCAAATTTTAACTTTTCTACCTGTAATTCGGCATCCACTGCTCGTTGCTACTCCCTCTCCTCAAACCCCATTCTCAACTTCTCAGTTTCCAACTCCCTCTGTTTGTCTTTTTCCTCAGCCTCAAAGACCCGCTGTTTGTCTTTTTCCTCAGCCTCCATCCTCATTCTCTCAGTTTCCACCCTCAATCTCTCAGCTTCCAACTCCCTCTGCTTGTCTTTTTCCTCAGCCTCCCATCTTAACTTCTCTCTCAAGTACTCTATATAAGCGGGATTCCTTAAATATGCTTCTGGGGTCTCTTCCCTGACAGGTTGTTTTTGCTGGGCAGTTGCAAATCCTAAAAGTGCTACCCTCAATTCATCTACCCCTTTACCCTTGTGAGGTAAATTGAATGTTATGCACTTCTCCACCAGCTCCTCTCTTTTCATTTTTATGTATTCAGCCATGGTGTTGGAGTTCACTCACTCTTTGCCACACACTCTTTGCCAGTCACTCTCACAAGTAATCTTGTTTTGTTATTTCTGTTTGCCACACAACTATTAGGGATTGTCTAGTATTCGTATCTCACTGCTACAGCCAACACCTGTGACGTAGTCTCCTTTGTTACCACGTGTCTTTGGGACTCTCTTTGGTTCGTATCTGGATTCTCTGTTGTTCGTATCCCACCGCTACTGCCACCACATGTGATGCGTCCTTCCCTGGCTCTCCCTGTCAGGTTCCTACCTGCTCGTGGTTACTGCCTGTCACTAGGCACCACCAGTCCGGACCGCTCTCTCTTATGGTTTCTCTCCCCACTCTAGCACAGATCTCAACAGATCCCCCTGCTAGGCAACCACCAGTAACGTCCCAATACTAGTATTCCCAGAGACTCTGAATACTGGTATTGTTATTCTCTTCACCGCTGCCACCATTTGATACAGTTCCCCTTCAGCCTTGGTCATTACCTTACCCTCCCTTCTGGTCTGTGAAACCCCAGCCAAGGATCAGGCCTTTGGTAAACCAAATTAAGTATTTATTACAGATAACAAAGCTAACAAGATTAACAAGATTTCTTCTTAAGACACATAAGCATATGGTTTTACTCAATACTAATCCGAACTCCACCTCCCTCCTGGTAAACAACTCTCTAAACCCCACCAAGCAACCCACTCAGTTCTCTTCTCCCCCCAGATTCCACTCTCACTCTTCCTTTTATACGTTCAGCCATTTTAAACACTCAGCCAATCATCTAGCATTCTACTGCCCATTCACTCCCCCTCCTCTTTCACTCCACTTACCATGAATCTTCTAAACAACCAACACTTACCATATATACATTAATATAGGAACATCACACGCGCATCCTCCTCTGTGGCCATAGTATGGTCTTTTGGGCAGGCTGCAGGGCGGCAAAGTCATGTTTTGGCATGCAGCTAGGGCTTAGCCAGTGGGCGTCCGTACAGTGGTTGGGTTGCTGAGGGATGCACTGGGATAGGCTCCTTCCTACGTTTTTCCAGCTGGCTTTGGTTCAGGATGTGCCACAGTTTTTGGTAATGACCTTGGTATGCTGAAGGGCGGAGCCCTTATTGGACAGGCATGCGCTGACTTCCGGGCCGTTGCACAACATTGGCCAGGGGTGCACTTTGTGTGGTCACATATTTTGCCCTGTAGACACTGGAATTGTGTGGGTGACCCCAGGGGGATAAATAGGACCCACAAAAAAGTGAATAGGCTAATCCGGCTGGCACTGTTGGACTCTGGTGACTCTGTCATTCATAATCCAGACATATGATAGGATAGAGGTATATCAGTCAGATGGCGTTCATATGACTGATGTAGGTAATGACACCCTATTAGCTGACATGCAGAGGGGTTTGTGTGAGATTTTGTTCGGATGTGGGGTAAAGGGGGACTAAACAAAGGTTTGTCCCCCGTTTGTGGCGAAGAAGTGCAGGAAAGGTTAAAGGTGAAGGGCAGCTAGGTAACACCTTTAGGCACCTTTGGAGGTGATAGGCGGTTCCGGAGGCCTGCAGCTCAGGGCTATATGGCCCAGGGTCAGGATACAGGTTGTCTTGGGGGCCAACATGACTCATCCACTCAAAGTTTTAGGGCACCGGAGGCAGTGACGCAGGTTGGCCTCCCTACACACCATCTGGGTGTGGTCAGGGCAAGGGGTTGGCAGATTGGCAGCCCCTTGCCTAGCAGGGGTTGGGTCGCCCAAATAGCTGCAAGCAGGCTTTGCTTGACTCATCAGGAGGATCCCGCACTTAAGTCCCCTCTGCAGGTTCATTATTCTAATATGAATTTGGTTAATAAAGTGCCCTGTTATTTAACCCAACATATGTGCCTGTGTCTTATTTTGCTCCTGGGCCGCAATTCACTATATTTATTTATTTATTTGTTTGTTTGTTTCATTTATAAACCGCCCATAGCGAATGGCTCTCTGGGCAGTGTACAAAAGGTTAAAATACAAAATCACAATAAAATATATTTATTTAATTTATATATATTTAATTATGGTACTTCTGAGTAGACATGTATACCATTGAAAGTCTCTTTCTGTTTCATGGAGCTTACTTTCAGGTAAGTAGGTAAAGGATGGCAGCTTAGGGTTTGTTTTGGTTTTGGTATTGGGGAAAAACAGGGTTCTTTTAACAGCTATAGGGCAGGCAGAAATTTAACAGGTCAAGCATTTCCTAGTATGGAAATACAATTATGGGAAAAGCTTCACCATGACTACTCTCCAATTTTGTGTTATGCCATGTCCCCATGGGATCCATTTTGTGATGGATGTCCCCAACACTCTCTCCAAATTTGAAATGTGCCCTCTGGTTGAAAAAGGTTGCTGACCCAATTTAGGACTCGTATAAGTCAGAAATAGGCTATGGTGAACATCACAAAGCTATATAGACAAATCAGATTTAGCTATGTGATGGGCAGAGCAATCCAAATGCCAGGGGCAAGAGGAAGGGGGTGCAGAAAACCCCACAGGATCCTCCTGCCACTTGGGAGCCACTGGCCCAAATGAATACCAGCTCCATCAGGGACCACGTGCATGAGCCGGCTGGGATGTGCCAGCTTCCACAAACAAGGCTCTCGGAGAGCAAGCGCTCCCCATAGGCCACAGTGGAAATGCTTTTACCATGCTGGCCTTTTGGGTGGTGGAGTTTCCATGCAGATTGGGACTTGGGGAGGGCCCTGAAGGTGAAGAGGATCTTGTGCAAGTCCTCCCCCTATGGCTCTGCCCCTGAAATGCCCCATTTTGGGGGCTTCCCACAGCCCTTCATCCACCAGGCTGGCTATCCCCTGCTGACCTGTGGCAGTGCCAGCAGTCTCCTGGCACTACAGCAGCTCAGCCACAGTAGAGGGCTGCTGCCAGCAGAGCCTGGTGCTGCTGGGAGCCTACTAGCACAGCCAGGGGGCTGTGGAATCCAACTCCCTCCAGCCCTGTGGAAAAGTTAGATGGATTGCGCCCTGTATCACTGATGGCAAGTGAATGCAAACTAAATTAACTGTACAAGTACAAACTAAATTTTCATAAGTGCCAAAAAAACATGCAAAGTAAGAATTATTTTGGTTCTGCCAAAAATGATAAGAACCCCTGCAACTTTCAGATCAGCAATATTATGATGAAAGAAGCAAAAGCATGTTGAGGACACTGACAAATTTAACCGTAAGTGAAATATTTTGGTATTAGTCTGCAAATGAATGGCCCTATGGCTGCTCTTACAATAATTAATTGCTGGGTATAGATTTGATAAAATATGCCTTTACCACAATCCTCTCCTCTTCTTGGTGTGTTTGTTAAGAAGGGGTATAGATAGAAGGTGAGAAAAGTTTAATACACTGAATCTCTGAGAGCTAATTTAGACAATGCAAACACCCTCTTCTGGCATTATTTGCATTAAGAGGGTAACCAAGCGATGGGAGAGGGCAGAAACATTAAGCCACACCCCCAAAATCATACAGCTCATGCTGCCATCACGATTGCCATGTTGAGGCATAATTTCTGAAGTCAGGAGCCTGATGTTTTTGTGGAGGCTCCCTGCACACTTTAGAACCCACTTCCAAAGTCGTGACCCAAAATAGTGGGGACAGGGAGAACAATGATACTTTGTGGTGGGGTTCAATGTGTTGTCCCTTTTCAACAATGCCTGAAGCTGGCTAAAGTAGAGAGGAATGCACAAACAGCAAGAACCAATTCTTCAAACTCAATTTTTTTTTCAGTTATAGTATAACCTACTTAAAGAAGTCCATATCTATCTCATCTACAGCCAAACGTTACTTTGGACATCATGTTGAATTTAAGAACATAAGAACATAAGAAGAGCCTGCTGGATCAGGCCAGTGGCCCATCTAGTCCAGCATCCTGTTCTCACAGTGGCCAACCAGGTGCCTGGGGGAAGCCCACAAGCAGGTCCTGAGTGCAAGAACACTCTCCCCTCCTGAGGCTTCCGGCAACTGGTTTTCAGAAGCATGCTGCCTCTGACTAGGGTGGCAGAGCACAGCCATCATGGCTAGTAGCCATTGAAAGCCCTGTCCTCCATGAATTTGTCTAATCTTCTTTTAAAGCCATCCAAGCTGGTGGCCATTACTGCATCTTGTGGGAGCAAATTCCATAATTTAACTATGCGCTGAGTAAAGAAGTACTTCCTTTTGTCTGTCCTGAATCTTCCAACATTCAGCTTCTTTGAATGTCCACAAGTTCTAGTATTATGAGAGAGGGAGAAGAACTTTTCTCTATCCACTTTCTCAATGCCATGCATAATTTTATACACTTCTATCATGTCTCCTCTGACCCGCCTTTTCTCTAAACTAAAAAGCCCCAAATGCTGCAACCTTTCCTCGTAAGGGAGTCGCTCCATCCCCTTGATCATTCTGGTTGCCCTCTTCTGAACCTTTTCCAACTCTAGAATATCCTTTTTGAGATGAGGCGACCAGAACTGTAAACAGCATTCCAAATGCGGCCGCACCATAGATTTATATAACGGCATTATATCGGCTGTTTTATTTTCAATACCTTTCCTAATTATCGCTAGCATGGAATTTGCCTTTTTCACAGCTGCCGCACACTGGGTCAACATTTTCATCGTGCTGTCCACTACAACCCCGAGGTCTCTCTCCTGGTCGGTCACCGCCAGTTCAGACCCCATGAGGGTATATGTTAAATTCAGATTTTTTGCTCCAATATGCATAATTTTACACTTGTTTATATTGAATTGCATTTGCCATTTTTCCGCCCATTCACTCAGTTTGGAGAGGTCTTTTTGGAGCTCTTCACAATCCCTTTTTGTTTTAACAACCCTGAACAATTTAGTGTCGTCAGCAAACTTGGACACTTCACTGCTCACTCCTAATTCTAGGTCATTAATGAACAAGTTGAAAAGTACAGGTCCCAATACCGATCCTTGAGGGACTCCACTTTCTACAGCCCTCCATTGGGAGAACTGTCCGTTTATTCCTACTCTCTGCTTTCTGCTTCTTAACCAATTCCTTATCCACAAGAGGACCTCTCCTCTTATTCCATGATTGCTAAGCTTCCTCAGAAGTCTTTGGTGAGGTACCTTGTCAAACGCTTTTTGAAAGTCTAAGTACACTATGTCCACTGGATCACCTCTATCTATATGCTTGTTGACACTCTCAAAGAATTCTAATAGGTTACTGAGACAGGACTTTCCCTTGCAGAAGCCATGCTGGCTCTGCTTCAGCAAAGCTTGTTCTTCTGTGCTTAGTTAATCTAGCTTTAATCATACTTTCTACCAGTTTTCCAGGGACAGAAGTTAAGCTAACTGGCCTGTAATTTCCGGGATCCCCTCTGGATCCCTTTTTGAAGATTGGCGTTACATTTGCCACTTTTTAGTCCTCAGGCACGGAGGAGGACCCAAGGGACAAGTTACATATTTTAGTTAGCAGATCAGCAATTTCACATTTGAGTTCTTTGAGAACTCTTGGGTGGATGCCATCCGGGCCCGGTGATTTGTCAGTTTTTATATTGTCCATTAAGCCTAGAACTTCCTCTCTCGTTACCACTATTTGTCTCAGTTCCTCAGAATCCCTTCCTGCAAATGTTAGTTCAGGTTCAGGAATCTCCCCTATATCTTCCACTGTGAAGACAGATGCAAAGAATTCATTTAGCTTCTCTGCAATCTCCTTATCGTTCTTTAGTACACCTTTGACTCCCTTATCATCCAAGAGTCCAATCGCCTCCCTAGATGGTCTCCTGCTTTGAATGTATTTATAGAATTTTTTGTTGTTGGTTTTTATGTTCTTAGCAATGTGCTCCTCAAATTCTTTTTTAGCATCCCTTATTGTCTTCTTGCATTTCTTTTGCCAGAGTTGGTGTTCTTTTTTATTTTCTTCATTCGGACAAGACTTCCATTTTCTGAAGGAAGACTTTTTGCCTCTAAGAGCTTCCTTGACTTTGCTCGTTAACCATGCTGGCATCTTCTTGGCCCTGGCGGTACCTTTTCTGATCTGCGGTATGCACTCCAGTTGAGCTTCTAATATAGTGTTTTTAAACAACTTCCAAGCATTTTCGAGTGATGTGACCCTCTGGACTTTGTTTTTCAGCTTTCTTTTTACCAATCCCCTCATTTTTGTGAAGTTTCCTCTTTTGAAGTCAAATGTGACCGTGTTGGATTTTCTAGGCAATTGGCCATTTACATGTATGTTTAATTTAATAGCACTATGGTCACTGCTCCCAATCGGTTCAACAACACTTACATCTTGCACCAGGTCCCGGTCCCCACTGAGGATTAAGTCCAGGGTTCCTGTCCCTCTGGTCGGTTCCATGACCAACTGGTCTAGGGAACAGTCAGTTAGAATATCAAGAAATTTTGCTTCTTTGTCATGACTGGATCACATATGCGGCCAGTCTATGTCCGGGTAGTTGAAGTCACCCATTACTACCACATTTCCTAGTTTGGATGCTTCCTCAATTTCATGTCTCATCTCCAGGTCTCCCTGAGCATTTTGATCAGGGGGACAATAGATCGTTCCCAGTATTAAATCCCTCCTGGGGCATGGTATCACTACCCACAACGATTCTGTGGAGGAGTCCGCTTCTTTTGGGGTTTCGAGCTTGCTGGATTCAATGCCTTCTTCACGTATAGAGCGACTCTGCCACCAATACGTCCTTCCCTGTCCTTCCAATATAGTTTATATCCAGGGATAACCGTATCCCACTGGTTTACTCCATTCCACCAGGTCTCTGTTATGCTCACTATATCAATGCTCTTCTCTAAGACCAAGCACTCCAGTTCTCCCATCTTGGTTCGGAGGCTCCTAGCATTAGAGTACAGGCACTTGTAAGCAGTGTCTCTCTTCAAGTGTCTTTGGCACTTGTGGTTTGGCCTGTGGTAATTTTGCCCTTCTGAATTTATATCCTGTGCCCCTGCTCTCACAATGCCTACTTCTAGGCCTACCCCTTTTAAAATTTCATCATTTCTTTGGTCTTTATCCCAGGGGGGAGGTTTATTCCAAACCGGACCTTCCTCAGCTCCTGTCGGGTTTCCCCCCTCAGTCAGTTTAAAAGTTGCTCTGCCACCTTTTTAATTTTAAGTGCCAGCAGTCTGGTTCCATTCTGGTTCAAGTGGAGCCCGTCCCTTTTGTACAGGCCCGGCTTGTCCCAAAATGTTCCCCAGTGCCTAACAAATCCAAACCCTTCCACCCGACACCATCGTCTCATCCACGCATTGAGACTGCGAAGCTTTGCCTGTCTGGCTGGTCCTGCGTGTGGAACCGGTAGCAGGCACATGTAGCCTCACACCCAATTTTAAACCAAAGCTGACCCTGGTCACATCCACACCAGGCCTTTATTTTACTGTGGACAGTCATGGCTTCTCTTAAAGAATCCTGGGAAGTGTAGTTAGTGAAGGGTGCTGAGAGTTGCTAGGAGATGCCCTGTTCCCCTAACAGACCTTCAATCAAGAGTGGCTGACTGTTAAACCACTCTGGCCACTGGAGCTCTCTCAGTCGAATAGGAGTCTCCTCTCAGCACCCTTCACAAACTACACTTCCTAGGATTCTCTGGAGGAAGCCATGACTGTTTCAAGTGATATCAAAGCCTGATGTGGGTGTGGCCCCCTGATTAGCCAAGCCCAGCAGCTGGGAATCTGGCTTTTAGAACACTGACAGTTGGTTCTTACTGAGCATGCCCGACACTATCATTGGGTTCAAGCCAAAATTTCTTAAATTAATTAAAATTAGGCATTTTTAAAACTTTTAAATTGCAGAGGATGAAGGTCAGAGTATGGGGCAAGGTTGGTAATAGTAACTGATTTTCAACAGATCACAAATTTCAACAGATTATGACAGCTCTGACAGAAAAAAGTCCAAAAGGGCTCTGGGGTTTTTCCCTCTCTTTTTAGACTTTGAACTCTCTATTCTCTCTGACTGTTTTGTGTATTTCCATAAAAATTTAGAGGGTTGTTAAGCAACTGTTTCTGAGTTCACAACTATAAGTTTTGTAAAATTTTGTTTTGAAATGAGTTTATGCGAAGCATCAGAAAGGCATGGGGGGATATTTTCAATTTAACATTGCAGAATGTGAAAAATCCACACTGGCTATAGCTACTCTTGTGGCTGTATAATGATCTGCTTACATTCCTATGGACAAAAATGATGACTCTCTCAAGCTGCACATGTACTATACCCATTTTCCCCATTTTTATTTTTAACAAGCCTTTAGACTAGTTATTTTAATTGATTGGAAATCTGTTCCTATCAAAACAGATTTTTACAACAAAAGTGTTCCCCAACAAAACCAGCATTCCAACTAGAAAATAATAATGATTTAATATGCGCTAAGCAGATCACTCAAAACATGAGCAATCAAATTTGCAGAGGCTGAAAACTCTCCATGACTGTGTTGCCGTGGTAACTTATAATGATCATAACATTAATAATAATAAATCATAATCCTTCAAATCTAAACTGGTAAATTAATGCAAATGTTCAATTCCTAAAAAAAAGTATGGCGTATGTAAAAACCAGTCAGTACAAAAGCTATATTTTACTTTTAAAAAATCATATAAAACTTTGGGCAGTTCCAGAAACAAAAAGGCTGATGGGTCCACATAGGAATATTGTCACTAAATTGCCACAAGAGTATTGTGTACTTTTACATTCCAATGTGAACATCTTTAAACAAACATTGCTATTTTAAGAAGCTAGATTACAGTTTTTATTATTAATAGTAGGAAACTATAGCTCCAAGAAAAAAGACTGCTGAAATAATTTCAGAATCCTCGTAATTACAGGTCTTAACTACAATTAAAGTAGGATAACATACTAATTTTAGCATTACATATTTCTATCCTCATAATTCCACAGGAACAAGCCTTAACAAGCATCTGTTGCATGTTATAATGTGTGAAAAAACAGGAATGGCAAAGCAGTGTGATGCTCCAATACTGTTACCAACACCAGAATTGAAGCACCACATTCCCAAACATATGTGCCAGCACATTTGAATTTAATGCAAGCATTGCTCCCTTAGGATGCCAGTATAGCATCATGTATAGTTACACTGCACCAGTAACTCCACAATATTCCTTCAAGTGCTTAGTTACCACCACAGTCATAGGTTTGGGCTCATTATACATAGATTTAAAGTAAGTAGAAAGCAGATGGTTCCTTTTGCAAAGGAAAGTAACCAGTAGCAACTGCTTTCTTACAATGTACCTTTTGTTATACCTAGTCAGCTTATTTTTATGAGAACAAAACAAATTTACAGCATACTCTGTTTCATGTCCTCTTCTCCACATGCAATCTAATTTAAGAGTAGGCAAGTGGTTTTTTTTCAGCTACTATGTGTACATAAGAGCAAACCTTTTTGTGAATTCAGCCAGTTTTTAGTAGATTCAATGTTTTGCAGCATGTCTCTTGTCTGGTTTACATGGCTGCAAGGAGCAAACTGATTTTACAATATTGTTTCAGACAGAATGACTAAATTTAATGCAAAATTTGATTCTTTCTGATTAAGGAAACACAGGGGCAAAGTTTCACAATATCTAAGATTATGGAGTAAGAAATATACTCACACTGCATGGAACATTCAGACCCATACTTAAAGAAAGGTCTTTCATGATTTTGATAGCAGAGCAATCTGTGGTTTGTGTGAGCATAAGGCTGCTTCCACAACCAACCAACTCCACCCCCCAGGCCTCGATGTGGGTTTTCCATAAACTTTGGTTGGGCACCGTGGGAGACAGGATACAGGCCTTTGGTCTGACCCAGCAGGACTCCCTTTATGTCCTTATGTAAAATAAAAGTACAAGAAAAGAGTACAAGAGTCTTTTGTCATAAATTAGTACAATTGTCACAGATACAAAGATGCCCTACTAGACCCTCACTGGTTTTTCTGCTTCAGTACTCAGGGTTGGGTTGTTCCCCCATGTAAGTTTTAGACTGTAGAACTACTAAGTATGGTTGATTGGTAGAAGAAGCAGAGCTTGCATGGGCAGCACAGTCATTCTGATACTGTAAATCTCATTTTCTGACTGTCAGTTGGCCTATTCTGGCTTAACCTATCTAGTATCTCCATTATTTCATGGCTAAGGGAACTTATGCACCAAAATCAGGGATTATGTGCTGTCAAGTCCTCAGTGAGCCCTTTACAAAGGATGCACAGCACATGGTGATCTGACACTGTATTATAAAGGGATGTTGAGAGTACCTGTGTTTTTCCATCCTATAGTTAAAATTGTGTCTTTGCTGCAATGGCTTAGAAAGAGGGATACATAGAATTGGGGCATCAGTGAGAATATTCTTAAATTCTTAGATGTTATTTTCTGCAACTACCATTGTACTAATTAGTCTTGTTAGTTTGCAGGGGATTGCCTCATATTCAAAGAAATACATAATACTGCAATTGGACTATAGCAATTGGAAACCATTGTTCATAATATTCTGATTCACCGTCCCAAACACCATGACAAAAGCTTTTATGTTAAGTAAGAGAGAGCTTAATACAGGTGGGCTATGATGCAGGTTCGGTAGTAGGGGTCAAAACACAAGAGTCTAAAAGCAGGATCCAGATTTCAAGACTGGGCTGTAGCAACAAATATGTCCCGACCAGCTGCCACACCCTTCCTCCCAAGCTTTTAAAAAGCAAGGATGTGGCAAATTCACTCACATGACTCTCATCCAGTATCAGAATACTGTGCTTGCAGACATGCACTTTGGGGTGTGTGTGCATCTGCCCATGCCAATGAAAGCACTGCCAAGTTCTTCATAATGAAACAATGACCCGCATCCTGGTTACTCCTCCTGCCCTGCCACCCCTTCCGACTGGTGAACAACTTCGCCAGTTCCCACTGAAGCTTCCTGCTCTGGTGGTGTGGCAGGCAAGGGAGCTGGCGTGTCTGCCTCCCCTTCCCTAACATTTAGAGTCAGAAGAGCTGGATTCTCATCATCCCTCCCAGTTTGTCTCAGCTCACTCACACTCTTCTTCTTCCTCATCTGTCAAACACTGCCACCCTAATCTAGATCCTGTCAGAATCAGAGGGCTCATGATACATAAGCACTTTGATTTATTAAACTACTATATACCTGAACCATAGTTAACTTATCTCTGTAAGTGGTAATGCAACATAAATAAGAGAGAAATTTAGATACAGCATTGGTTATAGCTAGGATATTCATAATATTGGAGTGCAACACTTCCTGAACACAATCCTTCTCAAAAACCACTTAAATCTATCTCAGATTGTCCAAAAAATTGACAAAAGAATAAAAACACTGCTATTGTGATGTCCTGAACGGTCTCACTGAATGGCACTGCACTACAATGAGCTTCACTGACTTTGCTCACAATACTCCTTCAAACCCTGTATTAAAAAAAGTCTTCACTCATGATTTCATTGTTTGCCATTGATGAAAAAGTAGGATAGGGAAAATCTATTTTTTATTTAACTGAGGATCAGTTTTAATGCCCATGAAAGCAAGGGAATAACTGCTCTGGTTTGATTCTTGAATAGCAATGGTGGTATTGTGATTCTCTACACAGCTGTTACAGCCTAACCTACTGTAATCCAGTTGTTCCACAGCTGAGCAAAAGCTGAAGGTCAAATTCTGAACTCTTTAGCTGAGCCAAATCCTTCTATAATGCAGTATTGTTGAATGACTTCAGAAAGAGAGGCACATGTACTTGCATACTCATGAACAATTATATTGTGATTACGATGCAATAATTTTCACATGAGAAATTAAGAGTTCAATAATTAGGCAAGTATTACAATTAAACAGCACTGAAAGGTATATGAGCCCCTTCTTTGCTATACATATCTTTCCCTTGTTCCAATGGCTAGTGATAAAAACATTTAGCATTTACATAGTTTTTTGACTATGTACATAGCATTCTTCAGGTGACAGCTGACATCATATCAGCAGACTTCCTCTGTCTCCATACAGGCCCCTGCCCACCCCCAAAGAGTTGGGGAATCCTCAGGAACAGATTTTGGAGGCCCACGGGGGACTCCAAGGGAGAGGAGAGGAAGGGAAAATATTGTTGCACAAGCAAAGTTCCACTGCACTATTGGGCATGCATGTTTGGCTGTCACCTTTCATATGCTACCTTAGTAAACTTTACAACAACCCTATAAGGAAGATCATCATTATCGGTATATAGCAGACAGGTGGGCAGAGATCTACTGGCTTGCCTAACACCACAAAGTAAGTGATGTGGAAGTGAGGTGAGATTTGAACTTGTCAGGTAACAGGTCACAGTCACTAAACCACACATCATTTTCATCTTTATATAGCAAAATGAACTCAATGTGCCAACTTGAAACTGAAACAAAAGTTGATAACTATGCAAAAAAGAACAATTTCTTTAAATGTTTCACTGAAAGTGTAATAAAAGTGGCATAGTTTCTTGTAATTTCCATCAGTAAAACGCAGCCCAAGTTGAGTTAGAGAGATACATTATTGTAAGTAACAGAAAAAGATGGAAATTAGTCCAGACTCCAGACAAGTGTCCATACAGTGTTCCAAACCAAGTTGGCATGGTTATATAAAGGAAAAAAGGAAAGTGCTATCAAGAGTTAAAAATTAGATGAGACAGCTGCATTGGTAAAAACATACAATTTAATAAAGTAAAACACAAAAACTGGCATTATATTCTTTCCCCTCTAATACATGTAAAAATTTCAAAGCAACTTAAAACATTAGTTAAAGCAATTTATTAATCAAGAAAATAGAAAATATTTCTCGTAACTTTCACACTGTAGTTTTGAACCTGGCACACTAGTAAGTGCAGGCAATAAAATCATAAAGATATTATGAATTTGAATTTTGCACCTGTCAAAGTGGTACAGTAGGGCCCCACTCATACAGCGGGTTACGTTCCGGACCCCTGCTGTGAAGCAAAAACCGCTGTAAAGCGGAACCCATTGACTAACATTGACCAAAATGGCGCCCAATGGCAAAAAAATGCCGTAAAAGCGGAACAAGCGCTGTAAGAGCGGGACCTTTCTGCAGTTGACAACTGCTGCATTAGCGGAACACTGTAAAGTGAAGTGCTGTAAAGCCCTACTGTATCTGGAAATAGTGGATTTAGGCACACTATTCCCTGAAAAGGTCTAAGCAACCATTTAGATTTCTCTGAGTGTCAATATGCACATGGATAGGGAGGATCCAGTAGTCCGGAGATGGGGAACCTCCAGTCTGCAGTCCACATTAGGCCCATCAGGGGTCCTAATTAGGCCCACAAGGCTGTTTTCTCCTAGCTGCATTCATCTGATCTACACTTGACTTGATATGCTGCAAAGGAACAATTGGGAACCATAGAATGCACTCCGGTTTTGTTCTTTGCAAGTTGGCCTTGCATTTGACACCTTTTATATTTGGCAGCAAATACATGCCCCACTGAGATTGGCTCCACTCAGAAGCTTCCACTTCTGTCAAAAGTGCCTGTGGAGAGTGGGCCAATACAGGATCTGGTTCTGCAACCAGATCCAATTTCCCATCCTTATAGTAGACATTGTCTATGTGGGAATTGTCTTGAGTTTGGACTGGAAGCTGTGGCTGGTGCAGCACACTGGGCAGGACATCACCAACATATCACCCAGTTGTTGAAAGAATTGCATTGGCTGCCTATTAGCTACCGAGCCAAGGACAAGGTGTTGGTTTTGGTGTACAAAGACCTATGCAGCTTGGGACCAGGATACCTAAAAGATCATCTTACCCCTTATATACCCAGTCAGTCACTGCACTCTGCAGATGAGGGCCTCCTGCACATACTATCTCATCAGGAGGTCTGTTCCACACAAGCATAGGCAACTGACCTGCAGTGTTGTGGCACTTACCCTTTGGTATTAACTACTGAAAATGTTAGACAGACACTGTCTCTGTTGAAAAAGGAAATGGACTGCCTTCAAGTCGATTGTGACTTCTGGCGACCCTATGAATAGGGTTTTCATGGTAAGTGGTATTCAGAGGGGGTTTACCATTGCCTCCCTCTGAGGCTGAGAGGCAGTGACTGGCCCAAGGTCACCCAGTGAGCTTCATGGCTGTCTGGGGATTCAACCCCTGGTCTCCCTGGTCGTAGTCCAGCACCTTAACCACTACACCACACTGGTGAAGACCTTTCTTTTTCAACAAGTCTTTTAAGTAAAGACCTTATCCCAGTCTGCATCTGTTTTGGAATTACTTTTTAAGATGCTTTAGAGATTTTTTAAAAAAAGATTTTTAAGTTTTTTTTTTTTTTTTAAGATGATTTGTTTTTTAAGATGTTTTAGAGATGTTTTTAGTATTTTATCACTTGTATGCTGTCCTGGGCTCCTTCAGGGAGGAAGAGCGGGATATAAATCTAATAATAAATACTTGTGTACTCGGATATAGAATTCCTCAACAAAGATTCCAGTCCTGAGTAAGTTTAGCAGACATGGGATAAAAGGAAAGGTTCTCTTATGGCTTAGTAATTAGTTAAACAACAGAAAGAAAAGAGTAGGAAAAGGACAGCTTTATCAGTGTAGAGATCTGTTTTTTAACTTGTTTATAAATGATCTGAGTACTGAGGTGGCCCAAGTTTGCTAATGCCACAACATTGTTCAGGGTGACAAAAAACGATAAGGGACTCTGAAGAGTTCTAAAGAATCTCTCCACTGCAATTCTCTGAAAATGACCCTGGAGGTAGGACTGGAACCACTGTAAAACCGTCTGGGTTCAGGCCTGTTTATGGAACTGAACTGGCCTTGGTTGCCCTGATGGATGACCTTTATTAGCAGAAGGACAGGGGGAGTGTGACCCTGTTATTCTTACTTGATCTCTCAGTGGCTTTTGACACCATTGACCATGGTATCATTCTGGCCTGACTTGGTGAGATGGGTTTTGGAGGCATTGTTTTACACTGGTTCCAATGCTATCTCCAAGGTCGCTCTCAGAGAATAGCATTGGGTGACTGTCTTTCAGCCCCCTGGCAGTTGTGCTGTGGAGTGCTGCAGGGTACCATCTTGTCCCCCATGCTGTTTAACATCTATACGAAGCCCTTGGGAGCTGTCATCGGGAGATTTGGGGCGAGATATCAGCAGTATGCTGACGATACCCAGCTCTATTTCTTCATATCATCTGAATCGGGAGAGGCTGTGCAAGCCCTGGACAGCTGCCTAGACTCGGTAGTGGGCTGGATGAGGGCCAATAAACTGAGTCTGAATCCTAGCAAGAGGGAGGCACTGTGGGTTTGTGGTTCCCGAGTTTGGATAATTGGTCAGTTGTCTGCTTTGGATGGGGTCGTACTCCCTCTGAAAGAGCAGGTTCATAGTCTGGGGTTCTCCTTGATCCATCTTTGTTGCTAGACGCCCAGGTGCCCTCCGTGGCTAGGAGTCCCTTTTACCAGCTTTGGCTGATAAGACAGCTGCAGCCATTTCTGGACCAGGATAGCCTGACCACTGTTGTCCATGTACTGGTAACCTCCAGGCTGGATTACTGTAATGCGCTCTATGTGGGGCTGCCCTTGAGGTTGTTCCGGAAGTTGCAGCTGGTGCAAAATGCGGCAGCGAGACTACTCACTGGGGCAGGGTATTGCCAACATGTCACCCTGCTGCTGAAAGATTTGCATTGGCTGCCCATTTGCTACCGGGCCAAGTGCAAGGTTCTAGTTTTGGTGTACAAAGCCCTATACTGTACAGCTTGGGACCAGGATACCTGAAAGACCGACTTACCCCTTATATATCCAGTCAAACACTGCGCTCTGCAGGTGAGGGCCTCCTGCAGATACCATCTTATCAAGAGGTCCATTCTACACAACACAGGAAACAGACCTTTAGTGTGGCAGCACCTACCCTGTGGAATTCCCTCCCCTTAAATATTAGGCAGGCGCCATCTCTGTTACCTTTTCGGCGCCTATCGAAGACGTTCCTCTTTCAAAAGCCCTTTAAGTTGAGACATATCCCAGGCTGTGTTTGTGTTGGAATTGCTTTTTAATATATTTTTAAAAATCCTTTCCCCCCCTAAACAATGTTTTTAACCCTTTTTATTTAAGATGTTTGTAAAGCTTTTTTAAAAAAAAATGTTTTTAAAGTTTTGTTTTAATGTATTTTAAGGTTTGTTTTTATGATGTTTTAAAGTGTTTTTAGTGCTTTTGTTTGCTGGGAGGAAGGGCAGGATAGAAATCAAATAATAAATAAATAAATAAAACTAATAGGCAAAAAACCTTGCGGTTTAAGAACTTACCTATAGCCCACAGCTATTCTATCAAACTTTAAAAAGCAGGGAAATTGGGCAGCTATAGTGAATGCACCAGGGGAGCAGGAGACCTGACCTCCTCTCTGAGATATTGGACTGCCCTACAAATTTGTCAAAATGCCAACAAAATTTGGGTTGGTCTTTCACAGTCCAATCTACTTGCTGTGTAGCTTGGAAGAATTTGGTAACATGTGCCTCTGAGCATATGGTGAGTCACTGCACTTATGGTGACCCTTTGAATAGGGTTTTCATAGTAAACAGTATATTACCATTGCCTTCCTCTGAGGCTGAGAGTCAGTGACTGGCCCAAGTTCACCCAGTCAGTTTCATGGGTGTGTGGGGATTCGAACCCTGATCTCCCAGGTCGTAGTCCAACACTGACCCGGGAGAGGGGCAGGGAGGAGTGGAGGATGGGGAGGGGAGGAGATTGGGTGGGTGGGCACTGGGCAGAGCGAACGTCCCTTTCCTTTCCAAAAGGAAAACATTGTGAACAGTATCGTTGCTTTTCAGCGTTTCCCCCACTTTTTTATTCTACAGCAGGCACATGTAGTCTCCCACCCAAATTTAAACCAAAGCTTTCCCTGTCCACATCCACACCAGGCCTTTATTTCACTTTGGGCAGTCATGGCTTCTCTCAAAGAATCCTGGGAAGTGTAGTTAGTGAAGGGTGCTGAGAGTTGCTAGAAGACGCCCTGTTCCCCTCACAGACCTTCAATCAGAGTGGGCTGACTGTTAAACCATTCTGGCCACTGCAGCTCTCTCAGTGGAATAAGAGTCTCCTCTCAGCATCCTTCACAAACTACACTTCCCAGGATTCTCTGAAGGAAGCCATGACTGTCTCAAGTGAAATCAAAGTCTGGTGTGGGTGTGGCCCCCTGATTAGGCAAGCCCAGCAGCTGTGAGTATGGCTTTTAGAACACTTGGCAGTTGGTTCTTACTGAGCATGCCCTGCGTTATCATTGGGTTCCAGCCAAAATTTCTTAAATTAATTAAAAATCAGCCAGGCATTTTTTTTAACATTTAAACTGTAGAAGATGAAGGTCAGAGTATGAGGCAAGGTCAGTCATAGGATTACAGGTACTCTGTGAACATGGCTGATTTTTAATGAATTTAAACAGATTATGAGAACTCTGTCAGAAAGAAGTCCAAAAGGGCTCTGGGTTTCCCCCCTCTCTTTTTAGATTTTGAACTGTCTATTCTCTCTGCCTGTTTTGTGTATCACCATGAAAATTGACAGTGTTGTTAAGCAATCGTTTCTGAGTTCAGGACTATACGTTTTGTAAGGTTTTATTTTGAAATGAGCTTAAGGGAAGCATCAAAATGGCCTGGGGGTATTTTCAGTTTAACATTGCGGAATGTGAAAAATCCACACTGGCTATAGTATACAGCCACTCTTGTATACTAATTAATTAATTAATTAATTAATAACAGTGCTTCCAATATCCATCTCACCAAGTTGGTTTACGATGATACTGTGGTAAATAGCATCAAGAGCAGCTGAGAGATCAAGTAAGAATAACAGGGTCGCACTTCCCCTGTCCTCCTGATAAAGGTCATCCATCAGGGCAACCAAGACAGATTCAGTCCCATAACCAGGCATGTACCCAGATTGGAATAGGTCAGGATAATCTATTTCATCCAAGAGTACTTGCAATTGCTGCACCACAACCCTCTCAATCACCTTCCTTAAAAAGGGGATATTTGTGACGGCAGTAGTTGTCACAAACCAATGGGTCCAGGATGGTTTGTTTAAGGGCAGCTGAAACCACTCCTTCCTGCAACAACATGTAGACCACACCCTGGATCTACTCAGTCAAACCCCCTCAGCAAAGTTTAATAAGCCAAGAAGGACAAAGGTTGAGAGGACACATTGCTGGCCACATCATCTCAAGCACCTTGTCCACGTCCTCAGGCTGCATCAACTGAAACTGATCTCAAGAAGTTGCAGCAGATGTTGCACTGAACACCTCACTGGGAACTCAAAATTGTTATGGAGGCGATCAACTTTAATAATAATGATAATGATAATGATAATGATAATAATAATAATAATAATAATAATAATAATAATAATAATAATAATAAATTTTATTTTTAAGTCGCCTATCTGGCCGCGACAATGGCCACTCTAGGCGACGTACATAAAAGATAAAGGATAAAAATACAACATTTAACCAGAACAACAGTCGATGAAAATCTAAAACCACCCATCTATACAGCTAACCCTAGTCCACCCCAGCAATCCTGTATGCCTGCCTGAATAGCCAGGTCTTTAAGGCTTGGCGGAAGCCTACCAGGGAGGGGGCATGGCGAAGATCATAAGGCAGGGAGTTCCAGAGGGTGGGGGCCACAATTGAAAATGCCATCTCTCTGGTCCGCACCAGCCTAGCTGTTTTAACTGGTGGGACCGAGAGAAGGTCTTGCATGGCTGATCTTGTCAGGCGGCATATTTGGTGATGTTGGAGGTGCTCCTTCAGATAAACTGGTCCAAAACCGTAAAGGGCTTTAAAGGTTAACACCAACACCTTGAATTGGGCCCGGTACACAACTGGTAGCCAGTGTAGTTCTTCTAACACCGGAGTGATGTGATCACAGCGACGGCTGTTTTTGATCAAACGTGCCGCCGCATTCTGTACCAGCTGGAGTTTCCGGACCGTTTTCAAGGGTAACCCAATGTAGAGCGCATTACAGTAGTCTAAGCGAGAGGAGACCAGGGCATGTACTACCTGTGGGAGCAGATGGACAGGAAGGTAGGGTCGCAGCCTCTGTATTAGATGTAATTGATACCAAGCTGCCTGGCTCACTGCCGAAATCTGAGCTTCCATGGACAGCTGGGAGTCAAGAATGACCCCGACGCTGCGGACCTGGTCCTTCAGGGGCAATCTTACCCCATTAAACACCAGGTCTATATCTCCTAACCTTCTCTTATCTCCCACGAGCAGCACCTCGGTCTTGTCGGGGTTCAGCTTCAGCCTATTACTTCCCATCCATTCACTTACGGACCTCAGGCACTTGGAAATGGTATCCACAGCCAACTCTGGTGAGGACTTAAATGAGAGATAGAGCTGAGTGTCATCGGCATATGGTGACACTGCAACCCAAATCTTCTGATGATGGCCCCCAGCGGCTTTACATAGATGTTAAATAGCATGGGGGAGAGGATAGAACCCTGTGGCACTCCACAAACAATGCACAATGAGCCTCTGAAGGGTCTAAAACTCCATTTTCTGGAGTTGATGTCAACAGAACCCTGTCCATATGGAAAAACTCCACTGGACGGCTACTGGAGAATGTGATGGTGTTAGAGAAGTGGACCTTCTTCACTGCCCTCACCGTCACACAGTAGGTATGGTTATGATGCTTTACTCGTGCCCAATCAGACTCAAAACACATCTTTTGTCACTTGTGCTCTAGCCATCGTCCAGCCTGTTTCATTGCCCTTAGCTCACTGGTGTACCACGGTGCAAACTGGGCTCTGCAATACCAGAGAGGGTGCTCAGGGACAGCCATGTCAAGATCCCAATGCAGCTTGTTGTTCTACAATGTGACAGGGGCTTCAAGAGGGTCACCTGCTCTATCTACTGGGAACTCCCCAGGGCATTCAGGAATCTAGTAGATTCCATTAGTCTCCAGGAGTGGACCATCTCAATCTGTCCACCATCATTGCAGGGGAGGATCAGAACCATAAATCTAAACTTCCCCAGGACCATATCTGACCATGACAATGGGGTGACATCCACCACCCCCCATCTCCAGACCACCCCTTCCTCTGTCTGGAGCAAAAACCAAATAGAGGGTGTGCCCTGCCCTATGTGTTGGACTGGTGACAACTTGAGAGAACAGCAGGGCCGTCATGGAGGCCATGAAATCCCAAGCCGGAACACTAGAGGCAGCCTCAGCATGGACATTGAAATCACCCAGGACTATCATTCTAGTCTCCTCCAATACTGTAGCTGGGATGGCCTCTGCCAGCTCGGTCAGAGAAGCTGCCAGGCAGTGGGTGGATGGTACACCAGCAGCAACCCTAGTTTACTGTCTCTTTGGCCAGGTGCAGACCCTTACAGCCATCTCCAAGACAGAGTGGTTTCCTGGTGACAGAGGTGGAAGTTCTGTTCCAAGGTACTCCCTTTGGTGGCGACCCCACTGGTAGAAGACCTACTGCCCAAGGGCAGCTGGGCTTTTATTTCACCTGACACAGCCAGGAGCTGATGCAAGAGGCAGCAAGATTGACTACTTTTAGAGGATACAATATCCAAGTTAGGTTGTGAAACAGTTATGTTTGTCACATACTTTAAGCCACAATAAAAATAATGTATGTAAACTAGCTGTGGTATACTTCCTTGATTATTTTTGTATGAAACATCAACCCAGTTAACAAACAGTTTCATGTTAATATGAGTGCAAATAATATTAGCTAAAACAAAAAATATTCTGTAAAGAAGCTTTAAAAATGTTATGTTGGTCACTATGGAATTACCCTACTGTGAAAACAGGAAGCTGGCTTTTGGTCTGATCCAGCAGTGCTTTTCTCATGGTTTTATGACCCAGTTCAGCATGTTTGTTTTGACCTTTAAAGTTCTTCATGGTTGGGGGGGGTGCAGGATACTTCAAGGATGGTCTCTTCCTATATGTACCTAGCTGGAATACTTCTATAGGTATTCCTGGCAAAGTTAAGTGTGGCAGGTGGCTATTAGGAAAAAGACCTTTTCAGCGGTGGCACTCTGCCTATGGAATGCCCTCTGAAGAGAGGCTCACTTGGAACCAATATTGTTGTTTTTTGGGTGCTAGGCAAAGAATGTTTTTATTTCCCCAGAAATTTAATATATATTCCAGTTTTTTACTCTGCTTAAGTCTTATTGTTCTATTCTATGCTACTTCTGTTTTAAGCTTTTTTTACTGTTAGTTTATATTTTACTGTCACTTGTTTTATTTTATACTGTAAGCTATCCAGAGACATTTTTGTTATAGGGAGTTCTATAAATGATCTGTAGTGGTACCCCTTTTATCGAATGCCCTTCCCTTTGAAGTATCGCTGTCAACAACCATTCTTTCATTTTGGTGTCAGCTAAAAATACGTTTATTTACTCAGGCATTTCTAGGGTGTTAGTTGTTATCTTATTCTGAAAGATGAATCCACTGTGTAGTTTTATAGATGGTTATTGTACTTCTGCTGATGTGTGATGGTGGCATGAAACTGAGGTATTTATTACTTTATGAGGATTATTTTATAGGATTATATATTATTATTTTATTGCACCATGCCCTGGGATTGATTTTACTTAAATAAAGTAAATAAATAAATAAATCAGTCAGTCAGTCAGTCAGTCAGTCTCCAGGGCTCTACAACTATCTAATGCCCCATTTTCCTCTGTCCCCAGGGTGAAGTGTTCAGATAAGCAGTCTGACAATTCACCACACCAATAACCATTGATAACATAATAATCCTAGCATCATTAATTACTGTCTGTAGTGGCACAGGAAGCCACTGTTGTAATTGAAGCCTAAATTGATAGATAAATTCTAGTTCAGCAGTTTCACACTCAAGTCTTTCTTTGAAATTCTTTTGTCGGAAAATAGCAACATTCTGGTCAGCAGTAATGTGTGTTGGGAGGCTGAAATTTTATTCCCACTGCTTTCTGAATCTTGCCATTTCTGATGTCAAATTTGTATCATTATTCTTTTGCATAGAGACTGTTGTATTTGCATTGTGTAGAAAGCAGAAAAGCCCTGCTGATTGATGATAGCAGGTGTTATGTTAGAAGACAAGCAAATAAATAGGTTCGTGTTATGGTTGACAATATTAGGTCCTGTATCAGTGCTGCCAGAGGGGATATGGAGGGACAGCTGGCATGTGGGTTTGTGTTTGTGTCTCTGTTATGGGGGTTGTTTCTGTTGCTGAGTAGTTGCTTCAGATTAGGTGTCTCAGCAAGGGCAAGCCTACCAGCTAAGGTGGGCAAGAAGGAACTATCATCAAGTTTCAGCTGCAGAAAGATACGTATGGATTGTATACAGTGGTTACATAAGTGGAAGGAGCTTGAACAGTTACAACCTTCCCCTTAAATATTAGGCAGGCGTCATCTCTGTTATCTTTTCAGCGCCTTTTGAAGACTTTCCTCTTTCAACAAGCCTTTTAAGTTGAGACCTATCCCAGTCTGCATCTGTGTTGGAATTGCTTTTCAATATATTTTTTAAATAACATGTTTTTAACCCTTTTTAAAAGATGTTTTAAAAGCTTTTTTTAAATAATGTTTTTAAAGTTGTTTTGTTTTGGTGTATTTTAGGGTCTGTTTTTATGATGTTTTGATGTGTTTTTGGCGCTTCTGTTTGCCACCCTGGGCTCCTGCTGGGAAGTTGGGTGGATATAAATCAGAGCTTGGAAAAGTTACTTTTTTGAACTACAACTCCCATCAGCCCAATCCAGTGGCCATGCTGGCTGGGGTTGATGGAAGCTGTAGTTTTAAAAAGTAACTTTTCCAAGCTCTGATATAAATCAAATAATAAATAAATAATGAATAAATAAACAATTAATTTTTCCCTTCCCTTCATCCCTGTCTGTAGCCTTCTGCATTCTTCCAAAATCATTTCCAAAGGGTCAGTGGACGATCCTGAACAGTGTGGGCTGTGTTGTACAGGATTGTGGTAGGAGGATGGTGGTGGAAGACAGATTTTGCACCAGCAGAGCTCCTTTCCTTTTATGCAACCATTGGATACCAGACCTCCTTCCACGAGAATCAATGCATTACATTCTTGATAAAACTATAATCAAATAGTTTTACATGTAATTCTTGGACATAGTGATAGATAGATATATGTAATGTTTAAACTAGCTCATCTTAGTAAATGGTTGGTTACAGACACAAACCTTGGTCTTACACACACTTTCCTTACAAGTGTGGGCACAAAAGGACAATGCTTAGAAGCAAAGACATTTCTATACTGTACTTAAAAGGCATGAAGGTAACAGATTAGTCTACAAGTGATATTTAATCAGAGTCTAATTAGATAAATTGGAATTTGGCCATGACACTAGACTGAAATATTCTTCCACTATAAACTGTGCCATGGGCCTTTTTAATGACCACAAGTGGCTAAGGCATTTTTAAATTTCATATGACAGGCAGCTAATGAGATTTGAAGCCCTTCTTGCTTGACCACTGAGACTGACAGCAACCTTTCCTAAAACATTTCACCACTTTGATTTTTTAAAACATTACATAGATATGGCACACCTGCCCCATAACTATACAGCTAAATAGATACAAATTGGATGTATATGGTTACTACTGAATAATATTGTACTGTATAAGAAGGAAGGAAGGAAAGAAGGAATTCACATCAAACAGACTTTGCTGCTTCCTTCTCAGTGGAAAATAGTGCAACCTTTGCAGGAAATGAGTCCACTGCTGTTCTACAACAGGAGATCAAATAAGATGTACACTCTGGTGACTCTGTTCAGTTTTCTGTGGTTTCTCCAGTAATGGGACATAGAAGAAATAGGCACTCAAAGATTGCAAGAATCTTTGGGAGGTGTTTCTATCTCACTCCCTGAAACCATTTAAAATCACTGGGCTGAACAAGATGGTTTTTCAAAATAATAATAATCAAGAATGCTCCTGGTAACTATGATATGTCTCAAAATAGCATCATTCTTATTGGTTGTTGTTGTTGTTTACAGTTAAGTACAATCCTCTGCCACATCTATCAGATAAGAGCCCCTGAAAATGTTTAGAAATTTCCCCCCAGTTAAGTTTCCTAAAGTGCTCCCTCAACGAGAAATGAATGTCCCTGCAAAGGAGAGGTATTTTTGGTCCCACCTTAACTCCACCTTCTGCAAAAAAAAGTTTTGTTTTACTTGTGAAGGGGGACAGTTGGACAGGGGAGAACTAGCAGGTGGTATGGAAAGCAATTGCCATTGTGAGCCCCAATCCACACTTGATCCAACTCAAAATGCAGTGCAGCTTTTCAAGTGGTGTCTTTCCTTTACAAGCTCCTTCTTTTGAATACTTGGGCCATTCATCAAATTAATTAATAGTTACATGGCTATTTAGGATCATATATGCCACATTGCCTATCGGTAAAAATATGCTTAGGTGAAATGTTATACTCAAACAAACAAAAATCCATTGCTTGGCAGCATACATTAAATCCTTTCCCCAAATTGTCATTAAGTAGCTTCTTCTGTTCTGAAATAATCTCACATCTCATGGAGTTAAGGAATGCAATATGTTAAATCACACCTTATAGCAGACAGCTAACTCTATATGCAGTAGTACAGCTGCTTTACCGTGAAGAATTACCTAACCAATTTATTTAGTGTTTATTGTGCTAAAACCATCATTTTAGATTGATATAGCACATTATAACAAAACAATATGACCTACTAATTTAATAGCAATTTATTACCCTTTAATACTTTCAAAACCGTGGAAGGGGTAAGGGAAAGAAGGAATTCTTTTTAAAATGGAAGATTTTAACTTTTAAAATCTATATTTTGAAAATCAGAATTCTTTTTTCATTGAACTGTTAATATTCAGCAGCTCACTTGAGACTGTCAGGATCCTGCCCCACCCTAGCCCAACATAGCTGTGTAAAGTAGTCCCAAGGCAGCTTGAAGTAACTTGTCCCATGGATGCTTCACTTGAACCCCCCTAAGACCACCTCTGATCTTGATTACAGTATTCCCCTTCACCCCTCAGACCTCAAGAGCGAAGGCTGCCATGGCCCTGGTGGGAAGGCCAGAGTTAGCACTGGAGTGCCCATTTGGTTGCCAGAAAGCTGTATTGCTGGGATCTCCACAGGAGGAAAGGTCTACTTGGGAGGAAGGAGAAGACGTTATTGCAAACAACCACCCAGCAGATAACTAGGAAAACAAGGAACTGAGTGCCCTCTTAAAGTACTTGGAGGGAACAACAAAGACGAGGGAACAGAGTAATTTATGAACTAACTATTGAAAAGGCAACACAGAGAAGGGAGGATATGAGAAATGTGTATGTGTGTGGGGATGAACTGTGAGACAGTGGAGAACTAAATGAGATGATGTTTCATCATATGGAAGGGAAAGAAGGAGTTGAGAATAGCGTAGACTGGAAACTCGCAACAGAAAGAATTACTTAAGAGAATTATAATTTATTTCTTTTCCAATCTATTATGTCAGATAGAGGGAAGCAGCCATAGGTGAAGTCAACATGCTCAAGCTAAAACCCAGTGGCGTCACTAGGGTTGGTGTCACCTGGTGCGGTAACTCATGGTGTCACCCCCATGGACCTCCTCCCGTATCAGACCATACAGAATCCTTAGTAATGTTTTTTGTGCTAATGTTACTCGTAAATTGTAATTCCCGTATATCACTGAATGTAATGGAAATAGTAGTGACATAAACAACTAGCAAAATTAAAATTACACCTTTAAATTACAGTATCATACGCACAGCTCAAATTCTTGCTCTTATTACTAATGGGAGTTAATTATCTTGCATATGCCCATAGTAAATTTTCAGATACTTTCAGACCCTCAGCAATTTTCAAGTGGTCTATGTAGAAGAAAGGTTTGGGAACCCCTGGAATAAGACACCTGCTTATGTCCCTATGCTGCTCTCTCCCCTCATTTAGGTGCCTGGGATGCTTGCATGTGGACACACCTCCTTACAATTATGGAAAGTGATTCTTAATAATAAGTCTCCAGACTCAAAGTTACATAGGTATTTATCAGTTGTTTAGTAGAAAATTCAGAGCTGCAGGGTCCCTTCATGATAGTTACAGCCACATACACCCTTTTTTGCTCCTGGATTAAGAATGAGATCTTTGTTAATGCATTCTCTCACAACAACAAACATCTCTAGGAGCCAATCAGCATGAAAGTGAAGAGCGTTAGCAACTGAGAAGAGTCTTCTCAGTGGCTGACTCACCTCCTTTCACTCTGATTGGCTCCAATCTGCAGAAAAGGCAAGGAAGCCTATTAGAAGACTCTTCTCAGTGACACACTCCCTTTTCATGCTGACTGTAGGATGCTTGGAGACATAGGGATCCTGCTCCCAAAAAAGCAGAGGGACTAAGATCCCCTGGGCGACTACCCTCCTGGTGCTTATGGACATGACCGTAATATATTTTGTGACGTGCAAGTTCGACATTATTTATTAAGTGTGTTTAGGATTACACTGATGGCATTCCCAAATATGTACTTTCACACAGACTTTGGTTTTCCATAACACAATGTTTGTCCAAGCCTCCACACTTGGGGGGGCACTACTTGCACACCCCTTCCATAAACACATCAAAGTTGGATACACACCTGAACCAAGACCCAGACAAAAGGGCACGCAAAACAAAAAGGTAATTACAGTGGCTGAGTAGATCTTGTACAGTGGTTATACTGACTGGGCAGCCACTGCCCTTCACATTTTACAAAATACTTTTTCCTATACAAAGATTAAATTTCTGTGTATGAAAAAGTAATATATGAAGTGGTCTCAATAGTGAGAAAAGTAAACAAGTGAATGGTGATCCAAATGTTTTTCATTCTCACGTTATGAAGCTAGCTGCCAGATGTTCACCGCCGAGAGAGCTATTGCTAGTCGGGCGGTATATAAATTTAATAAATAAATAAAAATAAATAAATAAATGATGTATCACCTTTGCTACGCATGCAACGTAGACTGAAAAAACAGCACCCAAGCCACCATTCAATACGTGCACGTGTTCTTTCCAACATGAATCTACAGGTCTCAAAAAGTAATGTGTGACAAAGTCCTCAAACACCTTATAACATGCCTCAAACATGGTCTCTTGTTCTACCAGCATGCCTTCACACCATCACTTTGCCAAAACATAAGGATAGGTAAATTGCTTTTAGGGAGGTTCACAATTATGATTTCCTATTTATTTAATCTAAAAATATTTAAAATACATAAAAACAGCCAGGGGAAGATATTGGAGAAATATAAAATAAATACAAATAAAAAAGGGGGGGAGGTGAAAAGACCTTAAATGTGCTACTCATCATCTCTCAGCCTATCCTCCCCTCAGGATGAAAAAAACAGAGAACCATGACCACCCCCAGGAAGAAGGGCACACTTAAAATGTAGAGGAAAGAATCATCTACAACCATAGTGTGAAATCAAATACTTATTGGGACACAGTATGAAGAAATATTTATATAAACATGACTATCAAATATGTTTATGAATTACACAATCTTTAAATATATTTATAGTGCAATCCGGTGTTTGTTACTCAGAAGCAAGTCCCAATGTATTCAATGGGGCTTACTCAAACTGGGAAGTGTGCAGAGAACTACAGCCTCAAGTGATAAGGAACTTGTTCTTTCAACTTGTTCTTTTAAGTTGAGACCTTATCCAAATCTGAGTCTGTGTTGGAATTGCTTTTTAATATGTTTTTAAGCCTTTTCTTTTTTTTAAAAAAAGTTTTTTTAAAGCTTTTAAAAAATATTTTCAAAGATGTTTTAATATATTTTAAAGTCTGTTTTTATGATGTTTTAAAGTGCTTTTAGTACTTTTGTTTGCCGCCCTGGGCTCCTACTGGGAGGAAGGGCAGGATATAAATCAAATAATAAAAAAATAAACTTCATTCACCCAACCCAAAATTCAGAATCATGCCTCTTTAGGCTGTTTTCCAACTGTTTATTCTTGCTTTATGGTTATTGGATTTTAAATGGCTTTATTTCTTGTTGTGAGCTGCCTTGGTTTCCAATCCTATCTCACAGGGTTGTTGGAAAGACTACACACACACACTGCAGATGTATAAATACATACAGCCCATATAATAGTTTATTGTCAAACCAGTTGGTCATTGCAGAAAAATCAGTATTAGTTTTAAAAAAATCAGTATTCATTTCCTACAGAATAAAAACTGTAATACCTAAGTAAGCCCTGCCTACTTGCTTTAAAATAGGACTGGAGGAGGGTGTGTGTGACGCCCTTCCCTGGCTCTCCCTGTCAGGTTCCTACCTGCTTGTGGCTACTACCTTTCACTAGGCACCACCAGGAACTCCACCAGTCCGGACTGTCCTTTTTTAAAGTTTCTCTCTCCGCTCTAGCACAGATCTCACTAGATTCCTCTGCTAGGCAGCACCACCAGTCACGTCCTATAACCAATGTTCCCAGAGACTTTGCCTGAGCCTCTCTCTATCTGGTTACTTTTGTGACTCCACGCTTATGCTGTTCCCAACCCCTTTGTATCTATATAGACAACTCATATAACTCTGGGTTGCGCTGGATACTTGTAATGTTATTATTCTTCTCTTCACTGTTGCCACCATTCGTTACTGTTTCCCTTCAGCCTTGGTAATTACCTTGCCCTCCCTTCTGGTCTGTGAAAACCCCAGCCAAGGATCAGGCCTTCGGTAAACCAAAATAATATTTATTAAATATCAGAAATAACAAGATTACTTTTATAATGGTACATAAGCATATGGTTTCATCTATTCCTGTGATACTTGTCTTATTATTAACTAGAACTCCAATTCCCTCTTTCTCCACACTCTCCTAACATCCACTACCAAACACCTTCTTCCTTTCACACCCACCTACTAACATCCACCACTAACATCCACCACTAACATCCACCTCCTAGATTCAACTGTCATTCTTCCATTTATACTCCCAGCCATTCAAACGCTCAGCCAATCATCCAGCATTCTACTGCTCATCTACTCCCCCCTCCTCTTTCACTCCACTTACCATATATCTTCTATACAAACAGCACTTACCATATTTACATTAATACAGGAACATCACAGGGGGACAGAAAGACAACACAAACACAATTCTTTTTTACATTCACTCCAAAGTCCTATTGATTTTCAGCACGTTCATAACCATGTCTACTCAAAAGTAAATCCTATTGAATTCAATGGGATTTACTCTGGAGATACGGGATTTGCAATGCTTTTACCCCCACAAAAGCAAGTATTGGGAAGGTTTTCAAAACACTGCCCAGGATCTGACTCCTACACACAAGAGAGGAAAAAACTGAAATATATATACTTACCCAATTTATGAGATTTTCAGATAAACGGGTGTGGGGAACCACTATTTTCTGGCCTTGCAATGAGGTTTACTAGACACTGCCACAGGTCAAACAAACACTTCACTGATTGGCTGCAATTCTGAATGGGCGGGGTTAAAGCTACGAAGTGCTATACAGTAGTTTAAAAAAAGATTTAACGTGGGTGGCTGACGTTTTTATGTATATCTCGAGAACCGGACCACCTAGAAACTTTTTTTTAAAAAAATTAAAGCTGAGAATCACCCCCTCTGATGGTGTCACATGGTGTGGTCCGCACCCCCCGCACTCCCCTAGTGACGCTACTGGGGGCGGCTGACGTTTTTATGTATATCCCGAGAACCGGACCACCTAGAAACTTAATTTTTTTAAATCAAAGCTGAGAGTCACCCCCCTCTGATGGTGTCACCTGGTGTGATCCGCACCCCCCGCACCCCCCTAGTGACACCACTGCTAAAACCACAGCATTGCTTGGCAGAATCATGAGATTTGGGGTGCAAGAAGGCATCAAAGATTGGTTTTCCAAGAGTGAGTCATACTGCTTGCCAAACCCTCTCAGGGTCATATACAAGTCCAGAAGTGGGGCACAGTGCATGTCTATCTTCAGCAAGGAGAGGGAGAAGGTTGTGGGAAACAATTCCAAGTTTAATTATGATTCTGTGCTTTTCATTTTTAATCAAGAGAAAGGATCATAGCTCAGTGGCAGAGCACTCCCTGCCCATGCAGAAAGCCCTAGGTTCAATCTTTGGCATCTCCAGATAGGGCTTCAAAAGAGTTGTATCTGAAGCCTTGTGAGCTGCTGCTGGTTAATATAGACCAGTGGTGTCCAACAATTTTTTTATACTTGCCAAAGTGTGCCAAATTTTAATTTTTGTTAAAAAATTTCCATGACAATCCCCCCTGTTTTTTTTGAGGGTAGAAAAATGCACATTAATGTTTTGAATTATTGGTTGATAGAATTAGTGATAAATCTGACATACCTTTTCATTAAGTACTGCAGGGAAATCATGCATAAAATCAGTTAGACTACATCTCAACTCACCTCCAAATTTTAATGCACCATCTGCGACCCATATATGTGACTTTCAAAAACAATGACCTTGTGTAGACTCCACCCACAACGAGTGCAAATGAATTTTGCAGGACAAATCTGTGCTTGTTAAAGGTAGAAGGTGGACACTTGTTTGAACTGATATATGTGAAAAAAATAAAAATGTCATTTAAAAAAGAGGTGATAGAAGTAAAGCACCAATTTTTCACAAGTCAATAGCCATTTTGCCACATGTGGCGAGTGGTGACTGTGTTGGACCCCAGGGGTATAGATCTTAGTGAGCAAGCTGCAACAATGGACTGACTCAGTATAAGGCAGTTCCCTATGTTAGTAATGTAGTTACATTTCATTATATTATGGAAGCCACTTTGAAGATCCTTTCGGATAAAACATGGGATTAAAAACAAATAAATGAATACATAATGCATTAATGTAGCACATTAATACTGATGTGGTCACCATGAAGTCCATGGCCACAGATCTATAGGCTTTTTTTTTTTGAAGGCTGAGACTCCTAGCTTTCATCTTATAAAAATAAAGCAAAGTCCCTTCTATAAAGAGATTGGCACATTTTTAATGGAAAATTTTCCAGTCATGGAAATTGCTTCTAGGAGGCGATGGCTGCATCTGTAGAGGGTCCAGATAATAGTACATTACCTGTCAACCCCAATGAATCCTTAGGGACAGTTAGGATGCAACATATGAAAAAAAAGTTATTTATATTTTCCTACAATTAATCCATGCATATAGAAAAAACTATGGTGGTATTACTATTTGTATCTCAGTTTAACTGTAGCAAAGCAATTCTGACTGTATTTTAAACAACTTACAGTGCCTTGCAAAATCCCTCTGACACTGTGTGCAAAACTGGTACACACCTACCCCAACAGACTTAAAGCTGTTATTGCAGCGAAAGGTGGCTCTACCAAACATAAAGTGTATGTGGGTTGAATACTTATGCAAGCAACATGCTTCAGTTTTTTATGTTTCTTACAAAAATTTCCCAACAAAAAACCAATGTCACCTTACAATAATTGATTTTGAGTTTCAGTGTTTCGAAATAAAATATCATACAGAACAAAATTACAATGTACCATTTGTAATTCAGTAATATGAGAGCATTGGTCAGGGATCTGATTACTTTTGCAAGGCACTGTATTTGTACTACATGATTTCTTTCAGCCAAAGATAAGCTTTACCCAGGCAGGATTAGAATTCAGTTTACTTCTCTTTTATCCTGCCTTCACAGGTTACAGCTGTATAATGGAGAGCTTCTACCAATTGATGAAACCATAGCTATTATATATTTCATGTTGACAGGTGACACATACTTCTACTTGGCATTTCAAGTACCTATCAGCTTAGTTATAAACAACTGCTAGACAATGAAAGGTAATACTCCTTTGGACTGAAAGAGGCCAGCAGGCAGGAGCAGCAACACTTACCTGGCCTTCCAGCACTGGTGTCACTGCGGCTTACTGGGGGGGTTAGGAGATGAGGTGGTAGGGAGGTTGATGTGGTATAACTGCACTGGTAGAAGAAACAGATAGGCTATGCTGGGGCACCTGCTCCATAGCAACCTCCCTGTTGCCTTTCCCCTCTCTCCCTTATGGTAAGCTGCCATGATGCTGGTGCTGGGAGACCAGGTAAGTGCCACTGCCCCTCCATGCTGGCCAGTTCTGGGTTGAACCTAGTCTAGATTGGGTCAGTATAAATTATGCCTAAGAAGAAGTAGAGAGCCAAAGAAAACAACATTTTCCCATGATATCACCCAATATGGCAATGCCCTATATGGAAGGCACTACACTACAGGCAGGCAAGAAAACCCAGAAGCACTCAAGGTCAATCAGGAAACTCCTCCTCAATATTCCTGGTCAGCATGCATCCAATGTCGTATTAGCAGGTCTACACCAAGTATGCTGAGCAATTTTAAATATTTGGAACAACTTATTTTGCCATGAGTCCATTCCTTCTGTCTATGTGCCCAGTCTCAGGGCTTGAGCCTGAAAATGTTTTTATCTTTGATTTTGCAAGTATTTTACTTGTGGCTTGAGTATTTTGTTGCAATGTTAATTTTCAATCAAGAATGGTGATGTGAGCAGTAACTTTCTGTCTTTAGCTCTACTGTTTGTTGATATTTTTAATTTTCCTGACATTTGTTTTTAATCTGTTTTATCTCTTTTAGGTGTTGCAGTTTCCCTTCTTTCATGTGCTGAATCTTGGCAGAGAGGAGAGCAATTTTTACCCAGAAATTCTAAAACTTAAAAGAGCAAATCTAGATGGCACCTTATAAGAATGAATAATAAAAAAGCATGCATGATTAAGAACAAGAAATCCATTTGACAAAGAATGTATTGCATGTTGCAGACAGTATTCATATACTGCGCCCTGTAATCTTCTCAAGACTGAAACTGAGCTATAACTTATGAAACTCTATACAACTTTCTTAGTTTCTTCGAGTCTGTCATCAAAACGGCCCAGCATTAAACAATAAGCAAACTTACCACGTTCCAGAAACCTCTCTGTAGCACACAAAAAAATATTTTCTTTAAAGGGGCAAGATGCCTGTCCACAAACAAAAGAACTGTGAAGTCTTTCCTGAAACTGAATCAGGCATAATGTCTACTTCCAGAGTCTTTGAAACTAAAAAGTAACTATTAGAATCAACACGATTCTCTACTTTGTAGTTCTCTCATATATTTATGCTGTACATAACAAAGATGCCAACATACTCCATTTCAGGGTGGGGTAATCTTTTCATCCTATTTTCAAGGCAGTATTCATCTTAGACGTTAACTTATATCTCCTGATCTGGTTGTGTAGAGATCGTACTTGCCACAGGCTTAACACAATTGTGGGAGACCGTATGGAAGGGATCGATAAAGCAGCATTAGCCTTTGTGATAGTGAAACTCTACAGGACATTCTGGTTAAACTTTGCTTTCTGTGTTAACACTCTACATTTTTCCATTGAGAAAGTGGTATAAAAAAAAAGAAAGAAAAACAAAAACAAAATGAGATGAGGCATTAAGAAATCACATCTTTTCTTGTTATTTAGTTTTTTTTTAAAAAAAGGAAATATTTAAAGATGTATTTGCATAAAAGGAAAGATACTATGATAGACAGAGAAATAACAGGAGACCTGCAATTTGGCACAAAATAGGCAAGAGTTAGAAGGAAAATAAGGAACAGCAGCATTATGCCAACTCTATTATTCCTTAAGAACATAAGACGAGGCTACTGGATCAGGCCAGTGGCCCTTCTAGTCCAGCATCCTGTTCTCACAGTGACCAACCAGATGCCCATGGGAACCCCACAAGCAGGACCTGAGTGCAAGAGCATTATCTTCTTCTGCATCTTCCAGCAACTGGCTTTCAGAAGCATATAGCCTCTGACTATGGTGGCAGAGTACAGCCATCATGCCTGGTAGCCATTGATAGCCTTATCCTCCATGAATTTGTCTAATCCTCTTTTAAAGCCATCCAAGTTGGTGGCCATCTCTGCCTCTTGCGGGAGCAAATTCCATAGTTTATGCCCTGTGTGAAAAAGTTTTTTCTTTTGTCTGTCCTGAATCTTCCAACTTTCAGCTTCATTGGAAAGTCCATGAGTTCTAGTGTTATGAGACAGGGAGAAAAATGTTTCTCTATCCATTCTATCTGTTCCTTATTGTCACAGGCAGAGCTTGGAAGTTACTCGTTATTTTTAACGAGTTACTTGTAATTCGTTACAATTTTAAATAACGAGTGGGTAATTCCATTACATTTGGCAAGTAACAGAATGACTAGTAACTTCCCTACTTTTCAGCTGCAACTTTAACGTTTCCACGTTAGGTTGGACGTTACTTGGGGGCGGGAACAAGGGGAAGTCAGCTCCTCGCTGTGATTGGTTAACACAAGACATGTGCCTCACACTGATTGGACCTCTGCGCAGACTCTCTCTTCCCTCATGATCTGTGTTAGGAGGCACGAGGGAAGAGGTGAATAGGCAGGGCCTGCTAGCGTCTGAGAGGAAAAAATGGACGCCGGAGGAAAAAGCCAGGGCAAGGACAATGGAGGAGAAGGCAGCAGCAGAATGGCGAAGAGCTGTGGAGGTGAGTGACAATGATTTGTGTGTGTGTGTGTGTGTGTGCCCCCACCACGGCCCCTTCCACCCCCATGGCATTTTTGCCCCCCTGCCCCCCATGGCCCCTTCTGCCCCCCCACTGCCTCTCCTTGCCTCGTTGCCGCCCCCTCCATCAATCACAAGGCACTTCTGAAACTTCGGCCTACTCAGAGCTTGGAAAAGTTACTTTTTTGAACTACAACTCCCATCAGCCCTAGGCAACATGGCCACGGGATTAGGCTGATGGGAGCTGTAGTTCAAAAAAGTAACTTTTCCAAGCTCTGGCCTACTTCTGTTCCTTCCCCCCCCTTTTTGAACTCTCCCCCTTGTTCCCATGCATACCTGTGTGCTGTATTTATCCAGACAGAGCACTCCTGCCTTTTAAAATGCCGGCTAGCTTTTTATTGTATATTTATTTGAACTCCATCTTTCTTTTTATTTGTATTTTTGTCCTGTTTAATCACAAGACTGAATTGTATGTGGGACAAAAACTGGCTCAGTAATAATAATAATAATAATAATAATAATAATAATAAATCATTAGGCGTATAATAAATGGCTTAAGGCTGGTTTTTTTGTTCTTGGCAGAGATGAGGTGAGAAGTAGGGTCCTTGCAGCTGCTCCTCTCAGTCCCCCAGCTCTCAAACTCATGTTCTGTGAGAAAGAGAGAGATTCCCAGTCCCAGAGAGAGAGAGACTGTTGACAATCTCTGCTAATATCTATACAAATGTACATAACATGCATCACCTGAACTCACATGATCTAGAGTTACCTTAGATCTTGCAAGATTTGCAAATGAGAAGCAATAGGGTTTTATATTAGTTCTGATTGTCTATTGGGCTATCATAGGTTATATGTTTTTTTCATTTTCTATGGCAAAAACTCCAACTTCAGTGGAATTTATGTGATGTGTTCTAATCATTTGAATTTGGCTAATGAATGCTTTATTCTTTCATCAGAACTTTAGCAGTAGTACTAAAATATTAATAAAAAAGAAAAGGGAAAGAAAAAATACTTTACATACATCATTCAGCTGTATTGCTAATTATAGATATAGATATAAAAGATAAACGACATTTTGTCAAAAGTATTTTTGTCTACATTTTATACCTCATCCTTGGTTTTCCAAGCTTGGCATGGAATGCTTCTCATACAGAATTAATTTGAAATGCTGCATATTTATTATCATAATCATCATATTCAAAATAAAAAATATATGTACTGCCTTCAAGTTGATTCCAACTTATGGTGACCCTATGAATAGGGTTTTCATGAGGCTGAGAGGCAGTGACTGGCCCAAGGTCACCCAGTGAGCTTCATGGCTATGTGGGGATTTGAACCCTAGTCTCATTTTGTTCTCACAACAACCCTGTGAGATAGTAGGTTAGACTAGCCCAGGCAGGGTTATTCAGTGAGCAAAAATGATGCAAATAGGATCTCTTTTAATTGTGCTATTGACCTGCTTACATCCACTCTGACTGGGGCATCTTCCAGCATGGGGAAGAGATGGGGGCACATCACAGCTGAAGTTCACCCATATAGGAGCATTATCTCTTGTTTATTACAGAGACGCCTGTTGCAGGTTTTGCTGCTGAGAGCAGCAGTCAGTTAGTGCAGCCACTTGAGTCACAGCTTGTTGATCCTGAGGAGGCAAAACTAGAAAGTGAGGTTCAGAAAGGAGGCCCTGTGCATGACGAGGAGGAGGGCATGAAGCAGTGCCAGTTGCCCACAGCCACATCTGCAGAACAGCAAGTACCATGGTTTGGCTTTGAGAAAGCTTGTACATTTGTGAGCCAGAGTGGGAAAAATGTTGTTGTACCATGCAATTACTGCCTTCCAAGGATCAGAAATCTGAGATCAGCTGTTTCCTCCTCATCCAATGTGAAGAAACATTTTGAGGTAAGCCTTTGTCATGCTGGTCCTCAAAGAGTGTCCATTGTCTATTTATGTTTAAATTGTGAAGTTCCTCTTCCATTTTTTCTTGGATTCATGCTTTGTTCTTCTTCCTCAGAGGGCACACCCTGAGAAGCTGAGAGCAATTGAAGAAGCAATAAAGGCAAGGAGACGTGGCCTTCCCGAACCAATGCATGACACCCCTCCTCCCAAAATGCTGAAGCAGCAGCAGACAACCCTTGAGAGGTGGGGATCTGGCAGGGAGCCTGTCACCCAGAGCAATCTCGACAGGAGAATCATTGATTTCATTGTAGAGGAGACATTACCACTTCAGACTGTGGACAAACCATCATTCATTAATCTGGTTCGCATTGGACTCCCCAAAGATCTCACCATCATATGTGCCAAGACTCTGAGAGACAGAATTGAGAAGAGAGCATGCCACATGAGAGAAACTCCTGCAAACCGAATGGGTGCTGCGGCATATATAGCAACCACTGCAGATTGTTGGACCAATGGCAAGAAGAGTTACTTTGGGGTAACAGCCCACTGGATCAACCCAACTACCCTGAAACGTGAGGTCGGGGCCTTGGCTTGTAAGCGTCTGAAGGGGTGCCATACATACGATGTCCTGTAGTTATGTGCACTACTACAGACAATGGCTCCAACTTTCTGAAAGCGTTCAGAGTTTTCATGGCCAAAGAACCAGTGGAAGCTGCAGGCACCAGTGACGATGATGGTGATAACCAGGAGGAGGAGGAGGCTGAGGTGGAGTTTGTGCCTATCTGTGAGATCCTGGACACAGGACCTGAGGCAGAGGAAGAAAGAAGCTGCAGACTCAGGAGAGGATTTTGTTTTACCACCACACCAGAGATGTGCTAGCCACACCCTCAACCTTGTGGCAACACAAGACATAGAGGCCATGCTTTCTGACTCCTCCAAAAGTAGTCTTCTTGGTCCTTTCAAGAAACAGTTTCGTTCCTTGATGGGAAAGTGCAGCAAGTTGTGGTCCAAGCAGAACCAGTCAGCACAGATTGCTGAGTATATCCGTGCGCAATGTGGTGTGTATCTGAAGGTACCGAATAAGACCGGGTGGAATTCCACCTTTGATGCGTTGAAACAACTACATGAGCTCCTGTCAACTGTGCCACTAAAAATGCATGCCATAATGGACCGCTGCTCCTTGTCCAGGATCACAGCTGCTGAGATTGAAGTGGTACAGGAATACACAGAGATTATGGAGCCACTAGCCCAGTCCCTAGATATCCTGCTACGGGAGAACGGCATGTTCATGGGGTATTTGCTACCAACGCTCTGCAATCTGGACCGCATGTTAGAAGGACTGGAAAACAAACCTGAGAGGTACACAGACTGTTTTCAGCTGCTGAGAGGTGTGCGCGAAGCCCTAAGAAAGCGGTTTGCAGCTATCTGGGAGGACAAGAGGCTTCTTCTGGCAGCCTGCCTACAACCTCGCTTCAAATTAGATTGGCTGGAATCGTGTCAGGCCACCACCCATACCAACAAGTAAGAACATTAGGGAAGCCCTTTGGGTGGATTACTCCAAGGGAAATGTTGTCTCAAGGGAGGCATCAGAGGGCTTAAGGTGGTAGGCAGGGGCTGGGCCTTTTCTTCCTGGGGCTCCTCATCACAACCTTGGGTTGCTGCAGGTAATCCTTAAGAGTCTGCTGTGCTGCCCCATGAGTGTGGTGACTTGGTCACCTTCCTACCTTCCATGTCATCATCCACAGGCTCAGGCTGGACCCTGAACCAGGGGACATGACAAGCATCAGGAAATGAAGAGCAGATGATGGTTTCCTAACATATATGTGTTAACATATCCTCTCTCTTTCTTAGATACACAATGGAAGCCTTGTTGAAAGCTGAAATAAAGATGGGTGTACTTAATGAGGACAGTGATCAGTCTTCAGATAAAGACCAGGAAGGAGATGACTTAGAAGATGACTTCTTTAACTTTCTGCCCCAGGGCAAGAAGTCAGCAGTGGACACTGCTGAGGAGGAACTGGTGAGGTACCTGAGGTCTCCCAGCAGGGAAGTGTCATCACTCCATGGCTTTCCACGTGTGCTGCGGTGTTTTTTGCAGCACAACACAGGCATGCCTTCAAGCGCCACAATAGAACGCCTGTTCAGTACTGGTGGCAACGTAATGACTGTAAAAAGACATTCCTTGTCTGACATGCTCTTTGAGCATCTTGTTCTTTTGAGACATAACAGAAACATATTATAAAAACATTTCAAGTGTAAAATTTGATTTCAAGAGTTGGGGTATCTTCATTGCTTGGGGGGATGTGAGATTCTGTTATGCCATTATGTTAACCTTATGGATAAAATTTTTTATTCTACTACCCCCTGTGTGTGTGTGTTTATTTTTAATATTGTTTTAGGCTTCTTAGATGTGCAGCAGCCAAGGCCAGCACCTTGTAGGAGTTTTTTTAAAAAAGTAACTGTAATGTAATTGTAGTGATTACTTTTGAGAAAAAGTAAAGTAATCAGTTACTTTCGGAGCAATTGTAATTGTAACGGTAATTACTATTTTTTTGGGCCAAGTAATTGTAACTGTAATTTATTACTTTTTAAAAGTAATCTTCCAAGCTCTGGTCACAGGGCATGGTCTGAAGGCACATGATGCAGTCAACTTGCTGAAGCTAAGGAGGTCTGGGTCTGGTTAATGCCTGGCATAAGAATCTAGCTGGGAACTCCATGTATACCACCCTGAGTTAAATGTACTAAATAAATACCATTTTAAAAAACTTGATGGTGGAGGGCATAAGTTCCAGGAGAAGATACTAAGATAAGGATTTTAAGGAAAGTCAAAATAATTAGTACAGAAATAGATATTATACCAAGATGTCAGAGGTTCCACCCTGAAAATGGGATGTGTGGATTCCTAGGGGGTAATTTGAAGCTACATTGCTCCTCCCTAGTTCTTTTTGCTCATGTGCTGCACTGAGCTTAGCTTGCCATCCAAAGTTGAACTTGTGGCAAAGCTCTCTATTCACTAACCATTAGCCAAGGTTTATTCTTGTAATTCAGCTAAGAATTAATATATCAGTTATATCACAGCTGGTGTAGCAGAGTGGGGAGGAGAGCCTGGCTGGGAGTCCAGAGTCTGTGAGTTTAAATCCCCACTCGTGTCTCCTGGGTGTAAAAAGCCAGCTAAAGATCACCCCCACAGTGAGTGGCTCAGGGGTTATGTGCCCTGCCATCTGTGCAGCCGTGGGCAAGCTTCATAGTCCCAAGGAGCCCAGTTGCCTCCCAGCTGGCTGTTGTGGACAAGCAAGGGACTGCCTTGTGCAGCTGTGGCAAGCTCAGCAGGCCCTAGCCAGCTGGGGAGGACTAGCCTCAGAGGGACGAAATGGTAAACCCCCTCTTAATACCGCTTACCATGAAATCCCTATTCATAGGGTAGCCATAAGTCAGGATCGATTTGAGGGCAGTCCATTTCCATTTCATCAAGTATGTTTCATGATGATTTCACATGTTTTACTAGAACATTTCTTTTTTCCACACTATAATAATTGTAATGCACCATGGAGAAAGTGTGATAACTGAAATTTTTAAAAGTCAACTTTTTAACCAATGAAACAGATTTGTTTGGTGTCATAAAGACCAAAGTTTCTAGAAAAAATGTTTCATATGCTGTTTCAAGAGATGTACACTATTCATTTTTACAGCTATGAATTTTAAACATTGTCTTTCATCACCTGAGCAAATATTTGCAAAGAAATTATGCTCCAAGAACACTGTTGTACAACTGAAGCCAATATATTTATTAGAACACTAAAATTATTTTAAATCTAAGTGTTAAGTTGCAAAATAGTTTTGCACTCTGGCACAGTCACTAAAAAGAGCTCTAAAAGACTTGTAGAGTATTTCTCAACTCTTCATTCATGAGATTTAAAAAGAAAATACTGCCATGTATAAATTAATAGAAAGTCAATAGAAGAATATTCATGACTTCCTAACAAGCATACAATGGGTGGACAAAGCTAATTTAACTCTGTCCTGCTGATTCACTTTAGCTGTCCATCTACTTAGATTGAATGTAATTAGTTGGTATCAAAATGACACAGCTTGAGCTATAGTTAAAATTTATGGGCATGAAAAGAGAAACTCAGTCAGCATGGGACACCCTAATTTCCATTCACAAAATATTAAGTTCAGTATTTTGTCCTAAATTAACTATCTGCTAATTAATGCCTTATTAAAAGTATATCCTTTTCTTACGCTAGAAGCGAAAAATAATTCCCCTGAGCATACTGCAACATAAATTCATTTTAATATTCATCATCTAGAAGTTATATCACAACTTATTTTAAACTAAATCTATAGCAGAAGATTCATCTATATTAAAGTTTAATTAGCGGCTGGTCTTAACTTCTTAAATATAACAGTAGATACTGTACAGAGTTAGTTATGTCAATATACTGTCCTTAGCTCCAAGCAACTGTAATCACACACAGACACACAGACCCAGCTTAGTATCTGGCATACTCAGAAAACTGCCAGGGTTGATGCCTATCGTATCTGGGCCTTTGATGCCATTGGACCCTCACTTACATTGCTGCTGGCACCTGCTGCCACTTAGGCCCTCTGGCAGCACTGTTGCCATTCTATCAGTCACTCACCCCCTTCCCTGGAAAGACTTACCCAGTAGCACTGGCACTTTTGGGATGTGACCCAAACATTGCGCAGCTCCAATTAGCTCCAATGTTATTTTCCAAAAATGCAGTTTACGATCAGGCATTGAATTTTGGGAGGCACAACATGGCAGCTATCTAGCTCTGATCAAGTGCAGTGCTTTCAGGGGCCCAAGTAATAGTGGACAGTAGGGAAGATCGACCCCACAACTGGCATAGACAGAGATTTAAAATGTAAGGAATTGTTGAATCAGCTAGTTTTAGCTGCAAGAACAGTGATAGCACAGAATTGGAAGTCGTTCAAACAAGTAACTCTTGAACAATGGTATAAAAGAGTTTGGCAGGGTATGTAATTGGAGAAGCTTATGCAAAATCTGAGGGTAGCAAGAAGACAGAAAAAGAAATACACCTCTATAAGAGTTTGGATGCCCTTTATTAATTATGTTAACAATGATGAAAATCAGCATTCACCTCCAAGCGCCTATGAACATCTGGCATGCTTGAAGAGCAATTCAATCTTAACCTGATGCTACAGATGAGGCTTGGAACATCTCAAAGGAAAAGGAGGTTAGAATGAGATGAAAGTACATTTGTTATTAGTCAATGGGTAGCAGTTATTGCTTAGTTTTACGTACCTGAGTTGCGCTTTGATGGAAAGAGAACGGATTAGGGTGGGATCAAAATCAGATCAGTTTTTCATGTTCTGTTAATCCCATGGGGAGGAGGGGTGGACTGAATCACTGAATAATTGAAAATATTGATGTTATATGTATGTAATGTATAATTCTGAAATTAATAAAAGAAAATGTAAACAAAAAGAAAAAAAGAAAAGCTGATCCAAGTAAGATTCATGGTACTGGAATGTTTTCCTAAGTGGAAATTATTTTTGTCACAAGATGTCATTGGCAGAACATGAACCTAGGACAGACATCAACTGATCAGCAAATTACAGTGAAGCATATCAGTCGGAAGCTAAGTACTTGCGATTCACTGATATGTACTCTAAACTGATTTGTGTGCTGCCTGTCCTGGAAATAAGATAAAGAAATAATAAAGTGTTGCAAACTGTTTCTCTGCACAGTTTGTCTAACGCTGGTTGTGAGTACTTCTGCAATGGCTAAAGAGCATAAACATTATTACTACTACTACCACCACCACCACCCTTCACCAGCAGGTCCCAGGGTAGGCTACAATAGTTAAAAATTAATATTAAAAACAATTAAAACAAGTTACAAACACAGGAATAGGATGGGTCCGGCGGACATACACCTCAGGTGTCAAAGGCCAGGGTAAAGAGGCCACATTTGGGCAGGAAGAGGGTGATCTGTGGGTGGGGGATATTAACATCAGTCCCTTGTCATGGTCAAATCACCTCCTGTTGAGATTTAGACTTTCAACAGCTTTTCCCCTCTGCAGAGGTGGGGGACCTATTAGGATGGTCCACCCTCGGAGGCTGATGGTTCTAATTAGTTTCCAGAAGGCTCTGGAGGATTTTCTGGCTAATCTGTGGAATATCTAGATGGCCCGGGCTCTTGATACAATTGCTCCTGAGCACCCTCTCCCACTTGATAGAGCCCAGTTAGCTCCTTGGTATACACCACAGCTTAGGGCAATGAAACAAGTTGGGAGACAGCTTGAATGCAAGTGGAGAAAAACTTCAGACAAATGCAACCAAACACTAGAAAGTCATTATTATCAAGCCTACTTAGTGGCAGTGAAGGCAGCAAAGAAGAGACACCTTGCTGCTTCCACTGCATCCTCGTTGTATTGTCCTGCAGAGCTCTTCCAGGTAGTACGGGACCTTTTACAGTCTAGCCCAAAAGAGATAAGGGAACCTACTGTGGGTAGCTGTGACTTGTTAGCAAAACACTTTGAGGATAAAATTATTGGCATCCACCTGGACCTTGACTCAACTATTAGTGCAGATGAGTCTCGTGAGGTGTCCAGAGCACAATTTAGTCTCATTGTATTGGATGAGTTTCAGTTGGTAGGGGTCAAATACGTGGACAAGGTGCTTGGCTCAGTTTGGGCAACCATTTCTACTTTTGACCCTTGCTTCATGGCTGATTAAAACTAGCAAGGAAGAGATGGCTGGCTGGGCCAGAGAGGTGATTAATGCCTCCTTGAGAGAGGAGGCGGCAGTAAAATCACTACTTAAGAAATCATCCCTGAATCTGGAAAATTTGAATAATTATCTGCTGGTCATTAATATTTCCTTCTTGGGCAAGGTTCTAGAGTGCATGGTTGCAGGCCAGGTCCAGGCTGTTTTGGGCGAAAACAATCTTCTAGATCCATTTTAATTGAGGTTTAGACCTGGTTTTGTACAGAAACTGCTTTGGTCACCCTGTATGATGACCTATGTCAAGAGAGAGATAGGGGAAGTGTGTCCCTATAAATCCTCCTTGATCTCTCAGTGTCTTTCAATACCATTGACCATGGTATTATTCAGTAATGGCTGTCCAAGTTGGGGATGGATAGCATGGCTTTGAAGTGGTTCCAGTCCTACTTGGATGGTCGCACTCAGAGGGTGGTGCTGGGGGAGTATTTTTTGGCCTTCAGTGCAGAGTTCCTCAGGGTTCAATTTTATCCCCCATGCTATTTAACATCTACATGAAACCACTGAGTGGGATCATCCAGACTTGTGGAGTATGTAGTCAGCAATATGCTGACAACATATAACTCTATCTCTCCTTTACATTTCCAGGTGCGGCAGTGAATGTGCTAGATTGATGTCTTGCCTCAGTAATGGACTCGATGAGAGCCAATAAACTGAAGCTCAATCCAGACAAGACTGAGGCACTGTTAATTGTTCCTGAGATCGGATGGAGGAGATGTGGCCTGCTCTTGATGGGTTTACATTCCCCCTGAAGGAGCAGGTGTGTAGCTTGGCAGTACTTCTGGATCCATTACTGTTGCTTGAGGCTCATGTGGCCTCACTGGTGAGGAGTGCCTTCCATCTACTTTAGCTAGTGGCCCAGTTATGACCCTATCTGGACAGGGATAGTCTGACTTCTGTTGTTTATGCTCTGGTAAATTCTAGGTTAGATTATTGCAATGTGTTATACATGGGGTGCCTTTGAAGACAGTTCAGAAAATGCGGAACGGCAGCAGCCAGATTGCTCACTGGGGCAAGAGAGTGTGAGCACATAACACCAACTGGCACAACTGCACTGGCTACAAATTAATTTCTGGGCTCAATTCAAAGTGCTGGTTATGACCTATAAAGCCTTATACAACTCAGGACCCCAATATCTCAAGGACCGCCTTTTCCCATATGAACCACCCTGTAACCTGTATTCAGCATCTGAGGGCCTTCTTTGTGTGCCTCCTCTGAGGGATGTGCCAAGGATGGCAACACAAGAATGGGTCTTCTCAGTGGTGGCCCCCCGCTTATGGAATGTTCTCCCCAGAGAGGCATCCCTGGAGGTGTCATTATCCATCTTTAGGCGCCAGGCAAAAACATTCCTCTTCTCCCATGCATTTGGCAGGTTTTTGGCGGGTTTTTGACATTGTAGCCTCTTTTAGGGGGTGGGTTGTTCCACCATCTTATCCATGTATAATTATTATTATTTTACTTTTTATTTGTGTTGGTTTTATATTGGTTTTAATCTTTTTATTGTATTGGGTTCATTTTTGTGAAGGTGACTAATACAGTTAATAAATAAATAACTCTTCAGCATTTGCCGAAAAATGTATCATTAAAACAAATCATTAAAAGGAAGAGATGGGCCAACTAGGTGGAGATTATTTTAGAACTGATGTCAGAAACACTGGCTGGAGATTATTTTAGAACTGATGTCAGAAAGTGGCAGATTCCCCATGCTGAGTAGTAGCCTCAGACTTGCTGGAACATGAGCCACGTGCATCCTAAATTGGGATCTCTGCAATCCACAATCTTGGATCTTCCACTTCTCCTGAGGAACTGATCCTATCAAAGCCAAAAATACATGCACTCATATTGATCTGTCAGTGCAAGCAATATGCCTGGAATAAATTATGAGAAAGGAGGAGTGCCAGGCTCTAAGTCAAAGGCCTACCCCTTTAAGATCTTTTACTCCCCAAGGAAAGAATAGAGTCTGGGAAGTGATCTGGCTATGGAAGAAAAGAAAAAAAGCAGCATCCAATCCACTCTTAAACTTCATTGGAACAATTTGATCATTTGGAGCTGGAACTACCAGCAATTTTTTTCTCAATGTACCTTGTGGGCTATTTGTCAAGAAGAGACACTGTTGCATTTTGATTAACTGGGATCAAGTTCAAAATATCTAATAAAATATGTTATGCGGTAAGAACAAGGAGTCACAAACTAACTTACAGTTAAGGGTCATTCTAATCTGTAATATATGTCAGGTTATAAATACTTCTATGCATGCCCCTAAACGTTTTAGCACAGAGGAGTCTTCCTGCTGTTACTGCCACTTGACCTTCAGACTTGTGACCAGCTGTTCCATGTGGTAAGCCACAGAACTGAGGGTTAGAGCAGCTATCCAGCAGTTAAGATCCTCAACTGGCTCCATCCAACAAGATGGTCATTGGGTCCTCTTCGACAGGAAGTATAGACAAAGTCTTATCTGAGCAACATGTTCTTCCTGAATCCTAATGTGTTCCTGTGTATATAATGGCTTGTCCTTTAGTCCTGCCTTCTGGTCTGCTCTTCAGCCCTGATTCTTTGGTTCTGACTTCCAGCTTGACCCTCGGTCCCGACTACAAGCTTTCTCCTTCACTCCAACTTCTAGTTTGTATCTTGGCTTTGACCATGAGGCTTCTTGTTAATCTTGGGCTCAGACCTGACACCTTCATTTCTAATGGAGCTCCTTGTACTCCTTGGAAATTGTTCCTAAGAGTGTCCTGAGTTTGGAGAGGGATTACTTTTTAGGGGCAGAAAGAGATGCAGTGGGAAAAGAGGCTTGAGTAGCACTAGCCTTGTAGACAGAAACATACAGAACACTCCCCCGCATGTGCTGATATATCTATCTATATCAGTAACATGACTAACTTTCTATGAAATGTATGTGGCAACACAACTGTAATTATTTGATGAAATTGTATTCTATCCATGTTTTTTAGTAATCCTCTGGCAGCCTGAAACTCAAATCTATTTCTTTACCAAATTGTTTTCCTGAATCGAGTGTGAACAGTACTTTGCTATAATAAGATGGCTCATGAGTGTCAGGCTGCTGCCATTGATATTTTTTTATAATAGAAAAAAGAACAGTGAAATATTTGTTTTCCGGGGTGAAATATGCATATAAAGAATAGCAGAGCCTTTGAGGAAAGATATATAAAAGAGGAAGCAGATAATTCTGGACACATCAAGAACAATTGTGCACCTTTTATATTCACAATACCAAAGCTTCAGAAATCCAAAATTAAGCTTCACAATATATTCTTAAATCATGTATATAAGGGGAAAAAATTAAATGCCTTGTTTAAAGAATGTCTGTATTTCTGCTTTCATTTAGGATTTTTCACATCTTTTTCTCCTGTGACCCCAAGGTCTCGTTCCTGGTCAGTCATTGCCAGTTCAGACCCCTATGAGAGCATATGTGAAATTAGGATTTTTTGCTCCCATATGCATAACTGTACACTTGTTGACATTGAATTGCATTTGCCATTTTACCACCCATTCACTCATTTTGGAGAGGTTCTTTTGGAGCTCTTCCCAATCTCTTTGTTTTAACAACCTGAACAATTTAATATCATCAGCAAGCTTGGCCACCTCACTGCTCACTCCTAACTCTAGATCGTTTATGAACAAGTTAAAAATCACAGGTCCCAATACCGATCCTTGGGAACTCCACTTTCTAAAGCCCTCAATTGGGAGAACTGTCCATTTATTCCTACTCTGTTTTCTGCTGCTTAACCAGTAAGCTATTCTGCAATCTGTGTTGGACTTGCTTTTTAATATTTTTAAACCTTTTAAAAAATGTTTTTAAAGCTTTTAAAAATGTTTTTAAATATGTTTTGTTTTAATATGTTTTAATGGTTGTTTTGTTTTAGTAAGACTTTAATAAAGTTTGTTTTATGATGTTTTAAAGTGCTTTTAGTGCTTTTGTTTGCCGCCCTAGGCTCCTACTGGGAGAAAGGATGGGATATAAATCTAATAAATAAATAATAATTTTTTCTTATCCTTCTTTAAGCATACATTTGACTCCCTTGTCATCCAAGGGTCCAAGTGCCTTCCTAGATGGTCTTCTGCTTTGAATGTATTTAAAGCATTCATTGTTGTTTTTTATGTTTTTAGCAATATGCTCCTTAAATTCTTTTTCAGCATCCCTTATTGAATTTCTTTTGCCAGAGTTTGTGTTCCTTTTTATTTTCCTCATTCGGACAACACTCTCATTGTTTGTTGGAAGTCTTCTTGCTTCTAATAGCTTCTTTGACTCTGCTCATCAACCATGCTGGCATCCTCTTGGCCCTGCTGGTACCGTTCTTGACCTACAGTATACACACCAGTTGAGCTTCTAATATTGTGTTTTTTTTAACAATTCCTAAGTATTTTGGAGTGATTTGACCCTCTGGACTTTGCCTTTCAGCTTTCTTTTTACCAATCCCCTTGTTTTTTGGAAGTTACCTCTTTTGAAGTCAAATGCCACCCTGGGCTCCTGCTGGGAGGAAGGGCGGGATATAAATCAAACAATAAATAAATAAATGTGATCATGTTGGATTTTCTTGATAATTGGCCATTTACACGTATGTTTAATTTAACAGCACCATGGTCACTGTTACTTACATCTTACAAGCTTACATCTTGCACCAGGTCCTGGGCACCACTTAAGATTAAGTCTAGGGTTGCCACCCTTCTAGTCAGTTCTGAGACCAACTGTTCTATGGCACAGTCATTTAGAATATCTAGAAATTGTACTTCTTTGTCATGACTGGAACATATATGTAGCCAGTCTATGTCAGGGCAATTGAAGTCACCCTTTAGTACAACATTTCCTAATTTGGATGCTTCCTTGATTTGATTTTTCATCTCAAGATCTCCCTGAGCATTTTGATCAGTGGGATGGTAAAAAATTCCCAGTACTAAATTACTCTTGGGGCCCGGTATCACCACCCATGATGATTCTGTGAAGGAGTCTGCCTATTTTGGAGTTTGTAGCTTGCTAGATTCAATGTCCTCTTTCACATATAGAGCAACACCATCTCCAGTAAGTCCTTCCCTCTCCTTCTGATATACTTTATATCCATGGATAACCATGTCCCCTTGTTTTTCTCTGTTTATTTATTTATTTATTTTATTTATTTATTTTATTACATTTTTAGACCGCCCTATAGCAATAAGCTCCCAGGGCAGTGAACAGCATTATAAAACAGATTAAAATACATGCGGATGTAAATACAATACAATACACAATAAAACAATTAAAATTTCCAAATTTAAATTCAATTTTAAAATTTTTTTAATTTTTTTTTTTAAATTTCACAAGGTTTCCATTATGTTCACTATATCAATGCTGTCCTATACAGGGTTGCCATATTGCCCGGTTAGCCGGGTTTTACCCGGATTCTTTGCATGCCACCCAGCGCCCGTTTAGCCCGTTAGCTGGCCTGGATTCTCAGCTTTAATTTTTTTAAAAAATTAAGTTTCTAGGTGGTCTGGTTCTCGAGATATACATAAAAACATCAGCCGCCCCTGACTGTTAAATCTTCCTTTAAACAGTACTGTATAGCACTTAGTAGCTTTAACCCCGCCTGTTCAGGATTGCAGCCAATCAGTGAAGTGTTTGTTTGACCTGTGGCAGTTTCTAGTAAACCTCATTGCAAGGCCATCTTTAAAAAAAAGATTTCTCACATCTTTCCCCAGTTTTTGGTGGTAATTCCTAGGCACAAAAACAAAACAACTGGACAATCCAAATATTAATATGCAAATATTTGCATAATATGCAAATTAGCTTGCCCAGATTTGTGGAACTGGAATATGGCAACCCTAGTCCTATAACACTAAGCCCTCCAGTTCTCCCATCTTGGCTCAGAGACTTCTAGCATTAGCGTATAAACAAGTCTCTCTTCAAGTACCTTTGGCACTTTTGGTTTGGCCTGTGGTACTTTTGCCTCTCTGGATTGCTTTGTTCATCAATCAATCAATCAATCAATCAATCAATCACATTTATATACCGCCCCATAGCCAAAGCTCTCTGCACTCACAATACCTAGTTCTAGGCCTACTCCATTTAAATTTTCATCATTTTTGTCTTTATTCTAGCCAGGGGACTTGTTCCAAACAAGACCCTCTTCAGCTCCTGTTGGCTTTCCACCATCCATCAGTTTAAAAGCTGCTCTGCCACCTTTTTGATGTTAAGCCCTAGCAGTCTGGTTCCATCCTGGTTCAAATGGATTTCATCCCTTTTGTACAGGCCTGGTTGTCCCACAATAGTGCCTAACAAATCAAAACCCCATTGTTTCCTTCATATATTGAAACTACAAAGCTGTGCCTGTCTAGTTGGTCCTGCATGTGGAATCGGTAGCATTTTGGAGAAAGCGATCTTGTAGGTCCTGGTGTTCAGAATCCTGCCTAGCAACCTACATTTTGCTTCCAAGGCCTCATAACTGCATTTCCTCATGCATTGGTGCTAACATGCACCACGACCACAACCACTGACTCCTTCCCAGCATTATATACCAAGCTATCTAGATGATAGGCAATATCTGCAACCTTTGCATCAGGCAAGCAAATCACTCTGTGGTCTACACACCCAGCACACACCCCACTATCTATATTTCTATTGATCGAATCTTCCACTACCAGAATGCCTCCATCCCCTGGAGAAGTATCCTTGGCAAGACAGGATATCTGCTCATTCCCCAAGGAATGGGTCTCTTCTAAGGAATCATTTCCCTGTTCCTCAAAGTGTCATTCTCCTTCCGAGGCCTCATTCTCCATGATAGCAGGAGTGCTATCATCATGGGCATAGGACACAGCTATAATGTCCCCAAAGGCCTCATCCACAAACCTCTCTGCCTCTCTCAGCTTCTCCAGGCCAGCCACCTTGGCCTCAAGGAAATGAACTTGTTCCTGGAGAGCCAGGAGTTCATGGCACCAAGGGCAAGCCCATGACTTCTGTCCAACAGGCAGACAATTGTATATGTTACAGACAGTGCAAAACACTGGAAAAACCCCACATCCCTTCTGGCTTTCTACCTGCATAATTGTTTTGGGTTTTTTGTGTAGTTTATTGGTTAGATTATTGAAAGCTTGGATTGGGTTTAGCTCAAGGGACAGACGAGCAAAGTGGGGTACCCTGGCTTCCTCGACCTGCTGCCAAACTTGCTCTGCTACTTAAGTCGTCTTGATGCTTTGTCAGCCGGTGCTGAAATGCTTCATCAGCTGGGGGCTCCCTCATGGAACCAAAGTTGTATTTGAAAAATAGTCTTGCAACATCCTTCGCCATTGTCCCACCTTCCTTCTTAGTTATCAGTGACTTAAAAAAAATCAGTTGTGTTTTATGAATATCCACCCGTTCACCAAAAACAGTCAAACATCTCATCACTATTTTTTTTATTTCTCTTTTTGGGAGTTGGGCAAGCTGCATAATGGTCTCCCCACAATGTGTTGAACTTCACATAAGAGTTATTGGTGTGCAAGCATCACATATGCATTTGTGCTTTTGAATAGTTTGTTCTTTTAAAAGTAATCTTAGCCCACAAACTCATAAAGAAGAAATCAAACAGTGTAAATACAGCAACTGTGCATAGAACAGTACAAGGACAGTAAGGGACACACCAAAATGAAATGAAATAAGCTGTAAGAGAGGCACAGGCTATAAGCAATTATACAGGGGGAAAACATTTCTATTTCAAACACTTCAACTACACTATTTTCCTTCCATGATATCTCTGTTATCAATAGATGTTATCACTCCACTTAATTCAGGAAATCTAACAGCAGTTTTACATAGTACAAGACAGCAGATGTGGGTTTGCCTTCATGAGTACTGTTATAAGATTGTGGGGATGGGTTTGGATGATAGCTGTGAGACCCCTTTTAGCTTCTAACTGTACGCCTATAAGAAATGCAGACTGCAAAGGAAGAAACCTGCTCCCCTGATCAGACTAGTTTCCTTTGCATAAGCCAAAAGTGTAGCCAAATCAGCCTATGAATGGGCTTATTGAGTGGTCAATCTGCATATTCAAATGGATGTGGCTAAGAGAGATTCTGTTGCCATCGGAACTGTTTGAGGACAGAGGCCCTGCTCCCTCCAATCCTGGAGCCAAGGAAAGGCTTGTGGTTTTTTAGTCTCGTTTTGGGGTGAAGGTGGAAAGACACATAGGTAGGCCTTCTCTCTGTGTCTGAACCCCCAAAGCTATGGGCTTTGGGGAGCAAGATCTGACGGACTGTTAATGCTGAGAACCCCTCTATCTTATGCTCAGGTTGTATATATGTGTAAATAAAAACCATATATCCTATAAGCCACCACAGTCTCAGCTGACCTTCTTTCCAAGGAAACAAACTGCTAGGTAAGTCCTGGAACCCCTGGAAGTCTTGCACTGCTTGGAGTCTGGGATGGCTTCCCCCAGGCACCTGGTTGGCCACTGTGAGAACAGGATGCTGGACTAGATGGGCCACTGGCCTGATCCAGCAGGCTCTTCTTATGTTCTTATGGTGTGCAACAGTACATTTAATGAAGAACTGCAGCCAACTAGGACTCTATAACAATTGTACCTGTATGTTATCCATAGATGAAAACATGCATTTGTTGCATTATTGGTTTACATTTTTAGGTATATTCAAATTACCTTCAGTGTACACCTAAATAAACTCTAAAGTATGAAGTGGAAAGTTCTTCTAATACTTTCCTGTACAACAATACAGAGCTTAGTAGAATGTGTGAGTTACTGCTGTGAAATACTTTTATTCAAACTACTTCAAGCCATTCTGCAAAACCAACAATTAAAATAAAACTGCAGATTTAATTGATCATTTTACTCATCTGTGGAAGGAGACCAAAAATATTCATTACCTTTATAAATAATTAGCAATAACCAGGAGTGTTCCATGCATGTTGCATAGGAGCTCCAGGCTTTTAAGTGTAATTTAATTTCATCATTTCATCATCATCATTTTATTTTATTTGTATGCCGCCTTTCCACATAAAATTGTGCTCAAGGCGGCTTACAGCAAGGTGAACAAAAATACATCTCAAAAACAATTGCAAAAACAATTTCCTAATAACAAAAAATAATAAAACAGTGACATAAATATAATAAGCAAAAACAACTTTTCAACATTATGAACATAATAAAACAATCTTTAAAAACAAAGAAGTAACCATTAACACCCCAAGCCCCTAAAGAAAACCATTTACTATATCTCCTACAAGACTTCATTACTCAGAGTGGAGGCTTGTTTTGTATCGGCACAGTCTCTTTGTAAGCAGAGGTGTGGACTCCAAAGTGTGTAGGCTTCCAAAGTCACAGAAGAGGCAGGGCGGGTGGTCTCCCAGGCTGGTAGAGCTTCTGCAGAGAACTCCTTACCAGACAAGGTCTCAGCAGAGGCACAGTCTTTGTAAGCAGAGGTGTAGACTCCTCCCCTTCAACACAGGTGTAGGCTTCCAAAGGCTGTTTCTTGAGGCCAGGGGGTGGAATCAACAGTCAAAAAAAAATACTGGTGTAATTGCTGGTGTGTGTGTGTGTTGTTCTTCTATTTTACTGCTCTTTACCATTGCATTGTTATTTTTATTATGTAACTTCTACTCAGCTCTATATTTACACTTTTGATTTATTTCAGGATTTGAATTGTCTTCAGCCCTGAAAGGTTGTAAATGGGCACAACTAAATGGGCACAACAATCCTGCATTGAGGAGGCTGGCATAAGTGGAGCTGATGCAAGGGAAGGTGGTACAAAGTTCCATTATGTCCTAACTCCATTGAGGATCCACTGGGAAGGGGAAACACTTTATCGGCAGATCTAAGCACATCTTGCTGTGCAGGCAGATCTGGGTGGAGGGAAAAGAAAATCAGAAAAACTGAACACTTACTGCTGCACAGCCATGGCTACCATGGGAGTAGCTGCCACCTGTCGATGAGCACAGCAGAGCATTCTCACTCCCACTCTACCGCCCTGCCACTGTCATGAACAAACTATGATAATGCCCACAGAGAGCCTGTAGAAGGGACTCGAAGGTACCAGAACAGGAATGCAAACACTCACCAAACAGGGCACACATGGCAACCATAGCAACAGCCACTCTGGCAGCCAATCAGGATGTCACACATGCCACATGCTCTGCCAATCACACAGACATGCACAGGTAGTGCAACACAGTGCAACCAGGTAAACACATGTGGAGCACACCCTGCATCTCACATTGCATCTACATTGCACACCCTGTAAACGTCCTGATCACACACACAGGCACCCCTCAACAACAGGCCAAACACATGGGGAGATGCATAGAGACAGTTTATTGAAAGCAACCCATAACACTGCACAGGGCAACAGCCCTACCATAGACAGTGGGCAGGAGGGAAACATACACACACTGCCCACCCCACAAACAGCAAACCATCCCCTCGGGCATCTGAGGTGGGGACGGGAGGAGGAGGAGGAGGTGCGAGTGGCAGCTCAGGCAACAGGCAGGGCTGAGACAAGGGTCAGCTCATTGTCAGAGCACTTCTTCAGCTGTAACTGGAACTAAGGGGATGGAGCCATCACTGTTTAAACTGCTGAGGCCTTCTCCTGTTTCAGCCCCCTCCCACTGCAGTCCACTGGGCCCCTCCCGACAATCTCATTCTACCTTCTCCTCCTCCTCCGGATCACTCTTACAGGAGTCCTCCACAGGGCACATGAGAACCTCCATGGGCTGGCAAGTCTCCTTCTCAACCTGGGCAGACATCTCCATGGGCTAGCATTCTCCTCCTGTGGGAGCGGCTCTACTGGGACTTCTGGGACATCTGGCTGAGTAGGCATTTTCTGGGGCTGGTGGGGACGGGCCAGCGGATCAGGGTGCTCACCTCACAACACCGCTTGGCCATTGGTGGGTGCCCTTTGCATTAACTGTTGGTGTTGGTTCTAGGACCTGTTGTTGGCTGTCATCACTGCTTGCATCAGGCAGATATGAAAGGAGCTGCAGAGGGGGGAGGGGGGCAAATGGCTGTGGTGATGGCAGATGTCCCATGTCAGCCAGCCAGGCCTCCCTCCCCACTTGCATTCCCTCCCCTGTGGCTCTGCTCACCTGTGATGGAATCCACACCAGTTCTGCAGATGGCTTCTGTTGGCAGGCTTAGCTCTAGGACCTCCTCTTCTAGGGACAGGGCTTGGTTCATGGCCTCCTTGGTGGGCACCTACTCACATGAGCTCCCTGGTACAATGGTGGATGTTCCCACAGGTGTTGTTCCAGTATTTATGGCAGTTCTCATTGCTTATTTAGATAAATACATGCTTTTTAAGCTCAAAAATACATATGGAAAAATAATTTCAGTTCTAGTTTTGATTATTGTCAGAGGCCTGACAAATTTTTATGTACCAAACCTCCTGTTTAAATTCATTATAATTCAGTTTCATTTCATTTTATTAAACACACATGTATTCCTGTGTAGGCGGGAAAGTAGTTATTTGGGGATTAACATGCTGCGGTGCCAGTTGATTTTACAGCTTTAAGATCAACAATTGAAAGTTACATTCCTAAGTAAATTCCTATTAGTATTCATATAGGATAGCCATATGGGAATTGTACTTCATATCAAGACTATTATGTGTACATAATGTGTACATCTGGAAGATGCCATACACTTCTGCCCCTGGATCAAAGTCCTCTTCCATACTTTCAATGGCTGGTCAGTTTGCATTTGATTACAAGTTAAAAACAGGGTAAAACAAAACAGCACAGGACAATGGCTCAGCATTTAATATCAATCCAAAGAAAATTTTCCTCACTACTATATAAATAATTATATAATTAAGTTTTTATACAGTTTTGATTATTTATCTTAATGTCAGTGACTTGTTTATACCTTTCGCACATTTTGAAGATGTAGTAAAGCAGAAAATGGGGCAGTTTGTATGCTACAAGTGAAGAGTAAAAATCATAAGCTGTTAAACTGTCAAACAGCAAAGGCACATTGCTGCTGTGCTCATCAATAAACAAACCATTCTCATTTTATTTGTATTTATTCCACCAGTGAACCATGTGTTCTCTCTGTTTGTTTGCTGAACAAGGACCTTTCAAGACAGAACGTAAAAAGAAGAATAGCAGTATCAAGGACATTTCATTTTTTGCTGCATGAAGTAAACACAGCCATGACCATTACTATTTTAACATTTTCCTACTGTAACAGATTGGAGAATTATCACACCATCAATAGTAAAAGAGTCTGCAAAACAGTTCCATTAACACAAAATGTTGGCGTATTATGAGTCACCATACTTGTCTGAATACAAATTATGACATTATATGTGTATAGCAAGAATGTAAAATGGTGTCTTAAATTATAACGGTTTTTACCTCAAGATCTTGGTCTGGGTGCATTACAAAAACGGTACAATGAGTTACATAGATAATCACATGCAGAAATGAAACACTTCACCCCACTCTTGCATTGGCTTAGTCTGCTGTGAGGATAATCTCTTTCTCCTTGTCAGCAGCAAGCACAGCATTAATTACTCTGCTCAGTTGTCTAGTATGTCTACATGCTGTTTTTGAGCTAAGACTGTCAATAAATAAGTCATACCAAGGAAGCAAGAATCTTTGAACAGGAAGTGTACAAAGTTCAAAGCACTACATTAATACCGAAGCTTGCCAGAACTTTGGTAACACACTGGCCTTGTTTGCATGTAACACTAACCTACGAAATGAGCCAGATTTGTAAACTATGGTTTGAAATTTGCTTTTTTCAACAAACCATACTGAGGATGAATTACAGTTTGGATAATATAAAATGGAACTGAAAGCTTCCAAATTTCTCCATATAGGAATGCTGGAAGGGAAAGTGGTAGGGATAGGGAAGAAATCTGGTTCAATTCACATTTTAATTCAAAGGTACCTAATTTGCACTTCCTGAAACAATAGAGGAACTGATATGCAGGCAATCCTTTGAAATTCATGCTTCTCCAGATTTTGCAATTCAGTTCTCCAACTAAAAATGTACCAAAACTGCATGTATTCATAAAAATAACATATAAAAATTGAAAAAATATGTGTATTAGACAAAATTACATACAAAAGTGTGTGTCTTGGGAGAGCAGAGCTTGGAAAAGTTACTTTTTTGAACTACAACTCCCATCAGCCCAATCCAGTGGCCATGCTAGCTGGGGCTGATGGGAGTTGTAGTTCAAAAAAGTAACTTTTTCAAGCTCTGCTTGGGAGAAATGTGAACTGAAATGCGGATGAAGTTTTGTGAGGGTTTTTTTTTTTAAAAAATAGCAAACAGATGCGTAAATGTGGAGAACTGAATTTAAGAATGTAAGAAAAATGACAGACTGAAATGGACAAAATCATCCATAGGAAGGGAGCTTGCCTAGGTTTATTCTTGTAAACTGTTGTTCAAACTATAGTTTAAGTTTACATCTGAATTAACTCACTGACACAACCAGCAACATATCTCCATTCTAATTTTCTCCTCAGTCCCCCACTCTTCCTGCTTTAGTTTGCAAAAAGCAAATTTAAATTTTGATCACACGTTTGAAGCTATCAATGACATGCTAATCAAATTTCAGTAAGATTAAATTTGCTTTCCTGTTTCTGCAGATTTCACTCCTCATTGCCTCTTTTTAAGTCTTATAAGATTCACCCTGTGTGTTCCAGTGTTATATTCTGTAAAATATGTTATGGTAAGTAGAGAGTGAAGGGAGGGGGTGTGAGTGAGTTGGAATGTTGGTGAATACTGTGCATGTGATTGGTTAAGAGAATGGGGGATGGTGGTTAATAATTGAGTAAATGAGAGTTGACAGAGGACAGACTCGAAAGAGATAGGGCTTGGTCTTGGGGTAGAGAGGGTTGGAGGTTTGAGCGGGCAGAGAGTCAGGGTTTTATTGGTGGTATTTGAGGAAAACTTAGTGTAACATGTGAGAAACAAAAGAACATTAATCTGAGAACCTGAGTTAAAAGTATTCTTGTTTATATTAATACCTGTTGTTAAGTAAATCTGGTTGAAAAACACATCTGGTTCTTGGCCACGCTATCAAAAAGAACATGTTGGCAAAATGTTGGCAAGTTTGAAACAGTAATTTATGGTGGCAGTGGAGTTTACTCTAAAGAGTAACAGTAACAGGTTTAGGGAATCAGCCCATGGCTGTGGTCTTTTAGGGACATAAATATACACAGGGGGGTTGAGGCTTCCCTAGCGCCTGAGCAGCAGTAAGCAGAGGCATTGCTTAGCTGTGGTATGTGTTGTAAAGAGTATCCCTTCCTGTTAAAGGCAAGATGATAGCAGACAGGATATGACACACCCATTGTTGCCTCTTATAAGTCTTAGGACATATGAGATCAGGGGCAAATACAGTTGTGAATAACCTTTTTGCCATCAAGGCCACATGCAACAGTTGGTGGATGGTTAGGGGCATCCATAAGCCAGTACAAAAACACATGTAATTCCTGCCTTTCACAGTGTCTCTCCATTGAGACAGCAAAAGGCAGACCTATCCCAGCAGGGAGAGATGAGCCACATCCCAGCATGCCAAATAGTAGTTTGGTGGATTGAGACAATTGTGATTCAAATGGGAAGAGCACACACAGGGATATCCCTTCCAAGAAGCAAAATCTGGTGGTGGTGAATTCAGTGGCTGGAGGTGGCTTCAGCACCTGTGATGGGCTTCAATGAAGGCCTAGGAGGAGCAGATCACCCACAAGTGGTCCTGCAGAAGCCCTAGGGGTTGACACCCTCCTGATAGTCTCTCATCCACTGCATGAGATTTTCTTTTAAGAGTCTATCCCTCTTCAAATTTGAGACCTTCCTTCACAGGGTACGGATAATGCACTGGACTAAAACCTTACCACATCCCAGTGTATTAGATGTCTGACCCAGTGAGAGGAATCCTGCCATGAATCAGAGATTTTCTGGATGCACGGAAGGTGTAATGCAGCCTGGGGGAAGAATGTCCATATTCCATGAGAGAAGGTCTCTGATCCAGCAAGGGATAGGTAAAAAAATCTTGACTAGATCAGAATATATCTTTGGAATGTGTGGTGGTGTTAGAGCAAACACCTCTCTTGTAATAGTCATCTGATTCAAAACCCAACAACTTTCTCCTCTCTGGAACGGAGACCGTGACTCCAAGGCTGCAGACTACCAATCCAGAAGATTATGACTAAATGGGTATCAACATATTATTTAAACCAGAATGTTCTGTGCAGATGCTTCATTTGCTGTGTGTAGTAATTATTTCTTGACAAGAAAGGATGAAAGAACATACGTTCTCTTAGCATCTCTTGATACCATACTACAGTTAGCTGTAAAAAGCACTAATAGAACAATTATTATACCTTTCAGTAAGGGATATGGTAGAAAGAACATTTGGCGTTCTGGAGATAACAGCCTGCAACATGGTGCAAATAACTTTAAAACCAGATGTAATGTAGATTTTTATAGAAAAATAGTAAACATTTTGTGGTATTTCTTTTTGGACACATTAATTGATTTTTCACATACATAAGGAGAACTAAAGAATCGGCATGCTATATTTATTCAATGAAAGCTGAGCCACAGGGGTTATGGTACATTCTTCCCTCAACACCAGCCAAATTATCTCAGTGCCCAACATTTAAGAAGCTGCAATAATACTCCATCATTTGAGAATGCTAGTAGGGCTTATGCATCATTTTAACAGCATGATATAGCAGATTGCGATCATCTTCATGTTATAGGAAACTCAAAACAAATGGCAGGCTTAGTGAATCATTTTCATAAATTACTATTTTCCCCCACAGAACTCTTTAAAAATGACAACAAAATTCAAAATTCATTTTAGTTTAAGTAATTAAAAGAATAGGGAAAAGTCATATTTAACCTGAGATGTATTTTTTTATTCCATTTCACTCAGATCTGACCAAGACTTAAAAGCATTTCAAGGAAAGCAGACTTTCCTATGATGTTTTTCTTTTTTTAAAAAAAGATGACCCCAAAATCATATTTATGTTATTCATAGTTGAGAGGTCTGCCAGAGTGATCAGAGCTTTCTACACAGGTAAGTATGGCAATGGTGGGAAATATTTAGCTATCCATCTCTAAAAGCTGTGTGTACAATCACCCTTACTAAATTTGTCAGGAAACAACCATATTGTAGACATTTTTTAAAATTAATAAAACACAATCAGTAATTGAGAGAAGTTGGATCCAAGAACGTTGCTAACACAAGGTACAAGCTGCATATAAAGAAAACAAATATACACAATAGTAATTGCCATAAGCAATATTATGCACAGTCCCCACTCTGAGAAATAGAAAATCCATACTTTTATGATTGCACTGATGAGTTGTTTAAATTGTATGTGAATAAACATTAAATTTAAAATGATGGGCATAAGCAAAGATCTGGCTTTAAAATTCAAAAATACTTCAAAGCTAGGCAATATTTGGTCCAATTTAATAAGGACATAGATCTATTAGAAGTCCCTCATACTTACCTGTATCTCAAACAGTTCACAGATCTAACAAGACAAATCACTTTTCCATCAGGAAACAATTTGAAGATTTATATTGTGTTACTAATTGTTTGTAAGCCTACAGCCATACTACTTTGAACACACTCGATCTCATCTGATCTTGGAAGCTAAGCAGGGTCAGGCCTGGTTAGTACTCGGATGGGAGACTGCCTGGGAATACCAGGTGCCATAGGCTTAGAAGAAGACAATGGTAAACCGTCTCTGAATACCTCTTACCATGAAAACCCTATGAAATATATCCAAAAAGATTCATAGCGTCACCATGTCATAATCGACTTGAAGGCATATAACAACAAAATTGTTTATATGTTGCTTTTCAGCAAAAGACTCTCAACACAATGCACAAAAAACTATTTTAAGATATAATCATTTAAAAGGTTAAACATAAAACCTGCTATTGAGTAAGCCATGCAATTCAGCTTTCATGAAGTTTTCAGCTCTTGTTCACTGTGTCAGGGCCATTGCTCTCATCCCAAATGGCAAGACATCGTCTGGACTTCACATGTAAGACCCCATCACACATTAAACTGGCTGCATTATTAAATGGCTGCTTTCTAGTACAGTCCCCAAACAGTAAATATAAGAAATAGATTTTTAATATATAAAAGAAATAGAACTGATACTGAGAGGAAGATAATTCAGTTCACTTAGATCAGGTGCGGGCAGAATGTAGATCAGAAACTTTTGCAGGGAAAGATATTTTTTTTGTGAGAAGTTGGAGGACAGATTTCAGCACAGCACTACTCCCAATCTCACCTGAGCCCAATTCCTGTGTTTTGCAGAGGAGCCATTGTTTTATAAGCTTATTTGCACACTACTCACCTCTACTGTATGTTCACTTATAGTGGTTATTCAAAGTTTAGTTTAATTAAAATGTACACTGTCAACAAATGAAAAAGATAATATACTCAGTGAAATAAAACATTTACATACTGCATATTTTACTGTTCAGATACTGTGCTTGTTGCTGTATGATTGGGTATATTTAACATATAGCATGAATTATCCAAGGAGGCTTTGGGAGAGTACAAGTTTCAGAGCTGTGTCAATTCGAAAGACTTTAAGTGCCATTGCATTAAGAACATAAGAACATAAGAAGAGCCTGCTGGATCAGGCCAGTGGCCCATCTAGTCCAGCATCCTGTTCTCATAGTGGCCAACCAGGTGCCTGGGGGAAGCCCGCAAGCAGGACCCGAGTGCAAGAACACTCTCACCTCCTGAGGCTTCCGGCAACTGGTTTTCAGAAGCATGCTGCCTCTGACTAGGGTGGCACAGCACAGCCATCACGGCTAGTAGCCATTGATAGCCCTGTCCTCCATGAATTTGTCTAATCTTCTTTTATTTATATTTTATTTATTTGTTTCATTTATAGACCGCCCATAGCGAGTGGCTCTCTGGGCGGTGTACAAAAAGGTTAAAATACAAAATATCAACAATAAAATCAGACAACAAACAATAAACACAAGCAGCAACTAAAGAAAAAAGAAAAAAGAAAAAATTTAAATTATAACATAAACGCTTAAAATGCCTGGGAGCATAGCCAGGTCTTAACCTGGCGCCGAAAAGATAGAAGCGTAGGCGCCAGGCGTACTTCTTCGGGGAGGCTGTTCCACAGTTCGGGGGCCACTACAGAAAAGGCCCTAGATCGAGTAACTGTCCTCCGGGCTTCTCGATGGGTTGGTACCCGGAGGAGGGCCTTAGATGCTGAGCAAAGTGACCGGGTAGGTTCATAGCGGGAGAGGCGTTCCACAAGATATTGCGGTCCCACGCCGTGTAAGGCTTTATAAGTCAAAACCAGCACCTTGAATCTGGCTCGGAAACAAATAGGTAGCCAGTGCAAACGGGCCAGAACAGGTGTTATATGTGCTGACCGGCTGGTCCTCGTCAGCAGTCTGACTGCTGTGTTTTGCACTAGCTGAAGCTTCTGAACTGTCTTCAAGGGCAGCCCTACGTAGAGCGCATTACAGTAATCCAGCCTAGAAGTTACCAGAGCATGAACAACTGAGGCGAGGTCATCCCTGTCCAGATAGGGGCGTAGCTCGGCTACCAACCGAAGGTGGTAGAACGCATTCCTTGCCACCGAGGCCACTTGCGCCTCAAGAGACAAGGAAGGATCGAAAAGAACTCCCAGACTACGAACCTGTTCCTTCAAGGGGAGTGTGACCCCATCTAGAACAGGGTGAACATCCACCATCTGGGCAGGGGAGGCACTCACCAACAGTGTCTCAGTGTTGTCTGGATTGAGTCTCAGTTTATTAGCTCTCATCCAGTCCATTATCGCGGTCAGGCAATGATTCAGCACATCCACAGACTTACCTGTAGAAGATGAAAAGGAGAAATAGAGCTGCGTGTCATCAGCGTACTGATGGCAATGCACTCCAAAACTCCTGATGACGGCACCCAGAGGCTGCATGTAGATGTTAAAAAGCATGGGGGACAAAATCGACCCCTGAGGGAATCCACAATGGAGAGTCCAAGGTGTTGAGCAATGTTCCCCAAGTACTACCTTCTGGCGACGATCCGCCAAGTAGGAGCGGAACCACTGCCAAGCAGTGCCTCCAACTCCCAACTCTGCGAGTCTCCCCAGAAGGATACCATGGTTGATGGTATCAAACGCCGCTGAGAGATCAAGGAGAATCAACAGAGTCACACTCCCTCTGTCCCTCTCCCGACAGAGGTCATCGTACAGGGCAACCAAGGCTGTTTCAGTGCCAAAACCAGGCCTAAAACCGGATTGAAATGGATCCAGATAATCGGTCTCATCCAAGAGCACCTGGAGCTGATTGGCAACCACCCGCTCCAGAACCTTGCCCAAAAAGGGGATATTTGCCACCGGTCTATAATTGTTCAAGTTATCTGGGTCTAAGGAAGGTTTCTTCAAAAGAGGTCTCACTACTGCCTCCTTGAGGCTACTAGGGACTACTCCCTCACTCAAGGAGGCATTTATCACTTCCTTGGCCCAGCCGGTGGTACCAGTCCTGCTAGCCTTGACCAGCCAAGATGGACAAGGATCTAGAGCAGACGTGGTCACCCGCACCATTCCAAGCACCTTGTCCACTTCCTCAAGCTGCACCAACTGAAACTCATCCAATAATGAAAGACAAGACCGTGTTCTGGACACTTCAATGGATTCATCTGTCGTAACATCAGAGTCTAGGTCCCTACGGATGCATGCGATTTTATTTTGGAAGTGCCCTGCAATGTCGTTACAGCGAGCTTCAGATGTTTCAATGGTATCTTGAGGACCAGAATGTAAGAGTCCTCGTACAACCCTAAAAAGCTCTGCTGGGCGGCAGAGAGAAGTCTTGATAGAGGCAGCGAAGTAGGACTTCTTCGCCTCCCTTACCACTTTTATGTACGACTTAGTAGAGGCACTTACCAAAGCATAATTGCATCCGTCTGGAGTTCGTCTCCATCTGCACTCCAGCCTCCTTCTCTCTTGCTTCATCACTCTCAGCTCCGGGGTATACCACAGAGCTGTATGAGCTCTGCATCGAAGAGGGCGCGCGGGAGTGATCGTGTCGATAGCCTGGGCCATCTCTGTATTCCACAGTTCGACCAAGGCCTCGACAGGAGCGCCAGTACTATCAGCTGGAAAAACTCCCAGAACCCTCTGAAAACCCATAGGATCCATAAGCCTCTGGGAGCGGACCAACTTAATAGGTCCCCCACCCTTGCAGAGGGAAAGAGTCGTCGTAAGTCTAAAACTCAGCAGGCGGTGATCTGTCCATGACAATGGAGTAGATGAAAAATACCCCACCTCCAGATCACCATCTCCATGACCAGTGGCGAAGATCAAATCAAGAGTGTGACCCGACACATGCGTTGGGCCAGTAACAAATTGAGACAGGCGCATGGTTGTCATGGAGGCCATGAAGTCCTGAGCCGCTCCAGATAAGACAGTCTTGGCATGAACGTTGATATCCCCCAACACCACAAGTTTGGGGGACCTCAACAACACCTCCGAGACTATCTCTGTCAGCTCAGCTAGGGAAGCTGTTGGGTAGCAAGGTGGGCGGTACACCAACAAGATTCCCAGTCTGTCTCCTTGGCCCAGTACAAGGTGGAGGCACTCTAGACCAGTTGTCATCTGGACAGGATGCCTGGTGAGAGAGAAAATACTCCTATAGACCATAGCGATCCCGCCTCCCCGGCCCTCAGATCTGCCATAGTGCTGCACCGTATACCCAGGTGGGCAAAGCTGAGAGAGGGCAACTCCTCCCTGCTCACCCACCCAGGTCTCAGTTATACACGCCAGGTCGGCACCCTCATCCACAATTAAATCATGGACAAGGGAGGTTTTATTATATACTGACCTGGCATTCAAAAGAAGCACCTGGAGATCTAAGGGCTGGCTGATAGAACAACCAGCAGTTCTGTGGTCTTGAGGAGAACCGGAACAAGGCACAGACACAACTTGTCTGGGGCGAGTTCCCCTTACCTGGCATGTTCTCCTCCTAACGCCATACCTCCCATTACCCGTCACTACGCTAATTGGGGCCCCCGGAAGCCCCCCCGTTAAATACAAAGCATGCTCTCCCAGGCACATTTTAAAAATATTTAAATACAAACAAACACATTCACACAACAACGCATAAAAATACACATAAATATACACAAACACGTCCACACAATCTCATTCATACACACAACAGACAAAACAAACAAAGCCGTCCAAGCTGGCGGCCATTACTGCATCTTGTGGGAGCAAATTCCATAGTTTAACTATGCGCTGAGTAAAGAAGTACTTCCTTTTGTCTGTCCTGAATCTTCCAACATTCAGCTTCTTTGAATGTCCATGAGTTCTAGTATTATGAGAGAGGGAGAAGAACTTTTCTCTATCCACTTTCTCAATGCCATGCATAATTTTATACACTTCTATCATGTCTCCTCTGACCCGCCTTTTCTCTAAACTAAAAAGCCCCCAATGCTGCAACCTTTCCTCGTAAGGGAGTCGCTCCATCCCCTTGATCATTCTGGTTGCCCTCTTCTGAACCTTTTCCAACTCTAGAATATCCTTTTTGAGATGAGGCGACCAGAACTGTACACAGTATTCCAAATGCGGCCGCACCATAGATTTATACAACAGCATTATGATATCGGCTGTTTTATTTTCAATACCTTTCCTAATTATCGCTAGCATGGAATTTGCCTTTTTCACAGCTGCCGCACACTGGGTCGATATTTTCATCGTGCTGTCCACTACAACCCCGAGGTCTCTCTCCTGGTCAGTCACTGCCAGTTCAGACCCCATGAGCGTATATGTGAAATTAAGATTTTTTGCTCCAATATGCATAATTTTACACTTGTTTATATTGAATTGCATTTGCCATTTTTCCGCCCATTCACTCAGTTTGGAGAGATCTTTTTGGAGCTCTTCGCAATCCCTTTTTGTTTGAACAACCCTGAACAATTTAGTGTCGTCAGCAAACTTGGCCACTTCACTGCTCACTCCTAATCCTAGGTCATTAATGAACAAGTTGAAAAGTACAGGTCCCAATACCGATCCTTGAGGGACTCCACTTTCTACAGCCCTCCATTGGGAGAACTGTCCGTTTACTCCTACTCTCTGCTTTCTGCTTCTTAACCAATTCCTTATCCACAAGAGGACCTCTCCTCTTATTCCATGACTGCTAAGCTTCCTCAGAAGTCTTTGGTGAGGTACCTTGTCAAATGCTTTTTGAAAGTCTAAGTACACTATGTCCACTGGATCACCTCTATCTATATGCTTGTTGACACTCTCAAAGAATTCTAATAGGTTACTGAGACAGGACTTTCCCTTGCAGAAGCCATGCTGGCTCTGCTTCAGCAAGGCTTGTTCTTCTATGTGCTTAGTTAATCTAGCTTTAATAATACTTTCTACCAGTTTTCCAGGGACAGAAGTTAGGCTAACTGGCCTGTAATTTCCGGGATCCCCTCTGGATCCCTTTTTGAAGATTTGCGTTACATTTGCCACTTTCCAGTCCTCAGGCACGGAGGAGGACCCAAGGGACAAGTTACATATTTTAGTTAGCAGATCAGCAATTTCACATTTGAGTTCTTTGAGAACTCTCGGGTGGATGCCATCTGGGCCCGGTGATTTGTCAGTTTTTATATTGTCCATTAAGCCTAGAACTTCCTCTCTCGTTACCACTATTTGTCTCAGTTCCTCAGAATCCCTTCCTGCAAATGTTAGTTCAGGTTCAGGGATCTGCCCTATATCTTCCACTGTGAAGACAGATGCAAATAATTCATTTAGCTTCTCTGCAATATCCTGATCGTTCTTAAGTACACCTTTGACTCCCTTATCATCCAAGGGTCCAATTGTCTCCCTAGATGGTCTCCTGCTTTGAATGTATTTATAGAATTTTTTGTTGTTGGTTTTTATGTTCCAGGTGTGAGATGGTGTGTGAGGCCAAGTAATATTGAAAGGGGTCAGTGATGTTGGTTGCTGGGACCCTTATATCTGTGACTGTGAGTTATGGGTGTTGGTTGTGTGGAAAGTGTGAGTGAGGTTGAATAGCATGGAAAAGTGTGTTGTGTGTGTGGTGGTGTTTGTAATAGGATATGTTTTGGTAGTTTATTGGCTGCCAATGAGGCCAATGTGACAACTATTGCTGTGATCATGGCCAGAGAGAAGTATGACCAAATAGGGGGAGCCAATCATCATAGGAGTTACAGGTATGGATGCTTATATAGCATTCCCCTTTTAGATCACAAGCACCAGTCTGCTCTTCCACCAGAAAGCCCTCTGCTCTGGCAGTGACGCTGTTGAATGCCAAAAAATAAGATCTCATTCATACACAATTTAATTGTGGATGACAGAGCTGACCTGGCATGTATTATTGAGGCCTGGGTAGGCAAGTAAGGTGGGCCTGATATCCAACTCGGTTCGTCCTGGTTCTCGGTGGTGCACCATGGCAGACCAGGGGGTTGAGGATGGATCGCTGTGGTCCGTAGGCCTTCTCTGTCCATCACCAGGAAACCCTGCCAGTTAGGTGCTGGATGGAGGGCCTGCATCTTTTGGACCAGAGATTGGGGATGCTGCTGGTTTACCACCCAATCTGCTGCTCATCAGCCTCCTTGAGTGAGCTGGTTGAGGTGGTCTCAGACATAAGAGTCGGAGGACTCAAGGTCTATAGCCCTTGGTGACTTCAGCATTCATTCTGAGGCTGTTTGCATGCCAGCTCAGGACTTCATGATATCCATGACAATCATGGGACTGTCTCAGAGCATCAGCAGCCCGATGCACAGGGCAGGAATGCCCTCAATTTAGTCTTTGCTCCTGATGGCAAATTGATTGTCTGATGGTTGGGGAGGGGCTTAAAATTAACAATGTCATTGTCAGGCCATTTCCTGGTGACGTTTGGATTTATCGTTGTAAGTGAAGTCTGCCCTTATAGACAAATGGAACCCAATGGATTCCTGAATGCTCTGGGAAATTTTCCAGAGGAGAGAGCTGGTCAAGGTCCTGATCTCCCTCTTGAATGGAGAGATGAAATGGGCCGTCATCACAATCATACCCAAGTGCCCTCTTAGTGCTGTGGAGCTCGCTTTACTCTCTGGTTCACCAGGAACTTGTAAGTGATGAACAGGCCAGATGAAGACTAGAGTGCAAGTGGGAGAAAGCTTGTGTTAAAGCTAACAAAACACTGGTCATTGCACATAATAATTGTGTCATGTGGTGGTGAAGGCGGCAGAGATGGCCTTCTTCACTGCCTCCATTGCATTCTCTACTAGCCATCCAGCAGAGTGATTCCCATGTCCAGGAGATAGGTCAATTACCTGTTCTGGACAGGCTTGCACCCCCTCTGAAGGAACAGACACATAGTCTAAAGGTGTTTCCTGACCCATCTTTGTCACTTAAGGCTTAGGTGGCCTCAGCGGCTAAGAGTGCCTTTTACTAGGTTTCTTTGGTAAGACAGCTATGAAAGTCCCTGGATAACTTGACCACTGTGGTCTTGCATTGGTAACCTCAGGACTGGATTATGGCAATGCCCTCTGTGTGAGGCTTCCCTTGGACTTAACCCAGAAGCTGCAGCTGGTTCAGAATGCAGCAGCTAGGTTGCTGATTGAGGTATCTTGCTGGCAACATATAACACCTCTGCTGAGAAGCGGCAGTGGCAAATATCCTACTGGGCACAATTCAAGGTTTTGCTTTTAGCATTTAAAGTCCCAAACAACTTGGGACCAGGTTACGTAATGGACCACCTTACTTCATATATCCCTGCCTAGCAATTACATTCCTCAGATGGGGCACTACTGAGAGTACCGCATGTCCCAGAGGTGTACTTAGTTTTTACTAGAAACTGGGCTTTTAGTGTTAAAGCTACAGCTCTCTGGAATCAATTACCAGTAGAAATTAGACAGGTGTCCAGCATCATGATGCTTAGGTGCTACCGGAAGATGATTTGCTTAAGCAGGCTTTCCCTAAGGTGTGGCCCAGTCATTTATGGAATATTAATTTTACACCTGTAGAAATGGTCGGTTTGTTTTTAGAGTTTGCAGGAATTGTATTGTTTTTAGTTTGTAAAAAGAGTTTTATTAAAAAAACTTGTACTTTTATTTTAATTTTGTACACAGCTTTGATGATTTCAGGCTGTAAAGTGCTTTATAAATTCGTAAACTACTACAACTACTACCACTAGTACAATCCTATAATAGCTGCTCAGAAATAAGTCCCACTGAGTTCATGGGGTTTACTCTCACTAAAGGATTCCAGCCCAAGTCCCTCAAGAAGTGCTCTGTTAGTTCTTCAATAAATGAAGAGAATGTTTTTGGTGAGATCTAGGTTGCTTTCACACTGCACTTTATTCCATTATTCTGATGGTTTCTTACCTTGTAATTTGTGCATTATATTTGATCTTTCACACGACGCACAAGCTGGCTCCAGAATTCTAGTGGAATGTAGTGGAAGTTTAGCGCTAATTTCCGTGATAAATGATACCAGAAATAATTCGTTAGCAGGGCTGGGAATCCGGAAGATTGCAGAAGTTTATTGCTAGCTGCAGCTGCTCATATGACAGGCATCCCAGCATGCAGTGTGTTCCCACCCTTTAGTCACGCGGTTCCCCCCCCGATGAAAGTTGTATCGGCATTGGCACAGACAGCAGCAGCATTTCCCACACATATCCCTGTCTTGATACAACTAAAACAATTTAAAAAGTCAGATCCTAAAGGGAGAGGGCTTTCATGGCGACAGGATGAGATCTTAGACCTCCTACACAGTGGGGAACAGTGCTCATGGGTGAGTGACGAAAACAAGCTGTGTGAAAGACAGTTGTGCGAAATGTGGTATATCCGAAAAAGTTGCTCTTCCTTAACGCAACAGGTACTGCAGTGTGAAAGTGATTTTAGAAATCGGGACAGATGTGCTACCTTTTTAATCCATTAAACTAACGCAATCAGCCCCATATGTAAAAGCAGCCTTAGTAAAACTGGACACAACTGAATGGTGACTGATGATGAATATAAAGATGAATTCATTTATTTACTAATGAGTAAGCTTAGATACTTCATTTCCTTTAGAAGATTAAGTTATCTGAATACAAAATGTTACCGTATGTTCTTCCCAGTGATCTAATCTTATAAGCAGGATGTCTCTTTCAAAAGCCATTTTAATAAGGGAATGAAAAAATATTGCATTTTCATTTTTTTAATGTGTAGCTTAGCATAAATGGCCTCATTACTTACATTTTTCTTATACTTGTGCACACAGACATGGGTCTAATAAATAAATTACACTTGGGGACTGACTTGAGACTGTAAACAGACAAAAAAATAGGTATTGGTCCTTAATAATGATTCTACCACATGCATATGAAACTAAATTAGCTTGCTATATACGTGGCTAATTCTTTTTTTATAAGCTGCCTGAAAGTCAACATATAGGTACTTTTATGTAAATAAATATCAGGAATGTTGGAAGCTGCCTGATATCATGTCAGTCCATTGGTTGATCTAGCTCAATATTGTCTACACTGGCTGGCAGCAGTTCTCCACGGTTTCCGAGCCCTATCTGGAGGCACTAAGGATTGAACCTGGGACCTTTTCCATACAAAGCCAGTCCTTTATCAATAGGATTTGGCCCTTTCCTGTCTTATGCTGTTGGATGGCAAAATAAGAGCAGTTAATGACTCATTCCCAAAGTATGATATAGAATTCAACACCTCAATTTTAGATATATTATTTATTTTATTTTATTTAATAGATTTATATCCCACCTTTTCTCCCAGTAGGAGCCCAGGGTGGCAATATTGTTGTTGTTGTTATGTGCAGATATGTCATGGGGAAACAGAATAAAAGGGGGGGTGGCGGCTTGAGGACCTGTCTGGCAGAATTGTTGTTGTTATGTGCCTTCAAGTCGATTTTGACTTATGGCGACCCTATAAATCAGTGACCTCCAAGAGCATCTGTCATGAACCACCCTGTTCAGATCTTGTAAGTTCAGGTCTGTGGCTTCCTTTATGGAATCAATCCATCACTTCTTTGGCCTTCCTCTTTTTCTACTCCCTTCTGTTTTTCCCAGCATTACTGTCTTTTCTAGTGAATCAGGTCTTCTCATTATGTGTCCAAAGTATGATAACCTCAGTTTCATCATTGTAGCTTCTAGTGACAGTTCTGGTTTAATATGTTGTAACACCCAATTATTTGTCTTTTTCGCAGTCCATGGTATGCGCAAAGCTCTCCTCCAGCACCACAATTCAAATGAGTGGATTTTTCTCTTATCCGCTTTTTTCACTGTCCAACTTTCACATCCATACATAGAGATCGGGAATACCATGGTCTGAATGATCCTGAGTTTGGTGTTCAGTGACACATCTTTGCATTTGAGGACCTTTTCTAGTTCTCTCATAGCTGCCCTCCCCAATCCTAGCCTTCTTCTGATTTCTTGACTATTGTCTCAATTTTGGTTAATGACTGTGCCAAAGTATTGATAATCCTTGACAAGTTCAATGTCCTCATTGTCAACTTTAAAGATGCATAAATCTTCTGTTGACATTACTTTAGTCTTTTTTATGTTCATCTGTAGTCCTGCTTTTGTGCTTTCCTCTTTACCTTTCATCAGCATTCGTTTTATTATTATTTTTATTATTATTATTATTTATTAGACTTTTATACCGCCCGACTAGCAATAGCTCTCTGGGCGGTGAACACAGAGAATACAATAAAATACACAATATAATACAATAAGAACATATAAAATAAGAACAATCTAAAATCAGTACAACAGATATGAAAATCAGGTTAACTTAAATTAAAATGCTTTGGAAAAGAGGAAGGTTTTAACCTGGCGCCGAAAGGATAACAATGTTGGCGCCAGGCGCACCTCCTCGGGGACACTGTTCCACAGTTCGGGGGCCACCACTGAGAAGGCCCTAGATCTTGTCACCACCCTCTGGGCCTCTCTATGAGTCAGAACCCGGAGGAGGGCCTTCGTAGCAGAACGTAGTGTACGGGCCGGTTCGTATCGGGAGAGGTGTTCCAACATGTATCGTGGTCCCATGCCGTATAAGGCTTTATAGGTTAATACCAACACTTTGAATCTGGCCCGGAAGCATATTGGTAGTCAGTGCAAGCGAGCCAGAACAGGTGTTATGTGCTCGTACCGCTTGGTCCTTGTTAACAATCTGGCAGCCGCATTTCGCACTAGCTGTAGCTTCTGAACTGTCTTCAAAGGCAGCCCTACGTAGAGCGCATTGCAGTAATCCAAACGCAAGGTTACCAGAGCATGTACAACTGATGTGAGGTCCTCCTTACTCAGATAGGGACGTAGCTGGGCTACCAACTGAAGTTGGTAGAACGCATTCCGTGCCACCGAGGCTACTTGAGCCTCAAGTGAAAGGGAAGAGTCTAGAACGACTCCCAAGCTCCGAACCCGCTCCTTTAGGGGGAGTGTAACCCCATCCAGGATAGGGTGTGAATCCCAATCATTACTTGTTTCTGCTAGTAGTATGGTATCGTCTGCATATCTTAAATTATTGATATTTTTTCCTCCAATTTCCACACCTCCTTCATCTTGGTCCAATCCCGCTTTCTGTATGATATGTTCTGCATATAGAGTAAATAAATAGGGTGATAAAATACATCCCTGTCTCACACCCTTTCTGATGGGGAACCAATCGGTTTCTCCATATTCTGTGCTTACAGTAGCCTCTTGTCCAGAGTATAGGTTGCACATCAGAACAATCAGATGCTGTGGCACCCCCTTTTCTTTTAAAGCTTTCCATAGTTTTTCATGATCTACACAATCAAAGGCTTTGTTGTAATCTATAAAGCACATGTGATTTCCTTCTGAAATTTCTTGGTCCGTTCCATTATCCAGCATATGTTTGCAATATGATCTCTGCTGCCTCTTCCCTTTCTAAATCCAGCTTGGACGTCTGGCATTTCTCACTCCATATATGGTAAGAGCCAATATATGGTGGCAATGTAGATTCTAAAAAAATAAAATCGAATATCTGACTTTTCATTTCAAAATTCTATACTTTAATACAGGAGTGTGGAACCTTTGGCCCTCCAGATGTTGATGAAGTACAACTCACATCAGCCCTAGCAAGCATATAAAATAACTAGGAATGATGGGAGTTACAGTTCAGAAACATCTGGAGGCCAAAGGTTTCAAACACCTGCTTTAATATCTCCCCCAACATAACTGAGTTCTCTTCCACAGCTGGTCTTCCACAACTACTACACAGTAGTGGTTAGTGGGGTGGTGAGGGCAGGGTGGAGTTGTGCAGTTGGCTGTTGGATGGCCAACGTCACTGCTGGTTGCTGAGAGGGAGGGCTATGGGGAACACAGCACAGTGCAGGCATGCTGCTGATGCAGCAGCAGAAGTATCAGGTTGGCTTCACTGCCACTGCCACACCCACACGACACTGTGCTTCCTGTGCCTCGCCTCTTCCCCTCTCGGTAAGCAGCAGCAACATTTGCCTTCCAGAAGCAAGCTGTACAACCTTGCCTCACCTTTGCTGATCCTCTGACAGCTACTGCTATTACAGCAAAACAGAGAAGAAAAGACCCACTTCAATGCATATATTTTCATTCTATTAGATGCAGCATTACTTCTCTCGAGTCATGCAAATCTGTAACTCTATAAATTGAGTTGGAATTGTTGTGTTGGAGGTTTTTTTAGCTTTTTTAAAATATGATTTACAGACTTATTTTTAAAGATGTTTTAAAGATGTTTTGTATTAAACATATTTTTAGTGTTTTTGTTTGCCACCCTGGGCTCTTTCTGGGAGGAGGATCGGGATACAAATTTAATAAAAAAATAAAAAATAAAACTCCCATAGGTCAGCTTCATAGTTATAATCCTCAAAAGTTTCAAAACTATTTCAGTAAGTTCAATCCTTTAGAAAAGTTTAGTAGTTGCAGCAAAGGATATCAATATAATTTCCCCACCTAGTAGTTTGCATTTTAGAAAGTTCCTAATTTATTGCAGTGAAATCTACATATATATTATAGAGTACTCAAAATGAGGTGGGGTGGAGAAGAATGCCATCCCATTGCTTTCAGGTGGACCTAACTCCATCCTACTTCTTTCAATTGATGTAAAACTATCCTGGACTGCTAGACAAAGCAGATTACACCAGTATTGTGAAAGTCTCTCGACCCAACCTAAAGTTGTTCGTAGAGCTGGAAGAAGCAAAGGCAGTTTCCTACAACAGCTGAAGTGAGAATGTTGGTGTCTTGGAGAAGGATGAAGCTGTCCATCCGAGTGCCTGCTTTATATTCTGTTTCTGTACACTGCTTGGGTATTTTTTGAATGTAGAGCAGTTTATAAATATTAGAATGAATGAATGAACAAATGAATAACTCTGCCTGACCAAGGCTAAAAGATGGAAATAGGCTATATCTGGACACTTTTTGAAAGTACATCATAACAAATATTAGGCCATACTCATTAATGGCTTCACCTTGATTTTCAGTAACTTTCTGCTTTTAATAGTAATGATTGATAACTGACTGTAATTCTTTCAAAGCTCAAAGCACTAATTCAAGGTTGTTTACAAATAGTTTATGTGGTTATAAAGATGGTGAATAGAACAAGCTAAAATGAGTACTACCTAATACAAAACTGTCCCATTGCCTCTCCCCTGCCACACTTTGAGCATTGATATATCTGCTTGAAAAAACTAACCCTAAAAATACAAATCCTTATTCTATATCTGTGTAAAGGTAAAGGTAAAGGTGTCCCCGCACTTATAGTGTGAGTCATTTCCGACTCTTAGGGTGACATCTTGTGACGTTTATTAGGCAGACTGTATAAATAGGGTGGGATTGCCAGTTCCTTCCCCGGCCTTTCTTTACCCCCCAGCATATGACGGGTACTCATTTTACCGACCACGGATGGATGGAAGGCTGACTGGACCTCGACCCCTTTTACCGGAGATTCAACTTCCTCCTTCCGTTGGAATCAAACTCCGGCCGTGAGCAGAGCTTCAGCTGCATTACTGCCGCTTACCACTCTGCGCCACGGAGGATCCTATATCTGTGTATGTAGGTATAAATGTGAAATTACTTGCCAACTGCAAAACAGAAAAGGTTTATCATATTAGTCATGATCAAGGCATCCTACCCCACCATCTTTTATCTTTGCAGACTCAAAATGGATGAGTTTGAACTGCTTTGGCAATGCCTACACTATTTTGAGAACTAATTTAGGTGTGCCATGTCATTCGCTACAATGGTAATTAGAAATCAGTGTAAGTAGCTAAACAGAAATTGTAGATAGCTGGTCATATCCAATGGTGTTGCTCAGCTGACACTGAGGCTTCTGTTGGTGGAATGAGGAGGGAAGCAATTTTCAATGATTACACTCATCTTTACAGCCCCCATACATACTCTGAATCTGCACCAGAAGGCTGGGAGGCCCTCCAGAGCAGACTTAGGGATGATGTGGGAGGCTGCACGGAGGGAGTGCAAATAGCTGAAAATTACTTCCTTTCCAGTTACACAGATGGAAGCTTTACCATCAGCTGAGCAACATCACTGAATTCAATCCAATCTGTTTTCAATTCCAGAAGATAAAAGACTAAGCATCCCTTAAAAAAAAATAGTTCTAACCATCAGAAACAAATGAACAAAAGAATGGATCCATATGATGAAAGGATAAACAAGTCCCAAAAGTTCATGTGGACTACCATAGAAAAATATATTCACATAAGAGCAACTTGAGAAGACTTAAAAAAAAAAAAGGAAAGGCAATACTTATCCCTATGGAGCAGCTGTCTTCTTAAGTTCACCAACTCAAAATCCTATACCTGTAATGCCAGCTATCTTTCATGCTTCCCAGGAACACTTCCATATGCATGCGCACACACACGCACACACACACACACACCAAGTTTCTGTAGTAGATGGTTTTTCTCACATCTTAAATTTTAAGACTGAAATCAAGGGATCTTCAAACTGCTGCTGCCTGAGTGGTTTCCCTAATCACAAAAAAATTCACTATGGGTTGTTGACAGCATTGTGTGATGCACTTTATGTTGTGAGCAAGAATGTACAACATCTTCCTTTAAAAAAAACACTCAGATATTTCTGTCATTCATATATATTGCCTAGACTCTGTAGAAAGATAAAACTCACCAACACTATTTTTCCTGTTTATGTAATATGTTTTTCAGTTGGCCAAATAATAAAAACAGCATAAAGAAATTCAGCTAAACATGAAAGCAAAAATCAAACATTAAATGACTCATTTTTAATATCTGCTAAATCAGATTAAATTTCATTAGCTAAAAATCCCTTGTAAGCTTTAGCTAATAATTACTGGGAAACTATGGCCTCCCTGAGGTGGTAAATCCTATGTCTTGACTGCATTGATTCAGGTCACAGGTGTGGGCACATATTTTGGGGGGGAATAGACAAATCCCTACCACAAACCTGGATTGATATAGTTCAGACAGATTTACCACTTCAGTGACAACTAGGCCTACTTAGAAAGTCCATGCTGCTTTCAGAGAGTCCCAATTCATAGGACATAATTGTGAGTTCAAATCCCCGCTTATGTCTCCTGGGTGTAAAGGGCCAGCTAAGGATCACCCCCACAGTGAGTGGCTCAGGGGTTATGTGCCCTGCCACCAGTGCAGCCGTGGGCAAACTGCATAGTCCCAAGCAGCCCAGTTGCCCCCCAGCTGGCAGTTGTGGACAAGGAAGGGACTGGCTTGTGCAGCTGTGGCAAGCTGAGCAGGCCCTAGCTAGCTGGGGAGGACTAGCCTCAGAGGGAGGCAATGCTAAACCCCCTCTGAATACCGCTTCCCATGAAATTCTCTCGGATAGGCAGCAACGGGAGGCAATGCTAAACCCCCTCTGAATACCGCTTCCCATGAAATCCTCTCAGATAGGCAGCAACGGGTGGCATTGGGAGATGAGGTTTCAGACCCTTGGCCTCTTCATTGTGGAGTGCCACAGGGTTCTATCCTCTCTCCCATGCTATTCAACATCTATGTGAAACCGCTGGGAGCAATCATCAGGAGTTTTGGGTTGCAGTGCCATCAGTACGCAGATGACACTCAGCTCTATCTCTCCTTTAAGTCCTCACAGGAGTTGGCTGTGAATACAACGTCCAAGTGCCTAGAATCCGTAAGTAGATGGATGGGAGAGAATAGGCTGAAGCTGAACCCCGACAAGACTGAGGTATTACTTGTGGGAGATAAAAGGAAGTTAGGAATTACTGACCTGATGCTTGATGGGGTAAGTTTACCCCTGAAGGACCAGGTCCGCAGTCTTGGGGTCATACTTGACTCCCAGCTGTCCATGGAGGCTCAGATTACAGCAGTGAGCCGGGCAGCTTGCTATCAATTACATCTGATACGGAGACTGCGTCCCTATCTTCCTGTTCACCTGCTCCCTCAGGTGATACATGCCCTGGTCTCCTCTCGCTTAGACTACTGCAATGCGCTCTATGTGGGGTTACCCTTGAAAACGGTCTGGAAATTACAGCTGGTACAGAACGCGGCGGCACGCTTGATTACGCATAGCCGTCACTGGGATCATATCACCCCAGTGTTATTAGATCTTCACTGGCTACCAGTTGTCTACCGGGCCCAATTCAAGGTGTTGGTGTTGACCTTTAAAATGCTATACAGTTTCGGCCCAGTATATCTGAAGGAACGACTCCAGAATCACCGATTGTGCCGCCTGACGAGATCAGCCTCGCAAGACCTTCTCTCGGTCCCACCGGTGAGAACAGCTAGGCTGGTACGGACCAGAGAGAGGGCATTCTCTGTTGTGGCCCCCACCCTCTGGAACTCTCTCCCTTTCGATCTCAGACATACTCCCTCCCTGTCCAGCTATCGCCGAGCCTTGAAGACCTGGCTGTTCAGGCAGGCCTACAAGATTGGGACAGATTAATTTATGTTCAGAATTAATGAATGGTTTTTTAGCTTAAAATTTGATTATGTTGATCTATATGTATTGTTTTTATTCTTGTTGTTCGTCGCCGAGAGTGTCCCTAACCCGGACAGATAGGCGGCTGAAAAATAAAATTTATTATTATTATTATTTATTATTCCTATTCATAGGGTAGCCATAAGTCGGGATCAACTTGAAGGCAGTCCATTTCCATTTTTCAAACATAATGGATTTAGTAAGCCATTTGGTTTCCTGTTTATTTGGTTACAATTACTTGGCCCAAAAAAGTAGTAATTACCGTTACAATCACAATTGCTCTGAAAGTAACTGATTACTTTACTTTTTCTCAAAAGTAATCACTACAATTACATTTCAGTTACTTTTTTTAAAAAACTCCTACAAGGTGCTGGCCTTGGCTGCTGCACATCTAAGAAGCCTAAAACAATATTAAAAATAAACACACACACACAGGGGGTAGTAGAATAAAAAAATTTATCCTTAAGGTTAACATAATGGCATAACAGAATCTCACATCCCCCAAGCAATGAAGATACCCCAACTCTTGAAATCAAATTTTACACTTGAAATGCTTTTATAATATGTTTCTGTTATGTCTCAAAAGAACAAGTTGCTCAAAGAGCATGTCAGACAAGGAATGTCTTTTTACAGTCATTACGTTGCCACCAGTACTGAACAGGCATTCTACTGCGGCGCTTGAAGGCATGCCTGTGTTGTGCTGCAAAAAACACCGCAGCACACGTGGAAAGCCATGGAGTGATGACACTTCCCTGCTGGGAGACCTCAGGTACCTCACCAGTTCCTCCTCAGCAGTGTCCACTGCTGACTTCTTGCCCTGGGGCAGAAAGTTAAAGAAGTCATCTTCTAAGTCATCTCCTTCCTGGTCTTTATCTGAAGACTGATCACTGTCCTCATTAAGTACACCCATCTTTATTTCAGCTTTCAACAAGGCTTCCATTGTGTATCTAAGAAAGAGAGAGGATATGTTAACACATATATGTTAGGAAACCATCATCTGCTCTTCATTTCCTGATGCTTGTCATGTCCCCTGGTTCAGGGTCCAGCCTGAGCCTGTGGATGATGACATGGAAGGTAGGAAGGTGACCAAGTCACCACATTCATGGGGCAGCACAGCAGACCCTTAAGGATTACCTGCAGCAACCCAAGGTTGTGATGAGGAGCCCCAGGAAGAAAAGGCCCAGCCCCTGCCTACCACCTTAAGCCCTCTGATGCCTCCCTTGAGACAACATTTCCCTTGGAGTAATCCACCCAAAGGACTTCCCTAATGTTCTTACTTGTTGGTATGGGTGGTGGCCTGACATGATTCCAGCCAATCTAGTTTGAAGCGAGGGTGTAGGCAAGCTGCCAGAAGAAGCCTCTTGTCCTCCCAGACAGCTGCAAACCGCTTTCTTAGGGCTTGGCGCACACCTCTCAGCAGCTGAAAACAGTATGTGTACCTCTTAGTTTGTTTTCCAGTCCTTCTAACTTGCGGTCCAGATTGCAGAGCGTTTAGCAAATACCCCATGAACATGCCGTTCTCCCGTTGCAGGATATCTAGGTACTGGGCTAGTGGCTCCATAATCTCTGTGTATTCCTGTACCACTTCAATCTCAGCAGCTGTGATCCTGGACAAGGAGCAGCGGTCCATTATGGCATGCATTTTTAGTGGCACAGTTGACAGGAGCTCATGTAGTTGTTTCAACGCATCAAAGGTGGAATTCCACCCGGTCTTATTCGGTACCTTCAGATACACACCACATTGTGCACGGATATACTCAGCAATCTGTGCTGACTGGTTCTGCTTGGACCACAACTTGCTGCATTTTCCCATCAAGGAACGAAACTGTTTCTTGAAAGGACCAAGAAGACTACTTTTGGAGGAGTCAGAAAGCATGGCCTCTATGTCTTGTGTTGCCACAAGGTTGAGGGTGTGGCTAGCACATCTCTGGTGTGGTGGTAAAACAAAATCCTCTCCTGAGTCTGCAGCTTCTTCCTCTGCCTCAGGTCCTGTGTCCAGGATCTCACAGATAGGCACAAACTCCACCTCAGCCTCCTCCTCCTCCTGGTTATCACCATCATCGTCACTGGTGCCTGCAGCTTCCACTGGTTCTTAGGCCATGAAAACTGAACGCTTTCACAAAGTTGGAGCCATTGTCTGTAGTAGTGCACATAACTTTGTTGTGGATCCTGTACTGCACATGTACATCATGCAGTGCTTTTGAAAGGACATCGTATGTATGGCGCCCCTTCAGACGCTTACAAGCCAAGGCCCCGACCTCACGTTTCAGGGTAGTTGGGTTGATCCAGTGGGCTGTTAACCCAAAGTAACTCTTCTTGCCATTGGTCCAACAATCTGCAGTGGTTGCTATATATGCCACAGCACCCATTCGGTTTGCAAGGGTTTCTCTCATGTGGCATGCTCTCTTCTCAATTCTGTCTCTCAGAGTCTTGGCACATATGATGGTGAGATCTTTGGGGAGTCCAATGCGAACCAGATTAATGAATGATGGTTTGTCCACAGTCTGAAGTGGTAATGTCTCCTCTACAATGAAATCAATGATTCTCCTGTCGAGATTGCTCTGGGTGACAGGCTCCCTGCCAGATCCCCACCTCTCAAGGGTTGTCTGCTGCTGCTTCAGCATTTTGGGAGGAGGGGTGTCATGCATTGGTTCAGGAAGGCCACGTCTCCTTGCCTTTATTGCTTCTTCAATTGCTCTCAGCTTCTCAGGGTGTGCCCTCTGAGGAAGAAGAACAAAGCATGAATCCAAGAAAAAATGGAAGAGGAACTTCACAATTTAAACATAAATAGACAATGGACACTCTTTGAGGACCAGCATGACAAAGGCTTACCTCAAAATGTTTCTTCACATTGGATGAGGAGGAAACAGCTGATCTCAGATTTTTGATCCTTGGAAGGCAGTAATTGCATCGTACAACAACATTTTTCCCACTCTGGCTCACAAATGTACAAGCTTTCTCAAAGCCAAACCATGGTACTTGCTGTTCTGCAGATGTGGCTGTGGGCAACTGGCACTGCTTCATGCCCTCCTCCTTGTCATGCACAGGGCCTCCTTTCTGAACCTCACTTTCTAGTTTTACCTCCTCAGGATCAACAAGCTGTGACTCAAGTGGCCGCACTAACTGACTGCTGCTCTCAGCAGCAAAACCTGCAACAGGCGTCTCTGTAATAAACAAGAGATAATGCTCCTATATGGGTGAACTTCAGCTGTGATGTGCCCCCATCTCTTCCCCATGCTGCAAGATGCCCCAGTCAGAGTGGAAGTAAGCAGGTCGATAGCACAATTAAAAGAGATCCTATTTGCATCATTTTTGCTCACTGAATAACCCTGCCTGGGCCACTCTAACCTACTATCTCACAGGGTTGTTGTGAGAAAATGAGACTAGGGTTCAAATCCCCACATAGCCATGAAGCTCACTGGGTGACCTTGGGCCAGTCACTGCCTCTCAGCCTCATGAAAACCCTATTCATAGGGTCACCATAAGTTGGAATCAACTTGAAGGCGGTACATATATTTTTTATTTTGAATATGATGATTATGATAATAAATATGCAGCATTTCAAATTAATTCTGTATGAGAAGCATTCCATGCCAAGCTTGGAAAACCAAGGATGAGGTATAAAATGTAGACAAAAATACTTTTGACAAAATGCCGTTTATCTTTTATATCTATATCTATAATTAGCAATACAGCTGAATGATGTATGTAAAGTATTTTTTCTTTCCCTTTTCTTTTTTATTAATATTTTAGTACTACTGCTAAAGTTCTGATGAAAGAATAAAGCATTCATTAGCCAAATTCAAAAGATTAGAACACATCACATAAATTCCACTGAAGTTGGAGTTTTTGCCATAGAAAATGAAAAAAACATATAACCTATGATAGCCCAAATAGACAATCAGAACTAATATAAAACCCTATTGCTTCCCATTTGCAAATCTTGCAAGATCTAAGGTAACTCTAGATCATGTGAGTTCAGGTGATGCATGTTATGTACATTTGTATAGATATTAGCAGAGATTGTCAACAGTCTATCTCTCTCTGGGACTGGGAATCTCTCTCTTTCTCACAGAACATGAGTTTGAGAGCTGGGGGACTGAGAGGAGGAGCTGCAAGGACCCTACTTCTCACCTCATCTCTGCCAAGAACAAAAAAACCAGCCTTAAGCCATTTATTATACACCTAATGATTTATTATTATTATTATTATTATTATTATTATTATTATTATTATTACTGAGCCAGTTTTTGTCCCACATACATTTCAGTCTTGTGATTAAACATGACAAAAATACAAATAAAAAGAAAGATGGAGTTCAAATAAATATACAATAAAAAGCTAGCCGGCATTTTAAAAGGCAGGAGTGCTCTGTCTGGATAAATACAGCACACAGGTATGCATAGGAACAAGGGGGAGAGTTCAAAAAGAGGGGGGGAGGAAGAGAAGTAGGGCCGAAGTTTCAGAAGTGCCTTGTGATTGATGGGGGGGTGGCAGCAAGGCAAGGAGAGGCAGTGGGAGGGGCAGAAGGGGCTGTGGGGGGGCTGGGGGGAAATGCCATGGGGGGTGGAAGGGGCCACATGGGGCACACACACACACACAAATCATTGTCACTCACCTCCACAGCTCTTCGCCATTCTGCTGCTGCCTTCTCCTCCGTTGCCCTGGTTTTTTCCTCCAGCGTCCATTTTTTCCTCTCAGACGCTAGCAGGCCCTGCCTATTCACCTCTTCCCTCGTGCCTCCTAACACAGATCACGAGGGAAGAGAGAGTCTGCGCAGAGGTCCAATCAGTGGGAGGCACATGTCTTGTGTTAACCAATCACAGCCAGGAGCTGACTTCCCCTTGTTCCTGCCCCCAAGTAACGTCCAACCTAACGTGGAAACGTTAAAGTTGCAGCTGAAAAGTAGGGAATTACAAGTTGTTCCATTACTTGCCAAATGTAATGGAATTGCCCACTCATTATTTAAAATTGTAACTAATTACAAGTAACTCGTTAAAAATAACGAGTAACTTCCAAGCTCTGAGATCAACGAACAACAGATACCATGTTTTCAGTGACTCTGCCGTTAGCCAGGAGCCCACTTGCAGGTGAGGGAGGCTGCATTCCTAAACATCATGGCGAGGGAGAGACCAGCCTGCTCCCATCCAGCAGCCACTGAAGTTGTAGCTGCTCCAGTGCTTTCCTGTTCTTCCCCAATTCCATTTCCTTTTTATCCTGTCTCTAGATTGTGAGTGTTCCAGACTGTGAGCCTACAGGCAGGGAATGTCTTCTTTTCAATATTTGTACAGCATTTAGAAACTTTATAACTTTATAAGCACCTAACAACAAATATCATCATCATTATCATGTTTCCCATTTCAGCAGTAGACCATTAGCAGACAGTTCTCACAGGATCGAGCAGTTTGCAGAGGACACATCTAGACTTTCCTTTGCATTTGTGAGCTTCTTGGTAGTTCAGTTTAAATGTAGGCTGTGCTACTCAAGAGTGCAGCCATACAGTGAGCGTCCTTAAGTGCATACTGGTCAATACATCATAATTTCTAGCCATCTTTTCCTAAAAGTGAAATGCAATCCATCAGCACTGTAAGCAAAGTTTGATTTAACTACATTCTGGTATACTGCTGTCTTTTTCTGGCCCAGCAATGAAAGTTGGCTAGCCCTGCAATCCTTTTAAGTTCTCCAAATGCCAGCAAGCGAATGTCATTCCAGCTGCCCAGCACTGCTTACAGTAATTACAGCCACTGCAGGTAAAGATGCTGGGGCCTACTGACAGAGGAGGGGCATGATAGGATCCTAGAGTAAGGTTGCCGGTGCATTGTTTTTTGCCCAGAGGCTCTGGATTTTTGGATCCTCTGGGTGAGCCACCTTAATCTCCGGACTCTCAGCTTTCATTTTTTAAAAAAAAAATAAGTTTCTAGGTGGTCTGGTTCAAGAGATATACCCCCAAATGACAGCCCTCCCTGCAACTTCTGTAAAATAAGTTTGTAGCTGGCTGCTCTAGCCCTGTTCTTTCAGGTTTGTAGGCAATAAGTGAAGCCAGGGTTGTGATTATTGCAAGGTTAGAAAACTGTTTTTTTCTTCCTGCTTATCTGAAAATCTCATAAATTGAGTAAGTATATAGCTTTCAGTCTTTTTCTCTCTTGTGTGCAAGAGTCAAACAAGTTTACATTTTCCTGGGCTGTTGAAGAAGGCAGTGTTTTGAAAACCTTCCCAACATGAAGCTTTAATCCAATACTTGCTTTTCTGGGAGTAAAGCTGCAGTGCTAATCCCACATACCCAGAGTAAATCCCATTGAATTCAATAGGACTTACTTTTGAGTAGACATGGTTAGGATTGTGCTGTAAATGGGACTGTTGAATGAACATAGCAAAGAATTGTGTTTCTGTTGTAGATCTCTCTCTCCCCTTTTAATCCTATTTTTAAAGCAATTAGGCAGGTCTCACTTAGGTATCACTGCTTTTATTGTGTAGGAAACTAATACAATTTAAAAAAAAAGTTCTGCAGTGACCAACTGGTTTTGACAATAAACTATTATATGGGGTGTATGTTATTTTACATCTCCAATGTGTGTGTATATATGGAGTCTTTCTAACAGCCCTATACGGCATGAGACTGACTGGAAACCAAGGCAGCTCACAATAAGAAATAAATCCCTTTAAAATCCAATAACCATTTTTTAAAAAGTATAAACAGTTGCAAAACAGCTTAAAGTGGCATGATTCCGAATTTTGGGTTGGGTGAGTGAGGTTCCTTATCATTTGTGACTGCAGTCCTGTGCATGCTTCCCTATTTGAGTAAGCACCATTGAATACATTGGGACTTGCTTCTAAGTAAACATGCATAGGATTACATTGTAAATATCTTTACAGGTTGTGTAAATAAATAAATATTTGATCGTCATGCTTATAAATACTTCTTTGTATTATGCCCCAATAAGTATCTGATTTTCCACTATGATAGGGTTTCCAGGTCAGAAGCATCCCAAACCCTGAGATTTCAGGGGTGGGTCCTAGTGATATCATGGGGGCAGGTCCTAGTGATGTCCCAGGGGCAGGCCATAATGATGCCATAGGAGCGGGCTGTAGTGATGTCACAGGGTGGGGCCAAGTGATGTCATTAAGCATGATACATTAAGCATCAACCACAGTTGCTTGGAACATGCAATTCAAACAAAAACATTTCTCTGATTGGAAATCAAGATAGAAATCTTAGCTGAAAGATGAAGCCTGGGTAGGGGTAGGGAACATTTAAACTAGCCTACTTGCTTCTGGCAAGAAGGGTTTAAGTGCCCTCGGGCCGGGCCAGTCACTAGAAGGCCATTGTAGGAAGAAAGGAGCCTAGTGTTTGAAGATGTTAGATGGGAGCACTCAGGAGTAAAGATGGATGCTCCTGAAGATTCCAATTCTAAACACACTTGCTAACCCCATAGAACTCAATAGGACTTACTTCGGAGTAGATATGGTTTGGATTGTGCTGTAGGTAACGCTTGATTAGGGATCCTCTGCAAAGATATCCATAACCAAGCAGTGTTGGCAACCCTTTATCTGGAATGCCCTGCCCCTACCTTTTAACATAGCTGCTCCAAATTTCTTTACAAGTTTGACCCTTCACTTCAGAAAGAGGTTTGAGAAATGAGTATGAGTAAGAAGGTTCTGTACCCTTTTTTGTCTACCTTGTGAGCTGCTATAAACTCACTTTGACAGCCAAACCTATTCCAGTGAATAATAATTGACAGAGAGAAATGCTTAATGACATCACTTGGGCCCACCCCATGACATTATCAGGGCTTGCCCCTGAAATCTCAGGGTTTGGGATGCTTCTGACCTTGAATCCCTAACGCATGGCATCCTGAAAACCTGGTCTGGCCTTGATTTCCACTCCTATAATCAATGTAAGACTGAAATCAATTATGCAATGTAGGACTAAAATTTATGAACAATAGAGAAATCACAGAGCTTGGAAAAGTTACTTTTTTAAACTAGAGCTCCCATCAGCCCCAGCCACTAGTTTGAGGGACCAGGGGAATACATTAAAACATTTTTTGTTAAATTACAGTGCTATCTCTACCCTACACCTTAATTTATGAAAAGCTGATTATGCCATGCCAAAGAATCTTGTACTTTATTTCCAAACATCATTCCTCAGGGCTCAGTAAAATGTTTCTTATATATGATTTCAATTAAGTCACAGGTTTGATTTTTACTAAAGACAGACTTGCAAGTATTAAATAACAAACCATATATTCCCAGTAATTTGATATACCTACAGTTATGCCGTTACTAATATATTGCCTTGTATTTCTTTCTGCAATATTCTCATTGTTATATAGTCAAAAAGCTATTCATCTAGAATATATAAAGAGAAGACATATGGCTATCAAGGTCACTCCCTTAGCTGAAAGTCTTGCAATGAAAAGAAAGTCTTGCTTTGTGCAGAGAGCTTTGAGAAATTACCTTCTATACTTTTCAGCTAGTATTTTCTCATTATGGGGCCCTATATTATTACATTTTATCTATTATCAGTTTGGATATGATGGTTTCATAGCATGTTATTGATAGGAAAGACTTATTGGATCCAGGAATGATGTTGTTAATTTGGTACCCCAAATAACGCCAGAAAATATCAAATTCAAACCTCCAGCATCAATGTCATATTTTATCTTTTGTTTTTATTTTTCTCCTGTAGTATTGTATATGCACATCCAATTTTAACTGTTTTCACTTTCAAAATTCTTATAAATTAAATTATTGTGTCTATTGATAATCACACACGAATTGGTCGTTTGCAGTGATCACAGGTGCCTGTAGCTGATCAAGGACTCCTTCCCTCTTCCTGATAACAAAATTGCTTCATGAGAAATATGGCGGCCTATGCAACATTTCTTAACTATGAACTATTGGAAATTTTTATATATTCTGCACTTTATATTTGCACACCATTTTGCATAGATGCTAATATCAGTAATGTTATCGTAAACCTTTGGAAAAGAATGTGGCAACTTGCTAAGTCTTCTTCTTGATGTAGCTTAAATTGTACGTATTCAGTATGATACTAGAGAAAAAACTCAGAGAAAAGGCTCCAGAAGTCATAACTGAATATTTTGAGAAAATTACTGTAAAGATTAATTTAAGAATTATTATAACATTTGTATGCCAGCAGCTGCTGAAAGTAGAAGCCAAAATGTTTTGCTAGAAAAATTAAAAAACTGTTTGGTTAATCACAGTTGTGTGTATATTTTTAAGTGATTAATGGAATCCATATAGGCATCCAGAGCAAGCTTGGGTGAAGCTTTTGTTTGTTGCTTTTAAAACTGTTTGTGTACCAAAGCAGCTCTCTTCCAACCAGGATCCAGTCATCTTCATCATATGCCACAAGGCAGGCAATGTTTTTACAAGACAAAATCACAAAATGACAACTTACTGTAGAGCATCTTAAAGTGTATATGCACCTATACCAGCCTTTCCCAACCAGTGTGCCTCCAGATGTTGTTGGACCACAACTCCCATCAGCCTCAGCCAGCATTGCCAATGGTCAGGAAAGATAGGAATTGTGGTCCAACAACATCTGGAGGCACACTGGTTGGGAAAGGCTGACCTATACCTAAACCAGGAAGTATCCTTGTATGTCTAAATTGGCACACAGAGAAACATCAACTGAACGTATTCCTTATCTCTACTATTAATTAAGCAGAATCTATTGAAAATCAAAAATAAGCACTACAGCAGGAATTAAATGTTTCAAAGAAACTGTTTAACACCATATGACTATGAATATCTCCTGTATCTGCTCCACAAAACAAAACAGACGTTTACTAATGTCCATGCTACCAAGAAGAAAAAACCCAAGAGGACTTTTCTAAGATATCATCTTCCCCTTATTTCACTGAACTTAACACAGAGATCTATTTACAAAGAAATATTTTTCTCTAATATAAGAGTAACAAGAAAAACAGGATATTCAAAAGATTTACTTCAAAAACTTCCACATCTATAACAAGATCACTTGACATAACTTACAGAAATGACCCCACAACAGTAATCAATCTTATTGTGGGCAAAATGTCAGACTGAAATCAGGCTGCTATCCAAAGGCTTCTTCCCGACACAAAGAGAGCACAACAGAGTTCACATGTATTCTTTAGCACTTTTTGTTTATTAATTTATTTTTAGTTATTTCAGTATTTTTCTTTGATTTATTGTATGACTGAATGTGCTTGTATTGTTTTGTGTCTATTAATTCAAACATTTCTTTATTCTGGATTATTGTATATTTTAAGAATGTTTTTACTTATTTGTATGTTGTACAAATTATACTAATAATTTCACTGAAATACACACACACACAAATAAAATGTGACAGCAAAGCATTTGAAAGGAGATGCAGATTGGGTGAATTTTAATGAAGATTTTAAGAACAACATAGAACTCTACAATAGAGATCCTCTGCTATAATTTGCCACATAAAACTTGGACACCTAATATTAACAGGAATCCAGTTCTAGAAACCTTTCTCTTATTAGTGAACTGACCAGAATAATTAACTAGACACTAACTTCTACTTATGACAACATTTCAAAAGAAGAAAAAGTAGGCCTAAGGAACTTCTATATGAGAAGAGATTTTGTCATCAAGACTGCAGACTACTGTTGTACAGACTACGTAACAAAATTTCAAAAACGAAAGGATGAAAACAACATGCAGACTCCGTGACAACGTTCCCACTATAAGGTGGGGGCGATATTGCGCTCACTCTTTCCCTAGTAAGAAGACAAAGTTGGTTTGTTCCAAAGGGAGGGGTGAGTGCATGGGACACGTGATGTTTCCCGCGCCTAACGGGGAAGGCCAACATAGGGCTTAAAATACCTGCTTCACCCCTCCAAACCGCCTTCTTGCATTTGTTTGCGGAGGAAGCCGAAGGCACAAAGCACGAGCCACAGTTTGGCACAAAGTATTCCAGCCTTACTAGCAGCAGCAGTGGCAGTGAGCATGAGGTGTTCAGGCCTCCTTTTTTCTGAGGTGTCTCACCTCATTCTACCAGGCCTCTTTGGCAGTTGCGGTGGGGGCAGCAGGCATGAGACTTTATACCTCCAATTTTTGGGGCGGGGGCAAAAGTGAGAGCAAGCGGGAAGCAACTCCACCTCCTATTTTCAAGTGGTGGCTATTGTTCACCCAACAGGGCCATCAGAATATGTGACTTCCCCCCCAGGCTGGGTCTTGAGGTCATTCACCCAGTGGGACATTACTGTTACTGTCTGTGGGTGCCCCCCCACCTAAGGCTGGGAGGAGCACTTAGGCACTAGATCACCTTTTTTCTTTTCTCCCCTAAGGGAAGTAGTGCAGCACGAGGTGAGATTTTTTTTGCCAGCGGCTGCATTTCAGCTGGTGTAGCCTTTCTCCACCCAGCATGTGGAGAGCAAGAAGGGTATCTAGGGCCTCCGAGGCAGGACAGTGTGAGGCCTAAGCAGGCCATGATGTTAGTCAGACCTCAAAGTAGGCCTCTTGTGTCTAGGCCTTTAGGGCCCAGGCCTTAGCAGGCCTTTTCTTTTACAGAGTGGGATTTTCCTGCCCATCTATTGGGATCTTATACCCCCCCAACCTTGTGTTGCCTTATGTTCCTTCCCCAACTTTCCCCATATTGGATGCTTAGTTAGGTAATTGTTATAAGATAGATATATGATAGATAGATAGATAGATAGATAGATAGATAGATAGATAGATAGATAGATAGATAGATAGATAGATAGATAGATAGATAGATAGATAGATAGATAGATAGATAGATAGATAGATAGATAGGTTGTTTCTTACTAATTATTAATTTCATCAGCTATTGGATTCACAAGCTTGTGGTGTGTTGTTTCTTGGGTTACTTTTTGATTGCTCAGTATGCCACCCAGGATGGCAATGCAGAAGAAATGGGTTCAGGTGGTCAAGCAGGCACCAACACCCGCAGTAGGCATCTTCAGATGATGAGGACAACATGGGCACTGTGCGCATGCTGTTGGCCCAGATTGAAACCATCGAGCGTGACCGTTTGGCTCCATCGGACCTGGGTGCAGGCCCAAGTGGACCAGCACCAGCTAAAAAGTTCACCAGGTTGGCATCTAGGGCTAATCTTTTGTGCGATTTCATTAACAGGGTCACCATCCTGGAGAGTGAGACAGCAGGTCAGTCTCCAGCCATAACTCAGGCCACCTTGTCTGTTTCCTCGGCATCACCAAACTTGCCGTCACAGTCGACTTCCATTGTTTCCTCTCTGCTTCTGGAGGTGGCAGCTGCTCCGGCAGTTGGTGACACCCCACTTCTCACTGCACCAGCCTTGCTGTCCTATTGCTTTTACAACACCTGCACCAGCCAACTCAGCACAGCTCCCACTTAAGGAGAGTGTCACTGTGTCCTTGCCTCAATCAGTGTACATGGGGGGTGTCCTGGTTCCTGTGCAGCCACAACTGCCTTGGCCTTCTGTGGCCATGGCTCTGTGGCTGCCCGGTGCTCAGCCATTGACTCAGGCACTTCCCCTTCCCAAGGGGGTATATGTGATGTGTCCTTCCCTGGCTCTCCCTGACAGGTTCCTACCTGCTCGTGGTTACTGCCTGTCTCTAGGCACCACCAGGGACTCCACCAGTCCGGACCGCTCTCTCTTATGATTTCTCTCCCCGCTCTAGCACAGATCTCAACAGATCCCCCTGCTAGGCAACCACCAGTAACGTCCCAATACTAGTATTCCCAGAGACTCTGAATACTGGTATTGTTATTCTCTTCACCGCTGCCACCATTTGTTACAGTTCCCCTTCAGCCTTGGTCATTACCTTACCCTCCCTTCTGGTCTGTGAAACCCCAGCCAAGGATCAGGCCTTTGGTAAACCAAATTAAGTATTTATTACAGATAACAAAACTAACAAGATTAACAGGATTTCTTCTTAAGGCACATAAGCATATGGTTTTACTCAATACTAATCCGAACTCCACCTCCCTCCTTCTTCACTCTCTCCTGACAAATAACTCTCTCAAACCCCATCAAGCAATCCACTCTTTCTCTTCTCCCCCCATTCCACAATTTACCACCTCACATTCACCCAGATTTACCTGTCATCCTTTCATTTATACTGTCAGCCATTTTAAACATTCAGCCAATCATCAAGCATTCTATTGCCCATTCACTCCCCCTCCTCTTTCACTACTTACCATGTATACTCTAAACAACCAGCACTTACCATATATACACTAATATATAGGAACATCACAGTATACCCACAGGGTCACAACACTATACAAAACCTTATAAGCAGGAAACAAAAAGGAGACTGCTGATCTCCTTATTAATCCAAATCCCACCCCAAATCCACAAAGCCAACAATCCTTCCCCATTGTCTCAGGTAACAACACAGTTACTGAAAGGATTTCTCTGTACATTGACTTAAACTTACAAAACATGGTACAAAACTTCCGAACGTATATCAAAGACATCAATGACACTTAAAACTCCTACTTGGACAAAGGGCGGGATATAAATCAAATAAATAAATAAATAAAACTGAGTTTCTAAGCAAGCAGTATAAACTCCACAACAATACTATACTAGCTACTTTAGATGTCACATCTCTTTACATCAATATACCACATAATGATGGGATGCAGGCTTTAAATGAGTTCCTTAACATCAGAAATTGTTAGGAATTCTAACGATCCTCCAACAGAGGTTATCACAAAATTAGCTATACTACTCCTGACTTGCAACAACTTTACATTCAATGGACAACACTACCTGCAATTACAAAGCATATCTATGGGGATTTGGATGGCTCCATCATATGCAAATCATATGCAAATCTGTTTATGAGAAACAAGAGATCCTCAAAAAAGCCATTAACAAATGGTGGTGATACACTGAAGACATCTTTGTGGTCTGGACAAATAGCAAAAACAGCTTAGAACAATTTAAAAATTACATCAACTCTCTCCATCTAACCATTAAGTTTACATTCAATAGCACCAATGATAAACCACATATCCCTTTCCTTGATGTCCTTCTCACCACTGAGAACAACAAAATAGCCACTAATCTCTACAACAACCTACTGATGCCCACACCTATCTTAACTGAAAAACCTGTCATCCTGAACATATAAAGAAAAATATTGTTTATAGCTTAGCTCTCAGAATCAAATGTATTTGCAACAACAAATATAACAAAGAAGGATCAGCAAATGTAAAGAACACCTTCTTCTCATAAGACATCCTCCAGATGTAATTGGTTGCAACATCTACTCAGCATCCATCCTACGTAGAGAAATTCTCCTCCATAAAAAAGAGGTTTCCAAAAACAAAGAACACCATATTCCCTTTGTGGTAGACTTCCATCCAGCACTTCCGATTACCTGGCAATTAGAGAGAGCTAGCCATTGTTAGCAAACTCTGTACATCTTGATAAAGCCATCAACAAGCCTCCTGTTATAGCATTTTGCCAGCTTCCTAATTTACGCAAACTTATTAGTAAGAGTTGCACTTAAACTACCTTCAACAATCCTGGATTTCATCCTTGTCATTCTGAACACTGTACCACCTGTGTGTACCTCATGGAGACAACTACTTTCAAAAGCACCAGAATGGGTAGAACATATTATATCAAACAGGTCCTGCAATATAATGTATGTAATCGAAAGCAGAAAAATAGGATGTCATATTCAGTACGTAGGTAAAACTACAACTAACCTACGCAGGAAAAATGGAAATGGACTGTCTTCAAGTCGATTCCGACTTATGACGATCCTATGAATAGGGATTTCATGGTAAACTGTATTCAGAGGGGGTTTACCATTGCTTCCCTCTGAGGCTAGTCCTCCCCAGCTGGCTAGGGCCTGCTGAGCTTGCCACAGTTGCACAAGCCAGCCTCTTCCTTGTTCACAACTGCCAGCTGGGGGCAACTGGGCTCCTTGGGACTATGCAGCTTGCCCACGGCTGCACAGGTGGCAGGGCATGTAACCCCTGAGCCACTCACTGTGAGGGTGATCTTTAGTTGGCCCTTGCCACCCAGGAGACACAAGCGGGGATTTGAACTCACAGACTCTGGACTCCCAGCCAGGCTCTCCTCCCCACTGTGCTATACCAGCCTTTTTGACCTACGCAGGACAGTACCATAATATCTTCTGCAAATGAAGCCCCTCTGAGCATTCCATCCTCAAACTGTGTAACTGCCACCTTGTTAACAGCATCATAACATTTGTTTGTTAGCAGCTGATGAAAGTGGAAGCCAAAATGTTTTGCTAGAAAAATAAAAACCTGTTTTGATAATCACAATTAAGAGAATATGGTTTTGCTATCTTTTTGTAAATCGCTTAGAAACAGTATTAAGTATTATATCAATATATAAAATAAACAAATTTCCAAAGGAATTTGTGATGATCAAATTCCTTAAGCAATCCTAATTTAAACATACTATGGTTCCTGGAAAGCAGATGTCACTGTGGTTATTTTAAGTGGAAGCTTTCAAATCCTCTGTCATATGAAAGAAGGGGTGAAAGGAGAGTGCTTGAGCCCAAGGCTTGACATGGCTTGTCACAATTTGTACCCATGGGAAACCACCTGCATTACATCTGAACTTGGTTTTAACACCAAGTTTTTAATTCCCATCTGAAGTGTTTCAGTGTTACATCAATTTCAGTGTTACATCCTTCAGAAAAAGTGCACCGTAGTCAGTCCATAACCATGATACCTGGAAGCCCAGGAATTTTCAGAATTTGTCTCTTGGATGTATCCCCCACAACCCTCCAGTTGCTTTGAGCATTCTACTTCCAACTGAGATAACAATCTTCTACATTAGCTATATTTAGGCAACAGGTGAGCATGTATTTATTTGCTTAGGCCTTTGGAACTGGATGATGATGATGGTGGTTGGAGTTTTGGCCCAATGTTGCTATTTTTTATAATGGATGCGTTTTTCCGGTTTATTCTATATTTTATATTATCCTTTATATTGAATACTATATTGTAAACTGCTATGTGATCTAATCTGGAGGAAGGGTGGGATTAGGAGTATTAAAACACTGAAATAAAATAAACAACTGGGTTTAGCAGCATGGGAATTTGATGCAAAAACTTTGAAAAAGATCAATATACGTATTATGTTCACTATTAGTACTGATTTCTCTTTAAAAACACCAAATGCCCAATCTGTTTCGTGAACTCAGGGGAGTCACATAACAGCTTGCAGGTTCTGTGTGGGCAACTACTGGAAGGCAAATTCTGACAAGGTTTTGCACGCATGACCTCCAGGATCTTGTTAAGAGTGTCCGTTAAGCTGAATATTTATGACAAAACTACAGAAACACTACCACAATTTTAAAAGCAAAATGTTCTGCACCCAAATTGTGACAAAACTTTCAAATGAAACAGGTACCTTGCTTTAACCTTAAATTTTATTTTTGTATCATGAATTAATTTGTATATCTTATACATTGCTAGGATACCTGTGCTCTTTTCACTTCATTCATTTTTGATGGTGGGAATATGAGTTTATAATCCATGCAGTGATCTGATTTTGAATGCCATTAACGACAAGTACAGTGATACCTAAAATGTATTTTCATAGTGGGTTTTATTGTTATTGGAAATCAACTACCTATATGAAATGCAGCACAGAAAATTGCTGCCTAATTACATAGTGTGTGCTTTCATTTAGTTTACTGTCCAGTTTTGTTGAACTTTCTCTTTGGTATCAAACAACTGAAGGAACAAGCATCATTTACTTATGGAAATTAATGGGCAACAGTAACTCAGGAGAATGTATCACATTTGTATCTGTCTTCCACTACTTATCCGAAGGAAGTAAAATTACTAGCAGCTTGATCCACAACAAGGTTTACACCAGCAGAGGACTTGGAGCATGGCAGGCTAAATCATAATCACCTTCTTTAGGGCAAGAAATATTTATATTTTGACTTTTAAATTAATGATACCTTTTTCTTCACACTGATTCAAGTTACTTAGAGTAAGGATTGCATAAATTTTCATGCCATATTATTCTTTTCTTAAAGATTTCAGCATCAAGTTCTGTGATGAAGACAAGAAAAGGTGACACACACACTAAAACCAACCTCCTTATGACTCTAACAACAATTTTTAAAAATGTGATTTACAACAAACAAGAAGAAACATTCCTGAGGGAGAATTAAAAGGGCTATAGTTCCATTACTAGATTACCAACTGGTGAATTTAGCTTTACTTAAGATCCTTAATGATACTTTGCAGAAGAGTAAGATGTTTACAGCTATTCAAACGGTGATTGATAAAATATGCTCAAGAGATAAAAGCTTCTGACTCAGTTTTACTAAATTTAATACTTTAAGAAGCACCATAATGATTTATTTTCTGAAACAATCATCCATTAGCTGCTAATGTATTTAGTTTTTATGCACACAACAGATAAATAATTATTGAAGCAAGCCAAAACCTAAATATACATTGCTTCAAAGTAATCAATAATATTAAAGCATATTCACATCCACTTGGGCTATGCATTCTCCTGCTCAGTGTTTTCAGAAATATGTAAATGCTCCAGCTCATAGCAAATAATAATAATAATAATAAAGGATTATTACAGTTAATTCCCCAATATTTTGTGTACTTCTAGAGCAGGTATAGCCAACATGGTGACCTCCAGATGTTGTTGAACTACAATTCCCATCATACCTGAGCACTGCCAATGTTGACTGGGCTACTGGGAGTTGCAGTCCAACAAAAGTGGTAGGGCACCATTTAGCTACCCCTTTTAGACACTGAAGTATAGGCCTACAAGTTGATATCTGCAAAAAAAAAACCCAGGATATTAGCCTCTGTATAATAGAAGGCGAGCAAAGAATGAATTTAATTTAAGGAAATGGCCAGATCCAAACAATAGCAACAACTTTGCAATGTTTCTAGTAGCCTTCTGACTTTAGGGAAGGCCACTAAAGGGAGACTGAAAAGCAGTTCATAATGTAGCATTGGGAGAGGGGAAGGACACTGTTTAAAAATCACAACTAATATAGAATTCTTGCTTGATATGAGCAAAACAATAATTACATCAGAAGGGTATATCTCCTTTCAATCTCATTTTAAGGAAGCTGAATCAATGCCTTCAACTGTTAATGGACTAGATGAGTCCAAATGAAGTTTAATCCATAAGAGACAGAAGTGCCCCTATTTAGTAAAGTGATAGATACTCTCCTTGAAGACACAGGTCCATAGTTTGAGTGTGTTCCTGGATCGGGTTCTGACCCTGCATGTTCAGGCCTTGGCAATGATTAGGAGCACCTTCACACAGCTGAGGGTAATATTGTAATTGTGTGTGCCCATTCCTTGATACATCAGAACTAGACATGACACGACTAGCCATTGCCCTCTTAGCAGTGGTGTCACTACAGCGTAGCAGGATGGCACCATACAGGATGGTGGTGATGTCCAAGTTTTCCAGGCACACTACCACAGCCAATCTAGTGCTCCTGCTGGTGTGCCCAAACTGCTTCAATCTTGCCACTGTCCTGCACCACCCCCACAGTATGGGGGGGGGTCCAGAGCAGCACTTCTCCCTGCCAGCTGCTCCTGGACTATGATGACATTGCCTTAGGCACATTCCATCTAATTACTGCTTTATTTGGCAGCCTTTGAAAAGTGCTTGGAAACTGCAGATATTCTAGAATTTTGTGGCCAGTCTGGTAACCAAGCCCAGTTATTGGGAACATGTGACTACAACAACTTTACTAGCTTCTGGATCATTTTCAGGCACAATTCAAAGGACTGGTTATTACCTTTAGACCTTCCCTGTGTAATAAGATATTTGCTAACATAAGGGATATATTTGATACGGATGCTCCTCTCTGCTGGCAGGTGCAGATTCTTTTTGTTTAGCTAGGACATTGGCCTATGGACTGTTGGACTATGAGCGGAGACCAGAGTTCGAATCCCCACACAGTCATGAAGCTATTTGGTGACCTTGGGCCAGTCACTGACTCTCAGCCTCAGAGGAAGGCAATGGTAAACCGCCTCTAAATACCGCTTACCACGAACACCCTATTCATAGGGTCACCATAAGTTGGGATTGACTTGAAGGCAGTCCATTTCCATTTCAATTCAAGCCAAAATTTTAAGTCATCTGCTGTTTTACCAGTGCCTACTTTTTAGTTGCTTGTTTGTTATTTTGATAATTATTGTATTATATTTTATTACTGCTAGGCCCTTAACTGAATAACTGCAGAAAAATGGGGTAAAATGTTAATAATAAAGAGCACCCTGGATAATAACCAATATCAAAAGTTCAATTTCATCAATAATATATCATGATTTTTTTTTTCAGAATTTGCGCTTGGAGACTTAGATATAAAGCTTTTCTAGCTAGAAATGGCAGCTAAAATACAACATCACTGGTTAGCATATCTGTCTGAGAATGAACTTTTTGTCACTGGTATCCAGTAATTAAACCACATTAATATGAATTAATGCAATCTCACAGTCTCATTAAAACAATTATTCATTAACAGGTATTTTAGAAGCCTGCATAAGAAGCAGCCCTCTACTTGTATAAGTCTATTTTTTGTCTGTCTAATTATTCCTTGTAGGTTCATCATGTTAATTTCAACATTATGTTTTAATGGTTTTATAAATGGCACTTCCATTGCATGAAAATAAATGGACTGTACCAAGTTCCTCATCCAGGTGATTGTCTCCTAGTTAAAGGGTTCACAAATTACTGGCTTCAAAATACATTCATAATTGTTACTTCAAAACTATGTTTGTAGAAACAATCGAGTTTGTATGTAATTTACTTAAGTTTGATAAATTGCAGATTAATATGCAGTTTATTTGTCTATTCCTTCCAACTTCTCTTCTATATTTTTCTTCATCTGTATTTTTAGAAAGTTCATCTGATAATGATAAATCATGTATAAGAGATGTCCGTGATCTGAGTCCACAGGGATGGATTCTTTTGCAAAGAAGCCTCCAATTTACACATTTTTAGGATGTCTGTGGCTGGCAAGCAGCTTCCACAGGCAGACATGCACACACCCTGTGGCGGCAGGTGGAGGCTGCGGCAATAGCATCGCCAGCAGTGCCAGATGGGGTAAGAGGAAGTGGAACATGAAGAGGAGGCACCACACTGTGGGGCAAGAGACAGGCTGTAAAAATCTGCTTAATTCTGACTCCCCCCGCCTGTCTCTTGCCCTGTGGTGTGGCACCTCCTCTTCCTGTTCCTCCTTCACAGTCTGGCCCTGCTCAGAGAGGCTACTGTATCATTTAGCTCAGGGGTCCTCCTCTTCTCCTGCCTCTTCCTCTTGGTAGGATTGGTAGGCGGGGAGGGGGAGTGGCAGTCATTTATCGGGAGTCCTTGAGTTTTGCCAGACTCCCTCTCCACGAGACCAAGTTTGTTGACTGCATGTACTGGAGGTTGGGCCCTAAGGGCAGTTTAGGGATTCTTCTTGTGTACCGCCCACCCTGCTACACAAATGACTCCCTGACCGAGGTGCTCGAGGTCATCTCGAGCGTGCGGGTTCTCTCCCCTGACCTCTTAGTCTTGGGGGATTTTAACCTGCATGCCAAGACTGCTCTCATAGGAGTTCCTCGGGATTTCATGGAAACCATGACTTCCTGGGAACTGCACCTTTGTAATTTTGGACCCACCCATGTAGCCGGTCATGCTCTCGACCTTGTGTTTGTCTCGGGAGGGGAAGGAAGTGCTCTGAAAATGGGGGCTGTTTCTCTGAACCCCGTGTCATGGTCAGATCACTATCTGGTGAACATGGACTTCTCACTGCCACATACCCTCCACAGGGGTAACGGACCCATTAAGATGGTCCGCCCCAGACGCCTGATGGAGCCAAAAGGATTCCTGAATGCGCTGGGAGATGTGGAGCCGTCAGAAAGTCGCCCAGTCGAAACCCTGGTGATGGAGTGGAATAGGGAGATCACCAGGGCAATAGACTGGGTGGCTCCAAAACGTCCTCTCCCACTGAATAGAACTCAGATTGCACCCTGGTATACACCACACTTACAGGGCCTGAGGGAGGAGGTGAGACGACTAGAGCGCCGGTGTCGGAAATCTCGTTCTGACGGCGATCGGACACTTGTTAGAGCAGCAATAGCTGCCTATCAAGTGGCAACGAAGAAAGAATTCTTTGCTGCCTCCATTGCGTCTGCAGAGTGTTGTCCCAGGAGGTTGTTCCAAGTGGTCCGAAGCCTGGTCGGTCCGGTTGCACAGGAACCCTTGGAACATTCTAAAGCCTCCTGTGACAAATTTGCCAAGCACTTTGCTGATAAAATCGAGCGCCTGAAGAGCACGATTCCGTACGCCGTGGACACAGGTAATGGGCCAGAGCTGGCCAATTGCATTCCGGTCCGGTGGGATCGGTTTCAGCCCCTTCCCTCTGAGGAAGTGGACAAGGTGCTCTCTAATGTGAGGCCAACCACGTGCTTGCTTGACCCTTGCCCTACATGGCTCATTGTGAGCTGTAAAGAGAAATTGAGCGAAGGGATCAAGGCAGTGGTGAATGCTTCCTTGGAAGAGGGTGCAATGTCATTAGCCCTCAAGGAGGCAATAATAAAGCCCATTCTGAAAAAGTCCTCCTTGGATCCCCAAGAGTTGAACAACTTTCGCCCAATTTCCAATTTACCATTCTTGGGCAAGGTGATCGAGCGAGTGGTGGCTACTCAGTTACAGACACACTTGGATGAAGCGGATTATTTGGATCCATTCCAGTCGGGCTTCAGGACTGGACATGGAACTGAAACAGCCTTGGTCGCTCTGGTGGATGATTTGAGGAGGGTGTTGGACAGAGGTGAACACACATTCCTCGTCCTCCTGGACCTCTCAGCGGCTTTGATACCGTTGACCACGGTATCCTCCTGGATCGCCTGAGGGGAATGGGAATAGGAGGCACTGTTTTACAGTGGTTCCATTCCTATCTCTCTGATAGGCACCAGCGGGTGGCATTGGGAGATGAGGCTTCAGACCCTTGGCCTCTCAATTGTGGTGTGCCACAGGGTTCTATCCTCTCTCCCATACTATTCAACATCTATATAAAGCCGCTGGGGGGCATCATCAGGAGATTTGGGCTGCAGTGCCACCAATATGCAGATGACACTCAGCTCTATCTCTCATTTAAGTCCTCACCAGAGATGGCTGTGGATACCATTTCCAAGTGCCTGGAGGCCGTAAGTGAATGGATGGGAGGAAACAGGCTGAAGCTGAACCCCGACAAGACTGAGGTACTGCTTGTGGGAGATAGGAGGAAGTTGGGTGATTTTGACCTGGTGTTGAATGGGGTAAGATTGCCCCTGAAGGACCAGGTTCGCAGCCTCGGTGTTGTTCTTGATTCCCAGCTGTCCATGGAGGCTCAGGTCATGGCGGTGAGCCGGGCAGCTTGGTATCAATTACATTTGATACAAAGGCTGCGACCCTACCTCCCTGTCCATCTGCTCCCACGGGTGGTACATGCCCTGGTCTCCTCTCGCTTAGACTATTGTAATGCGCTCTACGTGGGGCTACCCTTGAAGATGGTCTGGACATTACAGCTGGTACAGAACGCGGCGGCACGTCTGATCAAGAACAGCCGCCACCGAGACCATATCACTCCAGTACTTAAAGATCTGCACTGGCTACCAGTTGTTTACCGGGCCCAATTCAAGGTGTTGGTTTTAACCTTTAAAGCCCTACACGGTTCCAGTTTATCTAAAGGAATGCCTTCAGCATCACCAGATAGGCCGCCAAACAAGATCAGCCTCCCAAGACCTTCTCTCAGTCCCACCAGTCAAAACAGCTAAGCTGGTGCGGACCAGAGAGAGGGCATTTTCAATTGTGGCCCCCACCCTCTGGAACTCTCTGCCTTATGATCTCCGCCATGCCCCCTCCCTGACAGGCTTCCGCCGAGAACTGAAAACATGGCTTTTTAGGCAGGCATTCGAGACCTCTGTCTAATTTAGTTCAAATTTTTGTATGATGGGGGTAGGTTTGGATTGAGTATACTTATTGTTGTTTTGTATTATATGTTATATTTTACTCTATGTTATATTTTAGTCTATGTACGCCACCTAGAGTGGCCATTAATTCGGCCAGATAGGCGGCCTAGAAATAAAATTTTATTATTTTATTTATTATTATTATTATTATTATTCTGTTCTGGTGGGGGGCTGATCAGAGGGGGCCAGCAGGGGATCACCTGCAGAAAAACTAACAGGATGGCATCCCACCACATCCCGATGCGATGCACACCTGCAATCAAGAATACACATAACTGTTTGAAAGTATTGTCTTTTTTTTAAAAAAACTTCTTAATTGTTTCTCCACACACAGAACAATGAATGTGACATAACAAAGATTAAACACAAATTGTGTTTAGTTACAACAGGTTTACTTGAAGTGACTGCAACAGGAAATTTTGAATAATTCTGTGTTATTTCTTTTTAAAAATGTATAAACCACCCTTCATCCAAAAATGGATTCCAAGGTGGTATACAAATAAATGTAAAATTACAGAAATACAATAAGATTAATTTGTATAAACATTCAACAAGCTAAAAAATCTAATCTAATATCACAGTCATAATCCATTTACACACATTTGCTGCTGTCTGTTGACTAAGGAGAAATAGAGATCAAAATAAACCACATCCAATTGTTAGAGCAGTCTTCTGGATCTGAACTGAATTACTGTCTTATGACATCTTTAAAAAAAATTGAGGGTACAGGTCAACAGCAAAGTCAAAAGGACATAAAGAGCCTTAACTTCATGGGAACTGAATGCTATGCCCTGCCTGAATATAAGAACACAATAGCTTTAAGCCTGAAACAAAATGTATCCCCAATTGCCAATGAATCCTATGCATATAAAGATTAAAAATATAAGATGGAAAGGTAGGTAACAATATATTGTGAGAAATGTCTTTTAAAGCAAATGTATTTTTTTATTTAGCCAAATTAATATACCACTTACTTGGCAAAAAGCCTTTAAGCGGATTACAAAAAAAATGTAAAGAGGAGGAATGAATATGCTCAGGAAGAGAATTACGGAGAATTCCAGAAAAGGGATATATACTATTGATATAGAAAGTATTCTTGGGCACTTCCAGAAAAGACATGATAAAGAAAAAACTAGGACATGACACTAAAATCAAAGAAAAAACACAAAGAGGGGCCAAACCATTGAGACACTACCAAACATTTAAAAGAAAACAGTACACAGGAGTAATATGATCACAAAAGTGAGAAATATAAATAATGCAGGCAATAGAACTGCACAGATTTCAGGTGAGAAAATAGAATGGGAAAACATTTAATCAATTAGATATGAATAAAGACTGAACAAACATGTTATTTTTTAGAAAGGGATGATTCACTAAATTGGCATCTTAATGCATGAATGACAAATACTGAAAAGGAATATGATATGCATGAAGGCATGAAAAAAATAGGTGGCCTTACTTTAGAGCCTGAGGGTCCCTTTATTGATGATACTTTTTTCTTACACTGAGATAATTTCCATATGTTATTTTTTACGAGAAAAATTGTGAAACACTGAGAAAATATTATTCTGCAAATAAAATGACTGGGTAGCTACTATAAGCAGCAAATGTTCAACTGATTTAATTTCACATTACACATGTTTTCTACACAGAAATTATCTCTGTTTAGGAAAAAAAGTTGTTACTGCTGCTGGACTACAGTGTAGATTGTACAGCCACAAGAGTAGCTGCATCCTGTAGCCAGAATGGATTTTTTGCATTCTGCAATGCTAAATTGAAAATACCCCGATCCAGGGCCGGTGCCAGGTATGCTGGGGCCCTTGGGCACCAGCTTGCTCTGGGCCTGGGCACCTGCATGCATGCATGCCCCACCTAACTACCAAGCAAGCGGGCAGGAAGGTGGGCAAGTGAGCAGGTGGGTGAGCGAGCGGGTGGGCAGGGGGTCAGATGAGTGAGCAAGTAGGCAGAGGGGTGAGCGGGTGGGCAGTGAGATGGGGCAAGTGGGGAGGGGAGCAGGATGGTGAGTGGGCAGGGGTGAGTGAGCAAGGGGGCAGGAGGACAAGCAGGCAGACGGGTGAGCGAGCGATAAGATGGGCAGGTGGGGGTGGGAGGATGAGTGAGCGAGTGGGTGGGGTGGCAAGGGGGGTGAGGGTGAGAGATCAGGTGAGTGAGCAAGTGGGGGCAGGCAGGGGTGGGCAAGAGAGTGAGCGAGTGGGTGGGCAGGCGGGGTGTGGGCGGGCAGGAGAGCAAGTGGGCAAGTGAGTGGGCAAGTGAGTGGGCAAGTGAGTGGGCAGGCAGGTGAGCAGGTGAGCGAGTGAACAAGCGGATGGGTGGGTGGGCAGGGATGAGCCAGCATGTGAGCAGGCAGGAGGGCAGTGTGATGATCCTGTATTAGTGTAAATAGGGTAAGTGCTGTTTGTTTAGAAGATACATGGTAAGTGAAGTGAAAGAAGAGGGGGAGTGAATGGGCAGTAGAATGCTGGATGATTGGCTGAATGTTTAAAATGGCTGACAGTATAAAAGGAAGAATGTCAGGTAAATCTGGGTGGATGTGGTGTGGACGTGTGTGGACGTTGGTGGACGTTGGTGGACTTGAGAGGGTTGTTTTGGTGGGTTTTGAGAGGAGAGGGTGGAGTTCGGATTAATACTAAGACCAGTACCTCAGGAATAGATGTAACCATATGCTTAAGTGCCTTTTAAAGAAATCTTGTTATCTTTGTTATTTAATAAATATATTTGGTTTACCAAAGGCCTGATCCTTGGCTGGGGTTTCACAGACCAGAAGGGAGGGTAAGGTAAATACCAAGGCTGAAGGATAACAAATGGTGGCAGCGGGGAAGGGTAGAATAACACCAAAAGCAGTCTGAGTAAATCAAAGGGATTGGGACAGCTTAAGCACGCAGTCACAGAGGTAACCTAATTGAGGGAGACTCAGGCAGAGTCTCTGGGACTACTGTTATAGGACGTGACTGGTGGTGCTGCCTAGCAGGGGGATCTGTTGAGATCTGTGCTAGAGCGGGGAGAGAAACCATAAGAAAGGACAGTCTGGACTGGTGGAGTCCCTGGTGGTGCCTAGAGACAGGCAGTAACCACGAGCAGGTAGGAACCTGACAGGGAGAGCCAGGGAAGGGCGTCACATGTGGTGGCAGTAGCGGTGGGATACGAACAACAGAGAATCCAGATACGAACCAAAGAGAGTCCCAAAGACACGTGGTGACAAAGGAGACTACGTCACAGGTGTTGGCTGTAGCAGTGAGATACGAATACTAGAGAATCCCTAACAGTGGAGTGGCAAACAGAAATAACAAAACAAGATTATTTGTGAGAGTGACTGGCAAAGAGTGTGTGGCAAAGAGTGAGTGAACTCAAACACCATGGCTGAATATATAAAAATGAAAAGAGAGGAGCTGGTGGAGAAGTGCATAACATTCAATTTACCTCACGAGGGTAAAGGGGTAGATGAATTGAGGGTAGCACTTATAGGATTTGCAATTGCCCAGCAAAAACAACCTGTCAGGGAAGAGACCCCAGAAGGATATTTAAGCAATCCCGCTTATATAGAGTACTTGAGAGAGAAGTTAAGATGGGAGGCTGAGGAAAAAGACAAGCAGAGGGAGTTGGAAGCTGAGAGATTGAGGATGGAAGCTGATGGGAAAGATAAACAGCGAGAGTTGGAAACTGAGAGATTGTGGATGGAAACTGAGAGAATGAGAGTGGATGCGGAATTACAGGCAGAAAAGTTAAAATTTGAAAGAGAGAAGTTTCATTCTGATGAGACAAGGAAAGACAGAGATGGAGCAAAAATAAAAATTACTCCAAAGGACTTTGCTGTCTATGAGCCTGGTCAAGATCCTCAAATTTATCTTACAACCTTTGAAAAGGCAGCTCAGTTGTGGGGACTACCTGAAGATAAATACATGCAGTATTTATCAAACCTGATCAAAGGGGAATTGGCAGAGGTATACCAATATTTCCCATCAGACAAGCCCGTCACCTATGCTGAGTTTAAAGAGGCAGTCTACAAAAGATTCAGACTAGGGCCTGATTATTTTAGAAAGCTTTTCAGAAACTGTCAGATCCAAGCAGGAAGGTCTTTTGTTGAACTGGGAGCAAAGTTGATGGATATATTTGGAAAGTGGATGAGTAGTGCCAAAGCTCAGTCAGTGGAAGAGGTGAAAAGCCTCATGATACTGGATCAATTATACCATCACTTACCACCAGAAATAAGGCTCCTGGTCAAAGACCGTTCCCCTACATCTGTGCAGGAGGCCGCAGAGATGGCGGATCACTTCGCCTCCAATAGAACTGGTTGGGTGGGGAAAACATCAAGAGATTTTAAACCCAGACCATATAATGCTGGCAGAAGGGATGTGATACCACAGCCAGTGAGTCCTCTAGTAAAATCTGAAGGGCACAGGACACCCCAGAGTGGATCTGTGTACCCTAAAAGTGAGGAGAAATTATCCTACAAATGTGGTAGACCGGGGCACCTACGTTTTCAATGTGAGGTTGCCAACCCCATTAGTAATCCTGCTCAGACAAGGGCAGTGAAAACAGAGCCCAAGGCTTTAGAAACAGCGAAAAAGGTTCAGTTTTGCCAGATAAACTGGACAGAAGTAACAGACCTTGATTCAAGTCTGAGAGAGGAAGTGAGTGTACAAGGGGCAAATTATTGGGCATTGCTTGACACTGGTGCCGCTCAGACGTTACTGAGGCCAGATTTAATAAAATCTGAAGAAATATTACCTCTGGAAACGGTGAATATCCAAGGAGTGAGGGGTCAACCAGAAAGCTTGTCTGTGGCCCTGGTGAAAATGGCGTGGAGAGGCCGAGAGGGCAGATATAAAGTAGGCATTAATGCCCAGCAACAAGAACCAGTAATACTGGGAAGAGATGTTATGGGAGCCCAAGGGAAAATATATGTGGTGACCAGACAGCAACTTGGCAGAGAAAAAGAAGCCATGTTAAGGGGGACTGAAGCAAACAGGGTGGAAACTGTTAGCGAGCCTCAGGTCGCCATAACAACCACTGGTAGGCCTGCTGAAGGAGACAAACTGTATCAACTGGTCTCTGGGGAAGAGACAGAGCATTTCAGAGAAGAACTGAATAAGGATACCAGTTTGAATCAAATAAAGGAGCAAGCCCTGACCCAACAGATTCCTTTCACTGACAAACTGAGGAATCAAGTTGTGTGTGAGAATGGGATTTTATATAGACTGTGGATGCCTGCTGAGAGAAAGGATGAATGTGAACCAGTGAAGCAATTGATAGTACCTAGCAAATACAGAACCAGATTGCTAGAGGTAGCCCACGATGTCCCATGTGCAGGACATCTGGGAATAAAAAAGACCAAGAGGAGATTGGCTGCACACTATTATTGACCAAACATCTCCAAAGATGTAAAACAACATTGTCTATCTTGTGGTATATGCCAAAAGGTGGGAAAAAGTGGAGTAAAGACTAAGGCACCCTTAAAGCCCCTTCCTATAATTGGACAACCCTTTTATAGAGTGGGAATAGATTTGGTGGGCCCTTTTTCCAAACCCACAAGGCATGGCAAGAAATATCTAGTGGTGGTGGTGGATTTTGCCACCAGGTACCCAGACGCAGAAGCACTAAGATCTGTAGAAGCCCTGTAGTGGCAGAGGCTTTATTAAAAATCTGTATGAGGCTGGGTTTCCCTCATGAAGTGCTGACGGATCAAGGCAGTGTATTCATGGGAGAAGTGATGCAATGTATGTGGAAATGTTGTGGTCTAAAACATCTAAAGACCACTACTTACCATCCCGCCACTAATGGGTTAACAGAGAGATTCAATGGCGTTTTGAAGGGCATGATAAGAAGCTATGTACAAGATCACCCACAAGACTGGGATGAACGGTTGGGATGCTTCTTATTTGCATACAGAGAAGTCCCTCAAGAGTCGACAGGCTTCTCACCCTTTGAACTCATGTTCACTAGAAAAGTGAGGGGACCTTTGGAACTGTTAAAAAATTCATGGGAAGGAACCCTGGGAGAGTACAAAACATCTGTAGTAGATTTTGTATTGGAATTCCGCAATAAATTAACATCAATGATGGAGGTGGTGAAAAAGAATTTGAGTCAAGCACAGCAGAAGCAAAGTTACTGGTATGACAGAACAGCCAGGGAACGTGTGTATGATGTGGGAGATATGGTTATGGCGTTCATACCCAGGAAACATGACAAATTACAGGCTAACTGGGAAGGACCATATACCATCAGAGAAAGGCTTGACACAGTGACGTATGTAATCACCACAGACCAAATAAACAAAAGCAAAGTGGTTCATGTAAATAAGTTAAAGCCTTACCATACCAGGGATGCAAAAGTATTGCAAGTTACCTTATTCCCTGAGGGAAGTGGGCCTGAACTTCCAGATTTGGTACAGGAAAGCAAAGACAAAGGAGGGGTAGATGAAGTGGAATGGTCAGAGGAGGTGAAGGAGGAAGTAAAAGAAGAGATTCTGAGAGTTTTGAAAAACTATGGGAATCTCTTTAGTAATAAACCTGGCCGAACCAGTATAGTTATACATTCCATTGATACTGGAGACCATGCCCCAATCAGATCTATGCCATACCGTGTGAATGGGAAAGTTGTGAGTGAAGTAATCTGTGTAGGACATAAGGTGGGGAGTGGGAAAAATCACCCCCTTATGGAGCAAGGTGGAGGCAATACAAGCGTGGCCTATCCCCTTAACCAAAAAACAAGTAAGGGCATTTCTAGGTGTGGCTGGTTTTTATAGGAAGTTTGTGAGAAATTTTGGGGAAATAGCAACCCCCTTGCATGAATTGACCAAGAAGAAGTGTTCTGAGCGTGTGGTATGGACGGATGAATGTCAGAAGGCTTTTGATCTGCTGAAGCAAGCCTTGTGCCAAGGACCTATATTAATAGCACTAGACTATGAGAAACCATTCATCGTGGCTACAGATGCGTCAGACCTCGCGCTGGGAGTCGTCTTGCTGCAGGAGAGAGAAGGCACCAGACATCCAGTGGCGTATCTGAGTCGCAAGCTGACGCCGAGGGAGAAAAACTATTCGTTGGTCCAAAAGGAGTGCCTAGCGGTCGTGTGGGGACTGAACAAGTTGCGCCCATACGTGTGGGGACGAAGATTCACGGTAACAACGGATCATCGGGCCTTGTTATGGTTGCAGACTATGAAAAACCATAACACTATGCTGCAGAGGTGGTCCTGGGCCCTACAGGACTATCAAGTGGACTTCCAGTTCATCAAAGGCAAGGACAATGTACTGGCCGATGGACTTTCCAGGCAACTGGCTGGGACTGCAGTGACGTGACCAGACGGAGGAACAAAGAAAGACATTTTCCCCATAGAGACTTGTTATATTGTTAACGCGACGTATAAATCCTGGAACAGGAATAATACTCTGCCGTTGTTTTAAGGGGGGGAAATGTGATGATCCTGTATTAGTGTAAGGGTAAGTGCTGTTTGTTTAGAAGATACATGGTAAGTGAAGTGAAAGAGGAGGGGGAGTGAATGGGCAGTAGAATGCTGGATGATCGGCTGAATGTTTAAAATGGCTGACAGTATAAAAGGAAGAATGTCAGGTAAATCTGGGTGGATGTGGTGTGGACGTGTGTGGACGTTGGTGGACGTTGGTGGACTTGAGAGGGTTGTTTTGGTGGGTTTTGAGAGGAGAGGGTGGAGTTCGGATTAATACTAAGACCAGTACCTCAGGAATAGATGTAACCATATGCTTAAGTGCCTTTTAAAGAAATCTTGTTATCTTTGTTATTTAATAAATATATTTGGTTTACCAAAGGCCTGATCCTTGGCTGGGGTTTCACAGACCAGAAGGGAGGGTAAGGTAAATACCAAGGCTGAAGGATAACAAATGGTGGCAGCGGGGAAGGGTAGAATAACACCACAAGCAGTCTGAGTAAGTCAAAGGGATTGGGACAGCTTAAGCACGCAGTCACAGAGGTAACCTAATTGAGAGAGACTCAGGCAGAGTCTCTGGGACTACTGGTTATAGGACGTGACTGGTGGTGCTGCCTAGCAGGGGGATCTGTTGAGATCTGTGCTAGAGCGGGGAGAGAAACCATAAGAAAGGACAGTCCGGACTGGTGGAGTCCCTGGTGGTGCCTAGAGACAGGCAGTAACCACGAGCAGGTAGGAACCTGACAGGGAGAGCCAGGGAAGGGCGTCACAGGCAGCTCCCTCCCTGCTATCTGAAGTAGACCCTGCCGCACATCACAGAAGAGGAGCTCTACTTGTCCACCCTAATAAAGGGCCCTTCAAGGGCCCCTGTAGGCCACAGGGCCCTCAGCCAAGGCCCGACCTGACCACCCTTTGGCGCCGGCCCTGCCTGCATGCCATTCTGATGCTTCCCATAAGCACATATTGAAACAATACCTTACAAACTTATAGTCCTGAACTCAGAAACGCTTGCTTAACAACCCTCTAAGTTGTCATGGTGATACACAAAACAGAGAGAATTGAGAGTTCAAAGTGTAAAAGATGAGGGGGGGGAAATTCAGACCCCTTTTGGACTTTTTTCTGTCAGTGGTCTCATAATTTGTTGAAATTAATTAAAGCCATGTTCACAGGAGTACCTGAAATCCTATTACTGACATTGGCCCATACTCTGACCTTCATCTTCTGCAGTTTAAATGTTAAAAAAAAATGCCTGGCTAAGTTTTAATTAATTTAAGAAATTTTACGCTGAAGTCTATTATAACTTCAGGCATGTCCAGTAAGAACCAACTGTCCATCTTCTAAATGCCAGACTCACAGCTGTTTGGCTTGGCTAATCAGCTGGTCACACCCACACCAGACATCCATTTCACTTTAGACAGTCATAGCTTTCCCCAAAGCATCCTGGGAAGTGTACTTTGAAGGGTGCTGAGAGGAGACTCCTATTCCTCTGACACAGCTCCAGTGGCCAGAGTGGTTTAACAGTCAGCCCATCTTCTGTTAGGGGAATAGGGCGACTCCTAGCAACTCTCAGCACCCTTCACAAACTACACTTTCCAGGATTCTTTGGGGGAAGCCATGACTGTCTAAAGTGAAATAAAGTGGTGTGGATGTGGCCAGGGACAATTTTGGTTTAAATTTGGGTGGGAGACTATATGTGCCTGCTGTAGATTAAAAAGGTGGGGAAACCCTAACAAACAATTTTATTATTATTACTATTATTATTATTATTATTTCCATTTATAGACCGCTTACTATCTAAAAGATCTCAAAGCGGTTTACAATGCTTCTGTTCATAATGTTTACCTTTTGGAAAGGAAAGGGGCATGCCCTCTGCCCAGTGCCCACCTCCCCAATCTCCTCCCCTCCCTCCTTCTTCCCCCTGCAAGTCAGTTTCACCTATCCTAAGTATGATTTCATGGGAGTAAATCCCATTGAATTCAAAAAGTTGCCCTCCCCTCTTCCTTTCTCTATCCCCTCCCTGTTGCCCCTTTTCTTCCCCTTTCTTTGCCCCTCCCTCCCCTACCCCTCCAATTGTCTCCACCTCCTTCCTCTTGCCCCTTCCTTCCCCTTCCTTCCTCCTTCCCTCTCCTGTCTCCTTCCCCCCCTCCCCCCCCTCAGTTTTACCTATTCTAAGCATGATTGCACAGGAGTAAATCCCACTGAACTCAATAACCATGCAAATGATCTGACCTGCCTTTCCCCTCCCCCTCCCCTCCCCTCCCCCTTTCCCTCTTTCCCCTCCCCTCCTTCCCCTTTCCTCTCCCTTTCTCCTCCCTTTTTCCTCCTCCCCATCCACTTCAGCCCTCCGTATCTCTCCCCCCTCTCCTCCTTCTCCCCCATGGTCAGTTTTACCTACCCTAAGCATGACTGCATGGGAGTAAATTCCACCTGAACTCAATAAACATGGAAATGATCAAACCTGCCCTCCTCTTTTCCTCTTCCTCCCACCTGCTCCTCCCCTCCATTCCTCTGCCCTTCCTCCTCCTCTCCCCTCCCCCTACTCCTCCCCCCTTCCCATCACCTGTGGTCAGTTTCGCCTATCCTAAGCATCATTGCAAGGGAGTAAATCCCATTGAACTCAATAAGCCTGCAAATGATCAATCCATTCTCAGCAAACTTGCACAGTATCCCATTTCTTAGTTCCCGGATTAAAAAGCAGAGAAATTCACAAATAAGCAAAAAAAAGAACACCCTTGTGGTTTAAGAACATATCTATCGCTAACAGATATTTCTATCAAACTTTAAAAAGTAAGGAAATTGGGCAGCTATAGTGAATGCACCAGGGGAGCAGAAGACCTGACCTCCTCTCTGAGATACTGGCCTACCTTACAAATTTGTAAAAATGCAAACACAATTTGAGTTGGTTTTTCACAGTCCAATCTACTTGCTGTGTAGCTTGGAAAAAATTGGTAAGATGTCCCTCTGAGCATATGGTGAGTGGTGGCAACACCTGCCATCTCCAAAGATGGAGAATTACATTTTTGTATGTTCATTGGTGGTGTTCTTATTTTGCTTCTTTCCTGTGTTATTACTGTTTTCTACAGAGAATCTAACCTAGAAAATTATATTTCTCTCATTATTCATCCTAGAAATCTGTGTCAAAATTGTTTTTATTAATTTCAAACCCTTTTTACTGATCAATGACATATGACAGCGAAGAAAGCATTTTGTGTATCAAACCAAAGGTTATGTTCTTTTTCTATTTTGGGTGCATTAACAGTTGAATCTGAAACTGCAGTTTGATGTAAAATCAGATACGTTGCTACTGAAGCAATGAATCTAGCTTTACCTATTCTAAGCATGATTGCACAGGAGTAAATCCCACTGAACTCAATAGCCATGCAAATGATCAGACCTGCCTTTCCCCCTCTCCTCTCTCACCCCCCCTCTCCTCTCTCACCAACAATCTTGGTCTCACCAACAATCTTGTTCTGCCCAAGATGCACATTTTCAGCCTGCTATGCTTCAATCACTTCACTTAAAGAAAGGTGGGCACGGTCAATTAAACATAGAACACACTTAGAAATTTGCTAAAATATATTTCACCTCTCACTGTTTTATCTTGTGCATTTCTCATGTCCACTGGAGACTGTTCTGCAGAATAGTCAGTGCCATTATTCCACAATTGTTTTTGGAGTATTTTAGTGTAAATTTTGCAAAGTGTTGCTGTACTTCACATATTTACAGAAACAGAAGCAAAAGAAAATGATTTACTATGGGAAACTTCACTAAAATTGCAAGGTAAATCAGACATATTTAAAGTGACTATCTGAACTTTATCAGCTGTTTTAACATTGTTGCTTCCTCCCTGCTAAAACAAGATCAGCACAGCATGTCTTGTTTCTGTTATTTGGGCTGATAGCAGGTGTTGTCACCACTCACCATATGCTCAGAAGCACATCTTACCAAATTCTTCCAAGCTACACAGGAAGTGGATTAGACTGCGAAAGACCAACCCAAATTATGTTTGCATTTTTACAAATTTGTAGGGCAGTACAATATCTCAGACAGGAGGTCAGGTCTCCTGCTCACCTGGTGCATTCAATATAGCTGCCCAATTTCCTTACTTTTTAAAGTTTGATAGAAATATCTGCAAGGGTTTATTTATTTATTTTTGGCCTATTAGTGAATTCTATACCTGAGTGCTAAGTTACATTTAGGACATTCCATATTATCTCCATAGTCTTAAAACCTGTGATGTCCTTTTACAAAATCAAAACTATTTCAGAGATGGGTAATAGACATTTTCCCTTTATTATATATTTTAGCAGAGAAATTGCAATTTATGGACTGTTGTCGTAATATATTCTGGATTGATATCCAAGGTTACAGCAGTAACAGGTACCCACTGTAAAGGTTACATAGCTTGAACAATTTCTGACTACACTGTTGCTTTTTATAGTTGTGTTGTATTATAAACATCAGTGGAACCACTGTAAGACTATATTTTTAAAAGAACATCTCTACAGCTATGCTTTGCCTGTATATAGTGCAAAGATCACAACTTCATTAATGAGTGCATAAAGATCTGCAGCAAGGCATAACAAATGACATTGGGCTTGAAATCTGCATAGAGAATAAAGGGCATCGAATATCCTTATCTCTGATATTGGGCAACACCACCCCTGGTAAACCCTAACCATCTGATTTAAACTAAGGTGAGGTACTCGTAGCCAACTCAGCATGAAGATGACCTGAAGAAAGGGGCTGTTTCCCCATCCTGCTTTTACTGTCCAGCATTCAGCAAGGCAGTTATTTCAGGTCCTAAAAGCAATCCCTCAAAGCTGGACACCAGTGCAACGTGGCTGGGCAGACACTCCAATGAATGTTACCTCAGGTACTTACCTGATGTCCAAGTTAGTTCCCTGCCTACCTGAAATGCTAAGCTCTGACAGGAAGGCATACCCAGTTAAGAAGTCAAATTATCTACTCACACCCCAAATCAGAACAGTGTGGATGAGGTGAAGAAAGGGCATCCCAAGGTTACCCCTTTCCAAATCTTACAAAGCCCCAAAAGATTGCTCATAGGGTGGGTGAGTGGTTTACTGCAAAATGACAAGGAAGATAACTTGAGACTTCCCCTATAAGGGGAGCAGCCACCCCCCGATTAGCCACAAATTGGCCTGATTTCTCCTGCCTTCCCTTTCTGCCAAGAGGAATCCCCACAAGGCTTCCTCTGTGCAAGCAGGTGGAACAAATTTGCCCTCCCATGCAAAATAGCAGCAGGATGGCATTATACCAATAAGAAACTGTTTCACTAAAAAATAATATATGTATTAACATTACCAAGAAGTGAAATACTGTGAAGATATGTAATTAGTTATATATTAAGCAGCCATTAATCTCTTAGGACCCATTCATCCAGATCTGGGTAGTATGAATCCTAGGCTGGACCAGTCCTCCTCCTCCTCTTGGTGTGGCATTAGACTGGTATACAGTATTTCAAGATGCTAGTCCTACACTTCCATCAGGGATCAATGAGGATGATTTGCACTTGGAAACATGTGGGAAAAAACTGAATTTCAGAAAGAAATAACTGCTGGAATGGCTGACTACAGAGCAGATTTATGAGGGTGCAAGAAGCTGCAGGGGGGGAAATGGAGGTCTCACCAGTGGGAGCAAAGTCTAGATCCAAGCCCTTGGCTTTTTTTCTACCTTTAATTAAAATTTTGATATTGTCAGTTCAATTAAATGAATACAAAATTTCAATGAAATATTTTAAATAGTTTATATGCAGTCTGTAACAAAATATACAGATATATATTTATCTTTATATTTTTAAAGACAGCAAATCCAAAATAATTCCAAGAACAAAATGCACTTTGCACTGGGAGCTTATTTCAGTATAAAAGCTAAATGCATTTTCAGAAAGGATTACATTTTCTTTGGCAATTTATTTTATTGACAAAGCATATTTCATCAGATATTGCATTGCATTTTGTAGACAAATGCATGTTGTCAAACATCCTATTTCCTTTGTTGGATGAAAAAGGTTTGTTTGTGATTTATTTCTCTCTATTTTTATTTTTAAATGCAGGTACACTGAACAGTTGTTCTCAGTTTTCTCTAACAATTTTTCAAGGGCTAGGATAAGCCATCAATGGTTAATGTTCTCATCAATGTGTCTGCACTGAAACAGTGAAGCAAAGGTGTGTGCAGGGTAAATTCTAGTATCCATATCCAATCATCCCAGTTCACCACAACATGCTTTGTGTGAACACAACCACCAAGACAAACGTTTAAGCTTTATTAAACTTTTGGGAGTATGAACTTCCTAAAAAGCACTGAACCCAGAACAGAACCCAAGTCTATAAAAATATTCCTATATGGACCATTTACTAATCTGCCCTCTCTGTAACATTCCCTACAGTTATTTAACAAAGAATGTTTACAGCTTTATTTCTCTGGTTATAACATTCTCTCATCCCCCCCTTTTACAAAGTAGAACAATTACTAGAAAATGAGTAGTTCACAAAATATTGCTTGATTGCACTGTTCAAAACCCCTTTAGAAATACACAAGGTATCATCTTGAATGTATATCTCCATGTATTATGCTTCCTGGATAGTTTTATAGGTGGCTAAAAATGTGCTGCACATTAATCATTTGCAACCCATGCACTTGGGTCCATTGGGAACTAGCTGATAAATTGAACATGTGATGTCTCTGAAGCCATCACAATTTCAGATGAAGCAAGATCATGTCAACAATCATATGCAGGTTCTGAAGCTCAGACATTTGGATATACCTAAATAGACATAAAAATGTGAAGGGAGAGGGGATGCTATAGAATACTGCTAGCATTTCCTTTTAATTTATAGCTCACCGCCTTGCCTCCTTTTGTTCCAGAAGGATGCAATTTTTTGAGATTTTGCCATTGTTGCTTAAAATAGCTCTACAAAAAATAGCAATGGGGGAGATTGTATAGTAGAAATATTTCTAATACATATTTTGTGCAAATTGAAGCACAAAGGTTTAACCTCTCATTGAAGGTGAGGGGTTATTTTTCACATAAAGGTATTTCCTCCTTTTGTAATTTTTTATCCTATGTGGGTTCCAAAAAGAAATGACTAATCCAGAAACTTCATCTAAATACACATAATTTACCAGGGTTTATAAAAACCGATTACATAACAAAGCAAAACAATAAAATAAAATATGTATGTAATATAAGAGAACAAAAATAACATTACAACTTCAAATGACACAAAAGTATCATTACACTGTCTGCAATACCTTAATGCATTTCTAATTTCAGTTAGCGATGGATGAACTCCCCTTGGCTCACTCCCATTTCCTCTTGCTTCTTGCCATTTTTCTTTGTGAGACTTGGAAAAAAATCCACAAATCTTTTCAAACCTCACAAGGAAAGACCACAAAAATCAAGTAGATTGGATGATTGACCTCTATCCAACAGCCTTCTTCCAAGCTTGATGGTAGGGCAGTATCAGTAACATTGGGATGCATGGGCATCCTGTGCTCACTCCCCAAAGGGGCTTGGTCATGTGTGTGCTCCCAGTGAGCAAGTGCAAAAGATCTGTGTTTAGTGACTGTTGCATGTAAGCACATGTAAAACAATTGCTAGCTCCAAAGCACTACCTACCAGCTGCCCATCAAGGGCCCACAACATTACCTCGGCTAGGACGACAGGGAAGAGGTGGAGACAAAGGCATAGAATCACTAGCAAAGAGTTCATTTACACCCGAGAAGGGACTGGATCTGCAGTTCCCAGCTTCACTAGTGAAAATGGATGGAAATAGCATTATTTTCCCACTTGCCAGCCCAGTGTCTTCACTGCTGTTTTCTCCCTATAGTGTTAGCCACTCTATTAGGAAGAGTGATGGAGCTTCAGGCAGTAGGTGCTGGGCATTAGGAGAGGTGGTAAGGTGTTGAATGATAGAGCTGTGTGTGCCATGCAGCCTGCCTTGTGCCTGCTAAGTTAGCCTACTGCCCTCAGGTAAAGGATGCTGCCCCATTGCAGGTAATGAACTAAGAAACAATTGCTAGTTCTTTCAGTTTTTATACACAGAAGGAGAGGAGCATCATCATGTTGTTTGCCTTAGGCAACAAAATGACTTACACCATTTCCAAGAGGTGCTGCTAAGGCTAGACTAAGAAATATGTGGATCAGAGCTCCAATGCATCTTGTAATAAGCTGCATATTTAGCTGGATGTGGTTTGGACATAAGCCTCCATCAGTACCTGTGAACACTTCAGTTTCTTAAACGTGGGAAAGCCTGATTCTTGTGAACCCAAACTGAAAAACTATAAAATAACAAATTCCTCTTGGTGTGTCTCTGCAATCACCTCTTTTTGCTTGTCTACACCAGCCTTTCCCAACCAGTGTGCCTCCAGATGTTGTTGGACCACAACTTCCATCAGCCTCAGCCAGCATTGCCAATGGTCAGGAAAGAAGGGAGTTGTAGTCCAACAACATCTGGAGGCACACTGTTTGGGAAAGGCTGGTCTAGACTAAGAGGTTCAACTCCAAGGCTCATACCCCCAAGGAGGTCCTGCACAGCCCCCAAAGCAACTCCTGCCACTTTTACCTAAATATGAAGCAGCCAATGGTTCCACCTCACCCCCTCCTGAAACCTAGCAGCACCTCTAACCATCCCTTGCTGAAGTGATAACTGCATGCACAAATGGATGATCTCCCTTTGCATTTAGCACTTTGGCTACATGAATGCTTCCAGTTGGGGAAAGGGGAATCTGTAATAAGCTAAGGACATATAGTTGTGCATGCCCAGCAGCCTATAGGTAGCCTACTGCTAAGCATGCTTACCTGGATTATTTTTGTTTTTGAAGATTTAACAAGAAAATGTTAAATCAACTGATACAGAGAATTCCAGAGTAGCCGTGTTAGTTTGTGTAGCCAAAGCAAACAAAATCAGTGTCAGCCCACAGAAGTTTATGAAATAGTAAAATCTGTTATTCTTTAAGATGTGCAAAGTCTTTGTGTTTACACACACACACACACACACACACAGAGAGAGAGAGAGAGAGAGAGAGAGAGAGAAGACTGTACAAGGTTCTATACCAACTGGTAGTGGCTCTTGAGGGTTTTCAGGTAGGAATCTCTCACTGTCCTACCTGGAGATGCCAGAGATTGAATTTGGGACCTTCTGCATATAAGGCAGATGCTTTGCCACTGAGCTATGCCCCTTCCCCAAATCAGAAACAGCAATGATGACTGTTTCATTTGTGTCACATAGTTAAATGCACAATAACTCATTGGTGATACTAGATATGTTTGCTAACCAGCACAGGGTACGTGAGGCATAGGCATTACCAACAGTACTTATGCCAATGTTTTCAGACCTCATTATCACTGTAAGATTTCTTAGTAACAATTAGCAGTTAGCCAATTCACAGACACTATTTTTATTATTTTGAAGGAGCTACTTTGGATTTAATGGCTAAGAGAATATAAACAGATGCCTCTGTTACTAAGGCGACAGAATGGAAAACAGAGGTAAACTATGTTCCATATTCTAAAAAAAGAAAAATTAATTTTGGATTAACTATTTATTTTAGACACAAAAGTATTAGTATCCTGTATATTACACCTTTTTTCAATAATCCTATAGTTTACAATATTTGTTTATCGCCTAGGGCACTAGAGCTAATACATATAAGAGAACACCTGCATGTGCATAGTCAGAAGAGGACAACCACATTTCATTAGCATATGTAGTTCTTTCTCCCCAAAGTCACATTATGATGAAGAATTTGGCTGTGAGTGAGGAAATGATCTAGGTCCCAAAAGATGTGCATCACTTTGCACTTACAAATCTATATTATCTGCTATCTTGTTACCTACATACCCAATTTAGGGAAATCGTTTTGGAGCTGTTCACACTCTTCCTTTGATTCCACTTTCTTTAATTATTTTATTTACTTTCAAATGACTTTTAAGCAAAATGCCCAATTTGTATGGGGATGTGAATGATAGGAGAAGACTTGGGAAAGACCAGTTCATAGCAAGCACATTCTCCTTGGGAGTAATGATCTGGCTGAAGGTGGTTGATAGGAGTCAGCTGAGGTTGGCAGTGCAGTTCCAGCAGCTCCAACACAAAAACTCCAGTGATTAGCTGGAATAGCTACTGAAACAATGTCTATTTACCAGTTTTGTATTTGGCCTGGTAGCTGATCTTCTATTGACTCCAAGTCTGTTCTTAGACATGCCCTTTGATATGCCCTTGGAAGTGCCTCTTGCCTGCCCTTTGTTGTGGACTCTGTTTGTTTGGACTCTGACTTTGGACTGGCTTTGGATATTGCTTTGGTTGTTGCCCATGTTGGTGTTGTTCCTGGCAAATCTCCTGCTTCCTCAGGAACCTAGTGAGAACAGGACATCACTAAGCCAAGGATTGGCTTGATATTACGTGAGAACTGGGACACTCTCTGTTTAAGACAAGGGCCTGAGCCAGCAATTCACTATTCCAAATATTGCTTGTTTTGCTCTAACAATGCTTATGATCAGTGTCAGCAAATCTCATAAGATCAGGACAATTGGAATAAACAAAGGAAAATAAGCTTTCATAAATATTCACAAGCATGATCTACAATTTAGGTTCGGTTTCCCACCTCATGCCATTTATTTATTTTCTTAGTTATTTGCTTATTCACTGTATACATACAGGCTACCAAATAGCATCTGTTCTCTGGGCAGCTCGCATGACGCAACAGAATAAAACACAACACTTCCAAACGCTTCAGAGTTCAGTGCAAATGCTAAGGGTTTTTTTCCCCTTCATTTGGCTAAGACTTCAATTTTTAATGGAGACTTCTTGACTTTTATTACTTTTTTGACAATGCTCTTTAACCATGATGACATCCTTTTTACTGTGTTTAAATATTTCATTAAAGCCTCTATTGATTTGGTTTAAATAAACTCAACTTTATGAAGATACTACGGGGCACTCACATGATCACTCCACTCACCAACACCCCCTTCCTGCCCCAAGTTTCCCTCCCCACAAAGACAACTCCCATCTCCTTGCCAAATGTCTCCTCCCCCAAACCACAATGTGTTCTTTCTCAGAAACCACTTCCTGAGACCACTCTCTTTCCCACCTACAGCTTTCCATCGAAACAGATAACAATACATCTCTCTGTCCCAACCATCCTCTTTCCCACTCACAGCTTCCTCCCCAAAGGACAATATCTCTCCTTTCTCATGCCCCCAAGTCTCTCTCTCTGTCTCCTGTAAGACAAAGCCTCCCTCAGTGCTGGGGGGTGGGGAAAGAGAGAGACAGAAGAGCTCTCCCACCAGGTCATGGCCTTCTACTCCTGTGGTGACCCATTTGAGATCTGAGGTGCAATCCTGCAACAGCTGCCTTCCAAGTCTTGGCTCAGTCCACATGCCTCATGCACCAAATAGCAGCTCAGATTGTCATCACAGTGTGATGAAAGACATGCACAAATATTATATAGACAGATTTGACCATCTTGATTCTTTCCTTCAGTTTTGTTTTATTGTATCCCCAATTTTAAAGAACTTTCCTCTTCTGAAATAAAATATGACTGTGTTGGACTTTCTAGGCAATTTTCAGCACACGTATGTGATGAATGTTGTAGTGCTATGGTCATTGCTCCCAAGCAGTAAAACAACACTTAAATATCTAACCAGTTTCTTGGCACTGTTCAATATAATCAAAGGTTGCAGTCCTTGATGTTGGCTCCGTAACTAACTTCTAAAGCATAATCATTTACAATATCTGAAATTTTTGCCTGTTTGTACTGACTTGAATGTACCTTTATCAGACAGAGATCAAAATTAGCATGCAGGAAGAGTAATAAACACAGAAGGAAGATGCACCCATCTGATTTACTACATTTTAACTTGGTATTAGCATGTACAGTCAATTTGTAAACAATCGGTTCCAGAGTTTGTGCTTTCATTATTCTCTTGAAATGTTTCCCAGCCAGTTAGCTTGGTTTTCTTTACTGGACACATTAACACAGAGTGTTAATGTAAATAATTATATAGATTGCCAGTTGTATTTACTACAACATAATTAAATTATGGAGTGTTTTGCAAACATTTGGCTACTAATTGCAAAGATCAGAAAATTCATTTTTCTGGTTTATCTTTGCTTTGAAAATAACATTTCATTATTAAATGGAAATTTACAACAATGTTCAGTCAGCCCAACAGTCTGATTGGATGAAGCTACTTGAATGCTTGAGTGTTCAGAATGGCAACAGCAATAATAGTAGCAACAACAGCAGGTTTCTCAGTCAGGTTCCAGACCGACACAAGGACATACTTTCAGAATGAATGAAAGCTTTATTTATCTTTTAAAAAATTAATTTGCAATAGAATCAATTAAAAAAATGCCAAAACCTTTTGACTGGGTTCAAATGGACTGCCAAGAAAAATGCTGACAAGGAAAGACAATTTGAAAAAGCTCATGTAAAAGAAATATGAAGTAGTACTGAGGCAAAGCTGCATACAAAGATGTTTCCACTTACAGAATGGTGAATTTCCAGTACACCTCTTGGTAGGCCTTGCAGAAGTTGTTCAACCAATACCAAGTAGCGAAGAGTCCAGACTTCTTAATCAATGAAAAGCAACATGTAACTGCCAAAGAAAAGGACAGCATGTAAGAAACAAAGAACAGCCAAATATCATCTATATATCTGTTAATTGCAAAAAACAAAACATATTTTAAATAAGTAAATTTTGGTTTTACTTATTTTACACTGTAATCTTCAGTTTTTGGTTATAAAAAAAGTCTCAAGGCTCACGTTTCCTCCAAATCTTAAGAGGAAACTTATGTCATCGCATCTAATATTTTTTTCTACCTACCTTTAAGATGAATATGATGCTACCTTGGAAATGGGTGTGTGTGAGTGAAGGTATGTCCACACCTACATCAGGGGATTCTTTTCTGTGTAGCTGGCTGAGTGTGTTAAGAAGGTGAAAAACAACGCAAGACCTAACAAGTAGAAAGAGATCAGGATATGATCCTAAGGAATAAGCAACGCTGGAATGGAAGCTATCTAGACCAGGAAGAAGTTCCATGACATAAACCATACTACATGACATTACTGCAGAATGAAAAAGTGATAATAGAAAGGTTGTTTTTCAGTTAGTCCACTTGTTAGAATAGACCAGTCCTCACTTCCAAATAAAAGCGGTTATGTGTTGAGTACTAGCACAGATTATCCAATAATCAATAATTGATCATTTTGCTTGCCAAACTTGAAGGCAAAACAAACAAATAAATCAACTTGTTTCCAGTACTATGGGCGGCAGAACAATTATAGAGAACATGCCCTTAGGTAATGATTCATGTTCTTAAAAAGGGGGCTTAAGAGTCCATCAGATAAAAGAAATTATTTTCCATTGTTAAAGTGATGGCTGTTCAATTTATGTTCATTCAGCTTCATTTATACTTCTATATGAAATGAATAAACGTTGCTGTTTACAACAGAACCTTTCTAATGTACTAATACTGGTGAAATGATTAAATTTACTACCACTGCAAAGGAACAAACAATAATATTTTACATCTCTTATTCTTCATAAAATAGCAAACAGTTAAATACAGTGTATAAAATACACAGTGGCTCTACATTTAAACTACATGAAGCCATAGGAAGAAGCGGTTATTATACAATGTTCCTCAAGAATGTTTAGAAGTACCATAAATTGTGCTTTCATTTTAAATTGGATTGAGAATAAGAGCAAGTAATTTAAGAAAATGGAGCTTCAATACTGAGAGGAAGGAAAAATCAACACTTACAAGAATAACATGTGAATGTAAGTAGCTGTACAATTAAAACAACTCTTTGACCCTATCAAGAAACCCTGAATTTGCCCCAGAATATGGTTTTGTCATTTTGAACTGGGAGTATAAAATTCTGTTGCTGAGCAGATGTTTTCCCTCATTAGCTTAGTTCTGTATCACGCCGAAGTCAGCAGTGCAAACTTTTTCAGTTGTGCTCAAGGCCACAGCTGAAGCCTGTTAATTAGGAGGGTTAGCTAGCTGTAGCTTTGCACCTAGGTCAGCCTTTCCCAACCAGTGTGCCTCCAGATGTTGTTGGACCACAACTTCCATCAGCCTCAGCCAGCATTGCCAATGGTCAGGAAAGATGGGAATTGTGGTCCAACAACATCTGGAGGCACACTGGTTGGGAAAGGCTGACCTAGGCAATGGCCAGGAACCCCTGGAACAGTGGTTCTTAAACTCCTCCCCCCCCCACAGGGCATCACTTGAAAATTGCTGAGGCTCTTGGTGGACCACTTAATTTTTCCACCTATTGCAGAAATTGCAATGAGTTGTGCTTGGTACTGTATGATTTTTATCTACTTTTTATTGTTTTTTTAATTTATACATGTTGCACTTTATGGTATTACACTTTGAATTTCATAGAATTTAAATGTAATACAATAAAATGCAATACCAGAAGTAAAATAATACAGTTCTTAAAACACAATTAAACATCAACAAGAATATTTCATTTGATGGATGTGCCTTCTTCCCTCTTCAACCACAAATCCACAGACATGCTGTGGACTACCTGAACAAAGCTCATAGACTACTGGTGGTTTGGGGACCACAGTTTGTGAACCCGTCCAGGAAAGTTCCATCCAAGAGTCCTGTGATTGACCCTGAGGCTTCCATTCTACTGCTTTTTCCCCATAAAAAGTTAGTTCTCTTGTCTGCACTGTTCTACCCCACTCCTGGTGTTACATCTTGAAGGAAGTGTTATGCTGTTCCTGGTGGAGTCCATTTTTGTCAGCTATACTGGTTTGTATATTATAGCTGCCTCCCCCCTGCCTTGGGGCCTGTCGCTGCCTCCCCCACCTGTCGCTGCCACCCCACGCCTGTCACTGCCTCTCCCCCCACACCTGTCCCTCCCCCCACACCTGTCAATCCCTCCCCCATGCCTGTCGCTGCCTCTCCCCCTGCGCCTGTCGCTGCCTCTCCCCCACGCCTGTCGCTGCCTCTCCCCCCGCGCCTGTCGCTGCCTCTCCCCCCGTGCCTGTCGCTGCCTCTCCCCCCGCGCCTGTCGCTGCCTCTCCCCCCACGCCTGTCGCTGCCTCTCCCCCCGTGCCTGTCGCTGCCTCTCCCCTGCGCCTGTCGCTGCCTCTCCCCCCGCGACTGTCGCTGCCTCTCCCCCCGCGACTGTCGCTGCCTCTCCCCCCGCGACTGTCGCTGCCTCTCCCCCCACGCCTGTTGTTGCCTCCCCGCCCCAGTGCCTGTCGCTGCCTCTCGCACCTGTTGCTGCCTCTCCCCTCTCGTGCCTGTTCTGATTTTATTTTTGTAGTATTGAAGAACACCAAGGGGGACTTTAGTGTTGGGCCATTCCGTCCAGGGGTGCTGCTAGATAAGATTTGGGCACATGCATAGCAGTTGCATATGGCAATTTATATGTACAGATATGAATTTAGGTGCCTACATTTAGCAAATTAAGACAGTGAGTGTCTTTTTTTTTAATAATTTTTATTCAAATTTTTCAAGAGACAAACAAAACAAAGTAAAAAAACATAACAATACAACAACAAAAATAAAAATAAAATAGTTGACTTCCGATTTGTCGCAGATCAGCTATAAGTATATAATATACATCAAACCTGTCCCTTAATGTATACATACAGGATCACTTTTCTCCATAGGCCGTCTTAGTCAATCGTCAAATCCCAATATCATCATTTTATTTTGATCTTTCAACAAAAAGTCTAAGAGAGGCTTCCATTCCTTAAGAAATGTATCTGTCGATTTTTCTCTAAGTAGACATGTCAATTTATCCATTTCTACTAAGTCCATTAATTTCAATAGCCATTCTTCCGTTGTTGGTGTTGATTCCATTTTCCACTTTTGTGCATATAATAATCTTGCTGCCGTAATCATATATAATATTATTCTTCCATATTTCTTTTCTATTTGTTTATCCGTAAAACCCAATAAAAAAAATTCTGGTTTTGACTGAATATTTATCTTTAGAATTTTTTGCATCTTCCTACCTATCTGTGCCCAAAATGATTTTGCCTTTTTACACAGCCACCACATATGATAAAATGATCTTTCTTGTTGTTTACATTTCCAACAAACATTAGAAACATTACTATACATTTTTGACAACTTTTCTGGAGTCATGTACCAACGGTACATCATCTTATAGAAATTTTCTTTAAGATTATAGCATAGTGTAAATCTCAAGCCTTTTTTCCACATATTTTCCCATTGATCCATTTGTATGTTATAACCAAAATTTTTTGCCCACTTTACCATACACTCTTTTACTTGTTCTTCCTCCATATCCATTTTCAGTAAGAGTTTATACATTTTCGCAATTATATTTTCATCATTTGTACACAAACCTATTTCAAAATCAGATTTACTTATTTCAAACCCAAACATTTTCTTGTCCGTTTTATATCTTTCTAACAATTGTAAATAGGCAAACCATTGAAAACTATATCCTTCCTTTGTCAGTTGTTCTCTCTCTTTCATTATATATTCTCCATGTACATTTTCTAATAGTTCTTGATATGTTAACCATTTCTCTTTTCCAGCCATTTCTCTTCTGTAAAACGCTTCTTGACTTGAGACACATAATGGTATTTTCGAATAAAACCTTGGTTTATATCTATTCCATATTTTCAACAGAGGACGTCTTATAAAATGATTGTTAAAGTCTACATTTACTTTTACTTTGTCATACCATAGATATCCATGCCATCCCCACTTCAGATTATGGCCCTCCAAATCCAATAGTCTTTTATTCCTCAATAAGATCCATTCCTTTATCCAGACTAGACAGCAGGCAACAAAATAAAGTCTCAGATTTGGTAATCCCAGTCCTCCTCTTTCTTTGGCATCTTGTAGTAGTTTAAATTTAACTCTTGGTTTTTTTCCTTGCCATACAAATTTAGAGATATCTTTTTGCCATTGTTTAAAAGGTAAATCAGAGGATATTACAGGTATTGTTTGAAACAAAAACATCATTCTCGGTAATACATTCATTTTTATCACAGATATTCTACCCATTAATGACAATTGTAGTTTATCCCATCTTAGCAAATCTTTCTTAATCTCTGTCCATAATTTTTCATAATTATTATGAAACAACTTTGAATTTTTATTTGTCATAATGATACCTAAATATTTCAACTTTTTCTCTACTGTAAAATCTGTCTTGTCCATTAACTCTTTCTGTTCCCTTAAAGTTAAATTTTTCACCAACATCTTTGTTTTTTGATTGTTGATCTTAAATCCTGCTAACGGTCCAAATTCTTTTAATTTGTCCATCAATACATTAATTCCTTCCAAAGGGTTTTCTAGTACAATTATCAAATCATCAGCAAATGCTCTCAGTTTATATTCTTCTTTTTTTATCTTTAATCCCGAAATCCTTTTATCTTGCCTTATATCTCTAAGCAGCACTTCTAAGACCAGAATAAATAAAAGGGGAGATAAAGGACATCCCTGTCTTGTACCCTTTTGTATTTCACATGAATCCGTTAAATCTCCGTTAACAATTATCTGAGCCTTCTGAGATGTATAAATCGATCTAATCCATTTTATAAAATTGTCTCCAAAATCCATTTGCTCCAAAACCTGAAACATAAATTTCCAATTCAAATTATCAAATGCTTTTTCAGCATCTAAAAAAATCAAAGCTGCTTGTTTATCATTTCGTTGTTCTAAATATTCCAACACATTCAAGACATTCCTGACGTTGTCACGTAATTGTCTTTTAGGTAAAAACCCTGATTGATCTTCCTGGATAAATGGTTGCAATATTATTTTCAATCTTTCTGCCAAGATCATTGTAAAAATTTTATAGTCATTATTCAATCGAGATATTGGCCGATAATTTTTTGTTTTAGTTAAATCTTGCTCCTCTTTAGGTATTAATGTTATGTTAGCATTTTTCCAACTATGCGGTATCTTTCCCTCTTGCAGAATAAAATTCATTGTAGACTGTAAAGGTAGCAAGAGTTCTTCCTCCAAACATTTATAATACATTGCAGATAACCCATCTGGTCCTGGCGCCTTTCCTAATTTAATTTTGTTTATAGCTTCAGATATCTCTCTTGACGTAATAGGGCCATTAATAGCTTGTCTCTGAAAGTCTGTAATTTTAGGCAAATTCTATTTAGATATATACTCTTCTATTTTTTCAGATGGAATTTCCTGACACTTGTACAATGTTGAATAATATTGATGAAAAATCTTTTTGATTTTTACATTATCTGTCAGCGTCTCATCTCCTTCTTGTATCTTTAAAATAATATTTTTTGACGTTCTTTTCTTAATTTATATGCTAACCATTTCCCTGGTTTATTTGCAAATTCAAAAGTCCTTTGTTTAGCAAAATTTAGTTTCCTTTCAATTTCTCTAACTGTCAGCATTGATACTTGATTCTGTAACATTTTAATTTGATTTACAATAGAAACTTTCGTTGGATTCTTTTTCAATTCTTCCTCTTTTTGTTTTATTTCTTCCAAAATTAATTGCATTTTCTGTTGTTTCTTTTTTTTTAATTCAGAGTTACATTTAATAAAATATCCCCTCATAAATGCCTTACTTGTATCCCAAACGATATTTTCATTTGTTCCTTTATGTAAATTATGTTCAAAAAACTCTTTTAATTTCTTCTTACATTCTTGTACTACTTTGTCATTCTGTAATAAAGATTCATTTAGTCTCCATCTAAATCCAAGATTTTTTTTTTTAAAGTTAATATCACAGGATTGTGGTCCGAAAAAGTTTTTGGTAATATATCCATTTTAAAAATATCCTTCGCTAGAATTTTAGACATCCAAATCATATCAATCCTCGAGAATGTTTTATGTCTTTCTGAAAAATAAGTAAATTCCTTTGCGTTATCATTTATATATCTCCAGGTATCCACCAATTCTAAATGTTCCATCAGTTCAAAGCAAATCTTCGGTAATTTACCCTGTGTCTCTTTAATATTTTTTTCAGAAAGTCTATCAATTTTTGGTGAGATTACCCCATTCCAATCACCCATGACACACCAATGATCATATGAAAACTCTGACAATTTTTCCATAAGTCCTGTGTAAAACCTTGTTTTATCTTCATTGGGGGCATAAATACCCACTATCAAAATGTTTGTACCCTGTAAAGTAATTTCAACCCCCACAAATCTACCACTATCATCCAGTAATACCAATTTAGGAAGCAATTGTGGGTTAATGTAAAGAACAACTCCATTTTTTTTTTTGGTCCAGCCGAAATAAATTCTTCACCCAAATTTTTACAAATCAAATATTTGGAATCTTTCTTCTTAATATGAGTTTCTTGTAAACAAATTATATCCAATTTTAATTTTTTCAAATAATGAAACACTTTCTTTCTCTTCTGCGCCGTGTTGGCTCCATTTATATTCCAAGTTAGATATTTGTAATCCATCTTTACGCGTGTATTTTAAAATGTGCCTGATGCTCCTTTTAATCCATCATCTTCCTTCCCCTCCTCTGCATGTTCTTGTTGACTTTGTTTCCCAGGAATTATATCCATATCTTTGAGTTTATCTTCTTCCATGTCTTTTGAAGCTTTTCTCAAGAAGTCCCTTGCTTTTTGAACAGTATTCAATCTATATTTCTGTTGTCTGAATGTAAAAATCACTCCTTCTGGAACATCCCATCTAAATTGAATTTTGCATTGCTTAAGTTTTTCTGTAAAGAAAGCATATTCTTTTCTCTTACGTAAAAGTCTAATAGGAATTTCTTTCATCACCAGTATTTCCTTACCATCAATTTTAAAGGTATTTTTAAAGTGTTGTTGTAATACCATATCTCTGGTCGTCTTCTTTATGAAGTGAACAAGCACATCTCTTGGAATTTTTTTCATTGTTGCATATCTGGAATTAATTCTATAAACTTTGTCTATTTCAAATTTCATCCGATCTTCATTCAAATCCAGAAATTTTACTAAAGCATTAACAATTTTATCTCTGATGTCTTCACCTGTTTCCTCAGGGATTGCACGGAATCTCAAACAATGTTCTTTATTTCTCATTTCAGTCACAGCCATATAGTCCAAGTTTTTTTCTAATTCCAGATTTAATATATCTGTTCTATTCTCCAAGATTTGTACCTTTTCTTTAGTATTTTTTGCATCCTCCTTTATTTGCCCAATTGTCCCTTTAATCTCATCCACTTGTGTTTTAATATAGTCTTTTATATCTATCAATGCAGTTTTCATTTCCTGTTTTATATCATTAATCCCTTCCATTATTTTTTGAAACATATCTGGGGGTATAGCCCCTTCCTGTGGGTCAATTGAACCTCTTCGCTCCTGGGCCTTAGTTGCTTTTTTAGTTGTCATTCTCGAAAGAAGCCTTTAATTTCTGATATTAACCACTGTTCCAAAACCTAGAGGCAGTCTATTTCTTTTTTTTTTTCCTCCACCAACAAAAGAGTTAATATTCCAGGCCTGTTATTATAGTCCGGCCAGCACAGCACAGTTCTTATCTACGTCCAGGAATGCAAAACAATTCTGGTTCACAACACCAAGCGATTAGTAACATATACTAACAGCAGATTCGTCCAAAAAGAAATAGTCCAAGGAGAAAAATAGTCCAAAATATATTTCCATCAAATAATAATTACCTCTCATCCGTTTTTAAACTTTAAAACTCCAAATTCAGGCCAGCTTTTTGTCATAAAAAATATATATATAAGTTGTTTACATTTTCTTTCTTCCTTAATTATATTTAAAAGAGAAAAAGTATGACTCACCCATATTTCTCAGTTGCTGATTCGTAAACAAATCCCTTTTATTGTAGTAATTTAAGCCAAATGATAAGATTTAGACAGAAGTAGGCTCGCTGGTTAAGGACATTTTTTTAAGAAGAAAAAAAAACGCTTCGCTTTTTTCCAGTACAGCTTGCTGGAAGTCCTGACTCCATCTTCAGCCGATCGGCATGCCTTCTTATCTCAGGGATTTCCTGATCAATTCCAGCAGCCGACAGCTCAACCAAGTCCTGTGGAAAATCTGATCGGTTCTCCTATACCTTGGAGAACATTTAAGCCAGTCAAAGTTTCCTCTTGGCTGGCTTTTAAACTGAAAAAAGCTTCCTCTGAGGCAGAGATCTCTCAGAGACAGCCACCAGCTGAGCACTCACTTCCGGGAAGTCCAGACAGTGAGTGTCTTGAGCCTCATCGGCACTGTGCTTTGCAGCAAGCTCAGCAACTCTGAAAATAAAGTTTTTACGTCTCTCTCTCTCTCAAGTTTAAAATTAGGAGAAGGGGCAGGAGATTCAGGGTCCAGTGCAAAAGACTTGAGGCTCAGGACTTCTGGGCCACCAATGCTTCTGCTTCAGTTTCACCAAATGAAATAAATTCTCTATAAGGTTTTCAACTCCATTAACATTTCCATATTTTAAGAAAGACTGAAATGTACAAACTGTCATTTATTAAACAAATAGAAAATATAATTACTTCACTCTTGGCATAAACTCTTGGTTAACACTGTTAAGTACATATTCTGCTGACGGTCAGAGATTCCCCAAAAGGGAATGAGAATGGGCACTGAATGTTTTGAGGGATATGAATAATGAGAATATCAGTTGTAACTTAAGCTTTACAAAGATCACATCCCTCATGCCTGCAGAGCCAAGAATGAAAATGGCTGCTACCAGGAGATGCTCTTATGGCCTTAGGGCATCCTTTTTTGGGCTTTTGGGACCTAATGTGAGATAAATAGTCCTATGGGGTTCAAAGTGCTTTTGCAGATAGAGAACTGTTTCAATCAACTGAAACAGGAGAGAAAGGTAAGCAGACCCATTTCCAGAACACAGGAAAAAATTAAGAGAACCATGTTGCAATGGTGAGCAATCAGATGTAGCTGTGAGTCACAAAGAGAATGAGGGAGTCAATGCCAGGGGAAAATAATTAGAAACATGGGTGATCAGAGTTAAAGGAGACAGAAGCAATAAGTGAAGGGAACCACTTGGTCCACTCTGAAAAGTTTTGGTGGAGACAGTAATGCATTCTTTCTGTTCCATCCAAACTCTTGTTGTTGTTATGTGCCTCCAAGTTGATTACGACTTACGGTGACCCTATGAATCAGAGGCCTCCAATATCTTTCATGAACCACCCAGTTCAGATCTTGTAGGTTCAGGTCTGCGGCTTCCTTTGGAATCAATCCATCTCTTGTTTGGCCTTCCTCTTTTTCTACTTCCTTCTGTGTTTCCCAGCATTATTGTCTTTTCTGGTGAATCATGTCTTCTCATGATGTGTCCAAAGTATGATAACCTCAGTTTCATCATTTTAGCTTCTAGTGACAGTTCTGGTTTAATCTGTTCTGACACCCAATTATTTGTCTTTTTCGCAGTCCATGGTATGCACAAAGTTCTCCTCCAACCAGGGCTGTGGAGTTGGTACGCCAAACCTTCGACTCCGACTCCTCTATTTTTCCACTGTCTGACTCCAACTCCGACTCCGACTCCAACTCCTCTATTTTTCTACTGTCTGACTCCACCCAAAATTGCTTCTTGTCAATCAAAATTTATTTGGAAGTCAGAGTCGTTACATTTCTACCGACTCCGACTCCACCCAAAATTGCTCCCAACTCCGACTCCACCCAAAATTGCTCCCGACTCCGACTCCACGACTCTGACTCCACAGACTGCCTCCAACACCACATTTCAAATGAGCTGATTTTTCTCTTATCCCTTTTTTTCACTGTCCAACTTTCACATCCATACACAGAGATTGGGAATACCATGGTCTGAATGATCCTGACTTTAGTGTTCAGTGATACATCTTTGCACTTGAGGACCTTTTCTCATTCCCTCATAGCTGTGCTCCCCAGTCCTAGCCTTCTTCTGATTTCTTGACTATTGTCTCCATTTTGGTTAATGACTGTGCCGAGGTATTGATAATCCTTGACAAGTTCAAAGTCCTCATTGTCAACTTTAAAGTTACATAAATCTTTTGTTATTATTTTAGTCTTCTTGACTTTCAGCTGTAATCTTGCTTTTGTGCTTTCCTCTTTAAGTTTCATTATCGTCATGGTCTGTGGGTGGGCAGGAGGCGACAAGGGAGGAGGTGAAGAGTGAGACGGGGTGGAGTGGAGAAAACGATTGTTTAAAAAAATGGAGTGGGGGGGAAAGGAGCCAGAGGGCAAGAACATGGGAAAAGGAGGAAAAGGAAGCAGAATGGAGATAAAGAACTGTGGAGGTGAAAGATGACAATCTGTGTGTGTGTTTGCACTTGGCACACAAAGTGGCCTCCACCACCCTCTCTGGCTACTGTGCTGCATTTGCAGTATTTTAACTTTTTTGCATCTCAGGGGAAAACATTTGCTTGGGTGACTGTCCCTTAGTTGGTGGCAGGGCAGGGTCCGAGAGGTGGTTAATTGAGAGAGATTATGCTTGCTGGCTGGCTGGGGGGGTTGCACTTGATTTGACATGCAAAGATCTGAGTAGTGGCCTCTGCCTCCCTCCCCACCTCCCTTACCAGTGGAGGGACCACCACTGCTATCTTATGGATAAAAAGAATTATTCTACTACCTCTGTATGTGTGTGTTTATTTTTAATGTTGCTACTTAGATGTGCAGCAGCCAAGGCCAGCACCTTATAGGTGTTTTTTTTAAAAAGTACTGAAATGTAACTGTAGTGATTACTTTTGAGAAAAAGTAAAGTAATCAGTTATTTTCAGAGCAATTGTAACTGTAATGGTAATTGCTACTTTTTTGGGCCATGTAATTATAACTGTAATTTATTACTTTTTAAAAGTAATCTTCCAAGCTCTGTGACAGACACAATACTCATTACAGAGTATACACGCTGTAAGCTACCATCTTTTCCTTCAGTTTCTCTGCATATAAAGTTATGTTGTATTGTAACACATCTGAATAGGGAAGGGACTGCCTAGTCTTGGAAGAGTCAGAGAGTAGGACTATCGTTCTATGGCAAGCAATAATAAATTGGTGCACACCAAAAGTAAGAAGTAAAGAAATCTCTGTTCTATACCTACTGCTGTAGTGTTTAGTTACTTCTGACAGAGGACGCTTTTGGTTTGGGAGAAAAAAAATTGAAGGTATGTTATACGGTATTTTTACTTAAGGGCCTCAAACGCACAGTGAACATGAGTTTCTGTATGAGATGGAGCACTCCTGTGAATGACTAACCACATGAAGTATCTACATGCTGAAATTTAAAAGCATAGTGGAATTTAAAAGCAGCCACCCATGCAAACCCAAACTACATGTGACAGTGCAGACCTGCTAAATCATGGATGGGAACCTGTGGACCTTCAGTCCTTGTTGGACTCCAACTCCCATCAGTTCCAGCCAGCATGGCCAATGATCAAGGTTGATGGGAGTTGAGGCACAACATCAGGAGGGCCACAGGTTCCCCATTCCTATGCAAAATCATCCACGATTTGAACACCGGTCTTCCCCCATTCACATGTAAAGCAGGGGCACAGGATCAAAGGAATATAGAAGTTAGCAGAGTCAGCCCTTCCAGGCATGTTAACCTATTGGCTGAGGTGGTGGAGGGGCAGCAGGATGAGAACCTCCACCCCTCTACTCAAGCCCCCACCACTGGCACTCCAGATGGACTTCACCGCCAGAACAGAACTACCACCTGCTGCCACTTGAGTCTCCACTGTTGGCAGCTGCCTGGCCAGATGCTCAACAACCACACTTGCCACCCTGTTGGGTCACAGAACACCCAGCCAAGTGGTGGCCACTGGTGGATTTTTCTATTGAATGAAGTGCAGCAGCCACTGTTCTTCAAACAAAAGAGAAAGTCAACAACAGCTGCCCAACCAGGTGCTCCATGGCCAGCCAGCAGTTAGAGAATCATGCCTGACAGTGGTCACCCACAGACTGCAGCCAGACCATGTAGGAATATGTCACAAGACAGATTTTGCTACATGCTTTGTGAAGTTTCACAAGACCTTTATGAAGCCACTGAGACTTGGTTGGCCACTTCATTTGTCAGTGCAGCTGGATGCCAGCCATGAAGTGCTTAGGCAGGCAGCAGCTGCCATTGTCTTTTCTTCGGCGTCACAGTATCTTGACAGGTATCAGCTAGTTTTGGAGGGTGGATTTGCTGAGGAAGAGGTCTCAGGCTGGGGATGCCCCTGCAACAAGGGAGTTCTACTAAATCATCTTTCTGGTAGTCTTGTTTCTGCAGTCATTCCTTCCAGGTGCCAGTTATGTCCAGTAAACTCACCTGAGTGGTACTATAGGGCAATAGCCAAAATTATTTCATTAGCTTAGGACCATAGTTAAAGTGGGACGAGTGAGTGTATCAATTCAACATTTGCATGGTTAGTTATCTTACTTAACTGATCCTGTGGGGGAAAGGATCCTTCAGTTACTGTGATTGCAAGAATGACAGGATTCAGAAAGGCAAAAAGGGGTATCTTAAAGTCAGGCTATTTTCTTTATCCTTCATAGTCCAAGGTGTTCAGAGTCCAGACTCCCCTAGCCACAATATCCCACCTGCACATTGGCTTGGAATGGTCCAACTTCCCATCTTATTGGTAATGATAAGAATGCCAGTCTGGGGGGAGGGAAGCCCAAGAGTAGCACTGCCTTTTGCCTGCTCTGAGTCTTCCCTCCCAGAGCTATCTAGAGGCTGCTGCTGCTGCTTTCCTGCTAGCATTCTTCCTTAAAACAAGACACAATGTGCTGCCAATATATTGCAAGCTTTAGTTATAGTTGGTACTTTTTATCTACAGTACAAGAGTGTTTTAGTGTCTTATGAATGTAGGCAGAGTGAAAGAAAAAAGCCCAGTGTTGAGACTACACTGCTCAGAACCTCAATTTATAAATGGCAAGGTGGCTCTCCATTCAATAGAAAAGATAAAACGGAATCCAGCTGCTCACTGCAGGAGGCAGCATGTAAATATCCCATAATATAATTTGTTACATCAACACACACAGGGCTTGATTCTTTTTAATTATAGCTACTTGAAACCACTGCAGTGCCATAATCTTTGTTGCAGTTACTCCAGATTCATAGCAGCATAGCTGAGGAGAATTAAGCCTAAAATATCCTAATAAAATTTGTCATCTACTGTTAACTGCATTAATGGCAGATATAATCATATGTTAGTATTGTATTACAAGATAACAATATCACTGCAGATTAAAATGGAAAACAGAGAGCTATTCAGTTGTACATAATTTAAACAATCATTTAAAAAAATCAATTAACAGGCTGGAGTGTTCTCCAGGCTCAATTTCTTTTTAATTAAAATAATAAATTCACATGTCATAATTTTTAAAACGTATTATTGGGGGAGGGGAAAGTGTTAATTGATTGACTTCTTTGTTCAGTTTAACAAATACAACATGAATACAAAATGTAGCTCCATCAACTCACACTATGAATCCTATTAAACTCTAAAGATATCCCCTACAATGCAAGTCCTAGAGGGCCAGAATGATTAAAACTGGACTGATTTTTTTCCATCTAAATTTTGGGAGTAAAGAGGGAGTTTCACAAGACTGTAAAATGCCCCTTAGGGAATAAAATCCAAATGAACACGTCTTCAGATTTTGTTCTTGATCTTGTTGCACTGTCATGTGGCCGATGAAACCGCTGCAGTGCAGAGGGGCAGTGGAGGAAGCATTGCCTAGTTGCCTTGGTAACCCAAAGATATTATCTCGACCCACCCCCATTAGGGCAATGCAGCTTTATAGAGCTACAGTACAGAGAATCACAATGGCATCTTGCTACGTATATGATACCTAATTAGGTGGGACCATGCCGTGTTAGAAGACAATGGCACTGGAAGAGAAGCAGCAAGAGGGAACACAGTACCTTCTCTTTGCCCTTGCACAATAGCCAAACATGTTCACCTCGTTCCCAACCTTCCTTGAAAAATATCATCTAAAGAGAGGGCCCTATTTTAATAGAAGGAAACTCTTTGTATCGGAAGATGACCACAGGGCTTGACGCTGTGCATTGACAACTGAAGACTGAATGGAACAGTCCAAATTAATTTCCCATCTCCACATTGAGGTATGAATATATGTTCCCCCTCTTTCCTGTGGTTACTGCAATGAAATCCACACTATGAATTTTAAACATTTTTAAACATTTAATTTCTGAAACAATACATTGTTTCAGTAGTTGGTATTCCTACTTTCCTAATTTCCTGCTGGGAAAAACAGAAGGGAGTAGAAAAAGAGGAAGACCAAACAAGAGATGGGTTGATTCCATAAAGGAAGCCACAGACCCTTACAAGGTCCGAACAGGGTGGTTCATCTGAAAGGGGTGGTTCATGACAGATGCTATTGGAGGTCGCTGAGTCATAGGGTCACGATAAGTTGTGATCGACTTAAAGGCGCATAACAACAACAACAAATTCCTACTTTGGTACTGTTGTTTTCAGCTCAAATCCATCTGCTGGTCCCATCACTCAGTCATTATTATAAGCCTAAAGATGTCTCTCTCATTATAGCATATTCTCCTAGGGCAATATACATCTTCCAGAAAGATTACAATACAGATATATATACATTATTGTATACACAAATCTATACATCTATAATTTGTTAACAACAAAACATTAAGGTTGGAATTATATAAAAGTAAACATTTTTCTTATTGATATGTTGTTGTTTGGCATTTATATACAAATGCCAGTGCCATTCTCAGTGCCAATACCAGACATTAATATACTTGGGTCCATTATTGCCTATTGGGCTGGCCTTGCGAGCTGGGAATTCTACTAAACCATCTCCCTGCTGCTTTTATCCCTGTAGGTACTTTTCTTCTAGTCATGCCCAATGATCCCAGCTGGTGGAGAGCAGAGGAGGCTTCAGAGCTGCTCCCATTGGGGGAAATTTCCTCCATGACCTAGCACATATCTGTAAGAAGATATGTGTCATTTATGTATTTATTTATTCAATGATTTATTTCCCTCAGATGAGCAAATGGTTACCACCAGGATTTAGTGCTGCAGCCATAGAGGGCAAAAAGGTGATGGCTGATCTCCATCAATGCACTTTGCACTGCCATGCCTGATACCATCAAAAAGGTAGGTCTAAGGCACTTACCAATTCAACACAATCCAACAATCCATCCTGCAAAATAATGATGCAGCAATGTCTTACCACTCCTATCCAAAATAAATTTTGTTCAGGAAGTGACACAGATGTCTCACAGTTGTATAATTAGCTATATGATAGATTTCAGGGCATTCTTACCGTGGATCAAGAGTGGCTGGTGCAGAGAAGCATCACCACAGACATGGCCCCCAGCTCTGGGGTTGCTGTCATTTGTTAGAAAAGTGTGAGGCACGGTAGTGGTGAGTCAGACAGAGCAGGGACCTTGGTGGGTGTGATGGATTGGCTCCACCACATGTGCCTGCACTGTCCCACCTTTGCTTGCCCACCCCCACACCATCTAGGGTTACCAGGTCTCCGGTTTTTGGCTGGAGTCTCTGGTTTTTGGGGGCCCCCTCTGGCTCTCCAGCTATCGCCCCTTAATCTCCGGACTCTCAGCTTCAATTAAAAAAAAAAGTTTCTAGGTGGTCTGGTTCCCAAGATATACACCAAAACGTCAACCGCCCCCCCCGCGCGACTGTTAAATCTGTTCTACAGATGTTTAGAACAGCTCCCAGATCTAACTACAACTCCCATCAGCCCAATCCAGTAGCCATGCTGGCTGGGACTGATGGGAGTTGTAGTTTAAAAAAGTAACTTGTTCAAGCTCTGGCTCTAACCCCGCTCTTTCAGGATTGTAGCCAATAAATTAAGCCAGGTTGTGACTTCTTGATCCAGGCATGCCTAAGCTTAATTTCAATGTCAGAAAATGAAGGCTTTCAGATTTTGCAGTTTGTGTAAGTAATATGGCTTAAAGGGGTTTTTTTTCCTCTTCTGTGCAAGAGTCAGACCCTGGGCGATGAAATATGAAAGTATTTAATCCAATACTCCATTAGGACTTACTTTTGAGTAGACATGGTTAGGATTATATGGGGTGTATTTTTACACCTCTCTCTGGGTGTGTGTCCTTTACAACAACCTTGTGAGGTAGGGTTGGTGATTGGAAACCAAGGCAGCTCACAATAAGAAATAAATCACTTTAAAAACCAATAACCATAGAACAGGTATAAACAGTTGCAAAACAGCTTAAAGTGGCATGATTCTGAATTTTGGGTTGCGTGAATGAAGTTTATTTATTTTTATTTATTTATTATTTGATTTATATCCCGCCCTTCCTCCCAGTAGGAGCTCAGGGCAGCAAACAAAAGCACTAAAAACACTTCAAAAATCATAAAAACAGACTTTAAAATATATTAAAATAAAACATCTTTAAAAACATTTTTAAAAGCTTTAAAACATTTTTTTTTAAAAGAAAAGGTTTTAAAACATATTAAAAAGCTATTCTAACACAGACACAGACTGGGATAAGGTCTCAACTTAAAAGGCTTGTTAAAAGAACAAGTTCCTTATCACTTCAGGTTACAGTTTTCCCTGGTTAAGTAAGCACCATTGAATACATTGGGACTTGCATCTGAAGAAACAAACATAGGATTGCACTATAAATATATTTACAGATTGTATAATTCATAAACATATTTGATAGTCATGTTTATATAAATATTTCTTCATACTGTGTCCCAATAAGTATCTGATTTCACACTATGGTTGTACAATACTTCCTTTACATTTAAGTATGCCTTGGGGTGGTCATGGTTCTCCATTGTTTTCATCCTGAAGGGCAGATAGGCTGAGAGATAGTGAGTAGCCCATGGTCACCCACTACAGTTTATAGCTCATTTCCATTTTGAAAAATTAATTAAAACAATTTACATACAGGCAAAAATTATTAAGTGGATTCACACAATATGTTTAAAGCACATCCAACTCGCATTTAAAGTGCACAACGTCCCCTAAAGAATCCTGGGAAGTGTCGTTTCCCCCTCACAGTTATAGTTCTCACCATTCTTAACAAACTGCAGTTCCCATGATTCTGTGGTGCGATTCATGTGCTTCAAATGGGTGTTGAATGTGCTTTAAGTGAATGGTGTGGATCTGCCCTAGGTATGATGTGCATTCAAGAGTGAATTGAAAAGAACAATTTTAAAAGATACTTCTTCCTCTTACTCTCACTCATTTCTCAGACCTCTTTCTGAAGTGAAGGGTCAAATCTGTAAAGAAGTTTGGAGCAGCCACGTTAAAAGATAAGGGCAGGGCATTTCAGGCAGGGGGTTGCCAACCCTGCTTGGATATGGATGTCTTTGTAGAGGAACCCTAGTCAAGGTTTACCAACAGCACAATCCAAAGTATATCTACTAGAAGTCAGTCTTGTTGAGTTCTATGGGGCTTAATCCCTTAGTAAGTGTGTTTAGAAATGCAGCCTTCAGGAGCATCCATCTTTACTCCCCAAAGCTCCCATCTAACATCTCCACAACACTAAGCTCCTTTGTCCCTACAGTGACCTTCTGGTGACTGCCCTGCCCTGGCGGCACTTAACCGTTCTTGCTGAAAGCAAGTAGGCTAGATTAAATGTTCACTACCCAGGCTCCATCTTTTAGCTAAGATTTCTATCTTAATTTCCAATCAGATTTTTTTTAATTGTATGCTCCAAGCAACTGTGATTGATGCTTAATGTATCATATTTAATGACATCACTAGGGCCCACCCTGTGACATCACTAGGGCCCACCCTGTGACATCACTAAGGCCCACCCCTCAAATATCAGGTTTTGGGTTGCTTCTGACCTGGCAACCCTAACACCATCCTGGTAAGCAGCAGCAATGCCAGTGCCAGGAGTCCAGGTCTTCAGTGCCATCCTTCCCCACCAGCCACTTCTGCACTCGATACAATGTTGAAAACCTACTGTAAACGTATTGCTTTTTTATTCTTGTGCAAAATATATGGCTAGCAGCCAGAAAACAAACTGGAGATACACACAGACAAAAGGGGAGTTCCTGCATGCCCTGGAGGACCCGCAACATACAGGAAAAAGAACTCCTACAATCCTAGCTTGTTCAAAAACAATGGAAAGCTGCATGGTTACACATCTGCTGCACTGCCCAAGGAACATTTAATACATTACAGCGTATACACTTAATTTCACATTGAAGACATCTCTCAGTAAGGATTACTTAAGCCAAAGCATATTTCAGTGAACCAGTTCTTCCAGTGAATAGTACTGAGGGGATGGAGATGCAGACGTGATCCCAATTCACACCTTGAATTGTCTAGATGTTTATGATAAATTGATATTTTAAGTAATATGCCAATTGCTAATTTCTACTTTTTAAATAAATTATGCATCCCACCTTATAACAAGAGTTGTGTTTAAAAAACGTTACTGATGATGATGTCCTACACATGGAAGTAAGACCCACTGAGATCAAGCATGAAAGTGGGTGTAGGATTGTAGCCTAAACAGCATAGAATGTTATGATCTCATGATACAATAATACACGGGGGAGAAATCAGGAAAGAGGATATTTGTCTAGGTGCTATCCTAAAATTCAGAGTTACTTCTAAACAAATCTTATAGAATACTGGCAGCAATCTATTCAAACCTAACAAGACTGAGGATTGAGGCTCACAACTTCCTTCATTACCTCTATTTTGTTTCATTTTGCACACCTGTCAGTTTTTCCTGCCTACCTATTGATTCTTTATGCCACTGAAACTGTATAAACTAGTTTAAGGCATTAAAATGAATTATTCTACTCTTAGAGATAGGGTTATTAGCTTGTAATCAGGGCTGGCTCCAGGCATGATGGGGTCCTTGGGCACCAGCGTGCCCTGGGTCCCTCCGCTCCCCTTCCACGATCTGCAGAAACAGCCGCGGGAGGGATCGCAGGACAGGAGCTTCTGAGCCACCCGCCGTCCCATCCCATCCCATCCCATCCCCCCTGCTTCACCTACCATTCCGCTTTTTTGCGGCTGCGCGCACTGCGCACGCAAGTTTGCCATCAATCAAGATGGTGGCTGAGGTTTCCCTAAGGGTCTGAAGCACAGTGGAGAAAACAGTGGAGAAAAAGGTAAGTGAAGCGAGGGGATGGCAGGCGGTCTGGAGGCAGCAGCAAAATGGAGATTAAGAACTGTGGAGATGAAAGATGACAAAGTGTGTGTGCGTGTGTGTGTGCACTGTGTTTGGCACTTGGCACACAAAGTGGCCTCCACCACCCTCTCTGGCTACTGTGCTGCATTTGCAGTATTTTAACTTTGCCTCCCTCCCCACCTCCCTTACCAGCGGAGAGACCACCATTGCTATCTTATGGATATTCTACTACCTCTGTATGTGTGTGTTTATTTTTAATGTTGTTTTAGGCTACTTAGATGTGCAGCAGCCAAGGCAAGCACCTTGTCGGCATTTTTTTTAAAAAAGCAACTGAAATGTAATTGTAGTGATTACTTTTGAGAAAAAGTAAAGTAATCAGTTATTTTCAGAGCAATTGTAATTGCAACGGTAATCACTACTTTTTGGGCCATTTAATTGTAACTGTAATTTATTACTTTTTAAAAGTAATCTTCCAAGCTCTGACTGTGCCCTATGCTTGAATGAGTGGATTGGGCCTTTCATATCAACAGTAATTTATAATATGACTATTTCTTTAAAATCTTTTCATTGACAATACCCAAAGTCCACAAGTCACCGCTGAAGTCCGCTTTTATGTTTCTGTCATACTGCTTAAAACGCAAGTGTCAGGACTAATATATACTAGCTAAAATCACTCATGCTTCACAGTCCTAATTTGTGTAATTTCAGAAGCCTTTAATTCAATTAAAACCTTGTAAAACTAAGCAGAACTAAGCAGATTTTGAACTTATTCTCCATTTTGAAGAAGTATTTTCTGCTTTGATACTTTATTTTTAAGCAACTAATTTCAATTTTATTATAGTTCACTGTCTACAGAGAATAATAAAGACTTATTTTAATTACTTTTGCTTGTAAGAACTGGTTGATAGATATTCCATCATTGTTATGATCCCCTTGGATGAAAAAAAGAGCTAAATGCTAACCCAAACAGATTTTTAAAATGATAATTACTTGATAAACAAGGGAATTGTAGCCAAATAATTATCTATGAGGTCTGATTAAATTAATCTGAAAAAAATTAAAATAAAATTGTTATCTGCTTTACCTCTGTCTGCTATAGAGTCACTGAGCATATCATTATCCAAGGTTAAATATAAAAATATCATTAAATTGTATTAATTTCAAAATGTCTTTATTCAAAGCAGGCAGAGTATGTAACATATTTCTCACTCTGGAGCCAAAGTATAAAGATTCAATACTAGCTTATACATGCCATACTGAGCATAGTGATGTTCCACTATGTGAAATGGCAAATCCAAACGACAACAAAACAGCAGGTCATATGAGGAAGGTCACAACAGGCAGATTATTTCTAATCTGCTTTAAAAATATCTTCAGGATTTTGTTATGAGGTCTAGCGAAAGACTGCTAGCTGGCTGAATGATAAGCCCAGGTGTCCTATGTCATATTTGGGAAAGGGGGGCATTTTTTCCTTCTCTCAGAGTTCAAGATACCCAGCCACCTAAGTGATCACTTCATGCATATGACAAAGTGGCTCTGGACCATAAAATTGCATAAATTGCCACCATAAATTCATTACCTTTAAGTTGCCAAAACTAATTGTTTTGGACACAACAGAAACACTGTTACCTTTCTGGATTTTTTTTAGTTAGTTTTCAAAGCAAAGAGCTTTGACCAAAAAATACAAGAAAAAAGGGGGGGAATCTAGCATTCAGCACTGTATCAAACACTATTTAAACAGTTTTTGCATTTGTTCTTGAGGTTTGAACTGGACCTATTACTTTGAATAATCCAGTCAGTTAGGTATCCAATCACAAATAAAGGTTTGGTTACCTACAGAGTCTGTATTTGATTCATAAGAGTTCCAAATTAATGCAGGGGGGGAGAGTATTATACCTTTAAGGATTAAATATATATATTAAAAATGACATTGATTAACCTTTAGAATGAAACTATTTAATCAAAGTGAGAAAACGTTTAATGGGTTTTAAATGAACCAATAAATCACAAGATTTTTCATGGAAGAAAACCAAATGTTTAAAATTAATTTATCATATCTTCGGTTTGTTGTAGCACCAACTGGAAGGAAAGATATCAGATATGCAGAATGCTAATACGGTGGCATTAGCACATTTATTTTTGCAGAAAGGAGGCAATATACATGCTCCCCAATTTTACTGATAATATTTAGCCAAATACAATCTCTCTCTCTCTCTCTCTCTCTCTGACTAAAGGAAAAAAATCAATCAACAATTTAGGATACATACTTAAGACATGTCAGCTGAAGGATCAATAGGATATGTTGTAAGTCTCACTAGACTGGCTGGATGTGAGATATGCAAGCAGAACTGCTCAACACTGGCACATTATGCCACTGTATTTGTTTTGCCAGTACATCTCCATCAGACAATCAGCCAAAACAGGGCAGAGATGTGGGAGGAACAGAGGAGGAGCAGACTTGCACCAGGAATCTGACCGTTCTCATGACAGTGACAAAAAATTACATCGGAGGGGAGGGGGAACCTGTGGCTAGCTTGGCCAATGATTAGGGATAATGAGAATTGCAATCCAACGACATCTGCAGGATTCCCTACCCCTGCTTTATGCCAACAATGGAGTTGCTGTAAGAAAAATCTCTTCAACTCAGTGTCAAAGGTAAAAATACTGAAAAATCACCACACACAAACACTTTGCTAACAGTTCTCTTCCTCAAAACCTTACAGCAGGGATGGAGAACATTTTTCAGCCCAAGGAAAATATTCCCTTCTGGGTAATCTCTCAGGGGCACACGCCAGTGTTCGGTGGAGACAGAAGTAAAAGTGGGCAAAACAGCTAATGTAAATCTCACCTTTGTACAGTAGGCTAATTGCTACACACATTCACACAATTGTTCTCTATCCTCCATCTAGACAAGCTAAAGGGATTATTACAGTTTAAGAATGCATTCCAATCAGGCCAAAATACTCAAGGATGGTGGAAAGTGGGACAGGTGAGGGGCATGGGCTGGGGAGAGAAGGTGGGGTTCGGAGGGGTATGTGGTGTGCAAAGAGTCTGAAGGTCCAGAAAGAAAGACTTGGTCAGTCATATTTGCCCTCCCCGCCAGCCTGAGGTTTGCAACCCCTCTCTTACAGGTACCCAGTCTATCACAAACACCCAACAACAACTTCTACTCTGCTGCTACAACTGGGAATGAGAGACCACTTCACACAGGTAGCAAGGAGGAAAAGGCATCCATGATATAAAGTACATCTACTGAAATTCTTGTCCATATCCGTCCCTACCACTATGTGTGAAAACTGTATCTTGCCTAAATTGTATTGGTGAACGATCCTTCTTCCTCAAAAAAAGACACCAGTATCCCACTTAGGTAAGCACTCTGTTGGCAAAGGCCAAGAACTCCACTGTAACCATTGCTATTACTGGCCAAACAGTCAATAGCATATTTATCTTCTAGGATCACAACCTGGATCCATGGAACTGAACAATCTGTCACTGTACACAGAGTTCAGCTACAACTTGGACAGGGGGAGGAAAGCTGAGGTATGAGCATGGACAGGACTCTCAGGTAGGGATGGGGAAGACATTTTATTCAGTTCACATTTAACCATGAATATATCTAATGCACACTTTCTGAAACGATATAGGAACTGAAACACAGCCATATCTCAAAATTTGCACTGTTCTGAGTTTTGCAGTGCGGTGTTCCAGCCACGTAATGTATACAACAATGCATGCACTGAAGTATGCATAAAAATACATATAACATACAAAATATTAGGGAAAATTGCTTTTGCAAAATGTTCATATTAGGCAAAATTACATAGAAAAATGTATACATTTGGAGTAATTCGCACTAAAATGTGAATTAGTGACCATGACAGACAAGGTGTTAGAATAGCAAGATGTGTTTTACTACTTCAATACTCACATGGTTTTTATAATATTAATATGACAAAAGGATTAGATTGTAAGAGTTTACATGAAAACAAATCTATTTTTGTGAACGGTAGTGATACTATACTGTAGATTTCAGGAGTTTCTTGAGTCTGTTATTGTTAACAATGGCAGGTTTTACATATCTATGCAATTGTACAAAAAGAAATAAGAAAACCACATGTAAAATCTTGTTCTGTGTTATTTTCCTTACCAGAGAATTTCTGCAACATCAAAACTATCAACGCACATTTCACATTGTTTTGTGTCTGACTAGCACTGGCTTAAATAATATTGTCCTGAACTTCCAGTTGAGGTAGCTTTTCTACCTCCTTCCAAGTACAGATTAATTTTTATAGGAATTTATCTAGCTAGTTTATTGATTGTAAGCCACTTTGGGTTCACTTCTGTGAAGAAAAGTGACTAACAAATCAATTAATTAAATAAATAATAAATAAAATGCTGATGAATTTCCAAGATGATTTCCTCCTTCCCCCCTCTTTTTTGACAAACTGAAGTGGAAATGCAGAGAAATCACTACAATTGACAGATTCACCCATCTCTACTTTCAGGTGGTACCAGCAATACACAGAGTGCATCCAGGTCCAGGAAATGGGTTTGAGCTGATCATTATTTATTATTCTCTGTGTCTCCTTTGCTCTCCACAGGAAGCTCTCCAATGAGTACAGTGAACAAAACTTTTCCAACATCCAGTTTCATGTAGATCACAAGGGAAACCCATTGTATGACCAGTAACAGTACCCATAACACCTCATAAGTACCCAGAGCACTTCCAGCTATTCCTTTTGTGGCTGCCAGCCTATTCATTGTGGACAACTACCTAAACCCTCCCTTGCAAGTGTCATGACAAATAGTTATACAGCAAGTGACAATATCCTTAGCCTGAAGATGGAGTCATAAACATGCTGAGCTGTTGTCTCCCATGCAGTTGCCAAATTTATTTATTTTTATTTATTAAATTTATTAGTCGCCCATCTGGCTGGCTGTCCAGCCACTCTGGGCCACGTACAAAATAAAAATATACAAATTCATTAAAACATTAAAAATCTCAACAACAATAATAAAACCTAACCCACCCCAAAAGCCTGCCTGAAGAGCCAGGTCTTCAAGGCCCGTCGGAAGCTCATCATAGAGGGGGCATGGAGGAGATCATTTGGGAGGGAATTCCACAAAGTGGGAGTCACAATTGAAAAAGCCCTCTCCCTAGTTCTCATCAGTCTAGCTGTTTTAACTGGGGGATAGAGAGAAGGCCTTTTGAGGCCGATCTTGTTGAGCGGCATCCCTGATGATGTTGGAGGTGCTCCTTCAGATAGACTGGGCCAAAACCGTATAGGGTTTTAAAGGTCAGAACCAACACCCTGAATTGGGTCCGGAAAACAACCGGTAACCAGTGCAACTCCTTCAGCACTGGAGTGATGTGATCTCGCCGGTGGCTGTGTTTAATCAGGCGAGCCGCTGCATTCTGTACCAGTTGCAGCTTCCGGACCATTTTCAAGGGTAACCCCACATAGAGCGCATTACAGTAGTCTAGGCGAGAGGAGACCAGGGCATGTACTACAGATGGGAGCAGATGGTTGGGAAGGTAGGGGCACAGCCTCCGTATCAGATGGAGTTGATACAGCGCCGCCCGGCTCACAGCCAAGACCTGAGCCTCCATGGACAGCTGGGAGTCAAAGGCAAAGGAGCCATATTAGGGTGGCTGATTGTCAACCACATAAATGTGTTTTCTTATTATCGGAACTTAGTCCATCTCTGACGCTGCTGTTCAATAAGCATGGTCACAAGTGTCTCTTTGTTGCAGGGTGGCCATTTAATCTGGTGTCTATTGGCCTCAGAATGAGACTAGCAGGATGGGGGACATGGAGTTACCAGATCATATGACCAATGCCTCCTCTACTCTTTGCTCAATCAGGCCCTGGGAGTGACAGCGGGCAGCCCTATCAGGGTGGAGAAGTAGGATGGGTATTGTTAACATGATGTACGTATGTGGCAATTGGTGAGGGTGGGGGAAGTGGATGAACAATAGGTGTGTGTGTGTGTTGCTCACATAGGTTGCTGGGAAGGCCAAAAGGGCTGTTGGGCCATGCAGCACCTTTCCTGAATATTGATTGGCTCAGTTGTACCTGAGTCTGGAAGCCCTTTCCTACCTTTTCTACTTAGCTATACCCTGGGGACCTCCTGCATGTGAAACCTAAGCTATTCCACCAGGGGAAGCTCCTTCTACAACCCATATCATCCTAATGTATGTAACTGGGTTTTTGGGCTGGCAGCTGAAGGAGACAAACTCCCTATGATTACTATTGTGGCTAAGTGGCAGGAGCTACTCTGTGGTGTTGGCCATAGGTTTGAGTCCTGGGAATGCCTGCTCTTTTGCTTCAAACATGACTATGGCTGGCTAGGCATGTCAAAGCATTTCCTATGATGGGTGTTTTATTCACATCTGCTTTCTAGACCTACAGCCTATGCAGTCAGCCACTAGAGGCTGCTTCTGTAGCTTCTTCATGCGTGTCCTTGTCCTCCTTTGCTTTGTATGGCAAAAATTTCCTTTACTCCCTAAGAAGGTCTTGAACCTTTGCCCCAATGAGTTCTCTCTGCACTATTTCTCCAACCATCCATCAAAGGGAACTATTTCTATGCTCTCTACTTACTTACTTACTGCCTGTTGCATTGTAGTGTCAAAAGGATACTGTTCTTGTTGGTTTTGTACGGGAAATTTGTAAGAGAGAGTGGTATAAGGGGAAATTGAATTTCTACCTGCTGGGATTCCTAGGGACTTGTGATCACTGCTGTCTGTGCCAAAGGAGCTCATGGAGTGGGGGAAGGTATAAGGCAGGAAGCTGTTCCGGAAGTCTGATTCCACTAGGTAAGTAGCATGGTAAGTAACAGTCAATGTTGCCATGACCACCAAAAAGTGGTTTTGCTTCCTTATGTGTTTTTCCAGGTGGTGTGTTTTCCCCCTCTGAAATTCTGACATTTCACAGAAAGGAGGCACGTATATATCTTACTGTACTCAAAACAAACATGTTGTAAAATAACATTATAAAGCAAATATGTAGAGAAAAACTCAGTGATGCTAGTGCCCAAATAGACTTGTACAAATCTATATATCATATTCATGAAATCTGTTTTTTTTCTCTGACAGGGAAATCAATTCAGCAGTTAACAGAATTGCAGTGGACATAATATATATTTTCTCCAAAGCACACAGGTCTGCAAGAGCAGGGGGCTTTGGGGGAATGATCTGTGCGCACACAGTGTGCAGGAATTTCCCAACACTGAAATGCAAGTGGAAGGTGCTGCTAATGGATGACAATGTACACATCAAAGCCCTGCAGCGTTTAAGATTGGAGCCCTTTGACTTTCTAGAGGTTACTGGAACAGCTTTACATGACACTTTTATATGTCACCTAGAGAAATGAAGGCAAGAGGAATCCTCTATGATGGGATAAAGAATTCTGAACTAAAAAATTGTACTGAAAACTGTTACAGCCCAACACTAGACATGTTTACTCAGAAGAAAGACCCTCAGAGCTGTCTTACTCCCTACAGAGTGTGTTTAGGATTAGTATGTCAATACCAAGCCTGAAGGAAATATTTCTGGGTTGATAGCACTCTAGCATTTGTCTAGTCCTGTTTATTAATTTTATTAGTGAGATTAGAAAAGAGCTGAAGGCTAAAATAATCAGACCTACAGATGAGAAAACTGACTGGGAACTGAAACCAACATGCAAAATTATCATTGAGAAATTGGAGATTGTTCACAAAGACAGTAAGAAATGCTGTACAGTAAAAATAAGTATAATTATTACATTATAATAATATAAGAATGAGTACAAATTGAACATACATCAGCAATGTGGTGATACATATTATTCATTATTTACCTCTAAAATGCTAAAAAGGCTCCCAGAGTGGCTTTTGTGCAATCAATTGTGTGTTTGTATAGAGGTTATATATATGTGACTGTGTGTGTGTGACAGAGTGAGAGCGAGAGCTGTGTGTCTGCATATTTGGTGAGTGTGTGTGCTGTATATATGTGTACTGTATGTGTGGTAAATGTGCCTATGTGGTGAGTGTATGTGTGTGCTATATATGTGTAGTGTGTATACATTAGTCAAACCTACTGCTTGCATGAACATCAACACAGCTCTTAGTTCAAAAAAGGTTACCCATACCTGCTATAAGGGGAAAGAGCCTCAGAAGTACTGAAGTACTATCATGATAATTATTCTATATATTCACTAATAGGCAAAAAACCTTGCGGTTTAAGAATGTACCTATAGCCCATAGATATTTCTATCAAACTTTAAAAAGCAGGGAAATTGGGCAGCTATAGTGAATGCACCAGGGGAGCAGGACACCTGACCTCCTCTCTGAGATATTGGACTGCCCTACAAATTTGTCAGAATGCAAACACAATTTGGGTTGGTCTTTCACAGTCCAATCCACTTGCTGTGTAGCTTGCAAGAATTGGTAACATGTGCCCCTGGAGTGGGCAGGGGAGGAGGAAGAAGGAAGAGGGGAGGGGAGGAGGAAGGTAGAGGAGAGGGGAAGGAGGGAAAAAAGCAAGTCTGATCATTTGCATGCTTATTTAGTTCAATGGGATTTACTCCTATGCAATCATGCTTAGGATAGGAAAAACTGACCATGGGGGAGGAGGAGGGGGAAGGACCATATTGGAGGGGGCAAAGGAAGGGGGGTGAGGGCAGGTTTGATCATTTGCAGGCTTTTAGAATTCAATCATGCTTCCGTGCAATCATGCTTAAGATAGGTAAAACTGACCATGGGGAGGAGGAAGGGGAGGGGGAGGAGGGGATTGGAAGGAGTTGGGGATAGGGAGGGGCAAAGGAAGGGGGAGGCAAGAGGCAAGAGGGAGGGAATAGGAGAGAGGAGAAGGGAGGGTCGGTTTGATTGTTTGCATACTTTTCGAGTTCAATGGGATTTATTTTTGTGCAATCATGTTTGAAAATGGAAATGGACTGCCTTCAAGTCAATCCTGACTTATGTTGACCCTTTGAATAGGGTTTTCATGGTAAACGGTATTCAGAGGTGGTTTACCATTGCCTTCCTCTGAGGCTGAGAGGCAGTGACTGGCCCAAGGTCACTCACTGAGCTTCATGGCTGTGTGGGGATTTGAACCCTCATCTCCCAGGTCGTAGTCCAACACTGACCTGGGGGAGGGGAGGGGAGGAGATTGGGTGGGTGGGTACTGGGCAGAAGGGAAGCCCCTTTCCTTTATTTATTTATTTATTATTTGATTTATATCCCGCCCTTCCTCCCAGCAGTAGTCCAGGGCGGCAAACAGAAATGATAAAAACACTTTAAAACTCATACATTAAAACAAAACAGCGTTAAAACATTTAAAAAAAGCTTTAAAACATTTTTTTTAAAAAAAAGGGTTAGAAACATTACTAAAGAAAACATTAAAAGCAATTCTAACACAGATGCAGACTGGGATAGGTCTCAACTTAAATGGCTTGTTAAAAGAGGAAAAGTCTTCAAAAGGTGCCAAAAAGATAGTAGAGAGCAAAAGGAAAACATTGTGAACAGTATCATTGCTTTTCAGGGTTTCCCCCACCTTTTTATTTTACATCAGTCACATATAGCCTCCCACCCAAATTTAAACCAAAACTGTCCCTGGCCATATCCACACCAGACCTTTATTTCACTTTGGACAGTCATGGCTTCTCTCAAAGAATCCTGGCAAGTGTAGTTAGTGAAGGGTGCTGAGAGTTGCTAGGAGGGGCCTTGTTCCCCTCACAGACCTTCAATCAGAGTGGCTGACTGTTAAACCAGTCTGGCCACTGACGCTCTGTCAGTGGAATAGCAGTCTACTCTCAGCACCCTTCACAAACTACACTTCCCAGGATTCTCTGAGGGAAGCCATGACTGTGTCAAGTGAAACCGAAGTCTGGTGTGGGTGTGGCCCCCTGATTAGCCAAGCCCAGCAGCTGTGAGTCTGGCTTTTAGAACACTGACAGTTGGTTCTTACTGAGCATGCCCGACCGCGTTATCATAGGCTTCCAGCCAAAATGTCTTAAATTAATTAAAAATCAGCCAGACATTTTTTTTTACTTTTAAACTGCAGAAGATGAAGGTCAGAGTATGGGGCAAGGTCAGTATTAGGATTACAGGTACTCTGTGAACATGGTTGATTTTTAATGAATTTCAACAGATTATGAGAACTCTCAGAGAAAAAAGTCCAAAAGGGCTGAGGCTTTTTTCTCTTTTTAGACTTTGAACTCTCGATTCTCTCTGACTGTTTTGTGTATCACCATGAAAATTGACAGGGTTGAACGCAAGCGTTTCTGAGTTCAGTACTATATGTTTTGTAAGGTTTTGTTTTGAAATGAGCTTATGGGAAGCATCAGAATGACATGGGGGGTATTTTCAATTTAACATTGCAGAATGTGAAAAATCCACACTGGCTATAGTATACAGCCATTCTCATGGCTGTATAATTATCACCAGCTTTCACCAACAAGAGGCAATGGTTTTATAATGGCTCTACCAATGTTATAATGCACTCTTGTGAATTATAATGTGGGCATTGTGCATAGGCTACACTGTTAGCTTTGGTGAATAAAAATTCATATGAATTCATAAAAAATCATAATCATCAATAATGTATTGCAACAATTCATTAAAATACAACGTATTTCACGGGTATTTATGGCCAGTTTCAGAGAAGGCAAAGTTTATTTTATATATTAAAGTGCATTCTTTTTGTCTACCAGGTATTAATTTTGAACAACAATGTATGTACTACTAATAAATAGAAATAGTTTTAAATGTAAATATTGAAAAGAAATACTGGGTTCATTTTGAGAATTTTTTTAATATTACCTCTTACAAAATAAAAACAATTTTTAACAGGAGTACTAGCATCATTTTGAGAAAATACTTTAATATTGCCCTTAATATTAGTAACAAAATAAGAATTTCATTTAAGAAAGTCCTAGTGCTTAAGCAGTTAAATTGATCCTACCCACACATGTTAATTTAACCAGTCCTTGAAGTTTAAGATAGTTTTGCACTCTGTATTTATTGTTATCTCATCTACTGAGCTTAGCATATTTAAAAAAATCTACAAAAGAAGAGTGTGAAGGGAATAAACATCACAGGCATAATAGGAACAGAAATAAAAAAATGGTAATATTTAGTTCTACAGAATCTGAGGTCTAGCATGCCTAGCTGTTTTGGCAAAACAGACAAAAGGCTTCCCACCTTTACACCCACCTGCCAAGTTAGTTCGTCTTACATATACTATGCCCTATCTAAGCTGGTTATCCTTCCCCAAGTATAGGAGGGCATTCTCTGTGGCTCGATTTAATGTCTTACCTTCTAAGCTTCTGGAGGGTAGATAAGATAAAACTCCAAGTAACAATAGATGCTGTCCTTGTGATAACGGTGAAGTGGAGTCTATTTTACATGTTTTGTTCAATTGTAGGTATTATGAAGGGGCCAGATAAGATCTAATATATCCTTTTATGCAGTCTTTCCCAGGCCGCCCTTCTGAGTTTCTTCTGACTGTTTTACTTGAGGGTTCTGATAAGGCAACCACTGTGCAAGTGGCCAAATTTTTGAACTTGGCCACTTTGACCAGACCCTGCCAGATTGTGAATGGCAATTAATTCCACTGAACTGCTTTGCTGTCTGCCATAGCTTCTGTTACCAAGTAGTCTTATTTTTAATACTTAATACTATGTTTGTATTTGTGGTCGGTTGACTGAAAATAAAGATTGACTTGACTACTAGCAGTTTTATGTACACATGCACTTCCATCTCACCCCCCTGGGGTCACTTATTATTATCAGCAAGGCAGCATATAAAATTAAGGGACTGGCATTGAAACAGACATGAAATATTATTGATTGTTTGGTTGCAAACCAGGAATATCCATAGATGTTTCTATTACAGTGGCTTCCCTATCCCTTGCACCTCATGGACTGGGCCACCACTGACACAGCATGAGAAATGTGCAAAGCCTGTCTCTTTATTTCTGTGGGGTTTCTCTGAAGACAGAGAATTGCCTTATATAACTTATAAATATGGAGAGGCTAGACATAGTTTTAAGGACACCGTTTAGCTACAAGGAGAGAGAAAAACAAGAAGGGGGAAGTTCACCAATGCAGTGCTAGGTTTCCCACTTTCACAAGAGCCGAGAGAGAGATTGGAGAAATACTGGAATTAGCAATAATGGCTTGCCTAGTGGAGCAGAGCCATAACAATAGCTCCCAGGAGCAGTGGCACTGTCACTTACCGGGACAATTAGGGGAAGGGGTAAAGTAGCAGTGAAATCACAGCTACATAGCATATCAGCAGGAGTGCTGGAGCGGCTCTACCAATGTGCTGCACAGCTCTGACCTCCCCACCACCTCATCTCTTCCCCTCATCATCCCAGTAAATGGCAGGAATGCCTGAGAGTTAGAAAGCATTTAGGGAGTTAAGATGCTAACACCTGCCTGACAACTCACACTATGAAGGTTTTTGCTATAATTAAATGTGGAGGATTACAGCTAGGCCTCACTTTTGACAGGGCTTATAATTTCAGATAATCCTTCCATCTGATGACCCCCGTGAGCAACTTCTTCTTTTGCCTAACAATTGACTCCCAGGTTTCTCATCTGTTCAAAATTGAAAAAAGTCCTGTTTAGAAAAGAAACTAGAAAGTGTCTCTCTACAGAGGAGTCCTGACTAATTCCAAAGAACATAACAAACAGTTTAGAGGCAAGGGGATGAAGAAAAGAGGTGGTAAAGAAGGGATTTAGCTGGGATTTACCTAAAGCTACAAAGAGAGACACCAGTGGTTCAAAAAAGCTGGACCATTTCTGGATGCAATGTACACTTAGTTATAGGAAAAACTGAGTGAATCTCAACCTGAATTTAAAAATAGCTTCTCACAAAGGTCCTAGCTATTCATGAGTGCCATTACATAGTTTAAAAAACACAGGTAACACATTTTCTGGGACAGCCTAAGCCATTCCAGATAAATGTCATGCTACAGGGCTAAAGCCAACTCACGAGGCATCTCCACCTGTCAAATCTTATTTTAGTAAAGTGCCCTTGCACTTACTAAAAGTGGATGAAAGCTCTTCAGAAAATGCAAAATGCACACTTGGGTGGTGCAAAGCAGGATGCGCTTGCCAGCTAGCATTCATTCATCCACAAGGGATATTAATGGTCAATTATAGACATCACTTGTATTAGATATGGTGATAGCTTCCAGAAATCTTTTTTTAAAAAACATTACATAACAGTACAAAATACAATACAAAGCAGTCGTACAGTTTATATCAGTATCAATTAAATATTTCATTGGTTCAATCATGTAGAAGAAGAATAAATTGGCAATTGTAATATAAATGAGTTGGGTATAAATTCATAAGACAATAAATGTGGTATACAGTTTAGCCCAGGAGATCCCTCTATAATTGTCCATATATTGAGGGTGGACTCCAGTCATATTCTCTTTGGGGTAAATATGAAAAAAAGCTTAACCAACATTGATAACGTGTTTCTAGCATTTCTGTTTTTTCTTTTCTAGCATTTCTGTTTTTTCTTTATCTAACCTGTTTTGTCTAATTTTTTCATTACAGTTATGGAGCAAACCATTCATTCATCATGTTCAAGCTCGTAGTTTTGCAATGTTTCACAATTACAATTCTTGCTAACACAAAAATAATCAATAGGCCCTATTTATGTACATCAGATCCTTGTCCATCAAATGTTGACAGGACTGTCATAAAAGGGTTAAGTGATATTATCTAGCTTTTATTAGGATGATTTCATGAAATGTCCATGCCCAGAACTCCTGGGCTACTGTGCAGGTCCTCCAGATATGATAGATACCTGTCTCTGCCCATCCTTTCCATCATAGAGGACTGGTAGTTTTTGTGATTCTGCTAAAAGTGTGGGGAATCAGATCTACCTATGGATCAGCTTAAAAGAATTCTTCCTCAATGAAGTCACAAATGAATGAAATTATATCTATGTCACACTCTATTTCATGTTGCTGGATCAATAAGTTATGTTCCGGTCATGTTCCCAGGTTTCTCTGAGACTGTTCAGGGACCTTTCATGTCTGGTAACAATGTTTTATAGAGCTCTGTTAACCTTTTATCTATAAATGATGTTTGACACATCAATGGTGTGTAGTCACTTCTATAATTATTGATACAGATTATTAACAACTTCATCTATCTGATTAAGTTGTAACCATGTATGTCTGATGGTACCTAGCCTTTCCTTCATTTCAGTGTCTGATATGAGGTTAAGTATAGAGAAAAATATATATTTCAAATAGTAAAGTCTTTGCTTGTTCCGGTCCTTAGTTCAAAATTGTTGTAATTTATTCAGTTAGAGTGCATGGGTAGAAAGAAGTATCAAAGGGGAAGTGTCTGGTATTAAATGTTTAGCCATCCCTGTATAGCTACAGTAGTTATGCTGGACCCACCATCCCATTGCCTTTATTTGACTACTTCTTGTTCAAAATGCTGAAGATTACATAAAACAGATACTTCAATATATGAAAAAGGTGGTAAGATGGCAGCAGCATGGGCGGTGTGAGACGGTTTCTGCAAGGGGACCGGGGCAGTGGCAGGAGGGCAGCGGATGAGCTGCTGGTTTTTATTTTGGGAGCTGTTGACTCTCAAGCAGTAGACCTATGCAGGGCTGCCAGCAGAGGGGGAGCCGTGGACCTGTGCAGGGCTGCCAGGAAAGGGGCAACCGTGTCACCCTTAATTTCAGGGCCCCCGAGGCCACTGGGAGCTGCCAGCCCACCTCCATCACAGTGTCTTCTGCATCTTCCTCGTCGTTCAGTCTGGCCATGAGCAGACCTGCACTGGCTCTTTGATGATGCGAGCTTCGACATCAGGGCCTCCCCTGCAGGTAGACCCGCCTACGCCAAGCAGGCCTCCGCCCTTTTCCTCTCTGACCTCGTCGTCTTCACCTTTGCGGCAGCCTACGGGAGCAGCCTGGCCAGACAGGGCAAGGAGATTGTGGGCTGGAACATCAATCACTTCATCTCCATGATCAAGCTGAAGTACTATTTTGCCATGGAAACCGTCTATATTGGCAAAAAACTGGGGTTGCTCCTGTTCCTTTTCCTGCTCCATGACTGGCAGGTGCAATACCAGCAGGACACCCCAGTGGCAGCAAGCTTTGATGTCAACGCATTGATGTAAGAACTAGTAGACATCATCAAAACATTAGGAAAATACTGATTGTTATTGTATTGATATTGAAAGGTGTTGCTGTTGCTTTTTTAACATTGTGAATATTTTGTTATTTACATTTTTGTCAACTGTATTTTTTCAGGTGTGTATTTTGTATTTGTGTTTATTTTTTTGTAAGCCGCCTTGAGGGCCTTTTTGGCCAAAAGGCAGCATAGAAATAAACCGTAACAAAGCATAAATGTGCAAGTCTTCTAGGAAGAAAGGGTTTTCCAAGCTGTCCAGCACCTTTTTAGAGAGTCCTAATTTTATTATTCCAAGTGGCAGAGCATTCCATAGTGAACCAAGAGCACTTATTGTCACCCTCTACAACAGGAATGACCTTTTTCAGGTGAACCATCATGGGTACCCAATCACCCATTCATAGTTTCTTTGGAATTTTATTTTGCAATCTGGATCTTTTGGGGGATTGCATGAAATACTTTAGTAGTTTTTTTCCACTGGTTCAATTTGTAAGGATAAGCATTAAATGGAAGTAATGGAAAAATAAATAAAAGTTTGTTAATATGATCACTTAATTAAATTTATATCCCACCCTTCCTCCAGGAGTAGGCTAGGGCGGCAGCCGCTATTTTGCCAAGCCTAGACAGCTGCATTTTCCTCTCAGTTATGAAGTGCTTTCTTTATCTCTTTTAAGACAGGGTTGAAATTTAATCTTTCCACCTTATATGAAGATACCCAGGTATTTTAAGGCTGTAGGGCAAATTTTAAAACCTTTTCCTAGTTGTAATTTTTGCTGTGTTGCTAAGGATAAATTTAAACATAACATTCCTGATTTGTTAAATGAACCAACATCACAGGGGTATTCAGGATACTTACTAGGAATGTAGCAGAACTGAACTCATTAGAAACCAATCACTTTTTCAATTCATTGCAATATGTTAACCAGCATATGAATTTGATAACAAAACCTCAAAACTCATTGATCCCTTGTCATGAGAGCACAAGGAAGAATTAACTCACAAACTATTGATGAAATCAGCTCAGTCATTCAAAACCTATTACCAGGTAAATTTCCAGGTATGGATGGTTTTCATAGACAACTTTTATAAAAGGTTACGAACATAAGAGTGTACTGGATCAGGGCTATGACAACTAGTCCAACATGCTGTTCTCCCAGTGGCCAACCAGATGCCTGTGAAAAGCCCCAAAGCAGGACCAGATCTAAACAGCACTCTACCTACTTGAGATCCCCAGCAACTAGTATTCAGAGGCATACAGCCTCTGACAGTGGAGGGAGAACATAGCCATTGTGGCTAGTAACCATTGATAATGCTGAAGACATCTGGTGTGAATTTGTTTAATCCTCTTTTAAAGCCACTGAAATGGGTGGCCATTCCTACTTCACTGGGGGAGTGAATTCCATATTGGCCTGGCAACCAATAGGTCTTCTGTATCTTTAAAAGTTGTGCAGGGGAAAGGGAGAATTCCACATTGTGGTTTTTCCCATTACCGTGTTGCAAGAACACCTGCACTTGGCTGACTTTCTCTTCTCCTAAAGATACAGGATCAGTCTCAGGCCCTGAACCTGGCAACCCTAACTGGGACCTCATACCTGACCCTGACTCAAGAGAGGCTGCAGTCAATCTTACAGCCTCTCGCATCAGCTCCTGGCTGGGTCAGGGGCATAAAAGCCTGGCTGCCCATGGGCAGTGGGTCTGCCATTAGATGGGTTGTCACCAAAGGAGCAAAACCAAAGGGGGTTATCTCTGTTGACGTGTGTGCGTTGTTGCGTGAAACAGCATACATTACGTTGGAGTTAAGTTGAGCAAGAAACTTCTTCAGAACATTAGAGCATGTTAAGAGTCTTTTATTAAGACATTATGGCTTAAGGCTTAAGAGTAAATACATGTAGAGCTTCTTCAGTCACCCCCCCCTCTGGGGGTAAACACAGAAGACAACCTCTCAGTTCAGAGGCAATACACAGAAGACCAGCCTCACAGTTCAGAGGCAATATTCAGAAGACACAACTTACAGACTCTGTTAGAACTTTCCCAGTTGCTATCTCACGTTACCATGACAACCGCTGGCCTTGGATGTCTGCTCACTCTCAGGCCAAGAGATAACAGTTACTTCTCCAAACTTGCAGGCTTTATGGAAAACAACTAGAGACAGTAATGCCCATGGGTCACAGCCCAACAATCTCTTGGGGATTTCCTTAGGGAGTCCTGAGGGCAAGGGCGCTACCCATTGCTATTTTAAAAAAAAACTAATCTAGAGGAGATTGATAGTGCAGTTCCTATGCGGAGAGAGAGCAGTCATCAGGAGTGAGGTGTCAGTAGTACGCTGACACCCAACTCTATTTCTCTGTAACATCTGCATCAGGAGAGGCCATGCAAGCCCTGGACCAGTGCCTGGACTTGGTGATGAGCTGGATAAGGGCCAATAAACTGAGTCTGAATCCTAGCAAGATGGAGGCGCTGAGGGTTGATGGTTCCTCAGTTCAGATAATTAGTCAGTTGCCTACTTTGGATGGGGTTGGGGCAGACTGACCACTATTGTTGATGCACTGGTAACCTCCAGGCTGGATTACTATAATGTGCTCTATGTGGGGCTGCCCTTGAAGTTTGTCTGGAAGTTGCAGCTGCTGCAAAATGCAGTTGTGGGACTGCTCACTGGGGCAGGGTATTGCTAACATGTCACCCCCATGCTGAAAAAATTAGCTAACAGGATAGGTTCAAGATTCTGGTTTTCGTGTTCAAAGACCTATACATCTTGGGACCAGGATACATGAAAGATCGCCTTACCCCTTAAATACCCAGTCAATCACTATGGTCTGCAGAGGAGGGCCTCCTGCAGATATCTTATCAGGACGTCCAATCCACACATCATAGGAAGCGGGCCTTTGTTGTAGTGGCACCTACACTTTGGAAATTCCTCCTCTTAAACATTAGACAGGCACCATCTCTGTTATTTTTTCATTGCCTACTGAAGACCTTCCTCTTTCAACAAGCCTTTTAAGTAGAGACCTTATCCCATTCTCTGTCTGTGTTGGAATTGCTTTTTCAGATGTTTTTACAGCTTTGTTTAAAAGATGTTTTTAAACCTTTAAATTTTTTAAAGATGCTTTGTTTTAAGATGTTTTTAAGGATGTAATATATTTTACAGTCTGTTTTTATGTTGTTTTAGAGTGTTTTTAGCGCTTTAGGTTGCCATTCTGAGATCTATTTGGAGGAAGGGTGGGATATAAATCAAATAAATAAATACTTCAAAGGTATTTTCACATCTCCCCTCATTCTTCTTGTCTCAAGGTTAAACATGCCCAGTTCTTTCAGTCTCTCCTCATAGGGCTTTGTTTCATCCCGATCATCCTTGTTGCCCTCCTTTGAACCTGTTCGAGTTTCTCTGCATCTTCTTAATTGCTGTGTCCAGAACTGATGCAGTACTGATGAGGCCAATGCCAAATAGAGGGGAACTAATACTTCACATGATTGGGACATAATACTTATGTTAATGCAGCCTAAAATAGCACTTATGTATTTAATTTATATCCCGCCCTTTCTCCTGGTAGGATCCTAGGGCAGCAAATGAAAGCACTAAAAATACTTTAAAACATCATAAAAACAGACTTCAAAATATATTAAAACACAACAACCATTAAAAACATATTCACTAATAGGCAAAAAATGCTGGGAAGCATCAGAATGGAATGGGGAGTATTTTCAATTTAACATTGCGGAATGTGAAAAATCCATGCTGGCTATAGTATACAGCCACTCTTGTGGCTATATAATTAAAACAAAACATCTCTAAAAACATTTTTAAAAAACTTTAAAAACATTTTTAAAAGGCTAAAAATATAATAAAAGGCTACCTCAAGGGTAGCCCCACATAGAGCGTATTACGGTAATCCAATCTGGGGGATACCTGTGCATGGACAACAGTGGTCAGGCTATCCCTGTCCACAAATGGCCGTAGCTATCTTACCATCTGGAACTGTTGAAAGGCACTCCTAGCCACAGAGGTCACCTGGGCCTCTAGTGACAAAGATGGATCCAGAAGCATCCCCAGACTATGGACCTGCTCTTTCAGAGGAAGTACAACCCCATCCAAAGCAGGCAACTGACCAATTATCTGAACTCGGGAAACACCAATCCACAGCGTCTCCATCTTGCTAGGATTGAGAGTCAGTTTATTGGCCCTCAAGCAGCCCACCACAGAATCCAGGCACCGGTCCAGGATTTGCACAGCCTCTCCTGATTCACATGTTACAGAGAAATAGAGCTGGGTATCATCAGTGTACTGCTAACACCTTGCCCCAAATCTCCTGATTATTCATATAGATGTTATATGGCTTCATATAGATGTTAAACAGCATGGGGGATGAAATGGTACCCTACGGCACCCCACAGCACAACTGCCAGGTGGCTGAAAGACAATCACCCAATGCCATTCTCTGAAAATGACCCTGGAGATAGAATTGGAACCACAGTAAAACAGTGCCTCCAATACCCATCTCACCAAGTCGGCCCAGAAGGATACCATGGTCAATGGTATCAAAAGCCACTGAGAGATCAAGTAAGAATAACAGGGTCACATTCCCCCTGTCCTTTTCCTGAAAAAGGTCTTCCATCAGGCTGACCAAGGCTGATTCAGTCCCATAACCAGGCCTGTACCCAGAGTGGAATGTGTCAAGATAATCTGTTTCATCCAAGAGTACTTGCAATTGCTGCACCATAACCCTCTCAATCACCTTCCCTAAGAAGGGGGTATTTGTGACTGGGCAGTAACTGTCACAAACCAATGGGTCCAGGGTGAGCTTCTTCAGGAGTGGTCAAATCACCACCTCCTTCTGGGTGGCTGGAACCACTCCCTCCTGCAACAATACATTGACCATACCCCGGATCCTCTCGGTCACCCCCCCTTTGGCAAGCTTTAAATAAGCTAAGAGAGGACACATTGCTGGCCGCATCATTGCAAGCACCTTGTCCACGTCATCAGGCTGCATCAACTGAAACCGTTCCCAAGAAGTTGCAGCAGACGTTGAACTGGACACTTCACTGGGGACTACAGTAGATGTGGATGAGGTATCAAGATTTCTACAGAGGCGAGCAACTTTACCCTCAAAGTACCTTGCAAACAATTCAGTGGGCCTCCGAAGGGTCTAAAACTTGGTTTGCCATTTTTGCAGCCACACTGCACTGTTTGTTTATATTCAGCTTGTAGTCAACTATTCCAAGATCCTTCTCACACGTAGTGTTGCTAAGCCAAGTATCCCCCCTCTTATAACTGTGTACTTGGTTTCTTTTCCCTAGATGTAGAACTTCACACTTATTCCTATTAAATTTCATTCTGTTGTTTTCAGCCCAATGCTCTAGTCTATCAAGTTCATTTTGAATGTTGTTTCTGTCTGTCTTCCAGAATAGCTATCCCTCTCAAATTCTGCAAATTTGATAAGCATTCTCTGCACCTTCTCACCCAAGTCATTAATTAAAATGTTGAAGAGCATTGGGTACAGGACTGAGCCCTGCGGTACCCCACTCATTATCTTGCCACAGTTTGAGAAGGAACTATTGATAAACATTATTTGAATATGATTCTGTAGCGAACTATGAATCTACCTGAATAGCTGTTCCATCCAGCTCACATTTAGCTCACTTGATAATCAGAATATCATTGGACAATTTGTAAAAAGGTTTGCTGAAGTCAAGATACATTATGTTCACAGAATTCCCACAGTCTACCAGGAAGATTACCTGATCAAAAAATGAGGTAAATTTAGTCGAGCAGGAATCCAGGTTGGCTTCTAGTAATCTCTGCCTTGTTTCAATGTGCTTACAGATTGACTACTGTATAATCTGCTCCAGACCTATCCCAGGGATTGATGTCAGACTGACTTGTCTGTAGTTCCCAGCAGGCCTGTAGCCTGGGGGAGGGGGAAATGGGGGCATCATCCCCCTAGAGCTGTGCTTCTCCCCCTCTAGGATTTTGGGGGAAATTGTCTTCTTTTTAATTTGTGACATGACAGACAATGACAACTTCCATTTACAGAATGATGGCTTGTTTTAAGTACAGGAGCAATTTAGGACCCTCTGAAAAATTAAGTGAATAAGGCAGGGCAAGTTCACAACAAAAGCCTCATGTGGAAGAGGCCCCAAAAGGCTGTTCGCTCAAGACTTCCCCTGACTAAGGTGGATTTTTCATGATCACAGTCCTATAATTACTTAAGGGATCCTCAAAAAAACGTAGTGCCATGGCCCTTGAAGACTTAAATATTAGAAATTTGTATTGTGCGCTAGAGTTAGACTCTGCTCTTTAGATCTTCCTTTGCTCTGCTTTCAGTTTCAGTTGTGCTGTCTACCCAGGAGCAATACAGAAGCATGTTTATTTACCTTCAGTAAGAAGTAACCATTTGTTTATTCTGCAGTCATTATCATGAGTAGAGCATTATTCTTATTATGCTTATTGTTAAAAGGTGAAATAAAGAGATAACAAAGTGATCTGAAAAAAATGGCTGCCCTTTACTCTTTCACAGCACTCACTATAGTCACAATACTAGCTATTTTTCTTCTCTTTCTTGACTAATTGATGGCAAAAGATGAAAACAGCCCTAGAGGAATAGAAATACTGCTGTGTAGACTACAATTAGCTAGCTAACTGGTTGGACACATAGGCTGTAACTCAGGCCTAATTTCTAATTTTACCAATATATGCAGCTCAGCATGAGGCCTTTTCAGTGTTTCTGAACAGAAAAAATCAACTGAGCAACCAGTAAAAAGCATTCCAATTGAATTCCACAATTAGTTTCCAATTGCTAAGTTCCTCCTTTATATGGCAGCCGGTTAAAAAGTTGTCCTTTGATTGTCCAACAAGAAGGAAATCTAAAGGCCAGGAGAAAGACTAGAAGGAGGGACTCTCAAGGACGAGTTAACAAACACACCCTATAGTATTTATTTTTCTCTCTGCCCTTCCTTAAACTTGTAGTACCGACAAGTTTGTTTTTGAGGTGGAATCTAAAACTGAAATACCTAATGCAGCATTAAAGCCAAGCTCAGGAGCTCACTGTCTCTGCAGTAGTTCTGCTCATAAAGAATCAGAAGGTAGAGACAGACCACAGGTGAAAATAGACTGTAGCTATAGGCAAAGTCAAGCTTTTGAGTCAGATATTCCTAGTGATCTCTCAAAAAAGGGTGAGGAAATTCAACAGATTAAAGTTCATTCATCTAAATTAACACACTTTCCGAATGGAGGAGTAACAGGGAAAGGTCATTGCCCTTCCCTTCTCCTGACCTGGGTGTCACATCCTCTCTACCAGTGGGGGGGGAATTGGCTGGCGCTATGCACGTCCCTCATTGCCCCACCTAGAAATGTGGCTGCCCCACCTAACAAGGAAGACTGGCTACAGTGTTAGTTCCCAGGTTCCTCCTTTTTGAAGAAAGGGACCGCATTAACCCTCCCCAAGTCATCCGAAACTTCACCCATCCTCCATGATTTCATGAAGATAATAGATAGTGGTTCCAAGAATTCTTCAGCCAGTTCCTTCATTATTCTAGATTGCAGTTCATTGGGCCCCGCAGATTTGAATTCATTCAATGTAATTAGGTATTCCTTGACTGTTTGTCTATCAGCCTCAAACTGCAATCCTGCTACTTCAACTTGTGCTTCTCGTTTGCCAGGAGGGTCATAGACCGTGTTTTGGGAGAAGACTGGGCCAAAGTAGGTATTGAACACTTCTACCTTTTCTTTGTCATCTGTTATCATATTGGCATCCTCATTGAGTAGCTGAACCACCATTTCCTTTTACGGTCTTTTACTATGGACGTACCGGAAGAAAGGGTTTTTTGCTTTTAGCATCCCTTGGTAACATCACCTTACTCTCAGTTTTAGCCCACCTGACGCTATCCTTGCAATCCCATGCTACCTGCCTGTATTTTTCCTTTGTGGCTGTCCTGTTCTCACACGGTTCCTTAAGGGAGCAAGAGACTCCCCAGCAGAAACACAAGTGAGGACAGCACAAGGGCAGTATCCAGAGTCAGTCCAAAGTCAGAGTCTGGAGTCTACCTCAAAACAAAAGGGATAATGCAAAAATCAGGGTCCAAGCAGTCCAGGATCAGAAGCCAAATAGTCTGTAAGCAATGCATAGGGCTGCCAGGCTCAGGGCCTGAGAATTAGTCTGTATCTTTAAGAGAAGAGAAAATTCAGCCAAGTGCAGGTTTTCTTGCAACACTGTAATGGGAAAAACCACAAGGTAAAATTCTCCCTTCCCCTGCACAATTTTTAAAGATACAGAAGACCTCTCAGCACCCTTCACTTCCCAGGATTCTCTGGGGGAAGTCATGACTGTGTCAAGTGAAATCAAAGTCTGGTGTGGGTGTGACCCCCTGATTAGGCAAGGCAAGCAGCTGTGAGTCTGGCTTTTAGAACACTCATAGAATCATAGAACAGTAGAGTTGGAAGGGGCCTATAAGGCCATCAAGTCCAACCCCCTGCTCAATGCAGTAATCCAAATCAAAGCATTCCCGACAGATGGCTGTCCAGCTGCCTCTTGAATGTTTCCAGTGTCGGAGAGCTGATTACCTCTCTAGGTAATTGGTTCCATTGTCGTATGGCTCTAACACTTAGGAAGTTTTTCCTGAGGTCCGGTGGAAATCTGGCTTCCTGCAACTTGAGCCTATTATTCTGTGTCCTGCACTCTGGGACGATTGAGGAGAGATCCCACCCCTCCTCTGTATGACAACCTTTCATGTACTTGAAGAGTGCTATCATATCTCCCCTCAGTCTTCTCTTCTCCAGGCTAAACATGCCCAGTTCTTTCAGTCTCCACTCATAGGGCTTTGTTTCCAGTCCCCTGATCATCCTTGTTGCCCTCCTCTGAACCTGTTCCAGTTTGTCTGCATCCTTCTTGAAGTCTGGAGACCAGAACTGGATGCAGTATTCAAGATGAGGCCTAACCAGTGCTGAATAGAGGGGAAATAATACTTCACGCAACTTGGAAACAATATTTCTGTTAATGCAGCCTAATATAGCATTTGCCTTTTTTGCAGCCACATCACACTGTTGGCTCATATTTAGCTTGTGATCAATGACAATCCCAAGATCCTTCTCACATGTCCTATTGCTGAGCCAAGTATCCCCCATCTTATAACTGTGCATTTGGTTTCTTTTTCCTAAGTATAGAACTTTGCATTTATCCCTGTTGAATTTCATTCTGTTGTTTTCAACCCAATGCTCCAGCCTATCAAGGTCCCTTTGAATTTTGTTTCTGTCTTCCACGGTATTAGCTCTGCCCCCCAATCTTGTATCATCTGCAAATTTGATAAGCATGATTTGTACCACCTCGTCCAAGTCGTTAATAAAAATGTTGAAGAGCACTGGGCTCAGGACCAAGCCCTGTGGTACCCCACTCGTTACTTCCACCCAGTTTGAGAAGGAACCATGGATAAGCACTCTTTGAGTACGATTCTGGAGCCAACTGTGGATCCACCTGATAGTTGTTCCATCCAGCCCACATTTAGCTAGCTTGCTAATCAGAATATCATGGGGCACTTTGTCAAAAGCTTTGCTGAAGTCGAGATATATTATGTCCACAGCATTCCCGCAGTCTAGAAGGGAGGTTACCCCATCAAAAAATGAGATAAGATTAGTTTGGCAGGATTTGTTTTTCATAAATCCATGTTGGCTCCTAGTAATCACTGCATTGTTTTCAAGGTGCTTACAGATTGAGTGCTGTATAACATGCTCCAGAGTTTTTCCAGGGATTGATGTTAGGCTGACTGGTCTGTAGTTCCCCGGTTCCTCCTTTTTGCCCTTTTTGAAGATAGAGACAACATTAGCTCTCATCCAGTCATCCGGCACTTCACCAGTCCTCCATGATTTCGCAAAGATAATAGACAGTGGTTCTGAGAGTTCTTCAGCCAGTTCCTTCAATTCTCTAGAATGCAGTTTATCGGGCTCTGCCAATTTGAACTCATTCAAAGTGATTAGGTATTCCTTGACCGTTTGTCTGTCAAGCTCAAGCTCCAATCCTGCCCCTTCTACTTTATGTTTCCCGGGAGGGTCATAGACCCTTTTTTGGGCGAACACTGAGCTAAAGTAGGAATTGAGCACTTCTGCCTTTTCTTTGTCATCTGTTATCATTTTGCCATCCTCATTGAGTAGCTGTGCCACCATTTCTTTTACTATGGACATATCTGAAGAAAGCTTTTTTGTTGCTTTTAGCATCTCTCGCTAGCCTCAACTCATTCTCAGCTTTACCCTTCCTGACACCATCCCTGCAATTCCGTGATACCTGCCTGTACTCTTCCTTTGTGGCCTGGCCTTCTTTCCACTTCCTATATATGTCCTTTTTGTTTTCAGGTCATCTCTAAGCTTTTCGTGAAGCCACATTGGCTTCTTCTGCTGTTTCCCCCCTTTTTTCCTTGTTGGAATTGCTTCCCATTGTGCTTTTAGAATTTCCTTTTTTAGAAACTCCCAACCATCTTGGACTCCTTTTCTCATTAGGGTCACTTGCCATGGAACCATACCTACAATTGTTCTGAGTTTATTGAAATCAGCTTTCCTGAAGTCGACGGTGTGCATATGGTTACTCTCAGCTTTTGCTTCTGTTAAAATCAAGAATTCAAGTATGGTGTGGTCACTTTCCCACAGAGTTCCTGTAACTGCCACTTCATCCACCAAGTTATCTCTATTGGTTAGAATCAAATCCAGGATAGCTGATCCTCTGGTTGCCTCCTCCATTTTCTGTAGGAGAAAGTTATCTTGAACACAAGTCAGAAATTTCTTGGAGGGGCCATGTTTGGCAGAATTTGTCTCCCAACAGATATTGGGATAATTGAAGTCCCCCATTACTACTACATCATGACCACTGACAGTTGGTTCTTACTGAGCGTGCCCGACATCATCATTGAGTTGAAGCCAAAATGTCTTAACTTAACTAAAAATCAGCCAGGCATTTTTTTAACTTTTAAACTGCAGAAGATGATGGTCACAGTATGGGGCAAAGTCAGTAATAGTATTAGAGGTACTTTGTGAATACAGCTGATTTTTAATTAATTTCAACAGATTATGAGAACTCTGACAGAAGAGTCCAAAAAGGGTTTGGTTTTTCTCTCTCTCTTTTTACATTTTGAACTCTCAATTCTATCTGACTGCTTTGTGTATCACCATGAAAATTTAGAAGGCTGTTAAGCAGTTCAGGCCCTAGGTTTTGTAAGGTTTGTTTTGAAATGAGCTTATGGGAAGAATCACAAGGGCATGGGGGTATTTTCAATTTAACATCACGGAATGCAAAAAATCCATGCTGACTATAGTATACAGCTACTCTCATGGCTGTATAATTTTTATAATGGGATTATGATATTGGCAGTTTTATTTTCAATTCCTTCCCTAATGATCCCTAGCACAGAATTCACCTTTTACCAGCTACCACACACTGGTTCAATATCTTCATTGAGCTCCACTACAACCCCTTGGTCTTATTCCTGCTCATTCACTGCCAGTTCACATCCCATGAGTGGTTTTTAATGCTAGTCCTACTCAGAATAGAACCAGTGAAGTTAATAAACGTGATTATTTATTTATTTATTTTATTACATTTTTAGACCGCCCTATAGCAATAAGCTCCCAGGGCGGTGCACAGCATAATTAATTAATTAATTTAGGTTTATTAATTTCAAAGAGTAGGGCTTAGCTGAATACAATCTCATGAGTGTATATGTGAAATTTAGATTTTTTGCCTCAATGTGCATCACTTTACACTTGTTTTACATCAGAGCTTGGAAGATTATTTTAAAAAGTAATAAATTACAGTTACATGGCCCAAAAAAGTAGTAATTACCGTTACAATTACAACTGCTCTGAAAATAACTGATTACTTAACTTTTTCTCAAAAGTAATCACTACAGTTACATTTCAGTTACTTTTAAAAAAAAATTCCTACAAGGTGCTAGCCTTGGCTGCTGCACATCCAAGTAGCCTAAAACAACAGTAAAAATAAACACACATACACAGAGGGTAGTAGAATTTTTTTTTTGATGGACCTGTCCAAAGGCACAAACATTCTGTCTGACAAAGGGGTTTAGAATGTTGTCAGACATTGCACCCCATCTCTCTCTCTCTCTCTCTAGCTATTCCATCTTGCAAAGCAGGGCTATTTCATAAAGAGCCAGTTCATGATGGCAGCTCAAATGGAAGTTACTCAAATCATTGGAAATCTCAGGAACATTTTGCCACATACTGCTGTTCTGTTATAGGATATAATTTGCACAAAACACTTGCTGAAAGTGTGTAAAATGAATGGCTCTGTACTCATTTTGTTGCTGCTGCTTTCATTATTAACCTATGCACACAATTATTGGAAAATATCAGTAAAAAAAAATAACTGAGGAGCCATATGACTTCATGGGTGGGTTCAAATGTTTTGTATTCATTTTTCCCCTTCAGACAAGAGGGCTTAAGGGAGAAATCCAAAGTCCTGGCTGGGAGCAGCAGGGGGTGCATTGACCTCCACATCCAAAGCTCTGTCCAGTGAAAGGTGAGGAGCAGTTAGTTTTACCTTTTTTGCTGTTCCAGCTCTAGGTTGGCACAGCAGAGGGGCCCAGATGTTTGGATGAGCCTTCATAGAGTGGATCTCCCTGTATAAATTGAACTTTAGCATACTGGGGGGGGGAACAGAGGGTGCTACTTCTACCCTGACATTTGGTATATGCAGTATGATGTTTCAAATACGGTTGCTGATGCCAGGACAGCAAAGTTCAGCCATGTACCAAAGGTCCCCAAAATGAGGAAGTTTTTCTCTCAACCTTCACCAAAGTATCTGGAGGGCAACAGGGTGGTGAAGGCTGAGCTAGCTGAACAAATCTATTTCTAAGTTTCCCACCCAAATTCTTATGATCAAAATTCTGTGTTTTCATCCTTTGCATTTGCATCTGGCCTTACTTTCTGGAAAACTGCTTTAATAAGACTTTCATCTCAAAATATGCCTTTCTAATGGCACCTTTTCAACTCAGTGAAAGTACATTTTGCTCCCTGGTAGCTATTTTGTTGTTTTATGAGGTGGTCAATATATCTTGAATATTCAGCTTCTGGCAATACTAAACAAGTGTTAAAATGTTTTCAGCACCAGATACACCACAATGAAGAAAATGCACTCCTTGTATTTGTTAGTGCTCAACAATCTGAAAGATCCAGAAAGTATCAGAGGAAAGGAGGGCCCACATAATGCAAAGAACATGCTCCTAGGAGGTGTCATTTCTAAAACTGTTGCTCATTAGCCAAACAGCATAGATAAGATCTTTTCAACCAAGCAGCACTGGAATAACATGAGAGGGCGACTAAAGTCAGCTGTCACAATTTTTTCCTGTAATTAGTGTGTAATAAAACTAATTTCCTTTCACCCTGGATGCTTTTCCCCTCTTGTCCAGCATCACTTTTGTAGAATATGACTATTAATATTGAAGTGATTGCAAACAGAGAGTGCTTTAAGATTGGAGGCCTGACTTTTTAATAGTGTTCTGTGGATAATACCTAGATTGCATAGATCATGGAAGTCCCTTATAAAATTCTTTGGGGTGGGGAGAATCAGATCACAATACATATTAGGACTCAACAGCATTTTTTAAAAAGTCTCCTTTTGTCACTGATTTTGTATTTCACTGAAGATGATTATAATATTAATCAAGCAATTACCAAGAAAATCCAATGGTCACATTTGACTTCAAAAGTGGAGATTTCCCCCAAAATGAGGACATCCAATGAAGCTGAATGTTGCAAGATTTGGGACAGAGAAAAGAAAGTACTTCACACAACACATAGTTAAACTATGGAATTGGCTCCCATAAGAGACATCCAACTTGGATAGCTTTAAAAGAGGACTAGACAAATTCATGGAGGATAAAGCTATCGGTGGCTACTACTAGCCATGATGGCTATGCTCTGCTTCCATAGTCGAAGGTACTATGCTTCTGAATACCAGTTGCTGGAAACTGCAGGAGGGGAGAGTGCTCTTGCACTCAGGTCCCACTTACAGGCTTCCCATGGGCATCTGGTTGACCACTGTGAGAACAGGATGCTGGATTAGATGGGCCACTGGCCTGGTCCAGTAGGTGCTTATGTTCTGGAACGTGTGAAGCTTTACAACTAGAAGGCAGAAATGTTATCAAAATATCAGACTCTGTGCTGGATTGTGTGACAACATGCCCTGTTGCACTGTGGTCAGCACAATGTTAGTGTCTTCCTTTGCCTTGTCTTTCCTCATGACTTCTGGGTGGAAGAAGCAATGATACATCTTTTATCAGTGGCAAGGAGGAGGGTGCACACTCAAAGAGGAGGGCCTTCTGAGAATACTTAGTCCAAAGATCCCCTAAATCCGGAGTTGGCATTGCCAGTGATGGTAGATAGCACTCCATCAATTTCATAATCTTTCTTCTGCATGGGAGACTAGAATTGCTACTGTGGTCCAGAAAATAGCTGCCTTGTGGTGATGTCCACATTATTAGTCCACTGGGTAGACAACCTTCCTAGACTGTATATGTATTTTTGCCTGCACGAGAAGCTTTTAAAAATGGGCTCAGGTTGTGATGGAATAAAATGCAAAAGCACAGAAAACAATTTGTGTGTGTGTATTTGTGTGGTCTACAGTTGTAGATTCTCACAATGTCCATGTTGTAAAATGACCAAAAAATATAGAGAAGTCTTTGTAAAGAAAAAACAAGGAAGGGGAGATTGTGCTGACGGGGAGGTTTTTTTGGTTGAGGGCAAACACACACACACCAGAAACCCACCCCCATGCATTTACTTTCAGTGGAAGCAGGCACATTTAAATCCCTGCTGAGCGGGAGGAAGGGCCCGGCTGAGCTGTCTCAAAAGGCATCTCTCCCTCCTGTTATACATAAATATATCTCACTCGAAATCACTGCTCTCTGCCACCGTGCGTTGCAGAGCAATGGCTTTTGCAGGAGAAGAGAGCACCAGGGCTGTTGCTTTTCTTAATGTGTCCTCATTAAGCTCTGTGTGTGTGTGTGTGTAGAAGGTGGGGGGAGGGAAGGTGGGGGGAGGAGCGGAGCTCAACCTTTTCTGGGTAGCTCAACAATTCTGTGTCTTCCTTTAGTCCCTCAACCCCTTGGTTTTACACAGCTCTTTCTGCAGGCAGTTAGGCAAAATATCTCCTGTCTCATGTAAAGAGAGCCCAGCAGAGCACAGAGCAACTTACAGTGCTGTTTGTTTGCTTGGGCTTTTTGGAGAATTCCCTTCCATTTTCCTCTTGGTGTTTCCTGTACAAGGCTCTGCATCCATCCATCCATTCATACGCACTTACCAAGCCAAGGGAAGGGAAAGGTGAGGGTTGCAGGGAGAGGAAGGGGGGTGGAATGGAAGGAGTCGGGAACAAACAAATACCACTGTAGGTAGGTACAGTAGGGCGATTGAGTGAGTGGGCAGGGCAGGCGGGCAAGAGAGCGGGGGGCAGGGTGATTGAGCAAGTGGGGAGGGCAGGCACTGGGAGAGAGCAGGGGGAGTAACACACACACACACATCATCATCATCACTCGCCTCCACAGCTCTTCACCTCCATTCTGCTGCCTGCTGCCTTCTCTGTCATCTTTGCCCTGGCTTTCTCCTCCACCGTCCATTTTTTCTCTCTCTCTCCACTCCACACCATCTGCCTTTTCACCTCCTCCCTCATGCCTCCTAACACAGAGCACAAGGGAAGAGTGAGGCTGCGCAGAAGCCCAGTGTGAGGCACATGTCTTCTGTCCACCAATCACAGGAGTAGAAGACTTCCGCTTGCTCCCTCCCACTAACGTCCAAATGTAATGCAGGAAACGTTACCATTGCTGCAGAAAGGTAGGGAAATTACTAGTCGTTCTGTTACTAGCAAAATGTAATGAAGTTACCCACTCGTTACTTTAAAAAGTAATGAATTACAAGTAACTCGTTATTTGTAATGAGTTACTTCCAAGCTCTGGTTTACATTCAACTGCATTTTTAGAGCTCTTCACAGACCCTTTTTGTTTTAACCACCTTGAACAATTTGTATCATCAGCAAACTTGGCTACTTCACTTCTCACTCCTAACTCTAATGAGCTCCAATATCACACATTGGGGGACTCCACTTTCTACAAACCTCTATGAGGAGAAATGTCCATTTATTCTTACTCTGTTTCTTTTTTCTTAACCAGTTACCAATCCACAAGAGAACCTTTCCTCTTATTCACAACTGCTAAGTTTACTCAGAAGTCTTTGGTGATATTTAAAGGCGAACTGTTACATGTCTTAACTTGTACTGTTTAATATTTCACAGGGTGGAAAAATACCTGACACTCGGTAGCTATCTTAAAGTGGACTCATACCAGCCAATCTCCCTTTGGTAATATAGATAACAAACTAATTGCATGGCTATATTGCAGCTATATTGGCAGGGCAGCTGGCCACTGTGGCTCCACAGTACACACACTGACCAGGTGAGCTTCCTTGGAGGTAGAACAACGGTCGACCGAATAAGGAGACTATACAATGCTGTGTATCGGGGTAGGAAAACCAAAAATCCTTGGCAGTCTTTTCCCTAGATGCCAGCAAAACATTCAACAAACTTACATGACCATTTTTATTTGCACTTATGAAATATAAACTTAGGTGGTCACTTCATTTCCACAATACAGTGTCTTCATTGTGGAACAAGGGGATGTGTCAGAATAAATGGACAAGATTCCTATTTCAGCATTAGTAGAGACCAGAGCTTGGAAGTAACTCGTTATTTTTAACGAGTTACTTGTAATTAGTTACAATTTTAAATAACGAGTGGGTAATTCCATTACATTTGGCAAGTAACGGAACGACTAGTAATTTCCCTACATTTCAGCTGCAACTTTAACGTTGCCACATTAGGTTAGACATTACTTGGGGGCGGGAACAAGGGGAAGTCAGCTCCTCGCTGTGATTGGTTAACACAAGACATGTGCCTCACACTGATTGGACCTCTGCGCAGACTCTCTCTTCCCTCATGATCTGTGTTAGGAGGCACGAGGGAAGAGGTGAATAGGCAGGGCCTGCTAGTGTCTGAGAGGAAAAAATGGACGCCGGAGGAAAAAGCCAGGGCAAGGACAATGGAGGAGAAGGCAGCAGCAGAATGGCGATGAGCTGTGGAGGTGAGTGACGATGATTTGTGTGTGTGTGTGTGTGTGTGCCCCCCACGGCCCCTTTCGCACCCCCAAGGCATTTTTGCCCCCCTGCCCCCCCGTGGCCCCTTCTGCCCCCCCCACTGCCTCTCCTTGCCTTGCTGCCGCCCCCCCATCAATCACAAGGCACTTCTGAAACTTCGGCCTACTCAGAGCTTGGAAAAGTTACTTTTTTGAACTACAACTCCCATCAGCCCTAGGCAACATGGCCACGGGATTAGGCTGATGGGAGCTGTAGTTCAAAAAAGTAACTTTTCCAAGCTCTGGCCTACTTCTCTTCCTTCCCCCCCCTTTTTGAACTCTTCCCCTTGTACCTATGCATACCTGCGTGCTGTATTTATCCAGACAGAGCACTCCTGCCTTTTAAAATGCCGGCTAGCTTTTTATTGTATATTTATTTGAACTCCATCTTTCTTTTTATTTGTATTTTTGTCCTGTTTAATCACAAGACTGAATTGTATGTGGGACAAAAACTGTCCCAGTAATAATAATAATAATAATAATAATAATAATAATAATAATAATAATAATAATAAATCATCAGGCGTATAATAAATGGCTTAAGGCTGGTTTTTTTGTTCTTGGCAGAGATGAGGTGAGAAGTAGGGTCCTTGCAGCTCCTCCTCTCAGTCCCCCAGCTCTCAAACTCATGTTCTGTGAGAAAGAGAGAGATTCCCAGTCCCAGAGAGAGAGAGACTGTTGACAATCTCTGCTAATATCTATACAAATGTACATAACATGCATCACCTGAACTCACATGATCTAGAGTTACCTTAGATCTTGCAAGATTTGCAAATGAGAAGCAATAGGGTTTTATATTAGTTCTGATTGTCTATTGGGCTATCATAGGTTATATGTTTTTTTCATTTTCTATGGCAAAAACTCCAACTTCAGTGGAATTTATGTGATGTGTTCTAATCATTTGAATTTGGCTAATGAATGCTTTATTCTTTCATCAGAACTTTAGCAGTAGTACTAAAATATTAATAAAAAAGAAAAGGGAAAGAAAAAATACTTTACATACATCATTCAGCTGTATTGCTAATTATAGATATAGATATAAAAGATAAACGGCATTTTGTCAAAAGTATTTTTGTCTACATTTTATACCTCATCCTTGGTTTTCCAAGCTTGGCATGGAATGCTTCTCATACAGAATTAATTTGAAATGCTGCATATTTATTATCATAATCATCATATTCAAAATAAAAAATATATGTACCGCCTTCAAGTTGATTCCAACTTATGGTGACCCTATGAATAGGGTTTTCATGAGGCTGAGAGGCAGTGACTGGCCCAAGGTCACCCAGTGAGCTTCATGGCTATGTGGGGATTTGAACCCTAGTCTCATTTTGTTCTCACAACAACCCTGTGAGATAGTAGGTTAGACTAGCCCAGGCAGGGTTATTCAGTGAGCAAAAATGATGCAAATAGGATCTCCTTTAATTGTGCTATCGACCTGCTTACTTCCACTCTGACTGGGGCATCTTGCAGCATGGGGAAGAGATGGGGGCACATCACAGCTGAAGTTCACCCATATAGGAGCATTATCTCTTGTTTATTACAGAGACGCCTGTTGCAGGTTTTGCTGCTGAGAGCAGCAGTCAGTTAGTGCGGCCACTTGAGTCACAGCTTGTTGAACCTGAGGAGACAAAACTAGAAAGTGAGGTTCAGAAAGGAGGCCCTGTGCATGACGAGGAGGAGGGCATGAAGCAGTGCCAGTTGCCCACAGCCACATCTGCAGAACAGCAAGTACCATGGTTTGGCTTTGAGAAAGCTTGTACATTTGTGAGCCAGAGTGGGAAAAATGTTGTTGTGCCATGCAATTACTGCCTTCCAAGGATCAAAAATCTGAGATCAGCTGTTTCCTCCTCATCCAATGTGAAGAAACATTTTGAGGTAAGCCTTTGTCATGCTGGTCCTCAAAGAGTGTCCATTGTCTATTTATGTTTAAATTGTGAAGTTCCTCTTTCATTTTTTCTTGGATTCATGCTTTGTTCTTCTTCCTCAGAGGGCACACCCTGAGAAGCTGAGAGCAATTGAAGAAGCAATAAAGGCAAGGAGACGTGGCTTTCCTGAACCAATGCATGATACCCCTCCTCCCAAAATGCTGAAGCAGCAGCAGACAACCCTTGAGAGGTGGGGATCTGGCAGGGAGCCTGTCACCCAGAGCAATCTCGACAGGAGAATCATTGATTTCATTGTAGAGGAGACATTACCACTTCAGACTGTGGACAAACCATCATTCATTAATCTGGTTTGCATTGGACTCCCCAAAGATCTCACCATCATATGTGCCAAGACTCTGAGAGACAGAATTGAGAAGAGAGCATGCCACATGAGAGAAACTCTTGCAAACCGAATGGGTGCTGTGGCATATATAGCAACCACTGCAGATTGTTGGACCAATGGCAAGAAGAGTTACTTTGGGGTAACAGCCCAATGGATCAACCCAACTACCCTGAAACGTGAGGTCGGGGCCTTGGCTTGTAAGCGTCTGAAGGGGCGCCATACATACGATGTCCTTTCAAAAGCACTGCATGATGTACATGTGCAGTACAGGATCCACAACAAAGTTATGTGCACTACTACAGACAATGGCTCCAACTTTGTGAAAGCGTTCAGAGTATTCATGGCCTAAGAACCAGTGGAAGCTGCAGGCACCAGTGACGATGATGGTGATAACCAGGAGGAGGAGGAGGCTGAGGTGGAGTTTGTGCCTATCTGTGAGATCCTGGACACAGGACCTGAGGCAGAGGAAGAAGCTGCAGACTCAGGAGAGGATTTTGTTTTACCACCACACCAGAGATGTGCTAGCCACACCCTCAACCTTGTGGCAACACAAGACATAGAGGCCATGCTTTCTGACTCCTCCAAAAGTAGTCTTCTTGGTCCTTTCAAGAAACAGTTTCGTTCCTTGATGGGAAAGTGCAGCAAGTTGTGGTCCAAGCAGAACCAGTCAGCACAGATTGCTGAGTATATCCGTGCGCAATGTGGTGTGTATCTGAAGGTACCGAATAAGACCAGGTGGAATTCCACCTTTGATGCGTTGAAGCAACTACATGAGCTCCTGTCAACTGTGCCACTAAAAATGCATGCCATAATGGACCGCTGCTCCTTGTCCAGGATCACAGCTGCTGAGATTGAAGTGGTACAGGAATACACAGAGATTATGGAGCCACTAGCCCAGTACCTAGGTATCCTGCAACGGGAGAACGGCATGTTCATGGGGTATTTGCTACCAACGCTCTGCAATCTGGACCGCAAGTTAGAAGGACTGGAAAACAAACCTGAGAGGTACACAGACTGTTTTCAGCTGCTGAGAGGTGTGCGCGAAGCCCTAAGAAAGCGGTTTGCAGCTATCTGGGAGGACAAGAGGCTTCTTCTGGCAGCCTGCCTACACCCTCGCTTCAAACTAGATTGGCTGGAATCGTGTCAGGCCACCACCCATACCAACAAGTAAGAACATTAGGGAAGCCCTTTGGGTGGATTACTCCAAGGGAAATGTTGTCTCAAGGGAGGCATCAGAGGGCTTAAGGTGGTAGGCAGGGGCTGGGCCTTTCCTTCCTGGGGCTCCTCATCACAACCTTGGGTTGCTGCAGGTAATCCTTAAGGGTCTGCTGTGCTGCCCCATGAATGTGGTGACTTGGTCACCTTCCTACCTTCCATGTCATCATCCACAGGCTCAGGCTGGACCCTGAACCAGGGGACATGACAAGCATCAGGAAATGAAGAGCAGATGATGGTTTCCTAACATATATGTGTTAACATATCCTCTCTCTTTCTTAGATACACAATGGAAGCCTTGTTGAAAGCTGAAATAAAGATGGGTGTACTTAATGAGGACAGTGATCAGTCTTCAGATAAAGACCAGGAAGGAGATGACTTAGAAGATGACTTCTTTAACTTTCTGCCCCAGGGCAAGAAGTCAGCAGTGGACACTGCTGAGGAGGAACTGGTGAGGTACCTGAGGTCTCCCAGCAGGGAAGTGTCATCACTCCATGGCTTTCCACGTGTGCTGCGGTGTTTTTTGCAGCACAACACAGGCATGCCTTCAAGCGCCGCAGTAGAATGCCTGTTCAGTACTGGTGGCAACGTAATGACTGTAAAAAGACATTCCTTGTCTGACATGCTCTTTGAGCATCTTGTTCTTTTGAGACATAACAGAAACATATTATAAAAGCATTTCAAGTGTAAAATTTGATTTCAAGAGTTGGGGTATCTTCATTGCTTGGGGGGATGTGAGATTCTGTTATGCCATTATGTTAATCTTATGGATAAAATTTTTTATTCTACTACCCCCTGTGTGTGTGTGTTTATTTTTAATATTGTTTTAGCTTCTTAGGTGTGCAGCAGCCAAGGCCAGCACCTTGTAGGAGTTTTTTTAAAAAAGTAACTGAAATGTAACTGTAGTGATTACTTTTGAGAAAAAATAAAGTAATCAGTTACTTTCAGGGCAACTGTAATTGTAACGGTAATTACTACTTTTTGGGCCAAGTAATTGTAACTGTAATTTATTAGTTTTTAAAAGTAATCTTCCAAGCTCTGGTAGAGACACATTTTTCACCCATGCTTTTCGCCTTAGGAATAAAACTCCTGGCTAGAGCACTGAAGTTGGAGAAAACTATATGTAGATTATATGTAAACCAACAGGGGCACCTTATTAATTTCTTTGCAAATGATATAGCTGTGATAACTACCAGAGACCAATTATTAGGCACTTATAACCTCCTGCTTATGGTTGACATTAGCTCAAATCGGAGATGGTTTGCACCATAGGGGTTTTCCCTGGCTTATTGCAATGGCATTCTCATTGCTCAAAGCAAATTCAAGCTATGCACATATTCCTGGGTCATATACAGAGTTCCAGTTTAACTGAGCTTCTTGATAACAACTCCTTGTGCTCAAGGGTATGAAAGCCCAGGGCTGCCTGGCTGAAGCAGGTGAAGTGACCTGCTTCAAGAGATTCCATGTGTGAGGAACAGTAGTGTACTGGCAGATTTAGAAGTCCAGGGTCCATTCATGAGTTGTCAGGATCGGCCTTGAAGGCCAAATTTGGGAGGTGACTGGGGGCATCCACCAGTCAATCTTATGATATCATTATCCAACCCACTTATCAAAACCTCTAGCAGGAGGTTCCCAAGCCACAACATCCTGCTGGCTATCAGGTGCTGGAAATCACTGCACATGGGGTGTTGCTAGCCCTGTGCTCGGTGCTTCCCAAAGCACCAAACATAGAGGTAGCAAAGTGGTTGTTTCTCCCCTCCCCATGGACTGGCGTTTTACAGCCATTGCTGCCTGCAAGAAAGGTCCCTCTCACAGATGATCTGCCAAAAGCAGGTTTCTTCCCTCTGCGTTTTGCGTATCAGCTGAGAAGAGAAGAGAAGAAGAACTTCTCTCTCACACATGATGCCTGTAAAATACATGGAGCACTGCTTGACAAGTGTTTCATTTTCCTTTCATAGACTCACTGCAGCAGAGGGCTAAGAAGAGTGGGTAGAGAGTCAGGTGAGGTAGCATTTCCTCACAAAGAAAAGGGCAAAAGAAGGTTGAGAGGGAGATGGAAGGCTGCCTGTAAATACAAGGAGAATATTGCCAAGCAGCTCTTTTTCCCTCAGTTGTGATTTTTGCAGATTGTCTGTGAGAAAGTGGAGGGGGGTAAGAGAGAGCATCACAGAGAGTGGGGAAAGTCATAAAGAGCGAAAGGGCTAAGAAGAATGAGGCTGCCTGTATGTTACAAGGGGAAGAAACCTGTAGATTAAGTGTGAGAAGTTCTGTCTCATGCACTGATGTCTGTAAAATACCCCCACTCTTCTTAGCCCTTTGTCTCTCTCCCCTCCACCACACTCCCAAATTGTTTCTCCCAGACGATCTGCAAAAAGCACCACCGAGGGAGGAAAAAAATCCTTCACATGTAATGCACCTTGTATTTTACAAGCAGCCTTCTTTCCTTTGTCCCTTCTCTGTGAGAAAACACTGTTTGCCTCACTCTTATCCCATTCTCCCCCCCCCCGTGTACCTGTCTTCACCTACCCTCCGTGTTGATAGCTATGGGTCTGCGTGGGACTGTTTGAAAGACCTTCGTTTTAGTAAGATTCTGATGCAAAAACTCTCTTAAATCAAGCTTGGCTGTCCCTCCTGTTCTCAGTAAACTTCCCTCTCTTAACTCCTGCTGACTCTCTCCCTCCTTGTGTTTCTTTCCTCCGCACAACAATAGATGGTGGAAACCAATTAGCATGCAAGGAGATTCATACTGACTGCTGATTAGCTGTAAGTGGCTCCTGAGCTTGCTGGATTCTCCATCTCTCCTAAGGCAAGAGGAAAGGACATAGCTTTTAAATGCAAGCATACACTCCATATTTGGGAATTGTGTTGGCTTGATTGGTTGTAGAGACAGACAAAGGGACTCCAGCAGGGGGCTGGCTGCAGAAAAAGTAATAGGTCTGTGTCCTGGAGCATCCCCCCAGGAAAACATACCTAGTGAGGAACAGATGAAAGCAGGGACTGATTTCTGAATGATACAGCAAGTTTTTTTTAAAAAAAGTATTGTGGGGGGCTTGAAAGCACATTTCTGCACATGTGCACAATGTCATTTTATGCTCCATTTTATAGAACAACTTTTGACAGAAGTTCTGTTAAATTTATAATGCATCCTAATGCAGTGAGCTAAGCAAATCCATAATCTGAATCAAATAATTACAAACTCTGGTAATATCAGTGCTCAACATTGGGACGAAAACATGATTGAACTACTTAACATTGTAATGGATGTCTAAATGAAAGCTAGAAATATTCAATGATATAAAGTTTTTTTTTAAAAAAAGTGCAGACCATGAATGGAATTATGCTACTCACACACCCTTATACTGAGAAATCACTTAGAATAATTTCAGGCAAATTTATCAATATGAGTTTGGTTGAACTATGTATAGTACTATGTTATGATCCTATTAAGTTATTAATTCAGGAGCTGCAAGAATCACTCAAGCAATAGCCCCTTACAAAAAGCTTTCATATATGCTTTTACAATTTCTACTAAGAATTATCATGTGATAATGATATAAACATACAAGAAATAATTGATGTCAATATATGTACCCAACAGTGCTTTAAAAATAAAAGGTTTGTTGTACACAGCAACATCATGTTTGCTTTTACATATTTAAATACCAAGCACTGTTTGAAGCAATATCTCAAGAAGGGAAAGAATAAAAAGATGTAATTATAATGTTAACACACCGTAAGTATATTCACTAATGAATACATAGTAGTTTTATAGGTTTTCTGCAAATAAGTAGACAGGCATTATCAGCCATATTTGTAGGAGGACAGTTGAAAATATTTAAGCTGCAGAGTAATCTCATTTTAATATTAAACAGAAAATTTCTTTATTATACTGAAATACATTGCTACAAACAAAGTATATTCACTGTTGTTTATTACATCCATATAAATTTAAAATGATTGCATGTCAGTGAGTAAGTAGACAGTTGGAAATACCATTAGATATATCTATTCTGCTGCAGCACATGAATTTCTCCAGTGGCAATTCAGTGTTAAACCTGATTTAAGAGATAGTGTACTTCTAAGTATCCCATTGGAACTGGAGTTAAAGAGACAGGGAGGACAGCTCCAGGTTTCAGAGTAACTACTTTTATCTCCTCCAACAGAAACAGATGGCTGGAGTACACTGACTGAACTTCTTTCTGAATACCTTATCCATTTGCCAGCAGGGTAGAGTGACCGTTCCCAACATGAAGTGCAAGAGGAGAGGAAATGTGACAAATGTCAAAAAAAAAAATTGGAAGCATTTGCAACATGCAGATTAAACAGAAAAGGGTATTTATTGTAACAGCAGAAGCCGGAAAATAATTGCTATAGGAAAAATGTCCATGCATTCATCCAATTTAATTATACTTGATTTTTAGCTACTCATTTTGCAGATGTCCCACTTTTTACAGGTGGGATCAGCTTTAAGGATATTTTTGTGTTGATTTGACTTGATGTTTGCTTAATAGCCACATGTGTTTGCTAGAAATATGTTAGGGCATCTGTCATACAAGAAAACAGGTGGCTAATTCCTTCTTGGACTTAGAATTTTGCTTGAAATACTCTGAAAGTAGTACATTTACTAGCTATGTTTGGCAGCACAAAATAGGTATTTAAGAAGCCAACTTCGGTAATCCTTCATTTTATTTATTCCACCATCCTGAACTCAGAGGGTCCCCCCCTTTTATTATTAACACTGAACTTGTTAAATTAGTTTGTCCCAGGTGTTAAGACTACACTTGTGCTAAAAGAAACACACTGCTGAGACTGCTTCTGGTCACATTTCTTGCTAAAGGATTTATGCCCAGTTAAATCAAGGGGACACTGAGAAAACAAAATGGTCCAGGTGGATGCCTCAGACCTTAAAGTTCTTTGTATGGATTGTGTTTATTTCTTGCGTTTTGGACAGAATTTACAGTGCAGTGCATAACCATGCCTACACCTAGGTAAGTGTGATTAGGGTTTCAGCTTTAGTCTGAAGTGTCTATTCAAGGTGTTTCTGGTGGTCTGGATTATTTCAATACCATGAATTGGTGGTTGCTGTTTATAAGCAGTCCTTGAGAGCCAGTGTGGTGTAGTGGTTAACGTGTTGGACTACAACCTAGGAGACCAGGGTTTGAATCCCCACAGCGCCATGACGCTCACTGGGTGACCTTGGGCCAGTCACTGCTTCTCAGCCTTGGAGGAAGGCAACAGTAAACCCCCTCTGAATACCGCTTACCATGAAAACCCTATTCATAGGGTCGCCATAAGTCGGGATCAATTTCCATTTTGCTACCAGATTAGACTTTGAACAGTCTTAGGCTGCTTTCACACATGGGGCTAATAGCACTAGTTTAACGGATTAAAAAGGTAGCACTTCATTCCAGATTTCAAAAATCCCTTTCACACTGCAGTACCTGTTATACTGGCATTTTGCGCGACAGTCTTTCACACAGGTCTTCACCTACCGGTTTGAGGCCTGTTCTTTCGGTGCGCAGGGGGGGGTTGAAGGAGGGGCGATCGTGATCGCGATCAGCTGAGAGGCTCTGGTTAAGCAGCAGCAGCAGAGGCTGCTTTCCAGGAGCAGCTGGGATTGGCTGGGAGGTGCAGCGGTGGCAGTTGGTAAGGGCGGGAACACACTGCATGCTGGGATGGCTGTCACGTGAGCAGCGGCAGTAGTGCAAAACTCCCGCAATCTTCCAGGTTCCCAGCCTGCTATCAGAATTTTTCAGGTATTATTTATTGCAGAATTTAGCGCTAAACCTCCACTACATTCCACCAGAATTCCAGAGCTACCCGTTATGTCGTGTGAAAGCTCAAATTTTATGCGCATATTAACAGGAAATAAATCGTCAGAATAACAGAATAAAGTGCAGTGTGAAAGCACCCTTAGACTGAATGTTTACTTATTTCTTGAGGGGCTTGAAAGGCAGTGAAGCTTTTTCCTATGCCCCTTAATGGATCCCCCAATCTAATTATAATAACTACTGATTTGAGCTTGAAAATAGGGAAGCAAAAGCTTGAGATGAATGGCATTTCAATGAATCAAGCCTGAAAATGTCCTAAAATAAACGGAATGTTCTTTATGAAGGAATGTTCTTTGAGCAAATATTACTTATCTGAGATGAAAACTGTAGTTATACAACGCCTTGTGGAGTTATATATTCCCTTATCAATGAGTGTCACTTTGCAAACCTGTATGTGTCTACTCAGAAGTAAACCCCATTCAGTTCAATGTAATTTACTATTAGCTAAGTGTGTATAGGATTATAGGATTACAGCTTCATTCTTTTCAGTGACAACTGTAAAACAAAAGGGGAAGAGCCATTGTTCAGTGGTAGAGCATCTGCTTTGCATGCATAAGGTCCCAGGTTTAATCTATGGCTAGGAGAGACTCCGTCTGAAATTCTGGAGAGCCACTGCCAATCATTGTAGATGACACTGAGTTAGATGGGTCGATGGTCTGACTCAGTATAAGGCAGCTTCCTATATTCCCAAAAATAATTGTGTAGTAAGGCACCAAACCCCACTTCTCTTTTCTCATTCCTCTCCTTTTGTCTTTCACTTTTTGTTCTTCAGTCCCTATCTTCCCATCATGACTGAATATGACTAAAAAAGTTACCAAAACAGTTCCAGTTTTTCCTCCCTCTTTACCTTCCCACTTATTACTCTCATATTACTCTCATATTGTATCAAGGGGCTTATGATGAAAGGAGATGCTCCCCATTTTACACCTCCCCTTCCCTGATAACCATGAATAGCAAGTGCTAAGCAACAATCTCTGTAGGATTTGACCTATGGTGGCATCCCACATCTCAGCTCTCCTCACATGCAACATCAAAATTGGGTGGTTTGAGTATGCCTTTGTCTCATGTCACCCTGAAGATTGCTGCTTGCTTTCTTCAGCTTTTGAAGGAGTACCATGCAAGCAACTATGCATGTAAAGAACACTGGGCTTTATATAAGCGCTGAAGTTACTTAGAAACCATATCCATATAAGGTTGGCTAGTTAGAAATTGCTGTTTACTTTCTTTTACTGTAGTTTCTTATTTCCCTCAGTCATCTATTGTTAGTATTTTACTAAATATTGTGTATTAGAAATATGGAATTGATATAGTTTGTTCTCATCCATGTGGTAAGCTACTTGAGGAGTTAAAGGGAGCCTACTAGAAGATCTGCTGTGTATGTGCCTGTTTGCAAGAATACTTAAGATCACCTAATGAGGCCCACCTCATGGTGCTTGTGATGGACAAAATAAGTAGTATGAGGACAAAGTTAATAGTATGAGTACAGTCTTTTCAGTGGCAGCTCCAAATGTTTGGAGCTATCTTCCCACTGAGGTGTGTCTTGCCTGACCAAAATGGTCTTGCTTTACCTATGACTTACCTCTTGCACCAGGCTTTTGGAGGTGTAATTTACTGAGGTCAGTGTATGGAACCCATTGCTATCCTATATTGTCCTGTTATTTTAGTTTATGCTGAGTTTATTTTGTATTGATGTTTTAACTGGTTTTAGAAATATATATTATGTTTTAATATGTTGCATTCTACCCTGTCACCTTATAGTGAACAGCGGTATAGAAATAAATACAACACACCAATTTTCTTTGCTCTGCTGCTCTCCCTTCTTTAGACACATTCTTGCACTACCAACACCACTTCCTTTTATGGCTTCACCATCATTTCTTTCTGTTGACCACATGGCCAAGCTTCATGATTCCTTGTTTCTGCAGCGCCATAGCACTGCCATTAAAGAATGAGGTAACTTATGGTTTTGTAGTTTGTTCTCTGTATCAGTTTGTTCCCAATGAAAGTCACTGCCTGGTTCAGCAGAATGAGCTTCGTTTTATTTTAAATAATGTTCTTAAACATATGTAGGGAAAAGTAAAAGGCATCAGAAATAAATGTGAAAACAATAAGTGATGTGGAATCTTTTCCCACAAAGTTTTTCTCAAAGCATTACTGACTAGAAACAATAACAGCAGGTTCCCTTCCCATCTTCCATTGTGACAAACCTTAGACTTCCTGCATCTGTTGGAAAGTGTATTACTATAGGAAATAGACTAAACTGAATTATGATTGTAAAAACAATTCAAGATTAACCTTTAAGTAATATCTGCAATAACTTTAATATTTTTTGCCAACAGCTTTGTGCAGCTTTGTTCCACAAGGAGTAATATGACACTTATTCTCTTTGAACCAATACTCATAACAAAAATACTAATTTTCTTTAAAACCTAACTATTTTACTGAATGCTAAAACTATCTGCGTCTCTAACCAGAGAAAATCATGTCTGCTCACTGTCTGAACCCATGAAATGTATATGCCGCAGAGATCTTAGCTGGAAGAGGAATTATACTATCTGAGCAGCTTTCAAGTAGTTTCAGATGGGATAGACTGAGATGGAACTGAAGACTCTGCAAATCCTTCTAGTTCTAATAAATTTCTACTGGGTACATGCTTCATTATATGATTGAGTGAAATCGAAATATTTCTAAATTAGTTACAGCTTTGCTCTATGCTTACAAGTGGCATACAAGTTGTTCTGCAAGAGACTAAATTTTTTATCATACTAATTTACATGAACACTGAATGAACAAGAAATGTGTGGCATTGTCTGAAAAATGGAGTTGTGCTTTTAATGTTTCCAGTTAATATTTAATGATGGAAGTTTCAGATGCATGTTGAGATTGCGGATCTTGCTGTGCGGGGGGAAGTTGCAGTAGAAAAAGAAACACAAGTTATTCAAACATTCTTTCATTGCTGCTCACAATATGTGAAGAAGTATATCAAATACCCTACATCTAAATGTTACCCACTAAAGCAGATCTCTGAATTGACTGGTTTCTAGTAGTATATTTTCCTTGTTGTGTCCTCTCTCTATATCTTCACTTTTTCTCTCTAATTATATGCTAGTTGAAATCTAGGTGTCATTGGTCTTGACTTGTGTCTAACACACAGGGAGCCCAAGTGTTGAGGATTGTTGAGACAAAGACATAGTCTTTCACAGAAACATCTACAATAATATCTGATGCATAACACAGTATAGTAAAGTGTACTACTTCCTTACTCTTAGAACTGTGCATCATTTCTTTTTGTGAAAATCCTTTTGTATGTGGTGCTCTGGTGTCCTCTTGAAGACATAAATGAGAAAACATGAAAGGCTTTCCTGACACCTATGCCTCTTCTGGGATCCTTCCAGGCACCTTTCCCAATTTAGCATTATCAGCGGTAGGGAGCAGACAATCTCATCCAAGGGTAGAGATGTGATGAGCAGTAAGTAGAGCCTGTAGTATGTTTCCATGCATGTGTAATGGGTAAGATACCAGCAGAGGCAATCCAGTGCTTCTGCCAGTACATCTCTGTAGCCTCAATTTCACCATTGCCTAGCCCCATCCAGGTAAATTGTAGCAAAGACAATGTCAGGACAGCTGCCACTGGCTTAGTTATATCTAGCATGCCAGAAAATTTAAATCATCCACAAATAATCAGTTTAGCCACAGGAGATTGTGTGTCTAAGGTATAAAATTAGTCTAAGTCTCATCTAGACTGGATTACTATAACTGTGACCTACATAGGGTTGCTTTTGAAGGCCATTCAGAAGCTGGTACAAAGAGCTGCTTCTACATTTCTAATCTGTGCAAGTTCTTTGGAGTGTGTTACTCCATTGCTGTGTTGCTATCAGTCCATTTCTGGGACCAATTCAAAGCATTGCTTATTACCTTAAAATTCATAGATGGCTTAGGACCATGGTGACTAAAAAACAAATTCCCCTATGTGAATCTGCCTCTTGTGCTATGCACGCACATTCCTGCCATGAGCCATGATGGCGGCAGAGGCTTCAGTCCCTTAGGGAAACCTCAGCCGCCATCTTGGTTAAGGGCAGCACTCCGCATGCAACCACACAACAGCCGAGAAACGTAGGTTGCAGCAAGGAAATGGCAGGGGCTCCACAGCTCTTGGTGTGTGATCCGTGGCAGCAATCCTGCTGCAAATTGTGGAAGGGGAGCAGAGGGGCCCCTCAGGGGCCCCTGTAGCCCCAGGAGCCCTCTGCCAGGTCCCCACCTGGCAGCCCTTTGGAGCCGGCCCTGCTTGCATGACAACCATGTTGACACATTGAAACTGTACATGTGTTCCTGCTCCCCCCAACCCCAAATGCCAACCACTTAAATTCATTTGCCTTCTGATATACAAGATTAACTGAATTGCTTTACAAGTTAATTCTGTAAGGCAGTATTTTATGTTCAGTTCTTTTTCACATTTCAGTTCATACATTTTTATAAAGAATGACAGACTATGGCTCATGCAAATATGCAAGACTCCCTAGAGCACTATATGTCCAAAAACCACTGAATCCATTATGTTCATCCACACATGTAATGTTTTCATTTGTGACAAAAACACAGACAACATATTTTGTTTATTTAAACAAATAATACTATGGAATTTTCAATACAAAGCAACTCTATATAGCATTAAATAGTTTCAGAAGACAATAATTGTGGCAGGATAAAAATGAGTGTAGGTCAAAGAGGTGTTCACAATCACAGCAGGTGTGCATTGTAGAAAAACATTTATAGGATTTTCTCTAAGGAATTATATGTAATGACATCTCTGCTACCTTTTCAGCGCCTTTTGAAGACTTTTCTTTTTCAACAAGTCTTTTAAGTTGAGAGCTATCCCAATCTGTGTCTGTCAGAATTTCTTGATATGTTTTTTAATAATAATAATGTTTTTAACCCTTTTAAAAAGTTTTTAAAATGTTTTTACTGCTGTTTTGTTTTAATGTATTTTAAGATTTATTTTTATGATGTTTAAAGTGTTTTTAGTGCCTTGCTTGCCACCCTAGGCTCCTGCTGGGAGGAAGGGCGTGATACAAATTAAATAAATAAATTAATAATAATAATATTTTTGTTATTGTGAAATATTAATGGATATAACTGTGTTGACATTCTGATTTTAATATTAGTCCTATATATGTATCCATTATGTTCTGTTTATCTAAGCATACAAAATTGTTTCTTTTGTACAGACCTTTTAAAAATTAAATTTCAAATAAAAATAAAGCATACAAAATTGTGGAATAAACCATTTTCCACACTATCTGTGAATGTATCTACAGAATAGTAATTCTTAAACAGTAATACCTCACATTAACGTACTCAATGGGACCAGAGTGAGTACGTAAACCGAAAATGTCCTTAAAGTGAAGCACTACCTTTTAAAACTTTTTTTACCTCTCCTTCATGCGGAGCCTCAAAGCCCTGCGCTAAAGCCTCTGCTGCTGTGCTGCCGCGCCTCTCAGCTGATCGCAATCCCACCTCCCAGCTGATTTGCGGTGGCACGATTGTATCTATTTCCACCCCTGCACTCTAAAGCCTCTGCTGCTGTGCTGCTGCGCCTCCCAGCTGATCGCGATCACACCTCCCAGCTGACTTACGGTGGTGCAATCGCGTCTATTTCCACCCCCACACGCTAAAGCCTCTGCTGCTGCGCTGCGTTTCTGGAGAAATACAGGCATATGGAGCATGTACGTTATAGCGAGTCTACGTTAAGTGAAGCGACGTTAAGCAGGGTATGCCTGTATTACAGACAATCATGCTAACTAATAAAACAAACAAATGTAACGTATCTAGCAGCTGGCATACAAGTTTAGTCCTTTTAAATTTATTATTAGAATACCCTTAGTACTTCAGGTCTATATTGGTTCCAGCATTGGATAAATGAGGCCCAACATTTCAGAAGTCTCCAGAGAGTTACTACTTCATTTCCAGAAATTTATAGCTAGTCATGTTATTAAAGAATATTAATTTCTACATTGTTTTCCTACACATTCAAACAGTGGGCAGTTTTTCTCAATTTCTTTCCTAATAATTGATGTGCTAATGCTAATACATGAATAATATTTCTTGCTTTCTTGTCCTTCTACATAATGGAGATATGGCTGTTATTGGAGATAATGGCCAATATTGTTTCATTCCCATCAGATGTGGGAAAATATATCCCTTCTTGTTCCACATCACCAACAACTGTGTGACACATTTACAGTGCAATCCTGTTCAGTCTATTCAGAAGTAAGTTCTATTGAGTTCATTGAGTCTTCCTCTCAGGAAAGTGGGCCAAGGATTCCTGCCCATCAACAGACCATGAGGGCTCTGTCGATGGTGGGCCTTTGCAGCCATGCCAGGAGAAGTCCTGGTGTGAGTTTCAAAGCACCCATGATTGTGGTGTGGCTATGCATGCCATGTCGCACAGGAGGTGGGGCAGGGTGGCTATTTAAGCCCTGCTCTGTCCTCCCTCAGTCTCTTTACAGCCTTGCATGACGACAGAGCAGGTCTCTAGGCCATGTTAGGTGCTTTTGGCCTCAGCTGGTTACCTGCTTTGACAGCAGGCAAGGTGGGAAAGAGAGGCCACATCACTCATGAGAATACCCAAAAGAAGGCTAAGGGGAAGCATGATAGGCAGGGCCTGTCTGACACTGACTGGAATGCTGTTTTGGACCATTTAGCTACACTGGAGTTATCATCTGGCCAGTTTGCTCCAGTGCATTTGGTGCCTGATGTGAAACCAGTGGTGGCTCTGGGAATTTCAGAGGTGGAGGCTGCTGCGGTTCATCCTGGTTATAGTGAGTTGCCCCCTCAGGGTGCTGGGTGGGGTTTTCCTGGGTGGCCCGGGATGGATTTCTGGGTGATGCCATGGGGCACGGCTCAGGGGTGGCCTTACCCAGGGTATTCTGGAGCACAGTATGGGCAAGATGTTCCTGCCTTTTCTCAGCATCTGGTGAGTGAGGCCTGTAAGCAAGTTTGGAATCCGGGAGGACTCTGGTGGCTGCGTCAGCTGTGGTGACAGCCCAGGATCCTTTGTACAGGCTGGGGAGACTTCTGCTCCTCTTGGGGCTCATTTGCTTTTGGCAACAAGACAGCAGATTTGGAAGGGAGAATTCACTGATGTTTTCTCTTTATTATACCAGGAGCCTGAACAGAGGGAAAAGGATAAGCAGGATGAGAGGAATAATGAAAAGTTCAAAAAGAAAAAGTTGATAGGGCCTTGGGTAATTGGATGGAAGGATTTTTTTATTTATATGGGGTTGGTACTTCAGCGTCAACCTTTGAGGGCAGCAGCTTTAGTGGAGTACTTGGATATCATCTTTAGGGCCCACACTGAATTTATGGGTTCAGCATGGTTGGCCTATGATGAATCCTTTGGAATGAGGACAGTGGTTGATCTGAGTCTAAAATGGGACAGGAAGGACCCTGAGTTGTGGCTGCAGTTCATGACTGCAGTTTGATCTGTGCAGGGTGACCGAGTGGACAGTAGAACCTGCTGGGTAAATCTAATACATTGGTGCCTTCCCGTGGGTCCACAGGGCAGGGGGTACAACCCCGCCTCCACTGTTGGGAGTTCAGTGCTAAGGGTTTCTGTAACAGGACCCCATGTAAATTTAGACATAAGTGTTCCATCTGTGCTGGCTTCCATCCCTTTACCAGCAGCTCTGGAGCTAGGGGGTTTAAGGGTTTTCAGAAGGGGAAAAAGCCCAGATCTGGAGAGCAGCCTTCAGATAAGGGGTCCCACCCCAATTAATTTTCTGTGACTTTTGTCAGTATCCTAAGTGGGCCGATGCTGTTTATTTGGGGGAAGGTTTTTGTTATGTTTTCAGGATTCCACTTGTGGGACAGCACGGGCCCTTCATGTCTGGAAATCTGAAGTCAGTAGTTGGAATGGAACTAGGGGTGCAGGAGAAAATAGATAAGGAGGTAGCTGAAGATAGGGTACTGGGTCCATTTGACTACCCTCCTATACCCGCTTTAAAGGTATTGATCCTAAGAATATCAATTCTTGATAATTGATGGGCGATTCTGGGCAATATCAACTCATCCATCATCTGTCTTATCCTAAGGGGCAGTCAGTGAATGATGCTATTCCCGAGCATTTGTGTTCAGTACATTATGCTTCCTTTGACAGCACAGTTGATAAGTTTTTCTCCCTCTCTCTTAATACTAGAACTCATGGACATTCAAAAAAGCTGAATGTTGGAAGATTCAGGACAGGCAAAAGGAAGTACTTCTTTACTCAGTGCATAGTTAAACTATGGAATTTGCTCCCACCAGATGCAGTAATGGCCACCAGCTTGGATGGCTTTAAAAGAAGATTAGACAAATTCATGGAGGACAGGGCTATCAATGGCTACTAGCCATGATGGCTGTGCTCTGCCACCCTAGGCAGAGGCAGCATGCTTCTGAAAACCAGTTGCCAGAAGCCTCAGGAGGGGAGAGTGTTCTTGCACTCAGGTCCTGCATGCGGGCTTCCCCCAGGCACCTGGTTGGCCACTGTGAGAACAGGATGCTGGACTAGATGGGCCACTGGCCTGATCCAGCAGGCTGTTCTTATGTTCTTATGTATCAAAGGTCTGGGATGATAAGTTATTTGCATTCATCATCATTTTTATTTTGTTGTTGTTAGTTATATATTAAATAATTTAATAAAATTCATGCATGAACAACTTGATTGTGTTGCTGAATTGACATGATGTCTTGAGTGTACTAGTAGCCTTCCAACCCCACGCAGAGACTACATTTCTGTCCTTTTGACCTATATATTACTAGATTAGGGAAAAAATTAACTTCAAAACAGAATGGATTAAATAAATCTTAATAATAGTTAATTATAATACTCTATTTTACAGGCTGTGTTGAACTTTAGAATGCTAAGGTTGCTTTCTCAAGTTATAGTGTCTAATGGATTCCTAGTATAGTTATTTTTAAATTACCATAGAATCCTATCTAAGTGATAACCGTAAACTACACACAGTCTTTATTTAACTTAATGTCAAGTATTTTATGCCACAAATCAAATGTATATCTTGTAATCTGTAGAAATGCCTAAAGCATAGTAGGCATGGATTTTTCATCTAAAAGTATTGTTTTTTCTGTACAGAAATATTTTAAGTTTTTGTTAATTTTGTTAAAATAGCATTTGAGAATTACAGTTGGCAGATTTTTATAGATAATTAATACAAAGCAATCTATTTCCAAGACACCTAGAAGGACATAGGACAACACACTGTTTCTTGAGATTTTATAACAGAAAGGATCAGATGGCATGTTAGGAATTACAATCCTTCAAACGGAACAACTATTCTTTCATAAATTGTTTTCCAAATCTTATTGTTTGGAAATCAGAAAGGAGTCTTCCCAAAACTGTCTTAAAATGACAAAAACTAATATAAAAATTCACACATTCGACCTTTATACTAAGTAATAAACAAAAATGTATCTGATCCAGGTAGTTGACCTTAATTGGTTAGGTGGAAATCTTGGAGATTAACTCATTTGACTATGTGACCTCCTTCTAAGTGTAGGAAAAGTGTTTGTGGGGGGAAGCTTTTACTAAGCTTATTTTAAATTTAAACCAACTGAATATCTAATATCCCTATATTTCACTACTGGTGATTGTCTAGTGATTTTTGAAGGGGACAGATATTCTTTTACCATACCTACAATCTGCTGTTCACTCAATAGCATCTGTAGATAGCACAATGATTATTTGACTATTTTCCAGATATGATGAGCTGGGTGACCAGACTGTGTGGAGAGAAGCATCAATGCTCAGCCAAGTTAAACATCTAATCCTACATATCCTTTCTTTGAATGTGTTCCCTGATTTAAATATGATTTGCGACTATCCCTTTTGGATTAAAGTACCTGTATCTCTCTATCCATCTATCTCCAATATTCAGTTAAACTATTAAAAGTGAATGTCTTAAATTTCCCCCCCAATCTCTTTCTCTTGACCACCACCTTTTCTGCCACAAATGGTGCTTTCTGAAATTGTTCCTACTAAATTCTAGCTTTCCTAATTGGGCACCTTTGATATAATATTGGGTGAAAATGTATCCTTCTGACTTCTGATTTAAAAGTAGCTTTACAATGCAATTGCAATTTTAATTCAGAATCAACCCTGTGTCAAGTCACAGTCAGTCTGTAGATTTGGGGAATAGATTTGGTTGGGGCTTTGTGAATTGATTCAGTATTCTAGGAAAAGGCAGACAAGGAACAGCATAATGGCTCTGTGCTCATTTGTTATATAACAGGGTGAACTAGACATGTGCATTCTGAAGTGAACAGATGTGTGGATGGTTAATTCTGTTGCCCTGACCAAGCGATTAAGGGAATTAAACCTGGCCCATTCCATTATGCTGAGTATCCTTACACCCACTCCAGTTTGAGACAACACACTGCTTAAAGTGAAGAGTTATTGAAAAGTAGAACACAAAACAAACATTATCAGTCACAGAGGTAACACTCAACCTCTTTGCCTAAACACAGTCATTTACGAATACAGGATTCCCCTGATGTGACAAATTGAATTAAACCATTACAAAAAAGAATAGTATGAGACAACCATTTGAATTTTGCTTTGTGATTTGGTTCCATGAAAATTGCATCTATTAAAAAGGAACAAGCATACATTTCCTTTACAGTATTGGAGTGTTGACTAATTTTATTTAAACTGTTCACTCTTTCTCAAGCTTTCTCCCTGGTTATTCATTTAGGATATCTTTAAATTTTGTTTGTCTCTTTTGTCAAAGGGAGAAAACGGCACATTTGGGAATGTATGGAAATGGTCTTAAAAATGAAAACCCAGCTTTGCCAATAAAATACTGCTGAGAAAAATAAGATATGAATCAGAACACAGTAGCCTGGTTATGCTAGTCAAGTTTTCCTCTGTTCATGAAATCAGTATTGCTAGTAATCCTCCTCCTCATTTCAGAATAACTATAATCTCATAACTAAACTTGCCATTGTTAGGCTGTGAATGAAGCACTTCCTAAAAACTTTTTGTTGTGATGAAACTGATATTCATTCCATATTACATTACATTACAGTTTTTGCTACTTTCAGCACATAGATTATATGTTACAACCATGATCTTTCAGGGAAGGAAGATGCTTTTTAAAATGTTTGCACTAATATTTTGTTGGGTTTAAAAACTGTGCAGAACTCGACAGATTGACTTCTGTGGCTTAACTAGGAACATCAAAAGTTGGGTGGCAGGCCACAAGGAAGATGTTATGCCCATGACAGCAGTTTAAACACAAGGATTTATTCCTATAGCCATTCATTAGTGAGTAGGGTAGCCTTTTCCAACCAGTGTGCCTCCTGATGTTGTTGGACCACAACTCCCATCAGCTTCAGCCAGCATTGCCAATGGTCAGGAAAGATGGGAACTGTGGTCCAACAACATCTGGAGGCACACTGGTTGGGAAAGGCTGGAGTAGGGGGAAGAAGAGAAATCTCTTTCCCTTTAGTGTTATGCTAACCTACAGCGAAACCATATTGGGAGATTAAACATTAGGTGTAATCCAGTTAGTGTCCCTGCACTCGCAGAAGGCCTTTAGATGTAGCAAAAGAGTCTTCTAATTTCACCTTCCACCCTGTTCTGGACGCCCCGCACATATCTGTGGAACTAATTTTCAGGGAGTGCTGAATCCACAAAAACAGGCTTACAACCCTTTCCATTAGCAGATGCTGCCACAGGATTAAAAAGTCCTTCTGTAAGTGTAAGGGCCCCAAATGTAATCCACTTTTTATGAAGTAGGAATTTTGTGTCCAGGTTTGTCAGCAGGAACAAAAACGCAATCTCATTCACCCTTAAAACAAAAGTTTGTAAAAACACAAAGGGCTAGTTATGCTTGTGTCCACATCTACTTCTGCTTTAAAGGGTTGCATGAAACCTCATATGATCTTGAAGGGAAAATACATATCCCTGATGCACAATTAACAACTAAGGATCAAATCCTATACCATGGGTTCTCAACAAGGGGGGAATTCCCCCCGGGGGTGAATTTTAGGGTTCCAGGGGGGGAATTGGGACCACTATTCAGCAAAGTGTGATGTCCTGTAGATTATGTACAATCTGTAAAATTGTAGTTTGTTTTTAATTTAATCTGTGACATTCAATAAAGTTTATTGAATGTCACAGATTAAAATCGATTCTTGAACATGCAGCATTATTTTCATTTGCAAAATTAAATTATTATTTAAAGATCAGAAAGTGCTCCAAGAAATTCTGTTATAATATAAACTAAGAAATTTTTCTCTCACAAGAAACAGCACCGTCACTAGCGAAACGTCAACACACTATGAGAGACTATCTTGGGAAGGGGGGAATTATATTCTGAACAATGGTGAAAGGGGGGAATGGAGCAAAAAAGGTTGAGAACCACTGTTCTAGGTGGTCTGGTTCCCGAGATATACACCAAAATGTCAGCCGCCCCCCGCGACTGTTTAATCTGTTTATTAATGGAACTGTATAGCAGCTCTTAGCAGAGCTTGGAAAATTTACTTTTTTAAACTACAACTCCCATCAGCCCCAGCCAGCATGGCCACTGGATTGGGCTGATGGGAGTTGTAGTTCAAAAAAAATAACTTTCCCAAGCTGGGGCTCTAACCCCGCCCTTTCAGGATTGTAGCCAATAAGGGAAGCCAGGGTTGTGCTTTGTTGACCCAGGCAGTGCTTGGGCTTCATTGCAATGTCAGAAAATTGTGGTTTTCAGATCTTCAGTTTAAGTAATAAGTAATAATATGGCTTAAAGTTTTTTTTCTCTTGTGTGCCCCAGGCTGACCCTGGGCTGTTGGAGAGGGCAGTGCTTTGAAAACCTTGGCAATATGAAAATATTTAATCCAATACTTGCTTTTAATGCTAATCCCATGTACCTAGAGTAAACCCCATTGAATTCATTAGGACTTACTTTTGAGTAGACATGGTTAGGATTGTGCTGTAAATTAATGGGACTTCTGAGTAAACATAACAAAGAATTGTGTTTGTGTTGTTAATCTTTCCCTCTCTCTCCAATCCAATTTTTAAAGCAATTAGGCAGGGTTTATCTAGGTATCACATTTTTTATTATGTAGGAAAGTAATACTGATCTTTTAAAAAAAATGTTCTGCAATGACCAACTGGTTTGACAATAAACTATTATATGGGGTGTATTTTTACAAGGGTGTGTGTGTGTATGGAGTCTTTCTAACAATCCTGTGAGGTAGGGTTGGTGATTGGAAATCAAGGCAGCTCACAATAAGAAATAAATCCCTTTAAACACCAATAACCATAAAACAAGTATAAACAGTTGCAAAACATCTTAAAGTGGCATGATTCTGAATTTTGGGTTGGGTGAATGAAGTTTATTTATTTATTTTGCCAGGGTGGCAAACAAACGCACTAAAACACTTTAAAAATCATAAAAACAGACTTTAAAATATATTAAAACAAAACTTATTTAAAATCATTTTTAAAAGCTGTGACTCCAAAAATTATTTATGTATTTTATTTACAACAGTTATATACTGCTTTATTGTAAAAAAATCTCAAAGCGGTTTATAGAAAGAATTAAAACAATAAAATTATTGGCAAAAACAAAGACATTTATTGAAAAACATTCAAATTAATAAAACCAACGACTTCCGGGAAGGGTGACTTAGCCTGTGCCTGCTTTTGGGACGGGCTCCCGCCGCAAAAGAAGCTTATTCAGATATAAATCAGTCAAAACTTTTTTTTTTTGACTGATGAAACTTCTCCCGGGCAGGGAGAAACGAAGAGATTAACCTCAAAGCCTATTTTTGTTGGGAGGACTAGATTTCATTGATTTATGAGACGAAGTCCAGCCGACAAAGAAGGACGGATTTTCAACAAGCTCTATCTGATAAAGCGACACGTTCATCTTTTCTTTAGAGAGAGAACGGACTAACAGGCAAGCACCCTTCTTTCTATATTTTTTTATTTGACTTAAACTGTTGCAGTAAAAGGAGATTTGCCAGATTGATCGGCTTTGGACATCTTTTCGGTGAGCTATAACTCTTCTCTGCTATGCACTAATTAACAGCTTATCTCTGTTTTTGTTGCAAAAAGCTGTCCTGGATTTGCATTCTAAAGATATACACAGAAGAGAGATTTCTATTCCTGATTTCTATTCTGAAGAATATTATATTGTCTGAGACTACTCTCTTTTTGGTTTATTTTATTTTGACGAATCTGTTTCCTGACGACGCCATTAATTGTTTCGATCCTGGGAACTACATTTTGTTTTCCTAAGCATAGTGAGATAAGGCTGGCTGCTCTGTTTATACTGTGATGTCATCAAGTTTGGAGTATTAACCCAATTGTTGCTGAAATAAGAAGTGGTTCTCTTATATTTTTCTTTTAAAATGGCAATCAAGAAAGTGGCTGAGAATCGGGAAGTAACTAGGTTTCAGAAAATAATGGATGAGATTGAGATAACGAAACGAACCCTGCGACAGGGTTGTAAGGAGCTGAAAATTGAATTGTGCAAAATGATCCAGGAGTTTAAAGAAATAGGGGTCCCTGTGAGAGAGGAGACCCTGGAGCCTGGAACAAACGTGGAACAGGAAAAAGATTTGGAATTTATGGATTTTAGAAATAAAATCTACTGTTTGGAATTCAATGCTATCTCTGAAGAAATTAATGAAGATATTAGAGATAAAGTTATCAATGGCATGGACAATCTTCTGGACTGGAATGATGTGATGGAGCCTAATATAGAGAAAACCTATGGAATTAACTGCAGCCATGTGACAAGGGAAAAACTTTCAAGAGATGAGCCAGTACATTTTGTAAAAAAGAACAGAGATATGATTTTACTGCAGTATTCCAGCAACCTATTCAGAATGGATGGCAAGAAAATATTTGGGATAGAGGGAATTCCCATTAGACTCTTACTATATGACTATGGTTATGACAGCAAGATTATTACGGAATACTGATAATGAAAGATTGGACACTGAAATTACTGGAGTTAACAAGACTATTGAAGATGGAAGATGGAAGATGGAACTAATAGGGATAATAGAATAATGGCTATTGAAATTATTGAACCTAACAGATTCTGATGAGATGGATTAATCGAAATGTTTATTTTGACTATGGTTATGACAATAAGATTATTATAATTATTAATGAGATGGATTAATCGACATGCTTATCTGGAGAAAAATTGATAGATATATTTCTTAAAGAATTGAAACCTCTCTTTGACTTTTTGTGGAAAGAATAAAGTAATGTTTATGAGATTTGATGATTAAGTAAGATAACTACTGGAGGAAAGTGATTTTATAATATGATTTAAGAGACAGGATTGTTATACATTGTAGACCTATAACTGATTTGATCTGTGACAAATGGGAAGTTAATATTTCTATGGTTATGACAGCAAGATTATTACGGAATACTGATAATGGAAGATTGGACACTGAAATTACTGGACTTAACAAGACTATTGAAGATGGAAGATGGAAGATGGAACTAATAGGGATAATAGAATAATGGCTATTGAAATTATTGAACCTAACAGATTCTGATGAGATGGATTAATCGAAATGTTTATTTTGACTATGGTTATGACAATAAGATTATTATAATTATTAATGAGATGGATTAATCGACATGCTTTTCTGGAGAAAAATTGATAGATATATTTCTTAAAGAATTGAAACCTCTCTTTGACTTTTTGTGGAAAGAATAAAGTAATGTTTATGAGATTTGATGATTAAGTAAGATAACTACTGGAGGAAAGTGATTTTATAATATGATTTAAGAGACAGGATTGTTATACATTGTAGACCTATAACTGATTTGATCTGTGACAAATGGGAAGTCAATATTTTACTTTTTTTTTTTTTTTTGTCTAACTATTTTTGATTTTGTTTTTTGTTTTTGAATGTTTTATGGTTTTGTTTTGTATGTTTTATGAAAATCTGAATAAAAATTATTGTATAAAAAAAAAAAACAAATTAATAAAACCAACAATGAGTTAAAAACAGATTTAAAAACACAATAACTTTTACATGCGTGGATAGGCTTGCCTAAAGAAAAATGATTTTAGCAGGTGCTGAAAAGGAGCATTTGCCTAATGTCAATAGGCAAGGAGTTCCAAAGCGTAGGTGTTGCCACTTGGTCATTGTTGTTATGTGCCTTCAAGTCAATTTTGACTTATGGCAACCCTATGAATCAGTGACCTCCAATAGCATCTGCCATGAACCACCCTGTTCAGATCTTGTAAGTTCAGGTCTGTGGCTTCCTTTATGGAATCAAACCATCTCTTTTTTTGGTCTTCCTCTTCTACTCTCTTCTGTTTTTCTGTATTATCTTTTCTAATGAATCATGTCTTCTCATTATGTGTCCAAAGTATGGTATGTGTCCAAAGTCAGAGGAAGGCAATGGTAAACCACCTCTGAATACCTCTTACCACGAAAACCCTATGAACAGAGTATCCAAAATGCTGCCACTTTACAGGACTAATTTCTTACAAGAGCAGAACAAGTACTATGTGGCACCCATAACATGGAAAGCACAGCTTGAACTTGGCCTGGTAGCAAATCAGCAACCAATGCAGATTTCAGAGCAGAGGTATTATGTGCTGATAGGATCTCACTAATGTCAGCAATCATGCCCCAGCATTCTGCATTAACTGACTGGCTGCCACGCCAGGATTTTTTTAGTTTTGGTTTTCGGTTATGAATCCTGACTGGTTGTGGGATGCTAAGTTGTCTGCCTTACTCATAAGAATCTTGTTGTGGTTGGTATGGTACTGCATTTAGGAAAGCATCACTGTCTTTTGTTTTTCATTTTCTGTTTGCATTTCCTTTACAGTACCTTTAACCTCACTCCCTTACATCCATAGAAGCATCCATAGAAGCAACAGCAGTGGTTGCATGTGCTCAGCTCAACCCCCTAAAACCCATTGATGATGCACCTTGTTGGTTGCATGGCAGTTTGTTTCTTGCCCAATAGTGGTAAAAGAGAATTCACATATTTGAAAGTGTGGCTGCAGTTGTTGTTCCCAAGCTGCTGCCTGTTTTCTCTGTCAATTATTACGCACTGGAATTGGGTTGGCTGTCAAAGTGAGTGTATAGCAGCCCACAGGGTAGACAGAAAGGGTAAGAATCTTCTTACTCTCACTCATTTCTCAGACCTCTTTCTGAAGTGAAGGGTCAAATCTGTAAAGAAGTTTGGAGCAGTCACATTAAAAGATAAGGGCAGGGCATTCCAGGCAGGGGGTTGCCAACCCTGCTTGGATATGGATCTCTTTGCAAAGGATCCCCAGTCAAGCTTTACCAACTGCACAATCCAAACTGCTCAGAAGTAAGTCCTGTTGAGTTGTATGGGGCTTAGTCCCTTAGTGCGTGAGTTTAGAATTGCAGCCGTCAGGGTCATCCATCTTTATTCCCGAATGCTCCCATCTAACATCTCCAAAGCACTAGGTTCCTTTCTTCCTACAGTGGCCTTCCGGTGACTGGCCTGGCCTGAAGGCACTTAAACCCTTCTTGCCAAAAGCAAGTAAGCTAGATTAAATGTTCCCTAAAGGCGTTGAACTGTGACCTGGCAGACCAGGGTTCGAATCCTCACACAGCCATGAAGCTCACTGGGTGACCTTGGGCCAGTCACTGCCTCTCAGACTCAGAGGAAGGCAATAGTAAACCACCTCTGAATACCGTTTACCATGAAGACCCTATTCGGGATCAACCTGAAGGCAGTCCATTTCCATTTTGCATCCATGCTCCCTAAGCTTGTGAGAAGGAATGACCTTGTCACTTCAGATGGACCTGGGAACACCCTATTTTAGGTAAGATTTCTATTTTAATTTCCAATCAGAGAATTTTTTTTTTAATGGTATGCTCCGAGCAACTGTGGTTGATAATGTATCATGCATAATTAGGGCCCGCCCCGTGATGTCACTAGGGCCTGCCCCGTGACATCACTAGGGCCCACCCCGTGATGTCGCTAGTGCCCACCCCGTGACGTCACTAGGGCCCGCCCCCATTTTCTCCGGTGTTTGGATGGTTCCGACCTGGAAACCCTAATGGTGAATCTGAGGGTGAGGAATGACTGTTCCCTGCTGACTGGACAGGGTGTTTTTAACTTCCCTGTCAACCTTTTTACAAGCCCTATCCAAACACTCGAGTTACCTGTTCCCTGTCAAATATGCCTGGGAGATGATTACACCAAATGATAACCACTCCAAGCCACTGCTGCCTAAAGACCCCAAAGTCAATACAACCCTGTAAAAATAAGTGTCATAACATGAAAGGTAAACCCAAGGGCCCCTTTTGGTACTTCATCCTAAACCAAGAAGCGGCTCCCTGTCTAGATAAAAGAGAAAGTACCCGTGCGATGGCCTCAGATAGCCACAAACTCCCAGTCTGTACAGCACAATTCGTCACAGGAGATGTTGCCAAAGTAATTAAGGAACTGTGACCCTCTGGTCAGGCTTGGAATTACAAAGCAGAATGTGTACACTCCCCTTGTCAAAGCTTACAATCCCAGACTCCAGGGCCTTACCTGTATATCCCATTTAGAATAATCAACTCCCCAAAACTGAACCCACCCACCCACAAAGTTGTGAATGCAACTGCATGGGACAAGCAGCACTCAAAATCAGAATGGCATGAAAAAGGCCATTGGGCTTCAAGGGCCAGAAGCATATCTGGCAATAAAGGGCACTGTGTGTAAGAGAAGGCAGGAGTCTCCCAACCTTTAAGCATTTTGCTAACCCTGAAATCCCTTATCCTATCCACAACACCTTGCAGTTTGGCCCAAAACGCCAAGGTGGGCAATTTACCTTGTATGATGTGAACAATTACTCTTCTCTGCCTAAGGGCCATGCAGGACATGAGCAGCTCCACTGGAACTGGTCACACTTAAAAAAATCCTAACCTGTTCTGGAATAACTTGCTTGAGTGCTGGCAGCAGGTTACAACATTATAGCTCTGTCTGCCTTGCCTCAGTCTTCCAAAATCCCATAGCTCTACTGGCATGGCATAATCTCTGGTTCCTTCCAGACCTTAGGTACCAGCTCCCGAAAACATGCCATCTTGTTCCATGGCAATACATTGGCAATGCCACTGTTGAGTCCTGGAGTGTGGCAAGCAAGCAAGATCAAATAGAAATAGAGACAACAGAGCACAAAGGCTGTAACCAAAGATACAAGTGTAGGGTTCTTAGATGTAAGAGAATTAGTCACTCTCTTACACCAAAAAACTGATAACTGAATTAGCCATACCAGGAGTTCACAGCCAAACTGCCACTACACTAAGGGAAAACTCCAAAAAAGCTAAATCCCTAGATAAACCCCCATCGGCCTAGTACTGAGGCCAAATAGCAGAACACCATCTGTCCTAGAAAATAATCCCCAAACCAATTGATTCCCCTGCATCAGAATGAATCTGGAACTCCGCTTCCAACAGCAGATCCTGTTGCCAGAAATAAAACACCATTATACTTTTCAAAAAAATTGGACCAGATAGCCAAGTCCAGCCTCACAGTGCCTGGAAACTTAGATTCTATTGTGAGACTGATTTGAAACTCTTTATTGTATCACAGAGTCTCTGCAAGATGGCTCTATTAGGAGCAATAATTTGACAGGCAAATTTAAGATGGCCAACCAATTCCAGCAGGTTCCTAAAGGTTAACTCCTACACCTGCAGAAATGATCCTAAGCCTGAGCTTAGCCAACTTGCCAGCAGGCAGGACTAGTGAAGGGAATCCAGAAAGGTGATAGCTGGGGAGGGCCCTTCTGTCTTTTCCTCTGTTAGTAGCACTCTTAACATCCAGATTAGTATATTCATCTTGTCTTGCCTCTTCATTTCCCGGCTATGGACTGCAATTGTTGGCAAAAATGAAAATATGGCTTATTGGTTAGAAAAGTGTGCTGAATATACTTTGTCACTGAAGCCAGTCATAGTTACTATAAACACATCTTACAAACATTATGTTATGTTCTCATGAACTTAATTTCAAGTAAGCATTGTCCACTATATCTAATTTAGTAATGTTTTCACCTGGTATCAGATAATCTTTGCACTTTGGCAGTAATTATTTACACTTGAAAGTAGATCTGCTATCTCCTTAAATTGGTAACCTGTGATAAAAATGAGGGGGAAAATCTGTTGAAAATATTATTCCTTCAATATTGGTTTTTTCTGAAGGAGGTTTAACTAATCATAACCTGGCAATTGTTGTCAGGATGTATATTTGTACCAGAATATATTTATAGAGTCAAAAGGAACCAATGAGACTTCTCAAAGCATAACTGTAACTGACATGCCTGATGCTTAGTAAGGTTGACATAGCAGTCAGACAGAAGGATCCCAGAAAACCATTTCAGGGCTTATTTATTGAATAGGCTGCTGATGTGTTTCAAGAGTAACCTAGCAGGATCACAGTCTCTGCAAGTCTTACATTCTCATTAAGGAGTGAGTAGGTGGGTTTTGGAGTACATAAAAGCACTCTGATCCTGGTAGGGGTAACCTTTCTTGTCCTCATTAGGATGAGTGATGACAGCAGTGAGAAATGAAGTATTTTCAGTTTTCTTCTTCCTTAGTAGAGTAACAACAACTACAGGAAAACAGAATCACACTGTTTCTGCTCTTTCCTTTTATCAGCCAGGAAAATGTTGAGTTGCTTGAAAGCTCACTCCACATATTAATTTTTGATCACATTTCCATATGTATTATGCTGCATTTTGTCATTTTCTTAATTGTGGTTTCCCTCTCATATTGTTATGTATGTGCAAGGATACGCAGCCGATGTGAGGGTTGGGCTAGAATTTCACCAATACTAACACTCCACTAAAGTCAGTTAGGAAGATTTAGAGAGCAAAAGTAAGAGCAGCAAAATTTATCACCACAGGCTGAAATTGTTCCAGTTTATCTGCCTAACCACACTTTTTCATGAAACATGAATTAGGATTCCCTATAGCCCTCCCACATTATTCCACTTTGGGGAAGGGACTTTTTGGAGCAGCTTTTCAGGGGGCACAAGAAGCTGTAGGGAACGCTAAAATTACCTTCCATTCTATTTTGCCGGTTGGAGCATCTCATGAGCAGAGCTCTACTCATAAGAAACCTGGATCCAAAAGGTTTGTTTTAAAGAGCTATGGATAGGGGGAAATGTAGCTATGTGAAGGTGCACATTTATATTTTGTACTAAGATAATGTAGATTTAAACATATTTCTCATCCTAGTTCTTTCTTTGTACCTAACATAGAAGTACAATGTACTATAGCATAATATGCTGCTTTAATTAACCTTTGAGTAGGGCACCTTCCTCAAAACACATTCTAGGCACCATAGTTAAAAGTTGTATACAATGAAAAGATTCAGAGGAGATCTGTAAGGATTATAATGGCTCACAAAGACAGATCATAGTCTGCGAAAGCATACACACACACGTCAAATATTTTAAATTTGTTAGAATGAAGCAGAGGATCAGTTTGTTCTGTACACTATGGGCAGGACAAGTTGTACATCAAAGGAACAGTAGATTAATGTCGCACAAATTCTTAAGTATAAGAACAGTTCAGCAATGAAATAAACTGACTATAGAAGTTTCTGGAATTTCTTTCTTTGGAGATGTTGAAGGAGAGGTTAGAGAGTCATTTGACAAGAATATTTTCAATATAGAATATCTTTTGGAGAAGACATCTTGGGTCACATTCAGGTCTATGATTCTGTTATGATAAATTAAATGTTATGGAAAGAAAGAAAATTATTCTAAGATGATATTCTGTTTTATATGTTGAGATTAAAATACTGGATACATTCTCTGACTGTTTCCTGTAATGATTCTGTGAGATATAAAAACAAACTCATAACCCAAACCTATCCAATGTACTTGATAAAGCTTCACATAAAGGTGGTGGGAATGGATGTGGCTGCTTATTGAATTGGACCTTGTTCCCTTCTAGGTCAGTTTGTGCAGACATGTATCTTCCAACGTGGTCAATTCACATTTAAAACCAACCTAAGCTGCTAAGCAGCGGTACAGATATTTGATTTTATTTAGGTAGAAAATATTTTGTCTATTTCTTTTATTTTATAGTAGTTTGTTTGAAATAACCAGGTGTAAGTTGTTAAAATATAAAGAACTTTCTGTACAAAATACGTTTCTCATTGACTTTCTGATGGACCTGACCTGTTCAGTTCAAGAAGGTACTATCTGTGTGGTTCAGAGCACATAGGGTTCATAGTCACATTGAAGATTTTCTTTTTTGTTCTTCAAAGCCTGCTTCAGTGGATGTCAAGAAATATTTCCAGAAACTGTAAAACTAATTTTGCTTAGGTGTACTTTTAGTGGCCAAAGTTTGACTGTTTGGTTTTATTATTTAAGTTTACTGAATGTAATGGATGCATTGCTGAATACTTCAAATGTCAGAAAAATTCTTGATCATTCTGCTTTCTTAGGATGTTTTGTGAGTATTTTGGTAGAGGGTTGTTTTACTTTTCCTCCTCACCCCCATTTTATTTTTGAATATTGCAGTTATGCAAGTTAACAGAGAAAGTAGCATGCTTACAAGGAAAATAATTTTGACAGTCCTAGGAATAGTTCATTCTCAAATTAAATTCTTATTAACGTGTAGAGACTAATAATTTCTGTGTGAATGGTTCATGCTGCCTCCATAATGGCAAGAAAGAGCTATCACTAAGGTATTTAGAAAATTAAGGCCACAGTCCTAAATCCGCTAACATGGGAATAAGCCCCACTGAATTCAGTGGGAATTTATTTTGAATGGACATGCATAGGAATGCACTGCAGATGTGACAAGTAAGAAGAAGAGAAGCCGCAGAGGTTAAAAACAGCTTCTCAAACTTCAGCAGGACTTATATGTAGTTGCCACACACACTGCCTTATGAGGTAGTTAAGGGTGTAAGACCTGCACAAGACCTATACTAACTTAGTGCTGGAGAGCTGTAGCTAAAACATTACATAAGAACATAAGACTAGCCTGCTGGATTAGGCCAATGGCCCATCTAGTCCAGAATCCTGTTCTCAGAGTGGCCAATCAGTTGCCCATGGGAAACCTGCAAACAGGACCTATGTGCAAAAAGAACTCTCCCCTCCTGAAGTTTCCAGCAGCTAATATTTGGAAGCATACTGTCTCTGCCTATGAAAACAGTGTTATGAGTGTACATTTGAACCCCCTAATGTGTGTATACACAGCAGAGGCCCCAAACTGCACCCTGAGAGCATAGCAGGATCTTTTGCTGGAAATAAAATCCATGTATCACCAACGGCGTCACTAGCAGGAGTGCAGGGGGGTGCGGACCTCCGGCGCGCACGCACGCGCTCCAGGCTGGCGGTGGAAGGCCTGTCGCGGCTTCACCGCCAGCGAGCGGGTGCCTCCTTTCTGTCTCACCTGCCTGCCTCTGAGGAGGAGCTGGCTGCACCGACCCGGAGCGCTTCTCGGCTCCTTTGCTGGGCAACAGCATGGGGCGGGGACGGCTCTGGGTGTCACCCCCCTCAGGGTGTCACCTGGGTGCGGTCTGCACCCTCCACACCCCAGTGGTGACGCCCCTGTGTATCACTCCACACACGACCCAAGAAAGCACACAAAAAGATAAAATAATGGTTAGTTTATTAAAAGAGAGAGCCAGTGTGACATTGTCGTTAGAGTGTTGGACTACAACCTGGGAGACCAGGGTTCGAATCCCCACACAGCCATGAAGCTCACTGGGTGATCTTGGGACAGTCACTGCCTCTCAGCCTCAGAGGAAGGCAATGATAAACCACCTCTGAATATCACTTACCATGAAAACCCTATTCATAGGGTCGCCATGAGTCAGAATCAATTTGAAGGCAGTTCATTTCCATTTTTTATTAAAAGAGACAGGAAAAATATGGCATTTCAGTTACAGTAAAAATGCAAGCAACTTCTAACTTAACATAATCATTCATTCTTTAGCTCTAAAGAGCACAAGAGAAACTTTATGAAAGAAACCAATACGTTTCCGGGCCAGATTCAAACTGTTGGTTCTTACCTATAAAGCCCTTAACGGCATCGGACCGCAATACCTGGTGGAACGCCTCTCCCGCTATGTACCTACCCGTTCGCTACGCTCGACGTCGAAGGCCCTTCTCCGGGTTCCAACTCATAGGGAGGCCTGGAGAGCAATAACTAGATCTAGGGCCTTCTCAGTGGTGGCCCCCGAATTATGGAACGCCCTCCCTGACGAGATACGCCTGGCGCCTTCTTTGTTATCTTTTCGGCGCCAGGTAAAGACCTGCCTCTTTGCCCAGGCATTTTAATCTTAATTTTAATTTTAATTGTAATCTTATTTTAATCCTTGTCTTCACCTTGCTTTTGAAATGTTTTTATAGTTGTATTGTACCCTCATTCACCTGTATTTTAATGTGGTTTTATTCTGTTGTACACCGCCCTGAGAGCTTGTCGCTAAAGGGCGGTCTAAAAGTACAATAAATAAATAAATAAATTTATCTTTAATCACTTCCAAGATTGCACAGATTCATACCAGAGGAAAAAAGAAAGCAAAAGAGATATGCATAGATATACCTTGTATTGAAGTGATATAGCAAGTCTCAGAGTCAGGAATAGGACATGTGTATCTATCAAGTGCCAAACTCCACCTTTATTGTAAGCTGCAGCTAGACACAATACATCTCACACTTCTTTGGTCCACTTGTCCTGCGTAGCGATGTGAAGTTCATAGAGAGTGTTGTGCAGAATGTGAAAACAGTTGGAGCTCTGAGAGGTGCCATTTGACCCCCCAAAATCTTAAATGTGTTTTGAACTTGCATTGAGTTACATGTAAAATAGGACTGGATGTACAGGTGAATGATGTTGTACAGGAATGGATTTCCTTTGTCCTGTTTGTCTACTTGTACAAAGTTAAAACTCTACCTGCAATCTCTAGAGTAAATGTATAGGTGTAAATTGCTGTGCCGAAAAGGTAATGTCTTATCTTATGTAAGTTTCATTGACCTGATCTCTGTATTTGGCAAGGACTATTGTTTAGTTAAAGGGATTATTCCTGGGCAAACCTGGAATTTGGAGCCTTCCTCTTTATTTGAGTGAGTTCTGACTATCCTGAATCTGGAGTCAATGAGGGGGCTAGTATCACACAGGTCACCAAACTAGATTCTTATTCTCTGATCCACTGAGATGAATCCGAGAATACAACTCCAAAATATGTGTACGCCTTTATAGCAGAGCAGATCCATCATGGATAGTAGCCACTGACAGCCTTTTCCACCATGAATTTGTCTAATCCTCTTTTAAATCCATCCAAGTTGGTGGCCCTCACTGCCTCTTGTGGGAGCGAATTCCATAGTTTAACAATGTACTTCCTTTTGTCTGTCCTGAATCTTCCAACATTCAGCTTCATTGGATGTCCATGAGTTCTAGTGTTATACGAGAGGGAGAAAAGCTTTTCTCTGTCCACTTTCTCCATGACATGCATAACCATGTCACCTCTGACTCACCTTTTCTCCAAACTAAAAAGCCTCAAACACTGCAACCTTTCCTAATATGGGAGTCACTCCATCCTCTTGGAAATTTTGGTTGCCCTTGTCTGAACCTTTTCCAACTCTACAATATCCTTTTTTGAGATGAGGCAACCAGAACTGCACACAGTATTCCAAATGTAGCCACACCATAGATTTATATAACATTATTATAATATCGGCAGTTTTATTTTCAATACCTTTTCCAAATAATCCTAGCATGGAATTTGCCTTTTTCAGAGCTGCCACAAACTGGGTCGACATCTTCATTGAGCTATCCACTACAACCACAAGGTCTCATTCCTGGTCAGTCACTGCCATTTCAGACCCCATGAGTGTATATGTGAAACTAAGATCTTTTTGCTCCATTATGCATAAATTTACACTTGTTTACATTGAATTGCATTTTCCATTTTACCTCCCATTCATTTAGTTTGGAGAGGTCCTTTTGGAGCTCTTTGCAAACCCTTTTTAACAACCCTGAACAATTTAGTATGATCAGCAAACTTGGCCACCTCAATGCTCACCCCTAACTCTAGGTCAGTGGTTCCCAAACTTTATGAGCAGGGGACCCCCTTTATAAGCTGGAAAAAAAATGTGACCCCCTCCCCCCAGGGAGGCAGGCTGGCTGCCAGGAAGGAAGGGGGAAAGCAGCCTTTCTTTGCAGCCTTGCTTCTTTTTGCTTCACAAAAAGCCCTCTCCTCTCATTCTAAGCAAGGGCGTTGCCAGTAGTGGCAGTGCAAGGAGACGGGAATCAGTGATAGTAATCCCCTCTTCTTCCTGGTAGCTCCACCCTCAGCCTCCTTTGGCATCTGCCATGTATTTTATAGGCAGATGCCTGCCCTTAGTGCTCCTGAAAGACGCTCTGGAGCTTCAGCAAAAGGCCTCCCCTCTCGTTTGGAGCAAGGGGGAGGTGTCATCAGCAGTGGCAGCGGAAAGCAGACAGTGTAGAGGGAGTGAAGACTTTTTTTAAAAAATTAATAAATAATTCATTTCTTTACTGTTCACGGCCCCCTCTGGATTACTTCGCGGCCCCCCTGGGGGTCCCGGCCCCCAGGTTGGGAACCACTGCTCCAGATCATTTATGAACAAGCACAGATTCCAAAAAAGCACAGGTTCCAAAACTGATCCTTGGGGAACTCCACTTTCTACAGCCCTCCATTGGGACAACTGCCCATTTATTCCTACTTCTGCTTTCTGTCTCCTAGCCAATTCCTGATCTACAAGAGGACATCTCCTATTCCATGACTGCTAAGCTTACTCAAGAGTCTTTGGTTGGAAGCTTTTTGAAAGTCAAAGCATGCTATGTCAACCGGATCACCTCTTATCTATATGCTTGTTGACACTCTCAGATTCCAATATGTCGATGAGACATGACTTACTTTTGCAGAAGTCATGCTGGTTCTACTTCAGCAAAGTTCGCTCTTCTATATGATTGATTATTTTATCTTTAACAATACTTTCTACCAGTTTTTCCAGGACTGACATTAAGCTAACAGGCCTGTAATTTCTGGGATCTCCTGGGATCCCTTTTTAAAGATTGGTGTTACATTGGCCACTTCCCAGTCCTCAGGTATGGAAGCAGATCTGAGGGACAAGTTACATATTTTTGTTAGAAGATCAGCATTCTCATGTTTGAGAACTCTTGGGGTGGATACCATCTGGACCCAGCGATTGTCGTGTTTATTTTGTCAATTAAGCCTAGAACTTCATCTCTCATCACCACTATTTGCCTCTGTTCTACAAACTCCCTTCCTGCAAATGTTAGTTCAGGCACAGGGATCTGCCCTATATCCTTCCCTGGGGAGACAGATGCAAAGAATTAATTAAGCTTCTCTGCAATCTCCTTTGTGCTTTAGCACACCTTTGACTCCCTTGTCATCCAACGGTCCAACCACCTCCCTAGAAGGTCTCCTGCTTTGAATGTATTTAAATATTTTTATTGGTTTTTATGTTTTTAAGCAATGTGCTCCTCAAATTCTTTTTTAGCATCCCTTATTGTCTTCTTGCATGTCTTCTTTGCATTGCCACAGTTTGTGTTCCTTTGTATTCTTCTCATTTGAACGAGACTTCCATTTCTTGGAGGAAGCCTTCTTGCCTCTAATAGCTTCTTTGACTCTGCTTGTTAACCACACTGGCATCCTCTTGGCCCTGGTGGTACCTTTCATGATTGCAGTACACACTCCAGTTGAGCTTCTAATATTGTGTTTTTATTAAACAATTCTGAAGCATTTTGGAATGATTTGCCTCTGGACTTTGCCTTTAAACTTTCTTTTTACCAATCCCCTCATTTGGGGTAAGTTTCTTCTGTTGAACTCAAATGTGACAGTGTTGAATTTTCTTAGCCACTGGACATTTATGTGTATGTTTAATTTAATAGCACTATGGTCACTGCTTCCAATCAATCAGACAACACTTACATCTCAACTCCCACTTCATTGTCTTACAACCTGTAGTTCTCCTCAACTAGTTATTCATAGGTTTCCAGCTCAGAGCCACTCAGGTGGCTCTGGGTGCTGTGAGACATCTGGTAGGTCAAGATTGGATGACCAGCTATTTACTGAAAATGTAAATTATAACATGAGCAGACTACAATATTAAAATGCCAATAAGTACCAGCCATCCATTTTAATGTGCATTCATTTACAAAACTGCTTTTATGATTTCTTTAAAATGCAGAAAAATGTTAAGAACAATGAGGATTTTTGAGACAATTTCTCTGAATATCTGAGGATGGAAAACTCATGGATATAGAGGAGCTGGTTTAGCACATCCCTAAATGCAAAAGATTTTCCACGTCATCAATATGTAAGAATCGACTTACAGTTATGTAATATATTTCCAAAACAGTGAATGTCAGAGCAATACAACCCCACCTTGCACGAGGCTAGGGGTGGGTGCATTATGAGTTGGGGTGATGGATACTTCTCACCAACCACAGAGCAATGGTACCATCAGCCCACAAACACAGAACTCCCTTCTACCCATCAAATGTGTGGGTATATGCAGCAAGATCACCACTGGCAGTAGCCAGTGGAAAGTCCCAAAACGGGGCTCTTTGGGGAGAAGAGGTAGAACTAAGCCAACCCCTCTGCCATCATGTAAAACCTGTGCCCAATTTAGGCCTGATTGCTGCGTCTGTTCCAGACTGGCACAGTGATCTGCCTGCCTCCACCGTCTGCCCTGAGACCATGTATGAAGTCCTGCCACCATGTGGAAGCCTGTCAGATAGGGGAAGGGGGGCAATTTAGGATTGCTGTTAGGTCTCTCTTGCTCGAAAGCCTGAGATAATATTTTAATCCATGAATTCAGATGCATGCACAAATGTATCCTACCTGCCCTCAGCACTTAACATTTATTTAAGCAATTTCTACCTTGTCCTTCAACAGATTCCTGTCCAACACTTGCTGGAATGGGATGTTTAAGTATCCAACAGCTTACAAAAAAGTACAATTACAGAAAGACAAGCCACAACAAAAACATTTAAACCACCTTTATTTTGTTTTTGAATATTATCTTAATTATAATAGGAAGATTAGATTTTACTTGTACTTTATGCCTTTTTTATTTTAATTTCTTTGTAGTGCCTTTTCAAAGTGCTTGGGATCAAGAATTAGTCTGCAACTACATTCATCTGAAAATGACTTATTGAAGACACTTTATATCAATAAAAATATGTAACAATGGGATTCCTCATAAGTATGTATTTAGAGTTTCATATCAGAAAATAATGGAAGAGAACATAAAAGGTCAAATAAATGAAGACTAAGGAGTATCTGAATGTATAGGTCAACTCAAATTCAAAAGGTACTCCAATTCAAGTGCTCCACTGAGTGTATAACACAAATATTTCTATAAATGTGTTTGTCATTTTTATCACAAGGATTCAAATAATATATGCTCCACTGGTGGACAGTAAACAATTCATTTAAAAGACTAGAGACATGATTTAATGGAAAAGTCTAGCATATGGACTATATCATTTATTAATATGCACAAAGGCTTATATTTATAAATCTTATCCATCAAAAGATGGTTGCAAATGCTCTTTATAACTCTAAAATGACACAGCACTCTCATCTTCCTCTAGTATAGCAGTTATGAACCATACGTATCTTGTATATATTTTGTTCTCATTTAATGCATAACTGAGAAGTTTGATGCTAATTTCACTAGTTCTGAAAGATCCAAACTATCATTATAATATGGCCTCCTGAACAGAACAAATAACAACAAATCTTGTCTATGCTTTGTTATCATGTTATCAGATGCTATAGAGCCCAGTACTGTTGCACACAATTTTCACCAGTATCTTATTTTCAATGACAATTAGCTATTTTCTTATTACATCTATATACCCATCTCCTAAAACTGAATTTCCTTCAGTCAAAGATGTTGCTATTTATTTGTCTTTCAGTAGAAAAAAACACATGTTAAGACAGTGCTCACTATTCTATTATACACAATGAACATGAATATCTGACAATATAGTTATAGTACAGGAGGAGAGAAAAGAAATATTTATTTAAAAGTATTTTTTTAACCTCCTTCAGGATGCACACCTTAACGTGGTGAGGGGGGGTTGAGAGTGTTGAAGAAGCTGACAGACCAAGAGGCTAGACTCCTAGCAGGGGCACCCAAGGCAGAATGGTCAAAGAGGAGACACCAGACTAAGATGCATCCAGACTCAGAGGAAGGCAATGGTAAACCACCTCTGAATATCTCTTACCACTAAAACCCTGTGAACAGAGTATCCAAAATGCAACACGAGGTAGTGGTGGAAGATGAGACCCCCAGGTCAGATGGCACTCAGTAAGCTACTGGGGAAGAACAACGGACAAATACAAGTAGTGCCTGGAGGCTGATGCGCACAGATGCGAAAGGAGAGTCCAGAGTTGTATGATGTATACAATATGAATATGGAATGTGAGAAGCATGAACCAGGGAAAGTTAGAAATTGTCAAGCAAGAAATCAACATTACAATACTTGGCGTGAGTGAATTAAAATGGATAAGAATGGAACATTTTCAATCAGGCAGCTACAAAATATTTTATGCAGGAAATGAGAAATTAAGAAGAAATGGGGTTGCTTTAATAGTGAGAAGTGATGTAGCATAAGCAATTAGGACCTAAAATGCAAGGTCTGAGTGAGTGATATCAATGAGATTAAATGGAAAACCTATTAACATAATCATCATCCAAGTCTATGCTCCAATGGCAAACACAGAAGAAGAGGAATTAGAGAGATTTTATGCAGTACTAAAGGAAGAAATTGATCACACACCAAAACAAGATGTTGTGATAATCATGGGGGACTGGAATGCAAAAGTAGGGAACAGAGAACTAGGAATTGTGGGGAATATGGTGCTTAGGAGATAGAAATGAAGCAGAAGACTTATTGAATTCTGTGAAGCCAATAATTTGTTTCTTGCAAACACATTTTTTGAGCAACCAAAAAGACGACTGTACATGTGGACATCACCAAATGGTCAATATAGGAATCAAACTGATTATATAATTGGTAGCAGAAGATGGAGAAGTTCCATACTTTCTGAGAAAACAAGACCAGGAGCAGACTGCGGTACAGATCATGAACTGGTAATATCGAAAATCAGAGTAAAGCTAAAGAACAATAAAGCAATCATAATGCCAAAATACAATTTAAATTCACTAATAGGCAAAAAACCTTACAGTTTAAGAATGTACCTATAGCCAATATTTCTATCAAACTTTAAAAAGCAAGGAAATTGGGTAGCTATAGTGAATGCACCAGGGGAGCAGGAGACCTGACCTCCTCTCTGAGATATTGTACTGCCCTACAAATTGGTCAAAATGCAAACATAATTGGGTGGTCTTTCACAGTCCAATCCACTTCCTGCGTAGCTTGGAAGAATTTGATAACATGTGCCTCTGAGCATATGGGGAGTGGTGGCAACACCTGCCATCTCCAAAAATGGAGAATTATATTTGTGTATGTTTGTTGGTGTTCTTCTTACTTTGCTTCTTTCCTGTGTTACTAATGTTTCTATTGCTTTTTTCTCTGCTTTTTAATCCAGGTGGTAAGAAATAGGATCCTGTGCAAGTCTGCTGAGAATGGATTGATAATTCGCATGCTTATTGAGTTTGGTGGGATTTACTCCCCTGCAATCATACTTAGGACAGGTGAAACTGACCACAGGGGGATAGGGAGGGGAGAAGGAGGAAGGGCATGATTTTTAATGAATTTCAACCGATTATGAGAACTCTGAGAGAAAAAAGTCCAAAAGGGCTCTGGGTTTCCCCCCTCTCTTTTTAGACTTTGAACTCTCTGTTCTCTCTGACTGTTTTGTGTATTGCCATGAAAATGTGGAGGGTTGTTAAGCAAGCATTTCTGAGTTCAGGACTATAAGTTTTGTAAGGTTTTGTTTTGAAATGAGCTTATGGGAAGCATCAGAATGGCATGTGGAGTACTTTCAATTTAACATTACGGAATGTGAAATATCCACACCGGCTACAGTATACAGCCACTCTTGTGGCTGTACAATAATATCACAGAAGAATATAAAGATCAAATAAGGAACAGATCTGAGGCTTTAAACTTAGTTGATAGCGCACCAAAAGAACTATTGATTGAAGTCAGACATTCTCAGGAAAGAATGCAAAAAGTCTAGTTAAAAAGAGAGAAAGTCTTCAATGGATGACTGATGAAACTCTTAAAATGGTCAAAGAAAGAAGGAAAGCAAAAGCAAAAGTAGAAACACAGTCAGAAGTTCCCTAAATGCAGTAATACAGCGACTAGTACACAGGGGAAAGAGAACTATTAAAATAGTTATAGTACAGAAATAGAAGAAAACATAAAAAAGGTAGAACAAGAGCCCTATTCCAAAGAGAAATTAAAGGGAAATTTAAACTTTAACTCTTAAATTTAAGAGTCGGGATATTGAATGATCAACAGGGGAACATACTGATTGACGGAGATGAAAAAAAAGGAGATGGAAGCAATATGCTGAAGAACTATATAAATGAGATGCAAGGATGACATTCATTAATGGAGGAACTGTATGATGAATGAATGTTTATTTCAGTCCATGACCAGCAAGGAACTGTATGATGAAGAACCAAAAATTTTAGAATGTGAGGTGAAAGCTGCTCTTAAAATACTTGGAAGAAACAGATCACCAGGAATAGATGGCATACCAATAGAGTTGGTACAGGTTACTGAGACTGAATCTGTCCAAATTCTGACAACACATTTGTCAACAGATATGGAAAACTAAACAATGGCCATACAGACTGGAAGTGTTCAATATATATCCCAATTCCAAAGAAAGGCGATCCCAAGGAATGCAGTAATTATTGAACTAGTATGTTATGTTATGTTATGTTAATGTTATGTTAATGTTTATTTATACCCCGCCTTTCGGCCAAAAGGCCCTCAAGGCAGCTTACAGAACTATTGCCTTAGTATCCCATGCAAGTAAAGTAATGCTCAAGATTCTACAACAAAGGCTCTTACCATATATAGAGAGAGAGATGCCAGACGTCCAAGCTGGATTTAGAAAAGGATCTATATCGCAAGCATACATTGGATAATGGAGCAGACGAAGGCATTTCAGAAGAAATTCACCTTGTGTTTTATAGATTACAGCAAAGCCTTTGATTGTGTAGATCATGAAAAACTATGGAATGCTTTAAAATAAATGGAGATGCCACAGCATCTGATTGTCCTGATGAGCAACCTATACTCTAGACAAGAGGCTACTGTAAGGACAGAATATGGAGAAACTGATTGGTTCCCCATCGGAAAGGGTGTGAGACGGGGTGAATTATATCACCCTATTTATTTAATCTATAAGCAGAACATATCATACGGAAAGCAGGATTGGACCAAGATGAAGGAGGTATGAAAATGGAAATATGCTGACGATACCACACTACTAGCAGAAACCAGTAATGATTTGAAATGAATGCTAATGAAAGTTAAAGAGGAAAGCACAAAAGCAGGACTACAGCTGAACGTCAAGAAGACTAAAATAATGACAACAAAAGATTTATGTAACTTTAAAGTTGACAATGAGGACATTGAACTTGTCAAGGATTATCAATACCTCGGCACAGTCATTAACCAAAATGGAGACAACAGTCAAGAAATTAGAAGAAGGCTAGGACCGGGGAAGGCAGCTATGAGAGAACTAGAAAAGGTCCTCAAATGCAAAAATGTATCACTGAACACTGAAGTCAGGATCATTCAGACCATGGTCTCTGTGTATGGATATGAAAGTTGGACAGTGAAAAAAGTGTATAAGTGAAAAATCAACTTATTTGTGGTATTGGAGGAGAGCTTTTCAGATACCACGGACGGCGAAAAAGACAACTAATTGGGTATTAGAACAAATTAAACCAGAACTATTAGAAGTTGAGGTTATCATATGTTGGACATTTCATTACGTTCAGTGGAATGTAGAATGCTTTCCACATGCTGGCATACTTATTTACTGGTCAATATCTCTTTTTACTTTAACTAGACTGAAGTATTAATGTGTATTTTTGTGAGCGGGTTTCCATTTTTCTAAAGATACAAAATAAAGACCTCTGCCAATGTTCTTACAAATCTACCACTACACAGAATCCTTTCTTCTGAGTAAATGAACATTATATTGTACAGTAAAAAAACACCATCAGCTCCCAATAAAATAAGTCAATTAGGAAATATTATTTGTATTATTCAAATTATTTGTATTCAGAAAGATTATTACTTTTTGAAATAAAAACATTTTGCTGTTATGTTGGAAGGAAATTAGTTTATTACCTAAATAATCTCTCTGAGAAAAGCATTGTCCCAGATTAAAAAGGCATGAAGCAAAGCCAGAACTGCAGATCTAAGGGTACAGGTAAGGACTTATTGATTCCTAAAATACCCAAGATGTAGGCCATTTGGGCTTTGAAAGGTAACTTTGTAGTATATCATTGTAGTCCACCACATTCAATTTCTGATATGATTACTGTTGTTCTGCTGGTGCAGACAGTTATCCCAAGCCTTCCCTAAGTCTGATTCCATCTAAGTTATTTCCTTCAGGAAAAAAGATAGCACATCCAGTTGTCAATTAAACTCATGCACATGCTAGGCAGTGAAGCTGAATATATATAATAATACACATCAAGGCATGCTTCTGCACATGTGTAACTTGCAAAATCAGAAACTGTGACTAAACTGAATATACATTTGAATGTGTATTGAATGCACATTCAAATGTGGATGTTATCTAACTGCACTGTATTGTTTTCAGTGGCTGAATGCTAGAATGTACTTTTCCATAGTCACATATAAACACCATATTTATGACAAGAGCTGGATAAAAACATATATGGTAATTTTCTTTTTAGGGGAATCATTGTGTAAATGTTATTTTAAAAAAATGTAGTAGAAAATCTGAAGTCAAAGACTGAAAGACCAAACATTATTAGTTCTGTGAAGGGCAGAGACAGCCATACAGAATGAAAGAATTATTTGCATCAGTACTGCCAATCTCAGCCGTAGAAAACTGAATGTTAGAGTTACACAGACACTCTGGCACCTGCACCAATAGGTCAGGCAGACACATGCCTTCATTCAAAGCTGCAACCTATGAACAAGGCAAATTCAAAACACCACAGAAAAGATTTTGCATGGCAACTTGTCATGAAATTTAGAAAATGGTTGTTTGACATCCAAAACAGAAAAACCAGTATGCCAGCCATACGTGATTGATTTCAATGTCTAACATAAGCATGATGTGAACAGAGACGTGGCAAATGTAGTCTAAATGTAATACTTAGACCAAACTTCACATTTGCAACAAAATGTTGGTCTGCCATTCCAAATGCCTCTGACTGGTGTTACATTCCAAAGATGAGTAAAATTCCATGCCTTGAAGGAAAACATCCCAAAACATTGGAGCTACAATCCTATAATTGGAATTGCTTTTTAAGATGTTTTTAAAGCTTTTAAAAATGATGTTTTTAAAGATGTTTTGTTTTAATATTAAAGTGTTTTGTTTTAATATATTTTAAAGTCTGTTTTATGATATTTTAGAGTACTCTTAGTGTTTTTGATTGCCGCCCTGGACTCCTACTGGGAGGAAGAGTGGGAAACAAACAAATAAACAAACTTACCTCTGACTAAGCCTCATTGAACTGGGACTTCCTGCTGATTAGTCATGTATACAATTGTATTGAAAGGAACATTAAGTACTTAAAAATCTGCTCTCTAACTGCCCTTTAGTGACTATCAGATTAAACTATAGTAACTGGTCATTCATGCTAAGGTAGAAAGCAGCTTATAATAATTAGGATAGAAGAATCTAAACTACTGTGACTGGCCAACATTTATTTATCTATTTATTTATTGCATTAGTATACCGCCCCATAGCCGAAGCTTTCTGGGCGGTTTACAACAATTAAAAACATGAAAAACAAATATACAAATTTAAAAACACTTTTTAAAAAGCAATTTAAAAACACATGGTAAAATGCCTGGGAGAAGAGGAAAGTCTTGACTTGGCGCCGAAAAGATAACAGGGTTGGCACCAGGAGCACCTCATCAACGAGATCATACCATAATTTGGGGGCCACCACTGAGAAGGCCCTCTCCCTTGTTTCCAGACTCCCAGCTTCCCTCGCAATAGGCAACCGGAGGAGGGCCTTTGATGTTGGGCGTAGTGTACGGGTGGGTTTGTGCTGGGAGAGGCGTTCCATCAGGTATTGTGGTCCTAGGCCGTGTAAGGCTTTATAGGTGAAAACCAGCACCTTGAATCGGGCCAGAATCAGTTTTATATGTTTGAACTGTCTGGTCCCTGTTACCAATCTGGCCGCTGCATTTTGCACAAGCTGCAGTTTCCAAACCGTCTTCAAAGGCAGCCCCACATAGAGTGCATTGCAGTAATCTAATGTGGAGGTTACCAGAGAAACCAGGTTATCCCTGTCCAGATAGGAGCATAGCTGGGCCACCAACCGAAGTTGGTAGAAGGCACTCTGTGCCACCGAGGCTACCTGAGCCTCATGTGACAGAGATGGTTCTAGGAGAACCTCCAAGCTATGAACCTGATCCTTCAGGGGGAGTGCAACCCCATCCAGGACAGGTTGGACATCCACCATCCGGTCAGAAGAACCACCCACTACCAGCATCTCAGTCTTGTCTGGATTGAGCCTCAGTTTATTAGCCCTCATCCAGTCCATTGTCGCAGCCAGGCACTGTTTCAGCACATTGACAGCCTCACCTGAAGAAGATGAAAAGGAGAAATAGAGCTGCGTGTATGTATGTATGTATTTATTTATTTATATACCGCCCCATAGCCGAAGCTTTCTGGGTGGTTTACAATAACTAAAAACATTAAAAACAAATATACAAATTTAAAAACAAATCTTTTAAAAACAATTTAAAATACAATTTAAAACAATTTAAAACGTATACACGTTACAAGGGCAAATGAGGCAAGATCAAATGTACCTTCCCTGCGTGGGGCTGCATAGACTACAGATGCTCACCCATAGACTAACTGAGGAAGTTAAGTTCTATCTTTCCAGACATTATCACTGAGCAGTAGTTCAGGTCTTCTCATACACCCACTTTCTCCTGCAACCTCAGCTTTCCTTCCCATGTTAGTTGAAGCTCTTTACAGATCTGCCAAAGAAGTCACTGAAGTGGCCCCAGCACAGACCTTGCTTAATTCTGACCCTGTTTAATGTGCCAAAGAGGAAAAAGAATGAGAAGGCTGCAGGAACAGTCCCAAATGTAACAGCGGGAAGAGCTGAGGCATTCAGACATTGAAGGAAGGAGGAATATCTCAGGCCCATCCACAGGAGGAAGAAATCTTTTGTACAAAGCAAATCCTACATTTGTCCCAACTATTAGGAAGATGAATAGTAATCTGGCAACTCCAAACAACAGAATCATTTCTTGGAAGTCATCAGCATACTGATGGCAACACACTCCAAAGCTCCGGATGACTGCACCCAACGGTTTCATGTAGATGTTGAACAGCATGGGGGACAGAACTGACCCCTGTGGAACCCCATACTGGAGAGTCCAAGGTGCCGAGTAATGTTCCCCAAGCACCACCTTCTGGAGGCGACCTGCCAAGTAGGAGTGGAACCACCACAATGCAGTACCTCCCACTCACAACTCAGCCAGTCTTCCCAGAAGGATACCATGGTCGATGGTATCGAAAGCCACTGACAGAGCAAGGAGAATCAACAGAGTCACACTCCCCCGTCCCTCTCCTAACAGAGGTCATCATACAGGGCAACCAAGGCTGTTTCCATGCCAAAACCAGGCCTGAAACTCAACTGAAATGGATCCAGAAAATCGGTCTCATCCAAGAGTATCTGGAGCTGGCCTACTGCCACTCCTTCAAGGACCTTGCCCAGGAATGGAACATTCGCTACTGGCCTACAGTTATTAAGATTTTCTGGGTCCAGGGAGGGTCTCTTCAGGAGTGGTCTCACTACTGCCTCTTTCAGGCAGGCAGGGACCACCCCCTCTTGCAGAGAGGTATTAATCACTTCCCTGGCCCAGCCGGCTGTTCCATCCCTGCTAGCTTTTATTAGCCAAGGAAGGCAAGGATCCAGCACAGAAGTGGTTGCACGAAACTGTCCAAGCACCTTGTCAACATGTGTTTAATATGCAATCCCATTTCACCCACTACACTCAGGGATATCAGGCTTTCTTCAAAACACAATACAGCGCTTTTCATCTCACATTAGTTAAAGAACTTTTACTGGCTCCTGTTCAAGGAGACTAGCCCTGTCATTTATAATGATCACAGCAAGGCAAATAGGAACCGGGGGGAGGGGAATGAAACATAACTTCTGGTCCAGAAGGTGGTTTCTGTCCAGTCTTTATTATAATGCTGCTGTTGGCATATTGCAAAATACTTTTCATTATTGACTGAAGCTATTAGTCACTAAAAATCCACTAAAGTTACTCTCCCAACATAAAAAGTTTATTAGCATTAATATTTTAAAGAACATTTATTGACAATACAACATATTTTACGCTACAGTTTATAGGATAATACAAATTTTAGTTAAACAACTATACAACCACACTTGATCTGGAAAGAAAGCCTGCAATTAAAACAAAGATCACAGTACTCAGAATAGAAGACTAAATCAAGACATAAGCTACTTTAGTCCCAATGGAGTCAAGTGGACTAAGTTAACATATATGTCATATCACACAGACAGCCTGCTTCCAGAAATGTGGTGCCAAGTGCTACTCAATTATTGCTCTTCTGTTGTAAGCGACAAGTGGAATTGTAATCGACTTTCTACCCCATTGGGAGCATAAAGGTTTTTCTAGGAGTTGCATCCAATTGCGTCCCTCTGCTTACAGAAGGCTCTTTGTTCCAGTACATAAGAGAGTCATAAAGTGGCACCCCCACAAATTTTATAACGAATGTTCAGATGTATATGTCCATTTTACAATAAGCAACCGACAATGCCAAAACCGTGCCCTTTTAAAAAAGATGGAAGAGGCTACTAAACCTGTAGAGTTTCTGTTATTCTGGAAAACACTGGACTATGAATAGTTAGAACCACAGACAAAATGCAGGAGTACAATGATTGGACGATAGTGTCATGTGTATGCTCTGGAAAAAAATAGTGAATGAAGCATGGCAGTTCCACACTAAACACCTAGTATAGAACCATGCATGCATGTGCACACACAGAGATCCAGATTTACATCTCAGTAATAATTCTCTTTCTTCAGTTGACAGTAAAATTTTGCCTATTTCATTCAACTTCAAAAATAAGAGAATTTTAATTATAAAACATCAATACCTCAAGGTCCATCCCTCCCCGTATGAACCGACCTGAACTCTGCATTGGAAACCAGAGGACCTTCTTTGTGTGTTCCCTCCATGGGACACTCGGAGGGTGGCAACACAAGAATGGGCCTTTTCATTGGTGACTGTAGAATGCTCTCCACAGGGACATACGCTTGGTGCCATCTCTATCCATCTCTAGGTGCCAGGCAAAAATGTCTTCTCTTCAGTCAGGCCTTTGGCCCTTGGTGTGTGCAGTCCCAATTATTCTTTGTATTATGTGGTGGGTTTCTACATTTTTATTGGCTATTAGGCATGTCTGTGTTTTGGATTTTACTGTACTGAATAGCTGAGTTTTTATCTATGGTTCTTAATTTAAATATCTGCATTTTTTTTTAAAAAAAATCAGTTGTAAGTTGCCTAGAGATCGCTTGGTATTAGCTGATTAACAAATGAAATAAACAAATAAAAACAATATAATAGAACTAGTTCTGGTGTGCTTAACAGAAATGCCAGCATCCTGGCATTCATCAAGTCAGGGCTTTCTAGGTGATATTCAGTGTTGACCACCCAGCTTCACAATGATTTCTTCCTTTGCAGTGCAACTTCCCCTTTCTCTCCTCTTACTGATGTCCCCATGCACTACCCAGATCTGCTCCAGAGGGGCCCCACTGTGGAGCTACAGTGGTGAGGAGATGCCATCCTTTGGGTTTAAGACCAGTATCAAGTCACACAAGTCAGGATCACAGGCCTTTTGTATGAAATACTATATGTACATATAACAAAGGAGTATCTGATCCCTAGTGTTCTCTCTCGCACACACGATTCCCATTTATAGGGCCCAGTGAAAAAATTGGGAGGGCCTAGAGTGCCTAGATAGGAGATAGTTGGAAGCCCCATGGAAATCACTCTAAACATTCTAATAGGGAACAACGGCTTCCTTAGAGGGTTACCAATGGTCTCCCATCCAGGCACTAATCAAGTCCACTTTAACAATGTTCCCAGTGGGCCCTAAGTAACTTGTGAACAGGCTGCTCTTGGCCCCGAAGGTCCTGTGGGATGTTTAATGGGAAAATGAAAACAGAACAAACCATCTCATAACCTTCCATTCAAATTCAAGTTCTCTGAACAAATACATATATACTGTTGCACACCACCCCAATCTCCAAGAGCTGGGAGATGTCCACGGGTCCCTGTGCTTACCCAGGATTTGGTTGCCTTGAAAAGAAGCTCAGCAGAGACTGTGGTGTCTTTTAGGAAATGTTTTTTATTTACACACATTCCAACCTGAGCTTAAGGTGGAGGGGTTCAAAGCGGTAGTAGTCCAATACATCTTGCTTGTCCATCAGGCTTACAGGAGGCATCCTAAAGCCATGGTGCAGGGAGCCAGCCTCTCTGTGTGTTTCCAGTTCCCAGCCTTTCCTCAGACCAATTAAAAACAGGAGGGGGGCTCTCCTAAAGAGTTTCAATAACAGGATCTCCCTGACCCATTCTCCAGTTAATGGGCACCTGTCAGATCCATTAGCCCACCCGAACACTCTATTAGTTTATCAAAGGAGGCTCATCTGACCAACAGAGCAGGTTTCTTAGCTGTAGAGTCCACCTTCAGATGCAGGGTTCCAAATAAGAGGCTGGAAGGGGACTCTTAGAAACCATCTATCTCAACCCCCAAACCCATAAAAATACAAATCAAAAGTTATATCTGAGTTAATTGACAAACTCTATTGATAGATCTTTACATCTCTTTTGACTAGCATTTTTAACTATCACATAGGAGGTGCTTCTTGAGTGGAGAATTATGATCTCAAATAGTTGCTCAGGAAGGATTTTCCAAGTACGGGTGCTGCACTGAACAAAACACAAAAAGTGGTAATGAGAGAAGCAGGTGGATCAGAAAATAAGGCTGACATATCTGACAGCATGATGGATAGAAGGCAACTCCTCTAAGATGCATGCAAGGGTCAGAGTTTCACAGGACATTACATCAAGGGAAAGAAGTTTGAAAAGTCAAAGTCAGCCAAAGAATTTGAGGGAAGAGGAAGGAGCAGTACAATGAGTAACTAAATGTTGGGTGATTGTGTAGCTATATAGTTGCTCGTACAACCCATTCAGAGTTTAGAAATCTCTGAAACTAAAAATTCTGTCTTTGTGCAATTTGAAAGCATGTAATATTGTAGCTAATATAGAATAGTAGTCTGATGTAATTTTTAAAAGCAAAACCTTTTTTAAAACTGTTGAATACTCAGTAAGGAACTGGATGTATTTTCCCAATTTTATCAGGTATCAGCTCATTGTCTTTCAATGTCTATGTACCTTCTTCTTTTCTCTAGTGTTCATTCCATTACCATATGATTCTCATATCTGTTTACCTTCAATTCTCTGTGGCAGGAACTTCCTAAACCTGACTAAAACTGTGCAGTACATTATGCAAATTATATTTATGCAAACCCCCCCTTTTTTTTTTTGCTATTTCATTCTAGATGAAGACTTAATTTTTTGGTCCAGAGATTTGGGTTTGTGTCCCCAAGTCTAGAGACAGAGGTGGTAGGGGAAGCCTGTTGAGTCCCTCCACCCCACCCCAATGAAGGAACTTCTTGCGTTTCAGATTTACATTATTATCTTATCAATTGATATTTTCCATGTCAGTGATAGGCATATTAATAAAAAGCAGAATTCCTTGTTTTTCCTATTAAGAGAAGTAGTCACAGTGTAAAAGGAGTGTGTGCATTTTCATTTTGATAAAAATAGTAGCAACATTCATCAGAAAAAAAACCATTTTATTTTAAAAGTATCATATGGGTTTCACAGAAAGGTTCATTATTTGTAAAGAAATAGGGGCTTTCAGTTTTGCTTCTGCCATAAATAAGCAAAAATCCACTTAGGTTCTGTCAAACTTTGAGACTAATAAAAAGTCTCTCACATTTTTAGTCTATTAGGGTGTAGATTTTTTAAGAAAGAAAAGGAAAAAGGGAGAAAAGCAGGCAGGGTGAGATTTTATTGTCAAAAATGTATCCCTTTTGATCTTACATCAGTATTTGGAATGTAGAATGATCAAGCTGCCTGTGTCTGATATATGGTTAAATTCAGTGGACGTTTTCTTTAACTTGCTTAAAAGTAACCTCATAATGAAGTCAGGTTACTTTTAAGCAAGTTAAAGAAAACTGATTAACTGTGTGGGAAAAAGATATCTTTATTATTAAGCTTATTTATTTAAAGTGAGATAAAATATTATTTTCCCTTTTTTTCTTGCCTAGGAAGAAACCCAAAAATATTAACATAATATTAAAATAGCATTAAAATATGCTGCAGTTTTTTGTATTGTTTTTTAAATTTGACTTTTTAATGATATTTTGCCATTTTGTTTTGTGAAATGATGCTAACCAACACCAAACATTGTTCTTGCTGTTTTTATCATGGAAGAGTAGGATAATTTTTTTCTAAACATAATTAAATAAATAAATAGTACACAGGATGACAATTGTCCAAAACTATTACAAAATAGTGTTTTTATCCTTTTCAAACCAAACTGAGCAGCCAATACTCACACCAGTTGTTTCCTGTGTGATTTCAAGGTGCTTGATTATAAATATTATAAATATATATATTGAGGAAACCTGGTCATGCAACCATGACCTTGAAAATCATGCACTTGCACTGGAGCATAGAGCAAAATTAAACTACAAGCAGAAGCACATGCAAAGTCATTCTGAAATGCAGACAAAAATTCGGCCGAGTCCTCTTGGACTATTGCCGCCTACAACACTTATCAATGTGACCCCAAGCACATTTAAGAACAATTAATATAGGCCCATAATAAAATGCTTGAAACACAGTGCATCTTGCCACAGAGGTATTGTAGTTCTTTAGTTACCCGCAGTATATGGAAGATGCAGTTATTTCTGAAAAGGACTTTTTATTGTTCAAAAATATACTTTTAGGAATGAGAACAAGCATGAGTTGTTGGTTTCTCCCTTAGTGGTGAAGGAAGAGCTAGCAACTGATCACAGTTGTTCCCACTGCTAACTGTTGAAGAAAGTGGTGTTGCTCCAAGGAATGTAGTTATAGTTTTAAACACATAAAATAGGGCTGAAAACAAGCAGAGGAAAAAGATGAAGTGAGTGAGTAGTTGCCTGCCAGGAAACTAAGATACAGTACCTAAAACCGATTGTATGCACTAATCTCAGCAAAAAGCATTCCTTTACGCAATTAGTTTGTATGTCTGAGTTTGTTCACATCAGCATAAGAGTGCTGCCAACTTACTTCAGAGTTAGTCCCATTGAACTCAGTGGATCTTATTCTTGAGTAAACACAGCTATGACACGACTCAGCCTTGTGTTAAAATGGCATAATTTTTATGGTGGGGATATACTCAGGATAACATAACATAAATCAAGATTAAAATGCAACACATTCACAAGCAGTTATTTCAGACAATGCACTGAAGATGTCTACAGCTTCTGTCTTTCAAAGTGTGACATAATCAGACCTTACATTGATTAGGTTTATGATGCAAGCAATGTTGTCCTATGCATATTTATCAGACGTAAGTCTCAGTGTGTTCAACAGGGTTTATTCTCAAATTAGTGTGTTTAGATAAACAGCTCATCATATCAAAATTGCTCCTGGATTGTACCACTTCAAAATGGAGATGGTGAAATCACATGAAATCTCATAGTAAAAATCCTCATGTATAAACAAACTATATATCAGGAAGAAGGGTCTAAACTTTGGCCTCCTTTATCTGCTAGTGTTCTCTGTGAGGGCCTTGATTTTTAAAAGATGGAAAAATTTAATCATCTGTGACAGTTCAGACTAATTTTAACCCATTTTACCTTTCTGTTTGTATAGAAAAGCTCTTAGTGCCATGCAGCTGTTAATACTATGTACTGTCTCATTCATGTAGGAAGATTGATAGTGACTACATTCAAAATATTTTTGTTTTTCCTTTACTAGTCAAAGACCTTTCTGTTAAAAGATCTTAAATGCGCACCATAGGTGTATATGACACTCCGCCTCTTCTCTAGTCTGCATCCATAGCTACAGTGAGGCTGGGTGTCACTATCTAAAATGGCTCTTAGTTTTCACTTGAGGTCTCTTGAAGGGTTTAGATATATTTCCTTACTTGACATAGGGAGGGTATCTATGATATAAATATGTAAATTAACTTGACTAGACACATGAACCCCCCTTCTCATGCTTGCCTCCACAGGGTGTCCTAAGAGTCTCTAACAATTGAATTTCAATTTCCTATATCTGTCTATTGAATGAAAGTGTCATATTGATCACAAATTATATGTGATTTTGAAACAAGTCTATTTCACTTTCTGTTATCACGCTGCCATACTGAAAGTACTTGTGATTCCAAATTCACGTTTCACTCACTTAAAGGTACATACACACGATTCATTTAAAGCACATCAAAAGGAAAAAACCCTCCCCCCCAAAAATCCTAGGAACTGTAGTTTACCCCTCACAGAGCTATAATTCCCAGCACCCTTAACAAACTACAATTCTCAGGATTCATTGGGAGGGGACATGCTTTTAATGTGATTTAAATGTATGATGCGTACACAGCCTAAGTTTAAATAAAAATCAGGTAACTTTATAGAAAGGTTAATTTTATGTAAAATGCAGAATATCTATTATATTTGAGCAAAGTTTTCAGGTGGAAATGACCACTACTTATCCTCTGAATTGTTTTGAGATGCTTGTTCAGAAAAAAGGAAAGAGAAAGTAAAATTTCCATAGACACTGTTCTGAAATATAGACCCCTATCACATATCCAAGAAGCTAAAGCTAATAGTGGAAATGCTGGCCTTATTTCACTTCCAAAAGATGTTATGTAATTAAAAAACCTAAATAGGTATTTCTTAGATTTTTTTGTGCATAGTATGTACATCAGTTCTGGAGTATGACTGACTTTTTTGACAGCCTGAGCCAGGATGTGGTAAAATTTAAACTAGTGCTCAAATAGCTTTCAAACAGGAAATTCTGCAGACAGTCAAAGTTATTAATTTATTGGATGTTGATAGTGGTGTAGATTAATTCATGCCATTAGTCAGAGTCCTGCTGTTGTTACTGAGTATAAAAAAAGTTACAGTAATGGTAACTAGACCTTGATAGGTAACACCTGATCTGTTGTTCGTCCAAGCTAAAAACATAAGAAAAGGCCAAAAGCACATCTACTCAGCATCGTATTATCATAGTGGTCAACATACAATTCCTCAGTGTATGGCAGAGGTGGGGAACCTTTTCTGTAAGGGTGTGGTTACCAAACCTTTTACCTTATGGACCACTTGAAAACTGTTGTAGGTCTTGGTAGACCACTTAATCATTGTTCTACCTGTTGAAGTGATTGTCATGCACAGTGCTAGATGCTATATGATCTTTAACTTATTTCTAGACACTCCATGAACCACCTGAGTGAAGGTTGTGGAGCACCAGTTGTCCACAAACCAGTTTGGGAAGCCCTGCTGTATGGTATGTCATTTGTATGCCAATCCCTTCTGTGCTTACTGGGAACAGAGGACTATTAAGCTCAAGAGGACTTACTCTCACCAAATTGTGCATAGAAATGCAGCCATCATTTTAGTTAGTATCTTGTTTCTTTTGAAAAGTGGTAGCACCTCATAATTTTTATTTGGCAAAACCAGGAATTATACTGTTTAAAAAATAAAAAGGTAAGGAATATATATACTTCAGTCAGTATAGAATTAGTATTCCAGGTCATGCTATTCTGTTTCCCACAAGTTGCCCTAAGGCTACAAGAATATACAAGATTTCTCTCTCTCTCTCTCTCTCTCTCTCTCACCCACTACCTTCTTGATAGATCAGTGCAGACATTACACAAAATACATGCTTTTTGAAAGAGGGCCTGATTGTTCAAGCTTTTTTTAAAGGAGTTCCCAGACTTTTTCCAACATCACAGTATTTAACTGAACAGACGAGGAAGTGTATGTCCAAAAGCTTTACCCATCTAAAAGTCATGTTAATTTTATGGCTAGAGTTAAATTCTGATGTAAAAACACCTAAAATTTCCTAGTAATTTAAGGGCAATAGTGGACTTCCAAGAATTACAGTACAGACAGGATACATGTGAGTAACACCACATTTAGGAGGGAAAGGTTGAATGAGATATAGGAGCCATGTACAGATCTCCATTTCTCAGTAACAGCCTACTTCACAGACTGTACACATAATTATGCATATGAACAGGAGGTTGAAGGGGAATGTGAACAGAGCTCCGTTAAGTGTCATGGAGATCGTACCCATGTGGGGAAAGAGGATGCCTACAGAATACATGTAACATTTTGGATGGATCTCAGGTTTTACAATAATTTCAGGGGACCTGATACCAAAACCTTTAACACAGTCTTTGCCAACATGGTGCCCCCCAGATGTTTTGAGCTACAACTCTCATCAGCCCCAGCCTTTCTAACGATATCATGTTCCAAATAAACTAATAACCACTCCCAACAATTACATATAGATGTTAAATAACACAGGGGGAAAGATGATATCCTATAGCACCCCACAGTGAACTGATAGGGGGGTAAACTATAGTCACTCAGTGTTTTGCTTTCTTGAAGAGTGCCTGGAGCTGAACTGCCACTGGCAAGCAAAGGGGGTGTTTGTGACTGGGTGATAGTTGTCATACACTTTCAGATTCAGGGTAGATTTTTTTCAGAAGCAGATGTACCACTGCTTCTTTAAGAGCATTTGGCACTACATTTCATGCCAAAGTGTGTTAACTACACCCTGGTCCAATCTAATCAACTGCCCCTGAATAGCTGGTATCAGCTGGGATAGGGAAAGGTTAAAATAGTAGTGTAGTGACAAATTAAGAAGTGCAAAGTCCCTTCATGTTACGTCATAGCCATGCCCCCGTCCCCCTTTTTTTGCTGCTGGGTTGAGGATGAACTCCTCCCACGACAATGGACATTCCTAGGAGCCAATAAGCATGAAATGGGAGAGTGTTAGCTACTGTGAAGAGTTTTCTTAGTGGCTGACTCTCCTCCTTTCAGTCTGGTTGGCTCCAATCAGCAGGAAAGGACAAGGAAGCATGTTAGAAGACTCTTCTCAGTGGCTAACACTCTCCCCTTTCATGCTGATTGGCTCATAAGATGCTGGAGACATAGGCACCTGGCTGGGACTTTGCTCCCAAAAAAAGAAAGGGGTTTAAGACCCCCCAAGACTCTGGACGACTACACCCCTGGTTAAAAATGAAAATTGATGACACAAAACCCTGAGAAGATCTTTCACAATAATAATGTCTAAATAGTCATGGAGATGAGTCACCTTATCTCCAAGTATCTTGCAAGATTGTCACAGCAGGTATCTGAGTGATGTTGCACTTAAACTATAGGTTAGAGAGATTATTGGGAGGATCTTAAATTCACTAACATTTTAGGCATGACTATTCATATCTTTCTCCTCTACAGATTTAATGAGAAGAAAATGTATGGAGCAATGAAAAAGGAGAGCGAATGAGGACAAAAATCTGCACCAAGTTAAATTAAAATTGGTGGAATCCAATGTTGTGCACAGGTACTTTCACTTGTGCAATAGGATTTCTCCTTCATTTCCTTCCCCCACCCCTGCTCAATACCAAAATCTGCTCCAGAGAGTCCCGTAACCCTCCAAAGCAGATTTCAAGGGCACACAGAGATCTACAGGGGGAAAAGATGAAGGTGGAGCCCTGTTCCACTCACACATGGACAGCATTGGACACAACCTAATATAATTTACAAACTATGTAAACAGCTAATATTCAACTCACAGTTTAATAACACTGAGTGCAGTCAACGAAGCTAATCATTACTTATGTTGCTTTCCTATTTACAGTATACTATACTGACTTCTATAGTAGCTGCTAGATGGTTCTTTTTTTGCCCAGCACCATCCAACTGATCACCTATGTATATAATACCTTTAGTATACGATTATAATCTATTATAAAGATGGGAATATAATTGAAGATATTTTGAAAACATCATGACTTCTTGCTTGCCATCCTCCTCCCTTGAATTTTGTTTGCAGCTCACTGCCACTACATGAAGGCCTTTTAACAAGAACTTTATATAATATGACTGGGTTGCTTGAGAGAAATACAGTTGGTATAATCTGTATGCCTATTATTAGATAAATACCCTTTTCACTATTATGTCGTCTGCAATATGGTAGTGTATGTATACAAAGCATTCTGCAACAGAATGTTAATATAACTCTCCCTTATGAAATGCAGGGCACATTCCACCCTTATTTTCACACATTAGCTAGCTTGGCTGGAAGAAATCAAACTTTCATTTTATAGCAATCTGCAGTTCTGTGTTTCATATGAACTCTGTGAATCACAGATTGTTTTAACCAAAACTAGTTTGAACAAACCAGATTCAAACTATGATCAGATATCCGGGCTTGTTAATTTCCTTTGGTTTTTAACAAACCATAGTTTGTTGAGTTCACATGTTGGTTTGTTCTAAAGTGAAGGCTTCGGCCTTCTTTTGCATATGAAGGAGAGGGGGGAGGGAGCGTGAAGGTAAATTTCTCCCCAAGGATTTATCAGGCCATAGCCAGACTGTTCAGTATGACACTGTTTCAGGCAATTACTTAAACTATGGTTTACCTAACTGCAGATGAGCAGTTGGACTTGTACATTCTCCCTCCTTTACATGTGAAAGGGCAGTTGCAAGCTCCCTAATGTAGCAGAGAACTTTCTTGGCAAGACAATATATGCTATAAGTAATAGTCACCAAGAGTTTGTTCCTAGCTCTCCTAAGTAAAGTGGAGCTTCTAACTGCAGGCTGTACTTGCCGCTGAGATGTCAAACTGTATCCCCATTTGGGGGTGATTACTACATTATTAATGTCCTTCAATAAACCTGAAAGGAACCAATTTATTACTTTAACCTACAGATGGCTATCTTTTTCTGTGAAGAAGAATCTATAAATAAAAGAGATTTTATATGAAGAAATCGATACACTGTTTATCCAAAAAGTATATTTTCTAACATTGAAGAAGTGAGAAAGGTGAATTTACAAATTTGAACCTCAGCAGTACTGTGAATTCCCAACCCAGACCAATAATACTATACAAAGATCAGCTAATAAAAGAGGCCACAATATATCAAGAAATGCCTCTAGCGAATTAAATGAGACCAATGTTGCAGATATACTTTCATTTTAAAGAATGCTGTTTTGAAAACCTAGGTAAAGAAGAAATGTAAGAGTAATCACACAATGTGCTACAAGACTATAATCCACTGGCAATCAAAGACAGTCTTTGATATAACTGAAACAGTTTGATACACGCAAAAAGTCATTTAGTACCTTACCTCCTACGTACACTGTTTTCAGGTCTGCTATACATAAATTGTTCTGCACCGTTAGAAATCAAAACAAATGATGAGTCAACAGCAACTGGTGTGAAAACAGCAATGTGAACAAAAGGTCACACAAAAAACTTGGACTACCTCTGTACATCGTGTCCTTAGAATGTCATATTTTTATGTATACATACACCAGAGCAAGTATTTTACAAGATCCTCATCTAGTTAGCCTAAAAATGCATTTCACTTCAAATAATGAAATGATCCTATTACTTTAACAACAAACACTTGTTAGACTATGTAAAAATTATGTAGATTAACTTATACACTGACCCAGAAAACTTAGATTGAAAAGTGGTATATATATTTATAAAATAAAGTATGTATTCTTTCACTGTGAAATAAGACACATTTTCTCTTTGCACATTAAAAAAGAGGGACCAGTTTTCCAAGGCCCTAAAAAAGAATTTGATAATGATATATACATAAAAAAGGTAAAGGTGTCCCCGCACTTGTAGTGCGAGTCGTTTCTGACTCTTAGGGTGACGTCTTGCAATGTTTACTAGGCAGACCATATATATGGGGTGGGATTGCCAGTTCCTTCCCCGGCCTTTCTTTACCCCCCAGCATATGCCGGGTACTCATTTTACCAACCACGGATGGATGGAAGGCTGAGTGGACCTCGACCCCTTTTACCAGAGATTCAACTTCCTCCTTCCGTTGGAATCGAACTCTGGCCGTGAGCAGAGCTTTTGACTGCGTTACCGCCGCTTACCACTCTGCGCCATGGAGGATCTTTTTGATATATACATACTAAATCTTAAATTGTAAATGCTCACTACCACAATTCTTACACATAAGTAAATTTGGACATCTGAGTAACATTATTAATAAGTTTAACAAAACTTTAGAAATAGTGTTACATTATCATATTCACTTCCAGAACCTAGTATATATCCATTACTTTTCAAAGATCAGTGGGAATTGGCTCGCAGCACTGGGTTCTAGTGCCTCTCCATTTAATTTGACTTCAGGTTGGTTTTGACCCCTTGTGGCAAAAGGATTATTCCCTGACCTTGAATGAACTTATAGAGCAATCCCAAATAGATTTACTTTGAAGTATATACAACAATTTCAAGGCTGAAACATTAAGCACACTTACTAACTCGAAACTAAGCCCAGTTATATCAGTGGAACTGAATTCTAAAAAAGGTCCTGAGGATTAGGATGTAGGTCATTCTCTCTTGCTTTAGTCTCTTAAAAACAGGGGGGGAAACTTATTACAATGTCAGCTCAGACACCTTCAGTCTTATCCAAATACAACATGAGTCCTAAGACAACAGACAAATCTGACTGTCATCCGCTTCAGATCAATACTCCTGGAGCAGTAGTAATTCTCTCTCTGACCCAACAACTGCAAGTACCTTTGTCTGCCTTCCTGTGTAGCTATTTGACTTCTGGAGAAGGTTACAGAGTTTTAATGCATAGGTCATTCTGAAAGGGGGATCACTTGTGACAGTATTCTCATCTAACTATTCTTCCCTTCACAACATACAAAAGATTTGCAGTTGTGCTCCTTGCAAATAAAACTAATATATTTTACCTGTCATTTTTTGTAGTGACAAGATTATAATTTCATAAAATGTCATATTCCATGTATAAGACTCATTAGAAGTCCACTCTTTAAAATATCTAATCCAATATATGCATGTAGGAAGATTTAGGACACAAGTGTGCAGAAGTAGTTCAGGTTTTTTGGGTCAACCATTTGTTCACATATAACTATTGTCCCCTTCTATTCATGCCAGTTATAATTCATATTGCATCCAGTTACTTTAATGAGCTAAAAAGACAATCTTATTAATGTTAGTATAAAAGTTATGTCAGGAATTTAAAAATATTAGTTGATCCAACTATATAACAGCTCTGAGTCATATAAGCAAAATGAAGTCAGGGTAGGTTTCTGTGTGTGCGTTTTAAAAAAACTGTTAAGTGTGAAAGTGTGTATTTCATGTATTGCTTTTTTTAAGCTAAGGAATTAAAGGTTGGTTTTCATATTCACTTACCATACCAAGGTCTATAGTGATTTCTATTTAATTTAGTCTACAACAAATACACATATGGAAATGCACATATGCAAGGAATTCATTTCTGGTACCATGCACTAAGCAACCCTCCTACTGGGAGAAAGGGCAGGATATAAATCAAATAATAAATAAATAAATAAAAATAAAAAGCAGCTTGGCATTTTACCTGAAATGACTGGAAGTTATTCCCTCATAAAAACCTGTATGTGCAGTTGGGAATAACACACCGAGGAATAGGGAGGCGGAAGTGGAGTTTGCTGTGTTATAAACAAAGATGAATCCAGCTCAGGATATCTTTGTGATAAACCCCCCCTCTGTAGATCAAATATTTTGATTCAAAATAAGAAAACAGTCCAACTGAATGCCAAACAAATACATTGTTTTATTACTCAGTGACTGGAAATGTCAGCATATGACCCAGATAAGAACAGTGACCAGGAACACAATCTATAGGGAAGTTCTCTTGTGCAAGTACAATTGAAATGAACAAGACCTATGAGACAGCATGTTAGTACTATTGTGCAATTCCCATTCTGTTCAATATGGCATTCACAGAAAAAACTTCCCAGTAGATCATGTGTTAAATCATTTGATTAACCACACTGGCAAAATGCATACTTTTAAATAATGCATATTCACAGAATAAAACTTACGGTCACAACCTGGCCAAAACTAAGTAAAGTTAAATTTAGTTTAATAAGAGAGATTTAAGCATGTGCTTCTCATTGAAATCAGTGGTGGAAAGTGCTTTATTTTCTTATTGGATTTTGGACACTGTGGATCTAAAAATAATTATGAGAAAAAAATTAAAACTTGAGTTACTTTGAATATCATACTATTAGAAGTTATTTCTTTTTCTTTGGCATTCAGCCAATGCCTGCCTGATAAGACATATATGACCCTAGTCAGTGTTAGGGAAACTGGCATACTTTGATAACATTAGTAATTTTTAAGACATCTGTTGAAAGACTCCAAGCTACAACATGCCAGTTTGATTTTGCATTCCTTCACTGATGTGAAATTATCACTAATTAATATTAATAAATAGAGAATATTATGTTTTTGCTTTATAAACAGTGTCTGGAAAAAATAACTAATATCCCAAGCTCATGTTAAATGATAAGTTTGGGCAGATGACTCATGATGTTAATCTCCCCTCCCCCCCAAAATAGAATTATCTGATTTAAATGAATTGTATAGTTAACTGTTTATGATCTTCTACTTCTAGCTACCTTTTCTGAAATTCATGACCTTTAGAAAAGTTTTATATTAGGTGATATTTAAATGTAACACTGTAATTACTTCTAGAGGTTTATTGTTGGAAGACCTGCATTTTTAAACTCATGCAGTTGGATAACATAAAGTATAATTTATATAGTGTTATTTCAACAGCACATCTTTAAAAACTGAAACAGTGTATTTAGATGTGTTTTCTACATGCGGCATTGGCATCAAAGATGTTTTACAGTGTTAACTTGAATGTTCCTATAACCACTGCTTGACTGGCTTGCTGTACTGTCTTTCACCTCCATAATGTACTGACACAATTGTAACTATGCTAAAAACCAGAGCGGATAAATATAATTAGTCAACATCTTATACATAGGTTCTAAGCATATATTATGATTGCTAATCCTGATATTTAAAACTACACTTGACAGAAAGACCTTAAACGGAAATGTAATTTGAAGGTACCCAAAGCCTGCCACTTTACAGCTCTGGGTTTTTTCCCCCATCAGACAGACTAATCTAAATTTCATTTCATCAATGCATGTCAATAATAGTAACAATAGTAATATCATCATCAAGCTTCTACAGGGTCCATGAGTGATATTAGCAAATGCTGTAGCCTGGACTAAACTATGAGCAGTACAACACTAGCAATCTCCCTCTCCCCCCACATTTTGGAATGTTTCTTAAGTGGAATTTAGCAACAGCTCAAACACCGGACAGTATGTTGATGCACTGAAGCACGTCCGTGTTTATAGTCTTTGCAAGCAACACGAGCAGCGTTTGTCCTTTATTGCCTCCTGTAAGTCTGCAGCAATAATGCATAACAGCGTTTTTTTTGGTTTTGTTTAAATTCACACATAGAATACAAATGCTTTCTTGCCCTTGTTCTGACTATTCCAACCAACGTGCCCTTTGCAAAGCAGAGTTTCTGGGTCATCTCTCTCATCTATTGCATTGATCAAAAACTAAGAAAATTGCACTTGAATTGTGTGGCAGGGGAGACGGGGTAGAGCAAAAAGAAAAGGAACCTTAAAGCCCAAACAAACAAACAAACATTCCCAAGAAACAACCCGCTAACCCAACCAAACTCCATCGAAACACCACAAATGTCAACAGCCAAAGATGAAAATTAATGGGCAGAGAAAGCAGCAAGCAGCAGCACTTAGAAAGCAGGCACAAGAGAGCGAATCCAACTGGAACTCGGGCAACTAATGACCTCTCTCCAAGTGCTGAATCCAAGGAGACAAACCCCTCGTAAGCAGAAAAGCAGCCGAAGTTCTCAACGGCACTCGTGTGCAATCGCAGGAGGCAAACGAAGGGAAAGGAAGGGAGGGGGGAGACGGAAAGCGAGGACTGCAGTTTTAGGCGCCGTTGCAGAGCTAGAAGAGCCCCTTCAGCATGCAGACAAGTACGCGAGAGAAGTGAAGAGCATTTACCAGTGGTGGCAGCAGCGGCAGCAGCAGGTTGAGCAGCCAGGAGCTTCTCACACCATCTCCGTGAGGTAACTTAGCCCGCAGAGCTCTGGCGGATTCCTTCACTGGCGGGGAGGCCCCTCCTGAGGAAAAAGGTGCGATATCCTGAGCGGCCAAAGCCTCTCCTGTCGCCCAGCTCTTCCCTCCACCGGCGGTAGGGAGAGCCGAGGGACGGAGCCTGCCTGCCTGCCTGCCTGCCTGCCTGTGTGCGAGCTCAACCACCCAAGCAGCTCAGTGGCAGCTGCTCTCTGAATCCAGCCTAGCGGCAGGCGGCACAACCACCAGGTTGCACGAGCTCCTGAATGGGGGCGCGAGCCAATCCCCGGGCTCAGTGGCGCGCGCGCAGGGGTACCGTGCACAGGCGCGCCCGGCCGCCGGCTGCCTGCAAACAGCGATCTCAGTAGCCGCGGGAACCAGAGCGGCGGCCGGTGCTTTTGCAGTGTGCACGGCTGAGGAGGTTATGCAGGGTGCGAGACGCGAAGACAGCATTTGTTTTCCCTCGCGGCCGTTCAGGCAGTTAAAGGGGAAGCTCAGATTTTTTCTTTCTTTCTCTCTCGCCCAGACGCTTGCACGCTGCTCTATCTAAATGAGTGGGGTTGACACGGCGGGGAGACGTTTGCCATTAAGATAGCAGAAGGTGGTGTTGGATCTGTAGTTCCTAACAAGTGCTTGGGGATCAAGACCAAGGCCTCTAACAGGTCTGAATGGGAAAGGGTGGGGTTTCCCCTCAGCATTGCCATCGGCATTTTAACTAGGGGGTAAAGGTAACATGGTTCTCCCGTGGACTGTTAGGCAGGCTGCCCGTTCCCTCCCTCAGCCCGTTTCATAATTGCACCCTTTTGAAAGGGTCTGCATGTCACTATGAGTCTAGTGCGGAATAGGAAATGGCATCAGGGAAGAACTGAACAGGGAAGAATTTGCTGGCAGGCGGGGGATCTAAGTAGAAATCAAATCAACCGGGAGCTTGAAAGATCCTGGATTTGTAAAGTAAGGATCACATAAATATGCATTGTAAAGGACATACTGCATGTTCATTTGCCTTCATCATCTCTTTACCCCTGGTCTTTGACAGCTGAGAAAGGGACTTTTAGAACTCACCCTACTAGTCTTCTGATAGTTTTAGAGGATTTTAATATTCTTATGGTGAAGGGCAGGTAAGAAAACCTATAAATAAATATTTTTTCAAGGATCCAGAAAGGCCTGTTATGTACAAACTCCAGGACCAGAACATAAAGCCTCCAAGATTTGCCTGATTTCTGTACACAGATTTCACAAATACAGCCAATTCTGCTGACTACCACAGTGCTGCAAAAATCTAAACTGGGGACATGATCTTTGTATATGGTCTTTCTCCTCCCAGGCCCAATTGTGCTTTAAAAATCCTGCAGTTTTCACCATCTACGTTCACCATCATTCACAAGAATTCTGTGTACCTACCTAGTAATAACATTTACTTTTAAAGAAATGTCCTCTTTGCTGTCTGTATTACTTTTCATCAAGAAAATGAAGGACAATGATGAGAATGGCCACATTCTGCACTTTGCTCAGGATAAGTATGGTGGTCACAGAGAAGAGTTGAATATGATTGCCTTTTCTGTTGTTAATAGAATTAGAGGGAAACAAATGACCACCTAGTCCAAGAACCTGCCCAAAGGCAGACCCCTAAACCATGATGACTCTAGGGAATGGTGTCATTTTTCCAAAAATATCTATTTATTGTTACATTCATATCCCACATTTTCTCCAGGGAGCTCAAGGTAGCATACAGACATGGTTCCCTACCTCCTCATAACAACTCTGTGAGGTAGGTTAGGCTGAGAGGCAGTGACTGGCCCAAGTGAGCTTCATGGACAAGGGGGTATGTGAACCCTGGTATCCCAGGTCCCAGTCCAACACTCTAGCCACTACACCACACCATCTCTCATATTTCTTGCTACGATATGCACACATCTGCCCCCAAACATAGCCTAACTTCTTGAATGACAGCAAATCAATGACAAATTTAATTTTTAAAAAAGATGTAATAAGTCTCATATAGTTTCAAGTAGAAAAATACATGGTTCCCTGTTTCTACCAACTTTCAGCTTGGCAAGCAGGAGATAGTGGAGGCAACTCTCCAGTCAACTCGTGACTCCACCACTTTTTTTTTAATTGTGAAAGAACTTGGCCAGAATTGATAGAAACACCTTCAGCCTGTGCCCAAACAACCAAAACAGTAATCTGTAACAGGGGTCTGTTGTTATTGTTATGTGCCTTCAAGTTGACTACGACTGTTTAATTAAAATGGAATAGAACTTTTACAATAGCATTAGAACATTATTTGAATTTTGCGGGAATATAGTTCCATACAAAAGATGTAAAAAATGCTTGAACTATACATTTTGATTGAAGTGTTAAGTGAAGAATAGCCACCTCTCCTCCTTTATATAAAGGAGACTTCAGGGGAAATTCCTTTTTGCCCGTACTTGTAACTGGAAAACTTCAAAGGACATTCCCTAACAACCAGTTTCTTCTTGTTAGCGTCAGTGGCCTTAACCTAAAATATGAAAACTGTATTGACAAATATATCAACTGTGTTGACAAGTAGTTAAATCTACTTGTACAGCACTATGGATATGCTACAGACAGTAGTTTTATTCACCGTGCTGGCCCTACCATTAGGCAAAGTGAGGCAATTGCCTCAGGTGGCAGATGCTGGAGAGTAGCAGCAGCAGCAGTAGTCCCTGGTGGATTTTCTAGAGCCCCCTGAACATTCCCTTCTGTTGTCACATGGCTTGTCCTGAGCTTCCTAAACTGGCCTGCTGCCTTAGGTGCGATGCAGGATGCTGTTCCATCTCTAGCCTCGAAGTAAGATTCAGTTGCCAGCCCAATCAGCTTCTGTACGTGGAGTGGGTAGGTGCTGTCTTGTCCTTTGTCTCAGGCAGCAAATTGTATTGGGCTGGCCCTGCATATACAGATGCTACAGCCATGAAGAGACAACACCAGTAGAAAAGGGCTGCACCTTTTGTTGTTATGTGGCTTATGTCTATGTCTTTTCTGCTCCTGGAGGTTGCTTGCACAATTAAGAAGACTTCACTGAATAGGCAGGGAGCTCAACAGGTACAAAAGTGTCCCTGCTGCAGACAGAATCATAGAACAGTAGACCTGGAAGGGGCCTATAAGGCCAACCCCCTGCTCAGTGCAGGAATCCATCCCAAAGCATCCCTGACAGGTGGCTGTCCGGCTGCCCCCCCAAATGCCCCCAGTGTTGAAGAGCCCACCACCTCCCTACCCCTGTGGTACTCCACTTGTTACCTCCCCCCACTTTGAGAAGGGACCATTGATAAATACTCTTTGAGTACAATTCTGTAGCCAGCTGTGGATCTACCTCATAGTTGTTCCATCCAGCCCATATTTAGCTAGCTTGCTAGTCAGAATATTGTGGGACACTTGAAGAATGCTATCATATCTCCCATTAGTCTTCTCTCCTCAGAGCTAAGCATGCCCAGCCCTCTCAGTCTCTCCTCATATGGGGAAGTCAGATGGAGCCATGTGATGACAGGGGCAGGCCCTCATAGCCCTTTACTATGTGTTAACCCCTTCATGGCTATAACACCAGAAGAGGGCTAGAATGGGGATTGAATAAAACTGATGCCAAAGGTAACTAATACTATGAAGAGCAGTGCTTAATTGGGTGTGGGGGCTGTTGCATAAGATTAGTACAAACCTGCCTGCCATAAACTTCATAAATTATGTGTGATGAGTATTCATCTGTCAAGACCTCTGTGTGGAAAAAACAATTTCTGCTGTATAAATTATAATGTATAATATGAAATAATAAAATAAAATCCCTCCTTCTCATATAATGGACTTTCTCTTTTCATTTCCCCAGATGAATTAGTCTAGAGTTAGATCAACCCACACAAACTAGTTCTCATTGTTCTTGTAGCAGAAAGCAGATACATAGCAAGAGGTGCTTGCAAAGCAACTGCTAACTCCAGATAATTAAGAGAGAGAGATTATAGGCTCAGTGACAGAGCATACTCTTTGGATGCCTGAGATCCCTGGTTCAGGTCCCGCTGGAAGTGCTGGGAGGGGCACAGGATAATTGGATTAGTCTCACATATACAAAAAAGAGTTTAAAAACCTGTAGAATAATGTAGAGTGTTATAACTCCTTTTCAGTTATACAATAATGCATTTTGGCCAAGGACATATCCTCTGGGCAGAGGGAAGTGGATCTCTAGTTATTTGTCATTTGGGACTTTTTAGGTGACAGGAAACAAAGACAAAGCAAGGGATGTGCTAGAGGTTTACAAAAGGATATTGAGTGTGGAGAAAGTGAAATGTTTCTCCTCTCACAATTCTAGAACTTGGGGGTCATCCAATGAAATTGATTGGAAGGAAGTTCAGGACAGACAAAAGAAGTGCTTCTTCACAAAGGGCATCATTGCTGGCACAGAAAACGGCAATGTCTAGGCCACTAGCTTAGATGGTTTTAGACTACAGAGGAACATAGGAAGCTTCCTTGTACTGAGTCAGACCATTGATCCATCTACCTCAGTATTGACTACACGGCCTGGCCACAGCTCTCTGAGATTCCAGACAGAGAAGTCTTCCAGCCCTACCTGGAAATGCTGGAGATTGAGTATGGGACCTTCTGCATGCAAAGCAGATGCTCTACCACTGACTTACCGCTGTTCCCTGATTAGATACATTGGCAGAGAATAGCTCTGTCAAATGCTTATTGATAATAGCTATATGAAACCTCTATTTTAAGACGTTTCTGGCTATGCTCAAGATTGTGGGAAGCAACAGTTGGATAGATCTATTGCTTTCAAACCTTTCTTGAAGGGAGCTGGTTATTAATTGGTTGTCTATTGTGGAAGCAGGATGCTGGACTACTGGACCTTTGGTCTGATCCAGCTGCCATTTCCAAATCAGAATAATTTCTATTAATGTATCAATAGTATAAATACAATCAGGTTTTTTAAATGACCATGGAATACTGCTGCCATTTAGTTACACTGTTATGATAATTCATGTACAGTATATGAAACTTTGGTGGTAATAAAATGCGGCTGGGTAGAGCTGTTGGGTGACGGAGATATATCATCATAAGGTGATGTTGATGCAAGATTCCTTTGGCCTAGCGATGGCTGTGTGGTATGATGGATGAAAAACCGAAGTACCAAATTTATTGGGTGTCTCCTGACTATTAAAGTAAAAAAACTGCAGAGTTGTTCAGATTTATTTAAAAGCAAATAAAATGCTAATATGAGACTGATATAAAAAGCAAATAAGACTGTAATATGCATGTTACAACATATTGCCATATTGGAATTAGCATTATTCAAGCAGGGAAGATAGGGGCCACTTCAAATTTTATCTAATAGTCACAGTTTCTGCATGTACCCTAGAGTAAGTGTGAACATATTAAGTGTGCACTACACAAAGTAATTCTCAACATTAGAAAACATGAGGTGAACACATTTATATATGCAAACATATAAATCTTCCATTGTAAATAAATAAAACTATCTTAAAAAGTAGTTTGCTTTTAAGGATCAGTTTGCATTTGGCACCTTCATTTTCTGCACAAATTGTCTAGACAAGTTCAGCAACTGGAATACCAAAACAAACTCTCAGCATGTTACACACTTGTGTAATCCTTATTCTTTTGAAATCAATAAGACATTTGCTGCTGAGTTCAGTAGAACCAATGCTTCATCTTTAATTCTCTGCTACATTTCACCTTAAGCATTTGATTGGTTGAAATCAGAGTCAGTATCAAACTGCATATATCACAAACTATGTCAACTTTGAGGATCTTGCTTGGAAGAAACTAGAATTTTTTGAGGGCAATTCCTTACATTCCTAGCTGAATATTCCAGGTAAGGATAAAATGAACATGGTAATATTTCTCTTGTAAGAGTGACTTTTGTTCACTTATTGTCCTGGAGCTGGATAATGAACAGCACATAAACTATTAGAGGGGGAAATAGAGAAAAATTAGAGGAAAAATGTGATACACAGCATACTAGTGTTCCCTACACAACCAGGGAACACTAGTATGCTGTGTATCACATGATTCTAGTGATGCCTTTCCAGATCCATGCTAGCAGATCTGTGAGAACCATCATTAGGCTACCCAAAAAATATAATTACTATGATTATGAACAAAATCTAGTTAATATTTAATAAACCACCTCAGAATCTAGAACAAGCTAGGACTTGACAATGTCATATGTATGACACGTCCTCACCTTTTTAGGGTTTTGTATCTCTAATGGCCTAGAAATGTGGATGATGTGCATTCATTTCACTTGCTCCATAAGAAGTTTTTTTTTAAAGGTGGAGATTCTTAAATGGTGTGATCACTACAATTACAATATGCAATCACAATATTAATTTAAATATACATACTAGAATATAATAATTTAGCTTTCCATTTTTCTGTACAGCATGGTTTATATCCAGAAGGCCACTTGTGGAAGAACCTCTTTTGTTCTATCCTCCCCTTGTAGACCCCAGTTCATCTCCAAAAGAGAGGCTTTTGGGGAGGTGCAGGAGAGGAAGGGCTGGCAAATATGTTTGTACAAGTAACATTCCAGCCATATAGCCTTTGGATCCACTTCAATGTTGCTAACTTGCTGTTATAGAAAACATGCTGAAAATAGATAGATAGAAATACATTTCATTTCATTTCATTTTGCTTGATAAGTAGATGTTTTTCAGTGTGGATTAATATTTTCACAAGCAATCCTAGATTTGTTATGATTACAGATTACTTTATTCTTCATATAAGGGCATTTGGAGATTCCCTGAACAATGCTGAGCATTCTTTCATGACACGCATGATAAGAGTTAAATTCAGTAATAAATGATACATAGATATTGGCTTTGTTATGCCAGGATTGTTCACATTCTTTGTTACTCTATTTATCAGCTTTTAATATATTCAGTGTTACATGAAAAATACAATATAGTCATTTTATTTGAAAGTGAAATTGCTTTTCTTGTTACCTTGATTAGCAAGAAAAGTAAAAGCAAGGAACTGCCTATTGTTGTTTATGGGTAACATCAAAATCTTTCATTCTGTGTATGACATCCATGTGTTGGAGACTGTACAAAATACACAGGATATCGTGCCAGTTGCGAGTGAAGGGGCGAAATAAGACAAGGACACATCAGCTTGGGTTGAACAAGGGCCACTTTATTAAACTATACAAAAACACCTTTTAAAGTGACCTGCAGAGGGAAACCTAGGTGCGGAACTATCTATAAGCAAGCATCTCGCCATACAGCTCACGGGCGACCAGCCCCTGCTTGGGACAAGGGCAAGCCCCATCTGCTTACCCCTTCCGCCAGCCACACCCAGTAGGTGAGTAGGGGGGCCTTCTCAGGTCACCACCCCCCGGGGCCGCACAACCCTCGGGTGGATGAGTTAAGTTGGCCCCAAAAGCAGCCCATATCCTGCCCTCAAGCCGCAAAGCTCTGACAGACAGGCCTCTGGAACCGCCAATCACCTCCAAAGGTGCCTAAGGGGGCCACCGACCTGTCCTTACCTATTTCCCTTTCCGCACCTTCCCACACCAGTGCCCCAATTATAAAGTGCCCTCCTAGGGCAATTAAACTTCGACCATAACAAAATAGCCAAATTACCCAAATTCACCTATTAATCACAACACCCCCTAACCCGATTCCATCCCACTCTCACAGTGTGGAGTAGGCAAAAAACCTGCCCGCCAAACAAGGGTGGGCAGGGTAAAAATTCCTACTCGGTCCCGAAGCGACCATTGAACACACTATAAGAGAGGGAGGGCAGGGTGGGCGTCGCTCGCTGAAAGAGGAGGTAGGAGGGGCGGCCTGGCCTTAAATAGGCCCATGGCCCCTCCCCTCCCTGCCGCACACACACATAACGCTGCGACACACGACGTTGCCCTTAACGAAGATGGCCGCGGCAGCATCGCTCCCTCCTCGCAACTATGCCCTGCTTATCCATGCTGCGCAGGTAAGTGGGGCTTCATTTCTGTGAGAGGTTTACAAAGCTCAATACCATGCAAATACTTCTCTAATGAAAAGCGGTATGTGTGGCAAATTTTGCACTGAGAAACAGTCGTTGTTTGACTACTACTGTATTCTGCAGTGAGAACTCTCCACAAGGTGCTTATTATTTAATATTTTGTGAAATCTACACACCATACATTTAAAGCACATTGATAATACATTATTTCCTCCCCAGGATCCTGAGAAATGTAGTTTAAGAGTGCTGGAAATTGTAGCTCTGTGAGTGGTAAACTACAGTTCCCATGGTTCTTTGCAGGAATTAATGTGCTTTCAATGTATGGTGTGCCTAAGTGCCAGTTCACATAACCATCAGACTTGTGGCATCCACTTAAACCCCTGTACCCCTGGGGTCCTGCTGAGAGGAAGGGGGGGATATAAATCAAACAATATATATATATATATATATATATATACATACACACACACACATATATAAATCAAATAATAAATAAATAAATAAAATCATACATTGCTTAACTACCTCTTAGTGGATAGAGCTGGATTTATTTATTTTTAAAGTGAGTTCCCACAAACATAAGGTAAGATCCATGATCCTCCCAAGTGTACATCTTAGGTTCCCTATAGGGTTCATTGTAACTCTTTAATTTTTCTTCCCCATTGGTTATTGGCTGGGCACAAGCATTATAGTACTTTAACAATAGGACATGAATGTATGCAGAAATGTAAAGCTACCAAGACACTGCAGGGTTTGTAAAACAGTCCTTAGAATGCTAGCTACACCTCTGAAGCTTATACAATATATTTTATGGAAATAAATAAAAATAAAAATGGGTATCATCCAGCCCCATAAAAGAGAGAGTTAATCATATGCTTAAGTCTTCCAATATAAATTAATACAACTTAAAAGTGGGGGTTTGCACAGTAAGAGTGGGGGTTTGCACAGGGGATGGTTAATAGGACCTGAATGTTCTTTGATGGTCTGAGGTAAAGTTCCCAAACACCTTGCGTTGTGAGGGTGATTATTAGCAAGTGCTAGGAAATATCTACATGGGGGCATGCCTTTCTTCTGACTCTACAGCTGTTGTGACTAGGTGTAGTTGGTAAATATCCACATGATAGCATAACTTTGTGCTAAACATGCTGTTTTTACCTCCATTTTCTGTTTGCACCGTCTACAGTAAGGGATCAACGCCAGCTGCAAACACTGTGTTTTCTAGTCACACTTGAGGGGAAGCATCAATCACGCAGTTACCCAAAGACCACGCCCTCTAATTTAATATTCCCACTCCCTCTCGTTACCTGGCAATGGAGCATGCTCAGTTTGTTCTACCATTAAGTTTCATTTTTTAAAAAACAACCGGGAAGTGCGATTATTTGTATTTTCACTGGTACAATACAGATGAAATACAAATATTTGTTTGAGCAGTATTATGTTTTTGTTCACAAGTTGGAAGGAGAAAGAAAATAAAGGCACTGTTTGCAGCAACATAAAAAGAGGCTTGCAGAACAGGAGACAGAAATGGAGTTTCTCTTCATCACACAGGAAATGAAATGAAAGGAGGAGGAGGGAGTGGGCTTGGACAGGGGAACAATTGACACACCCACCTAATAGTATCAGAGCACAGCATCTGTAAGCCATAGAGATATGAAGTGGAGACTTTTTTCCCTTCCCTTTTCAGATTATCAAAGGATTGGGTTAGTACGGATTTACAGGGGGGAAACTGTGTGATAGCTTCTGTTTGCCAGTAACATCATGTGAACCATGCGAATTAAAAGGGGATGCAAGTAGCACCAGACACACAGTAAATCGCCGTGTGGATAAGTCCTTTGTTGTTATGTGCCCTTAAATCGATTACGACTTATGGCAACCCTATGAATCAGTGACCTGCAATAGCATCTGTCATGAACCACCCTGTTCAGATCTTGTAAATTCAGATCTGTGGCTTCCTTTATGGAATCAAACCATCTCTTGTTTGGCTTTCCTCTTTTTCTACTCCCTTCTGTTTTTCCCAGCATTATTATCTTTTCTAGTGAATCAGGTCTTCTCATAATGTGTCCAAAGTATGATAACCTCAGTTTCATCATTTTAGCTTCTAGTGATAGTCCTGGTTTAATTTGTTCTAACACCCAATTATTTGCTTTTTTGCAGTCCACGGTATGCGCAAAGCTCTCCTCCAACACCACATTTCAAATGAGTTGATTTTTCTCTTATCCACTTTTTTCACTGTCCAACTTTCACATCCATACATAGAGATCAGGAATACCATGGTCTGAATGATTGTGACTTTAGTGTTCAGTGATACATCTTTGCATTTGAGGACCTTTTCTAGTTCTCTCATAGCTGCCCTCACCAGTCCTATCCTTGTTCTAATTTCTTAACTATGAATAAGCCCTAAGACAGAGAAAGTCACCAAGACAGACAGCTGCATCTAGTCTTTGTATGCAAATAGTATTTGGGGAAGGGTGTGCCTAGAGTGCCATGAATTTTGACTGTCTGTTGTAGTGTTTCAACTGTGCGTCCAATTATGTTCAACCTATATATATGTAAAAACACACAAATATGGCAAGACATCAAGAAACCTCCAGTGACCTCTTTTTAAAGAAAACCAAACCTGTGTAAGCAGTCTGGGAATGTCTCACTGTTTGGAGAACTTGGGTGACACAACAGTATTGTATTTTGGAGGGATCATGCCCAATATTGATTTGCTGACTGTATATGAATTATGGTACCTGTGACTGTGTGACAAGGTAATCTCTGTGTGTGGTGTATGTGTATATGTGGATGCATGTGCACATATGCATGCAGTTCATATGAAAACAATTCTGTGACTCTGCTTGAGAAGGGAGAGGAATTTTTAAGCAATGTCTAGGTATAATCTTGCCGCCCTGGGCTCCTGCTGGGAGGGAAGGCGGGATATAAATCAAATAATAAATATGGTCCCTAATAATAATAACCTCTAATGAAATACTTAACTTAATAATTAATGAAGATCATAATCACCATTAATCATAAACTTTACTATAAGGTTAGCAACAAAAGATGAACACAGAGCATAGAGACTCACCCACAACAGATTTCTGTCCATTTGCTGAAAAATGTTACTTTTCAAAGAATAAAATCAAATGAAACTGACATAAGAGTCAGGAGTGCATATACTAAGTTAATTTGATTGATAGGTTTTGCATTTTCCTTGCTTTTATATCTCACACTTCTTGTTTCAGAAGCTCTGCCAAATTACTGCAGGACAATTAGTTTTACTGATTTTTAATGTTCATTGAATAATTCTTTTATATTCTTTGATATCCTCAAACAATAGTAAGATATATTCAAGCTCATGTCATACATTTTTCTGTCTGCCACAAATTATGCTTTTAAAAACCCAGAAGGATGTGCTTTGCTATTTTACTTAAGGTTACAAAACAATGTGGTAGCTCATGTAGCATGACTCGACGAAAGCATATTTATTCATTTATTCCCACTGTGGACATAAACTGGATGAATGCTTACCACAGAAGGTACAACAGCCATTAGTACTTTGACCAAACCACCTTAAGTGTGGTCCTGTCACACTTCCTTTAAGCTGAAATGTCCCCATATTTTAGTGATGTACAATAGATTTTAGAAAGAAATATTTATGGCAGAGTATGTATATAATATCAGTTGTTACTCAGCTATGAAGAAAAATTCATGATACTTATTTATGTGGGTCATTATGGAATATCTGCCGATTTCTTAAGAGCAGGAGGAAAAACCAGGCATATTCAAGAGAAAAACCATGTGTAGAACCAGCACCAGAGATTCACTTGCTGTTTTCATCACAGCAGTTCCCACTGCTAGATAAAGAAAAGCCACTTTTTACATGATATACAGCAGCTTGTGCAGTGAGATCAACAAGCAAAGCTCTGCCTCCGTGTGAATTTGATGCTCATGCCTTTTCTTTTGATCTCAGCTGCAATCCTTTATATTCAATAGAAATCTCATCACTTTTCTTAATTTCCTGATAACTCTCAGAGCATGTGTTTTTATTGTTTTAATTTTTTACTACTACAGCTGTGCTAACAAAAAAACAAAAGGAAATTATACTAGAAATATTTGGCTCCTCCTTAAGAATGACATAACTATGATTTTATGTATTACATCTCCAGGCTACAGAATACATCTATAGGGTCTCTCTCTCTCTATATATATATATGTGTGTGTGTGTGTGTGTGTGTGTGTGTGTATAAATACACGCACAGGATGTGCTATCCTGCATGCTTTAGCAGTTCAGTGAACTAAGCTAATACAAATGAGGCTTGAAATGTTAAATGAAACTAGCACTGTCAAAGGTTCTCATATCAAATAATTTTATTTGTGTAGAATTCAGGGGAGATTAAGAACTCATGTGGTGACTAAAACACCCAGTAGGTAAATCAAATAGTCCAGCAATATAACTGTAGGGAAGAATGAAAATAAATGATATATTGTGTACGTTTTACTGCTTGTAAGTAAGGTTTCTGAGTCATATTAGGTAACACAGGCCCACGGGGCAATGACTACATTGGGTTGGGTCTAAACTTTGTCTTCCCTAAATGGAAAGGATCCTTCAGAATTGTCCAGGGGCTACTGCACTCTGGCCCCAGGGACATGGTAGAACCATCTGAGGCCCGCTGTAATGAATTTGCTAGGCACTTCCAGGATAAACTCTTTAGCATCCGCCAGGATTTAGAATCCAGTGTTATAGCAGGTGAATCAAGCGAGGTATCCAGAGCACAGCCTTGTCCCGATTTCTTGGATGAGTTTCAGTTGGTACAGCCTGAGGACGTTGACAAGGTGCTTGGACAGGTTCATGCAACCACTTCTGTGCTGGATCCTTGCCCTTCTTGGCTAATAAAAGCTAGCAGGGATGGAACAGCTGGCTGGGCCAGGGAAGTGATTAATGCCTCTCTGCGAGAGGGGGTGTTCCCTAGCTGCCTGAAAGAGGCAGTAGTGAGACCACTCCTGAAGGGGCCCTCTCTGGACCCAGAAAATCTTAATAACTATAGGCCGGTAGCGAATGTTCCATTCCTGGGCAAGGTCCTGGAACGAGTGGTTGCAGGCCAGCTCCAGACACTCTTGGATGAGACCAATTATCTGGATCCATTTCAGTCGGGTTTCAGGCCTGGTTCTGACACAGAAACAGCCTTGGTATGATGACCTTTGTCGGGAGAGAGACAGGGGGAGTGTGACTCTGTTGATTCTCCTTGATCTCTCAGCGGCTTTCAATACCATCGACCATGGTATCCTTCTGGGGAGACTAGCTGAGTTGGGAGTGGGAGCGACTGCATTGCGGTGGTTCCACTCCTACTTGGCAGGTCGCCTCCAGAAGGTGGTGCTTGGGGAACATTGCTCGGCACCCTGGACTCTCCAGTATGGGGTTTCACAGGGGTCAGTTCTGTCCCCCATGCTGTTCAACATCTACATGAAACCATTGGGTGCTGTCATCCGGAGCTTTAAAGTCCGTTGCCATCAGTATGCTGATGAGATGCAGCTCTATTTCTCCTTTTCATCTTCTTCAGGTGAGGCTGTCAATGTGCTGAACCGGTGCCTGGCTGCGACAATGGACTGGATGAGGGCTAATAAACTGAGGCTCAATCCAGACAAGACTGAGATGCTGCTAGTGGGTGGTTCTTCTGACCGGATGGTGGATGACCAACCTGTTCTGGATGGGGTTGCACTCCCCCTGAAGGAGCAGGTTCATAGCTTGGGGGTTCTCCAAGAAGCATCTCTGTCACGTGAGGCTCAGGTAGCCTCAGTGGCACTGAGTGTCTTCTACCAGCTTCGGTTGGTGGCCCAGCTAAGTCTTGTATCTGGACCGGGATAACCTGGCTTCAGTTGTCCATGCTCTGGTAAACTCCAAATTAGATTATTGCAATGCACTCTGTGTGGGGCTGCATTTGAAGACGGTTTGGAAACTGCAGCTTGTGCAAAATGCAGCGGCCAGATTGGAAACAGGGACCAGATGGTCCGAACATATAAAACCGATTCTGGCCTGCTTGCATTGGCTGCCTGTATGTTTCCGAGCTCGATTCAAGGTGCTGGTTTTCACCTATAAAGCCTTACACGGCTTAGGACCACAATACCTGATAGAACGCCTCTCCCGATATGAACCCACCCATACACTACATTCAAGATCAAAGGCCCTCCTCCGGGTGCCTACTCCAAGGGAAGCTTGGAGGGTTGCAACAAGAGATGGCATTCTCAGTGGTGGCCCCCAAACTATGGAATGATTCTTTTGAAGAGGTGCGCCTGGCACCAACACTGTTATCTTTTCGTTGCCAGGTCCAGACTTTCTCTTCTCCCAGGCATTTTAGCATGTGCTTTAGCATGTGTTTTAAATTGTTTTTATATTGTTTTAAATTGTTTTTAAAATATGTATTTTAAATTGTATATTTGTTTTAATGTTTTTGATTGCTGTAAACCGCCCAGAGAGCTTCGGCTATAGGGCGGTATACAAATGCAATACATAAATAAATAATTTCTGTCCACAGAAGGCTTTTGATCTAGCTCAGGATTGTGCTGATTAAAAAGGAGAATAAGTTGACTATCAGCCCTCCAGAACAGCGTGGCACTGGTAGGTGCCTCTGAGGGCTGCAAGGTATATTGTTGGCTACTAAACTATGCAAGTGAAGGACACTTAAATATTTCCTAGCTTGGTTAAAAACTCAAAGTGAAACAAATTACAGCTCCTACATTTTAGAGTCCTTCTTGATATACGGCTTACAGGATATTTAGTTTGAAAGTAATTTGAAATAGTGACATTTGAAATTCACGTACTCCCCAAGTTGGCAAATGCAGATTCACAAAAGGGGAATCGTTTCTCAGTCCTGGACATTAAAATTGCTCATATATTTCAAAAGTGCAGTAATATCTTCTGAAATGACCAAAGTAACCAATTAATCTGCGCTGAATTCTTTCAGACCAGCTTTAATGGACATACAGAGGAGACTTTAAGAAGACATTGGGATAAAGTCCAGATGCTTTAATCAAATAAACTACTTGATTAAAGCTTAGGTGGGACTACTTCTGTATTCCATTTCAAGGTCTTTGCTGCCTGCTACATTTTGGCATCAATCCAGTCCCCATTTGTTGTTAAAATCAGCTTTGGAACATCTTTTCAAAAGCCACACACACTACTTGGTAACCACATAAACTATCATCAAGTTTAAGGGCCATATTTTGAAAATCAACACAGTCCTGCCAAGCTCCTGTCATCTATATCTGATTTATACATTGTTGGCATACAGATATAATGCATCAGTAATTTCAATGTTAGCTATATATATAACTTTATCTGTGTGCAGTCATACAGTCTAGCCATTGCTGTTAGACAGATTATACAATTTTTCCCAGGTATTATTCTGAGGCTAGACCAATGTCCTACCATAAGCACTCTTCCACAAGATGGGTTCATGAAATGGTGTATTTCCAGGCCTACATTTTCCTTCAGGAACTTCTTTCAGACTGTTAGTCTTAGCACACACTGAGTTGTATGTGAACAGCATATGTCATAACTGTTGAATTCGTGATAGCAATGAATCATGCAGAACCACAGACCAAATTATGTCTTAACCAAAAAGATATTTATCATACTATTTATTAAGGGAAACAATTATAACCAGAATCATATTACGGGGAAAGAGGCCAAGCATTACCTCTACGATCTTTCAATCAAACAAGGAATGGAGGGTGCAACGGCTTCTGAGTTCATCTGTATTCTGTCCATTCTTTTTAGTCCATCTCTCTCAGAGGTGGTTACAGAATCTCTCTTCAGTATGTTCACGCTGTGACCAGCACAAGAGTTTTCATCAGTTGCCTTTTCTGGGTTCCAAAATTCTCATCTATATATGCTGGGATCAGAAATACCTCATAGCTCTTAGATCTGCAGGAAACATTTGTTTCTTTCATCAGCAGAACCCCTACCTATCCAAAAGGTATAGGATTAGTATGGGCATAGCAGCATACATGTGATGAATTGTTTATCTCTCTCCACTCAAATAATAAGAAAAAGAACAAAACAGTTTTTTTTACATAGATGAAGCTCTCAGCTACTTTAAGTAGACTGAAGTCAACTGTGACTGATATTGGTTGATGGCTGCAGAAGATGTGTGACAAGATACAAATCTTATTTACCTAGTCTCAAAGTCAAGAGCAATACTTTATTCATTATATGTTGTCTTTACATAGTCCATTCCTATTTTCTGTGGGAAGAGACTGTACAAGAGAATGGTGCATCAAACTGGTCTCAGCTAGAGTCCGGAAGAACATTAAAGTGTCTTTTTCAGTGTGCACCTGCTGGAGGTAATTTTATTTTGGATTTAGGTTTGGCTCAGAATGTACTAGTAAAACTATAGCTGGCTTCCAGCTTAGAAGAAAATTCTGATAATAAGATATTACATTGATGTTTTGCATTTATGGACTTCACCCACACTTCTGTAACTCAGTAGATAATGTGATTTTTAATACACACACACAAGCAAGAGCTTTAGGAGATGGAATGTGTAAGAATCTCATAGTATACTGAATGATGAGGAATTCTTAGTTTGGTCTTACAGATCCCTGAAGAAGTTAGTAAAGAAATCCTTTTTTCAGTGTGTTGTTTCATATCTGAAATATTTAGAGTGGTGGGTTAGAGTGTGAATATCAAAGCTCTTCTACTCAGATTTTATCTCAGGTGATTTGCTGGTTCATCTGTCATACACACATTGCTCCTGAACAAAACCACTTTGGTTGGTGTGCCAGAAAATTTTCATCAGGATAGGCAGAGAAAATGTAACCCTTTTGATAGGAATTTAGGAGACTGCCTTGGACAGAGCCAGACTGTCAGTCTATCTCGCTCAGTATCGACTGGCAGCATATCTCTAGGGTTTCAGACAGGGAGCTCTCTCAGCCCGACCTGGAAATGCCAGGGATTGAACCTAGGACCTTTTGCATCCAAAGCATGTGCACCTTCAGTTGAGAGGCCTTGATCTTACTAGATGAGTTTTTGTTACAGTCGATTAGCCACTATTGTTGGATTACTTACAATTTCTAGTGAACATGAATGATGCTGATTTAAAGTTATTCTTGTTATCCCTGTCCGGGTATATCCAGAAAGTGGTTATGGTTATGGAGGATTATTCCTTATAATCTTGGAAGTGGCCTCTGTGGAGAGATATCTTTGGAACACTGAGGTAAAATGACATCACTATGTCCTAGCTTATATCATCTGCAGGAGAAGTAGTAAAAAATTCTTGACTAACAACATCTAGTAGGATTAATCCAGACAGGATTGAACTGATGGCACTGAGGGTCTTTGGAATCTAGAGTATCTAGAGAAGTGTGGGCTGATTATAAACAGGATTTTTTTTTCTGCTAAAGAGAAACATTTTAGGTGCTCTCTTGGATCGAGCCTTTGTTCCTGAATCGTCATATGATACCGATGTCCTGGAGAACACTCTACAAGCTGCACTATCCACCATCGTTTGTTCATTCTGGAGGACAGGGTTTGGCAACCATCAGCGTGGCTTTGCAAACTCAAGATAGACTATTACACTGGTTTTCGGTAAGTATGTATGATAGTGCCTTGACCTAAAGTGGCAGGCATCATCACTCCGTCCCCCTTTTTGGTCTGTTAATGTTTCTTTTTTTAAAAGGGGGGATGGGAAGGACAGAAAGGAGAGAGAGAGAGAGAGAGAGAAGGAGAGAAGCAACCAGAAGAGTCCCTTTATCTTCAATAGTTGCATGGAAGATTATATTCGGTTGGTGTGGCTTTTGCACTCCTGCATTGCAAACTGGACCTGTAAAAAATATCCCTCTTTTATATGGTTATTAAAATCACATTATTAAGACTATAGCAGTCTTGCCTTTTTGTCTCCTTTGCATAGTTCACCTACCACCTGATAATAGCTTAAGTTTTGGCACTGCTATGATTGCTCAAGTAAGTTTTGGCACTGCTCAAGTAGCCTCGGTGGTTAGGAATGCGTTTTACCAACTTCGGTTGGTAGCCCAGCTACGTCCCTATTTGAGTAAAGAGGACCTTACATCAGTGGTACATGCTCTGGTAACCTCACGTTTGGATTACTGTAATGCGCTTTACGTAGGGCTACCTTTGAAGACAGTTCGGAAGCTACAACTAGTGCAAAATGCGGCGGCCAGATTGCTGACAAGGACCAAGCGGTCCGAGCATATAACACCTGTTCTGGCCAGCTTGCACTGGTTGCCAATATGTTTCCGGGCTAGATTCAAAGTGTTGGTATTAACCTATAAAGCCTTATACGGTGCGGGACCACGATACCTTGTGGAACGCCTCTTCCGATATGAACCGGCCCATGCACTACGTTCTGCTACGAAGGCCCTCCTCCGGGTTCCAACTCACAGGGAGGCCTGGAGGGTGATGACAAGATCTAGGGCCTTCTCAGTGGTGGCCCCCGAACTATGGAACAGTCTCCCTGAGGAAGTACGCCTGGCGCCGACTCTGCTCTCCTTCCGGCGCCAGGTCAAAACCTTCCTATTCTCTGAAGCATTTTAAGTTACACTGATTTAATTTTAAAAATGTTTATTGTATTGGATTGTTGATTGTATTTTAGTATTATTTTGTTATTCATTGTATTTTTATGCTATTTTATGTTCACCGCCCAGAGAGCTATTGCTAGTCGGGCGGTATATAAATTTAATAAATAATAATAATAATAATAATTTGTGATTTGTGCTTCTTGTTCCTCTACATCGTTCCTGAAATTTTGCCTACAGAAAGTGGAGGAAGGAACTAGAGGGTCAATTATCCTTGACTTGATTCTAACCAACAGAGATGACTTAGTGGTTGAATTGGCAGTTAACGCTGGGGGAAAGTGACCATGCTATACTTGATTTTAAAGGAAGCAAAATCTGAGAGTAGCCATACACATACCCTGGAGTGAGAAAAGGAGTCCAAGATGGGAGGGAGTTTCTAAAACAGGAAACTCTAAAGTCACAATTATGGTATTTCTTTTTGAAGGAATTACTTCGAGAGGCTGAGCTGCAGGTTCTCTCTGATGCAGCTTGGGGCTTGGGCATGGGCATTTATTTCAGAGGGTTCTGGTGTGCGGAGTGCTGACCTGAGGATTGGGTTGCTAGCGGTGTCACTAGGAACCTTACATTTTTAGAGTTTTTTTCCCATAGTGGTTGCAGTGCACATTTGGCTCTGTTTTTTGGGCAATAAGTTAGTTAGGTTTTGGTGCGATAACCAGGCATCTGTTTGGGCCATTAATTCTTTGTCATCCAGGTCCCCCAGGCTTATCAGGCTGGTTTGGGTTTTTGTTCTGTAGTGTCTTAAATATAATATTTTTTCCTGGCTCGGCATGTTCCTGGTCTTGATAACGAGATTGTGGATTCCCTTTCTCGTTTTCAGGCACTTGCCCCGCAAGCCAGAGCCATGCCAGATTTGGTGCCTCCCTGGATGTGGTGCCTTGGAAGATCAAGGTCCAGCTGACTTCTTTGGCTCCTAGCACCAGATCCAACTATAGGTGGGCCTTTTCTGAGTTTGTGACCTTTTGCCAATCAGTGGGCTTGGCCATGGATTGGCCAATCCCTACTGACCATGTTTTGCAGTTTGCCGTTTTTCATAAGTCTAAAGGTTTAGTCAAAGGTTCCATAGCAGGCAAGTTGGCAGGTCTGGCCTTTTACTTGAAGGCATCAGGGTTCCCTACCCTAACCCAAGGATTTTAGAGTTAGGAAGATGCTGGAAGGCTGGGCTAGGGTAGCATCTCAGCAGCCTGATGCACATAGCCCCCTTTCCCCAACTTTACTCTTGGCCTGTGTCAGGGCTCTTGCAGTTTTATGTAACTCTAATTTCGAGTGTCAACTGTTCAAGGCTGCCATGCTCCTGGCATTTGGGGGGGGGGCTTTCAGGGTTAGCGAGTTAGTCACTGCTGCTAAGTTTGATTGTTCAGCCAGACCTTTGGGGTTTTCTGATGTTGCTTTTACTGATGAGGGTTTGTCTGTCCAGCTATGTAAATCGAAGACCATCCAGAAGGGCAAAGCCTCTTCAGTCTTGTTGGCATCCTGTGAGGTTTCTGAACTTTGTCCAGTTCAGAACTTGGCTGCTTATATTTGCCTTTCTGGGCGGAACCCTGGGGTTTTATTGCAGCACGAGGATCAGGCACCTTTGACTTGTTTCCAGTTCTGGATGGTGGTTAAGAAAGCCTTGGAGATGGCTGGTGCTCCAGCTGGAAGTTTTGGAACCCACTCTTTTTGCATTGATGCTGTCTCTACTGTGGCACTTTTGGGCCTTGGAGGCAGGCGTATTCCAGCCATTGGGCATTGGAAGTCTGGGGCTTTTAAGAAGTATATCTGGCCTTTTAAATAGTTTCCTTTGTGCGATTTTGGAAGTTCTTTGCTGGGGTTCTGTTTTGACTTTTATTTTTTCTTTACAGGTTTTGGCTGGAGTAGTGAACCTAAGTGCATCCTGATTTGTATTGTTTTCTGTGCCCTTTGCAGGGCTAGGGAGTCTGGCTAGGGTTCACACCTTGGCCTTAGTTTGATCACTTGCATTGATCGGCATGGCATTCTTTGGAGCCAGCTTCTCTTGGTCCTGCTTCAGTAGCTGTATGGTGGCTCCCCACCTCAAGTCTTGTTGATCCACCTGAGTGAGAATGACTTGGGGGGAGGAAGAGCTTGTCCCTTCATTTCCAGGCTGAGGAGGAGTTCACTTCCATCCAATTTGCCTTGCTGGGGGTTAGAATCATCTCGTCTGATATGCTTCAGTGCAGAGTGTGGAAGTGCCATGCCCCCAAGCAGATGGATGAAGCCAGAAGGAAGGTGAATGGTTCCTTGAGGTGGGCTTTGCTGGCTAGTGGGCTATGTGTGTTTCATCTTCCATCCAGACATCAAACACTCTTTGCCGCACCTGTACAGGGATGATGGAGTACACCTCTCTGATGAGGGGCACGACATCTTCCTTGAGAATCTGTGGTGGGCTTTAGACATCACCTTTGGCTCTGTTGGGGGATGAGATAATCTAAGCATAGGCTAGGTCCCCTCTGTGGCAGGATCAGTGCGGGTTTAGGGGAAAAGGGGGTAACTTGGAAAAATTAGGTGAGGACTTGAGGCACTTTCTAGAAGGTGAAAGTGGGCTTCCTCAGACCTATCCGTGAAAACCTCAAGGCCAGATGCTGGGGACAGGAGCCATCCTTGAGGACTGCCCAGATCAGAGACTCAATGCCTCAAGGCTGGAGTCAAAGATAAGATTGACATGATTCTCTAGGCACAGTTAATGTGCTGGCAATGAAAGGCCAGGAGTAGCTTATTCAATACTTTGTGGCGTTACTTACTCAAAAATCTGAGCTGTTGGAACTAAGTTTCATAGCACTCAGATTTATAGGAGCCCACACTGATCTTTTAAAATTATCTAGGTTCCCTCCACAGAGCTCAATTTGGATGACTGGCTTAATTCTGTTGTCAGTTTCTATCCGGCTTTATTGGCTTATTCCTTAAGAGGTTATTTGCTTTAATTGGTTTAATTTGGTTCAATTGGTTTAATTGGCATTAATAAAATGTTGCCTGTTCTTAACCCATATGCTTGGTGTCTGCCTCATGATTTTGCTTGGGTTCGGGTACAAACGATTCCAACAAGGAAAAAAGGGAGAAGACAGCAGAAGAAGCCAATGTGGCTTCACAAAAAGCTTAGAGATGACCTGAAAACAAAAAAAGACACATACAGAAAGTGGAGGGGAAGGCCAGGCCACAAAGGAAGAGTACAGAAAGGTAGCATGGAATTGCAGGGATGGCATCAGAAAAGCTAACGCTGAGAATGAACTGAAGTTAAAAGCAACAAAAACATTTTCTTAAGATACATGCATAGTAAAAATCAGAGAAAAAATTGTGGTTCAGGTACTCAATGAGGATGGCAAAATGATAACAGATGACAAAGAAAAGGTATTAGTGCTCAATTCCTACTTTGACTCAGTCTTCTCCCAAAAGAGGATCTATGACTCTCTTGGCAAACATGAGGTACAAATTGAAGGGGCAGGATTGACAAATGGTCAAGGAATATCTTATTACTTTGAATGAGTTCATATCTCCAGGACTCAATGAACAACACCCTAGAGTAATGAAGGAACTGGCTGAAGAACTCTCAGAACCATTGTCTATTATCATGGGAGATGAGTGAAATCATGGGAGATGAGTGAAGTGCCAGATGACTAGAGGAAGGCTAACGTTGTCCCTAACTTCAAAAAGGGCAAAAAAGAGGAACCTGGGAGTACAGACCAGTCAGCCTGACATTAATCCCAGGGAAAACTGTGGAGCAGGTTATAAAGTGGTCAGTCTGTAAGCAGCTTAAAAACAATGCAGTGATTACTAGAAGTCAACATGGATTTGTCAAGAAAAATCCTGCCATACTAATCTTAAATTCTATACCTAGAAAAAGAAACCAAATGCACAGTTATAAGATGGGGGATACTTGGCTCATGCAAGTAGGATCTTGGAATTGTTGTTGATCATAAGATGAATATGAGCCAAAAGGGCAACGTGGCTGCAAAAAAAACTAATGCCAATTTAGGCTGCATTAACAGAAGAATAATTTCCAAATCACATGAAGCACTAGTTTCCCTCTATTTGGCACTGGATAGGCCTCATCGAGTACTGCATCCAGTTCTGGACCTAGCACTTTAAGAAGGATGCAGACAAGCTGGAACAGATTCGGAGAAGTGCAACAAGGGTATGTTTAGCCTTGAAAAGAGAAGAATGAGGGGAGATATGATAGCATTCTTCAAGTACTTGAAAGGTTGTCACAGAGGAGGGCCAGGATCGTTTCTCGGTCATCCCAGAATGCAGGACACAGAATAATGGGCTCAAATTATAGGAAGCCAGATTTCAGCTGAACATCAGGAAAAACTTCCTAATTCTTAGAGTGGTATGACAATGGAACCAATTATGTAGGAAGATGGTGGGCTCTCCAGCAATAGAGTCATTCAAGAGGCAGCTGGACAGCCACCTGTCAGGTATGCTTTAAGTTGGATTCCTGCATTGAACAGAGGGGTGGACTCAATGGCCTTATAGGTCGCTTCCAACTCTCCTATTCTATGATTCTCCATCTTATTCAAAATATAGCTTTTTCAGCAGCATTTCTGTCACCTATGAAATACATGAGCTTCCTAGTCAAAAATGGCCTCTCCGTCCCGTGGGAGGGATGGGAAATTGTGAATTTCTGTTTAAGATGAAATGGAGATGTGAAAGACCAGGAAGCATGAAGCACTTGCCTTTTCTGTTCCATCTGCATCAATGGTGTTTTAAAGTAATAAATTGAGCCATGGTCTCAAGATACATTTAGATACATTTAGACTAAACATTCAGAATAAAAACATTCATAGCTGCAAGGACAGCCCAGCAATAGAACAATATGTCCAGGAAGGCTGTAAAAAATAAATTTCCATTCTTGGAGGTTTTAAGAAAAAGGTAGGACCGACATCTCTAAAAGATACCTTCAGCATAGAACATCCAGTTGTACAGCAGATTTAACAGATGATCCACTATGCCCTTTAAAATTCTATGGATGTGGGAGACATATGAAATAGTTCAGAAAATACCAAGTAAACATTGCACTATTAAAGTAGTGCTTACTTTGATGTGGGGAGAGAGCCTAAGCATAACTACTGTACAGTAACCTTTCACCCAGAATAACAAGCACCAAGTAGTTTTCAACCTTCAGCTGAATCACCAGCCTCAGCATATTAAGGTAGTAGCCCTGTTTGCCACTGGATGTAAATGAAAGAAGGAAAAAATAAAAAAGGAGAGTGAATTTGGTCTCAATAACACATTTAAAGGGTTTCCAGACATATTCAGGTAAAGTAACATTTTCCAGGTAGACCATCTTTTTTTCCTGAAAGGATCATAGATGAATTAATCATTTAATATTGAACTAGACCAGCGTTTCCCAACCTTTTGGTCCCCAGATGTTGTTGGACTCCAACTCTCATCAGTCCCAGCCAGCATGGCCAATGGTCAGGAATGATGGGAACTGTAGTCCAGCAACATCTGGGGACCTAGAGGTTGGGAAAGGCTGAACTAAATCATCAGCTATGTGGGCAAAAGGCAGACAACCAATATTTTCTTTATTCAAAAGAAAACAACCTATTCCTGCACCTTAGGAGCAACATAATAAGTGACGAACATGACAAATGCTGTTACATTTACTTAAAGCTGGTTATAATTGGCAATGATTAAAGTTGGTTATAGTTGGATATAAGGATTAAGGTTTATGTCATAGGGGTTCATTGAAAATATGGATTTTAAGGTGGCATTTAAATGAAATTACGTAGGTGTCACAATGTAGATGTTCAGAGAGGGAGATCCAGGCATAAGGGCAGCAAGGGAGATGTCAGTTAAGTAAACAAAACACTTTAGAATGGCTGAAACTGCAATCCTATACACTCCCTAACTGGGAGTAAGCCCCATGGATGACAGTGGGATTTACTGAGTATTCATGGTGTGGTAAAACTGGACTGAAGAGAAATCATACCCTGTCCCCTCTGTAGCAATGTCAATTCTGAAGCCACACCTGGGAAGTAGATGAACTAAAGTATTCCTAGTTTCTTTTTGAAACTCTAGACTCCATTAGCATATTAATATTAATATTAAAAAAAGAATCTTAATATTCTTTCAAGAAATGCAGAGGGTTCATAGCTTAGTGGTATGACATACTTTGAATGCAGATGGTCTCAGGCTCAGTTTCCAGTTGAAGGGTGGAACCAAATGTGGCCCTCAGTCCTCTTCATACAGCCCTTGGGACTCTCCCAGGGCACCCCACTCCTCCAGGTCACGCCCCACCATTCTCATCCTCACCTTATCTTCACCCTCCTTCAGTTCTTTTGTCTAATTGAAGTGTGTCATTGACCTTATATCTCTTGCTTTTTTGGTGGAGTCTGTGTGTGTGTATAAACTTCTGGAATGCAGCCTACTGTACAAAAAGAATAGTCACATCTATTGCTCCAACAGTTTTTGCTTCTGACTCTGCCCACAACTGTTATGCGGGCTCCAGAAAGTTGCCTATGAGGGAATGTAGCCCTTGGGCGCAAAACAAATGAACAAAACACCAAGCAAACTACTCCAGTTAACAGGATAAGTTAGCAGTTGATGCATGTATGTGTGTGTATGTATGTAATGAATAGTACTAATTGACATTGCACTGGCTGCTAATTTGCTACTGAAGTAGATTCAAGTTGGTGTTTAAATCCCTGTACGGTTCTGGACCAGGGTATCCGAGAAGCCTCTCCCCTACAACCCACCCCTGTCGCTTAGATCCAAGATTGTGCCACACATCCCTGTTAATAAAGCATGCTGTGAGTTGGGCATATACTTTTAGCCCTGTGACAACAATTCTCGTCCCTCAGAACATTAGGGCTTTTTTGTTTGTTGAAAAACTTCCTTTTCTGCCAAGCCTTCCCAGATTAGTCTATTTTATCACTGCAATTTTTAATTCTTGCTGGTTTTTATGTTTTTGTTACCATTGTATGATCGGTTTTATATTTTATTTTTGTACATATTCTTTGAATGTAGAATAGTTTATAAATTCTGAAATAAATAAAATATAAAGCTTTAGAGTTTCAGCGGCTTTTCCCCTCTGCAAAGGCAGGGGACCTAGTAGGATAGTCTGCTCCAGAGGCTGAGGATCCAGTTGGTTTCCAGATTGCTCTGAGGGATTTCTGACCAATATGACTGGCGCTCCTGTTGAAGCTTTGGGTGCTCTGTGGAATACCCAGATGGCCCTGGGTGTTGACACAATTGCTCCTGAGCACCCTCTCCCACTTGATAGAGCCCAGTTGGCTCCTTGGTATACACTAGAGCTGAGGGCAACAAGGTGAAACAAGGTGGGAGACGGCTTGAACAGAAGTGGAGAAAAACTCAAGATGAATGCAAACACTAGTAAGTGCTCATTATTGAGCCTACTTAGTGGCAGTGAAAGTGGCAAAGAAGAGACACTTTGCTGTTCCTTTTGCATCCTCATTGTGTCATCCAACAGAGCTCTTCTGGATAGTATGGAACCTTTTACAGTCTGGCCCAAAGGAGATGAGGGTACCTACAGTGGGTAGCTCTGACTTGTAAGCAAAATACTTTGAGGATACAATTGCTTGCATCCGTCAGGACCTTCACTATTAGTGCAGATGAATCTTGTGAGGTGTCCAGAGCACAGTCTAGTCTCCTTATATGGATAAGTTTCAGTTTGTAGGGCTCGAGGATATGGACAAGGTGCTTTACTCGGTTTGGGCAACCACTTGTGCTCTTGACCCTTGCCCTTCATGACTGATAAAAATTACAGTAGGGCCCTGCTTCTTGGCACCCCGCTTTTTGGCGTTCTGCTAATACGGCACCAGCGATCAGCTGGAGGGGGGGGCTGGAGCTCCCCGCACTCCAGCTGATCGCGCTGGAGGAGGGGAAGATCAGCTGTAGCGTGCTATAGCTGATCTTCTCTTCTCGTGCGATCAGACTCCCCTGCTCGAGCTGATCACACCCGAGGAGGAGAAGATCTGATCTTCTCCTCTGGTGCAATCAGCGGGTTAGGTTCCAGACCCCCGTGCTACAGCTGATCTGCTTTTCGGCGGTTTTCACTTTCCGGCGGGGATCTGGAACCTAACTTGCCGTATGAGTGGGGTCCTACTGTATCAAGCAAGGGACAGCCAGCTGGGCCAGGGAGGTGATTAATGCCTCCTTGTGAGAGGGCGTAGTCCTCAAATGCCTAAAGGAGGCAGTGATAAGATCTCTCCTCCCTGGATCTGGAAAATCTGAATAATTATCAGCCAGTCATTAATATTCCCTTCTTGGGCAAGGTTCTAGAGTGCATGGTTGCAGGCCAGTTCCATGCTATCTTGGATGAAACCAATTTTCTAGATCCATTTCAATTGGGATTTAGACCCAGTATGGTCACCCTGTATGATGACCTATGTCAAGAGAGAGATAGGAGGAGTGTGTCCCTATAAATCCTCTTTGATCTTTCAATACCATCAACCATGGTATTCTTCTGGAGGTCTGAGTTGGGGGTGGATGGTATGGCTTTGCAGTGGTTCCAGTCCTACTTGGATGGTCACACTCAGAGGGTGGTGCTTGAAGAATATTGTTCCACCCCATGGAGCCTTCAGTGCCGGGTTCCTCAGGGTTCAAGTTTATCCCCCATGCTATTTAACATCTACATGAAACCACTGAGTGGGAACATCCAGAGATGTGGAGTATGTAGTCAGCAATATGCTGACAACATACAACTCTATTTCTCCTTTACATTTCCAGGTGTGGCAGTGAATGTGCTAGATTGATGTCTTGCCGCAGTAATGGACTCAATGAGAGCCAATAAACTGAAGCTCAATCCAGACAAGACTGAGGCACTGTTAGTTGTTCCTGAGATCGGATGGAGGAGGTGTGGCCTGCTCTTGATGGGTTTACACTCTGAAGGAGCAGGTGTGTAGCTTGGCAGTACTTCTGGATCCATTACTGTTGCTTGAGGCTCACGTGGCCTCACTGGTGAGGAGTGCCTTCCATCTGCTTTGGCTAGTGGCCCAGTTATGACCCTATCTGGACAGGGATAGTCTGACTTCTGTTGTCTATGCTCTGGTAACCTCTAGCTTAGATTACTGCAATCTATTACTCCAACTATTTGTGGAGCTGCCTTTGAAGACAGTTCAGGAACTGCAGCTGGTGCAGAATTCAGCAGCCAGATTGCTCACCAAGGCAAGATGGTGTGAGCACATAACAACAACTATGGCACAACTGCACTGGCTACCAATTAGTTTCCAAGCTTGATGCAAAGTGCTGGTTTTTGACCTATAAAGCCTTACACAGCTCAGGTTCCCAATACCTCAAGGACCACCTCTCCCCATATGAACCAATTCAAGCCCTGCATTCAGTATCAGAGGCCCTTCTTTGTGTTCCTTCTCTGACAGAGGTGTGGAGGATGGCAAAATGAGAAGAGGCCTTCTCAGTGATCCCCCCCCCACTTAGGGAATGCTCTTCCCCAGGAGGCATTATCTCTCTTTAGGTACCAGGCAAAATCATTCCTCTTCTCCCAGGCATTCAGACCTTAAATCTTTTGGAGGGTGTTTGAAGGGCCTTTAATGCTGTAGCCCTTTAATGCTGTAGGGGGTGGATTATTCCACCATATTATCCATGTATTGTGTGTGTTTGTTTTTCACTTTTTATTTTTGTTAGTTTTATGTTGGTTTTAATCTTTTCATTGTTTTTCATTGGTTTTAATATTTTCATTTCTTTTAGTTCACTTTTATTAAGAAAAGTGACATTATCATCATCATCATCATAAAAGATTGCATTCTAATTTTCATACAGTTGGGGTCTTATGTTCCTAACTTGCAATTTTTTTGTGGGGGGGGGTCTTCCCCTCTGGTTTTGCATGAGCATTACAAAGAGCCAAGGTTCCTATTCCAAGTAAAGAAATTTTGAGGCTTGGCAACATGTTTAGTACCAGATTTATTCCTTCTTGTGTTTTGATCCCCACATTCAAAGATAAAGATAAAGGCAATGCTGCATGCCTGATTTCCTGGTGGAGAGTAACTGAAGAGAAAGGGTTTGAAGAAGAGAAGTCATTCAGTTTGGATATGTTGACTTTGAGATGGAGATGAGATATCCAAGTGATTGAAGGAAATGCAGGACCAGATAGACAGCCCTTTGATCATAGAATCATAGAACAGGAGAGTTGGAAGGGTCCTATAAGGCCATCAGGTCCAACCCCCTGCTCAATGCAGGAATCCAAATCAAAGTATTCCTGACAGATAGCTGCCCAGCTATCTCTTGAATGCCTCCAGTGTCGGAGAGCCCACTACCTCTCTAGGTAATTGGTTCCATTGTTGTATGGCTCTAACAGTTAGGAAGTTTTTCCTGATGTCCAGTCAAAATCTGGCTTCCTGCAACTTGAGCCCATTATTCCGTGTCCTGCACTCTGGAATGATCGAGAAGAGATCCTGGCCCTCCTCTTTGTGGCAACCTTTCATGTACTTGAAGACTGCTATCATATTTCCCCTCAGTCTTCTCTTCTCTTTGCACAACTTCTAATTTTGTGCCACTATTTTCCAATGAACAACTATCAATGTCACTGTTTAGTTGACAATATTTGTTTTCCTATGCATATCAGTTAAAAGTGTGTGGGCAGAATGTTATCTATGAATAATCATAAGTAACTTTATCTTGTTCTGCTGTTCATGTTTGGCAAAGGCATATGTTTGTTTTGGAACTGATGGACAGGATTCATCCTATCAGTATCATAATGACATAGAATCCCATTACAATGCTTCTTATTATGTTATAATTAAGAATCACACAGCAGATTCTGAAAGTTGAGGTTTTTTTTAAAAAAAATGTATCTCATTTACTAAATTGCAAAACACAGGGACCTTTTAAAGAAAATCCTGGTTCACTTCAGATAACAGCAACTTGATCATTATCATGAATTAGCAAAGTGCCCCACTTTGTATGAGTGGATGAAGACTCTGTGTATTTTGGAGATCCCTTGTTCAGGAGAGGAGGTACAATATATGTCTGTATGCTCTGCAGACCATGGCAGCCACTCATTCATATGGGAAAAACACAAGACATACTGGGGAACACCACAGATGGGATTCAATTTACCTTTGATATAAACCTTTATCAAATTACAGTTAAATTTGCTTTTTTCCTATAGAGAACTGCCAGCCATTATCTCCATAGCCTTATCTCTTCTGCAGGTCCCTGCCTTGGATTTCATTTCTTAGCAATCCTGTATCTACTTACCTGGAAGTAAGCCACGTTGAGCACAGGGAGCCTTGCTTCTGAGTAGACGTGTACAGGATTTGATTGAATTAATTTATTTCCCATAAATGCTTTATTATGAGCAGAATTTTGATAAAGGACTGGATCAGATAATATTTCCACCCATCCCAATCCTGACCCTCCCAATTCACCTAGAATGTTGTTGAGCCTTTGCTTTCTCAGGCCATCCACATGAGAGTTTACGTTTAAATATGGCATATTCACAAAAAATCTAATGCACGTGGCCAGTTCTGATGTCTCACCTGTACTGAATTGATATATTGTTCTAAATATGGTAAAGTACGTATACTGAGTATTTATGAATTATAGTTTGAGGGAGAGGGGGAGTGAGTGGAAAGTTGGAGAGTGCTGATTGGCTAAGTGAATGGGGGTTGCTGTGTTTATGAGTGCAGACCATTTAAACAGTTGGGCAGTTTAGAAAGTGTAGGGTCAACATCTGGTTTTGTTTTGGGATTAGACTGAGGAGGGGAGATGTTAGGTTAGGTATTATTTTATTATTTGTTAAATTTATTAGTTGCTTTTCTTCACAAAAGTGAACCAAAGCGACTTACAATCAATAAAAATATTAAAACCAATATAAAAACATAACAAATAAAAAGTTGAAAAAAACACAGTATATGAATATATAAAAGGCGGTGGAACAGCCCACACCCTAAAGGAGGCTACAACATCAAAAGCCCTCCAAAAGCCCTCCAAAATTAAGAGCCAAATACCTGGAAAATGTTTTTGCCTGGCACCTAAAGCTAGATTCACTAATAGGCAAAAAACCTTGCGGTTTAAGAATGTACCTATAGCCCACAGATTTCTATCAAACTTTAAAAAGCAGGGAAATTGGGCGCTATAGTGAATGCACCAGGGGAGCAGGAGACCTGACCTCCTCTCTGAAATATTGGACTGCCCTAAGAAATTGGTCAAAATGCAAACACAATTGGGTTGGTCTTTCACAGTCCAATCCACTTGCTGTGTAGCTTGGAAGAATTTGGTAACGTGCCTCTGAGCATATGGGGAGTGGTGGCAACACCTGCCATCTCCAAAAATGGAGAATATTTTTGTATGTTTGTTGGTGTTCTTCTTACTTTGCATCTTTCCTGTGTTAATAATGTTTCTATTGCTTTTTTCTCTGCTTCTCTGCTTTTTAATCCAGGAGGTAAGAAATGGGATCCTGTACAACTTTGCTGCAAATGGACTGATAATTTGAATGCTTATTGAGTTTGGTGGGATTTACTCCCCTGCAATCATGCTTAGGATAGGTGAAACTGACCACAGGCGGATAGGGAGGGGAGAGGGAGGAAGGGCATGGGTAGGGGACGAATGGCAGAGGGGACGAGGGGGATGGGAGCAGGCAGGAGGGGGAGGGGAGGAGGACAGGTTTGATCATTTGCATGTTTATTGAGTTAAGTGGGAGTTTCATGCAATCATGCTTGGGATAGGTAAAACTGACGGGGGGAGGGAGGGCTGGAGTGGGCAGGGGAGGAGGAAGAAGGAAGCGGGGAGGGGAGGAGGAAGGAATGAGAGGGACAGGAGGGGAAAGGCAGATCATCATTTGCATGCTTATTGAGTTCAATGAGATTTATTTCTGTGCAATCATGTTTGAAAATGGAAATGGACTGCCTTCAAGTAAAACCTGACTTATGTTGACCCTATGAATAGGGTTTTCATGGTAAACGGTATTCAGAGGTGGTCTTACCATTGCCTTCCTCTGAGGCTGAAAGGCAGTGTCTGGCCCAAGGTTGCCCAGTGAGCGTCATGGCTGTGTGGGGATTCAAACCCTGGTCTCCCAGGTCATAGTCCAATGCTGACCTGGGGGAGGGGCATGGAAGGGAGGGGGAGGAGATTGGGTGGGTGGGTACTGGGCAGAAGGGAAACCCCTTTCCTTTATTTATTTATTTGATTTATATCCCGCCCTTCCTCCCAGTTGTAGTCCAGGGCAGCAAACAGAAACGATAAAAATACTTTAAAACATCATAAAAAGACCTTAAAATACATTAAAACAAAACAACATTAAAAACATTTTTTTAAAAGCTTTAAAAACATCTTTTAAAAAAAGGGTTAAAAGCATTATTAAAGAAAATATATTAAAAGCAATTCTAACACAGACGCAGACTGGGATAGGTCTCAACTTAAAAGCCTTGTTAAAAGAGGAAAAGTCTTCAAAAGGCAGATAGCAGAGAGCAAAAGGAAAATTGTGAACAGTATCATTGCTTTTCAGGGTTTCCCCACCTTTTTATTCTACAGCAGGCACATGTAGTCTCCCACCCAGATTTAAACCAAAGCTGACCCTGGCCACATCCACACCAGGCCTTTATTTCACTTTGGACAGTCATGACTTCTCTCAAAGAATCCTGGGAAGTGTAGTTAGTGAAGGGTGCTGAGAGTTGCTAGGAGGGGCCTTGTTCCCCTCACAGACCTTCAATCAGAGTGGCTGACTGTTAAACCAGTCTGGCCACTGAAGCTCTGTCAGTGGAATAGCAGTCTCCACTCAGCACCCTTCTCAAACTAAACTTCCAAGGATTCTCCGGGGGAAGCCATAACTGTGTCAAGTGAAATCAAAGTCTGGTGTGGGTGTGGCCCCCTGATTAGCTAAGCCCAGCAGCTGTGAGGCTTTTAGAACACTGACAGTTGGTTCTTACTGAGCATGCCCTGCGTTATGATAGGCTTCCAGCCAAAATGTCTTAAATTAATTAAAAATCAGCCAGGCATTTTTTTTAACTTTTAAACTGCAGAAGATGAAGGACAGAGTATGGGGCAAGGTCAGTAATAGGATTACAGGTACTCTGTGAACATGGCTGATTTTTAATGAATTTCAACAGATTATGAGAACTCAGAATAAAAAGTCCAGTAGGGCTCTGAGGTTTTTCTCTCTCATTTTAGACTTTGAACTCTCAATTCTCCCTGACTGTTTTGTGTATTGCCATGAAAATTGACAGGGTTGTTAAGCAAGTGTTTCTGAGTTCAGTACTCTGTGTGGCAACCTTTCATGTACTTGAAGACTGCTATCATATCTCCCCCTCAGTCTTCTCTTCTCTAGGCTAAACATGCCCAGTTCTTTCCATCTCTCCTCTTGGGGCTTTGTTTCCAGTCCTCTGATCATCCTTGTTGCCCTCCTCTGAACCTGTTCCAGTTTGTCTGTGTCTTTCTTGAAGAGCAGAGACCAGAACTGGACACAGTACTCAAGATGAGGCCTAACCAGTGCTGAATAAAGGGGAACTAATACTTCACACAATTTGGAAAATATACTTCTGTTAATGCAGCCTAATATAGCATTTGCCTTTTTTGTAGCCACATCACACTGTTGGCTCATATTTAGCTTGTGATCAATGACAATTCCAAGATCCTTCTCACATGTCACATTGCTGAGCCAAGTATCCCCCATCTTATAACTGTGCATTTGGTTTCTTCTTCCTAAGTGCAGAACGTTGCATTTCTCCCTGTTGAATTTCATTCTGTTGTTTTCAACCCAATGCTCCAGCCTATCAAGGTCCCTTTGAATTTTCTTTCTGTCTTCCACGGTATTAGCTGTGCCCCCCAATTTTGTATCATCTGCAAATTTGTTAAACATGCTCTGTACATCCACATCCAAGTTGTTAATAAAAATGTTAAAGAGCACTGGGCCCAGAACCGAGCCCTGTGGTACCCCACTGGTTACTTCCACCCAGTTTGAGAAGGAACCATGGATAAGCACTCTTTGAGTACGATTCTGGAGCCAACTGTGGATCCACCTGATAGTTGTTCCATCCACCCCACATTTAGCTAGCTTGCTAATCAGAATATCATGGGGCACTTTGTCAAAAGCTTTGCTGAAGTCAAGATATATTGTGTCCACAGCATTCCGACAGTCTACAAGGGAGGTTACCTGATCAAAAAATGAGATAAGATTAGTTTGGCAGGATCTGTTCTTCATAAATCCATGTTGGCTCCTAGTAATCACTGCATTGTTTTCAAGGTGCTTACAGATTGACTGCTTTATAATCTGCTTCAGAGTTTTTCCAGGGATTGATGTTACGCTGACTGGTCTGTAGTTCCCTGGTTCCTCCTTTTTGCCCTTTTTGAAGATAGGGACAACATTAGCTCTTCTCCAGTCATCAGGCACTTCACCAGTCCTCCATGATTTCGCAAAGATAATAGACAGCGGTTCTTAGAGTTCTTTAGCCAGTTTCTTCAATACTCTAGGATGCAGTTTATCGGGCCCTGTCGATTTGAATTCGTTCAATGTGATTAGGTATTCCTTGACTGTTTGTCTATCAATCTCAAGCTACAATCCTGCCCCTTCTACTTCATGTTTCCCAGGAGGGTTATAGCCCCTTTTTTGGGAGAAGACTGAGCCAAAGTAGGAATTGAGCACTTCTGCCTTTTCTTTGTCATCTGTTACCATTTTGCCATCCTCATTGAGTAGCTGTGCCACCATTTCTTTTCTCTGTCTTTTACTATGGATGTACCTGAAGAAAGCGTTTTTGTTGCTTTTAGCATCCCTCGCTAACCTCAGCTCATTCTCAGCTTTAGCCTTTCTGACACCATTCCGACAATTCCGTGATACCTGTCTGTACTCTTCCTTTGTGGCCTGGCCTTCTTTCCACTTCCTATATGTGTCATTTTTTGTTTTATGGTCCTCTCTAAGCTTTTTGTGAAGCCACATTGGCTTCTTCTGCTATTTCCCCCCTTTTTTCCTTGTTGGAATTGCTTCCCATTGTGCTTTTAGAATTTCCTTTTTTAGAAACTCCCACCCAACTTGGACTCCTTTTCTCATTAGGGTTGCTTGCCATGGAACCGTACTTACAAATGTTCTGAGTTTATTAAAATCAGCTTTCCTGAAATCCAGGGTGTGCATATGGCTACTCTCAGCTTTTGGTTCTGTTAAAATCAAGAATTCAAGTATGGTGTGGTCACTTTCCCCCAGAGTTCTCGTAACTGCCACTTCATCCACCAAATCATCTCTATTGGTTAGAATCAAGCCCAGGATAGCTGATCCTCTGGTTGCTTCCTCCACTTTCTGCCGGAGAAAGTTATCTCCAACACAAGTCAGAAATTTCTTGGAGGGGAGGTGTTTGGCAGAGTTTGTCTCCCAACAAATATCAGGATAATTGAAGTGTCCCATTACTACTATTTCATGCCTTCTTGAAACATTGGCAATTTGCTTTTAAAAAGTTACATTCTCACCTTTTCCTTGATTGGGTGGTCAGTAGTAGACTCCAAGCACCACATTCCTTTTATTACTTGCCCTATTAATTTTTATCCAGATACTCTTGGTGGAGCTACCAAGCTGATCTTCCTGTATTTCTGTGCAGGAATATATTTTTTTAACATCAATAAATGTTACAATGATTTTCATCAATAAATGTTAAAATACATCAATATACCAGTTAAGCCATTTCTCCATAGCCTTTATTTTAAAATGAGAATTCTTTAAAATGAGAACTCTTCTAAAACTAATTAACTGTGATATTTCCTTCACAGGCTTTGTTATACTGGAATATACTTCCCAACAGTTAGCATGATTTTGAAATGATGCACTTACTACATTGTGAAACGATATTGTTCCATCATTGAGAACAAACTAATTCATGCATTGTTAGTGTGATCTAGAACACACAGAACATATTCTGACTCATAGAAGAGAAAAGGGCAGCTGATGTATATGTGGACTTCCATATGTGAAGATGTATGCTGTAGCAGCAAATTCTTGACTTATTACTCATTCTGAAATATAATGATCATTTGCTCTCCCTGTCTATATATATATTCACTAATAGGCAAAAAACCTTAGGGTTAAAGAATGTACCTATAGCCCACAGCTATTTCTATCAAACTTTTAAAAGCAGGGAAACTGGGCAGCTATAGTGAATGCACCAGGGAAGCAGGAGACCTGACCTCCTCTCTGAGATATTGGACTGCCCTACAAATTGGTCAAAATGCAAACACAATTTGGGTTGCTCTTTCACAGTCCAATCCACTTCCTGTGTAGCTTGGAAGAATTTGGTAACATGTGCCTCTGAGCATATGGTGAGTGATGGCAACACCTGCAATCAGCCCAAATAACAGAAAGAAGACGTGCTGTGCTGATCTTGTTTTAGTAGGGACAAAGCAACAAGAATAAAACAGATGATATAGTTCAGATAGTCACTTTAAATATGTTTGATTTATTTTGCAAATAAAGGAATAGTGGAGGGGAAGGGAGGGGTGAAGGAAGGGGGAGGGAAGGGGCAAGAGGGAGGAGGAGGAGAGGGCAGGTTTGTTCATTTGCATGCTTTTTGAGTTCAATGGGATTTACTCCTGTGCAATCATGCTTAGGATAGGTGAAACTGACCTGGGGGAGGGACAAGGAGGGGATAAGGGCGGCAGGAGGGGGAGGGGAGGAGATTGAGTGGGTGGGCACTGGGTAGATGGGAAAGCCCTTTCCTTTCCAAAGGAAACTATTGTGAATAGTATCATTCTTTTTCTGGGTTTCCCCCACCTTTTTATTCTACAGCAGGAACATGTAGCCTCCCATCGAAATTTAAACCAAAGCTGTCCCTGGCCACATCCACACCACTTATTTCACTTTAGACAGTCATGGCTTCTCCCAAAGAATCCTGGGAAGTGCAGGTACTGAAGGGTGCTGAGAGTTGCTAGGAGATGCCCTGTTCCCCTCACAGAGCTTCAGTTAGAGTGGCTGACTGTTAAACCACTCTGGCCACTGGAGCTGCATCAGGGGAATAGGAGTCTCCTCTCAGCACCCTTCACAAACTACACTTACCAGGAGTCTTTGGGGGAAGCCATGGCTGTCTAAAGTGAAATAAAAGTCTGGTGTGGGTATGGCCCCGATTAGCCAAGCCAAGCATCTGTGAGCCTGGCTTTTAGAACACTGACAGTTGGTTCTTACAGAGCATGCCCAGCCTTATTATTGAGTTCATTGCTAAATTTCTTAAATTAATTAAAAATCAGCCAGGCATTTTTTTAAACTTTTAAACTGCAGAAGATGAAGGTCAGAGTATGGGGCAAGGCTAGTAATAGGATTATAGGTACTCTGTGAACATGGCTGATTTTTAATTAATTTCAACAAATTATGACAACTCTGACAGGAAAAAGTCCAAAAGGGATCTCTGGCTTTTTCTCTCTCTTTTTACAATTTGAACTCTTGATTCTCCCTGACTGTTTTGTGTATCACCATGAAAATTTAAAGAGTTTTTAAGCAAGAGCTTCTGAGTTCAGGACTATAAGTTTTGTAAGGTTTTGTTTTGAAATGAGCTTATGGGAAGCATCAGAATGGCATGGGGGTATTTTCAATTTAACATTGCGGAATGCGAAAAATCCATGCTGACTAGTATACAGCTGCTCTCGCGGCTGTATAATATATATAAATATAATGGAAGAATAGAATAAGGACAAACCATAGATCAGGCAATCACCACTCTCCATCAGTACTTACCTATTAACAATAAGCATACTTTCAGTTCAAAAGCAATTATAGATATACCTCAAGAATTCAGAATAGCATCTGCTTTTCTTCGGTTCAGCAATACTACAAAAATAGATATGGGCTATTTGTTCTGAACCCGTGGTTCTGAAACCCACTTTGCCAGACAGTCAACTCAATCTCTCTCTTTTAATCAGAACTATTTTATTAAACCAGAAAACACAAAGGTATACAGAAACTTAAAGGAAAGCATACAGTCTCTGGGGATGATGAACTGAGGAGGGTGATGATGATGAAGAAGGTTGATAGCAGGTAATTATATTGTAGGATTGTTGATGAGGTAGATTAAATGGAGGAGAGTTACCTTCTGAGGAAGAAGCTTCTGCAAGAGGCAATTCTGGTAGAGAAGCATCTTCAGAGAGAGAGATAGCTTCTGAGAGAGAGATAGGTAAAAAAGGAGTGTTGTCCTCTGGTGCTACTAGGCCTGCTGCTAGCTTCACTGATGACTGAAACAAACTGAGGCAGGTTTTTGGAGGGAAAAATAACTAACCAGTTAAAGAGAGGGGTGATGTCACCTGACAGGAAGTTACTATGAGTCTAAGGGAGCATAGAGACAGCCCTCTAGAATTCCATAACTCTTAACCAAATAAATGCCTTATTTAACACAACAGGAGTATCACTATATACAATTCTAACCCTGCGGAGGCAGCACACTCCCCGTCTGGAATTCTATGGATTCCATCACCTATATACTGTGATGATGGGAATCAACATTACTAACAAACATACAGCTTGAATACTGACTAAAGGACATATATACTAGGTCTGAGCTTCCTGCTTGGATACAAGGAGTACTACTTCAGTGATTGGTCGGGTGAAAGCTTTTTGGGTACCTTGCTTGACGATTCTGGTCTGTACCTTGCGGACCTTTTCATCTGCGCAAGGGATGACTTGTTCGATGACTCCTCGGGAAAGCACTGTCCATTTGGAATAACGTTCAAAGCACTGTGTTCCCAGATGATTCTCTGGTATAACTTCTGTCTTCAAGCTGGTAACTTCTGGATGTATTTCTACATCCTGGTCTGAAGCGAAGATATTATAGCAGTCCCCTTCCTCTGGAAATGTAGCTTCCGAATTTAAGAGGAACTCTGGGCCTTTTAGCCATGTTGACACAGGGAGCTGTGCTGCTGGGATTGAGCGTGTGGCATGATCTGCTGGATTCTGGTCGGTGGGAACATCTTTATTTATTTATTTATTTATTTATTTATTTATTTATTCGATTTCTTAGTCGCTCATCTGGCTGGCTACCCAGCCACTCTGAGCGACGTACAAAGCAAAAAACATATAAAACATCAAAAACACCAAACACTAAGCAAGAAAGCTAAACAATAACATAAAAACTAATTCAGTTACAATAAGGCTTCTCATCTTTATAGTCCAAAATGTGCGCCTTCAGATGGAAACTCGTGATGTGAGTCTTCCCACCCTTGCACAAAGACCGGTGTGGGTGATAATCCATATGCAAGACAGAAAAACAACACCCCCTCTTGATCTCAGCATCCAACATCCAGTACATTCAGCGGGGGGTGGGGCGCAGCAAACAAACCCCTTAAAGTCATGACTAACAGGGAAGTTCTCTTCAGAAGCCAAAAACAAAGGCATTAAGATGTAAACACTGCCGATATTAAGGGCAAGCAGACAGAGGTCAGATGGTAAGATAGTAGCGGCTGCAGGGCCGCTCCCCCGCCCTCAGCATTCACCGAAAGATCATCGCAACAGCATGGTGCTCCCAGGGACAGGCCGCGGCATCAGACCCACCGAAAGGCCACAGCCCCAGCCCAGCTCCAGCTCCAGCCCGGCTCGGTGCGATGGCGGCAGCGGCGGCGGCAGTAGCCCGGCGCAGACGAAAGCACCAAGCTGCATCCTGGTAAGGTACAAGGGAGACGGCATAAAGAGGGGGGAGGCTGCCCTGTATTTCCAATATGTTGTAGCCTCCGGCAAGGGGAATTTATATAGAAAATTACCCCATAAAAGCCGTCAGTGGTGGAGCTCCCTCGTCCGTAGCTGTTGCGCCTCTGCCATTTTCAGTTCCTTTAGTGCCACTGTTCAGGTTTCGTGGATTTTCTTATGTACGTTACCCTGTTGCTTACGTACACATAGAACCTTCTGCTCTCATTGCATATGTAGCCCAGAACTACCTTACTGTCTGTGTAGAAATGTACAGCATCAAGTTCAAAGTCCAACTCTTTTCCTGCTAATTCTGCAACCTCCACAGCCAACACTGCTCCACACAGCTCGAGTCTTGGAATGGTGAGTTCTGGCTGTGGCGCTAGTTTGGCCTTGCCAAGTATGAACCCTACGTGGGGGCGCTTCTCCCCATCAGTGACTTTCAAGTATGCCACAGCTGCTATCGCTTTCGTGGATGCATCGGAGAAGACATGGATCTCTCTTTGCATGGCAGTGGAGGGTGAGATTGGAACGTAGGTGCGTGGTATCTTAACAGTTTGCAGAGTACTGAGGGAGTTACTCCATGACTCCCACTCATGCCTTCAGCTAGGAGGAAGTGGCTCGTCCCAGTCTTTGGTTTCTATGGTCAGAGTTCTCAAAAGATATTTTCCCTGGATAGTCACAGGAGCTGCAAACCCCAGGGGGTCAAACAGGCTGTTCACCATTGATAGGACACCATGCCTAGTAAATTGCTTTTCTTGAGATGACACCTGAAATGTAAAGGTGTCACCTTTGAGGTCCCAACTCAGCCCAAAGTTGCCTACCAAGTGGCAATAAAGGCAGGAAAGAAGGCTTTCTTTGCTGCCTCTATTGCGTCTGCGGAGTGCTGTCCCAGGAGGCTGTTCCAGGTGGTCCGAAGCCTGGTCGGTCCAGTTGCTCAGGAACCCTTGGAACAGTCAAAGGCCTCCTGTGATATATTAGCAAAGCACTTCGCTGACAAAATCGAACACTTACGGAGCTCGATCCCGTGCGCCGTAGATACAGTGGATGAACCAGAGTTGGCCAGTTGCATGCCGGTAAGTTGGGATCGGTTTCAGCTTCTCCCTTCTGAGGATGTGGACAAGGTGCTTTCATCTGTGAAGCCTACCACTTGTCTAACTGATCCTTGCCCATCGTGGCTCCTTATGAGCTGCAGAGAGAAATTGGGCGAGGGGATCAAGGCGGTGGTAAACGCTTCCTTGAAAGAGGGTGTGATGCCATCAGCCTTCAAGGAGGCAATTGTAAAGCCCATCCTGAAGAAGCCCTCCTTGGATCCCCAAGTTTTCAATAACTTCCGCCCAATTTCGAACCACCATTTTTGGGCAAGGTCATTGAGCGAGTGGTGGCCAACCAGTTGTCAACACACTTGGATGAAACGGATTACTTGGATCCATACCAATCGGGTTTCAGGACTGGTCACGGAACTGAAACAGCCTTGGTCGCTCTGGTAGATGATTTGAGGAGGGCATTAGATAGGGGAGAATTCACCTTTCTTGTCCTCCTCGATCTCTCAGCGGCTTTTGATACTGTCGACCACGGTATCCTTTTACATTGCCTGGAGGGATTGGGAATTGGAGGCACTGTATTACAGTGGTTCCGTTCCTTTCTCTCCGATAGGTACCAACAAGTAGCATTGGGGGAGGAGGTTTCAGACCCTTGGCCTCTCAATTGTGGTGTGCCACAGGGCTCTATCCTCTCTCCCATGCTATTTAATATTTATATGAAGCCGCTGGGGACAATCATCAGGAGATTTGGGCTGCAGTGTCACCAATATGCAGATGACACTCAGCTCTATCTCTCGTTTAAATCTTCACCAGAGTTGGCTGTGGAGACCTTGTCCAAGTGCCTGGAATCCATGAGTGGATGGATGGGAAGGAACAAGCTGAAGCTGAACCCCGATAAGACCGAGGTGCTGCTTGTGGGGGACAAAAGGTTGGGAGATGTTGACCTGAAGTTCAATGGGGTGAGTTTACCCCTGAAGGACCAGGTCCACAGCCTTGGGGTTGTACTTGACTCCAGGCTGTCCATGGAGGCTCAGATTTCGGCGGTGAGCCGGGCAGCCTGGTATCAACTACACCTCATACGAAGGCTGCAACCCTACCTTCCTGCTCATCAGCTCCCCCTGGTAGTATACGCCCTGGTCACCTCTCGTTTGGACTACTGTAATGCGCTCTACGTGGGGTTACCCTTGAAAACGGTCCGGAAATTACAACTTATACAAAATGCGGCGGCTCGACTACTTACGAATAGTCGCCGCCGGGATCACATCACACCAGTGTTGTTCGATCTACACTGGCTTCCAGTTGTTTTCCGGGCCCAATTCAAGGTGTTGGTATTAACCTTTAAATCCCTATACGGTCTCGGCCCAGTTTATCTTACGGAGCGCCTTCAACGCCACAAATTATGCCGCCCGACAAGATCAGCCGCTCAAGGCCTTCTCTCAATCCCGCCGACAAAAACAGCTAGATTGGCGGGTACAAGAGAGAGGGCATTCTCAGTGGCGGCCCCCACTCTCTGGAACTCCCTCCCACAAGATCTCCGGCACACCTCTTCCCTAAATGTATTCCGTAAAGCCTTAAAGACCTGGCTCTTTCAACAGGCCTTTGGGATCTCCGGGGAGGGTTAATTACTGTGACTGAAATGCCTCCTACCCTGTTTTAATATTGTTGCTGCTGTATTATTCTCATACTGTTTTTTATTGTATTATTGTATGTTATCTCATTGTGTTTTAACTGTTTTGTACGTCGCCTAGAGTGGCCTTTGGCCAGATAGGCGACACAGAAATTAAATTTATTATTATTATTTATTATTATTAAGGCTGCGTTGTATTGGTGGAGTGTCAGAACTCAAATCCAAATCTCTTAGGCCTTTAGCATGATCTTCAGGAACAAATGCTTCCATCATCTGAGGGCTGTTAGAGGCTATTTTGTGCAGCTTTAAGTTGGCGGCATCTAACATCTGCTGCGTTCTGTTCAGCAGGTCAATAGCCTCTTCTGGGTTAGGTAAGGATTTCAGGCCATCATCCACATAAAAGTCTTTCTCTATGAACTGCCTGGCATCACGGCCATACATTTCTTCACCTGGTTGCACAGTACGGTGCAGTCCATAGTTGGCTATTGCAGGAGATGGTCCATTTCCGAAGATGTGGACTCTCATGCGGTATTCAGTCACTTCTTTATTGTGATGTTCATCACTGTACCACAGGCACCGCGAGTAGTTGCGGTGATCTTCTCTGACAATAAATGAGTAGAGTATCTGTTGAATATCTGCAGTTATTGCAATGGCTTATTTTCTGAAGCGGATAATAACACCGAGCAAGCTGTTGGTCAGGTCTGGTCTGGTGAGGAGGGACTTGTTCAGGGAGAATCCTTGGAACTGTGCGCTGGAGTCAAACACCACTCGGATCTGCCCTGGCTTCTGTGGGTGGTACACGCCAAAGAATGGAAGATACCAGCACTCTTCACCTTCTCTCAGCGGTGGTGCGAGTTCTGCATGCTTGTTCATCAACATATTGTCCATGAAATCCACAAAGTGGGCTTTCATTTCAGATTTTCTCTCCAGGGTATGGCGCAAGGTGATGAGCCGTGACAGGGCCTGCTCACAATTGTTGGGCAGGCTATGTCTAGGTATGAGGAATGGAAGCGGTGCCACCCAGCTATTGAACTCATTCTGAAAGAATTCTTTGTTCATTATTTTCAGGAACTGCTTGTCTTCTATAGACAGAGCAAGCTTGTTGTCATCCTTGGTTGTCTGGAACACTGTGGCTCCTAAAGCTATATCTCCCTTTCTAGGAGGCTGGAGAGGCCCTCTAAGGGAGAGGTCTTCCTTCACAGTAAAGTGTTCTGGGCATGGCTCCGAGAATGAAGGATGTCCATTCTCCAGAATACTTGTAGCGAAGACACTCGTGTGGCCTTGCCTGCGAATACGATCCATACAGACGTTGCCCACAATAACCCACCCAAGGTCCAGTCTTTGAGCATAGGGAGCACCATAAGCTCCAGCAAGTTGTTCACGGGTCACATGGACTTCTGAGATGTCTGTCCCCAGCAGGAGCAGAATCTGGGCATCTGGATCTAGAAGCGGAATGTGGTTGGCAATCAGCTTGAGATGTGGTTGGCTGAAGGCAACATCTGGGGTGGGGATTTGGTCACGCCTATTCGGTAGGGCATCGCATTCTAGCAGTGGAGGTAAGGGGTGCTGCACCTCACCCTGGATGGGTTCAATCAGGAAGCCGGTGGCCCTTCTCCCCGCTGTCTGCGTGACACCCGTACACATCTCAAGAATGTATGGGATCTCCTTCCCATGGAGATTGAACAGTTCAAAGAATTCAGGTCTTGCCAACGACTGATTGCTCTGATCATCTAGCATGACGTACATTTTTATAACTCTTTCTGGATGCCCTTCAGGAAACACTTTGGCTAGGCATATTTTGTGACAGGACCTTCCTTTAGGCCCTGGACTGCACACCTTGGTGCACCGGACTGTGGAGACATCAAGCTCTGTCTTGTTACTTCTCTCCCCGCCGTGGTTGATGGCAGAGGGAACAGATGAGGACTGAATTGCTTTGCTTGAGTCAGGATGCAGTGCAGTAACATGTCTGTCACTGCTGCAATCGGTGCACTTAATGCTGACCTTACAGTCCTTAGCAGATTGCTCAGTGGAGGCACAGCACCTGAAACAAATCTTGTGGTCCTTCAACACAGCCTTGCGTTCTTCAAGTGGCTTCTCTCTGAAGGCTCTGCACCTCTTTAGAGGATGGGGCCTTTTGTGTAGTGGGCAGATATGGTCTGGGCCTTCTGCTTTCTTAGGTGTAGACATGAGATCTGCAATCTCTGTTTTACAAACAGTTGCAACTGCTCTAGGTTTGGTGTCACATGTAGATGTCTTCCTATGAGTAGGGTCAACGGTACTCGATGCAGAGCGGACACAGTAGAGGTCATTCATCTGTTTAGCAACTCTGTGGACAAAGCTGACAAGGAAAGAAAAGGGAGGATAGATGCCTTGGTACCTTTCCCTGTAGTTTGTGAGTGCAGAGTTCCATTTCTCTTGTGTTGGGTATCGCAGCTTCATTACAATAGGCTTTTGAGACAGGTAGCAGTCTAGGCATGAGAGTCCTGGAAGATGTGGGTCTGCCTTCGCAGCTGCAAGCTCCTCCAGGAGATCTGCCAGGTCCCACAGCCTGTGGTAGTCTTTACTGGTTACCTTGGGGAAGCTTTCCAGTTTTGCCATAAGGGCACTTTCAATCTCTGCAGGTGCACCATAGCGTATCTCTAGCCTATTCCAAACTCGACTCAGCGCTTCCTTGGGTTTGCCTATGCATGCTGCATGGATACGCCACACTTGGGCTGCAGAATCAGGCCCCAGCCAGGCTGTCATGAGGTTAAGCTCTTCAGCAGCTGACAGCTCCAGACCTTGGGTGGTGGTTAGGAACGCATCTTTCCAGGGTCTGAAGTCTTCTGGTCTATCGCTAAATTTTGTAAGCCCTCCAGATAACAGGTCCCGTCTAGATAACTGGGCAGCTAAGCTGGAGTAGTTGACAGCATGACCTGGAGTATCCCATAGCCTCTGACGCCCTTTGTGGGGGGCAGTGTAAGTTGCTGGAGAGGTCACCTGTGAAGTCTCCCAGGGTGCATGGGAGATGGGCCCATTTGGTGGAACCGTCAGCAAGGGATCCTCATCAAGGAGAGGTGGGATGTCATCCATCTTGGGAAGGCATGGCTGTGATTGGCTCCTGAACTCCAACTCTATCTCATCCAGTGGATTGCTCCCAGTGCCAACATCTGCTGTACGGGCCCAATAGGAAGCTTCAGTGTATCGAGGCCTACGGGAGTCAGGCTGACAGGCATACTCTGGGCTGTGGCTGGGCTCACACCTTATGGACTCAAACAGCGAAGTTGTCTGGTCTGATATGTATTCTGATATGCGCTGAGCATAGTCCACCTCTTCCAGCTTCTCAGGATGGAAATCTGTCTCTTCCCTTTTGAGCACTGTTTTCAGGGCCTTGGCCTGTGCAGTGGCCTGGGCAGCTACCTTTTCTTCTTCAAGCAGAGCCAATTCCCCTTCCATCTTTGCCTTCCACTGAGCGGCTGCTACACGTAGAATAGCCTCTCTCCTGGCAAATTCTGTGTGCTCTTTTGCTGCTGCAGCTTCAGCATCTGCCTCGGCTGCGGCAAGGGTTAGGGAAATTATGGTTGACTTCCCAGAACTACTGGTTAACTTGGAAGAAGCTTTGGAGCTTGATGTTGTGGAAGCTCGTGATGAAAGAAGGGCCTTAGGGTTTGGTGCTTCCCGAGGCTCATTCCCTTTGACTGTCACCAGATGATGCAGGTGTTAACCCATCTTGCATTTCTAGTTCCCTTGAGGCTAGGATGCGCTGCTCCAGGTCCTCCTGAACCTCATCAACTCGTTTATGTCGCTGTTTGTTTACCTGTTTCTCACTCAGGCTTGTTTGTGAATTCTGTCTGTCTAGGATGCGGTAGTGGTTTTGTGTCAGGCCAAGCCAGGCGATGCAGTGCTTTGCCAGGTTTTTGTGGACTTTCTGCATGTCTTTCAGGATGGCAGCTGTTCTGGATACTTCCAGGTCACTCTCTACCTTTTCCCAGGCTCTGCTGCACTTCACGGAAAGTTGAGCCTCTTGCGCTTCTAGAAACTCCCTCATTTTAGAAGTTAGTTTCATTTTTCTTTTGTCTGATAGGGATGCAGCACTTTCAGCCTTATCCTGACTGCCTTCATTGCAGTTTGCTTTGTTGGGAAGTGGCATTGTGGAAACCTGCATTTTGCAGTTTGCAGAAGCTTTCTAAAATGGCTGCAGTTTCTAATGTGGACAGCTGGACCGCAGTTATGCTTGGAGTCCAGCAGGTGGCGCTCTGGTGCTCACTCAATGTGGGGAAACAACAGGGCTGGCTCCTTGTAGGCCGATCTGAGTTTTGCACCCAGAGCTTGAGTTTGGAGCTGAGTACAAGGTGGTCTGAGGGCTTGCCTTGAGCAATCAGGCCTTGTGAATAGCTGGTGGGCTACTGCCTTCAGCGTGGTTGGAATACCTGTGTGCTTTGTTCTGTCTCCCGCTCGGCTTGGTCTGCGCCGTCTGGGGGTTGAAGAACTCTGCGTATGAGTTTCCAGTCTGCTTTGGAGTAACACACAGCCAAACACAGTCTCCTGATAACTCTGAATGGGCCCAGCTACTTTGTGAGACAAGCAGGCTAGAAACTTGTAAGAGAAGCTGAGTGGATTTTTTAGCAGGAGGGTTACATGCTAATTTACTTGCTTTCAAGACTTCAGATGAAGTGTAAATCACTCCTTTTTTACTGTTCTGAGCCCGTGGTTCTGAAACCCACTTTGCCAGACAGTCAACTCAATCTCTCTCTTTTAATCAGAACTATTTTATTAAACCAGAAAACACAAAGGTATACAGAAACTTAAAGGAAAGCATACAGTCTCTGGGGATGAAGAACTGAGGAGGGTGATGATGAAGAAGGTTGATAGCAGGTAATTATATTGTAGGATTGTTGATGAGGTAGATTAAATGGAGGAGAGTTACCTTCTGAGGAAGAAGCTTCTGCAAGAGGCAATTCTGGTAGAGAAGCATCTTCAGAGAGAGAGATAGCTTCTGTGAGAGAGATAGCTTCTGAGAGAGAGATAGGTAAAAAAGGAGTGTTGTCCTCTGGTGCTACTAGGCCTGCTGCTAGCTTCACTGATGACTGAAACAAACTGAGGCAGGTTTTTGGAGGGAAAAATAACTAACCAGTTAAAGAGAGGGGTGATGTCACCTGACAGGAAGTTACTATGAGTCTAAGGGAGCATAGAGACAGCCCTCTAGAATTCCATAACTCTTAACCAAATAAATGCCTTATTTAACACAACAGGAGTATCTCAATATACAATTCTAACCCTGCGGAGGCAGCACACTATTTATAAAAGTATTTATATACCACCCTCTTGCAAAACATCAGGGCAGTGTACAGCAACATAAGAACATTTAAAAGCAATATCAAACAATTTAAGTGACTGACTACTAACCCCCCCCGACAACATTTTAATAGCTGCATAGACCTGTTGGCACCAAAAAGTCTTCAGAAGATACCTGAAAGTCAAAAGCGAGGATACCTGCAGAATGTCTCCTGGAATGAATGGGACCAGTGACACTAAATGCTCAACTTCTGGTTTAAGCCAGTTGGGCCCCTATAGCATAGAAGATAACCAGAGCTTAGAAGTAACTCGTTATTTTTAATGAGTTACTTTTAATTCGTTACAATTTTAAATAACGAGTGGGTAATTCCATTACATTTGGCAAGTAACGGAATGAATAGTAATTTCCCTACTTTTCAGCTTCAACTTTAACGTTTCCACGTTAGGTTGGACGTTACTTGGGGGCGGGAACAAGGGGAAGTCAGCTCCTGGCTGTGATTGGTTAACACAAGACATGTGCCTCATACTGATTGGACCTCTGCGCAGACTGTCTCTTCCCTTGTGATCTGTGTTAGGAGGCACGATAGAAGAGATGAATAGGCAGGGGAAGCCTGCTAGCGTCTGACTCTGAGAGGAAAAAATGGACGCTGGAGGAAAAAGCCAGGGCAAAGAAGGCAGAATGGCGAAGAGCTGTGGAGGTGAGTGACGATGATTTGTGTGTGTGTGTGCCCCGGTGTGTGTGTTTTTGGCTGGAGTCTCTGGTTTTGGGGGGGGCTCCGGCTCTCTGGCTACCACCCCTTACTCTCTGGACTCTCCGCTTCAATTTTTTTAAAAAAAGTTTCTAGGTGGTCTAATTCCCGAGATATACACCAAAACGTAACCCCCCCCTGCACAACTTTTTTTTAAACAGATCATGCTCTAGCTACAACTCCCATCAGCCCAATCCAGTGGCCATGCTGGCTGGGGCTGATGGGAGTTGTAGTTTAAAGTAACTTTTCAAAGCTCTGGCTGCAACCCCGCCCTTTCATGATTGTGAGTAAAGTGCAGACTTGTGTTTGTGTTGTAAATCTCTCTCCCTCCAACCCTATTTTTAAAGAAATTAGGCAGGGTTTATCACAGTTTTTATTATGTAGGAAACTAATACTCATTTTTTAAAAAAACATGAATTTCAATTTCAAAAATGAATTTCAAATTTTGATGTACATTAATGAACTGATAATGACATGTGTTTGGGTTGGGTGTGTGCACACGCAAGATAAAGAGTCCCCTTCTGTGCACTCAGTGTGAAGGAGATGCATCTTTTTGGCCTGTAGGACTTGACTAGATATTACGAGTTCCTTAAGAAACCTCTAAGGAAAATGGGGTGAGCCAAACATAGCATCCATCCAGTAAAAATGTAAACACAGCAATCCAGTGCAAATGAAGTGAACAGAAAAGAACCAAATAAAAATGGTAAATGTAAGTTGTTGGTTAGGGGACCTAAGAGAGGATATTTAAATGCACTGGTCAACAATGTAAAAACAAATACGAAATTATTTAAGTTCATCAGAAGCATGAAGTCTGCTAGAGTCATTAAGGTTTTCTAACTATCAGGAAATGTAGTGAGTAATTAAGGAAGATGAGAACATTGTACAGCAAGTAAGTGACTTCACCACAATGACTGCTGGATGGTTGCCTAAACTCAGAACTAAGAGTCGAGGTTTCTCTCATATGTTCTAGTGCCAAAATATATCCTATGATGGATTTATGATAATCCTAAAACAGTAGAAGGGAAGATGAAAGACAACACAATCTGTAATTAAATGTGGATTCTAAAAGACATTAAATCAGAGGAAGAAGACAGCAAGTTTAGTTTCTAGCTGCAAATAAAATAAAATATGGAACCACTGTGTGTGTGTGTGTGTGTTATGTGCCTTCAAGTCAATTATGACTTTTGGTGACTCTATGAATCAGCGACCTCCAATAGCATCTGTCGTGAACCAGCCTGTTCAGATCTTGTAAGTTCAGGTATGAGGCTTCCTTTATGGAATCACTCCATCTCTTGTTTGGTCTTCCTCTTTTATTACTCGCTTCTGTTTTTCCCAGCATTATTGTCTATTCTAGTGAATCATGTCTTCCCATTATGTGTCCAAAGTATGATAACCACAGTTTCATCATATTAGCTTCTAGTGATAGTTCTGGTTTAATTTGTTCTAACACCAAATTATTCGTCTTTTTTGCAGTCCATGGTATGTGCAAAGCTCTCCTCCAACATCACATTTCAAATGAATTGTTTTTCTTTTATCCTCTTTTTTCACTGTCCAGCTTTCACATCCATACATACAGATCTGGAATACCATGGTCTAAATGATCCTGACTTTGATGTTGAATAATTCATCTTTGCATTTGGATGCCCTGGATGGGGTTGCACTCCCCCTGAAGGAGCAGGTTCGTAGCTTGGGGGTTCTCCTAGAACCATCTCGGTCACTTGAGGCTCAGGTAGCCTCGGTGGCATGGAGTGCCTTCTACCAACTTCGGTTGGTGGCCCAGCTGCGCCGCTATCTGGACAAGGATAACCTGGCTTCAGTTGTCCATGCTCTGGTAACCTCCAAGTTAGATTACTGCAATGCACTCTACGTGGGGCTGCCTTTGAAGACAGTTTGGAAACTGCAGCTTGTGCAAAATGCAGTGGCCAGATTGGTAACAGGGACCAGATGGTCCGAACATATAAAACCAATTCTGGCCCACTTGCATTGGCTGCCTGTATGCTTCCAATCTCGATTCAAGGTGCTGGTTTTAACCTATAAAGCCTTACACAGCTTGGGACCACAATAGCTGATGGAACGCCTCTCCCGATACGGACCCACCCGTACACTATGCTCAACATAGTGCGGGGCCTCCTGCATGGGGCCTCCTGGCATGGGGGTCTCCTGCTCAACAACAGCTTGGCACCTCCTACCCAACAACAGCCTGGAGCAGGGCCTCTTATGTGGGGTCTCCTGCTTGACAACAGCCACCGCCTCCATGCCCTTCTCCCCCTCTTGCTCCAGGCAGGGCCCAGATCCCCGATCCTGAGCTTCTGCAGCTGCCCTCCGACATAAACTGCCATCAGCAGCAGCAGCAGAACCCCAGGGAGCAGCAGCTGAGTGAGCCAGAGGACATGGAGAGGAAGACAATATTGAAACAGCAAACAGCTTCACTGTAATAAATGCCTGTCACCCTTCTGCCTCTTGGGAACTGCCACCCCCTCTAACACCACCTCCTCTTTTCTGCCGGTGCTGATAATGATAATGGTGTTTCTATTTAATTTAATATTTGTATATTGTATTGTTTATATTGATTGATTGATTGATTACAGTGCCCCTTAATCTCCGGACTCTCAGCTTCAATTTAAAAAAAAAAGTTTCTAGGTGGTCTGGTTCCCGAGATATACACCAAAATGTCAACTGCACCCCCACGCGACTGTTAAATCTGTTCTACAGATGTTTAGAACAGCTCCCAGATCTAACTACAACTCCCATCAGCCCAATCCAGTGGCCATGCTGGCTGGGGCTGATGGGAGTTGTAGTTTAAAAAAGTAACTTGTTCAAGCTCTGGCTCTAACCCCGCCCTTTCAGGATTGTAGCCAATAAATGAAGCCAGGTTGTGACTTCTTGATCCAGGCATGCCTAAGCTTAATTTCAATGTCAGAAAATGGAGGCTTTCAGATTTTGCAGTTTGTGTAAGTAATATGGCTTAAAGGTTGTTTTTTTCTCTTCTGTGCAAGAGTCAGACCCTGGGCGATGAAATATGAAAGTATTTAATCCAATACTCCATTAGGACTTACTTTTGAGTAGACATGGTTAGGATTATATGGGGTGTATTTTTACACCTCTCTCTGTGTGTGTCCTTTCCAACAACCCTGTGAGGTAGCATTGGTGATTGGAAACCAAGGCAGCTCACAATAAGAAATAAATCACTTTAAAAACCAATAACCATAAAACAAGTATAAACAGTTGCAAAACAGCTTAAAGTGGCATGATTCTGAATTTTTGGTTGCATGAATGAAGTTTATTTATTTATTTTTATTTATTTATTATTTGATTTATATCCTGCCCTTCCTCCCAGTAGGAACTCAGGGCGGCAAACAAAAGCACTAAAAACACTTTAAAAATAATAAAAACAGACTTTAAAATATATTAAAACAAAACATCTTTAAAAACATTTTTTAAAGCTTTAAAAACATTTTTTTTAAAGAAAAGGTTTAAAAACATATTAAAAAGCAATTCTAACACAGACACAGACTGGGATAAGGTCTCAACTTAAAAGGCTTGTTAAAAGAACAAGTTCCTTATTACTTCAGGGTACAGTTTTCCCTAGTTAAGTAAACCCCATTGAATACATTGGGACTTGCTTCTGAGTAAATAAACATAGGATTGCACTATAAATATCTTTACAGGTTGTATAAATGTAAACATATTTGAATGTATGTTGTGTGTGAGTGTGTATTTTATGTATTTGAGTTTTTTGTATATTTTTTCTTTTTCTTTTCCTTTTCCTTTTTCCTTTTCCTTTTCCTTTTCTTGTGTATTTTTAGTTGATAATGTGCCTGGGGAAGAGTTTGTTTCATCTATCGGGGAGACATGGGGGCCCCAATTGCCGTAGTGACGGGCAGAGGGAGGTATGGCATTATGAGAAGGACGCGCCAGGTAAGGGGAACGCGGCCCAGACATGTTGTGGCTGTGCCTTGTTCCGGTCCTTCTCATACCCGCAGGGTTGTTGGTTGTCCTATCAGCCAACTCTCAGATCTCCAGCTGCTGCTTTTTAACGCCAGATTGGTTCATAATAAAACTCCCCTCGTCCATGATTTGATTATGGACGAGGCAGCCGATCTGGCATGCATAACCGAGACCTGGGTGGGCGAACAGGGAGGAGTTAGTCTCTCCCAGATCTGCCCACCAGGGTACTTGGTCCAGCATCATGGTAGATCTGAGGGTCGGGGAGGTGGGGTTGCTGTGGTCTATAAGAGTGCCATCTTACTTACCAAGCACCATGTCCATACAACTACTGGTCTGGAGTGTTTGCACCTTGTGTTAGACCAGAGGGACAGACTAGGAATCCTATTGGTGTACCGCCCACCTTGCTGCCCAATGGCTTCCCTAACTGAGCTGACAGAAGTGGTCTCGGAGGTATTGTTGAGATCCCCTAGACTATTAGTACTGGGGGATGTCAACATTCATGCCGAGGCTACTTTGTCTGGGGCGGCTCAGGACTTCATGGACTCCATGACAACCATGGGGCTGTCCCAATATGTTAGTGGTCCAACACATATATCGGGGCATACACTCGACCTTATTTTTATAACTGGACATGGGGATAGTGATCTGGATGTGGGGAGTTTTACATCTCTCCCTTTGTCATGGTCAGATCACTGCTTGCTGACGTTTAGACTTACAGCGTCCTCTTCCCTCCGCAAGGGTGGGGGACCTATTAAATTGGTCCACCCCCAGAGACTAATGAATCCAGAAGGTTTTCAAAGGGCTCTGGGGGATTTTCCGGCTGATAAGACCGGCGCTCCTGTCGAAGCCCTGGTTAATCTGTGGAATACGGAGATGGCCCGGGCTGTTGACACAATCGCTCCTGCACGCCCTCTCCTTTGCAGAGCTCATTCAGCTCCTTGGTATACTCCAGAGCTGAGGGCGATGAAGCAAGACAGGAGGCGGCTTGAGCGGAGATGGAGACGAACTCCCGATGAATGCAATTATACGCTGGTTTGTGCTTTCACCAAGCAGAATGTAGGAGCGGTGAGGGCGGCGAAAAAATTATATTTCGCCGCTACTATTAAGGCATCTCTCTCCCGCCCAGCGGAGCTGTTTAGAGTTGTCTGAGGGCTTCTTTTTCTTGGCCCTCAGGACACTGCAGATACTTCGGTGGGCCGCTGCAATGAATTTGCTGAGCACTTCTAGCACAAGATCTTATGCATTCGTCGGGACCTAGACTCTCATTTTATAGCAGATAATCCTAGTGAGGTGTCTGGAGCACAGTCTTATCACGGATGAGTTTCAGTCGGTTCAGTTCGAGGATGTGGACAAGGTACTTGGACAGGTACGTGCAACCACTTCGGTACTGGATCCTTGCCCCTCCTGGCTTATAAAAACAGGTAAGGAGGGAACAGTTGGCTGGGCCAGGGAAGTGATAAATGCCTCTTTACGAGAGGGAGTGGTCCCTGGCTGTCTGAAGGAGGCAGCAGTGAGACCACTCCTGAAAAAGTCTTCCCTGGACCCAGAGAATTTCAGCAGCTACAGACCAGTGGCAAATGTTCCATTTTGGGGCAAGATCTTGGAACGAGTGGTTGCTGACCAGCTCCAGGCGCTATTGGATGAAACCGATTATCTAGATCTATTTCAATCGGGTTTCAGGCCCGGTTTTGGCACTGAGACGGCCTTGGTCGCCCTGTTTGATGATCTATGTCGGGAGAGAGACAGAGGGAGTGTAACTCTGTTGATTCTACTTGATCTCTCAGCGGCTTTTGATACCATCGACCATGGTATCCTTCTGGAGAGGCTTGCGGAGTTGGGAGTTGGAGGCACTGCGTGGCAGTGGTTCCACTCCTACTTGGCGGGCCGTCTCCAGAAGATAGTGCTTGGGGAACACTGCTCGACGCCGTGGGTACTCCAATGTGGGGTCCCGCAGGGCTCGGTTTTGTCTCCCATGCTTTTCAACATCTATATGAAGCCGTTGGGTGCGATCATCAGGAGTTTTGGAGTGCGTTGTCACCAGTACGCTGATGACACGCAACTCTACTTCTCCTTTTCATCTTCTGCAGGTGAGGCGGTCGATGTGCTAAACCGTTGCCTGGACGCGACAATGGATTGGATGAGAACTAACAAACTGAGACTCAATCCTGATAAGACTGAGATGCTGTTGGTGGATGGATTTTCCAATCAGGTGTTGGATACATATCCTGTCCTGGATGGGGTTACACTCCCCCAGAAGGAACAGGTTCGTAGTCTGGGAGTCGTTCTAGACTCTTCCCTGTCAATCGAGGCTCATGTAGCCACGGTGGCACGGAATGCGTTCTACCAACTTCGATTGGTAGCCCAGCTACGTCCCTACCTGAGTAGGGAGGACCTTACATCAGTAGTACATGCTCTAGTAACCTCACGTTTGGATTACTGTAATGCGCTCTATGTAGGGCTACCTCTGAAGACGGTTTGGAAGCTACAGCTTGTGCAAAATGCGGCGGCCAGACTGCTAACAAGAATGAAGCGGTCTGACCATATAACACCTGTCTTGGCCCGCTTGCACTGGCTCCCAATATGCTTCCGGTGTTGGTACTAACCTATAAAGCCTTATACGGTGCGGGACCTCGATATCTGTCGGAACGCCTCTCCCGCTATGAACCGGCTCGTACACTACGGTCTGCTACGAAGGCCCTCCTCCGGGTTCCGACTCATAGGGAGGCCTGGAGGGTGGTGACAAGATCAAGGGCCTTCTCAGTGGTGGCCCCCGAACTGTGGAATAGTCTCCCTGAGGAGGTCCGCCTGGCACCGATGTTGTCATCCTTTCGGCGCCAGGTTAAAACCTTCCTTTATTCCCAGGCATTTTAATTTTAATTTTTAATTTTAATTTTTGTTAATGTATTGTAATGTCTGAAACTTGATTCTGAGCCTTTGCTGTTTTAGACTGTGATATTTGATTTTAGACTGTGAAGGTTTTTTTTTTATATACCATATTGTATTTTATTATATCTATGTTCACCGCCCAGAGAGCTATTGCTAGTCGGGCGGTATATAAGTTTTAAAAATAAATAAATAAAATAAAATAATATTTGATAGTCATGCTTATATAAATATTTTGTCATACTGTGTCCCAATAAGTATCCGATTTCACACTATGGTTGTACAATACTTCCTTTACATTTTAAGTATGCCTTGGGGTGGTCATGGTTCTCCATTGTTTTCATCCTGAGGGGCAGATAGGCTGAGAGATAGTGAGTAGCCCATGGTCACCCACTACAGTTTATAGCTCATTTCCATTTTGAAAAATTAATTAAAACAATTTACATACAGGCAAAAATTATTAAGTGGATTCACACAATACGTTTAAAGCACATCCAACTCGCATTTAAAGTACACAAAGTCCCCTAAAAAATCCTGGGAAGTGTTGTTTCCCCCTCACAGTTATAGTTCTCACCACTCTTAACAAATTGCCATTTCCATGATTCTGTGGTGGGATTCATGTGCTTCAAATGGGTGTTGAATGTGCTTTAAATGAATGGTGTGGATCTGCCCTAGGTATGATGTGCATTCAAGAGTGAATTGAAAATAACAATTTTAAAAGATACTGCTTACTCTTACTCATTTCTCAGACCTCTTTCTGAAGTGAAGGGTCAATTCTGTAAAGAAGTTTGGAGCAGCCACATTAAAAGATAAGGGCAGGGCATTTCAGGCAGGGGGTTGCCAACTCTGCTTGGATATGGATGTCTTTGTAGAGGAACCCTAGTCAAGGTTTACCAACAGCACAATCCAAACTATATCTACTAGAAGTCAGTCTTGTTGAGTTCTATGGGGCTTAATCCTTTAGTAAGTGTGTTTAGAATTGCAGCCTTCAGGAGCATCTATCTTTACTCCCCAAAGCTCCCATCTAACATCTCCACAACACTAAGCTCCTTTGTCCCTACAGTGACCTTCTGATGACTGGCCTGGCCTGAAGGCACTTAACCGTTCTTGCTGAAAGCAAGTAGGCTAGATTAAATGTTCGCTACCCAGCCTCCATCTTTTAGCTAAGATTTCAATCTTAATTTCCAATCAGATTTTTTTAAATTGTATGCTCCAAGCAACTGTGATTGATGCTTAATGTATCATGGTTAATGACATCACTAGGGCCCACCCCGTGACATCACTAGGGCCTGCCCCATGACATCACTAGGGCCCACCCCTCAAATCTCAGGTTTTGGGATGCTTCTGACCTGGCAACCCTACTCATATCTGCCCTCCCCAGTCCTACCTTCTTCTAATTTCTTGACTATTGTCTCAATGTTGGTTAATGACTGTGTAAAGGTATTGATAATCCTTTTCTAGTTCAACGTCCTCTTTGTCAGCTTTAAAGTTACATAAATCTTCTGTTGTCATTACTTTAGTCTTTTTCATGTTCAGCTGTAGTCCTTTTGTACTATCCTCTTTAACTTTCATCAGCATTTGTTTCAGATCATTACTACTTTCTGCTGAGTATGGTATCGTCTGCATATCTTAAATCATTAATATTTCTCCCTCCAATTTTCACACCTCCTTCATCCTGATCCAAACCTGCTTTCTGTATTACATGTTCTGCATATAGATTAAGCAAATAGGGTGATAAAATGCACCTCTTTCTCACACCCTTCCTGATAGAAAACCAATTGGTTTCTCCATATTCTGTCCTTACAGTAGCCTCTTGTCCAGAGTATAGGTTGCCCATCAGAACAATCAGATGCTGTGGCACTCCCATTTCTTTTAAAGCATTTCATAGTTTTTTGTGATTTACACAATCAAAGGCTTTGCTTTAACCTATAAAACAGAGAATGATTTTCTTCTGAAATGTCCGTTCCATTATTCAATGTATGTTTGCAATATGATCTCTGGTACCTCTTCCCTTTCTAAATTGGATGTTTGGCATTTCTCATTCCATATATGATAAGAGCCTTTGTTGTAGAATCTTGAACGTTATGTTACTTGCATGGGATATTAAGGCAACAGTTCGATAATGACTGCATTCTCTGGAATCCCCTTTCTTTGGAATTGGGAAGTATATTGAACACTTCCAGTCTGTGGGCCTTTGTTTTCTTTTCCATATTTATTGACAAATTTTTGTCAAAATTTGGACAGATTCTGTCTCAGTAACTTTTAGCAACTCTGTTGGTATACCATCTGTTCCTGGTGATTTGTTTCTTTCAAGTATTTTAAGCAGCTTCCACCTCATATTCTAAAATTTCTCGTTCTTCTTCATACAGTTCCTCTGTGAATGAATGTGCCATCCTTACATCTCTTTTATATAGTTCTTCAGTGTATTGCTTCCATCATCATTTATTTTAGGTTGGTCAGGCAGTGTGTTCCCCTGTTGATTATTCAACATCCCAACCTACTCTTGGTTTGAATTTCCTTTTGATTTCTCTAATCGTTTGGAACAGGGCTCTTGTTGTACCTTTTTTTTATCATCCTCTTCTATTTCTGAACAATAATTATTGTAGTACTTCTCTTTGTCCCTACGTACTAGTCACTGTATTATTGCATTTAGGGTTCTAATCATGTTTCTGTCTCCTTTTGCTTTTCCTTCCTTCTATCTTTAACCATTTTAAGAGTTTCTCTCTTTTTAATTAGAGGTATTGTCTTTTTGCATTCTTCCCTGATAATGTCTGTGACTTCACCCCATAGTTCTGGTTCTCTGTCAGCTGGGTTTAAAGCCTCGAATCTGTTCCTTATTTGATCTTTAAATTTTTCTGGGATGCTATTTAGATTATACAGACATGAGAGTGGCTGTATACTATAGCCAGCGTGGAGTTTCCACATTCCGCAATGTTAAATTGAAAATACCCCCATGCCATTCTGATGCTTCCAATAAGCTCATTTCAAAACAAAACCTTACAAAATGTATAGTACTGAACTCAGAAACGCTTGCTTAACAACCCTTTCAATTTTCATGGCGATACACAAAACAGTCAGAGAGAATCAAGAGTTCAAAGTCTAAAAAGAGAGAAAAAACCTCAGAGCCCTTTTGGACTTTTTTCTCTGAGTTCCCATAATCTGTTGAAATTCATTAAAAATCAGCCATGTTCACAGAGTACCTGTAATCCTAATATTGACCTTGCCCCATACTCTGACCTTCATCTTCTGCAGTTTAAAAGTTAAAAAAAATGCCTGGCTGATTTTTAATTAATTTAAGAAATTTTGGCTGGAAGCCTATGATAACGCGGGGTATGCTCAGTAAGAACCAACTGTCAGTGTTCTAAAAGCCAGACTCATAGCTGCTGGGCTTAGCTAATCAGGGGGCCACACCCACACCAGACTTTGATTTCATGACACAGTCATGGCTTCCTTCAGAGAATCCTGGGAAGTGTGATTTGTGAAGGGTGCTGAGAGGAGACTCCTATTCCACTGAGAGAGCTCCAGTGGCCAGACTGGTTTAACAGTCAGCCACTCTGATTGAAGGTTTGTGAGGGGAACAAGGCCCCTCCTAGCAACTCTCAGCACCCTTCACTAACTACACTTCCCAGGATTCTTTGAGAGAAGTCATGACTGTCCAAAGTGAAATAAAGGCCTGGTGTGGATGTGGCCAGGGTCAGCTGTGGTTTAAATTTGGGTGGGAGGCTACACGTGCCTGCTGTAGAATAAAAAGGCGGGGGAAACCCTGAAAAGCAATGATACTGTTCACAATGTTTTCCTTTTGCTCTCTGCTATCTTTTTGGTGTCTTTTGAAGACTTTTCCTCTTTTAACAAGCCTTTTAAGTTGAGACCTATCCCAGTCTGCGTCTGTGTTAGAACTGCTTATAATATGTTTTCTTTAATAATGTTTTTGACCCTTTTTTAAAAGATGTTTTAATGTATTTTTGTTTTAATGTATTTTAAGGTCTTTTTATGATGCTTTAAAGTGTTTTTATCATTTCTGTTTGCCGCCCTGGACTACTGCTGGGAGGAAGGGCAGGATATAAATAAATAAAGGAAAGGGGCTTCCCTTCTGCCCAGTACCCACCCACACAATCTCCTGCCCCTCCTGCCCCTCCCCCAGGTCAGTGTTGGACTACGACCTGGGAGACGAGGGTTCAAATCCGCACACAGCCATGAAGCTCACTGGGCAACCTTGGGCCAGTCACTGCCTCTCAGCCTCAGAGGAAGGCAATGGTAAACCACCTCTGAATACCGTTTACCATGAAAATCCTATTCAAAGGGTCAACATAAGTCAGGATTGACTTGAAGGCAGTCCATTTTGATTTTCAAACATGATTGCCCCAAAATAAATCCCATTGAACTGAAAAAGTATGCAAACAATCAAACCGACCCTCCCTTTTCTTCTCTCCTATTCCCTCCCTCTTCCCTCCCCCTTCCTTTGCCCCTCCCTCCCCATCCCCAACCCCTTCCAATCCCCTCCTTCCCTTTCCCCTTCCCCTTCCCCCTCCTCTTCCTCCTCCCCATGGCCATTTTTCCTATTCTAAGCCTGATTGCATGGAAGTATATACCATTGAACTCAATAAGCATGCAAAAGATGACCTGCCTTTCCCCTCCTGCCCCTCTCATCTTCCTTCTTCCTCCCCTCCCTGCTTCCTTTTTCCTCCTCCCCTGCCCACTCCAGCCCTCCCTTCCTTCCCCTGGTCAGTTTTACCTATCCCAAGCATGATTGCACGGGAGTAAATCCCACTGAACTCAATAAACATGCAAATGATCAAACCTGTCCTCCTCCCCTCCCCGTCCTCCCCTCTGCCATTCCTCCCCTACCCATGCCCTCCCTCCCTCTCCCCTCCCTTCCCCTGTGGTCATTTTCACCTATCCTAAGCATGATTGCAGGGGAGTAAATCCCACCAAACTCAATAAGTTTGCAATTATCAATCCATTCTCAGCAAACTTGCGCAGGATCCCATTTCTTACCTCCTGGATTAAAAAGCAGAGAAGCAGAGAAAAAAGCAATAGAAACATTAGTAAGAAAGAAGCAAAGTAAGAAGAACACCAACAAACATACAAAAATATAATTCTCCATTTTTGGAGATGGCAGGTGTTACCACCACTCCCCATATGCTCAGAGGCACATGTTACCAAATTCTTCCAAGCTACACAGGAAGTGGATTGAACTGTGAAAGACCACCCAATTGTGTTTGAATGTTGACAAATTTGTAGGGCAGTCCAATATCTCAGAGAGGAGATCAGGTCTCCTGCTCCCATGGTGCATTCACTATAGCTGCCCAATTTCCCTGCTTTTTAAAGTTTGATAGAAATATCTGTGGGCTATAGGTACATTCTTAAACCGCAACGTTTTTTGCCTATTAGTGAATTGTATTTTGGCATTATGATTGGTTTGTTGTTCTTTTTTAGCTTTACTCTAATTTTCGACATTACCAGTTCATGAATTGTACTGCAGTCTGCTCCTGGTCTTGTTTTCACAGAACGTATGGAAGTTCTCCATCTTTTGCTTCCAGTTATATAATTGATTTGATTCTTATATTGTCCATTTGGTGATGTTCATGTGTACAGTCATCTTTTCGGTTTCTCAAAAAATGTGTTTGTGAGAACAAATTATTGGCTTTACAAAATTGGAATATCAGGTGGCTGCAGTAGCCAGGGGTGCTTTTGGCCACCTCAAAATGGTCTACCAGCTGCCAGGGCCAGTTCTAAGGGGCGGCCAGGTGGGGCACTGGCCCAAGGGCCCCTGGAGCTACGGGGCCCCCTCTGCTCTCCTTCCGCAATTAGTGGAAGCATCCACAGACTGCCATATCCCTGCTATCCCCCCGCTTTACCTACTTTTCCATTGTTTTTTGCGGCGTGCAGATTGGCCATCAATCAAGATGGCAGCAGAGGTTTCCTTAAGGTGCTGAAGCCTCTGCCGCCATCTTGGCTGATGGCACGCATGCATGCTACATGCACACATTGCTGCCATCAACAAAGATGGTGGCAGAGGCTTCAGACCCTTAGGGAAACCTCGGCCACCATCTTGATTGATGGCAAACCTGCGAGCGCCACAAAAAACAATGGAAAGGTAGGTGAAGCGGGGGGATACCGGGGGGATGGCGGGTGGCGTGGAAGCTCCTGTCTTGTGGTCCGCAGATGCTTACGTTCTGTGGACCGCGGAGAGGGAGCGAAGGGGCCCAGGGCAGGCTGGTACCCAAGGGCTCCAGCATGCCTGGGGCTGGCCCTGCCAGCTGCATCCATTCCTGGAAGCAGCTGATTTGGCCACAGTGACACATGCATTGGTGACATCGGGGCTTGATTACTGTAACGCACTCTATGTGGGGCTACCTTTGTAAACGATTTGGAAACTACAGTTGGTCCAAAATGCAGCAGCTAGAATGTTAACTGGAGCACGGCGCAGGGAGCATATCACCCCTGTGCTTTATCGACTCCACTGGTTCCCAATTTGTTTCCGAGCCCACTGAACAGGGTGGTTCATGACAGATGCTCTTGGAGGTTGCTGATTCATAGGCTCGCCATAAGTTGTAATCAACTTGAAGGCACATAACAACAACAACACCTCTGGTCTCCTCTGCGTGCCTGGAATGAAAGAAGTTATTTTGTTCTGGAGAGCCTTTGTTTGGGACTGACGGGTCAGCCTGACACTGTTTTAATTTTTTTATCTTTTATTTTTATCTTTTAAGTTCTTTTATTCTCACTTTTTTATATGCGTATGCACATATATACATGTATGTATGTTTGTACGTGTATGCATAATGCATTTTATGTATGTATGTGCATAATGCATTTTATGAATTTTAATAGTATTTTATGCATTTTAATTTTCTGTAATGTTTTGTGGTTTTATTGTGTATTTTATTATATATGTGTGTGATTTTATTGTAGCCGCCCTGAGTGCCCTATTGTAAGGTAGAAGGGCAGGATAGAAATATTTTAAATAAATAAATAAATAAAATTCAATAAGTCTCTCTCCTGCTTCATTTCTATATCCTAAAGCCCCATTTCCCCACATATTCTAGTTTTCCTCTGTTCCCTACTTTTGCATTCCAGTCCCCCAAGATAATCAGAGCATCCTGTTTTGGTGTGTGATCAATTTCTTTCTGTACTTCTGCATATCTCTCCATTTCCTCTTCTTCTGTGTTTGCTGTTAGAGCATAGACTTGTCTAATGGTTATGTTAATAGGTTTCCTGTTAAGTCTCATTGATATAACTTGTTCAGACCTTGCGTGATAGCTCTAACTGCTTTTGCTACATCACTTCTCACTATTAAAGCAACCTCATTTCTTTTTAATTTATCATTTCCTGCATAAAATATTTTGTAGTTGCCTGATTGAAAGTGTCCCATTCCTATCCATTTTAATTCACTCACATCAAGTGTTGTAATATTGGTACATTCCATTTCTTGCTTGACAATTTCTAACTTTCCCTGGTTCACGCTTCTCACATTCCATATTCCTATTGTGTACATTGTACAAGACTGGACTCTCCTTTTGCATCTGTGTGCATCAGCCTCTGGGCTTCCTTTCGGTTTTGACCCTGTGGCGTCATTAGTCACAGCTACTCATACTTGTCCATTGTTCTTCCCCAGTAGCTCAATAAGTGCCATCTGACCTGGGGATCTCACCTTCCAGCACTATCTTATGTTGCATTTTGGATAGTCTATTCATAGGGTTTTTGTGGTAAGAGGTATTCAGAAATGGTTTACCATTGCCTTCCTCTGAGTCTGGATGCATCCTAGTCTGGAGTCTCAGCTTTGACCATTCTGCCTTGGGTGCTCCTGCTAGGAGTCTAGCCTCTTGGTCTAGACTCCTGAAGGACATTGCTCTCAACTTCTTCAACACTCTCCAACCCCCTCACTACGTTAAGGTATGCATCCAAGAGGAGGAACCACTATTAACTACTATGGGTTATAGACCAATGTGATTTACACTACTTTTGCTTAATTTAATTGTAAATAAAACAATAAAACAGACACCAGAACAATGACATATCTTCTAAATTGACACTGTTGCATGATATGCAGCATGGCTTCTTGGATCATTGCCTTCTAGAAATGCATGATGTACCACACATTTGCAAACACTGAACAAGAAATTCTAGCCAAATGCCTAATGTACACTTGTGCAGGCCACAAGAGTCATCTATCGCACACGAAATGAGAAATTCATGTTACTTTCATACACATTTAGCATATAATGTCAGTGAAATGTCAAGAGACCATTAATATAAGCCACATTATCATTAATCATAAAACAAAATACATGGATAATAACCATTTGGGAAAAAAGTGTATACTTCTGCCAGACAGAAATTGCTTTTCACCAGTCACAAAGCACTTAGTTGACCAAGGTACTTAATTGGCATTGCATTCATCATAAGAAAACACTTCATTTGATATGCTTGCTAAGTGATAATATTTACTGAACCCAAGTGTTCTAGTGAACCACATTGCACTATATATAAGTCATCACAGCACAAAATAAGTGAATGTTAAACATAATTTTGGCTTTTTGATACCCTATAAGCTTTTGGAGTGTTTAAAGCCAGGGCCATGGTTCAGTTCAAGGTAAGAACTTGGTAGCATTAGTTTGAATGAGCATATACTTAAGCATATACTTATCTATGAACTGTATCCCAGGTTTTGATACTCAAAACTTTGATACTTGATACTCAGAAATTAAGGGTGACATCCAACTGTGTCCATCACAAATGGACTTCTTTCTAACATTTATTTAAACAAGATTTATATACTGCACAATCATCAAAACCTCTATGTGTTTATATAAAATACAAAATATGTATTGAAAATAGTGATAAAGTCAGACGATAAAAACAAGGTGACCTTAATTTTTTTAAAATATGAATAAAATAATTAAATCCCCCACAAAAGCCATTAAATCCCCCACAAAAGCCATTAAATCCCCCACAACTTTATGAAATAAAATTACATATTAAAATACATGTCAGATTTACCCAAACATAAATTTGTTTAGGCTTGCCTAAACAATTTTTTAAAAGCAGGTGTAGAAAACAATGCAGCAAAGGTGCCTGCCTAATATCAATGGGTAGGAATTTCCAGAGCTTAGATGTTGCCACAGCAAGCGCAGAATGAACATTACATGGCACTTGTAAAAGTTCTGCAGATTAAAGCAGTTGAGTGTGCATATATGAGGTAAGGCAATTCTTCAAGTAAACTGGTCCCAAGCTATTAAGGGCTTTTTACACTAATAGTAACACCTTGAATTTGACCCAGTGACAAGTTGGCAGCCCCACACAGCTGGACTGACGTGTTAAAGCTATCCTAGTCCAGAAATGGCTAAGTTGTCATTTCAAGCAAAGCTGATAAAAGGCACTCCTAGCCACTGAGGCTTACTTGGGCCTCCAGTGACAAAGCTGGATCCAGAATCAGCCCCAGACTGTGTACCTGCTCTGGGGACTACAACCCTGTCCAGGACAAGCAGTTGTCAATTTTTCAGACATGGGAAATACTCACCCACACCACCTCTGTCTTGCTGGGGAATTCTTCCTCTTTTCCCTCCTGCAGCCTCCCACGCATCCTCCAAATCTGCTATGGGGGGGATGCAAGGGCCTGCAAGGGGAGGAGAGGAAGGAGAAGTCCTACTGTGCAAGCAGAAGTCCACTTGCGCAATTCTTCACCCAAAGTATCTTTCATGTTAAGTTTCAAAAAATGTTTAATTAAACCTTACATTCCAAATACATTGATGAACAAAGTTTTGTAACTGTGTCCATAGTTTATTTTATGAAAAATAAGTTCATCCATAAGCTTTATTTTTTCCTGTCAATAATTATTGAAGTTTTTCTAAAATGTACTTGATTAGTTTCAAGTGGCATATATCACTAAAAGAGGAGAATGTAATTCTGCATTCCTATGCATTTGCAAGGATATCCTGAAAAATATAACTTGAACTAAACAAAAGAATTGTTGCAAAATGTATAATTGTAGAAGCTTCAAGATGCAAATACAAAAAGCAGACGTTCTTTAAATATAGCCAATAAATGAAAGTTAGGTTGAGATGTGGAACCTATATAACTGTTTTAGCAATACCACTGAATTCTAATTACGGATGCAAAGAATGTACATCTCCCTCACTGCATTTCAAATATCTTGATTGTTTAATCAGTAGCCCTGATTTCTAAGACGAAGTGGTTGATGACTACCAAAATGTGACACTTTGGACATCATCCAGATGGAATGCCAGTTTTCATTTGAGGTTAAAGAGGTAAAGCTCAACAAGAACGGTTTTCCAGTATTCTGAACTAGAGCTAGTTTTATATCAAATGACAAATAAAAGCTGGCAGCTTGGTTTGCACATAATATTAAATAGGAACTTTACTGAACTGTCATTTGCAAAATGAAGCGATTAGCATTCATTCTGATTATAGCTTCATTGTACATTTCCATTATTGGCATTTTATACTTTGGATTCTTTTCTTGACGTCTTCTCTGGTCAAGGTATGGTGTCTTATTTGTTCCCATCCCCACCCACCCCCACACATTTGTAAGATGTTGCCATTATGTAAGAAACCTGGCATTCATATTCCTCTGAGTGTAGGCTTCAAGGTTTTTGCTTCCTCAAATACAACACTGGATGAAAATCATTCTCATCTGCTCTTCCTCTCCATTATCCCATTCTGACTACTAGATGTAAAAGCAAGTAGAAGAGAATTGTCAGATGCAAATTTTGTCAGTTTACCATGCTGAAAATGGCCAACAGTGGTAAACTGCACAGTTGAGAACTAAAATGTAAATGCATGAATGGACCTACAAACAATTGGTCTGATTAAGAGGCTGGAGTCAAGGGAATTTCATAGAATCACAGAATGGCAGAGTTGGAAGGGGCCTAGAAGGCCATCAAGTCCAGCCCCCTGCTGAATGCTGCAATCCAATTTAAAGCACACCTGACAGCTGTCTCTTGAATGCCCCCAGTGTTGGAGAGCCCACCACCTCCATAGGTAATTGATTTCATTCAACTACTGCTCTAACAGGTAGGAAGCTTTTCCTGATGTTCAGCCAAAATCTGGCTTCCTGTAACTTGATCCCATTATTCTGTGTCCTGCACTCTGGGATGATCAAGGAGAAATCCTGGCCCTCCTCTGTGTGACAAACTTTCAAGTACTTGAATATGTCCTCTCTTCTCCAGGCTAAACATGCTCAGTTCTTTCAGTCTTCTCACAGGGCTCTGTTTCTAGTTCCCTGATCATTGTTGTCAGCCTCCTCTGAACTTGTTTCAGTTTGTCTACATGCTTCTTAAATTGTGGTGTTCAGAACTGGATGCAGTACTCAAGATGAGGCCTAATCAGTGCCAAATAGAGGGGAACTAGTACTTCATGTGATCTGAAATCTATATTTATGTTAAAACAGATTTGCCTTTTTTGCAGCCACATCGCACTGTTGGCTCATATTCAGCTTGTCGTCAACAACAATTCTAAGATCCTTCTTACATGAAGTATTGCTGAGCCAAGCATCTTCCATCTTATAACTGTGCATTTGGTTTCTTTTTCTTAGGTGTAGGACTTATCTCTGTTAAATCTCATACTGTTGTTTTCAGCCCTATGCTCCAGCCTATCAAGATCACTTTGAATTTTGTTTCTGCCTTCCAGGGTATTAGCTATCCCTCCCAATTTGTATCATCTGCAAATTTGATAAGCATACTCTGTATCTCCTCATCCAACTCATTAATAAAAATGTTGAAGACCCAGGACCCAGGACCAAACCCTGCGGTACGCTGCTCATTACCTCCCCCAGTTTGGGAAGGAAGCATTGATAAGCACTTCTTGAGTACAGTTCTGTAGCCAACTGTGGATCCACCTGATAATTGTTCCATCCAGCCCATGTTTAGCTAGCTTGCTGATCAGAATGAGGCACTTTGTCAAAAGCTTTGCTGAAGTCCAGATATATTATGTCCACAGCATTCCCACAGTCTACCAGGGAAGTTACCCAATCAAAAAAAAACACTGAAACATTTATGCCACTTTGCTCTTGTTATTTGAATAAAAGTGTCTAATACAAGGGGGCTTAGGCTGAAATACTGGATTGGGATCAGTGGAGCTTAACATAGTGTTGGGTCGCCACCACACCTGCAATCCTGTCACTCACACCAACCAGGGTGGAAGGTGGAGGGGGTAGGGTGATCATTGTGTTAGCCTGAAGCTGGCACAGTGATCAGGCCCAGGCTTAGCCCACTGCCGATATGTGACAGCAATATGGCTGGCTTGGGATCCACTGGATTTGTTTCTGCAGGTGGTGGAAGCTGCGGCTACAGGGGATGCCACCAGGGGTACTTGCACATGCCCATTCAGCAGGTGGAATGGACTACTTCATGCCAGGAGAGGCCAGCATGACTGGGCAGGAGGACAGTGCCAATCCACCACTCCATCCCCCAAGCCTGGTGCAAAGTGAGTTTGGATTGCAGTGTTACTTAGAACCTATTGGTGCAATTCTACTTAACAGAATTTCTTCAGCAATTTTCACTAACAGGAACAGGTTCATGGCCTTGGGGTGCTCCTTGAACGATCTCCAGCACTGGAGGTACAGGGTTCCTCCATAGCATAGTGTGCCTTTTACCAGCTGCATCCCTACCTAGTAGAAACAGCCTGTCTTGAAAATGTCTTACTTGCTTTCCAACTGTCCTGTTTCATACAGGATGTCCCAGTTTTCAGGTGATTCAGAAGCACTGTGGGGCCCTGTAGAGAGCAGATTTTGCAGGTGTGCCAGAGGGTACGGGGAGAGGAGAGGAAGGTGAAGTCCCATTGTGTGAGCAGAAGCCTGCTCACTCAATGTGGGATCACACCTTCCTACTCCAGACTTTCTGTTTTTAGAGTACCATTATTATTATTTATGCCTTAACAGCCACAGTCACACACCTCACATAAAAAGTTCCTTGCTGACAATATGCCTTTGTCTGCTATAATACCAGCCAATAATATCCACTGGAGAACTACTGTCACTCTCTGTCCTAGATGGCTATGGCATATATAGACAAGAGCTTCATTTCATTGGTTTACTCAAACGTACTCCCAATTAGGAGGGTCGTTGCAACTGATGGAAATAGTGGCAGCCTATCAGATGTATATACTGCATACAGCAAAGAGCATGTAGAAAAATGCACGGTGCTCAGATGTTCCTCCAGAAATGACTGACTTACATTTCTATATATCCTTAGGGACAAACTCAATGGAATGGTAATATCATCATTAGCCCTTACACATTTCTTTACAGTGGGTGGAGACCTGAAATTGGATCAGGATCATACCAGAGCTTGGAAAAGTTACTTTTTTGAACTACAACTCCCATCAGCCCCAGCCAGCATGACCACTGGATTGGGCTGATGGGAGTTGTAGTTCAAAAAAGTAACTTTTCCAAGCTCAACATAGTGGGATTCCCACTATGATCCTGATAAGAATTGCACCACCCCTCACCTGCCATTTGCCCCAGGAGGAAAGCTTCCACTGACACCAAAGGAAGCTGTCCTTCCAGAACAGAGAGCAGACATTGGCGGATTTGGATTTGTGGGGATAAAAGGTTAAATCCCCCTCCTCCCATACCCTGGTCCTGATCCAGTCCATCCCTCCCGCATCCATTATTTATTGAAAAGACTATCACACATGGACTAATGCTGTGATTAACATCACCTCTAGTTTGGCCTTTATTCATCCAATCCCCATCCGGTCTTTGATTTTGACAATCTTCCCAAAGTCTGCCTCTTTCACTGCTCTGTGCAGTATTGTAATATATGTATGCACATAAATCCTGCTTTTGTTTGTAATACTTTAAAAATATTGCCGTAAGAAATCCCACTTCATTTATTTTTTAAGAATGAGTTAGTAATATTTCAAAATTCTGGGTTTTCTACAAAAATGGGAGTTTTCCTCCAAATGCACAGCTTATATAATTTAGGATTTCTTATGCGGCAGTGCCCTGTCATTGCTCCTGGAATGTATATATGAGATTGGATAGTGATTAATAAGTTAGGGCATCATTTTTCCTGGCCCTAATCACATTCTACTACTTTCCACATTGTTCATGCATCTAAGCCTATGAGACTATGCCAACAAATGTTTCCATTTATTCTTGAATAAAAGCAACTTTGACACTTTTGTCAGAGCTTCTCGTAAAAACACCCTCCCCCCGCACTATATACAGTATTGCTGGTAAACAGATCACTAACTGAACAACAGGGAGATGGAACAGTCAAAATTCTTGACAGTCCAGAAAAGCTACCTGTATAATTTAACATAACACCAACAGCAACACTGGTGGTGGATAACCAGGCCAATGAAACAGGTGATGAGAGATCTTAGAAAGCACAGCAGAGAGGATTAAATCCCTGTTCTGCTGCCTTTTATGTTTATATATATATATATATAATCTTTGATGAGTATACGTAATATGGTGAAATCTTAGCTTTTCAAATTTCATGAAAACCAACAAATATATACATGGTTATATTTTGTTCTTGGGATGTAGTTCTCTCCCTTCACCTCATTGGTGTGAACTGATATGGGGCAGAGACTGAACATATTCTCAAACAGAGTATGAGAAAGGAAGAAAGGTCTTTACAGAATTAGTTTAAATTTCAGTCCCACACCTCTCATAAATAAAGGAATGGCCTGGTGTAGGAAACAAGATTAAATCCCTTTCCAGCTATCAAAACCCAAATAAAATGATCTTGCAATGCTTCCAGCTATCAGGCTTAGACATTGACAAGTTTTCAGAAGGCTTTTTTTTTTAATTACAGGGCAGGCATTGAGACTTAAGTCGCCATTGCTCTCTGAATGGGCCACAGTAGATAGAGGCAGAAAGGCACTGAAATGAGACGGTGGGCAGGAGAAGACTTTATCCCAGCCATTAAGAATGCATAGGTGAAAAGTAACTTCTTCCAATATTTTCAGAAAGCTACAGAGATCTAATGAAGAAATACAACTACTAGAATAGTACCCATATGGTGACCTACTTTGTTCTCTACCAGAGGTAGAAAACCTCAAGCCTGAGAGCCAAATGCAGTCCTCCAATTCTCTGTACTCCCTGTATAGTTCTCTCTTTGGACTTTCCCTCCTCTGTCAGCCACATCTTGTCTCCCCAAGCCACACCCCTCACGAAGCTAGCTCCATACTCTCCTTGAGTGTGTTTGCCTGGCTGGAGTGAGTCTTTGAACTTTGATCATTACTCTTGCCTTCTTATATAGAGGATAGAGAGAGGTGTGTGCATGAGTGTAGAAACTAGTCTACTGTGCAAAGCTAAAGTCTACTTTTCCCTCTGGCTCCAACCACCACTATCATGTGGCCCTTGGAAGTTGCCCAGAAGGGAATGTGACCCTTGGGCTGAAAAGATTTTTCACCCCTGTTCTACACCAAAGGTCCCAAAAGGTAGCTGAGGGACATCCCTATAATGTATATAAGCCTTGATCTTAGAAAACCATGAACAGGAACTGTAGTGATTTTCATGTGGGAATGATTTGATACATAAAAATTAGATGTTAAAAATCACTTTTTTAGGTCTTTGCTGATTCCTCAGTGGTTCCACTTGAGAACAGTTATTTGAACCTTAACTAGAGCCTGCAGTCACCAGTATCTCAAAAGAAAAATATCAAAGTCCACAGGAAGATCTACAAGCAGCTAGTGATGTGCTATAATTTCCTTAATTGATCTCTAGCTGAAGATTGTCACTCATGTTGGAGTAAAAGTCAAACTGACACAGGTCTAAATAGCAGCTACATTCCCAATCATGTCTTACTTATAGGCTCAGGAAATCTTCCTAGAAAGAGAGGACTGGAAACTGGAAAGGAAAATTGGCTGGGGAATCTGTGTCAAGGCTTGACTTTTTTAGCAGGGGCTGAACTACTATAGACTGTTTAGTAGGGCTGGGTATAGCCACCCCACCCCAGGGACCATCCACTAGCAATGAGGTTCCTAATGAGTTCAGGGGTGTGACTAATGTTCAATAAGGATTCTTTTAAACTCACTAATTAAACATATTGTTGGGAGGTGGAGGGGAAGGAGACATTGCATCGTCCCATCCCGCCCCCCCCCCTCTGAGAGCAAGGGCATTCAATTCTGCAGGGTGCTCCTTCACAAGCAGTTTTAATGTGGGGAGCGGAAGCATCAATCCTATGTGGTGCTTCTTCACAAGCAACTTCCCTGTGGGGAAGCCACTTGCAAATGAGCACCCTGCACCCCACATGATCGAATCCTCTGTGTAATAGCTACTAAGTGGAGGCATTGATCTTATGGGGTACTTTCAGGGGGCAGGGCATCAGGCAGGAAAAAGGAAATGTCGGGCTGGAAAGAAGCACTCCACACCCAACGTCCAAAGGCATTCACCCCTACCTTCTCCTGAGAAGACACAGCCAACTTGATAAGCCACTCCTAGTCCCCTACACCTTTTCTTTTGCTGCTTCTTCTCAGCTGACATCTCCTTTTTCCCACTTGATGCCTGCTTCTCCTTCCTGCATGATATCCCACCCCTGACAGCCCTGGATCACTCTGCGTGGCCTGTGGTAATCCCTGAACTCTTTGAATCTGCCCAATTGGGTTTGGGCAGAGCTTAGAAAAGTTACTTTTTAAAACTACAACTAATAAACTTAATAATAAATAATAAACTTTAATTTAGCCTCAGCCAGCATGGCCACTGGATTGGGCTGATGGGAGTTATAGTTCAAAAAAGTAACTTTTCCAAGCTGTAGGTTTGGGCTTTGGCTGAATCCGGTGCCCAGCCTTACATGGTATAATTATCACTCCAGTAGTGATAATTGTACTCTAAGAACCAGCTTCTCCCAGCAGGTTCGTTGTAATACCCAGCTCACAGCTACTGAATGCAACTCCCTAGCGTATTCCAGATGTCTGAACTAGGAAAGTACATTCCATGTTGGGAGTTAAGTTCTGCATACCACTCACAGACTAGTAGGTCTTTAAAGCTTGCTGGTGCTGTACCCCAACCCCCATTCTTAACTAATGCTTTTCAAAGTACCCAGCAACAGCAAACATTTTTGAAGAGGCCTAACAAAGCCAGAGATTTTTATTAAAAAAAAAAAAAAAAGCCAGTGGCCTCATTCAGAAATTAAATTATTTTTAATTATGTAACAATCATGTTTTATGTTTTCAGTCTATCACTACCTATATGAATAATAATTACTTCCATATTAGTAGTTTGCCAGACTCAGAATATTTTGGGAAACACAGGTTACGAATAAGACAAATAAACTGTCCTCTTCAACAGTCCAGTAAAATTTAAACTTGTTTGACTCCTTAATTAGAAAAGTATAACACTGCAGCATGTACACTTTTTAAAACTTCTGTTCAAAAATTATTTGAAAGCTAAAATGTAAAATATGCCATTTTTTGCAGATAATTAAAAAAACCTGCATGTACACTTTTATTATAATTATAACTAAAATTGTTTACTATGTATCCTGCTGTGATCTTCTGTTGTAGTGTAATCCTATGCATATTTACTCAGAAGTAAGTCCCAATCCTATACGGAGAAAGTACTCTTTATGCTTCTGAAAGCTATATATTTACTGAATTCCTGATGTGAGACAAGCAGGAAAAGCAAACTGTTCTAAGAACTTGAAATGGGGTTTAGGTATTGCCTGGGGGTCAACAAATCTTGTCAATCACAACCCTGACTTCACATACTGGCTACAAACCTGAAAGGGCAGGGATTAGAGCAGCCTGCACTAACAGAAGTTGTGTGTGTGTGTGGGGGGAGCGGGTGACAGTTTGGTTTATCTATCTTTTGAACCAGACCACCTAGAAACTTATCTGTTTTAAAAAAATGAAAGTTAAGAGTCTGGAGTTTAAGGTGACTCACCCAGAGACCCGGAGAGGACCCCCAAAACCAGAGTCTCTGGGCAAAAACCGGAGACCTGGTAATCCTAACCAGGTGATATAGCACTAGGGATCTGTGAAGCCTTCCCTATTATTTATGTGTCTATTTCTGCCTTGCCAAGAGTGTCTTTGTGTATATGGGATACTCATCCATAAAAGCAGGTAAGTATTGCAATCAGGTCCAATTTATTGTTGATCCCCATTGGAAGAAGTGATTAGGTCTCTATTGCACTTCCATCTAGATTAAACTATGCTTCATCATGCTTCCCATTTAAAGCATACTGGTTGAAATAGTAGTGTTTCCTCATTCTATGCACTTGGTTTAATTACAAAACATATTGTCATTTTAGTTTTATTTTCGTCGATCCACAATAATTGTTTGGAAATCTGTTGCCTATACACACATTTATCCATAACTGGATAGTCACTCATAAAGAGTAACATGAAAGGTAGAAAAGATATAATTTGGGGGGAATATGCAGATTGTTATTTTACTGATACTGCCATACATGTACATAATATTCTGTAGAGGATACATAGCACAGAACTCTACTAAATCTGAGGTTTTCTAGTATAAATACTGAAGTAGTAGCAGCTTTAACCAGATAGCTTTCAAGAAGTTATACATGGTTCCTATGTCTGCCTAAACATTGCTTGGGTGTAGTTAAGAAAAAACACATACAATGCCACAATGCAAGTTTTTCTGTGCTCTATTCCTCAAATGCATATTTGTTATTTATTGTGCAATGTATGTGCATAATATTTTAAGATTTGATTTTATGCTTGTAATATCAATATTACTCCACAAACTGGATCCAGAGATGCAATGGGCAGAATTCTGCTTACACCACAGAGCTTTCCTGGCTCCTCTACCCTGCTACAGACACCTATGCCCTCTAAAAGGCCATTCTTGGTGCCCAAGGGACCCTCTGGAACAGTGTGTGATGGAGCAAATAATAATGATTATTATTTATTTTTGTTATCTGCCTCTCACACAGAAAGCGGGTCCTGAGGCAGATTACATAGATTAAAAAATACACAGCATACATAACATCATATAGAAATTTAAAAATACAAAAACTCATACATAAACAAATCCTTAAAATCTGTAAAAACATCAGTATAATGGCATAAAGGGTAAAAATTTAACCAAATGCTTGCATTAAAAGATGGGTCTTCAGCAGCTATCTAAAAAACAGGAAGGGAGGGTGCTGATCTTATCTCACAAGGGTAGGCATTCCATAGTCTAGAGCAGCCTTTCCCAACCAGTGTGCCTCCAGATGTTGTTGAACCACAACTCCCATCTTTCCTGACCATTGGCAATGCTGGCTGAGGCTGATGGGAGTTGTGGTCCAACAACATCTGGAGGCACACTGGTTGGGAAAGGCTGCTCTAGAGGCCACAACAGAGAAGACTGTTGCAAGTATTTAGAGGAGTCTTTCATGAGCAAAAAGGCTGTTTTACACAACTGGAACAGCCTTCCTACCCATGAAAGACACCTCTAAATCCAAGCCTTTGATGATCAAAAGCAAGAATCATATTAAAAAGAAAGATACCAGTTTTTGGAAAATGCATATTGTATATCTCATTGGAAATCCATTCCTCATGACACCACATTAATGTAAGCACCAATTTTCAGTCTTCATCCATATCTAAATAGAAGATATCTCGGTGTAAAGCTGTTAAGTGAATTATTCACTCAGTTTACAAACACTTTGCCCTGCACTGACTCAGCACAGAAGGGGAAGGAGTGGGGAGGGTAAAGTATTTAACTGGCCTCCAAAGTGTCACAGTGAAATGAGTTTATATGATCTCAAGCATTTGGGCAGAAAAAGTGCTTCATTTTTCACGATTAAAAAAGTACATTGACTGTAACTTCATTTAAGGTTAAATTAAATTCATGTATGGTTCCTTTAAGCAAAGACAGATTGCATTGATTGGTTGCACCTGGTTTAATTCTCTGGTTGGTAATGTTCTTTAGTGGATTTATTTACAGAGGAGAAAGAATGAGATGCTGTCAACAGATGAAAAATAAAAGCTACATTTATTGGAAAGAAGACATCCATCTTTTTCTATTTGTGAGTACTGATGAGCAGGGTTTAAGGAGGGCTAATGTCTCCCATTCATCTTAATTAAAGAGTTAATTGCTCGCGTATCCTGATTTGGTTAGCTGAACTTGGTAGCATGAAAAGTCCTTGCTTCTATGCATATTATTGACCAGTATAATGACATCATTGCTAAGTCCAGGATTTATACATTTTTCACCCTATCCTCATAACTTTAATAGCCTCCTACATGAGAAAACTTTCAAGAGCAAAGGAGTTCTTTAGTATGGCACAGAATACAGAAAGGTCTGTTCAGGAAGCTGTTAAATGTCTCAGTTCGGCTGTCATTGAAGTATTACTTCAAAGTCTATCGTCTGGAAGATAAGTAAAAAGTAATTTTAAAGACCAATTTTTGTCAAATGTATATATGGAAATAGAATGAAACATCTAAAAACGCAATATCAAACGTAAGCAATTGATCTGTTTTTATTCAGTTTTCCACAATTGAAGTCGTTGTCAAGTCAGCACTACTGCTAGAGACTGTCAGGCAGAGTTGACAGCATGCTCTGTGGATTAGAGGGCAAATTGGTTTAGTCACATGTCTAGCCACACAAAAGAAAGAGGCTCTGATCTGGTGAAAGACCAGTTAACTAACAAGGATGGCTGTGAGGGTTTTTTTAATATATATATGCAAAGTCTTTCAACGTCCAAACTACAATTCCTTATGTAAGCTTTCTTAACCATTCTTTATAAATACTTGAATGGAACTTTCAATCAAAAAGAGGACAACGTAGACAATGAAATTCCTTTGGAATGTGATTTACAGTAATGTATCCACAATGCAAAATAAAGATAAAGAGCTAAAATATAGATTAATGATCTACTCTAGAGTGTACATTTTTTCTGTCTTTTGGAATAAATAAATGTGTTTTTAATGGTGAGCAATGCATTTTTGTAGACATAGACAAAAGAGGGAGGGGCATGTAGAAGGTGCCATCAGCAATAGGTGTGTGGTTCCAAGAGACCGCACACATGCATCGTGCCAGTTTGGTGTGTCTGTTCAATTAATTGACAAAGGAACCAAGACCTATGCTCCTTCAAGTCAAGGAAGCTATCTGGTGGCAATTTAACAACTAAAAATATGTGTTCTCCTTGTCTTCTTTCAGTCCCATAATACAAAGATAGGTAAGTGAGACCAGAACTGCTAGAAGCAATTAAGAGCTATTCATCTGTACAGACAGAAAGGTATTCCCTGAGACTGTGCTCACATCAGAGCTAAGTTGTGTACTTCAGTAGGGAAGTGGCAAATTCAGAAGTGCAGTGTCCCTTCCTGACAGCCACGTACCCTCACTCGCTTGCTCTCCATCATCATCTCCACACTTCTCAGTCCTTCGCACACATGCCTTCTCTCACAACAGATGTCCCTAGGAGGCAATCAGCATGAAAGGGGCGTGTGTTAGCTACTTTGAAGAGTCTTCTCAGTGGCTGACTCACCTCCTTTCACCCTGATTAGCTGCAATCAGCAGGAATCACATTAGAAGGTTTTTCTCAGTGGCTTACACACTCCCCTTTCATGCTGATTAGCTTGTAGGACACTCCCAAAAAAGTAAGGGGTCTAAGACCTTCCAAGACCGCTGACAACTACACCCCTGGTGTATTTCCTTCTCAAGCAAGTGTCAACTATCCCAGAATGTGCTTTGCTGTTCGACATGTGTTTGCAGTCCACCCACTTGGCGAGTAACAAATGAGCTTTTTGCTAGTCAACACACCTGTCCTACTCTCATCTGGAAGAAGGAGGGCTCGTAGGGCTTCCCTTGGAGGGGGGGGAGATAGACTGCTCATCACACCACTTTAGGTGGCTGATTGGAAGTTGGTGGTGGTCTCCCATAAAAGACAACTGTGCCCTCCTCCACCTCGTCATCTAGTGCTCGGCAGCGACTTGCACACCAACCCTTTAGACAGTGCAGGATTAGCCAATTACTGAGTAGGATTTTTTCTTTTAATTCCTGATTGGCCCCTTGGGATGTCTTTTTTCACCTGTTCTGCACTGTTCCAATCTGGTGTGTGTGGTTAATTGGGATTAATTGACTGCTACTTTGTCACAACTTGGCATTCTGGGCAAGCTTGGAAGGAATGTGGCTTTAAGCACCCTGAGACACTTTTTGGCTGTCTGACCAACCACCTCACATTGCTGGCCAGCTAGACAGGTTTCCTTGGTCTGATTGTCTTGAGGTCTGGACAGTGGAGCAGGATGGGGAAACAGGCTGCCCCTCAGCTCACCTTTGTGATGGTAGCAATGAGAACCTCCCCCTGTGCTGGGGTCTGGATTTGAGCCAGGATGGTGTTGCCTAAACATTGAGAACAAGGCTTTGGGCATTCCCTTGCTTTCTGCCAAAATCCAGCTCCCAGGTGTTTAGTTACCTGCTGCAGATCTTTCTGTTAATAAAGCTGTGACCATTTACTCCAACTTTCTTGTGTGAGAGTTTTCATTCCAGGAAGTGGGGTCAAGGTAGGGTGTTTAGTTGCTCATTTGATCCACTAGTACAAGGGTAGCTAATGTGGTGCCCTCCAGATGTCGGACTACTGCTCCCATCTGCTGCTGCCTCCTTCTCCTTTATCCATGTTCTTGCCCTCTGGCTCCTTTTTCCCTCCACTCCATCCTTCTCCAATACCATCCATTTTTGAAACAATTGTTTTCTCCACTCCACCACATCTTACTCTCCACCTCCTCCCTTGTCGCCTCCCCCCACCCATGGAGCATGATGGAAAAGTGACGCTGCACAGAAGCCCAGTTTGAGGCACATGATTTTCATCCACAAATCAGAGGAGCAGAAGACTTCCTCTGCTTCCCCCCCAAGTAATGCCCCAAAGTAATGCTGGAAACATTACAATTACTCCACAAAAGTAATAAAATCACTCCTAGTTCTATTACAATCAAAATGTAAAGGAATTACCCACTCATTCCTCAAAAAAGTTATGAATTACAAGTAATTTGTTACTTGTGACGAATTACTTCCAAGCTCTGCGAAAAGATGACTGTACACATGGACATCACCAAATGGGCAATATAGGAATCAAATCAATTATATAATTGGTAGCAGAAGTTGGAGAAGTTCCATACTTTCTGCGAAAACAAGACCAGGAGCAGACTGCGGTACAGATCATGAACTGATCATATCGAAAATCAGAGTAAAGCTAAAGAAGAACAAAAAAAAAAACAATCATAATGCCAAAATACAATTTAAATAACATCCCAGAAGAATATAAAGATCAAATAAGGAACAGATTTGAGGCTTTGAAGTTAGTTCACAAAGAACCAGAAAAACTATGGAGTGGAGTCAGAGACATTATCAGGGAAGAATGCAAAAAGACAATACCTCTAGTTAAAAACAGAGAAAGACTTCAATGGATGACTGACAAAACTCTTAAAATAGTTAAAGAGAGAAGGAAAGCGAAAGGAAAAGGAAACAGAAACACGGTCAGAACCCTAAATGCAACAATACAGCGACTAGTACGTAGGGACAAAGAGAACTATTACAATAGTTATTGTATAGAAATAGAAGAGGACAACAAAAAGGGAAGAACAAGAGTCCTATTCCAAAAGATTAGAGAAATTAAAGGGAAATTTAACTCAGGATAGGGATTTGAATAATTAACAGGGGAACACACAGACTGACCAAGATGAAATAAAAGGAAGATGGAAGCAATACACTGAAGAACTCTATAAAAGAAATGCAAGGATGACAGATTCATTCACAGAGGAACCATATGATGAAGAACCAAAAATTTTAGAATGTGAGGTGAAAGCTGCTCTTAAAATACTTGGAAGAAACAAATCACCAAGAACAGATGGTATACCAATAAAGTTGCTACATGTTAATGAGACTGAATCTGTCCAGATTTTGACAAAAAATTGTCAACAAATATGGAAAACTAAAGAATGGCCCACAGACTGGAAGTGTTCAATATATATCCCAATTCCAAAGAAAGGGGATCCAAGGGAATGCAGTAATTATCTAATTATTGCCTTAATATCCCATGCAAGTAAAGTAATGCTCAAGATTCTACAACAAAGACGCTTACCATATATGGAGCGAGAAATGCCAAACGTCCAAGCTGGATTTAGAAACGGAAGAGGTACCAGAGATCATATCGCAAACTTACACTGGATAATGGAACGGACCAAGGCATTTCGGAAGAAAATCACCTTGAATTTTATAGATTACAGCAAAGCCTTTGACTGTGTAGATCATGAAAAACTATGGAATGCTTTCAAAGAAATGAGGGTGCCACAGCATCTGATTGTCCTGATGCACAACCTATACTCTGGATAAGAGGCTACTGTAAGGACAGAATATGGAGAAACCGATTGGTTCCCTATCGGAAAGGGTGTGAGACAGGGGTGTATTTTATCACCCTATTTGTTTAATCTATATGCAGAACATATCATAAGGAAAGCAATCCAAGATGAAGGAGGTGTGAAAATTGGAGGGAGAAATATCAATAATTTAAGATATGCAGACAATACCATACTCTTAGCAGAAACCAGTAATGATCTGTAACGAATGCCAATGAAAGTTAAAGAAGAAAGCACAAAAGCAGGACTACAGCTGAATGTTAAGAAGACTAAAGTAATAACAGAAGATTTATGTAACATTAAAGTTGACAATGAGGACATTGAACTTGTCAAGGATTATCAATACCTTGGCACAGTCATTAACCAAAATGGAAACAATAGTCAAGAAATCAGAAGGCTAGGACTGTTGAGGGCAGCTACGAGAGAACTAGAAAAGTTCCTCAAATGCAAAGATGTATCACTGAACACTAATGTAACTCAGACCGTGGTATTCCCCAATGTATGGATGTGAAAGTTGGACAGTGAAAAAAGCAGATAAGAGAAAAATCAGTTCATTTGAAATGTGGTGTTGGAGGAGAACTTTGCACATACCACGGACTGTGAAAAAGATAAATCATTGGGTGTTAGAACAAATTAAACCAGAACCATCACTACATGCTAAAATGATGAAACTGAGGTGATCATACTTTGGACACATAATGAGAAGACATGATTCATTAGAAAAGATAATAATGCTGGGAAAAACAGAAGGGAGTAGAAAAAGAGGAAGGCCAAAGAAGAGATGGATTGATTCCATAAAGGAAGCCACAAGAACTTACAAGTTCTGAACAGGGTGGTTCATGACAGATGCTCTTGGAGGTTGCTGATTCATAGGGTCGCCATCAGTTGTAATCTACTTGAAGGAAAATAACAACAACATATTGCTGCATACCATCCTGATATTTTATGGAGAGGATGATAAGTAAATACTTCAGAGGTTGTCCCATTTGACCAAAATTCATCAGGTCAGAACCACCAAAATCCATGTATAAATCCATTTAGAGCTAATTTCTCCTACATCCCTAGCCTTTAAGGTGCCAAAAGACTCAAGGGAGATGCTGATTGTAAAACTGCCAAACCAGGCGGTAAAAGGCAAAGCACAGGGAAAGAGATAAGGACACCTATCCTTCCTGTTCCATGATAGCACTACCTGCCCTCTATTGGGAAAAGACTGTGGAGGATGCAAGTGGAACCAGCTGTAGCCAATGATCGGTATCCAGCCAGAGAGCTATAAAACGCACACTGCTGAGGTGTGGCAGGTTGTTCCTATGGGATTATGATGAGGGTCTTCTCTTCAAAATGGATTATTACTGTTGTTATATTGTGTTTATGTAGTAAGGAAATTGGTTGGAAGTAAATATAAGATCAGGGTATGATGTATATGTGTTAGCTGAACAAGTGCTGCATATTGCACGTCAGGATGTGCCTTGGAAAGAGGGAAGGGACTCTTAAGATGTTTTCAAAGTGTGCTGCTATGGTTTGCTTTTTTGAGATTCTATAGCTTTATTTGGTATTGTCATTTTTCGGTTTTACTGTTTATATATGCTGTTATATTTGTTATTGTAAAGTGCTTAGAGGCTGTCTTGGTATTAAGTGGAATATAAATATATGAAAGAAAATATTTTTTGTTGTTTAGGTTCATACAAGGTTCATAATTCCTCACCAATGAATCTGCTTATGCATACCTATTCTATTTTCCTATTTAAAAACATAGACATGAGAAAAGGGCACCACATAGGATGAGGAGCAAAGTAAACCTAATTCTTCCTACAGCATAAGTTGTGGAAAATAAACTTGTGTGGGCCAGACCTCAAGAGTAATCTTAGACATCACCTTAAAAATTAAGTTCCTTCTCTGGGACTCAACCCTTAACACCTTCCAGCATTCATTTTAATCATTGTATTAATATCTTTTCAAGTCATCAGGCATCCAGGCTTTGCCAGTTTAGCACCTGAATCAATTTTAAACTGTTTACTTTATCATCTCTCTGCACACTTTTGTAGCAGAAGCTGCTAGTGAAAATCCCTAATGTATGAAAGTAATAGTGCTGAATGTTTAATAAACTTTAAATGTTGCTTCATCCTTCCATTTCTTTGTTGAGGGTTATATTGCTAGACCTATAAAATATGCATAGAAATCAACACAAAAGGGACAAGCCAAATGTGTTAAAACATCAGACAGCGGGCCTGGAACAATGGCTGTTACTTCTGAAACTTATTCAAAACATTTGAAACAGGGATGGATAACCTATAACCCTCCAGATTTTGCTGAACTACAACTCTCATCATCCCTGACGATTGGCCATGCTGGCTGGGGCTGAAGAGAGCTGCAGTCCAACAACATCCAGCATCCCTGTTTGAAAAGAACATGATTCATGTTAATAATGGAGACTTATATCCTGGAGATCACCTCCTTGTTCCTTAGGAGAAAAGTGCTGAATCAGATGGTCCACTGGTTTAACTAAGCATTATAATTCTTAGGTTATGTTTTTCAGCAGAAGAAAACATTCAGAAGAACAGAATCCTGCTGCTGCCATGCCGGAAGCAGCTGTGGTAGCTTGGGCCTTTGTGCTCACTGAGGGAAGGGAAGCCTGGCATCTGGCCTCATGTGTGTGCATGCATGCTGTGCTGGTGCCATGTGTGTGTGGGGAGAACAGGGCTGTATGCTGGGCTGTTGAAGCCCACCCCACCTTTTCCCTCATCCCTTCTGCAATTGTTATGGTGCTCCCCCCTTCTGCCCTTTATTCAGTACAGGCATTGGCTGGTCACCTTTTTTGGGCAGAGTAGGAATTTTCTGTTCATAGGGTTTTGAAACGAATGCTGTTGAAAGTTAAAGAGGAAAGCACAAAAGCAGGACTACAGCTGAACGTCAAGAAAACTAAAGTAATGACAACAGAAGATTTATGTAACTTTAAAGTTGAGAATGAGGACACTGTACTTGTCAAGGATTATCAATACCTCGGCACAGTCATTAACCAAAATGGAGACAATAGTCAAGAAATTAGATGAAGGCTAGGAATGGGGAGGACAGCTATGAGAGAAGTAGAAAAGGTCCTCAAATGCAAACATGTATCACTGAAGAAATAACAATAATAGTTAATCTTGGGTGGGCCATGGATGCCTTAATTCAATACCATTAGTACCATATTATCTCAGGCTGCTGCCCTTGTTGCCTCCTCTGTATAATACTGATATGTTTTATTGTTTTACTGTTTTTACATTTTATAGTGCTGGTCATTGACCGTAATAAATGATGATTGATTGATTGGTATCACTGAACACTAAAGTTAGAGATCAGGAATACCATGGTCTGAATGATCCTATGTATGGATGTGAAAGTTGGACAGTGAAAAAAGCAGATAACAGAAAAATAAACTCATTTGAAATGCGGTGTTGGAGGAGAGCTTTGCAGATACCGTGGACTATGAAAAAGACAAATAATTTGGTGTTAGAACAAATTAAACCAGAACTGTCACTAGAAGCTAAAATGATGAAACTGAGGTTATCATACTTTGGACACATCATGAGAAGACACGGGTCACTAGAAAAGACAATAATGCTGGGAAAAGCAGAAAGGAGTAGAAAAAGAGGAAGGCCAAACAAGAGATGGATTGATTCCATAAAGGAAGTCACAGACCTGAACTTACAAGATCTGAACAGGGTAGTTCATGACAGATGCTATTGGAGGTGATTCATACGGTCGCCATAAGTCGTGATCGCCTTGAAGGCGCATAACTACAATAGCAAGAAGGAATTTTCTGCCTGTCAGCTGATCAGCCTTACTGGCTGGTTTTTTCACCTTCGGTTTTGTGGCACATGCCCTTAATGGGTAGTTGCTTTTAAAGAGGTTAATTGATCTTATTGGCAGGTAAATGTGGGAAGTTATCAGGTAGTCAAAATTTGGTGAGTACCTTTAGGAACTTTTGAAGGGTGAAGGGTGTACTCCCAAGACTGGCTTTCAGAGCTGTGGGACCCCCTGGCAGGGCAAGAAGCATCTTGGAGGCCAATCTGTATCATCTGCTCAAAGTTGTGGGAGAGGGCGATGCAGTAAGGTCACCCTACTCATCTGAAAGGGCGAGGATTAAGGGAAAGAGAAAGTGAAATGCTCTTACCCTTGTCAGGGTTGGTTTGCCCACTGGGTTATGCGCAGTTAAAATCCTGCAGCTTGGTTCCTTTGTGCTTAATTAATTAATGTGGCTCAGTTCATCCAGCCTTTGTGTCTTGTCTCCTTATTTCTCTGTGTGGTCACAAATAAATACACAATGCTATCTGAATCAAAATAAATATAAGCACGCAAGATGTTTAATGAATATAAGAGAGCTATAACTAAAACAGCAAAACTTAAGCACGAAAGAAAATAAAAGAAGAGATGAAAAGTAGTATGCAAGTTAGACCTTCAAGGACTAGGAGAGATCTAATGTACAATTAGCATCTGAAATATACCAGAAATAGGGAACAAGAATACAAGTAATAATAATACCCAGGACAGCAACAAGGAGTGTGTTTCTAGTTTATACTCCAATTAACTGTTATCCAACTGTTCAAACCTGACATTCTGCAGCAAGTATAAGCAATTAGTGATCAGAGAAGGGCAGTTATTATAACCTTACAATGAGACAAACATTCTTTAATCTCTTGTGCAGACATTTCCTTCTATTTTCTGTTAGAAGAGTTCTTCATTTTATATCTCATTGCTGAACAGCTTTGGTTCTTCCCCATTCCACTTTTCCAAAATTGCCATGTTGTACAGTTTTTTGCCCAGCTATAGTAGCGTCTCCAATACAGCTTTGCAACACCCCCCCCAGAGGTTTGCACTGAAGCAGATTTCCATACATGGATCGCCCTTCTGGATCTGTTTCCACAAGCCCTAAGTGCACAGAGCGTGTTGTGTGGGGAAGACATCCCACACCCAACATTTGCTTCTGTTTTGATGCTGTGCTTTAACGCTGGAACATAGCAGCCCACAGCAGCCTACTCTTTCATTCTACATACAGAACTGGGAAGTGGGGAGACTAGTGGGGCATACTGGGAACCCCCCTTTACATATTGACATGAGTTCCAGGGCCAGCCTGCCTTGCTTTCTACTCTGCCTGACTCTGCACTCTCAACAGTACAGGAATTGACAAGACAAAAGTGTGATCTGGTCAACCCCATCTACAGGTAAATCTAATCAACCCTTAGGGAAGTGAGATTTCCTCTTGTCAAAGACAGAAGAATCCACCTATAATACAATCAAGCCCTTGGGTAAATGTGAATATATTTTATTTCCAAAAATTCCCAGTCCTGGGAAATCAGGGGTCAGCATACAAACACCTATTTGAGGCTTGATAGTAATCTCAAACCCAATCCTGAAAGGAAATTAGTATGAAGTAAACTCCACCCCTCTCCTCCCTTCCATGCATTTCCATGAGACCGAACTCCTAGAAAAGAAGGCAAGCCCTGGCCCACAAGGGGGCACTCTCTCGGCTGAACTCTTCACACACATTGCGAGGAACATCCCAGCACAGAGTGCAGACTGGGAAGCTGCAGTGTAAAGGATTCTGTTGCCTAGCTGCAACTAACTCTGAGCAAGTGCATGGCAGTGCTTGTGAATAGTAGCTGAAAATCACACAAAACTCTTAGGCATAGAATTCCTGGCCCATGCTGCTGGTTCTGAGTTCAACACGCACACCCCACACCACTACCAACTGACAGCTACAAGAATCCTCTGAGTACTAGAAAGGTTAACCTATTGATATTTCTCATCTTCTGGCATTCCGGAGCTACTCGGGCACATTCACATCCCTTTTTCTCTACTCTGTTTAGCAAAGCACTCTCTTTACTACTGTTTCTCTCACATTCTCTTCTGAGAATTTATTCCGCACTTTAGAGTTGTGAAAGCAGTAGGGGAGAAGATAAGAGGATAAATGGATTTGTGTTCTGTTTACTGTACTGAAGAGGTTCTCCACTGATGGGCTTCATGGGGCGAGTGCACTGGACACACATCAAATCAGTAAAATAAATTATATGCAAAATATTGTGTGTATGTGTTCATGTGCATTTTTCTGGGGAGGGGGTCCATAGCTTTCATCAGATTCTCAAAGGAGTCCTTGTGACCCCAAGAATGTTAAGAACCACTGCTGTACTGCATGGTGTAGTGTGTCATTGAATTTTCCTTCCCCTCCCCACTTTAATAAATGTGGTACTATGCACATCTTGGTGTTGGTAGGGATTCTTGGATCTTGAATTCCCTTAGACACATGCCCGGGGCAATGTGTGATCAACCCATGTAAAAGATTTTCCCCCTTTTACAAGTATCTTCTAGGGTTACATGTGAAGTACACATACATGTGAGTTCGCAGAGACACATGTAACAAAGCTCATGTGTTCACATACACTAAGCATACATAGTACAGCACATCTGTCTCTCTCAAATCTGTCACTATCACATTGAATCTATTTTAAGCTATAATCACAATACCAACATTTCTAATAGTTGTAGGAGATCATTCTACAGGAAGATTCTTCCAAACAGTATTATTATTAACAGAAAAAATTAAAAAGGAAAACAAATCAAGAAAATAGAAGCTTATCGTAATAGTGTTCCTAATTTGCACACATTCTGCTATGAATTATTTTATCCTTCTTTCAGAAATAAGATAAATGTCATATTCTACCAGCATGAATTATATATAGCTATAGTGAAATATATGATTCTAAAAATACACAGAGAAAGGCCTGAATTATTTTAATGATATATTAAGATAGGACCACTTGACTATGAAACATTGTCTTTCAGGGAAGATAAATAGGGATATCACTACTTTAGAACAATTACATTTTTTGTGGAATGGATAAAATTCTCTTAAAGACGAGCTGTTGTATTATTAAAGCATGCAATTACAACTATTCTCAAATTCAGATGTTCATTATAACTTAATTATAATGCATTAAAACTTTATGCAAGATGGTGAAGAAAAACATAATCAGACACATGGAACTGTATGTGCTGTTTCTGCTGCCGGTTTAGAAAAGAGTTTACTAACAAACAAGACTGTCCATCCTTCCTCCCCCTTTTATGGATATCATGAATGCAATGGGTTCCTGTAAAATGCACACATTAACCAGTGTTCTAAGGAAAAAATAATAATAATGAAATAAACTGAGGGGCTTTTGCTATCCAGTTTTATACAGATCTTGTCAAGTGGCACGGTTAGCCTACACCATAAAGCATCTAATAAGACGATAAAGTGTTTGACATTTTGTATTAAAAGGAAAGGATGCATATTTAAATTGTACTCGTTTGCCAAAAGAAGAATAGGAAATGCTTATTACAGTGTTACTATATTATCTATTATGTGCAGCATTCGTTGCATTGCTGCATGTTAAGTTTATCATCATATGGATCTATTGAATAATGTTTTCATTATTATTTTTTTATTGAGGAATGCTTAGCCCTCTTTTTTCCCCTCCTGACACTGCTAAAGGGGAAAAGTAAGCAAAGAGGAACACAACGTAACACTCTGATTTACAGCAGATGTACAAATCCACCCTAGGTTATAGAAATGGGACCAAAAAAATTCATGCCGTTTTCCGTGATATTTTCACCTGATCAAGCAAAGAAGGCCTATAGTGTCTGGTAATTATCCTCTCATATTCAAATATCCTCTCATATAACAGTTTGAAACAGATGGTTTGGTTGCTTTAAGGTAATTTGTAGGCTGGATTACAAATTTTGCAGAAGTTGTATAAAGATACCAGTGATGATGTTTTATGCATCTAGGCCATAGAAAGAATACAGGATATTTTTGAATTAACTTTATCTAATAAGCTGTCCTAATAGTCATTATGCAACACAATCTAAGCAAGGATATAATGGTGCTGCTAATAAATAGGTGTGTGCATGAAGAAATTCCTAAAGGAACCTGAGGCATTCCAGTCCTTCAGAATGAATGTTCATCCATCAGAAAGGGTTCTGGTTAAGGCATATTAAATTAGTGCAACTGATGCTGGTTTTGAGCTTTTTGATTTTCTGCCTTCTTCCTTCATGACAGTAAATTGATTCTAACTCCCCTCCCCAAAGATCCAGCTGCAAATGAATTAATGGTCTTTAACTGTGAATAAGTATGATGGAGTCCTCCCTCCTCCTCACTAAGGTCTTTGCTGGTCAAAGACAACCCACATATCAATTAAACCCACCTTTTAATTAAAGGCTTGTTTGGAAATGTCTTATTAGTTGGATTCAAGAGAAAGTATAAAAGGTGTCTGAATGCTAAGGCTTTGAATGTTAATTACTTACTCCCAAGTTTTTTGGCGATCCCCCTGGTTTTTGTCAGGCACCATTAAAGAACTGGGGGGAAAAAGAAACAAAATTAATTTGCAGTTTCTGCTGAGGGGGAAAAACAACAACAGAAGAACAAATCAACACGGCTTCCAAGCTGTTCTCTCTGTTCTCTTTTTTAGATTTATTCTTTATTCATTTATTTATAAGAAAACACTGACACTCTGCAAACAGAAAGCAATATCCTACTGAAACACAAGCAAATGCAGCAACCTCTTTTAAGAGTATTTCCTTTATATATAAATAAAGTCTGTATATATAGTTTACATCATTGAGTGCAAAAGACCAGGATGTCATATCCAATACGTAGGAAAGACCACAACTGACCTACGCACGCACTTCAGGAACCACAAGTCGGCAATCTTGACAAAAAAAGTGGAGCAACCAGTTGCAAAGCATTTTAACATCGAGGGTCACAGCCTGTTGGACTTTTTCATTACAGCGATAGATATGCCAGCAGATCCAGCAGCACTGACTAAAAGGGAGAACTTTTGGATTTACTCTCTGGACACATTGGCACCACATGGCAGAGAGAGAGAGAGAGAGAGAGAGAGAGAGAGAGAGAGAGATTCACTAACAGGCCAAAAACCTTGCGGTTTAAGAATGCACCTATAGCCCACAGCTATTTCTATCAAACTTTAAAAAGCAGGGAAATTGGGCAGCTATAGTGAATGCACCAGGGGAGCAGAAGACCTGACCTCCTCTCTGAGATATTGTACTGCCATACAAATTTGTCAAAATGCAAACACAATTTGGGTTGGTCTTTCTCAGTCCAATCCACTTGCTGTGTAGCTTGGAAGAATTTGGTAACATGTGCCTCTGAGCATATGGTGAGTGGTGGCAACACCTGCCATCTCCAAAGATAGAGAATTATATTTTTGTGTGTTTGTTGGTGTTCTTCTTACTTTGTTTCTTTTCTGTGTTACTACTGTTTCTACAGAGAATCTAAACTAGAAAATTTTATTTCTCTCATTATTCATCCCAGAAATCTGTGTCAAATTTATTTATATTAATTTCAAAGCCTTTTTATTGGTCAATGTCATATGATGGTGAAGATAGCCTTTTTTGTTTCAAATTGGAGGTTATGGTCTATTTCTATTTTGGGTGCATTAACAGTTGGACCTGACACTGCAGTTTAATGTAAAATCAGACTGATTACAATATGCTGCTACTTTAGCAATGACTCTAGTTGTTGGAAAAAAGAGGATGCATGTTTTCAGCCTGCTATGTTTAAACCACTTTATTTAAGGCAAGGTGTTCACAATCAATTAAAAACATAGAGCACACCTAGAATTTTGCTAGAATGTATTTCACCTCCCACTGTTTTATCTTGCGCAAACTGAAACACTTCTGAGGTCCACTGGAGACTATTTTGCAGAAGTCAGTGCCATTATTCCACAATTATGTTTGGAGTTTTTTTAGTATAAATCTTGCAAAGTGTTGCTGTACTTCACATATTCATAGAAACAAAAGCAAAAAAAATGATTTCCTATAGAAAACTTCACTAAAATTGCAAAGTAAATCAGACATATTTAAAGTGACCATCTGAACTATATCAACTGTCTTAATAATGTTGCTTCCTCCCAGCTAAAACAAGATCAGCACAGGACATGTCTTCTTTCTATTATTTGGGCTGATTGCAGGTGTTGCCACCACTCACCATATGCTCAGAGGCACATGTTACCAAATTCTTCCAAGCTACACAGCAAGTGGATTGGACTGAGAAAGACCAACCCAAATGGTGTTTGCATTTTGACAACTTTGTAGGGCAGTCCAATATCTCAGAGAGGAGTTCAGGTCTCCTGCTCCCCTGGTGCATTCACTATAGCTGTGCAATTTCCCTGCTTTTTAAAGTTTGGTAGAAATATCTGTGGGCTATAGGTACATTCTTAAACCGCAAGGTTTTTTGCCTATTAGTGAATTTCCCTGCTTTTTAATCCGGGAGGTAAGAAATGGGATCCTGTGCAAGTTTGCTGAGAATGGATTGATCATTTGCATGCTTATTGAGTTAAGTGGGATTTACACACACACACCAGGCAATCATGCTTAGGATAGGTGAAACTGACCACAGGGGATGGGGAAGGGAGGAGGGGGAGGAGGGAGGGGTGGAAAGGCAGAGGGGAGGACTGGGATGGGAGCAGGCAGGAGGGGGAGGGGAGAAAAAGGACAGATGTGGTTGTTTGCATGTTTATTGAGTTCAGTGGGATTTACTCCCGTGCAATCATGCTTAGGATAGGTAAAACTGACTGGGGGGGAGGGACGGAGGGCTGGAGTGGGCAGGGAAGGCGGAAGAAGGAAGAGGGGAGGAGAAAGGGAGAGGAAAGGGGAAGGAGGGAAAAGGCAGGTCTGATCATTTGTATGATTATTGAGTTGAATCAGATATACTCCTATGCAATCATGATTAGGATAGGTAAAACTGACCAGGCTGGGCCTGCCAACCAAGACATCTTCTGTATCTTTCACAGTTGGGCAGGGGGAAGGGAGAATTCTACCTTGTGGTTTTTCCCATTACAATGTTGCAAGAACACCGGCACTTGGCTGACTTTCTTTTCTACTAAAGATACAGGATCAGTCTCAGGCCCTGAACCTGGCAACTCTATCTCCCACCCAAATTTAAAACAAAGCTGTCGCTGGCCACATCCACACCAGGCCTCTATTACACTTTGGACAATCATTATTTATTTATCTATTTATTTAGTATATTTATATACCGCCCCATAGCCGAAGCTCTCTGGGTGGTTTACAATAACTAAAAACATTAAAAACAAATATACAAATTTAAAAACACATCTTTTAAAAACAATTTAAAAGAATTTATCATGGCTTCTCTCAAAGCCATGGCTCAAAGCCAATCATGGCTTCTCTCAAAGAATCCTGGGAAGTGTAGTTAGTGAAGGGTGCTGAGAGTTGCTAGGAGACACCCTGTTTCTCTCACAGACCTTTAATCAGAGTGGCTGACTTTTAACCATTCTCTCAGGGGAATAGGAGTCTCCTCTCAGCACCCTTCACAAACTACACTTCCCAGGATTCTTTGAGGGAAGCCATGACTGTCTCAAGTGAAATCAAGTCTGCTGTGGGTGTGGCCCTGTTATTAGCCAAGCCCAGCAGCTGTGAGGCTTTTAGAACACTGACAGTTGGTTCTTACTGAGCATGCCCCGTGTTATAATAGGCTTCCAGCCAAAATTTCTTAAATTAATTAAAAATCAACCAGGCATTTTTTTAACTTTTAAACTGCAGTAGATGAAGGTCAGAGTATGGGGCAAGGTCAATATTAGGATTACAGGTATGCTGTGAACATGGCTGATTTTTAATGAATTTCAACAGATTATGAGAACTCAGAGAAAAAAGTCCAAAAGGGCTCTGAGTTTTTTTCTCTCTTTTTAGACTTTGAACTCTTGATTCTCTCTGTTTTGTGTATCGCCATGAAAATTGACAGGGTTGTTAAGCAAGCATTTCTGAGTTCAGAACTATAAGGTTTGTAAGGTTTTGTTTTGAAATGAGCTTATGGGAAGCCTCAGAATGGCATGGGGGGATATTTTCCATTTAACATTGCGGAATGTGAAAAATCCCCGCTGACTATAGTATACAGCCACTCTTGTGGCTGTATAATAAGACAGTTTTGAAAGCATACAGTTTTTGTATGTTAGCAGCTGATGAAGGCGGAAGCTGAAACGTTTTGTTAATACAATAAAAACCTCTGTTTGGTTAATCACAATTAAGTGCCTTGCCTTAAATATATGCACAACTATTGTAAGTGAAAGTATATATAGCAGAATTATGGCAAAGACCTCGACCTCGACCACTATAGCTCTCAGCTGCCCAGCTTGGCCAGTCTGCATTCATCACAACAGATTCTGAAACAGTTCCATGAAAAAGTGTGCAATAGTAAACCAAATCAAATATGCACATGTACTTATATATATGTATTAGAAAAAGATTAATAATAATAATAATAATAAATAATAAAATTTTATTTCTAGGCCGCCTATCTGGCCGAATTAACGGCCACTCTAGGTGGCATACATAGACTAAAATATAACATAGAGTAAAATATAACATATGATACAAAACAAAACCCCAGTAGTCTATAGACATCCCGAGCAGCAGGTTCACGCACACATACACACACATGGTCTCTGGCCCCTTCAGCAGTTGCTGCTTTTGTAGCTGGAGAGAGACAGGGCCCCGCCCTTCCAGGCCAGGTGGAAATCAGCCAGAAATGCAGGGAGCAGGTCTTGCAGAAACTCACACAGGTAGATGATTAAGGAATATCTGTCTTTTAGATATAGATACATGCACACAAGAGGTGATGATCTGACACTCCTGAAGAAGTCCACCCTGGACCCATTTGTATTTGACAAATTTGCCTGGTTGCAAATACCTCGTTTTAAGGTTGTATCACAGCAATTGCAACAACTGTTGGATGAAACAGATTATCTTGACACATTCCAATCTGGGTTCATGCCTGGTTATGGGACTGAATTGGCCTTGGTCGCCCTGATGGATGAACTTTATCGGAAGAAAGACAGGGAGAGTGCAACCCTGTTATTCTTGATCTCTCGGGGGCTTTTGAAACCATTGACCATGGCATCCTTCTCAGCTGACTTGGTGAGATGGGTATTGGTGGCACTGTTTTACAGTGGTTCCCATCTTACCTCCAGGATCATTTTCAGAGAATAGCGTAGGGTGATTGTCTTTCGGCTCCCTGGCAGTTGTGCTGTGGGGTGCCGCAGGCTATCATCTTGTCCCTGATGCTGTTTAACATTTATATGAAGCCCTTGGGAGTGATCATCAGGAGATTTGGGGTAAGCAGTCAGCAGTGCATTGATGATACCCAGCTCTATTTCTCTGTAATATCTGAATCAGGATAGGCTGTGCAAGCCCTGGACTGGTACCTCTCTAGAGGTTGAGAGGACATGTAGATAACAATGAGAACAAAGATGGTAGAACAAAGAAAGAGTTCCAATAGGAATAAAATGGGTAACTGGGTGTTCTAAAATGGTTAAATGTCAGGATTGCATTGATTAAAATGTAGAAATTAATCCAAACAGTCAAAAAACATAAATTCTGAAAAATGTAGGAGAATAGAATTCTGCTTCCTCCAGTCACACAACACTGCATCTGGGAGCATTGCTATAGTTGGCCAGGGTGGTGGTGGTGGGCCAAGGGGATTCTTGGCCTGCGTACGTGCATACACACATACAGGTGCCTGTGCCTGGGGGCTGTGGCCACAGGTTTTATAGGCATTGGCCATTCACTTGCTGGGTTCCTTGGCCTACTGTTCCCATCCACCCAGGCAAACCTTTGTCCAAGTGCAGGATTTCCATTTGCTTCAGGGTTAAGTATGGATTTTCTGTTTGCCTGCAGACTGGCCAAGCTGGGCAGGTTTTTTTCACCAACTCTGTACTGGATGCTAAGGGCTGTAGTGGTCTAGGGGTGGGTGAAGTTATATAGGTTGAATGGGTTACATAGTTAATTTAGTCACATGGTTTGTCAGGAAGATACAGGAAACATTAGCATTAAAGAACGGAACATCTGAACACTCCCAATCTCCCACATCAGCTTTCCTTCCTACCAGTCAATTACTTACTTTTTGAGTCTTAAAAAGAATATAGAGCTGAGAGAAAAAGTAGGGAAGAGAGTCATTCTTCCCACTTCCTCTCACCTTTATGTGTTTCTCAAGGCTCAGATTGTCACCTATAACTTTATATTTTGCACCGTCTATACACCATGCAGAAGAATAATACATAGGTAAAGTTGCCATCTCTAGTGCATATAACTGCTCATGTCCTGCTCGCAACTATCACTTATACCCCTAGTTGATGCATTTGCAGCTGCTAAACACAAAACCTTCTGGGTTTTGTCCTCAGCAATCTGCAATGTGACACAGAATCCTATTTATTAATGTATTATATTTATATCCCACCCTTCCTCCCAGAAGGAAACCAGGGCAGAAAGCCACAAGTCTTAGACATCATGTGTGTCTTTTTCCTCCACTGTAATATTGTTCCTAGTTACTAAACTCCAGTGTACAACTAATACAGTATATGATCTGCAAGTAAAACAATACTAGCATAGAGCTGAAAAGGGTGCACAACTTAAACTAAGCTTAGCCAAGGAGATCAAATGTGTATACCTACAATAAATGATAAAAAAGGAATAAATCTGGGGACACTGCATGTAACTTATGCTCTCTGTCTTTCACTTCCACACACAACTCTGGGTTGTAGTACTAGGTCAGGGTCCTCGCAGTGCAAGGATTACTGCTAGCACACAGGACTTCCCCCCTCTCTTCTCCTGCAACCCCCTACATTTATTCTAGGTGTTCCCCCACCCCTCAGGACTAGATTTGGGGAGCATGTGGGGAGGAGATGGGGAAAGTCCCATTGTGCAAGCAGAAATCCTTGTGCTGATGGGACGCTTGCTTAGCACTATGTTGGATACAAACCTTTGTTCGAACTATTTTAATGGGCTGCTGCTATTCTCCTACCTACTAAGTCTTCCTGTTGCTAGCATCCTTTGCCTGTTGCCAATTCTTCCTCATTTTTCAGTCCTTCTGTCAATCCTTTATCACCTGCTATTCCCAAGCAGCAAATAAACATAAAACTAAGTGGCTCTGGGGAAGATTGCCCATTTTGCCTACTGGTACAGCAAATAAGCTGCAAATGGTGAATAGTTCATTTTGACTCTTTCCTTAATGCTTAAGAGGCCAGCACTACAAAATAAATGCCAGACAATGCACAGAGCACCCCAGAAATGTAGGTAGCCACCTATGGTCAGACTAGTGGTAATTGGCATGGTTAACCATCTTTTAAAAATATGGATGTGTAAAATGAGCACTTATCTTTCAGTATTGTACTGTTTCCCAGATATTTGATACATGGAGCAAAGCTTTACTATTTCCAGATTTAAAACAGCAGTTACACTTCACTCTTAACATTTAAAAAGAAACCAAATCAGCTCTCAGACTTCATCAGCAATTTAGACTATTTAATTTTATGTCCCTGCAACCATCATACATTTCCCTCTACCCACTCATCGGCTATGTTTTCTGCTCAGTAGAGTTGCCTTGAAATTCCACCGTAATTGTATCTGAGAATCACAGAGTAGCCTTATTCCTTCCTTGCTTCCTTCCTTCCTTCCTTAGGATTATGTCACTTCCCATATATTCTGATATAACTTGGGGAGAGTCTTCTGTTATAGTGCCCAGCACCTGGAATAACCTTACCCTATGAAATAAGACATGCACTGACTCAAATGAGTTTTCAGCACCTGCTTAAGACTAATCTGTTTACTCAGGTGTTGGTTGTGAAGCATTGCGCCTATTGTTAAAAATTGTATTGTGGTTGGAAGGGTTTTTTTGTATTTCAATACATTGGGGTTTTTTGTAAATGGTGTTCGTACTGTTGTAAACTGTCGTAGAATCATAGATGATGAAGGGTGCTATAGAAAATTTATAAATATATTTATAATTTTATCATGCTATTGCCAGCCTTTAGCTGGGGGAAAAATTACCCCACCCCCTTTTAGGAGATGACTCTCAAGGTCTCCCCTGAAAGGAGGGGGTGAGGGATTCCCCACGTGGCCTCCTTGGGCCAGTAAGTTTGGGCGAGAAAACCTCCTATCAAAGGGAGACCCTCGCCAGAGCACCTCTTCTTCACCTGTTTCAGCATCCTGCCCTCCCACTCATAGGGCAGGGCAGTGGTGGTATTGCCAGTCACCATATAGGGCTGACTATAATTTTTAGAGTGTTCTCTAGCATTTGGAGGCATCCTTTTTTGCCTACTCTACATTGCTCTTAATTCAATTGGCTCCTAGTGGGTGGACTTTAATCTGGCTGTTGCTTGTTGGCATGTTGAGCGGGCAGATAAGTTGAGTTTAACAAGGGCAGCACCCTGAGGTATGGTGCGTGAAGGGTACATCGCCAACCTCCTCCTATTGTCAACTGGCTTGGAGGGGCAGCATGGTTTTGTGCTCTCAGGACCTGCTGCGTGCCACCTGCTGAACACTGAAGAGCTGGGGAGGCTTGCACAGGTCAGTACACACACCCACAACTTCCCTTTAGGGGAAGATGCTATTGGTCTCCTGTCATGCCTTTGAGGGTGATGGAGATCATTTTGGGTGGTTTGGCTCTGAGGCAGGCAGAAGACTCAGATTATATCTGACTGTAACTGCTTGGTTTGATTGGCACAAGTTCTTCTTTGTTATATTTTAATAAACATAACCTTTCACCAAATCCTAACGTGTCAAGTATTCATTCTGGGTGTGGGGTAATGTCTGTTTTTAAAATTTGTTGATTGTATTAGTATTCTCTTATGAATATTTCATATTATTTTATGTACTAAACAATACATAAATCTTGTTAAATAAAATAAATTCAGAGAGAGAGACAGAGAGAGGCTTGACTCTACACAAAGCCTCCTTGCTCTGAGGAACATTTGGTGGATGCATCCAACATGGTAGTTTAATTTTTCAAGGTATACTTCAGCTCCTTACACTAGTATGCTCCAATGCATCGTTTGGAAATCATCATGTTAAAGGTCATGTCCATAGAACCACAGAAGTGAAAACACAGACACACATTCATTTTTTCAGGGTCAAATCAGGTACTACACAGGAGAAATATGAAAAGTCTCCCAAGAATTTATGGGGCATTTTATTATTTGAAGAGTGGCATCAGAACCTGTGATCAGCAGTGAAAGAGTGGCAAGGAAAGGGGATTCTTAGCACCTTTATTTCTTGCCAGTTTGTCCACTCATTCTCCCCAATGGCTTTTTTTACTCATGGGATACAGAATCATCAGCCTCCCCCAAAGCCAACATCACCCCAAACAAACAAACAAACAAAAACACACCCCACAACTTGGGAAAGTGATTTTGAGCAGATGAATAGCAACAGTGGAAATAGCCAAGTAGCCTCTTCCTCTACGCAAAGTGACAGCCTCCCAGGCTGCTTTTCATAAAATAAAATAAAAAAGCCGTGACTTTCACATTGCTCATGTAACTTTATTTGGGCCTTATATACAGACACAGGCAATTAGATGATATTGGAATGGAAAGAAACACATTTTTAATTACATGTTACAGCAAATATTAGCGATTCTTCTCATTCTTTTATGTTATGTTATGTTATGTTATGTTATGGTTTATTTCTTGGCTGCCTTTAGGCCAAAAAGGCCCCCAAGGAGGCTTATACACAAATAGAAAAACACAAATACAAAATACAAATAAAAAAAATACAATTTACAAAAAATCAAGCTAACAAAATCCTAGCATTTCTAAAAAGCAACAATAGCTAAAAACCAAAAGTACTCATCTCCCTGGTAAAGGATAGTCCCCAGAAAAATGTCACTAAGAGTAGGGGTGAGGGGGCAAAGCAGGTGGAAAAGCTTGCCCCTTGATGGTCCCAACACAGTCTCACCCCTGCAGTATTCTTTTATTCATTCTACATCAGTGTTACTAGCCTCTGTGTTACAGTGTTGCAATACTGATTGCAGTTTACTTTCTATTTTCAGTTTAGCACAAAAATGGCTGAGGTGGTAAAAAGCACCAAGCAAAGAAATATGCAGTCTCATAGGGTAGTGCAGGAGTGGGTGGCTAGGGGAAAGAGTATGACAACTAAACAGATGTTTTCTTATACCATACCCAAATATTTTATCTACTGTCAAGGTGTCTTACATTTTCATATATTGTCAGCTTTTGCCACCCTACTGACTCCATGAAAGATAAACGGCTAGGAAGACTGTTATAATGAGAAGAAGTGACATTACATAAACCTACAATCCTGGAAAATATAAAATTATTACAGTTCTCATTATGATAAGAAAGATATTGTATTGTATGAGAGCCAGAGTGGTGGTGTAGTGATTAGAGTGTTGGACTAGGACCTGGGAGACCTGGGTTCATATCCTCAGTCAGCCATAAAGCTCACTGGGTGACCTAAGCCAGTCATTGCCTCTCAGCTAACCTGCCTCAGAGGGTTGTTGTGGGGATTAAATGAGGGAGAGAACCATGTACGTCACCTTGAACTCCTTGGAGAAAATGTAGGATATAAATGCAATTAATGATGATAATGTATGGTCCAACAAAATGAATTGATTCAAGATCTAGTGACTTAAAGAAATTTGAAATACTTTATTAAATGCTATGGCATCCATGTATCATTTTATTAAACTGCTCATTTAAAATATTAAGATGTATTTGTTTCATGGAAAGAAAAAGTGATCTGTTTTCTTGATGAATAGCATAATACTTTATTTTAACACCAGGCCCAGGACAATTTTATGAAACAGCACAATTTGTAAATTCTCCATAAAGAATTTTAAGATACATCTTTATTTTTGCTTTGAGAATTTAAGAAAATGTATGCATTCTAAAACATGAATTTTAATGCATTTGGGTATGTTTTGTGAGCTGAGACCTATGTTACAAAATTCAGAGAAGTGCAAAGTCCAAAGAATAATTATGTTCTGGTTTTCTGCAGATCATGTCAGTTCAATCTTCTCCAATATGAGGCTCCTGAAAGTATTCAGTTTCCCCACTTCTTTGCAAATACTTTACGAATATGCTTACATGGCTTAAAATGTCTCCCTTTTAAAACTCTAATGTAGTACTCAGGGTAGATAACCCTTTATTTAAAAACCAAAATTCTTATTCATACATTTTTTAAAAAAATTAAGCTATTTTTCTTCTCACTGGCATTCAAATTGGTTTCCAATATTTTCTATACATTATGGTTAATTTGTACTTCATGGGGAATGGCTATTGCTTTCCCTGCTGAAAAGCAATCAATTCTTTGAAGTTCTTAGTGGTTGTGAAGTTGAATCCCACATAAAGACAATAAATTATATTACGCTTCCATATAATACTTTTTCAAAGCATACAAGGTAGACTATGCGTGCTGGATAATAAGAAACTTCAAAGCTTTTGTTCTATTGCCCATGTTAGTCATGTTTGCTTTTAAACAAATAATTCATTGTTCTTTATTTAAGCTGGACACAAGATATGCACACTACATTTTTTAGACAGAAAAACCACATTGGACAGCAACATTCCAGTTCAAAATGTATTTACTGTGTAAATAATTATCGCAAGTACCTTACCCTTATCCACTATATTGTCATGACAATCAATTTTTTTTTAACATCAAGATACACATTCAACATCTTTTGCAGACTCTAAGTATAAACTGGTTTAAGTTCAGTGATTTAACAAAAGCTGAAACGTTGATTTAACAAAAGCTGAAACGTTGATTTAACAAAAGCTGAAACGTTGTCAAAAACAGGGCATGGCATGTCAGTTCTTCTTACTTTCAAAACTAGTGATGTAGTAACCATATTTTTAAAGAATAAACACCGTTTCAGTGATCTAGGCATAGAGCTCCATAGACATTTTGTCAACATAACCGGTCCATACTCCTTAATCCCAGAGTACACAGCTCTTAATCGGAATCCTATCTATTCAACCCTATCCTCGACTAAATCTAATTTTCTAACCACTGTCCATGAACATACTTCTTCAATCTTAGATACTCAGACTACTTATTTAACACCTCAACTACAACATGCCACTGCTGAAGAGATTCCTGTACAGAATAAGCAACCCTCCGTCCACTTGGAATCGGATGCTACCGATAAATGATGCTCTATTACGCCAGAACTTCCCTCCATGATTGTGGAAAAGACATGCTTGGAACATTCTCATCTTACACACCCAACTGCTGGATTAACATCACCCCAGGAACCCCTTTCGTATTGAATTACCGAGCAGCAGCATTCCGTAACCGATAGTAATAGAATGATCAGACCCATATTAACAGTATTAGGAAAAGGGAGATATAGCAGGTTAACTAATTGCAGTCATTTTAAGAGCTCTCATCCATCTTATGACATTATAACACCTATTCGAGTTCCTCGAAGTATAGATCAATCCGCCCCGGAAAAACAAATACCCTCCATTCATTCAGTTTTATTTTTTAATGCAAGATCAGTAAACAACAAAACAGCAATCATTTGTGACTTGATTACAGATGAACTTGCTGACCTCGCATGTATAACTGAAACATGGCTGGAGGAATCAGGGGGAGTTAATCTCAACAGCCTCTGCCCCCCAGGTTATTTAGCTTTCCATCAATCCAGACTTGTTAATCAAGGAGGGGGTGTAGCAATTATTTATCGTGAATCTCTCCTTCTTTCTAGACTATCCTGTCAAAAGTATTCTGGCTTTGAATCTCTGTGCCTTAGGCTTAATTCGCAAGACTCTATTGCTATTCTATTAATTTACTGCCCTCCCCATTTTTTAAATCAATCCTTATCAGATTTATTTGACCTAATCTCAGGACTACGACTGGAATCCCATAAACTTTTAGTATTAGGTGATTTTAATATTCATGCGGAATCCCCTTCTATTAGGCTGGTACAAGAGTTCTTGACTATGATGTCCACTTTAGGACTCCAACAATTAGTAGATACGCCAACTCATATGGCAGGCCACACTCTTGACCTTATTTTTCAATCAGATCCAGACACAAAGAATCTTCAAATTGATAATATGGCCATTTCACCATTATTATGGTCGGATCATTATTTGATTCAATTCAAATTATTAATTTCACCCTCCGCCACTGAGACTAATACTTCCTCTAGAATATATCATCCAAAAAGACTATTAGACCCAGATATATTCGCATCCAAGCTGCAAGAGTATACTGACCCCCATATGAGAGAGCCAATTGAAACTCTGACTAATTTATGGAATGACAGGATGATTGAAATAGTGGACGCAATGGCCCCTCTCCGCCCACTGAATATGGTGAGACCAAAATCAGCTCCATGGTTCTCAAAAGATCTATTAAAAATGAAACGCTGCTATCGGCGCCTAGAATGGCGCTGGAAAAAGTCAATGAGCTTATTCGATAAAATTCAAGCCAAAAAATGTGCAAAAACCTATACCCTGGCGAGAATGGCAGCCCGAAAATCCTTTTATTCGACCTGTATTGCTTCATTGGGTCATCATCCAAAAGAATTGTTCCGGATAGTAAATAATCTCCTACAGACACCACAAACAAATTTTCACTTAGTCTGCACTCAAGCACTCAAGAAGAATTCGCTTCTTTTTTTGAAACTAAGGTGGATCAAATACGTTCTGCTTTAGATCATACTGAAATGGCAGATGGAAAGAACATTATATCAGAAAGCGACTGCCCCCTGTTTCTTGACACCTTTCAACTAATCGCTCCAGACGACATCCCTTGATTTCTAAATGGAATGAATCCAACAACCTGCTTACTTGATCCATGTCCTTCGTGGTTGATAAAAACATCGAAATTGAAACTGGCAAGCTGGCTTAGTATAATCGTAAATTCTTCTCTTCAACAAGGCCACCTACCTGAATGCCTAAAAGAAGCAATGGTTACACCTTTACTAAAAAAACCCTCTCTTGACCCTAAAATATTAAATAATTATCGACCGGTATCTAATCTACCTTTTCTGAGTAAAATCATTGAAAGAGTGGTAGCCTTACAGCTTCAAAAGTTTATAGACACCACTGACTATTATGACCTCTTTCAATCTGGCTTCAGACCGAATCATGGGACTGAAACAGCCCTAGTCGCATTAATCAATGATCTTCGACTAGAACTTGACAAAGGCAATCTGTCCCTTCTAGTTTTACTGGATCTATCTGCCACATTCGACACAATTGATCATAACATTCTGTTGGACCGTCTCTTTAAAATGGGTCTCAGAGGTACAGTTCTAAAATGGCTACGCTCCTTTCTGGAAGGAAGGCTCCAGAGAGTTGTCCTCGGGGATTACTGCTCTGAACCCTGGCCATTAAAATATGGCGTCCCACGGCTTCTGGGAAGGATTGCTTCACTTGTGCCTGCCTCTGAGACGAGCTCTCATCTCAGAGGAAGGTTTTTCAGTTTTAAAACCAGTCAAAAGGTTTTTTTTGACTGGTAAAAACTTTCTCCCAGGCAAGGGAGAAACGAAGAGATCATCCACAAGCTTTGTTGTGTTTGTTGGGGGACTTGAATTCATTAGGATTGCCTATGAACGAAGGACCAGCCAGCAACATTGGACGGAGCCAAGGAATTTCAAGCAAGCTCAAACTGATTAAGCGAGACGTTTTTCTTTTCTTCAAAGAAAAACAGATTCTAACAGGCAAGCATTCTTCTTTCTATCCTTATCATTTGGCTTAAATTGTTGCAGTAAAGAGATTTGTTAAAAGAATCAGCAGTAAAGAATCCCTGGGTGAGTTATAACTTTTCTCTTTTATACACGGAATTAAGGCGGAAGGAAATCAAAATAGCTTATCTTTGTTTTTATTGCAAAAAGCTGGCCTGGAATTGAGAATTATAAAGATACAAACGGATGAGAGATATCTAATCTGAGGAGAAAAATTTTGATTTATATGAACTTTTGAGTATTATATGTCTGGGACTATTTTTTCTGGTCTACTTCATTTTGACAAATCTGCTTGTTCTTTATGCCACTAACTATTTGGATGCTGTGAACTAAATTTGTTTTGCATTCTTGGACACATAAGAGATAAGGCAGTTTGTGCTGTCTACATTATGATGTCATCAGGTTTGGAATATTAACTCCTTTGTTGCTGGAAAAATAAATAAATTGCTCTTTGCTTGGGAATAATGCTATATTGGAAATTGAAGGGTTTTTTTTCTTTTTGGTTTTAAAAATGACAATTAAGAAAGTGGCTGAGACCCTGGAAGTAAATATGTTTCAGAAAATAATGGATGAGATTGAGATAACGAAACAAGAACTTAGACATGGCAAACAAGAGATGAAAATTGAATTTGGCAAAATGAAGCAGGAGCTGAAAGAAATAGGGGATTTTATGAGAGAGGAGGTTGATGAGATCAAACATATAACTAGACAAGCAATAGAAGAAGAAAGAAAAATTAAAGGGAAGATGCAAGTCCTGGAGATTGGAACAGTTACATCAAATGTGGAACTGGAAAAAGATTTGGAGTTTATGGACCTCAGACATAAAGATTACTGTTTGGAATTCAGCATTGTCCCTGAAGAAATTGATGAAGATATCAGAGATAAAGCTATCAATGTTTCAAAAAAAATTCTGGACTGGAATGATGTGATGGAGCTTGAAATAGAGAAAATTTATAGAATTAATTACAGATATGTGACAATGGAAAAACTCTCAAGAGATGTGCTAGTGCATTTCATAAAAAAGAGGAACAGAGATATGACTTTACAACAACATTTCAGTAACACATTCAGAATTGATGGCAAGGAAATATTTGTGAGGAAGGAAATTCCCATCAGACTCTTATTATATGACTATGACTATAACAGCAAGATTATTATGGATGCAAGGATGGAAGATGGAAGATGGAATTAACACTGATAATGGAAGAATGGCTATTGAAATTACTGGACCTAGCAGACTTGATGAGATGGATTAATCGACATGTTTATTTGGAGAAAAATCGATGGATATATTTCTCAAGGAGTGGAAACCTCTCTTTGACTTTTTGCGGAAAGAATAAAGTGATGTTAATGAGATTTGATGATTAATTAAGATAACTACTGGAGGAAAGTGATTTTGTAATATATTAAGAGACAGGTTTGTTATATATTATAGACCTATAACTGATCTGCGACAAATCGGAAGTCAACATTTTATTTTATTTTATTAGTTATTAATTTGTTTTTGTTTTGTTTTGTTTTGTTTTGTTTTGTTTTTTGAAACTTTGAATAAAAAAATTAATGAAAAAAAAAATGGCGTCCCACAGGGCTCTGTTTTGTCCCCGATGTTGTTTAATATTTATGTAAGCCCTTTAGGAAAAATCATTCGAGAATTTGGGATCCATTATCATCAATATGCTGATGATACACAACTTTATTGTTCCTTTCCACTGAACACTGTAGAGACTGTCCATTGCCTTAATCAATGTCTTTTAGCAGTGCAAAATTGGATGAATAAAAACAAATTGAAACTTAACCCAGAAAAAACGGAGGTCATTCTCATTGGTAAAAATCTCCCCCAAGGAGTCGAACATCTGCCTTCACTTGATGGAGCTTTTCTCCCTTTAAAACCTCAAGTCCGTAGTCTGGGTATAATCTTGGACTCAGCCCTAACCTTTGAACCTCAGGGTGCAGCCGTTTCCAGAGCCGCATTTGCAAAACTAAAACTGGTCCATCAACTCTGCCCATTTTTAGGAACATCAGAATTAATGAAAGTAACTCAGGCCTTAGTAACTTCTCGACTGGACTATTGTAATTCCTTATATGTTGGCCTTTCTGCTAGAGTACTCCACCCGCTTAAGATGGTACAAAGAGCGGCCGCTAGGATGATTACTAAAACTGGCCCTCGGGTTCATACCTCACCTCTTCTCTACCATCTTCTCTGGCTCCCTATTGACTCCAGACACCAATTTAAGATACTGGTCCTAACTTTTAAGGCACTTCATGGACTGGCGCCGGCATATTTGGCAAACCGTCTCGTTGAATTTAAAACCATCGCCCTATGAGATCGATTTCTGAAGGCACTCTTATTATCCCTTCAACTTTTATGATCCGCCAAATGAACACCAGGAGGAAAACCTTCTCAGTCATAGCTCCTACTCTTTGGAATAATTTACCATCTGAGATACGACATTCCTCATCTCTCATTGAATTCCGTCGGCGGATTAAAACATATTTGTTTCAATTAGCTTTTTAATGTTTGAATGAAACTGCTGTAGAATGTTTTAAGTATTAATTTACTTATCTGTTTTAGGTTATTATATTATGCTTTTTTGTATTATTTCTGTTTTAATGTTCACCGCTCTGAATTCTGAGTTTTTCTGAACTAGAGCGGTATATAAATCTGTAAATAAAAATAAAAATAAATAAATATGCTTTCATCACTGTTAGCCAAACAGCAGTCTAAGGGCTAGTTCACATTTAACGGCAGCAACCTTTCAAATATCTCAGGTTTGTGCTCGGGGTTAAATGCCTCCAGGTTTCCATATGGGCAGCAGTCAGGAAGAGGTGCTGTTGTGAGAACTGGACATTATTCACAACACTGCTGCTGTATGTGTGACTATCATGGTCATACAATTCATGGTTACTATTTGTTTACCCATATTTGGGATTCTTATGGGTGCCAATATCAGTTTGAACTGACTAGAAGTAGCATGGTCTTTATTTGCACATAAATATAGGACAATGTGATTGTTTCGTTTTTGTCAAGCAAAGATAGAAACTTGGTTTTCTGTCAGCACTGTCAAAAAAGGCCGTTCGTCGATAATTCTCAATGAGTGTTATGCAATAAAAAGGCAATAGCCATAGACTGGATTAAGAACATACATTTAAAGCAGCATCATACCACTTTAAACTGTCATGGCATCCCCCAAAGAATCCTGGGAACTGAGGTTTGTTAAGGCTTCTGAGAGTTGTTAGGAGACCCCTATTCCCATACAATTCCCATAGCAACTTAATGGTAAATTCCTCTTCCAAAGGAATTATGGAAACTGTAGTTCTGTGAGTGGAATGGGGTCTCCTAATAACTTTCATAACCATTAACAAACCTCACTTCCCAAGATTCTTTGGGGAATGCATGACAGTTTAAAGTGGTAATGATACTGCTTTAAATTTATAGCTCAGATGGGAACTAGGTGACTTTAGGCAGTGATGGTCAGTTATGTAGTTACCCACTAAAGAGTTAAGCAGTGGATGGTGAAGGCACTGAGCAGCACCATGCCAAGTTGGTTGCTGACTACATATTTGGTTCTCCTGATGCCCACATCAGGTAACTGCTCAGGCCACGGTGCTGACTATGGCACTTCCTAACGTGATCACATTCTTCCACCATTTTAAGAGGTAGGCAAGAATTCCCTTTCTCCCCTGAGAATGCAAAGAATTGGAATGGATTTTGATCCTGGCTTGGAGTTGGAAAAACTATATATTTAAGTGCCAGACTGTTCACACCGTAATGAACTTGGCATTACCAATTTTTAAGAAAATAGATATGCTAGAAACTGATATTAGAGTTCCATATTATTTGCTTTGATAATCTTCTAATAATTTAAAGGCTATTAGAGAAGTGAGTGTTGCTTTGAGTAAATCTTCACTTCTCCCTCAGTCCCAGTGAAGTAGATAGAAAAGGAGCGGAGTCTTGACACCAATACTGAACATGACAAGTGGTTGGCTGGATGCTCTCTGCTGCAAGGTGACCAGATCCAATTATTTTCTGATCCCCTTACATGACTTGGAAAATGTAAAGAAGTAAAAAATGCAACAGAGAAAATAGCTTTTTAAAAATCTGACTGGGACTCTGTGTAGATAATGCATTTTCTTGTCCCTCAGTTCTACAAGACAATCGCCTATGACAACCCCATGAGCTTGATGTTTGAATTACTCTTTTATCCCCAGGGTGTGCATAGACTTACAAGAACTTGTACATAAGCTATTTACCATGGCTCTCCATCTTTTGGGGAGGGGGGAGGTTGCAAACGAATCCAGTGGACTTAGTGAGTTTTAAAAATAAATGTGATAAAATGCAAATCAATAACAGAAAAAGGAGACCTGGATGGAATCTTGATCAACTCTGACATTTATGGCATTAACAAATGCTGCCTGAGCAGAATAAAAATGCAACCTGATGGCTGGAAGGCAAGTAGTTTTAAACTTCAAGTGGCAAAGTAACTGCTGTGTGAATACCAAGGTCATTTTACTGAAACAAGGTGGTAAGATACTGCAAAACAAAACTAAAAATTGCAGCTATGTGTCTGCTGAAAGTTACTCCCCAGAAAGATATTTTTCAAGATTTTGAACTACTGCAGGTTTTATTGTTCTTTCCTGAAATAAACAGTTTAACAGCGCAATCCAACTCACGGGAAGCCAGTGCAAGGGGGGCTGTTGGAGGAGGAGCCGGCAGGAAGGTCCGCAGCATCCATTTTGCATTCAGGACCTGCTGGACCAGCTGAACACGGCTCATCTGGGAGCTGCATGCAGGAACCAGAAAGTAAAAGCCAGCTCTCATGAACACCCCTACCAGGAAGTAAGCACTCCCCATAGACTTTTACTGTAATTATTTTCTTAGACTGACCTCTTTCCTGATGTTACTTTAGCTCAGATCGGGACCTGCAGGAGCATTCTGAAGACATTGGATGTCACTTAAGTCCCCCAATCCCCTCCTCTGACACACGCCTGGAATGCTCCTTTTTTGGGCTTTCCACTGACTTCCACTGGCACCCTTTCCATTGGGCTGGGCTTCTCCTGCCAATCCCTAGCTGAGGCAGCAGTGTCCCAGCTCTGCCGCGCCTAAGCCAGGATGAGAGGTGTCTGCCGGCAGAGCCCGGCTCAGCCAGAGGTCTGCTATATCCAACTTCACTCAGCCCGGCATAAATACAAGTTGGATGGCACCCTAAGTTGCTAACCTTAGCTTGCCCACTAAATGGGAGGTTGGGAGTATGTGTGTTTAGTTTTTATGCCTTAGCAATAAAAACTGAAAGATGGGAATCAGAAGTTTAAACTTTTGCACCTTGTTCATTTGTTATATCTTATTTTATAAGATCTTTATCAATGGTTTTGAAATGCAAGACTGAAAAGTAAAAAATCTTATCTTGTGCACTTCACCCATAAAGACCACTGACGTATCAAGAAAGCAGGGAATGATCTGGAGTAGAAATGAGATCTTTTCCAGTTTTTTTTAAAAAAAGATGTTTAGATGTTATCACTTGTTTTCTTCTCTGGGCTCTCTTGGGAGGAAGCGAGGGATATAAATTTAATAATAAATAAAAAAGATTAACTAACCAAGAAAGAAAATACAGTAGGGCCCCCCTTTATGGAGTTCCGCTTTACGGTGCTTCGCTCATGCGGCGGTTTTCAATTAGGGAAAGGCCCCGCTCTTACAGAGCTTGTTCCACTAATACAGCAGTTTTTTTCCGTTGCGCACCATTTTGACGTCATTTCTGCGCAACACGGCCCATTATAGTCTATGGGGCCCCGCTTTACGTCGATTTCTGCTTTACGGCGAGGGTCTGGTCCCTAACCCACCGTATTAGCGGGGCCCTACTTAGGCCATAGATCCATTTAAGTATATATGCCTTCAGTGATGGTTAGTGCCAACTGGGACTGGTAGAGCAGAAACCAATGGCTGGTAGAGCTAGCACTGCTGACAGGCAAAACCCACTAATACTAGTTATGTCTTCATCTTCCTCTCTGCTGAGTGTCTACAAGGGGAGACACTGAGGCTAAGGAGGAGGAAGCTCACAGCCCAATTGGCTCACAGTGCCAGTCCCTGGACTGGTTGCAAGTAAGGCAGCAAGTAGGGGCTGGCTGAAGGCAGTCTGAGGTTGATAGGGCAGTCCCCATTTGCCCAAATGGACCAGCCTCCACTGCATGCCTTGTTGCAACTGATCAAAGCACCTCTCCCTCCAATATGATATTATCCTTTAGACCCCTTGCGGCAGAAGAGTGAGCTTTGTGATGTGGTAGCAAGACCACGTACACAAGGTCACTTTTCAGTCAAAGGGCTTTGAGAGTGACAGAGACACTGAATAATTACACAGTCATCTTAGAGCCTACATAAGAACTGTGATGGTCCTCATGGTGATTGTTAGTCCAAATGAACTTACAGGACACGCATCTTTAAAATGTGCAGGACAATCAGCCTTAGAATGTGCAATTGTAGCTCCAAAACCCTTTATTGTTTAATACCTACTTTCTGAGGGAACTTTCCTGCTAATTTCTGGTTTTGCAGTAGCACGCATCAAGGAGCCTATGGGCTGATAGGAGTTGGAGTCCGTCAGGCATTACCAGAAGATGCAATCAAGATGTTCATTTTTATAGTGTGCACAGTAGCAATACCTAAATGTTTATCTTTCCTAGGATTCTCCAAAAACTATAGGGCTTGTCTATTCATGAGCAGTATCTCGCTGTAAATACACTCCTTTTACCTTCAAATTAGGTTTGAGTGATCCAACAGCAGATCAAGTTGCAAAGCTGGTGTTTTCCAGTCATACTAGTGGGAGTTCCAATGTGCTGGATCAATCCTGATGTTTGTTTGTGGCCCCACCTTCTAATTTGATATTATCACTCTCTCTGTTTGCGAATGAACTAGGCATACATGGGGTTGTTTGACCTGTGCGCGTGAGCCAGGAAGGAAGTGTGGAATTGTGCACTTCTGGAGCAGTAAGCAAAAAAATAGCAGAGTGACTGGCTAGGCACCATTGTTTATTTTTTGGATATTTGGAAATCTGCACAAAAACAATGTCCCAAATGCAGAACTTTTTAATGTGGCTTCCTTGCAAGTCCTCTTTCCCTGCAAATTTAAGGGATCAAAAGAATACATACAGTATCCACACACACACATACTCCTCTGTTCAAGAGCATTCCAGATATAGTTACCAACACAGCCAAAAAAGAAATGAAAGCATTGAGGAAGCAATGAATGTGGGAAGGGGAGTAGCAGAAAGAAATGATTGATTCACCCACCCCACTGAAACAAATCATCTATGACCCTGAGTGGAGCAGCTTGGAGCCCAATTTTCCACAACTTATAAGAATATCTCAGTTTTGGGTAAGCCTGACTTTATGGAGGAAAAACATTGGGATTAGTGTTGTTTGAGGGCAACATCATGTGGACTATGCAAACAGCTGCAAACATACAGTAAACCATGGCGTGGACAAGCCCATTGATTAGATATGGCTTTTCCAAGAGAATATATGGTCTTTATGCCCCATTGCTAAAGTATTCAAAGGCCATTCATGTCTCCATATGTTATGTTTTTAATAGTTATTGAACAATTGCCATTTTACATTTGAACTTTTAATACATGTATATTCTGTTGTCTGGGAAAAGAAACGGCCCTGAGAGTCAGGTTTACTGCTTAAGTAACTCTAGACAGTGATTTTGCAGCAGCAGCAGATGGAGGTGTGTGTGTGTGTAGAATCCACTGGGGAATGGGTGAGGAGACCATCAGGATCTGTTAGCTGGGAAAATAACTGGAAAACAGAAAGAGGATAAAATAAGTCAGAGACCACAGTAGGGGTGTGTGTGAAGCAGGATACCTTCAGGTTTAAGAACTCTAGTTAGGCAGAGGGTTAAGATGCATTTTAGTATTAAATACATAAGAAGCTACTGTGATGTCCCTGTAAATGTTGTACAGTAATTATGGTAAGTGTCAGTTTTGTAGGGTAAATGTGGTAAGTAGAGTGAGTGAAAGGGGAGTACATGGGTTGGAATGTTGAGTGATACTGAGTTGTGATTGGCTGAGCGTCTGGGTAATTGAAGGTATAAATGAGAGAATGACAGTTGGAGAGGCGTGGTTAGTTCGTTATTGGTTCTGGGTTTTAGAGGGGTAGATTTGTGTTTAGGCGGGTAGTGAGGCAGGTTTTAGGACTAAGATAGATAAAGAGAATATTATATATAACCACACGCATGTTGACTAAACTTAAAGTAATCTTGTTTATTCCTTGTTTTATTAAATAAATAGTTTTGGTTTAACAACACACCTGATCCTTGGCTGGGATATTACAGACCAGAAGGGTGGGCAGAGCAAATACCAAAGCTGGGAACAGTATCAATGGTGGCAGTGGTGAAGGGATAGTGTAACAGCAGCAGGTATCCAAAGCAACCCAGGGCTATAACCTTTAAAGGCAGAAAGATACAGGGGGGTTGTGGCCTGTAAGTGCACCCAGACACTATGTAGCAATCTGTGGAGGAGACTAAGGCACAGTCTCAGGGCAGTATTGTGTTACAGAGTGTCTGGTGGTGGTGCCTAGTAGTGGGATCGTGAGAGACCTGTGCTGGGGCCAGTGTGAGAGATCCATTACGAGACCAGACCCAGAGTAGGGGTCTGACAGCTACCTTATACCAATGCAGATCATTGGTCCATTTGGCTCAGTGGAGCCTACACTGAATGACAGCAGTTCTCCAGGGTTTCAGGCAGGATTCTCTCTCAGCCCTACATGGGTATGCTGGGGCTTGCACCTGGGACCTTCTGCATGCAAAGCAGATCTCTACCACTGAGCTATGGCCCTTCCCCAATGATAGCAAAATGCATGAGGTCAGCTTCCCACCAGCTTTAGTTGCAACACTTACTCAGCAAGGTGCTTAGTCAGGGCTATACATTTAAGCCTGTATGAGTAGAAAACTTGTTTTTTTGGTTTAGGCATGTGCCTAATCAGAAGAGGAATAATGACTCAAATCAGAAAACACAGCAATTTTACTGAGCTGTAAGAGAGTTTAAAATCAGAAGCTGAAATTACCCTTATAGTAATCACAAAGTTAAAATCCTAACAGCCTCAATTTGTGCATAAGAATTACACATTTTAAATATCCAAAAGCTCATTGGGAATTTTACACTCTGTTTATGTTAAAGGAAAAGAAATGTGAAAGTAAAGTAATCATGTAAATTGAATGATAATAAGAAGCCTTTTATATTTTTAGACTAGCTACAAATGAATAATTTAAAACATATTGAGCAAAATATTTTATTAACATAAAGTTAATGGTATATGTTTACAGGATCTGATTTTTAAAACTTTACACTAATACATTATCATAATCAGCTTGTGTTGTGTGTGGTGTGCCATTTTATGCACATGGGTTTTGAATATATTTCATGCACTCACTGGCACAAGCACTTAGCTTAAATCTTACTCATGAATAAGCATTAGCCCCTCTTTAAGTATACTTTTGATTTCATAGCCTCTGCGTTTAAAATGAAATCTGTGCTCTATAAAATGGGATTCTGCCATTGGTATCCTGGAATAACAGTAAAAGAACCATAAGCCCCTTAAAAATAGAGATGCAATGGTAATCTCCCAGGTTTATGACATGAATATTGTAGACAGGAAATCCCAGACCTTCCCTATGTTCAATTCCATCAGAAAAAAAATCAAAACCTTGAGCACAAAGATAAAAAAAAATCAGATGCAGAAACAGCCTAGAGATTTGTGTACAAATGCTTCAAAAAACTGCAGTAAAATTAAAAAGTTTCCTCCTGCCACCATCACCACTTCTGTGTGGCCAGATTTTTATACAGTACTCTGAAATGTCCTTTACTGCAGAGGTGACAACAGGAAGGGGTTGACACTGCTAGTCACTTTCACATCTACAATGGTGTTCTTGCAACTCAAGATCAACAGCTTCACTGCTGCTTTTTTGCAGTGAAGATAATGCTCAAAAGAGTATGAAAAGCAGTGGTGAACTTGACAGATTTAAATTAGGAGAAGCTCCTTAGCTGCAGAGGCATGCATCAGCTTGCACAGAGGTCCCCATTTTGTTCGTTGTGTGTGTTGCGTGGCTTGGATTAGACCCATATCTCTAACTATACTTCCAATATATTTAGACTCTATATAATAGAATATATATTCCAATATATTTTGTTGATTTTATTATGACTGAATGAACATAGATATAATAAGAGTTAAGGAAGGAGGCCATTTACGTATCACTTTATGCATGGAGCTCTATTTCATCAAATATGCCTATACCAATTGAAGTACTCTGGTAATTGCTTTTTACGTATGGCACCATAATGAGAAAAAGACCATTTGCAGACTTAGGGCTATGGAAACAAACTTGGCATCTTTAATTACTCTAATCAAAGGACTTTGATAATACACGGGGTAGGAATGCTACAGATTTTGAGAGCAGTTGGAATTTTTAATTCAAACTGATGATTGTCAAAATAAAATATAAAAAGGCTAAGATGGTGAATATGTAGTCTCATGAGCTTTTCAAAAGTACCTCAGTGAGTAAGTAATCACCCACTAAACATTTGAATCCCCCCCCAAAAAAGTTCAAATGATTAATTTAAAGAAGAAACAAAGCAGGGACATTTTTGTATGTGGAGTCTTAAGACAGACTTCAAATGTTCCTTTTAAAAAAGTATACTTTGGAATAGAAATAGGGTTTTTCCCCCCTCTGGGGTTTTCAGTCACCAATCTATACTTTATGTGTTTTCCCCGTTTCTACTACAACTTCTGTAAGGCAGCACGGAAGCTGTTAAAAGATTCAGTGGGCATTAATACTTTATTCTTAGAAGTTTGGGTGACAACATTTTCTGTCATTCAGCAAAGCAGTCTTACCCATAAGAATCAATTGTTTTGATCTTTACAGAGCAAACCTACACATGTCTACTCAGAAAAGTCCCATTTAGTTTAGTAGGGTTCACTCCCAGGTAAGTAGTTCAGTACCATTTTGTTCAATGAAGCTTACTCCCAGGCAAGCAAGTATAGGATTGCAGCATCACCAGTCTTACAATGTGCAATTCTGTTATGTCTGCTCAGAAGTAGAAGTTAAATGAGGCTATTTCTAAATAAGTGTGTATGATTGCAGCCTTATATGCATTTATATGTTTACTCAGAGGTATGTTATACTGTTAAGTGATCTTAGAATTATAGCCTCAGTAAAACACATTCCATCAGATGGCTGTTATACTATTTGCACCACTTACGTTCTATTGTATTCTGTTGTATTCAGAAGGTTATGTAGAGCTCATGCATGAACTTCAACTCCACTTCCTCTGAGTATATTATATTTACCATTTCTGGGGAAGTTGGTCGAGTGGGTGGTAGCGAATCAGCTTCAAGCGTACTTACAGGAAGTGAACTACCTTGACACATTTCAATTAGGTTTCAGGCCCAGACATGGTTCTTCTGGATCTCTCAGCGGCCTTTGACACTGTTGACCATGTTATCCTGTTAGATCACCTAGAGAGCCTGGGTATTGGAGGCAGCATTTTACGATGGTTCTGCTCCTTCCTCTCTGGGAGGTACCAGAGAGTGGTGCTGGGAGAGGAGATCTCTGAGCCCTGGCCTCTCACTTGTGGGGTGCCGCAGGGCTCCATCCTCTCCCCGATGTTATTCAATGTCTATATAAAGCCGCTGGGAGACATCATTAGAAGAGCTGGTCTGCAATACCATCAATATGCAGACGACGCACAGATTTACCTCTCATTTAAATCCTCTCCATTGGCGGCATTAGAATTGTTATCCAAGTGTCTGGAGTCGGTGGGGGAATGGATGGGCAGGAATAAGCTTAGGCTAAATCTGGATAAAACTGAGGTTCTGTTGGTGGATGATAAGGCTAAACTGGGGATTACCAATCTGGTGCTAAACGGGGTACATCTGTCCCTGTGCAATGAAGTCTGGAGTTTGGGGGTCATCCTAGACTCCCAATTAACTATGGAGGTGCAGGTGACGGCCATTAGTTGGGCGGCGCTTTATAACCTTCACCTCATACGAAGGATATGCCCTTACCTCCCAAGCCGTTTGCTCCCTTCGGTGGTGTATGCTCTGGTTCTGTCTCGTTTAGACTATTGTAATGCTCCATACGTGGGTCTTCCATTGAAGACGGTCCATAATCTACAGCTAGTGCAGAATGCGGCGGCTTGCCTGATTAAAGGCAGCCGCCCCCGAGATCATATTACTCCAATCCTCAGGGAGCTGCACTGGTTGCCGGTGGTCACTCGGGCCAAATTCAAGGTTCTGACTTTAACCTTCAAGACCTTATTTGAAGCAGGCCCTCTCTACTTAAAGGAGCGCCTCCATTCTCACCAGGGGCACCATCAAACAAGATTGTCCACAAATGGTTCACTCCTTATTCCCCCAACAAAAGCAGCTAGACTGGAGAGGACTAGGTCAAGAACCTTCTCTGTAGTGGCTCCTTTGCTATGGAATGCCTTGCTAACTGACGTCCGCCAGGCTCCCTCCTTGCTGTGCTTTCGATGGGCCTTGAAGACTTGGCTCTTCAACCAGGCTGGGGAGGGGGTTTAGGTTGTTAGATTGCAGTTCTAGGGGTGGTTTTAATCTTTTGCTTCTGTCTTTATGGAATGTATTCGTCTTTTATTGTACATCACCCAGAGTGGCAGGATAACTCCTGCCAGATGGGCGTCTAATAAATTTAATAATAATAATAATAATAATAATAAGCTTTTGTGTATATGGTTGCACTAAAATATGTCAGCTGGGTAATGTAAAACATTCTCATTAATAAATAGATTTGAATACAAATTAAAGAAAATGGGGGGGTCTAATATCCAATCACCAGCTATGATTTCTAGTATTTTGTAAAACCATGATTTTTTTTAAAAAGAAAATTACTTCAGTTAGCGTAGTCTATTCCTGCTACCATTTCATTGATTGGTAAGAATTTGGAAACAAAGTAAATAAGGTGAGTCATTTTTTAGTAATTCACCTTATAATATAATACTCAGGGTATATAAACATTTTTATTTAATATTTTATTTAATATTTTAATTTTATTTAAGATATCTCAGGATGGCAGCAAGGAAAAAACCCAGACATTTTCTCTTATATAGATAAAATTAGTTCTAATTTCATGACCTAGACTTTATTAGGTTGATACTTTTTAAAGAAATGTATCCTCTTGCTGACTTTCACAGGGGTAATTTTTGCCCATTAACTTTTGAAACTCATAAGAATGGTTTCCCAACTATACAGCTTTTCACATTAACTCCTCTAGTTGCCTTATAAATTTTAAATTCAAATTGGGTTAATTCACAGCCTCCTTCAACAATGTCGACTGAAATCAGTAAGACTATAGGCTTTCTCCCATTATGTTTTGCTGTGTAGTAGCCAGAGATTTTAGTCAGCTCATTCTGATTTTTAAGCTGCTGGTCAAATGAATGCCATTGCAAATGCCATGAACAGAAACCAAATGCTCTTAGTGCAGATTTCTGCATGTCACTGAAATATGTGATTTCTGAGCAACAATTGTGTGAATTTGCCCCAAGTTGTTTGAGGCTGGACAATCTGATCCTATCCCTGGCTACAGCCACTGTCATGCAAGCAGATGCTTGAGATGCAACAATTTCATTACTATCTTACTTGGGCACATGGAGACGGGATGGACACCTGCCCTTCACTGTGCACACATTTTCCCCGACACAAGTTTGCTTTCAAGGTCAGTGTATAGTATATATTGCACTCTCTCTTAGGATCCTGGTCTTGGGTAAGTGACAGTCCCACCCACACCTTGCCCCATATGTGTCAGGGCACAGTAGGGTCAGAAACAAGCTGCATGGTTCAAGGAAGGCATGGAATAATTGTCAAAGGTAGCAAATTTAGGTTTGAAGCGCTAAAGGCATATACTGTGCCACAAGACAGGCAGGCAGATTCCAGAGCAGGAAGAGGTGGATCCAAGGCACCCAAAGAAAGCTACATGGTCAAACATGGACAGGTGGTCAGGTTTCTGAAGATGGCACCAAAGGCAAGGAAAGGTGTCTCTGTTATTCTCAGAAGAGGCTAGCTCAGACTGGGAAGCTGGAATAGTTCTTTTAGGCCAACACAATGCAGAGGTGAGGCTGGATCATAATAGTAGCATAATGAAAGGTCTCCCAATGAACCACCAACCTGATTTCAGCTCTTGCTTCCATTTTCTGCTTCTGCACTGCCAAGGATAAGAGAGGGCTCCAAGGAGAAAACATTTAATTGATATGATAATTTTATTGTCCAGCAATTTTCTTTTACCAATGAGTTTTTTGTTTTCTAATTAAAAGTACCTCTGAAATTCAGGATTGCCCTGAACATGATGAACACCATCTAAAATAAATAAATATTTCATGCAATTCAGACATATAGAGGCATAAAGGATATGAGTGAGTGAAAGACCATTAATTTATTGGCTACCATACTTTATCAAGTTTCGGGAACATAAAATTGCCCTTTGGAGGAGGGAAATTGACCTTTAAACAATTTAATGAATGACCAGGTTCCACCTCTCACAACTGGAAAGCCATACAAATCAACATTCCCAGCCTGAGTAAGGATATTTATAATCAATCTGTAGATGTTGGAAGGCTTGATGGGAGAGTAGGAGGAAAGTTCCTCATGCCAGGCTGGCAAGAAACTGATTGTTAATAAAAGATGCAAAGACTTAGCAGGATAAAATTAAAGATGATAAAAGGTGGTTGAGAATATCAACATGTCTTAGAAACCAGGCGCTTAAACACAGAAAATGCTATATTTTGTCTTCCAGAAGCACACCTGGCAGAAAGTCAGCAGTTGTTGAAAGAGTAGTTAATCTAATTTTTGGCTAACTTAATCATCAGCTCATAAAGTACAGTTTCTGAGTTTGCCCAGAGCCAATTTCTATGAATCAGATGGAAAGGTTTATGGGAGGTGGAGCACTCATTATGGTTCTCCATGGGAGATGTTCCTACAGCTCACTATAAGCTGTTTTGCAGCCAGAGAGAGCTGTCTGCTGCTTAATGTAAGGAGACACAGAAGCAAGATGGCCAGCCCTGTTGCTTCCGTGCTGTGGATGTTTTCTGCTGAATAGCCCCAAAGAAAAGCTTTCATGTGTATTTTTGGAAGTACAGTTACTAACAGTCGCAGAATGACTGTAATCAACATCATGCTGGCTAGGAAGTGTGGGAGGAGATTAACATACCCAGGAAGAGTGGCCTCAAAAGAGTCAAGACAGTCTAAAGTGAATGGAAATTTAGATGGACATTTGAAAGTATTTGTCCTTAGAAATTTAACTAAAAGATGCAACTGTTCTGTGAAACATTGACATTTTGGATATATGAGACAGTGATCAGATATTATGCAGTGATGATCTGGAGGGTTACTGTCATAAAAGCCCAGAGGAAAAGCACCTTTGCATTTGCAGTGCCTTCACAGTAGAAGAATTGTGTCATTATTATTCCCTCTAGTTGCAAAGTTCATGGCAGAGTGCTGGATCCCAAAACAGCACTATCCACACACAAGAGAGGTATAGTCAGTCTTGGGGGGAACCCCATGCTTTGCAGAAGTATGACAGATTTTTAGGGGAAAAGTTTAAAGGAAAGGAAGAAGCAAAACAGACAATGAGGATTGAACATGCTTAGTACCCATGGAACACAGTTCGGTGGGGGGGATGGAATCAGTTGACTTGCTGGAAATGGCAGGTAAATGGTTGGTGACAATGACGACATGATTGCCCAGGAGGTTTCGCTACTTATATTGCTAACTGGGAGAGAAGGCAAGCTATGTCAGAATACAGAAATGATATAAGCGCTGGTGAGTGGGCTGAATTGGCTCCACTGATGCCCTGCCCTACCCAGAGCTTAGAAAAGTTACTTTTTTGAACTACAACTCCCATCAGCCCCAGCCAGCATGGCCACTGGATTGGGCTGATGGGAGTTGCAGTTCAAAAAAGTAACTTTTCCAAGCTCTGCCGTACCCCTAGACCATCCTAGTATGTGGTAGTGATGCTGCTGCTGGGAGACCAGGTGTGCGGTGCTGCCTCTTCCCTACAGCTGCTCCTGTTGGACAGTTACATCTATGTGTCTCAAGAGGAGAAATAAGACACATAGATATAAAAAGGATAGAGAGAACCACTTCATGGTCTGAATATCCCCAGGGATTGAAGTGTGAGAGTTGCCACAGAAAGAAGGGGACAAATCCAATATTTTTTATTTATTTATTTATTTATTTATTTATTTGTTTCATTTATAGACTGCCCATAGCGAGTGGCTCTCTGGGCGGTGTACAAAAAGGTTAAAATACAAAATATCAACAATAAAATCAGACAACAAACAATAAACACAAGCAGCAACTAAAGAAAAAAATAAAAAATAAAAAAATTAAATTATAACATAAATGCTTAAAATGCCTGGGAGCATAGCCAGGTCTTAACCTGGCGCCGAAAAGATAGAAGCGTAGACGCCAGGCATACTTCTTCAGGGAGGCTGTTCCACAGTTCGGGGGCCACTACAGAAAAGGCCCTAGATCGAGTAACTGTCCTCCGGGCTTCTCGATGGGTTGGTACCCGGAGGAGGGCCTTAGATGCTGAGCGAAGTGACCGGGTAGGTTCATAGCGGGAGAGGCGTTCCACAAGATATTGCGGTCCCACGCCGTGTAAGGCTTTATAGGTCAAAACCAGCACCTTGAATCTGGCTCGGAAACAAATAGGTAGCCAGTGCAAATGGGCCAGAACAGGTGTTATATGTGCTGACCGGCTGGTCCTCGTCAGCAGTCTGGCTGCTGCGTTTTGCACTAGCTGAAGCTTCCGAACTGTCTTCAAGGGCAGCCCTACGTAGAGCGCATTACAGTAATCCAGCCTAGAAGTTACCAGAGCATGAACAACTGAGGCGAGGTCATCCCTGTTCAGATAGGGGCGTAGCTGGGCTACCAACTGAAGGTGGTAGAACGCATTCCTTGCCACCGAGGCCACTTGCGCCTCAAGAGACAAGGAAGGATCGAAAAGAACTCCCAGACTACGAACCTGTTCCTTCAAGGGGAGTGTGACCCCATCTAGAACAGGGTGAACATCCACCATCTGGGCAGGGGAGGCACTCACCAACAGTGTCTCAGTCTTGTCTGGATTGAGTCTCAGTTTATTAGCTCTCATCCAGTCCATTATCGCGGTCAGGCAATGATTCAGCACATCCACAGACTCACCTGTAGAAGATGAAAAGGAGAAATAAAGCTGCGTGTCATCAGCGTACTGGTGGCAACGCACTCCAAAACTCCTGATGACGCCACCCAGAGGCTGCATGTAGATGTTAAAAAGCATGGGGGACAAAATCGACCCCTGAGGGACTCCACAATGGAGAGTCCAAGGTGTCGAGCAATGTTCCCCAAGTACTACCTTCTGGCGACGATCCGCCAAGTAGGAGCGGAACCACTGCCAAGCAGTGCCTCCAACTCCCAACTCCGCGAGTCTCCCCAGAAGGATACCATGGTCGATGGTATCAAACGCCACTGAGAGATCAAGGAGAATCAACAGAGTCACACTCCCTCTGTCCCTCTCCCGACAGAGGTCATCGTACAGGGCGACCAAGGCTGTTTCAGTGCCAAAACCAGGCCTAAAACTGGATTGAAACGGATCCAGATAATCGGTCTCATCCAAGAGCACCTGGAGCTGATTGGCAACCACCCGCTCCAGAACCTTGCCCAAAAAGGGGATATTTGCCACCGGTCTATAATTGTTCAAGTTATCTGGGTCTAAGGAAGGTTTCTTCAAAAGAGGTCTCACTACTGCCTCCTTGAGGCTACTAGGGACTACTCCCTCACTCAAGGAGGCATTTATCACTTCCTTGGCCCAGCCGGTGGTACCAGTCCTGCTAGCCTTGACCAGCCAAGATGGACAAGGATCTAGAGCAGACGTGGTCGCCCACACCATTCCAAGCACCTTGTCCACTTCCTCAAGCTGCACCAACTGAAACTCATCCAATAATGAAAGACAAGACCGTGTTCTGGACACTTCAATGGATTCATCTGTCGTAACATCAGAGTCTAGGTCCCTACGGATGCATGCAATTTTATTTTGGAAGTGCCCTGCAATGTCATTACATTGTAGCCAAAATTGGGTAACAGTGTGTGTCCACCCCACCACCTCAAAACCCCCAAAGGGAGGAGCTCTTTTCTAACACAGTTGTCAGTCATAGACTCGGATAACACACACACACACATCAGGAATAAAGTGCAACGTTTCATTTCTGGGCCCCACCTGTTTATTGCTTTGCCCTTTATACTCTGAAGCAAGGAAGAAATTCATTTCATACCTGATAACGTATATATCTGATGCTAATGGCGAAGCCAGAATCATGTTCTGATCAAGACAAATTTGAGACAGACAGTATAGCTGCGGAAAAAGTTAACTGAGAATAATCTGGTTAAGTGCAAGCATGTCTACTGCTAGTGAGCACAGGACAGCTGTGCCTGCTTATGCACATGGCTCTTTGCATCATGGTCTGGGTATTTACAGATGTCTTTCTTTCAGGGATGTAATCAGCTTAGACCTGTTACTTTTTTGGGAGCAGGGTCCCTATCTCTCTAGCATCCTAAGAGCCAATCAACATGAAAGGGGAATGTATTAGCTACTGAACAGAGTCTTCTAACATGCTACCTTGTCCTTTCCCACTGATTTGAGCCAATCAGAGTGAAGGAGGTGAATCGGCCACTGAGAAGACTGTTCAGTAGCCAACACTTCCCCCTTTCATGCTGATTGGCTCCTAGGGATATCTGTTGTTGTGGGAGAAGGCATGAACAAGGATCTCATTTTCAACCCAGCAGCAAAAAAGGGAGGGTGTGGGTGTGACTACCATTAAGGGACCCTGTGCTTCTGAATTTGCCACTACACTACTGCTTTCTTTTAACTATATATGGACTCCCTCCCATTAGAAATCAGGGAGGCACTGTCCCAGCTAAGTTTCAGACACCAGTTTAGAACAGCTTTATTTGCACCATGAGTGTGATTCTAGTGTTCTACTCTGATGGTGTTTACTATATAATAAAAAGGTAAGACATTATGCTGTCATGACATCACATAGTATGATGTTGGGGGGTCGTAGCCACAAGGCACAAAGACAGCTGACTGTGTGGAGAGTGTATGGAGTGGTGGTGCAACAACTGAGGCAAGTGGGTTGGCTTTGTGACTGTGGGTGCCAGGGGAGTGGCAAACAAGTGAGTGGGCTACACAGAGGCAGCGGCTGCAGTCTAGGCAGGAGGCCAGCGGCAGTGCATCAACCAAGCCAAGTGGGTTGGTGTGAGGAGTGTGGGTGCCTGGGAGGGGTTGCAGGGGGTAGGAAATTAGTGAACTGGCTACGCAGCAGGAGCTGCAGCCTGGGTGAGTGGGAGGCTGGCAGTGGTGCAACAGGCAAGGCAAATGGGTTGGGATGGGGAGTGTGGGCACCTGGGGGGGGTGGCAGCAAGTGAGCAAACAAGCACTATGAATTGCAGCATGACTGAGCAGGAGGAGGAGACCAAGAAGACATCCACAAGAATGTGCAGGTAGCAGTTGCCGATGATGGCCTGGCCAACGCGCTTCATGAGAGGTCTCACAGTAGCAATGAGGCATCCCAGGAGCTGGCTCCGTAGCTTGCTCAGGCCACTGCTGCCCACTTGCTCACCTCCCCCTGGTTGTGTTTGCTCACTTGAACTCCAGGACATGTGGTCTAAAGGTCTACGAGGAAAGGGAGTCAGCTTAGCAAGGTCCAAAGGGGGGGAAGGGAAGGGGCTCAGTAGTTGCAGGAGGTGAAAGGGGAAGGTCTAATGGGTTACTATGGAGGGAGGGAATAGAGCTTGGTGAGGGGCGGGCAGAGTTTGGTGGGGCTGGCAAGCAAAACGAGCAGGACCAGCAGTCCCTAGTTAATTTGTTTTCAGTTTTCTTTATTGCATGCTTTTATTTTTTGAGACATGTAGTTAAAAAAAGCAGGGCAACATTATTTTAAAATAAGGAAATTATCCCACTAGGAAATACCTGATGATCAGATAGTAAGAAAAGATACAAGTAATCCGGCTGCCCAATATCTATTATGCATTATACCATATAGACATTCACATATTACATTCAATGAGTGTACAGTCTACGTGCAGAGTAACTGAGCTGTGCAAATCGACAAGTGCATATTCTTTCACATAGACACTTGTACGTATGTAGAGACAGTGTGTACACATGTTCACTGTAGCCTGTGAACAAACTGCCATACTAAATTAACAGCCCTGTGATGCTACCACAGTGTCATGTTTTGTGAGAATGTACCAGTTTAGCAGTGGGCTCACCAAATCCTTATTTGGAAACTTTAACAATGGACACTCACAATCTATAGTAATTTGTGTGTGTTTTCAAGTGCACATTTGGCATGAAAAAGCCAAGTTTAAGCAAAATTAAAATAATCTACTGCAATGGGAGTAGTAAGCATTTACATAACTCTCTCCTACTGAAATGCATGGGATTTACAATTCACCTGTTGCCTTATCCATATAGACTATGCACATGTATCACCACTGCGTCCTGGAGAAGGACCATAGCTCAGTAGCATCGCCCATTTAAAAAAAAAAAAAAGAGAGAAAGAGATCAGGTAACAGGTGAGGGGACAGACTTCTGTCAGAGTCACGGGCTAGCTACTGTTGTCAGAGTAGACAATAGCATGCAGACCAATACAAGGCTGCTTCCTATATCTATGGCAAATAGGCACTAACCATCTTTGAGATATGCTATGTTAATTTGACTTAATGGTGTCACAAAATAATATACATAGATGGGGCCTTGCAGTAATTAAAACATTCAAGCTTTAGATTTACACACTGTTTTTCAGGCACAGCACTTCAGAGTAAAATAAAGAACAAGTACTGGTTATTATTTGCTACTGTTGCATGTTCAGGCTCATAATTACCAAGTCTTTTAATAAAGAGGGCTGTGGGCCCCGGGGTGGGGAAGGGAATAGCAGCAGAATTCATAACTTTATTACAAATAGGCCTTGAAAAATATTTATTAGGCAGGGGAAAAGCTTATCTGAGAAATCAAGCCACTTCCACAACCTAAATGCCTGTCATGACTTTAGATGCAGAGCCAGCTCTTTGCTGTAAATCTAGATGCCCATAGTAGAGATAGGAAAAAAGAAAGTTACAGCTGGAGGTGTTCATAAGTTTTTACCACAGCTGATCAGCCTGTGGAATGGGCCAACAACAGTTCCTTTAAAAGTTAAAACAAGTTTCTGTATTCAGCAGTAAAAAGCCCATCTGCCAGATTTCCATATTTCACAGCCTTCCCCTACACCTGATTTCCCTCTTTCCCACTCTGGCAGGACCTGTCAGCCCTTCTTTTAAGCCTAATTTCCAGACGTAGCTGCCAAGCTCCAGAAGAGGTCTCACAGTAGCAATGAGGCATCCCAGGAGCTGGCTCCGTAGCTTGTTCAGGCCACTGCTGCCCACTTGCTCACCTCCCCCTGGTTGTGTTCACTCACTTGAACTCCAGGACATGTGGTCTAAAAGTCTACGAGGAAAGGGAGTCAGCTTAGCAAGGTCCAAAGGGGGGGAAGGGAGGGGGCTAGAAACAAAAGATAGACCAACTTGAGTAGGGTCACAGATGCAAAGATACCAAGGTCAAGTCAAAGAATCAGTCAATGGCCAGAAACTTCAGGTAACAGCCTGAATATCAATATTAATATCAACTCAGAACAGCAGGATATGTTTATATTTTCTGTTGTGTTTAAAAACTAAACTCCAAGCTGTGATTTTTTTTAAAAAAAACTTTCTTTGTAGAAACTCTGTAGCTTAGCAACTGTGGTTTAAAATATTGGTAGGCTTGGTTTTTATTTTTTATTAAACAAAATTTATATACTACAATTGTAGTGTTTTTTATTTATATGTTTCTGTTCAGTCACAGGGAATCACAAAGAGAAGCCATGTGAGCAAGTTCACCTTACGTTTCAAGGTCCCTGTGTACTAGTAAAATTGCTCCATCTTTTCAGTCATTTGGTGTTCTTGTCTTCTCTTTCAAGGCTTGGCAACTAATGGAACTATTAAAGCTCATTGTGGTTCATATGGGGTAACATATTATATAAACACTTGTATTAATACTTGTGAAGTTTCCATCTCAGGAACTGAAATTTATTTATAAGAGAACATAAGAGCAGCTCTGCTGGATCAGACCAGAGGCCTGTCAAGTCTATCCTGTTTCCCACAGAGGTCGACCAGATACCTATGGGAAGTCCCAGAAGAGGACATGAATGCAGAGGTCCTTTCCTGCTGCTATTTCCCAGCAACTGGAAATACCATTATCATATCTAGTGGCCATTGATAGCCTTATTCACAAGCTTGCCTAATCTCCTTTTAAAGCTATACGTGTTGGTGGCCATCACCACATCTTGTCTTAGTGAACCCTGTAGTTTAACTATGCACTGAGTGAATAAATTCTTCCTTTTGTCTGTTTTGAATCTATTTCCATATAGCTTTTTTGGATGGCCCTGGGTTCTAGCATTATGAGAAAAACCCTTTTGCCACCACACCAAAGAAGACTCGTGACACATATATGGAGAAATGTTATATTTATTAAAATATAACACATAATCCATCAAATTCAAATCAGCCAATTAAAGAATATCAAATACTTCGGGCAGGTGAGGCTCAACCTATCTATGAGGCTATAGACCCTCCAAACCAGGAGGCAAGTCAGTCACATCGTACTGCAACTCCCCAGTCAAGGATGTGGGAAAACTTATCCCTCCTTGCAATTGGAGTCAGGTATGTGGTTCCAACCTCCGCATCCTGGCCCCGCCGTACAGGCGTTCACCATGATGCGCAAGCTGGTCCCACGTGGACACACCCCAGATCCACACCAGACATTATGCCTTGATGTTTCACCAGGGTGTGCCCTTTACCAAAATGCCTCATCCACCTCAATTTTAACCCCTATTACCTCACCTGCCTGAATTTGACGCCACAAGAGGGGATCAGCTGAAGCTTGGTCCCCTCAACCCAAAGAAAACAGAGCCCCCAAACCCAACCTATAATCCTCCAATAATAAATCACACCCACTCTCTGAGAGATGAACACCATCATCCCAAAACAAATGTGGAGAATGAAAGCGAATCCTGTCATGCGGGATATAAGCCCCACCTAATGACAAAACCAAATTCTTAACCTTCCTATTCACCCACTTTCTGGATCTATCAATTCTGTTAGGGTGCTGTGCACCCCTCCAAACTCGTCTCACCAGCATATCGGACCACACTAGGACAAGGTCTGGATATGACCGGATAAGTCCATTGAAATCCCGCGTAATCTTGAGCAGCAGATGCATACCTGGCCGCTGCACCAAGTCATTTTCACCCAAATGTACCACCAGCACATGGGTCCAATTAGTGGATGACATAATACGACACACCAAAGGCATTAACGCATCCCAAAGCATGCCCCTCCAAGCCTCCCAGCCAACCGTTGCTCTAGCAGACAGCTGCAGCTGTGTCCCAGCAAGAGAAGAGAAGGCCCTCCGATGGGCCCAAAATAAAATCGAGTGGCCATACAGGACAACCCTCGCAGGTACTGGAAGGCTCAGCACACCTAAGGAAAGAAAGAACAACACATTAGAATCAATACCTGATATAAGACTTAAAAGCGGAAGAACCCCACCTTCCTATCACCTGAATATCCTCAACTCTCATGCCCACGAGGGCTGCAGCCGTCGCTGCCCTAATTCGAAAGGAATGCAGCCCATAGACTCCCACATTGCGACTACTGGCCAAAAAGGCCCACCGAACAACGGCCCAAAATTGAAATTGAGTCAGGGCAGAACCATCCACATGTATAAAGAGATAACGCTGGCCCGCTGGCCTGGTAGACAAAAATAAACGCACTGCAGCAACTGGGCATAATTCAGGAACCTGGCAAACATTCAATATAATAATAGTGCCACGGCCCTTTTGATCAGTCTTAGAGACTCGAAGGGAAAGCCTAACTATATCACACCTAATGTGCAATCGCCAAAGCAGAAGGCTCGGTAGGACACATCACACTTCGAGGAAGCCAATACTTCACTAGGGCGAAAGGCACCATAGAACATTGTCAGTGTTACTGCGGCGAACAGGTGCGACTCATACGGTGATGAGCACATAGACCTAAATAAAGGCAGGATCTGAAGGAGAACATCTGGCGTGATTGGCCTCCTTCGGTCAGCGGGCCTGTGGGCGGAACGCGACCAACCCTGAAGGACCTTTCTGACCCTAAAATCTACAGAATGATCCTGCAATCCTCTTGCCTTAGAAATGAAGGCCAGTGCAGAGAGGTGTCCGGCGATGGTAGAAACAGAATTATTTTGCCCTTTTAAATATAACATAAACTGCAGCAAATGTGATACAGGAATAGGCCATGCAGAAGGCAAAGCACTACTGGCACGAAAAGCCTGGAATGTTCCAAGAGCATGCTGATACGCTCTCTGAGTGTTGGGAGCAAGGGCAGAGGCTATGGCGGCCCCAACTTCTAATTCCCAAAGCTCCACAGGAAGAAGGGGACCGGGACCGAATCCTGAGCTGTTCCTGGTGCCAGTTCCCAGAAACGTGCCATCTGTAAGCGGGAGAGAGCATCAGCAACACAATTCTGTAATCCCGGAACATGGCGAGCAATAATATATTAGAACGCAAGCATTGCAATACAAAGGCCCACACCAGGCGCATCACCTGAGGAGATTTTGAAGTCTGGGTATTGACCACACACACTGTGGACAAATTATCACACCAGAAACGCACAGTGCGATTTTGGAATGCCAAAGGCCAAATATAGACTGCCACCAGAATTGGGAAGAATTCCAAAAAGGTCATATTTGCAGTGAGCCCAGAAGCTAGCCACTCCGAAGGCCATCTCTCAGCGCACCATTGAGATCTAAAAATTACACCGAAACCAATGCCACCTGCAGCATCGGAATGTACCTGTAGCTCAGCTTCCAGCAATAAGTCCTCACGCCAGAAGGAGAGGCCATTATAATTATCCAAGAAAGTAAGCCACATTTTGAAATCCTCTCTCATTCCCAACATGACCCTAATAAGATGAAAACGAGAACGCACTCCCTTCATAGCGTCGCAGAGATGACGAAGGAATGCTCTACCTGGCGAAATGACTTTCGAAGCAAAAACTAAATGACCCAGGAGCTCTTGCAACTGAGCAAGTGTGACCTTTTTCAAAGTCAAATCTGAGCGCAATCTCTGCCTCAATGTGAGCAACTTATCCTGAGGCAGACTGGAAGACTGGGACTGCGTATCCAAATGAATCCCCAAAAATGAAAGGGAAGTAGAAGGACCCTCAGACTTTTCGGGAGCTAAAGGGACACCCAATTCCCTAGTTAACTCCTCAAAAGTCCGCATCAAATGCAGACAATGAGAAGTGCCTGCAGGGCCAACAAACAAAAAATCGTCCAAATAATGAGCAGACAAGGAAGAACCAGCCCTTGTCCGTAAGGCCCACTCGAGGAATGTGCTAAAGGTCTCAAATGCAGCACAGGACACTGAGCATCCCATAGGCATTGCCCTATCTACATAATACTGGCCTTGAAATCGAAAACCTAATAAATCCACATCGCCAGGGTGCACTGGGAGCAATCGAAATGCAGACTTTATGTCACACTTCATCATCAAAGCACCCTTTCCAGCCTTCCTGACTACCTTAACAGCCTCATCAAAGGAAGTATATCGCACTGACGTATATAATGATGAAATACCATCATTAACAGAGGCACCTTTTGGGAAAGACAAATTATGAATAAGACGATATTCACCTGGCTGCTTTTTGGGAACTATCCCAATAGGAGAAATCCTCAAATTCGACAAGGGAGGATGAGTAACAGGGCCAGAAATCCTATCAGCGGCTATTTCTTTATTCAATTTTTTGATAACCACAGAAGCCATAGCCAAAACAGAAGGCTAGTTGGCAGGGGAAGTGGGAACCCTCAGGCCTTCAAAAGGAATATGAAAACCCTCTGAAAAACCATACCAAAGGCATCTAGCCACATATTTATTGGGATAGCTATTCAACAATCTTGCTAGGGGAAGCAACCTAATAGGGCTACTGGCCTTGCAACGTACTGCCGCTGTTGCCGGATCCATGTTTAGGTTGTTGGTGTTCCCCTGATCCCCGGCGAGCCGGATGGGCTCTCTGGCAGGTGGAACTGGGGTGAGTGCCACCACAGAGTCCACATGCGTGCCTAAACCTACACAGGCGCCTGTAACAGCGTCCAGTACTATTGAAGGTCCAACAGACCTGAGGGGGTTGAACCCACGGCCAGCCCTGGCTGGAACTGGAGGCTGAAGTCTGCGCACGCACCAAAAGATGCCCGCTATCGGCTCTGTCTCCCAATGAGGGTCTGGCTGAAGTCATAGAACGCAGCCAAAGACCAGGATGTTCAACATCCCAACAAAGCGTGGGGTCCAACGCCGCCCTTTGCCTAAAATTTTCATCGTACCGCAACCAAGCAGTACCAGAGAATTCCCTAAAGGCCCTATGAATGATGTCCTGATATTTATTATTATTATTATTATTATTATTATTATTATTATTTATACCCCACCATTTTTCCAAAACTGGAACTCACGGTGGCTTCCAGATAAAAATACATATAATTAAAAACATACAAAGTCTACATTAAAATAAGATTAAACTATTTCCAATATTAAAACCATACACACATATAGCTAAAAGAGTTCAAACTAGTTTAAAAATAATATAATAGATATTAGCAATGCAGCACCCTTCATGTCCTATCCTTAAAAGCCTTCAATTCCAAAGGCTTGTTGGAATAAGAAGGTCTTTGCTTGTCAGTGGAAGGACTGCAAGGAGGGGGTCATTCTTACCTCCCTAGGAAGGGAATTCCAAAGCCTAGGGGCAGCCACTGAGAAGGCCCTCTCACGCATCCCCACTAGTCGTACTTGAGAAGATGTGGGTATTGAGAGAAGGGCCTCTCCTGAGAATCTCAGGGCCCGGGCAGGCTCATACAGGGAGATACGGTCTGATAAATAGCCTGTACCTAAGCCGTATGGGGCTTTATAGGTCATCACCAGCACTTTGAATTGTGTCCGGAAACAGAGTGGCAACCAGTGGAGCTTTTTTAACAGGGGGGTAGTATGGTCCCTGTAACCAGCCCCAGTTAACATTCTGGCTGCAGCATGGCCCTGGATGGATAACCCTGAGTCATCACACCCATATACACAGTAAATGCATTAAGCCAATTAGGCCATATGTGATCAACTTTCTTTCTTATCGCTACCTCAAGTTCATTCGGATCCGAACCCTCTTTGGGCTTTATTTCAGATTCCCGAAAAAGGAGTGTGAATATATCAATATATTCACCACGCCAAATCTTTTCCTTAGTGGAAGATAGTAAATGATCACCCAATGGCAGGGAAGTATCACCCTGTGGATAGATGCCAGAAGGAAGAGGCAGCGGAAGAGCAGATGTACTGGCTGAAGCCATGGACGGCTGCCAGGGTGTTACTGCCGCAGTGGGCCAAGGAAGCGCAGGCTGCTGTGGAACTAAGACACCTCCCACATAAACTAAGGGTTGATGTGCTCCACCTAGCGCCTGAGGAGCTGCAGAATACTGCTGTGTCTGCTGAACCTGCGTACCAGAAGAATGTGATGGTACACACCACTCACCCGCATAAGCAGCTGGAGACGCCACCATTGCAGGTGTGGCTACCCCGGAAGGAGCAGTAGGAAGAGCTTGAATGCCAGGGTGTACTGGATGCAGTTGTTCCTGGGGAAGACCAGCGCCAGCGGAGACTTGAAATTGGGAAGAAGTGGATGCCAAAGGTGCTGCAGACATGCAGACTGGTACTGCTGGAATGGTGGAATCATCTCTGGGCTCTGCCGCTTCAAGGATACCAATTCTAGCGACCAAATCAGAAAGAACGCCTGATTTAGTTGCCTTAGCAGCCAAGCAGGCCGACTTCTTACTTGAAGGGGCGGTGCTAGGCCCTGCCCCTGGCTCTGAAGGACGCCTGCGCTCTCCCTCAAGGGCCTCCACCCTTGCAACCATAGCATGAATCGTCCCCATATCATCTTCGTCATCCGAGGACAGGCACTCTTGCCGCAAGGGGGGGTGCTCAAACCCCTCTCTTTTGTTGAACCTTCTTTGGCGGCATGTTGAATTCCAGCTAAACTTAACAATATTAACAAGAAGAAGAAGAAGAAGAAGAAGAAGAAGAAGAAGAAGAAGAAGAAGAAGAAGAAGAAGAAGAATTGGCAATATGCAATGCAGACCAAATGCCCTTGTGAAAGAAACCCAGAAACTGAGTCGACAACAACCTTAGAATGTGAAGAAATAAATCACAGGCACTACCCAATTGGCCAAATCAATTAAGGCACAAGGAAATTATAATAGGGTGGGTTAAATTTGGAAGGGAGAATCAATTCAAAATATCTATAATCAGTTATATATATATCACTAATTAAAATTTATTTATTTATATACTAAAACAATATCACTTAATTATCCTTAATTAACTATATGGCTTAACTAATTAAATTAATTAAAAGAGAAGGGAAATATGGATTATACTGAAACCTAAATTAAATTTTATTTATTTATTTATTTTGCAATGCAAAAATCTTATAAACCAATTAACTTTTATATCAAATGAGGTAGATGGGGCTAACTTATTAATTAATTGAAAAAACAACAGGGAGCAATTTGATCCCGGCCTCACCCAAACTCGCCAACTAACCGGCTAAGCCTGGAACGCAGGATAATACAGAGAGGCAGGAAATTTAAATGAAATTACTGAAGGCAGGCCTAACGCTAAGGCCCTTAGCAATAAACAAGCACAGAAAAGCCTCCTGCGGCCGCCTCACAGCTGATCCGCGGGAAAAAGGAGGGAAATTAAAATGCTTTGGAGGCAATCAAGGCGTCCGGCAGGGCCCTAGAGGCCACAAAGATGACGCGCACTGGGGCCGCAGATCAAACAATGCCGTAAGGACAGGCCACGCGCCGCGACTGTGGCAGCAGCAGACACACCGGAAAAGCCGCCCTGCACGCGCTGCCTGATCAAGCGAGCTGAGAGGATGGCCCCTCCCCACGCTTCACAGCTGACCCGTGGTAGGAACCTGAACGGGAAAAAGAACAGCCACTGATCAGAATGCAAAGCAAGCCCACAATAAGAGGGAGTATGCTGCTATAATATTATAATGCCGGAAGGCAGGGAAGCACCACCCGGCCCCTGCTCCCCAGCTAATGCATGGGGACAAAAGAAAAGAAAAAAAGGGGGGGAAGGGGGGAGGCATAAGAGTAACCCCCTCCCCACCTGCTCCGCCCCACCTAAAAAATTACAGAGGATTAAGGATGGAGAAACAAGAAAACCAGTAATGTAATACAGTCACCAACGACGACTCAGGAGCAAGGGTAACACGATGAGTAGAAAGATCTGGGTCACAGAGCCTTTTCACAGCATGCCGCAAGGCAAAAAAGGCGCGTTTTTAGGGAGGAGCAGGCTATATATAGCTGCTCAATCCCTTTCCCAATTGGTCAAGATGCCCCACCTGACCAATTACAAAATTTTCTCGAACCTTCCCAAGTCTTCCCAGGAATAGGGTGGCAGCAAACCCACCCCTGCAAAAATGCAGGAACGTTATTCTCTAAAATTATCGCCTCTATAATAAAACCTCTATTTTGTTTTTGTTTGTTTGAGAAATGGGGCAGAATGTCACTAATAGAGAATGAAGTTTAGATTTGAATTAGGGACTAAATAAAATGTAAAATTGTGAGCATAATGAAATAAATTAACACTGTCATATTGGATCAAAACAGAACTTAATAAAATGGGAGGGCCACTAAATTGAAATGAAGCACTGTGATTAAAGCTGGTTGAATTATTCATTGAAAAATAATATTTATCAAAAATTTAGTTCTATTTAGTATTCAGCTATCCTTTGCTGGACTGATTTAGATGAATTTGTTCATAATTGTGAGACATTTTAGGATAATAAATTTCAGCCTCCCAGTATAATTTCTAGTATTCATTTCACACTTTGTTACTCAGTGGCTGCTGTAGCTAGTCACCCGAAATTCTTTGCATTGACTGTGCTTCTTGCCAAAATGACATTTTTCAAACAGCACAACACATCTTATATATGAAAATGCTGGTTTCGTGTGACTGTTGGACTTGGATGAACTGCAGTTGTTCTTCCAGCAAAGTCATAGCTATGTGTAGCAGCAAGAATGGAACTGAATCAAAAGGCTGTTTGCAATTTGAATTAATGCCCTCACATGCTGCATTTAAAGGATTTAACCAACTCTAGTTGGAATATGCATACCTTATAAAAATATGGAAGTATAGCACTAGCAACAGGACTGTAGTGTTCTGATTCATTGTGCTCTGATGCATTTCTCAAGTTAGCATGGGTTCAGCCTGGACCATGACTTTTAAAATACATTCATTCTTTTATGCTGTATTTTTCACAGAATACTACTGAAGAACAGACAAAAATCCAGCACTCAAAACAACCCAACCATGATGACCTTTCCTATTATTGCAATAGCTAATTAGATCCTGATCCATAAGAATGTCTGAATTCTCTTAAATTCATTACAAATAAGCTTCAAGTAGAACAATTTGCATCCTCTTACAATTCAAGACCTTTTGCTTTATCCATCCGTCAGTCAATATACCTCAATCTAGTGTAATCTTCTGGAGGTGTGGCAATTATGATGAGGTGTTTGAGTCATCTCAAAATTTGTTTAAACATTTAGATTCATTTAATGTTTTTCAATATGCACACGCACAACACAGAGAGACACTAAAGGGGAGGGTTGTAATATCAACATTCTAAAATTATTGCTTTTTCTTGCTGGGAGAAACCAGGGCAGAATGCAAGGCACAGCAAAACTGTGGAAGAATAATGGAATGGAGCTTGAGGAATCTGTTAATCCCTACTGTTTTAAAATACTTGTATTATAAATATCTTCTATCTTACTGAGAAGTCCTGAAACAGACTAAAAAAGCTGGTTGGCTGATAACATAAAATCCACCTTTCATGTATCATAGGAATGAAAGCTAAAAACCCAGCTCCTCAAAATCCCAGGGTTGCTACCTCTTAGATATTGTTGTATCTACTGGGATAAATCTAGCTGCTATCGCATAATATATGGATCACTGTATTATGGTCCCACCCTGTACCTTGCCATATGCATTTCATACCTTGTGCAAAACAGATTCAGTAGAAAGAGGTTCTAAAACTCTTTACATCATGTGTAACTAACAGATGAAATGCATATGGCTCACAAAATTCGAAAGAAAACTGTACAAATTGTATTGTTATAGAAAAGGCCCTTGATTGCTTACATTGCAATAATTCCTTTTCATACCTTTAAAATTCACATAATTAATTAAAATAAATTTCAACAAATATACATATTCAGCATTGAAGTTAACTGTGACTGAGGAGCTCAGCTTCACTGTCATTTTAAGTGTGCTCTAGCACCTTGACTCTAGGAAACTCCATTTTGTCTGGGAAGGTGAATTAAGACAAGATTTACTGGGACAATATAATTTTGTAGCATCTTCAACAGGAGTGACTCTTGCTCATTATTCAAAGAAGTGTGAAAACTAGGGGATATGCAGTTGCCTTCTTCCCTGTCTAGTTACTCATGCAGTCAAGCTTTCCAAGATGTGCTTCCTAATTGGCCATTCTGGAGCTTTGGCCTTTGGCAAAGGAAAGCTCCCTGCTTGAGGCATTGCAATGATAGGTAAACACATTAGTGCCCATTAGCATCCTTCAACCTTAAGAACTTCCACCCAAAAAATATATGAAACTCCTCTTGCAGTCCTCAAAGTTTTGCACTCCACAAATACCAGTTAAACTTGATCTCGCTGTGGTTTAGGAAAATCTCTCCCTCATGTAACCAAACCTTTAAGAAAGGATCCAAAATTTAAAATGTTCCCCCTGTTCCCCTGTCAGAGATTTGCAAAAGACAATCCTGGTAGCCTGGCACCACAGTTTCTGCTGAAGGAAAGGCCTTTCCTCCTACACTTATCTGTGTTTTCCTTCTGTAGTTCTGCTTCCTTTCTCTCTGAAACTCTCAAGTTGCCATCCTATGCTGTCTCCCAACAAAGTGTTACTTACCTTTTAATCCCTCATTCTTATTCTGTAATAAACCATTTATTTGGCTTCTTCTTATACTATTAATTCTCCATACTAGAAAAGTCCACTTGTCCCTGTGGTGCACCATGACCCAACACCTGTCCAGACCCAACAAATGTTTCTCCTGTACGTGTGTCGTTCATTACACGTATAGAGAACTTGCAAGATCACTAGGCCTCTCATTTCATAGTCCCACATCAGAGAAAGGTTAGAAGCAGCAAGAGAAAGTTCACTGCTTATTATCTTCTTCATAGCCACTACAAAGTGTGGGACTGAGCCTGCTCCTTCATTAAGGTGTGCATGTGTGTGCCAGAAGCCTTAGCAGAGTGGAGGGTTCAGGTCAGGGGTGATAGCAAATAGCAGCTGACTGGTATAGCCACAATGTATGCTCACTGGGGAATGGAAAACAATGACATCATCATGACAACCCAGGTTCACAGCCTCTGAGGCTGGTTTAGGATTGCAACCTGTCACATGACTGAATCTACATCATTGAAATGTTCAGACAGAAACTTTGTTGAAAGTGGTGGGATTTGTGGCCCACTCTTTGGGCAAGGACATGTTACATAATGTACTTGGGTCATACCATTTTATGGGAGTGCCTTTTGGGTGAGACCATGTGAAATAGATCAGACAAAGAAACCCTGGCTATCACTTTCATGATAACAATTACTCTGAGAACAGGATACATGGGGTTGAGTGAATGAAAAGTATTGACCGAATTGGCCTGAATCACAAGACGAGTAACTCATGGATCCTCCAAGAGGAAACACTGAGTTACTACTGAACATCTTTGCTTTTATGGCTCTGTATTTGGTTCATAATGAAAGAACATTGCCTAGGTATTTATGCTGATGGGAAAGTCCTAATCTCAAATGGGATACATTTAAAAATAAATAAATGCAAGCCATTTTTCATAGCTATTAGACAAAATCTAGTGTTGGGTTTGGCAATACATACATTAATTCCCTATTAGAAACATGATTTCTGTTTAGAAAGTATCATATAAATCAAGATGTGTGGCAAAAATAGGCTTTCAAAACATTTTGAACTTTCCCAGCATGCTTTTAAAAGGAGGAGATAATCCCTTTTTCAGCAATTGTATTTTATTATGTTGGGGGTTGATGGCTGTAAAACATTGTACCTCCTTTTAAACTTTTCCATATAACTTGATTAGACAGCAGTAATCTCTAATGCTTTCATGTGCAAATTTAGGAATGACCCGGAACAAACGAGTTTCCTTCATCACCATAGCAACCAGAACTATGGAAGAATGCCACTCACCAGGCAATGCAAGTCAAATTTTATCCCTTTGATGTTAATTAACAAATTGCTTTCAGAAAAAAGTCAGTGTATTTTTCCTCTTTAAATGTTTGTGATAAATTTTAAATACCCTTGAAAATGTGGAGGCAGATACTGTATAGCAGTTTAAGACAGGTAAAGTGTGGGCTGCTACATTTAGAAGAGGTTTCTCACACAGTGTTGTTAATACAACTATAAACTAAGCCTGGGAGAGCATTAGCAGGCTGCCCACATTGCAAAGCCTGGAGCATGTGGCTGGTGCCTTATCCTGATCAGAAGAAGTCATATTATTCAACACTGTGGGGTGGGGCCTCACAACAGGATAGGATTCCTTTCTAAGCTTTATGGCTCAAAACCATGAAAGAATATTTTTTGCAAAGATTAAAAAACACATTTGTTCAGCATTGAAAAACAAACATTCAGAGAAGACAAATGGGGGGGGGGAGAGATCAAGCATTTTTTTTCTACTTAGGTTTTCACCTCAGTCCTTGATATATCGATGCATTGAATTAGATTTGACAGGCGACATACATAGTTGCCTGCTGTTAGTCTAGCCTAATAGTGACAGATCTCATCAAATGCCCAATACATATTTTGAGAAAGATAAAATTCCTATTAGAAATAAACCTGTAAACTGATGGCTAGGAAAGGGTGAGCATGATTAGATGAGCTATGAATAAGGACTTTCTTTGAGAACAAATGAAAACATAAGTCAAATTCCATTGGTACAAAATAAAAGTAAGCACACATGAGCTCCACTTCATCTCTAAGAATAACTACATTTCAGCAGTGTTTTCTCATAACAAATATTCTCTCTCTTTTTAAGAATGCATAAGCAAGTCCTGTCTCTCAGATATAGGTAAACATTTAGAGACAAGACACACACAATTGCCATGTCTGGATTATAATATCGCACCTTAATATGCCAAGATAAGAATGAGCTTTTTGCTTACACACACAGCCCCTTCTCTCCTCCCACCACAGAAACCATTAAACCAGGAAGTCTCTAATTAACCTGTCCAAACTGGAAAACTATATTTACCAGTTTCAGAACAAGCAAGTCTTAGGCTGTAAACACACTAGTTGCCAGATCAAAGCCTTTCCATTAGCCACACTTGGAGGAGCAATGGGATGATCTGACGACCACTTGTGAAATCTCTTTGAAGCTGATTTTTTTTTAAACTCACTCAAGCTGCTCCCACCAGGTTTTACAATAAAAAGAGACAGGGATTGACTAGCATCATGTGCTCCTGTTTTCAGAGGAGACACACTGGAACCAGCAGAACAGTTAGTGTGTTTCTACCCTTAAACCAACTTCAGCCTTTGGTTTATGATCCTGGCTTAGCCTGAACAGAGTAATCTAAGTTTCCTGGTTCAGGAGAAATTGTGAGCTGCAAAGGCAGTGGGAAAGGGCCCTAGTGCATGGGCAAAAGGTTCATGCTGAGATTTGAGCATCTGAGCCAATACATTTTGTACTGAACTTAGAAATTTAGATGGAAAGAAAGAGAAAGCACTGAAAGCAGATCTCTCAAAATATCCTTAAATCAAAGCCAATAACTGAATACAGAAACAATTGTTTCCAACAGGTCTATAACAAGGAACCTATCCTTTTATCCTTCCTGTTTATGATCAAAGTATATTCCCAGCATGTAGAAACATTTTAAAATGCCATTGTTGTGATGGGAACATACTAGAATAGTTCCTGCTCCCCTTTTTCCACATTTCCCCTCTCCAGGATTGGTTTTACAACCTGAAACTATTGTATAGTCTGACTAAATTCGGTATCAGCATCAGTCCTGCAAAAAGATGTCATACTTCTCTACGAGAAGAGATTCTATGGTGACAAGTACCTTTCCCAACAAAAATACAGATCAAATGAGTTTAAGTACCTAGGTATCACACGTCTATGGTAACAATCTGGGTAAAGCCTTCTAATTTTCCATGGAACACACACAGTTTCTTTGGAAACAGCAGAAGCAAATGGTGCATGAGAGCCTGTGTAATGTAGACATTTGTTTATGTGTAGGTGGATACCTTACACCTAGGTTTTTCCAAAGCAAGCAGCAGATGGTGAGTATGAAAATATGTCTATATACTCCTGTAACTGCAGAAGATACAAGAGTGTCATTGTGTAGACAAAGAAATCACACTGCTGCTACCTTGCTTTTTGCAGTATGACCATTGCAGTTGTGTGTGAATTCTTGTGACTATCAAATTTCAGTACATTTATTTTTATGGCATGAGAAATCACCTAATGCTACCTCAGTTGGGGGAATGTTCTCCTACATGTGTACTGCTGTATATTTCCATCTAAAATTTTCATTTCTCCTGGGAAGTAGATAAACTTTCAGTGCATGTATAATAAAAAAGGAAGGGGGAAATCTAACTGCAAATTCTTAAAATATGCTTTATTGCCTTTTGAGATCATTATTCCTTTAGCTGTTCCCCACTCACTGTCATAGAATCAACAAATTAAATGTATTCTAAAGGGTCAGAATTTTCTGAGGAGACTTGATTTCTTTGCAATCTTTCCCTGTTTTTTTTTAATCAACAGAATAACATTTGAATAAATTATTTTCATGCTAAAAAGAAAATCCTTGGGTTCCTTCTAGCACACATCCCATTCATTTTTACAAATATACTTTACTGTAGAAATGCAACTGCTGCATCTTCGCTGCAAAGTTCCCACTAAGGTTGCATGAATTAGGAGATTCTACTTGTCCTTAAGTGATAGCTATTAATTTTCCTTGACCTAGCACTTTCAGATGCACATTCTTCTCATTTAAGATTATGAAATTGTTTAGTTGGGAGGATAGTAATAATGAATACAGCAGCCTGATATGAATGAGGGCACAAGCACCCCAAATCCTTTTCCAGCACAGTTGTGAGGAGGACATAAAAACATCTGCTTTCTGGTTTAAACCATACATTGTCATTGCATTGGAACTTGGAACTGTGATTAGTTTTAAACTACAGATTATTGAAAGAAGCCAAGATGAGAAAAAACAGTTTGAGCTTGGCTTGTTTTAATAAACCATCGTTTAAACCAGATGTCACCAACCTTTTGGGGTCCATGGGCACATTTGGAATTTTGAGAGAGTAGTGTGGGTACCACCTCCTCTGATTGCTTCTCTCCCCCTGTCATCCCTCCCCAGACAGAAAGGGAGGAGAGAGTGCGCGCGCACGCACACACACACACACACACACACACACACACACACACACACACACACACACACACACAGGGTTTACTTCCCTAAGAAGTCCGCTAAAAGTTGAATCCAGTAGAATTAAAATAAATCCTCCTGAATTTACATGATTTTACATGGGTCCTCACAAACCAGCTTTAAATTAAAGCTTACAATGGTTGACTGCACAGTGAAAAGCACATATCCAGTATTGCTAGCACCAAAAAAAAAAATCAAAGCAAGGTGCTGATCCTTGTGGATCTTCATTATTTTTATATAGGATGCCAACAAAATGGACTGCCTTCAAGTCGATCCCAATTTATAAACCACCAACAAATTAAGAGCACATCTGTGTATGCAAATATGACTATGATTTTATGGTGGTTTTGAGGGGATCTTTTTTAAAATTATGAATATTCATTAGAATGCATGCCTTCAATCCATGTTTTTGTAATATTGGATTTGTGATTCCCTCCCCCCCCCCATTCAGGTAATGGACGCAGAAGTGAATTGTGACTTGATGGTGATCAGGGAGGAGGAATCTGTGAAAAAATTATGCAAATTCAAAAGCATCTGTTTTACTGCAACCATTGTGTGCACACATGTGCACATTCTTTTACACACACACACACACACACACACACACGGCACACAGATTTTACTGAGGAGGGAGCTGTCTTGGATCCTAGAACTCAACACGCTAGTTCCCAGTGGATTAAATGGAGAGCTGGAGTTTCTTCCTTTCTTATGAGCCTTACACTTTAGAGACGTTCCCTTGGACACAGCTGTAGCCTATTTCCCTGGCTAACAGCCTACAGGCAGCTGGATGTAGGTATTTAATCCTATGCTTATGGTCAGAAATGCTACATGGACAATTCCTTATTACAAAGAATCTCCATTAAGAATATTTGAAACAATCAGCTATAAGATAATTTTGAAGTTACATCTTATTTCTGGTATGTGAGTATAATGGTTGTTGTGTTTTTCCCATACCATGTGATAATGAACTGTATGATAAAAACCAATAAGATCAAATTACTGAATACATATTTGTATGTTTTAACTTTTAGCCTCTGACAAAGGCCAAACCTGAGCTAGCCAAAAGGCATTGGGCTCATTTTCTTTTAGTAAAACACTTTGGATTACCTTCACAAGCATTTTTTCTTGGCATCTTGGGGTTTCCTCCCCCCCTTTTTTTCTTTCCCACATTCTTTTTCTCCAGCACTCTATATTCTTTCTTTCCTTTCTCACACACTCATTTTTCTCTCTTTCCTGACTCCCTTGGTACCCCACTTTAACTCTCCTGGCTGCTCTGCTTTCTTCCCCTAATCTCCCAGATAGATTTGCTTTCCTTCCTATCCTCTTGATTAGTCTGCTTTCTGTTCAGGTGACAATCTGATTCTTGTTAAGCACATGGAGCTATATGAGAAAGTGAGAAAGAGCATCAGTCTTCCAACTTCCTCCTTCAGCTCTATGACCCTTTAAAGGGAGAAAAAGGTAACTCCCCTTTCCATCTCATGACTGAGGCACGGGGAGGGGGGGTCAGAGGCTTTTCATGTGATGGTGGGAAGTCTGCAAGAGTGCCATTGCACTCCTGGGTGCCATTTTGGTGACACCAAATTTAAATTAACCACAGTTTGGCCCAATCAGACATAGATTCATTTAGGTTAAACTAGGAAGCCAATGCTTCTGATCTATTCCTTATAGCTGCATTGATGGAGGGGAACAGAAACCAGACCCAAACTGACCCAATAAGGTTAAGTAGTGTTTGCAAGTGCTGTAGACAGTATTGTTGTTTTTCAGTGGCAGATCGTCTCAAACTTTGATTTGTCATGCATGTCACTGAATGTAGTGGATCTGGGATTTTCCCATAATGACAGCATGTCGCAACAGACAGAAAGCAAACTTGGAACTCCTCCATAGTTTCTGATCTGAATGAATATCTGATGCGGTGTGCTGTAGAACTGTACTGTCAGAACAAACCTCTTGGGATGTCTAGATATGACACGTATTCTCTGATACCTATTCGAATATTTTATTCATTTGTAGTTATGTTACATGATTAATTTGCTGTTCTGAGCTTTCACATTGAACAGAAATGTCCTGAAACAGAACTTCTTCTCCTCCACCCTTGTCTTTCCCTTCAATTTACAGTATCAAAATCAGAGAACTATATATAATGTGTACTTCAGCTCTGAGTTCACAAAAGTCTTGGGAAGAGAATTGTGTCTTGCTGGTTGATATATTTGACATTTTGATGCAGGCAACTTTTTGTGAAGGGATATCAGGAAGCATATATTCATTAATCACATGATTAGAAATGTCAGATTACTCTCATGTAGGGCACTCCCCAGAATCCAGTTTTGATTATGTGTTTTATTTTGAATAATCTGGGTCCATCTGTTGATTCCGGAAATGTACCTATGATGGCTTGACTGTTATTCAGTCAACAGAAATATCTTCATTAAAAATGTTGAAATACTATACTATTGATTTAAAATCAGATAAGTAAGACAGTCATGTAAAATTTTAATTAACTGAAATTTTTAGTTATTTTTAATGAGGCTTCTTTTTCCAGAAAAAGAATATACTAAAGGTAGTAATAGCTGTACTTTTAAAAGACTACAGAGAGCGAAGGTGAACTAGGACAATGCCAAGTCCAAACCAATTACGAGAGGAGGGACTAGCTGGAACATAAGGAAAGTGGCATTCAGGGCTGGGTGCCTTTGTTTTGTTTTTCCTTCTGATGTAAACATGCCAGGTTTTTTAACATTTACAAAGCTTTTGTCCTAGTTTGGAAAACCAACGGTCCACATTTGTAATAATATTTACGTAAATAATCTAATAAGCATCTCTCTACTATGCGTTTGGTTAGCAAGACACTCAGGCACTCACTAAAAACCCCCACTCTATTATAAAATAATTGTGTAAGCACTTTTCAGTACTTTATTAAGAACTGTAGGGATACAGTAGAGTCTTTTAAAAGATTGCTGTTTGAACATAATCATTGTGATTAACAGATCCATAATTCACTCTGAACTTGCATTCAGTATATTACCATATGTCCTATTTAAAATCTACCACTACTTAACTCATCAGGTATCCATTTATTATCATCTGCAGAAGCACAGTTCAAAATTAACTTCATTAGGCTGTTAAATCTAACAGAACATACAGACAATTCTATAAATTAAAGTAGTAGGGATCATAAATATATAATTTTACAGCATAATATGTGTATGTATTCAGATGTAAGTCCTACTGAACCTTTCTGACAATCCTGTACTGAAGATCCGCTGGCTAAGGGGAAGCTCTACTGTATCAATGGAATGCCAGTTTCATCACCACAGTGAGACATGTTCTGGCAGAACATCCCACAGTAGGGATGGATGGACTAGCCCAAGTCCATTAAATGTCAGTTTTGAGGGTGCTCAACTGTAGGTCTATTCTGTCCCAATCTTTTGAACTTTCTGAAAGAATGCACGAAAAATATTCATGAAATGTGTACATATTTTGTCTGCCTTTTATACACACTCTTCCTGTAATATACACATTTTCCAATGCATTTCAGTGCACTCTCCCCCTTAAAATAAGCATGCTGTATGCATATTTATGTAAAATACATTTTTGTGCACACTATTTAGGACTGAAAGTGCATTGCAAAATCTGGAGAAGTGCATTATTCAACTGATAGTTGTGTTCCCATCCACAAGCAAATTTGGGAACATTAAATTGAGTTGGTCTGCCATTAATAGCAAACCAGACTAACTGCTATCCTATCGCAGGTACATCAACAAAAATATGCTGGTGGAACAGCTGAAATGGGTGGAGGATGAGACATGGAGGAGGACACTTATTCTGAATCCTATACCCCTTCAATCCATAGCCAGGCCCCAGTCAACGATCCAGCTTTAAACCAGTCCCATACTTGGGTCTCATCTACACAGCGGTTTAGTGTGTGTTTGGTGCTACTTGCATTCCCTTTTAATTCGCATGGTTCACATGACGTTACTGGCAAACAGAAGCTATCATGCAGTTTTCCCCCTGTAAATCTGTATTAACCTAATCTGCTGATAATTATGAAAAGTTTAAAACAATACAGCTCCACTCCAGCCCACATGTCTTTGCAGACAGTTTGCTTTGATGGTTCTTAGTGGGTGAGTGAGTAAATAATCACTTTCAGCTCTTCCCCCTTTCTCTGCCCACTAACCCTCCCATGAATTCCATTTTGTTTCTGGTGGTTTATCCAGCAACTTCTGACTACTCTGTCCTTCCCCCTTCACAGTTTGCTGCAGCCCTCCCTTCTTTCCTCTCTTTCTCCCCAAGCAAACTTCATTCACTCCTTTTGTTTCCTAAAAAATCTAAGGTGTTCTTTTAAAAAGTCACCTCAAAAATATCAATAGCAATGTTGATATTTTGAGAAAATATCGATATTGACATTGATACTTTGAGAAAATATTGATTGTTATTGATAAAAATATCAATATTGGTATTGATATTTAAAAATATTGATATTATGTTGATTTGTTTTTTTCAGTGGGGATAAATTAATTCAGAAAAAGCAAGGGGTAGCGGAGAAAGGGGGCAGGTGATCCCTCTTCTTTTCAACCACCAAACTTTAGGAAGCAGGGGGGCAGGTGGGAGTGGAAATACTGCTCAGGTCAAAAATATTGGCACATGCCCAGTAACTGAGGGCAGGGCCACAAAGAAACAGTGACACAAATCCTTCCCAGAGGAACTTCTACTTGTGTGAATGGAAAACAATGTATTTGAAGCCACCATTGAGCACAAAGTGTGGACCTCGCACATCTATTATGATGGTAAAAGCTGTGTATTTGCTACGAAGAAATGCTCTCATGTGGATAAACCCTTGGTGGGTATTTTCCCCCCACATTGGCTCAAATGGGAAAAGGATTTTTTTAAACAAAATAGCCACTCTGCATTGTCTGCTGCTCTGCTTACATTATCGCAACACAGCATAGGTTATGGGGTAACTCAACACTCAATCATAGCACACCATCACAAGTGCAGAAGCCTCACAGGGGGAGAAGACAAGACAAGAGGTTGATATGGGGTTATATCTCTCTGGCTATGTGTTATGGCTCACAAAGAAGAATTCTGATGAGGGGGAACAGGGAGAAGAAGCATACATGGGATCTTGAGTGAATGGATTGTTAACACTTCTCTTCCAAGGACCTTAAGAAGTACCCTGCCTCAGGATTCCAAGCACTAACATCCAAAGGAATCTGTTTCACTAAAATACGTGGGAGTGCCAGGACAGAGCACCCTACACAGGTACAAGAGTGAACACATCCTCTAATGCATAACTGCTGCAACTATCTCCCAAGTCTTTCCTCACCCTTTAGAGCTTGGAAAAGTTACTTTTTTGAACTACAACTCCCATCAGCCCAATCCAGTGGCCATGCTGGCTGGGCTGATGGGAGTTGTAGTTTAAAAAAGTAACTTTTCCAAGCTCTGTTAACTGTGTGTCTTGCCTGAATTGCATTGAAGTAACACTCTCCTAGTGAGGGGCAGTATCTCCCACACGCAGGATAGCCATTCAGCTCCACATGCCGTCAAGTTCTCTGTTGGCAAAATCTAGCCACCCCATCCTAACCAATGCCACTGCAGGCTACTCACATTCTATTTTACCTTTGGTGTATGCAGCAGAATAAATAGACCCAGTACACACAGAGTTCCCCTCCAATCTCCAAGTGGGAAAGGGTGAATGTGGTCACTGCCATTCCAGTCTCCCCCTCTGCCCAATGGGTTGAGGGGCTGAGGCATGAGCGCTGGCAGATCATTCTGATGGTACCACTCGCTATTCTCTCACTAATTTATGTAGGTTATGTTAGATTCAACAGTCTAATTTACAGCTTCAAGGACTTAGCTAGTCAGAAATAATGAACCTGGAGAGTTGTGGGCAACCAGTTCTACTACCAACTGGTGGCCCTAGATGTTGTCACCCCCATATTTAACAAAAGCTCAATAGGGCTCAGATGAACAGTGTATCGTGAATGCAAATCTGCAGGACAATGTTCAAGGAAGGTTGTTTATGCATGTATCTCTCTTACTGGACTGAGCAAAATACTTTTGATAAAACTCTGAGCTTTTTGTTATTGTTGCTATTTTTCTCTTAACAAAGAGAGCAGAGATTTGTTCTTACTTTTATGTTTAGGCTCCAATTCTCTGACTTTTGTCAAGTGGTGTCCTGCCCACAGAAGGCACTTTGATCCGGCAGAGGTTTCTATCAGTGAATCAGGGAAGAGGTGATATTCTCTCCTTGCAGCCTTCCAAACTCCCCTTTTCTGTTCCAGAAGGTGTGTAGGGGAAGGGGGGATTAACAAAAAATGGCCTCTTTCCCAATTCTGCTGGCAGAAGTTTCCACTGGATCAAAGAGCTATTATTTGTATTAGGGAATGAAGTTGCTAGGCTCCCTTGCAGATTTTGCCTTCTCTGTGTGGCATGATTCATGGCTGCTTCACTGGAGACAAAATTACTGAACAGAAGGTTCTACTAGGTTGCAAATAGGAAATAACTCCCTAGTAGTCATCATATTTATTAGTACAAGCACAACACACTTCATGTACAGCAGCTATACATGTGTTGGGAAGCTGTACCCAAATATAAGCATCCAATGCATGTCCTTGCAGCACAATATACAATTGTGTGGTCATCCAGCATGCCAAATGGATAACTTCTATTTCCTGCACAGAAGTATCTGTGTCAACATTTTCTCATGTGTGATGTAGCTCTGAAGGTTTTCTTTAAAAAGGTAATAGATATTTCTCTTCAACGGCCCCTTTGCTTTTCACACTTGTTTTCTTCTTACAGACCAGTAAAGTGTGAATTATGTGGATTAACCTGTAATAGGTTGGTGTCTGGAGAAAGTTGCCTAGTTTGGTTGGCAAACTTGGTGTTCTTTGGAAAATGGGCTTCTCATTCTACCTGTATTGACTTCATTGGAGACTGGCTTGCTGGCCCCTTTAGCAGTCATTTATACAAGTAGTTCCAGATATGAATGTGCGTGAGGAAGCTAGATTCCATGTATCCTTAGCTGGATTAAGTTGTATGCATTTCACTGTCGGCATAAAAATTGTATTTGAAGGCACTGACTGTCAGATTCTCTGCACTGATTCGTAGATGTAGCTGAACAGAACCTCTTAGGGTTGGGTTGAGACTCTCAGGGCTGGAACAAAGAGCTCTGCCATCTGACCCATTGGCAGTACAACAGTTGCTGCTGGTGAATGTTTACTCTTTATCCCCAATACTGTATACAAAGACCATAAAAGTGTACTTGTCTATCTATGAAGGATGTATGGCAGCATAAGTAGGGGCATGGGTGGTTACAGCTCTGAGACAGAAATTCCTATGGAGTGTTCAGAGTCCTGGAGCCCTTTTTTTTAAAGCTGCAGTTGTCTGCCTCTCTTTCCAAGCTGAGGATGCTATTTTAGCAGCAAACCAATGCTTGCCCTATGGCTGCCAAAGCTGCTTTATAGGATCAAGCTGCTCATCAGATACTCTCTTGAACCAATGAATTGTTCACAACCTCAGGGAGTTTAAATGTTAGCTGGGAAAGCCAAAGAATATGAACTGTACTGTAGTCAGCCTATCAACATTTTGCAGCCAGCCTGATCCTTTGTATTCTAGTGGGTTACTGCTCTTTAATTACTGCATATTTAAAAGTAATAAATGCCAGCTCCTAGTCAGTGTGAATCTCTCTCTTTCTGATAACATGCTTTTCCTAAGAAAATTAATCATTTTCCCTGTGTAATGATGGCACCATTGGCACACTTTTCAGTTTGGATGGCACACTGAATCCTTTTAGGGATGTACTGAGGCTTCTACAGGATCAGTTTTATTTATCATCATCATCTTCAGTATCCTTGCTGCTTGCTGCATGCTGCTTCCTGTTTGACCTTGGCATCTTGAGGTTTTTTCCCTCCCTTGGGTTCTGTTTGTTTTTTGGTGCTTCCCTATTGCTGCTGTCAGTGCCAGAGAATTTGGTTCCAGGTCAGTATATTGAATTGGCTAGCTATTCTATTTACTTGGAAACTAACTACAGCAACTTCAAACACCAAACCACATCTCTGATATTCCAAGGAGGCACTCTCAGTGTTGTATATTTTGTGATTCTGGTTGTTTTTAATTGTTTTTAATACTGTATTTTAAGGTGGTTGTAACCCGCCATGGGATATCTGGGTGAAGGGCGGGCAATTAATGCTAATGTTTAATAATAATAATAATAATAATAATAATAATAATAGTTTATTTATTATTTAAAGAAAAACAAAGGTGGGAATATGATATTTGAATAGTTCCGCTCTGTGTGGGATGCTTAAATGTTCTTAGCATATTTTCTTTTTTTACTTTTAAGAAGTAGCAGTCTAAACCCAGAGGATTAGGGGGGAACAATGTCAATGCACTGCAGTGTCAAAGTCCTGACAAAGTTGTGTTTCATGTTTTTTTCTGCTTTGATGTTGGGAAACTTTGGTTGCCTTTGTTTCTAAAGATTGCTCTCATTCTTTGGTATTTTACATTTTAGGTTATGCAGTAAATGAGGGAGCAGAGGGAGAGGAATGGCATGTATAGACACTAATATATTACTCAAATTATAGGAAGAAGATTCCAAATGAGAGTTGTTGAGGCCCAAGCGACAAGGCTGCTTCCAGACTACGTTTGGAATCACCATACCTCAGTCACCTACATTGTCTCGGGCTGGGCTGGGGAACCTTTTTCAGCCCAAGGGCCACACTCCCTTCTGGGCAACATGTCAGTGTTAGATTGACTCTGCAGCCATGTCTGCACCACACCTCGCTCCCGCACCTCGCTCCCGCACCTCATCCCTCCCCTCCTGGTAAGTGGCAGCAACCCCCGGAATCCAGAACCTGGTATGCAATGCTGCCCCGCCTTCACCACCCTTCTGACCTCTACAGCTTAGCTCCCATGTAAAGTGTTATCATTGTAAAAAGAATCTGTTATGTGATTTAAGGCCATTTAGTGGTGGCTGCTCATTTGCTACCGGGCCAAGTTCAACGTTCTAGTTTTGGTGTACAGCTTGGGACCAGGATACCCGAAAGACCGTCTTACCCCTTATATACCTAGTCGATCACTGCACTCTGCATGTGAGGGCCTCCTGCAGATACCTCTTATCAGGAGGTCCATTCTGCACAACATAGGAAATGGACCTTTAGTGTAGTGGCACCTACCCTGTGGAATTCCCTTCCCTTAAATATTAGGCAGGCGCCATCTCTGTTGTCTTTTTTATTGAAGGCCTTCCACTTTCAGCAAGCCTTTTAAGTTGAGACCTATCCCAGTCTGTGTCTGTGTTGGAATTGCTTTTTAAAGCCTTTCCCCCACTAAACGATATTTTTTTTAAACCCTTTTTAAAAGATATCTTTAAAGCTTTTTAAAAAAATGTTTTTAAAGTTGTTTTGTTTAAATGTATTTTTAGGTCTGTTTTTATGATGTTTTAAAGTGTTTTTAGTGCTTTTGTTTGCCACCCTGGGCTCCTGCTGGGAGGAAGGGTGGGATAGAAATCAAATAATAATAATATATAATAATAAGGCCATTTATTGTCAAACTGATTAGGTCTGCAAGCTTTAATCAGTAGAGTAACTGTAGAGTTGCCTACTGATGGGGGAAAATGGTTTGATTTATTTTTGTGGGGGGAGAAGAAAGTGCCAGACCAGTTATAAATACTTCAATGTTGTTGTTGACAGTATTTGAGCTGAGGCCCACCTACAGATCCACCCACCCCTCAAAAACCTGCTGGTTTCCACCTGCAAGATGCATTCTAGGCTGTGCCTACATCCAGAGACCCAGTAGTAGCTAGTGGGGCTCTGCCACTGTGCCTCATTCCCTGTGCTTTGCCTCCCTCAGTAAGTAGCAGCAACCTTTGGCATCTGGAAGACATGTGTGCAATGCCACCCCACCTTCACCACCACACTAACTGCTGCTGCAGAGACATGTACTCCCATGCTTCATGCTTCCTGAATGTTTGATGTCAAAGTTGGCAGTCCTGATCAATCAACTCTAGCTTTGCTTGACTAAAGGGAAACAGTTTACCTTGTGGGGCTCTCAGTGACTTCATGTACCGTAGATATTACATAGCATTGGAAAGAAAATAGTGCCCTGCAGGGCCCCACAGCACAACACTCCAGGACACATAATCCACCAATATAACTGTCTGAACTTGGCCCCAGAAGTACGAGTGGAACCATTGTAAACAGTGCCGCCAACTCCCAACTCACAGAGACAGTCCAGGGGGATACTGTGGTGAACTGTATCAAAAGCCGCTGGGAGATCAAGCAGCAATATGCAAATATATTTTAAATGAAGCAATGAATTTGTCAAAGGCAGTTGGTTAGTAAAATAAAATTTGTCTATTTATTTGAGAGGCTGTTCTCTTTTTCTTAAATCTGAATGACAAAGAAAACTGGGGGTGGGGCATAATTTTTTTTTTGCCCTATATACAGTACAGTATTTGTGTACTACATGTCTATTTAATTAACTATGCAACTACTACTTTTTTCAGAAAAAAATGAGAAATCAGAGGCACAATAAAATATTCTCTGCTAAAGCAATATGGCATTTATCATGCCAAACACCTTAAACTCAGTCACCCATATTATTATTCTGAATCCTTTCCAGGCAAACTGAAAATGGATCACTGTCCAAGCTGAATCAACTGCTATATTGGAGAAGATTTTCGTTGAAGCCTATCTGTTCAAGTATCCTATTCTTCAGTGGCTTGCAGAATAACAACTGCCCACCTACATAGCAAAAGAACCTTTTTACAGTACCCACAAATATGCTCAATGCATCCATTAGGAACCAACAGTACAAACAAACTATAAAAATAACTGTAAAAATATTCTGGAGAGTGCTTAATGGGGTGACATTCATCCCAAAGAGAGTTGGAAGAAAAAATGTCAGAGACACTTAAGCTCAGTAACTAGAACTATAAAGTGAATCCAGAGAGACACCTTTGCCTGTTCCTTACACTAACAAATTGTCAGACTAAGATGAATAAATACAGTGAGCAACGTAATAACAAAAATAAATGTAAAATAAATGTGTACCTGATAAGATATGTCTGCTTTCTGCTATCAACATAATATGTATATGTTAAGTTGGCAAGTTGTTAAAAGCACTTTATATAACACTAAGGCTATCTGGAAAATAAGCAGTCAGACAGAGTCTTAGTTTCCATTCTACATTATTATGTTCCATAGAATTCAATCAAGTTATCTACAGTGTTTTAGTCGATGTACTGAAGTAGAATAGGTATAGCCAAGTGGGACCTGCAACAAAATGTTGAAGTATGAACTGTGATACTGTTCAATGTTTCAGCCAGTCAACCATGCCTACTCAATTCCATCCCCTCCTCCCCAATTTTCCCCCAACAGTCATTCAGCATTGAAAGGCTGCTGACCATGCTCAGTCCTCATTGGGCTGTTTTTGCCCCCCCTTCAGTTTTCCCCCCTACCAAATGTTTTTGTACTTTTGCAAGTTTTGCTGTTTGGGCTATATAAGGATCAGCACTCACTGCTGAATGTGGCAAATAGAGGGAATCATGATGACAGACATATTTTGATGTGAATTCACCACAAATGCAAAGGAGCTGTTCAACAGGGATTTTTGCAAACACTTTCAATGTATAGAACCTAAAAATATTATTTTGATTACAAAAAATCTAAACCATTTTCATGAGTGATACATTAGCTCCTGCCAGGCCATTTATATTTGCTGCAGTCTCCATTGAGGTGTCCAAATGCAACATCTGCTGCAAGTTCCTGGGATCAGTTTCAGTTAATGCTGCAATGTGGCAATCAATTGTTAATGTGTTAAAAATGTTAATGCTTGCCCCTTGCCCCTCTTGGCTTATTTAAGTTTGGCATGGTGGTATAACCAAGTGGATCCAGGGTATGGTCCTGATTGCTCCTTTGCTGTAGGAAGGCATGCTCCCAAACAGCCATGCTCAAGGCAGGGGTAGCTGTTTCCATTCGATACAGACTGCTTCTGCCTCCCAGTGCTGTTCTTTAATGTTGCCCCAAGCTGATCCAATTCAGAGACTGAAGGGATCAGTGTGGGAAACCCTTCCCAATCTTTCCCACACCCATCCTTTCAAGCTCCAGTTTCATAGTCTGAAAGGAGGGGTTGCTGGGAGGTTTGAAACCCTACCCCAGGCTGATCCATTTCAGAGCTTGAAAGGATCAGACTGGGGCAGGCTTTGCAAGTGCAAGGAATTTTGACAGGCATCTGGGGCAACCCACCTGGCAGTCATGTGACATTGTGATGTCATGTGATTGACAGATGTCTTATCTATCAAAGCTGGTTCTCAGGGTGGGGCCAGATAAAGATCTTAGCCCTGGAGCCAAAAAGTTTCCCTACCCTGAGGTATATGAAGCCATTGGGAGTGGTAATTAGGAGATCTGAGGCAAAGTATCATCAGCACGCTGATAGATACCCAGGTCTATTTCTCTATAACATCTCAATCAGGAGAGGCTGTGCAAACCCTGGACTGATGCCTGGACTTGGTGATGGGCTGGATGAGAGCCAATGAACTGACTCTGAATCCTAGCAAGATGGAGGTGCTGTGGGTGGGTGGTTCCTGAGTCTGGATAATAGGGTTTACTCCCCCTGAAAGAGTAGGTGCAGAGCCTGGAGGTGCTCCTTGATATACCTCTGTTGCTAGAGGGCCAGGTGATCTCAATAGCTAGGACTGCCTTTTAATAGCTTCAGCTGGTAAAACAGTTATAGCTGTTTCTGGATTAGGATAGCCTGATTACTGTTGCCCAGGCACTGGTAACTGCCAGGCTGTATTACTGCAAGACACTCTGTGTGGGGCTGGAAGCTGCAGCTGATGCAAAATGTGGCAGCTCAATGGTTCACTGGGGAGGATATAGCCAACATGTTACCCTGCTGTAGAAATAATCACACTGACTGCCAATTAGCTACTGGGCCATGTTCAAGGTACTTGCTTTGTTGCATAAAGATTTATACTGCTTGGGACCAAAATACCTGAACAACCATCTCACCCCTTATATACCTAGTTGATTACTACGCTCTGCAGGTGAGGGCTTCCTGAAGATACCATCTCATCAGGTGGTCTGCTCCACACTATATAGGAATCAGACCTATACAGTGGAACATCATGAATATAGTGGAACATCAGGAATGGCTGCCCTGGGCTCCTACTCAGAGGAAGGGCAGGATATAAATCAAATAATAAATAAATATATAAACAAACAAACAACAAATAAATAATAGACCTACCCTTTGGAATTCTCTCCTATTAAATATATGACAGGTCCCACCTCTGTTGTCTTTTCAGCACCTACTGAACGCTTTCCTCTTCCACAAGCCTTTTTAGTAGAGATTTTTCCTAGTCAGCATCTGTATTGGAATTATTTCTTAAGATGTTTTAGAGGTATTTTTATTGTTTTATTGTTTGCCACCCTTTTTGGGAGGAAGGGTGGGATATACATGTAAATCATCATCATCATCCCAGTTTTTCCAAGCTCGTTCAGAGTCTCCCCAAGATTTCTCAAAATATAAAGAATGTCTCAGGAGCACTAAGGTCCAGGGAGCTCTCCAAGCTCTCTCTTTTCCCAAGCATTGAACTGGAAGGCATTACCAACATCAGTTTCCATACACTCTATAGACAATGGACACAGCAGAATATGCTTGGGAAGGCCTCTACTGTTACTAACCAACCCCACTACCACAACCGATGGTTACACCTTCCTTGCAAGTGTGAGGTTCTTGGGGGTGGGGGAGAGGGAATTAGTATGGAGGGAAGCTGCAGGTAGGGTTTTTGGGGTGCTCTCCAGGTGAGTCAATCTCTGGACTTTGTTTTCATTTTTTTAAAAATTAAGTTTCTAGGTGGTCTGGTTCCTGAGATATACAACAAAATGTCAACCCCCCCCGCAACTTCAGTTACATGAGCTCATAGCTGGCTGCTCTAATCTCACCCTTTCAGGTTTGTAGCCAATAAGTGAAGTCAGGGTTGTGATTGACAAAGCAGTAGCTAGATGTCTTTGCAAGTCAGAAAACTTGTTTTTTCCTGCTTTTCTGAAAATCTCATCAATTGAGTAAGTAAGCTTTCAGTCTTTTTCTCTCTTGTCTGCAGGAATCAAACAAGTTTAAATTTTCCTGTTTGAAGAGGGCAGTGTTTTGAAAACCTTCCCAATATGAACCTTTAATTTAGAACTTGCTTTTCTGGGAGTAAAGCTGTAATGCTAATCCCACATACCCAGAGTAAACCCCACTGAATTCAATAGGACTTACTTTTGAGTAGACATGGTTAGGATTGTGCTGTAAATTGATGGGACTTTTGGGTGACCATAGCAAAGAATTGTGTTTGTGTAGTAAATCATTCTCTCCTCCTCCAATCCTATTTTTTAAAATCAATTAGGCAGGGCTTACTTAGGTATCACTGCTTTTATTATGTTGGAAACTAGTACTGATTTTATTTTTTTTAAAAAAATATTCTGCAATAACCAACTGCTTTTAACAATAAACTATTATATGAGATGTATATATTTTTACATTTCCAGTGTGTGTGTATATATGGAGTCTTTCCAATGACCCTGTGGGGTAGGGTTGCAGACTAGAAACCAAGGCAGCTCACAATAAGAAATAAATCCCTTTAAAATCCAATAACCATAAAAAGATATATAAACAGTTACGAAACAGCTTAAAGTGGCATGATTCTGAATTTTCGGTTGGGTGAATGAAGTTCCTTATCACTTGAGGCTGCAGTCCTGTGCATGCTTCTCAGTTTGAGTAAGCCCCATTGAATACATTGGGACTTGCTTCTGAGTAAACAAATTAGGATTGTACTATAAAATATTTACAGGTTGTGTTAATAATAAATGTATTTGATAGTCATGCTTATATAAATATTTCTATGTCCTGAAAGGTATCTGATTTCACACTATGATTGTACATCATTTATTTCCTCTACATTTTACGTGTACCCTTCTTCCTTGGGGTGGTTGTGGTTACCCTCTGTAGTTTAGAATTGCAGCTGTTGGAGGCATCCATCTTTACTCCTGAGTGCTCCCATCTAACATCTCCACAACATTAGGCTCTTTTCTTCCTACAATGGCCTTCGGGCAGTTTAACCCTTTTTGCCAGAAGCAAGTTGGCTAGATTAAATGTTCCCTATCGAGGCACCATCTTTTAGCTAAGATTTCTATCTTAATTTCCAATCAGAGAAATGTTTTTGTTTGTGCTAAGCAACTGTGGTTGATGCTTAATGTATCACGCTTAACGATATCACTCAGGCCCACCCCATGACATCCCACCCCCAAAATCTCAGCATTTGGGATGCTTCTGACCTGGTAACCATAACTGTAGGTGACCCTTGGAGCAGGTTGGAAATATGAAAGGGATTGGGCTGGATTTGTAATTGGGCCCAAGAATTCTGAGCTATGAACTCCCTTCACTAATTTCCTTTTGTGTGTTCTTTACTGTTAGTAGGAATGTTGTTACTTTGGACCTTTTAGAGTAAGCATTTTACTTACTCTAAGTAAAGTTACTTACTTAAAAGAAGTATTTTGTTACTTATTTTTAGAATAAGCTAAAGCAAAGACTTCAGAGCTTGGAAAAGTTACTTTTTTGAACTACAACTCCCATCAGCCCCAGCCAGCATGGCCACTGGATTGGGCTGATGGGCGTTGTAGTTCAAAAAAGTAACTTTTCCAAGCTCTGACAAAGTAACCATTACACATCCCCTTTTGCATATTTTCCCCTCCTTTATTATTCTCTTATTTCTGGTCTTCTTTGTGGTTTTGTGTGTGTGTGTGTGTGTGTGTGTGTGTGTGTGTGTGCATCCATTACTAATTATGCTTCATATAATTTCTTTGCCAGTTTGACTTTGTACCCTCTTGCATTGCCCTCCTGGAACTTCTCTCTCCTTTCCCTTACCCGTAATTCTGTTAATACAAATACTTTTCATTTTAGGGCTTAATACCAAGGTGACTACAATCCAACTAGATTTTTAAAGGCTAAGGTTATAACAGAGCAAAAGCTTCAAATGAAATAATTACAGAGCATGCTTTGTTTTACTTTGTTCACTGTCTTGAAAGTGCCATTCATATCCACAGCTGGTCAAATAGGTACGAATAATAATCGTTGCTTTTTATCCTCTTTTCATTAATTATTCTTTTGCTTTCAATTTTCTTTAAGTATGTTGATTATTCCTAACTACAAGAATGTCTTCCAGAGGAAGGTTTGCTTTTGAATTGGCTCTGTCTGCTGAATTTGTCAGGTAAAATACTTTGCTGAATGACATTCAGCTCTCTGATAATGCAAAGTCTATTGCAAAGATATTTCAGTTGTGTTTTGTGCTCATTATTCATGCTGAATGGCCAGGAGCACTCAGAATCTGTGAATATTTCCATATCAGTGGAAGCTTCTAAATCAAGGATTACATTTTATTTATTTGTTTGATATATTTCTTAACTACCCTTCATCAGAAGATTCCATGGAAGTGTACAAAAATGTGAAAGCCGCTCACACAACATACCCATACAGTATAAAGAAGCATACTAAACAACAAAAGAAACTTCTCACAAATTAGAGCAAGCTTCATATAACAGCAAATGCTTCTCTCTGTATATGTACATTCCCAGCCCTTAGGTGAACTACTTGATGGTTTCTGGACTGTAAGCCTGTATCAAGATCTCTAGAGATATCAGGGAATTTCTGACCAGTTTCTGTGGGAGGGCATATCCATTTAATGTAAAAGCCTTTTTTCATTATAACACATAACATATATATACCCGGTACTACAGTGGCAATTTCAGGAGTGCAGGATCCCTTCATGTTAGTCATAGCCATATCCCTTCCCCCCCCTTTTGCTGCTGGGTTTGGAATGAGAACCTTGTTAATGCCTTCTCCCACAACAACAGATGTCTCTAGCAGCCAATTAGCATGAAAGGGGAGAGTGTTATTTATTATTTATTTATTACATTTATACCCTGCCTTCTTTTTATCATAGAAACCTAAGTCGGCTTACATATGGTTCCCACAAGGTCTCCCATCCAGTCACTGACCAGACCTGACCCTCCTTAGCTTCAGCAGGGTGCTGGCCTCATGTGCCTTCAGACCATAGCCTGGGTGTTAGCTTCTGAAAAGAGTCTTCTCAGTGGCTGACTCACCTCCTTTTACTCTGAATTGCTCCAATCAGCAGGAAAGGACAAGGTAGCATGTTAGAAGACTCTTCTCAGTGACTAACACACTCCCCTTTCATGCTGATTGGCTCGTAGGATGTTGGAGACATAGGGACCTTCTGGGACCCTGCTCCCAAAACAGTAAGGGGTCTAAGACCCCAGATAACTACACCCCTGGACATACGTAAGATTTGGATGCTACCCAATGGCAATGTGCATGCCTGCAATCATGGCAGGAATCATGGAATTGAGGAGCACCTAAGAAATCCAGAACATAAAACTTAACATTTTTTAAAAAAAGGACTGAGTTTTTAGTCCTTAGCGTAGCTTTCATCATTTATTTATTTATATTTTTATATATTGTTCCATCAAATTTGGAGCTCTGCAGAGCTGAAGACAAATCCCTTCAACATAGAGACAACAGAGGAAATTGAGATGCAGTAAGCAAGAAAAAGAATATGCATTATTTTAGTTACAGATACTTAGACTTACATTAAAGCTTGATAAATTTAATCTATTAATGTTTAGCTTGATTACAATTTTTGGTCTGATTAATCAGGCCAATGCCCCTTAGACCCCCCACTGTGATTTTTCCTTATTGACAGTCCTACTTTTTTTAAATAAAAGTTTTCCCCTCTAAAGAATTGCAAGAATTGCAATTACCAGGCAGAATGAACCCTATGACATCCAGTGGCTTCAGAGTTTTGCCCAGGATCTATCCCTTTAGCCCAACTCTAAGGAAAAATAAACAAACTGGAAAGTTTTGGATTCATGTTCCCACAACCAAGTGAACACAGAACTTGTCGAAACCTTGTGAAATATCTTTATAATACAAGGGGAAGCTTAACACCAGTGCAGTCTAACTCTAACACATGGGGAAGATAAACAGGCTTGTAAAGAAAATCAATAAAGTCACTCTAACTTAGCTAGTTACATTCTTGAGGAGAGCCTTGGGTTTTAGAAACTATGCAGAGAGGTTGTGAAAGAGCGCAACTTTTGAAAAAGAAAACTGTGTTTCTCAGTATCTGCAAATTCTGATTTAGAAGCAGATAATGAAGATATTGCTGGAGATTCCACATTTTCTACATGTGCTACAACACACTGCATGTGCATCACAAAGTGAAGTCCCAGCATATAGGAGCACACCAGAGCTGGTTGATGATTTTGCTGAACTTCTAGTCTGATGAAAAACACATTCACTACAACTGCATCTACTGCAGGGATGGAGAATCTGTCTCCCCACCCCAATGTTACTGGACTACAACTTTCAACCTCTCTGACCATTGGCTATGCTAGTTGGGGCTGATGGGAGGTGGAGTCCAACAACATCTGGAGCTTTTACCTAAGGAAGCCTTGTAGTGCATAAAGCTCCAGGAATTTGCAGGACTCTGCTAGCTTCCTGCTTCTCATTACTACTCAACCAGCCCTGGTGGCTTGGAAGCTAAGACAATCCATACTAAACATTTGCCACAGAAGAAGAAACCTTGGTTGCAGAGACACTAGATGCTTCTAAAGCATTTTCTCTGCCCGCATTGTGAAACAACTTGGCCTATGCCTGGACACATCTCCCTTCCCCACTGTTGATGTAGGGCTCATCCAGATGACTATAAAATGTGTGACATGATCGCTTTGTGTTTTCATTATTTTTTGGTTGTCCATATGACACCATGCACTTTTGTGCATTTTCACGCTGTTAAATCCACTCCTGCAATACCGCAAATCATGCGATTTGCTTTTTTAAACCGGGAATCATCCGCTGTACCTTCAGACGCTCGGATGCAATACCACGGACTTTACAGCTGTGAGCATTTGATGGGAGGTTCTTGGGCAGTTCCCCATATCCCTGCCCTCATTCTCAGCCAACCACGTATTTCCACTGTTGCACATGTGCACGAATGTCCGGGGAAAGCCCAGGAAAAAGGAACCTATCAGAGCAATGGTGTGGTGTTGGGGGGCCCCCCTGCAACTTCTACTGCGCAGATGCAAAAAAGCACATTTGTGCAGAGGCAGCAACAGCGGTTAATTTTTAGCCAGCCTGCAAACTGGGCAGCCGCTCAGGGTGAGATCTGCAATTGTGGTTGTTTGTAAACTTTTTCAAGGGAGAAAATATTTATCTTTGCCTAACCTCCACCTCCCACCCCTCACCCCCGCATCAAATGCCTTTCTTGAACGTACTGGTCTTTGCTTCCAGGCATCCAGAGTCAAGGGAGAGGGGGGGAGAAGAGAAATAGAGGTTTTCCTCTTGGATTACAGACACTCACGCACCCTTAGTCAATTTCGCTTTCCTGTCTGCAAGGCTACTCTCTTTGAGTCTTGTCAATTTCAATCACAGACTGCAGGTTCTGGCAGCCCAGCCCAGCTGAAAAGCATACAGTTGCTTTTGCGAAATATCGCAAATACAAGCAAAAAACCCACAGGAATTATTGGCATATAAGTGGTTTGCTAGAGCGTCTCAGCCACCCGCAACCATAGAGACTGGTGGTCTACCTTCCTAGACATGACACATTGTTACTTGCTGTTCTGGAGAAATAAGTGGAATTGCAATCATGTGTATCTCCAGAAACGTTAATATGCATCAAGGTAGAAAAGCATACCGTCGGTTTTGCAAAATATCGCAAATACAAGCAAACAAAAATACAGGAATTATAGGCATGTAAGTGGTTTGCATGTTTCTTTTATCAGAGGAAACACCGCAAAGCCTGTGCTGGTCACTTCAGCGCAGATTGACACAGCAGCACGCGGGGCTGTTTGCCTGCATTCCGTGCCCGAGCCAAGAGCGGCCACCCATGGGGGGCTGTTTGCTTCCCTTAGGGGCAGCATTCCTGCCGCTGAGCTGCATAACTGTCCGGGGCTGAACTCTGCAGTGAATGACCAATTGGCTGATGGGGGAGTGTTATGGGCGGAGTTGGGAAAAAGCGAGAAGAAGTACGGGTCCTCTCGCTGCGTGTGTGGGCGCAAAAAAGTGGGTTTTTTTAATTGGGAAAGAGTGAACAAATAGGCAAAGTGAGGACTGTCAAATGACGAACCGGATATGGAAAACGTGGATTATCCTGCTCCGTTTGGATGAGCCCTAAGACTGCCCACAACAAAGTGTTGGGCCAACCATTGTGTCCGCCTGAGTCTACAGCAAAGCATTTTCATTGGACACACCTGGAGTGGCAACAGCATTGGTGGCTAATCAGTTTTGAAGTTTGTGTGAAGTTTACAAGGTAAAACATGCTTGAGCTGCAGCTTCAGAGGTTTTGGAGTAAAAGGGGGTGGAGTTTTACTATAGCAGGAGGTATGTACATTGTTCTTCACAAACAAATCTAGGAATTGTTCCCTGCTTGCAAAACAATGTGGTACTACCTGGGAGAAAAAGGGAGCAGGGTTTATCCTGTTCCTCCCATAGTTTAAAAATGTTGTGGTTCCCTGGGAGGTAAGAAAACTGCTTTACGCATCCATCTGGCCCTTCCACTAATAAGTAATTCAGAGAGTGTTCTGGCAGGGGTCAAAGCCTAGTAGCTCTAGTCTGTCTGCCATACATAGGATGTTGCTTATAGATTGGAGGATTGAAGACAGCTTTTATGCTGCTGCAGCTGTAGAACCTTTTTTATTGGCCTTATTGTCTCTCCAGCCAGTAATGCCAGCAATTTTCATGTCCTAATTCTCTGCATGGGAATCATGAGTCCTGATTTCATACTCTTTCATGTTGTGTATGTATAAAACATTATCATAAGAACACCCATATCTTCAGTAGCTGTGTGGAAAAGAGAATTAAGTAGAGACCTTATTCCAGTCTACGTCTGTGTTGCTTTTTAAGATGTTTGATTTTTAAGATGTTTTTAAAGCTGTTTTTTAAAAAAATATGTTTTGTTTTAATATGTTTTAAAACAAAAGTCTTTTGTTTTAAAAATGTGCTAAGAGTGTTTTTGTTTCTTGCCCTGGGCTCCTTCTAGGAGGAAGGGTGGGATATAAATTTAATAAATAAATAAATAAATGTGTCCATGCATTCAGAAAATGGAAGTGGAGATGCACTGAAGCCAGCACAATCACAAGTGTGTCTCTACCCTTCCTTTCTTCATCCATTTGCTCTAGGAGAGGTAATAACTGCATCCTCTTTCTACTTTTTTTATATCATTTCACTGGGCAAATCAGCCATGCTGCTGTTAGCCAGTGATGTTCTAACTTCCCTAACTTAACTCAGTTCTACAAATCTCTGCCTGGCATCTATCACCTCCCCTCGCTGCTTTTGGTGTTAGATCTCTCCCCATCTCTACTGTATCTTAAGATTTAGTCCTTAAATTGCTGGTCCACGTTAAACACTGCCTGTACCTAATCTTACAAGCATGAAAAACCCCTATTTATTTTGCAATAAATAGTAAATTATTTGATTCTTAGCCTTGGTCTCTTTGTAGGTTACTAATTCTCCATGGAATATTCCAGCAATACCAGTTTCTGGAAACTGGAGGGTCAGAGGGAGAGTGCTCTTGCATTCCGGTCCTGCTTGCAGGCTTCCTGTAGACTGGTTGGCCACTATGAGAACAGGACGTTGGACTAGATGGGCCATTGGCCTGATCCAGCAGCCTTACTCATGTTCTTAAGGAACTTGGGACTTTCTCAGTGATGGCTCCAATAATGTGGAACTCTCTCCCCACAGAGTGCATCTGGAACCATCTCTTTCCAACTGCCATCATTTGCTGAAGATGCACCTCTTTACCCTGGCCTTTGAAAAATAAATAATTGATTTTGGTATCCTCCCTTTAATGTGTTGTATGGAATTATTACTTTGGGGTCATGGGAGATTTTTTTATTGTTTTAATTGTATTGGGGTTTTATATGCTATAACTGGCCCTGAGACGTTCTGGTGAAGGGTAAGATAAAAAATACAATAAATAACAACAACAACAACAAAGTGTAGCTTGGCCCATAGTGCATTATCTACAAGATTCTCCAAAGTATACATATCAGTTAGGTACACATATAAATGGGCATCTGTGTACATGTTTAAACAAGGACACATAGTGACAAGCTACGAGATATTTGTTTTCACAAGAAAATCCCTAGCTAAACTATCTTTTTAAATTTAAACACTGATTATTTTTTATTTAACAGCACCACTAAATATATTGCAGACAATGGGAGCAGCCTCTGTCCAAATGGTGTGGTTGAAATGGTTTCCTACTGTTTCTTGTAAATGTTAGTCTATATTCTTCTCAGCACTAGCTGGCCTATAGAAGTGCTTTAAGTATGAGGCTGGGATGCCTATGTATCCATCATCAAAAATGCATAAAGAATCATCCTTCCATTGATGTAAGTAACTATTTGCAAGAGAATTAAATGAGGTTCCTTGTTCCGTAATCAACAGTAGGCTCCATAAATTGCTATGGCAACCTTTTGAGTTTGGTAGGGTTTTTTCCCCTTTATGAAAAGGCTAGCTACTCTTTTATTTACAAATGGATTTTGATTACAGCCTATCTATTCAAAAAAATTAGGCTACACCTTTCAGAGGACATAAATGTTCAACTTGAATGCATTTTTATACAGTGGTTAAAAAATATGATTTCTAAAAAAAATAAAAAGAACCAAGCTAAAAAAAAAAAGGTGACAGCCAATGTTAAAAAAAGAGGTTGTCATCCTTACCTTCGCATATACATATACTTAGGGTTGCCAGGTTCATGGTCTGAGACTGATCCTGTATCTTTAGGAGAAGAGAAAGTCAGCCATGTGCAGGTGTTCTTGCAACCCTGTAATGAGAAAAACAAAAAAGTGGAATTCTTCCTTCCCCCTGCACAACTTTTAAAGATACAGAAGACCTCTTGGAGGCCGGGCCTGGCAACCAAGTGGTCTTCTGTATCTTTAAAAGTTGTGGAGGGGGGAGGGAGAATTCCACCTTGTGTTTTTTCTCATTACAGAGTTGCAAGAACACCTGCACTTGGCTGACTTTCTCTTCTCCTAAAGATACAGGATCAGTCTCAGGCCATGAACCTGGCAACCCTAACACACATACACATACATATACATGATAACAGCTCCCCCCATCATGACTGTTCCATTCTGATAAAAGACAGAGACTTACTGCCCCTCACTATGCTTCAGGAAAAAAGTATCTGTGTTTTGTGGTAGTGACCATTCCCTGTCGAGGGTTATCTAGTTGTGCACCTAGATTTAACAAGAATTCACATGTTAATTGCAGAAAAGGGCTCCACTTAATTCCTAGGGAGTAGAGGGGTACTGCTTATCCCTAGTCCCAGGCATGTCATTGGTCCCACCCTTTAGGCATTGATGTCTTGGCACAGATGTCTACAGAAAGGAAGCCTGTCTGTGACTGTTACTTGCAAATGGGCTTGCATGTGATTGGAAATCTCAGTTGCACAGGGGTCCTAATTGTATGGAAGCCACAGCACAATCAGCTGATCATGTGTCGGCTTTCTCTCTGTAGTCATCTTTGAAAATGCATGGACATCCAGGGCTTAGAGCCATTGGGATACCTGATGTTGGGGGGAGGGCCAGTGGCAAAGTTCTGATTCTAAATCATCAGATGTGGTGGCCATCCTGTGATTAACGCATGAGCGATGGCTAGATTTATTTTTCAGAATTCATTGGGGAACTGCTCCACCCTTTTCTCTCACTTTTATGAAAGGTTAAGAGTGGAGGATGTATGTTGTTGGTTGCCAAGCATGAAGGCATTTGAAGGTTTTAAATACTTATCAGTTACATAGCACACTTGGATAAAAATGTGAAGGTCTGGGGGGAAAGGAGAAATTCAGGAAACGAAGCATGTTTTTACCTCAGGTTTTTTTTCTGAAGTCTTCTTTTGTTTTGTTTTTCTGAAAAATGGAAAAAATTGGATTAGGAAATATTTTATTTTAGAGTGATGAATAAAATGTTTAAAACAAGGTGTTTATATATTTACTCCCCCCAAATTATTTCAAAAACCAGGTAAGAGGAAGACTCTTAAGTAAGACTATGCGCAGTAATCAAGTCATTACAATTCCTGTACACTAAGGACAAGCAAGTCCTGAGTTGTACATCGCAAGTACAACTCTCAAATGCAAGGAGCAAGATGTATTCCTGCCTCTAGGAGTCACTTTCATTGATATAAGAGCAGGATTCAGTTCCTTCTTTGCTTGTGGGCTTCTTCTTCTTGGCATAGTTGATGAATCTATTTTTGCCCTCTTGGCCAAATAAACTGCACTTTTAATATACCAAACATGATCATCTTATGAGAAAGTCAAGTTATACATAATACATTTTGTGTTCCTATAATAACAAAATGACTTCCAATCTGTAAAGTGTGCTTTAAAAAATAGTCTTGAATATTTTTCCATTTTCCCCTAAATTTTTTTTGGGGGGGGGGTCCCACCAAAAAAACCCAACAGTATGACCAAGCAACTTTTAAAATACTCTCTGACACCAAAGAATGCATTTGCAGATTTAAAGAACTACCACACAAACATTTGCATTTGAGTCCTCTTCAAGAATGGGAACTTGCAGAGCATGGCAGCCACAAACCTTGCACAGGGAGGGGTTTAAAATATCATTACTAAAACAGGACAAATGGTGAAATATAATTTTATGGATAACCAAAACAGTGTAATTGGGAACTGAAAGCAGTACACGCTATTGGCTTGATTCTTTCTTCCCCACATCAATTTACTTCTAATGACTAGACATTTATCCGCTTGCGCAGGGAGGGGTTTAAAGCAAATTTATTGAATGGTTACAAAGACAAAGGATAGGAAGTCCTCATCAGACCCATTTCATGTGAAAGTGCCTGTTCTTTCAACTGTATTTTCTTCATAGCGTGGCTTGTCTGTTTGGGGGAACTAGCTTTCATCTTTTCACCGGCATCTTTTTTTGCTCTACTAATGACACCCTGACCATCTCTGTTTCTTACAGTACATGTGCTCTTCATTTAAAAATGAAAAGGCCATGCAGTTACGAGAGGAATACATTTATAGCCTGGAAATAGGCCAGACTTGTTTGAACTAATTCCTTCCTGACAACTTTACACATTTAGCACGTACACAGAAAGCCCCCCCCCTTTTGTCTCTCTGGATTGGTTTGAACTCTGCTCTCCATGGTGACAGAAGATGAATTAACACACTTTTCAATCCTGCTTACTTTTCTTTACTATGTCATTTTGATTGGTCCATTCTTACACAAAGAGGTCTGAGAGAAATTGAACCCTACAACAATGGTGAGGGTTGCTGAATTTTTACTTACATTCTCAGGCTCTTTCCGACTTTAGGTATGCCAGTTGGAAGGGGAGGTAAAAAAGAAATAATATATACAAAAAAGCACCAAAGATTAATAGGCTACTGTGCCTCTACAGGAGCTCTGCTTTGAAGGTTGCCATATCCCAGTTTCTTTACTTAAAGTTCTACACTGATGTGACCTAACACACCACATTATTTATGAATTATAATGAGATCTTGCTATGTGATTGTTGAAAGAGGAAGCAATGAAAAAGATCATTCCAATGGCTTGTGTAACACAGGGTTTCTTGATGACAAGGGGACAAATGGGAAGCAGGATTGAGAACATGGATGAGTTTCACAGTTTCTATTTTATTTTATATTTTGCACATTTAGGCAGTGCCTGGAATCAGATATACAGAGTTACAGGTTGAAAGAGGGTGCTCCTGTGAATCTCTAACATATCTAAAATTGCAACAAAAATTCTTGTAAGGTGTGATTTCCAAACCAATGCTGTAAACCAACTGTAGAAGCCTTTGGGCCCATAAAATTCTCTTATTTGTTGGTGATTTCTTTCTAGAACGCTCAGTTGTACTGGGAGTTGGGGGAAATCTGTATTTTTATCAAACTGTCCAGTGATTTGTGTTTGCTCTAGAGCACAGGTTAAAAGCCTTTTTTTCTCCACTTCTCAGATTCCTTTTTCTTATTTTCTTTAATACTGAGAGTGTAACCGAGTACACAGACCTGCATTATACATTATGCTAAGATGTAAAAAACATCCCATTTTAACATATTGTCTGAAATCCTGTCTATTTCAACATTCTTTGTATCGGGGCCATTCCTACTGTTTGGCAGAGTAAGGCAGCTGCCTCAGGTTGTAGATGCTGAGGGGCATGGAGCGGACAGAGCTATATGTGCCATGTGACACACCTTGAACCTTAAGACAGTTTGCAGACTTCTACTGGCTTAGAATAAAGCCACAAGACTGTTAAGTGGGCTACATAGAAATAAAGATATCCAGCCACAAGTACATTTCACGAATACTGAATTGGCTACCAGTTTGTCTGCAGGTTTAGTTCACCTTAGTGGTTTAGAATAGTTAAGACCTCAATAGGCTAGAACCTTGGTATTATGTGCTCACATAACAACCTGGCCTGGTTGTTAATTTTTTTATGGAAGGCCCTGCTTTTGGTGACCCTATGCTTGCAGGTGAGACAGGGGACTCCTAGGTGTGAGTGGCAAAACCTTTCTTACAGAACACCCTTCCCCTTATGTATGGACTAGGGATGGAAAGATCTGACCATTTTAGTTCTCTGTTTTCCATTTTCCCAATATTAAATTCTGTTCTCCACATTTTTGCAGCAATTTGCAATTTTTTTAAAAAAGCATGAACATTCTCCAGTATTTTAGTACAAATTTCTCCTAATAAACACATTTTTGCAGGCAGTCTTGACTAATGTACACATTTTTTCAAGCAATTTCCCATCATATAATGCATTTTTGTATGTTATTTTCACACTATATGCACACTTTCCCCTAACATATGTATTTTTGTAAACATTGGTTGGTTGGTGAACTGCACTGCAAAATTCGAATAAGTTTGAATTTCAAATGATGGCTGTTTTTCAGTTTTCATATTGTTTCAGAAAACACAAATTTGATAGATTGTGCTTAAAATGTGAATTGAATCAAATTTCTTGCCGATCCCTAATATTGACCTGTTCCCAAACTTGATGGTCTTTTTGCACCAGATAAAAGCTATTTTGCAGTTCCAGCCTTTTAATAACATGTCTGACTTTACTGCTACTTTTAACTTTTAATCTGCTGCCATTTTACTGCATTTGTTGTTATTGTTTTTGTTCTAGAGTTTAATATGTTGCTGACAGTTGTAAGCTGCCTTGGAAATTGAAGACAATTGAAATTGAAAACAAACAAACATTTGTAGCCCATACATAGTTGGAAAGGATCTCAAAGGTCATTTAGTCCAACCTCCTGCCAATGCAGGAAATCTACTACTACAGCATATCAAGCCCTCAAGATTAAAAGTGCAAAAGGTGGTATTTAGAAAAGGAAAGAAATAATACTAAGCACTTTCTTGTTGATATGAACAAAAAGTAGAATAGATGATATCAAGCTATAGAGAACTGCATTGTTTATTATTTTATACTTAGAGTTATGGAAGATTCAGAGCAGCCTCTCCAGCAACAGTTTTTGTAGAAAGAAAGCACTGGTAATGTATATATTATCTAACTTTTCAAAATAAATTCAATTTGAAATAAATGAAACAGAACCCCCCCCCAAAAAAAACCCCTCCCTGGAGAATGCCAGATTTGGAAGCCATGTGAAGGGCTACGAGGAGTTGAGAGAAACAATAGGTCTCTGCGCAAGCAGGACACCACAACTGATGTCACCTACAATGTAAATATTTAAGGTCAGTTTCCTTAAAATGTGTTTTGTAAACAAAAACAAGTCCCTCTTATCATGCTTCAATCATCTAGCAATATTTCTCCTTTTACTATGTAGGTTTATTTACAAGTCCCACTCAGTCCAATGTGACACATGGCAGTAAGCTTCACTGGACCCAATGAGACTTACTAAGTAGACACACAGAATATTGTGCTGTTAGTAATTTTAGGTTGCACGATTAGTGGATTTCCCACCCCCATATATAATTTCTGTCTTCATCCAATGGATCTACACCTACTAAATAGAAACCTAAATTAATTCTTTGTTTAAATGGTAATTCACTCCTGAAACAAATTTTGAGTTTTGAGTTTCTTATAGCAAGCTCCTTTTTGTAGTATTTCAGGATGCTCATCTGTGACTATCTTTCCCTTTAATCACTAGTTTCTGATCTATGAAAAACTGCTTCCTTCACATGGACATTAAGAAATTCAATAACAATCTCATGTAGGAAATTTTTAACTTTTAACTAAAGCAATATTTAATACAGAGACTTGCTCAATTGCAATACTGTAACCTTCACTCAGGTCTAAGAAGAGTGTAGATGTCTGTTTCAAAATACAGCACTATCTGTCATTTCAGTTGCGAGTGAAGGGGCAAAATAAGACAAGGACACATCAGCTTGGGTTGAACAAGGGCCACTTTATTAAACTATACAAAAACACCTTTTAAAGTGACCTGCAGAGGGAAACCTAGGTGCGGAACTATCTATAAGCAAGCATCTTGCCATACAGCTCACGGGCGACCAGCCCCTGCTTGGGACAAGGGCAAGCCCCATCTGCTTACCCCTTCCACCAGCCACACCCAGTAGGTGAGTAGGGGGGCCTTCTCAGGTCACCACCCCCCGGGGCCGCACAACCCTCGGGTGGATGAGTTAAGTTGGCCCCAAAAGCAGCCCATATCCTGCCCTGAAGCTGCAAAGCTCTGACAGACAGGCCTCTGGAACCGCCAATCACCTCCAAAGGTGCCTAAGGGGGCCACCGAGCTGTCCTTACCTATTTCCCTTTCCGCACCTTCCCGCCACAAAAAGGGGACAAATCTCTATTTAGTTCCCTTTTACCCACTTCCGAGAAGCACCTCTTGCAGACACCTCTGCAGGTCTGCCAAAAAGACGTTACCTGCGTCAGACAGGTGAATGCCATCAGCCCTGTACAGTTCACCCAACCAATACTGAATGCAGGGTGTGAAATAGCCAACCCCCACTGCCCCAGAATAGCCAACCGAATTTGCCAGTTGACCTTCTTTCGCGCTTGGTCCATCCCTATCAGGCTCCAGACACCACGCCAAACCCTTCGTGGGAGTATGTCTGACCAAAGCAGACGTACCCAAGGCCGACATTGCCTTATTAACTGCATGCCATGCATGCCTGCCAAACTGAGGGCCATGCCCTTTCGTTGCAACTGAGGGCCATGCCCTTAAGTAACCAAGGCCATCATTGCCTCCTGAACTGCATGTCCACACATGCCTGCCAAACTGAGGGCCATGCCCTTCCGTTGCCTCCTGAACTGCATGTCTGCACATGCCTGCCAAACTGAGGGCCATGCCCTTCCGTTGCCTCCTGAACTGCATGTCTACACATGCCTGCCAAACTGAGGGCCATGCCCTTCCGTTGCCTCCTGAACTGCATGTCCGCACATGCCTGCCAAACTGAGGGCCATGCCCTTCCGTTGCCTCCTGAGCTGCATGTCTGCACATGCCTGCCAAACTGAGGGTCATGCCCTTCCGTTGCCTCGCCAACTGCATGTCCGCACATGCCTGGCAAACTGAGGACCATGCCCTTAGGTAACTGAGGCCATCGTTGCGTCCTGAACTGCATGTCTGCACATGCCCGCCACCTGAGGGCCTTGCCTCAAATACTGAGTTGGGAATGACCACCATATGTGGAGATGTCCGCACTGAACCAAGCTGGGACAAAGTGGGTAGGAGCCCGTCCCAAAGTATTCCTCACCAGCCAAGCCACCACACTGCAGCCCATTGACTGAGGCCTAACTGTAAGCCCAGGATAGGGTGCGCAGCTGCTCCATCCCTGTCCAGCAACGTTGCCGGTCCATCAATGCTATACAGGTACAACTCCCTTCCATGGAGACATCTGATTACTGGAGGGCCCGTCGAGACAAATCTCCCTTGGATCCGGCCACCACCTCACCTATCCTAAAAGCTCCAAAAACCAGCATAAGGGCTGCCGCCTGGAATAGTCTGGCTTCATAGCTTGAGGAGCATACTGTTTTTCACTGGCCCACCATACTCAATAAAATGTCCCATGAGAAAGGGCAACGGGGATCGAGGGTGGCAGGGTGTTCTCTAGCCCACCCAGCTAACATACGGCGGACTCTGAAGTCCCTGGAATAAGTGGGAAAATCATCAGCCTTTACCTCGAAGTGCTTGGACTGAGAGGCCCAGTCTCCAGCCATTCACTAGGCAATCCCAGCAGGTGACTCACTGAATAGGCCACTCTGGTGCATAGCCCTTGCCGGCCCAGAAGTCCTGGGAAAAACCCCTCCTGCATTCTGATAGCTGTTGAGCATGCTGGGGCGACAGACCGGCTTATGGCCATCTTTGACTCTGCTCCCCAATCTCCCAATGTGCAGTTGCACAGCACAGCTGAACCGCTCCACCTGAGTCTACCTTACCATGCTCCAAAAGAAAACATTAAAATCTGGGCACTAGAGAACAAAGGAACAGACAAGGGCCATAACCCTACCTAAAATGGACGGGAGAGTTCCCAAGCCTCACTGCCTATAAGTCCAAGCCTGCAGCCGGCACAAAATCCCCGATGCATCCACGGACTTCCAGTTCTACCTCCCAGCCCTACCTAGAGATGCTATGGACCTTCAGCCTGCAGTTCAGAGGCTCTAGCCCTGAGCTATGTCACGTAATTCTACAGCAAGTTAGTTAGTTCTTCCCCAGGAGTGTGGGAAAACTAGACCAAATGATTTGGGCAAGAATATAAAATGTAACCTGCAGTTTGGCTCTAATTTCTTGATCAATATTTGATCACAACAAGCATTAAATTATTATACAGCCACAAACCTGAACCTGTAGTAAGGCTGTGGAAGCCCTGCTACGACCTCATAAACCACCGGAAAAGACCTCTAATACCTGGAGGGCAGACAAGAAACACTTTCTTGGCCTAACTGTCATGAAACCCTTACTGTCTGACCACATGGGTATGATTGGTGGTGAATTAGGTGGTATGCCCAGGAAGGTTAACACCGGGCAGGATGGTCCATTGACACAGCCATTAAGATGAACCAGTTACATAGCCATTCCATAATCTGTGACATCAGGTGTTAACATGCATCCAAATTTTTTACCCTCTCGTCCCGACAGCCCCTTCAGGGAAGGAGCTGAAGCGCTCCGTATGAGAATAGAGCAGCCTATATGTAATGCTCTACCTCATAGAATTGACTGAAAAGGCAAAAACCCAGCAGCTATAAATCCCCTTGTATCCCCACAGTAGATGAAAAAACAGATTAGATGTCATACTTTCCCATAGGCAGTGCATTAACTAACTGGTAGGAAGCCATTACTGATTGCCATTGTGTCTATGCCCAAGACAAATTTAAGAGCGCAGGCCCTTAAGGCAAGCCCTGAGACTACAATATGGGATCCAGAAACTGAAAGAAAACCCCATAACAAAACAAACCTCCCCAGGAACTGGGCAGTCTGCAAGCAAGGTCCCAGTAACAGGGAGGAACGCTTTCCTTGAGCAGCTACTGCTGGGTGCTTCTCCTCACTGCTGTGAGGGCCACTGGCCTCATATTTCCCTGTTTCACATAAAGAAAGGAAATAATTTATGAGTAAGCACACTTTCCCAGCCACCATTTTAGTGCAGCTAACCCAGTTCCCCAAAGCACAGATACTGGAGATATGGCGCTGCCACCCATATTTGGCCCACTGCAGTGGCCTCCCCCTTGTAGGCTTCCAAACACCTATCATAATAGATGTCCAAAATGCAAAATTAACATCCTATATCCCTTTCTAGTAAATGATATCATAAATCCAAGAGCAGCAGATGCTGAGGATGTGTTGCTGTCACCAATATGTGGCTGCACTATAGCAGGTTTTCCAACACATATCAAAATAGATGAGCCAATGCAACAGTTGCACGCTATATGTAATTCCAGGTAATGATATCAGAAGTCCTACCTAAAATGTAATTTCAGGTAATGATGTTTCGTTGTTGGTGCCACAATCCTCAGTAAAGGGGGGAAGAGTCTGCCTGGACCTTAAAAGGCAGCCCATGTCAATAAGAGTCTAAGATCCTGTAATATGAGGGATCTCTATTAGGCAAATCGGGCTTTCCTCTTTATTCCTATTCCCCAATCAATATGATTACCATCTGCTAAACTTTCCATTCCTAACTAAATTCAGGTAAATGCCTCTTCTGTCTCAGAGTGAACAAATAGCCTGAAATTAACACTTGGAATGCAAAAGGATCGCTCACTTAAGATACAGCGATTTAGACATTTTCTAGCAAACTGTTATCTCCGCCCTTATTATCATATAACTATGAAAGGCTAAAAAGGCTCACTAGGCCCCACCAATATACTAGTATGTAGTATAATAATCATATAATTAAGTACTTCAAACCTCATACATGCCCGGGCCTAGCAAGAAGTTGTACCTATGCCTGGGCCTAGCAAGAAGTCATAAGCCTCACAAAAGGGCTCTGCCATCACATCATGCATCCACCCTGTAATAATATAATAAAGAACCAACCTGTGTATATCATCAGGGGGGGCTAAGCTGGATAACCTGTGGGGGTGGGCAATCCTCCCCCTATGTCTGGGCCTAGCAAGAAGTCATAAGCCTCACAAAAGGGCTCTGCCATCACATCATGCATCCACCCTGTAATAATATAATAAAGAACCAACCTGTGTATATCATCGGGGGGGGCTAAGCTGAACCTGTTGGGGGGAGAGTGCTCAGAGGGAACTTAAACTAGAAGGATTAGACACAATTTCTTTTGTTTGTCCCTTTTATTCTGATTTATTTTTAATTTCCCTTTATGTGCATGAGTCTGTCTTTAACCAGTGTATTAGCATGACTATATTTAATTTTGTTTGTATATCCAGTATAGTCTCATTTATTTTTAAACTTCCTGTGTCTTTCTTTTAACCAGCAGCAGCACTAACGTCGCGCTGCTCAATAAAAAGCCTCAATCAACCCCTCCACAACTGCTAGGTGGGGGGGGTATCGGAAGTGCCGCTGCTAGGCCCCACTACGAGGCCCACTGGTCAGACCCCTTTACGAGGCCTGCCCCAGTCGCAGCCACGCCGCAACGCTACCACCCACAGCTGTTGGGGCTCCCAAAACCCCCTCTGGGGGTAACCAATTAGGCCTAATAGGCCCAACCAACGCCGACTGTCCTGCAGCTTTCTCTGCTATGTCCCTCGTCGTCCTCTCATCGCTTGCTGAAAGAGGAGGTAGGAGGGGCGGCCTGGCCTTAAATAGGCCCATGGCCCCTCCCCTCCCTGCCGCACGTCACGCACACATAATGCTGCGACACACGACGTTGCCCTTAACGAAGATGGCCGCAGCAGCATCGCTCCCTCCTCACAACTATGCCCCGCTTATCCATGCTGCGCAGGTAAGTGGGGCTTCATTTCTCTTCTGGCAAACCATTCAACATTTCATTTCCTGTTTCAGAACATCAGTCTTCTATTCGTGTATTAAAATTGTTTTCTAATAAGCTCCTGTATTAACGCAATGGCTCCTTAATATTTTCCATGTCTTTTTTGTTATTTATTTTTTGTTATTTTTTGTTATTTATTTAAGTCAGTTTTTACATCAAAGTATATCTAAGTGACTTACAAGATAAATACTGTATTTTTTTTCCAGCTTGGCTTCCACTTTGATCACACAAAGTGTTCTGGTTTCTGCTATGGCATTCCCTTGTCATTTTTGCTTAGAAAATGTCCAGGTTTTGTAAATCAAAAGAAATGTGAAGGCTTGTGAATAGTATGAAGGCTCGCTTGTGCACAGTAATGGGAGCAGAGAGATTGGCTGTAATAGGGACCAGTGACAGTCCTCATGTAGTAAAGAAGCCAGGCCATAAATCACATGGTCTTCGATGCCTGTATACTAATGAGCAGAGCATGGGAAACAAGGAGGACGAACTTGAACTCTTAATACAGGAGGGCAATTATGACTTGATAGGTATAACTGAAACTTGGTGGGATGACTCCCATGACTGGAATACAGCAATTGAAGGGTATAACTTGTTCAAAAAGAACAGAAGGAATAAAAAGGGAGTTGAAGTCGTGCTATATGTTAAAAATATATATCCCTGCATAGAAATACAGGAAGATGAGCTTGGTAGCTCCACCGAGAGTATCTGGATTAAAATTAATGGGGCAAATACTAAAAGGAATGTGGTGCTATTACCGACCACCCAATCAAGGAGAAGACGAGAATGTAACTTTTGAAAAGCAAATTGCCAATGTTTCGAGGAGGCATGATGTAGTAGTAATGGGGGATTTCAATTCTCCCAATATCTGTTGAGAGACAAATTCTGCCAAACACCTCCCCTCCAAGAAATTTCTGAGTTGTGTTGGAGATAACTTTCTCCTACAGAAAGTGGAGGAAGCAGGAGGATTAGCTATCCTGGACTTGATTTTAACCAATAGAGATGATTTGTTGGATGAAGTGGCAGTTACGGGAACTCTGGGGGAAAGTGACCACACCATACTTGAATTCTTGATTTTAACAGAAGCGAAAGCTGAGAGTAGCCATACGCTCACCCTGGACTTCAGGAAAGCTGATTTTAATAAACTCAGAGCAATTGTAAGTACAGTTCCATGGCAAGCCACTCTAATGAGAAAAGGAGTTCAAGATGGGTGGGAGTTTCTAAAAAAGGAAATTCTAAAAGTGCAATGGCAAGCAATTCCAACAAAGAAAAAAGGGGGGAAACAACAGAAGAAGCCAATGTGGCTTCACAAAAAGCTTAGAGAGGACCTGAAAACAAAAAAAGGACCCATACATGAAGTGGAAAGAAGCCCAGGCCACAAAGGAAGAGTACAGGCAGGTATCACGGAATTGTAGGGATGGTGTCAGGAAGGCTAAAGCTGAGAATGGTGTTCCCGCTTTGCGAGGGGGCATGTTTGCCACCACCCCATGTAGCAGAAGATTCGGGAAGGTTCTCGAAGGTTTCAAAGGGGTCAGGTGGTGAGTTTTAGACCAATTGAATGACAGGGATTAGCTGGTATATAATACTGCTCCTCCCTGAAAGCCTTGCCTTTTTGCCTTGTGGCACGCTTGCAATTTGGCTCCTGTGTTGGATTGCTTCGGCTCCTCTAGTTGGCTTGCTTCATTCCTGCGTTTGCTTCCTCCCATCGTAGAGACGCAGCTTGGCTGTTACAGAGACAGTGCTGGTTTGTGGCGGTTTTCCCACCTTCCTCGCCGTGTGTTCCCTTCATCTGCTCCCTCACAGACATCACCCCTGGCGTGTTAGGGAGTGTGTGTGTGTTGGGGTGGTGGTTATTTCTTTCTCCTCATCCCCACACATCGGTTGTGCTGAGGTGAATAGTTTCCCAGTGTAATAGCAGGCAGGCATTTTAAACGCGCTGCTTGCTTTGTTTGTTTCTTTTTCCCTTTGCCTGTTTTGCTCCCTGCTGGCTCCGGTGAGTTATAGTTTGGGGGGTGGTTTCCTTCCTTTTCTTTCCCTGCCCGTCAGCTGTTCAACGGGTGGATAGCACACCGTTTTATAACTGCAGGCAGGAGGTTTAATCCTGCTGCTTGCTCTGCGCCTCTCCGCGACTGTTTTCTCGGCTTTTGCTGTGTGTTTTGCTCCCTCTCTTTCTTTTGGTTAGTGCACAGTTCATTGCCAGAGGGTTCAATAAAGGGATTCATTTGGTGATTTTTATCTTTTTGGCTTCAAGTTCAAGGTTTTCTGCTTATAATTAATAATTGGTTAATAAAATATATATAATTAGATAAATAAATAAATATATATATAGACAAATAAATAAATACACATAAAGATAAATCAATCAATCAATATTTAATTTCTTTCTCTTATCAATTGCTTCCAGATAATCCCCTCCACTCCTTTAACCCTTCCAACCCCCCTCCTTTTGGTTCGTTGTAGCCTATTTTCTTTTGCTATTGTTATTCCAGCCTCTTCTTATATCCTTGCCTTATTTAGATTGTATTTTGCATAGCCTTTGGGTTCCCCTTGACGGTTGTTAATATTTGCGCTTTGCTATATTAATATTAATTCTGATTTCCCTTCATTCCTGTTGTTGTTATTTGTAAAGTATAAAGGTTTCAATATGCCTCCCAAGAAGGTTCAACAAAAGAGGGGAGTTCATGTGTTGAAGCAGGCGTCCAAGTGCCCCCTGGTGGATCAACAACGCCAGTCTTCTGATGAAGAAGAGCACATGGGGACCATTCGTGCCTTGGTAGCTAGAGTGGAAGCCCTGGAGAGGAAGCGCAGTTGTCCTCCTGATCCTGCAGTGGGGCCAAGCTGTGTGCCTACAGGTAAGAAATCTGCATGTTTGGCAGCCAAAGCACCCAAGTCACGTCTTCTTTCTGATTTGGTCTCCAGGATCGGCATGTTGGAAGGTGCAGTGGCCAGAGATGATTCTGTTCGTCCAACAGTATCTACTTGCCTGTCTCCGGCTTCTTTGGTGTCGTCCGCACCCCCGTTTCAACCTCATGCTGGTGTTGGTGCTACCCAGGATCAGCCTTCTGCCCCTCTTTCTCTACCCGGTGGTCAGATGGTCTCTTCGGAGGTTCCAGGTGTGGTGACTCCTGCAATAGTTGCTTCCCTGGCCACTTATGCAGGTCAGTTTACACAAAACACTTCTTCTACACCAACACAGTTGCAAGGGGTCCATTTGTCACAATATACTCCTTTGACTCCGGCGGCAACTTAGGGTGGATTGACCCAACCTACGGTTTATATGGGAGGCATATTAGTCCCCCAGCAGCCTCAGCTTCTGTGGTCTGCCACGGCAGTGACTCCATGGCAGCCATCTGTGGCTCTGCCTGGTCAAGTTGCTGTTTCATTGCCTCTTCCCCCCTGTGTCTACCCACAGGGTGATATATCTCTGCCCTTGGGTGATCACTTATTGTTCTCCACCAAGGAAAAAATCTGGCGTGGGGAGTATATTGATATTTTTACTCTCCTTTTTCATGAATCTGAGGCGAAAAATAAAGAGGGCAATGAATCTAAAGATTGTGAGGTGGCGACAAAGAAGAAAGCGGATCAGATATGGCCTAATTGGCTTAATGCGTACACAGTTTATATGGGCGTAATGACTCAGGCTTATCCGTCCAGGGCTATGTCCATGATTAAATATCAGGACATCATTCATTGGGCATTTCGGGAATTCTCTGGTACTGCTTGGTTGTGGTATGATGAGAGTTATAGGCAAAGGGTGGCCTTAGACCCTACTCTTCATTGGGATGTGGAACATCCGGGTCTATGGTTGCGTTCCATGACCCTGGCTAGACCTGCATCAGGAGATAGAGCAGATAGTGGGCATCTCCTTGTGCGTGCACAGACTTCGGCCTCTGGCTCTGGCCAGGGTTGGCAATGGGTTCAACCCCATCAGGTCTGTTGGACCTTTAATAGCACCGGGCGATGTTCCAGACGTCCCTGTAGATTCAAGCACGTCTGTGGGGTTTGTGGCGGCAACCACCCCAGCTCCACTTGTCAGCAAGCCCGTCAGGCTCGAAAGGGTCCAGGGGATCAACAGTGTCCTAAACTTGGGTCTGGCAACAGCGGCGGTACATCGCAAGGCCAGTAGCCCCATTAGGTTGCTTCCTCTGGCAAGATTGTTAAATATTTATCCAAATAGACAGGCTGCTAATTATTTGTGGCTTGGTTTTTCTGAGGGTTTTCGGATCCCTTTTGAAGGCCTGAGGGTTTCCACTTCATCTACTAACCAGGCTTCAGTCCATCTGATGACGGATGTATTTCTGACCAAGCTGAATAAAGAGATAGCTGCCGATAGGATTTCTGGCCCCTTTCCATCTCCTCCCCAATAAATCTGAGAATTTCCCCGCTGGGAAATAGTTCCCAAAAAACAGCCAGGCAAATATCGCCTTATCCATAATTTGTCTTTCCCAAAAGGAGCTTCCGTTAATGATGGTATTCCATCATTCATATGGAGCCTTGGGAATTTGAAGTCGGGGCCACCATAGCCTTTGCACTCGCTCCCAGGACTCAGACAGCGTATCAGCATGCCTTTAAGAAATTCCAGGCCTTTTGGGCTTGCAATGCTCTGCCTCATGAGTTGCCGATCCCTGTAACTCATCTCCTACAGTTTATGTTATATTTGAAAGGGCAAAATAATTCTGTGACAACTATTGCTGGACACCTCTCAGCTCTGGCCTTTATTTCTAAGGCAAGAGGATTGCAGGATCATTCTGTAGATTTTAGGGTCAGAAAGGTCCTTGAGGGTTGGTTGCGTTCTGCTCCCAGGCCCGCTGACCAGAGGAGGCCAATCACTCCCAATGTCCTTCTCCAGATCCTGCCTTTGTTTTGTTCTATATGCTCATCTCTGTATGTCGCACCTTTTCGCTGCAGTAGCTCTGACGATATTTTATGGTGCCCCAGTGAAGTATTAGTTTCCTCAAAGTGTGCTTTGTCCTATCAAGCCTTATGCTCTAGCGATTGCACGTTAGGTGCTGATGTAGTGAGATTCTCCCTAAGAGTCTCTAAGACTGATCAAAAGGGCCTTGGAAGTGCTGTATCTCTATGCAGCTGCCCAGTGACTGAATTATGCCCGGTTTCTGCAATGCATCAATTTCTGTCTGTCAGGCCAGCGTGCCAGCGTTATCTCTTCATACATGTGGATGGTTCCGCCCTGACTCAGTTTCAGTTTTGGGCTGTTGTTCGGCGGGCCTTGTTGGCCAGTGGTCGAGATCCTGGAGTCTATGGGCTGCATTCTTTTCGTACTGGGGCCACCACGGCCGCAGCCCTCATGGGCATGAGCACTGATGGTATTCAGATAATTGGCAGATGGCGATCCGCAGCTTTTAAGTCATATGTAAGGTATTGATTCTTAAGTTTATTGTCTTTCTCTTCCCTTAGGTGCACAGAGCCTTCCAGTCTCAGCAAGGATCGTTCTGTGTGGCCATTCTATTTTATTTTGGGCTCACCGAAGGGCTGCTTCTTCAGTTGTTGGGTGCAGGGGGGCAGAGCAGCTGTGGTGCCCTCCTGCTGGAAGTGCTGTGGGCTATGTTCATTGGGATGGGGTGAGTCACTGGTGAGCTTTGGGCTGGTGATGACCCTGCAGTTGTATGCCCTCCTGTGACACTGCCATCTCTGCTGATTTGCAATTCCCATGACTTCATTGCCACCTCACCCCACCCCACCCCACCGTGGCAAGCATGGCACCACTGGGATGGTTCTGCTTCCACTCTGCCCCCACTTAAGTGCTGCTGCCATTAGAGCCTAGATATCTGGCTAGCTATCAGCTTTTTTTTATGTACCATTTTTGTGTAAAGTGCTCAAGGGTATGTCAAATGATCACAACTGATGTCAAAGTATTTCTGATTATCTAGATTACCTGGATCCATATCACTGATTTCTGGCCAGCCTTTTTGGCAGACACTCTGTGGGTTGTCCAGACAAAATGATGATCTTCCATTCAACCTCTGCTTCCAAGAACCAGGGAGAACAGATTATCTGACTCATCTAGACCTATCTTAGAGGAGTGTAACTTTTTTTTATGTCAGCCTTTCTGTCTGTATAAAAGTGCAACACTGCCAAACTCTCTGAAGAGTTACCTCAGCGCGGTGTGAAGTTAACCTTCAGAATTCATTTGTTTATTTTTTTTATTCAGCTGAGGGTCAACTTAGACATAATGGTGGTGGATGTTTGTTCCTTTTCATGCTTTTCACTCATTCATATATAAAGCATGGTATGTATATACATCTCACTTTCATAGTTAAAAAAGAAGCAGCAGGAGGAGTGGGATACCAAACTTTTTCTGTGTTTGTGACTCATGTCCAGTGTCAAACTGAAAAATGGAGAAAGGCATCCAGAATAATGGACTGCGGGAAGTGAAAAGTGCTTCTTTTTCTGTTAAAATAAGGCTCCTGTATAGGGTACTCCCATAAATATGGCCTGGTTATGTCTGGTTTTCACCCTGAGATGGAGGGGAAAGGACAGCTAAACACATGATTTAAAGTTGACTGGAAATCTGATTTATGAACTGTTCTGTGAATGGAGCCAACATGTCAATTATAGCCCCACTGCTGGGCAAAAGATGTCTGTGGAGATTTCTCACTCACCTTCTGAAGCACTGAAACCTGCAGCCGAATTAGCCTCTTTATTAAGTAGGTCCCATTCTAAAAAACTAGGAGAGAACAGTTCTTGCCTACCATCCCAAATATGTATAGCACACCCATTATTATTATTATTATTATTATTATTATTATTATTATTATTATTATTATTACTCTTTATTTTTACCCCGCCCTTTTTCCAAAACTGGAACTCAGGGAGGCTTACAAATAAAAACTACACATAGGTAAAAAACATACAAAAATATACAATTAAAATAGAATTAAACTATTTGTAACATTAAAACCATGAAACATACACTTAAAATACTAAGACAATTTAAAACATTAAGAATAGGACCATAGAACAATACAACAGACCTTATGAGGTCCTATGTTAAACATCTTCTAGTCCAAAAGTCTGTCAGAATAACAAAGTCTTTGCCTGCCGATGGAAGGATAGCAAGGAAGGGGCCATTCGTGCTTCCCTAGGAAGAGAGTTCCAGAACCGGGGGGCAGCCACTGAAAAGGCCCTATCTCGCGTCCCCACCAATCGTGCTTGCGAAGGTGTTGGGACTCAGAGAAGGGCCTCTCCTGAGGATCTCAACGCCCGGGCAGGCTCATATGGGGAGATACGGTCTGACAAATAGCCTGGACCTAGGCCGTATAGAGCTTTATAGGTCAAAACCAGCACTTTGAATTAATTTATTTATTAATTTAATTTAATTTAATTTATATACCGCCCTAAGCCAAAAAGGCTCTCTGGGCGGTGTACATAGAGGATAAACAAGAAAATATATGAATAGAACAAATATAAGAAAATCAAAAAGCAAAACAAACAAAGAACAGAAACCAACATCAAAACATACCAGCAATGAAACACTGTTTTAAAATACACTACAAAACAATTTCTTTAAAAAGAATATTTAAAATTTTTAAAATGCCTGGGAGTATAAAAAGATAGCAGCGTCGGCGCCAGGCGTAGCTCATCGGGGAGACTATTCCACAATTCGGGGGCCACCACCGAAAAGGCCCTGGATCTAGTCACCGCCCTCCGAGCTTCTCGATGTGATGGCACTCGGAGGAGGGCCTTAGATGTCGAGCGCAGTGTATGGGTAGTTTCGTATTGGGAGAGGCGGTCCACCAGGTATTGCGGTCCCATGCCGTGTAGGGCTCTATAGGTCAAAACCAGCACTTTGAATTTAGCCCGGAAACAAATAGGAAGCCAGTGCAGACGGGCCAGAACAGGTGTTATATGAGCAGACCGTCTGGTCCGCGTCAATAGTCTGGCCGCTGCATTCTGGACTAACTGTAGTTTCCGAACTATCTTCAAGGGCAGCCCAACGTAGAGCGCATTGCAGTAGTCCAACCTAGAAGTTACCAGAGCGTGAACTGAGGCGAGGTCATTGTGACCGGAAACAAATTGGCAGCCAGTGGAGCTGTCGCAACAAGGGGGTTGTATGGTCCCTGTAACCAGCTCCAGTTAGCACTCTGGCTGCAGCTCTTTGTACCAGTTTAAGCTTCTGAACAGTCTTCAAAGGCAGCCCCACGTAGAGCACGTTACAGTAATCTAAACGGGATGTAACTAAGGCATGCATCACTGTAGTCAAATCAGGCGTCTCCAGGAACGGGCGCAGCTGGCGCACCAGTCTTAGCTGGGCAAAAGCACTCCTGGCCACTGCAGAGACCTGGGCCTCCATGTTCAAAACTGAGTCCAGAAGCACACCCAAACTGCGAACCTGTGTCTTCAGGGCGAGTGTAACCCCATCCAGCACAGGCTGAATCCCTATTCCCTGATTTGCCTTTCGACTAACCAGGAGCACCTCTGTCTTGTCTGGATTTAATTTCAATTTGTTCGCCCTCATCCAGTCCATCACTGATGCCAGGCACCGGTTCAGGACCAGGACAGCTTCCTTGGCTTTAGGTGGAAAGGAAAAATAGAGTTGGGTGTCATCCGCATACTGATGACACCGAACCCCAAACCCCCGGACAACCTCACCCAGCGGTTTCATGTAGATGTTAAATAACATGGGGGACAAAACTGAGCCCTGAGGGACCCCATATGTCAATGGCTAAGGAGTCGAACAGAAATCCCCCAGCACCACCTTCTGGGTTCATCCCTCCAGGAAGGAGCCGAGCCACCGCAACACAGTGCCCCCATCCTGGCAAGGCGGCCCAGAAGGATACCATATTCGATGGTATCGAAAGCCGCTGAGAGGTCCAGTAGAACCAACAGGGACATACTCCCCCTGTCCAGCTCTCTGCGTAGGTCATCCACCAAGGCGATATTGACACCCATCATATTGCCAACATCACATGTACAATTACAATAATATTAAATACATTTTTTTAAAAAATGTTTGTTGTAATTTCTGTATAGCCTGAATCCACAATTAAGTCAACCCTCAACAATTTGATTTAAGCAATTTAGCACCAGTGAAATCAACTGAACTATTATCAGCTGTTAATCAAAATAACTGAACTGGAGAGCAGATAAATTAGCCTAGTTTTTATGTTATCTTTCTTAATCTAGCTAATCCATACCATCCCCCTGTCTTATTCTGGGATGGTTGCCTTTTGGCAGGAGGTAGCACTAAAGAGACTGATACGGCAAAGTTTCCTTCCTTCCACTTGTAATTCCTTTCCCAGAACTGTACATCAAATTTTGCCTTGTTTGCTAGTGGACAGTAGTGGCCTGTAAATGCCATATTTCAGCAGTGGGCTCACAACTTCATTTTGATACCATACTTGTACGCATACACTGGGACTGTTCCTTTCCATTCATGAATTCTTTTCCCAGATTGTGGTGCTCCTAACAGTTTCAAAACAGAAAAGGACAAAACAAAAATAAAACATTGGCTTGTGTTTAAAAAGCCAATTGCAGTATGGTGCAAATGCACTTTGGGAATGATAGTGAATGGTACCACTGCATGCATGCATTGATGAGGATCATCATATACAATACAAAATTAAATATAAAACAAAAGCATAATCATTTGATATGCTTGTTTTCATCCCTCTTCAAATATGTACTTTTTCACTTGTTTTACTTAATGCAGCTTAAATAGTTATATTAATAAAAAGCCAAAGTTACTGAGTAAGTGGATAGTTATACTATATGCAAGTGTGCATATGTGCACAGACACACACTGGTCTTTAACCTATTGATTCAGAAGTAACTCCCATTGATTTCAATAGGACTCTCATTTATAAGCTAAGGATTGCAACCTTAGTAATCAACTGTTGATTTGTTTCCCAATGAAACACAACTAGAGACACATTGTGGTTACCTAATTGCACTGATCTGCTGTGAAAATCAGTGTTCAGCAGCCCACAAAATTTCTCATTTCATTCTCAGGATGCAATAGTCACATAACAGTTTAGTGTTGCCATACAAATACTATAGACACTTGTTCAGCTTAGGGTTTTTTCTCCCCACTGTAAATTTCCTAATAGCTTACAAAATGTACTTAGGAAATGTGCATTTGTGCTTTTAGTGTATTTGAAAGCACTTCAAAATCCTTAAATATGATATGCCAAAGAAGTATTATGATTTAACACTGAAAACAAACCATTAAATCAGAGAAAAATAATTCTCAGAATACTCAAACACTAGTACAAGAAAGAAATGCAACATTTTTGCAACAAAATGATTGCCATCAAGAGACATCCTTTTATTGTCCATTCATAATGATTTGTGCTCATGATGGTACTGGGGCAGTTTTATGTGATCCCACTTTCAATACTGTTTGCACCTATGAAAATTTTGGGGTGGACCAATCAGTGCATGTCCTGTAATTTCCTGCTGAATTCCCGCAACTTTTCATACTAAAAACATACTGGGGTTTTGTTTTGTTTGTTTGTTTTGTCCCCCCTTTGTTAAGTTATAGCACAAGAGTGCCCCTGCAGACAGCCATAATGGGGGAGCATCACAGAACAACTAATAAAGCACAATGGCATGTGGATGGTCCAGTTGAAATCCACCACTAATGCACTTTTATTGCATCAATGATATGATGCAAAATACAGCCGCAACAAACACCCCCCCCCCCCAAAAAAAATCTCCAATCTGGAAAGGCCCTATGTCATACAAAGTGAGAGAAGGTGAAAATGTTACTGAGTGGAAAATGATCATAATTTTGTAGCCATCATTCATTCATTCATTCGTTCATCTCAAGGGACAGAAGACTGGGTAATGTTGTGGCACTGATGTATTTGGCTTCATTAATAAACCCTGTAGAGTATTTTTTGCATTCATAATTAGCACCAACAGATAACATGTAAAGAAAATTAGAACTACCTTGTAAATTACTAGGCTGCATTTTTCCCCCTGACAAAACTGAAGTACTTGTGGATTGAGTTCTATATCGTAATAGCATTACTAGGCTAAGGTGAAGGTCTGAGTGACAGCTCAATCATCACTTTACAAGCCAATGAGATTTATGAGATTGAACTATGGTAAAAGAAGAGAACCACACTTTCAGTTCTGAATGTTACTATAAGGCAAGAGTCACTGACATATTTAAAGATGATACCTTAAAGTTTTGACATTTCTAAGTAACATGTATTGAAGACAAATGATTCAGAACAAGAGGAACCTCAAAAACAGATAAGTATACCAAACAGGGTTTAAGTACATTGAAGAGAGAGTACCACAAAAGGAAGCAAAAATGATAACTAACAGGGTCACGGGGACACTTGGCTGGGGACTACAAGACAGAAGAAAGGGTATAGATATTATATGCTCATTTTTAAAGATTACAAAGTCAAATCCCCGCACACACAAAAAGTGGCAATTACATCATGATACTACAACCAAATCTTGGGAGCTTATGGTGGTACCATCTGATTCATGTGATAGGATGTGGCATACAAATAGCTGCTCCCATGGACCAGTCCCATGGAAAGATATAGGATGTTAAGCAGTTACCCACATTTCTGCTCGTTTATGTGAATTAGTCTAAGTGAGAAACAAAACTGCAATTAAGTTGAAATGAGGTTTGATATATAAGGGCTATTCTTCAACTAGAGAATAAAGAAACATTAATTTATTGATTATTTGATTTATATCCCACCCTTCCTCCCAGCAGGAGCCTTCCATCATTGTCTCTATCCTATTGCATGAAAGATGCAAAACATGAAGAAATGCAATAGGATAGAGAAGATGATAGAAGGGAGAGTGACAGGAAAAAAGCATGGGGGCAACTGGATGCAAACATAAGATTGCAATACAATCAGTAGGTATCCATGTTGTTTAAATTAAAGCAAACCACTTTTCATTCAAATGTCAAGAAATGTGTTTTCAGGACATATTTTACTAAATATCTGTTTCATGACTAACTGAAGGGGGAAATGCTGACAATTATTGTGAAGTCCAGGTCTAAAAGTACCATTTTATACATATCATATACCACATTAAACAAGTATCTCATTGTTGTTCTTTACAGTAGAATGAACAGAATTGCCTCCTAGTTGCACTGCTTACTAGCTGCTAAATGATAATTTTGTATTTATTTTAATACATATAAATTATACATTTATTTAAAATAATAAATAAAAATATAAATTATATTTTAATAAATATACCTTTTTTTTTAAGGGACAGGGTTTGACCAGCGTCATGGACCCCTGCTTTCAGAAAAGAGAGGTGGAGACGCACTAGAACTGGCAGAACAGTGAGTGTGTTTCTACCCTCTATTTCTGTGTCAAAGACAAGTGCCAGACTGAGTCAGGCTGAAAGAAGCATAGAGGTTTGAATTGCCCTCTGTAAGAAATCTGATTGTGCTGGCAATTTCCCTAGAAACCTGATGGGAGCAATGAACATGAGACATCTGTTAGAGCTAAACTATATCTTCCTCTGTGTTCAACCTGTGTAAATAAAGCATCTATTGCAAAAAGCCAGCAAGATCCAGTGACTTCATTCAAAGGAAACAGGACCTGAGATTCTCACCACTTGCAGTGTTGGGGTGTATATAGCAATATTGTTATAGAATTGGAGGGTTGGTGTGGATGATATCTTTAGATTCCCTTTCCAGCCTCTGGTTTTGAATCTGTATAGATGGAGTTAGCAGAGAAATCTGCTGAACTCATCAAACCTGTTTCTTTGTTCATTTAATGGGTCTGTCAAGTGCCTCCCATTAACATGTGTAAGTATTTACCCAGGAAAAGATGTGCTGTCATGGGAATGAAGGTGATCCTCTCCTCCTCCTCTGGCTGGGGCAGGAGGTAGATTTTCATTTAGTCTGGTGTACAGCTGGGAACTGGAAAGACACAGAGAGGCTTGCTCTGTGTCCTGAACCCCAAGCTATGGCTTTGGGGAATCCCCTAATGGAAAGCAAGATCTGTTGGAGTGGAGCACTGTGACAATCCCACCTTTGGCTCCACCTGTCAGGTTCCCACCTGCTTGTGGCTACCACCTTTCACTAGGCACCACCTCAGGACACCACCAGTCAGGATCGTCTTGTTTATTTTTTCTCACTCCGCTCTAGCACAGATCTCACAAGATCCTACTGCTAGGCAGCACCAGCAGCCACTCCCTGTAAACAATACTGCTAGAGACTTCGCCTTAGTCTCCCTATGGCTTGTTACTTTGTGTCTGGGTTCCCTTGCTGTCCACAACCCCCTTGTATCTTTGTCTATAAAGCATACAATCCTGGGTTGCTCTGGATACTTGACGATGTTACAATTTCTTCCTTCACTGCTGCCACCATTAGATACAGTTTCCCTTCAGCCTTGGTAATTACCCTGCCCTCCCTTCTGGTCTGTATATCCCCAGCCAAGGATCAGGCTTTTGGTAAACCAATAAAAGTATTTATTTGATAACACTAGGAAATAACAAGATTACTTTAGGAATGTTTAACAAGCGTATGGTTTCTTATAGTGTCACTCTTTATGTTTCTGGTCATATATATACTGTCTAAATATCAGCCAAATATAATCCAACCCTCCCTCAGAACTCTGCCAACCAACTCATCCAAATAACTCTCCACTAACGACTCTCCAACAACTCTTACCAACCGACCCCCTCTCAACTGTCATCCTCCCATTTATACCTTCAGCCATTCAAACTCAGCCAATCATCATCCAGCATTCTCCAGCCTTCCAACCCATGCTCTCCCCCTTCTCATTCAATTCACTTACCATATATCCCTTAATAAACCTGCACTTACCATATTTACAGGTTTTAACATATAAGGACATCACAAGCACCCCTTCATCTAATGCTCTGGTTGTATTTATGTGTAAATAAACCATGTGTCCTAAAGACACCATGGTGTCCGCTTACCTTTATTCCATGGAAACTTAACCCTGGGTAAGTGCAGGAACCCCTGAAAGTCTCAGATCACTCAGAGATTGGGGTGTGCATAACAACATTATGTATCTATTGTATAGGTTATCATGCACAGATTGCTTTGTTAATCACTAAGATTTGGATCAATAACACACAGTTTGCTTTAGTATCTTTCAGATTATTTGCAGTTTCAGTCTAAATACCTTTGACATACAATCACCAGACTTGGGCAACTGAAAACATTTGCTGTTTCATGAGACATGATCCATTGGAAAATCAGGGCATCCCCATTCTGAAGGACAGATATGTATAGATACAGATACCAGAAATGCAGACAAGAACACATCGTATATGACTAGGCAAGGGAACCACCAAAAAGGCAGATAAAAGACCCAGGTTATCTTTGTTTCTTAATCTCTTTGCAATTGAAAAAGGGATTCATGCAACTCTATTGTGATTAACATATAAGCAGCTGAACAGACTGTGCTATTAGGAGTGAAAGAGTGCTAATTGTGCTCATCCCAATAACCTATTGATTCTAATCAAGTCTTCTGCAAGAAGCAATTGGTTATCTTGCTAGAAGGGGAAACAGGTGATGAGAACATGGAAATGACAACAGTATCTCTAATGAAATTCTATATGTTGGGATTGTATAGAATTGAAATGAGGCCTAATCAACATAGTGTAAAAATATTGGAAAGAGTTCTCTTAGACCATAGTGAAGGACCATCTAGTCAGTGGCGACTAGTAACATGTTCGCTTGGTAGGGCTGCAATTTTTAACATTGCTGTTTTCATCACAATAGGACTTGTACAATACTTATTTAGGAAAGTGTGCCATTACACATATGCTGAGTGCCACTGTTTCCTCATTAAAAACATCATTTATTCTCTGCACATCCATAGACAGGGGAGGAGCTTCCATGTAAAACAGCCAAGTATGATTTTCTGACTCCATACCTCTTATTGAGAAATTGTGACACAAGTTTTTGAAAGCATGTATTAATTACACATGCACATCCATTGCAAAAATAAATAAGTAAACACACAAACACTTCTAAAATGTGACGAACACTTGTTTCCAGTTGTATGCATTTTTCCTTCCCCCAAAACACCAATTTAACATTTCAATATCCAAAACCCTTTTTTTCTATAAATTAAAAGGTCAAAGTATTCCAACCAATAAACACAAAATGATTGTTTCATTTGTGGATGCGTACAGCAGAACATAGCAGAACATATTTGCAATGCATGGCTCAGTCCTGAAAATAATATCTGCTCAGAGTACATCACACCAGAGTAATCATAATCAGTCTCTTATGCTTGATATTACAGAGAACATCTTCTGGATTTGGGGATGGATGTAGAATCAGTCAGTGTGAGATCCAGACTGGCATGGAGCCCAAACATTTCATTTTAGAAATTCACTGACAAATTCACCAAAAAAGCATGCAAGTAATAATAGCAACAGCATTTTCCTCCATTCTGCATTCAAGATACTCTGCCCTTCAATTATGCGAGAGGCCTGTTGAAAGTAGTAGACTCACACCATGTCTACTCTTGCTTGCTTGCTCTCTCTCTAGCAAGGTCACAAAACAAATATTAAACAAAACAAAAAAAGCTCCTCAAAGTAGGAAACATTCCCTGGCACTTCTCTAGTTAGCAGAACCTGTTAAAAGTTACAGGAGATTTGGTCCTCAAGGGAACAGTTCCAGTAGGACTATATCTATATCTAGCCTCTACTATATCTAGTACATCGTGTTTTACACAGTGGCCTATTCATAGGGTTGCCATATTCCAGTTCCACAAATCCAGGCAGGCTAATTTGCATATTATGCAAATATTTGCATATTATTTGCATATTAATATTTGGCTTGTCCATTTGTTTTGTTTTTGTGCCTAGGAATTACCATCAAAAACTGGGGAAAGAAGTGAGAAATATTTTTTTAAAAAAAATTTACATTTTCAGCCTTAAATGCCTAGACTCTAGTTTCCAACACTATGGAATATTTATTGATTGATTAAGAGGATTTATATCCTGCCCTTCTGCTGTTAAAAACAGAGCTCAGGACAGCTTACAAATATAATAAAAACAATAAAAATACACAATCAATATAAAAACACAATAAAAACACAAAATAGCAACAAACACAAAGTAAGTCAGGGCACCAGTCCGGTTAACCATTACATATATGATATATTTCAGAGATGTGGTGGGTGGAGAAAAACAAGAAGACAAAATGTTAGAAAAAGGAGTCTTTCACACCATATGCTCAGTTCTAAATACTGTAGCAGCAAGTTTTACAAGTTCCTCCAGTATTCCACTGGTGCAGGCACTCAGACATTCAAAGTATCTGTATGTTTCTTAATTTTTATTTATTTATTTATTTAATTTTATTTATTGAATTTATTAGTTGCGCATCTGGCTGGCTGTCCAGCCACTCTGGGCGACGTACAAATTAGGCATACAATACCTAGACATTAAAAAACTAAAAACAATGAAGATAAAATCTAGCCAACCCCAAAAGCCTGCCTGAAGAGCCAGGTCTTCAAGACCTGGCGGAAACTCATCATGGAAGGGGCATGGCGGAGATCATTTGGGAGGGAGTTCCACAGGATGGGGGCCACAACTGAAAAAGCCCTCTCTCTAGTCCTCACCAGTTTGGCTGTTTTGACTGATGGGATGGAGAGAAGGTTTTTGAGACTGATCTTGTTCGGCGGCATAGCTGATGATGCTGGAGGCGCTCCTTTAGATAGACGGGGCCGAAACTGTATAGGGATTTAAAGGTCAAAACCAACACCTTGAATTGGGCTTTGCTTAACTCAAAATTTCTTCTCCCTTTGATCAACCACATCTACACAGGTTCCACCTACAACAGGGCACTCAAAACAAACAGGTAATTTCAGTGGCTGAGTAGATCTTGTACAGTGGTTATACTGACTGGGCAGCCACTGTCCTTCATATTTTACAAAATACTTTTTCCTATACAAAGATTAAATTTCTGTTTATGAAAAAGTAATATATGAAGTGGTCTCAATAGTGAGAAAAGTAAACAAGTGAATGGTGATCCAAATGTTTTTCATTCTCACGTTATGAAGCTAAGCTGCCAGATGATGTATCACCTTCCCTATGCATGCAGCGTAGACTGAAAAAACAGCACCCAAGCCACCATTCAATACGTGCATGTGTTCTTTCCAACATGAATCTACAGGTCTCAAAAAGTAATGTGTGACAAAGTCCTCAAACACCTTATAACATGCCTCAAACATGGTCTCTTGTTCTACCAGCATGCCTTCACACCATCACTTTGCCAAAACATAAGGATAGGTAAATTGCTTTTAGGGAGGTTCACAATTATGATTTCCTATTTATTTAATCTAAAAATATTTAAAATACATAAAAACAGCCAGGGGAAGATATTGGAGAAATATAAAATAAATACAAATAAAAAAGGGGGGGAGGTGAAGAGACCTTAAATGTGCTACTCATCATCTCTCAGCCTATCCTCCCCTCAGGATGAAAACAATGGAGAATCATGACCACCCCAGGAAGAAGGGCACACTTACAATGTAGAGGAAAAAATCATCTACTACAACCATAGTGTGAAATCAAATACTTATTGGGACACAGTATGAAGAAATATTTATATAAACATGACTATCAAATATGTTTATGAATTACACAATCTGTAAATATATTTATAGTGCAATCCAATGTTTGTTTACTCAGAAGCAAGTCCCAATGTATTCGATGGGGCTTACTCAAACTGGGAAGTGTGCAGAGAACTACAGCCTCAAGTGATAAGGAACTTGTTCTTTCAACTTGTTCTCTTAAGTTGAGACTTTATCCTTATTTAAGCCTTTTCTTTTTTAAAAAAAGATGTTTTTTAAAGCTTTTAAAAAATATTTTCAAAGATGTTTTAATATATTTTAAAGTCTGTTTCTTATGATGTTTTAAAGTGCTTTTAGTGCTTTTGTTTGCCGCCCTGGGCTCCTACTGGGAGGAAGGGTGGGATATAAATCAAATAATAAATAAATAAACTTTATTCACCCAACCCAAAATTCAGAATCATGCATCTTTAGGCTGTTTTCCAATTGTTTATTCTTGCTTTATGGTTATTGGATTTTAAAGGGATTTATTTCTTATTGTGAGTTGCCTTCGTTTCCCAACCCTACCTCACAGGATTGTTGGAAAGACTGCATATACACACACTGCAGGTGTATAAATACATACAGCCCATATAATAGTTTATTGTCAAACCAGTTGGTCATTGCAGAAAAATCAGTAAAAAAAATCAGTATTAGTTTCCTACAGAATAAAAACTGTAATACCTGCCTACTTGCTTTAAAATAGGACTGGAGGGGGGACAGAAATAGTTAGAACACAAACACAATTCTTTTTTACATTCACTCAAAAGTCCCATTAATTTACAGCACATTCATAACCATGTCTACTCAAAAGTAAGTCCTATTGAATTCAATGGGATTTACTCCGGGCATATGGGATTAGCTTCCTTTTACCCCCACAAAAGCAAGTACTGGGAAGGTTTTGAAAACACTGCCCAGGATCTGACTCCTGCACACAAGAGGAAAAAAACCTGAAATGTATACACTTACCCAATTTATGAGATTTTCAGATAAACGCGGGGGGGGACTGTGATGTTCCTGTATTAATGTATATATGGTAAGTGCTGTTTGTATAGAAGATACATGGTAAGTGGAATGAAAGAGGAGGGGGGAGTAAATGAGCAGTAGAATGCTGGATGATTGGCTGAGTGTTTGGATGGCTGAGAGTATAAATGGAAGGATAAGAATTGAATCTGGGTGGACGTTGGTGGGTTTTAGAGGTGTTTGAGAGGTGTTTGGTGGACGTGAGTGGGTTGTTTTGGTGGAGTTGGGAGGTGGGTGTGAGTTGGTGTATGTCAGGAGAGTGTGGAGAAGGAGGGAGGTGGAGTTCGGATTAGTAATAAGTCAAATATCACAGTAATAGATGAAACCATAAGCTTGTAGATCATTATCAAAGTTATCTTGTTATTAATGTCATTTAATAAAAACTATATTTGGTTTACCGAAGGCCTGATCCTTGGCTGGGGTTTCAGAGACCAGAAGGGAGGGTAAGGTAATGAACAAGCCTGAAGGGAAACAGTAACAAATGGTGGCAGCGGTGAAGAGGAGATTATAACATTCATAAGTATCTAGAGCAACCCTGAGTTATGAGTTATCTGCAGTGATACAAGGGGGTTGGGAACAGCATAGGCACGCAGTCACGAATGTAACTGGATAGAGAGACTCAGGCAAGGTCTCTGGGAACATTGGTTGTAGAATGTGACTGGTGGTGCTGCCTAGCAGGGGGATCTATTGAGATCTGTGCTAGAGCGGAGAGAGAAACCATAAAAAAGGACAGTCCGGACTGGTGGAGTCCCTGGTGGTGCCTAGTGAAAGGCAGTAGCCACGAGCAGGTAGGAACCTGACAGGGAGAGCCAGGGAAGGGCATCACAGGGACCACCATTTTCTGGCATTCAATGAGGTTTTCTAGACACTACCCAGGTCAACCAAACTAGCTTCACACTGATTGGCTGCAATCCTGAACAGGCGGGGTTAGACTGAGCTACGAAGTGCTATAAAGGACAAATTTGTTTTTAAAAAAAGATATAACGGGGGGATGGCTGACACTTTTATGTATATCTCGAGAACCGGACCACCTAGAAACTTAAGGTTTTTTTAAATTAAGGCTGAGAATCAGGGCCACCTAAGGGACTAAACGGGCGCTGGGTGGCATGCAGAGGATCTGAGTAAAACCCGGCTAACCGGGCAATATGGCAACCCTACCTATTCATTACTCGTGGGAAGCCCACAAACAGTGTATGAAGGCTCTTTGGCCATCAGCAACAGATATTCACTAGCATTCTGCCTCTATGGCTAATAACTTTTGGTAATCCTGTTCTCATTAAGTTGTCTCATTAATTTTCAAAACTATCCAGATTACTGGCCATCATCCTTGATCTACTGTCTCTCAATTTCTTTGGGTGATCCCAGTTTTAATATTATTGGATAGAGAAACCATACTTATCTAATCAACATGCATTTGACATGAATATATGAAGGGTGTGGCTCTCTAAACCAGCAAGCCTATATCCACTTATTTGAACAGTGGAACGTACTTCTAAGAAAACATGCATAGGAGTGTGCTGTGAATTGCTTTGTCTTTTTGAAATTAATAGAGCGCTTCTTTAAAATCTGAACTTGGACCTCCTGTCTAACTCTATGCTTCCTTCTGAGGGCTCCATCCACAACAATCTGTTTGACAGATGAATGTGCAACAATCTTTGTATGAAGTTGCATGTATACATACTTCTTGTTGCTGTCCAGCATTTGAGAACTGAGGTAGCAATCCCTACGCAGAAAAGGAATAAAGCAGGATATATTTGAACCCACCTAAAGCCACACATAGAAAGCTTCAACTCCCTGACCATTGGACATGGTGGGCTTGCAGTAGATGGAAGTCGCGAATGTTCCATTCCTGGGCAAGATCTTGGAGCGAGTGGTTGCTGGCCAGCTCCAGGCGCTATTGGATGAAACCGATTATCTAGATCCATTTCAATCGGGTTTTAGGCCCGGTTTCGGCACCGAGACAGCCTTGGTCGCCCTGTACGATGACCTATGTCGTGAGAGGGACGGAGGGAGTGTTACTCTGTTGATTCTCCTTGATCTCTCAGCGGCTTTTGATACCATCGACTATGGTATCCTTCTGGAGAGGCTCGCGGAGTTGGGAGTTGGAGGTACAGCTTGGCAGTGGTTCTGCTCCTACTTGGCGGGTCATCTCCAGAAGGTAGTACTGGGGGAACATTGCTCGACACCGTGGGCTCTCCAATGTGGAGTCCTGCAGGGGTTGGTTTTGTCTCCCATGCTTTTTAACATCTACATGAAGCCGCTGGGTGCAGTCATCAGGAGTTTTGGAGTGCATAGCCATCAGTATGCTGATGACACGCAGCTCTACTCTTTTTCATCTTCTTCAGGTGAGGCTGTCAATGTGCTGAACCGTTGCCTGGCTGCGATAATGGACTGGATGAGAGCTAACAAACTGAGGCTTAATCCAGACAAGACTGAGATGCTGTTGGTGGGAGGTTTCTCTGATCAGATGGTGGATGTCCACCCTGTTCTGGACGGGGTTACACTCCCCCTGAAGGAGCGGGTTCGTAGTTTGGGAGTATTTTTAGATCCTTCCCTGTCACTTGAGGCTCAAGTAGCCTCGGTGGCACGGAATGCGTTCTACCAACTTCGGTTGGTAGCCCAGCTACGTCCCTATCTGGACAGGGAGGACCTCACCTCAGTTGTCCATGCTCTGGTAACCTCTCGATTGGATTACTGCAATGCGCTGTATGTAGGGCTGCATTTAAAGACGGTTCGGAAGCTACAGCTTGTGCAGAATGCGGCGGCCAGACTGATAACGAGGACCAGGCGGTCTGAACACATAACACCTGTTCTGGCCCGCTTGCACTGGCTACCAATATGCTTCCGGGCCAGATTTAAAGTGCTGGTTTTAACCTATAAAGCCTTATACGGCACAGGACCACAGTACCTGCTGGAACGCCTCTCTCGATATGAACCTGCCCGTACACTACGTTCCACATCGAAGGCCCTCCTCCGAGTTCCGACTCATAGGGAAGCTCGGAGGATGATAACAAGAACTAGGGCCTTCTCAGTGGTGGCCCCCGAACTGTGGAATAGTCTTCCCGATGAGGTGCGCTTGGCGCCAACATTGTTATCTTTTTGGCGCCAAGTTAAAACCTTCCTCTTTTCTCAGGCATTTTAGTCTATTTTAGTCTTTTAAATATGTTTAACTGATTTTAGATTTGTGGATGCCTACATACATGTTCCTTGCACCGAATTATTGGATTTTATTGTGTATATTTATATTCCTCTGTTGTAAACTGCCCAGAGAGCTATGCTAGTCGGGCTGTATAGAAATTCAACAAATAAATAAAATAAATAAATAAATAAGTTGTAGTCCAAAACATTGAGAAAGCACCAGGTGGGGTAAGGTTGCCATTCTATAAGCAAGCCTGAGTATGGTTAACAGAAATAGATGTATATTGTTACCCTTTCTACTGCTTCCTGCATATTCCCTGCACTATTGTTGCATATGTCAGAACTCCATTTGAGAGACACCTGTTATATTGCACATTTTGACACATAGTGTATATTGATGCTCATTACACTCATGTTCTTTGGGAAAGAGTTCAGAAAAGCTCATATTTCCCTGTGTGTGAGGCTTTAGGATGATTTAGTGATATATTGCTCTGTCTCCTCTAGTCTCCCATGTTAAAACCTTCTTGGGTGTTAAGATAAGGAGCTCTCTGGGAAGTTCTGCCACCCTTAGAAGAGTAGACAGTGGTGGCCTGGGAGAGGGCTTTCTCTCTGGTAATCCCCAAGTTGTGGAACTCCTTAGTGGACACAGCTTCCACTGTTATGCTGAAGAAACATCTCTTTACCCTGGCTTTTAACTGTTAAGGTATTTTGTTTTGTGGGACTCACTTCTTTTGCTGAATTTATGCCGTTCTGTTCCATTTGGTTGTACTTTTTTATAATTGTAATGGCATTATGTGTTTTTATAACTGTATATTATATTGTTGTAACTTACCCTGGGACCTTATAGTAAAAGTCTGGTAAGAAATCTTATAAAATAAATAAATAAATAAATATGGGGAAGACTGCAGTAAGGTATGGAGACAAAGGCATTGTTATTTTAGAGTACAGTTGCACCCACAAAAACAGTGTGGGTCAGGGGGGGCTCATGGCCAGGGTCATTCAGACATCTCCACAGGTCTGAGTTGATGCAGGAGGAAACCACCACCTGCTTCAGGATCCTGTCCCTTTCTAGAAATTGTCATACATCGCATCCTAAGGGGGAAGGGCTCACCCAAACATTTGCGGGCTTCCCCCAGGCACCTGGTTGGCCACTGTGAGAACAGGATGCTGGACTAGATGGGCCACTGGCCTGATCCAGCAGGCTCTTCTTATGTTCTTATGTTCTTATGAGATTCAATGACAATGTAAATTTATTGAGAAATGCAAGGAGGAGCCAATATTAAATTCATAGGGGCATTTTTGGACTAATATATGTCTGTAATACCTTTCTTCCCATAAAACTATAGTATTAAAATATTTTTAGGCAATGGAGGCATAATAGGCTGCACACAGCTTATAAAACACTTAAGACATCCATGTTTGGGAGGAAGGGTGAAAGCCCTACAAAGTATCCTCCACACTTGTTTTGATAGAGTGAAATGAGTATCAGTGGGCTTAAAATGATTTAAAAGCCTGATTTTACAAATATGGAGGGGGGAGGAGCAAATCCTGGCTGACAATTTAATGTGTATGTGATTTTTTTTTAAAAAAAGAGAACATTAATACATGGCCTGTAAATAGAGCTTTTGCAGTATTGAAGCATTTGTTCCATGTATGCTTCAAGAGTCTGAAGGATTAATATGTTCATATTTGGCCAAGGAAGAAAATGAGAGATCACTTGTGTACTTGGCAAATCTTTCACATAACATACAGGCTTGATGTGCCTTTTGAAAATCATATGTAAAGTCTCTTTTCTGTTACCTAGGTTGGTGCCTACAGTATGTTCAAATATGCTCTTTTTTCTTCAGATCAAACAATCTAATTGCCTCCAACTGGCTTGCTGCTGTCATCTTGGGAATTGGCCCCATCTTAAATTGAAGACCATCTGTTTAAAGCCACTGCCATAGTGACTGCAGGGTTGAATAGTAGTTTCCAGACAATCTCAGTGGGATCCCACAGACATTCATGTGCCCATTGGTAGTCCCTCACATTCAGGATTGGTGGGACTACATTAAGAAACAAATGTATCAACTTACCCATTTCAAACCTTTCCCTTTTATAACAGATCAATGTTTTCAGTATTAAGCTATGAAGATACATAGTGTTATAAAAACATACTGTTCCTTTTAAGGGGCAAGTTTCTTAGTACTGATTCAACTCTTTAGTGTTTTTTCTTCTTCAAAACATTAACATTTTTCATTAAAATGTATTTTCCCAACACTGATAATATCTAATGACACAGTGCTGCCAATTTGAAATGTTTGGAAAGCTTTGGTTGGTTTAAATATCAGTGCTTTCTTGGAAGTAATTGCTCAGTAGTTACTTCAGCCATCATACTGAACCAGTGTCTTTCGGGTCCTTATGTCAGTGTTACAGTTTTAGCCTTTTCTGCCTCTCAAAGTTCACCTATATTTTCATGGTGTTATAAAATGCATTACTGAGAGAGGGGGGGGAAACCCTGTTTTTTGTTTCTAGACTTCTATTTCACTTTGTTAAGAAAACCATATTTAACTCAATTTGCAATCCTGTGCCCCCCCGACTGGTGTTTTATTGCAGGTGTATTCTGCAACATGTTCTTGGCATACTAATTATTGCTGCCCAGAGGGACTATAGCATAACAAAAGTGGTACAACCTGCTTCCCGCAAATATTTCTGGTATTTCAGCAGAAAGTTACAGAATATGCATTAATTGCAAATGAAGCAATATGTCCACCCCAAAATCATTGAAGGTGCAGATAATATTGAAATTGGGATCATGTATGACTGCCCCAATAGTATCATGAGCACAAATAATCAGGAATGCCAATAAAAAAAAGGGTGTCCGGAGGAACTCTTGGGCACTTAATTACTCAATGGGACTTGCTTCCTAGTGCATACATAGGATTAGGCTGGAATGAAAGTATAGAATTAAAATGACCCCCCCCCCCAGGTTATTGCCCTTTTTTTAGCATGGTGATGAAAGACAAAGAATGTCTGGGCACAACAGAACAGAACATAGATAGCCAATGTTGTGCCATCCATGTTTTAGACTGCAGTTCTCATAATCCCTGACCATTGGTCATGCAGCTTGGCACTGACAGGAACTGTAGCCCACAACTTCTCAAGGGTACCAAATTGGCTACACTCTGAAAACAAAGAAGGAAAGATGGAGGAAGAGATGGACACATGTCACATGTTGACAGAAGGAAACCCAAGAAAAGATGGCGACCGTGGCGGATGCTCGACAGGGAGCTCCGCGTTTTATCTTTTAAAATACTACTTACCATCATTCCATCTGCCTGCTTGCCTATCTGTCAGCTACGGGTTGGTTGCTGCTGTGTACCTGCGTACCTGGGGTTCCATTGTCGTCCGCTGTCGCCCGTTTGCTGTCGTTGTGGACCGCTGCTGCCTTGTTTGCTGCCCGGGTCGTTGTGGCTGGGTCATTCTCTCCTTTGCCTGTCTGCCTCAGGCTGCGTTGTCGCCCGTTGTTGTGGCTGGTGTCGTTGGCTCATCCGTTTTTGCTGCGGCCAGGGTGTCATCGTTGCTGTGCTGCCGCCGCCGCCGCTATGCGCCGTTGGAGTTCTGGGTGCCGGGCCTGCTGGCCTGGGAAGAGCGCCGGCCTGTCGTCAGCGGTGAGAGCTCTGACGAGCCGGCTGGGCTTGGCGCGTGGTGCGCGGAGCTTGGGGCACCGCGGTGAGCCTGGCCCCTGTGATGGTGAGAGCATCATGGAAGGGGTCCAGGCTCACAGCACAGAGACGTCGCGTGGAGCGGCTGGGGAGACGGGGAGAGACTCGGCTGGGGAGTAGAGAACGCTGCGTGGAGTGACGTCGGTGGAGCGAGACAGTCGGGGTGTGGAGAACGCCGTGGAGGCTCGAACGAATGCCCAAGGGCTGTGTAGCAGCCCGTCGGTGGTGAGAGCACTGACGGGGCTGGTTGGGCTCTGGGTGCGTTTTGGGACAGCCCGGAGTGGAGTGACGACTACGAGAGACCACAGCACGGAACGGTTCTATCATAGACATCCTGGCCTGGCGGTGGTGAGAGCACCGCAGGAGAAGGCCAGGTTGTCAGCGTGGTCCGGCTGGCGGCGACGGCGGCAGGAGAACGTATGAGGGACATTTCCAGCACTGCTGACGATATCTCCTGTAGTCAAGGCTTGCTATGGAGGAGGGTTTTTAATGTTGTTGTTTATTGTTGTTTTTTGGTTGTATTTAATTGCTGCGGTTCATCTGTTGGTTGTTGTGTGAATGAGATTGAGTGGATGTGTGTGAGTATTTGTGTTGTTTGCTATTCTTAGTGTTTGTCATATTAGATTCATTTTAAGATGTGCCTGGGAGAACATACTCTAGTAAGGGGATTTTCGGGGCCCCAATTAACGTAGTGACGGGTAATGGGAGGTATGGTGTTGGGAGGAGAACGTGCCAGGTAAGGGGAACTCGTCCCAGACAAGTTGTGTCTGTGCCTTGTTCCGGTTCTCCTCATATCCACAGGATTGTTGGTTGTACTGTCAGCCAGCCATCGGATCTCCAGGTGCTGCTCTTAAATGCTAGAGCAGTTGCTAATAAAACCCCCCTTATCCACGATTTGATCGTGGAGAAAGGTGCCGATCTTGCGTGTATTACCGAAACCTGGGTGGGCGAGCAGGGAGGAGTTGCTGTCTCCCAGCTTTGCCCACCTGGGTACTCGGTGCAGCACTGTGGTAGATCTGAGGGCCAGGGAGGTGGGGTTGCTGTGGTCTATAGGAGTTCTTTCTCCCTCACCAAGCACCCTGTCCAGACGGCGACTGGTCTGGAATGTCTTCATCTTGTGCTGGGCCAAGGAGACAGACTGGGAATACTGTTGGTGTACCGCCCACCTTGCTGCCCAACAGCTTCCCTAACTGAGCTGACAGAGATAGTCTCGGAGGTGTTGTTGGGGTCCCCCAGACTTGTGGTACTGGGGGATTTCAACATCCATGCCGAGGCTGTCTTGCTCGGGGCGGCTCAGGACTTCATGGCCTCCATGACAACCATGGGGCTGTCTCAAATTGTTACTGGCCCGACACATGTATCAGGACATACTCTTGATCTGATCTTCGCCACTGGTCATGGAGATGGTGATCTGAAGGTGGGGTATTTTTCATCTACTCCATTGTCATGAACAGATCATCGCTTGCTGAGTTTTAGACTCACGACAGCCCTTTCCCTCTGCAGAGGTGGGGGACCTATTAAGTTGGTCCGCTCCCGGAGGCTCATGGATCCTGGAGCTTTCCAGAGGGCTCTGGAAGTTTTTCCGGCTGATAGCACTGGTGCTCCTGTCGAGGCCATGGTTGATCTGTGGAATACGGAGATGACCCGGGCCATCAACATGATCGCTCCCGTGTGCCCCCTTCAGTGCCGAACTCATACAGCACCGTGGTATACCCCGGAGCTGAGAGTGATGAAGCAAGAGAGAAGGAGGCTAGAGTGCAGGTGGAGATGAACTCCTGACGGATGTAATCATTCCTTGGTAAGTGCTTCCACTAAGTTGTACATAAAAGCGGTTAGGGCGGCAAAAAAGTCTTATTTTGCTACCACCATTAGATCATCCCTTTGCCGCCCAGCGGAGCTTTTTAGGGTGGTACGAGGGCTTCTACATTCTGGCTCTCATGATACTAAGGAAACATCGGAAGCCCGCTGCAACGAATTTGCGGAGCACTTCCAGGACAAGATTGCATGCATCCGTTGGGACTTAGACTCTGATGTTATGACAGATGAATCCATTGAAGTGTCCAGAGCGCGGCCTTGTCCTTTATTATTGGATGAATTTCAGTTGGTGCAGCTCGAGGAAGTGGACAAGGTGCTTGGAATGGTGCGGGTGACCACATCTGCTCTGGACCCTTGCCCATCTTGGCTAGTGAAGACTGGCAGGGCTGTAACCGCTGGCTGGGCCAGGGAGGTAATAAATGCCTCCTTGAGAGAGGGAGAAGTCCCTGGTAGTCTCAAGGACGCAATAATAAGACCTCTTTTAAAGAAACTTTCTCTGGACCCAGATGTTTTGAACAACTACAGACCGGTGGCGAATGTCCCTTTTTGGGGCAAGGTTCTGGAGCGGGTGGTTGCCGGCCAGCTCCAGGCGCTCTTGGATGAAACCGATTATCTGGATCCGTTTCAATCCGGTTTTAGGTCTGGTTTTGGCACTGAAACAGCCTTGGTCGCCCTGTATGATGACCTCTGTCGGGAGAGGGGGAGTGTGACTCTGTTGATTCTCCTTGATCTCTCAGCGGCGTTTGATACCATCGACCATGGTATCCTTCTGGGGAGGCTCGCGGAGTTGGGAGTTGGGGGCACTGCTTGGCAGTGGCTCTGCTCCTACTTAGCGGATCGTCACCAGAAGGTAGTGCTTGGGGAACATTGCTCGACACCCTGGACTCTCCATTGTGGAGTCCCTCAGGGGTCGGTTTTGTCCTCCATGCTTTTTAACATCTACATGCAGCCTCTGGGTGCGGTCATCAGGAGTTTTGGAGTGCGTTGCCATCAGTACGCTGATGACACACAGCTCTGCTTCTCCTTTTCACCTTCCACAGGTGAGACTGTTGATGTGCTGAACCGTTGCCTGACCGCGATAATGGACTGGATGAGAGCTAATAAACTGAAACTCAATCCTGACAAGACTGAGACACTGTTGGTGAGCTCTTTCCCTGCTCAGATGGTGGATGCTTATCCTGTTCTAGATGGGGTTACACTCCCCTTGAAGGAACAGGTTCGTAGTTTGGGGGTCCTTTTTGACCCTTCCTTGTCGCTCGAGGCTCAAATGGCCTCGGTGGCATGGAATGCATTTTACCATCTGCGCTTAGTATTCCAACTACGCCCCTATCTGGACAGTGATGATCTCGCCTTGGTTGTTCACGCTCTGGTAACTTCTAGACTGGATTACTGTAACGCGCTCTACGTAGGGCTGCCCTTGAAGACTGTTCGGAAACTTCAGCTAGTGCAAAATGCGGCAGCCAGGCTGTTGACAAGGACCAATCAGTCTGCGCATATAACACCTGTCCTGGCTCGCTTGCACTGGCTACCTATTTGTTTCCGAGCTAGATTTAAGGTGCTGGTGTTGACCTATAAAGCCTTACACGGTGTGGGACCGCAATACCTTGTGGAACGCCTCTCCCGCTATGAACCTACCCGTTCACTTCGTTCAGTATCTAAGGCCCTCCTCCGGGTACCAACTCACCAGGATGCCCGGAGGACTGTTACTAGATCTAGGGCCTTTTCTGTGGTGGCCCCCGAATTATGGAACAGCTTACCGGAGGAAATACGCCTGGCGCCTACGGTTCTTTCTTTTAGGCGCCAGGTTAAGACCTGGCTATACTCCCAGGCATTTTAATGTTTAATGCTTTATGTTTAATGTTTTTAGTTTAATGTGTTCCTTTGTTACTGATTTTATTCTATATTGTATTTTAATCTCGTTTTGTACACCGCCCAGAGAGCTATTAGCTATGGGCGGTCTAGAAATGAAAATAAAATAAATAAATAAATAAATGCACTCTATTTAAAATACAGCTGTGTGGCCTATGGATTAAAAAGAAGTTGTTTCTGAAGCACTTCCAGAATTGTGAGTCAAGCACTTCCTTTGCAGAGACAGATGCCCTGCAAAGTGCATAGAGATGACCACATCTGCCCTGACAAAAGGGTATCAATAAGCAGTCCCAAAGGCACATGTATATTAGAAACATGTTTACTCCAGTTTCAGCCTATTCATATGATCTTTTTAGTGAGTGGCAGGCATAGTTTTTTCGATGCTGACCTTCAGCTATGTTGTCATGGCTTGAGCTGCTTGCATGATTACACACACTGAAGTCAGGATGGATAGGCTTTTGGCATGGTAATGTCAGCTTTTTTAGTGTCAAAGCTTCATTTTTACATTCAGTGTTGACTTCAACACAACTGGCTCAGTCTGTGGCAGCACAGCTGAATGTCAGTACAAACAGACAAAAGCCACATCTGCCACTGGCTCATATTAATGAGGCTACAAACTCAGTTGTCTCTCTTTTAAAAACTCAGTAGGTGACAAAAACATGTAAGGAGATGTCCTCCAACTTTAGTAAATTATTGTTTTTTCTAAACTCAATTTATTCATTTTCTTGATTGACGTACCCTCCTACTCATAGGCTGCAGAGGGTGCAATTATGACAAAGAAATGGCACCTAAGCACCCAACCCTCATTGATGTTATGAGACTTGTACCATGATTTATTTTCTCTAGATCAGGGTTGGCTAGCCCATGGCATGAGGGCTGTATCCAGCCCAAGTGATTTGTTGTGGCCTCTGACACACACACCTCAACAATTTGGCTGCCGTGTTGCATTTTGGTTTTTTACAAGAAAAATATTTGTTTTGTTTTTTTGTATTTTGCTGTTGGATTTAAACTCCCCAACCCCCCCCCCAAGCAATGGGTTGCACTGTTGAGACTCATTGCTGCATTTGTGGGAGCAGAGAGCTGTCAAGCTTCCACCCAAGCCACCACGATGATGAAGTGAATTTCTCCTGCTCATCATTTTTAGTTTTGGCAAGTCTTTTGACCTTTACAAAAGGAGCCCACTATATTTTTTTCCCCAGGGCTCATGAGGGACCCCCTTACACCAGCACTGTAGAGTATCGTGAGACCCTCCTATGCCAGCATTGCCATGGAAACCAAAAAATGCTGCTGAGTTAATGTTTGTGTGCCTGCTGCTGGGTCTGTTCTCTGCACTATGTTCTCTCTCTCTCTCTCTCTCTCTCTCTCTCTCTCTCACCTGCTTGTCTGTATATGCCACATGGGGGCATGTGCATGTAGGTATGCATGTATGTGCTGCATGGGAGTATAAGTGTGTGACATGTATGTCCACTAGCATGCAGCCCTCTGGAGCCTCTGGCAAATCCTCAGTGAGGCCCATATGGTGAAAAGGGTTAACCACCCTTGCTCGGGATTATATTATTTATTGTTTTATTATTTCTTTATTAATTTTTTATCCCAGGGTTTGGTTATATATTATTGTTAAATTCATTTCACAAACCATTGTAATAAAAAGATCTCCCCCCCCCCCAAGAAGAGTTGATGTGGTGCACTAGCTGGGTCGGGGCAGCAAAACTCACCAGAAACCCCCTGGCCCACCTTCTGCCCTGGCTGGCATGACAGTGGTTGTGCCACTGCTTCCCAGCCAGAGTTTGAATTGCTGTATGCAACTTATTCTAGATTTTCATAATGGATTGTGTACTATATTTCCAAAAGCAATATGTATCACTAAACCATTAGAAGTACCTCAATGAATTCATAATTGTGACTTGCTGCCGAGTCCAGGGAATACCATATTTTGTTGTCTACAATCAATCTCGCATAGCAGCTATCAGGGGCAGTAGCTTAGATTCAAAAGTTCCTTAGTGCAAGTGGGAAATCACATCCATTGAATAAGATGACCCTGATTTTTGCTTATTCTCCTTTCACATTGCAGTCCATCCCTCATCTCATATCACACCATTCCAAAGATTCCTGTGATCCTCTGCAGCCTCTGTTGGGTAGCAAAGGGAGGGAGCTGCAATCAGAATGGGGGCTGGTGGGAAAGCCACTTTGCTGGAGTGGAGTCCCATTTGCAGTTCTTATATCCAAACCATTGCAACCACGCAGGGAAATAAAGAAGCAAGAGACCAAAGGAGAGGAGGGGTGGGAAGAATAGCCACCTCATGACATTGGCACAGTGTGCGTAGGCATGTCTGAAGCCAACTCCCAGGCTTCCTTTCCTTAGTTGGCCACAAAGGCTGTTTCAGGTGCGGTGGCAGTGGGATTGTTAGTATAATGAAACTATCATATATGCTCAGAGCTAAATGAGGGTCAATTCATAATTTAAATATTTGAAATTATTGGAATAATGTGCTTAATTTTTCTGCTGTATTATACTTTGTGTGTGTGTGTGTATGTGTGTGTATAGATAGATAGTGTGTATCTTTTCTCTATATATGGGCTGCCATTTATATGCACTTGTAAAAAATTAAAATTCCATATTCATGGCATAAATAAATAAGATAAAGATAAAAATAATAGTTTATGTCACTCAAATCTATCACAAGATTGGAAGTATAATGGAACAAGCACAATTACCCATCCTCAAAATGCTATTGAAAAAGGTTGTATTTCTACTGGTTTTTTAGCACCAGGGACTAGGGTATATTTCTGAATTTCCACAGGAAGTTCATTCTGTACCTTCAAAGCTACCACTGTGAAGGCTTTGTAGCATGAAGAAGACTATTTCAGATATCACCTCATCATGTACAAACAATGTGGTAAACTATCTGGGTAATGACAAATGTAGGATTTTCTCAGCTGTAGGTCATATTTCAGCACATAAGCGCTATTGATAAAGTTGCTTTACTGGGCTCCATGCTTTCTGGACAGAAGCATTTGTAAATGTTGATAGGTTTACAACAAATAATGCCTCTTGTATTGCTTCTGTCAGTTTAGAGTCTTCCCTCCCTTGACTTGAGTAAAAATGGGTGGTATCATTTCTGTTGCTTAATCAGAAAAGAATTTCCAGTAGTATTGTTCTGGTGGTATTTCTGTGGTACCTGATGCAGACTATAAATATATAAAAAATACTGATCAAATGAAGAAAAACTAGAGACATTAAATGATTTTTTACTAGCTTGAGACAGAAATACAGAGGCTATTAAAGTACGCATGGGGACTTATAAAAAAGTGTTTGTCATCTAGACGCTAAGTAGATTGCTTTCAGAATTACTCTTACTGTATCTGGGTAAACACGCCAGTCATATACAACAGCCATACAGAAATTAAGTTCAATTATTTAAAATCAGAGGATGGCTATTCCATGGGGAACAGTTTATTTATTTACCTAATTGCAAATACAACCACATAAAGTGGATAGATTTTAAAGAAAAAGAGCTGTGTCAAATATTTGAGCTTTTGTGAAGGAGCTGCTTTGCATATCTAGTTCCAGGCCACAGGCCAGGCCAGTATTAGGAACACTTAAACCCATTGATTTGTGCTTATTTTATTGAGGAAGTGCTTTAAACTAGCTGATCCCAAAAGAGGGGGGGGGAGAAAGGAGAGACAACACCCAGGATAGTTGAAAAGTGTGTCGAACTTCAAACAGGTACAGAAGAAGAGGAATTTGTTAATACAATGGCGTGGATCCTAAATTCTATGAATAAACTGTGAATAAGTGTTTTTAAATTTGTATATTTATTTTTAATGTTTTTAATTGTTGTAAACCACCCAGAGAGCTTCGGCTATGGGGCGGTATACAAATGTAATAAATAACAACAACAACTTCCATTCACAGAACTGGGCTCCTGTTGTTTTCCTCTTACTACTTCACCCCACCACCCTGGTCTCTAAAACGTTGCTGAGATTTGGGAAAATATCTGGAATGACATGGGATGTAGCAACGGTAGGAACTGCAGTAAGAAAGGGGGATCAGTGAAAAGCAGAGATCCTTACCCACATACACAATCAGAAGTTCATTCTGCTTGTGGAACAGCACCTTGGCATTCAAGCTAATGAATCGCCAATAATCTTTAATGTTTCTTCTATATGAATAGCTTCTTCCCAAGAATTTAAGCTCAAACAGCAAGTACCTCAGGCCCCTAGATATATGTCAATGCAGGCATTTGTTGAAATGCATTTGGCAGTCTATTCATATTAATTAATTGTCCTTTGGCATCATTTTTGTTTGCGTACTGCATTTTTGGCTATCTGTGGGGCTGGCCTCCCTTCTATCTGACAGCAGAAGGAATGAGGAGACAATATAACAAACGACTGAACTTCTGTATTGGAAATTCCCTGACAATAATCTGAGAGGTCCAAAATGTGTTGAATAATAAACATTTTCTCCTATCTCTTTGCTTCCTGCTTTTTCCTCTCCCTTCTATCTCACCAACTTTTGCTGAGCCAGTTGTTATAGGAACAATGTCTCTTAACTGGATATAAGCACTACTCAGAGCTGGAGGATATCAGCTGGAGCATGTGCAGACATGCAAATATGAGAGAGGATCTAGGAAGGCTCCACCTGACAGAAAGTGTGTCAAGGGTTATGTACAATAGAACTGTGATGCTAGATGGTTTTCACTTAACTGCTCTCAGAAAATAGTCTAGGCTTGTCTCCCCCCCCCCCTTATTGGAAAGATGGGCCACTTATTCTTATTTAGGGTGGCCACTTTTACATTGCCAAGAAAGAGGAGATGCACCACCAGATGAAACAAATTTGCATATAATTTGCCTATGGTAACTTGCCTTCTGTTATATATTTCATATTTGCTTGCTTCATGCCAAAGAGAGGGAGACCCTCCAGGTGCCAAAGTAGCAGACAGCAGAGAGTAAAAAATGAGAAGTTTTTATTGCAGTCCAACGCGTTTTGGGTGTTGGCACAACCCTTTGTCAAGGGCAATCTGCAAAAGTATATATATAAACATCATTAAAATCAATTACAGAGTGAATTCTAAAATATGAAAAGAACTACATACATATATCTGCTCAAAGTAAACAAAACAACATTCTGCATGATGCTGTCCGAATACTAAAATAAATAAGGAAAAGACAACCAAAATGAATCATAATGAAAAATGAACACTGAAAACCTTTCAGAAACTTAAACTGGTTACACATGAACTCAAAAAATAAAAATTAAATAGAGCTATTAACTGAGTAGGATAAACCATAACAAAGAAAATAGAAGAGTTAGGATAGTGCTAAGCAGTGGCTGCTAAATTACAGCATAAGGATCTGGAATTGTGTTTATGGGAAAGCAAATTTTAGTGAAAGTAGCTTATTGATCTAAGGGGTCGGACATTTCCTGAAATATACTGGTGATAAGCAGGTCTATAAAATGCATTGTGCTGGTAACTGCTTGCATAATATTATGAAAGGTGCATGAAAATGCAAATAATGTGTTTAAAAGGATGTGCTTTTAAAATCACTCTTAAAAGATAATGCCTGTTAACTCACAGGGACATTTCAAATCGTACTTTCTTTTTACAACGAAATCTAGCAGTCCTAGATGTGCACTGCTCAACACATAATACACTACAGTTCAGACATATGCTGGACACAGCAGGCAATGGTAAATTGGCATCCATATTTGATGCCAATTTGCATAGTTAACTGGAGGTTTAATTACACCCTGTTAATTTTCTCCTTGCACTTCCTGAGATTTTCCGAAACTTAACATTCTTTAAAGGTAGCTGCTGTTGTGGGAATTACCTTGTTTTTCTAAGCAAAATTTAGCTGATTACTATGTATTTACATACTCTAATTTAAATGGCTGATTATGTAATTAGTGCAAATACATGTAATAAGATTTATTTCTCACAAAAGCAGATAGTGTATTGCTCCTTGCTTCCAACTCTATAAATCCCACTAGCATATGCCTAGACTTTTTCTTTATTTGAGATTTACACATTTGAAAGAATACTGAAACTACCTCTTTAATCATCTGTTTCTCTAGGAAGCCTTTTAGTACCAATATATCTTGGAGAGGAAATGCACATCTGCATCAGTTGTCTGAGATAGAATAAAAATTAATGGTCTGGTTTATGGGATTAAGCAGAAGCCCATCTTGTTAGTTTCATATATCCTCAGCAGCAACCTGTTCTGGATAAGCTTCTCGGCCTCTGCTCTGTACCATGTTGATGGGATGTCTTGTCTACTGTGTTTGTTTAAAATATTATGATCCAATAGTTTCCAGGAGCCTACATAACATGCTAAAACATACAGTATTTAATATAATGTATAATAATTGAGTAATGTAGTCAAAATATATTCTTTGCATCTCTAATATTCATTTTAGCCTTAACAAATTCCCACTAATCTATTTGGTATTCTTGTTTTTTCCATAGCTTTGGAAAAAGACATAAATGTTATTAGCTCCCATCCAACCAGTCCTATGGTAAGAATGCCAACACTGGATTACTATTTCATTATATTGCTATTTAATATTTGAAAATCAAATGAGAATATATGTATAGTTTAAAGTTGATAGTTTAATGTCTATATTCTTCAGATTGTAAATTTGTGGCTTTGATAACTGGTTACCATTTGATCAGTCAATGGGCTACAGATTCTTTTCTATGGCCAATTCACTTCGTAACAGTTCAAACCATTTCTCCAATTTCAAATGCCACATAATGTTGTGATGTGTTTTGACCACTGTTTTTAATTATTATTACAGCAGTATTAAAAGGAAAAAATCCATCCTACACTTCTATAAGTAACACGAGTATTTACAAAAATCTAAAATGTATGTTACATGCATTTTGATATACCCAAACACAAGAGAGAGAGAGAGAGAGAGACTCTAAATAATGAGATGAATTATGAATGGTTTACCTCAACAATTTAAATGAATTTGGTTCTGCACTGAGATGCATATTAGAAAGGAAATGGGAGCCAGATGAAAGAAATAGAAGAAATTGTCCCTAATTTTTAAGGGGATCCATTTTTGTCTCTACGTTTTATTTAGTAACAAGAGGGGTATTTTATGAAAATATATGTCTTGTAGGTTTTAAAGAAGTGGCTGTAACTACAGTTTTATAACCTTCTAAATTCCCTTGTGATCAATTCACAATGGGTTGCTAAGGCTGAATTAAATGTATGACTATTCATAGCATTTATATAAGAAATTTAATTTCATGCAGTTGTTAACTCATATATAAACACTGCTATGAAAATACATTAGGTGATTTCTTGGGTGCTGGCATCTCTAGTTTATCCTAATGAATGTCAGGATGAATAAAAATCAACCAAGAATTCTTGTCAGAGAAGAAAGTGAACCAATACATTAAATCATATAGTGAACTAAGTTGACCATAAATACTAGAGATGGGAGCTCAAATTGCTTAATCTGTGCACAGGCTAAAACCATGAACAGGGAGCAGAACCACATCTGACCAGGCCCTATTCCTAATGTCTGCATATTGAATGAGATATCTGAAAAGGAGTGCCTATGTTCATACAGCTGTATGTGAATAAGAAACTCTTAGTAGACATCCTGCCAAACAACAAGGGGGGCGGCAGAAAGTTCTACCTCATTCCCTCACCCACACATTCCAACTCCATGCAGAGGGAAGGTTTGAATGGGGCCGGAAACCCATGTAGAAGTGTTCTTGTGTTCTGCCAGACCGATCAAGTCAGCTTGCATATTTGAAATAGAATGACTCATCACAAAAACTTTTTTTCAAAGTGTCTGCAACAATGAAAACAAGAAAATTACCTGATGGTATTGTTCTCATAATATGCGCATGAATAACAATTCCAGCGAAAATACACATTAGGTATGTGGGCAAGCTTTCATCAAACCAGAAACTATATTTGCTTGTGGTGGTGCAGCACATGTCAAGAAGGAGCTGAGAGATAAAGGAGAGAAAATGGAAAAGTGAGACAGATGGTGTGAGTGTGTGTGAGTGAGTGTGTGTGTGTGTGTGTGTGTGTGTGTGTGTGTGAGAGAGAGAGAGAGAGAGGCAAGAAAAATGTGCATAGATGGGCACCCCATTATTATTAGATAGCTAAATGCTGAAGGTGGAGAAAATGTTCTATGTACTGGAATGTATTAGCCTAAATGCTGGCAGGAGACCTCTAGTTCATTCTGATGCACTTTCTAATGTGTATTCAAATGCTGTATCCAATGCTGTGCAAATGAATTTCTCCTTCTTTTCTTCCACCCAGCCCAGTAGCCAGCCTTCCTTGTTAAGTGGGGCAGCCACATTTTGAGGTGGGCCATTTAGGGGGGAGAGGTGGATTGTGCTAGCCAATCCCCCCCACTGGTGGAGAGGTTGTGAGGGCCAGGCCAGGGGAAGGGAAAGGCAGTGACATTCCCCTTCACTCCTCCATCCAAAGAGTGTGTTAACTTAACCATAAATGAAGTTTAATCTTCAATCGTCTCACACTTTTTTGACAGATCCCCGGGAATAGTACAGGAATACCCCGCATTAACATACGTAATGGGATCGGAGTGTGTATGTAAAGTGAAAATGTACTTAAAGTGAAGCAATTATCTATGCATGTACTGCACTGCATTCGCCACTAGATTGCAGCAGCATCATGCCATTAAGTGTCCGTAATTGGGAAGCGCGCGTACGTTAAGCGGGGTGTGGTAGAGTATGGAGCATGTCCGTTATCGCGAGGGTTTGTTAAACGAAGGTATGTAAATAGGGGTATTCCTGTACACTCAAAAGCTTGATTTTGCCTTTAGCTACAGTCCCCTTTCAGCTGTGGTCTGTCCCTGTGTTCTGATTCTTCATGAACTGAACTGCTTTGGTAAAGGCATTGAACTCCTGAGTTTGCTTTGATGCTGCATTAGGTATTTCCACCTGAAAAACAAACTTGTCCATAGTACAAATTTAGGGAAGTACAGAGAGACAATAAATACTCTAGGGTGTGTTTGTTAACTCATCCTTGAGAGGCCCTCCTTCTAATATTGTTCCTAGCATTTAGATTTTCCTTCCTGTTGGACAATCAAGGGAAAACTTTCCAACTGGCTGCTATATAAAAGACAAACTGAGCAACTGGAAACTAATTGTGGAAAGCAATTGGAATGTTGTTTACTAGTTGTTGGGTTGATTTTTCTGCCCATAAACCCTAACAAGGCTTCATTCTGAGCTGCACATATTGGGAAAAGCAGAAATTAGGCCTGAGTTACAGCTTAGGCATCCAGCCAGCCAGCTAGCTAACTGTAGTGTACACAGCAATATTTCTATTCCTCTAGGGCTGTTTTCATCCTTTGCCATCAAGTAATCAAGAAAAAGAAGGGGAAAAAAATAGCCACTATGATTGTGAATATAGCAGGTGATTTGAAAAAGTAAAGTACCCATTTTTTCAGATCACTTTAAGTTATCTCTTTATTTCACCCTTTAGCAATAAGCACCCAATTCTGCTCTACTCATTTTAATACAGGCGGACCCTGCTTATACAACAGGTTCCGTTCCGGACCCCCGCCGTAAAGCAGAAATCGCCGTAAAGCGGAACCCCATTGAGTATAATGGGGCGGAAAATGCCGCAAAATGCCGCAAAAGCGCAAAATCGGCTTTAAAACGGGGAATGAAAGCCGCCGCATTAGTGGAATGCTGGGAAGCGAAGCACCGGGAAGCGGGGCCCTACAGTAACTGCAGAATAAACAAACTATTACTTCTTACTGCAGGCAAACAAACATGCTCCTTTATTGCTGGCTTGACAGACAGCACAGCAGAAAGTGAAACTGAAAAGTAGAGCAAAGGAAAGTCCAAGGGGTGGAGTCTAACTCTAGCCCATGATACAAAGTTCTAATATTTAACTCTTCAAGGGTCATGTACTATACAGGCTTTTTCTCAGGATCACTTAAGTAATTATAGGGTGATTGCGATAACGAAAAATCTTCCCTCAGTCAGGAAGTCTTGAGTGAGCAGCCTTTGGGGGGCTCTTCTACATGAGGCTTTTGTTTTGTACCTGCCCTGCCTTATTCACTCAATTTTTTCAGAAGATCCTATTCTTAAATTGCTCCTGTTCTTAAAACAAGTTACCATTATTTAAATGGAGGTTGTCATAGTCTGTCATGCCATAAGTTAAAAAGAATACAATTTCCCCCCAAAATCTGGGAGGGGGTTGGGGGAAGGACAGCTCGGGGTGCATGTCCCCATTTGCCTGCCTCCCTGGCTACAGGTCTGCTTCCGCCCTGCAACCCACTGAGCACCACCCAAAATGTGCTCCAGAAGGTCATCCAAACTTGTAAGGGGAAGAAGGGGAAGAGAAAATCCCATTGCACAAGCAGAAGTCTGTTCCACTTGTGCAGCGGCAGTATTGGATACAACTTGATGTCTCCAATTTTTTAGTTTTATTTATAATTCATAGCAAACTTCTACAAAGTCTCATGCTTTAACTGATCCCCCCCCAGTCCTTCACTGTTTGAACACAATCAAGAATATCCAGTAGCCAATGTGTGGGGTTTGGTTTTTTTTACAGTTGGCATATTGTGGCTTTTGGATTAGGTCTCCTAGGGACTTAATTAACAATGGAATTTTATACTGTTTTTATGAATGCCTGGCAATCTGAAGGATGATAGATCTTCAAACTCAGAATGTTTCCATCTTCAAACTGGCCTCTCCAGAGCCATCCTATTTACTTCAGTGTGATTTTGCTTAAGTGGCTTGAAGAATGTGATCGTGACTTCTGTCAGCCTCATCTTTTCCCTTAAGCTAAAAGCAAGTAGGGCCTTGGAGCCAAACAGTGACCTGAAGGTCTTATGTTTCCACGCAACAATGTCTAGAATGATAAATGATAAATTATTCTAGGAGCTGTAATGCTGCATATTAGATGTTCTTTTCCTACCCTCTTATTAACTCTTGGAGTTATTTTGTAAACTAGATTTGAGACTCTTTAAATTTTTCAGTGCCTCAGATATTGACATCTAATGGATTTCTCTGTGTGCTTTAGTTAAGATGAATAGCACAGACTTTAAGAACGGCATGTTTGGATTCACCAAATGTTTGGAAAGAGATTCCCCGTTGATGTCACTCTTCAAAGTTGGACAACCAAGAAATTAGGTCTTCAAGTTTATGTTTAATTTAATTCTCAAAATTAGGATTTTCACAGCTATCTCCTTCTTGAAAGCATATTGATTAAACTGCTGAGAATGTATTTAAGCAGTCCTGCCATGAGAGTTCCTCTGAAAGAATCTATTTACTCTCCATTTCTTCTTTTCCCCTTGAGATCTGTGGTCTGTGGCACTGGCCAGGGATCAAAGAGCTACCTTAGGTTGCTATTCAAAAGGATTTTTGATATTTTGAATTTTCAGCAGTAGGCCCCCATTTTTTTTAAGATCAGTTAGTACAAGCATCTTCAAGATTAAATGGAGATACATGTGAATTGCCAATGTCTAAGCATGACACTATGGCAAATTGGCTTTGGTTCTCATATATATCACTAGATTGAAAACCAATGTCAACAAAGGATAACACAGCCAGCCAAGTATTTGGACATACAGCATTTTAATGCATCTCTAAACAATATGATCCTGATCAAACAATAAAAGCAGAGGGTTGCTAATTCAATGGGGTAATAGGAAAAACCCATTCTGCTAACAACATAAATTATTAAAGAATTTGTAGGGATAGATATATGAGTACATAAAAAGTATTCATTTTTAACTTTTTTAAACTGTAAATTTAATCTGAACATTCTAATAAATATCACAACTTCAATCCCATATCTGAAAGATTATAAGAAAGCCCTTATGTGGCTTCCAGAAGATGCTCAGAAATATGGCCTTCGGTGAATATTCAGGAAAAGGAATTCCACTATAGAGTGGCAGCCACCAAGAAACCCAGTCCATATGTTCCCTGCCTTTCTTCAACCATGCAGATTAATATAACATGTAGCTGAGAAATGACAGCTGGCCAAAATAATACAAGTGGAAAATCCATTTGCACAATTTCTGTCCCTCAAAAAAGTGTTTGTATGAAAAAAGGACTTAAAAAGGGCCTCTATACTGTTGGGCCATTTTGTGGGCCTTGGCTCATATGTTATGCCCTGTATGTCCCCTGTCACCACACCTGTAGATCCCATCACTTCTCTTAGTAACTATAAGGAAATTTGCCAAGGAGATTTTATCTAAAGCAACATTTGAAGGTTCTTCCTCATGTGAAATCAGAATTGCAATTAAATGCGGAAGAGTTTTGTTAAGATGACATTACCAATATATGTCCCTAACCACATGTTACAGTTTAACATGCACGAAACATGGGTCACTACAGAGGTATGATATTTCAAGATTGTGTATTCTTACTTATTAGGGGAAGTAGTATGCTTCTGAATACCAGTTGATGGAAACCACAGGAGGAGAAAATGCTGTTGCACTCAGGTCCTGCTTGTGGACTTCCCATAGGCATCTGGTTGGCCACTATGAGAAGAGAATGTTGGACTAGATCGGCCACTAGCCTGATCCACAGGCTCTTCTTATGTTCTTATGTTAATTTGGGTTAAAAAGAAATGGATTTATTGCAGGTGCCAAATGGCACTGAAGACTAAAATAGCTATGTAGCTGAAATCACCAAAATACAGTATTTACACAGACTGGATAGTTCAGGTAAAACATATACGCAGTTTCCACAAACCCCATGCTGCCTAGGCCAACAGCTTACACTTAACTTGTTTCCATGAAAGAGACAAACAGAGGGAGGTAAACTTACTGCTGCTAATAAGAAGTGGAGAGTGATGCTAGGGGGTCCAGCACAGCAAAATGGTGGAAAACCTGAATGCTGATGTCAGAGAGTTGGGCCTCACAAGGGTAGAAAAGACAATGAGATCTGGGAAATGGAGGAGGGAAAAAAGGAAGAATTGCAATGCTAGTAAGTTACCTGCTTCAAAGAGAGAAGGAGAGGGTTTCTTAAGTTTCTTAATGATTCAAGGACTGATGACTCAGATTGAACATTAAGGTTCATGCTGTGACTGAGTGCGATGATCATCCTTGACCATTGGCCATGCTGACTGGGGAAGATGTGGACCTAGGAAACTGCCTTATACTGACTCAGACAAATGGTCTATCTAGCTCATTACTGTCTACATTCACTGTCTGACAGCGGCTCTACAGGGATTCAGAAAAGGCTCTCACCTGACCTTACCTGGAGATGTCTGGGACTGAACCTGGAACCCTTTATATGCAAAGCATGTGCTCTGTCACTGAGACACAGCAGCCCGTCATCAAGTCCATAACCAGTCCACAACAACTGGAGGGCACCCCATTGACTATCCCTATTGTAGAAGTTTCATCTCAATGCCTTTCCTTATAAGATACATGGAACCAGTGCATAGGAAAGGATTTGGGCCTTACTTCCATGTATCAAAAAGGTCAAGAGGTGAATAACACATGTACACACCCTTAATAAGTGACACTGCATTTTGTATTCTTTTCTTGAGTACAAAACACAGTGTGAGAAATCTCATTAAGAAATGTGGGACAAAAGGGTCGATGGAGATTCCAGAGGCATGGCTGCAGGAAAGGGTAGCTGAAGGAGGTATTATGGAGCTCATCAAGCCACTCAACCAGAATGTCAAACGTCAGAAGTATCTATGGCTCGGCCTGTAATTAGCTGATGATACTATTATTAAAGTTGTGACAATGTAGTCCTAAAAGACCTACAAAATGTTAGATTTTGGAACTCTTAATTTAAAAAAAAAAAACCCACAAATTTGGCCTGTACCAAAGGTTTTACAATTTAATCAGGGAAAAGAACACATGGGAGACTTTATCACTATCAACCCTGCACTTAATCCTCAGTGGGGACCGGGACCTGGTGCAATATGTAAGTGTTGTTGAACCGATTGGGAGCAGTGACCACAGTGCTATTAAATTAAACATACATGTAACTGGCCAATTGCCAAGAAAATCCAACACGGTCACATTTGACTTCAAAAGAGGAAACTTCACAAAAATGAGGGGATTGGTAAAAAGAAAGCTGAAAAACAAAGTCCAGAGGGTCACATCACTCGAAAATGCTTGGAAGTTGTTTAAAAACACTATATTAGAAGCTCAACTGGAGTGCATACCGCAGATCAGAAAAGGTACCGCCAGGGCCAAGAAGATGCCAGCATGGTTAACGAGCAAAGTCAAGGAAGCTCTTAGAGGCAAAAAGTCTTCCTTCAGAAAATGGAAGTCTTGTCCGAATGAAGAAAATAAAAAAGAACACAAACTCTGGCAAAAGAAATGCAAGAAGACAATAAGGGATGCTAAAAAAGAATTTGAGGAGCACATTGCTAAGAACATAAAAACCAACAACAAAAAATTCTATAAATACATTCAAAGCAGGAGACCATCTAGGGAGACAATTGGATCCTTGGATGATAAGGGAGTCAAAGGTGTACTAAAGAACGATAAGGAGATTGCAGAGAAGCTAAATGAATTCTTTGCATCTGTCTTCACAGTGGAAGATATAGGGCAGATCCCTGAACCTGAACTAACATTTGCAGGAAGGGATTCTGAGGAACTGAGACAAATAGTGGTAACGAGAGAGGAAGTTCTAAGCTTAATGGACAATATAAAAACTGACAAATCACCGGGCCTGGATGGCATCCACCCGAGAGTTCTCAAAGAACTCAAAGGTGAAATTGCTGATCTGCTAACTAAAATATGTAACTTGTCCCTTGGGTCCTCCTCCGTGCCTGAGGACTGGAAAGTGGTAAATGTAACGCCAATCTTCAAAAAGGGATCCAGAGGGGATCCCGGAAATTACAGGCCAGTTAGCTTAACTTCTGTCCCTGGAAAACTGGTAGGAAGTATTATTAAAGCTAGATTAACTAAGCACATAGAAGAACAAGCCTTGCTGAAGCAGAGCCAGCATGGCTTCTGCAAGGGAAAGTCCTGTCTCAGTAACCTATTAGAATTCTTTGAGAGTGTCAACAAGCATATAGATAGAGGTGATCCAGTGGACATAGTGTACTTAGACTTTCAAAAAGCGTTTGACAAGGTACCTCACCAAAGGCTTCTGAGGAAGCTTAGCAGTCATGGAATAAGAGGAGAGGTCCTCTTGTGGATAAGGAATTGGTTAAGAAGCAGAAAACAGAGAGTAGGAATAAACGGACAGTTCTCCCAATGGAGGGCTGTAGAAAGTGGAGTCCCTCAAGGATCGGTATTGGGACCTGTACTTTTCAACTTGTTCATTAATGACCTAGAATTAGGAGTGAGCAGTGAAGTGTCCAAGTTTGCTGATGACACTAAATTGTTCAGGGTTGTTAAAACAAAAAGGGATTGCGAAGAGCTCCAAAAAGATCTCTCCAAACTGAGTGAATGGGCAGAAAAATGGCAAATGCAATTCAATATAAACAAGTGTAAAATTATGCATATTGGAGCAAAAAAATCTTAATTTCACATATACGCTCATGGGGTCTGAACTGGCGGTGACCGACCAGGAGAGAGACCTCGGGGTTGTAGTGGACAGCACAATGAAAATGTCGACCCAGTGTGCGGCAGCTGTGAAAAAGGCAAATTCCATGCTAGCGATAATTAGGAAAGGTATTGAAAATAAAACAGCCGATATCATAATGCCGTTGTATAAATCTATGGTGCGGCCGCATTTGGAATACTGTGTACAGTTCTGGTCGCCTCATCTCAAAAAGGATATTCTAGAGTTGGAAAAGGTTCAGAAGAGGGCAACCAGAATGATCAAGGGGATGGAGCGACTCCCTTACGAGGAAAGGTTGCAGCATTTGGGGCTTTTTAGTTTAGAGAAAAGGCGGGTCAGAGGAGACATGATAGAAGTGTATAAAATTATGCATGGCATTGAGAAAGTGGATAGAGAAAAGTTCTTCTCCCTCTCTCATAATGCTAGAAGTCGTGGACATTCAAAGAAGCTGAATGTTGGAAGATTCAGGACAGACAAAAGGAAGTACTTCTTTACTCAGCGCATAGTTAAACTATGGAATTTGCTCCCACAAGATGCAGTAATGGCCACCAGCTTGGACGGCTTTAAAAGAAGATTAGACAAATTCATGGAGGACAGGGCTATCAATGGCTACTAGCCGTGATGTCTGTGCTGTGCCACCCTAGTCAGAGGCAGCATGCTTCTGAAAACCAATTGCCGGAAGCCTCAGAAGGGGAGAGTGTTCTTGCACTCGGGTCCTGCTTGCGGGCTTCCCCCAGGCACCTGGTTGGCCACTGTGAGAACAGGATGCTGGACTAGATGGGCCACTGGCCTGATCCAGCAGGCTCTTCTTATGTTCTTATGTTCTTACTAGACTGAAAATCTCAGCAAGAGGTCGAAGTTGGGAATGTAGAATTGTGCTGTGAATATTTTATTCAAGTTAATATTCTGGCAGTTAAATTTTGAGCAAGCTGTAATTTTACAAGCCACCTTCTGTTAAAACTGCCTTCACAGAGTTACGTGGAGCAAGCCAACATTCAATCAAAGCATGGGCTGGCACCGATACATGCTTTCACTCCCAGCTTATGGAGGTCAAAATTCTGCTGCTTTGTTGAGCTCAAGATGTTTTTAAAGAACACAATGATGGTGATTACTTGACAAAGAGGTCCACTAAAAAAACAACCCAACCCACAGCGGTTAGATGCTTTGGCTGCATAAACACATCCATATGCTCTTGAAACAATAAAATGGAATAACACTGACCTCTAGCAATTTTTGATTAATTTTAAATGGGAGTATCTCAACTCCAGATCCAGATGCACTTGAATTAGTAAGACATGGCATTCTAGTGGTTGGTGATGCAGAAGAAATTTAGTCTAGGAGAACCAATAACAACGGTATCTCCACCCTTCTATGCGCCCCCATCATTTTTAGTTTGTTTAGTAGTGCCTCAATGAGGAAGGAAAACGTTTTACCAAAAAATCTACATACTAAAAGACTGTATGTTATATTGCAGGGTGAGGAACCTCAGGTCTGGGAGCCAAATGTGGCCTTCAAGACCATTATCAGGACTCTCCCCAGGCCACACCTGCCCTGTTCCACACCCTCCTCAAGTACTGTTGCCTGCATGGAAGGTGTTGCTAAACTGCAAGAATGCCTCTTGCTTGCCTGGGTGGAAGATGGGGAGGTATGTGTGCCTTTGCGTAGAAACCTTTTAACTTTTGCATGGCTGGAATCTAGCCTAGTATACAAAGGTAAGAGTCGCATATATTGTTCCATTTACTTTTGGCCTCTGGCCCTGCTCATCACTGCTCATGCAGCCCCCAGAAAGTTGTCCTGAGAGAATGTCACTCTCAGGTTGAAAAAGATTCCCCATCCCTCTCATATTGCATTATGGATAATTGGAGAGATGGGTAGAAATGTTATAAAGTCTTTGTGGCTCTAGAGGATCTCTGTCTCCCCCTGGTATGTCCATCCGGTTTCCTAGTACTCACGGAATACTATATGATTAAGTTTTCCTCTAAATTTCCTTGGAACTATGTGCTTATCTTTTCCTTTAAACTTATTTTGGATAAACAAACCAGAGAAAGCCTAGGAGCAAGTGCAAACTATTTTCTTTACTTATTATTTATTGTTATACTTATAACCCACCTTTCCTCCAAGAAGCTTAAGATAGCATTCATAAGAACATAAGAAGAGCCTGCTGGATCAGGCCAGTGGCCCTTCTAGTCCAGCATCCTGTTCTCACAGTGGCCAACCAGATGCCTGAGGGAAGCCCGCAAGCAGGACCTGAGTGCAAGAACACTCTCCCCTCCTGAGGCTTCCGGCAACTGGTTTTCAGAAGCGTACTGCCTCTGACTAGGGTGGCAGAACACAGCCATCATGGCTAGTAGCCATTGATAGCCCTGTCCTCCATGAATGTATTTATATTTCTTTTAAAGCCATCCAAACTGGCAGTGGCGTACCAAGAGTGAAGGGGTGGGAGCGGTCCCTCTCGGGTGCAGGCAATAAGGGGGTGCTGCCCCGGCCGGAGGAGGAGGAGGAGGCAGCCGCTCGATGGGGACTCGCTCGCTGCCGCCTGTCCAACTCCTGCTGCCGTCGCCATGGTCAGCCTTGGCTGGGCCAGTGCTCAGGCGCCACCTGCTGCAGGTCTGGGGGCGCTATGTTGCAGCTGCTGTAGGGTTGCAGGAGCGGTGACCTGGGAAGGAGTGTCTGTACCATGGCGGGCTGCAGGTGAATAGGCGGCTTGCTGTGGGTCGCAACAAGCAGCACCCTCCCTCCGGCGGGCCAAGTTGAGGAGATGCAGTTTGCCTGCGAATGGAGCCCACCAGGGTGAGGAGGCCCCTGGCGGCAGGCACCAAGTGGGCCCAGCGTCGCATGGTGGCGCGAGGGGTGCACCAGGTCTGCCAGTGGAGGGGGGTTGTCCAAAGCCCCGCTCAGCCAGGAAGCTCCCTGGATGACCCCGGGCCTGTTGCTCACCCAGCAATAGGGTTAGGAAGTTTGAAGTTGCCTTGTATGGTCCATCTAGCTCAGGACTCTCTGCACTGACTGGCAGCAGCTCTCCAGCGTGCACAGCAGAGGAGGTTCCCAGCCCTGCCTGGAGATGCCACCGGGGCCTGAACAGGGAGGGGGTGGCTTCTGCATGCAAAGCCAGGGCTGTACCGCTTAGGGGAGAATGTTGTGTGCCACCTGGGGCTCCTCGGAGAAAAGTTAGGGGATTCATGTAGTAAATCCACAATTAAAAATCCCCATCGGGGCTTCTGGCTTTTCAAGCACCGCGCTGTGTCACTGCAGTCCAGAGCCCTGAGAAGGCGCTGCTTTGCTTCCAGGTCTGCAGACAGAGGTATTACCATTCTTGCCCCAGATATCCACTGAGCACATGTAAACCTGCAAAGCTGAGCTTTGTCACAGAAAGAGTAAGAAGGAGATAAAGAACACCGGAAGTGTCCAGCTGCTGGACCAGGCCAAAGTTGTGCCTTGTAGCCATGGGCAGCCTTTATCCTCCGTGAACTTGTCCAGCCCCCATTTAAAACCACCCAAGTTGGTGGCCGTCACTGCCTCACGGGGGAGCAAACACCATAGTCTAACTATGGGCTGTATGAAGATGGACTTGGGGTCAAACAAAAGCCCCACCTCAATGCCACGATCTGAAACCAGCCCTGCAAGTCGGAGCAGAATGACTGCTCATCACAGAGCCTCCAGCTCCCGATGTACAGAGATGGAGCAGTGAGATATCATCACTGATGGTGCCAAACACTGCTGTGGGGTCTAGAAAAATCAAGAGGATGCCCCATACCTGTTGTGTAAATTTGTATAGATATTAGCAGAGATCGTCAACAGTTTGAAATGCGTGTATGCCTGTGTGTGTCTTTACCTGTTGTTGTTGTTGTTATGTGCCTTCAAGTCGACTACGACTTATGGCGACCCTATGAATCAGCAATCTCCAACAGCATCTGTCGTGAACCACCTGTTCAGATCTTGTAAGTTCAGGTCTGTGGCTTCCTTTATGGAATCAATCCATCTCTTGTTTGGCTTTCCTCTTTTTCTACTCCCTTCTGTTTTTCCCAGCATTATTGTCCTTTCTAGTGAATCATGTCTTCTCATTATGTGTCCAAAGTATGATAACCTCAGTTTCATCATTTTAGCTTCTAGTGGTAGTTCTGGTTTAATTTGTTCTAACACCCAATTATTTGTCTTCTTCTCAGTCCATGGTATGCGCAAAGCTCTCCTCCAACACCACATTTCAAGTGAGATGATTTTTCTCTTATCTACTTTTTTCACTGTCCAACTTTCACATCCATACATAAAGATTGGGAATACCATGGTCTGAATGATCCTGACTTTAGTGTTCAGTGATACATCTTTGCATTTGAGGATCTTTTCTAGTTCTCTTACAGCTGCCCTCACCAGTCCTAGCCTTCTTCTAATTTCTTGACCATTGTCTCCATTTTGGTTAATGGCTGTGCCAAGGTATTAATCCTTGACAAATTCAATGTCCTCATTGTCAACTTTAAAGTTACATAAATCTTCTGTTGTCATTACTTTAGTCTTCTTGACATTCATCTGTAGTCCTGCTTTTGTGCTTTCCTCTTTTACTTTCAACAGCATTCGTTTCAAATCTTTACTGGCTTCTGCTAGTAGTATGGTATCGTCTGAATATCTTAAATTACTGATATCTCTCCCTCCAGTTTTTACACTCCTTCATCTTGGTCCAATCTTGCTTTTCATATGATATGTTCTGCCTATAGATTAAACAAATAGACCAATTCCTTGGTCCGTTCCATTATCCAACATATGTTTGCAATATGATCCCTGATGCCTCTTCCCTTTCTAAATCCAGCTTGGATGTCTGCCATGCCTTGCTCCATATATGGTAAGAGCCTTTGTTGTAGAATCTTGAGCATTACTTTACTTGCATGGGATATTAAGGCAATGGTTTGATAATTACTACATTCCATGGGATCCCCTTTCTTTGGAATTGGGATGTATATTGAACACTTCCAGTCTGTGGGCCATTCTTTATTTTTCCATATTTCTTGACAGATTTTTGCCAAAATTTGGACAGATTCAGTCTCAGTAGCTTGTAGCTACTCTATTGGTCTGCCATATATTCCTAATGATTTGTTTCTTCCAAGTATTTGAAGAGCAGCTTTCACCTCGCATTCTAAAATTTTTGATTCTTCATCATATGGTTCCTCCATGAATGAATCTGTCATCTTGGCATCTCTCTTATAGAGTTCTTCAGTGTATTGCTTCCATCTTCTTTTTATTTCATCTCGGTCAGTCAGTGTGTTTCCCTGTTGATTATTCAACATTCCTACTCATAGTTTAAATTTCCCTTTCATTTCTCTAATCTTTGGGAATAGGGCTCCTACTCTTCTTGTTGTCCTCTTGATTTTCATACAATAACTATTGTAATAGTTCTCTTTGTCCCTATGTACTAGTCCCTGTATTGTTGCATTTAGGGTTTCTATCTCCTTTTCCTTTTGCTTTCCTTCTCTCTTTAACCATTTCGACAGTTTCTTCAGTCATCCATTGAGGTCTTTCTCTCTTTTTAACTAGAGGTACTGTCTTTTGGCATTCTTCTCTGATAATGTCTCTGACTTCACTCCATAGTTCGTCTGGTTCTCTGTCAACTAAGTTTAAAGCTTCAAACCTGTTCCTTATTTGATCTTTATATTCTTCTGGGAAGTTGTTTAAATTGTATTTTGGCATTATGATTGCTTTGTTCTTCTTCTTTAGCTTTACTCAGATTTTCTATACAACCAGTTCATGATCTGTACCACAGTCTGCTCCTGGTCTTGTTTTCGCAGAAAGTATGGAACTTCTCCATCTTCTGTTACCAATTACATAATCAATTTGATTCCTATATTGACCATTTGGTGATGTCCACGTGTACAGTCGTCTTTTCGGTTGCTCAAAAAATGTGTTTGCAAGAAACAAATTATTGGCTTCACAGAATTCAGTAAGTCTTTCTCCTGCTTCATTTCTGTCTCCTAAGCCCCATTTCCCCACAATTCCTAGTTCTTCTCTGTTCCCTATTTTTGCATTCCAGTCTCCCATGATTATTAGCACATCTTGTTTTGGTGTGTGATCAATTTCTGCCTGTACTTCTGCATAAAATCTCTCTAATTCCTCTTCTTCTGCATTTGATGTTGAAGCGTAGACTTGGATGATGGTTATGTTAATAGGTTTCCCATTTAATCTCATTGATATCACTCGCTCAGACCTTGCGTTGTAGCTCTTAATTGCTTTTGCTACATCACTTCTCACTATTAAAGCAACCCCATTTCTTCTTAATTTCTCATTATTTTGTAGTTGCCTGATTGAAAATGTTCCATTCCCATCCGTTTTAATTCACTCACGCCAAGTATTGTAATGTTGATATGTTCCATTTCTTGCTTGACAATTTCTAACTTTCCCTGGTTCATGCTTCTCACATTCCATGTTCCTATTGTGTGCGTCGTACAACTCTGGACTCTCCTTTCGCATCTGTGCGCATCAGCCTCTGGGCTTCCTTTCGGCTTTGAACCAGCTGCGTCATTAGTCACAGCTCTACTTGTCCTTGTCCTTTGTTCTTCCCCAGTAGCACAGTGAGGGCCTTCTCACCTGGGGGTCTCATCTTCCAGCACTATCTCGTGTTGCATTCTGGATACTCTGTTCATAGCATTTTCGTGATAAGAGGTATTCAGAGGTGGTTTATCATTGCCTTCCTCTGAGTTTGGATGTATCTTAGTCTGATGTCTCAGCTTTGACCATTCCGCCTTGGGTGCCCCTGCTAGGAGTCTAGCCTCTTGGTCTAGGCTCCTGTCGGCATTGCTCTCAGCTTCTTCAACACTCTCAAACCCCCTCACCACGTTAAGGTGTGCATCCTAATAGCAGACTTTTACCCTGCATTGAGATCACTGAGACTAAAGAGTAAAATAAGAAAATCTACTTTATTTATAGAAATACATAGTAGATAGGATGGTACTACATGTTCCTGCATTTAAACAGTAGATTCAAAATAAACTATGATAGTGCAGTGATTGTACAGACGAAGAAACAGAACTTGAGTTACTTCAATTCTGTCATTCTATGTGACCACTTCGACTTTTTATTTGTGTTTAAAATTAAAAACAGTGAAACAGAGTGCAAACTGCAAGGTGTAATATTTTTGTTTGGCAAGGGCAAATTTCTTTTCTGGCCATTATTATTATTCGTTTCATTTCATGATTATTACTGAAAATAATTTTGTCATATAGAGGAGGGGGGTGTTAAAAAATGATCCACTCTGGGTGTCAAGTACGCTAAGGACACCACTGCAAGCTGGTGGACATAACTGCCTCTTGTTGGCATGAATTCCATCATTTAACTATGCACTTCGTGAAGAAGTACTTCCTTTTTTCTGACCTGAATATTCCAACATTCAGCTTCACTGAATGGCCATGAGTTCTAGTATTATGAGAGAGGGAGAAGAACTTTTCTCTATCCACTTTCTCAAGCCATGCATAATTTTATACACTTCTATCATGTCTCCTCTGACCCGCCTTTTCTCTAAACTAAAAAGCCCCAAATGCTGCAACCTTTCCTCATAAGGGAGTCGCTCCATCCCCTTGATCATTTTGGTTGCCCTTTTCTGAACCTTTTTCAACTCTGCAATATACTTTTTGAGGTGAAGTGACAATAACTGTACATTGTATTCCAAATACACCACAGATTTTTTGCAATGGCATTATGATATCAGCAGTTGTATTTCCAATACCTTTAGTAATGATCTCTAGCATGGAATTTGCCTTTTTCACAGTTGCCACATACTGGGTCGACATCTTCATTGAGCTATCCACTACAACCCTGAGGTCTTGTTCCTGGCCAGTCACCGCCAGTTCAGACCCCATGAGTGTCTATGTGAAATTAAGATTTTTTTTACTCCAATATGCATAACTGTACACTTGTTTACACTGAATTTCATTTGCCATTTTTCCGCCCATTCACTCAGTTTGGAGAGGTCCTTTTGGAGCTCTTTGCAATCCCTTTTTGTTTTAACAACCCTGAACAATTTAGTATCATCAGCAAAGCAAACCTGGCCACCTCACTGCTCACCCCTAACTCTAGATCATTTATGAACAAGTTAAAAAGTCCTTATTTATTAAAAAGACTTTATTTTAAAGTCTGTTTTTATGATGTTTTTGAGTGTTTTTAGTGTTTTTGTTTGCTACCCTGGGCTTCTACTGGGAGGAAGGGTGGGATATAAATTCAGTAAATAAATAAATAAATAAATAAATAAATAAATAAATAAATGATGATGATGATGATGATGATGATGATGATGATGATAATAATAATAATAATAATAATAATAATAATAATAATAATAATAATAATAATAATAAAAAGCACAGTTCCCAATACTGAACCTTGGGGGACTCCACTTTCTACAGCCCTCCAGTGGGAGAATTGTCCATTTATTCCTACTCTCTGCTTCATGCTACTTAATCAATTCCTGATCCAAAAGAGGACCTCTCCTCTTATTCCATGACTGCTAAGCTTACTTAGTAGCCTTTGGTGAGGTACCTTGTCAAAAGCTTTTTGAAAGTTGAAGTACACTGTGTCCACTGGATCACCTCTCTCTATATGCTTCATGGGACTTCTTTTCCTATGATATCTTCACAACAACCCTGTGAGGTAGGTTAGGCTGAGAGACAGTGGGTGGCCCAAGGTCAACCTGTGAGTTTCATGGCTGAGTGGGGATTTGAGCCTGTTGCCCTAGGTTCAAGTCTGATACTCTAACATAATTAATCCTATTTGGGATGTAGTTGTAGATGGAGAGAGAGAACAGTTAGCACTGAAGCTATTGTGTAATGTGCATAATGGGAGAAGAGGGGCAACCAATCTATTTAAGTTCTAGCCACACTGCTCTCTCCCTCCCTCTTTTTGGATTGGGGCAGCCATCTACAGCCACTTGCTTGGGATTCTCTGATAAGGGCATTCAGGCAGTGGCCAGATGAAGCTCTTGGGCTTTTAAGTCCTATGTCTGGCCTTTGGAGGGGAAAGGGATAGGTCATTCTTAATAATTATTCAACTGTCTTGTGTTTTGACAGGTTGCTGAACTGGAGCGGAGCAGGTTCTCATCCTTGTCCGTGGTCATAGTATGGTCTTTTGGTCTGGTCACTGGCAGTGAGATCACATTTTGGGATTCAGCTGGGCCTTAACCAGTGGGCTATTATGCAGTGGCTGGGCTGACATGGGATGAACTGGGACAGGTTGCTTCCCACCCTGTTTCAGCAAGGTTTGGTGCAAATCCCACCACATGTTCTGCTGAATCATCTGGGAGGCAATGCCCTAGGACTATTAAAGGGGGTGGCTTTGAGTCTGTGGGCTTCCAGAGGTTTTGTCGCTGTCAGGCAATATTGGCCTGCTATTCGAATAATTCCTCACAGAGTTTGGTACTGTGAAGAGGACCCTAGGGTTATTAATATGGTGAGGAAGAAGGTCAACAAAGAAATTAGGTTGGCAGTGCAGGGCCTTGAGAAGTCATTCCTCACCCCAAGGTCCAGCAGACCAGGGTTGAACTATATAGGCCTGATGGGATGCATCTTGAAGACAATAGTAATGACAACCGCCTGAGAGACCTGTAGATGGGCCTGTGAGATGCTGTTTTTGGCAGTGGGCAAAAGGGGACTAAAAAGAGTTTTGCCCCCTTTTTTGTGGCAGGGATGTTCAAAAGTGGAACAGTTAAGTTTAGCTACATGTCTCCCCCTCCCTTGAGCACTTATCATGGTGATGGGCAGGCCCTGAGGCTTGCTGCAGTAGACTATGGGGCCCTGGGGCAAGATAGGGACTGCTTTTGAGGTTAACATGTATCATCCACCTGGAGTTATGGAGATTCAGGGTGGGAGGTGGTCCAGAAAGGCTGCCATACTCATCTTTGGGTGAAGCCAAGGAAAAGGGGTAAGCAGTACAGCTGTACCCAATTTCCCATTGGCAGGGATAGTTGCCCTCATGGCTGCAGGCTTGGCCTGGTATGTTATAGTTAGCTTGCCCACTAATAGTTTTCCCTCTGCAGGCAGTTTGTGTTTAAATAAAGTGGCCAATTGTTCAACCCACGTGCTGTGTCCAGCTCTCCTATTTCTGCCTTCAGGTTGCAATTGCACCACACTGGTTCTCTGCCAGTTTGCATTTTCATGCTTCAGAATATTCAAATATTTTTTTCTCCAAACACTGGGCACAGCACATGTGAGTGGTGTGTCTGCGGCCTGCTTTGATGTCATTTTAGTACCAGGTGAATACCTTTTTCCTTTTCCATGGCTTTTTAATTCCACTTGTTTTCCTCAACCTCTTGCTGCTTACTTTTATGCTACTCTTTTCAGTTATGCATTTTAATGTTTTTGGTGCAATGACTTTTTTTTATAGTTTTGATGCTTTGTAAGCCACTGAGGAAACATGTTCAAGGGTGGAGTGTAAATCTCTACAATATTATATAAATCAACACACTTCCCAAAGGACAAGATTCCACTTCATAAACAAGAGTGGGAATGGGGAGTGCAGCTCATGATGCTCTTCCCACTTGTTTAGAATGGGTGAAGCCATTTTCACAGTTCCTGAATAATTTCTTTTGCATGTCTGTAATATATCTTCATTCTTTGTCCATACTGATATTGAAACTACTGACAGAGCCTCTCTCCTTCGAACGCTGTTATGATAGAGGCATAATTGCCACAGTTTGCACATTCAATCCATTGCTATTCTGCAGTGCAGAAGTGGCTAACATACTCCCTCCACACCAGGGATGAGGGGAACCTTTGGCCCTCCAGATGTTGCTTGACTATGACTCCCATCATCCCTGGCCATAAGTCATGTTGCTGGGATTGATGGGAGATGGAGTCCAACAATATCCAGAGAGCCACAGGTTCTTCATCTCTGCTTTACACATTTTGCCAGTTGTTTAAGAGACATCTGTTTACAACTAAGAAACCTTTGGAAGTGAAATATGGATGTTTAGCTGTCCTTCTTGCACATGGGATTCTTAGTTGTTTTTTGCTATATGTATTGATTGTTGCTGCTTATGGTTTACTGGTTGATTGTTTTAAAATTGTAGTTTTACTCTAGGTAACCTGCCCAGGCACTTTAGGCTGAAAGGTGGATAAGAAACCTCAGAAATATGAATGAATGAATGAATGGCTTTTTCTTTTCTTTTTTTGCCTGAGGGACACATTTATCTTTGGTTAACCCTCTGGCATGCAAGTGGGAAGTGTGTGTGGACACACATACAGGACACACATACAGGACACACATACACACACTGGACATATGCTGGCAGACACACAAACAGGCATATAGTCCTGCTCCTCAGTTGATCCATGCAGATCAACTGAGGAGAGAGGTTATTGTTCTTCTCTGCTCATCAAATGATCAATCTGATTACTGGGGAAGAGATGATTGGCACCCACACAAGGGCACTAGGCTCTGCTCACCCCAGCACTGGGCCTACTTTCTTTTTTTCTGTCTCTTTTTTTGCCATTGCAGCCAAAATTGGTGAGGCCTTTCGGGGTTCAGAAACATTTGCTGGGAGCCAGATTTGGTCACCAAACTGGAGGCTAGTCAACTCTGTTGCCGTGCTTCTAAACTAGCAAAACCTCTTTGACCAGAGATGACAGGGGCCAAAAGAAATGAGACAGAAATAATGGACAGGGATGGTTATATCATGTTACCTTCAACTATCTTAAAACGGTTGTCAGTGTGCTGTCTTTTTAGGTGGAACCATTAACTTCAAATGCCTCATTGAGGAAAATCATGTTCCCCATTAACCACAGAGAAAAAAACTCTTCCACATTGTTCCAATGACAAGTTACTTTTTTTTCTAATTAGTATATACTGAATTAAAAATATTTGGAAACAGTATCTTAAAATGAACTGATTACGGTGCATCTGCAATAGTCACAAATCTATTTGTAACTCCTATTCTGTCTGGTCTCCAGTAAAGAAAATTGAATGCAGCTGTGTAACACACTGACAACTTTCATTAGTTCTAAAAATGTTCAACTGAAATTATTCATTATATTTAAATAGTCCAAAATAGTTCATTGGTAATGACTGTACTCTCTTGCTTTGCTTATTAACCAATGAGGGAAAAGAAACTAAAAAGGAGCATGATGAAAGCAGAAATCACAAATGTATACACTGGATATTGTGCTGAGGCAATCCTGTAGATTGCTACAGGAAGATGTGTGATTATGTTCACAAACAGAATGTTGATATCTAATACATGAGATGTGTTACCTGCTAAGTTGGGAAAATAGCTGCTTTCTATTAAATCTCACGTGCTGATAGTTTCTATAAGCATGTGCCAGAATGCAAATATTTGTGAAAAATAAAGTATAGCATAACTTTTCTTTGTCTAGAAACATAGAATCATATAATAGTAGAGTTGAAAGGGGCCTATAAGGCCATCGAGTCCAACCCCCTGCTCAGTACAGGGATCTACATTAAAATATGCCTAACAGATGGCTGTACAGCGGCCTCTTGACTAAAAAACAAACAAACCAATAAATGACACCCAAAATATTGTACAAAAGGGCCCCACTCATATGGCGGGTTACATTCCAGACCTCTGCCTAAAAGCAAAACCCACCCAAAAGCAGAACTCATTCAATAGAATGGTGCCGTACGCCCCAAAAATGCCGTAAAAGCGGAACAAGCGCTGTATGAGTGGGGCCTTACTCTAATTGAAAGCCACCATATTAGCAGAATGCTGAAAAGCGGGCCGTCGAAAAGTGGGACCCTACTGTATTTGTATGTGTTGACAACTGATGGTTGGAAATAGGGTTACCAGGTGTCTGCTTTTCAGTTGGATACTTTTGGGTGTCCCCTCTGGGTCTCTGGGTGACTCACCTTTATCTCCGGACTCTCAGCTTCAATTAAAAAGTTCCTTGGTGGTCTGCTTCCCGAGATATACACCAAAACGTCAGCCCCCCCAACTGTTAAATCTAGCAGATCTGCTGTAACATTAACCCCACCCTTTCAGGATTGTAGCCAATAAGTGAAGCCAGGGTTGTGATTTGTTGACCCAGGCAGTGCCTAGACTTCATTGCAACATCAGAAAATGGTGGTTATGAGCACATAACAACAAAAGTAAGTACATGGCATTCAGTTTTTTCTATCTCTTGTGTGCATGAGTCAGACCCTGGGCTGTTGAAGAGGGCTGTGCTTTGAAAACCTTCACAATATGAAAGTATTTAAACCAATACTTGCTTTTCTGGGAGTAAAGCAATGCTAATCCCATGTACCTGGAGTAAACCCCACTGAATTCAATAGGATTTACTTTTGAGTATACATGGTTAGGATTGTGCTGTAAATTAATGGGACTTTTGAGTAAACATAGCAAAGAATTGTGTTTGTGTTGTAAATCTTTCTCTCCCCTCCAATCCTATTTTTAAAGCAGTTAGGCAGGGCTTACTTAGGTATCACCATTTTTATTATGTAGGAAATTAATGCTGATTTTTAAAAAAAGTTCTGCAATGACCAACTGGTTTGACAATAAACTATTATACGGGGAGTATTTTTATACCTGCAAGTGTCTGTGTGAGTATGGAATCTTTCCAACAACACTGTGAGGTGGGTTGGTGATTGGAAACCAAGGCAGCTCACAATAAGCAATAAATCCCTTTAAAATCCAGTAACCATAAAACAAGTATAAACAGTTGCAAAACAGCTTAAAGTGGCATGATTCTGAATTTTGGGTTGGGCGAATGAAATTTATTTATTTATTTTTATTTATTATTTGATTTATAACCTGCCCTTCCTCCCAGTAGGAGCCCAGGGTGGCAAACAAAACCACTAAATCACTTTAAAACATCATAAAAACAAACTTTAAAATATATTAAAACAAAACATCTTTAAAAACATTTTTAAAAGCTTTAAAAACATCTTTTTTAAAAAAAGAAAAGGTTTAAAAACATATTAAAAAGCAATTCCAACACAGACACAGACTGGGATAAGGTCTCAAAAGGCTTGTTAAAAGAACAAGTTCCTTATCACTTGAGACTGCATTTCTCTGGACATTTCCCTGGTTGAGTAAGCCCCATTGAATACATTGGGACTTGCTTCTGAGTAAACAAACATACAATTGTACTATAAATATCTTTACAGGTTGTGTAAAGAGCCAGTGTGGTGTAGTGGTTAAGGTGCTGGACTATGACTTGGGAGACCAGGGTTCGAATCCCCACACAGCCATGTAGCTTACTGGGTGACCTTGGGCCAGTCACTGCCTCTCAGCCTCAGCGGCAGAATACCGCTTACCATGGAAACCCTGTTCATAGGGTCCCCATAAGTTAGGATCGACTTGAAGGTAGTCCATTTCCATTTTCAAATAATAAACATATGATAGTCATGCTTATATAAATATTTCTTCATACTGTGTCCCCATAAGTATCTGATTTCACACTATGGTTGTACAATACTTCCTCTACATTTTAAGTGTGCCCTTCTTCCTCAGGGTGGTCATGGTTCTCCATTGTTTTCATCCTGAGGGGCAGATAGGCTGAGATGGTGAGTAGCCCATGGTCACCCACTACACTTTATAGCTCATTTCCATTTTGAAAAATTAATTAAAACAATTTACATGCAGGCAACATTTATTAAGTAGATCCACACAATACATTTAAATCACATCCAACTCGCATTCAAAGCGCATGACTTCCCCTGAAGAATCCTGGGAAGTGGAGTTTCCCCCTCACAGTTATAGTTCCCACCACCCTTAACAAACTGCAGTTCCCAGGATTCTGTGGTGGGATTCATGTGCTTCATGGGTGTTGAATGTGCTTTAAATGAATGGTGTAGATCTACACTAGGTAACTATGTGCATTCAAGAGTGAATTGAAAAGAACAATTTTAAAATATACTTTTTTAAACAGGGGAAGGGTTGTAGCTCATTGGTAGGGCATATGCTTTGCATGCAAAGGTCCAGAATTCAATTTCTGGAAAAGACTATTGCCTGGAATCCTGGAGAGCCAATGCTAGACCATGTCATCAGTACTGAGCTAGGCGGTTCCAAATGGCATGAGTCAGTATAAGGCAGATTCCTTTGTTTCAAAAAGTGGGAAGAGACTCAAGGGCCACAGAGACTCCAACATTTATTTATGTATTTTATTTTCAACATTTATATACTGCTTTATTGTAAAAAGTCTCAAAGCAGTTTACAGAAAGAATTAAGACAATAAAATGATTGGCAAAAACAGTTAAAGACAGGTATTTTAAAATATTCAAAATAATAAAACCAACAATGGGTTAAAAATAGATTTAAAAACAAAATAGCTTCTACCTGCCTGGATAGGATTGCCTAAACAAAAATGATTTTAGCAGGTGCTGAAAAGAGGCATCTACCTAATGTCAATAGGCAAGGAGTTCCAAAGCGTAGGTGCTGCCAGATTACAGGACTGATTTCTTAAAAACCAGAACAAGTACTATGTGGCACAGTTTGAACTTGGCCTGGTAGCAAATCAGCAACCAATGCAGATTTCAGATCAGAGGTATTATGTGCTGATAGGATCTCACTCATGTCAGCAATCGTGCCGCAGCATTCTGCATTAACTGACTGGCTGCAAAGATTTTTTTAGTTTTGGTTTTTACTTATGAATCCTGCTGAGTTGTCTGCCTTACTCATAGGAATCTTGTTGTGGTTGGTATGGTATTCTTTCTAGGAAAGCATCACTGTCGTTTGTTTTTCATTTTCTGTTTGCATTTCATTTACAGTACCTTTAACCTCACTCCCTTACATCCATAGAAGCATCCATAGAAGCAACAGCAGTGGTTGCATGTGCTCAGCTCAACCCTCTAAAACCCATTGATGATGCACCTTGTTGGTTGCATGACAGTTTGTTTCTTGCCCAATAGTGGTAAAAGAGAATTCACATATTTGAAAGTGTGGCTGCAGTTGTTGTTCCCAAGCTGCTGCCTGTGAGGTAGACCAAACCATGTGTGTTTTCTCTCTGTCAATTATTACTCACTGGAATTGGGTTGGCTGTCAAACTGAGTTTATAGCAGCCCACAGGGTAGACAGGAAGTGTAGAGAATCTTCTTACACTTACTAATTTCTCAGACCTGTTTCTGAAGTGAAGGGTCAAATCTGTAAAGAAGTTTGGAGCAGCTATGTTAAAAAATAAGGGCAGGGCATTCCAGGCAGGGGGTTGCTAATCCTGCTTGGCTATGGATGTCTTTGCAGAGGATCCCTAGTCAAGCTTTACCAATAGCACAATCCAAACTATATCTACTCAGTCCTGTTGAGTTCTATGGGGCTTAGTCCTTTAATAAGTGTGTTTAGAATTGCATCCCTTCAGGGGCATCCATCTTTACTCCCACATGCTCCCATCTAACATCTCCACAACACTAGGCTCCTTTCTTCCTACAATGGCCTTCTGGTGACTGGCCTGGCCTGAAGGCACTTAAACCCTTTTTGCCGAAAGCAAGTAGGCTAGATTAAATGCTCCCTACCCAGGCTCCATCTTTTAGCCAAGATTTCTATCTTAATTTCCAGTCAAAGAATTTTTGTTTCAATCGTATGCTCCAAGCAACTGTGATTGATGCTTAATATATCATGCTTAATTACTTCTCTTGGGCCCGCCCCTGTGACTTCACTCAGGCCCGCCCCTGTGATACCACTTGGGCCCACCTCCTTGTTGCAAATATTGCTGTTCGTTCCCTTTGGTAGGCTTTTCTCTGATATACCACCAAGAACGAGAAGTCAGTCAGTCAAGGGTTCAACCCAAATTTATTCTGCAGAATAGAGACACACTCACCGCTCATGCGTAAAGTAAGTTGCCTACCATATTACTGAGCAGGTCTTGTTTTTATACTTTATCTCAGTAATGCTATGTGGCAATAAAAAGTTACACAGCTCAAGCATTCTAACACAGGAAATGAAAGACAAGATGTGCCACCGTTTGGCTATCTGCCCATTACATCTGCATACACAAGATAAACCAGAACTTCCAGCTAGTTTCTTTATCCTTAACTCAGCACATTGTAATCAGTTCCCTGAGACTTTCAAAGTAGCTGTACTGTAGTTCTGTTATGCACATTGTAACACAATCTGGATTTTCTCAACACCCTGACATCACTTGGGACCGCCCCTGAAATTCAGATTTTGGGATGCTTCTGACCTGGCAACCCTAGATGGAAACCAATCAATCCAGAAAATGCTAGTAAACTGGCAGTAAGATATATGGTTTCCTAATAACTCTCTGCGTTTTCATGGGAATACACAAAACACTCAGAGAGAATCTAGAGTTTAAAGTGTAAAACAAGAGAAAAAATCCAGACCCCTGATGGATTTTTTTCTGTCAGTGGTCTCATAATTTGTAGAAATTAATTAAAAATCAGCCATGTTCACAGAGTACCTGTAATCCTATTACTGACCTTACTCCATAATCTAACCTTCATCTTCTGCAGTTTAAAAAATGCATGGCTGATTTTTAATTGTTATTCATATACAGAGTAACTCAGCATTCTGAGCTGCATGTGCCAATATGTATATTTACCCAAGAAACAGGCATTTTTACCCTGCATTTAAATCACTGAAACTTAAGACTTAGTAAAATATGAAAAAGCTACTTATTTATAGAAATACATAGTAGGTAGGAAAGCCATACCTAGTTTTGACTATCTATCTAAGTTGGAAACGCAATGCCCAGACTTGGGTATCACCCTCATGGTTCAGGAGAGAACCATGAGTCTTCTCGGACAGTCAAAGAAGACAAAAGAAGAAGGGGCAGGTCAGCTTTCCTGAGCATATCAGTTTACAACAGAAGGAAGTTAGGTAGAGAAGAGCAAGGTAGGTAAGCCTGGAGGATCCTAACTCCATCTTCCTTCTGGAATACAAACAAAAGAACCCAACCAGGAATTGCTCTTGCCCCACTTCCAACATTAATTAATTAAAGAAATTTAACATTGAAGTCTATGATAGCACAGGCATGCTCAGTAAGAACCAACTGTTGGTATTCTAAAAGTCAGAATAGCAGCTGTCTAGCTTGGCTCATCAGAGGGCCACACCCATACCAGACATTTTTTCCAATTTAAACAGTCATGGCTTCCCCCAAAGAATCCTGCGAAGTGTAATTTATGAAGGGTGCTGAGAGGAGACTCCTAGTCCCCTGACAGAGCTCCAGTAGCCAGAGTGGTTTAACAGTCAGCCCCTCTTCTGGGATTGTAGCTCTGTGATGAGAATAGGGCATCTCCTAACAACTCTTAGGAACTATATCAACTGTCTTAATATTGTTGCTTCCTCCCTGCTAAAAAATTATTAGCATAGCACATGTCTTGTTTCTGTTATTTGGGCTGATTGCAGGTGTAGCCACCACTCACCATATGCTCAAAGGCACATGTTACCAAATTCTTCCAAGCTACACAGGAAGTGGATTGGACTGTGAAAGACCAACCCAAATTGTGTTTGCATTTTGACAAATTTGTAGGGCAGTACAATATCTCAGAGAGGAAGTCAGGTCTCCTGCTCCCCTGGTGCATTCACTATAGCTGCCCGATTTCCCTGCTTTTTAGAAATATCTGTGGGCTATAGGTACATTCTTAAACCGCAAGGGTTTTTTGCCTATTAGTGAATTATCTTAAGGCCACAAACATCCTATTGTTTATTCCGATTGGCAATGGCCATCCAAGGTCTCAGGAAAAGAGCTTTTCCATATTGTCAGCTATCTGAGTCTTCTAAACAGAGATGCCGAGTGCTGAGCCTGGGAACTTTAACATACAAAACAATGTGCTCAATCACTGAGCATTAGCTACTTAAGTGATTTGAATATAGTTTCAGATAAGGATTTAAAAGGAGTAAGAATATTATAATCTCATTTATCTGCTGATCAATTGGAGGAAATTAAAAATATTTGGTTAAAACCAGACCACACCAAATATCCAAATAAAAACGAGTAATATTTGCAAAATGTTACACTGACATAGGGAGGTTTCATTGAATATGCATAACTGTAAAAGTGAGTATAATCTTCAAATAACTGAAACTCTGAATTGTACATGTTTCATAGCTATCTAGAAGGTTGGCTATGGTATGTTATCAATATTGTTAATTTTAGATTCATTACTGTAGAAAATGAATGGTCCATTCAGCCTATTTATTAAATTTATATCCAAAAGGAACGCAGGGCAGCAAACACTTCAGTAATAAAAATACAATTAAAAAACATACTTAAAACATGTAAAACAATAAAACATAATAAATCATCTAAAGCAAATTTACAGATATAATGAAATCATGTTTCTGGATAGGCCCATTGAAATAGAATGGTTGTCAGCAGGCCTCTAAAGAAGTACAGTGATGACACCTGCCTGATGTCAATAGGAAAGAATTCCATAGTACAGGTACTGCCTCACTAAAGGAATGACTCCTTACAAATGCAGAATGGACACTGCTTGGCACTTGTAAAAGTGCCAGTTCCTCAGATCAAAGTAATCGAGTTGGCGTGAAAGGGACAAGGTCATCCCTTAAGAGCTTTATCTTGATTTTATTAAGGAGAGTTTTGAGCCTTTCTTCAAGAAAACACACTTATGCCAAAAAGAATTGGAAGGAGATGCTTTTATTTCTTTTCTGTCTTTTTAGTATGGGCACAAACTTAATTATATAGAAATATTATAATCAAAATAATAATGTCATTTTTGAGAAGGTCTCTTATTCTTCTTCTGATGTGATTTGCACTTCAGATACTTTATTCCTTATGAAGTCCAACCTGCTAAATATGATTTTTGTTTTGCATTTTATGGCATAAGAATGTAGCCTCAGATTTCATTTTTGGAACATAAATAACATTCAGCCAAACTATTTTGATCCAAAAGTCTACAATACGTAAAGCACACAACGATATTTTTGTTGACTGAGCTTTCCAAATCTGGCAGTGCAACAAAGCTTGTTTTCCTGTGTGTTCATAATACTTTAAAATGGTAAATTGCAGTGCTAATTGCTATTTCTTTAATTCTACAAGAAAAAGATAATGATGACTTTTCCTTTGTAATTCTAGTGTGATATTTTTGGGTGGTTTTTAAAGCACATGACATACAATTAGAGTTTATGCAGGCAGAGTTTTTATTACTCTTATTTTTATTTCTTTTATTTCTCTTGAACATACCATTCATTGTGGAATGTGGCTGTGCCTGGATCTATATCATTGAGAAGGAGATGGATTGTGTTTGATGTTTTGCTGTTGTTTGTGACTGGCTATTGTTTATACTTCAGAAATAATGCAGTTTGCATTTCTCAAACTACTTGCAAATTAGTCACATTTAGAGCACAACGCTGGGAAGTGTAGCCGAAGGAAAGCAGCCAAAATTTGGTATTCAATTAGCCCATTGAGTTGTGTGCTGCAGTCAAACATAGCCACTGTGATATAGAAATAACTGCAGCATTTAAGAATCTCTTCACCAAACAGATGATCTGCACTGCCAAGTTTGAAATCACCACTACCCAATTAGGAGGAAAAGGGCATAGAGGTCCTAGAATTTAGGGGAGGGCTGCAGCACAGTGGTAGACCACCTGATTTATACACAGAAGGTCCCAGGTTCAACCCCTGGCATTTCCAAGTTGGGCTAGGAATGTACCCTGCCTGAAACCCTGGTGAGTTTCTGCCAGTCAGTGCAGACAATACACCAGTGGTATGATTTAGTATAAGGCAGCTTCCTGTGTTCCTAGAATAAGTACTCCCTTGTGCTGCACTTTGATGGAAACAGATGCAAGGCAGTTTGGAATCTCTCTCTTTCTCTCTGTCTTTATATCCACATGTACCCCTGGAACTTCATGTGTCACTTGCATGTAGGACATAAGTGCGTACAGAGAGAAATGGGGACACACTTCTAGCCCAATCCCAGTGTCAAGCCTTTTTCTTTCAAGGACCATGTGTTGAGATGCACACAGTTTCATGAAAAGAAAGCCAAAAGCCCTCTTGCAAGTAGGGAGCCTGTGTAATCAGGAGACCTGTATTTTCCCCACAGATCGGCCTTGTTCTGGATCAGGCTGCCTGCGTAATGGCTGAGGCTCAGCGGCAGAGCATCTGTCTTGTATCCAAAAGGTCCCAGGTTTAATCTCCAGCATCTCCAGAAAGGGTGAGAGAGATCCCTGTCTGAAATCCTAAAGAGCCACTGCAAGTCAGTGTAGACAATACTGAGCTAGATGAATCAATGGTCTAACTCATTCGTAAGGTAGGTCCCATCTTCCTAGCTTTGACAAATTATATATGCCATCTCTGCAACTTGCACTTTGCCAAAATAGATTTTGTAATCAGAACCTAGTTGACAATCACAGTGATGCTCCATAATCGAGGAAAGAACACCTAACAATAAAGCCCTATCCAGGTGTTTTAATCTCCCATACAATTAGAATCATGCGTTGGAGTGCAGGGATGAGCATACGAGGACTGCCCGACATCACTGTTCTCATTGCCCTCCACAATTTGGAGGCAAATAGCTGCAGTGGGAAGCATACTCTACTTGCTCAGGTTCCCTACATGATTTAGAACCCTGGAAGATCAGGGTTCTACATCATATAAGGAACATACATAAAAGAAAACGCTCCATGCTGCAGATGTTTGCTTCCAATGCATGCAAGGTAAACTTGTGCACTCATCTCCATGTTTCCTCACAATGAGGGATTCAAACACATGAATAGGGGTTATTGTGTCCTACAGGTGTGTGAGGGGATTGCAGTGGTGCTGCCACTGATGGGGACAGCGCAAGGCAGGCGTGAAGATGGAGGAGTTTTGCGTTGGTGTCGACAGCAGCCTGCAGAGACAGACACACCTGGGGGGTGCTACCACTGCCAACCTGGAAATTCTTCGACATTGCTCGCAATCCACCCCTGCTCCAGCGAGTGGCAGCACCACTACCACTTCATTGCCACTGGTGTACAGCACTGAAATATTTCTATTCAGTGCCAAACTGAGACCAGATTATTATGAAGAACGTTTAGCCTTCTGTTTCTAACTCTAGTGCAAATTGGATTTCATGAATGCGTAAGAGATTACTTGGTGATTACTTATGCATATCTATTAATAGTATGAATTTGCAGTCATTATAATATTATAGTGATATTCAAAAAAACACATGCTAAACAAGGTTATGTGTAATCTGCACCCCTTCCAAAATTTGTTTGTTGGCAAGGAGTTGGGGGAATGAAAAGAAGGAAGAGTGTGGAATTTGGGGAACAGTGAACTTTGCGGGATAGGGCAAAAGTAACAGCAGCAATGGAATAAAGATCACAGAGTAGATGAGTGAATCCCCACTTCCCTGTCCACTGGCAGTTCTGCTTGCTGTATGCCACTTTGTAGACATAAAGGCTAAAAACTTGCATATATATAAAAGCTGAAATCCTCAGGAAGGCAACAAATTCCTACAGTTAGGCAGAAACTTCACTGAATTGCAGAATATAGACACTTTTGCTTATAACTGTCATATACTGTTATGTTCTAACCTCTGGGAAGCAATGAGAAACAGGATAGTGGATTGCCTTTGGGGAAAAGAGATAGCTTTGGAGCCTTACAGGTGTTCTAACAGCTCATGCATTGCTAACCTTCAGATAGCGATGGTTTTAACATTCACACCATAATCTGAAACAAATAATTAAATAATTAGCTCAGTTTTGTCATATTAGAAATCCTACCTTATTCGATCTCAATCTGTATATCTTTCATTTAACCATAGCCCCACATTCTCAAGTGAACAAGAGTTTAACTTGATCAGGTTACAGAAGGAAATCATTAATATCTTGTAAAATTTTCTTCCCCTTTATAAAATATTTCCCAGATAAACATTTTACAATGCATAATTCTATTTGCTCACATGCCTTTACAATCAAATGAGGATTCACTTTCATTTAGTCCAGTGACCCTCTCTTTTCAGTTAATTTTTGTACATTATCAACATATTTTCTCTTTAACAATTTTTGAATGTTCTAGTACCAGGGGGTAGCGAAAACCTCAGAAGATGAATACTTGCTAGTTGGCAGTGCTAGATTTGCCTTTTATTTGTGTTATTCTTTTGTAGTGCATAATGCATTGTTTGATTCTACATTCAATAACTAGCATGCTATCTAAAGGTAATATGTTCAAGCATGAACAAACTCTGCTTTTTCAATATTTAGACTCAGATTTAGACTCAGTTTATTGGCCCTCATGCAGCCCACCACCGAGTCCAGGCAGCAGTCAAGGGTTTGCACGGCCTCTCCCAATTCAGATGTTAAGGAGAAATAGAGCTAGGTATCGTCAGCATACTGCTGACACCTCACCCCAAAGCTTCTGATGACTGCTCCCAAGGGCTTCATATAGATGTTCAGCAGCATGGGGGGAAAGATGGTACCCTGCGGCACCCCATAACACAACTGCCAGGGGGACGAAAGACAAATTATGTTTCTAATGAAATCATAGATCCCCAGATTGATAATCATATATAAATAGGTATAAATAAATAACCATAAGAGTAAAATGAGAACACTCAAATGAATACTCAGTCATCTGCAGTGACACTGCCACCTACTACTATCAACATCTTATAAAGTGTAATCATTTCATCAATGCTAAATGACATCTGATTTGATTGTGTATTAGAAAAATCACCAAATCAAACCACACCAAGCCCCATTAAAATATCAAAATTTAAATACAGAATAGAAATCATATGATATTCAGAATCCTACAGTATACCACCACATGGCAAACATCTGACAAATTACAAAATCTGACAGATGTTTGCGATGCCTTAGTCAAAGAGATATATAGCTGTGACTTAAATAGGCAAATCCCTGTGCCTTGCTATAGAAAATCATGTATCTTGGTATTAAGAAGAGTAACATCTTACTGGTAACTGATTTATCATCTCGTCAGAATCATATAGAGTGTACATGTAAAACTCACCAGTCAAACATCACAGATAAATATTTTTGTAGCAGATGATATCTGAACTTCGGCCCCTAACATTGCTAAAGTTTAAGAGGGCAACAGAGTGCTTTGGCTTGGCATAAACACCTATTCTAAGGTGTTATAACAGCAAAACATCACATAAAGAATTTATAAACACTGGATTTTGCCACAGTCTCCCATGTTCTCAAATGTCTCAGGACCACTTCACAATGTGCAATTAAAATCTGTATCAGAAAAATTAAGTGTGTGAGTAGCCTTCACTGAGGCTATTATCACAAAGATGCTCTTTTCTGGTTGCCTAGCTTCCTATTTCAAATTCTCTGCATAACATATATTCATGACCTGTTTATTCCTATTTGCAAGAAATCATTTCTAAAACATTTAGCTTGTATAGTTCTCCCCCGTTTCTTTGTGAATCCCACTGAGCTATTTCTAGAGTATAATCATGACTCCTGTCAGCTTTCCTTTTTGCCTGGCTAAACAGGATGAGCTTCTTTAACCTTGTCTCTTATGATAAGTTCTCTATTCCTCTCTTCACATTAGTAGTTCTTTCTATTTGTTTTAGCTACAATGAAATAGCAGAAGTGCTGCATACCATACCGGAACCTCACATATATACTGATGAAAGCAGAGGCTTAATTAGACTAGGAGGTATAAGCATTATTATAATGCAAACCTGTTGTGGGCAAAATTGAAGTGATTAATTCTGATACGAAACAGAATCTAGGAAAAGGAACCATGTTGTATATCCTTAGTAATCTTCCTACTGACTTGCTTATTATCCTAATGCTTTTCAACTTTCATTGCACTCTTAGAAACCACAGCATAGGTGCAGTGATGGCTAATTAACAAGCATGCTGTAGACTGCAAAGTGCGGAGTAAAAATGAAAATGAAATGAAGGCCATCGTTTTGATGGACAGTTTTGCTAATTTGGTGGGAGAGAGAGAGATTATGAATCGTCTATCCTTCCACTGTAAGACGCAGCTATTTGATTCAGTAGACCCAAAGGACCTTTCAGTAGCAATATGCTGAACGAAGAAGGCAAATGAGAAAGCACACAGGGATTGTGAATTAGTTCAGTAAAAGTTGAAGAGATGTGGAGGACATAGAGGTACTTGCGTCAGGTCTAGCTAATCTTAAACAGGAACCTTACTGTCTGCTGAACAGCCAACTATTTCTAGGAGCTATGCTGCATGCTGGTTATCCTTGCAAAGCCTTCCCTGTAGTCTGATTCAGCCACATGCCTCAGTGTGTACAACAATATACAAACCACATAACAAGGTGCTATTAAAAATCAACCTAAATAAAACCTATATGAAAACTTACTCCCAGTTAAAGACTTAGCTTCCAGAATTCAAACCAAATAAAGCACACAGAAAACTGCCTTATACTGAATCAGACTGCTGATACATCTAGCTCAGACCATTGGCTTATTTCTACAGACGCTCTCTGTTTGGTATTTTAAAAAATATATAATTAAATAGGAAATGGTTTTGTGGTCCTATTTCTTAGCAGAAATTTTCTCATTCTAGGACCTTGCAGCTTGTTTCAGTCCATACAGGCCTTTTTTAAGTTTGCATACAAGATGTGCTTGCTTCTGGTTCACAAAGCCTGGGGGTTGTTGCATGTACAACTCTTCTGTTATTTCTCCATGTAGAAAGGCAGTCTTGACATCGAGGTGTCTGACGTGCATCTCTTTGGAGGCTGCCACACTTAGTAACATTCTTATTGTGCTATGTTTGACAACAGGAGCAAAAATAGCATCATAGTCCTCCCCATATTTCTACAGGAAACCTTTGGCAACTAGTCTTGCCTTGTAGGGTTCAATTTCACCTTCTGCATCTTGCTTCACCTTGAACACCCATCTGCATCCTATGGCTTTCTTGCCTGGTGGAAGTTCTGTCAGGGTCCACGTCTTATTCTTGTACAGTGCATCCATCTCCTCCTGAGCGGCTTTTCTCCACTGAGCGGCCTTGGATGCTGGCATCTGCTTCATCTCCTCTCAAGTCGATGGTTCTCTGGGTAGCACTGACCTTGCGAGGTAGGACAGGCGTAGAGGTGGTACACCCTTGTTTGTTCGCGATGAGGATCTGGGAGCTTGTTCTGGGATCTGGTCTGGCTCTGCAGCATCTTCCAGTCCAGTCATCTTGCCATCCTCATCTGCATCTGTACCTCTCTCAGCCTCATCATCACTTTCTGCAACCTCTGCCTCTTTCTCTTGTTCAAGGCTTGGGTCAGGTTGTGCATATATCTGTGGTGTCACTGGTATTTCATATGTGGGTACTGGCATATCTATGAGAGATTGGACGTGGTGTCCTTTCTCTTCTGAGAAATCTAGCACGGTCCCTCTTTTGTCAGCTCTGCTTCGTTCATCAAAGTAGACAACGTGTCTTGTGCTGACTTCACCTGTCTTTAGGTTCATAACTCTGTAGCCTTTGCTACCAGGAGCATATCCTGTCAAAATAGTCTGTTCTGTTCTAGCATCTAGCTTCTGCCTCTTTTGTTTTGCTATGTAGGCAAAAGCAATGCTTCCAAACACTCTGATATGTGCTAGGTTTGGAACTCTGCCATGCCACAATTGGAATGGTGTGTGTGTGGTGCCCTTGGTTGGCAATCTGTTCTGGATATACGTTGCAGCCACAATTGCGTCACCCCACAGTCTTTTGGGTAGGTTAGCATCAGCCAGCATGCATTTAGTCATTTCCAGAAGAGATCTAAATTTTCTTTCAGAAACCCCATCAAGCTCAGAAGTATAACTGGCAATCCTCCTGTGCAAAATGCCTTGTTCCTCCAGAAAACTTTGTGTTTGGTGTGATATAAACTCACCACCATTGTCCGTCAGTAGGGCTTTCGGCCTCCTTTCAAATTTTGTGGACACCATCGAGATGTATTTCTTCAGCATCTCATGTGTTTGACTCTTGTCCTTCAATAAGTAAGTCACACAGAACCTTGAAAAATCATCCACAAAAATTAGAACATATCTATTCTTCCCAAGTGAGGGTACATTAAATGGTCCACAGAGGTCACTGTGGATGAGATCTAGCACCTTGGTGCTTCTCTTTCCTGTTCTTGGTGGAAGTGAGGGCCTAACACCCTTTTCCTCAATGCAATTTATGCACCTACTTGTTTTATCATGGCACTCTTGGTTTACCTAGATACCTGTGCCAGGGTTCTGTTTTTGTAGTTGTAGAATCGCCTTTGGATCGTGATGTCCCAGTCGCCTGTGCCAAAGGTCTAGACTGGTCTCATCCTTGCCCACCATAGCTGCATTTGCTTGTTCAGCTGAAAGACTTAGTTCATAAACACCATCATTTTTATAAGCTAGTGCAAACAAAGTATTATCTTTGGTCACTGTACACTTTCCATCCTGGAAATGTATTGCATATCCTTTCTTATCTAAAGCAGAAATGCTTAGCATATTGCAACTCAATTCAGGAACAAATAAAACATGATCTGCTACATATTCTATGGTTTCATTAGGTAGCTTGCACTTTAGAGCAACAGTTCAAGATCCATTAATATTCATATATTGACCACTGGCAGTCTGGATTCTTCCTTTAGTATCACTATTTATTGCATCAAATAAGGCTTCATTATAACAACTGTGGTTTGTACATCCAGAATCTAAAATCCAATTGTTTGATTTTTGCTTATAATTATTTGCTACAAGACTTTTATGCGTTAAAAGGAAATTGCTTCCTTTGGAACCCTGTCTCTCAGGTCCCTGCTTATGCTTTGGTAAAGCATGCTGCCTTTGTCCTCTTTGTTTAAAACTTGCAGAGTTACCATTGGCTGAGGAGCTTCTGGGTGAGTCACAGTCCCTAGCCAGGTGACCGTGCCTCCCACATGAAAAACAGGATTGTGATTGGCTCTTGGGAGGGGCTTTTCCCTTCCCTTTATCCTTCTTGCTAGCCAGGTAATTTGAGCTATTATCATTTGAATTCATTTGAACAACACATTCCTCTCTTAACTTTGCAAGAGCTTCTTCAAATTGAATCTCATGGTTGTGGTTTAAAAGAGAAACAAAAGGTTCAAATTCTCTCCCAACGTGCCCATAAGGAAACCCAACTTCTGTTGGTCATTAAATTCAAGTCCAGTTAGCTTTAGTTTGCTGAAAATAAGTAACAAGGAAGTGATATGCCTTTCACAGTCTTTCTTTGTCTCTAGTTTTAACTTTATCATTTCGTGAATCAACATTGAAATCTAAAACTTTTAAAACCAAATGCTGTTTGGAGTTTATCCAGCATTTCCTTGGCTGATTTACATTCTGTTACATATACTAGCTGTTCATCTTTAAGAGCAGCTTTTAAACTGACTGAGGGGGGAAACCCAACAGGAGCTGAGAAAGGTCCGGTTCGGAATAAACCTCCCCCCTGGGATAAAAACCAAAGAAATGATGAAATTTTAAAAGGGGTAGGCCTAGAAGTAGGCATTGTGAGAGCAGGGGCACAGGATATAAATTCAGAAGAGCAAAAATACCACAGGCCTAACCACAAGTGCCAAAGACACTTGAAGAGAGACACTGCTTACAAGTGCTTGTACGCTAATGCTAGGAGCCTCCGAACCAAGATGGGAGAACTGGAGTGCTTGGTCTTAGAGAAGAGCATTGATATAGTGAGCATAACTGAGACCTGGTGGAATGGAGAAAACCAGTGGGATACGGTTATCCCTGGATATAAACTATATTGGAAGGACAGGGAAGGACGTATTGGTGGCGGAGTCGCTCTATACATGAAAGAAGGCATTGAATCCAGCAAGCTCGAAACCCCAAAAGAGGCAGACTCCTCCACAGAATCGTTGTGGGTGGTGATACTGTGCCCCAGGAGGGACTTAATACTGGGAACGATCTATCGTCCCCCTGATCAAAATGCTCAGGGAGACATTGAGATGAGATATGAAATTGAGGAAGCATCCAAACTAGGAAATGTGGTAGTAATGGGTGACTTCAACTACCCGGACATAGACTGGCTGCATATGTGTTCCAGTCATGACAAAGAAGCAAAGTTTCTAGATATTCTAAATGACTATTCCCTAGATCAGTTGGTCATGGAACCGACCAGAGGGACGGCAACCCTGGACTTAATCCTCAGTGGGGACCGGGACCTGGTGCGAGATGTAAGTGTTGTTGAACCGATTGGGAGCAGTGACCACAGTGCTATTAAATTAAACATACATGTAACTGGCCAATTGCCAAGAAAATCCAACACGGTCACATTTGACTTCAAAAGAGGAAACTTCACAAAAATGAGGGGATTGGTAAAAAGAAAGCTGAAAAACAAAGTCCAGAGGGTCACATCACTCGAAAATGCTTGGAAGTTGTTTAAAAACACTATATTAGAAGCTCAACTGGAGTGCATACCGCAGATCAGAAAAGGTACCGCCAGGGCCAAGAAGATGCCAGCATGGTTAACGAGCAAAGTCAAGGAAGCTCTTAGAGGCAAAAAGTCTTCCTTCAGAAAATGGAAGTCTTGTCCGAATGAAGAAAATAAAAAAGAACACAAACTCTGGCAAAAGAAATGCAAGAAGACAATAAGCGATGCTAAAAAAGAATTTGAAGAGCACATTGCTAAGAACATAAAAACCAACAACAAAAAATTCTATAAATACATTCAAAGCAGGAGACCATCTAGGGAGACAATTGGACCCTTGGATGATAAGGGAGTCAAAGGTGTCCTAAAGAACGATAAGGAGATTGCAGAGAAGCTAAATGAATTCTTTGCATCTGTCTTCACAGTGGAAGATATAGGGCAGATCCCTGAACCTGAACTAACATTTGCAGGAAGGGATTCTAAGGAACTAAGACAAATAGTGGTAACGAGAGAGGAAGTTCTAAGCTTAATGGACGATATAAAAACTGACAAATCACCGGGCCCGGATGGCATCCACCCGAGAGTTCTCAAAGAACTCAAAGGTGAAATTGCTGATCTGCTAACTAAAATATGTAACTTGTCCCTCGGGTCCTCCTCCGTGCCTGAGGACTGGAAAGTGGCAAATGTAACGCCAATCTTCAAAAAGGGATCCAGAGGGGATCCCGGAAATTACAGGCCAGTTAGCTTAACTTCTGTCCCTGGAAAACTGGTAGGAAGTATTATTAAAGCTAGATTAACCAAGCACATAGAAGAACAAGCCTTGCTGAAGCAGAGCCAGCATGGCTTCTGCAAGGGAAAGTCCTGTCTCAGTAACCTATTAGAATTCTTTGAGAGTGTCAACAAGCATATAGATAGAGGTGGTCCAGTGGACATAGTGTACTTAGACTTTCAAAAAGCGTTTGACAAGGTACCTCACCAAAGGCTTCTGAGGAAGCTTAGCAGTCATGGAATAAGAGGAGAGGTCCTCTTGTGGATAAGGAATTGGTTAAGAAGCAGAAAGCAGAGAGTAGGAATAAACGGACAGTTCTCCCAATGGAGGGCTGTAGAAAGTGGAGTCCCTCAAGGATCGGTATTGGGACCTGTACTTTTCAACTTGTTCATTAATGACCTAGAATTAGGAGTGAGCAGTGAAGTGGCCAAGTTTGCTGACGACACTAAATTGTTCAGGGTTGTTAAAACAAAAAGGGATTGCGAAGAGCTCCAAAAAGACCTCTCCAAACTGAGTGAATGGGCGGAAAAATGGCAAATGCAATTCAATATAAACAAGTGTAAAATTATGCATATTGGAGCAAAAAATCTGAATTTCACATATACGCTCATGGGGTCTGAACTGGCGGTGACCGACCAGGAGAGAGACCTCGGGGTTGTAGTGGACAGCACAATGAAAATGTCGACCCAGTGTGCGGCAGCTGTGAAAAAGGCAAATTCCATGCTTGGGATCATTAGGAAAGGTATTGAAAATAAACAGCCGATATCATAATGCCGTTGTATAAATCTATGGTGCGGCCGCATTTGGAATACTGTGTACAGTTCTGGTCGCCTCATCTCAAAAAGGATATTATAGAGTTGGAAAAGGTTCAGAAGAGGGCAACCAGAATGATCAAGGGGATGGAGCGACTCCCTTACGAGGAAAGGTTGCAGCATTTGGGGCTTTTTAGTTTAGAGAAAAGGCGGGTCAGAGGAGACATGATAGAAGTGTATAAAATTATGCATGGCATTGAGAAAGTGGATAGAGAAAAGTTCTTCTCCCTCTCTCATAATACTAGAACTCGTGGACATTCAAAGAAGCTGAATGTTGGAAGATTCAGGACAGACAAAAGGAAGTACTTCTTTACTCAGCGCATAGTTAAACTATGGAATTTGCTCCCACAAGATGCAGTAATGGCCACCAGCTTGGATGGCTTTAAAAGAAGATTAGACAAATTCATGGAGGACAGGGCTATCAATGGCTACTAGCCATGATGGCTGTGCTCTGCCACCCTAGTCAGAGGCAGCATGCTTCTGTAAACCAGTTTCTGGAAGCCTCAGGAGGGGAGAGTGTTCTTGCACTCGGGTCCTGCTTGCGGGCTTCCCCCAGGCACCTGGTTGGCCACTGTGAGAACAGGATGCTGGACTAGATGGGCCACTGGCCTGATCCAGCAGGCTCTTCTTATGTTCTTATGTTCTTATGATAGCTTTTGCAACAGCATCTGTGTCATCCCAAACACTTATTTCTTCAGGATCTTCCTGTGGTCTAGGATTTTCAATGCAGCAAAGAGCCTTTTCTGCACCCAGATTAATTTTAATCCTGTTTTTCCATTGTTCAAAGTTAACAGCAGTTAGCTCTGGCAGTCTGGCAAAAAAACTATTGTTATGCTGATACATTCTTTCTTCCTGGTCTGAGAAGAGCTTTGGTTTGCTAAACAACTCAGGGAAGTCACAACAGCAAAAAATGTCTCTTTTAAAACTAGTGCCTGATATAGGGCAAAGGGGGAAATAAAAGATGCCAAAATACGCAAAATTAAACCTGAAAAATCTGATTTAATTCTCAACTTATTTCTGGGCTAACCATAACCTGTTTGATATTTTAAAAATATATATAATGAAATAGGAAATGGTTTTGTGGTCCTATTTTTTTTGCAGAGATATAAACGCAAGCAGTAGAGTGAGAATATAAACCAGTCCACACCTTTCCCACAGACGTACTAGTTAGTCAACTCACACACAGAGTCGTCTTAGGTAAAAAGATAAAGAATATTTACTCATGACCTTTCATATGTTCAGGAAACATAGGCTCTAGCTTAGATGAAAGAAAAAGTAGAAGTCTTAGTCCATTTTAGTCTTTGGTAGTGATGCTCTCAGCAGAGCATCTGCCATTTGGCCTCTCCCAGAGGTAAAAAGCTCAGTAGTGGCAATGGCAGATATGCAGAAGTCTGCTAATATCCCAGGAGAAAGGAGGAGGAAACCAGGTAACTAACCCCACCCATTAGGAAGTTACATCATGGTAAACAGGTACATAGGATATTTCCCAGATATCCCTTAAAGGGAACATGCAAGTTTGCTTATTCTAACACTCTCCAGGGTTTCAGATAGGGGTCTTCATCAGCCCAACCTGAAGATGCCAAGACTGAACACCGGCCTTCTAAAGAGAAGGCATGTGGCCCTCCACTAAGCTATGGCCATTTCTTCAGACCAAACAAAAGGCCATAAATACTTCACAAAGAGGCTGTAGATGTAAACCAGCTGAAGCTTCAGAACTGTCATCATGACCATCCTCATGTGGAATACAGTGCAGTCTGTTCATCTTTATCATTTATGAAGACACGAGCAGCAGTCAGAATCAGAAAGAAGACTAGGTGGAAATAGTGAAAGGCACTCTTGGCCAGCAGCAGTGCCTGATGTTTGAGACACAACAGTACATTGATATTTGCAAACCTTTGTTAATAGAGAGTTTAAACATGACTTACTGTCTTTCCTCACACAGCTCTTGATAATTAACATTATTTCAGTCTTGCCAGGATTCAAAAGAAAATTAATCTCCATGGTGAAAAAAGTTAAACAGTGGCTTCCAGCGCCACCTGTCACAAACAGCAATTACCTCAGACTTTGGTTTATATTAGGATAGATATATGATACAGTAAAATAACATTATATTGAGATTCTTTGGTGGAAGTTCTGTAAGTAAATTGCCTTTACTAAAAGTAACAGAACATGCATCTTAAATTGATTGAAAATGCAATTAAGCATAGCCATGGTCCAGCTAATAAATGTCACTCCTGGAAGGACAATTTAAAAAGTCAGGTCTTCAAGGCTTTCTGAAAACCTTTTAATGTGGTGATTTGCAAGTCTGAAGGAAGGGAATTCCAAATCTGTGGGGCCAATGCAGAGAAGGGTGTCTCTTTATGGCCACCCATATTACTGATCTAGTGGGTAGATACACCAGGAGGGCTTTCAAAGCAGATCTCAGTATGTGGACAGATGGGACAGGTGCAATAAATAGCATGAATCCAAGCCATTTAGGGCTTTAAAGGTTAAAATCATTACTTTGGATTGGGCCCAGAAATGGACCATCAACCAGTGCAGCTGGTATAGAAAAAATGTTACTGATGCTGATCCCCTTGCCCTCAACAGGACACTGGCAGCCAGTCTCTGAACCAGCTCAAGTTTCCCACCTGTCTTTAAAAGCAGCGCCATGTAGCATTACAGTTGTCTGCTATGGGCATGACTAGGGCATGGATCACTGTGGCAAGATCAGTCCTCTTCAAGAAAAGTGCTGTTGGCATACCAGCTGAAACTAGTAAAAATCATTCTTTGATGCCACCTGGGCTTCCCCATTCAGTCCTATGGTCGCCATGAGCTCTTTTCACCAGTCCCTCATGTCTCAGTAAGTTTAGGAAAAGGGATGGTGAAAACAGCTCAGTGTATAGCAAAGATGAACCAAAATTAATCCCAGAGGTCCATTGGTCTCCAGACATTCCATACCCTATTCCATCACTAGAGGCATCTATGAAAGAATATTAGCTTCTGCTTCTGTTGGATTAGATTGTGACATGATCTCAAGGGACACATGTGCATATGTTAAGCATGCACCTTCTGTTGTTTTCATCCCCAGGAGAGTAGCCTGTCTTTACTATTTATTAAACTCTGAAGTTCAAAAGAAGTTTGGAGGCCTGGAGCATGAACTCTAGTTAAAATGCTTAAGAGCAAACAGATTGTGCTTACAGAATGTGTGCGCAGAATCTTCTAGCTAAAAGCCATATATGCAGAGATGCAACAGAGAATATACTGTGAGATCACAGGATTTAGTCCAAATGATACTAGTTAAATAGCACAGGAGGGGCAACTATAGTGATAAATGAAGCAGGCAGATTAATTACCAATTTCATTATTCCAGAAATAGAAGCATATGAAAATAGATCATCAATTAAAATCGTCATTGATTTTTAATAGCACTTTTGAGATGTTCACTCTTTATTTTAAATCAGATACTTTTTTTATAAAAAGAAAAGCTTAATTGGATGAACCCAAGAGTAAATGAAAAACCTAGTTTGCATAATACATTTACACAATGTAAGTAATTCTAATCAGGAAAAAAACATTTAATAAGAGTAGCTGCAATTCAATATCTCACAGAATTCAAACACAAACCTGCCATACAGAGAACAGACCATAAGATATTCCCAGTTCCCATGGTATTGCCTCATCCCACCCTACTCCACCTCCATATTGGCAGATGGAAAACAAAAGCTTCCCTTTTATATTCTTACCACACAAGAGTCTAGATTGTGGTGAGATGTGCCCCATCCCAACGCTGCTGCACTAGATCCCAGGATACTTGAAGGGCAGGGGGAGACAGAGGGGGCTGGAGCCCACTTGGATTGGAAATACTGGATGTAGCAATATCCAGTGTATGGTCCAGTATCCCACTCTTGTCATCAGGAGCAGAGCAGGATCATTTCCTGCGTCAGATTTATATCTGGATTAATTTTGGAAATCAAACATCCAAACTACTCCTTTTTAATTAAAGCTATTCCAAATTGGATACAGAAGGGTTGGGACTGATTATCACAGGTGAAAATTTAAAAAATGAACAGGAGCACTGGAAAAGAACTTGGACAGCTCACTTTCCGATAAGAATCTATATGTGCCGATGTGCACAAAACACACATATTTTTGCTGTCAAGTGTTTATGAACTCTGAGGTTGTTTTAAAGTACAATGGTTTAAATGAGTACATATGTTTCCACTGGTCACATACTTAAATATTCTACAGATGAAAACAAAGCAAAGTTAAACAGCATTCATGATCAACTAATAAGAAATCTAAGATTTTTTTTTTAAAAAATGACTAAATGATTTCATAATATTACGCTGTGCTTTTTTATTATATTCTTGATATACTGTATTAGGAATGGGTCTGTCTATAATTTCAGTCATCTATGCAATAAAAGTGCATGCACCATCTCCAAAACTGTGTGTACTTTCATTTGTCATGTGCTCCAGTTATGTGAGTTGGAAAGGATTACACAGTATTATTGAATCATTTCATGTAAGTAAATTTTAGATGAATTTCCATTGCATTATTATCATATAATCCAAAGATATTAAATTGCATTGGATATCTCCTCTTTTTAAAATCTTTCTTTTATTAATCCTTCATTTTCAATCAGAAGCTTTTTTTTTTAAAAAAAATTCAAACTAAAGCAGCTTTACTGATTTATTTATTGTACTTTTTTAGTTTTATCTCCTGTACAATTTATTTGATCAAACAATTCTGATCTCCTGTCCTTGACACTGTTTTGTGAATTAAAATAGTGAGTGACCTAGAGTATAAAATATGGAGCAAGCAGAAGAGTCTTATATTGTATATATTGTTCATGATGCCTACACAAGTATAATTTCCCCATCAGATTTTTTTTATGTGTGAATATCTTTCTATGTCTATAATTATTCTGGCAGAATCATGTGCCCTTGTGGCAAAATGGTTCTGTCTGGGAAAGTGAACTCCAATGGAACAACTGGCAGTTGACCCCTATCAGTTGTGACCATTACTAAAAGGTTGACATTTGGAGGATGAATGTGTCTGCAAGAAATACACGGGCTCTGTTTAGATGGAACTATAGCATACAGGATGATGTTAACTTCAATTCCAATGCCACAATGCTAGTTGTGGAATAGCTCAGAGGATGACATATTTCTTACCTGTCCCTGAAATTTCTGATTGAATCACCTATGTTTTCAAACTGTAATTATTGAGAAAATAACATAAATTATTGGGAAAATAAAATAAATACATTGTTTGCTGAAAAAGAACATTTTCTTGTTCCAAGAACCAGGGCATCTCACCCCAGATTAAATGAAGCTGTTGAACTCAACCTATAGTTAGCAGTAACTCATATCACAGATTTGTCCTTGAGCATGGTGAAGAAACTCCTCCTCACAAAATATATTGTGCACTGTTCAAAGCTTTCATATATTCACTAACATGGAAAACTAGGTAATTTTTACCCTCTAAGTACAAGAGTAAATACAGAAAGAAAAGTCAACTTTGGTACCCATGTCTTTAACTTAGCAGCATAGCATGCTGAACCTTTTGAACCTTCCAAGAACAATGAAGTTCAGAAAAGAATGTGACAGAAATCTCTGTAGCTTTTAAAGAATATAATTTCAGAAAATGTTTCTCTGGAAATTGTGTTAAATAATAATAAAAAACCTGGGATAAAAGATGAAAAGGCTTCTTCTGCTCGCTGTGTATTGATTCTGATTTCAGCCCTGTGTGAGGGGAAAGAGGATTCTAAACTGAATGAATGGGATGTCGAAATAAAGTAACAATATTTAAGCCAAGCTGTCCTTCACCATACATAGCATCATAGCTATCTACAAGATGTGGTTTGTCTGTTATGAGTGTCGAACTTCTTTGAATAAAATCTGTAGGAGTTGTTCAATAATATTGTTGTATGCTTCAGCTCCTTTAATTAGTTGATTTATCCAAATACTTTATAAAAGCAAATTCCAATAAATCTCCTGCATGCAAAAATGGCTTACAGAAGCCCAGTTAATTGGGCTTTTCCCCTGTTGCTGAATTCAACCAGCAAACTAACCAGGCTTTCTAATAGCACTGGGAATGCTATACTCTGCTTTCATTTTCCCCCATTTTCTCCTTCTCCTGAGAAGTAAATCAGAATTCAGAAGATTACCTCTCTCAACATCCTCAACATCAGAACAAAGCACTGACCTGCACATCAAATACTAGGTTAGAGTCCATAAGAACAGGAGAGCTAATAGACTATGGCATGACTCCACTGAGTCAACTTGTCATTTCCATAATTTGTTTATTAAAAGTCTAGTAAATGCTTGAATTAATAAACTGCCTCTCAGTTTCGGTGCCTAACCTAATTAAGTAATTATTTGAATTCAGAAGTGCTTACAGACCCAAAATGCAATAAACTGCCTATTTTTCCTGTAATGAAAACTGTTAATGAAAACCGTATGGGCCTGGAGAAGGTCTCTGATGGTTTTAAGTAAGACAAGTTGCAGATATTATGTGAAAATAACATTGCAATGATTGCTGAACTGAATATAAAATAATAATAATATATGGCTAGAATAAAGGTATACAGTTAATTACTTGGAGATTAGTAAAGGAGCTGAGCTGTGTTCCAAATAGGTTCGAGTGCCACTGTAACATCCTTCTTCCTATCACATTTTTTAAACTTATACTTCTGAGCATTCTGAAGTGCAATGAAGCACGCTCAGTTCATTCTGCAAGGAAAGCAACAACAGAAAGTGGCTAGCATCCAAACCAGGAAAAAATAGAGGGCAGAAGCCAAGATGCTAGAAAAATAGGAATTGATTGTGTGTTCAAACACGATGCTTTTCAGCCTGTAGGTTTTCAGGCCTTCATCAGGGGCTATAAACAAATAAAACAGCAGGGACAAATTTACTTATATAAACATGTAAAATCATACATATAACATCTCTAAATCAGTCTATGATCTGATCTGCATCTGATTTCTGGTTACTGTGATATATGCTTAATATTCTGTTCTTTGAGGTGTTTATATTGTTGTAAGTGGTCTGCCCATTTGAACTTCTCGATAGCCTGCAATGTGCTGTGGCACGATTGCTGACATCTATTATTATTATTGTTATTGTTATTATTAATTAAATTTGTATACTGCCCCATAGCCGAAGCTCTCTGGGAGGTTTACAACAATTAAAAACATTAAAAACAAATATACAAATTTAAAAACACATCTTTAAAAACAATTTAAAAACACATGCTAAAATACAGAGCCTGGAAAAATTACCTTTTTGAACTACAACTCCTATCAGCCCAATCCAGTGGCCATGCTGGCTGGGGCTGATGGGAATTGTAGTTCAAAAAAGTAACTTTTCCAAGCTCTGCTAAAATGCCTGGGAGAAGAGGAAAGTCTTGACCTGGTGCCGAAAAGGTAACAGTGTTGGCGCCAGGCGCACCTCGTCAGAAACATCATTCCATAATTTGGGGGCCACCACTGAGAAGGCCCTCTCCCTTTTTGCCAGACTCCCAGCTTCCCTCTCAGTAGGCACCCGGAGGAGGGCCTTAGATGTTGAGAGTAGTGTACGGGTGGGTTCATGTTGGGAGAGGCGTTCCATGAGGTATTGTGGTCCTAAGCCGTGTATCTCATATGAGTGAGATCCTGTCAGCACATAATACCTCTGATCTGAAATCTGCATTGGTTGCTGATTTGCTACCAGGCCAAGTTCAAGGTGTGCTTTCCATGTTACGGGTGCCACATAGTACTTGTTCTGCTCTTGTAAGAAATCTGTCCTGTAATGTGGCAGCACCTATGCTTTGGAACACCTTGACTACTGACATTTGGTGGATGCCTCTTTTCAGCACCTGCTAAAATCATTTTTGTTTAGGCAGGCCTATTCAGGCATGTAGAAACTATTGTGTTTTTAAATCTGTTTTTAATTTATTGTTGGTTTATTGTTTTTAATGTTTTTAAATACCTGCCTTTAACGGTTTTTGCCAATAATTTTATTGTTTTAATTATTTCTATAAACCACTTTGAGATTTTTTACAAAAAAGCTGTATATAAATGTTGTAAATAAAATATATAAATAAAGTTTGGAGTCACTGTGGCCCTGGAGTCTCTTCCCACTTTTTGGAACAAAGGAATCTGCCTTATACTGTCTCAGGCCATTTGGTATAATGTAGCTCAGTATTTATGACATGGAGTAGCATTGGCTTTCTGGGATTCCAGGCAATAGTCTTTCCAAAAATTGAAGTTTGGAAATTTGCATTCAAAGCATATGCCCTACCAATGAGCTAGAACCCTTTCCCTGTTTAAAAAAGTATGCTTTAACATTGTTCTTTTCAATTCACTCTTGCTTGCACATCATACCTAGCGTAGATCCACACCATTCATTTAAAGCACATTCAACACCCATTTGAAGCATATGAATCCCACCACAGAATCCTGTGAACTGTAGATTGTTAAGGGTGGTGAGAAATATAACTCTAAGGGGAAAACTCCACTTTCCAGGATCCTTTAGGGGAAGTCATGCACTTTAAATGCGTGTTGGATATGCTTTAAATGTATTGTGTGGATCTACTTAATAAATGTTGCCTGCATGTAAATTGTTTTAATTATTTTTTCAAAATGGAAATGAGCTATAAAGTGTAGTGGGTGACCATGTGCTACTCACCCTCTCTCAGCCTATATGCCCCTCAGGATGGAAACAACGGAGAACCATGACCACCCCAAGGAAGAAGGGCACACTTAAAATGTAGAGGAAAAAATAATCTACAACCATAGTGTGAAATCAGATTCTTATTGGGGCACAGTATGAAGAAATATTTATATAAGCATGAATATCAAATATGTTTATTATTTACACAACCTGTAAAGATATTTACAGTGTAATCCAGTTTGTTTACTCAGAAGCAAGTCCCAATGTATTCAATGGGGCTTGCTCAAACAGGGAAGAGTGCAAATAACTGTAGCCTCAAGTGATAAGGAACTTTTTTCTTTTCGAAGCCTTTTAAGTTGAGACCGAATCCCAGTCTGTGTCGGAATTGCTTTTTAATATGTTTTTAAACCTTTTCTTTTTTAACAAATATGTTTTTAAAGCTTTAAAAAAGGTTTTTTAAAGATGTTTTGTTTTCATATATATTAAAGTTTGTTTTTATGATGTTTTAAAGTGTTTTTAGTGGTTTTGTTTGCCGCCCTGGGCTCCTACTGGGAGGAAGGGCAGGTTATAAATCAAATTATAAATAAATAAATAAATAAACTTCATTCACCCAACCCCAAATTCAAAATCATGTCACATTAAGCTGTTTTGCAACTGTTTTACAGTTATCGGATTTTAAAGAGATTTATTATTGTGAGCTGCCTTGGTTTCCAGTTACCAACCCTACCTCACAGCATTGTTGGAAAGATTCCACACACACACACACACACACACACACACACACACACACACACACACACACACACTGCAGATGTAAAAATACACCCCATATAAGAATTTATTGTCAAACCAGTTGGTCATTGCAGAACATTAAAAAAAAATCAGTATTAGTTTCCTACATAATAAAAACTGTGATACCTGACTAAGCCCTGTCTAACTGCTTTAAAAAATAGGATTGGAGAGGGAGAGAAAAATTTCCAACACGAACACAATTGTTTGCTATGTTCACGTAAAAGTCCTATCAATTTACAGCACAATCCTAACCATGTCTACTCAAAAGTAAGTCCTATTGAATTCAATGGGGTTTGCTCCAGGTACACAGAAAAGCAAGAATTGGAATAAAGCTTTTATATTGGAAAGGTTTTCAAAACACTGCCCTCTTCAACAGCCCAGGGCTTGACTCTTGCACATGAGAAAAAAATCTGAAAGTTATATTCTTACCCAGTTTATGAGATTTTCACATAAACAGGGAAAGAACCACCATTTTCTGACATTGCAATGAGGTCTAGGCACTGCCTGGAGGTCAACAAATTGCAACCCTGGCTTCACTTATTGGCTACAATCCTGAAAGGGCGGGTTTAGAGCTATGAGCTGCTATAACAGACCTGTTAAACAGATTTAACAGGCGTGGGGGCGGCTGACGTTTTTGTGTATATCTTGGGAACCAGACCACCTAGAAACTTAATTAGTTTTTTAAAATTGAAGCTGAGAGTCTGGATATTAAGGTGAGTCACCTGTAGTCCTGGAGAGGACCCCCAAAAGCCAGAGTATGCAGCTAAAAACCAGACAGCTGGTAACCCTAGTCCAATGCCACCCAGGGGTTTTTATGTCTGAGCAGGTATTTGAACCCAGGGCCCAGTATAACGGTCCATACACTGCACAACACTGCTGCCAAGGATAATAATAGTGTGGTGTGTAAAAAGAGGGTTCTGATATCCATTATAGAAATAGAGAGATAACATGCCCCATGATTTGATTAGGATGAATTAATGTTTGTTACCATTTCCTCTACTTTCTGCATGCACAGGCATTTCAGGGTTGAGGCCAGATAAAGAAAAGTACAAATGATATAATGTAGCAAGCTGTACTAGTTTTTATTCATGTTCTTTACAAATTTGGCCTGCAAAATACTGTGTCATCAGATATAGTAGGATTTCATAATAATAAGTATGGGATATAACAACAACAGTGTTTTGTTCAAGTTCTTAAACAGTATACAATAAACAGTCCCTGCAAGGTTCAGACTAGCTATCATCCGCAGAAAATTCAGAATTCTGAAGAGTTTTAAAGGCTTTCAGCCCAACCATCAGCATATTTCTCTGCTCTGTAAATGATTTGCCTTGTTTATCAGTGAGTCAGTTCCTCTTTAATAAGTCAGGCAAAGCAATGCAGAAGCTGTGCAAAGAAAATTATCTTTCTTGAAACTACTCTGTCGGTGGATTTGCCTACTTAACATGTTGTGACAGTCTGAAGTACTTGAAACTGTCTGGAGATATACACAAACCATTAAAAACTCCATGAAAATCAGCATTTGAAATAATAGCAAGCATCAATATTTCCTGGAAAAATGCAAGGCACTAAAATATTAATAACAAAACAGCTGTTTAATAGCATCCTACAAAACATTTACAACATGTTGATGGTATTTATAAAAACAAAGAAGTTTCATTATATTTGAAGGGGGAAATGATGTCCTGTTGTTTTCTTGGATATGTTTGAAGCTCCAGTCAAAAGCAGAAGGTACAGTATTTAGCTACTCTTAAAATTTACTACTGTAGGGATGAAAGCAACAATCCTGTCTACATGATTTGAGGCACTTCCTTTGACAGCCTTCAGCTAAACAAATACTAACGAAAGCTGCTTATTCTGTCATTAATGTATTTGTCTGCCTTCAGCGGATTGCTTTTAAGGCTCACAGTAATTCCACCATACAATGGCAGTCATGAAGCATGTCTGAAACGTACTATTCATAGACTAGTTTTGAACAATTACTGAAAAGGAAGGCCCAATGATTGCAGCGTGGCTACATTCTCCATTTAAGATGCTAAATAAAGTATATTATTTCTCCAGTCTTTATCAGAAGTTATCCTTACAGCACAAGGTAGGTTTGTGTGTATATGCTTTATTAGCTGCATATAAATTCAAAAAAAGCTGATCAGTACAGCCTTCATTTCCTTGTGTAAATGTTGCAGTTAAAACTGAACAAGGCTTTTAGGTTCAGTCACAGAGATAATCCTAGCCAGTCAGAAAAAATGTAATGAATAGGATGACATCACAGTACTATGTAATCAGTCAATCATATTTGCCTATGTGATGATATTATCACAGACAGTCATTTGAGAGTGAGAACAAACACTCATGACAATGTTAATAGGCAAACCTTGTTTAAGGAGCAACTAACATAATTGAAAAAAGATCCTCCGTGGCGCAGAGTGGTAAGTGGCGGTAACGCAGCCGAAGCTCTGCTCACGGCCAGAGTTCGATTCCAACGGAAGGAGGAAGTTGAATCTCCAGTAAAAGGGGTCGAGGTCCACTCAGCCTTCCATCCATCCGTGGTTGGTAAAATGAGTACCTGGCATATGCTGGGGGGTAAAGAAAGGCCGGGGAAGGAACTGGCAATCCCACCCCATATATACGGTCTGCCTAGTAAACGTCGCAAAATGTCACCCTAAGAGTCGGAAACGACTCGCACTATAAGTGCGGGGACACCTTTACCTTTTAACATAATTGAAAAGGGGGCATGGCTTTTGACAAATAAAATTACTGGCAAATAACTGAATAATTTTGGCTCTGTCTTGCTGTTCAGTCCTGCTGCTGGGCAATATTACCTTCCTACTCCAGGAATGATTGAACATACTATGCCAATATCCTGGAATTGTTTGGGCACACCTATATCATTATTATTAACCAAAGAAGTGCTAAATTGGAGTGCGAAATGTCCAAGGAATTGAAAGCATTCCCAAACGGGTAGCATCTTAACCACAGGATGTGTCCCTACATCTAACCAGCTGCTATTATTTGGCAGCCATTCCTTTACTTTACACTCTCCAATGCATTCTTTTTCATTCTTGTCTCTGAAAGCTTGATTTTACAATAAAATTGTGCCAGAGTAATAGTAGTAGTAGTAGTAGTAGTAGTAATGCATGTGGAGGCTATTCCACTAAAAAAACTGAGTAATTCTTTATCTTCATCTTTCTGGAATAATAATTGCCTCATGTGTCACTGAACCATGCATGACATCATCAAATGACCACTACCTATGAAAGAATCTTGTCATTTTAACACCAAAAGGTGAAAAAAAGTATCTGATTATAATTTTCTGCAATTTTTATGGATGAAACAAACATTTGTCTAGGGTTTTTTTTTGGTTTTTACACACGTACTGTTTTCTAAATGAGAAATTGATGAATGACGACATCTGGCAAGGAGAAAAACATATGGTCTAACTAGCTGTTTCTACAGAGGTTAAAATTGGCTTTGCCGTTTTCTCTGGTTGCCACTATGATTGACAGGATCATAAAATAAATCACTCATTTCTCCACTCCCCACCCCTGAGCTGGTCCTCTGTATCATCAAAGACACCAGGGGGTAAATTTGCAATGCGGTGCATAAAGAATTAGACACGCAAGGTCTATTAGCATAAATGGGATTTGTGCACCTAATTCCCCACACACCATGCAGAAAATCTACCCGTAGGATATAATATTAATGTTTTCTTCATTCTGTTTTTCATTTCAGTTGTAATTATGTGTGTGTGTTTCAGTGAGAGGAATGCCTGGTATGTTACCTAAAATATTGTTTAAGAGCCTTTGGCTTGAAGCTTGAAAGAACAGGGGATGTGCATATCTGTGATCTTCAAAACAAGAAACAGAGAACAAAGAAGGTATAAAATAGTCAAAAAGACAGCAGCCTGACCATTTCAACTGCTATAGTAAAATCATCCATTTCCCAACATGTTCTGAAACCATACGAGGTAGCCAGACTATTCTGCTGCAAATATTCAACTGCATACTGGAAATTTAGGAATCTTTCAGGTGACCCATGTACTGAGGATTCATTCTGATTTTCTTGGAGAAAGCTTATTTAGAGATTAGATTATATCTGGTCTCTATTGAGCATTCATTCTGTTTTGTTTGCAGGGAGGCTATACTATAATGAGCTTTCATCCTGTTTTTATCCCGATTTGTTTTTGAAGTGTTTATACATCTTCCTGTTAATCATTTATTCATCTCACATTTTTCAGTATTTTTCTCTGTCTCTTTCCAAACTAGAAAATGTCTGATACTATTTTAAAATGGTTTTGTTTTGATCCCACCTTAATCGTGCAAACCTAAATATATGGCATGCGCTTGAATCCCCCCTGAAAAATAGTGATGGTCTTTTGGTGACAGGACTTATTGTTGGAAGCAGAGTGCAAATTCACTCTGTTGCCTCTGGGGCTTTGGGGTTATTTTTCAGGATAACTGGTGTGCAGAGGCATGGCCAGTGGAATGGGCTGAGGCTGTTGGGCTTTCGTGGGCTTTGGGGTGTCTTTATGTAGCTCTAGCTGTGCAGCTGTCTTATTTCATGCAGTGCTGTTATAGCGGTTTTGGGAGCTTTTTGGATGGGAAAGTTGCTTCCCTCCTTTTCTAGGAATGACAGGTCTGGTCGGGCTTTGGAGGATGTGATGTTTCAGTAAGTGGCAGCTGTGTTTAGATTCAGGTGTACAAGTCAGAGACCGACCAGAGGGGCTGAGGTTTGGACATCACATTGGCCTCTTCCCCCATGTATGGGCTGTGACCAGTCTGGGTTTAGGCTCATTTTTGTAGCTTAGAGGTAAGTCTAGGGCTCATTATTTTGTCACCAGGATGGTCAGCCTTTAAAATAATAAATATAAATAATAAATTTTATTTTTCAGCCACCTATCTGTCCGGGTTAGGGACACTCTAGGCGACGAACAACAAGAATAAAAACAATACATATAGATCAACATAATCAAATTTTAAGCTAAAAAACCATTCATTAATTCAGAACATAAATTAATCTGTCCCAATCTTGTAGGCCTGCCTGAACAGCCAGGTCTTCAAGGCTCGGTGATAGCTGGACTGGAAGGAAGCATGTCTGAGATCGAAAGGGAGAGATTTCCAGAGGGTGGGGGCCACAACAGAGAATGCCCTCTCTCTGGTCCATACCAGCCTTTGACTAAGTTTCAGTTTTGGTCCATTGTCAGACAGGCCTCGTCACTGTAACCTGACCAGTTTGTAAGACAGAGGAAGAACAGAAATAGCCCATCTTCAAGACTTGTATCAGGAGCAGCAAACACCCTTGAGAAGTAGAAGGGATGGACTTCACACATGGTGCATTGTGTCCAAGACTGTTGTGGCCATGATTTATTCCAGATCATTTCATCATTTCTTTCTACATTCAGAACACACCATATCTAATCCCAACTGATCAAATGTTATACTGAGCCAGCAGAGGGTACTCTGAAAATAAGAAGCACACTACTGAGTATGGGACATTATGGAAACTACTACTCACATTAACATAAAGTGCAGTGACCGCTCTCTGCCTTTGAGAGGCTGACTGCAGCTTCTAATTACTGTCACTTTTAAGGTTGGATCCCAACCAGTTCAGTACGCACTTTCAAGATTGGTGCGGCTTCTGCAGCAGCTACATTGAACTTTGAGAGCATAGCCATGCAGGCGGGTGTTGGCGACTGGGTGCTTCCCGGGCTTATGTCAGGCCAATTAAAGGCCCTTGTTTACTGTTGTGCCGCTGAGCATATTGTTAATTCACTAATAGGCAAAAAACCGATTAAGTTTAAGAATGTACCCATAGCCCACAGATATTTCTATCAAACTTTAACAAGCAGGGAAATTGGGCAGCTATAGTGAATGCACCAGGGGAGCAGGAGACCTGAACTCCTCTCTGAGATATTGTACTGCCCTACAAATTTGTCAAAATGCAAACAAAATGTGGATTGGTCTTTCACAGTCCAATCCACTTCCTGTGTAGCTTGAAAGAATTTGGTAACATGCCACTGAGCATATGGTGAGTGGTGGCAACACCTGCCATCTCCAAAGATGGAGAATTATATTTTTGTATGTTTGTTGGTGTTCTTACTTTGCTTCTTTCCTGTGTTACTAATGTGTCTACAGAGAATCTAATCTAGAAAATTTTATTTTCCTCATTATTCATCCTAGAAATCTGTATCAAATTTATTTTTATTAATTTCAAAGCTTTTTTATTGGTCAATGTCATATGATGGTGAAGATAGCCTTTTGTGTTTCAAATTGGAGGTTATGTTCTATTTCTATTTTGGGTGCATTAACAGTTGAATCTGAAACTGTAGTTTGGTGTAAACTCAGACTGATTACAATATGTTGCTACTTCAGCAATGACTCTAGCTGTTGGAAAAAAGAGGATGCATGTTTTCATCCTGCTATGTTTAAACCACTTCATTTAATACAAGGTGGGCACAGTCAATTAAAAACATAAAGCACACCTAGAATTTTGCTAGAATATATTTTACCTCGCACTGTTTTATCTTGTGCAAACTGAGACATTCCTGATGTCCACTGGAGACTATTCTGCAGAATAGTCAGTGCCATTATTCTACAATTATGTTTGGAGTATTTTTAGTGTAAATTTTGCAAAGTGTTGCTGTACTTCACACATTCACAGAAATAAAAGCAAAAGAAAATTATTTCCTGTAGGAAACTTCACTAAAATTGCAAAGGAAATCAGACATATTTAAAGTGACCATCTGAACTATATCAACTGTCTTAATAATGTTGCTTCCTCCCTGCTAAAACAAGATCAGCACAGCACATCTCTTCTTTCTATTATTTGGGCTGATTGCACCACCACTCACCATATGCTCAGAGGCACATTTTACCACATTCTTCCAAGCTACACAAGGAGTGGATTCAGTGGGATTTACTCACATGCAATCATGCTTAGGAAAGGTAAAACTGACCGGGGGAGAGGGAGGGAGAGAGAACTGGAAAGGGGAGGAGGAGGAGGAAGGGAGAGGGGAAGGAGGGAAAAGGCAGGTCTGATCATTTGCATGCTTATTGAGTTCAATGGGATTTAGTCCTATGCAGTCATGGTTAGGAAAGGAAAAACTGACCATGGGGTAGGGGTAGGTGTGGATTGGAGGGGGAAAGGAAGGGGGAGGTGAGGGCAGGTTTGATCATTTGCATGCTTATAGAGTTCAATGGTACTTGTATTTACTCCTGTGCAATCAGGCTTGATAGGTAAAACTGACCATGGGGAGGAGGAAGGGGAGGGGGAAGGAGGGGATTGGAAGGGGATGGGGATGGGGAAGGAGGGGCAAAGGAAGGGGGAGATAATGGGCAAGAGTGAGGGGATAGGAGGGAAGAAAAGGGAGGGTGGGTTTGATCACTTGCATACTTTTTGAGTTCAGTGGGATTTATTTCTGTGCAATCATGTTTGGGAATGGATTGCTTTCAAGTCAATCCTGACTTATGGTGACCCTATGAATAGGGTTTTCATGGTAAACGGTATTCAGAGGTGGTTTTACCATTGCCTTCCTCTGAAGCTGAGAGGCAGTTACTGGCTCAAGGTCACCCAGTGAACTTCCTAGCTGTGTGGGGATTCTTAGTCCAACACTGACATAGGGGAAGGGCAGGGAGGGGAGGGGGAGGAAAGGAGATTTGGTGGGTGGGCACTGGGCAAAGGGGAAGGTCCTTTCCTTTCCAAAAGGAAAATATTGTGAACAGTATCATTGCTTTTCAGGGTTTCCCCCACCTTTTTATTCCACAGTAGGCACATGTAGCCTCCCACACAAATTAAAACCAAAGCTGTCCCAGGCCACATCCACACCAGGCCTTTATTTCATTTTGGACAGTCATGACTTCTCTCAAAGAATCCTGGAAAGTGTAGTTAGTGAAGGGTGCTGAGAGTTGCTAGGAGATGCCCTGTTTGCCTCACAGACCTTCAATCAGAGTGGCTGACTGTTAAACCAGTCTGGGCACTGGAGCTGTATCAGTGGAATAGGAGTCTCCTCTCAGCACCCTTCACAAAATACACTTCCCAGGATTCTTTGGGGGAAGCCATGACTGTCTGAAGTGCAGTCAAAATCTGGCACGGCTGTGGCCCCCTGATTAGGTGAGCCCAGCAGCTGTGAGTCTGGCTTTTAGAACACTGACAGTTGGTTCTTACTGAGCATGCTTGACACTATTATTCAGTTCAATGCAAAATTTCTTAAATTAATTAAAAACCAGCCAGGCATTTTTTTAAACTTTTAAACTGCAGAAGATGAAGGCCAGAGTATGGGGCAAGGTCAGTAATAGGATTACAGGTACTCTGTGAACATGGCTGATTTTTAATGAATTTCAACAGATTATGAGAACTCTGAGAGAAGAAAGTCCAAAAGGGCTCTGGGGTTTCTCTCTTTTAGACTTCGAACTCTCTATTCTCTATGACTATTTTGTGTATTGCAATGAACATTTAGAGGGTTGTTAAACAAGCGTTTCTTCAAGACTATAAGTTTTGTAAGGTTTTGTTTTGAAATGAGCTTATGGGAAACATTAGAATGGCATGGGGATATTTTCAAATTTAACATTGTGGAATGTGAAAAATCCACACTGGCTATAGTATATAGCCACTCTTGTGGCAGTATAATTGTTGTTTCTGTTTTAAGAGGTTGGAAGGTGCTGGAGAGAGTCATGGTACTCATATGTAGCCACAGTATGGTGTTCTGGGCCAAGAGGAGTGCTTTCCAGTCCAGGCACGGAACCCAGTTGGGGCTCAGCCGTTGTGCTTCAGTCCAGTGCCTGGGTAGACATGGCATGCTGTGGGACTGCCTCCTACCAACACCTTTTGATACTCATTTGGTGCAGCACCCTCCACACGTTTTAGTCATTCATTGGGAGGCAATGGCCTGGGAATGTTGAAGGGAAAAGCCCTTATTCAGGCTTGCCTGGATTTTGAGGCCATGCATAGACACCCTGGGACCATGATTGTTTGGTCTGATATCATCCCCAGGAGGATTTGGAGGGTGGGAATTGGCCCCAGGAGCATGAACAAGGCTCATAAGAAAGTAAATAGGGAGGTCTGCCTCACCCTTGCTGATAGGCAGGGCAAGGTAATACATTATGCTGAGGTAAAGTGTGGCAAGGCTGATCTTTACCGGCCAGATGGTGTTCATATGTCTGACTTGGGTAACAATCTATTTTTGACTGATCTGCAGAGTGCCCTGCCTGTAATTATTTGCCGCAGGTGGGGAAAGAGGGACTAAGCTGAGGCTGGTCCTCTTCTGTGGCAGATAGGTGCAGGAATTTCTCAGGGTAGGGTTTGTTGAGCACCCGTAGGCACCCTTTAAGGTGATAAGTGGGATCTGAGGCTTGCCTTCTGGGTTGTGTGGCTTGTTGGCAGGATAAAGCTTACCTTTGGGACTAACCTGTAACACCCACTCAGGGTTGTGTGGCACAGGGGGGGGGGTGGAGCAGGAAGGCCTCTCTAACCACCCTGCGGGGATGGGGCCCGGAGAAGGGAAGTGGTCTTGGACCACCCCCTTTTCCATGGCAGGGAGTCCTCGTCCAATTGAGTAAGAGTTCGGTTCCGTACTTTTCTTTGCAGATCATTTGTTGTACAACCAAGCACTTAATTGGCTTTATTTAAATAAATGTGGCCCTTGATTTACCCACACTGCATCTTGTCTTGCCTCTTCATTTCCTGGCTATGGGCTGCAAATCAGGATGAATGGCCAATAAACAGGTTGTCCAAAGGAGCCTATGCTTGCCTTGTTCTTGGTCTTTCCCCTTGCCATATCTTAACATAATTCATAGTATATTACATACCATCACACAAAGGGGTAAAATGCAAAGGTGTCATGATATAAAGCATGTGTAGACCATTTCCCATGCCTTTTTCACAAAATAAGCAGTGTGATAGTCATTAATAGGCATTCTTCTGTAAGTTTGTAAGTATGTCAGCTCAGAGCAGCCAACATGGTGCCCTCCGAATGTGGTTGGAGTTCAACTTCAGTCAGCTCCAGCCAACAGGGCCAGTAGTCAGAGGTGATGGGAATGGAAGTCTAATATCTAGAGGCCAACACATTGGCAACCCCTGATTAAACACTTGGTTGCATTTACATTTATGCTGTACCTCACAGAAAAGTAATTGTTTTTGTATAAGTAAGCTTATTAGCAAACAACTTGTTCTGTTTAAAAAAGGAAATCATAGATACTCCATTGTGTATTATTTTGTATAATTTGGAAACAGGCAAGAATTAAAATCTAGTTTGGAATTTCATCCTTTGTACTTCAGAAGAAGCCTTAGCATACTGGAAACAGGAATGCACTTTCCAGATATCTTATTTCCTCACTGTCATAGAGAACACTGTTCTTCAACCTTGGGTCCCCAGATGTTGTCAGACTACAACTCCTTGGCAACTGGCTAAGCGGGCTGGGACTGATGGAAGATGTAGTCTGACAACATTTGGGGACCCAAGGTAGAAGATATGTAAAGAATGGAACTTAGAAGGAAGGGGTTTGTGTGGGTTTGGCTGGGGACTGGCCTTAGACTAGCATAAGCTATCATTAGTGCTGGCTCCAGAGTGCCTTTGGGGTTTCCCCACCATTTTTGTCTGGGAAGAAAATGCACCCCTTCCCTACCTCTCCCTCTTACTGTGATTTGAGTGCTTTAATCTAGTGAGATAGGCCCCCTAAACTTGGGTGCCCACTGGTGGCCAACTGTCTGGGCTTTTGTCTCTGCTACTTCTCACTTTCTTCCTCTTGCTCTATCTTTGGGGCATCCTGAGAGCTAAGACCTTACCTGGTGAAGGTAAAAGCTGCTCATCCTCTGGCCCTTCTGCCACCAGCTATTGTTCACTGCCGCTACTGCTGTTGATGACGTAGCAACTTGTATAGTTGTGGAGCAGTGACAAGATGTAGGAGTGACAGCATTGGTAGCCCTGCGTGACTTCTGGCCATATAGTGTTTACCTCCCATTGTGCTAGCTGCACTATGGAGTAACCAGACACCCTCAGCCACTTCGACTCCGAACCATAGCCTAGAGACCATATTTTGAGCTAACTGCAGATTCCAAACAGTCTACAAAGGTTGCCCCACATACAATAGGAAAAATTTAAAAAATGCCTTATACTGAATCAGATCATTGGTGCATCTAGCTCAGTATTGTTACACTAACTAAAGAAAAATGACAAATGGGGGGCCCCACAAAAACATTTTGAGGAAACTGGATATGCCCTGCAGGCCATGAATTAGAGACCCCTGTGAGTTAGCCATGAGAACAGTTGAACACCTTGTTCTTAGGCAAACAAATTGCTCAGCATCAGTATTTCAATCTTGCTTTTCTGTACTTTCAGTTTATTGACATTCATCCAGTCCACTACTAGTCCCAGACATTGATTTTGCCCCTCTGCCATTTATTGAGAGTGGGGGGCGTTTTCCCCACTCCTATCTGAATGGAAGAAGGCTTGTGGGACTCTCCAGACTACAACTCCCATCAGTCCTAGCCAGCATAGTCCATGGCATTGGTCAGAGAATATGGGACTTGTAGTTCAGCACCGCATTGGCTACCCTGGTCTACATCAATGCATGGGCATCTAAGGAAAGGGCCAGTAATGCATGCCAAATGCCAGGGGAAGGCCAGCTATAGGCCCCTGATAATTGCATGATGTCCCCTTCACAGAATTCATATGTAAAGGGAGCTGATGTTTACATCATTTCTCTGTTATAGAGAATAAGCACAGACAAAGCACAGAGGAAACTATTTTAAAAGAGTATCTAATAATACATTTCTCATAAACCAGGTAAAATATTTTTGGAGCAGTAGTATTTTTGCTGGAAAAAGGGGGTATGTTTTCTTTTTGTTGGTATGATTGAATCTAACTAGAAGCTTGGCATGGAATTCAAAGGGGTAAGGATTGATTCTATTAGTCCTATGGGATACTTTAAATGCTCCTATCAAATTACTAGGTAAATGAATATGCGTAGGGCTTTTCCAGCTGCACAGTCAACTCACACAACAGTCCCTTTGGCTCGCTGTTTTTCTCTGGTGCTTTCTTCTCCATCCTCTCTGATTTGTATTAGCATCTTTCTGCAATGTGGTGCCCTGATCAGAATATAGTATTACTGCATTTCCCATGTGGTTGAAGCACAATCTTACAGAAACAGTAGTATTAGATCCCTCTCTCAGAAAGAGTTGCTCTCATGCATGCAGCTGAGATTATCATTGGCTGTTTTAGCAAGCATTTCACCTTGCAGATTCATATTTAATTTGCTTTCTACTATCACTCTTGAAGTCTTTCTCAGTATTATCATTTTCTCAATTTTTACTTCCCAATAATTTCCTGCAGCAGCATTAGCCTGTATTTCCCCAGATGAATAGCATGTTGTTATTTACTGCCTATGCTTTCAATCTCTCTCAGTCTCTTTGTAGAATTTTCACTTCTTAAAATGGATTTTGCCACTCTGTTCGTGTTAATATTGCTTGTGTGTCATTCAGCCTGTTTGGAACATAAGAAAATAAGAAGCTGCCTTATTCCAAGTCAGACAGTTGGTCCATCTACCTCAGTATTGCCTGCACAGACTGGCAGTCACTGTCCCAGGTTTTAAACAGAAGTCTCTCCCAGCCCTACCCAGAGATGCCAGGGATTAAACCCAGGTTATTTTGCATATTGAGCTACTGAACTATGGCCCATTCCTATATCAAAGAACAATGAAGTCAGTGAGATCTTATCATACACACTTCCTAAATTTTTATATAGTTCTTTATCATCATGCTATAATTGTTCACTATACCCTAGGAAGCTTTCAACCTTCATGACTTTTTTGCAATCTAAATCTGTTAATAAATGCAAATCTGTTGTATTCTCCACACATACTAATGTTATGTGATGAACTAATTATGACAGTAAGAAAGAATGAGACTAGCCTGTTTTCTTCCAATAAACAAAGACATTGAAGTGGGAGAACTCTCTTGCAATCAGATGGAATAATCCTGAATAATAATTTCGAATAGATCAGTATGACAGAAATAGTTATGTAAGCATCATCATGATAGAAAGTTTCATATTCAAAACTTTTAATATTTTAATAACCAGATATTCTACAACTTGGAAAATTTGGACCAGTTTGGATATAATTCTAAATCATATTTTAGAACTATGTAAACAAGCCTTGAACTTGTGTATTTTCTCCTCCCCCTCTACTGTGCCCAAGAAGAGAAAACTGAAAGCATCTCCTTTCTGGTGTAACCTAACTTGAGTTTGTTGCTACATATGAATCAAGAGCTGCTGTTAGTTTAAACTATTGTTTCTTGGCCAAGCCAGGATCAAAAACCATGGATTGATCTTGAGTTAGGTTCAATAAACTATAGGACCTGGGAGACCAGGGTTCAAATCCCCACATAGACATGAAGCTCACTGGGTGACCTTGGGCCAGTCACTGCCTCTCAGCCTCATGAAAACCCTGTTAATAGGGTCACCATAAGTCGGAATCGACTTGAAGGCAGTACGTTACACAAACCATGGTAAGCTTTAAACCTGAAAGTGGATGCTTATTAACTCTTCCTCTAGTGCATGGTTTAGCATAAACATCCAAACTAGGCCTCTGAGTACCTTGAAATCAGTGGGGTTTTCTGGAGTAGAACTTTGCCTTTGCAAGTTATTGGTACCCATGTTCTGAAAGATTAGGATGAAATCCTTATTGTCACTATCACCAACATAATCATTCAATAGGGCAAGTATTATGTTACTACTATGCAAGGAAACCTAGAGGTCACACAATCTGTGAAATAAGACTACTGATTATAAATATCCTGTTGGGGGGAAGGGCGGGATATAAATTAAATAATAAATAAATAAATAAATAAAATAAATGACAAAGTAGGCTTCTATGCATTGTTGTATAAGAAACTGCAGATTGCATGTAAATGTTCATCCTGATCCATATTTGTTTTGTGATGTACATCTGGATATTAAATATTCAGTGTGGTCATGAATGGAAATTTGCACTTGCTTCACTCTTGTTATGCACTATGAATCTCTGCCCCCTGTCTTGAACTATGAGTCATATGCAGTGCAGTTGTTGACCATGACTTCCAAGTTATTGTGGCAGCCATCCTGAGAACAGAATGGCTGCTGAATGTTTCAAGAAAGGTCTATAGGCATTATGCAATTGCAGGTTAGATACATCTATGGCCTACCTAGGAAACTTATTTTTCAAAAGACAAGAAAAGCACTGGAACATGATACACAAATACAACAGTGATTGTAAGCACATAGAATTCTACATTATTTCCAAGGCTTTCACACTGTGATTCAGAACGAAGAGACAGATGAAAGAGGTCAAGCAGTTCAGCAGTACAAACAGAAAACAAAATATCAATATTTCTGATATTGGAAGAAGGACAAATAAGATTATTTTAAATTAACTTGTAAATGCAGGTGAGTTGTGTAATTTGTGTTGCTGCTGCAGACATGTTTGCTTTTCCTGAGGTTCTGTTACAAAGACCGAGGCTGATATCTTGCGATGAGGACAAGAAAAAGAGTGGTAAAAGTTGCCCTAGTATAAAAAGTACACATATCCGTTTCTATCTTAATCTCTGCTTTCTAATAAGCATAGCTCACTAACAAAACTATGGTTTGAAAAAGGACAAAAAAGGTCACACATGTTTATAACTGTCAGAGATGAAACACGCCATAACCAGGACTAAGGTGTTACTTTATATACTGTGTTTGTGGTTTTCTATATGGTTTTCTATGGGGAGGTGATATTCTCTATCACCAGCTGATCTATAAATCCCTGATGCATGGCTGGAACTCTTAGCAAGCCAAAGAATTAGAAATTCCTCCACGTGAATCCCCCAGACAATATGGGAAGTATACATGCCAGTGCTGCATCTATCTTGGAGGGCTGGCATGGATACCTTGCAGCAGATATGGGAAATCTGTGGCTCTCAGATGTTGTTGAGTTACAACTCCCATCGTTCCTGATCATTGACAATGCTGGCTAGGGCTGACGGAAACTGGAGTTTCACAATATTTAGAGGGATATGGGCTCCTCATTTCTGATTTACACATAATCCAGTGGACCCATACATGAAGGGGATTACTAAATTCTTGTACCGACGTGGAGCCGTTATCGCTCAGCATCAATTGTTTGGCAGCTATTACGGTGTTGACTGGATGTTTGAATTAGGTCTATCCCAGGTTGCATTAAGTGCAGGGTTCCATACTACTACTGATGCTGCAATCCTTTGTACACTTACTTAAGAGTAAGTATCATTTAACACAGTGGGATTTATGTCAGAGTAAACATGTCTAGTATTGCAGTGCATATCCTTGATTGTGAGAAAAACTCCAAGAAAAACTCGACATTATGCTTTCCTGTTTCATTGTTGAGACATCTGCCTATGCAAAGCTTCTCTAATCACAGTTTGAAGTGTGAGGAGTGGGCTGAACAATATCATGATCAAGGTATCAATGTCACAAACTGCAAGAAATCTGACTCAACCCACTTAGAATATAAACAAGAAAGATTGTTATCTTTCGTTTCATAGCTATGCAGTGCTACTCAATAAAATGTTAAGCCATGAACTAGATGAACATTATGAACTGACAAGTGTAGCTCCGCAACAAAATATTGTAAAGTGCAATGCTGCCATTCATACTTCCAGCTACGCCATTCCATTCTACTCCACCCCATTTCCTTCTGTTTCTCCCACAGTCAGTCACCATTCTGTGCTCAATGAGTGTGCTCAGTCCTCAGTGCACTGTTTTAGTGATGGGATTCTGCCATTTTAGCATTTTTGGATGGGGTGTGCTGGACACACCATTGCCCAATCCTTGGTACCTTATAATTTCAGATTTGTCCAGTTATGCCTATATGCAGCTCTATCTTTTATTCCTGACATTTTAAAATAGTTTTCTCAGGGTAAACCAGGAAGTAGCCAACCCAGACAATGGAGAGGGTTTATTTTTTTTTATGGTTTTGTTTTTTCTTCTTTCCTGTCAGGCTGTCCATTCTCCCTCACACCACCCTCCCCCATTTAAGCCCCATTTGGCTGCTCATTCTACTTCTGTATAAACAAAAATGCTAGTGGGACTGCACTGCCAAGCCCTCCACATGTCACCACACATTAGCATTAGCACCTTTAATTTGAAGGTGAAAGTCAGAGCAGGGAGTCTCCTGTGTTGGATTCAACCTCAATGCTGTAGCATTCTAAATTGTGCAGAGAGCCTCTGTGAGCAGAGAAGGATCTCTCTGCCTTGCACTCAAATAGGGTTGCCAGGTGTCTTTTACCTGGAGACTCTGGATTTTTGGGGTGCTCTTCAGGTTCTATGTAAGCCTTAATGTCCAGACTCTCAGTTGTCTTTCTTTTTCTTTTTTAAACAGTTTCTAAGTGGTCTGGTTCCCGGGATATATACCAAATCATAAACCGCCCCGCCCCCCAATTTCAGTTAAATGAGCTCGTAGTTGGCTGCTCTAATCTCACCCTTTCTGGTTTGCAGCCAATAAGTGATGTCAGGGTTATGATTGACAAGGCAGTAACTAGAGCCCTTTGCAACTCAGAAAACTTGTTTTTTCCTGCTTTTCTGAATATCTCATCAATTGAGAAACTATATATGGACTGCCTTCAAGTCGATCCCGACTTATGGCGACCCTATCAATAGGGTTTTCATGGTAAGCGGTATTCAGAGGGGGTTTACCATTGCCTCCCTCTGAGACGAGTCCTCCCCAGCTGGCTAGGGCCTGCTCAGCTTGCCACAGCTGCACAAGCCAGCCCCTTCCTTGTCGACAACTGCCAGCTGGGGACAACTGGGCTCCTTGGGACTATGCAGTTTGCCCACAGCTGCACATGTGGCAGGGCACGTAACCCCTGAGCCACTCACTGTGGGGGTGATCTTTAGCTGGCCCTTGACACCCAGGAGACACGAGCGGGGATTTGAACTCACAGACTCTGGACTCCCAGCCAGGGTCTCCTCCCCACTGTGCTATTCAGTATTTTTCTCTCTTGTGTAGAGGAGTCACACAAGTTGAAATTTTACTGGGCTGTTGAAGAGGGCGCTGTTTTGAAAACCTTCCCAATAAGAAGTTTTCTAGTACTTGCTTTTCTGGGAGTAAAGCTGCAATGCTAATCCCACACACCCAGAGTAAACCCCATTGACTTCAATAGGAAACGTTTGAGTAGACATGGTTAGGATTGTGCTGTAAATTGATGGGACATTTGAGTGAACATTGCAAAGAATTGTGTTTGTGTTGTAAATCTTTCTCTTCCTCTTCAATCCTATTTTTAAAGCAATTAGGCAGGGCTTACGTAGGTATCACTGCTTTTATTATGTTGGAAACTAATACTGATTTTATTTTTTAAAACAATGTTCTGCAATGACAACTGGTTTTGACAGTAAATTATTATACAGTATGGGGTATATGTATTGTTACATCTCCAGTTTGTGTGTGCATATGGAGTCTTTCCAACAACCCTGTGAGATAGGGTTGCAGGCTGGAAACCAAGGCAGCTCACAATAAGAAATAAATCCCTTTAAAATCCAATAATCATAGAAACAAGTATAAACAGTTACAAAACAGCTTAAAGTGGCATGATTCTGAATTTTGGGTTGGGTGAATGAATTCCCTTATCAGTTGAGGCTGCAATTCTTTGCACGCTTCCCTGTTTGAGTAAGCCCCATTGAATACATTGGGACTTGCTTCTGAGTAAACAAATGTAGGATTGCACTATAATTTTTTTTACAGGTTGTGTAAATAAAAACCATATTTGATAATCATGCTTTTATAAATATTTCTTCATACTATGTCCCGATAGGTACAGTAGGGCCCCGCTTTATGGCGCTTCACTTTACAGCACTTCTCTAATACAGCGGTCTCAATTAGACGCCATTAAACTAAAGCTCCACTCATACAGCACTTGTTCCGCTTTTACGGTGGTTTTCGGGCATCGTGCGCCATTCTATTCAATGGGTTCTGCTTTACAGCGGGTTTTGCTTTACAGCGGGGGTCTGGAATGTAACCCGCCGTATGAGTGGGGCCCTACTGTATCTGATTTCACACTATGTTTGTACAGTATTCCTTCCTCTACATTTTCAATGTGCCCTTCTTCCTTGGGGTGCTCATGGTTCCTCTCTGTTGTTTCCATCCTGAGGGGCAGATTAGGCTGAGAGATGGTGAGTAGCCCATGGTCACCCAGTAAACTTTATAGCTCATCTCTGTCAGGACCCCTCCTGTGGTCTCCCACCCTGTCACGGTCCCACCTCAGGGTCCTGGTCTCTTAATGGTTCTCTCACTGGCCCTAGCACAGATCTCCCAAGATCCCACTGCTAGGCAGCACCACTTGACACTCCCTGTAAACAATATTGCCTTGAGACTGTGCCTTAGTCTCCTCCTGGCTTATTGCTACATTGTGTCTTGGTGCACTTACAGGCCACAACCCCCCTGCATCTTTGTGCATATAAAGATTACAGCCCTAGGTAGTTTTGGATAACTGATGATGTTGCACAATCTCTTCACCACTGCCACCATTAATACTGTTTCCCAATCTTGGTATATGCCCTGCCAACTCTTCTGGTTTGTGAAACCCAGCCAAGGATCAGGTGTTTTGGTAAACCAAGAACTATTTATTTATTTACACAGGGAACAACAAGATTACTTAAAGGTTTAGTCAACATGCATGTGGTTTCATAAGATGTGTTACTCTTTATATTTCTTAGTCATAAATAACCTGCCTCACTACCCATCTAAATCCAATCCACCCAATAACCCTCTCCAAAAACCCCTCTCAGAACTCCAACCAACCAAGCCCCCATAACAACTGTCATCCTCTCATTTATGCCTTCAGACACTCAGCCAGTCATCATACAACATTCTTCAACATTCCAACCCATGTACTCCCCCCTCTCACTCAGTCTACTTACCACATATACTCTAATAAACATGCACTTACCATATTTACAGTAATTACATTTACAGGGGCATCACAATCTCCATTTAAAAAAATTAAAACAATTTACATGCAGGCAACGTTTATTAAGTAGATCCACACAATACGTTAAAAGCACATCCAACTTGCATTTAAATTGTTTTTTTAAAAATGTGTTTTTAAATTTGTATATTTATTTTTATTTTTTTTAATTGTTGTAAACCGCCCAGAGAGCTTTGGCTGTGGGGCATTATACAAATGTAATAAATAATAATAATAAATAAATAATGATAACTGCAGGCCTTGGGTCAAGTCGTCCTGCATGGGGATTTCTGTGACCTTGGCTGACTGGCTGCCAGGATTTTTTTAGTTTTGGGTTTTGGTTAGGAATCCTGACTGGTTGTGGGATGCTGAGTTTTCTGCATTACTCATAGAAATCTTGTTGTGGTTTGTATGGTACAGTAGGGCCCTGCTTTACAGCAATTCGCTTTACAGCGCTTCGCTAATGTGGCGGTTTTGAATTATATCCCTGTCCCATATGTGCGGCGCTTGTTCCGTTTTTGCGGCAATTTTCCGATTTTATGGTATGACGCAATTGATGGCACCTGATGCTCTGAGCGCGTCATCAGAGCATGGAAACGTTCCTCCTACAGTTGGGCTGATGGGAGTTGTAGTTGAAACAAGGAACGTTTCCAAGCTCTGAGTCCAAGAAGAGCATCGGGCGCCATTTTACAGTGTACAGTACCGAGCTTCTTTGTCTTCCCCTCCCTCCTCTTTCACCTTTAGTGTTTTCTGGGTTTTGTTTGGGTTGTTTGGGGGGTGGTTCTTTACAGTTGATGTTCCCCCCCTTTTTTCCCCTTGTACCCACCTGTTTCCCTGCCTGTCCTCCTCCTTTTTGGGGACAGCGGAGGCTGCTACTGCTGCCTCTGGGAATACTGGAGGCTGTTTCCCTGCCTGCCCTCCTCATTTTGGGGGTCGGAGGAGGCTGCTACGGCCACCTTTGCTTTAGCGGTGGTGCCTCCCCATCTTTAGCTGGTTGAAGTGGTGAGTCGGAAGCTCGCAGCAGCAACTCCGTCTCACACCCGCTTTACGCTGCACTGCTTCTGATCTCCCCCCACTGGGCGCTTGGCAGAGGCTCCTCCCTCCGCGGCTTGCTACTGCAGCTGTTGGAGCTCGCAGGCTATGGCAGCGACTCTCTCTCTGGAGCTGGTGGTGGCGGCTCCCTTTCTTTCACTCCTGGTGGCAGTGTCTGTGGGGGTGGTTGTTGCCACTCCCCACAGCTGGATTTGGTTTGGTGACTGCTTTTTCCAGCTGCTTGGCACTACGCCCCCACCATAAGGAGGGCAAGCCAGAGGGGGGGAGAGGGCGATGTACGGAAAAGCAGAACATCGATCAGTTGTTGTGTGGGGAGCTTCAGGGGCCAAGTGCTGTCAGCTGGAGTTCCCCACACTACAGCTGATTGATGTTCTGCTTTTTGGCAATTCTTGCTTTACGGCGGGGGTCTGCTCCCTAACCTGCCATATAAGCAGGCCCCTACTGTATTGCATTTAGGAAATCTTCACTGTCTTTTGTTTTTGTTTTTCTGTTTGCATTTCATTTATCTTTATCCTCGCTTCCTTTCATCCATAGAAGCAACAACATTGGTTCCATGAGCTCAGCTCAACCCCCTTAAACCCGCTGATGATGCACCTTGTTGTTTGCATGACTGTTTGTTTCTTGCCCAATAGTGGTAAAAGAGAATTCACATACTGGGCAGTGTGACTGCAATTGTTGTTGTTCCTTTCCACATGGAAGGTAGACCAAACCATGTGTGTTTTCTCTCTGTCAATTATTATTCACTGGAATTGGGTTGGCTGCCAAAGTGAGTTTATAGCAGCCCACAGTGGAGATAGAAAAGAGTAGAGAATCTTACTCTTTTCTCAGACCTCTTTCTGAAGTAGATGGTCAAATCTGGAAAGAAATTTGGAGCAGCCATGTTAAAATGTAGGGGCAGGGCATTCTAGGCAGGGGGTTGCCAACCCTACTTGGATATGGATACCTTTGCAGAGGATCCCTGGTCAAGCTTTACCAACAACACAATCCAAACCATATCTACTGAGAAGTAAGTCCTATTGAGTTTTATGGGGCTTAGTCTCCTAGTGAGTAGTAAGTAGTAGTAAGTAAGTAGTAGTAGTAGTAGTTTAGAATGTAGCCTTTGAGGTCATCCATCTTTACTCCTGAGTGTTCCCATCTAACATCTCCACAAATTAGGCTCCTTTCTTCCTACAATGGCCTTCGGGCACTTCAGTGCTTTTTGTCAGAACCAAGTTGGCTAGATTAAATGTTCCCTACCCAGGCTCCATCCTTTAGCTAAGATTTCTATCTTAATTGCTAATCAGAGAAATGTTTTTGTTTGAATTGTATGTGCCTAGCAACTATGGTTGATGCTTAATGTATCATGCTTAATTACATCACTCAGGGCCACCCCATGATGTCACTTGAGCCCGCCCCATGACATCACTTAGGCATTCTCCTATGACATCATTTGGGATGCTTCTGACCTGGCAACTTGTCAGCTCTACACTGCGTCAGCAGTGCCGGTGGGGGCTGGAAATTCCTGGGTGGTTGGCAGGGAAGCAAAGTCCTTAGCCGGCAGTCTGGCCATAAATCTGCCAGGTCTTAGGAGGAGGGAATCTGATAAGGGCCAGGCTTGTCCGAAGCGTACTTGCCGAGTCAGGAGTCCGGAAGCGAGGTCAGTAGAGGTCCGGGATCAAGTGCCAAGGGGTCAGTCCGAAAGAGGGTGCCAGGAAACTAGGAACACACAAGCCACACCTGACATTGCAGTCAGCAACAAGCTGCAGCCAAGGTGTGCCTTATAAAGAGCAAGGTTGACAGCAGGTGTGAGTCCTCAGCGTTTGGGCCTTAAGGAGACAGGCCTGCCTCTCTTCTGCCTGACCTTCTGCTGTCTACGTTCTGCAGGTGAGGGGGGAGTATCCTGTTCACTGTCTGCGTCTGGCTGCAGGGCCTCTGCTGCCCCTGGGGTGCTCTGCAGCTGAGGGCGAGAAGGAGCTGGATTCTCAGGAGTTTCCTCCGTGTCTCCTTCTGAGTCTGCTGCACCTGGGTCTGCTGCTGTTACTCCTGAGTCATCCTCATCGGAGGAGTCCTCTGACGGGGCCATGACACAACTCTACCCTCAAACTTGTGGATACTTCTAAAACTGGTAATGGTGATGTGGTGGAGGGTGTGGGGCTTGGCCACATTTTTATCCCCAAAAAAGCTTGGGGGGAGCACACCCAGAGGGGACATGGTGCACCCATTTGGCTTACCCTGGCTGCAGGGCTGCTTGGAAGACAATGTTGCAAAAACATCCATACTGATGTTCATGTGGTGGCAATAATCTCAGTTTTATCTGATTCCTAGCATAGATTTTGTTTTACACTTTTCCAAGTAGAAAAGTAGTGGAAAAGGGATATATTAATAGGGCTATCCCAGAACACAAGCTTGGATACAGAAAGCAGATATGTCAGCACAGCACTACATTACACATAAGAGCTCTTCAGAATTGTCTGGAGCCAATTACAGGCTGGCCCCAAGGACAAGTTAGAACCATCTGAGGCCCTCTGTAATGAATTTGCTAGGCACTTCCAGGATAAAATCTTTAGCATCTGCCAGGACTTAGACTCCAGTGTTATAGCAGGTGAATCAAGCAAGGTATCCAGAGCACAGCCTTGTCCCAATTTCTTGGATGAGTTTCATTTGGTACAGCTTGAGGACTTTGACAAGGTGCTTGGACAGGTTCGTGCCACCACTTCTGTACTGGATCCTTGCCCTTCTTGGCTAATAAAAGCTAGCAGGGATGGAACAGCCGACTGGGCCAGAGAAGTGATTAATGCTTCTCTGTGAGAGGGGTGGTCCCTAGCTGCCTGAAAGAGGCAGTAGTGAAACCACTCCTGAAGAGACACTCCTTGGACCCAGAAAATCTTAATAACTATAGGCCGGTAGCAAATGTTCCATTCCTGGGCAAGGTCCTGGAACGAGTGGTTACAGGCCAGCTCCAGACACGCTTGGATGAGACCGATTATCTGGATCCATTTCAGGTGGGTTTCAGGCCTGGTTTTGGCATGGAAACAGCCTTGGTTGCCCTGTATGATGACCACTGTCGGGAGAGAGACAGAAGGACTGTGACTCTGTTGATTCCTCTTGATCTCTCAGCGGCTTTCAATACCATCAGACCATGGTATCTTTCTGGGAAGACTGGCTGAGTTGGGAGTGGGAGGGACTGCACAGCAGTGGTTCCGCTCCTACTTGGCAGGTCGGGTCCAGAAGGTGGTGCTTGGGGAACATTGCTTGGCACCCTGGACTCTCCAGTATGGGGTTCCACAGGGATCAGTTCTGTCCCCCATGCTGTCCAACATCTACATGAAACTGTTGGGTTCGGTCATCCAGAGCTTTGGAGTGCGTTGCCATCAGTATGCTGATGACACGTAGCTCTACTTCTCCTTTTCATCTTCTTCAGGTGGGGATGTTAATGTGCTGAACCGGTGCCTGGCTGCGACAATGGACTGGATGAGGGCTAATAAACTGAGGCTCAATCCAGACAAGACTGAGATGCTGCTAGTGGGTGGTTCTTCTGACCAGATGGTGGATGTCCAACCTGTCCTGGATGGGGTTGCACTCCCCTTGAAGGAGCAGGTTCATAGCTTGGGGGTTCTCCTAGAACCATCTGTGTCACTTGAGGCTCATGTAGCCTCAGTGGCACGGAGTGCCTTCTACCAACTTCGGTTGGTGGCCCAGCTGCGCCCCTATATGGACAGGGATAACCTGGCTTCAGTTGTCCATGCTCTGGTAACCTCCAAGTTAGATTATTGCAATGCACTCTATTTGGGGCTGCCTTTGAAGACAGTTTGGAAGCTGCAGCTTGTGCAAAATGCAGCGGCTAGATTGGTAACAGGGACCAGATGGTCTGAACATATAAAACCAATTCTGGCCTGCTTGCATTGGCTGCCTGTATGTTTCCGAGCTCGATTCAAGGTGCTGGTTTTAATCTATAAAGCCTTACATGGCTTGGGACCACAATACCTGATGGAACGCCTCTCCTGATAGGAACCCACCCGTACACTACTCTCAACATCTAAGGCCCTCCTCCGGGTGCCTACTCCGAGGGAAGCTTGGAGGGTGGCAACAAGGGAGAGGGCTTTCTCAGTGGTGGCCCCCAAATTATGGAATGATCTTCCTGACGATGTGCACCTGGCGCCTTCACTGTTATCTTTTTGGTGCCAGGTCAAGACTTTCCTCTTCTCCCAGGCATTTTAGCATGTGTTTTTAAATTATGTTTTAAATTTTTAAATTGTTTTTAAAAGATGTGTTTTAAATTTGTATATTTGTTTTTAATGTTTTTAGTTACTGTAAACCGCCCAGAGAGCTTTGGCTATGGGGCGGTATATAAATACAATAAATAAATAAATAAGAGAAATGGTTTGAAGGACAGATATTTATGGCATACAGCAATACTACTCCAGGCAACAGAACAGATAGACCCTGCTAGCTTTTGTCATCTGTGTGACCTGACACCATCAATTCAGGTACAGTTCTGCAGAAGTAAAGCTTTTGGCTCCCTATAAATTACACTTCATTCTTCTTTTTAAATGCATAATAGCTTGTTTTGCAAAGCACCTTTGAGATGCTTTGTAAATTTTGTCCAGCTGGATGGGGTGTGTGGAGGATTTGTGCCGCATAATCTCCTTTGCATGGCTCTTGAAAACTGTAGGATAGATGAGGAACTGTGGCGATTTATCCGCTAATTAGCTGTTCTTATTAAGGAGAGAAAGATAATTGATTTTAGGATGCAGTACCCCTTATTAAGACCTAATTAAGCTGTATATCAAACACTAATTAAGCAGCCTTATTCCATCTCACTGATGGGTTTTGATGGTTGGCAAATAGACCTGGGGTGGAAGATGAACATCTACAATTGATTTCTGAAGCAAAATAGATACAAAATAGATACAACAAATTTTGGATTATAAAAACCTAACCTGCTTAAATGTGCCATTTTCTCAGTCTGTATGTTACAATATACAGTTCTACAATCCTTCCACTTTTAAAACAGAATTTCTTTCAGGGTCACCACAAGAATTCTGAGAAAATATTTTTCCACAGCATATCCTAGAAGTCTATTATCTTAGGAAATATAATCTTAGGAAATGTGCACTTCTTACATTATTAGGAAATACCCAGTAAAATCCTGTCCTCTTTCTCCCTCTCATCAGCTGTTCAAATTAAATTGAATAGCATGTGTCACTTCAGATTAATTTATTAAAAAACAGGAGGGAAAAGGTGAAAGGTCTGTTACCAACTGACTCCTAGGAAAAGCCACAAGCTGAGAAAAACATAACAGATAGGCAAACAGATGTTGTTCTCAAGAAAACAAATGAGAAGAGTCGAGATTAATAGAATTTGTGTTTTTGACACTTTGTTCTCGCATTAAATGAACTTGCTCAACACAAAACAAAATCTTTTACAACTCTGTCATTTACTTGATAAAGCGACCCTTATGCTCAAATTTTTGCATTAGATGTACAGTAAATCAATTCATAGTTTTAATCACACTAGCCTAACCCACTTTGCCAGTAGTGTGGTTTAAGAACAATATTACCCTGACAACATAAAGTCATCACTCTGTTAATCTATGAGGTTGTGACCCTGCAGATTATGGTGTGCTGTCTCTCAAATTCCCCAGTGCTTCATAACACAGTGCTTTTTGGATAAATCACAAGATTGCCACAAAAAGCAATGATTTCTTTATGCCTTTGGGAGGTATTTGATTACCTCTAATAGTTATTTTCACTGGCAGTATGATATTCTGCAAACAATAACATCAACCATATGTCACTTCGGCACTCATTAATGACCAAGGTATAACTCTCTAGATCCAATAATCTATATTTTTTGAAGATCTAAATTAAATGTCACTCTGTACTAAGTGAAAGAAACTCATTTGACAGTGAACTTTTACAGGTACAAAGATATTTTTTAAAATATCTGAAGGCTTTCTATCAAATATAGTCTTTTTGCATTAGTAATACTATGAGAGTGGGGGAAACTCATCAATAAGATCTGTGCAAGAAAGGAAACAACATCTTTGTAAAAGATGGAATCATTTATTCTGTAAGCAATCTGTATGGGCTGCAGGATACATAATCAGAGTTACTATTTTACTCTAGGTTTTATTACATCATTATATTATTTTCATTTGTACCTACTGATGAAAATGATTAGTTTTTTGGAGTCTACATAAGAGAATATGCAGTTTAAAAAATTAAATTTGTAAACTGAAATAAAGTTTGATAAATGACTATCAGTGCACTACTACACAGAATATCACTGTAATTGTACAATCCTGACCCCTTCCATAATAGCCACTAAAATTACAATAGGGGAAGGGAAGCAGTGTGTAAGCACTGTATTGGATCCAAAGTAAAGAATATATGGCAGTGCACAACAACAACAATTCATTTATTTCCACCTTTTCCTCAAAGCTGGGACTCAAGGTTGCTTACCAAAATTAAAATAAATACAGATAAAAACATAGATAAAAACATCCAAAAAGTTATTTTTAAAATGTAATTAAACTATCTTTAGAATTAAAACAGTTTAAAACATATCCATTAAAAAGCCAAAGATGATGTAAAAGAAACGATCCTTTCTCCTTCCCAATATGAAGCTGAGAATGGTTTTTACAGATCTGTTTAGTGACAAACTGACCGATTAAATCCCTATTAAATCTGGATTTAATAGGGAATCATATCCATCACTGTGCAGTCTAATAGAACAAGGGAAAGGTATTCTAGTGCATAATAGTACATAAGCACCAGAAGAGTGGGACAGAAATCTGTCTCAAAATAATACATGTTGCAATGTTACCAGAAATGTAAGTTATTTATTTATTTATATCCCGTCCTTTCTCCCAGAAGGAGACCAGGGCAGCAAACAAAACGCTAAAAACACTCTAAAGTTAATGTCCTTGTCTTCCATTTGTACTTGATCACCCCCACGTGATGCCTATGATTCAGCTGTGTTTCAGTTCATACATGTGACCCCTACTTTTCAAACTATGTAGACTGAAAACTAATGGCATGATTCAGGCCTTTGTCATCTAGCAATGGGGCAGGCAATCTATGTGAATGCTATGATTCCATTAGCATTGGGATTAACTTACTACAGGAACTTTCAGACCAATTGTTTTTTGAGCATTCATGCTGATATGTTTGTATAAAGCTTGCATGGAGGCTATACAATATCAATCAATCAATCTTTATTTACAGTCAACTGACCAATGCTGGGAATTATAAAATAAAACTACATAGTAATACAGGGTACAACGAGCAACAAACTGGATTATATAAACAACTCAAGTTATTTAATTACTATACAATATCACTTGTTTATTGAGCATTTGTGCTGATATGCTTGTGCAGAGGTTATACAACATCACCAGCATTTGGTTGTTATCCCACCCTCTCCAGTGCAATTTTCTGACACTTTTCTTACTGCACTTTTTGTGGTTAAAAAAGTGACAGGATAATTCCATGAGAAAGTGCCAGATAACCAACTTTTGTGCAAATAAACATCCCATCTGGAAGTACTTTTAATCAAACTTCCCAAGAATCTCAGCATTCTCCTCCACTCCATTCCTTTCTTTTTAAAAGGAAGTTTGTAGTCCTTTTAGTTCCAAACAAGTAACCTTTGTTAGGTTACATTTTCCCCACTTTAATCTTCACTTGAAGTTATTTCTATCTGATGTCTAAGAAACCTGGCCTGTAATCCTAGAAAACTAGCTAGTGCCTTTGCTGTACAAAAGACTAGATCAAGGATTCAGTCCAACAACTGATGATGATACAATCAATGTCAATGTACCGCCTTCAAGCCGATTCCGACTTATGGCGACCTTATGAATAGGGTTTTCATGAGGCTGAGAGGCAGTGACTGGCCCAAGGTCACCCAGTGAGCTTCATGGCTATGTGGGGATTCGAACCCTGGTCTCCCAGGTCGTAGAGAAATAAAAATTCATGACTTAAATGCCATTCTTCTTTCTCTTCTCTTCTATGAAGAGAACTGACAATGAATCTACAAGTTTGCTGGAGCATATCTGAGGCATTCTAAGTAAACAAGTGTTCTGGACAGCTGAAGAACACCAAATCTGTAATAAGCCATCTATAATTAATAATAAAGTCCTTAAAATAACTGTGTCCTCTTGAGACAGCAACAGCTCTATCCTTGCTGTGTTCTGGAAGTAATAGAATATTTTTTCTAGTGTAACTAAAATGGTAATTAAAAGATGATTTAGGATCAAAGACAACCTCAAGGTTATAAATATTAGTAGCCTGCTGTGAAGAATTCCCATCCAAATAACTTCAACAGGATGCATGGCTCAAGGGGTGGGGTGGATTACAGAAGCCATGCAAAAATCAGCTATTAGAGAACATGTCATAGAGGAGAGATTGTTAAAATGCAATTATATAGCCTGGAGAGGTGTGTGATAGGGGAAAAAAGGTTGATGGAAGCATTTAAGGGTATTTCACTAGCTGATGGTAATTTCCATTAATGAGATTTCTTTACTTATTTTATTTTATCCTCATAATAACATTGGCAGGTAGGTTCAGCTAAGAGAGAAGAACAGCATGCCAAAGACACATAGCCTGCTTCATGAATTGGTAACACTCTTTTTTTCTATCCAAACCATCATTAAAATAGGAAGAAATGATTTCTGGACATCCTACTTCAGGGGTGTGGAAAAACAAAATTGACAATTATTTTTTTTCATTCAATACATGTGTCTTTGTTGACATTATTCAGTTTAGCCTCTTTTGTATGATAATGGTAGAATCATTGACTGACATACCAAAAAGCTAACTTCAAATAAATGCCCCTATTCTCATCTTACCTTATTAAAGTGTTTGCCAAAACCTAAAGAAAAGCACTTTCCACCAAAAACCTTTTTTTTTTTGCTGCTGTTGTTGATAGGAAAGGTCAAACACTAAATTTGGAGCCTTTGTTCTTATTTTAGGTGGCACACAGTGAATGATTGTACCAAACTCCACATCTCTACTTCAAAGGAAACAGGAATTAACAGTGTCAACCAAGCAAAAGCATAATCCCTTGATGGATCATAATATTGATTTTCTCTCCTCCAGAGCTCTAACAATACAGTAACCTCTGGAAACATATTCAAACTATGAGGGCAAGTTACATTTTGCTCCCTATGGTTCTAATAATACATGGGCAGAAGGTGGGAATATAGGCTGGAGAGCTGTTGTGTGGGGATCAAGGTGATAACTTGCCAAGCTCTAGCTGGTTATTCATCAGTTTTAAGCCTGCTAGTGACTCCTGTGTGCCTAGCATGTATCAGGAAGCTCTTGATCTTCAAATGAATGGAAAAGCAGAGGAATGGACAAATCTCAAATGAACAGAGATATGTTTTTAATACATATTTTTTATAAACTTTTTGTAGCAATGTACTTCTATTTTCACATCTATTTGTGACCACCTAAGAATACAGTAAGGTTTTTGAGATCTTTACAGTGTACCCTTGTACTCCAAATAATCTTAAACTCAAAAGGATTGCAAATAACACTTTTCTCTGCTTTGTACAATGAAGCATAGTAGGCAACATCCCAAGCTTGCATCAGCTCAGTCTCTAGATCCTGAGATGTCTCGAGGAATAACTTATTTCTGGAATAGATCTGCCCCCTTCCCTGAGCAATTGATACCAGTTAAATACTTTTATAGGTTGGTTTATTCACAATTCTCCGACAAGTTCCCTCCCCCTTCACAGTAAAACAATCATACTGTTATGAGCATGGGGTTTGGGATGGATGATTCCTGTGGGTCACCTTTCCAGCCTCTGATTTGGAATCCTGTGCCTTGGAATGAGGAACTCTCTGCTGGTCAAATGAATCTTTTGTTAACCAAATAGATTGGCCAGGTAAGATAATGGGCCGATCAGTTGCCTAGCAACGGAGAATGAGTCAGGAAGACCCCTTTTGTCATTTAAAATCTACAGGAGAGCCTCCCGCCCTCCTGGCAGCTAGCAGAAGTTCTGTTTGTAGTTTGAGTGTGTCTAGAGAATTGCGGGGAACTGGAAGGCAGTGAGAGACTGGCTCTCTGTGCCATGGCCTTTGGGGTGCCTCCTGCAACCCAGATGGAAGAGCTGGATATTGGACTGCTGATGCATTGAACCCTCTCCACCCTTGAGCTCAGGTTGGAATGTGTGTAAATAAATATACCATATTTCATAAAGACACCACAGTCTCCGCTGACCTTCTTCCCAAAGGAAACCAAACTCTGGAGGAGCGCAGGGACCCCTGAAATCTCACCACTCAGAGATTGGGGGAGGCGTGCAACAATACAAACAAAAAACTTAACTGGCAGAAATTCAAAGATGAAACTTTTAGCATTCCTACACCAGAAAAGATTCCCCTTCCTGAATTTCTTTCTCCTACATAGTTATTTAAGCAGGGATGAGAAATCTGTAGCCCTCCAGATGTTATTGAATTACAAGTCACATCATCCCTGCCCAATAACCATGCGAGCTGGGGCTCATGGGAGTTGTAGGCCAGCAAGATCTGGAGGATCAGAGGTTCTCTATCCCTGATTAAAGGCAGAGAAGCTAAAAAGAAGATATAACGGTGACCACCTTATTCATGGCACTAAGAATTTCATAGAGATTTTGTGAAGAAGTTTCACATTGAAAAAAACAACTTGCAGCATAATCCTGTGCACGTTTATTCAGAAGTAAGTTCCACTCTGTTCAGTGGGGCTGGCTCTCATCTAACTGCATAGGGTTGTAGCAACAGAGCTATTTATCACAAAGACTGAAGGAAGCTGGTGGTGGGGTGGGGCTGTTATAACATAAGGTTAGCCAGTTGACAAGGTGTTCTGCTGAATGTTTTCAGCAATTTCAGTTATGACACACTTGCTGCCATTCATAACAATTACCTTATAGGAGCTTCAGCACGGGTTACAATCCAAAAACATATCACAGAGGCATCTAGATGTGTTCCTTGAGTCTAGAAAACAGAAAATCACTAGTTAAAACAATCAGCTTGTGATACAAAAGGCAGCTATGATGAGATAGTGATGAACAATACTAAAACAAGATGTCTGTTCACCAAACTGTGGATGTGCCAAGGGCAGAGGCTTGAAATATCTCAGAAGTGACAGATCTCTGCATTTTTGGAATGAGTGCTGGGATGACTTGCATAAGCAAAGAACCTATAGTTCACCAGTAGGTATAGATTTGGATCTAAACACAGCACTGAAACTATAACTTTAACCTAATATTGTTGTGGTCGCCCCCCTTTAAAATGAGACTTTTCTCCCTAATTAAGATGAAACAAATTTCATAATGCACAGCCACATATTTTAACATCTTCAGACAATGTTGGAAAGATGATAAAATGACAGGTGGAGTGCTTACACTTTCAATCTATCTTTTACATGTAAAAAATGAGAAGAGATTCAGATGGTAACAAGCAACATCTCATCCATTGCTCAAAGGCTGAGGAGTCTTTGCATTCATCATCTAAAGACAGATAATCAAGAAGTCATTACACTGAGAAGATTGGACTCTGCACAATTGTGGTGTAATTGCTTGCTGCAGTATGCAAATACTGCAGATAATAAAACATAAAATTGTTTGCTGTATTGGACTCGTCCTGTTTCTGCATTATGGTGTCAGGTTTAATCTTGTCAGTAGAAGCTAAAATAAAGAAACACACATTCTACTGCTCATAAAATAGATGTTGGCAGATTACAGCTGGTTCCAATAACTAATACTAGACTTTAAAGTTGCCCTTTATGGTGCTTTCTAATTAGAAACAAAGATGGAACTTTTGTATAATTACAACTCAAGACCTCAGCTCCAAAGCTGTATGTTATGTTACTTTGAAAATGGAGTTGTGCTTTTGTAAGCTCTCCAGTTATGTGGATGGTATATATTGTGTCAGGCATTTTAAAGGATCAGTTTAACTCTTCTTGAACCCTACATGTGCAAACAACTAAATATTTTATTTTTGTACCCTAATGTATGTATACATGTACTAGAGTAAGGATGAGGCCTTGTGGACTCCCTGATGTTGTCAGGATTATAACTGTAGTCCAGCAACAACTAGAGGGCCACAAGTTCCCCATCCCTAGAGTTTCTTATGGTAAAAAATATTGTCTCTCTTCCAGTTGAGCCAAGAGTTTAGAATGGAATATCCTTTTGGCTCAGAGAATGTCATATTACACAGCCACGAGAGTGGCTTTTTACTAAAGTCAGCATGGATTTTTCACATTCCACAGTGTTAAATTGAAAATACCCCCATGCCATTCTGATGCTTCCCATAAACTTATTTCAAAACAAAACCTTACAAATCTTATAGTCCTGAACTCAGAAATGCTTGCTTAACAACCCTCTAAATTTTCATGGCAATACACAAAACAGTCAGAGAGAATTGAGAGTTCAAAGTGTAAAAAGAGAGAAACCCCAGAGCCCTTTTGGACTTTTTTCTGTCAGAGTTCTCATTATTATTATTATTATTTATTAGACTTTTATACCGCCCGACTAGCAATAGCTCTCTGGGCGGTGATCTGTTGAAATTCATTAAAAATCAGCCATGTTCACAGAATACCTGTAATCCTATTAGTGACCTTGCTCCATACTCCAACCTTCATCTTCTGCAGTTTAAAAGTTAAAAAATGCCCAGCTGATTTTTAATTAATTTAAGACATTTAGCATTGTGAACTTTATGATAAGTCCGGACATGCTCTGTAAGAACCAACTGTCCGTGTTCTAAAAGCCAGAGTCACAGCTGCTGGGCTTGCCTAATCAGGGGGCCACACCCACACCAGATTTTATTTCACTTGAGACAGTCATGGCTTCCCCCAAAGAATCCTGGGAAGTGTCATTTGTGAAGGGTGCTGAGAGGAGACTCCTATTCCCCTGACAGAGCTCCAGTGGCCAGAGTGGTTTAACAATCAACCACTCTGATTGAAGCTCTGTGAGGGGAACAGGGCATCTCCTAGCAACTCTCAGCACCCTTCACTAACTACACTTCCCAAGATTCTTTGAGAGAAGCCATGACTGTCTAAAGAGAAATAAAGGTCTGGTGTAGATGTGGCCAGGGACAGCTTTGGTTTAAATTTGAGTGGGAAGCTACATGTACCTGCTATAGAGTAAAATAGTGGGGGAAACCCTGAAAAGCAATGATACTGTTCACAATGTTTTCCTTTTGGAAAGGAAAGTGCCTTCTCCTCTGCCCGGTGCCCACCCATCCAATCTCAGAGGCACATGTTACCAAATTCTTCCAAGCTACACAGGAAGTGGATTGGACTGTGAAAGACCAACCCAAATTGTGTTTGCATTTTGACAAATTTGTAGGACAGTACAGTATCTCAGAGAGGAGGTCAGGACTCCTGCTCCCTTGGTGCATTCACTATAGGTGCCCAATTTCACTTTTTTAAAAAGTTTGATAGGAATATCTGTTGGCTATAGGTACGTTCTTAAACCACAAGGATGTTTGCCTATTAGTAAATAACAATCCATAGATTGAAATCAGGGATGGGCTGAAATTTCTGATTTTTTAAAATGTTCCTTTTCAGACTCACTCTGAACTGTGGGAGAATATCAGGATCCCCTGGACAATACTCATTGAAATGACCCTCAACATCTCTTCCAGTTAATAAAGTGGTGCAGCTGCAGATACAGTTTTATTTATTATTCATTATTATTTTAATATTGTTGACCTTCCGGGAGATTGATGGCGACGGCAGCTTCCCAGCCAAGCTCCCACCCCCGATGAGAATTTTTGCAATTTTACCAAGTGTGTTATAGGCCAGAACAATTTAGACAGACTTGAAAGTTTGTCTTATCTGGGGGGCTCTGCTGGCATTTGTTCAGTGGAGGAGGAACAGCTTTATATGAAGGGCCAGGAACTCAGTTTCAATAATTCACGTATCATCCCCTCTGAACTTGCCCTGTAGCTGTTTATGTTGTGAGCCTTCCCCAGTTAAGAAAGAAGAAAGCATGGACGGGAGTTGAAACAATGTTGAAGGAGTGAAGGAGGCTTAGAAAACAAAAGTTTGTTGTTGATAAGAAGAGCGAGTAGACGCCGGACTGGCATGTTTCCAGTGAATGACTCAGCGTACTGGAGTTTAAGGGGGTAGGAGCACAGTTAATGAACAACATGGTGCTCACAAGGAAAAATTATAAGGAGATGGGTATTGAACCCCTCCCTGAGCTCAGTAAAGATCCTTTGCGAATTAAGCAGGCAAAAATAACTCAGTTCTACCCCTCTAAAGAGTTGGTGTGTGAAGAAATAAAAGTTAAGGAAGCAAGGGAAGCTGATCAGGAAACTCCTCGCCGAGCGGCCTCAGCCCTGGATTGGTCAATTAATAATCTCCCAGATAGGCACTGTGATTATGAAGACCTAGGTGCTGTCAACCTGGCTCAAGAACTGGCTTGGGTGGAGAGCAAAATTTATTTATTTATTTATTTATTTAAAATATTTCTATCCCGCCCTTCTACCCTATAACAGGGCACTCAGGGCGGCTTACAAAAATAAAATCAAACACATACATAATAAAATTATAAACAGTAAAATCACAAAAACATTACAATAATTTAAAATACATAAACTACAATTAAAATACACCGTTGCCACCTTCAGTGAATTTATATGTTCAGTGATTTTATATGTTTTTTCCCCTATATGCCCTCACTTGTTCCAAATAGAAGATCGAGAGATAAGGGCATTAATTATGCTGGTTTTTGCCTAATGCAACTCTTTACTAGCAGGAATCTAATACTGGTTAATGGGTGGGTGAAAGGGGATTATATGGGAGAATTTACTTATCACGCGAGTAGGGGAGGGTCGACAATTGACTTTTTTATTGTATCCCAGGAGCTGTTTCGAGCGGTGTCATCATGCTCGGTTGTGACACGCCCGGAAAGTGACCATTTCCCTATAGCTCTCTTGCTGAAATGTGGTAATCAGCAAATTTATACGGATGTAAAACCAATTATTGAGGCAGATTTGGAAATTCGACCATCACGAATTAGGTGGCTCCCCAGAACTGAAAATTTTTTAAAAGACACATTAAATTCTAGCCAATGTCATTTACTCCGAAAACTTCTACTTGAGGTGACCTCAGTAAAAGCCGCGTTTCAGGCCTTCCAACAGCTGACTGCTGTTCTTCAAAATACATTGCTTCCTGTCCATAGAAGCAAAACACCGATTGTGACCTCTAAATCAAAGCCCTGGTTTGATTCCGAATGTGTAAAGTTGAAAAAACATTTAATAACAACATTTAAGAACTATAAAACCAGTAACTCACATGCTTTGCTCCTAGATTATCTGGAATTAAAGGAACAGTTTAAACATCTTATTGCCCGGAAAAAAAACTTGCTTTGAAGGACAATTGGCAGCTTTTGATAAAAGCATCAAAATCGAAGGATTCTGACCTGTTCTGGAAGCTGGTTGCTCAAGGATGGCCAAGAGACTGCTCTAAAGCAAATTGCCACATTTCAGTTACTTCTTGGGAAAATTATTTTGATAAAATGTATATGTGTGATCAGAACTTTAAATTTGCACCTAAATTGACTAAGGCCGATCTGCCAGCATGGCCACCGGTATCTGCCAAGGAAATTATCCATCTTATAACTAGATTAAAACCTAACAAAGCTCCAGGAGCAGATAATATACCGGCAGAAGTCTTCAAAGCAATCCCTGAATGGTGGGCCCAGGTATTAGCTGTATTATTTACTATGATAGACCAGTCTACCCAATTTCCACCGGATTGGGGTCTTGCAATAATAGTCCCCATTTATAAGAAAGGCCCTAGAGATAATCCGTCTAACTATAGACCGATCAGTCTACTTCCCATCATTAGCAAGCTTTATGCTATGCACCTATACGATAAACTGAAAGATTGGGCCGAACGAGATAATAATATAGCAGTTGAACAGGCTGGATTCAGAGTGGGGCGTTCTACGACAGACCATATCTTCGTCCTACATCATCTAGTTAATAAGTATACTGCATACGCAGGAGGTACGTTATATGTGTCTTTTATTGATTTTAGGACAGCCTTTGATTCTATTTCTAGGGAACGGCTTTGGGAGAAACTAGAGGCCTCTAATATTGATAAACAATTATTATGCTTAATACGCTGCCTATATGCTAATACCTGCCTGCGTGTTAGATGCAATAAGGCAGGACATTTAACGAGACCTATTTTCACTGATAAGGGGGTTAAACAGGGATGTTTATTAGCCCCCCTTCTTTTTAACCTCTATATTAATTTGTTAGTGGGGAGTCTGCATAAGGTTCAATCACATCCACCCAGATTAAAAGAGAATCCCGTACCGATTCTTATGTACGCGGACGATATAGCTCTGATATTGCACTCTTGTATTGGCATGAGATGCCTATTGTCAGCACTTGCAAATTATTGCAGTGCTGAGTCTCTGCTAATCAATTATGACAAAACGAAAGTTCTGGTCTTATCTAATAAAAGGATTAAACATATATGGCGGATTCAGAGGAACTCAATTGCTCAAGTGGAATTCTTTAGATATCTGGGTGTGGTATTTCAGTCTAAGGGATCTTGGGGTTCTCATTTAAAATCAGCTATAGCCAATGCCCAAAGAACCATTAGAGCTCTCCTCTCTTTTTACTTTAACAGAGATGGACAATTCTTTCCCGCAGTTATACAAGTATTTGTAATGAAGATCATACCACAGCTACTGTATGGAGCCCAAGCCAGTACCTATGAGAACTACTCTCCACTTGAATCTGTGCAGAATAGTTTCCTTAGGTCTGTGCTGGCCGCCCCCCATTGTGTCCCTAGTCATATCTTACGACTGGAGGCTGGGCTTCCTAGTATTGAATCCAGGGTCTGGATTTACAGAAATGCAGCTTCGCTTACCTGCGCGAAGCTCTGGGGAGCGGGAGTACAATTGCGGCCGAGGGTGAAGCCGCAGTAGCCATTTTGAAGAAGGGAACGTCGCGCGTCGCATTGGGATGACGCACGACGTTCCGCACGGGGGGGCGGAGCTAAGGGGCTATTTAAGCCCACTCAGCCCCCTCCGACTTCCTCTTGGCTTGCGACGACAGGAGAGGACGGATTGACGAGGGACAGTTTTAGTTTGTTGCGGTGGCCATTTTCTTCGGCCACGTGGCCGGCGCCATTTTGGAGGCGCCGAGTGTGGTCTGTTGGGGCCTCAGTAGGCCCGATTCAGCTAGAGGAGATAGCGGGAAGGCGGGATTGGGCCCGGATTGCAGCCACTTAGGCTGTGCAAGGACTTTTGGAGCCCGTCTTTCTCCCGCAGCCACACAGCATGCGAGTGCCGAGGCCTTAGAAGCTCTTCTTCACAGGCCTAGTGGTAGAGCTGGCACAACAGGCCTTAGAGGCTTTGAGTGCTGCCAGCTCTGGCCCTGAGGCAGGCAGCCCAGCCTAACTAGCGCAGCCTGACTCGGTGCCTGCCTGCCCCCCCCCCATTATAGTCACACAAGCACTCCAGCAAGCCAAGTTTGTCAGGGAGACCGCTTGCTAACACTAAATTGTTTAATAATAACATATTTCTAAAGGGATTGTTAATTCCCCTGCAGTGGGTTGAGTCATTCTATTGAGGCATATCATGCCCCCCAAGAAAGGTATAGGGGGTCCCAAAGGGAAGGGGAAGGCCAGCAGGCTTCCACCCAAGCACCCCCCCCAGTGGCAATGTCTTCGGAAGAAGATGAGGCGCAGCCTTGGGCAGCCATTCTAGCATGGCTAGACGTGCTAGAGAAGCAGAGAGCTGGTCCACCAGGGCAGGGTTGCATTCAGGCAGAAGGGGGAGAGTTACCCTCAATAGAAGGGATGGCTGCAGGTACTGCAGCCATGTCCAGACCCAGAAGGGCCAAGGCACGGGGTAGGCACACATATGATCAACAAGCGAATAAAGGTGCTAATGTTGCTGCATTAATCCTAGCCAGATTGGATGCGCTAGAGGCAGGACCCAGTTCGGCTCCAGCAGCAGTTGGGGGGCTAGAGGCTTCTTCCCCCCAACTGGCATCATCTGAACCAGCTACAGCAGCACAAGTCCCCACTGACTCACAGTCCCGGGCTGAGGATGGCGGAGATACAGAGGTTCCCAGGCCAAGAAGTGGGACAGGTGAGTCACCTGCACCCACAATTGCAGATGCACCTACACCTATGCAATCAATGGGGTGGCCGGGGTGGAGCTGGCTGCCTTGGGGGCCGTGGGCCTCAGTACAGGGCGGACAATCCTCCTCTCCAGTCCATGCTCCATCAAAAGGCAGACAGGGAATTCCTACTACCCGGGGAGACAGACCACCTCCTCTACAAATGGCTTGCCAACAAGTTTGGCAGCATGCTGGAGGGGATTCAGTCTCTCAGGCTGCCCCCCCCGACATGGCAATGACACATCCTGCTAATTCCACAGTGGAGCCACAGACCACTGCTGTGGAGGCTGCAGCTGCTTTAGACCCCTTTAGTTCGGTTGCTGCAGGGGCCATTCCTTTTGGGGAGGCATCTGTCTCCTTGGGATTTCACCTCCTTTCTGCAACTAAGGAAAGGATTTGGCGTGGGGAGTACGTGGATTTGTTCACACTTCTTTACAGGGAACAGTCCAAGAAAGATAAGGATAGGGATGGAGATATGGAGCCAGAGAGGCCTAAACTTAAAAGGGTTGAACGGACTTGGCATAATTGGTTGCCGGCCTATATGATTTACACAGGGGTAGTCATGGAAAAACAGCCATTGCGGGGGCCCCTGTTGATGAAATACCTAGATATTATTTATAGGGCCTATATTGAGTTTTCTGGCCTGGCTTGGTTATCTTACGACGAGGCCTTCCATATGCGGGTGGCCTGTAATAAAACACTCCCCTGGGACAAGAAGGAGCCCGAGCTGTGGCTGCAATTCATGGCAGCAGCGCGCGCCATGACTGGGGACAGAGCAGATAGCGGGCATTTACTTAGCAAACAATCGGCTCCCCTGCCCTGCGGTAATGCGGGGCAAGGGGTTCAACAATGGCTGTTTTGCTGGGAATTTAATTCCCGTGGATCCTGCACCCGGAACCCATGCCGTTTTCGTCACGAATGCTCCATATGTGGGGCGACACACTCAAGTGCAAATTGCCCCAGGAGCAGACCCTTTTGGGGCGGGGGAGGCCGGAAACAGACCCCTACAGGAGGTAATCAAGGAAAAGGGCCCCTCCCCAGTTAAATTAAACATTTTAAGACACCTCTTGGACAGTTACCCGAACCAAGGGGTCGCACGTTTTTTGTTCAATGGTTTTTCATTAGGCTTCCGAATTCCCTACACCGGCCCACGTTTGGCTTTTAGATCTCGCAACCTCTGCTCCACCGTGGGAAAGGAGGACTTAGTGTAGCAGAAAATTGATAAAGAAGTGCAGGCTAGGCGAGTTCTCAGCCCATTCCAGTCTCCCCCTTTCTCTAACCTTAGGGTGTCTCCCTTGGGCATCGTGCCCAAAAAGGCAGCCGGGGAATTTAGGCTCATTCACCATTTGTCCTACCCACAAGGGATGTCAGTTAATGATTTCATTCCAGATAATTTGTGTTCTGTTCACTACACGTCCCTGGACACGGCAGTGCGCATGGTGCGCTCCTGTGGTAAAGGGGCTTTTATGGGGAAGTGTGATATCAAGTCCGCCTTCAGTCTCCTGCCAGTTCACCCAGCGGATGTTGAGCTACTGGGCTTCACCTTTTCAGGCCATTTCTATATTGATAGGGCCCTACCCATGGGATGCTCAATTTCTTGTGCCGTTTTCGAGCACTTTAGCTCTTTCCTGGAATGGGCTGTCAGGAGACGGGAGGGCTTACACACGGTGGTGCATTATCTGGATGACTTCCTATTTGCGGGTAGGGCAAACACGGGGGAATGTCAGCACTTAATGTCCCAATTTAGTGAGTTGGCTGGGGAACTTGGTGTGCCTTTGGCCTTAGAGAAGACGGAGGGACCTACCCAGGTCTTGACATTTTTAGGTATTGAAATTGACACGGTAGCCATGTGCTGCCGGCTAAAATTAATCTTTTGCGCGTCAAGATCTGGGAGGTAGTTGGGGCTAAAAAAGTTTTCCTTTCTACACTCCAGGAACTAGCAGGACACCTGAACTTTGCTTGCAGGGTTGTCGCACCCGGACGGGCCTTTTTGAGACGCGTCTATGATGCTATGATAGGGCTTTCAAAACCCCACCATAGATTCAGGGTTACGGCTGCCCTGCGCGCTGACCTAGCAGTTTGGTCCTCCTTTTTGCAGGACTACAATGGGATCTCTTTTTGGAGACACGAACGGCTCCTGGAAGCAGAGATGCAAGTTTGTTCGGATGCATCGGGGTCTTATGGTTTCGGAGTAATATTTGGGTCTTCCTGGTGTAAGGGACAATGGCCTCAAGGTTGGGTTCAAGAGGGACTGGACAGGGACCTGACCTTTCTTGAATTCTTTCCCATTGTACTGGCGGTGCATTTATGGGCAGAGAGGCTGCAGAACTCTACTGTCCATTTTTGGTGCGACAACGAGGCCACAGTACATGTTATCAACTCTCTTACATCCAGGAACGCCAGGGTTATGGGCCTAGTCCGGGCTTTTGTTCTCCAGTGCCTGCGTTTTAATGTTCTCTTTCGGGCACGGCATGTTCCTGGCATTGACAATAGTGTTGCTGATGCTCTGTCACGGAACCAGATGGACCGTTTCTGTCAGCTGGCGCCGTTGGCCAGCGCTCAGCCGGATGCCGTGCCCCCTACAATCTGGGAGATTGGAGAGCGGAGTCGGAGAGGGCCATAAGCCTATCTGTTGCCCCCAGCACGCTCGCCAGTTACCAGAGATCAGGTTGGGCAATTGAAGACTTTTGGGCCAACAAGGGATATACGCCCCAGTGGCCCATTCCGGTGAGTCAGCTGCTGGAATTTCTGGTGGATGGCAAGAGGCAGGGCTTGTCTGTCCGAGCCTTAAAAGGTAAGCTAGCCGGACTTTCCTTTCTAGCTAAGGCACAAGGTTTCTCGGATCATTCCATGGATTTTAGGGTCCGGCGCATGTTGGCTGGGTGGGCTAGGGAGCATCCAGCTGCCCCTGATCACCATCGCCCTATGTCTCCAGCACTTTTGGAGAAACTCATGAGCCAATGGTCAGCTGTATGTTCTTCCACCTATGAAATACAGCTATTTCAAGCAGTGTCCCTTACATGATTTTTTGGGGCTTTTCGGATTGGAGAAGTAGGGGCTGGGTCTAAGATGGACCAGTCACAACGCGCCCTCTTAATGTCAGATATCAATATGAAAGACGACAGCGCTTACCTTACGTTACGTAGGTCTAAGACCGATCAAAGGGGTAGGGGACGGACTGTTATCTTAGCTCCCTCCCCCTTGCCATACATTTGCCCAGTGATGGCCCTGCACACGTTTATGACAGCTAGAGGAGCAGTGAGCAGATATTTATTTGTTCACAGGAATGGTGATCCCCTCACTAAATATCGAGGAGTTGGGAAGATGGCGGCCGTGCTTCCTGCGTTACAAAGCTAGCTCCTGTAAGAAGTTTTTATTGCTCTTTTTGCCGAACAAGTTGCTCTTTAAATGGCTCTATTTTAAGTAAATAGTCAATTCCTGAGACTGCTATGTTCCTGTGGTTTCAGTTTTTACACCTTACAGCCAGATAAGCTTGATTTACTTTACTTTCTGCCGCCTCCGTGGTTGCGGCCGCAGCTTACAAACTAACTCCTATAATTTATCTTCGGTGTATGTTTTCCTTCCCTTCCCCTTTGAACTCTGGAATGAAGATTGGTTCTATTTTATTAGCCCTGGGAAAAGCTAACTTGAACTATTAATGATTAGACCTCAATTATAACTCAAACTTCTGGTTTTGCTACGTAACCCGCTCCAGCATAATGGTCCTGACTCGGCAAAGATGTAGGGAGTTGGCTGAAAGCACTCAATCACACTCCCCCCCTTCATCTAAAAGCGGATTACAAACAAAAATTACATCATTCTTCTTGCACGAACCTGCCCTCGTCACAGGTGACCCATCGAGATCACAGACTGTTTCTCCTTCTGCGTCGACACCACTTATCATGGACTGGTCATTAAATCACATCACCGATCTTACCTCCAGGAGAGATGACTCCTATTCAACCCCTCTAAGTGTGGAGCTGGCAGCTGCTGACATTCCATCCAGAAGGATTGCAAACAATTCCAGACTCCCTGCACAGCCTCTACAATCTTGCCACAAATCTATTTCTGTTTCCTCATCGATACCAACTCTGTTTCCTTCCTGTAATAAGAGCATGATGACTGACGACTCTACAATAACTTCTCTTGTTTCTCCCCTTGGTCCATTTTTAATGGTCCTTGATGAATTGAATCTTATGAAGACTTTCTTTGCGGAATGTAATGCTCTTTTAAAAACATTAACATTTGCAGTAAATAATTTGATGACAAACATTTCCCAATTGCCACCTGCTGATGCGGTTAAATCAAATAAGGAGGACAATGGAAAACACTCTGAACCATCTATTCAATCATCTCATGCCAACAAATCTACAAAGCCCAAGAAAAAAGTAAGACAACTAAAGAAGACCAAGAATGTGAAGAACTCCAAGTTCCCCCTTATAAAAAATTGAACTTTAAGCCATTATTTGATATTTTGAAACTTCTAAACTCTGCTCCCTCACAACCAATTTCAAATATTATCCCTCCAGAACCTTGTTTACCTGCTGTTAATGATCGTCTTGAATGTTTAGAAAAATGTTCTTCTCCTACCCCCCGCCAGAAACCACAATATTTCTCTTCGCGTGTAATTGATGAGACCGAACGGTCAGTAAAAATTAACCCTCCAGCCTGTCCTTCGGAGAACTTTCCACCCAAAAAGGTACTGGAAACTGATTTATCAAAGTCCCACATGAACCTGGTTATTGAACAAAACAAAGTGGTCCTCCTCAATTTCCCTAATTTTTTGAGGAAACGCGGTCACTACCCGAGCAAATTTCAATTTTGTGAATATCTAACCTGTCATGCCCCGGTACAAATTGTGCCTACAGATATAAGCAGAATTCTATTTCTCTGCAGTAATCAATGTATGACAAAAGCTATAATAACTTTTACAAGTAATGAGATAGCTAAAAAGTTTTATTCGTTAAAATCTCAACTGGCGGATTATGGATTATATATTACCCATTGTTTTAAGAACATAGCTCCTCCCCTCTCACTGGGGACTAGATCTTATCATTCAAACAATTTCTCGAGCAAATCCACTAACTCTTTTCCTCCTTCAGTGGCCCCTGCGTGACTGTCAGATATGCAGTCTCATTGCCCCTCAAATGATATTCAAAATGAATCAAGGGAGTCGGAAGACCTTCAACTTATTGAAGTTTTTCCCGACCTTCCTGTAACTGAACAAACCAAAATAATCAATAGACTCGATCGTCTTAAGGCACATTTGTATCAACAACAAAAGCTTTCCCCTCCTGATGCCTCTAAACCCAATGGGAGTCCTGGTGCGGTCTCATCTTACTCACATGAAAGAGCTCACACCCCTTCCCCTACTACTTGGATGGAAAGACGCTATTTGGCACCCCATGAGATTGCACCAACTACCCAACTTTTATATTTTCCCCAGCCTTCCCCTCGGGAACGTAAATTACCCTTAACAAATGTCAGCGTGGTAAGACCTGATTTGGAACAAATTCATAACCTAGATGACTCAAATAATTGAAAACCCCGGTCGTACCTGGATGACACTCCACCCCATACTGCTCCCCCTGATCTTCCGGCCCCTCCCCCTTTGGCAGAGTCAAATTTCTTGTTTTGGAATATAGCTGGGTGGAATAATAAAGCCTCTGACCCTGAGCTCTTAGCCTTCATTCGTCAATATGATATCTTAGGGCTGCAAGAGACATGGTTAACAGAAGATCAGCTGCTATATATAGATGGATTCAAAAGCTGGACTAAGCCTGCCCTACGTGTAGCACAGAAAGGTCGGGCCAGTGGAGGTTTAGCGATTTTAATCTCCACTGAACTAAATGTTTCAGTATCCGAGGTCCTTTGCACGGCCCCTCAAAATTGCCAAGCCTTAATTGTCTCTCCTAAAATCTCCCCTCTACAGGGATGCAAACCACTTTACCCAGTTCTATGTATTAATGTATACTTTCCCCCTTATGACCAGAGGCGACGCTCCCAAATGTGGCAAGAGTTCTTTGAATTTATAGAACTAATTCAACAATATTATCCCGCGCACAATTTAATTATTGGCGGAGATTTTAATGCCAGATTAGGCTCTATTTATCCGAAAATAGCTGACTTTCCACCCTGTGGCCGGGTGACACAACGTTTCTTCCACGCTCGTCATACGACAAGGTGCTAAATTCGAATGGGCATGTTCTACTCAGGTTGCTTATAAGCGCACAACTCAGTTGCCTAAACGGCTCTAAATTTGACTCGTCCAAGGGGTTCTACACCCATATATCTAAAAGAGGTGCCAGTGTGGTAGACTATATTTTAGTTTCTTCCCACTCACTAGATTGTGTAAAGGGTTTTGCCATTGAGGATAGAGCTGACAGTGACCACTTCCCTTTGTCTCTAAAACTTGTCGCCTTAGCTGACCACCCCACTCCCGCCGCTTTCTTCCCGGATATTGAATCTCCTCGGGGTCTAAAACACCGTAGGTGGTCCCCCATTCTTGTTGATGAGATTGAAACAAAACTAATGTCCCCAGAAATGTTAGACCTCTGCCTAAAAGCGTTAGACCCCTCAGAAGAAATCATTGAATATTTTGAACGGATCTTAAACCATCTTTATCTGTCTGTCAGGTCCTCAAATGTTTGCCCTATCAATACACAATTGGGAGGCAAGCCATGGTATGATAAGCTAAGCTTAGCCAAAAAGAAACAAATTGGTTATCAAACTCGTTTTGTCAGATACCACTATTCGGAAACGGCCTTAGCCAAACTTTTACAACAACAAAAAAGAATACAATAATTTATTAAAATATAAGAAACTAACTTATACCATTCAGCTGTGGCAACGTCTTGACGCAGCCGCTCACCAAGGCAACCAGGGGGACTTCTGGAGATTGATCCATGGTTCCTTATTCGATAAACCGATTATATCTCTCCCTCCAGTTCTACCCGAAACATGGATCTCTCACTACCAATCTATTTTTGGCGACCTATCTCCATCAGGACATGCTCCTCCTACTATCCCTTTCAACTGCCCCTTATGGCCCCCGGTAACAGGTGCAGAAGTAGATAACCTAATTTCTGCTTTACGATTAGGGAAAGCCCCCGGCCAAGATATGATCCCACCAGATTTATATCAAGCCTTTCCTCATTGGTGGTGCCCCATTTTGGCGACTCTATTTACAAAGATTAATGAAACAGGATGTATCCCCCCCAGCTGGAAAATGAGTGTAGTGATCCCAATATATAAAAAAGGTGACCCTACATGTCCGTCCAACTATAGACCCATCAGCCTTCTGGACGTAGCGGCGAAGCTGTATGGACGTTATCTATTATTAAAACTTCTTGACTGGGATAGGGAATACTCTGTAATATCGGACGCCCAGGCAGGTTTTAGAGAAGGAGCCTCCACAATTGATCAATTGTTTATTTTACACCACTTTATCATGAAAGTAAAAAAGAAATCCCTAACATCTCTTTATCTAGCATTTATCGATTTCGCGGCTGCCTTTGATTCAATAGACCGCCCCCTCCTATGGAGGAAATTAGACAAGGCCGGAATTGACAAAAGACTGCTATGGCTCCTTCAAATCTTGCACCATGACACCGTTATAAGAATTCGCCTAGGTTTTAGTGGGGTCTTATCACAAAAAATCCCAATGAGAAAAGGTGTGAAACAGGGTTGTATTTTGGCTCCTTTTTTGTTTATTTTTTTTATTAATGATGTTGTTTCGACTATGGCCGCTCCCTCTTTTTTTCCACCCTCGATCAAAGATAGGAAGGTCCCGGTTTTATTATACGCGGACGATCTGCTTTTACTATCACAAAATAGGATTGGCCTTAAGAGAATGCTTACTCATCTTCAAGAATACTGTGATTCGCAACTACTTCATATTAATTACAAAAAATCTAAAATAATGATTTGTGGAAAGTACAGTAAATCTAAACTGTCATGGCTCTTGAATGGCCACCCCATTGAACAGGTCCACACTTTTAAGTACTTGGGAATCTATATTAATAATAAATTGTCCTGGACTCAACATCTAGCCCATATTAAATTACAAGCTGCCAAAACCCAGGGCCTATTGAAGAAATTTTTCTTTTCCAAGGGTGGCCAACTATTGAAACCAATGTCTAAACTTTATACATCTAAAATTCTCCTGTCCCTCATGTATGGTAGTGAGATTTGGGGTCCCTCCCTACGCCTAGACTTGGAACCATTACAAAATTCTTTTTTCAAGCATATATTGGGCTTGCCTAAAGGCACCCCGGCGGCCTTCTTAAGATCAGAACTTAATTCTCCTTCTATAATGGCCAGGATCGACCTTGCATTCTTACGTTTCTGGAAGAAATTTTCTGTAGCAGACCCTCCCTCTTTGTCTAAATTATGCTGGGTAGACCAGATGGAACATGGAGGCTGGGCGCAAATTTTTTTTGCTCTTGGTCTACAATATCTTCTCACCCCTTCTCAAATTGGCAACCTTAACTCGAAGTCACTACGCAAGCAGATCTTTGAACATGAGGTAAAACAAGATAGTTCAAGGATCGCATCTTCCTGCTTTTCCCAATGGTTTCCCCTTATTAAACCAAATAATATATGGCCTAAATATTTAGATATTCTGACAAGGGCTCCTCAACGAAGAGCCTATACTGAACTTCGTTTTCAAGTGATGTCCACAGCGCTCTTACAAGGAAGATACCTAGGCATCCCATACGAGGATAGATCATGCATAGCAGGGTGCATGGTCCCAGAGGATCTGTTGCATTATATGCTAGATTGCCCAATGTTCTCCTTCCCAAGAGCAAAATATCTAGCTCCATTAGTCCAGGCAAAAAATGAGTTAAACAGATCTCAGAAAGTGGTTTTTTTATTATCAGCAGTAGAGCCAAATGTAATAATTTCCACTGCAAACTTTGCTCTGGCTGCGAAGAAGCTCAGAGCCAACTACGTTAAGAATATATGTTGTAAATAAACTTTTTAAGCTCATGCTATTTTAACCTATTATTTTATTCTGTATTATGTTTATATGCTTATATTTCTTGTGTAATAGCCTTTGGCTACAAACAATAAACTCTCTACTACTACTACTACTACACTAAATATCAATTTTGGGCACTTACGAAGAAGGCCCTACACAGATTGGGAATAGACCCATCAGGTTTTGGGATCCACTCTTTTAGAATTGGAGCGGCTTCCACAGCAGCGGGGCTGGGTTTTCCACGAGCCAGGCTGCAAGCTGTTGGAAGGTGGGCTTCGGGGGCCTACAGGAGTTATGTCCGCCCCATGACTGGGCATGGTAATATGGAAGCCTAATGGTGTTGCCTTGTTTTGGCAGGTTGCCGGAGGGGGATGGAGCGGATGCGCATCCTAATCTGCGGCCACAGCATGATTTTCTGGGCGGGCCGCAGGGCCGCGTCGTCTCGAATGGGCTCACAGCTGGGGCTCAGTCAACAAGCTACTGTACAATGGCTTGGCCGGCGAGGGATGCGCTGGGATGGGCTCCTTCCCGCCCTGTTCCGGCAAGGGTTAGTGCGTGACGTTCCGCACATTTTGGTCATTCACCTGGGAGGTAATGACCTGGGTTTACTTAAGGGCAGGGCCCTTACTCTTCAAGCATGTAGCAACATGCGCGTTATAAGGCAGCGTTGGCCTTCAGTTTGTCTGCTTTGGTCAGACATACTGCCACGCAGGGAATGGCGTGGAGTTTGGGACCCCAGGAGGATAGACTGGGCACGTAAGAGAGTCAACCGACAGATTCAGTTGGCTCTTCTTGGGGATGGTGGGTTGCCCATTCCGCATCTGCTTATACAGCATTCTAGGGTTGAACTCTATAGGGCCGATGGCGTTCACCTGTCAAACACAGGGAATGACATATTTTTGCAAGACCTGCAGAGGAGTCTGCTGGAAGTTCTTCTACGCAGTGGGGTAAAGGGGACTAAATAGAGATTTGTCCCCTTTTTGTGGCGGTAAAGTGCGGGAGGGGAAATAGGTAATGACAGCTAGGTGGCCCCCTTAGGCACCTTTCAAGGTGATTGGTGGTTCCGGAGGCCTGTCTCTCAGGGTTTTACGGCCCAAGGGCAGGATATGGGCTGCTTTTGGGGCCAACTTACCTCATCCACCTGAGGGTTCTACGGCCCCGGGGGGTGGTGACGTGGGAAGGCCTCCCTACTCACCTACAAGGTGTGGCTGGGGCAAGGGGTAAGCAAAAGGGGGCTTGCCCTTGGCCCCAGCAGGGGCTGGTCGCCCAAGAGCTGTAGGGCAAGCTGCTTGCCTATAGTTAGTTTCCGCACTTAGGTTACACCTCTGCAGGTCGCTTTAAACGTTCTTGTTTATAATTTAATAAAGTGGCCCTTTATTCAACCATAGCTGCTGTTGTCTGCGTATTATTTCACCCATCGACTGCAAATGCAGCTTCGCTTACCTGCGCGAAGTTCTGGGGAGCAGGAGCACAATTGCGGCCGAGGGTGAAGCCGCAGTAGCCATTTTGAAGAAGGGAATGTCGCGCGTCGCATTGGGATGACGTGCGACGTTCCGCACGGGGGGGGTGGAGCTAAGGGGCTATTTAAGCCCACTCAGCCCCCTCCGACTTCCTCTTGGCTTGCGACACCTGTCCCGCCCTCCCTCTTTTACGGTGTGCCCATGGTCGCTTTGGGGCCGAGTAGGAATTTTTATCCTGCCCACCCTTGTTGGCGGGCAGGTTTTTTGCCTGCTCCACACTTTGGGGGATGGAGGGAATCAGGTTAGAGGGTGTCGTGATTAATAGGTTGTGTTTTGGCTAATTTGGCTAATTTGGTTCAAATCAAATTATTAACGTGGACATAATTTGGACATGGATTCGGTAAAGTGCGGGAGGGGAAATAGGTAATGACAACTAGGTGGCCCCCTTAGGCACCTTTCAAGGTGATTGGTGGTTCCGGAGGCCTGTCTCTCAGGGTTTTATGGCCCGAGGGCAGGATATGGGCTGCTTTTGGGGCCAACTTACCTCATCCACCTGAGGGTTCTACGGCCCCGGGGGGTGGTGACATGGGAAGGCCTCCCTACTCACCTACAAGGTGTGGCCGGGGCAAGGGGTAAGCAAAAGGGGGCTTGCCCTTGGCCCCAGCAGGGGCTGGTCACCCAAGAGCTGTAGGGCAAGCTGCTTGCCTATAGTTAGTTCCCGCACTTAGGTTACACCTCTGCAGGTCGCTTTAAACGTTCTTGTTTATAATTTAATAAAGTGGCCCTTTATTCAACCATAGCTGCTGTTGTCTGCGTATTATTTCACCCATTGACTGCAATTAATTCCTGGTTGAAATTGATCTTTGCACCTGTGGGCTTGGCTCCACTCACTCTCACGGATGCCTTCCATTCCAAATGGAAGAAGATGATTAATGTTAAAATATCAAATCTAGGATTTTCTTTACCAATGATTCTTAATTTAGGCTATATAAAAGCAAAAGAATCCATCTCACAACGGATACGAGATATTGATATCCAGAGTCATCTGATGTTGGTCACAAAGTGTAGGTATAACCCGAGGCCGTTTACGATGGCCTCATATCTATATACCTTATCCATACCTAAATATCGAAGAGCCTTTACATGGGCTAGATTTAATATTTTACCCTCGGCCCTACTGGAAGGTCGATACAAAAAAATACCTTATATAAAAAGACTGTGCCCATGTGGTAATGAAGAAGTGGAAACAGTTGAACATGTATTACTCTCTTGCCCATTTTACCGAGATCTTAGATTACATCAAATCACTCCAATTCCCCTGGCAGGTCCGGAACCTTTTATGTAAATTACCTTCTGTCTGATCATTCCTCACTGGTAACAACCAAGGTTGCTAGCTTTTGCTCTGCTGCTATCCATTATAGAAGGTCTATGATAGCCACTGGATAGAGACAATTATAGCTTAGATTTTAAATGTCAATAGCCATTTGTTTTTTCAACTGATTTTAGTGTATTTTGTATTGATATTGTTGTATATGTTTTTTGGTCTATGACCGTAATAAACATTGATTGATTGATATTGTTGAAGGAAGCAGTGGCCTTGCCCCTACTCCTTTCTCCTCACTTAGCCTAGTGATTCCTACATCCACTAGTAAAAACTAGCAAAATAATCTCATTTAGTAATAACTGAGCAAAATTTATCAAAAGATAATTTTCTTATAATTTTCTTTTTCAGCTATTCCAAACTGTTGGAGAACACTACGTGCTGATCTCCCATCACACTTCAGATATTATTTGGTGATCTTCCCCCCAATGTCACCAGTTTTAATTTGGGGGAGAGACATTTCCCCCCAATCCTAATAGAAAGCCCTAAATAAAATTTACATTCATTATTATTGTACAGTTAGTTCTGCTGAATGGGCACACTTCCACAACTTTGAAAGGCATATTGTGCTGAAGGTTGGATATTTTGAAAGATATTGCTCACAATTGCGGAGACACATTGACATGAAGCTGCTCTGAAGTTTCTTCATCCTTATTTTGAGTGTGATAGCCTTTTTCTTTTGTATTAAATCTGTGAAATAAATTTGAATCATGTAGTAATAGTACCCATTAATGCTGGTGCCATTTAGAAACCAAGTGCAGGATTTGCCTAACAAGGTCATGAAGCTGCTCCTTGCTCCTTAGATTCTAAGACTTAGAATAATGAGACTCCATTTAACAGAAGATTTTTTGTAACTGTCAATAACACTTCCATCAACAATGTTTTCACAAGATTAATAAAACATTAATGAAGCAGACAGAATGTAATCATCTGGTTAAATATTAATTTTTTTCTTCTTTTTTATTTAAAAAGAAAACCTAGATTGTCTAGAGATCTTTGAACACCTTGGTGTACATGCAGTATCTGCATTAAGTGTTACTGTCTGAGGGAGACATCTGTGTAGATGGGAAGCATGACAACTACCAGAGCCTTATTAAGTAGGGTGAAAAATGTATGGGGGAAAAGCATAAAGGTCAGAAAAGAGGATTTCTGTGCATTTCCTAAAAGTTAGGGATTTATGGGTTTAGGAGTATATCTGGAACAAAATGTTGCAATAAATCCTCACCTTCTTCAGTCAGTCGAGTTTGTTCAGGGTTCCAGCCAGCCAGCCATACCTTCAATCCACCCCCTTCCACCAGGGGCCAGCCATTGTTTTTTGGACCCAGTAAAACATGTAATAAGCGCCTCTTCTACAGACATATCACAATCTCATCCTGCACATACAATCTAATGTGTTACAAAGTTAAACTTTCTCTTTTAAGTAGGGAATTACATTTTCTATATTTTTAAATTATACCTTGGCTTGCAGTGGAGCTTTTCCACCATGCCCCCCAAACACCTTCCTTTTGCTATTATTGTTTAGAATAACAAGGCTTTCTGGCTCTTTTGTAACTTTTGGGGTCTTCCTAATAAAGGTACTATCCTGTCAATTTTTTTTAAAAAAATATTCTAATAAACCAATGCTATATAACCATTTTTTAAAAAGATAAATTAACTTTTTATTTTTCCTGCATATTTCATTGCAAAATCATGAATTATCTACCCAAAGTTAATTTCTTTTACATGTTCACACTATATATACAAAATAGCTAAGTCCCTAGACTCAGACTTAGCACACTATTTTCCGTATTGTAATTTGTTTTAACTGTTTTTAATATTGTATTTTTATATTGTAATTTGCCCTGGGACCTTATATGAAGGATAGGTAAGGATGAGTAATCTAAATAATAATAATAACAGCAGCTCCATTTGTCAGATTGACATTCACCACTTGAGTTTGTTGTCAGAGGGAGTGATATGCCACAAGATACATCATGCCACAAGATATGTATGATTATGGAGTTTCAGCACTTTGTATAAGTCATACTCTAGTACACCTTGAAGAGACCTGGGGAGCTATTCTTCATTTGATAATATGGTCTGAAGCTTTTTGCAAGGAGCACTATACAACCTGCCCCTCCTGAGTTTTTCTGATGGAGTAAATGCACTATTGCCATCTCAAAAATTCTACATAGAATGGTAGAATAGACTGTAAAACAGCTGGAGAATCACAAAGACTAACAACTGGGACTTAAAATCAAATATGCGGAGATAATACTTCAAAAGGAAACAAGTGTCTGTTGTCAGGCATCACAACCTCAGCTCAGCCTGAGGTGCCTGAACCTAAAGCTGTGAGAAAAGCCACTCACAGAGAATACTGCTGAGTAGAGCACTGATAAAAGACAGAAATTGGTTGGGAAGAGAGTGAATTTGAGAGTGTTACTGGCCCAGCACACAATAGTATCTCTCCCTTGCATTGAGCTGTAGTGTTAGTCCTGTTCCCAGGCACGGTTGGCCCAACTGTTTATCAGGTAGCTTAGACAGCTATAGTCTTAAGAGATGTACTCTAAACTCTACAGTTATTTTTCTTTTCATAAGTCTTGTTGTTCTAGTGGATTTTACATCCTGTCCACAACTGATGCATAAATGTCAGGTGTGCTTTTCTGATTTGTGCCACTTATTCCTTGACCCAACATCTTCATGCTGAGGCCAAAAAGTTAAGGGTCTTTTCAGTCAGCAACACAGCATGTTTAAATCCTTGTTTGTCCCCCCCCCATTTCCTTTCCAGCATGGCATGTGGCAATTCTTCTTGTTACATGGTTTCCAGGGAACCTCATTTGTGCATCTGGCTGAGGATTAGATGTATCAAGAGCAGTATTCTTAAAATGGCTGGTTAGTTCCTAACTTAAGCTGCTGCTGTGGATAGATCAATTACCCACAGAGCTGTGGCCCAGAGGTCTGAGTGAAAGATTGGCAGTGAGTAACTCCTGGGGAACTTCCCTTCCATCATTGACACTCTTGGTGGTCTTAAGAGAGGCACTAATCTGCTTTGCTTCAGTTCCTTCATCCGTATAATGGGGATAATAACATACACCTCCTAGGGATGCAGCAAGGATTAATTAGTCACTGTTTGTAAAATGCTTTGAAGATGAAAAGCACTATACAGGTGTTAAGTGATAATTAGTATCACACTTTACAGTCAATAAAAGGCTTCCCTGTGTTTGGAACACTATCTCAGGCAACCAGGAGGATAATATCTGAAGCAATTTGTCACTTCTCAAGTGTGCCCAGAAAGCAATTGATACTCTTCTGCCCACTGCTTTTAAAAGCCTCGCAGAGAAAACCAAAGATCCCCTTGGAAATAGCCTCTGCACTCATCCTGTTGGCTGTCAAAAAAGAAAAGAAAAAAGAACATACCTTTAGTGTGGCAAGTTTGCATATGCATCATTTTATCTGAATCATCTTCCTTAGCTTTGATGGAGTTAGGATTATATCAACTAACTTCAACAAGGAGAAGATGGTACTCTTAAGTATTATATATGTATTCAAATTATAAGCCAAGAAAAATAATACCTAGGGTAAGGAGTAGCTGTCCTGAAGGATCTGGTTTTTAAAGACTGCACAACTGTGCTACTTATACTTTGTCAGCTTTGTTCTCAACGTATCAATTCCTCATCCTTTCCCTCTAAACCAGCCTTCACCAACCTGGTGCCCTCCAGAGGTTTTGGACTACAGCTTCCATCAGCCCCACCTCGGGGTTGTTGGCAAAGGCTGCTCTAAACACACTATTTGTGTGTGTGTGTTGATTTAGCTGTTCTTATACTGAATTTATAATGCTAGCTGCCCTTTTCAGTGATTCTACACATGCTTCCAAATAGTATTAACTTGCTTTCACTTAGCAGCAGGTACTATAGAGTAGCCAAGCATAGCATCCTTCCCACACAAGAAATGTCTACAAGGCAAAATTTGCATTTAGCTTTACTAGGCTTACTTTGATTTATCCAGAAAATCTTCAGTACACAGACACAGGCTCCCCTACCTTTTTTTTTTTTTTTGTATTCTGAAATTCAAAATGGATTCTGTCATGCAACAGAGAGATTTCTGACTTTCAGTATGGATAATCAGTCACTGTGCACACGTTGCAGGTAGTCAGGTAACAAAGCCTGAACGTTAATGGAAGTCAGTTATTAAATAATCTCAGAGGGACTGTGCTTGTTCATGAACAGCATCCAGGTTAAGATATTTGTCTCTTCCCTAGGACAGAAATAGCATCTTGTATTTCAACCTGATCCAAAACTATTTCTTTAACACCTCTGGAGTTATGATATAAAATGAAAATCATTTTAGCTGACATTGTTTAGTCATCTTGATCCGTTTGTTGTTGTTGTTATGTGCCGTCAAGTCGATCATGACTTATGGTGAACCTATGAATCAGTGACCTCCAATAACATCTGTTGTGAACCACCTTGTTCAGATCTTGTAAGTTCAGTTCTTTGGCTTCCTTTATGGAATCAATCCATCTCTTGTTTGGTGTTCCTCTTTTTCTACTCCCTTCTGTTTTTCCCAGCATTCCCAGACTAAGATGCATCCAAACCCAGAGGAAGGCGATGGTAAACCACCTTTGAATACCTCTTACCACTAAAACCCTATGAACAGAGTATCTTGATCCTTAGTAGTGTAGTTATGCTTGGGGTTTATGGTAATTAAATTTCTCCTTTTAATGTATCAGTATATATGTGTGTGTATACAGAATTGATAAACACACTAAATATGAAAAGATAATTAATAGAAATGAGATAGCAATAACTAGGAATATTCAGCTCATAGATGCCATGTTTTACCAAAACTTGAGTCACATAATTATTTTAAAACTTTTGTTTAAAACAGTACCCATATTGGTGATGTTTTAGAACCATGTCAAAAGAGGGCAAAAGTTTTTAGCCGTGTTGAAAGAAGACAACGAATGGTTTGATCAGGTGGGATCAGCCATATGACCAGTTCAGAAAGTATATCCTCAGTACTGTCATAACTGGGGAAAGGCTATGGCTCGGTAGCAGAGCACATCGTTTGCATGCATGCAGAAGGCCCCAGGTTCAATATTCAGCATTTCCAGCAGGTAGGGCTGGGAAAAAACCCGGTCTGAAAGCCTGGAAAACCACTGCCTGTCTGTGTTGACTGTTGGCTATTAAACCGAGAAAGCAGAGGTTAAATTTCCACAAGTGAGCTACGTGACTTAGAAGTGAAAGTTGGCAGAGCTCGAGCCATCTTCAAGGACACGTTGCTATGCAACCTAGGCTCGGGCAGCTGGCCTTATCTATATAGAGGGCCAGCAGACACTTGTGAGTGTGGGGGGGGGTCGAGGAGTTTGTACAGAGAGAGCTTGTGATATATTGTCAGTAAAGTGACTCTTAAAACTTATTGCTTGTCCGGCTCATTGCTTCAACTGGCATCTAGCCTGTCACTATACTGTTCTGCATCCTGGGCATCTGCTTGCGCCAGATCCAACATCCAACAAGTGGTAGCAGAGGATGGTTACCTGGTGCTGATGGTTACCTGGTGCTGAGGATTGCAGAAAAGCGACAGAGAAAAGCCAGAACTGCAGACCAGCGAGTAAAACAGCAGAGAGACGGAGAAACCGAAAGCTGAGCTGAAAGCTGTGACAGAGCCGTGGGGAAAAAAAAACCTGACTGAAGGACAGAGGTGAGAAGCTCTAATTACAAAGGCGGTGAACTGTGAAAAGTGAAAGTATGTTTATTATGTTATCTGCCAGGATTCCCTTGGAAAGGCTGACAGGGAAAAATTATGGCACTTGGAAACAGAGAATGCAGGCTTTTCTAGTGAAAGAAGACCTGTGGAAAGCTATCGCAGAAGACCCACCCGCCGGGGTGCCTATTCCAGCAGATTGGAGAAGGCTGGATGAGAGGGCAAAGGCGTTAATTGTTCTTGCTATTGATGATTCTCAATTACTGCATGTGCGTGATGCAACAACAGCTAAGGAAACCTGGGAAACTTTAAGAAATATTCATGTGAAAAAGACTGCCAGTTCTAAAATATATCTTGCCAGAAGATTGTACCAGATGTGCTTATCTGGAGATACAACCATGTCAGAGCATTTGTTGGAAATAAACAGACTGTTTACTGAGTTGTCAGAACGTGAAATTGGACATTCTCAAACGCAAAAAGTGTATATCACATTAGCTTCACTAGATTCAAGTTATGATAGTCTGGTGAGCTCTTTGGAAGCAATGGACGATGCAAATCTCAATATGGATTATATAGAAGGAAAACTATTACAAGAATTTCAAAGAAGGCAAGAAATGGCAAAGCAGGAAAGGACTGAGTCTAAACACAACTTGGGAAAGCTGAACAACAAAACAGCGGAGGAGAGACTGTATGGACAAAAGGCATGTTATTTTTGTGGTTCCAAGCAACATCTTCAAAGAAATTGTGAAGCAAGAAGAAGAGAAAGAGGAAGAAAACCATGTGTACAGGTGATCTATGCTAGTAAGAATAAGCAATGTATTAACAATGAGCAGAGAAATAACTGTAAAGATTTATGGGCAATTGACAGTGGGGCAACAAATAGTATAATCAAAGATAAATCTATGTTTCATACATTTTGTGACGTAGAGGATCATGTAATAATGGCTGATGGATCTAAGAAACAGATCAAAAGTAGGGGTACAGTGAAATTAGCAGGTTTCAATACCATTATGACAGATGTGCTGTTTGTTCCTGATATCGAATGTAACATTATGGCTGTGTCAAAACTCAATGAAATGGGGTTCACAGTAATGTTCAAAAGGGGTTCAGTGCATGTAATGAGAGGAGGAAAAATATTCATGAAAGGAATAGTGAGGAACTCATTGTTCTTCTTACACGTGAAACAAACAAATCATGTACTCATGTGTGCTAATAAGAAACCCCATAATAATTGTGTTCATTTATGGCACAGAAAACTAGGCCATATAGGATATTAAAATGTGGTGAAAACAACAGAGAACAGTAATGATGTGACATTGAGAAACTGTGAAAAATATGTAGACTGCCACGTGTGTAAACAAACTAAGGCAGTTGTGGCTGCAAAGAACAAAGAAGCCATGCCCAGTACAAATGCACCTTATCAATTAATACACGTGGACTTAGTGGGGCCATTTCAACCTACTCAGGGGGGTGCAAGATATTTCCTGACAATAGTTGATGATTTTTCAAAATTCTGCACTGTTTATTTACTAAAAGTGAAGCTGCAGAGAAACTGAAAAGATTTATTACAAAAATTGAAGTGCAGTTTGGTGTCAAAATACAGAGAATAAGATCAGATCAAGGAGGAGAGTTCTTAGGACACTCTTTTACTGAATACTTGGATAAAAGAGGGATAAAACAGGAGTTAACAGCCCCTTATAGTCCTCATCAGAACGGGTTAGCTGAACGCTGGAACAGGTTGCTTCAGGACTCAATAAGATCAATGCTATGTGACTCCTGTTTAACACAAGGTTTCTGGGGAGAGTGTGTTCTGTATTCAGCTTACATTCAAAACAGAATATTCCATAAGGCCACTGGAATGTCTCCTTATCAGAAATTGTATGACAGAAAACCCAGATTAAACCATTTGATTAGGTTTGGAGCAGAATGCTGGGTACATGTTCCCAAAAATAAAAGGACAGGGAAGCTGCAAAGGAGAGCAGACAAAGGGTACATGCTGGGATTTGAAAACACGTATTACAGAATATGGCTGCCAAAACAAAGGTCTGTAGTGTTAAGCAGAAGCGTGCAAGCAATAGAGCAGGATTGGGAAGAGAAAACATATGTGGAGTTGGGAAACACTGAAGGTAGTAATGAACAAGAACAGGCAGACACAGTACCAATAAAACAAGAAGAAACAGGCAGCAGTAGTGAATCAAGTTCTAGCTCTGAGAGAGAAACAGAGGAATCGCCTGACACAGACACAGACACTAAGGCAGAAATACAACCACGCAGATCAGAGAGAACAACAAAAGGTATTCCACCTGTTAGATTTAAAATAAATTCCATTAAACATATAGACTTCAGTAACTGGAAAAAGTGGGATGATGGAAATCATGAAGAGTAATGAAATATAATGAAAATGATGCTGAGATTGCAATGGAGTAACTGTATTACAAATGAAAGTGATGTAAACTGAAATAAAAGGAAATGTATCAGAAGTATAAAACCAAATGATGTAAATGTAATGACATGTAAAATGTAACACATGTAAATGGAAGAGAAATGTAACTGGCTGAATGTGGAAATTTAAGGTGGGGGATTGTTGGCTATTAAACCGAGAAAGCAGAGGTTAAATTTCCACAAGTGAGCTACGTGACTTAGAAGCGAAAGTTGGCAGAGCTCGAGCCATCTTCAAGGACACATTGCTATGCAACCTAGGCTCGGGCAGCTGGCCTTATGTATATAGAGGGCCAGCAGACACTTGTGAGTGTGGGGTGTCGAGGAGTTTGTACAGAGAGAGCTTGTGATATATTGTCAGTAAAGTGACTCTTAAAACTTATTGCTTGTCCGGCTCATTGCTTCAACTGGCATCTAGCCTGTCACTATACTGTTCTGCATCCTGGGCATCTGCTTGCGCCAGATCCAACATCCAACATTGACACACTACTGAGCTAGATGGATCAGTAGTCTGAAACAGTATAAGACAGTTTAGCATGCTTTAATAATGTGATATATTCCACTTTTCATTTCAACAGACAAAAACAGAGCACCTAAAAGCATAATAGTAGAAATAATAGAAATAATAATTCCAGAGCAAACTGTAGCAGAGTAGCAAAAACATCTGCTCAAGGAGGCTTGGCTGTGCTTTGCAGCCATAGGAGAAAGACAGTCAGCAGCGGAAGCATGGAGGCCGTTGCTGCCTTGTTGAAGAGAGTCATCCAAGCCATGGGAGTAGTCTGTAACATCTGGCTGTTTTGGCAGCTATGTCTAGGACAGGAGGAATTTGTGCAAGGCCAGCTTGCAACCTGCAAGAGTATAGCAGTAGGATGACAATGTCTGCTCAAAGAGATTTGGCTGTCATCTGCCTCTCTCAGTGCTTTGCAGCTGCCAAGACAGACAAGCAGAAGCATGGAGACAATTGCCACCTTAGTGGGGTTGAAGGCACAATTCTTAATTTTATGGGGAAAAGCCAATGAGCTTGAATTTAGAACACAACTGTGAAGCAAAATTGTTTCATACTGCAAGTACTTGCAAGTACTTAGAAGGCCAGCTTACTCCAAAACATGGTGATGTTTCTGAGTGCATGGCATCTCCTTTTCCTGTATAAATGAATAGCTGCCATGGCATCCTTCATCCAGTTCTGAACATGGATTGTCACTTGAAAGGGGGTGGGGTGGGGAATGCATTCTCTCAGGGACCTCAGGACATGTCTGGTTTCAACAAAAGGGAAAGGATCCATTTTTTTAAAAAAATAGTGGCACAATACTGGCCACAGTGATGAGGAGGGCTGGAGGTATGAACAAGAAGAACCCTCCACTTTCATTTCCTTATACTCTCATTTTACTATATTTATTTTAGTGGGTAGTAGTATCTGGGTAGCAGACTACCACTTCGTAAAGTAGAGGAAATAGTAAAGGAGAAACAGAGAGAGTGGAGGTGGGGAGTGGGTTTGGGAAAATTGCTAGGAAGAGTTGGCAGTTGCTCCCTACCACAGCAAACCTGACTGAATTATGAGTTCAATGAGAGTTACTCTCAGGTAAGTGGAGTTAGAATTGCAACCTTAATCTGTGAATTTTAAAAGCCAACAAAAAACATTGTTCATTATTGTTCTTTTCACATGGAAAGAAGTGGTCACCTTTGTTACCCATAGACTTTATCTATGCTCCTCAGTTAAAATCTGAGCCAATTTGTCAAAGTCAGAAGAACCATGTGCACTTGACTGCTCATTTTTGACTCTCCACCTTCAAATCTTTGTTTAAATATTTTTGTTGTAAAAGTGTCCTTGCATCTCTCCCAGCCAAATTATGATTGTTCTTTTTCACATGGAAAGAATACATTGGCACAAAAAAGGATTTAAAGCTGTCAAACACAAAATCATGTTGAAATAAAAAAGACATATGTGAATTGCAGTCAGTGAAAGAATAATTCATACAATCCAGGACACAAAGATAAAAATATCAACAGGGTGCTAAACTGTCCCTCCCAGATACCTGAATGAAGGAAACAAGACAAGCTGACAAGTTTATACTGGACTGTGAAATCAAGCTGGACTGCAATTGCATCCCCACTTTCCTGAGAGCAAGCCCCATTGAATCCAATGGGACTTACTTCTGAGAAGACATGGTAAAAATTGCTGTAGTAGATGGCTTTATGATGGACCTTTAAGCAGTTCGTTAACTTTGTCTTTAAGGTGCTACAGGACTGTTTTTGTTGCAAAAGCCTAGGAGGGCTAGCCCTCTGGAAATTTATTGACTTTGAAATAGAACATTCAAGTAAGGTGATTAATTTATCAATATTTGTTGATTGCTGAGATATGCAATACATGTACATAAAACATATGTATATTTCCACATCAACAGTGATGAAATGGAAGAAAGATTTGTGCAGAATAAACCAATTGCCGTGGAACAGAAAATACCAGACGAAAACATGAATAAATGTCAGAATGGATTGGGGCACATGCATACATCAATAATTGAGAGGGTAGTAACAGGGCCATTACTTCAGACACTTGGTCCTCAAGGGGAGGGGATAGGTTTAGCCCCTTTCCTTTCCTTTCCTTTCCTTTCCTTTCCTTTCCCTTCCTTTCCTTTCCTTAATATTCGTTGTTATTCAGAAAAGCAAGCATTGTACTGGAGAACAAAATTGCAATGGAAGACAAACCTGTCTGCATCCCTGCCACAGCGTAGGTTGGATTTCACCAACAATAACCCCATCAATGTCTGGGCTATTTCTGCAGTTCAGAAGCCAATCCAATAAACACCTCATCCATCATAATGGCAGGCACAGTGGCTACTTAGGTTCAAATCCCAGTCAGTCATGAAAATCTTTGGGTGACCTTGTGCATATTTGTTAGCCTAACCCACCATAGATGCTTGAGGAATTTGATTTCTGTGAATTCCAACATGAACTGCCCTAATATGTACTAATATGTGAATCAGAACATAGTTATTCTTCAGCTTTAGCACTTGTCCAAATTATTGTTGTTGTTGTTGTTAGTCATTTTTTCTTAAAAATGAACCCAGAGTGACAAACAATAAAAATATTAAAACCAATATAAAACTAACACAACTAAAAATCTAAAAACACAATACATGGATAAGAGGGTGGAGCAACCCACCCACTAAAAGAAACCCTCAAAAAATTGAGAGCCAAATGCCTGGGATAATATTTTTGCCTGGTGCCTAAAGATATATAATGATGGCATAAGGCTTGCCTTACTGGGGAGAGTATTCCATAAGCAGGGGGCCACCACTGAAAAGGCCTGTACTCATGTCACCACCCTCTGCATCTCCTTTGGAGAGAGCACACAAAGAAGAGCCTTGGATGTTGAGTTCAGGGTCTGGGTTGGTTCATATGGAGAGAGGCTGTCCTTGAGGTACTGGGGTCCTGAGCCATATAAGGCTTTATACGTCAAAAACAGCACTTCAAATTGAGCCTGGAAACTTAACTAGTAGCCAATGCAGCTGTGCCAAAATTGATGTTATGTGCTCACACCATCTTGCCCTGGTGAGCAATCTGGCTGCCGAACTCTGCACCAGCTGCAGTTTCTGAACTGTCTTCAGAGGCAGCCCCTCGTATAATGCACTGCAGTAATCTAGTCTAGAGATTACCAGAGTGTAAACAATAGAAGTCAGGCTCTCCTTGTCCAGATAGGGTCATAACTGGACCACCAGCTGAAGCTGATATAAGGCACTCCTTGCCAAATTGTATGATAAGAGTATACAGCTAAAAATAATAATTGCTAAAACCATTAAAATGTGTATTCTAGGATAAAACACATTAAAATACATTAGAATTGTATAGATTGAGATAAAATACATATTTAAATATGTATTTTATGTTAAGTTTGTGCATAAATACAAGAAGATAGCGGCACCAGTTGTAGGTGTTTCCTGAGTCTGGATAATTGGTCAATTGCTCACTTTGGGTGGGGTTGTACTCTTTCCCAAAGAGCAGGTTCATAGTCTGGGGGTGTTCCTGAAACCTGAATCCATTGTTGTCAGAAACACGAATGACCTCAGTGGCTAGCAGTGTCTTTTACCAGCTTTGGCTTGTACAACAGCTGCATCCGTTTCTGGATCAGGATAGCCTGACCTCTATTGTCCAGAAACTGGTGACCTCCAGGCTGATTTACTGTAATGCACTCTACGTGGGTCTGCCCTTGAGGTTGTTCCTGAAGCTTCAGCTGGTGGAAAATGTGGTGGCATGACTGCTCACTATGGCAGCTGAAAGAATTGCACTGGCCGCACATCAGCTTCTGGGCCAAGTTCCAGGTACTGGCTTTGGTGTATAAAGTCCTACACACCCTGGGACCAGGATACCTGAAATATCATCTTATCCCTTATTTACCCAGTTGATCATTGCATTCTGCAGGTGATGCCTCCTGCAGGCACCATCTCATCAGGAGGTCTGTTCCACACAACATAGGAAGCGCTCCTTTAGTGTTGGGGCACCTACCCTGTGATATTCACTCTCCTTAAATATCAGACTGGTGCCATCTCTGTTATCTTTTTGGTGCCTACTGAAGTCCTTCCTGTTTCAACAAGCCTTTTAAGTAGAGACCTTATCCCACTCTGCATCTGTATTGAAATTGATTTTAAGATGTTTCAAAGACTTTTTGTTTTTAAGATGTTTTCAAAGCTGTTTTTAGTGTTGTATCACTTGTTGTTTACTGCCCTGGGCTCCTACTGGGAGGAAGGGTGGGATATAAATTTAATAAATGAATGAATAAATAATAAATAAATATTTAAATACACATGTAAATATTTCTTTAGGTATAATTTGAATATGAATTTTTGTGCAGATTTCAATCCAAATGCTCTGGACGAAGAACAAGATACAAATGTAATAAATAATTAAAAATAAAACAAAACATAAACTAACATAAATGTATGTCCTGATCACCTGCTTCCTCATTTCCTATCCTTGTTTTATATCCTCCACTTTTAATCAAAATGTCTGCCCATAGGTACCAATTTCACTATGAATATTCACCCAATTTCTATAAAACTCGAAAGGATTGGTAATGTATTTTAGAATGCAGGGAGGAACAGGATGACTTAATACATACAGTTATTGGCAATTTAACTCATGTAGTTATCTGACAAAACAGCTTGATATATAGTATAATCTATTCCTAGATGTAAGGGGGCTGGAACGTTGCTTTAATCAGGCCCTCTTTCCTTTTGAGCAATTACTGTCTAATTTGTTTGCACTTTAAAGGAAAATATGGTTAGAAAACATGTTTCAGGATAGCGTGCTACAGAAAGTGCTATGGTGGGGATAGATGTAAAAATTCAGGTTCAAATTACCATTCAGCCATAAAGGTCCTTGGAGGAAGCACACAGTCTTGGTTTCATTTTTTACTTTTCTCTCTCTTTTGTTCCTCATATTGAGTCTGTAGCAAAGTCATGTCATTTCCCCCCTTTATAATATTGTCAGAATCAGAGCTTTGTTTCTTCTGCAAAGACTCTAGTTTATGTTTTAGTCATTTATTTATTTATTATTTAATTTGTATCCCACCCTTCCAGTAGGATCCCAGGGCAGCAAACAAAGCACTAAAAACACTTTAAAACATCATAAAAAAATCTTAATATACATTAAAACAAAACAGCGTTAAAAACATTTTAAAAACAACAACTTTTAAAAAGGGTTAAAAACATTATTAAAAAACATATTAACCAATTCCAAACCAGACACAGACTGGGATAGGTATCAATCTAAAAGTCTTGTTGAAAGAGGAAAGTCTTCAAAGGGCTCCAAAAAGATAGCAGAGATGGTGCCTGCCTAATATTCAAAAGGAGGGAATTCTAAAGGTCTGTTTCCTATATTGTGCAGAATGAACCTCCTGATAAGATGGTACCTGCAGGAGGCCCTCACCTGCAGAGCGCAGTGATTGACTGGGTATATAAGGGGTAAGGCGGTCTTTCAGGTATCCTGGTCCTGAGCTGTATTTATTTATTTTATTTATTTAATTTAATTTATATACCGCCCTAAGCCAAAAAGGCTCTCTGGGCGGTGTACATAAAAGATAAAACAAGCAAAATATATAAATACAGTAAATATAACAGAATCAAAAATCAAAACAACAAACAACAAAAACCAAGCAACATCAAAATATAACAATAATAAGATACTGTTTAAAATACACGATAAAAACAATTTTTAAGATACATTTTAAAATGCCTGGGAGTATAAAAAGGTTTTCACCTGGCGCCGAAAAGATAGCAGCGTCGGCGCCAGGCGTACCTCATCGGGGAGACTATTCCACAATTCGGGGGCCACCACTGAGAAGGCCCTAGTTCTGGTCACCACCCTCCGAGCTTCTCGATGGGATGGCACTCGGAGGAGGGCCTTTGTACACCAAAACTAGAACCTTGACCTTGGCCCGGTAGCAAATGGGCAGCCAGTGCAATTCTTTCAGTAGCAGGGTGACATGTTGGCGATACCCTGCCCCAGTGAGCAGTCTAGCCACCACATTTTGCACCAGCTGCAGCTTCCGGACCAACCTCAAGGGCAGCCCCACATAGAGTGCATTGCAGTAATCCAGCCTGGAGGTTACCAGTGTGTGGACAACAGTGGTCAGGCTATCCTGGTCCAGAAACGGCTGCAGCTGTCTCACCAGCCGAAGCTGGTAAAAGGCACTCCTAGCCACTGAGGTCACCTGAGCCTCTAGCGACAAAGATGGATCCAGGAGCACCCCCAGGCTACAGACCTGCTCTTTCAGAGGGAGTACGACCCCATCCAAAGCAGGCAATTGACCAACTATCCGAACTCGGGAACCACCAATCTACAGCACCTCCATCTTGCTAGGATTCAGACTCAGTTTATTGGCCCTCATCCAGCCCACCACCGAGTCCAAGCACCGGTCCAGGGCTTGCTCGCCCCAAAGCTCCTGATGACTGCTCCCAAGTGCTTCATATAGATGTTAAACAGCATGGGGGACAAGATGGTATCCTGCGGCACCCCACAGCACAGCTGCCAGGGGGCCAAAAGACAGTCACCCAATGCTATTCTCTGAGAGCGACCCTGGAGATAGGATCGGAATCACTGTAAGACAGTGCCTCCAATACCCATCTCACCAAGTCGGCCCAGAAGGATACCATGGTGAATGGTATCAAAAGCCGCTGAGAGATCAAATAAGAATAACAGGGTCGCACTCCCCCTGTCCTTCTCCTGATAAAGGTCATCCATCAGGGTGACCAAGGCCGATTCAGTCCCATAACCAGACCTGAACCCAGATTGGGATGGGTCAAGATAATCTGTTTCATCCAAGAGTACTTGCAGTTGCTGCACCTCAACCCTCTCAATCACCTTCCCTAAGAAGGGGGTATTTGCAACCGGTTGGTAGTTGTCACAAACCAATGGGTCCCAGGTGGGCTTTTTCAGGAGTGGTCAGATCACTGCCTTTTTCAAGGCGGCTGGAACCACTCCCTCCCACAATGATGCATTGACCACACCCTGGATCTACTCGGCCTGACCCCCTCGGCAAGCTTTAATAAGCCAAGAAGGGCAAGGATCAAGAGGACACACCTTGACTATTGCAATCTCCTTTTGACTGCTCTACCACTATTAATCCACTGGTTTCTATTCAACATTCTGCTGCTATGATCATTTATTTGGCCCATCATTTTGATCATGTCACTCCACTTCTGAAGTCCCTCCATTGGCTCCCTATTCATTTTAGGATTCAGGTCTGGCTCCCCCTTGTCTCTCAGCCCCTATTTCTTATTATAGCCCTGTTCAAGAGCTTCATTCATTAAATTCAATGCTTCTTACTCATCCCAGGGTTTTTTGTTCTCTAGGTGGACTTCATCCATTTTCTCTTGCCGCTCCATACTCCTGGAACTGCCTCCTGGAGCACTTGCAGACTGTTTCTTCCATTACTATTTTTAAATCTCAGCTAAAAACTTTTGTTTTTTCCAAAGCCTTTGGAATCTCAGTTTAAGTCTTACCTTTGTATTTCTGGATATCCAGAGCATGTATACCTGAAGTGTCCATCTTGTTTGTTATCTGTTTTAGTCTCTTCCCTTTATGTTCCCCTTTTAATTTAAATTAGACTGTATACCTTTGTGGTTTTATTTTTATTCATTTTTTGTACAGAGTCATGTGCATTGATGGCATCATCATCATCATCTCTTTAAGATTCATGAACTGCTTGTCAGCACAGGTGAGAAGTATTTAATTAACCTAGTACTTTGACTAGCATTCCTTATTTAGATGTGTGTGTTAGGATTGTTGAACAAACCTGTGCCCTGTATGGAAGGCTTGATCATCCTTGAGTTTGTTTCATAAAACCCTTAAGAACCAGATATTACATGGTGTCAGAAGTAAGTGAGGATCTATTTTTGTTTGCATGAGGGTTTATTTGAGTAGTAAACTCAGGACTCAGAGGTTGGGTATTACACAAAACCAGTACAGGAATGTAGCATCAGGCATTCTAAGCATGATTCAGGATGCAGAACTAACAGATTAGGCATATCTCTGAAACAAGACTAGGCATATCTCTCCTGATACAAACTAGGCATAGGAAGCAACAGCAGACTACACATCTCAGCATACAAACTAGGTATGTGGAGGCAGTCACTGCTAGAGATGGGGGAGAATATCCACTAAATCAGACTTGGTATCAGATTTCAACATAACCTGACAATCCACTGACTTTTCAGACTGGCATTGATTTCTTATGGCAGGTTGTGACCTTCATTGGCATCTGCTCTGAATTTTATGTTATTGCCTTTGTAACTGGCTTTCCTTGAAGCTGATGCATTCTTAACTGCTGTCTAGGTGATAATGGTCGCCACGTACATACATTGCCCCCACACCAAGGAAGACTCGTGACACAAGACTGGAATAATGTTATATTTATTAAATATAACATACTAGATCAAATGCAATACAGCCAATTATCAGATTAAAATACTTCGGGCAGGTGAGGCTAAGCCTAACTATGAGGGATTATACCCTCACCTTCTAAAGGCAACAACTCTCATCAGTCTGTAACTCCAGAGTCAAGGACATGGGTGCATTTCTCCCTTCTTGCTCTTAGAGCCAGTTATGTGGTTCCAACCTCCACACCATGGCCCCGCCGTACAAGCATTCACCATGATGCGCAAGCCGGTTCCACAAGGGCACTACCCAGATCCCCTCCAGACATGAAGCCCTGATGGTTCCCTAAGCAGTGCCCCTTTTTGAGAATGCCTTAAACACCTCAATTTAACCCCCGAATACCTCACCTGCCCGAATTCTATGCCACAAGAGTGGATCAGCTAAAGCTTGGTCCACTCAACCCAAAGAATTGAACAAACCCCTTAATCCCAGCATCAAATCCTCTAAAAACAAATCACACCCCTGTTCTGAAAGATGAACCCCATCATCCCGAAACAATTGTGGGACATGGAACCTAATCCTATCATGAGGAATATATGCCCCACCAAGAGATAAGACTAGAGCCCTGACTTTCCTATTCACCCATTTCCTGGATCTGTCGATCCTATTAGGATGAAAAGCACCCCTCCACACCCTCCTTACTAACATATCCGACCAAACCAGAAGGAGGTTGGGAAATGAACGAATAAGCCACGTGAGATCTCAAGTGACCTTGATAAGCAGGTCCATTCCCCCAAATGAATCAACAATACATGAGGCCGATCTGCCGAAGACATAATCCGGCAAACTGATGGCAACAGCGCATCCCATAACATGCCCCTCCGGGCTTCCCATCGAACCGTAGCTATGGCCGAAAGCTGCAGCTGTGTTCCAGGTATCGACGGAGAGGCACGCCGGTGCGCCCAAAACAAGATAGAGTGGCCACACAGTATGATCCTCACGGGGACTGAGAGGCTCAACAAACCTAATGGAAACAAAAACACAGTACATTATAGTTAAAACCTGACATAATACTTAAATGCATTGGAACGCCACCTGCCAATCGCCTGGATATCGCTAATGCTTAAGCCCCCGAGGGCCGTGGCCGTGGCCGCACCAATCCGAAATGAATGTAGCCCATAGACTCCCGCAACGCAACCACTGGCCAACAAGGCCCGCCAAACAACGGCCCAAAATTGAAATTGAGTCAGGGCTGTACCATCCGCATGTATGAACAGATAACGCTGGCCCGCTGGCCAAATAGACAAGAATTGCCGCATTGCAGACACAGGGCATAATTCAGGGACCTGGCAAGTGCGCAAAGACACAATACTGCCACGGCCCTTTTGATCCGTCTTAGAGACTCGTAGGGAAAACCTCACAATATCAGCACCTAGCGTGCAATCGCAAAAGCATAAGGCCCTTTAGGCAACATCGCGCTTAGAGGGGACCAACACTTCACTAGGGCAAAAAGCACCATAGAACATCGTCAGAGTTACTGCGGCGAAAAGGTGCGACTCATACTGAGATGAGCATAAAGAACGAAACATTGCCAGGATCTGGAGAAGGACATCGGGCGTGATTGGCCTTCTTCGGTCAGCGGGCCTGGGAGCGGAACGCGACCAACCCTCAAGGACCTTTCTGACCCTAAAATCTACAGAATGATCCGGCAGTCCCCGCACCTTAGAGATAAAGGCCAGTGCTGAAAGGTGCCCAGCGATAGTGGAAACAGAATTGTTGTGCCCTTTTAAATATAGCATAAACTGCAATAAATGCGAAACAGGAATAGGCCACGCCATAGGCAATTCAGAAATGGTGTGAAAACGCTGGAACTTCACAAAAGAACGCTCATATGCTTTTTGAGTACTGGGAGCAAGGGCAGCTACAATAGCGGCACTGACTTTTAATTGCCAAGGTTCCACAGGAACGGTGGGACTGGGACTGGATCCAGTTCCGCTCCAGGTGCAAGCTCCCGAAAGCGTGCCATCTGTAAGCGGGAAAGAGCATCAGCAACGCAATTCTGTAAACCTGGAACATGCTTGGCTATGAATAAAATATTGAAACGCAAGCATTGCAAGACAAAGGCTCGCACCAAGCGCATAACACGTGGCGACTTGGAAGTCTGAGCATTGATAACGCTAACTGTGGACAAATTGTCACACCAGAAACGCACTGTATGATTTTGAAATACAAATGGCCAGATATAAACTGCTACAACTATTGGAAAAAATTCCAAAAATGTCAAATCAGAAGTGATCCGGGATGCCTGCCACTTGACAGGCCATCTTGCAGCGCACCACTGGGATCTAAAAATTACACCGAAGCCGAGGCCTCCCGCAGCATCGGAATGCACCTGTAATTCAGCTTCCAATAATAATTCCTCCCGCCAGAAAGAGAGGCCGTTAAATTCCATCAAAAACTCAAGCCACATATTTAAATCAGCTCTCATCCCAGAAGTAATTCTAATAAAGTGGAAGTGAGATTGAACACCCTTCATGGCGTCACAAAGACACCTGAGGAATGCGCAACCAGGTGAAATAACTTTTGATGCAAATACTAAATGACCCACAATTTCCTGCAACTGACCCAATGTAATCTTTTTCAATCCTAGAACCACGCAAAGCCATTGCCGAAGGGCAAGCAACTTTTCTTGTGGCAAACTGGATGACTGATCCACCGTATCCAACTGGATCCCTAAAAAAATTAGAGAAGTAGTAGGACCCTCAGACTTTTCTGGAGCTAAAGGAACCCCCAGTTCTTTAGTTAAAGCTGCAAAGGATTGCATCAGATGGAGGCAATGTGAAGACCCAGCTGGCCCAATAAACAAAAAATCGTCCAGATAATGAGCAGAGAAGGATGAAGAGGCTTTCTTCCTCAATGCCCATTCAAGAAATGTGCTGAATGCTTCAAAAGCAGCACACGACACGGAACAACCCATTGGCATAGCCCTATCTACATAAAACTGACCCTGAAATTTAAAACCAAGCCAATCCACATCCTCAGGGTGAACAGGTAGGAGGCGAAAAGCGGATTTTATGTCGCACTTAGCCATTAAAGCGCCCCTACCGGCTTTGCGAACTACTCTCACTGCCTCATCAAAAGACGTATATCTAACATGTGTAGGACTGAGAAATCCCATCATTAACAGAGGCGCCTTTTGGGAATGACAAATTATGGATTAAATGATATTCCCCAGGCTGCTTCTTGGGAATAATACCTATAGGAGATATCCTCAAATTTTTTAAGGGTGGAAAAGAGAAAGGGCCAGATATCCGGTCAGCACTTATTTCCTTATTAATTTTTGCTAACACCACCGAAGCCATGTTGCTGAGAGAGGGCTGATTTGATGAGGAAGTAGCTGTCCTAGGACCCTCAAATGGAATATGGAAGCCTTCCTTGAAACCATGAAACAAAAAACTAGCAGCTTGCTTATTGGGGTAAAATCTCAACAACCTTTCCAAAGGAATTAACTTGATTGGGCTACTGGCCTTGTGACGTACCGCCGCTGTTGCCAGGCCCTCTTTTGGGCTGTTGCTGTTCCCCTGTACCCTGTCGAGCTGTACGCGCTCGCTGGCATGATGAGCTGGGGTGGTTGCCCCCACATGAACCACAGACGTGTCTGAACTTACATGGCCGTCTGAGGCAATGGCCTGTACTATTAAATGTCCAGCAGACATGCTGGGATTGAACCCACCGCCCGCCTTGGCCTGAGCCGAAGGCGGAAGTTTGTGCATGTGCTAATATATGTCCACTATCAGCTCTGTCTCCTAAAGTGGGCCTGGCGGGAGTCATTGAGCGGAGCCACAGGCCAGTGTGCTCGATATCCCAACAAAGGGTGGGGTCCAACGCTGCTCTCTGTCTAAAATTTTGATCGTAATGCAACCAAGCGGTCCCAGAAAACTCATGGAAGGCCCGATGAACAATGTCCTGATATTTAATCATGGACAAAGCCCTAGATGGGTAAGCCTGAGTCATAACGCCCATATAGATAGTATAGGCGCTCAACCAATTAGGCCACACACGATCGACCTTCTTTTTCATGGCTGCCTCACGCTCCTTAAATTCCTGACCTTCCTTGGGTTTTATCTCGTTTTCACGAAACAAAAGAGTGAACAAGTCAATGTACTCTCCACGCCAAATTTTTTCTTTAGTGGCTAACAGTAAATGATCTCCCAGAGGAAGGGATGTGTCGCCATGTGGATAAACTCCCTGGGGGAGAGGCAAAAAGCAGGAGATTGAACAGAGGAAGCCTCTGGCGGCTGCCACGGAGTCACAGCAGCCGTCGGCCAAGGAAGTTGGGGTTGCTGCGGAACCAACACCCCTCCCATAAACACCACTGGGTGGGTAGTATCACATGACAACTGAGAACCAGCCATTGGAGCAGCCCAAAGAGGGGCACTGGAATCCTGAACCTGTGTGTTGTGAGCATGTGAATGTGCGCATTGCTCACCTGTGTAAGCAGCAGGAGAGGCAACCACTGGCGGTGCCACGACTCCCGAAGCTCCAACAGGCACAGCCGAGGCCGCTGGTGATGAAAAAGGCATCTGTACTCGAGGAGGCACAACAGCAGGTAGGACTGGAACCGCGGGAGAAGAGATGGTAGCTTGAACTTCAGTCAAACCAGCTGGAGGCACAGCAACTACCGTTTCCGCAATAGGAGAGGTAGCTTCCAAAACACCAATCCTGGAAACCAAATCAGCAAGAATACTGGATTTAGGGATTCTGGCCGCCAAGCGGGCTGATTTCTTACCTGCAGGGGCGGCACTTGGGCCCGCCTCTATGTCCATTGGCTGCCTGCGTTCTTTTTCCAATGCCACCACCCTATCCACCAAAGCACGGATAGTCCCCAAATCCTCCTCTTCATCAGAAGATTGAGTATGCTGCGATGGAGGGCGCTTTGCAGCCTGCTTCACCACCCGAACCCCCTTTCTTCTGCTGAACTTTCCTGGGCGGCATGATCAGAAAAACCAATCAACAACAATGATGCAAGAGAAGTTAGAATTCAATCAAAATTTGACTAAGCAACTTCCAGAAATTTTAAAGTAATAATAATAACTCAGACAATAATAACAAGAGAACTATAACCAAGAAACTCTAAATATATATATATATATATATTTAAAAATATATTTAAGTCTTTATATATTTATATATATTAAAATATTTTTGGTTTATTTATATTTATTTAATATCTTTATATATATATATATATATATATATATATATATATATTTCTAAAGAGGGGGAGGGGGGGTAAGGGTTAAATGGAAGGGAATGAATCAATCAACCGTTATATACTTATCCAATTAATATAACTCTTTGTCATATAAATTATAATAAGCAGGAACTATATTTATATAACCTGAAATTATATCAATGAATGGAATAAATACCAAACAGCCAAAACTGAATGAACTAGCGACTAAGGGGGGGGGAGGGGGGATGTTGTTTAACAAACAAACGGACTCAAGGAACCAACTGCAATTACACTAAAGAAGATAGTGGGGGCGGGGGGGAGGTGGCAACGGCCAAGCAACAATAGCGAAAACAATGAGACTTTTATCAAATAAATCTGAAATTATAAAAAGAGCAAAAAATCAACGAACTCCAACCCCCAAAGGAAAAACTTTAAAAGGCACAATAGGAGAGCTGAGGCTTTAAAGTTCAAAAGGGGACACCACAAGGAAATAAGCAGCCGAGAAGCCGGCGCGCCGCCGCCGGGCGCAGGGGCAGACGCCCACAGCCCAGCCGACGAGCGTGGAGAAGAGCAAAGGCTTTAAACCCCAAAAGAAACACAACAATAAATTAAACAGCCGGAGAGCCGAGGAGCAACCGTCGGCGCGTGGGTGGACGCCCGCAGCCCAGCTGATGTGCGGGGAGAAGAGCAAAAAGGGGATCGGAGAAACACAAACTAAAGGTAATAAAATGGGAGCGGGGGTGGTGGTTAAGGCAAGATAAAGGATTACACGGAACGATCACTCAGCACGCCAACGGAGCCGCAGGAAACGAGGACAAACCGCATATGCCGCAAGGCACAAAGGCAAGCACGTGAGGGAAGGAGCAGCTTTATATCCGCTGCTCCACCCCCTCCAGATTGGATGAGCGATCTCATGTGGCGGCACGCCTTAACTTCGAGAACCTTCCCGCGTCTTCCCTAAATGGGGTGAAGGCAAAATACGCCCCTTTACAGGAACGCTATTAACCTCCTTTCAATCTTAGGCGATTATCTGCCTGATTGATATGTAAATAGAAACAAAAGGTGAAACAGCATAAGCATATTTATAACCATTTTCATTAAAAATTATATATATATATTTCACTTTAAAAAATCAGCTTTCTGTCCTGGCTTCCTACCAGAGTGGTAGACTCAGGACCCAAAGGCTGGGTTTACACAAAACTAGAAGTCAATTGCAAAAGCAAATGGAATCAAAAACAGGAAAGACCGGCAACAAAAGCTGGACTCTCAGAATTCAAGTGGATCGGAACTAGGCAGCAAACCCCATCCATAGTCACTACAACTTAATCTTGTCCACCCATTCTAATATAAGTGAGGTGGGTAGGCACATACTTGTCAGCTTTTGCTGCAAGGCAAAGGCTTTTCCTAGAAGCTGAGAGCACTTTCTGAAGCTGTTTTTTTGTAATCTGGCTCTGAGAGACCGCTTTCTCTTTCCTCTCTCTGGAAGACTCTAAGTTGTTCATAGAATCATAGACTAGTAGAGCTGGAAAGGGCCTACAAGGCCATCCCCCTGCTCAATGCAGAAATCCAATTTAAAGCATATCCAGCAGGTGGCTGTCCAGTTGCCCCTTGAATTCCTCCAGTGTTGGAGAGCCCACCACCTCGCTAGGTCATTGGTTCCATTGTCATAATGTTCTAACAGTTAAGAAGTTTTTCCTGATGTTCAGCTGAAATCTGGCTTTCTGTAATGAGCCCATTATTCTATGTCCTGCAGTCTTGGGTGATCGAGATGAGATCCTGGCCCTCCTCTGTGTGACAACCTTTCAAGTACTTGAACAGTGCTGTCAACAGCTAGGTCTGGGCTGGGTGCCAGTGAAGGAATCTCATCGGTTATCAGAGATGGGGTGTGTGTGTTGGGCTACATTAACCTCACTAAACTCAGAGGTTTCTGGAAGTTTCTCCCCCAGGATTTCCTTAGCCCCTTCCCCAACATCTAAAACCCACTCTTCCTCCCACTGTTGCCAAAGGTTCTCCTTGGGCTGATGACATCTACCAGTTTAGTATTTGTTAATATGGACTCATTCTGGCCTCCGTCTTCACATTTTTACAAGGCAACTTGGCTGAGAATTGGAAATGCTGGGAGCAAGCTTTTCGGCTATATCTCACTGCAGCTGGAGCTGATAATGTCTCTAAGAAATGGCAAATAGCTATTTTGTTGCACTGTGTGGGAGAAGACACTTTGCCATTTTTATAATACTTCTGTTTTTCCTGATGAAAGGCCAAAAGATATAGCAGAAGTCTCTGAAAGATTTAAGATATACTGCACTCTTTGTAAGAACGTGGTGTTCACAATATTCCTTTTGGAATAATTCACAGATATGTGGAGATACAATTGAACAGTTTGACACTGAACTTAAACTTAAAGCGAGTAACTGTGAATTTGGTTCTGCAGTTAATGATATGGCGAGGGATAAGACCGTGTTCAGTGCGAAGGAGGAGAAATTAAAGGAAGGACTTCTGAGGGACCCTGATCTTACTCTAGAGAAAGCAATTGAAATATATCATGTAGCTGAAGTAATGAGAGCTCAGCTTCAGACCATGACGACTTCCTCAATATATGGCAAGGAACTGCATATAGCATATGTAATTGAAAAATATTGTGCTGGGATTCCAGCACAGGTTCTTGGACCTGAGAAATCATAATCTTAATGTAGATATGACCATACTAGAGACAATAAGTGCCCTCATTGTAATACAGTATATAAGCCTCGAAACTGCCCAGCATTTGGAAAGATTTGTCATAAATGTGGCATCATAAATAAATGCAATCATTTTATATAACAGTTTTTCTCTTCCATTATTGGACAGGGCAGCCCATGAGACTCTGGACTTGGTTTGTCAGCTTGATATAGTGCACACAGTAGAAACTCTAACACAGGAACAGCTACTTGCTATATATTCTGATATTTTTGAAGGTCGTTGTGAGTTTGAAGGTCCCCACCATATCCATACTGATCCAGCAGTGGCTCCTGTTATTCATGGATGTCAGAATATACCTTTTGCAATACTTGACCGATTAAAGGATACAGATGGAGAGTGCAGTTGCAATATCTAGAGTTATGGGTCCTACAAACTGAGTGAGCAGTCTTGTTATTACAGAAGAGAAGAATGGGAAGTTGTGCATATGTCTTGCCCCTTGTGATCTGAATAAAGCAGTTCACAGACACACTATACTATGCCTACAAGAGATGTCTTGGGCTATTTAGCTGGTATGATTTTTTGTACCATCTTAAATTAGATGGACCTTCATCATGTTTATGCACATTTAATACAACTTGGGGAAGGTATTGTTTTCATTGTTTGCCAATGAAATTGTTTGCCAATTGTTTTTAGTTTAACTTGCTGCTATTTGTTATTGCTTTTATTGTAATATTGTATTTTAATCTTGCTTTGCTCACCGCCCAGAGAGCTATTAGCTATGGGCGGTTTATAAATGAAATGAAATAAATAAATAAATAATAAATTTGGACTTAAATCTTCTAGTGAGGTACTTCAACAGAAAAATGAGGAGACGTTTGGTCATATAAAAGGGGTGTACATTATAGCTGATGATATGGTTATTGCAGTGGAGACATCTGAACAGCATGATCATATTCTCCATCAAGTTATGGAGACAGTGTGTGCTAAGAACATCATATTTAATATGGATAAGATTCAGTTTAACATCAACTCTGTGAAATATATGGGTCAGATAGTAACTGTTCAGGGAGTTCAATCTGATTATGACAACATTAAGGCCATTGAGACATGACACATCTACAGGACAGACAAGGTATGCTCAGATTTTTAGGGATCATGCAATATCTTTCAAAATATATTCCACAGGAGGCATAAGTGACAGCATCTTTGCAAACTTTGTTGAAAAATGTTGTGTTGTTTCAATGGATGCCAGAACATCAGACAGCTTTTGAAATTTTTAAACACCAGTTGTGTCAGGCACCTGTACTTCAATATTTTGATACTACCAAACCAGTTACTATGCAAACTGATGCATCAAAAAGATGACCTGGGAGCATGTTTGCTTCAGGAGAATAGACCAGTGTCTTATGCTTTGAGGTCACTTAGCTTATCAGAGCAGAACTATGCTCAGATTGAGCAAGAAGTACTTGCAGTTCTTCATGTAATGAGAAAATTTCATCAGTATGCATTTGGCAAAGTTGTTTTAGTTCAGACTGATCATAAACCTTTAGAAGCAATATTTACAAAGCAGATTGGTGGTGCTCCGGCTTGCTTGCAGTGTATGCTTTTACAACTTCAGAGGTATCAACTTAATGTAGGGTACACCCCATGTAAGCTCATGCATCTTGCTGCTACATTTTCTTGAGTTACTGTGGATCCTCTTGTAAGTGATGAAGAATCTGTGGCCCATGAGAGAGTAATACTTGAATTGGGCACATTGGCCATGCACTCAGAGGGAGCAGCTACTATACAGGAAGCCACAAAACAAGATTTCCGACTTCAAGTAATGGCAGCACTCATAAAGCATGGATGGTCACAGTATCTGAGAGATGTTTCTCCTGTTGCAAAGTCTTTTTGGTCTGTAAAGGACTCTTTACGTGGTCAGGATGAGATCCTTTATTTTTGAGACAGGGTGGTTGGAAATTATTCTGTGCTCAGCTTGCTCCAAGTAATCAAAAGGATCCACTTAAACTGCATGAGATTCCTGAATTACCATGGTAGAATTTAGGTATAGACATTTTTGCTTGCCTCACAAGACTGCAAGAACTGTGATTTGTTACGCTTAAAACTATGTTTGCTTGTCAAGGAATTCTGAGGATAATTGTAAGTGATAATATGCCCTTCACTAGTAAATAGTTTCAATGGTTTGCTTGTGATTGGGGGTTTGAAAAATGTTTTAGCAGTTCAGGGTATCTGCACTCCAATGAAATAGCTGAAAAAGCAATCCAGTCTATTAAACAGCTTATTAAGAAGGCAGAAGATGCTCAGGTAAACCCACATCTGGCATTGCTGGAATATCACAGTATACCAGTTAGTGGTAGTCAACTGTTCAAATGTGAATTAGCAGGATGCCTAGGTTTCCAGCACCAACTTATTTATTACACCCCAATACCCGCTGGTGCATGCAGAGACCTTCAGAGAATTCAGGATAGACAAAAACATTTTTATGATTGTACAGCAAAGCACCTCAAGGCTCTAGAAGAAGGAAATTCAGTATGGAGACGAATGAAGGCCGGCTCCCTGCTGCTGTTACAGAGAAATGTGAGCAGCCTCATTCGTATCAAGTGATTACTCCAGATGGCTGCAAGTACTGGCATAACAGGCATCATTTAAGGCTTCAGAGTTGGGCATCTGAAAATTGTGGTGCTACATGTTTAAGGCAGGGTGAATCTCTTACCATAGAACAAGATACTCAAATGGGTGATCCTCTTCATATCCCTGTAAGTGATACCAAGTGTATTGATATATATGTTAAATACGATTATATTGTTATGAGCATGGGGGTTGGGATGGATGATTCCTGTGGGTCCCCTTTCCAGCCTCTGATTTGGGATCCTATTCCTTGGGGCATGCAGAGACCCCAGAAATCTCACCACTCGGAGATTGGGGAGGCGCGCAACAATATATATAATGAAAGGGAGATGTGGTATATTGTCTATTTAAGATTCATGAACTGCTTGTCAGCACAGGACAAAAGTATTTAATCAGCCAAGAGCACTGCTTTGTCTAGCTTTCCTTATTTAGGTGTGTGTGTTTGGACTATTGAATAAACCTGTTTTCCATATGGAAGGCTTGAGCAGTCTTGAGTTTGTTTCATAGAACCCTTGAGGACCAGACATTACACTTGGTGATCTTAGAAGGTTTACCATCTCTCAGCTTCAACAGTCTATAGCAGCCTTTCTCAACCAGTGTGCCTCCAGATCAGCATTGACAATGGTCAGGAAAGATGGGAATTGTGGTCCAACAACATCTGGAGGCACACTGGTTGGGAAAGGCTGGTCTATAGACAATGGGGTATTGTAAGAATAAATGAAATGTAAAGCACATTGTATACTGAAAGATGCAATAGAAATCAATCATCATTATCTAAGGGCACACTCATTTGTGTCTTTGTGTACTATTGGGTAGCATGTTGCAGAAGAAGACTGGCATTTGGGTCTGGCCCATTCTGATGGATTTGCAGAGACAATGTGATATAAAGGACTGTGTGCATCACATCCAACTGCCTCTAGGCTACCATAGGCATATATCTTGCCAGGTTAGGCCAGTTTTAGGCTGCCTCACATTAATAAATCAGAGTTGGCAGGTGCTAAGAGGCACTAGCTGCACAGTCAAAGCAAGTATTCAGCTGAACAGGATTTGTGTGTGCAAACCATCAATTTCATGTAGTAAAGTCTATGAAAACCTTTATATTTACAAAGAATCTATTTTCATTCAGTGGTCTATACCAACCTTTTCCAGCCTCCGGGTCCCAGATGTTGTTGGACTATAACTCTCATCTGCCCCAGCCAGCATGGCCAATGGTCAAGAATGATGGGAATTGTAGTCCAGCAACATCTGAGGACCCAAAGGTTGGGAAAGGCTGGTCTATAACACAGATCTGTGGATGATTTGAAATAGATCAGCAAAGATTTATGCCTCACGATTGCTTAATAATGGCAGTAACAAAATTACTCTGCTCTTTTTTATATATTGTTGAAATGCAGACATCTGGGAGGAGAGTAACCCCCAGTGGAGTGGATTCTTGTGTGGAAGGACTCAGTTCCTGTGTGCAGAACAAATTCCTGGGCTCAGAATTCTTTAATTCTAAGGATCTGTCTTTTGCATCTGGCTCTGATTGGTGGATCTCAGGATTCTAGTAAAAATCAAAGTTTATTCCAGTGGCATACCTAGCATATTTGACACCCGGAGCAGATCATTTTTTAACACCCCCCACCTCTATGGGACAAAATTATTTTCAGTAATAATCATGAAATTAAACAAATAATAATAATAGCCAGAAAAGAAACGCAGATAGTGAAAATTTTCTTTTATTGATCTTCGTATATATCATCCCAGTTAAAATAAAATAAAATAAAAAATATTACAGTACAAAAAAGTAAAAAAGTAATGGATTAATACTTTTTAATTACATTAGTGTATTTTTTGAAAAAAGGAGGAAAAACATATACATATTGGTCTGTCGCAGTAATGAATAATAACATTACAGTTTTTGTTTTTGAGCCTTAACTTCTGCAAATTTGTCAATGACTTCATCAAAATTGATCTTCTTCACGGGAGTTGGGGAAAAGATGGCGACACAAGAGGCTGCTTCGTCTTGAGCTCCACAGTTTGATTTAGCTTTTTTACAGCTAAACTATCCTGGTGCTTTAAATTGTTGCAATTCTTTGCTTTGTATAACAGCAGAGCTTATCCAGCAAGCATGTTTGTTTTATTTTTGGCTCTCGTAACTTTGTTAGAGTTTTGGGATTTTAGCCAACACAGTTGCTGGTAGCTGGCTGGGAGTTTATAGTTTATAGTTGTGTGGGAGTCACTCCCAGTTTCTACATTTTTATAGTTTTCTCAGTACTTCTTAGTACTTCTTATTATTTTGTTTATATTTTGTGTGCTAATGGATGCTGTTTTGGGTATGCATCTTTGTTAGCCCAAAGTTGTTTTTGCTTTGGTTTGTTTGAGCGTTTTTTGGGTTGTTGTTTTTTTACTCCCACGACTGGTGTGGACATAACAAGTAATCGGAAAGCAGCATCTGGCAGCAGTTAAAGGAACAAAAGTATGAGGAAACTCAAAAGACCCAGGAGCTCAGATAAGGATGAAAATGCTGTGCTACCAAATCTCAAGCAGAGCAGACTGGACAAATATCTCTCATCAACTGAAGTTATGCCTGGTTCCAGTGAATTTACAATCCCAGTTCAGAATCGCTTTGATCCCCTGTACTCAAAAGATACTGAATATACATCCCTCGAAGTTAAAGAGGAGGGGATAAGTAACACACACCCCTCCCCACCTGGTGAACAGGCTAAAGGATGGGAAAGATAAACTGCCTGGGGAATTGTGCTTGTTGATCGGCCAGACAGTCAAAACTATTTATAATCAATTAGATTATATAGTTAAGAAACTGGAAAGCTTGGCTGATAGGCAGCTGTGTAACCCCATATCTCCCAACATTCCATCACGGGAGGTGCTGGAAGAGATTAATCATGCATCCCCAGTTAGCCCAAAGAAAGCCAAGGAAACTAAGGAAGTAAGATCGTCCACTCCATCGAGCAGTTTGGTACTGAGACAATGCAATGCAGTGCTTCATCTATCTCCCTATAGGGGGCCACTTCCTAACCGGGGCTCCATTTTCTGGGTGAAACGACATCTACAATTATTACTAGGCCTTTCCTCTGAACACATAGACTTAAAATCAATTAAGAGACTTTCCACCAACGGACAATTTCTGAGAATTCTTCTAACTTTTAGTTCTCAACGAGTCCCAGCTCTGCTTGTGAAAAAAAAAGGCCAATTGGCCCCAAAAGGGGTGGTCCCTCACAGACATTTCAAGGCTACCGTGATAAGACCTCTTCATCCCTTTAAAAGGGGGGCCATGGAGAAGAAGATTCATCCACCCAAATCTACCACTCACTTAGATGGAACACAAGATGTCGTTCAGTGGGATGAACTACTTACAGCAACTATTGGAGGTGCACAGGCCATTCAGAAATATCCTAAGCTGGCTACCCAGTCAGATCTATACTCGAATAAGGCAGATCCTAGGCGTTCTGATTTGGATCTGTTGGACTGGCCAGAGCCAGCAGAAGATGAACTGTTATCCTCCTTCTCCAAACTCCATGTGAAGGAACAAAGTAAAATTACAAACAAATTAGCTAAATTACAGCAAAAGCTAAGTCAAATTCAGCAGCATAGTTTTCAAAATATAGGGAGAACAGCTGCTTTTCAAGTTACACCTGATAAATGTATAGTTCAAAAAGAAGTTAACCCCAGGAAATTTAGACTTATAGACACAGATCTGCAAACTCAACCCTCCTTGGAATTTGGTTTAGTTAGCCGCAAGGCAGACAGCATGACCTCTAACCACTGGTTGAGTTATCGAGTTTTAGCTCCACCTGAGTTAGGTATTCCTCCATTAGAAACTGGAAATGGTATAGATACCCTGGAAAGGCAAGTTCCTATTACACATTCCTATTACAAAGAATGGATGTGTTTTTTTAGACAAGACGATCTCTGAGCAAGGTGGAAGTCAAACAATCTAGGATTAAAATTGATGTCATGGAACATAGCAGGTTGGCATTCAAAACAGCATGACAAACATTTTTTGGATTTTATAAATTGTTTTGATGTTATACTTTTACAGGAAACATGGCATAATGAAACTATGTTGCTTAACGGCTACAGATGTTATTCTCTGGCAGCCACTCCTTCTGTCAAGGGCGGGAGGGCCAGCGGAGGGTTAGCCTGTTTTATTTCAGCTAATATGAAGGCAGTAATAACAGCTTTAACTCCTTGTAATCCCTTTGCAGCTGCAGTCCTTATGGTACTTTCCGAAATCTGTTTAATACTGGTTAACGTCTATATACCTCCCTGTTCAAAAAAATCCATAGTGGACAACATTTGGGAAAAACTAGACAATTATATAGACTTTTTGGAATCCTTATACCCTATTGCAGCGTTTATTATTGCAGGAGATTTCACCGCACAAATGGGAGCTAATGATGTAAATTTATATACCTACTTTAATCAGATATCGGAATCAGATGCCTTTTCTGACTGTGGTAGCTCTCGTCTCTCCAAAGACCAAAAATGTAACTATGCACGGTTCTGTCAGGCCCAACTGGTTAGCCGGAGGGACCTGCTAATATTAAATGGTATGGCAGATGGTGATAAGTACGGAGAACATACTCATTACTCCAGATTTGGAGGTAGTGTAATTGATTATATAGCTATCTCATGATTTGTATTTAAGCATGTCATCCATTTTGAGGTAGGCTCAAGTGTAGAAAGTGATCATCTACCCTTATGACATTGGCAGGTCCAATAAATAAGAATCTCTGCCTTCAATCTCAATCCAGTCTTAACAGAGATTTAAGTGCAACAGCCAGTAGGAGAATCAAGTGGACACTAGAAGTTGATTTAGCCTTGACTTATCTTTTACATTCTGAGGATTTTTTAGCCATGCACTCCCTCATCTTGTCAGCCAAATCAGCTACTGAGGTTATGAATTTATTTAAAACTTTGATGGGTACATTACAGGACCATTTAACCAATAAAGTTATCAATACTGCTTTAAGAAAAACTCCAGTAACATCTGGCTGGTTTGATGGACAATGTAAACAGGCTAAAAGTCAGCTGAGGAGGATCTATCGTAAATACAGGAACACTAACTTCTGCCCCCTGCTTACTGAGTATGTCTCACACAGGCAAAAGTACAAACGATAAAGGGGGGAAAGCAGCAATTTGAAAAAGATGCCTGGCAAACCCTCATAAAAGCGTATAATGATAGGGACACTTGCCTCTTTTGGTGCACAGTATCGGGTGTTTTAGAGGACAGTTGTATAACTCCATTGTGTGTTATTGGCCCCAACGAATGGAAGCAGCACTATCAAACACTATTCCTTGACCATGGAATCACGGAGAACCAAACATTGGATGTTCCAGAAAATTTACTGGATTGGCCGCCAGACTCTGTAATTGAAGTCAAGAACCTTATCCTACAGCTAAAGAACAATAAAGCACCAGGCATTGACTTTGTACCACCAGAACTTTTGAAATCTAACAACAACTGGTGGGTTCCTTTGCTGGCAGCTGTATTCTCATTTATTAATTCAACAGGGCTAATGCCCGAGGATTGTGGTACTGCCATAACCATTCCTATATTTAGAAAAGGATCCAAATCTGATCCAGCCAACTATCGCCCAATCAGTTTGTTATGTATAAGTAGCAAACTTTATGCAAAACATCTTTATAACAAATTAACTGATTGGATAACTGAAGAGGCTATTTTGGCTGATACAAGCGGGATTCAGGAAGGACAGATAGACCACTGTTTTGTTCTTAATAATTTAATTGATAAATATGCAAAAACGAAACCAGGTGGCATACTATATGCAGCATTTATTGACTTGAAGGCAGCATTCGATTCAATCTCCCGTACAAGACTCTGGGAAAAACTAGCCCTTTCATCTATAGACAAAAGACTCCTCTTTCTGATCAAGTGTCTATATAATAATACTTGGCTGAAGGTGCGATGTACTATAGAATACGTCTTACAGATTTTGTCCCAGTGACAAAAGGGGTTAAACAAGGTTGCGTTCTGGCCCCTGTATTGTTTAATTTGTATATTAATGACACAGTTGAGCATGTAACATCTCCAGCCTTCCACGCCCCCAAACTAGCTACAAAAGCTACCTCTGTCTTATTGTATGCAGATGATGCTGTGCTTCTTTCCCAAACAAGAGTGAGTCTGAAAAGACTGATGGGGGTATTTTCTCATTATTGTCAAAAAGAATACTTAGTGGTTAATCATAACAAAACAAAGGTTATGGTATTCTCTAAACTTTATAGACCCCATAGATGGTTTCTGGACAAGCAATCAATTGAACAAGTTAGAATCTTCAAATACTTGGGCATAGTTTTCCAATCAATAGGGGCATGGCTAGCCCAACAAAAATATGTTGTTGAGAAAGCCCTACAGAGTTGTAAAGTCTTAATGCGCTTTTTTTTACACAAAAGGTGGCAATTTTATACATCCAGCTTTTGAGGTTTTTAAGGCTAAACTTTTAGCACAATTACTGTATGGGATTCAAATTTGGGCTAACTCTCAGTTAAGTCCACTGGAAGTGGTTCAGTCCAAATTTCTTAGACAATTTTTTTCTGCTCCATGTTGCGTTCTCAATGCATTATTGCAAATGGAAGCTGGCCTCCCCTCCATTACTTTGCAGGCCTGGCTGAGGACATTTAATTATTGGCTGCACCTAAATTTAACTTCCACCAGTCTGACTTCTCGAGTTCTGCTTGACTCTCATGAGAGCAGTTGGATGAGGGTCGTCATCTTAAGGCTCTGCTCTTAAGGCCTATCTCCACAGCAATTACTAACCTTGGGGGCTAGTAATAAAATGTGCCAGTTTGAAGCTTACATATATATTATTAAAACTCAACAGTGACCGCAGCAATTGTTTAGAATTTAGAACAACAAAAGATTTTTTCAGGGAGGAGTATTTTATCACTGACATTGTTTAGAATTGCTGGCGTATGGTGATAATAAAAAGCAGACTGACTTTTAGTCGGTTTTATTATTGCTTTTAAATTCTCTACAGACAGTGCACCCCCTTATTGCCTACACCCGGGGCGAACAGCTTCCACCTCTCCACCCTTGGTACGCCACTGGTTCATTCTGCAAGACTAAAGTCTGCCTGTCCCTGGTCTACATCTTCCATTCACAAAGCACTGCTTTGTGAACAGCAATTCCAAAATTGTCTCTCTTCCTGTAGTGTAGAATATTTTGATTCATTTTTACAATTACCCATTAGGCTAATTTCTATTTCTAAAACAGTGATGGATGCCAAAGAAACCTACCAGCCACAGCTTCAGCAGTGGTGCTAGTCACTCTTCAATGCAGAATTGGACTTAAAAAAAGAAATTTTAAAGGAAGGTATTGTTATAAGCCACAAACCTCAGAATACCTGGAAAATGTGTGAACAATTCTTTTTCTTAGGGTACATATGTACATATGTTAATGTTTGTAACCTTTTGCATAAAATTATTAAAGTTAATTATTTGAAAGAATTGAAGAAGTACCATGCAGTATAAAACTATGTTATGGGCATGGGGGGGGGTTGGAATGGATGATATCTATGGGTCACCTTTCCAGCCTCTGATTTGGAATCCTGTGCCTTGGAATGAGGAACTCTCTGCTGGTCAAATGAGTCTTTTGTCAACCAAATAGATTGGCTAGGGAGGATAATGGGCCGATCAGTTGCCTAGCAATGGAGAATGGGCCAGGAAGACCCCTTTTGTCATTTAAACTCTCCTGAGAGGCTCTCCCCCACTCCTGGCAGCTAGCAGAAGGTGTGTGCTTGTAGTTTGAGGGTGTTCTAGAGAATGACTGGGGCTGCAGACACGCAGAGAGGTTATCCCTCTGCATCATGGCTATAGGATGCCCCTGCACCTAGATGGAAAAGCTGGATATTAGACTGCTGATGCCTTGAACCCCTCCATTCTTGAGCTCAGGTTGGAATGTGTGTAAATAAACAAACCATACCCCCGAAATCTCACAGCTCGGAGATTGGGGGAGGTGCGCAACAACTATATACTGGGATGAGCCAAACAGGACTTCACAACCCAATTTGCAGCCTATAAAGCAGGGCTTGCTTTGGCAGTACTTTAGGAAGCCCCTGTGAACATGGTGAACCCTTTGCCCATGGAAGGAGAGTCATGTGTCCTTTCCCTTGGCTAAGCAACAGTAATGCTGTTCCAGTTTTGCACTTTGAGGGTGGGCAATAAAACTGCCTCAGTGCAGGTGGAATGAAAGAACGTACCTCATGTTGCCACATTAGCCCTAGGCAGCTGGAGCTGACTTTTTAGTTTCCTGCACTGTGATGGTTTTGTTGCCTGCCCTTATGGAGCAGCACTGGAAAGGAAGGAGCAATGCCTGATTGCCTGTGCAACGTGAAAATGCTCCATTTCTTCACACCGCTATGAAGAAACACAGAAAGCTGCCTTATACTAAGTCAGACCATTGGTCCATCTAACTCAGCATTGTATATACTCATTGGCAGTGGTTCTCCAGGGTTTCAGACTGGATGATCTCCTAGTCATACTTGGAGACGTTGGGGATTGAACTTGGGACCTTCTGCAGATGCTCTACCCATGAGCTATATCCCTTCTCCTACTTTACCAATCTGATTGGCTACAAAATGGTGTAATGCCATTTCACTCACTAAATGAAGGGCTCAGGGGGTTCTGGGGCATGAGGAAGTAGTCCTGCCCACACCACTGAACCCAGCAGCCCCACCCCTATTGCGCACACGGTATAAGCATATAGAGCTCCTCCATGGAGGGTAGAGGAGTCTGATTGACCCCCCACCCCCACACACATTGAAGAGCCATGCAGCATCCCTCATGTGGTCACACAATGAAGGGAAGGAAAGGGGAAACACCAAGGTAGCAAATAATCATGAAGAATTAAAAAGAAGGTGCATTTGATTCCCCACACAGGTCATTTCATACTGCATTAAAAAACAAACTAGTTTTGGACCCTAGAGTTCTTAGGAACATTTCTTTCACTTAGCTCTAGTTTAATTCCTGTTATTGAACCCATATCTTGTTATAGATTTTTTCCAGATGCCTCTAGACATTTTTGGTAGCGCTACAAACTCATGCATTCCCTTAGCATAAAAAAACTGTTGCTGCTATATAGAACTGAGGAAGGTGGGAGCCTTCTTCATGTATTGTGTAAACATGTTAACTAAACACATGAAGGGGTCATTGCCCCCACACCCAAGAAGACTCGTGACACAAGTTGGAATAATGTTATATTTATTAAATATAACATTCAACATCAAATGCAAATAAGCCAATTCATCAGATTAAATTGCTTCGGGCAGGTGAGGCCTCCTACATATGTGGGAATATTCCCACGCCTTCTAAAGGCAAATAATTCTCTTCAGACCTTAACACACTTGGATGAAACGGATTATCTTGATCCATACCAATCGGGTTTCAGGACTGGACATGGAACTGAAACAGCCTTGGTCGCTCTGGTTGATGATATGAGGAGGGCATTGGATAGGGGAGAATTCACCTTCCTTGTCCTCCTGGATCTCTCAGCGGCTTTCGATACCGTAGACCACGGTATCCTTTTAGATCACCTGGAGAGTTTGGGATTGGGAGGCATGGTCTTACAGTGGTTCCACTCCTTTCTCTCTGATAGGCGCCAACAGGTAGCATTGGGTGAGGAGGTTTCAGACCCTTGGCCTCTCAATTGTGGTGTGCCACAGGGCTCTATCCTCTCTCCCATGCTATTTAACATCTATGTAAAGCCGTTGGGAGAGATCATCAGGAGATTTGGGCTGCAGTGTCACCAATATGCGGATGACACTCAGCTCTATCTCTCATTTAAATCTTCACCGGAGAGGGCTGTGGAGACCATGTCCTGTAGCGCACTGCGTGTGTAGGTGAGACGTGGTATGAGTCCAAGAGCCGTTTAGAACAGGAATAAGACAGGCCAGGCAAGTTTCATGTAAGAGTCTTTACTAGGCAAAGACATTAGAGACATCTTCCTCCATTGACAATTCTTCCCCCACACCCGAGATCCTGCCAGTTCCCAGCTTATCACACACTCAGCTAGCCACACTGTCCTTGATTGTCTGGAACTCTGTTCTCACAGTTTAACCCTTCTGCTTCAGGTTTCTCTCTCTCTGCTAAAAACCTTGTCTGTGAGTCTCACAACCTGCGTCACTGACCAACAGCCCCCACCTGAGACTTACAGACCACAAAACATCAAGTTACAATTATTACATCTCTATAACATTAACCTTCATTACAAATACATTTCAGTACATGGATTCTTACAGTTTCTATTTACAGTTTCAGTTCAGTTCAGTTTCTCTTTATTCTTTATTTACACAAGTTTCACAGATTCATGTTTGCTTTATTTGATGATACAATTACATTTCATTCTTCAACACAATACTTCCACATTAGACTCATTGTTTCTTTATCTATAGGCCCCTCTTTTTGCCATTCCTCTGGAATTTCATCTGTTTCATTATTCTGTTGTGTAACATTAAATGCAAATCTCTGAGGAGGTTGACCTTTCGTTTTTCTCTCTGATCTCCTGACATTATCTATTTCCATTTCTTCCTCACTTTCAACTTTAGTTGGACCAGCACTCGTACTTGGCATTTCTGTATCATGTGTTGTTATGTCTTCACCTCTCAGTCTTTTAACAGTACGTTTGCCACCATATATTAAATCTGTTAAAGCAGCTTTTAATGGAATTTGCTGCCCGAAAGGAACATCTGCAGCTTCCTGTTTGTTTTCACTCTCTAAGATCACTGTTTGTCTGTGTCTCCAAGGTTTATCTATCACCTTTATGTTTCTGCTTAACACTACTTGTTGTTTCTCAGGTAACCAAACTCTGTAATATGAATTCTGAAATCCCAAAATGCGTCCTGCTTGTGCTCTTGAGTGTTTTGCAACATGTACCCAGCATTTTGCCCCAAAATGTTCTATGTGTTTCACCCTGGGTTTTCTTCCAGTCAGTTTCTTATAGGGAGACATGCCTATTGTTCTGTGCATTAGGCGGTTCTGAATATAAACAGTGTACAGTATACATTCACCCCAATAAGTGTTATTCATATCAGCATCTGCTAGCATTGCTCTCAATGAATCCTGCAATGACCAGTTCCTCCTCTCTGCCGTGCCGTTGGAGGATGGGCTGAAGGGAGCGGTTAGACTTTGAATTATTCCCTTCTTTTCCAAATATGTTTGAAATGAATTACTGGTAAACTCGCCTCCTCTATCTGATCTGATGTTTTTGATAACAGCCCCATGTTGTGTCTCTGTTTTCTGTATGAATGCCTTTAATTTCTCTTCTGCATCACTTTTCTTTTTCAATAAGAACACATGTGTAAATCTGGAAAAATCATCCACAATCACTAAATAAAACCTTGCTCCACCTTTTGAGCACTGAAAAGGACCAGCTAAATCCACATGTATAAGCTGATATGGTTCTGAAGTCGTGCTTTCACAGCTCTTATTTACTGGATTCACAGTCATTTTTGTTTTATAACATACCTCACACTCATCCACATGCTCACAGTGTGTTAACTTCAAATCTTGACTATATTTTGGGGTGTTTTGTATCTTTTGAAAATGTCCGTGTGCTAATTTTCTGTGCCATTCATGGACACAATTCTCATGTTTCTCTTTATTTACTGCTATCCAAGCACACATGTCTTTATCAATCTTGCATTCAACTATAAACATTTTGTTCTGTAATTTCCCTGGCATGCATATTTCACCATCTTTTCTCACAAAACATCTATCCCCTTCAAATGTAACTTTACAACCTATTTGAGCCAATTTTCTCACTGATAGAATGTTATATTTTAAACCAGAAATCAATAATACATCTGTTAAAATTCCCAAATTACCCATCTTCAGCGTTCCTCTTGCTGTCGCGTCCTGAGTAGATCTGTCAGCCAGATAAAGCTTCTCCTGCGTCGGCTTTGAAGTGTAAAATAAACTAGAGTCTGTGATTAGGCAATTAGACGCTCCACTGTCAAGAAGCCACTTAGAGTTAATCAGTTTATTGCTTTCCTTAGAAACAAAGTTCACGCTTGCCCTCTGACTTTCAAAGTCTCTGTAATTCCTCTTCTTTAAACAATGTCTCTGTATATGCCCACGTGACCCGCAAAAATAACATGTTTTAGTCTCTTCCCTGCTTCTTTGATTCCGTTGTACAGACACAGTCCCAGCCTCTTTTAAGTCCATTTTCTTGTTTTCTTGTCTCCTACACCACTCTTGTTGAAGTTTCTGTTCCACAAAGTCCAAAGATAGAGTCCCGTCTGGTTGACTTTCAAGACCAGCAACCAGCACGTCCCATTTTTGATCAAATGAAGATAACAGGAGATAAACCATCTGCAAGTCATTATGATGTACGCCTCGATCTTGCAGCTCAGCATTTAATCTACAAAATTCAGCCAAATGCTCTTCCATAGTCACATCATCAGTAAAACGCATCTGATAAAGCTTCCGTGCCAAACACAGCCTGCTTCCCACAGTTTGCTGTACGTGTGCAGCTCTTAACTTTTCCCACATCTGATTAGCAGTCGGCTCATTACTCACCAGCAACAGTTGTGAATCTGATAGCCCCAGAGTAATAAAAGCCTTCGCTTTCTCATCTTTCTTCAGCCACGCTGCTGAAGGAGCTGCCGGAGGGGGGTTTTCCACGACATCATTTAAATCCTCTTTAATCAGAACAGCTCTCATTCTCCACTTCCAGCTGGAGTAATTTACAGCATTCAGTCTCTCCATCGGCATCCCGGATAATAGATTTACAGCCATGTTGCCCACTCTTACTTGCCTCTCACTTGCGCTTTTGTTTCTCTCTGCAACAACGCCACTTCACCAGCTCTCGAACCCGCTACAACGCCTCATAATCTGGGCCCATAACCCCTGTAGCGCACTGCGTGTGTAGGTGAGACGTGGTATGAGTCCAAGAGCCGTTTAGAACAGGAATAAGACAGGCCAGGCAAGTTTCATGTAAGAGTCTTTACTAGGCAAAGACATTAGAGACATCTTCCTCCATTGACAATTCTTCCCCCACACCCGAGATCCTGCCAGTTCCCAGCTTATCACACACTCAGCTAGCCACACTGACCTTGATTGTCTGGAACTCTGTTCTCACAGTTTAACCCTTCTGCTTCAGGTTTCTCTCTCTCTGCTAAAAACCTTGTCTGTGAGTCTCACAACCTGCGTCACTGACCAACATGTCCAAGTGCCTGGAATCTGTGAGTGGATGGATGGGCAGGAACAGGTTGAAGTTGAACCCTGATAAGACCGAGGTACTACTTGTGGGAGACAAGGGAGGGTTAGGAGATGTTGACCTGGTGTTTGATTGGGTGAAGTTGCCCCTACAGGACCAGGTCTGCAGCCTCGGAGTTGTTCTTGATTCCAGGCTGTCCATAGAGGCTCAGATTTCGGCTGTGAGCCGGGCAGCTTGGTATCAATTACATCTTATACGTAAGCTGCAACCCTACCTCCCTGTTCAACAGCTCCCACTCGTGGTACATGCCCTGGTCACCTCTCGATTAGACTACTGTAATGCGCTTTACGTGGGGCTACCCTTGAAAATGACCCGGAAATTACAACTTATACAGAATGCAGCGGTGCGCTTACTTACCAACAGCCGCCGCCGGTATTACTTGATCTACACTGGCTGCCGGTTGTCTTCCAGGCCCGATTCAAGGTGTTGGTATTAACCTTTAAAACCCTAAACAGTTTCGGCCCTGCTTACCTGAAAGAGCGCCTCCACCGCCACCAACTATGCTGCCCAACTAGATCAGCCACACAAGGCCTTCTCTCAATCCCACCAACCAAAACAGTTAGGTTGGTGGGTACTAAGGAGAGAGCCTTTTCTGTGGTGGGCCCCACTCTCTGGAACTCCCTCCCATGTGATCTTCAGCATGCCCCTTCCCTAGACGTATTCCGCAAGGCCCTGAAGACGTGGCTATTCCAACAGGCCTATGAGGTCCTTGGGATGGGTAAATCTCCATGATTTTGTCATCTATCGTATGCTGCTAATATAACTGTTTTTATATGTATCGATGACTGTCCAATATTTTATTTATTGTTATTATGTGATTGCATTTGTAATTTTTGTATTTTATCTCATTTTAATGTACGTTTTTATCTCATTTTAATGTACGTCGCCTAGAGTAGCTAATTGCCAGATAGGAGACAAACAAATTAAATATTATTATTATTATTATTATTATTATTATTATTATTATTATTATTATTATTATTAACTCCATAGCCAAGGATGTGGGGGAAAACCTCCCTTCTTGCTGCTGAAGTCAGTTGTGGTTCCAACCTCCGCACCATGGCCCCGCCGTACAGGCATTCACCCTGATGCGCAAGCAGGTCCCACAAGGACACTCCTCAGTTCGCCACCAGGCATTAAGCTTTGATGGTTTCCTGGGGAGTGCCCCTTACCTGTATACTTTAACCGCCTCAAAATAACCCAATATACCTCACCTGCCCGAATTCCATGCCACAAGAGGGGATCCGCTCAAGCTTGGTCCCCTCAACCCAATGAAGAAAACAAACTCCCTAAACTCAACCTCAAATCCTCTAAAAACAAATCACATCCCCACTCTGACAGGTGGACACCGTCGTCCCTAAACAATTGAGGGGAATAAAACCTTATCCTATCATGGGATATGCACGCCCCCCCCAAGGGATAAAACCAAATCCCTGACCTTCCTATTCACCCATTTGCGCGACCTATCAATTTTGTTTGGGTGAAGTGCACCCCTCCATACTTGTCGCACGAGCATATCTGACCACACCAAAATTAGATTAGGATAAGAACGCCTAAGCCATGTGAGATCACGATTGACCTTAAGCAGCAAGTCCATACTGGGGCGCTGCACAAGGTCATTCTCCCCCAAATGAATTAACAAAATATGCAGCTGTGCCGCTGACGCCATGGTGTGGCACACTAATGGCAACAACGCATCCCATAACATGCCCCTCCGCGCCTCCCAGCTAACTATCGCTGATGCAGAAAGCTGCAGCTGAGTCCTGGAAAACGATGAAGAGGCCCTCCGATGCGCCCAAAACAAGATGGAATGGCCACACAGAACGATCCACATCGGGACTGGAAGACTCAAAATACCTAAAGAAAAACAAAATTAAATACAACATTAATACCGGACATAAGACTGAAAAGCGGAAGAACGCCACCTGCTAATTGCCTGGATATTGCCAACGCTCATGCCCACGAGGGCAGCGGCCGTGGCCGCTCCAATCCGAAATGAATGCAGCCCATAGACTCCAGCATCGCGACCAGTGGCCAACAAGGCCCGCCGAACAATGCCCCAAAATTGGAACTGAGTCAGGGCAGAACCATCCGCATGTATAAAAAGATAATGCAAGCCCACTGGCCTTAGAAGCAAGAATTGATGCATGGCAGCTACAGGGCATAATTCCAAAACCTGGCAGCTGCGTAAAGACACAAGACTGCCACGGCCCTTCTGATCAGTCTTAGAGACTCACAGGGAAAACCTAACCATATCAGCACCTAACGTGCAATCACCAGAGCATAAGGCCCTGTAAGACACATCGCGCTTAGAGAGGACTAACACTTCGCTAGGGCGAAAAGCACCATAAAACATCGTCAGACTTACTGCGGCGAAAAGGTGCGCCTCATACTGAGATGAGCATAAAGAACGAAACAATGCCAGGATCTGAAGGAGGACATCGGGTGTGATTGGCCTCCTCCGGTCAGCGGGCCTGGGAGTGGAACGCGACCAACCCTCAAGGACCTTTCTGACCCTAAAATCTACAGAATGATCCGGCAGTCCCTGTGCCTTAGAGATAAAGGCCAGCGCAGAGAGGTGCCCAGCGATAGTGGAAACAGAAGAGCCTTGCCCTTTCAAATGCAACATATACTGTAATAATTGATCGACGGGAATAGGCCACGCCATAGATAAAGCAGCACTGATTCAGAAAGCCTGGAACTTCGCAAAGGCACGCTGATATGCTTTCTGAGTACTGGGAGCAAGAGCAGATGCAATAGCGGCCCCAACTTCTAAACGCCAAGGTTCCATAAGAAAGGCGGGACCGGGACAGGGTCCAGAGCCACTCCAGGTGCAAGCTCCCGAAAACGCGTCATCTGTAATCAGGAAAGAGCATCAGCAACGCTGTTTTGCAAACCTGGAACATGCTGAGCAACGAAAAGGATATTAAATCGCAAACATTGCAATACAAAAGTGCGCACTAGTCGCATAACACGAGGAGATTTTGAAGTCTGGGCATTAATAACACACACAGTAGACAGATTATCGCACCAAAAGCGTACTGTACGGTTTTTGAATGCCTGCGGCCAAATATGAACCGCCACAACTATCGGGAAAAATTCCAAAAAAGTCATATCTCCAGTGGTCCCAGAGGCCTGCCATGTGTTAGGCCACCTATCAGCGCACCACTGCAACCGGAATATGACACCAAAGCCTATACTCCCGGCAGCATCAGAATGTACCTGTAATTCAGCTTCCAAAAGCAATTCATCGCGCCAGAAGGAAAGACCATTAAAGTCCTCCAAAAACGTAAGCCACATACATAAATCAGCTCTCATTCCAGCAGAGACTCGAATGAAATAGGATTGAGAGTGCACACCTTTCATGGCGTCACAGAGACGCCTGTGAAATGCACACCCTGGGGAAATGACTTTAGAGGCAAACACTAGGTGTCCCACAAGTTCCTGCAATTGAGCTAATGTAATCTTTTTTAATACAAGTACAGTCCGGAGACGCTGCCGCAAAGCAAGCAACTTGTCATGTGGCAAACAGGACGACTGGGCAATCGTATCTAATTTGATACCTAAAAAGGTAAGTGAAGAAGAAGGGCCCTCAGACTTTTCGGGAGCTAAGGGAACACCCAATTCAGCGGTTAGGGCCTCAAAGGAGTGCATCAAATATAGGCAATGGGAAGACCCTGCCGGCCCTACAAACAAAAAATCATCGAGATAATGAACTGACAGAGAAGAAGAAGTCCTCCTTCGCAGCGCCCACTCTAAAAATGTGCTAAATGCTTCAAAAGCAGCACAAGACACGGAACAACCCATTGGCATGGCCCTATCGATGTAAAACTGGCCTTGAAATTTGAAACCCAATAAGTCAACATCATCGGGATGCACTGGTAAGAGACGAAACACAGATTTTATATCGCATTTCGCTAATAAAGCACCTTTACCAGCTCTGCGAACTACTCGCACAGCCTCATCAAAGGATGTATACCTAACTGATGCATGACTTGGGGAAATGCCATCATTAACAGAAGCACCTTTGGGGAATGACAAATTGTGTATGAGGCGATATTCGCCCGGCTGTTTCTTAGGAACAATACCCAAAGGAGAAATTCTCAAGTTCTCCAAAGGAGGAGAAGTAAAGGGACCTGAAATACGATCAGCACTTATCTCCTTCCTGAGTTTGGCCAACACTACAGGGGCCATATACGTGAGAGAGGGCTGATTCTTTGATGAAATAGCAACCCTGGGGCCCTGAAAGGGTATACGAAAACCTTTAGTAAAACCCGCCAGCAGAAAACTAGCAGCAGACCTATTGGGGTAACCTGCCAACAAGCGAGCCAGGGTAATTAATTTAACAGGACTACTGGCCTTGCGACGTACCGCCGCTGTTGCCAGACCCACGTTTATGCTGCTGGTGTTCCCCTGTACCCTGGCGAGCCTGCCGGGCACGCTGACAGGAAGAACTGTGGTGGTTGCCACCACACAGTCCGCAAGCGTGTCGAAACCTACATGGACGACTGAGGCATCGGCCACTGCTATTAAATGTCCAACAGACCTGCTGGGATTGAACCCACTGTCCGCCCTGGCCAGAGCCAGCGGCGGAAGTCTGTGCTCGCGCTAACAGGTGTCCACTATCTGCCCTATCACCAGAAGTAGGCCTGGCTGCAGTCATGGAGCGAAGCCACAAACCGGCATGCTCCACGTCCCAACGAACGGTGGGATCCAATGCCGCCCTTTGCCTGAAATTTTCATCGTACCACAACCACATGGTGCCAGAAAATTCTCGAAAAGCCTGATGAATGATATCCTGGTATTTTATCATAGATATGGCCCTCGATGGATAAGCCTGCGTCATAACTCCCATATAAATCGTGTAAGCATTCAGCCAGTTAGGCCATACACGATCAACTCTCTTTTTTGTGACCACCTCACGTTCCTTGCCATCCTGACCCTCTTTAGTTTTAACCTCGTTCTCACGAAAAAGAAGAGTAAATAAATCAATGTACTCTCCCCGCCAGATTCTTTCCTTCGTTGTGACCAATAAATGGTCACCCAAAGGAAGAGAGGTATCACCCTGAGGATAAACAACCTGAGGGAGAGGCAAAGAAAAAGTAGGAAGACCCAAGGCAGCCGGTGATGGCTGCCAAGGAGTCACAGCAGCAGCAGGCCAAGGGAGCTGTGGTTGGTGCGGAACTAAAACTCCCCCCATAAACACCACTGGTTGGGAGCCACTCAGCAGCTGAGAACCAGACAAAGAGGAATCTAAAGGACTAACACCTGCAATGTTATTCTGTGTAACAGGAATATGTGGTGCGAGTGTCTCACCTGCATAAGCAGCCGGAGAAGCAACAAGCGGCGAAGTCACCAAAGCAGAGGGCTTGGACGACACAGGCAAGACACTGGACTGTGGAGACTGAACCTGTCCCTGCAACAACCCATCTACAGTGGGACGTGAAAGCACGGGAAAGGAGGACGTGAGCGGGACCACAGACAACGCCACTGGAGATGGGAGAACCGCAGGCTCCTGTACCGGTGCAGCAGCCTCAAGAACGCCAATCCTAGAAACCAAAGAAGCAAGAATACTTGACTTAGTGCTCTTCTCTGCGAGGCGGGCAGACTTCTTACCTGTAGGGGCGGTACTGGGCCCCGCCCCTGCATCACAAGGCTGCAAACGCTCCCTTTCCAGCGCATCCACGCGCGCCACCAAAGCACGAATGGTGCCCATATCCTCCTCTTCGTCAGACGACTGGTGATGCTGGGCTGAGGGGTACTTAGAAGCCTGCTTCACTACGCGAACGCCTTTCTTCTGTTGCACCTTCCTAGGCGGCATGTTTCTTCGCCAGTACCAGAAATATAACAGCAGGAACAACAATTAACGATTAACAAGTAACCAAAACCACGAAGAAAACAGCAATCAACTCAACAACTGGATTAGGTTTATTTTTCCTGTGTTATAAACCGAAACTTATAAACAAAGCTCAACAATTAACACAACAAACAAATGAACTATGAAACAACAATAAATTACAGGGAAGCTAGAATATTAATTACAAACACTAAAAGAATTAGAGACAGTAATATACGAGGAAATAAAATCCAACGCAACCAAATGGGAACAAAAAGAAAAAGAAAAAAGGGGGGGTTTAAGCAAATGGAACATTTCCTTAGAAACCAAAAAGTAACAGCCCCAACTAAACGTTCCCAACCGTTGAATCATGAAGGAAACTACCCCAACTTAAGTAATTCAAGCGCAGAAACGCCGGGGCTCCGTAGAGAACGATCAGCTGTGAAGCGGCAAAAGCCGCCAGGCACGTGGGCAGACGCCCGCAGCCCAGCTGATCGGCGGGAATTCGAGCCAAAATTAAATAAAGGGATAGAAGCACAGGACGGGAGCAGGCAGCAAGGACAAACCAATGAAAAACACAAGAAGGGAGCAAAAAGCCGCGAACCGGCAGAAAGCTGCTGGGCACGTGGGCGGACGCCCGCAGCCCAGCTGATCGGCAGGAATTCGAGCCAAAATTAAATAAAGGGATAGAAGCACAGGACGGGAGCAGGCAGCAAGGGCAAACAAATGAAAAACACAAGAAGGGAGCAAAAAGCCGCGAGCCGGCAGAAAGCTGCTGGGCACGTGGGCGGACGCCCGCAGCCCAGCTGATCGGCGGGAATTCGAGCTGAATTAAATAAATGAATAGAAGCACAGAACGGGAGAAGGCAGCAGGGACTAACAAACCAGCCAATAAGGAATGGAAACGACCACCAAGAGATGCAGGTGGAGCCCTTGCAAGCACGACGCTCAAAAGGTGCAGCGAGGCAAAAAAGGCAAACGCTGAGGGAAGGAGCGGCTTTAAATACTCCGCTCAATCCCAGACCTAACTGGCCCCTTGATCTCACGTGGCGCACTTGAAAATCTTCTAGATCATTCCCGAGCCTTCTCAAACATTTTGGGTGGATGCAAAAACGCCCTCAGTATGCTGTTCTTGTTGACCTCCATAAGTTGGAGCATGACTGTCTGAAGCAGGTAGCCTCCTGAACTCAGGGAGGCGCTGGCATGTTTTTGAATCCTGATTATCCTTGTCTCCAGTACCCTTTTCATGTGTTCAGTTGTATAATGACAATATAATGCCTGAAGAAGGCAACAGTTATCAGCATAACAATATCAATAGCTTCTCCCTTTCTCTGCTCCTTAACATTTTGATTTTAAAGAGTCTGGATAAATATTTCAGCAAATCTGTGAACTCTTTATACTAATAATTGTCGACAGATCTATGAGTAATGATTCAAAGAACCTAGTGTTCAATCCACTGATAAGTGCTTTAATTGGTATCTGCTGGTACACAATGCATGTGACTAGCTAAAAGACTGTACAGTTTGTTGGCAGAGGGGGTGGTGGGTGGGAGATGGAAAGTTCCAGTCTTTTCATAAGGCCACTCAGCAACTTGTCCACCTTCACTCACCCATTCCCTCTCCTGCTCCTGAAGCAAAGAAACAGACCTCACCTGAACATTACAATGGCAGCGGTCACAGCCACAATAAAAGATGGGATGGGTGGATTATGTTTTCGGTGCCTGCTGAAGACATTTGTCTTTCAACAAGCCTTCTAACCGGAGATCTTCATCCCGGTTGGTAGGTGTATTGGGTATGAATTGATTTTATGTATGTGCTGTTGTTGTTTATAATTGTTTTAAAATGTTTTTATACATGCAATTGTTTTAACTGTTTTTATACGTATCACTGCTTTATATATGTTTTTAATATATTGTAACTTACTTCAGGATGCCTCATGGGAAGTGATTCCTAAATGAAATATAACAACAACAACAACGTTATTTGACCACACTACAACCAGGTCTGCTTTCCCAAACCTATACCTGTATCCTATTCCCAGTTATCCAATGCTGTGTAAAAACAACTGTGTAAAAAGCTAAAGGCAGAGATGAAGCAGGATAAGAGCAGCTGTTGGTTTAATCAAGTTTCAGAAAGCAATTATGAGAAATACAGTAGCCCATCCTCCTTCAGGAATTCTATTCTTGTGTAAAACTAACAGGCACACTCAGTGCCATCCTCCCATCACTGCCTCCATTGCCATCCAGGAGTTGGAGGACAAACGTTTGGTGTGAGGGGCCTTCTGTACTCACAGAGGCTATGCCCCCTCCCAATTGAGAACCCTGAAAGATCAGGGATTTAAATAATGGAAGAGCTTCCAGGAGCATAGGAGGCTCTGCATTTCAGATGTTGACCCTCCAACTCATGGGAGGCAATGGGGATGGCAATGGGGGATGAGGCAGCAATGGAGCTTAGTATACTCTTCCCCCATTCTCCCTGGTCACATGCCAGTTTTATAGACAAGTAGACCATAGCCCTGAACATAGCATGGTCTTCACATGTCTGAAATCCTAGTTATAATGTAAATTAGTTTGCATCCTCTTTTATGATCTCAGAAGACTAATTCATGCAGTTGAAAGCAGAACCTAGGATAAGTTTGGCAACTATGACTCTTCAATAAGAGTTAGCCCTATAAAAGTTTGCACAGTATTGTGAGACATGAGTGACAAATCTCTACTACCATTGCCAGACAATGCCTGTCAACAATTTTCATATTGATTCATACTATTAATGGGTATGGAAGGCTGTTCATCTGAGGGTTTATACCAACTGCCCAGTGTGCTTTTGAAAGATGCCAATGATTACATTTGAATGGATAATATATAACCTGAATGAATCTGAGCTTAATTTGGTAAGTGTGTGTGTGTGTGTGTGTGCACACGCGCATGCGTATGTGCATGTGATTGCTGCACCATGTGTATCATGGATACCAGCTAGTATCTCACTTCACATTTATCATATGATTGCCAAATCCTCCTTTGGCAGCTTGCAGATGGTAGAGAAATTGACTAGTGAATATGACTGGAGTTCTCAGTCTGTTTTTATTTTTGTGAATTAGTTTTATTCTTGCTTTTAGAAGCATTTATTTTTATACTTGTAGCTTTTTATTATTGTAAGCTACTTTGTCTGGAAAAGTGGCATATAAATATTTAAAAATGAAATAAAGTAATGATAATTATAAGTTGAATTTCTAGCTGGCACATTGCGAAACCATCATTTGGCCATTTCACCATGTGCCAAAGCTGCTTAGATTTGTTCAGTACACATGCATACTTACTACGCCAGTTTGGTTGCAGAAACTGGCCCTCGCGTTATGTGGTTTGGACACATATTGAGGCTTGCTGTAGAGGTGGAGGGTGAAGGCAACAGTGACTTTCCAATAGGCTATTGATTGCACAGTTGTAACATCACAGATGGCAAATGAAAAAGATAATAGCAATATTGCCAATAAATAATGTATTCCATCCTTAATGTTCTTTCCTTTGCAGCACATTACTCACACTAGACTTGATGCTGTGCCAGTGCATACTGAATTATCTCCTACAGTAGCTCTTATAAATGAAAGTTTCTTTTTTATCAACAAGAAAACACAGAAAAGGGAAACAAAACAATTTAAACAATGCTTTAACACCTTTAGAGCTGTTTGGGAGCTGAAATGAAGATGAATGCTGTTTTAGGTAGTTCAATCAGTGCTTATCTTGATGAAGGGAAAACAAGCAACAGACCAACTGCTGGAGTGAATTAAAATAAAATACATGTTTGGGTGGGAAGAAGAACATGAAATCAGGATTTTGTTCCACATCCTAACTATGTTATATTAGAGAAAAATGATACTTATTCATTTCATTCTTCATAAAAACAGATAATCAGGAAGCCATTATGTGTCTCGTACTGGGCATGCATTTGATTAGGATATAATTGAGCAATGTCTAATGCAGCCAAAGCTGATTTTAAAACATCAATAGTTTTCTGACTCTTATAGATCATCACCTTTCAATTGTTTGTGGCAATGGCCCGAATCCAAAGTCTATGTAAAGGACTATTTCTTCTTTCATAGCAGGCAGTAGGGCAGATGGATGATAAAGAAGGTTGCCCACATGTGTGTAGAAATAAGCCTACTGTACAAAGGAAAGCATACATTTGTTGCTGTACTCACTTTTTATCTATTGCCCCACCCACCTCTGGCATGTGGCTTCTAGAAGGTTGAGCAAATGGGAATGTGACCCTAGGTCTGAAGAAAAGGTCCCCACCCATTCCCTAACCTCTGAAGGGCTGTTTGTTGTGAGATGCACTGTCTTTAGGTGCAAAGACCTGACTAAAAATACACACTGAATCAATTATGAGGTATACAAAATTTGCCTTGGTTTCCAGTTTGACACTTTGGAAAATGACCTACTTCAGTCTGAGGCATTGTGTAAGATGGCCAGTTTGGATGGGGGTCTGTCTGAATCTGCTCGATTCCCTACCCTACCCCAATTCAATGTTGGGAAATGGCTAAAACTTTTTCCTATTGGGTGGTGTCCCATCAGCACAAGGATTTCCACTTTTGTAACTAACATTTCTCCTCCCGAGTATACCCCATGTCCTCCTCAAATCTACTCCAGAGGGTTGGGGGAATTCCTAGAACAGATTTGAGGGTAGGGGGGAGGAGGGGGGAATTCTGTTGTGCCCCAGAAATGGTGCTGACAGAATAATTTCCTTAGCACTACTTTGGATACAATCCTTTATTTTGGGATGTAATTGGAAGAAACCTGTAGGCAGTCAACCATTGTGAGACAATGAAACCTTAAAGTTTTCAGAAGGATTTTATTTATTTATTTATTTATTTTATTTTATTTATAGACCGCCCATAGCGAATAGCTCTCTGGGCGGTGAACAGCAGAGTTAAAATACAAAGTTACAATAAAACATACAAGGTCACAACAAGGTAGAGTAGAAAACATTGAATATAAAACATGAACGTTAAAATGCCTGGAATGGTTTGTCATAAGTGCAGTCATTGCAGTTTCCCCCATTCACTGTTGGAACATTTAAAAATGACTATAACTTCCCCCTTTTTGACAGAACTTGATGAGGTTACCAGACCCTCCAGTGGCTAAAGCTTTCCAAATTACAGGCAAATAGGCCTGGGGGCTTTTATGCTGAGTACCTTTAAAGTATTATTTATCTATTTATTTTAAAAAGGAAATCTCTATAACTTTTATTAATGTTAGGAAAGAACTGGATGAAATGTATGGGCAAGTTTTTCTGATGCCAGGAATCTTGCCAAATTTCAGAAGGACAGTTGTAGTGGTTTTCTCACAAAGGCAGCTGTTACAGTTTGGGGATGGATTAAAAAAAAGAATCTCTTAATTCCACCAAGTGTTTTCTAGGCATTAGATCTAAACACTGCAGACATGCGCAAGTTGGCCTTGGGCAAGAAAACTGCCAAATTGAAGAAAATAGGTACAAGGGAGTTTGCTTCCAGGCACCTTTACAGTTGAGTTTTTGGGTAGGAAGAATAAAAAGGAATTAACATGCTGGATAAATTTATTTATTTATTTATTTATTAAATTTATTAGTCGCCCATCTGGCTGGTTGTCCAGCCACTCCGGGAGACGTACAAGATAAAAAAACAATACATTAAAACGTTAAAATTTAAAACCATAACAGTAAAAACCTAACCCTCCCCAAAAGCCTGCCTGAAGAGCCAGGTCTTCAAGGCCCGGCGGAAGCTCATCATAGAAGGGACATGGCGGAGATCATTTGGGGGAGAGTTCCACAGGGTGGGGGCCACTATTGAAAAAGCCCTCTCTCTAGTCCTCACCAGTCTAGCTGTTTTAACCGGTGGGATCGAGAGAAGGTCTTCTGAGGCTGATCTTGTTGAGCGGCATCCCTGACGATGCTGGAGGCGCACCTTCAGATAGACTGGGCTAAAACCGTATAGGGCTTTAAAGGTCAAAACCAACACCTTGAATTGGGCCCGGTAAACAACCGGTAGCCAGTGCAACTCCTTCAGCACTGGAGTGATGTGATCTTGCCGGCGGCTGCCTTTAATCAGACGAGCCACCGCATTCTGTACCAGTTGCAGCTTCCGGACCGTTTTCAAGGGTAACCCCACATAGAGCGCATTACAGTAGTCTAGGCGAGAGGTGACCAGGGCATGTACCACCGGTGGGAGCAGATGGTTGGGAAGGTAGGGGCGCAGCCTCCATATCAGATGGAGTTGATACAGCGCCGCCCGGCTCACAGCCGAGACTTGAGCCTCCATGGACAGCTGGGAGTCAAGAATGACCCCGAGGCTGCGGACCTGGTCTTTCAGGGGCAATCATACCCCATTGAGCACCAGGTCCACATCCCCCAGCCTTCCCTTGTCTCCCACAAACAGTACCTCGGTTTTGTCAGGGTTCAGCTTCAGCTTATTCCTTCCCATCCAGCCACTCACCGACTCCAGGCACTTGGACAGGGTTTCTACAGCCAACCTCGGTGAAGATTTAAATGAGAGATAGAGCTGCGTGTCATCCGCATACTGATGACATTGCAGCCCAAATCTCCTGATGATTGCCCCCAGTGGCTTTATATAGATGCTGAACAACATCGGGGAAAGGATGGAACCCTGTGGCACCCCACAAGTGAGAGGCCAAGGATCCGAGACCTCATCCTCCAATGCCACTCTTTGGTACCTACCAGAGAGGAAGGAATGGAACCACTGCAATACAGTGCCCCCCATGCCTAACCTCTTCAGGCGGTCCAGGAGGATAACGTGGTCAACGGTATTGAAAGCCGCTGAGAGATCAAGGAGGACAAGGAAGGTGCATTCGCCCCTATCCCACACCCTCCTCATATCATCTACCAAGGTGACCAAGGCTGTTTCAGTCCCATGTCCAGGCCTGAAGCCCAATTGAAATGGATCCAGATAATCCGCTTCCTCCAAGTGCACTTGCAACTGCTTTGCCACCACCCGCTCAACCGCCTTGCCTAAGAATGGCAAATTTGAGATTGGGAGAAAGTTGTTCAGATCTTGGGGATCCAAGGAGGGCTTCTTTAAGATTGGTTTTATTACTGCCTCCTTGAGCGCTGATGGCATTACTCCCTCTTCGAGATATGTATTTACCACCATCTTGATCCCCTCACCCAGTCTATCTTTGCAGCTCATAATGAGCCACGATGGGCAAGGATCGAGTAAGCAAGTGGTTGACTTTAAGGTTGAAAGCACCTTGTCCACTTCATCAGATGGAAGAAGCTGGAACCGTTCCCACACCACCAGAGCACCGCTGGTCACCTCTGGCTCGCTCACTGTGTCCACAGCGCACAGAATAGCACTCTTAATACAATCGATTTTCTCCGCAAAGTGTTTAGCAAACTCATCACAGGAGGCCTTAGCATGTTCCATTGGTTCCGGAGCAACTGGACCGACCAGGCTCCAGACCACTTGGAACAGTCTCTGGGACAGCACTCTGCAGATGCATTAGAGGCAGCATAAAAATCTTTTTTTGCTGCCCTTATTGCCATATGATAGGCTGCCGCAGCCGCTCTCGCATGTGTCCAATCGTCGTCAGAGCAAGATTTCCGCCACTGGCGCTCTAGCCGTCTCACCTCCCGCCTCAGAATTCGCAACCGTGGGGTGAACCACGGTGCCGTCTGAGCTCTATTCAGGGGGAGAGGGCATTTTGGAGCCACCCGGTCTAATGCCCCGGCGATTGCGGCATTCCACCTCTCCACCAGGGTCTCAGCCGAGTGGCTGTGTGCATGCTCCAGAGAGTCCCCAAGCGCATTCAGGAATCCATCAGGATCCATCAGACGCCTGGGGCGGACCATCTTAATAGGTCCTCCACCCCCATGGAGGGTTTCTGGCACTGAAAAGTCCATCCTCACCAAGTAGTGGTCTGACCATGACAAGGGGGTGATGGATGTACCCCCAATTTTCAGATCACTCCCCTCCTCTCCCGAGACAAACACAAGGTCGAGTGCATGACCAGCTACATGGGTGGGTCCCATTGTAATAAGGTGCAGCTCCCAGGAAGCCATGGTTTCCATGAAGTCCCGAGGCGCCCCAGTAAGGATGGCCTCTGAATGTACATTGAAGTCCCCCAATACCAGCAGGTTTGGGGACTGTACACGCACAGCTGAGACCACCTCCAGCACCTTGACCAGGGAGTCCATCGTGCAGCGGGGTGGACGGTACACGAGCAGAATCCCTAGACTGGCCTTTGGGCCCAACCTCCAGTACATGCAGTCTGCCACCTTGGTCTCACAGAGAGGAGGTGTGGTGAGAACCAGGGACCTTCGGTAAATAACTGCCACTCCCCCTCCCCGACTACCAACCCTCGGCTGCTGTGCATACGAGAACCCAGCTGGACACATGGCCGCAAGGATAGGAGCAGCAGCCTCATCCAGCCAGGTTTCCGTAATACATGCCAGGTCCGCGCCCTCATCCAATATCATATCATGGATGAGGGATGTTTTTTGGGCAACAGACCTGGCATTCATTCCATCTGATTACAAGCTTGACCTGTCAGTCACAGTGGAACTCTCTTTTCACTCTGTCCCCTCTCTGATGTTTGCCCAACCATCCACCCTGGCAATGTGGCATTATGGAAAGCTTGAGGTCTGTGCACTGGCTCCCGCTGAATCCTGGATCCCAAACTGAATTAGGCCAATTCAGATTGAGCTAGGATTTGGTCAGAATGGGTTTGAGGGAGCTTCAGATTTCCATGGGTCAGATCGGGTCCACTCAGGCGAGCCAGGACTTTCAAAATGGTGGGGCAGTTGGGCAGTGAACAGGGGGAAGGAGATGCCTGCACACATCTACTTTCCCCCCTCCTGACCACATGTTTAATTAGAGTTTTAAACATAAGTAAAAACTCTGCAAGGCCCCCAGTTCAGTTTGGGACCTGGATCTGGATTGGACTGGGCCCCAAATCAGATTAGGAGGGGCATGCACAGCCCTTGCAAGCTTATAGATGTTATTTTTTCTTCCAGCAGATGCTTGACTACAGCATTTTAAAAATGTATATCTGGATTGCCAAGTCTCCATGAAGCACTTCTTTTACTTCATGGTTGGGCAATGCTGCCAAGCTGCCCTCCCAATACTAGCATTACTGCTTCTTAAGAGGTGCAGGGGTAGAGTAGGGCCTCAGAGAGGCTGGGGCTGCAAGGGTCCACCAGCATTCGCTGTGCTGGCTGCTCCCTGCAAGAGTGGGAGAAGGATCTCTTTAAACTGAATGAGTGGCAAATGTGGTTCAATGTAAGTTATTGTAATTGACCTTTGGTCTGATCCAGCAGGGCTCTTCTTATGTTTATTTTATTTTAAAGGGAAGAATTGCAATTTACACACACACATGAAAGCCTTTATTTCACAGCACGTATGGATGTATTTGATTGCTCCTTACACACACATGCACACACATCTGTAAGTAGTTTACCGACAGGAAGATCTGAATTGGCTTAAATGCTATGATCTCCAGAAAGGAACCTGAGCTCTAAAACATTGTGGTGCTTTAATAAGTCCTTAGCTAGAAAGATTTATATCTCAGTCATACAAAATATTGCAATTCCATACAGTTATGTAACTCAATTATTCATCAGGTTGCTAAGTAATTATACTAGAATATATTGGCTTTCCTACCTTTTAATATGTGGCATGTAACTGATACCAGGCAGCTAATTAACTGCATAATTTTCTTTGGTATTAAGTTTCTTTCATTCACACTGGAATTTTGATTTAGAATTCCCTGCTTTACATTTGAACTCTGACTTCTACTTTCTAACCCTAAAAATGGGGAATGCAGGTAATTCAGCTGAGGCTCATTGCTCAATCTGTTATATCCTGCTACTTAAAGAACAGCATAGTCTTTGTATACAGGTGCATAGTCTCTAGTTTGTTACATTTTACTATAAATCTATGGAACTCCAAGATCAGAGGTGTTTTTGCCCAGATGGGAGGAAAATGGAAAGTGCATGATAAAGCACTTCACCATCTATGCGTTTTCAGTAATATCCCAACCCTGTTTTGTATGATAGTTGTTCAGAATATTAGGGGTAGGGGTAGGGGTAGGAAAAATTGTATAAGCAAATGTATGTTAATTATGAGCATGATGCCTTTGCAATCCTGCATCTATAGGGAATGTCCCACTGAACTCAGCTGGATTCACTTCTAAATGAGAAGTACTTTAAGAACCTTTTGAAATCCCACTGACTTCAACAGGATAATTAAACACATGCTAAGCATGCCTAACTTTGACTAGATCATGGTCCTGTCATTAAAAGAAAAAAATTATCTCCATTGCATAGTGCCTTGAGTATTTTAGTAGTCATCCATTTGGCCATACATTGCTTCTGTAACTTGAGAGCACATTGTCAAACTGTGTCTTTCTGACAGGGGGAGCATAGGAAACTACCTTATACCATCTGAAAGCATTGATTCATCTAGTTCCATATTGTCAACAGGGACTGGCAGAGGTGCTCCAGGGTTTCAGGCAGGAGTCTTTGCCATGCCTACCTGGAAACACCAGGGATTGAACCTGGGACCTTTTGCATAGAAACCATGCACTCTACCGCTGAGCTACTACCCTCCCCTTCAGCAGGAGAAGTAAATGTTCAGAAGACCTTATGTTTGCTGGACTTTCAGAGAAATCCCAGAAAAAAGCTCTAGACTTGTAAAAATTAGACTCACAAGCACAATGGTTAGCTGCTGTTTGATAAGAATTATTGAAGAAAGAGTCTCTGCAATACACGTCATGTATTGAAAAAGACATCTTCCTTCAGCCTCCTTCAGTTCTCACCCTTTACATACTGCCATTTTCTCTTTCAAATAATTCTCAGTTCAATGGAAAAAGAAAAGAAAGCAAGTATTAAGTTCCGTTCCAAAGTTTCTATTCCTTTGGAAATCTTGGAATCAACATTATGTCTAATGCTTTACATTTATTGCTGCAATACCTTGTCGCTTTAAGTGAGATACCAGGTGCATTCATTGTGTCTTCTACAATAACATGGAAAGCTCACGAATTATAATCAGTCTCTTAACACAAACAGAATGGGGTTAGGGGCTTTGAATATTGCTTCTTTTTGTATATACCAAGAAGGAACACTCAACCTTCCTCCTCTAACATGAAAAGAGTAGATGAAGTTTATACCATATACTAAAACTTCTCCTGTTTTATTGATGGGATAGGACAGAGCAGGCAGAGGAAGGGGAGTTATACTTTCCTCCCTCAGTGTCATCTGGTAGTGAAATTAAACTACATCAAGCCTCTAACTGCCATTTCTTCATGATAAGAAGAAAATATGTTTGACATAGCAGTTATGAGTGCATTCTAAACCATGAGAACTGGGATCTGAAACAAAATGTTAAGAACATAGGAAGCTGTCATATACTCAGACTGTTGGTCCATCTTGCTCAGTGCTGATGTCGGTGACTGCACCTGGGAACTGCTGCATGCAAATTTGTTTATTTCCACTGAGCTTTGGCCCTTCCAAAAACATTGCAAGGTATCCCTGTCCCTTAAGTCTAAGAGAAGTGCTCCTGTCCCAGGCTCCATTTTAGACTGCTGTTTAGGCCTCTTTAGGCCTGCATTTAAGGGTGAACCTACCTAATTTGCACTATCCAAAACAATACATGAAATGAAACACAGCCATCCTTTGAAATGTGCCCTTATCTGGAGTTTGTAGTGCCATTCTCTAGCCAAATAATGTGTACAAAATGCATATAATAAGGTAAAGAGTGCACACAATGCATTTATGAATAAAAAACATATAAAACGCATTATATTAGAGAAATTGCGTTACAAAAATGTGCATATTAGGTAAATCTGCATAGAATACAAGGCCATTAGCTTCCGGGCCAAGTTCAAGGTTCTAATTTTGGTATACAAAGCCCTACACAGCTTGGGACCAGGTTATCTGAAAGATCGTCTTACCCCTTACATACCCGGTGGATCACTGTGCTCTGCAGGTGAGGGCTTGCTGCAGACACCATCTCATCAGGAGGTCCATTCCACACAACATAGGAAATGGATCTTTAGTGTTGTGGCACCTATCCTTTGGAATTGCCTCCCCTTAGATATTAGACAGGCGCCATCTCTGTTATCTTTTTGATGCCTGCTGAAGACCTTCCTCTTTCAACAAGCCTTTTAATTAGAGACCTTATCCCACTCTGTGTCTGTGCTGGAATTGTTTTTAAATATGTCTTTAAAGTTGTTTTTTAAAGATGTTTTAAGATGTTTTGTTATAAAATGTTTTTAAGATGTTTTAAAGTGCTTTTGTTTGCCGCCCTAGGATTCTTCTGGCAGGAAGTTTATTTATTTTAAAAAATAGAAATTTATTTATTATGAAATTAATAAATTAATAAATAAATGTATATGTTAGGAGAAATGTGTATTAAAACACTGAAACATTTTCGTTAGGACTTTTAAAAAAAAATCACAAATGGATGCGGAAATGTTGAGAACTGAAATTCAGATTGGAAAAATGAGGAACTGGGGAAAACCAAAATTAACATATTTGCCCCTCCTCACTCTCAAGGGCTGTGGAACTGAAGGTAGGGGAAAAGGATCATGGCTTTTACTGTCCCACATCCTTGAGACCTCCTTCTGGTATGGTACACAGAGCAGTCGCTGCCTACGAGTCCTAAGTGTGAGCATTGTATTGCTATGCAGTGGAGAGAGGTGTGGTTCTGGAAGGTGAGAATGGGAAAATGTGACCCTTTTCTTTCCTGCTGGAACATCTATTTATAGCACAGTAAGGGGAGCATTAAAGCTCATGGCCCTTGTCCTCACTATAAGCTGTTATGGGCTTGAAAAAGCTAGTACCGCAGGAATTTGCAAAACCCTCCCCTGAAAGCCAAGATCCCTTGAAACAATGCCACTTCACTACATAAGCCACATCCTGACATTTTGACAGGATGGGGGGGGGGAGAGAAAGAAAATGATTAGAGAGAGAGTTCTCTCTTTCCCTCCTCTTATGGTGCTGTTGCTTCCACTGCTTCTGCCCAGGTAAGAAAATGAAATAAGAAAGTGTTTGGATGATGGCTCGATGGGGCAGCTAATCTGGGATCGGCTCAGGATTTTCCTGATCCCTCCTATCGGTTTTTCCTGATTCCTAAATCATGAGCCAATCTTAGCGTCTCGAATAATTTCATGATCCGTCCTGCAAGGAAGAGAAGGAATTGCTATCAGTTGTTGGGTCCACTGCCCACCCCTCATATTTTGAGGAGTCCCACTGTGGTCTTCTTTGAGGGACTTAAAAATTCAAAGCTGGCATTGCTGGTAATTGCCATGGAATTTGTTTGGATTCATTGATGCTAAATGGGAAATCCAGAAACCAGTATAAAAATACAGAGGGTATAGTGCCATAAGGTACTCACTGGCAGGGGTAATCAATGGGGCCCCTCCAGATGTTGTTGGACTACAACAATCCCTCTCAGTCCCAGCCAGAATAGCCAATGCTCAGCGATGATGGGAGCTGTATTTCAACAATATTTGGCTAACCCTTCCATATAGAATTAGAAACGAGCTGTGTTTTTAATATTGTATGGTGCTTAACATAACTTTTAAAAAACAATACAGTAAAAATGAGATTTCCCATGCTGCTTAACATTAAGCATGCCCTGCATTTAATGTTCCATGCTATTACTATTTTTTCCCTGGATTGCTATTCTGGCTGCAGACACTAACTTGCTGGCCCCACCCTGATCCTCCCTGCCATCCATGCAATAGACTAGAGGGATTGGAATCTGAAACCCAGAAAGACCTTATGTGCATGTGTAGGCCCCTTACACAAATTAGAATCCTGTGCAAAGTTTCCAAATTAAGAGCAAGGAGCCATAGGCTTCCTGCTTTAGACCTTCAACACAGTATAGACCTTCAACACAACTTTCCTCTTTCAACAAGCTTTTTAGGTTGAGACCTATCCCAGTCTGCGTCTGTGTTAGAATTGCTTCATATGTTTTTAATAATATTTTAACCCTTTTGTAAAGTTGTTTTTTTAAATGTTTTTAATGCTGTTTTGTTTTAATATATTTTAAGATCTGTTTTTATGATGTTTTAAAGTGCTTTTAGTGCTTTGTTTGCTGCCCTGGGCTCCTGCTGGGAGGAAGGGCAGGATACAAATTAAATAATAAATAAAGAAATAAAAATATATAGTCTGGGGGGAGGCAGGCCTCCATTCTCCTTCTTATGTGATTGCTAATGGGGAGAAAGCCTGGGAAGTCTTAAGCATGCCTTGCATTTAAGCATGCTTTGCATTTAATATTTGTGAGAATAAATTATGGTGTTCAAGATATTTGAGAAGACTCTTTGGCTCAGTTCTTCAAACCTTTTAAACATTTTTTTAAAAAAACCCTTCTAAACAAGTTACATAGTGACAGGTTATATGGCTGTGCCAGAATTCCTTATAAATGACACTGAGATTTTATTTCTCTTGTTTCTCAATGACTCAAATATTGCATTACTATTTAGTATTTATAAAGTTCCACTTGGTAGATGTGCATGTTGATTTACATGTAATCAAAGTGGCAGGTCCCTACCCTTGGGAGTGTAGTGGGTTGAATGTGTTTGAAATTATGAATGAATTGGATCACTCTGACAAATGATTTAACAATCAGAAGCCCAAAAGTGCTCTTTGTGGGTACATGTGCATGTAGAAAATGGAAAGCTTTAATTTAAAGTTGGACTTGGTGAGAACAATAATAGGCAGCTTTATGGGATTTTCAATTATAATTAATGGAATAATAACTAAAGTTATAAGCAGGAACAAAATTGACTGCACTATGGAACACCTGCTTCATAATTATTTGAGCAACAAAATGTGTTTGAGTCTCCCACCTATTTATAATCCTGGAATGGAATTACATGTCTCATTTTGCAATACTTTGTTTAAAGAGATATTGTCAATATTAAAATACCCGATTGAAAACATTGTTCAATCACTGGTGGCCCACACAATACATTTATCCACAAACAACTAGGGCCTGTGTTACTGAAGTCGCTAGAAGCTCTCCTAGTTCAAATGTTCAGAAACCTCTAGACTCTATTGCTGTGCATTTAATATTCAAAAAGTCAATAAGAAAAACTTGGAGCAGTTTCATGAGTCTCAAAAACAGCTCCAAAACAGTGGCTGCTGGGCCAATTTTCTGATGAGCCACTGGTGGGCAGCTGGTCGAAGTTATATTTCAGTGTTCCAGAGTTCACTTGTCAAGTCTCTGACTGCTATTTTGCACATATTTGTTTGCCAGTCTGCATGTTGTATAACTGATCCCGGAAGCCATCGACTTGAATTGATCCTCCTAGGCTGATTCTGTTTACTAAATAGGTTGCATTCAGGATATTACATTATCAGGGATTGGTTTTAACCCTGGATGGTTCCTTTTAGGACAACTCAAGCAAAGTTCCCCTAAAAGGAAACAGGAAATGAGGAAGCTACCAACAACAATTAAAAAATAACCACAGAGAAACTCCTTCAGTTTCATAAAAATGTGTGGGTGGGCAACATGGATGTTGCACACTGATGTCCCCATGCTGCTTCCTGTAGCTTTTAAAGGAGATAAATATAACTGAGATTACAGAAAATGGCCTTTCCCCCACCTGGGTTACTCAGAGACTTGTGTCAAAGCTGTGGCTGAAAGGGACAAGATGGAATATAAATGGCAGATATGCATTTGTGCAAGCTCACACACACAGCAGAGATGGGAAATGAAAGGGGGGTATAATTACGTTTGCAGATATTGGTTTTTGCATTGTGCCTGTCCCCCACCCCTTCTCATTACAGAAACCAAGCAACACTATAATCAAGGATTTTATAATAAAATTATATTTCAATTATTTAAAGCCAAAACAGAACTGTACCTATGAAAATACACCCATACCTGTTATTTTTATTTTAAAAAGAGGAATATAAGATTGTAAGTGAAGTTAAGAGCTGTAAATAAATAGCAATCATTACAATAATTTCCCTACAAACAATTAGCACTATGTTTAAAATAAAATCCCATACTTGAGGAATATTTTATGCTAGATTCCCTAGCCTGAGCAATATTTTCAATGCTATGTAGAGGTGACAAATGCATGAATTCAATGTGATGATTCTGTAGTTGCCCAGAAGCATTAAAAACAAAAATAGGTACAACATTCACCCACTCCCTATTACACCATAACGGGCACACGTAGACTTGCCATTTGGTGTCTTTTTAACAATGTTATATTTGGTTTGAGTAGTACATTTTCATTTCATTCATCATTTAAAGACAGATAATCAGAAAGTCATTACATCAGCTGACACTGGGCCCTTCGCTCGATTGTATCGTAATTGAGCACTGCAAAGCATGTGCCAGATCTAATGGATAATGAATATATTATGTCAGCAGAATCGCCTCAGTGAGACTCCTAAGGGACAGGAGGAGGGGGTTGTAACAGTGACATAAAGGGTCACAGATGTTGTGCTGATTTACTGATAGAGTGACTGTGTAATTAGGTAATCAATGATGAATACAGGACTGTTTGTGGGCAACTCACTCTATACATATAAAAAATGCTCAGCCTGATATGACATAATGTATAATAATGGGGAAAGACTTTGCTTTGGTGTGTCTGATTCCTGCACAAATTCTTGACTGATATCTAGGAGTCAAAATTTTATGAGGATTGTAGTGTTCAATTTCCACATGCTTATTGGACCATTATACATCTGTTTCGAAAGATCAGAGTTGCTACATTTTCCTAATAAATGGAACTCATGCTGCTTTGTAACAGCTTTTAGCATTTCGTAGGCTTGCTTCATGTGGAAGAGCGGCCATGAGGACACTTAAACCCATATCTGAATGATGGTAGCTACACACCTGAAGTCATTCCCATGTAGTGGTTCACTCTACTTACATCAGCTAGCACCATGTGGTTTGTCATCACACTGCTGCAAATTATTCACTTTGGCAGTGTCAGGGCCCTTTCACCCTACTGCTGAATGCACAGTTAGGCCCCATCTGCATTATACATTTAAAGCAGTATCATACCACTTTAATAGTCATCACTTCCTCCAAAGAATCCTGGGAACTGTAGTTTGTCTTGGATGCTGAGAGCTGTTAGGAGGCTCCTGTTCACAGACTCACAGAGGTATAATTCACAAAGTGGTTTAACAATCAATCCCTGTTTCTAGGAACTCTGGAAATGTTTGGTCTGTGAGAAATAGGGGTCTCCTGACAATTCTCAGCACGCTGAACAAACTACAGTCCCCAGGAATCTTTGGAAGAAGCCATAACTGTTTAACTGCTTTAAATGTATAATGCACATGGACCCTTACTAAACAGCATTGCAACTGGGTGTCACCATCAAAGAGTCTGACCAATGGCCCTGATCCCACTTCTTTTTCATACATTCACTGAATGTGTGTGTGTATGGCTAGGGGGCATAAGATATACAGTGGCAGTTTTCCAAAAAACTCAGTAAGCTTTTTAGTGTTTGAACCTGGGACTTCCTGGATTGTCCAATACTAGCACTGCACCATATTGGCTCTTACAGTGCAACAAGAGAGAAACTGACTAGTTTCTTGAGTAACAATATGTAATTAACCACCAAGCTCTAATGAAATTGACACAGAATGGAAAAGGGCCCAAAAGGCCAGGAACTCCTAATATTATTAAGGGCCTGTACTACAATAGCTATGCTCCCCAAATGTGACAGATACAGGCAGAGTAGCTTGTTTAAACAAATGTTTAAACAAGCATGATGTCTATTATTGACTGGCAAATACTCATATGTTTGCCTCAAAAACCATTGGGGGATTAGCCTCAAGAGTTTTGAAAGCACTCACGAAGGGCTGTTTTGAAAACCCCAATGGTCCTCCCCCTTGCAAGCAAAGAAAAGGAGAAACAAAATAAAACCTTTGCTTGATAAGGAGGGTAACGGGTGGCAGGAGAAGAATCATTTCCATTTCTCCATCTGGCTGGCTAGGCGGGCAAGCAGACAGAATAGGGGCCAGCCTGGCGACAGAGCTGGACTTCATCCTGCTATCAGTTTCTCATCCCGGTAAAGGTAAAGTTCCTCTGCTTTTCTCAAATCTATTGGAAACTACCGTCCAGTGTTAAATCCAAAACTGTTAAATCTTTTTATGGATGCTAAGGCATTCAGTCTGGATAGCTCAAAGAATTAAGTCATGGTACACAAAGTGGATTTTCTGGTTAAATATAGATCAAAGAAAAAAGAAAAGAAAATCCCTGGTAGCATTCAAATGCTCCCACACTTCTGGGAAACACTGAAGTCATACTTGAAAGTATGATCACATCAATGGAGGATAATGGTATTGGGATTCAACTGTTAAAGGATATAGCATGATAGTGAAACAAATGACAGATATATCTAGGGATGAAAAAAACATGTTTATGTCATACTGGAGAATGCAGCATAGTCACAAGCTCATAAGATTTCATACCACAACCATATACCATGTGACAAGATCCTCAAAGCTTTAACTAAAGTCAGTTAATGTCTTCTCCTTGTTGACTTCTTCTGTGAGCCAAATCGCTTACTTTTCTGGCAAGCCAAACAGCTTCGTTTTCTGGTAAACCAAATATACTGCTTGATTTTAAAAAAGAAAAAGCCTTGTTCAGAACACGCTCAGCAGCAAGGTGTGTTCTTTAGCACATGCAGCAGCAATGTGTTCTTCAGGAGCAATAAGTACACAGAAACTGGTGTGGGTTAAAGACAGCCATAACTTTACTGTTTACAACATACTGGAGTTTGGCTACAGAGTTTGGAAGCAGCTACAACTGAAAGCTACTGTGGAGGCTCCCTGCACAATCAGGCTCCCAAATCACACATTTGATGCAGGCATTCCACCTCTAATATGGGGAGGGGCTAGCTATGAGGATAAGACAGAAGTTCTGAAGCTGGCTAGTGCATCTTCACTCTCCTTTCCACATGAGTCTAATCATAGGAAAATTTCCTAAAATTAATTCTGGAACTGGAGTATGCACAGTTTGCCTCAGCTTACCGTATTTTTTTTGTGGATCATGAAAAACTATGGAATGCTTTAAAAGCAATGGGGGTGCCACAGCATCTGATTGTCCTGATGTACAACCTATACTCTGCACAAGAGGCTACTGTAAGGACAGAATATGGAGAAACCGATTGGTTCCCCATCGGAAAGGATGTGAGACAGGGGTGTATTTTATCACCCTCTTTATTTAATCTATACGCAGAACATATCATACAGAAAGCAGGACTGGACCAAGATGAAGGAGGTGTGAAAATTGGAGGGAGAAATATCAATAAATTAAGATATGCAGACGATACTATAATACTAGCAGAAACCAGTAATGATTTGAAATGAATGCTGATGAAAGTAAAAGAGGAAAGCACAAAAGCAGAACTACAGCTGAACGTCAAAAAGACGAAAGTAATGACAACAGAAGATTTATGCAACTTTACAGTTGACAATGAGGACATTGAACTTGTTAAGGATTATCAATACCTTGGCACAGTCATTAACCAAACAGGAGACAATAGTCATGAAATCAGAAGAAGGCTAGGACTGGGGAGGGCAGCTGTGAGAGAACTAGAAAAGGTCCTCAAATGCAAAGATGTATCACTGAACACCAAAGTCAGTATCATTCAAACCATGATATTCCCGATCTCTATGTATGGATGTGAAAGTTGGACAGTGAAAGAAGCGGATAAGAGAAAAATCATCTCATTTGAAATGTGGTGTTGGAGGAGAGCTTTGAGCATACCATGGACTGCGAAAAAGACAAATAATTGGGTGTTAGAACAAATTAAACCAGAACTATCACTAGAAGCTAAAATGATGAAACTGAGGTTATCATACTTTGGACACATCATGAGGAGACATGATTCATTAGAAAAGATAATAATGCTTGGAAAAACAGAAGGGAGTAGAGAAAGAGGAAGGCCAAACAACAGATGGATTGAGCCCATAAAGGAAGCCACAGACCTGAACTTACAAGATCTGAACAGGGTGGTTCATGACAGATGCTCTTGGAGGTCACTGACTCATAGGGTCGCCATAAGTCTTAGTCGACTTGGAGGCACATAACAACAACAACAAGGCTAGTGCAAGAACAGCTAAGAAAATTAGGAAGAAATGTTTTGTTTTGGTCCTGATTAATAGCAAACATTATCCCCAATCCAAAATGCATATTTTGTTGAGGTCAATCTTCTGCAACTCTGCTACATGATAACAATCACTATCACCACCATCATCGTCAGGTTTGAAGAGAATTATCCGAGTGCGGATAATGCAGGCGCAGTAGCCCGTCTTTTATCCTTGTCCTTCTAAGGAATTTCTCATGTTCTCGCTATGAATCTTTGTTCCACTGCTTTTTTAATTGCTTTGAGCATTCAGTAGTTACTACTTAATGTCCTGAATTAAATTCTAATGTTACCACATGCTGCTTTGTCATCCTGAGCCTTTTTGACTACTGTGTCACATTATTTTTGTAGTTATTGACACTGCACTGCCAAGTCTCAGGCATGCTGACTGTTATAATGGCTCTCTGATCCTGCATTACTGCTTTCTGCTGTTTACCCCTTCAGTACTGTAAAGAGAGCTGCATGCAAGAGAGAGCCCAGATGCCATATTTAGTACAAGTTATGTCTAGAAGATTCATTTCATCAAGAAACCACCACCTTAACTATTTGGAGGCTTGACAAATGAAATGGATAACTTGCTTTCCCAACCATGTCTAGATTTTATAGAAAGAAATGAAAAAGCCTTAGAAAATTAATCAGGATCCAGGGATGGGGCTGCGTACATTTCTCCTTCAAGCACCAATATTTCTTTTAAGCAAAACTGTACCGTAGGGTAGCACCCTATCCCTTTCAGTGTTAGCTTTGTCCTTTCTATCCACCTCTGTTGTACAATACAACAGAATATGTGACTGATAGGGATGATTTTAATGGAATTTTTCATTGCTAAAGAAAGTAATGATATAGCAACTTCACAGCACAGAGTTGTATTCAAGAGATGAACTGTCATTTCATTCACGTCACTCAAACAACAAATTTTCTTTTCCTCCTTTCAGTAAAGCAAAACATTTGGTGTCCTCTTCATTTCAGAGCTATAATGTTTCCAAGAGGGTCTTCAACAACATTATTGCATGCCACAAATCAATCTTGGGAGTTTGAATAATGAAATGCAAAGTGTCAAATACATACTTTTGCCTGTCAAAATGATATTCTGCTGCTGTATGTGTAATGTAAGAGAAAGAGTGCATATGTGTCTTCTACTGCCAAATTTTGCAAAAGCTTTTAGTGTTTCTCACCTCCACCCAGCTCCTGCTGGGAGGAAGGGTGGGCTATAAACCAAATAATAAATAAATAAGTAAATAAAAAGGAGAAAACAAATACCACAAATCACAGCAATGCTAATTTAGCAAGCAAGTCAATTATGGAAACCTTTTTAGTATATATACATGATATTCTTTTTAAGTCAAACCCTTCTGAGTATTTTAACAGCCAATCTTTGATCTGATTCTTCAAGATAACCCTGAAAACTGAAATCTTAATAAAAACCTTACTTCAGTCCCAAAATATCTCTACCTAGTACTTCAAGGTACTTGTATTTTCTTTTGCCTGTCCTGAATTTTCCACCATTCAGCTTCATGGGATGTCCACAATTTCTAGTATTATGAGAGAAGGAGAAAAACTTTCCCTATCCACATTCTCCATGCCATCATAATTTTATATGCTGTCATATCACCTCTGTTTTGCTTTTTTTCTGAACTAAAAAGGTAAAGGTGTCCCCGCACTTATAGTGCGAGTCGTTTCCGACTCTTAGGGTGACGTCTTGCAACGTTTACTAGGCAGACCTTATATATGGGGTGGGATTGCCAGTTCCTTCCCCGGCCTTTCTTTACCCCACAGCATACGCCGGATACTCATTTTACCAACCACGGATGGATGGAAGGCTGAGTGGACCTCGACCCCTTTTACCGGAAATTCGATCCTTCCATTGGAATCAAACTCCGGCCGTGAGCAGAGCTTCGGCTGCATTACCGCTGCTTACCACTCTGTGCCACGGAGGGTCTATTTTTCTAACACCAATGCATCCCAAATGCTGCAACCTTTCCTCATAGTGAAGTAGCTCCATCCTTTTGATCATTTTGGTTGCCCTTTTCATTCAGCTAGCATTGAAAAATAGTACAGCCAGTAAGGCAGTGACCATTCACACTGTTGTCTTGGTTATGTTTCAGGATAAAAGGAGGATAGTTCCCAATAATTACACCAGCAAATGTAAAAGCTGTTGTGCTCAGTACAGCTGCTTGAGGAGTTCTGCTGAAATCAATGGGGCTTGTTTCCATTTTAAAAGTTTTAGGCTCACTGCCCAAGAAATCAATCTCTCACAGTTCCTAGTCACCCAGAAACTTATTGGCAAGGCTATTCAATAGCTTAAATTTTATAAATGTGACTGACAATTCTGAATTACATTTTTAACTCATAGCCAGTAGATCAAAAGTTTTGAGACAGCATTTCTTTTTTCTGTTTAGCTATTAAATCAGAAGAACTAAAGAAAATCTCCATATAAATGATAATATATTTCCCATTATTATTGAAAGGCAAGAATGTGAGCCAATAAATTGAACTGTTCATTCCCACATTCTCTTGGTGAATAGTATGCAAGCTGGCTTTGTTGTGTATTTCATACTTCATTTTGGTTTAACATAGCCTTTTAAAAGCATTTCACAGGTGTCTGCTGAAACTCATAAGACTATTTGGAATTCCTTCATGCTCCCTAAAAGGCAATTAAAATGTGTCTGCAAATTACCTCATGTGGTCTAAAGCACAGCTGCCTCTTGTCCCCCTGTCATTGTGCTCTGTGTCCAAACAGAACAGAAAAACTGCTTTCATACCTGTGGCTTATAAAGGCAGACAGGCTTCACAGGTGATTGAAATACTTGCCATTCTTTGATTTGCTCTACACTTGCCTTTGTTGCCATAATGAAAAGCAGAGCTGAGAAAGAGTTAAGAGACACAACTAGTAAATTAAGCAGCTGTCACAACTGATCTCAAACAGCGTGGACTTAAGTAATTCAAAGGGGCTAACGGCTGAATCTTTAAGATGCCCATACCTTTACAGACACAGGAGGTAGTTAGAAATTAGTCTAAAATGATGAGCTTTACTTGCTTGGAGACTCTGTGAATGCTTCAGTTGGAGAAAAAGGCAGGGGAAACCATCTCACTTTTTAATGCAAAGTTAAGAATGTATTCAGAGGAAGGCAATGGTAAACCACCTCTGAATACCTCTTACCATGAAAACCCTGTAAATATATCCAAAAAAGATTCATAGGGTTGCCATAAGTCATAATTGTCTTGAAGGCATATAACACACACAGGAACGTATTGGCTACAACTGAAACCTTAACTGGAGAGCTGCAAAAAGTTGAAATACATATTGCATTTCTGCTTTATTTTAAAGTTATTTGGGAAATATTAAATTAAATAGACTTTTCTAAGATAACAACATGACAACATTTACCAGTAACTGCCGAGGAGTTTTAATGGGACAAGGCAGGGATCTTGGAGCAATGGTGTTGCTACTGTTTCATAAGTAGTGGAGGGACTGCTGTAGATGCATCTTTTGTGCACAGATGGGTGTGTTGTGAACCACAATCAAGTATCTTGATTTTCATTGGAGAGCATATGCAACATGTTTCTAGTTACATTTGAATGCTTACTAATTTTGATGGATTTAGCCACAATGGAACAATTCCTTTATTTGTGTAATAACTGGTGTCAGGCAGTTAAAGCATAAAATTAATCTGATAATGATAAAAAAATACCAGAATGACCCCCCCATACAATCAGACCCAAATAACTAAAATGTCAGTGTCATGAATGAGAATGGAGGTAAGGCCTCTATTCCATTATTATTATTGTTATTGCTACTACTACTACCCACCCTTCACCAGCAGGTCCCAGGGCAGGTTATAGCAATTTAAAATTTAGTATTAAAATCATAAAAACAAATCACAATAAAAAGGAATAGAGTGGGCCCTGAAAACATACATGTCAAGTGCTAAAGGCCAGGGTAAAGAGGTGTGTTGTCAGCATCAAGTGTAAGTGGTGTACAGTAAAGATCCTAGACACAGTTCTGTGAGAAAGGAGTTCCACAACTTAGGGGCTATCACAGAGAAAGCCCTTTCCCAGGTCACCATCCCCCAAACCTCCGAGTGTGGCAGAATTACCAAGAAGGCCCTAGGGCGCTATTGGCATTTTTCTTTTCTAATGGGGGCCAACATATTCCCTTAGCTATGATGGTGTTCAACGCTAGAGTGGTGTCCCAACTTCTTTATGGCACCCAGCTATGTTCCCAGGGTAATTATGCCCCTCTGGAATGTGTCCAATCTAAATTTATCAGGACCATTTTAGGTCTTCCAAGCTGTGTTCCAAACGTTGCTCTCTGCCAGGAAGTAGACACCCTGCTGATTGAGTCTAGGGCTTGGGTCCAGAGGTTGAATTTGTGGCTAAAATTAACTTTTTCTCCCGTGGGACTTGCTCCGCTAACTCTCATTGATACTTACCAATCTAGATGGAAACTTATGGTGATCTCCAAACTCCAGTCACTTGGTTTTTCTCAGGCAGCAGTATTACATCTTGGGTACTTCAAGGCTAAAGACCTTATTTCACAACGTATTAGGGGTATTGAACTTCAAAATAATCTGGCTCATTTGGTAGCTTTCCCTAATACTTGGGTCAGTGTAAATGTACCTACTTCGGCGGGCTATTTATCTAATCTGTGTATCCCTAAGTATAGAAAGGCATTTACTCTAGCAAGATATAATGTACTCCCCTCAGCCTTATTGGAAGGGCAGTACAAGAGAGTGCCTTATTCAGAATGATTTTGTATTTGTAACTCTGGTGCGATGGAAACCGTTGAACATGTATTATTGCACTGTGCCCTTTACTCTGATTTACGTACTTTGTTCATTGCCCCGTGTCTTCTTAAAAGAGCTAGAATATTAGAAGAAAATTCCTTCCACGCTCTACTTGAGGATTGTGACCCATTCATTACTGATATGGTATCTAGATTCTGTGTTGCGGCCATGGCCCGCAGAAAGAGCTTGGTCTAATCATTTTAATCCCTGTTCTTACCATTTTAATATGTATTTTATGGATCTGGAAACGTGTGTTTTATGTTTTTTGTATGTATTTATTTTGCTTGCTGGTCATGGACCAAAATAAACATTCGTTCATATACCCAGAAGGCCCCCTCTGCTTATCTTAACACCCGAGAGGGGCTGTGGAGAAACACATGGTCAGATATTTGGGGTTAAGGTGTTGGATTACAACCTGGGAGACCACGGTTCAAATCCCCACACAGCCATGAAACTCACTGGGTGACCTTGGGCCAGTCACTGCCTCTCAGCCTCATGAAAACCCTGTTCATAGGGTCGCCATAAGTCAGAATCAACTTGAAGGCAGTATATTTATATATTTTTTAGTCATTTAGATTTTAAACACTAGTGTGAGCACTAGGGTTGCCAGGTCCATGGCCTGAGACTGATCCTGTATCTTTAGGAGAAGAGAAGGTCAGGAACTTCCGGGAAGGGTGACTTCGCTTGTGCCTGCTTTTGGGACGGGCTCCCGCCTCAAAAGAAGCTTATTCAGATATAAATCAGTCAGAACATTTTTTTTTTGACTGATGAAATTTCTCCCGGGCAGGGAGAAACGTAGAGATCAACCTCAAAAGCCTGTTTTTGTTGGGAGGACTGGATTTCATTAATTTATGAGATAAGGTCCAGCCAACAATGCCGGACGGACTTCCGAACAAGCTCTATCTGTTTAAGCGATACGTTTATCTTTTCTTTAAAGAGAGAACGGACTAACAGGCAAGCACCCTTCTTTCTATTATTTTTTTTACTTGGTTTAAATTGTTGCAGCAAAAGGAGATTTGTCAGATTGATTGGCTTTGGACAACTTCTGGGTGAGCTATAACTCTTCTCTGTTATTCACGAAATTAACAGCTTATCTCTGTTTCTGTCGCAAAAAGCTGTCCTGGAAGTGCATTCTAAAGATATAAACAGAAGAGGGATTTCTATTCCTGATTTCTATTCCAAGGAATATTATATTGTCTGGGACTATTCTCTTTTTGGTCTATTTTATTTTGACGAATCTGCTTCTTCATGACGCCACTAACTGTTTTGATGCTGGGAACTAAATTTGTTTTGCATTCTTGAACATAGAGAGATAAGGCAGGTTGCTCTGTTTATACTGTGATGTCATCAAGCCTGGAATATTAACCCAATTGTTGCTGAAATAAGAAGTGGTTCTTCTTTATTTTTGTTTTGCTTTGTTTTCGTGGTTTTAAAAATGGCAATCAAGAAAGTGGCTGAGAATCTGGAAGTAACTATGTTTCAGAAAATAATGGATGAGATTGAGATAACGAAACAAACCCTGCGACAGGGTAGTAAGGAGCTGAAAATTGAACTGAGCAAAATGACGCAGGAGCTTAAAGAAATAGGGGATCCTGTGAGAGAGGAGAATGAGATCAGAGATGAGAAAAGAAAAAATAAAGGGAAGATACAAGCCCTGGAGATTGGAACAAATGTGGAATTGGAAAAAGATCTGGAGTTTATGGATTTTAGAAATAAAATCTATTGTTTGGAATTAAACGTTATCTCTGAAGAAATTAATGAAGATATTAGAGATAAAGTTATCAATGGCTTGGATAATCTTCTGGACTGGAATGATGTGATGGAGCTTGATATAGAGAAAATCTATGGAATTAACTCCAGCCATGTGACAATGGAAAAACTCTTAAGAGATGAGCCAGTGCATTTTGTAAAAAAGAAGAACACAGATATGACTTTACAACAGTATTTCAGCAACTTATTCAGAATGGATGGCAAGAAAATATTTGGGATAGAGGAAATTCCCATCAGACTCTTATTATATGACTATGGCTACAACAGCAAGATTATTATGGAATACTGATAATGGAAGATTGGACACTGAAATTACTGGACTTAACAGGACTATTGAAGATGGAAGATGGAACTAATAGGGATAATGGAATAATGGCTATTGAAATTATTGGACCTAACAGATTCTGATGAGATGGATTAATCGAAATGTTTATTTGGACTATGGTTATGACAATAAGATTATTATAATTATTAACGAGATGGATTAATTGACATGTTTATTTGGAGAAAAATTGATAGATATATTTCTTAAAGAATTGAAACCTCTCTTTGACTTTTTGTGGAAAGAATAAAGTAATGTTTATGAGATTTGATGATTAATTAAGATAACTACTGGAGGAAAGTGATTTTATAATATGATTTAAGAGACAGGATTGTTATATATTGTAGACCTATAACTGATTTGATATGTGACAAATGGGAAGTCAACATTTTATTTTTTTTGTTTAATCATTTTTGTTTTGTTTTGTTTTTTGTCTTTGAATGTTTTATGATTTTGTTTTCTGTGTTTCATGAATATTTGAATAAAAATTATTGTAAAAAAAAAAAAAGGAGAAGAGAAGGTCAGCCAAGTGCAGGTTTCTTGCAACTCTGTAATGGGAAAAACCACAAGGTGGAATTCTCCCTCCCCCCTCCACAACTTTTAAAGATACAGAAGACCTCTTGGAGGCCGGGCCTGGCAACCAAGTGGTCTTCTGTATCTTTAAAAGTTGTGGAGGGGGGAGGGAGAGTTCCACCTTGCGGTTTTTCCCATTACAGAGTTGCAAGAACACCTGCACTTTGCTGACTTTCTCTTCTCCTAAAGATACAGGATCATTCTCAGGCCAAGAACCTGGCAACCCTACCGAGCACCTTAAATTGGACCTAGAAACAAACTGTCAATGAGTGCAACTGTTTTAGAACAGGGGTTATATGTGTTCTAAAAGTATCCCCAGCCAGTAATATGGCTGCTGCATTTTGGACCATTGAAGTTTCTGAGTTATCTTCAAGGCCAGCCTGCAATAATCCAGTCTGGAAGTTACCAGAACATGGAATACTCTGGCCAAGTTATCTCTGTCTAAAAGGGGCTATAGCTGGCAAACCAGCCAGAGCTGAAAATAGGCACTCCTAACCACCAAGGCCACTTGGGCCTCATGTGACAGTGTTGTATCCAGGAGACCTCCAAGCTGCAAACCTGTTCCTTCCATCTCCTGGACTTGAGAACATGGAGCACATAACAGCTCTGTCTTTTCTCAATTTGTTGGCCCACATCCATGTCATCCCTACCTCCATGCACATTTCTAGCACCTCAACCACCTCTTTCAACTCAGATGGAATAGTGAGATAGAGCTGGGTGTCATCTGCATATTGATGACACTTTAAAACTCCTGATGACAGCTCCCATATAGGTGTTAAATAGGATGGGTAACAAGATGGAACCTGTGGGACACCACAGGGAAGCTCCCATGTTATCAAACAAGTACATTCTGGAAATGTCCCTGGAGGTAGGAACAGAACCACTGAAGTACAGTGCCCTCAATCCCCACCTACCTGAGCCACTTCAGAAGGATACCATTGTATCAAAAGTGCCAAGAGATCAAGAAGAATGAGCAGAGTTGCACTCCCTGCATCTTTATCCCGACAAATGTCATCAACTAGGGCAACCAAGGTAGTTTCAATGTCATGGCTGGGCCTAAAGCAAGACTGAAAGGGATCCAGATATTCAGCTTCCTCCAACCAAGCCTGAAGCTGAACTGCCACCACCTTCTTAAGCAACTTGCCCAAAAAGGGGTTGGACTTGATGGCCTTATAGGCCCTTTCCAACTCTGTGATTCTGTGAAAAAGGTGAAATTAAATCCAGAGCTTGGAAAAGTTACTTTTTTGAACTACAACTTCCATCAGCCCAATCTAGTGGCCATGCTGGCTGGGGCTGATGGGAGTTGTAGTTCAAAAAAGTAACTTTTCCAAGCTCTGATTAAATCAGAACTATCACTAGAAGCTAAAATGATCTGCTTTTACCATTGCCATTAACGAAGATGGCGGCCGTGGTTTCCCTAAGGTACTGAAGCCCCTGGTGCCATCTTAGTTGATGGCAGAGATGCGCGCATGTAGCACGCACGCGTGCCGTCAACAAAGGTGGCAGTGGAGGCGTCATCCCCTTAGGGAAACCGCAGCCGCCATCTTTGTTAAGGGCAATGGTAAAAGATAGCAGACAGGTAGATGGGGGGCTGTGTGCATGTGGGCACGGGCATGCAAGCTGGTGCCCAAGGGCCCTGGCATTTCTGGAGCCGGCCCTTCTAAGGACCAATAATGGGATGGATTTGTTCAACAAAGAGGAGAAAATGCTATTAGATTCTTTTCGCGCTTTACCACCAGCAGCACAAAATGAAATTGTGTCAAGGCTTCAGATCTTCAAGACCCATTTATTAAACAGGCAGACGAAATGTAGGAGTGGTGCCTATATTAAGAAAGAATACCGAGCGAAAGAGGATCTTGCTCCAGCACCAGATAATTCCAAAGGTGCAGAAGGAGTGGCACAGGGACCCCTTGAAGATAAGAATCGTGCCCCTCCGTGCCAGGTCATAGCAGAAATTAACCTATCAGCAATTAATACAGAACAGGGCTATACCGAGAAGGACTTAGTACCTACCATATCTAATGTAAAATATGTAGCATTTACATCTCAGACTTGGATGGATATGAGATATCTAGATGAAGAGGAAAAGGGATCTCCGCAGAAGGCGATTGTTTATACAGGCTATTCATTTAGCCCACTGCATCCAGTAGTCTCAAATGTCAGCAGGTTAGATCCAACTATAGAGGCAATTGATCATCTGGAGACTGAACTGGGATCATCAGTTATGGCACCTGAAGTGCAGAATCCACCATCTAAGCAATTAAGTGCCAGTAAACCATCTGCTACAGCTTGACAAAGAGTAAACCAACCAAACTCTCAGCTAACAATTCTTTCATGGAATATCTCAGGATGGAGGAACAAAGCTGCAGACCCATCTTTTTTGGATTATATTAAGCAGCACAATATTTTTCTTTTACAAGAGACCTGGATCAGAGAGGAACTCGATCTGAATGGTTTCACGGCCCACTCGCTGGAAGCAAGCCGGGGGGGGCGTCCTAAAGGAGGTTTGAGTGTGCTGGTCTCTATAAACATCCGAGCTACTATCACCAGACCAGACTCTTTGGCTGGGTTTGCTACCTAGTCATTAAGTTTAATTGGTCTTGGTTATTGGTAATAAATGTTTATTTGCCTCCTCTTTGTAAAAAAAAAAATTGGTGAAGGACACTGGGTCAATACTAGATTATATTGCTAATCTGACACTTTTATACCCAGAAGCCCTTGTGATTGTGGCTGGATATTTTCATGCTAGAATAGGATTGAATGATGAGGCTCTTTATTCTTATTTCCATGAAACCCCACCTGTAATAGATGAGGCTTTTAATTTACCAGTTTAAAGATAAAAGGTGCAATTATGCCGGTTTTTGTTTTATACAAATGCTGAATAGACTGGATTTAGTAATGGGAAATGGGTGTGTGAAAGCAGATAGAAATGTAGAATTTACCTTGTTATCTGGGTTTGGAGCATCTACTATTGATTTTTTTATAGTTTCTTATGATTTGCTAAATGCAGTATCCAGCTGTGTGGTAGATAAACGTATTGAAAGTGACCACCTGCCCCTGGTCTTGTCATTGAACTGTGGCAATCAAATTATTCATGCTGACCAGGAACCCATCTTGAATGAAGAGATTGAAGTAAGAGCTGCACATATCAGGTGGTCAGCTAGGAGAATGATTTAAAAGGGATGCTGTGCTCAGATGGGAGTCTTCGTCAACATGATGTCTTGATGTCAGTGGACTCTGTGCAAACTGTTCTTGAGGATTTTCAAGAACTGATTTTGGACTTACAAAACTGTTTAACACATAAGTCCTTGGTAAGGAAACATAGCTTCCCCTGTAAGTCTAAACCTTGGTTTGATCAGGAATGTATAGCTATGAAAAAATCACTAAATGAAAAATATAGATCATACAGAGATAGGAATCTATCAGTACTGCCCATAGAATGGATGGAGCTGAAGAGGAGGTATAAAAATCTAATTAAGGCGGGGGGGAAGACAGGTGCAGAGAAAGAACTGGCAGTGTTTAATAAAAGCTTCAAGGACAAGGGACTCAGTTACCTTTTGGAGGATAGTCGCTAGAGGATGGCTGAAAACATCAGTTGACTTGGAATACCATATTCCTGTGAACTCTTGGGAATTGCACTTTAGCAGTATTTATGCAATGGGCCAGAAAAGCCACCAGACAGCAAGGGCTAATATAAATGATTTCCCAGAGTGGCCACCTGTTACTGTTATGGAAGTCACAAATCTCATAGCCAAACTGAAACTGGGTAAAGCACCTGGGAATGATAACATTCCTCTTGAAGTATTCAAAGCTAAAACAGAGTGGTGGGCCCCAGTATTGGCTGCATTATTTATGAGCATTGACCACTCAGCATGTATTCCAGATGACTGGGGGCTTGCCATTATCATCCCAATTTATAAAAAAGGTAAAAAATCTGATCCTGTTAATTACAGACCCATTAGCCTGCTGAACATTATTAGCAAGCTATATGCTAGTCATCTACAAGAGAAACTGCAGAATTGGCTGGAGCAAGAAAACATTTTGGTAGACAAGCAGGCTGGATTCAGGGGGGAGCGTTCTACAATGGATCACGGACTTGTGTTACAACGTCTGGTGGAAAAATATACAGCTAACCCTGGGGGAGTCTTTACTGACTTTAAATCAGCCTTCTGACCTGATATTAAGAGATAGACTTTGGGAAAAATTTGAGGCCACTAACATTGATAGACGTTTGCTATCTCTTATATGGTGCCTGTATGAAAATACTCAATTACGTGTAAGATGTAATAGCGCTGGCCATCTGTCTAGGCCTATTCCCACTTTCAAGGGAGTTAAACAGGGGTGCATCTTAGCTCCCATTTTGTTTAACTTTTATATTAACTCCCTAGTCAAAAGGTTAGCGCTGGTATGCTCTCACCAACCTAGATTGTCAAACAGGCCTTTGTCTATTCTCGTTTATGCAGATGATGCAGTTCTCTTACCTTTGACAAGCATTGGTCTGAGGTGCTTGTTGAGTGCCCTAGACAGCTACTGTAAAAAAGAACTTCTGGTAATTAATTATGACAAATCTAAGGTTATGGTTTTTACCAGGAAGAGGGTAAAGCACCGGTGGCAGGTAAATGATCACCCAATTGAACAGGTAACAACCTATAGGTATTTAGGCTAGACTAAATGTTCCCTTTCCAGGCTCCATCTTTTAGCTAAGATTTCTTAATTTCCAATCAGAATATTTTGTTTGTTTGAATTGTATGAGCCAAGCAACTGTGGTTGATGCTTAATGTATCATGCTTAATGACATCACTCAGGCCCACCCTATGACATCACTCAGGCCTACCCCCAAGATCTCAGGGTTTGGGATGCTTCTGACCTGGGCAAGTGACAGGCTGAAGACTGGGATGGCCAAAATTTGCTTAATATCAACTGTGGGGTCTTGTAGAGACAGTGCTTATTTTGTAAAGATCATGGTGACATGTCCACTTAGAAGAAATACAGTAGGGCCCCACTTTTCAGCATTCCACTAATACGGCAGCACCAGTGGGGCGATCAGCTGTAGCGTGGGGAGCTCCAGCCACTGCATTTCAGCTGTAGCTCAATCAGCTGTAGTGCGGGGAGCTCGCACACTGCAGCTGATCCCTGTCAGCTGTAGCACAGGGAGCTCATGTGCTCCAGCTGATCACACACTCCAGCTGATCAGCTGTAGCGCAGAGAGCTCGCGTGCTCCAGCTGATCCCTGTCAGCTGTAGCACGTTGGCTGGAGCTCTCTGCGCTACAGCTGATAGTGCAATCAGCTGTAGGGTGGGGGGCTCACGTGCTACAGCTGAGTAGGGCCCCACTTTCTGGCGGTTTTTGCTTTCCAGCGGGGGCCTGGAATGGAACCTGCCATATTAGTGGGGCTCTACTGTAGTCTTAGCACAGATGATTGTTGAATGTTAACCTGAAGCCTAACACTATAATGATTAATGGGGGCAATCATAAAAGCTGAAGCATAAAAACTACTGTTGCATTACTGTTGCGTTAATCAGTAAGGCTGCATATACAGCCTTTAAATTAAATTAAAGTCAATAGGAAGCTGCATGTTTGATCCTTTCCCTTCAGTGTGAATGAAAAGCAGCGCATTTGCAGCTGGCTTTGAGCCCCCTATGTGGACTGTGCAAACAGAAAATGAAGGTAAAAGCAGCATTTTTACTACAATGTTTTGCTTCTATGTGGATAAGCCCTAAGGCTGCTTTCACACATGGGGCTGATTGCATTAGTTTAACAGATCTGTCCCAATTTCTAAAATCCCTTTCACACGGCAGTACCTGTTGCATTAAGGAACAGCAGCTTTTTCAGCCGATATACCAGAATTTGTGCAACTGTCTTTCACATGGCTTGTTTTTGTCCCTCACCCATGCACACTGTTCCTCACTGTGTAGGAGGTCTAAGATCTCATCCTGTCGCCATCCAAGCCTCTCCCTTTAGGATCTGACTTTTTAAATTGTTTTAGTTATATCAAGACAGGGGTGTATGGGGGAAATGCTGCTGCTATCTGTGCTGATGCCGGAATACCAGTACAACGTTCGTCAGGCAAATAAAAGAAAACCCATGCAACTAAAGGGTGGGAATGCACTGCCTGCTGGGATGCCTGTCACATGAGCAGCTGCAGCTAGCAAAAAACAATTTTCTGGATTCCCAGCTTTGCTAACGGATTATTTCTGGTATCATTTATCATGGAAATTAGTGCTAAACATCCACTACATTCCACTAGAATTCTGGAGCTAGCTTGTGCATCGTGTGAAAGATCAAACATAATGCGCAAATTACCAGGTAAGAAATCATCAGAATAACGGAATAAAGTGCAGTGTGAAAGCAGCCTAATTGAGAATAACTCCAGATAAAAGAGTCATAAAAGTGCTAGCTATCTGGAGAGCTTAAGAGTCAAAAGGGAAAGCCTAGAATTAATAAGTGGATGACTTGGCTAATGCTATAGTGAGAAGAAAGCAAAAGATTTTTATTTAAAAAAAAAAAACAGAACAGGCAATGCAGCTGGATAGGTTCATATCATTAAAAGAAGTTTGTTTTGATCCTGTTCCCATTAGAATCTCCCAGTGTTACACTCTCACATATGAAAGCACTCTTTGCAGCTGTGAAATGAGGATGTGCAGTGTGAAACTCTGTGAAGAAAGGTGGAGGCAACAGGGCATCTACTTTCAGCAGCTCTCCACAGTGCAGCATGGTTCAGGAATACATTAATTCAAATCCAAAGCAAGAGGTTTTGTGAATACAAGGAAGGAATATCCCAAGCCACAAAGTGACTTTGTGTATTCAGTTCCATGGGCTCTAGTCTCTCCATGCCACTGTGCATTTTGGATTCGTTCTTTTTGTGTCTTTGAAGATAATGAACAAAACATAAGCCAGTTGTGTGGATTGTGTGGATGTGGATATATTGCTACAAATCCTCCTCTGCATCTTAGAAGGAAAGAGCCCTGCAATTTTTAAAAAATCTATTTTTAAACAAATTGATAAAATCAGTTCATTTCTCCAGTTTTGGCACAAATATTTTCCTGAATAGAAAAACATAAGATTCATTCTTGTATGTCTTAATATTTATTTATTTAGGGATTTCTGTGCTACCCTTTACCAAATTATCACAGGGCAGGTTACAAATAAAAAATTGCATAAATAAGTAATATAAAACAATCCAAACATTGAACTAAATATTCGTCATCTCGTGTGTACAAGGACTTCCGCCTGCACAATAGGACTTCTTCCCTTGCCTCTCTCCATGCCCCTCAAATATTTTCTGGAGGATTGGGAGAACCTCCTGAATGCATGAGGGTGTGTGTGCATGTAAGAGGAGAGGGAGTCCTGCTATGCAGGCAGAAGTTGTTGTGCTAATGGGATGACTGTTGGATGCAACCCAATATCAGCAGTTCCAACCATTACATAATTCCATAATACCTATATTCCTTACCGCACGTGTTCTCTACCAAAAGCCTGGCAGAAGAGGTGCATCCCTTTATCTGTCTCCCAAATGAGAGGAATGCTGGAGCAAGTCACACCTCTGTAGGGAGGTCATTCCAGACTTTCCCTTGACCGTGTTTTCTTGCCATGCTCTGCATCTCGTTCTTTTTCCTCATCTTGGACTATGCAAAATGTATCTTTCCTCCACAGTACTTTTGCTTTTTTATTTTTTTTACCTTCACTGCTCCGTTTTCCTTTACAAGCTCAGATTACACAGGAAAACACCTTTAGGCCTGCTAAGAATTATCTTCCCCCTCCAACTCAAGGCCACACAATTATTACAATTATTGCTTGCAACACCAATGCGACGCTGATGTATGCCATATCGAATACATAAATGTGGAAGTAAACTATGCATGTCTTTTCATTTTTAAACACTGATGTGCAACGTATCTGGGAAATCTGTCTTGATCATGTGACCCAGACACGTATGCATTGGTGTTTTACTTTAACGCGTTATACATTTGCTCCAGCAAATGCTAGTGTGTTTCTGTAGCCATCATCAAATGCACGCTAAAGTTGTTCAGAAATATTTCTGTTCTGTTCTATACGTGAATACGATAGGTGAACGTGTCAATTTCAGTTTCTCTCCTTTTCTCATCTAAAGTTTGGTTCTCCAATTTTCCGCATCAGTTTGATTTTTCTAAAAAAATCATCAGCATTTTAGTGTGAAGTTTTCCTAACATACACATTTTTCAAAGCATTCCCCAACAAATAAAGTGTTTTGTATATTATTTTCATTAATATATGCATTTATAGGCCCATGCATTTTGTACGTGTTTCTTATATGGAAATGGCACTGCAAAATTTGGAGAACTGTGAATTTTGGAGGGTGATGTTTTGGCTCATGTATTATTTCAGGAAGTGCAAATTAGATAAGTTCCCCTTTAAATGCTAGCTGAATTATCCCCCACATCTAACCCTGAGTCTTGAGAACAGGGTTGGCACCAGACTGCAGTGGGCCCTTGGCTGCAGCATTACCACTCCCACCAGCTTAAATAGACCAGGCCATATCCATGTGTTAGCATGCTGTGCGTGCACACTTGCCATGACCCAAGATGGTGGCAGGCATGTGTTGATGCCCCTGCCACCATCTAAGGCAGCCTTTCCTAACCAGTGTGCCTCCAGATGTTGTTGGGCCACAATTCCCATCTTTCCTGACCATTGGCAATGCCGGCTGAGGCTGATGGGAGTTGTAGTCCAACAACATCTGGAGGCACACTGGTTGGGAAAGGCTGATCTAAGGTGATGCTAAGCATTCATGCACAGTGTGCTGATGCAGCAACACAGGAAGTGACACAGCCAGCCCGCGCCAGCAGTTAAAGGGTGTTGCCTGGGAGGATGGGTCCTGCTCTGCAATCTACACCAGCATTGGGGCACAAATTGTGGAGCAGGAGCTACAGCTGCCCAGCCCCAGCAGCAGGGGCTCTCTTAGCCACAGAGGCCCTTAACCAGTGCCCAGCCTGGCCATCTGCTGGCTCTGGGCCTGCTTGAGGAAACATGTATTTTGGTGGTGTAGATTTTTTTCTTGAAAAACACTTAGCTAATACAAACGTATTCACCATTTTCATGCCTGTCAGTGCCATTGTTTGCCTTGGCTAGTGCTGTTTTAGTGCCATTTTTTTCCTCTGGCTGTTCCTGGTAGTTCCTTCGTGATAAATCATAGGGTTGAATTTTATTTAACAAAATTTATATACCGCTTGATTGTAAAAAACCTCTAAGCAGTTTACAAAAACACATACACATACAGACAAAACCACCCAATTAGGGATCATACAGTGTACCAGATGATGTCACAACATTTATATAGCAAATCAGACTGTGAAGCCGATCACATTCTCTCATCACTAAGGGTATGAGAACACCTCAGTGTGTGGGCCAGGTAAATGAAAGACTGGAATGTTTAGCAGGAATGTCAAAAAGTCACCCAAAAGAGGACAGTGACTAGTTTCAGCACAGCTCTAGCTAGTGGTAGTGTGTCAAAAGTAAAAACTGTGCTGAATTCAGTTTCCAGTGGTGTATTGCCTGAACCATTTGTAACTCAGCATGAAGTTGGATTTTCCTGCTGCTGCAACTGCCACATCAATCAGTCTTCACTTCTTCAATTTCATTCTGTGAAACAGAGAAACTTGAAAATCTTTATGCCCTTCTATTTATATTCCTTTATTTAGAGTGGGACCAAAATGTATGATATTAAAATAAGAGTTACATATCCAGAACAACTAGATATAGTTCTGCTCCCCTACAGTACAGTCTGTTCTGCTCCAGCTGTCTCCACCACTAACTGTGAGGGAAGGAAGCAAGCTTGATTGCTCTACAAGCATTGCATGCATGACCCTCTGCGTGCCTGTAGAAAGAATGCTGCCAAAAGGGATGTACTGATCCAGTCCACATCACTTTTGCATGTGCGCCCTCATAAAATCCACTCCATTAATTGAAGGGGTGTGAAAAAGTGTGAAAAATTGTATTTAAATATGTATTTTGAAAGTATATTTTTTCTTAAAATATGCATTTCTAAATGTATCTCAGGTATCTTAAAACACACATTCTTAAATACATGATGATACAGCTTTTGGGCTACAAAGTGTCTTGCAGCATTCAGGTAAGTGTGAGTTCTGATGGTTAGCTATGTCCCAATCTGCACATAAGGCTGGGGTAGGGAAGGAGTGCTGATCAGGTCAATTTGTATAGGGAAAAACGGCAAGGACTGAATTTCTCAAGCATCCCTAAGTGCTATCATTTTCTTCTTCTTTGCCTTTCAATATATCATGCACTGAATGTAACATTATCAGCCGAAGATCAGCAGGTGAAAGACCTACAGTAACATTACTCCACCCCCTAAAAGAAACATCCGGCCTCACACCCAGCTACATGGATCTGCACTGCACACACACTTCCTCCTCCGCAACTTGTTTTTCTCTCTCTTTTCCTCCTTGGCTTTGGACTAGAACAAAACCACACACACCCTTTTGCCTTGTTCTTAAATGAGTGTGAGAGAGTTATTAATGCATTTTTTCTCTCTGCTTCAAAAATGTAAGTTACAAGTCTGAGACAGTTTATTTATTTATTGCACTTGGATACCGCCCCATAGCCGAAGCTCTCTGGGCGGTTTACAGCAATCAAAAACATTAAAACAAATACACAATTTAAAAACATATTTTAAAAACAATTTAAAACACAATTCTAAAATTCAAAACAATATAAAAACAATTTTAAAAAATTGCTTTAGAGTGGAGCTCCCCCCGCCCTCCCCCCCAAATATCAGTTGCATGGGATTTCATTTGCACTGTCAGAGTTTTCTGATGATCTCCCTACAGCTGTTATTGAGATACATACTTACCTGACAGTAAGCCCCGTTGAATACAGTGGGATTTATTTATTTATTTATTTATCTTATTAAATTTATACCCCGCCTTATGGCCAAAAGGCCCTCAAGGCGGCTTTCAAAAACACGAATATAACAACACATCATAATACATCAATACAATAATGTAATTTTCAAAATTAAATAACAAATAACATTATTAAAAGAAAAGAAAAAACATTTACATGTGTCACGATAAGAGAACCGCATTCAGCCAGGTTTTTCATACTAGATATGCTCTAATACTTCTGAGTAAGCATACATAGGAATGGGCTATAAGGCTGCAATCCATGGCAGATTTACTTAGAAGTCCTCATTGAACAATCTCTCTCTCTCTCTCTCTCTCACACACACACACCCCTTGAGCAACTGCCCATTCAGTAGGTAAACATGCCTGCACACATATCCCCCATCTCTCTCTCTCTCTCTCTCTCTCTCTCTCACACACACACACACACACACACACACACACACACACTACTTGAACACCTTCTGAAAAGCTCCTCCCTGGGGCAAAGCAAAGGAAGGCATAGCTGGCAGAGCAGACAACAGCATCTTCAGTTTGCAGGGAGCCATCCACTACTTCCCTTCACAACTTTTTTAAAAAAAGCTAGTCCCAGTCTCTCCCCCAAAGCTTGCTGCTGGCTGGCAGCCTGAACTTGCAGTGATCAAAGAAAGTAAATACGTAAGCTTAGCTATCCACCATCTTCTTTCTGTAAACTTCTATCTCAGCTCCTCATGACTCCCTCCTCCCCACAAAAAGAAATGGTGAGAACCAATCAGTGTGCAAAGGGATCAATGCTGACTGCTTATTGGCTGTAGTGACTGCTCATCTCACATGAAGGCCTATCTCTCCCAAGGTAATGAGGAAAGTGGGTAGCTTTTAAATGGTAACTTGGCACTTGGAAATTGCACGGCTTGATTAGCTGTAGAGACAGAGGGACTCTGGGAGGTGCTTTTCTGCAAAAAAAAAGAAGGGACTGTGTCCTGAGGCATCACATAATGAATACATACCTGCTGACATTCCAAGGTCAGGAGTATTTTAGGCTTGAACACATCAGATGGAATTGTCTGTCTTGGACTTCCTCCACCAGAAGGCCTGGTGACACAGGAACGGAGAACTAGTAGTTTCTGATCTAAAGGTTTACAGACCAAAAAGTGAATTTTGCATTGTTTCAGTTTTCACTATGGGAAAACTATTCCTGGTACAAGTGTCATTGTGGTAGGGAGAGTTGTAGAAAGAAGCCCTGGTTTTAAAAGCTGGTGTTAGTGTAAGTTAATGAATGATGCCTTTCATTCGTTAATTAAGAATTTCATGAGATATATAGCAATGCAGGATAAGAGCCATATGACAAATACAATTTACATTGCTAGTACAGCATTTCGTTATGTACAGTATATGGTTTACTATTGATTCGTTCAGCTGATGTTATACACATCTTTTACACATGCCATCTCCCCTCCTTCCAGCTTATAGGTCATGACCAAGTATACATCATAATAATGTTTTAAAAAGCTGCGTGCCAACTGCAAAAATAGCCATTTTATTGGCATACTGCTTTTCATTAAGTACTGAATTCAAACATAGAGAGTTACTCCATTCCCCAAATTATGTAGTAGACTGCAAAGGCCTTGGTCTCAGCAAAGCCTTTATTTATTTGTCCTTTCACTCACATGCCTAACTGCTGTCTGTCTTCTTCCCCCATCCCCAATGGCCACTGACAGCATGGCATGACATGCTGAAAGAAATCAATATGGGTTACTGTTTACAGTTCTTTGGCAACCAACATGTCTAGGTCTCTCTCCAAAGGAAACTGTGGAACAACTTGCAACCCCATACTAATTCACTAATAGGCAAAAAACCTTGCAGTTTAAGAATGTACCTATAGCCCACAGCTATTTCTATCAAACTTCAAAAAGCAGGGAAATTGGGCAGCTATAGTGAATGCACTAGGGGAGCAGGAGACCTGACCTTCTCTCTGAGATATTGTACTGCCCTACAAATTGGTCAAAATACAAACACCATTTGGGTTGGTCTTTCACAGTCCAATCCACGTCCTGTGTAGTTTGGAAGGATTTGGTAACATGTGCCTCTGAGCATATGGTGAGTGGTGGCAACACCTGCCATCTCCAAAGATAGAGAATGATATTTTTGTGTGTTTATTGGTGTTCTTACTTTGCTTCTTTCCTGTGTTACTAATGTTTCTACAGAGAATCTAAACTAGAAAATTTTATTTTCCTCATTATTCATCCCAGAAATCTGTGTCAAATTTATTTTTATTAATTTCAAAGCCTTGTTATTGGTCAATGTCATATGATGGTGAAGACAGCGTTTTGTGTTTCAAATTGGATGTTATGTTCTATTTCTATTTTGGGTGCATTAACAGTGGAATCTGAAACTGTAGTTTGATGTAAAATCAGTTTGATTCCAGTATGTTGCTAGTTCAGCAATGACTCTAGCTGTTGGGAAAAAGAGGATGCATGTTTTCATCCTGCTATGTTTAAACCACTTCATTTAAGGCAAAGTGGGCACGGTCAATTAAAAACATAGAGCACACCTAGCATTTTGCTAGAATATATTTCACCTCCCACTGTTTTATCTTGTGCAAATCGACACACTCCTGAGGTCCACTGGAGACTATTCTGCAGAAGTCAGTGCCATTATTATGTTTGTCTTTTTTTAGTGTAAATTTTGCAAAGTGTTGCTGTACTTCACATATTCACAGAAATAGAAACAAAAGAAAATGATTTCCTATAGGAAACTTCACTAAAATTGCAAAGGAAATCAGACATATTCAAAGTGACCATCTGACCTATATCAACTATCTTAATAATGTTGTTTCCTCCCTGCTAAAACAAGATCAGCACAGCACATGTCTTCTTTCTATTCTTTGGGCTGATTGCAGGTGTTGCCACCACTCACCATATGCTCAGAGGCACATGTTACCAAATTCTTCCAAGCTCCACAGGAAGTGGATTGGACTGTGAAAGACCAACCCAAATTGTGTTTGCATTTTGACCAATTTGTAGGGCAGTACAATATCTCAGAGAGGAGTTCAGGTCTCCTGCTCCCCTGGTGCATTCACTATAGCTGCCCAATTTCCCTGCTTTTTAAAGTTTGATAGAAATAGCTGTGGGCTATAGGTACATTCTTAAACCGCAAGGTTTTTTGTCTATTAGTGAATTTCCCTGCTTTTTAATCCAGGAGGTAAGAGATGGGATCCTGTGCAAGTTAGCACCAGCAGTAACAGAAATAGTTCAGCAGTGTATTTTAAATGTTATATTACCACCAAGAATACCTTTACTTTTACAAGAGGGTCATGGCTTAGTGGCAGAGAACATGCTTTGCATGCAAAAGTCCCCACATTCAATACCCAGCATCTCCAATTAGGGCTGGGAGAGATCCTTATCTGAAACCTTGTCAGTCAGTACTGAGCTAGGGACGTCTATTGTTATAGGAGAAGGCATTAAAGAGGATCTTATTCTCAACGCAGCAGCAAAAAAAGAAGGAGGGGCATGGCTGTGACTATCATGAAGAGACCCTGCACTTTTTAATTTGCTACTGCACTACTGGTCATAAAGAGAAAAACCACTTGGCCACCTCATTAGCGTAATATGGTATTACACTAACTGCAAATGTTTGATGCCCCTGCAAATGTTTGATGAAGACCTTCTGTTCTCTGCAAAAGATGAAGAGGAAAATGCCTCTTCCCTATACAGCAAAGGCTTTCACAAAAGTGGGAGGCACTGACCAACACAGCACTAATTTCAGATGGGGGCTTAAACACAGGACTAATTTCAGAGAGTGAGTGAGTGAGTGAGTGAGTGAGTGAAAGAGATTTAAGATTAAACAAACAAGAGCTAAATTCCAGATTAAAGTGTTAAAAACAAACAGTCACATCAAATCTCAAAATAACTACAGCAATGTTATGAGCACAGGTCAAACAGCCACACACACTTCAAACAAAAAGTATTTGAACGTTTGTCATTTATAAACCCATTTAAGGATTTATACCACCAGCATCCACCCAAACACAAGAAGCCTCTATTTTTCTCCCATGAGTGGGAAAGCAATGATCCCTCCACCCATTGTCGCCCAGGGCTCCTTCTGGGAGGAATGGCGGGATATAAATTTAATAAATTAAAGAAATAAATGCTGCTGCTACAGTCAATTTAAAAGTTCTTTTCAAAAAAGAAAAAAACACAAAACCAAGAGACTGAACAACACTGGACTACACTTCAGGGTTGTCATACCCCACTCCCTCTCAGCCCCCCAATATCTGTACAGCCACACTAGGCTACTTTGCAAGGCTGCTGTAACCTATCCAGCACTATATCCACCTTTCCCCACTGTTGCACTCTGCATATACTAATGATTTTGTGTGTGTGTATGAGAGAGAGAGAGAGAGAGAGAGAGAGAGAGAGAGAGGTTTAAGAACCAAGAGCTAAATTCAGGATTAAAGTGTTACAAACAAAGAGTCTCATACAATCTCAAAATAACTACAACAATGTTATGAGCACAGGTCAAACAGCCACACACACTGCAAACAAAAAGTATTTGAGCTTTTGTCATTTATAAACCTATTTAAGGATAGGGGGTGGGGGGTGGCAGGGAGATTGAGCCAGCGGAAAGAGCAGGCTGTGGGAGACAGCGAGGGTGGGAACACACACACACATATCACCGTCACTCACCTCCATTCTGCTGCTGCCTTCTCCGTCATCCTTGCCCTGTGGCTTTCTCCCTCCACCATCCATTTCTTTTTTTTCTCTCTCTCTCTCCTGACCATCTGACTCTTCATTTCCTGCCTCGTGCTTCCTCACACAGAGCACGAGGGAAGAGCAACGTCGAGCAGAAGGTCAGTGTGAGTCACATGTCTGTTGCCCACCAATCACAGGAGCAGAAGACTTCCCCTGCTTCCTCCAAGTAACTGGAAGGGAAGGGGGGAGAGGAGAGGAGAGGGGAGGGGGAGTGAAATGAAAGAATTCCTGGTTTCTACCGCATCTGCGTGATGTTGTGATCCACGGTAATGCATTTTTTAAATCTATTAATTAAAAACAAACCATGCCTTTTTTTTACTTTAAACCTACTGAAGATGAAGGTCTGTGTTTGGGGCAAGCTCAGGGATTTGATTAGAGATACCTTACAGTCATCTCTGAGTTTTAATGAACGACAACAGATTAGGAGAACTTCTCAAGAAAAAAGTCCAAAAGGCTTCTTGTTTTTTTCTCTCCCGTTTTTCACTGTAACCTGTGAATTCTCCGTGGGGGAGGGTAGTGTATCACCAAGAAAACTTTCAGAGTTGTAGAGCAAGTGATTCTGAATCCAACAGTATAAGACTTGTAAGTTTTTGTTTTGAATTGGGACTATACAAAGCACCAGAAAGGTGTGTGTGTGGGGGTATTTTCATTTAACATGGTAGAACGTGAAAAATCCCTACTGACTATAGTATACAGCCACTCTCGTGGCTGTATAATAAAGTTTATGATCATCCTTCCCTGCTCTCCCCGGGGCTAGGACTGATGGGAGTTGGAGTCTACCACATCTGAAGGTTCACAGGCTACCCACCCCATCATAGGTGAAAAACATGCTTTATTGGGTAACTTTTTTGGTTCCACAGGCCAGAGCCTTATCAGGATTTATCTTGCAAGACAAATTTGACTGCTCTGCTGTCACTCGGAACTTCAAAGCACTTTGAAGATGGCAAGACACTGTTAAAATGGAGGCAAAACCCCTTGTTTTATCAGGGGTTTCAATGCAAACTCCTTTGTGATCTGAAAAGCACTGAATCCTGACAAACTGAGCAGGATTTAAACCCTCCCCACTCATCAGCTGATGGGGTGGGTAGAATTCAATTCTGCACTGGCTATGTGAGACAGTTCAATGCAGGGACATGACGCACACAATCAACAGAATAGGACAACTCTCCGCTCATCAGGTGACATCACTTGTCCATTGGAGTGACATCAGCTGATTGACAGGCATGGTTTTGAGGGGGAAAAACAGCATCACATGCCAAATTATAACCCCTGGTGGGCCAAAATTAGCCCACAGGGCAAAGGTTCCACACTCCTGCTTTACTAATTTCATAATATATACACTTGTGTTCATTACCTGACAATTTGGGACAGCATTTCATGCATCTGATGAAGTGGACTCTAGTCTACAAAAGCTTATACCATAATAAATGTGTTAGTCTTTAAGGGGCCACAAGAGTCTCCACCTGCCTTGCCCCCTCAGCCCTGTGCTTTCTGAGACATTTCTGGGGTTACCCTTTACCAAGAAGATGAATGTATTTGATTTTTTGCTGTTGTTGCTTTTTTAAAATGTTAAGATTTTGTTGCCTTAATTTTTTATAAATTGTATTTTTCCCCTTACTTGTACTTTATATTTCTGTGTATTCTCTGTAAGCCACTTTGGGGGTCTTTTTGACCAAAAGGCATCCTAGAAATAAACCATAACATAACATAACATGCCCAGAGGAAGATATTTGATGAAACATGTTGAACTTTCAGGAATAATTCTGATTTCATACTGTTTTGAGACTTTTCTCTTTGTCTTTGAGACAGTGTTGCATAGTGGTTAGAGTGTTGGACTATGACCAGAAAGGGAATGTAGCATTTGCATTGGAAAAGGTTCCCCACCCCTGATGTATGGGATACTGTATGCGAACAGATCAGTTTGTGTGCAAAGGCGGGAAGGGGGGAAATGGGACATTAGGTAAATAGAAAGTGTATACTCATTTGGAGACAATAAAGACCCATGCATTCTAACAGGGGTAAATAAATTGTGTTCATGTTGTCTGCACATGCATAGGTGGTGTGTGTTTGTGTATGTGTGCAAACTGTTCAATTTTATTGGAAACTTTCACACCCTGAACTCTTATGTAAGTTGATTATAACCAGAATTCCCTGCTTTTTTGTGCTTCTTTACAAACAAAGAACATCATCCACTGTCCTCAGCAAATAGCTGAGTCTGTGGAAACTAGACATATTCCTGTTCTTTATAAGTCTAGCGTATGTCTGAATTGCAGCAGATGGCACTTTGCCAAAGGCAAGGCCAGCACATGCACACCAATACACCCTGCCATGACCCTTTCCTTCCAGGCTCAGTTCTGATTGATAGACTAAAGATAATACCAAACGTGAGAGCAGAAAAATTGTGCTCAGTTCTGTCATAGAAAAGAGCATGACAATTCTATTAAGACCTGCAAAATGTGACTTAAGATGCTCTTACTTACAAAGGCACAGAAAGCAAGCAGAAATTTTCACGCCCTAAGAGGTCCTGCATGACTGAATTGCAATAACATAGTTCTATGTACATTGGTCTGCAGCTGTGAATGAGCTTGAGGATTAAAAGACCTGATCTGACTTTACCCTCCTTCAGCAATCATTTTTAAAAATTCAATTACTTTATACAATATATTTGAAGCTAAAGAGAAATATCTGCCTGTTTTACAACATATGAAGATCCCTCCCCTCCAAAAACTTATATTCCATTCAATTAGCTACACTATAGCTACATATTTTTCATTATGCACAGGACAGGATTCTTACAAGCTTATATTTTAGAGGGGGAGAAAGTCAAAACCCATCCACTCTAGGATTTAAAACTCCTTTTGTAGACCATATATTATCAAATAATTTAAAAATATGGATTGTAGAAGATTTTACTGTTAATATTAAATTTAAGCTGATGTTTCTACCCAATTATTATAAGGAATTCATAAACACATTCTCTTGTAATGTGATCATCTTCTCCCATCAACACTTGTAGTGTAATGATTGTCACCCATCATACGTCCTGCACCAAAAACTCAGGGACAGTTCCAACACATTAGTGCTCAAGAAAAAGTACTGGGTATGATAGATATGCAATGTCATCTTATGGCTTTTCCATCAAAATGGTTTTGTAGCACAGCAGCTAAAACAACAACCATGTCAGTGTGACAGGGCTAACTAGCTCTGTTCCATATGTTCATTTACCTACAAACCACCATAACTGCCTGGTGTTACACCAGGAACAGTGTGGGACAGCCTGGTCTCCTCTATCAGCCATGGACCAACAGCTGCTAGGAGCTGGTTCTGCTGCCTCTACCAGCAAGCCCATCAAAACTGAGAGGATGTCCCCTCCCACCATTCACATCTGTGGGAGTTTGTGCCCTTTATCTTCTAGTGCAAACTCTAGCAGAACTATAAGCTGTTCTCTGGTTGCTGCCCAAACCAGAGCTGTGCATCAGCTTTGGACAAATCCCAGATCCTGAACTGAATTAGGCCAATTTGGGTTGATCTGGGATTTGCCCAGAACAGGTTGATACAGCTCTGTTTCACCCTGGGTCGAGTCCAACCAGAGCAATCCAAGGCTGCCAAAAAGGGTGGTGGTCAGATGGCTGCATGTTTCATCAGGGTTTTAAACCCTAATTCAGGTGTTGGGAACCTTTGGCTCTCCAGATGTTACTGAACTACAACTCCCCTCATCACTGGCCATGCTTGTTGGGGCTGATTGGAGTTGCAGATCAGCAGCATCCAGAGGTTCAAAGATTCCACATACCTGCCTTAATTAATCACGTGGGAGGGGGCCCAATTTGGATTGGAGATTGGATCCAGATCATACTGGATCAAATCAGGTCCAATCCAAGGTGTCAAATCAGCCCATGAAATGGATTGGCAGGGGTCATGCACAGCCCTAGCAAAAATGTCTTGACTATTTTAAAGGTGGAATTCATAGGAGTATTTCTCATGGGCTAGCAGCCATGATGACTATGTTCAGCCCCCAATATGCCTCTAAATACTAGTTGCTGGGAATCACAATTGGGGAGAGTACTGCACTCAGGTCTTGCATGTGCATTTCCAATAAACATCTGGTTGGCCACTGTGAGAAAAACATGCTGGACTACATGGGCTTTCTGCCTGATCCAGCAAGATTCTTCTTATAGGGTGTGTAGGAACTATCCTACAGTCTCACCCACCACTGGCTTGTGGCCCTCATAAGGTTGCCCAGGAAGGAATACAGTCTTGGGCTGAAAAAAGGTTACCCACCCCTGATGTAAATTTACAGATAGCTCTGACAAATGGGTTCTAGGACGATATAAATGCCAGCTATCGATGGCCTACTTCCTTCCATGCTCACGCTTGTAGAACTTGCACGAAGTTGAAGTCAAGTTGGAGCAGCACCAGTGACTACTGATGTATCAGCAGTTTGGCTGGAGTTAGAGGTTCCATCATGTTGTGATATTTCAGACCAATTCCTATATGTTGTCATGCAACACTGGACTGTAGTATCAGCCCATGAGGTTTGATTTGGAAAAGAAAATGAAATGTTTCCACTCTCGCTGGTTTCATGAAAATGAGTGAGTCATTGTGAAATATTGATTAACTGCAGTGCTTATTTAACTTCCCAATTTAGCATTTTGACAAATGCCTTCCATTCATTTTGCAATATTTTACTTTCAACTGAACTTTACTTACATTGCCTTCATAAGTTTTATGTGATGGAGAGTTAGCTAGGGAAGTCAATATTTGGCATAGTAGTGTGCAGTACTTATATACTTTCAAAGATCATTTTAGTGATCTATTTTAAGAGATGGGTTGTGCCAACCTCTGCTGTTTTATTAAGAGCTATACAAGCATGGTGGCTTAATAGGAATAGCATGAGAATTTAATGCTTTAGACCAAAGCTAGAATAAACATCATACTGTACAGCTTATCCTTAGCTTGTGTTTTGCTATTTCAGTGAACAGATAACCTAGTAGGAATGACGGAAACTTTCTTCATCTTCCATTTGGCCTATGGATGAGACTTAAAATTGATTCTCTGTCAAGAAAAGCACCATGATCTGAGGAAATATATAAAGATAATTTGATATCCCTGAAACAACTCTCTGTTGTTCTTACACCAAACAGCTGAACAGCCCTCCAAATGCTTGCAATTTGAAGCCTTGGAAATAATTTCCAGGGGACAGATACAAATCCCATTATAGTTAAAAGATGACTTTAATATAGTGAAATCAGACCCAAGATTTTAATGTGTGATGATTAGCCAGGCTATTAGTTGGACAAAAACAAAACAAAACAAAACAGATTCTCCTTTATTAACTGATGCAGATGGGAGGACAGGAGAGCCACAGAAATAATATTCAGAGGACAAAGCTGTTTCTTGCTAACCTTCCTTTCATTGACTTCCATTATTATTATTATTATTATTATTTATTAAATTTATATACCACCTGACTAGCATAGTTCTCTGGGCGGTGAACAACAGATTAATACAAAATACAATAAAATACAATAAAATGAACCACAAAGTACAGAGAATGGGAGATCTAAAAACAATTACAATACAATTTAAAACAAAATTAAGTTAGATTAAAAGCCATGGAAAAGAGGAAGGTTTTAACCTGGCGCCGAAAAGACAGCAGCGTCGGCGCCAGGCGTACCTCATCGGGGAGACTGTTCCACAGTTCGGGAGCCACCACCGAAAAGGCCCTAGTTCTTGTAACCACCCTCCAAGCCTCCCTGTGGGACGGAGCTCGGAGGAGGGCCTTCGATGAAGAGCGCAGTGTACGGGCAGGTTCATATTGGGAGAGGCGTTCCAACAGGTATTTGCCATTATTCTTTGTATTTAGACAAGTTGCTAAAAAAAGAGAAAACCACAGGGACATTACCAAGACGCAACTGTCTATCAAGAGCCCTCTCCCCTTCTCCCACTGTAATATGTAGCCCAACTTATCTCATGCTTTGGCATCGTTAGGCTATGCATTTCCTTGTCCCTGTTCCACAAGAGTACTCCACAATATTGGCTGCTGTAGAAAGGGATGGGGAACATTCCATCCAATGACATCAGGACATGCTGCAAGTTGTACTGCTGCAAGTTGTACTGCACATGAAGAGATGGAAGGCAGATTTCGACTGGACATCAGGAAAAACTTCCTAACTGTTAGAGCCATATGACAATTGAACCAATTACCTACGAAGGTAGTGAGCTCTCTGACACTGAAGGCATTCAAGAGGCAGCTGGACAGCCATTTCTCGGGAATGCTTTGATTTGGATTCCTGCATTGAGCAGGGGGTTGGACTTGATGGCCTTATAGGCCCCCTCCAACTCTACTATTCTATGATTCTATGACTATGTCAGTTTATGCTGTTTTCTTTGAGATGAGTGTGATGTTTCTGCTTATATTGTAAATATGGTAAGTGCTGTTTATATAGAAGATATATGGTAAGTAGAGTGAAAGAGGAGGGGAGAGTACATGAGCAGTAGAATGCTGGATGATTGGCTGAGCGTTTGAATGGCTGGGAGTATAAATGGAAGAATGACAGTTGAATCTGGGAGGGTGGTGAATTGAGAGGTTGAGAGAGAGGTTGGAGGTTTGGAGGTGGTGGTGTTGAGAGTGAGTCGGAGTTCTGAGGCAATTAGCAAAAAGTCAAGTGCCTAACAGAAAATAGATGAAACCATATGCTTGTGAAACATTCCTTAAGTAATCTTGTTATTTCTGATATTTAATAAATACTTATTTGGTTTACCAAAGGCCTGATCCTTGGCTGGGGAATATACAGACCAGAAGGGAGGGCAAGGTAATTACCAAGGCTGAACAGAAACTGTATCTAATGGTGGCAGCGGTGAAGGGAGAGATTGTAACAAGTCACGTATCCAGAGCAACCCAGAGTTGTATGCTTTAAATATAAAGATACAAGGGGGTTGGGAACAGCATAGGCACACAGTCACAAAGTAACAAGCTATAGAGAGACTTAGGCAAAGTCTCTGGAAGTTTGGGTTACAGAAAGTGACTGGTGGTGCTGCCTAGCAATGGGATCTAGGGAGATCTGTGCTAGAGCTGTAAAGGGTAAGAAAAAACCTGACGTTCCTGTCTGCTGGTAGCCCCAAGTGAGAGCTTCACAGGTGGTGCTGGGGAAGGACGTCACAATGAGCATGAGAGGTATGTTTCTGGAAACAATGTCACATTCTTTACAATGTGGAACTGGGTCATTGGCCATATGTTTGGCTCACTCCACTAATAAAATTATTCCACACTATTTATTATTTCAAAATGCCAATCTGAGCAGCAGAATCAAGAACCATCATCACCTGAAAATGTAAGCCCACTTATAATAAGTTGTTTGTTTGTTTTACAAATCTTGTTAATTACAACCATTTTTGTAAATTATGATGTCAAAGATTGTGATGTTCCAGCCCTGAATAAGCCTCTGGGATTCTGAAATAATGTATGGATTGCATCCAAAGCTGTCTGTCCATGAATAGAATGGACTTCAACTCATACAAAGGGACTTCAAAGGGATACGGGAGCCTCATGGTAGATTTTGTGCAGGTGGAAGGCTGCATGGAAAGGACTGGAAGGCAAAGTCCCATTGTACAATGCAAGTCTACTTGTACAACATTGGATCCCACCCAGAAAAATGAGTTAGCAGGGGAGTGTGGTGGAAAGGTGGATGGAGTCGGAGCAAGTAACAGGTGGAGACAGAGTGAGTTGAAAGACAGGAAGAGTGAGACAGAAAGAGAGGTTTGAGTGAGATTAGAGAGAGTGGGAACAACTGTAATTGAGGAAAACCTGTTTGTTTTATGTTTTTGGTTTGGTTTGATTTTAAACTGGTATAAGTCAGGGATGAGGACTATCTAGCCTGTGGGCAGAATTAGGCCCATCAGGCCAGCCAATTTGGCCTGCACAGCCATTTTTAGGCTATGTCAGGCTATGCCCACCTGTCGCTCACCTGATATCAAAGGACATCATGTTTAGGGCAGGTAAAGCAGTGGCTGCCAAGATGAATTTGGCAATGTGTGAGTGTGCTCCTGATTATTTATTTGCACCTGGATTACTTTTCCAAGAAGATGAAGGTGGCTTATATACAATAATTAAACAAGCACAACCCCCCAAAACACATTCAAATTAATACACTAACAATATCCATCCAGTTTTAACAAATATCAGCAAGACATGAGCAAAATATACACAATTAACCAAAAGCCTTTTTAAAGAGTCAGGTCTTCACCAAGCACCTGAGGCAGTGTAGTAATGGGGCCTGATGGACTTCACTTGTCAAAGCATTCCTTAGGATAGGTACCATAACAGTAAAAACACTGCCCCTACTTGATACCGGCCTCACTTGTCAAGATCAAGGGACTTGAACCAGGGTCCCAGATGATGGTCACAGCATGTAGGAAGGAAGGAACATATGGGAAAAAGTGGTTTCTAAAGTACCAGGATAGTAAGAGCTTTAAAGGTTAATACCAACAACTTGAATTAAGCATAGAAACTAATTGGGAGCCAGTGCAAATCACATAGAATTGGTGTGATAGAATCAAACTGCACAGCTCCCATCAGCATTATGGCTGCAGCATTTTGCACCAATTTAAGTTCCTGAATGCTTTTCAAGGGCAACCCCACATAGAGTGTCTAACATGGAGGTCACTAAACCATGTATGACCATGGTAAGACCTGCCTTTGTCAGGAAGGGCTCTAGCTGGCATATCAGTTGGAAGTGGGAAAGGACCACCAACACCAACTTACATCAAACAGGAACACCACACTGGGGAGAACCCTACTTAATGTCTTTTGGGGGGCAGTGCAACCCCATCCAGAACTGGATGTAAACCCAACCCTGAGTAATGTGGTCCACCTACCAATAGAACTTCTGTTTTGTCTGTATTAAGCTTAAGAGCGAATCAGAACTTTTTCAACTATAGAGTCTTATAGATATTGGAGCCAACTGGAATTTAGAAAATGTAATTTTGTCTGCCTCACTCATTGCTACATAACCATTTCTTATGGCAAGGTTATTAGATAGTTTAGTACTACTGCTAGCTTGAAACCAGATGCAATATAAAAGGAGGAACATGCTTTTCAACTGGGCTGTGAATCTGCATTCACAACTAAGCTGACAGATAAACATACCAATGAGTTCAAGTCATCAGTCTTGCCCCTTTCTGCCAACTCACTCTCTTCCTGCTGCCTCTGCCAACACCTCTGGTTGGGCAAAGTTAACAAAGGGTCCTGCAGATGGATGCAGAAATGGGAAACTTCTTGGCTGAGTGGCATGACAAAGGCAAGACTGAGCCACTGTTTGATTTGCTGGTAGGTTTACACATCAGATCCGCTGAGAAGAAGCCACAGTGATCTTCATTTTAAGCCTGCCTCCCAATTACTTGATATATCTATGCTTCTAATTATTATATATTAATACAAGCTCTATTCCACTGTATTCACAACTGCATTATTAATTGTCTTTATAATTGCATATAGAATAATGCATACACTTAACAGAGCCAGGAATATAGGATACTTTATTACAGTCACTTCACACAATATATTTGATGTGTACTTCGAAGATGGTTTAAGTGCACACTGGAAAGTGTAGAATTTAACTATGGTACACGTGCATCATAATGGGGACATTCATCAAGGAGGTATGATTGGCTGCAGTGCCCATTCGATTTTACATTCATGACCAGAACCTCTTTCAAAGAATTTTTCTTTTGTGCATCATTTTCTTCATTTTTGAGACTGCTCATGAAGGACCACTTCATGAACACAAAGGTGATTCGTATCGTTTCAGGACTCAGGAGGAACCAGAGCCAACAGCAGGAGGGAGAGAAAGCACATAATAACCCAGCATCATTTACATGGCTCATTTACGCTTTCCTTTTGTGAAATGAATATCCAGCTGCAATTCTGTCTGGCAGAGAAGATGAAGCAGTGATACTCTCATGGGATCACATATCTTAGCAAAGACAATGATCAGGAAACAGCTTTTTTCTTTAAAAATATTTTATAGAGTTGTAATTTCAAGTTTGTAGGATACAACATTCTAAAAGATAACCATCTAGTTTAAATGAAAAGCCCTGATTAGTCTCTTTTGAGTTTTCTTTCAAAGTTTTTTGCCCTGCCTGCCAAATTTAGTTTTCTGTTCTATGTTACCAGGTAATAAATATGTTTATGGATATTGGATGCTGTAAGTTTTTGGAAAGTCAATTAAAATGTATCATAGGTGATGCTCAGAAAAGCAGCTGCTGCTGTTTATGTCAGGATAAGGTAGATATGTGAGAGTTGATTATACAGTATATTGTGTTATGCACAATACAAACATTGCAAAGATGTATCATTTTAAAACACTGCCAGCTTTATTCCTAAATCTTCAAAACTTCTACTTTTTTGGTCTTTCCTGTCCATTCACAGCTAGCAAAAAGTGGCAACTCTATATTGTTTGACATCAGCATTTAACCATCAGCAAATGGGCTCCACAATCAGACTACAACTGGGCTGTTTTGTGATAGGTAGACACAATGAACATACAGTAATGGACTGACATGGGGTCAAGTGGAGGTGATTGATCACTGTGAAAAATAAATGACCCTTCATAAAAGCTTATACTTAACCACAACAAAGTTATGCAGCAGTCATAGTTTTCAGTCCAACCAACGTGACAAAGAACTGAGACAAGTTATTTAAACCTCCATTTAGCATTATTTTTATAGACTTTGTTTTTGTCCTAAGTGTTGTTTTAGTTTAAGTGTCATAAACTAACAATGTAAGAGCCAGACAGACAAGGATTTTCAGATGATGAATGCACCTATATAAGATTTTTTTCTGCACAGTAACTTGCTGTCAGTTGACTCATACCTTTTCCCCTTACTTTCTCTTCTATTTTTCTACACAACTCTTTCCTCTTTCCCCATTTTATCATGGAATACTTCCCTTGTCTTCTTATTTCCTGTCTTGAACTATGTCACAGCTCTTGAGCACATATCCCAATAACATTATTTGAAACAACGAAAATTAAAACAGTTACGGTTTAAGATTAGCACCTCACAATGCAAGAATTTTTGGCAGCTATTCTGTAAATGTGATTCATAACAAAAGTGAGAATACACAGTTTGGATTGAAAGCATCTCCCATTTTGGCTGCTTCTTAAGAACAGAGAATTCTCAAGAATTAGTGTTCCCAACATAAATGATGATGATCATGATACCTTTATCTCAGTTCTTCTAGAGCATCCTTCCCCATATATGGTGTGACAGCCCTCTTAAAACCACAGATGAGGGAAACCAGGTCCACACCCCTAGTTCAGTTCTTTCCTCACAGGGACTAGCTGTTCCACCTCACCTGCCTTTGTAACCTTTCATAGGTTACTAACAGTCCATGAGGTGACTGCCCAAAATAGGAGCAGTAATATAAATGTGAGAGTGCATGTCCCAATATATCTCCAGTGCATGATCAAGTATATAAGGGCTCTAATACTATTCACTAATAGCCAAAAAACCTTGCAATTTAAGAATGTACCTATAGCCAAGAGATATTTCTATCAAACTTTAAAAAGCAGGGAAATTGGGCAGCTATAGTGAATGCACTAGGGGAGCAGGGAACCTGACCTCCTCTCTGAGATATTGTACTCCCCTACAAAATGCAAACACAATTTGGGTTGGTCTTTCACAGTCCAATCCACTTCCTGTGTAGCTTGGAAGAATTTGGTAACATGTGCCTCTGAGCATATGGTGAGTGGTGGCAACACCTGCCATCTCCAAAGATGGAGAATTATATTTTTGTATGTTTGTTGGTGGTATTCTTACTTTGCTTCTTTCCTGTGTTACTAATGTTTCTACAGAGAATCTAATCTAGAAAATTTTATTTCTCTCATTATTCATCCTAGAAATCTGTGTCAAATTTATTTTTATTAATTTCAAAGACTTTTTATTGGTCAATGTCATATGATGGTGAAGACAGCCTTTTGTGTTTCAAACTGGAGGTTATGTTCTATTTCTATTTTGGGTGCATTAAGAGTTGAATCTGAAACTGCAGTTTGATGTAAAATCAGACGGATTACAATATGTTGCTACTTCAGCAATGACTCTAGCTGTTGGAAAAAAAGAGGGTGCATGTTTTCAGCCTGCTATGTTTAAACCACTTCATTTAAGGCAAGGTGGGCACAGTCAATTAAAAACATAGAGCATACCTCACATTTTGCTAGAATATATTTCACCTCCCACTTTATCTTGTGCAAATTGAGACACTCCTGATGTACACTAGAGACTATTCTGCACAATAGTCAGTGCCATTATTCTACAATAATCTTTGGAGTTTTTTTAGTGTAAATTTTGCAAAGTGTTGCTGTACTTCACACATTCACAGAAATAGAAACAAAAGAAAATGATTTCCTATAGGAAACTTCACTAAAATTGCAAAGGAAATCAGACATATTTAAAGTGACCATCTGAACTATATCAACTGTCTTAATAATGTTGCTTCCTCCCTGCTAAAACAAGATCAGCACAGCACATGTCTTCTTTCTATTATTTGGGCTGATTGCAGGTGTTGCCACCGCTCACCATATACTCAGAGGCACATGTTACCAAATTCTTCCAAGCTCCACAGGAAGTGGATTGGACTGTGAAAGACCAACCCAAATTGTGTTTGCATTTTGACAAATTTGTAGGGCAGTCCAATATCTCAGAGAGAAGGTCAGTTCACCTGCTCCCCTGGTGCATTCACTATAGCTGTCCAATTTCCCTGCTTTTTAAAGTTTGATAGAAATATCTGTGGGCTATAGGTACATTCTTAAACCGCAAGGTTTTTTGCCTATTAGTGAATTCAGAGGTGGTTTTACCATTGCCTTCCTCTGAGGCTGAGAGGCAGTGACTGGCCCAAGGTCACTCAGTGCACTTTATGGCTATGTGGGGATTCAAACCCTGGTCTCCCAGGTCGTAGTCCAACACTGACCCAGGGGAGGGGAGGTGGAGGAGGAGGTGGAGGGAAAGAGATTGGGTGGGTGGGCACCGGGCAGAGGGGAAGCCCCTTTCCTTTCCTAAAGGAAAACGTGAACAGGTATCATTGCTTTTCAGCGTTTCCCCCACCTTTTTATTCTATAGCAGGTATGTGTAGCCTCCCGCCCAAATTTAAACCAAAGCTGTCTCTGGCCACATCCACACCGGACCTTTATTTCACTTTGGACAGTCATGAATTCTCTCAAAGAATCCTGGAAAGTGTAGTTAGTGAAGGGTTCTGAGAGTTGCTAGGAGACGTCCTGTTCCCCTCACAGATCTTCAATCAGAGTGGCTGACTGTTAAACCAGTCTGGGCACTGGAGCTCTGTCAGTGGAATAGGAGTCTCCTCTCAGCACCCTTCACAAACTACGCTTCCCAGGATTCATTGGGGCAAGCCATGACTGTGTCAAGTGAAATCAAAGTCTGGTGTGGGTGTGGCCCCCTGATTAGCCAAGCCAAGCAACTGTGAGTCTGGCTTTTAGAACACTGACAGTTGGTGCTTACTGAGCATGCCCAACACTATCATTGGGTTCAAGCCAAAAATTCTTAAATTAATTAAAAATTAGCCAGGCATTTTTTTAACTCTTAAACTGCAGAAGATGAAGGTCAGAGTATGGGGCAAGGTCAGTCATAGGATTACAGGTACTCTGTGGACATGGCTGATTTTTAATGAATTTCAACAGATTATGACAACTCTGACAGAAAAAAGTCCACAAGGGCTTTGGGGTTTTTTTCTCTCTTTTTAGACTTTGAACTCTCTATTCTCTGACTGTTTTGTGTTATTGCCATGAAAATTGACAGGGTTGTTAAGCAAGCGTTTCTAAGTTCAGGACTATAAGTTTTGTAAGGTTTTGTTTTGAAATGAGTTTATGGGAAGCATCAGAATGGCATGGGGGGTATTTTCAATTTAACATTGCGGAATGTGAAAAATCCACGCTGGCTATAGTATACAGCCGCTCTCGTGGCTGTATAATGACTGGAAATAGGAATAAAATAATGTGAAGCATCAGAATGGCATGGGGGGTGCACTATTACACATTCAACCTTTCCCTGAACCCAATCTCTCAATGTTTCCTTTTTTTAACCTTTCCCTTTCCTAGCACCTCATAACACTTCTTATTTTGCCTATTCCCTTCTCTACCTTTAATCTCAACCGAAACTGATCTTTACTTTCATCTAACTAACTTCATCACAACCCCAATCTCAACTCAACTGCTTAATGGACAAAACAGTTTTTTCCACACTCTCCCAGCTTCTGAACATTCCATTTGCAAGATTAATTAATGGTGGATCTGGGCAGATCCTAGGGCTTCCATCACACTTGGGTCCTCAGATATTGTTGGACTACAATCCCCATGATCCTTGACCACTGGCCATGCTGACTGGGGATGATGGGGGTTGTAGTTTAACAACATCTGGTGATCCAAAGTTGGAGATGGCTAGAGAGCAATGTGTTAGAGCCAAAATTCTCAAAGAATTAGCCTAGTCTTCCCTTACATTTTATAGACTTACAGTCACAAATGGTTCACCTCATGGGGAGGAACTACTACAATGTTGACTTCCTGACAGTGGTGTTGATGTTGCTTACTAGGACGGAGAAGGATAGGATAGTTGGCAGTTTAGTGTAGTGTGGACACACTGGAGTAGACAATCCACTGTGCTCATAGCACACACACCTCCCACCACCTCCCCTATTCTTTCCGGTAAGTGGCATTGAGACTACTGCCAGGAGGCATTGTGGCTCTGACTCACCAGGCGAGCTGCTTCTGCTTGCAATAGCCACTGCAGTGCCTATGGGTTGAAAAGGGTCTCAGAACACCAGGCAATGGAGGAAGAGGGAACAGTGCATGATGGCTCACTGCACTAAGCTTTAAGTCATTCCATCATGGATCTACTTGGGTGGTAAGACCTGCTTATATTATGACAAATGTGACTGAATAACTTAATACTCGTTTCTGCTTGCTTATTTTGTGACATCCTGGGACTATACTTTTAAACTTTTAGTGAGAACTAACATTATAGCAGCAAGAAAGTATTAAGTATCAAAGTAATAGATGAGTGTTCCTCTAAAAGGCAATTTCACTAAATACCATTGATATTAATCTTTCTGACTGTTAATTATATTCTTTTTGACGTATCATCCCTGTATGACCTTTTCTTCAGAATTCTGGTGAATATGTGTTGCTGTAGCCATGGAAGCTCAAACATGGACTACTTTTTCAATGTGAAAAGGAAGGTTTTAGGTTTTAGGTAAATAGTCACTGGAAACATTGGTTAATAGTTAAAAAATTAAATCAGAAAGTCCATGTTTACCTTTTACCTTGGTACTCTTTACCGGCCATTCTACTTGCATTCTCTGTTTCTCCATGCATACTATATCTCAAATTTTACTAAAGAATAGTCCCAAGAATGCAGACACTAAGATATTATTGGAGAACTTAAACTTTTTGAACTAGAAATGTCCCAGCAACATTTAAAAACAATTAGCAATGGCAGTCCTTAATAGAAGAACTTGAACTAAGGTTGAAAAGAGTAAGGGTTGGCAGTTCCAAGATTAAAAAAGTAATGATTCTGCCACCAAACCACTTTTACACTAATCAATACTTCAAAGCATCCAGATTTTATTAGATTCATTGAATAAGCAAAAGAAGGTGATGTGGATGTTTAGGGCTTTTTAAAAGGAACTGTTTTATTGGACTCCTGAGAGCCAATACCTTTTTTTTTATCCAACATCAATTTATTTTGAAGATGAAAGTAGATTTGAACAGGCTTCAAGAAGACAACAACCAACATGACATCTAAGCACTCTAAATAAGACAGTGTTAAATATTCTGACTCTCTTGTAGATACTGTTACTTTTTAGAATTTAATTACATTCACCAACTCTATGCCAAACACAGTACTGAATCAGCACAGTTAGCACTTTATTTTATTTTATTTAGCTTTTCCATTCTTGCCATGTAGCTCCGCACAAGTCAATATCTTTCTGGCTCATACACAGGTATGTCTATAAAGATTAAATGGTTTAGGTTTTCAAATTTATATTTTGGGATAAATAAAACTGATCGCCATAATATAATAGTAGTGAAAGGCTCCCTACTGCGTGGGATTGAAACTCAAGTATGCCAAGATGACCCAAGCACTTGCCAGGTATGCTGCCTCCCTGGAGGATGGATTAGAGGTGTGACGGAAGGGTTACCATCACTCATAAAGTTCACTGAAACATATCCCTTTCTTCTTGTCCATGTGGGAACAAATGATAGTGCCAAATGGAGCTATGAAGAAATCACATCAGACTTTGAAGCTCTGAAAAAACTCAAGGATTTTGCAGCCCAGATAGGCTTCTCATCCATCCTTCCAATACTTAGAAGAGGAGTAGAAAGGAAAGGAAAATATTCCGGGTGAACGACTGGCTATGAATGTGGTGCTGACATGAGAGATTTGGATACTGGGACCATGGGCTACACTTCCTGGAAGATGGACTTCTGGCAAGTGATGGGTTGCACCTCAAAAGGACTGGGAAGAATGTGTTTAGCCACAAAATGGAGAAATTCATCAGGAGGGTTTTAAACTGAATCCAAGAGGAAATGAGATGTTAACTTGGAGATAACAATTGATGAAGGCTTATGCACAGGAACTGATAATAGTTCTAATGGAGCCCTATAATAGGTCTTCATAAAAATATAGGAAGGAAGCCAGACCATAAATCACATAGTCTTTGATGTCTGTATATATATATATATATATATATATATATATATATATATATACTAATGCCCCCAGAGTATGGGAAACAAATAAGATGAACTTGAACTCTTAATACAAGAGGGTAAATACGACTTGATAGGTATAATGGAAACTTTGTGGGATGACTCCCATGACTGGGATACAGCAAATGAAGGATATAAATTGTTCAAAAAGAACATAAGGTATAGAAAGGGAGGCAGAGTTGCACAATATGTTAAAAATATATATCGCTACGCAGAAATACAGGAGGATGAGTTCGGTAGTCCCACTGAGAATATCTGGATTAAAATTAATGGGGCAAGGAATAAAAGGAACATGGTGGTTGGAGTCTACTACTGACTACCCAATCAAGGAGAAGACAAGAATGAAACTTTTGCAAAGCAAATTGTCAATGTTTCAAGGAGGCATGATACAGTAGTAATGGGGGACTTCAATTACCCCGATATCTGTTGGGAGACAAATTCAGCCAAGCACAGCCCCTCCAAGAAATTTCTGATTTGTGTTGGAGGTAAATTTATCCTGTAGAAACTCCAGGAAAGAACTTGAGGATCAGCTATCCTTGACTTGAGTCTAACCAACAGTGATGACCTAGTGGATGAAGTGGCAGTTATGGGAGCTCTAGAGGAAAGCAACCATGTTATGCTTTAGTTCTTGATTTTAAAGGAAGCAAAAGCTGAGAGTAGCCATACACATACCCTAGACGTCAGGAAAGCTGATTTTAATAAACTCAGAACAATGATAGGTGAGGTTCCATCGCAAGTCACCCTAATGAGAAAAGGAGTCCAAGATGGGTGGGAGTTTCTAAAAAAGGAAATTCTAAAGGTACAATTGCAAGCAATTCCAACAAGGAAAAAAGGTGAAAGATAGCAGAAGAAGCCAGTGTGGCTTCACAAAAAGCTTAGAGATGACCTAAAAGAAAACAAAAAAAGGATACATATAGGAAGTGGAAGGAAGGCCAGGCCACAAAGGAAGAGTACAGACACTTAGCATGGAGTTGCAGGGATGGCATCAGGAAAGCTAAAGCTGAGAATGAGCTGAAGTTAGTGACGGATGCTAAAAGCAACAAAAAAGCTTTCTTCAGGTACAACCACAGTAAAAGACAGAGGAAAGAAGTAGTGGTTCAGCTACTGAATGAGGATGCCAAAATGATAATAGATGACAAAGAAAAGGCAGAAGTTATCAATTCCTACTTCAGCTCTGTCTTCTCCCAAAAGAAAGTCAATGACTGTCCTGGCAAACAAGTTGAAGGGGCAGGATTGCAGCTTAAGACTGATAGACAAATGGTCAAGGAATGCCTAATTACTTTGAACAAGTTCAAATTTCCAGGGCCCGATGAACCGTATCCTAGAGTATTGAAGGAACTAGCTGAAGAACTCTCAGAACCACTATCTATTATCTTTGTGAAATGTGGAGGATGGGTAATGTGCCAGATGACTTTAGGAGGGCTAATGTTGTTCCTATCTGCAAAAATGAAGAACTATAGATCAGTCAACCTGACATCAATCCCTGGGGAAATTCTGGAGCAGATTATAAAGCAGTCAATCTGGAAGCACCTTGAAAACAATGCAATGATTACTAGAAGCCAACACAGATTTGTTAAGGACAAATCCTGCCAGACTAATCTTATTTCATTTTTTGGCTGGGGAACCTCCTTGATAGACTGTGGAAATGTTGTAGACATAATATATCTCAACTTCAGCAAAGCTTTTGACAAAGTGTTCCATGATATTCTGATTAGCAACATAGCTGAATGTAGGCTGGATGAAACCATTATCAGGTGGATCCACAGATGGCTCCAGAATCATACTCAAAGAGTGCTTATCAATGGTTCCTTCTCAAATTGGGGGGAGGTAATGAGCAGGGTACCACAGGACTCAGTCCTGGGCTCAGTGCTCTTCAACATTTATATTACTCACTTGCATGAGGAGGTGCAGGGAAACCTTATCAAATTTGCAGATGATACAAAATTGGGAGGGATAGCTAATACCTTGGAGGACAGAAACAAAATTCAAAGGGATCTTGATAGCCTGGAGCACTGGGCTGAAAACGACAGAATGAAATTTAACAGGGATAAGTGCAATGTTGTACACCTAGGAAAAAGAAACCAAATGCACAATTATAAGATGAGGGACACTTGGCTCAGCAAGACTATATGTGCGAAGGATCCTGGAATTGTTGTTGATCACAAGCTAAATATGACCAACAGTGTGATGTGCCTATAAAAAACAGAAATGCTATTTTAGGCTGCATTAAAAAGGTAACCCCCTCTAGGATGCACACCTTAACGTGGTGAGTGGGTTTGAGAGTGTTGAAGAAGCTAAGAGCAATGCCGTCAGGAGTCTAGACCAAGAGGCTAGACTCCTAGCAGGGGCACCCAAGGCGGAATGGTCAAAGCTGAAACACCAGACTAAGATGCATCCAAACTCAGAGGAAGGCAATGGTAAACCACCTCTGAATATCTCTTACCATGAAAACCCTATAAACAGAGTATCCAAAATGCAACACAAGATAGTGCTGGAAGATGAGACCCTCAGGTCAGAAGGCACTCACCAAGCTACTGGGGAAGAACAAAGGACAAGGACAAGTAGCACTGTGAATAATGACGCAGCTGGGTCAAAGCTGAAAGGAAGCCCAGAGGCTGATGCGCACAGATGCAAAAGAAGGGTCTGGAGTTGCACGACGCACACAATAGGAACATGGAATGTGAGAAGCATGAATCAGGGAACGTGAGAAATTGTCAAGTAAGAAATGGAACGCATCAACATTACAATACTTGGTGTGAGTGAATTAAAATGGATGGGAATGGGACATTTTCAATCAGGCAACTACAAAATATTTTACGCAGGAAATGAGAAATTAAGAAGAAATGGGGTTGCTTTAATAGTGAGAAGTGATGTAGCAAACACAATTAGGAGCTACAATGCACGGTGTGAGCGAGTGATATCAATGAGATTAAATGGGAAACCTATTAACATAACCATCATCCAAGTCTATGCTCCGATGGCAAACACAGAAGAAGAGGAATTGGAGATATTTTATGCAGAAGTACAGGAAGAAATTGATCACACACCAAAACAAGATGTGCTGATAATCATGGGGGATTGGAATGCAAAAGTAGGGAACAGAGAAGAATTAGGAATTGTGGGGAAATGGGGCTTAGGAAACAGAAATGAAGCAGGACAAAGACTTACTGAATTCTGTGAAGCCAATAATTTGTTTCTTGCAAACACATTTTTTAAGCAACCGAAAAGACGACTGTACATATGGACATCACCGAATGGTCAATATAGGAATCAAATTGATTATATAATTGGTAGCAGAAGATGGAGAAGTTTCATACTTTCTGCGAAAGCAAGACCAGAAGCAGACTGTGGTACAGATCATGAACTGGTCGTATCGAAAATCAGAGTAAATTTAAAGAAGAACAACAAAACAATCATAATGCCAAAATACAATTTAAATAACTTCCCAGAAGCATATAAAAATCAAATAAGGAACAGGTTTGAAGCTTTAAACTTAGTTGACAGAGAACCAGAAGAACTATGGAATGAAGTCAGACACGTTATCAGAGAAGAATGCAAAAAGACAATACCTCTAGTTAAAAAGAAAGACCTCAATGGATGACTGAAGTAACTCTTCAAATGGTTAAAGAGAGAAGGAAAGCAAAAGCAAAAGGAGATAGAAACACGGTCAGAATCCTAAATGCAACAATACAGCAACTAGTATGCAGGGACAAAGAGAACTATTATGTTACTGTATAGAAATAGAAGAGGACAACAAAAAGGGTAGAACAAGAGCCCTGTTCCAAAAGATTAGAGAAATGAAAGGGAAATTTAAACCAAGAGTAGGGATGTTGAATAATCAACAGGGGAACACAATGACTGACCAAGATGAAATAAAAGGAAGATGGAAGCAATACACTGAAGAACTTGTGATGTCCCTGTATTTTAATATCTGTAAATATGGTAAGTGCGGGTTTATTAGGTGATATATGGTAAGTGACTGAGAGAGAGGGGGGAGTACATGGGCTGGAATGCTGGAGAATGCTGTATGATGATTGGCTGAGCGTTTGAGTGGCTAAAGGTATAAATGAAAGGATGACAGTTGGTTCAGGGTTCTGTTTCGTGGGGGAGTTGTGGGCGGTTGGTTGTGGAGTGTGGATTGGAGTTGGTTGTGGGTTGGATTATATTTGGCTGGTATTTAGACAGAATATATAAGACTGGAAACATAAAGAGTGACACTATATGAAACCATATGCTTGTTGAACATTCCTAAAGTAATCTTGTTATTTCCTGGTGTTATCAAATAAATACTTTTATTGGTTTACCTAAAGCCTGTTCCTTGGCTGGGGATTCACAGACCAGAAGGGAGGGCAGGGTATTTACCAAGGTGGAGAAACAGTATCAAATGGTGGCAGCGGTGAAGAGATAGTGTATCATCAAGTATCCAGGGCAACCCAGGGCTTTATGCTTTATAGACAAAGATATAGGGGGGTTGTGGATGGCAAGGGCACCCAGACACAAAGTAACAATAAGCCATAGGGAGACAAGACGAAGTCTCTAGCAGTATTGTTTACAGGGAGTGGCTGGTGGTGCTAGTGGGATCTTGTGAGATCTGTGCTAGGGTGAGCTAAAGAAAAATAAAAACTAAGTTTCTCCCTGGTGGTAGCCACGGGTGGGAGCCTAACAGGTGGTGCCAAGGGGAGGAATATTACATGTGTTGGCTGTAGCTGTGGGATATGAACAAAAGAGAGTCACTATAAAGTGGTGTGACTGTGAAGGAAATAACAAATAAAGATTACTTGTGAGTGTGTGGTAAAGTGTGCGAGATTTAAGAAACATGGCTGAGTTCTTAAGGATGAAGAGAGAAGAGCTGGTGGAGAAGTGTATAGCTTTACATTTACCTCATGAGGGTAAAGGGGTGGATGAATTGAGGGTGGCATTAATAATGTATATGTCAATCCAAACCAAAGAACCTGTAAGAGAAGAGAACCCAGAAGGGTGCTTAAGTAATCCTGCCTATGTGGAGTATTTAAGAGAGAAGTTAAAGTTGGAGGCTGAAAGATTGAGAATGGAGGCTGGGGAAAAAGATAAGGACAGAGAGATTGAGATGATGAAACTGAGAATGGATACTGAAAGAGTGAGAATGGAGGCTGAGGAGAAGGAAAAGCAGCGAATGTTGGAGACTGAAAGGTTGAGAATGGATACTGAGATACAAGTGGAAAGGTTAAAATTAGAGAGAAGTTTCATTCTGATGAAACAAGAAAAGAGAGAGATGAAGCAAAAATAAAAGTCACTCCAAAAGACTTTGCTGTGTATGAGCCTGGTTAAGATCGACAAATTTACCTCACAATGTTTGAAAAGGCAGCTCAGATGTGGGGGCTACCTAAAGATAAATACATGCAGTATTTATCAAATTTAATTAAAGGGGATTTGACTGAAGTGTATCAGTATTTCCCCTCAGACAGGCCAGTGACATATGCTGAATTCAACGAAGCAGTGTTTAAAAGATTTAGACAGGGGCCTGATTATTTTAGAAAACTTTTCAGAAACTGCCAGATATAGACAGAAAGGTCTTTCGTGGAGTTGGGAGCAAACTGATGGACATATTTGAAAAATGGCTGACAAGTGCTAAAGCTCAGTCTGTGGAAGAGGTGAAAAGCCTCATGATATTAGACCAGTTATATCATCAATTGCCATCAGAAATTAGATTGCTAGTCAAAGATTGTTCCCCTAAGTCTGTGCAGGAAGCAGCAGAGCTGGCAGATCATTTTACCTCAAACCGAACGGGTTGGATGGGGAAAACACCAAGAGATTTCAAATCAAGACCTAATAATAATGGCAGAAGAGATGTGGCACCACAGAGAGTAAACTCTCCAATAAAATCAGAAGGGCACAGGACACCTCAGTTTGGGTCTGTGTATCCTAAAAGGGAGGAGAAACTCTGCTACAAATGTGGTAAGCCAGGACATCTCCATTTCCAATGTGAAGCTACAAAACCTATCAGTAATCCTGTTCAAGGAAGAGCAGTGAAAAGCGAACTGAGAGAGGGGGAAACAAAGAAAATACAATTCTGTCAAATAAGCTGGCCAAATGTTCAAGATTTTGACTCAAGCTTAAGAGAAGAAGTATGTGTGCAAGGGGCAAAATATTAGGCTTTGCTGGACACTGGTGCTGCTCAGACCTTACTGAGGCCAGATTTGATAAGATCTGAAGAAATATTACCTCAGGAAAAGTTGGTAATCCAAGGTGTGAGAGGTGAGCCAGAAAGCATTCCCATGGCCCTAGTAAAATTAAACTGGAGAGGAAAGGAGAAGACTTATAAAGTGGGTATCAATGCCCAGCAACAGGAACCTGTAGTATTGGGCAGAGATGTTGTGGGGGCACGAGAAAAAATTTATGTGGTGACCAAACAGCTTGGCAAAGCAGCAGAAGCCATTTTATCTGATGCTGAACAAAACAGGGTGGAACCTGTAATCGAGCCTGAGGTCACCATAGCAACTCCTAGTGTGCCTGGAGTGAATGAAACTTTGTTATGAATGTTTTCTACTGCAGAAACACAACAGTTCAGGGATGAGCTGGAAAATGATAGCAGTTTGAAAATAATAAAGGAAAAAGCCCTTCCACTGTTGGTGTTTGCGTGTGTTCAGCGCAGTTACAGTTGAGAGTAAGGCGGACAAGAAATCCAAGAGCAAGAGATAGTTTAAGAGTCCTTTACTTTTGGACATTCAGGCATACAGCTTACAAGTAGTTTCACTTTCCCCCACGACACCTCCTAACAAGAACTTCTCCACACTGAAACAAAACCCCCAACAGTCTCAGTAACACACTTGCAAGATCTCCTTCTCCACTGGAACCACTACCCCCACAGAAGGATGGCAGCAAACCGTCCAGCCTTTATCTCTCCGGTTTCCTTGGCAGCTGCAGGTGCTGGCCTTGACAGCCATGCCAGGGCTCTGCAAGGCTATACAAGCAGCTTAACCCCTGCTATTGCTCTTCCTTGCTTTCAGGCTTTCAGGTTTGATGGAAAATAACCAGTGACAGTACTGCCTATGGGTCAACATCGACAAAGAATCCCCTTTACAGAAACTCTGAGGGATCAAACAGTGTGGGAGAATGGTGTACTGTATAGGCTGTGGTTACCTAAAGAGAGATAGAACTACTGTGAACCAGTTAAACAATTGGTTGTACCTAACAAATTTAGATCCAGATTGCTAGAGGTAGCACATGATGTTCCTTGTTCAGGGCATCTTGGAATAAAAAAGACAAAGAAAAGGCTGACTGCCCATTATTATTGGCCAAACATTTCTAAAGACGTCAAACAATATTGTTCATCATGTATCATATGCCAAAAAGTGGGGAAAAGTGGAGTAAAAACAAAAGCACCATTGAAGCCCCTTCCTATAATAGGACAACCATTCTATAGAGTGCGAATAGATTTGGTGGGTCCTTTTTCCAAACCCACAAGGCATGGCAAGAAATACATATTGGTGGTGGTGGATTTTGCCACAAGATACCCAGATGCTGAAGCCCTAAGATCAGTGGAAGCCCCTGTAGTGGCAGAGGCTTTGCTAAAAATCTTTATGAGACTGGGTATTGCACATGAAGTTTTGACGGATCAAGGCAGTGTATTCATGGGAGAAGTGATGCAATGTATGTGGAGGTATTGTGGATTGAAACATTTAAAAACAACTACCTACCATCCAGCAACTAATGGGTTAACTGAGAGGTTTAATGGAGTGCTCAAGGGCATGATAAAAAGTTATGTTCAAGATCACCCACAGGATTGGGATGAACGTTTGGGGTGTTTCTTATTTGCCTACCGAGAAGTACCTCAAGAGTCAACAGGGTTCTTGCCCTTTGAATTGATGTTTGCAAGAAAAGTGAGGGGATCTTTGGAATTGTTAAGAAATTCATGGGAAGGGTCTCTGGGGGAGTACAAAACATCTGTGGTCAATTATGTACTAGACCTCTGCAACAAATTGGAATCTATGATGGAAGCAGTGCAAAAGAATTTGAGTCAAGCTCAGCAGAAACAAAGTTACTGGTATGATAGAACAGCAAGAGAGCGTGTGTATGAAGTGGGAGATATGGTTATGGCATTCATTCCCAGGAAACACAATAAACTACAGGCCAACTGGGAGGGACCATATACCATTAGGGAAAAGCTTGACACGGTGACCTATGTTACAACAGCAGACAAATTAAAAAAGCATAAGGTAGTACATGTGAACATGCTGAAACCTTATCACACCAGGGATGCAAAGGTTTTGCAAGTTACCTTGTTCCCTGAAGGAAGTGGTCCTGATTTACCAGACTTGGTACAAGAAGGTAAAGCAGAAGATGGGTTAGATCAGTTGGAATGGTCGGGGGAGGTAGATGGAAAAGTCCAAGAATAAATTATGAGTGTTTTGTATAAATATAGGGAACTTTTCAGCAACAGACCTGGTAGAACCAGTGTGGCAAAACATAGTATTGACACTGGAAATCATCCCCCAATTAGATCTACCCCTTATAGAGTGAATGGAAGTGTGTTGGATGAAATCAGAAAGGAAGTGAGATATGCTGGAGTTGAGTGTGATTCGAGAATCAATCAGTCCCTGGTCCTCTAGTATAGTGCTGGTACCAAAAAAAGATGGGACAATCAGATTTTGTATTGATTATAGAGCTATAAATAAGATCACAGTCCCAGATGCATATAATAATAATAATAATAATAATAATAATATTTAATTTGTCTGTCGCCTATCTGGCAAATAGCCACTCTAGGTGACGTACATTAAAATGAGATAAAATACAACAATACAACAATATCAATTGCAGTCATGTTAATAACAGTAGATAAAATACTGGACAGTCAATACATATAAAAGCATTTATATTAGCAGCATATGATAGATGGTAAAATCATGAAGATTTACCATTCCCAAGGACCTCAAAGGCCTGTTGGAAAAGCCACGTCTTCAGGGCCTTGCGGAATACCTCTAGGGAAGGGGCATGTCGAAGGTCACATGGGAGGGAGTTCCAGAGAGTGGGGGCCACCACAGAAAAGGCTCTCTCCCTAGTACCCACCAACCTAGCTGTTTTGGTTGGCGGGATTGCGAGAAGGCCTTGAGTGGCTGATCTACTTGGGCGGCATAATTGGTGGCGGTGGAGGCGCTCTTTCAGGTAAGCTGGGCCGAAACTGTATAGGGTTTTAAAGGTTAATACCAACACCTTGAATCGGGCCCGGAAAATAACCAGCAGCCAGTGTAGATCAAATAATACTGGCGTAATGTGGTCTCGGCGGCGGCTGTTGGTAAGTAAGCGCGCCGCTGCATTCTCTACAAGTTGTAATTTCCGGGTCATTTTCAAGGGTAACCCCACGTAGAGCGCATTACAGTAGTCCAATCAAGAGGTGACCAGGGCATGCACCACAAGTGGGAGCTGTTGAACAGGGAGGTAGGGTTGCAGCTTACGTATAAGGTGTAATTGATACCAAGCTGCCCGGCTCACTGCCGAAATCTGAGCCTCCATGGACAGCTTGGAATCAAGAACAACCCCGAGGCTGCGGACCTGGTCCTGTAGGGGCAACTTCACTCCATCAAACACCAGGTCAACATCTCCTAACCCTCCCTTGTCTCCCAGAAGTAGTAGCTCGGTCTTATCAGGGTTCAACTTCAACCTGTTCCTGCCCATCCATCCACTCATGGATTCCAGGCACTTGGACATGGTCTCCACAGCCCTCTCCGGTGAAGATTTAAATGAGAGATACCCCATGCCTAGGGTAGACACCATGTTAGAACTGTTGGGAGCAGCAACAATCATCTCCACAATAGATCTATGCAAAGGGTTTTGGCAGATGGAGCTGGAAGAGCAATCCAGGGCTAAAACTGCTTTTAACACCCTGATGGGTTATATGAATTTACCACATTACCTATGGGGCTTAGGAACTCACCAAGTTCCTTTCAAAGATTAATTAATACTATTTTAAAAGGCATGTCAGACTTTGCTGTGGCCTATATTGACGATATAGCCATATTCAGCAAGTCGGTGCCTGAACATGTTCAACATTTAACAGCAGTGTTGGAGGCACTTAAAAAGGCTGGTTTAACCATCAAAGTGAAAAAATGCCAGTTTGGGTTACACGAAGTATCTTACCTAGGGCATAAGGTGGGGAGTGGAAAGATAACCCTGGCCTGTTCCAGTAAAAAAGAAACAAGTGAGGGCATTTTTAGGTATGGCTGGTTTTTAATAGAAGGTTTAGAAAGGGGTTTGGAGAAATAGCAACCCCACTGCATGAGTTAACGCAGAAAAAGTGTGCTGAGTGCGTGAGATGGGGTGAAAGCTGTCAAAAAGCTTTTGACCAACTGAAGAAAGCGCTGTGCCAGTATTGTTTACAAGGAGTGGCTGGTGGGGCTGCCTAGCAGTGGGATCTTGTGAGATCTGTGCTAGGGTGAGCTAAAGAAAAATATAAAGTAAGTTTCTCCATGGTGGGAGCCACAGGTGGGAGCCTAACAGGTGGTGCCAAGGGGAGGAACATTACAGAACTCTATAAAAGCCACCAGCTTGGATGGCTTTAAAAGAAGATTAGACAAATTTATGGAGGACAGGGCTATCAATGGCTACTAGCCATGATGCCTGTGCTCTGCCAACCTAGTCAGAGGCAGCATGCTTCTGAAAACCAGTTGCCGGAAGCCTCAGGAGGGGAGAGTGTTCTTGCACTCGGGTCCTGCTTGCAGGCTTCCCCCAGTGTCCTGTTCAGAGCCGAAAGAATGAGGCTGGAGTGTGTGTGCAAGTAAATCTTGTTTTATTAGAGTAATGGATACATCAAAGGCATTGTACTTCATAGGAAACCCTACGCTAACTCACTAGAGTCCCTAACTATACTCCAGACATGCTCTGCAGCGTGTGAAGGAAGTTGACTCAACGACCCCCCCACTGGGAGTGGCAGGCTTACATAGGAAATGTTTTCAAACGTAATCTCTAACTCCTTCGTAATTCCTGTCTTTGCCCTGTCCGTTTCTCGCGGCGACGGGAACGAGGAGACAGGGGACGCGCATCCAACAGCTCATCTGAAGACACCTGCTCCCGAGCAACAGGCTCGAGGTCAGGGGGCGGTACCACACTGGAATCCTTCTGGGAACTGCTTGGTAAAGGAGGAGCTGGCACTGACTCTGAAGCTTCCCCCCACAAGTCCTCTGCATCAACTGGGGGCGGTGCGCTCGGCTCCTCGGAAAGGGCGTTACTCGTGTGAACTGGCTGGAGAGCAGGCTGCCCCCCTCCCGCACGATCCTGCTCAGACACAACAATCCCCAACTCTGCTTCTTCTGGCTGCGGAGGTGCCTGAAACTCATGCCTCCCCCCTTCCTGTCCCTTCTGAGTTGGCTGCAGCGCAACATCATCCCCCCCTCCATGCTTTAACCCTTCCCACCCCTGAGGTCTAGGTTTCTCTGGATAAGCCTCATGGAATTCTCTCACCAAAGCCGGAGTGTGCACATTCTCCTCTGTTTCCCAGGAACGTTCAGTTGGATTGTACCCCTTCCAATGAATCAGGTACTGAAGACCCCCTCGGTGTTTTCGCGAGTCCAAAATCTGTTCTACCTCATATTCCTCCTCCCCCTCTACCAACAATTTATTTATTTATTTATTTATTTATTTTCATTTCTAGACCGCCCATAGCTAATAGCTCTCTGGGCGGTGTACAAAACGAGATTAAAATACAATATAGAATAAAATCAGTAACAAAGGAACACATTAAACTAAAAACATCAAACATAAAGCATTAAACATTAAAATGCCTGGGAGTATAGCCAGGTCTTAACCTGGCGCCTAAAAGAAAGAACCGTAGGCGCCAGGCGTATTTCCTCCGGTAAGCTGTTCCATAATTCGGGGGCCATCACAGAAAAGGCCCTAGATCTAGTAACAGTCCTCCGGGCATCCTGGTGAGTTGGTACCCGGAGGAGGGCCTTGGATACTGAACGAAGTGAACGGGTAGGTTCATAGTGGGAGAGGCGTTCCACAAGGTATTGCGGTCCCACACTGTGTATAACAATGGTGGTGCGGGCTCCACTCACGGACGGTGAGGGTCAGGGGCAGCGTCCTTGGTCAACAATGCCCTGTGGAAGACTGGGTGCATCTTGAAGGTGGGTGGCAATTTTAGTCTGTAAGCCACAGGGTTAATCTGAGCCTCCACCTCAAAGGGCCCTACACACCGATCCTGCAGTTTACGACACCGGCCAGGCATAGCTAGGAAACGTGTAGAGATCCAGACCTGGTCTCCCACTCGCATGAGGTCCCCCTCTCTCCGATGCTGGTCAGCTGCACGTTTGTAATCCGCCTGTTCTAGTTGCTCTTGGAGTAGCTGTTGCAAAGCGTGAAGTTCCTGCAAGTAATCCTCAGCGGCTGGGACTGAGACACTGTCTTTTGGGGCAGGGAAGGCTCGGGGGTAGTAGCCAAAATTGGCGAAGAAAGGAGTCTGTTGCGTGTGCGAATGCACAGCATTATTATAGGCAAATTCTGCTAAATGCAGGTAGGACATCCAGTTGTCCTACTGATACCCCACAAAACAATGTAAATATTGTTGCAACACTGCGTTGACCCTCTCGGACTGCCCATCCGTTTGGGGATGATGGGCAGATGACAGTCTCAGCTCACTTTGCAGCAACTTCCACAACGCTTGCCAAAAACGCGAGGTGAATTGTGTGCCCCGATCGGAAACCAGGCTGTCTGGCAGACCATGCAGCCGATACACATTTTACACGTACAACTTGGCAGTGTCTTGAGCGCTTGGGAGCCCTGCGCACGGAATGAAGTGAGCCATTTTCGAGAAGGCATCAACGACCACCAAAACTGGTTTTCCCCTGCGAAGGTGGAAGGTCTGTTATAAAATCCATAGTAATCATTCGCCAAGGTCCTCCTGGAGTAGGAAGGGGTTCCAGTAGCCCCGGTGGCTTCCCAGTGGCATGTTTAGCCCTCATGCAAGTGGGGCAAGAGCGAACGTAATGCTCTACATCCTTCTTCACCTTGGGCCACCAGAACTCCTGAGTGACAGCTTGAATGGTCTTAAAAACCCCAAAGTGGCCTGCTGTGGGGGTGTCATGGCACTGACGTAGTACCCTCACTTGCAGTTCTCCAGGGGGCACATAAACAGCTTCCTGATGGTGCAGTATGCCATCCTTCCATATAAGGTCCTTCTGTTCTGCCTGGGGTGACGCACCCTCTTCGACCCGCTGCTCCTGCACGAAAGGGTCCTGTTGTTGCACTTCATGCACTTCAGCTTCCCAAGAATCTTGGCAGGCCCCTACTACTCCCCGCTCGGGAGGGATTATGTACTGTAACAGTCTTGGGGTGGGATCCCTCAGAAATTCTGGCTTCCTTGAGAGGGCATCAGCCCACTTATTCTGTGCTTGGGAGATATAATGAATTTTGAAATGGAACCGTGCGAAGAACTGAGCCCAGTGCACTTGCCTCTGATTGAGTTTACGGGCAGTATGAAGACTGTCTAGATTACGATGGTCCATGCGCACCTCAATTTCATGCTGCGCCCCTTCCAGATGGTGTCTCCAGGCTTCAAAGACATCTCTAATGGCTAATAGCTCCTTTTCCCACACAGTGTAGTTTTGTTCAGAGTCAGTTAACATTCTGGAAAAGTAGGCACAAGGCATCAGTTCTCCCCCTTTCTGGGCCAGTTGCAAAAGAACCCCTCCGATCACGACGTCCGACGCATCCGTCTCTACCACAAAAGGAAGCGCCAGGTCGGCATGCTGTAGTATGGGTTCGGTAGCAAACCTTCGCTTCAGGCTCTCGAAAGCCTCTTGTGCAGCTTCTGTCCATTGGAAAGGTCCTGAGCCCTTCAGGCAATCCATGAGCGGTGCGGTCTGATGGGAGTAGTTGGATATGAAACGATGGTAGTAATTCGCAAAGCCCAAGAAGCGTTGCAAATCCTTCTTGGTCTTGGGGGGGTTGCCACGTGAGTACACAATGAACTTTTTCTGGGTCCATTTCTACTCCTGCTGGAGAGATCCGATACCCCAGAAAGTCCAACATGGTTAGGTCAAACCCACACTTTTCCAGCTTCTCGTAAAGACGGTGTTCCCGTAACTTCAGCACTGCATGCACATGCGAGTCGTGTTCCTCGGGAGTATTCAAATAAATCAGGATATCATCCAAATACGCTATCATAAAGCGGTCCACAAAGTCCCGAAAGATGTCATTCATAAAATTTTGGAAGACTCCAGGTGCTCCCGACAACCCGTATGGCATCACCAAATACTCAAACTGACCGTAACGGGTCTTAAACGCAGTCTTCCATTCATGACCTGCCTTAATCCTCACCAAGTTGTAAACTCCTCTCAAGTCCAGTTTCGTGAAAATTTTGGCGGAACGCAACCTCTCCAACATTTCCCTAATGAGCGGCAGTGGGTAACTATTGGGGATAGTGAGCTGGTTTAGGGCTCAATAATCATTACAGGGATGGAGCTCCCCCCTTTTTTCTTTACAAACAGCAGGGGTGCACTGTGACACCCTTCCCTGGCTCTCCCTGTCAGGTTCCTACCTGCTCGTGGTTACTGCCTGTCTCTAGGCACCACCAGGGACTCCACCAGTCCGGACTGTCCTTTCTTATGGTTTCTCTCCCCGCTCTAGCACAGATCTCAACAGATCCCCCTGCTAGGCAGCACCACCAGTCATGTCCTATAACCAGTAGTCCCAGAGACTCTGCCTGAGTCTCTCTATCTGGTTACCTCTGTGACTGAGTGCTAAAGCTGTCCCAATCCCTTTGATTTACTCAGACTGCTTATAATTCTGGTTTGCTCTGAATACTTGTGGTGTTATATTCTTCTCTCCACCCGCTGCCACCATTTGTCACTCTTCAGCCTTGGTTATTTACCTCACCCTCCCTTCTGGTCTGTGAAACCCCAGCCAAGGATCAGGCCTTTGGTAAACCAAATAAGTATTTTATTATATAACAGAGATAACAAGATTTCTTTAAAAGGCACTTAAGCATATGGTTACATCTATTCCTGAGGTACTGGTCTTAGTATTAATCCGAACTCCACCCTCTCCTCACATCCACTAACTCTCCACACAATCTCCTCTCAAAACCCACCAAAACAACCCACTAACATTCACCACATCACATCCACCCAGATTTACCTGACATTCTTCCTTTTATACTGTCAGCCATTTAAACATTCAGCCAATCATCCAGCATTCTACTGCCCATTCACTCCCCCTTCCTCTTTCACGCCACTTACCATGTATCTTCTAAACAAACAGCACTTACCCTATTTACACTAATACAGGATCATCACATGCACCAGCTGGGGACTGTGAAGGGCGAATGAAGCCTTTCTTCAAATTGGCATCCAGAAACTCCCTTAACGCTGCCAACTCTGGTTCAGATAGAGAGTAGATCCGCCCGGCGGGGATGCATGCCCCAGGCACCAAATCAATGGCACAATCATAGGGCCGGTGAGGAGGGAGTTGCTCCGCTTCCTTTTTATCGAAGACGTCCTGAAAACTCCCATACTTGGTGGGCAAAGTTATCTCACTTGGGGGAGATGCCCCTGCCAACACCTGTGGCTCCTCTTCAGACTGGCAATGTTGATGGCAGTACTTGGAGGTAAAAACCACCACAGCTTCATCCCAAAAGATTGTGGGGTTGTGCCTAACCAGCCAAGGCATACCCAACACCACCGGGAAACGCGGCAAGGATGCCACATAGAACGACAGGTCTTCCCGATGCCCAGGGACCTTCACTTCCATGGACTCAGTCACCTGAGTCACCCCCCCCAGACTTCAGAGGCCGGCCATCTATAGTTTCCACTGCCAACGGCTGACAGTTCTCTTGTGGGAATAGCGTGGTGTAGCGCCAACTCTCGGTCTATGAAACAAGAGGATGCTCCACTGTCGATCATAGCCTTGGCTGAGAAGCTCTCGCCTGAGGATGGGGTGATGCGAATGGGCAACAGAAGGGCCCCTTGGGAGGGAAGGGGTCGTAACGGAGGCTCAGTGTCTGTAGCACCCCCCAACTCTCTAGCCTCTACAAGAGCTGGGATGTGAAGTTTTCCGGTGGCTGGGATCTTCCGGTTTTGGCTGCACAATTTCTGGCGAGGTGTCCAGACTTTCCACAATAGAGACACAGTCCTTCCCTCTGGTGTCTTTCCCTCTCCTCCTCTGTCGTCTTTCCCTCTCCTCCTCTGTCAATCGCGGTCTAGCCCCCCCAATCTGCATGGGTTCCTCTCCTGAGACAGTAGGGATGCCAGGATTGGGCACGGGGTGCGCACGGGGCAGCGGAGCAGCAACCTGACTCCGTGAAGGCTCCATTCTTTGCTCCAACTTTCTTCCTTCTATCTGCAAACTCAGTTGAATCAAACCCCTCAGTGAGTCGGGGTGTGTGGAGCGTGCCAGTTCATCCAACACTTCTGGACTCAGTCCATTTCTGTAGAAGTACATCAAGGCTGGGTCATTGTACTCCATCTCCTGAGACAAAACACGAAAAGCATTCATGTATTGCCCTACAGACCCCCTTCCCTGTCTCAGGGTCCCTAACTGGCGGGCAACCGTCTCCTTCGTCTGGGGGTCTCGGAACATGTCCCCCATCGCATTCTTGAAGGTGTCAAACTGGCGCAATATCTGGTCATTGCGAATCAAATACGGGGTGGCCCATTTTGCCACTTCCCCTTCCAATAAACTGATGATGAATGCCACCTTTGCGTCATCAGTTGGGAACTCAGCTCTGCGCACTTGAATGTACAACTCACATTGGGCTAGAAACGTGGCAAACTGTTCACTCTGGCCCCCGTATCGCATGGGGAGCCCCACTGGAGATTTTACAGGGGCTGCCGCCCTGGGAGGCGCAGCCTGGACTTGGGCGACCAAGGCATGGAGATTCTGGTTATCCACTTGCAAGGCTTACGTTGCGGCTCTGAGGTTTTGGTTCTCGGCTTGTAGGGCTTGTGTAGTCACTCAGAGGTTCTGGTCCATGTCATCCGCCATGGGAACAGGTTCGAGTAGGGATGGTGGCTGAGTCAATCTGTCCCGTCCAGAGCCGAAAGAATGAGGCTGGAGTGTGTGTGCAAGTAAATCTCATTTTATTAGAGTAATGGATACATCAAAGGCATTGTGCTTCATAGGAAACCCTATGCTAACTCACTAGAGTCCCTAACTATACTCCAGACATGCTCTGCAGCGTGTGAAGGAAGTTGACTCAACGACCCCCCCACTGGGAGTGGCAGGCTTACATAGGAAATGTTTTCAAACGTAATCTCTGACTCCTTTGTAATTCCTGTCTTTGCCCTGTCCGTTTCTCGCGGCGACGGGAACGAGGAGACAGGGGACGCGCATACTACAGCTCATCTGAAGACACCTGCTCCTGAGCAACGGGCTCGAGGTCAGGGGGTGGTACCACACTGGAATCCTTCTGGGAACTGCTTGGTAAAGGAGGAGCTGGCACTGACTCTGAAGCTTCCCCCCACAAGTCCTCTGCATCAACTGGGGGCGGTGCGCTCGGCTCCTCGGAAAGGGCGTTACTCGTGTGAACTGGCTGGAGAGCAGGCTGCCCCCCTCCCGCACGATCCTGCTCAGACACAACAATCCCCAACTCTGCTTCTTCTGGCTGCGGAGGTGCCTGAAACTCATGCCTCCCCCCTTCCTATCCCTTCTGAGTCGGCTGCAGCACAACACCCAGGCACCAGGTTGGCCACTGTGAGAACAGGATGCTGGACTAGATGGGCCACTGGCTTGATCCAGCAGGCTCTTCTTATGTTCTTATGTTCTTAAAAGAGATGCCCAGATGACAGATTCATTCATGGAGGAACCGTATGATGAAAAACCAGAAATTTCAGAATGTGAAAAGCTGCTCTTAAAATACTTAGAAGAAACAAATCACCAGGAATAGATGGCATACCAATAGAGTTGCTACAAGCTACTGAGACTGAAACTGTCCAAATTTTGACAAAGATTTGTCAAGAAATATGGAAAACTAAGCAATGGCCCACAGACTGGAACCGTTCCATATACATCCCAATTCCAAAGGAAGGGGATCCCAGGGAATGCAGTAATTATCGAACTATTGCCTTAATATCCCATACAAGTAAATTAAGCTCAAGATTCTACAGCAAAGGCTCTTACCATATATGGAGCGAGAAATGCCAGACGTCCAACCTGGATTTAGAAAGGGAAGAGGCACCAGAGATCACATCGCAAACATACGTTGGATAATGGAATGGACCAAGGAATTTCAGAAGAAAATCACCCTGTGCTTTATAGATGACAGCAAAGCCTTTGACTGTGTAGATCATGAAAAACTATGGAATGCTTTAAAAGAAGTGGGGGTGCCACAGCATCTGATTGTCCTGATGTACAACCTATACTCTGCACAAGAGGCTACTGTAAGGACAGAATATGGAGAAACTGACTGGTTCCCCATCGGAAAGGGTGTGAGACAGGGGTGTATTTTATCACCCTATTTATTTAATCTATATGCAGAACATAATACGGAAAGCAGGACTGGACCAAGATGAAGGAGGTGTGAAATTGGAGGGAGAAATATTGATAATTTAAGATATGCAGATGATACCATACTACTAGCAGAAATCAGTAATGATTTGAAACGAATGCTGATGAAAGTTAAAGAGGAAAGCACAAAAGCAGGACTACAGCTGAACGTCAAAAAGACTAAAGTAATGACAACAGAAGATTTATGTAACTTTACAGTTGACAATGAGTACATTGAACTTGTCAAGGATTATCAATACCTCGGCACAGTCATTAACCAAAATGGAGATAATAGTCAAGAAATCAGAAGAAGGCTAGGACTAGGGAGGGCAGCTGTGAGAGAACTAGAAAAGGTCCTCAAATGCAAAGATGTATCACTGAACACTAAAGTCAGGATCCTTCAGACTATGGTATTTCCAATCTCTATGTATGGATGTGAAAGTTGGACAGTGAAAAAAGCAGATAAGAGAAAAAACTCATTTGAAATGTGGTGTTGGAGGAGAGCTTTGCGGATACCATGGACTGCGAAAAAGACAAATAATTGGGTGTCAGAACAAATTAAACCAGAACTATCACTAGAAGCTAAAATGATGAAACAGAGGTGATCATACGCTGGACACATAATGAGAAGACATAATTCAGTAGAAAAGACAATAATGCTGGGAAAAACAGGAGTAGAAAAAGAGAAAGGCCAAACAAGAGATGGATTGATTCCATAAAGGAAGCCACAGACCTGAACTTACAAGATCTGAACAGGGTGGTTCATGACAGATGCTCTTGGAGGTCGCTGATTCATAGGGTCGCCATAAGTCGCAGTCAACTTGGAGGCACATAACAACAACAACAAAAGAGGTATAGTTTCCAAATCATGTGGAGCAGTGGTTCCCCTCTATTCAGCATGGGTTAGGCCTCATCTTGAGTACTGTGTCCAGTTCTGGATACCACTCTTTAGGAAGGATGCAGACAAACTGGGACAAGTTCAGAGGAGGGCAACAAGGACGATCAGGGGATTGGAAACAAAGCCCTATGAGGAGAGATTGAAAGAACTAGACATGTTTAGCCTTGAGAAGAGAAGACTGAGGGCAGATATGGTAGCACTCTTCAAGTACTTGAAAGGTTGTCACAGAGAGAAGGACCAGGATCTCTTCTCAATCATCCCAGAGTGCAGGACATGGAATAATGGGCTCAAGTTACAGGAAGCCCGATTTTAATTGACATTCAGGAAAAACTTCCTGTTAGAACAGTACAACAATGGAACCAATTACCTGGATAGGTGGTGGGCTCTCCAATACAGAAAGTATTCAAGAGGCAGCTGGACAGCCACCTGTTGAGTATGGTTTAAGTTGGATTCCTGCATTCATCACAGACTTGATGGCCTTATAACCCCTCTAACTCTACTATTCTATGGTTCTATGATAAAGGGCAAAGCTTCTGTGAGGAAACAGTTACATTGTGAAGGGAGATGTAAAAGTATTGATGTTGTTTTGTTATGTGCACTGATTGTTTTGTAAAGGATTAACAGTATGAGTAAATTAACTGGTAGTTCATTTCTGAGTGAAGTCAGAGAGATACTTGCTCACTGACTCAGTTGGCAGCCTGCCAAGAAGCAGCAAGGCTGATACAGTTTCAAAACAGGTGCTTGCATACTTGTGAAGTTTCCCATTTCGGTAGTTAACGGCAGAATCTTCCTTTTATATGGGTCAGGAGAATTGAAAATGGTTGAACAGTGATGGGTCCTTGAGGAGACATTCCATTCAAAATCATTGGTTCTTAGTTAAAGGCCAGTGAGGGTTTGGAATTTCAGTGAGAATCTGATTATTAGCGGGTTCTGACTAGACAGAATAAACGGGCAGGACACTAAGAAGAAGAAGGAAATTTATGTTTGTTATTAATGTAGTATAGCCTTATCCTAAATGTTTCCCCACCCCCAGCAAAGGTTTGGAAGTTTGGAGATAGGAATTGATTTGATGCCAATAATGTATTCTGTTACCATTTGCCTCCTTCAGCATATTCAGAGGCAAACTGCCACTGAAACTGGAGAAGGAATGGTATATGTATATTGATTGCTCTATGGAAACTGCAGGTTCAGAGGCACTCTACCTCTGAATATGCTGAAGCTGGGTGAATAGCGGAAAATGGATTTTGCCTCAAAATCTGCTTTGTCCAATCACCTTTTATTTGTCACTCACATGCTACAATAAAAAAGGCTTTAAAGGAAAGAAAGGGTATTACCTACTTACCTTAACAAAGGAAATATGTGGAGAGGAGTTCGCCTGTTGCTTTAGAGTACCTCTGCCTTGTAGTAAAAAAAATGATTAAAAAAATAGTGGGAATGAAAAGATATACTCTCTCTCTCTCTCTCTCTCTCTCTCTCTCTCTCACACACACACACACACACACACACACACACACCTTTCTCTGTCCCCCATCCCTCTCTGAGATGGCTAACGGAGGGGGGCTTGCAAGAAAAAATACAGCTTCAGGGACCCACCTTACTTATCCTAGGAATCAAAAAGCCACTCTGGGGTAGCTCTCAGGCATGCAGGTCAGCTTTTAAGAAGGATCTAGTGACTTCAGGCTATCACTAGGTCTAATGACTCCTGTGAGAGCAATAAAGTGTGTTACAACCACGGATTTCTCCGCAGTCACTTTTACCTTGCTTGTTATATTATATGAAGTCAAAAGAGAGAGCAGAGCCCCTATTTTCCTTTCTTCTATTCATTTGGGGCTCTGATTAACTCTTTGAACAATTCAGCCTCTGAAGCTAGTTAAGGACACTCTCAAAGAATAACTAATGGTATGGTATGAAACAGACTCTAGTTATGTTTTCCTCTCCTGGTGCCCTTCCCTGAACCCATCTTCTCTCACCGCTTGGGTTTATTCTTCATACTTTTCCTCTGGATTTTGTTTTGGTGGGCTTGGCTGGTTTGCTAGGTGTGGAAGCCTGTGTGTGTTTTAAGCAGTTGCATTCTTTCCTTTTTGGAAACAGGACGATTCAGCCATTACACTGGAAAGGATAATTGTGGTTCTACAACCCTTCCTTCTCAACTGCATCACGTTTTGCTTACTTGTTTGTAGATCCTTCTCTCTCTCTCTCTCTCTCTCTCACTCACTCACACACACACACACACACACACACACGCAATGGGCTCCATTTCTGCAGTAACTGGAGTTGTCATCGGATTAAATATTATTTCTGATATTCTCTATCTTTGCTGAGAGAATGTTGAAGTAGGAACTCTCCACACCCGGTTTCCGATTCATTCTCCCCCCCAATTCTTTTTTTTTTAAATTTGCTTTAAAATCATCGATAGTGTGAGTGATACTTTTATTGATCTGCTTTCTGTGTGAGCTCTTCAAATGTGTATTCCCTTTCATTGATGTCAATGAGATGTTGATTGTAATTGACATACAGAAAGCAGCAGGGGGGAATGAAGTGTTGATTGTAAGCAATAGGGGAGAAGACACTGACTTATCTGCCTTAATCTGTTCTGCACTGCACTTGAAAAGGAATGTAAACAAGCGATAATTACAGAGTTCAGAATAAAGATCGATGCCAGTGGGGATTCGTGAATAAATAGCGAGGATTCCATCTGTAACACACACACACACACACACACACACATATACAGGAAATAAGTAAAAAAGGGAATGGCTGCTGTTATAAAGCTTTGCTAGCTGACCTTGTTGTGAGAGTGTTCTGAAAGTGATGGGAATGATCAGCTGGCTGCTGTTCAGACTAAGCAACACCCACAGGAAGAATGGATGTTTCTGACTGACTTGTGATGGGCCTCTGGATCTGGGCAGATCCCTGGGTGCCACTCGTAGTGATTATGACTAAGGTTAAGGAGAGGGAGGAGATGGGCAGAAGCATCTAGGAAGCCTCTCAGTGCATAAAGCCTCTCAGAGTGCCATTGTATTAATATGACTGTCTAACTTTGAGGTTGGGGGGGTTCAGAATCTTAGGAGGGTGCCACCCCACTTGGCCCACCAGAGAAGACTCCCCTGGAACCTGTGCTATCTTCATGGCCATGTCCTGGTCTTCAAGTACCTGACCAGAAGGAAGACTTCAGGAAAAAAGCTAAAACAAGTCCATCAGGGAGACAGCAGCAGTTTCATGAGGTGGAATCCAATTTAAATGGAAACTACTCATGGTAATTAATTTATAGTCATGCTTTTTCGAATGCTCTTACATTCACTTGCATGTCACCTGGTGTACATAGTGGATTTTGTCTTCAAATGCAGGAAAGACACAAAAGCTTTAAACATTAACATCCAAGTGTCTTGCTATTACCATCCAAGCCTTTCAATTGAGTTTGATGTGGGTTTAAGCTCTGAGCAAGATTTTTAAAAGCACAGGGATGTGGGAGGAGTTACACCCAAGATATTTCTAGTCAAACATTGTTTTCATAATCAAATGTTTTCTTCACTTAGTACAGAAAAAGCAAGACCCCCCCCCAAAAGACTATAGATGAGGACAATATGCATAAATATGCACATAATTGTCAAATTTTGTCAGCAGGTGGGGAAGGATGGAGTGAAGTGGGGACTGAGAGTGCTCTTCCTGCCACTGCCTTTTGGTCTGGTGGTTGTGATGTTACGGTGATTTTTACAGCAAATCTTTACTGATGGTGCATAAAGTCTGTTACGTTTTTTGTTGTTAATGTTTGGTTTTAGTGTGTATGTATTCTTCACCATGGGCCCCTAAAGTATAGGGTAGATTATAAATTCATGTAATACATATATATATTTATATCTATCTATATAGATATTTTCTTGTACCTATCAAATGTCCATTATTTCATTTAATATGTTAGACTAAAGGTGGTGGTGGTGGTGGTGTTTTTTATTTATTGGCTTATTATGCACCCTTCACCATAATGTCCCAGGGCAAGTAACAACAATATAAAAATGTCATATTAAAATCACTTAAAAACCACTTACATATAGCATATCCTAAAAATATCTCAGGTATCAAAGGACAAAAGCTATACTATGAAGGAGTCAGATGCACTTCTATAGGGAGGGGATTCCACAGTTTAGAGGTTTTCTGGGATAATGCCCTCTGCTGAGCCCCCAGCCCTCAAAACTCCCAAGGATGGTGGAACTATCAAGAGGGCCCTCTCTGCTTATCTTAACACTCAAGAGAGTCTGTAGGGAAGAAGGCAGTCTTTCAGATATTTGGGACCTAAGTCATTTAGGGCTTTAAACAATAATGTGAGCACCTTGAATTGGGTCCAGAAATGATTTGGCAACCAGTACAGCTGTTTTAAAATGGGGATTATGTGAGTTATGAATGGCATCCCAGCCAGTAACCTGGCTGCTGTATTTTGGACCAGTTGAAGCTTCCACCCATCTTCAAGTACAATGGCCAAGTTATCTCTTTCTAAAAGGTACCATAGCTGGCCAACCCACCATAGCCAGAAATAGGCACTCCTACCTAGGGAGCTTCCAGTGACAGTTCCATGTTGGATCCAGGAATACCTTCCAAGGGATACAACCCTGTCCAAAACACACTACCTCCCTACTTCTCAAACCCAAGAACTTGGAACACATAACACCTATGTCTTATCAGGATTCAACTTCATTTTTTTTTTGGCCCACATGGAACCTATCACTGCTTCTACGCAGGCTGGAAACACAGGTTTCTAAAACACATGGGAAGTCTCCAGAAGTACAGGAGACTTCCCGCATCACACATTTGCCCTCCATCAGTTGGAGAGCAATGGGAATGACTACAAGGAGGAGCAGAGCTAGTGTGCTCATTCCCACTGGCCTGCTAACTAAAAGGTAATGCCTGAAGAAGGCTGCTGTTGGGCTGTGGCTAAATCAGTAATGAACCATTGCAGATTATTATTTATGTACATCAAAACTTATTCTTAGTTCATCACTCCCATAACTGCAGTTATTCTGAAGCAGATTTGTTTGTGGTTATTTTGATTTACTGTTTGACTACATAAATATGACTTTTTTACTAGATATTGTAAGCAATGAGTGAGCAATGGTCATTTCACTAATTTGTGTCCCTGAAAGCAAAACCATTTTAGACCTGATTAAGAAAGGTCTTGTCCCCAGATCTCATTTTTCACCTTTAAAAGAATCCTATTATAAAGTTATCTGGATATTTTTTATAAAATTAGTAACTTGAAAATTCACCTCAAATCTGTTTTAGCTGCCATGTAGTAGAAACTGAGCAAGTGCAGGACCTAATGTTTTACTAAGTTTAGGATTATTTTACCTTCCTTAAAAAAATAATCCTTGGATAATTCTACTGAAGCAGGAATCTTGCGGACAAATTTGGTGTTGACCTGTCTCTAACTTTAGATATGAGGCAACCATGTTTAGGCCATCATTAGGGATATCAGTATTCGGTAACAGAACTATTTTTCCTGTCACATTCCCATATCAGCTTTCTGAAAATGGCCTTTAAAAACCATTTTGCAAACCCATATAATCCTTACATAGTATTTGCAAGATAAAGTAACAACTGATGTTGCACAAAACGAACGTACAGTGGCCTCTGTGTTAATTGTTAGCTTGTTGGGTTCAGAATGATAGCAGTTCACATTGATGCAGACAGGAAACGTTTCAGAGAGTTTGATATACAGTCATATGAATCCTATGGATGAGCTTATTTTGTTCACAGACAATGAACACTTTGTAACTTTAAGCTACTATGCTGTTACAGAGAGCTGAAATCTGGTACAAAGAGGGGAAGAATTCCTTATCACATTGACAGGGCAACAGGAAGTAACGTTTAACAGAACCACACAACACTGTGTTGCGATACATGAACATAATATTAACACCAGATGGATTTAGCTCAAAATGGATAATTATTTAAAGGAATGTGGTGTATAATAGCTAAAGATAAGTTGGCACAATTTTGCTAAGAATCTATGATTTAGGGTGCAATCCAACTTGCATTTATGCTGGGCTGAGGAGAGTTGGATGTGGCAGACCTCCAGCTGAGCTGGAGATGAGGCCTAACCATTACCAAATAGAGGGGAACTAGTACCTCATGTGATTTGGAAACTATACTTCTGTCAATTCAGCCTAAAACAGCATTTACCTTTTTTGCAGCCACATTGCACTGTTGGCTCATTTTCAGCTTGCAATCAACAACAATTCCCAGATCCTTCTCATATGTAGTATTGTTGAGCCAAGTATCCCCCATCTTATAACTGTGCATTTTCCCTAGGTATAGAGCTTGGCTCTTATCCCTGTAAAATTTCATTCTGTTGTTTTCAGCCCAAGGCTCCAGCCTATCAAGATCACTTTGAATTTCTTTTCTGTCTCACTTTGGAAAGATCCTTTTGAAGCTCTTCATAATCCCTTTTTGTTTTAACCACCCCAAACAAGTTAGTGTCATTGGACCATCTGAATTAAGCTCACAGACCACTGGTGGCCTACAGACCACAGTTTGGGAACCCCTGTCCTAAAGCATTCAGTGTTGCAGCCCCAAGCCTGTTGAACTCTCTCCCAACTGAGATTAGTCAGGCACTCTCCTTGCTGACTTTAGGAGTATGACAAAGCCTTTCTTATTTCAGCAGGCATTTCAAGATACTGTTCGGTTTTATGTTGTTTATATATACATGCATGTAATTGTGATTAACAAAACAGAGGTTTTTACTGTATTACTAAAACGTTTCGGCTTCCACCTGCATCAGCTGCCAACATACAAATGCTGTTACCAAGGTGGCAGTTATAGAGCTTTGAGGATGGAATGCTCAGAGGGGCTTCATTTGCAGAAGCTAAGTAGTGCTGATACTGTCCTCCAGGTTCAGGCCATGTGGTGCCAATGTGTCCAGAGAGTATATCCAAAAGTTCTCCCTTTTAGTCAATGCTGTGGGATCTGTTGGCATCTCTATAGCTGTTATAGAAAAGTCCAACAGGCTATGACCCTCAACGGTGAAATGTTTTGCAACTGGTTGCTCCACTTTTTTTGTTAAGATTGCCAATTCGTGGTTTCTGAAGAGTGTGCGCAGGTCAGTTGTGGTTTTTCCTATGTATTGGATATGACATCCTGGTCTTTTGCATTCGATGACATAAATTATATTGCAGGGCCTGCAGGTGATGTTCTGTTTGATGTAATATGTCCTGCCTGTCCTAGTGCTTGTAAAAGTAGTTGTCTCCCTGAAGTACACACAGGTGATACTGCGTTTGGAGTGACAAGGATGAGACCCAGGATTGCTGATAGGTGGCTTAAGCACAGCTCTCACTAACAGTCTGCACAAATTAGGAGGCTGGCGAAATGCTACAACAGGAGGGCTGATGATGGCTCTAGCAAGATATTCAGAGTTTGCCAGCAATGGGTAGCTCTCCTGATTGCTTGGTGATAGTTAGAAGATGCTGGATGGAAAGTTACCACAAACGGAATCCATTGCTGTCTGCTCTTTGACACCTCATTATGATGGAAGAGGTTTTCTCTGGACAGAATGGAAGCTCGGTAGATGTTGCAATCGATAATATGTGGAGGATATCCTCTCAGAAGAAGGTGTTCTTTAAGTTCACTGATCCTTCTCTGGTATTTATCTTCAGTGTTGCAAATAAGTTTGATTTTCAGAGCTATGCTATACACAGTGTTTTTCTTTATATGCTTAGGATGGCAGGATTTCCTGTTTAAATAGGTGTGGGCATCAGTGGGTTTGCTGTACAGATCAGTGGCGATTTTGTTGTTTTCAATGGTGAGAAGGACATCAAGAAAAGGGATGTGTTGGATTGTCATTTGTACTAATAAATATAAACTTAATAGATGGATGGATAGAGTTGATGTAATTTTTAAATTGTTCAAAACTCTCTTTACCATTTGTCCAGACCATAAAGATGTCATCAACGTATCACCGCCATATAAGTGGTTTGTTGAGTGCCTTTTTGAGGATCTCCTGTTCCAGTTTACCCATAAAGAGATTTGCATATGATGGAGCCATGCGAGTCCCCATAGCTGTGCCTTGTAGTTGCAGGTAGTGTTCTCCACTGAATGTAAAGTTGTTGCAAGTCAGGACTAGTGTAGCTAAAGTTGTGATAACCTCTGTTGGAGGATTGTTCGTATTCTTGGTGTTAAGGAACTCATTTAAAGCCTGAATTCCATCATTATGTGGTATATTGGTGTAAAGAGATGTGACAGCTAATGTAGCTAGTATAGTATTGTTGTGGAATTGATACTGCTTGTTTAAAGACTCAATTTTAAGCAAGAAGTCCTTGGTGTCTTTGATATATGATGGGAGGTTTTGCACCATGTTTTGTAAATTTAAGTCAATGTACAGAGAAATCCTTTCGGTAGCTGTGTTGGTACCTGAGACAATTTATTAATAAATAAACCATTCATTTATGGAACTTGAATATTCAAAGATAACTATAGCAAGCTAAACAAAAATTTTAAAAATTCCCATAATTTAAATCTGTACTGTAAGAAAAAAATAAAATTTTGTTTTGAACTATTGTGTAATAACAATACATCATATGATTCAGATTTATTTTATTAAAGAGTGCTGAACAGAATTTATAAAGATATATATTTCATTTTAATGTTGTATTTATTAATAGCCAAATGAGAGAACAGCAATTCTTTCCTAATACGGAAGACAGTGTAAGGCTGGCAAAACCTTGGCAACTGTTATTTCAACACAAGAAAACATAATATATCTTTTTTTAAAAAAAAAAAACCCATTGTTTCACATTTCATCATCTTCAATAATATGTTAATTCCGAGACATATATATTTCTTATACAGAATTCTGCAGAGTTCTGCAAATGTATAAGTGTGTATCTGTTTCTCTAGTAAACAACACAATAAAAAGTACCCATATACAGGAAACTGAGTTATCTCACATGACATTTACTGAGTTGGAGCTCTTAGGCATTATTTGTAGCATGCAGAGGCTGAAGGTTACAATTTGTGTTCATGGGGGTGAGAGGTCTCTGTCTTTATCAGAAAATACCCTCTTGATTCTTCTCTAAAGACACCCAAAAGTAAGGTAAAAGAATTCCATGCCAAAGCTGGGCAAAGGCACTTGGCTTGGGCAGAAGTATCATTATTCTCTTCCCCTCCTCAAGCCACCCCAACTGCTTAGCTCATATATAGCCTGGAGTTCAGATGAACAGCCCCTGGGGCCTGCTTGGACTCAAAGGGAGACACATCTGCTGTCTGCTTTGTAGATTATCCAGCTTTCAAGACACACAAGAATTTTGGTGTTGAATTGTTGGAAAGGAATCCAGGGCATCCACTCTATCTTGGCCACTGTGAGAACAGGATGCTGGACTAGATGGGCCACTGGCCTGATCCAGCAGGCTCTTCTTATGTTCTTATCATTCTTGCAGCTTGTAAGTGGGAGAGAAAATGGAAGTGGAGATCTGGGGTATATTTGTCTATGGATTCTGTTTGTGTGTGTGCATGCCCACACACATATAAATGGGGATGCTCTGTATTGGGCTATAACCTTGTATCAAATCAAAGGATTCATGTGCGGAAGAGGTGCAGAACTATGTAAATTGTGCAAATTACATTAAATATGATCCCTCACCACTAATTCACCACTAAGATGATACCTTGTTAGGATGGAAATCAGTGTACTCTTTTTTCTTTTTTTGGTGATGCATTTCCTCTTGTTTGGCAATGTGTTACCCAATACCTCATTACTCAAACACCATCTTATTCTGTTGTGTACTGGTATGCAAGATTTAGGTTTTAAATTTACATACTAAAACACACACACACACACACACACCATTGCACTATTCATGAACCCAAAGCAGCTGTCTAAATGTTACTTTGGTTTAAAAAAAATATTTATAAGAATATTTATGAACAGCCAACTTATATGAAAAATAACATGGTGGCATACAATAAATTAATTAAAAACCATAAGATTACAAAAATCATAAAATACAAAACAAATGAATCAAATTAATTCTGTAAACATTTCAAATGAAACAAAAACAGTTTTACATCAAAAATTGCAGGTGCCTGCTACACTGAAAGCCTACGCTGATCTACACAAATATGAGATAACTATGGGGCAGCCAAGAGAGCTGCTCCAGAGGATTGCACTGACCTGGCCAATGCAAAAAGGATAAGGCAGTCTTTCAGGTCATCTGCTTGTAGGTTGTTTAGAGCTTTATATACTAACAGTAATGCCTTGAACTTAGCTTGGTAATATGAGCTTTCAGCACCAGGGTAATATACGGAAATTCTCTGGCCAAAAGCATATTAGCATAAACAAGTAAAGTAAGAAAAGACTTTGAGAAGATTAGTCCAAGAACAACCTTAGAAATTCATAAGAAACCACAGTCTGAAAGAAATCTTTAGAAGATAAAAAGTTTTGCACCCTTCCCTTGTCTCCTCAAGATCTTTTCACATTATCCTAGAAATGTATATGTACATCTATATTTAACAGATGTCTCATTTTGTACACAGATGGTCGTGATCACAAGGTAACATGCAAACATGTAAGACCGATTGCCTCAAACACCTTTAAAATACTTTTGCCACAGACCCTAGTTAAGAACAACTGAGAGGAGATAATCTGAAGAGAAGAACCTTCAACATGGCATGCAATCTGGCCTAATAGCACAAAATGTAAACAATATTCATTATTATACCTAAAATTAAAAATGGAAATTACAGTATTTGCATACTGCTGCAAGGGCTATTGGAGTTTCCCTTCCCACAGTTCAGTATTTATTACCAGCTGGGCCACCAAAATAATGTGTCTCATTGTAGGAGGGCAAAGTTCCAATAGTCCTGAAGAGGGCTATGACGAAACCTGTCCTGAAAAAAAGGATTATTTGATCTGGCTAATTTTAACAACAATCACTCAGTATCAAATTTGCTTTACCTAGGTAAGGCAGTAAAACATAGAGTGGAAAAATGGCTCCATATTCTTGGCTAAAGCTGATTATTTTGATCTAGCCTCAGAAGAGAAACTGCTTTGGTCACCCTGGGGATAACTTTTGCCAGGAACAGAGAGTGCAGCCATGTTGATCTTCCTAGACCTCTCAGCTACTTTCAGTGCCATTTACTACAGTATCCTTCTGGACCATCTCTGTGGGCAGGAATTTTTTTTGGGGGGAGTACTGTTTTGACTAAAGTAATGACAACAGAAGATTTATTCAACTTTACAGTTGACAATGAGGACATTGAACTTGTCAAGGATTATCAATATCTTGGCACAATCATTAACCAAAATGGAGACAACAGTCAAGAAATCAGAAGAAGGCTAGGACTGGGGAGGGCAGCTGTGAGAGAACTAGAAAAGGTCCTCAAATGTAAAGATGTATCACTGAACACTAAAGTCAGGATCATTCAGACCATGGTATTTCCGATCTCTATGTATGGATGTGAAAGTTGGACAGTGAAAAAAGCGGATAAGAGAAAAATCAACGCATTTGAAATGTGGTGTTGGAGAAGAGCTTTGCGGATACCATGGACTGCAAAAAAGACAAATAATTGGGTGTTAGAACAAATCAAACCAGAACTATCACTAGAAGCTAAAATGATGAAACTGAGGTTATCATACTTTGGAAACATAATGAGAAGACATGATTCATTAGAAAAGATAATAATGTTTGGAAAAACAGAAGGAAGTAGAAAAAGAGGAAGGCCAAACAACAGATGGATTGATTCCATAAAGGAAGCCACAGACCTGAACTTACAAGATTTGAACAGGGTGGTTCATGACAGATGCTCTTGGAGGTCACTGATTCATAGGGTTGCCATAAGTCGTTGTCGACTTGGAGGCACATAACAACAAGAACAACACTGTTTTGAAGTGGCTTGAGTCCCAGTAACTGGAGCTGGAAGAATATTGCTTCTCCCCATGGCTCTTGGCTTATAAAGTGCTGCAAGCATGTATATGAAACCTCTGGAAGAGATTTATAAAGAGATTTGGGCTAGAATATCATCTGTATGTGGATTATACTCAGCAATACCTTGCATTTCCACCTCATTCCGGTCAGGCTGTGGGCATTCTGAATCGGTGTCTGGTAGCAGTGTTGAATTGGATTAGAGTGAGCAAGCTGAAGCTTAATCCAAACAAGATGGAAGAACTGTTGCTTGATTAAGGGAACTGATGATGCTGGAATAGGTATTCACCCTGTTTTGAATGGGGCTGCAGTTCTCCTGAAGCAAAAGATTCACAATTTGGGAATATCAGAGATGCCATAGTGATGGCAGTGGTCAGGAGTGTTTTTTTTTACAACTATGTCTAATATGCTAACTGTGCCCTTTCCTGGAAACATCAGGCCTTGCCTGTCATTCATTCTCTTATTGCCTCTGCCATAGATTTAGGGATGCCTTAGGAATTTGAACTGTATGAATTACTTGTCAAAACTGTTCAATCCATTCCCTGCTTACTGAGGCTTGGATCAAAATTTTGTTGTCTGCTGGCTTTTGCATTCCTCTGAGTGCAGTAACACTCTCTTATAAATATGTGGGTTTTCAGTTTTTTAAAAAAACATTTATGGTTATGTATCTTTTATATATAAAATGATGCTTCTTTAGACGTAAGGATATATCTATCCTGTCTCATCTCAACTGGACAAACCGGTTTTGCCAGGAAGGGAATAATTTTCCCATTAAAAAGCAACACAGGCTTTCAAATGCAAAGTGATGCCTCTTTGAGGAGGCAAAAAGCAGAAAGGAAAGGTGGTATATTGATGGAGTCCTGTGTTGCAGTATGGGAGAAAAGGCCAAAGAAAATATTAAAAGGGAAAATCAGACAGCATGCATAGAGGAGGAAGAATATGGATGGAAAAGGTACTCTTGTGATAGGTACAGAACATAACGATGGGAAAATACTTGCAGAGAAAAAACAACAGGTTGCAGCAGGAGTTGTATTCTCAGTGCCAAGAGAGAAGTCTTGTGTGATGCTTAAGAAGATTAAGAGCAAAAGGGAAATGGGATATTGTCACTCAGTCATGCATACATATGTGTGAATGCATACAAAACAAGATTTAAAGGGCAAAACAAAACACAGTATTCCACATCTGTGGGAAAACAGAAAGTTAGACAGGAATCCAACTCATACAAAATCGAGCCAAAGGGTCCAGCTAGCTCTGTATTGTCTACATCCTTGACCGGCAGTGGCTTTCCAGGGTTTCAAGTGGGTGTCTTTCCCTGCCCTGTCTGGGATGCTAAGGACTGGATCTGGGATCTTTTGCCAGCAAACCACATCCTCTACCTAAACACCCTTTATGATACAGTGGTTTTTTTGTTTTTGTTTTAAATGAAAACGCTGTTATCCACATAACATTGCAGGTCAACAGAATGACGGGTAAACAAATGAGAAAGGGGATTGGAATGAAAGGAAAGGGGTCTGCCTACCTCAGTTGTGCACTTTACATGCACTTTATCTGGCTGAGACTCCTGTAAGACTGGTTCCCTGCTTCTGCGTCAGGGCCATTCCTGTGACAGCATCAGTTTTGCTGAGGGGACATTTTTGAATAAGATTTTGCCTCATTCAGAACATAATGTTGTGTGAGTATATTTCTGCTTCCTGTCTTTCGCCCTCCCAGTCTGTTCCAGAGGATTCTCCAACCCTTTGGAGTAGATTTTGGGGGATGCATAGGGGAAAGGAGAGGGAAGGCAACCTGTGTTCTGCGAGTGGAAGTCTGTTCTGCTCAGACACTGAATCTATTCGATTTTGCTAATTATTTTTGTTACTAATTGTTGCCCTCTATTTTTACTGTGAATTAATAAATAATAATAATAAACATTTGTATAATATTTTCAAGTGTTCAGAGTGCTACACGTGCATTACCTTGCTGTAATTCTTATGACAACCCTGTAAGATAGGTCACTGTGATTATCCAGCAGATGGGAGGGGCTGCTGAAGCTGAGACAGAGTGGCTTGCCTAAGTGAGTTCATGTCAGAGGAAGTTTCTGATTTGTAGCGTAGTTTGGTTAATCTTAGTGTAATATGTTTTGTAAATTGTGTTTAATTTTTTTTAAATTGTGTTTTTAATTTTTTTTTCATGTTTTAAAATTTTTATATTTGTTTTTATTGTTTTTAATTGCTGTAAACCGCCCAAAGAGCTTTGACTATGGGGCGGTATATAAATGGAATAAATAAATAAATAAGGAATTTGTTAAAATGAGATGTTCTGATTGGCCTGTTAAAATGCGGTTCCTATGACCATTTCAGTTTTATTCTCGTCTTGTAATTCATTAATTTTCTTGAAAAGTTTTATTTTTATTTTATTCTACTGTTCTAGGCTGACGTGCGAGCTGCTTTGTACATTGTTTACTATGGAAAAGTGACATAAACGACACTGTCACCAAAAACATTGGGCTACTCTTGAAAATGGCAAATTGCAATTGGTCCAGAACAGAGCTGCTAAAGTTCAAACAGGAGTTGCCAATGCAGACTACATCCTGTCACTCAGCGTCACTGTTCACAAACAAGTGGTCAGCCTGGCTATTTCTTGCGTTTAGGTCATAAAAAGGCCACATAAAAAGGTCTTTCAATTCTTAAAATAGATAATCCTCAAAACTGTATTTGTCTCATTATGAGCCAGATTCCACTTGGATCATTAAATAATAACCCTGCTATGCTAAACTTCCCTCACCAGCATTATTTAAAGCTGCCTGTGAGTAAGACACTGGACTGCACGCATCCATCAGGTGATGGAGGGCAAGCCAAGAAGACTCCTGGCAGATGCTAGGTTTGATCTCCAGTCCATTTGAAAGATGCACTAAATGAACCTGCTTCCTATACCACAGGGACCCACAAACTGGTGAGAAGCTGGCAAAGCTCACCAGAGTCCAGCCCAGGTATGACTTTTGCGAGTCCATTAGCAGTACGGAGGGAAGCTTGCCGAGCAAGACTCCTCATGTGCATCAGGAAACTGCAGGAGCAGCATATTAAAGTTATTAATGCGATAAATGGAACAGAAAGTTGCCAGGAGGGAACTTTAGTTTTGGAACCCAAAGTTGCCAACGGTTGGATACATCCATCATTACATTTGAAGCTGGCCATTTTCAAGAATGTCTGCATAATATGTTATTCAGTCGGATTTGTTCTTGGTATTGTGTGCCAGCAGTGTGGTAAAATGGACACTCTGGGAAGTGACGCCTTGCTTGCCTGCACAGCATGGACGAGCGGGGCATAGTTGCGTATGGGGGCACCGCCACCGCCACTGCCACCATCTTTGAGGTGGGCAATGTTGCATGTTGCAGTGATTATGTGTGTGTTACGTGAGGCATGGAGGGGCGGGGCCCTGGGCTTATTTAAGTCCAGGCTGTCCCTCCTTCACTCCTCTTTCGGCGAGCGACAGCAAGACAACAAGGGAGCATTGCGGAGAGAGCTGCGGCTGTGGCAGCCATTTTGTCTGGCTGTGTGGACGGCGCCATTTGGGGGCACAACGCGGCAGGAATTAGGCTGCGTTTGTCGGGCCTATTAGGCCCAGTTGATTATCCCTGGAGGGGGAGGGAGCCCAGAAGCAGCAGCGTGTTGTGGGGACGATTAGGCCCAGTTAATTTTCTCTGCGGGCGACGCTGCAGTGTGGCTGCTGCGGAAGCGGGCCTCACAAAGGGAACTAGCCAGTAGGCCTCGTAAAAGGGGCCTTGCCGGCTGGACATCCAACACCCTCGCCTATCTAGGCAATTGGGGGGTGGCTTGAGGCATTTATGAGCAGCGCCACGTTAGTGGTGCTACTTGTTTAAAGAAAGACACACACACACACAAATTAAAATAAATTAAAAATAAATAATAAAAGGGACACACAAAATGAAATTATATATAATAATAATAAAACATGGTACACTGAAATAAAATAAATACATAGAAAAGTCATGCCTCCCAAGAAAGGAAAGGGGGGGCGAAGGGGAAGGGAAAGGCCTGTAGGTCCACAAAAAAGGCACCCCCCAGTCCCTACCTCTTCTGATGAAGAGGAGGCGCCTCCATGGGTGGCTATTTTGGCACGCATAGAGGTGTTGGAGCATCGGGGGAGGGGAACATTGGGGCAAAGCTCCATGCCACCCCTGGATCCCACGGAGGTGGCAGCCACACCTGGGACTTCGACTGGGGTGGCAGCCAGGGCAAAGAGAGCTAAGGCTGGGGCATGGGGTGGTATTGGCACAGAGCAGCAGCAGGGGGCTAATAAAACTATTATTAATTTGATTTTAGCCCGGCTGGATGCTTTGGAATCCCCTTCTGGCTCAACACAGGTTGTGTGTGAAGAGACAGTGGCTCCCACCTCATCAACAGTGGCGGTTGGAACCAGACAGGAAGAGGCTGCACCCAAAGCTGGCGTGACATCATCATCCGTGGGGGAGGGTCAAGCAGCTAGTTTGCCAGGGCCACTGGTGGGAACAGGTGAGTCTGCTGGGCCTGGCCAGGCAGCTGGGTGGCCAGGCTGGGGATGGCCTCCATGGGGTCGGTGGGCCTCAGGGGCAGGGGGTACATTTGCTATTCCCTCCAGAACAGAAGCGAGTGGTGCATCCCATGCGGGCCTGGTGTGGGGGTGACGCCAGGTGGTTTCCAGGCAGCATGTACCCAGGTATGGCAGCATGCAGCAAGGGAACAGACTGTGGCATCAGCCACATCACCTGGCGGGATGGACACAACAGCCACACTGGCTGATGAACATACAACTACAGCAGTAGGGCAATGTCGGACCCCCTGGGGTCAATTGTGGCCAGTGCCATCCCTTTTGGGGAGACATCTGTCACCCTCGGTTTTCCCCTACTCCCTGTGACCAAAGAAAAAATTTGGCGAGGGGAATACGTAGATGTATTTTCACTGCTCTATAGGGAGCAACCCAAGAAAGATAAGGATAAGGAGGGTGAAGGCGAAGTGGATAGTCCTAGATGCCGGAGGGTAGACTGGACATGGGCCAATTGATTACCAGCGTACCTGATTTACACTGGAGTACTGATGGAAAGGCAGCCCCTAAAGGGGCTGTCTTTGTTGAAGTACCTGGAGATTATCTATAGGGCGTATGTGGAGTTTTCTGGCCTGGCCTGGCTTTTGTATGACGAGGCTTTTTGTATGCATGCAATAGGTCTCTGCCATGGGATAAAAAGTAGCCAGAGTTATGGCTGCAGTTCATGGCAGCAGCCCGAGCCATGACTGGGGATAAGTGTGATAGCGGGCATCTACTGAGCAGGCAGTCAACTGCTACCCTTCTCCGCGTTAATGCGGGGCAAGGGGCTCAACAACGGCTGCTGTGCTGGGATTTTAGTTCCCTGGGGGTCTGCACACGTAACCAGTGTCACTTCTGACATGAGTGTTCCATTTGTGGAGCGGCACACCCTTGCACTGCCTGCCCCAGGGGCAGGTTATACAGGGGAGGAGGCAGGGACCAGCAAAGGGGCAGAAAACAGCCTCCACCTGGTGCCACTCAGGGAAAGGGGTCCCTCCCCAATTAAGTTACAAGTTTTGCAGACCTTACTTGCTGGTTACCCAGTGGTTGGGAACGCACGCTTTCTGTTGCAGAGTTTTTTGTTAGGCTTTCGAATTCCTTATAGCAGTCCACGGGCCGCCTTCATGTCCCGAAATCTAAAATCTGTAACAGGCATGGAGGCAATTGTGCAAATGAAAATTGACAAGGAAGTGGAGGCAGGGCAGGTGCTTGGCCCATTCCAATCACCCCCACTCAATAACCTTAGGGTATCCCCACTAGGTATTGTGCCTAAGAAGGCGGCAGGAGAGTTCAGGCGGATTCACCACTTGTCCTACCAGTGAGGACAGTCAGTTAATGATTTCATTCCTGACAGTCTATGTACAGTCCACTATAGCTCCCTTGATGCTGCAGTGCGCATGGTGTGGGCTTGTGGCCGAGGTGCATTCATGGGTAAGTGTGACATTAAGTCTGCTTTCCGACTACTGCCCGTCCGTCCACCCTGCAGACTTCAAGCTGCTGGGTTTTGCTTTCGCCAACAAGTTTCATATGGATCGAGCATTACCTATGGGATGCTCAATCTCTTGTGCGGTGTTTGAGTGCTTTAGCACCTTTTTGGAATGGGTGAACAAGAGACGGACGGGTCTGAATGCAGTGGTGCATTATTTGGATGATTTATTTGCGGGTAGGACTGGCACAGGTGAATGCCAACACCTAATGGCACAGTTCCAGGACATGGCAGAGGAACTGGGGGTTCCTTTGGCCATGGAAAAGACGGAAGGTCCAGCTCCTGTTTTGATTTTCTTGGGTGTAGAAATTGACTCTGGGAGGCAGTGCTGTAGGCTACCCAAGGAGAAGCTTCAGATCCTCCATATGAAGATTAAGGAAGTTACAGGGGCAAAGAAAGTTTTCCTATCCACCCTCCAGGAGCTGGCTGGGCACCTAAATTTTGTGTGCAGGGTTGTAGCGCTAGGGCGAGCATTTCTGAGGCGAGTTTATGATGCTATGGTTGGGCTTTTATGGCCCTGCCATAGGTTTAGGGTTACAACTGCATTGTGCGCCGACCTGGCTGTGTGGTCCTCCTTCTTGCAGGATTTCAATAGAATATCCTTTTGGAGGCAGGACTGACTATTGGAGGCTGAGCTACAAGTTCAATCTGACGTGTCTGGGGTTTTTGGATTTGGGGTAGTCTTTGGGTCTTCCTGGTGTAACGGACTGCGGCCACAGGCATGGATTCAGCAAGGGATGACCAAGGATCTGACCTTTCTGGAGTTTTTCCCAATAGTAGTAGCAGTCTATTTGTGGGCTGAGAGGCTGAAGAACGCTACGGTCCATTTTTGGTGTGATAACAAGGCTACAGTCCATGTTATCAATTCCCTTACATCCAGGAACGCCAGGGTTATGGGCCTTGTCCGTTCTTTTGTTCTCCAATGCCTGTGTTCTAATGTTCTTTTCTGGGCACGGCATGTTACTGACATTGACAATAGTGTTGCTGATTCTCTGTCATGGAACCAGATGGACCGTTTCCATCAGCTGGTGCCGCTGGCCAGGGCTCAGCTGGAAGTCGTGCCCCCCGCGATTTGGGAGATTGGAGAGCAGAGTCGGAGAGGGCCATAAGCCTTTCCATTGCCCCCAGCATGCTTGCCAGTTACCAGAGATCAGGTAGGGCAATTCAGGAATTCTTGGCCTGCAAGGGCTATGCACCAGAGTGGCCTATTCCAGTGAGTCACCTGCTGGAATTCCTGGTGGATGACAGGAGGCGGAGCCTGTCAGTCCGAGCACTTCAAGGTAAGCTGGCGGGGCTTTCCTTCTTAGCAAAGGCAAGTGGTTTTCCAGATTATGCTGGGGACTTTAGGGTCCGCTGCAAGTTGGCAGGGTGGGCTAGAGAACACCCTGCAGCCCTTGATCCCTGTCGCCCTTTCCCACTGGACATTTTACTGGCTATTTCAGGCTGTAGCCCTTACACTGTTTTTGGGAGCTTTTAGGATAGGAGAGGTGGTGGCTGGATCAAAGCGAGACCTCTCTCGATGTGCACTTCAGCTATCAGATGTCTCCATAGAGGAGGGTTGTGCCTGTATAAAATTCAGATGGTCTAAGATGGACCAGATAGGTAGGGGGCGGACCGTATGTTTGGCTCCTTCATCGGTGCCTAACCTCTGCCCAGTGCGGGCTTTGCAAGTTTTTCTGGGGGCCAGGGGATCTGGAGAAGAATATTTATTTATCCATGCTAGTGACGAGCCCCTCACAAAATACCAATTTTGGGCACTCACAAAGCGGGCATTGCTGGGGCTGGGGCATGATCCCTCAGAGTTTGGAACCCTCTCTTTTAGAATTGGAGCTGCTTCTATGGCAGCAGGTCTTGGGTTTTCCCAGGAAAAGGTGCAGGCCATTGGACGCTGGTCCTCAGGGGCTTATAAGAGCTATATTCGCCCCTTTAGATGGCCTTGGAATTCGGATGCCTAACAAGTGTAATTTGTTTTGACAGGTTGCTGGACGGGGATGGAGCAGACGCGCATCCTAATATGCGGCCACAGCATGGTCTTCTGGGCAGCCTGGAGGGCCGCGAATTCAAGCATGGGCTCACAGTTGATGGGCTGCCATGCAGTGGCTAGGCCGGCCAGGAATGCATTGGGATGGGCTCCTACCCGCTTTGTTCCAGCAAGGTTTAGTGCGGGCGGTTCCACAGGTTGTGGTCATTCACCTTGGTGGTAATGACCTTGGTTTGATGTAGGGCAAGGTCCTTAGTGTTCAGGCATGCATGAACATGCAGTTAATAAGGCAACGTTGGCCTTCGGTACGTCTGCTGTGGTCAGACATGCTCCCACGCAGGGTTTGGCATAGTGTTTGGGACCCATGGCGGATTGATCGAGCACGGAAGGTCAACCGGCAGATTTGGTTGGCTCTTCTTAGGCACGGGGGGTTGGCCATTCAGCATCCCCACATTCAGCATTGGAGGGTTGAACTATATAGAGTTGAACTATATAGGGCCGATGGCGTTCACCTGTCAGATGCAGGTAACAACATATTTCTGGGAGACCTGCAGAGGTGTCTGCGAGAGGTGCTACTCGGCAGTGGGGTAAAGGGGGACTAAATAGAGATTTGCCCCCCTTTTGTGGCAGGAAGGTGCAGGAAGGGAAATAGGTAAGGACAGCTAGGTGGCCCCCTTAGGCACCTTTGGAGGTGATTGGCGGTTCCATAGGCCTGTCTGTCAGGGCTTTACGGCTCGAGGGCAGGATATGGGCTGCTTCTGGGTCCAATTTACTTCATCCATGCCATGGGGTGGTGACGTGAGAAGGCCCCCCCTACTCACCTACTGGGTGTGGCCAGGGTTAGGGGTAAGCAGATGGTTTTGCCCTTGCCCCAGCAGGGGCTGGTCGCCCAAGAGCTGTAAGGCAAGATGCTTGCTTATAGACAGTTCCCGCACCTAGGTTTCCCTCTGCAGGTCACTTTAAAAGGGTTTTTTTGGCTATAATTTAATAAAGTGCCCCTTGTTCAACCCGAGCTGATGTGTCTGTGTCTTATTTCACCCCTCAGTCGCAATTAAAAATCCTTCGTTCTTGAGGGTTAAAATGTAGTCATTTGGAATTTATAATGAACAATTGGATCACAGTGTACTGCAATTGTACCTCAAGCCAATAACCAACTCTTTCAGATTAGAAAATATTCCTAATATTATGTTATCTCGTTTGTATAATATTGGCTTAATGAACAGATAAAGTGTTTCAAATCTTGTCTTGCAATTAGCATTTTCACATCATATTTCAGTCTTGGTTACAGTTAACTTTGCTTTATTACTTCCCTGTCATTGCAGATTACCGGTAGAACAGTGTGTTTTTCTTTTCTTTTCCTGTCCATTACTTTCCCTGATACATTCATAGCAAATCCACTGCTCTGTGCCATTGAACAAACATTTGTGACACTAACAAGAGCTACAGCAGATGTTATATAAAAGTCATACCAGTGGATGTACAAGTGTGTGCCAGTGTGGTATAGTGGTCAGAGTGTTGGACTTGGACCTGGGAGACCAAGGTTCAAATCCCCACTCAGCCATGAAGCTCAGAGGGTGACCTTTGACCAGTCACTGCCTCTCGGCCTAACCTATCTCACAAGATAATTCTCCCACTGTGCTTTGAAAAACATCCAGTTATTAAAAATATCACCTGCCATGTCCATGGGCCCTGGAACTGGAATCACTTCTGACACCATGTTTTAATAGGGCTTTCTTTGCTGAGACAAGACAGAAACCTGCTTGCTATAACTAAAGCTTTATTAAGAGAATGCTTACATTACATTATTTAACATTTGTTAAAGAGATATCATTCATATATAACATCAAGGTGCTGCTGGAGCAAATGACATTCTTTTCCCATCACTGATAGCAGTGTTTATTTATTTATTTATTACATTTACATACCACCCCATAGCCGATGGTCTCTGGGCAGTTTACAGCAACCCTAGTGTTGCAACCCTAATTTTTTTATCTTTGCCATTCAATCCTGTTGCTATTTCATAATTCTCCCACTGTGCTTTGAAAAACATCCAGTTATTAAAAATATCACCTGCCATGTCCATGGGCCCTGGAACTGGAATCATGCTGGCTGCCATTGCCAAAGAATCTGCTATCAGTGATGGGAAAAGAATGTCATTTGCTCCAGCAGCACCTTGATATTACAGCAGCAGACAGACAAGATCCTTGCAGATTGCTAGAAGCGCTTCAAAGGCATTTTGAACCTACTAGAAATGTTATATATGAATGATATCTCTTTAACAAATGTGCCCAAGAACCTGATGAAACTACATATCAGTATGTTACTAAATTACGCAAAAAGTCAGATTCATGTGCATATAGCACTTTGAAAGAAGAATTGATTAGAGACAGATTGGTTATAGGCATTAAGGACAAGGGAGCACATATGAGAATGCTCTGAAGGCATACCTTGACTCTGCAGGAAGCCATGGACATATGCAAGGCTAGTGAACAAACCGTTGTGCAAATGCAAGAAATGCACCCTTCAGAAACTGATCGAATGTTTATTTTTGCTGATATAATGCATGCTAACATGCATATGCCATCATGCAAAAACATGCATATGCCATCATGCAAAAATAGTGCTGAGCCCAGAAGATTTCAAAGTGAGAGTTGTGGATACTGTGGCAAAAATCATGATCCTGGCAAATGCCCAGCATCTGGAACTATTTGCAAAAGCTATGGTCAAAGAAATCATTATGCAAGAGTTTGCAAACAATCGAAACAGAAAATATCTGCACAGCATGTGAAACAGACAGGCAATGATGATCTATACGGTAAGTCCAACAGTGATATTTTCTACATGCATGACATCAAAACAGTGCACACTAAGACAAAAAAGTGATTTGTCAACCTTGAATTAGCACCTTGCCCAGAAACTTTGCAGTCCTGGCTCAAACAAGACACTGAATGTCAAATAGACCGTGGTGCATCTGTAAATGTAATGGATTACAGAGTTTATCTCAATATTATGCAAGATGGAGAGGCAAAACCATCACCAAGCAAAGCTAAGCTGAGACTATATGATGGCACAATTCTCACACCACTAGGACAATGTGTGCTGCAGGCAGAATATCAAGGAAAAAGATATCAGCTTGAGTTCCAGATTGTGAATTCCAGGCAAAAGCCCCTCCTATCAGCAAGCACTAGTGAATGTATGAAACTGATAACATTAAATACTACACAAGACATCCATACACTCAGACTTGAAGCCAAGAGTACTTTGGCTATGGGCCAAGTACAAGGTGGCATAGCAAAGGCACAAATTCTTAAAAATTACCATGATGTCTTTGAGGGACTTGGCTGTCTTTCAGGCACCTTACATTTCAAAGTGGATGACACTGTGCAACCAGTGCAACATATGCCATGTAGAGTCCCTGTCACATTAAAAGAAAAAATAATAACTGCAATGAGACAAATGGAAAAAGATGGAATAATTGCCAAAGTGACAGAACCTACCAAGTGGATAAGCAGCATGGTAGCCATAGAGAAACCTGGTAAACTTCGCATCTGTATACAGTAGGGCCCCGCTTGTCGGTGCCCCACTTTTTGGCATTCTGCTAATATGGCGGCGCCAGTGGGGCAATCAGCTGTAGCCTGGGGAGCTCCAGCCACCACAATCCAGCTGACAGGGATCAGCTGAAGTGTGCAAGCTCCCCGCGCTCCAGCTGATTGCAGGCTCTAGCTGATCAGCTATAGTGCGCAATCAGCACTAATCAAGCTGCTTATATGCCCATCTCACAGCAAGGACTTCAAAGAGTCCAGGAACATACTTTACAGGACAAACAGCTGCAAGTATTGATCTCTGTTGTCTTAGCAGGTTGGCCAGACACCCGGGACAAAGCTCCCATGTCTACTCAAGAATACTGGAACTATCGTGATGAATTAAGTGTCCAAGATGGCATCATATTCAAAGGGCACCGAATACTCATTCCAAAGGCCATGAGAAAAGACATATTATCAAGAATACATTGCAGTCATTCTGGAATAGAAGCATGTTTGCTGAAAGCTAGAGATGTGGTATACTGGCCAAACATTACTAATGACATCAGAGACCTTGTACGCAACTGTGATGTGTGTGCTGAGTTCCAAGCCAATCAGCAAAAAGAACCATTGGTCATTCACGGCATTCCTAGCAAACCATGGATTAAGGTGGGGATGGATCTTTTCCCAGAAAATGGCAGCAATTATCTCATTCTGGCAGACTACTATTCAGACCTCTGGGAAATGGATAAACTGCCAGATACAACATCAGCAACTGTAATAGAATCATGAACCACTTCAGCAGACTTGGCATACCTGACTGTGTGATTTTAGATGGTGGACCACAGTTCACTTCCAAAGAATTTGCCACATTTTCAAAAGACTGGGAATTTCACCACATAAAGTCATTTCCTTACAACAGTCAGTCTAATGGCAAAGCTGAATCAGCCATCAAAATTGCAAAAACTATTAAAGAAAACAACAAGAAATAAAGAAAACATATGGCAAGCTATCCTGAAGTGGAGAAATACTCCAACTGCTGGCATGAATAGCAGCCCAGTGCAATGACTTATGTCCAGACACACTTTCTACCCACAGTTCTTGCATTATTGAAACCCAAAATTGCAATGAAAGTCACAGATCAGCTGCAACACAAATGCAATGAAACTAAAAGCTATTATGACAGGGATTCAAAAGAGCTACCACCTCTGCACACTGGAGATTCTGTATGTGTCCAATTATTTCCTCAAGACAAGAGATGTCCTTGGACGAAAGGAACATGCATGGGACAAATAAATCCCCGGACTTATATTGTTGAAGTCAATGGGTGCTCATATCGACGGAATCGTAAGTTCATTCACCTAATGAGTCCTCAGGGACCTAAAGACACCTCAGATGTGGTGGATGATGATTTACAGGATAATTCCATCATTCTATGCCCTCATGAAGATGCACACTTTACTCCAGGCCCTGAACCACAAAATAAAGAGACACATGTAACTGTATCACCAACACCAAACAGTGACCATGTCAAGAGCACATGTACTCACAATCATATCAAACCACCTAAACGATACACATATTTTATATTAGATGACTGATAGGCAGTTTAATTATCAGTCATTCAGAACCAGTGCTACTTTCAAGTTAATTGTTTAGTTCGAGAAGTTATACTTAAAAAATAATAATAATAATTTAATTTGTGGGTCGCCTATCTGGCCAATGGCCACTCTAGGCGACGTACAATTTAACAACAATACATTACATCATAATAAAATACATCATAAAATACAATATAACAATAAAACAGTAAAACAGTTCCAGTACAGAGTAGTAGGCTATTCGTCGTAAAAATTTAACCCTCCCCGTAAGTCCCAAAGGCCTGTCTGAAGAGCCAGGTCTTCAAAGCTTGGCGGAATACATTCAGGGAAGGGGCATGTCGAAGGTCATATGGGAGGGAGTTCCAGAGAGTGGGGGCCGCCACTGAAAATGCCCTCTCTCTTGTCCCCGCCAACCTAGCTGTTTTAGTTGGCGGGATTGAGAGAAGGTCCTGTGTGGCTGATCTTGTTGGGCGGCATGGTTGGTGGCGCTGGAGGCGCTCCATCAGATAAACTGGCCCCAGACCGTATAGGGATTTAAAGGTTAATACCAACACCTTGAATTGGGCCCGGAAAATAACTGGAAGCCAGTGTAGGTCGAACAACACTGGGGTGATGTGTTCCCGGCGGCGACAGTTTGTAAGTAGTCGAGCCGCAGCATTTTGTATAAGTTGTAATTTCCGGACCGTTTTCAAGGGTAACCCCACGTAGAGCGCATTATAGTAATCCAACCGAGAGGTGACCAGGGCATGTACCACCAGTGGGAGCTGATGAGCAGGAAGGTAGGGCTGCAGTCTACGAATGAGGTGTAATTGATACCAAGCTGCCCGGCTCACTGCCGAAATCTGAGCCTCCATGGACAGCTTGGAATCAAGAACAACCCCAAGGCTGCGGACCTGCCAGACTTAACGTTGTTTGTATGTTCTTATAACAAGTATGACATAGGTAGCAGTTCCATCCAGCAGAGGGAACTGCAGGGAGACTGCCATGGAGATCTGGCGGCTGAGCTCTAGTGTAAAGGTCAGGTGGGAGGAGCCTGAGTTAGCACAGTAGATCTTGCAAGCATTCTCTTAATAAAGCTTTATTTATAGCAAGCAGGTTTTTGTCTTCTCTCATCAAAGAAAGCACTATTAAAACACTACTTAAGTCCATCAATACTCACATTTTGGCAGGTGGCAAAGATGATTTGATTCCTGGGAGTATTTTCCTAATTTGGCCTCTCCATTGTTTTAACTACTACTTTTACTGTTTTATTGCTGTATTGTATTTATAATTTTGTATTTTACGAGTTTGTAGTTGTTTTACTATGAGCCACATTGGTGTAGAAAGGAAGGACAGAAACTACTGAAATACATCAATACTAAAAAAATGCATGGTACATAGGCCACATGGTAAAAACATATTTGGAAACAACATTCAATATTATGTAAGAATTTATTTACAGTTGTGCTTCACTCTTGTACTTCACAGCTTCATATACTTTGGTTTGTCCCTTGATATAAACTCTTCACAAATTTCTTGTCTATGCACTCTTCCTCTTAACCTGTCTGCTTCAGTTCTCATCACAGGAGTATTTTGCCTGAATCCCTCCATGTATTAAACATTACAACTTTGAATGAAATCCTAAGGATATTTTAAAAATGGGTTTTGACTAATTATCTGATGCCTCTTTATATCATTTAAATGAATCCAGGAATCAGTTGGACTACCTGTCCTTTTCCATAGGCATATTCTTATCTAGTTTTTAGATCAGGAAAGGCTCCACTGATCAGCAGAGGCACAACACATACTCCTGTAGGATACACATAGGATATTAGGATACTTAATGTTTCATTGCATGTTGATGGGAAGACATTTAAGAACAAACAAAATTCTGATACAATCACACCAAGATGACAAAACTCAATTTAACAGTGTTTGCCAACATAATCCTCAAGATGCTTGGCTCCCCATCAGTGCTTGTTGTTGCATGGCTACAATCATTAAACAAGAATTTTAAATTAAAAGCAAGAGAACAAAATTACGACTAAATGATTACTGAAATGTAGATTTGATATTTTTGATTCCTGCATCAGTAAAAATAACACAACACAGTGGTTCAGATGTACATTGCTGGTACTGCCACCACCACTTTTCTTCTGCAGGTTTTGCCTGTCCAAACATGACATAATGTTGATATAGCATAGCCTTTTTACATATCCTAAAAACACAACCAATGCTGAATTAGTTTATATACATGTTAACACAGATTTAAATATTTCTTGTGAAATATCCTGATTTTGGTGCTAGCATAGCATCTATATGCAATGGACAGGTGGTGATTGTTACAAATATGACTTTAGCATGACAGTTGTCACTCCTCTGTACAATAATGGTAACTAAAAAGCTGGCAGAAAGCGGGGAGCAAGAAAAACCTCCCATCTCTCTGTGTTAGCAACCAGTGACATTAGTAGAGAAGAATTCAGGCCTGGAGCAAAAATGATCTCTCCAACACTTCTGCAAGTGAGGAAACCAAGATAGGAATGAAACTCTTATTTCTCAACCATCCTGACAGCTCTGATTGTGCTGAAGTGCTCTATCTTACCTCCTGTCCGCAAGGTTTATTTCTTGTAAATCTCCACTGCAGCTTGTGAGAAGCAGCACAGATCCCACTGCTCCTCAGAATCTATTTTGGTTGCAGCATGATCAGGCTGGTCATGGGGGTGGGTGAGAGAATGGCTTTACCTCTATGCAAGGCCAGCCTCATTAAGCCACCTCCACGCAGTCTGAGAGAAAAAGTGGTAACACCACAAAAGAGCATTTAATCGTCAGGTAATGTAGCCATTTGTAGTGCTTGGCCAAGTGGGTGAAAAGAATTGTATCACTCATCTGATTCGTTAGATTTCTGATTCAGTGTGGATAGTGGAAAATTATCTTCGCTGCTTGGCAGGGTATTTCAGAGACCTATACAATGTTACCACATATTCAATCGGTTCACATAATTTATTATTACATTTATATTCCACCTTTCCTCCAAAGAGCTAAAGGTGGTATACAAACATGTTTCATTCTCTCCTGATTTTACCCTCAAAACAAGCCTGTGAGGTGGGTAGGCTGAGAGACAGTGACTGGTCTTCATCTCCCAGTGAGCTTCATGACCAAACAGAGGTTTGAATCCTGGTCCAACACTCTAACCACTAAACAAGCCTGCACCTGATGTGCAATACGTTCTCCATACCACTTGTGTGGATGATACAGTCAATCCAAGTTTGTAGCTAGTAAGGTTTTATGTAAACCTTAAGGTTTAGCAATTACATAGGCACCAAATATGGTCTTCTGTATTCATCCCAATGTTTGGGACACAGCATACCTAAACTAACATATCATTGCTGAACTCCTATCATGTCATCTGTGATTGGCAAGAAGCCCTATCAATAATAATACCATTAATTTGCCAAATCAGCTCAGCAAGGCATGTACAGGAACATTCATAATAGCTTTCCTATAACTGTTGAACTCACTTCACCAAGCATTACCATTTTTGAACGTTTTGATACTGTATTTTATCAGGTTAAAGTACTTGTCTGAGCTTAAGTTCATTCCAGAAAAGGGGGAAATGTATCCAACTGCTGGTGAAGGATGGTCTTTCTTGCTGAGGAACTTGAAAATACAAAAATATGCACATCATGGTAATAGATGAATAAATTATTTATCAGGTAAAATAAACAACAAATCATGATATTTGTGATACAATCCTGGCTTCAAACAATTGGTATTTCTTACTACTCATGCAATTAGTATTGGGACTGAACTATTTGATGTATGCAGTGTAATACATAATATTAAGAACATAGGAAGCTGCCTTATAGCAAGTCAGCCTACTGGACTGTCAAGGCCAGTATTATATACACTGATTGGCAGTGGCTCTCCAGCACAGAGTTTGGAAATAATTAGTTACAAAAAATGAATTACTTGTAATTTATTACTTTTCATTTATTTATTTATTGTATTTATATACCACCCCATAGCCAAAGCTCTCTGGGCAGTTAACAATAACTAAACACATTTAAAACAAATACACAAATTTAAAACACATCTTTTAAAAACAATTAAAAAAAATTAAAAACACGTGCTAAAATGCCTGGGAGAAGAGGAAAGTCTTGACCTGGTGCTGAAAAGATAACAGTGTTGGTGCCAGGCACACCTCATCGGAAAGATCATTCCATAATTTGGGGGGCACCACTGAGAAGGCCCTCTCCTTTGTTGCCACACTCCCAGCTTCCCTCGCAGTAGGCACCCGGAAGAGGGCCTCTGATGTTGAGCATACTGTACGGGTGGGTTCGTATCAGGAGAGGCATTCCATCAGGTATTGTGGTCCCAAGCCGTGTAAGGCTTTATAGGCTAAAACCAGCACCTTGAATCGAGATCAGAAACATACAGGCAGCCAATGAAAGCGGGCCAGAATTGGTTTTATATGTTTGGACTGTCTGGTCCCTGTTACCGATCTGGCTGCTGCATTTTGCACAAGCTGCAGTTTCTGAACCGTCTTCAAAGGCAGCCCCATGTAGAGTGCATTGCAGTAATCTAGCTTGGAGGTTACCAGAGCATGGACCACTGAAGCCAAGTTATCCCTGTCCAGATAGGGGCACAGCTGGGCCACTAAGCAAAGTTGGTAGAAGGCACTCATTGCCACTGAGGCTACCTGAGCCTCAAGTGACAGAGATGGTTGTAGGAGAACCCCCAAGCTACGAACCTGCTCCTTCAGGGGGAGTGCAACCCCATCCAGGACAGGTTGGACATCCACCATCCGATCAGAAGAACCACCTGCTAGCAGCATCTCAGTCTTGTCTGGATTGAGCCTCCGTTTATTAGCCCTCATCCAGTCCATTGTCGCAGCCAGGCACTGGTTCAGCACATTGACAGCCTCACCTGAAGATGAAAAGGAGAAACAGAGCTGTGTGTCATCAGCATACTGATGGCAATGCACTCCAAAGCTCCGGATGACCAAACCCAATGGTTTCATGTAGATGTTGAACAGCATGGGGGACAGAACTGACCCCTGCAGAAACCGATACTGGAGAGTCCAGGGTGCCAAGCAATGTTCCCCAAGCACCACCTTCTGGAGCTGATCCACCAAGTAGGAGTGGAACCATTGCCATGCAGTCCCTCCACTCCCAACTCAGCCAGTCTTCCCAGAAGGATACCATGGTTGATGGTATCGAAAGCCGCTGAGAGATCAAGGAGAAACAACAGAGTCACACTCCTCCTGTCTCTCCCGAAAAAGGACATCATATAGGGTAACCAAGGCTGTTTCCATGCCAAAACCAGGCCTGAAACCTGACTGAAATGGATCCAGATAATTGGACTCATCCAAGAGTGTCTGGAGCTGGCCCGCAACCACTCGTTCCAGGACCTTGCCCAGGAATGGAACATTTGCTACCGGCCTATAGTTATTAAGATTTTCTGGGTCCAGGGAGGGTCTCTTCAGGAGTGGTCTCACTATCACCTCTTTCAGGCAGCCAGGAACCACCCCCTCTCACAGAGAGGCATTAATCACCTCCCTGGCCCATCCAGCTGTTCCATTCCTGCTAGCTTTTATTAGCCAAGAAGGGCAAGGATCCAGCACAGAAGTGGCGGCACAAACCTGTCCAAGCACCTTGTCAACGTCCTCAGGCTGTACCAACTGAAACTCATCCAAGAAATCAGGACAAGGCTGTGTTCTGGATACCCTGCTTGATTCACCTGCTATAACACTGGAGTCTAAGTCGTGGCAGATGCTAAAGATTTTATCCTGGAAGTGCCTAGCAAATTCATTACAGCGGGCCTCAGATGGTTCTACCATGTCCCTGGGGCCAGAGTGTAATAGCCCCTGGACAATTCTGAAGAGCTCAGCTGGGCGGCATACAGCTTACCATAGGCATTCACCACTGTATAACTGCATCCACTAGGAGTTCATCTCCATCTGCACTCAAGCTGCGTCCTATATTGTTTCATCACTCTCAGCTCTGGGGTATACCATGGAGCCATATGAGCTCTACACAGGAGAGGGCACTCAGGAGCAATCATGTCAGCCACCCAGATCATTTCTGTATTCCACAGTTCAACCAGGATTTCTAGAGGAGCGCCAGCTGTATCAGCTGGAAAACTCCCCAGAGCCCTTTGGAAACCATCCAGATCCATTAGTCTCTGGGGGCGGACCAACTTAATAGGTCGCCCACCCTTGCAGTGGGGAAAAGCCACTGTAAGTCTAAACTTCAGCAAGCAGTGATCTGTACATGACAGAGGGACTGATGTAAGGCCCCCCACATTCAGACCACCAACTCCATAGTTGCAAAAACCAAATCTAGAGTATGCCCTGCTACATGTGTTGGGCCAGTGGCATATTGGGACAGTCCCATGGTTGTCATGGAGACCATGAAATCCTGAGCCGCCCCGGATAAGGTGGCCTCGGCATGGATGTTGACATCCCCCAGAACCAACAGTCTGGGGGATCTCAACAGTACACCTGAGACCACCTCTGTCAGCTCAGCTAGCGAGTCTGTTGGGCAGCGGGGTGGGCAGTACACCAACAGAATCCCCGATCTGTCCCGCTGACCCAACATAAGGTGCAAACACTCCAGACCAGTAGTCACATGGACAGGGTGTTTGCAGAGGGAGATGGAGCTCCTATAGACCACAGCAACCCCCCTCCCCGACCCTCAGGTCTACCCTGATGCTGAACCAGGTACCCTGGCGGACATAGCTGGGAGAGACTGACTCCTCCCTGCTCACCCACCCAGGTCTCGGTTATACATGCCAGATCAGCTGCCTCATCCACAATTAAATCGTGAATGAGGGAGATCTTATTATGCACCAATCTGGCGTTTAGGAGCAGCATCTGGAGGTCTGAGAGCTGGCTGATAGGGCAACCAACAAACCTGCGGGTGTGGGGAGGACCGGAACAAGGCACAGTCATTAAGTGCCTGAGTTGCGTTCCGCTTACCTGGCAAGTCCTCCTCCCAATGCCATATCTCCCTCTACCCGTCACTACACTAATTGGGCCCCCTCAAATCTCCCCACTTGGCTCTGAGTCCTCTCTCCCAGGCACATGACTCAAGACCCACAAAAAGGCAGGCAAAGCAGGAGCCACCTCAGCCAGCCGGCTTATGTATCCCCTCCAGAGAAGGGACAGGTGGAAGGAATCAACAGCTGGCTGAGTACCTGGGGCCTGGTCCTGCAAGGCGTGGCACCTGCCAAGCAGAAGTGCAACAGGGAGATGGTGGTGGTGGTGGTAGCCAAGCAGCAGGCAGGTAGGCAGGCAAGCAGGCAGGTAGGCAGGCAAGCAGGCAGGAAGACAGCAGCAGCAGCAGCAGCAGCAGCAGCAGCAGCAGCAGCAAACGGCTCTCCTTCCCTGGACGGTGGTGTTCCCCTTCCTCCTGCAGGCACTGGGTCTTTTGAGGAACAAGTGGGTAATTTCTTTACATTTTGATTGTAATAAAATGAGGGGTAATTTTATTGCTTTTGAGCAGTAACTGTAATGTTTCCAGCATTACTTCTGGGTGTTTCGGTGAGGGGGGAGCAGGGGAAATCTTCTGCTTCTGTAATTTGTGGATGAAAATCATGTGTTTCGAACTGAGCTTCTGCACATCATTGCTCTTCCCTTGTACTCTGTGGGTGTTTAGGAGGCGACAAGGGAGGAGGTGGAGAGCGAGAGGGTGGAGTGGAGAAAACAATTGGTAAGAAAATGGACGGTGGTAGTGAAGAATGGAGTGGAAGGAGCTGGAGGGCAAGGATGTGGATGAAGGAGAAGGAGGAGGCAGCAGCAGAATGGACATAAAGAACTGTGGAGGTGAGAGATGATGGTGGTGATGATGATATGTGTGTGTGTGTGTGTGTTAGTTAATATTGTGTTGGCATGCAAAGCAGCCTCCGCCACCCTCTCTGGCTACTTTGCTGCATTTGCAGTGTTAACTATTTTGCACATCAGGGGAAAATGTTTGTTTAGTTGGGTGTGCCTTAGTTGGCAGGGCAGGGTCCAGGAAGTGGTTGAGTGAGAGAGATGACGCTTTCTGGCTGAGAATGTGTGTGTGTGGGGGGGTTGCACTTGGTTTGATGTGTAAAGGTCTGAGCAGTGGCCTCTGCCTCCCTTCCTGCCTTCCTTACCAGTGGACCACCACTGCTATCTTATGGATGAAAAAATTATTCTACTACCTCTGTGTCTGTGTTTATTTTTAATGCTGTTTTAGAGTAAGGTGTGCAGCAGCCAAGGCCAGCACCTTTCAGGCATTTTAGTTTTTTAAAAAGTAACTTAACTGTAACTGTAGTGATTACTTTTCAGCAATGGTAAAATAAACAATTCCTTTTAGAGCAATTGTAATGGTAATTTATTCCTTTTTGGGGCCATGTAACAGTAATTGTAATTTATTCCTTTTTAAAAGTAATCTTCCAAGCTCTGCTCCAGTAATTCAGACAGGAGTATGACCCACTTGAATCCTTCCTGGAGATGCAAAGGATTGAACCTGGGATGTTCTGCATGCAGAGCATGTGCTTTACCACTGAACTGCATCCTGATCATCTGCTGGTGTAGGTCAAATAATTTCCAATTAGCAAGCTAATAATAAACTCTTGGAGGTAGAAGACATTTCCATCGAAAAGTCCCTGTTCAGTTATGGGTTTGGAGCATAAACAAATATTTGCTATTCAGTCTTGTAGTTAAACCCACCTCTTTTACACTCTGTGCTTTTTATATGATGCTTATCAAATATAGTTAGTAGCAGCAAAGCACCAGGTGGATTACACCAACCCAACTGTTCCATGGAGGATTAAAGGTAAATGGATCAACGCAGTAAAAGTATATCTACAATTGCAGTCTTAAAAGGTGGCAAAAGTGTCATCACATTAACCTAAAAAGAGAGTGCATTCATTGCCCTATGCAGGTGCAAAATGTCTGTTTTTATTTGTTCTCTGCAACAATCTCCTGTACTTGACTGCCATCACACAGCCTGTCATGATACCAATTAGATCCATTATTGTCAATGGAAATAACAGTTTGTTGCCAACTCATGACAAGAACAAAATTAACTTACATCTGCCTTCCTGCTGTGCATTAGGCTTTCAGTCCCAGCTGTCACCTTGCTCTAACACCCACACCCATACCTGTTCTCTCGCTCACAAGGACAGCTGTATGGAGAAAAATGCCTTGGGTGCATTTTCTAATTATCCTCAAACATCTTGGAAACAGAAGCACAGTGGAAATATTTCCCTTGCACTATATATACATATATTATACAGCCACGAGAGGGGCTATATACTATAGCCAGCATGGATTTTTCGCATTCTACAATGTTAAATTGAAAATACCCCCCATGCCATTCTGATGCTTCGCTTAAGCTCATTTCCAAACAAAACCTTACAAAACATATAGTCCTGAACTCAGAAACGCTTGCTTAATAACCCTCTAATTTTTCACGGCGATACACAAAACAGTCAGAGAGAATCGAGAGGTCAAAGTGTAAAAAGAGAGAAAAAACCAGACACCTGTTGAACTTTTTTCTGTCAGTGTTCTCATAATTTGTTGAAATTCATTAAAAATCAGCCATGTTCACAGAGTATCTGTAATCTGTAATCCTATTACTGACCTTGCCCCATAATTGGACCTTCATCTTCTGCAGTTTAAAAGTTTAAAAAATGTCTGGCTGATTTTTAATTAATTTAAGAAATGTAGCATTGGAGTTAATGATAAGCCCAGGCATTCTCAGTAATGTACATATAAACATTATGGTGGTATAAAGGCCTTTATTAAGTGGAAAGATTGATCAAAATGTAATGATGTAGATGAATGCTAGAAAAAAAGATGAAGAACTTGCTCTCAAAATTGGCAGATTAAGGAAAGCACCTCTGGTAGAGAATATGCAACTTTAATCTTTATTATGAAATGATCGCAAATGGACTGTTTCAGAATACCATCTGTTCTCAGGAAACCATCAGCAGGATGGATGGCTCAGTGGCTCACTCTGTCCTTCACCTTGTGTTCTTGTTTCTTAACACCAGATTTGAAAAGCTAGGATGTATTGAATGGAATTGCTTAAATGTACATATGTTTTAGGCACTTCTTTAATTGAAACAATAGCAGTTTATTTGTGACAGGATTGACAGCTGCTGCTCTTCTTAAATAGAAGGCAAAGGCTCAGGAATGTGTAAACTTGGGTTATGGTGAACTCTCTTCATAGAGCTGAACATAAAGAACTTTCTTTTTGATGGCCATGATGACTAATAAATGTCATCCTACATTATGTGAATGACTAATACTTTTTTTAAAAAAATGTATAATACTTTGATTGTCTTGCTGTTGCTTCAGGTGACATTGCACATCACAGAATGAAAAGGTTACCATTTTATTTAGATAACTGCTTTTCTTTCCATGCTTCTTGTTAACATTTTAAACCAATCCAGTGCTGTTTTTACTCTTAAGCAAAGCTCTTAAGCTCCCCCAGCCTCTACTGAAATAAATAAGGGGTTAAGAGTGAGTGGCTTTTTAACCATAAGAATGTGGGTGCCTGGATTAGGGCTCCAGTTTTGCACTCTTGCTCCAGACCTCGACCACTTTTTCCCCTGATGATGTGAAGAAGGCTGAAGACCATCTATTACAACATCTGAGGTGTGCCTGGACATTTGAAGCAGAAGCACTGATATGGAACTTGTACAAAACTGAAATATGCATTGCTAATCTCGCTCTTATACACAGCCTTCTTTCAGAATAAAAATGCCATTTTCCATAGTTAAACAGTGACATAGATTTCACTCACCTTATTATTTATTATTATTTTTTCATATAGGTTGTCTTACCATTTGCTTTCGATTTCTAATTATTAATGTATATCAGTAAGTAGATGCCATGATATTAACCCTAAAATGCTTACAACGTTCATAGTTGAGTGTAGAGTATATTTACTTTATCAACAATAAAACATTCATCCTGTAGCTTGGAAAAAAGAAGGAAAATTTAAAATTAATGTGTATAGGTAGAATTAAGCAACATTGGTCTTTTAGCAGTGCAATTACTGAGGATAATATTCAAAGCATGTTATTTTCATCAAAAATAATTTTTAAAACAAAATATTGTTTTACCATTGGGATGCTTCTTTCTTTAAGACACTCACACATCAACAGATGCTGTCTTTGTGGAACATAACAATGACAAACAGAACACCATGCAAATAGGCACATTCACAAAACTGAGGTATGAAAGGATTCCACCACACACACACACACACACACACACACACCCTACCACCACAAATGTATTTTTCTTCTCTATTACATTTTGAGGATTCACTGGGAACAAAAATAAAGCAGAGATTTTTTTAAAAAAAACACTAGAAACACCTACAGAAAATGTAGTACTAGGCGCTCACAATACATGATACTAATTTAAAAAGAAAAGGAAACATATATTTTGTTTTATGATGTTGCCTGTCTCTCTGGTCCTCCAGTGAGCTGGCTTGGTAATATAGAATATGTGTTACAAATATGTTCTTCATATTTAGGAAATTCATAACATTTTAAACATCCCTATGAAGGGAAAGCATGGAAATCATAAATATATCATGACTTTGGAGTTTTTGTAGCTGAATATATAATGGTATGAGCTGGACATTTCTGGTTCAAATCTTAGCTCAGCCATTAGCTCACTGCATAGTCTTCTCAAAGGTGACATTTCTCAGCTTCTACACCCACGCTCACCTTGATAATATGGGGATAACTATAGTCCTGTTTGGCTGACATCTGTGTGGTGGAATTCACTAGGCCTGTGCACAGATCCCCCTATCTGCCCTGTGGCTCCAATCCAGATGGGAGCATCAGGCCAACCCCTACTGGGTTGACATGGGGACTAGCCATCCTGGCTTGGAGCCACTCCAGAATAAGTTCAGGGGGTGATACTTATGTTCTATTAGGGTAAAAAAAGCCTTAATTAAACATGTGGTGGGGAAGCGGAATATGTTGTGTCTCCTGTCCTCCCCCCCCTACAGAGAGCAGGGTCAATTTGTGCAATGCTGATTTGCAAAGGGCTTTCCTGCAGAAAAGTCCCTTACCAAACAGCACGTCCCCCCTGAGAATTGCTGCCTGTGCTCATCAGGCAGGAAGGTGAGCTGTCACTGCCTTGTGTTCCTGCCTGATGCCCCACCCCGTGACAGTTCTGGGTTGCTCTGGGTCATTGAATCTGACCCATAGGGATTCATGGCTTTCAGAACCCAACTTGGCCAAGGCTCCCCAAAATCCAGATGGGCCCAATGTGGCTCAGGCCTCAGCCAAATCCAATGCATGGCCCTAGGATTCAAATGGGAGGCAGGATTGCACCTACCAGTGCTGCAACTGACCAAGCATTTACCACAATTTCTGAACAGAGCCAACATGCATAGAAACCAAACTGTATGAACATAGAACTTATGGGAAAGTGCTTGAGTCTATCCCATTATCTAACAAAGGATTCCCTTTCCCATAATGTATCTTGTCTTGATTCTGCCATTTCCCCCCCCTGGAAAATTGTTTTCCAGGTGTTTCTAGCCTAGAGTTGGCCATTGCTTACATTACAACATGGTCTCAGGACAGACGTGTACTTGAGAAAGACCAAAAAACCAGACAAGACATATGAAGTCTCTTCCTGTCTCTGCTCTTCGCTGGCATGATGTCACCTAAATCTAGACTTGTTTGGTATTGTGTAAACCTTGCATTGCACATACCACAAATTTATAAACAATGAGAACATTTTATTTGATGACCTGTGGGGTGGAATACTGTAGGTTCTTCCCAATGAAAATCATTTATAGGGCAGACAATTGCATTTAGTCAGCCATGACTGTGTACATCTGCCTAAACATGCAAAGTATTTGGATATTAATATGAGGTGCCCCAGGACCATGCAGTACTAGTCTGCAAATGCTCCTTGGTTTGGGACTAATATTCGCAATGGAGATAGTTAAACATCTTTTCTTCAATGTGATTTGTCCATATGGGGATAGGTTTTTCAGTTACCTGCCCGGAATCCACAGCAGTAGCATTCAATAGTACAAAAACTCACACAGAATGGCCCTGATACACACAGAAAACCACATTAAACAATATGTAAGAAAAGTGGCCACAGGGCTGGTGATCCTCTTGATGAAAATGACTTCAAGCTCATGATTTCTGAAAATGCTCATTATTTTAAAGCCTCGATAATTTGGATCCCAGCCAGTTTTGATTATGAACTTTGATACCTGCTCATGAATAAAACCAGCACAATGATATTTTAAATGGATGGCCTACGTGGCTGAATGTTTCATGTTTGGATCCTAAGGCTGACTAATGATTGAAGCATTGTCACAACCTATGAACCTTGCAGTGTGTGGTGAATAGGGATGAGATTCAGGTTACTTCCTTGGAGGGGCGGAGGAACCACCAGTACCGTATTCAACATCATAGCTCTGCCACCATCTGCCGACTCAGGGGACAAATCCACTGCACCACTTCTATCTCCCTAGCTTTGAATAAGCCAAAGGCTACAAAATAAGGTAAGGTCACCAGTAGAGGCTGGTCCATTAGGACAAATGGAATACTGCCCCACCAGCCTCAGCTATCTCCCACCTGCTTTCCTTCCTTTCTTCCCATTTACAGCCACTTCATGGGTGGCCCTGGCTATCAGCTTTCTCCTCCTAACGCTGCATTCAGACAGCAGTTTATTCAATTTCCACAGCGTTTTCTTACCTGATAATTTCTGCATTTTATTTGATCATTCACATGACATAAAAGCCACTTCTGGAAATCTAGCAGAATATAGTGAAAGTTTGGCACTCATTTCCATATTAATCACTTCCATAACAATCAGTTTGCAACCCCATTAACTCAGAAAACTGCAGGAGTAAAGTGACAAAATTTGGGGCAGAATACCAACATTTCCTGCCATTTTCATGGGGAAAGATGGGGGAACAGAAGTGTGCATGCGCAGAAAAGGATGGGAGAGTAGCTACATGTCCAATGATGTTCATTGTTGTGTCTTTAGCATGACACAGCAGTATGTCAGTCAAAAAGCCACAGTTCCATAATGCAAAGGTGCTGCAGTGTGAAATTTATTTGTTAGAAATCACGACAGAAATGCTACCATTATAATAAGTAAAACTAACACAATCAACCCCATGTCTGAATGCAGCGGTAGTTCTAGTAGGATTCCGTGAGGAGGAGGATGGGGACCAAACTAGAATGATCTGGCTTTGGTTCTACATACTGTTGGGCTCCCTGTCTTCCACCCTACCAATAGAGATCAGTCACTACTGAATGGCCCTATAAACAACCTGGGAGGTGAAGCATATCACACCTCAGCCCTTGTCAGTTTACACAAGTAGGGCTTCAGTTGGCTCTACCCCATGTCTTAACAAGGCCTCTTGAAGCTGTCCAAAGTCCTGTATGCTCTCTGCTTGACTGGACACTGGCTGCTTCACCTGCAAGCCTTAAGCTCCCACAGAACTAGGCATATGCATGAGAAATATTTGGGAAGTTATACTTTAAAGGACCATTATAGCTGATGATAAAACTTCTCCTACTTTGTTTATTAGATCTAGGCTTCACAGTAAAGATAAAGGCAGATATGTGCAATAAAAGCACAGTGCAAAAAGTGTTCTCCCAGTTTCAAGTTTAACTATTTTAATGATGGTTTCAGTTATCAAGTGCAAATGTCAACACTTAATACATCTGAGCTATTTCAAGCATTCTACATAATGTATAATGCTTCCTAGAAAGTAAGTGCAACTGTCTTTTTGCCATGCTTTAAGCTTCCTTGAAGGCTGCAATAGAATACACACCTCTCTATTCTCTTGGGTCTAGTGCAGTGGTGAAAAAGTCTTCTTCTTCTTCTAACCATCCTCCATCAATCAACGAGAAAAGAAATTTTATTTGAAAATCATGAAAGGGGCGGGGAAAATGTCAGTGAAGTTCTCATTGGTGAGCTGCTTTTTTGTGTGTGGTTACTTTACTTTCAAGGCAGCTGAACGGTTTTGTGAGTCTACTTTATTTCATTCTACAAACCATATCTCCAGATCCCCTTAGTGGATGTGGGAAGGGTTTTTTTAAAAAAAAAGAAAAAAGGAAGGCTATCCCTTAAAACAAGAATATCCCTTAAAAACAAAGATCAGTGAGTGCACTGGTCTGAGGCACTTGGTAACCAGCCTCCCAGACTTCCTGTGTTTCAATTAAAGCCAAGGGGAAAACATCCTAACTCCTTCCATGGGGCCTTTTCAGATCAGGAAGCACTGGCAGCTAGAGAGGCTTTAGAGCACTGGAGAAACACTTAATGGTAAGAAAACACACATATGACACTCTGATTCAGCACAGAAAGCTCCACTGGCTAAATTTACACTGATTTGACTAATAATACCAAAGATGGCTGCATATAAGGTACAGACAACTGACCTTTCATGGCTAATTAAATAAAGAAATATTCTGGTGCAAACACAGGGCAAAGGCAAGTTATACAGTCATAATGTTTCTCTGGGTCCTATTCATAATTGTATATATTGTATATATAAAGAATACATAGTGTGGGGAAATCATAGGTATAAATAGGGGAAAATGTAAATGACACTTATTATTAGGCCACCTTATACACTGTTGCTGATTGCTTCATGAGATAATTGATAATGTGGCCACCTCTTTTTCCTGATGGTACCTCTGGGCTGTTAACAGCCTTCTGATAAGCAGAAAGGCAATAGGTTGGATTCAGATGATCCATGGGTGGAGTTCCTCCCATGGGAAATTCTCCTTGGTGGAAGGGTAGTAGGGAGTTTTTGCCAAATCCCATTTCCCCTGTAGCTGCCTCAAAAGCTGCTCCGGACAGTTGAGGGACTCCCCAAAACAGCACAGGAGATAGAATAGGGGATTTCAGGGGAAAGGAGGAACTGGTAAAAATTGCTTCCACACCTGCCCCCCTTGCAGCAGTGAGAGCTTCTGCTGCATTTCACTCCATTCCATGAACTGAAAGAGTCCTTCCATTCATGGAAGACATACTCTGGGTGGTATTCAATTAACTTTTTACACTAGCGCAAGGAATATTGCAGTGGGATTTCCCCCTCTCCTCCTCCCATGCATGCCCCACGCTATCCACAAATCTACTTTGGAGGATTGGGGGAATCCCCAGAACACATTTAGAGGCTGCATGGGGAAGGAGACAAGAGATTGCTCTATCACACAAGGAGAAATCCTTGCACTGACAGAGCATGAGCTTTAGTGCTACACTGAATGTAACCCAAAGGATCCAACTGAAAAGGTGCAGCTTTTACTGATATCAAGATGAATGAGTATTGTACCTGCAGAGCTTGGAAGATTACTTTTAAAAAGTAATAAATTACAGTTACAATTACTTGGCCCAAAAAGTAGTAATTACCGTTACATTTGCAATTGCTCTGAAAGTAATTGATTACTTTACTTTTTCTCAAAAGTAATCACTACAATTACATTTCAGTTACTTTTTAAAAAAAACTCCTACAAGGTGCTGGCCTTGGCTGCTGCACATCTAAGAAGCCTAAAACAATATTAAAAATAAACACACACACACAGGGGGTAGTAGAATAAAAAAAATTATCCATAAGATTAACATAATGGCATAACAGAATCTCACATCCCCCCAAGCAATGAAGATACCCCAACTCTTGAAATCAAATTTTACACTTGAAATGCTTTTATAATATGTTTCTGTTATGTCTCAAAAGAACAAGATGCTCAAAGAGCATGTCAGACAAGGAATGTCTTTTTACAGTCATTACGTTGCCACCAGTACTAAACAGGCGTTCTACTGCGGCGCTTGAAGGCATGCCTGTGTTGTGCTGCAAAAAACACCGCAGCACACGTGGAAAGCCATGGAGTGATGACACTTCCCTGCTGGGAGACCTCAGGTACCTCACCAGTTCCTCCTCAGCAGTGTCCACTGCTGACTTCTTGCCCTGGGGCAGAAAGTTAAAGAAGTGGCTTGGTGGCACGGAACGCGTTCTACCATCTTCGGCTGGTAGCCCAGCTACGCCCCTATCTGGACAGGGACGACCTCGCCTCAGTTGTTCATGCTCTGGTAACTTCTAGATTGGATTACTGTAATGCGCTCTACATAGGGCTGCCCTTGAAGACAGTTTGGAAACTTCAGCTAGTGCAAAACGCAGCAGCCGGACTGTTGACGAGGACCAGCCGGTCCGCGCATATAACACCTGTTCTGGCCCGTTTGCATTGGCTACCTATCTGTTTCTGGGCCAGATTCAAGGTGCTGGTTTTGACCTATAAAGCCTTATATGGCGTAGGACCGCAATACCTTGTGGAACGCCTCTCCCGCTACGAACCTACCCGGTCACTTCGCTCAGCATCTAAGGCCCTCCTCCGGGTACCAACTCACCGAGAAGCCCGGAGGACAGTTACTAGATCTAGGGCCTTTTCTGTAGTGGCTCCCGAATTGTGGAACAGCCTCCCCAAAGAGGTATGCCTGGCGCCTACGTTACTATCATTCCGGCGCCAGGTTAAGACCTGGCTATGCTCCCAGGCATTTTAATGTTTAATGTTCATAACTTTTAAACTTTTATATTTTGTTTAATATAGTATTTTGTTCTGTTGCTTGTGTTTATCGTTTGTAATCTGATTTTACTGTGTTATTTTTGTATTTTAACCTTTTTGTACACTGCCCAGAGAGCTATTTGCTATGGAGGGTTTATAAATGAAACAAAATAAATAATAATAAATAAATAAGTCATCTTCTAAGTCATCTCCTTCCTGGTCTTTATCTGAAGACTGATCACTGTCCTCATTAAGTACACCCATCTTTATTTCAGCTTTCAACAAGGCTTCCATTGTGTATCTAAGAAAGAGAGAGGATATGTTAACACATATATGTTAGGAAACCATCATCTGCTCTTCATTTCCTGATGCTTGTCATGTCCCCTGGTTCAGGGTCCAGCCTGAGCTGTGGATGATGACATGGAAGGTAGGAAGGTGACCAAGTCACCACACTCATGGGGCAGCACAGCAGACCTTTAAGGATTACCTGCAGCAACCCAAGGTTGTGATGAGGAGCCCCAGGAAGAAAAGGCCCAGCCCCTGCCTACCACCTTAAGCCCTCTGATGCCTCCCTTGAGACAACATTTCCCTTGGAGTAATCCACCCAAAGGGCTTCCCTAATGTTCTTACTTGTTGGTATGGGTGGTGGCCTGACACGATTACAGCCAATCTAGTTTGAAGCGAGGGTGTAAGGCAGGCTGCCAGAAGAAGCCTCTTGTCCTCCCAGATAGCAAACCGCTTTCTTAGGGCTTCGCGCACACCTCTCAGCAGCTGAAAACAGTCTGTGTACCTCTCAGGTTTGTTTTCCAGTCCTTCTAACTTACGGTCCAGATTGCAGAGCGTTGGTAGCAAATACCCCATGAACATGCCGTTCTCCCGTTGCAGGATATCTAGGGACTGGGCTAGTGGCTCCATAATCTCTGTGTATTCCTGTACCACTTCAATCTCAGCAGCTGTGATCCTGGACAAGGAGCAGCGGTCCATTATGGCATGCATTTTTAGTGGCACAGTTGACAGGAGCTCATGTAGTTGCTTCAACGCATCAAAGGTGGAATTCCACCTGGTCTTATTCGGTACCTTCAGATACACACCATATTGCGCATGGATATACTCAGCAATCTGGGCTGACTGGTTCTGCTTGGACCACAACTTGCTGCACTTTCCCATCAAGGAACAAAACTGTTTCTTGAAAGGACCAAGAAGACTACTTTTGGAGGAGTCAGAAAGCATGGCCTCTATGTCTTGTGTTGCCACAAGGTTGAGGGTGTGGCTAGCACATCTCTGGTGTGGTGGTAAAACAAAATCCTCTCCTGAGTCTGCAGCTTCTTCCTCTGCCTCAGGTCCTGTGTCCAGGATCTCACAGATAGGCACAAACTCCACCTCAGCCTCCTCCTCCTCCTGGTTATCACCATCATCATCACTGGTGCCTGCAGCTTCCACTGGTTCTTTGGCCATGAAAACTCTGAACGCTTTCACAAAGTTGGAGCCATTGTCTGTAGTAGTGCACATAACTTTGTTGTGGATCCTGTACTGCACATGTACATCATGCAGTGCTTTTGAAAGGACATCGTATGTATGGCGCCCCTTCAGACGCTTACAAGCCAAGGCCCCAACCTCACGTTTCAGGGTAGTTGGGTTGATCCAGTGGGCTGTTACCCCAAAGTAACTCTTCTTGCCATTGGTCCAACAATCTGCAGTGGTTGCTATATATGCCACAGCACCCATTCGGTTTGCAAGAGTTTCTCTCATGTGGCATGCTCTCTTCTCAATTCTGTCTCTCAGAATCTTGGCACATATGATGGTGAGATCTTTGGGGAGTCCAATGCGAACCAGATTAATGAATGATGGTTTGTCCACAGTCTGAAGTGGTAATGTCTCCTCTACAATGAAATCAATGATTCTCCTGTCGAGATTGCTCTGGGTGACAGGCTCCCTGCCAGACCCCTACCTCTCAAGGGTTGTCTGCTGCTACTTCAGCATTTTGGGAGGAGGGGTCTCATGCCTTGGTTCAGGAAGGCCACGTCTCCTTGCCTTTATTGCTTCTTCAGTTGCTCTCAGCTTCTCAGGGTGTGCCCTCTGAGGAAGAAGAACAAAGCATGAATCCAAGAAAAAATGGAAGAGGAACTTCACAATTTAAACATAAATAGACAATGGACACTCTTTGAGGACCAGCATGACAAAGGCTTACCTCAAAATGTTTCTTCACATTGGATGAGGAGGAAACAGCTGATCTCAGATTTTTGATCCTTGGAAGGCAGTAATTGCATCGTACAACAACATTTTTCCCACTCTGGCTCACAAATGTACAAGCTTTCTCAAAGCCAAACCATGGTACTTGCTGTTCTGCAGATGTGGCTGTGGGCAACTGGCACTGCTTCATGCCCTCCTCCTCCCCATGCACAGGGCCTCCTTTCTGAACCTCACTTTCTAGTTTTGCCTCCTCAGGATCAACAAGCTGTGACTCAAGTGGCCGCACTAACTGACTGCTGCTCTCAGCAGCAAAACCTGCAACAGGCATTTCTGTAATAAACAAGAGATAATGCTCCTATATGGGTGAACTTCAGCTGTGATGTGCCCCCATCTCTTCCCCATGCTACAAGATGCTCCAGTCAGAGTGGAAGTAAGCAGGTCGATAGCACAATTAAAAGAGATCCTATTTGCATCATTTTTGCTCACTGAATAACCCTGCCTGGGCCAGTCTAACCTACTATCTCACAGGGTTGTTGTGAGAACAAAATGAGACTAGGGTTCAAATCCCCACATAGCCATGAAGCTCACTGGGTGACCTTGGGCCAGTCACTGCCTCTCAGCCTCATGAAAACCCTATTCATAGGGTCACCATAAGTTGGAATCAACTTGAAGGCGGTACATATATTTTTTATTTTGAATATGATGATTATGATAATAAATACGCAGCATTTCAAATTAATTCTGTATGAGAAGCATTCCATGCCAAGCTTGGAAAACCAAGGATGAGGTATAAAATGTAGACAAAAATACTTTTGACAAAATGCCGTTTATCTTTTATATCTATATCTATAATTAGCAATACAGCTGAATGATGTATGTAAAGTATTTTTTCTTTCCCTTTTCTTTTTTATTAATATTTTAGTACTACTGCTAAAGTTCTGATGAAAGAATAAAGCATTCATTAGCCAAATTCAAATGATTAGAACACATCACATAAATTCCACTGAAGTTGGAGTTTTTGCCATAGAAAATGAAAAAAACATATAACCTATGATAGCCCAATAGACAATCAGAACTAATATAAAACCCTATTGCTTCTCATTTGCAAATCTTGCAAGATCTAAGGTAACCCTAGATCATGTGAGTTCAGGTGATGCATGTTATGTACATTTGTATAGATATTAGCAGAGATTGTCAACAGTCTCTCTCTCTCTGGGACTGGGAATCTCTCTCTTTCTCACAGAACATGAGTTTGAGAGCTGGGGGACTGAGAGGAGGAGCTGCAAGGACCCTACTTCTCACCTCATCTCTGCCAAGAACAAAAAAATCAGCCTTAAGCCATTTATTATATGCCTAATGATTTATTATTATTATTATTACTGAGCCAGTTTTTGTCCCACATACAATTCAGTCTTGTGATTAAACAGGACAAAAATACAAATAAAAAGAAAGATGGAGTTCAAATAAATATACAATAAAAAGCTAGCCGGCATTTTAAAAGGCAGGAGTGCTCTGTCTGGATAAATACAGCACACAGGTACATGGGAACAAAGGGGAGAGTTCAAAAAGGGGGGGAAGGAAGAGAAGTAGGCCAGAACTTGGAAAAGTTACTTTTTTGAACTACAGCTCCCATCAGCCTAATCCAGTGGCCATGTTGCCTAGGGCTGATGGGAGTTGTAGTTCAAAAAAGTAACTTTTCCAAGCTCTGAGTAGGCCGAAGTTTCGGAAGTGCCTTGTGATTGATGGAGGGGGCAGCAGAGGCAAGGAGAGGCAGTGGGGGGGCAGAACGGTGCCACGGGGGGCAGAACGGTGCCACGGGGGGGCACACGCACGCACACACACACACACACAAATCATCATCACTCACCTCCACAGCTCTTTGCCATTCTGCTGCTGCCTTCCTTGCCCTGGCTTTTTCTTCCGGCGTCCATTTTGTCCTCTCAGACGCTAGCAGGCCCTGCCTATTCACCTCTTCCCTCGTGCATCCTAACACAGATCACGAGGGAAGAGAGAGTCTGCACAGAGGTCCAATCAGTGTGAGGCACATGTCTTGTGTTAACCAATCACAGCCAGGAGCTGTCTTCCCCTTGTTCCCGCCCCGAAGTAATGTGCAACCTAATGTGGAAACGTTAAAGTTGCAGCGGAAAAGTAGGGAAATTACTAGTTGTTCCGTTACTTGCCAAATGTAATAGAATTACCCACTCGTTATTTAAAATTGTAATGAATTAGAAGTAACTCGTTAAAAATAACGAGTTACTTCCAAGCTCTGTGTACCTGTTTGCTTTTTCTCATCATGCAACTGATAACAGCACATACTCTCTCTTGTGGAAAGGGTTTGCAACCTTAGGGGTAAAAATTGACTTTGAAAACTCATGTGATTTGGCATGTTTTGCCTTTTTATTTTAAGAGGTAATACCCTCTGCTGCAAACTGTTCAGCAAGTATCTTTACTTATAAATTTGCTCGTTTGTTGGAATTTTTTAAAAAGGTATTCAACTAAGTGCCAGAAGATAACAGGAAAAGGGCCTATCTGACCTCAACCAGAAATCAGTCTATTGACTGGCTCCTGCTACTGGTGCAGGACATGGATGGGGACAAAGGTTACTAGCCCATCAGAAGATATACATTTGCATTATGCCTGGTTGAAGCACTCAGACAGACAATGTAAAGTAATGCTTTACATAATGCATACTTCATTATGAAACTTATTGCCACAAGATGAGGTGATGGTGACTGGCTTATATGGCCTTCAAAAGAAGATCAGATAGATTTATGGAGGATACGTCAATCTTAATAGGCATGATAGCTAAATAAAAACTCCAGGTTTAGAGGTAATATGACACTCAATACCAGTTGATGGAGAAGGGAGAAACAGTAGGACAGGCTTTTCTCTTCATGCTGTTCTTGTGAGCTGCCTGGGAGCTTCTGTGTGAAAAGGGATGCTGCTGGACTGCATAGGCCATTATTTTGATCCAGGAGTGTTCTACTTATTCCTCCACTGCTACCTCCAGTAGCCTTCTAGACCCCAGGGGTACATTTTTCATTTCATTGGTCTAATCAGTGCATGCATCTCTCTCTCTCTCTCTCTCTCATCTAAAACAGTTTCTTGCCTATGAAAGTGCATGCTGAAATTAAAACAGACGTGTAAACTGAAATTAACGTATACAACATTTGCTCCTTTTACTTGTAATGTAAACTATAGCTAGATCTTAAACAGTTAATATCCTGTGAGAAGAAATAACAGCAAATTCTCTTCATGTAAATTTGCTTTCAACAGCACTGTAATAATGTTCCACTAATACTGAACAATTCCTTAGCTTTATTAATATTGTTATTTTTAATGCTCATCCATAGTCATTTTTTTTACAAGAGATAAAACAGCAATTCTAAAATTTAAACATTTTTTCATGAGTCTGTGCAATTAAAAGTAGACTTTTATAGGGCTATAGAGTTAGTCTGGTTTAAGAACTATGTAACAATTGATTGAAAAATAATCCTTTTAATAGTAAGGAAGATTATGACTTTTGCAATATCTATTATGTAAGGTACACAAGCATGCACAAATCCAGCTCTGGTTCAATTGCAAGGACACTTGTTGGGAAATCCATCTTAGCAAGCCAGCTTAATGGCATACAATATACTAAGGACAGAAACAAATTACATAATGTGCTGTTTGTTATTCCTGGGCTATGAATATTACTATGCCTCGGACTAAAGGTAACAGTGCATTCATTTGTTAAGAAAAGTTGCCACTAGGCCTTGCAGTTGCCACTAGGCCTTCATTGTTGTTGTAAAAGAATGCTGTTTGAGGAACTCCTTGCCTGCATATGCCAGGTGCTACATATGGGGGTGTATGGAGCAATTCCATGCAAGGAATTGCATATGGCAGCACATTCAGGGCACCCACTTCAAACTGCAAACTAACAGTGCAATCCTATGCATGTTGACTTGGATGGGATGTAGGCTGCAATTCTATACCCATTTACCTGGGATTAAGCCCCCTTGATCTCAGTCTTGATCTTACAGCCGAGAAGGCATGTATAGGATTGTGCTCTTACTCTAAGATAAGTGTGTATAGGATTGCAGTCTCAACTACATATTAGAAGGATGAGCAAGATCATAAGGCACTCAATCCATGGACCAGCATATGTCTTGCACATAGTAACTGGCAGTAGAGTAACTCAGTTAATGAGAATGAGAGCAAAGGCCAGGTGAGACATGATGCCTGGAGATTCATAATTTAATCTTTCATATTGTTCTTTCTTTCTTTCTACTGCTTAATATAATAAAAAATCTGTAAGCGGCTTACATAAAAACATTAAAAATACAATAACAATCTGTAAAATTGTCTAGAAACGAGATGAAAACAAGATAAAAACAAAAAAAACTGAGCAGTGTACAAAATAGAGGATTAAAATTAAGAGTCATATAGTTCATGAAAGCCTGAGTTAATATATAGGTTTTTAAGAAGTATTTAAAGGTCATTTACAATCTTCACCTCTTGAGGGAGGATGGGTGCCATCCCCGAGAAATGCGTTGTAACTAAGTGACCATTGTGGTACAATCAGCAGGATCTCTTTTGGAGAACTTTAAAGATCGGCTAGGTCTGTGCCAGTGAAGTCAGTCTGCTAGGGATCCTGGTCTCAAGTTCTTTAGGGCTTTAAGTGTATACAACAAAAACTTGAACTTAGCTTAATAGCTAATAATCAGCCAGTGCAGATCTTTCAACACTTGCGTAACATGTGTTAAGTTGGGTGGCCTATTATGTATCCTAGCAGCTGCATTTTTAACTAGTTGCAGTTTCCAAACTGGGCACAAGAGTAGTCCATATGCAGCACATTATAGTTGTCTCACTGTGTGGCTACTTATGTATGGACCATTGTGGCAAGGCTATTCCAGTCAAGAACGGTTGTGGTTGGCACACCAATCAAAGTTGGTAATGGCCACTAGAAGTTGCTGAGGTCACCTGGATCTCTAGTAACAGTAATGAAATCTAGTATGGATCTAGTAGAACCCTGAAACTATGTACAATCTCCTGGATGCAACCCCATTCAGAGCAGGTGCTCTTGTTTTAAATACGTATGTTTCATTTCTGTCAAATAGCAGTTTGGAATGTGTGTGCACTGTGCATGCATTTGTGTAATTATAATCACGAAAACAGTGAAGGAGAAAAGGGGATATATCTCCCTTTCTCCACAAAATAGCCCCAATCCAAACTAAACCTCAACTCCCTACATATTTTTTATTGTTTTTGTGATAATGAGTGAAAAATATTGTCTATTGTTTATATGCTAAAGAATAAGACACATTTCACTTTTCCAAGGCAGCATTAGCTCCCATTTTTCATCTCAGTTAGCTAAAGATCTTAAAGCAGACTTACTCAGATTCAAGGGGAGAGGAATTCTACCAGGATATATCTGTTTTTCTCCATATCAGCAACATCCAATAATTTTAATATCTAGAAAATCACATGGATAAATATTAGAAGCTAATTATTAGCCTCTAAGCTCCATTTCCCCTTCCCCGTTTGTCAAAGCAAAAAACATTAAGTGACCCCCCCCCCCCGCTGCCCAACTAAAGGAAAGGATATAGCTTTATTGTCAGTTTTTTGAAAAAAGATGCATGATTCAATCATTGTAAGGTAGCTCTCTTAAAATTTAATCTCTTATGCATACAGCACTTCCTAATGAGTCCACTAGGAATAAACAAATTAGTCTCCAGGATGTATTATGCATTAATTAATTAGACAAATAGTATGAAATGTGAAATATTTGAAAATTAGTTCTAAACACAATGCTCACATTAGGAAAAATGGGACCTAGGAAGAATAATAGCATAATGAAAATGTCAGTTTGTACCAATTCAAGTTAAATCAGCTGCAGTTTATTCTACAGTTATTTAATTTATTATCATCTGCATATGAACACTACACAGCCTTTTCTCAAGAAACACAATTAGAACACAGGAAGTGAAAGGAGAAAAACAAGCTATAATTTCACATTCAATTTCCTATGAAAGCAATGCATTGAACTGGATTCATAATGCAAGCATATGCACTGAAATAAAAACAGAATAAAATTCTGTTAAAACATCCTTACCCCTTAATTACCTAATATTTTTACCTTGGCTAAACTGTTATGGCAACACTAACCCAATGTATTCTAGAGAATGAAAGGATAATAGTTCCCACTTTGAAACTAATGATATAAATCTTCCTTTTTCTCCATCATGTGTGAAAACAATATTAACATGGAAAGTGTGCAGTTACATGCTACTGTGTGTGACCTGTCACAAGTACATCCTAAGTCCCATCCTATACAATGTCTGTAGCGTGACTCTAATAATAATTCCAGAGGAAATCAGCATGCAATTCACACAATAGAAAGCTGTTGCCTGAGTCAAACATAAACGTTATGTCAACATATAGTGTATTGGCAAAGGTCTATCAAATATATGCAAACCCCCAAATTCCCCTTTTATGGGGGTTTTGTGCCTCAAATGAGGGTCTGACACTGCTTATTAGTAACTGAGAACCCTCTGCCAAGGGTTCACATTCTTTCTTGTATTAGGTCTCATGCAGCATTTGCCTGTCCTGTGGATATCACATGCACAGGAATCATCTTGTGGGATGTGGCACAATCTCCCACACTACTGTAAGTCTATCACAGAAGGTTTCCTTGGGAAAAGGAAGAGAAGAACTGGAGCTTCTGTATAGGACAGAAGGACAGATAAGAAGGAGGTAGGAGGTGTGTATGACTCAGTGACTGCTGACTGTTAAGACCAGGAGGAGGCAATCTCCCTGCTTACCTAATTGCTGGAGCCTGCTATTAATGTTTGGTCTGCTTATGTAGTAGGGTTGCCACATCTCTAGTTTTTGCCTTGAGACTCTGGTGTTTTGAGGGTCCAATCTGGGTCTCTGGGTGAGTTACCTTAATCTCTGGACTACCAGCTTTTATTTTTTAAAAAGTTAAGTTTCTAGGTGGTCTGGTTCAAGAGTTAGACACCAAAACATCAGCTGCCCTCCTGCAACTTCTGTTAAATGAGCTCGTAACTGGCTGCTCTAACACAGCCCTTTCAGGTTTACAGCCAATAACTGAAGTCAGAGTTGTGATTAACAAGGCAGTTGATTAACAAGGCAGTAGCTAGACCCCGAGAGCCAGTGCGGTGTAGTGGTTAAGGTGTTGGACTACAACCTGGGAGACCAGGGTTTGAATCCCCACATAGCCCTGAAGTTCATTGGGTGACCTTGGGTCAGTCATTGCCTCTCAGCCTCATGAAAACCCTATTCATAGGGTTGCCATAAGTCGGAATCGACTTGAAGGCAGTACATTTACATTTTAGCTAGACCCCATCACAAGGCCCAAAAACTGTTGTTTCTTCCTGCTTATCTGAAAATCTCACAAATTGAGTTATATAGTTTTCAGTGTTTTACTCTCTTGCATGCAGGAGTCAAACCTGTGTGCAGGAAATTTTAAATCTTCCTGGGCTGTTGAAGAGGGCAGTGTTTTGAAAACCTTCCCAATATGAAGCTTTAATCCAATACTCACTTTTCTGGGAGTAAAGCTGCAATGCTAATCCCACATACCTGAAGTAAACCTCATTGAATTCAATAGGACTTACTCTTGAGCAGACATGGTTAAGATTGTGCCGCAAATAATGAGACTTTTGAGTGAACATAGCAAAGAATTGTGTTTGTGTTGGAAATCTTTCTCTCCCCCTCCAATCCTATTTTTAAAACAATTAGGCAGGGCTTACTTAGGTATCACTGCTTTTATTGTGTAGGAAACTAATACTGATTTTATTTTACTTTTTAAAATGTTCTGCAATGACCAATTGTTTTTGACAATAAACTATTACATGGGGTGTATGTATTTTTACATCTCCAGTGTGTATAGATAGAGTCTTCCCAACAACACCGTAAGGTAGAGTTGTTGACTGGAAACCAAGGCAGCTCACAATAAGAAATAAATCCCTTTAAAATCCAATAACCATAAAAACAAGTATAAACAGTTGCAAAATAGCTTAAAGTGGCATGATTCTGAATTTTAAATTGGGTGAGAGAAAAACCCTTATCATTCGAGGTTGCAATTCTGTGCACATTCCCCTGTTTGAGTAAGTCCCATTGAATACAGTGGGACTTGCTTCAAAGTAAACATGCATAGGACTGCACTATAAATATATTTACAGGTTGTTTGACAGTCATGCTTATATAAATATTTCTTCATACTATATCCCAATAAATATCTGATTTCACACTATGGCTGTACATTATTTCCTTTACATTTTAAGTGTGCCCTTCTTCCCTGGGGTGATCATGGTCCCCCTAGGTTGTTTTCACCCTGAGAGGCAGAATAGGTAAAGAGTAGCCATGGTCACCCAATAAATTGGTAGCTGATTTCCATTTTAAAAACTTAATTAAAACAATTTACACGCAGGCAAAGTTGATTAAGTAGATCCACATAATACATTTCAAGCACATCGAACTTGCATTTGAAGCCCATGACTTCCCCTAAAGAATCCTGGGAAGTGTCATTTCCCCCTTACCACCCTTAAGAATCTACAGTTCCCATGATTCTGTGGTGTGATTCATGTGCTTCAAATGTGTGCAGAATATGCTTTAAATTAATGGTGAGGATCTGCCCTAGGTATGATGTGCATTTATTAGTGAATTGAAAATAACAATGTTAAAAGATACTTTTTTAAACAGGAGAAGGGTTGCAGCTCAGTGGTAGGGCATATGGTTTGCATTGTAAAGGTCCAAAATTCAATTTCTGGAAAAGACTATTGCCTGGAATTCTTGAGAGCCAATGCTAGTCCATGTGATTAGTACTGAGCTAGATGGCACCAAATGACCTGAGTCAGTATAAGGCAGATTCCTTTGTTCCTAAACATGGAAAGAGACCCAAGGGCCACAATGACTCTAAAATTTATTTATGTATTTTATTTACACAATTTATATACTGCTTTATTGTAAAAAAATCTCAAAGCAGTTTACAGAAGGAATTAAAACAATAAAATTATTGGCAAAAACAATTGAACACAGGTATTTAAAAACATTCAAAATAATAAAACCAACAATGAGTTAAAAACAGATAAAAACACAATAGCTTCTACATGCCTGGATAGGATAAACAAAAAATTTTTTAGCAGGTGCTCAAAAGAGTACAATGGTCTCTGCCTAATGTCAATAGGCAGGGAGTTCCAAAGTGTAGGTGTTGCCATACTAAAGGGCTGATTTCTTACAAGAGCAGCACAAGTACTATGTGGCACCCATAACATGGAAAGCACACCTTGAACCTGGCCTGGTAGCAAATCAGCAGTCAGTGCAGATTTCAAAGCAGAGGCATTATGTGCTGATAGGGTCTCACTCATGTCAGCAATCGTGCCACAGCATTCTGCACTAATTGCAGCCCCTGGGTCAGGCTGTGCTGCATGGGGATTTTTGTGACCTTGGTTGACTGGCTGCCAGAATTTTTTTAGTTTTGGGTTTTGGTTAGGAATCCTGATTGGTTGTGTAGTTTTCTGCCTTATTTATAGGAATCTTGCTGTGGTTGGTATGGTATTGTATTTAGGAAATCATCACTGTTTATGATTTTTTCTATTTGCATTTCATTTACTTTTAATCTCACTGTTTATTTATTTATAATATTTCTATCCCGCCCTTCTACCCTACAAAAAGGCACCTAGGGTGGCTACAATAAAATAACACACACATATAGTAAAATACACAATAAAAACACAAACATTACAGTAAATTAAAATGCATAAAATACAATTAAAATACATAAAATACATAAAATGCATTATGCATACACATACAAACATACATGTATATTTGTGAATACACATATAAGAGAGTGAGAATAAAAGAACTTAAAAGATAAAAATAAAAGATAAAAAACTTTAAACAGTGTCAGGCTGACCCGTCAGTCCCAACCAAAGGCTCTCCAGAAGAAAATAGTTTTTACAAGTTTCCGGAAAACCATCAGGGAGGGAGCAAAGTGGGCTTCTTGGGGCAGGGAATTCCAAAGCCTGGGAGCCACAATTGAAAAGGCTCTCTCCCGTGTGCCTGTCAATCTAACATTTTTCACTCCAGGCACGCAGAGGAGACCAGAGGCAGATGATCTTAAATCCATGGTAGGAACATATGGACGTAAGCGGTCCCTTAAGTACACTGGTCCAAGGCCGTTTAGGGCTTTAAAGGTCAAAACCAGCACTTTGAATTGGGCTTGGTAACAAATTGGGAGCCAGTGGAGTCGATAAAGCACAGGGGTGATATGGTCCCTGCACCATGCTCCTGTTAACATTCTGGCTGCTGCATTTTGGACCAACTGTAGTTTCTGAATCATTTTCAAAGGCAGCCGTAGAGTGTGTAACAGTAATCAAGCCTCAATGTCACCAATGCATTTGTCACTGTGGCCAAGTCAACTGCTTCCAGGAACGGACACAGCTGGTAGACCAGTTTGAGATGGCCAAAAGCACTCCTGGCTACCGCAGACACCTGATATTCCAGAAGCAGGGCAGGATCCAGAAGAACTCCCAAACTGTGGACCTGCTCTTTCAAGGGGAGTGCAACCCCATCCAGAACAGGTTGCAACCCTATCCCTGGGGCAGTTTTCCTCTTGGCCAGCAACACTTCCGTCTTGTCTGGATTAAGTTTCAGTTTGTTAGCCCACATCCAGCCCTTCACAGCCTCCAGGCACCGATTTAGGACAAGCACTCCCACCCTGCCATCAGAATGAAGGGAGAGACAGAGTTGAGTGTCATCAGAATACTGATGACATTGCAGTCCAAATCTCCGGATGACCTCTCCCAGTGGTTTCATATAAATGTTAAAGAGCATGGGAGACATCCCTTTGGCAATGCTGGCTGAGGCTGATGGGAGTTGTGGTCCAACAACATCTGGAGGCACACTGGTTGGAAAAGGCTGGTCTAGATAATCAGATTCATCCAGGAAAATTTGGAGTTGAGCTGCCACCAGCCTTTTAATCACCTTGCCAAGAAAGGGGAGATTAGAGACTGGGTGGAAGTTATTAAGATCTGCAGGATCTAACAAAGGCTTTTTTAACAAAGGTCTAATCACAGCCTCCTTCAACAATGTTGGCATAGAGCCTTCCCTTAGGGAGGTGTTAATCAGATACGTCAACCAACCAGCCACTCCCAATCTGGCGGATTTAATTAGCCAGGATGGGCAAGGATCAAGCAAGCAGATAGTGCCCTCATTTCTCCCAGAATCCTGTCCACATCCTCAGGCTTTACAAGCTGAAAAGTATCTATGGAAAAACGAACAGAGGGAGCAATGGGGACATCTCGCATAACTGTAATTAACAAGGAGTCCAAGTCAATCCGAATGCGAGCAATTTTATCTGTGAAGTGCCTTGCAAACATCCATAGAAGCAACAACAGTGGTTCCATTGCTCCACTCAACCCTCTTAAACCCACTGATGATGCACCTTATTGGTTGCATGATGGTTTATTTCTTGCCCAATAGTGGTAAAAGAGAATTCACATACTGAGCAGCATGGCTGCAATTGTTGTTGTTGTCAAGTTGCTGCCTGTGACCATGTGTGTTTTCTCTGTCATTTATTATTCATTGGAATTGGGTTGGCTGTCAAAGTGAGTTTATAGCAGCCTACAGGGTAGACAGAAAAATATTAGGCAAGCGCCATCTCTGCTATCTTTTCGGTGCCTTTTGAAGACTTTCCTCTTTCAACAAACCTTTTAAGTTGAGACCTATCCCAGTCTGCATCTGTGTCAGAATTGTTTAATACATTTTTTAATAATGTTTTTAACCCTTTTTAAGGTTGCTTTTTAAAATGTTTTTATTGCTGTTTTGTTTTAATGTATTTTAAGATCTGTTTTTTATGATGTTTTAAAGTGTTTTAGTGCTTTGTTTGCCGCCCTGGGCTCCTGCTGGGAGGAAGGGCAGGATACAAATTAAATAAATAAATAAATCAAAAGGTAGAGAATCTTCTTACTGTTATTCATTTCTCAGCCCTCTTTCTGAAGTGAAGGGTCAAATCTGTCAAGACATTTGGAGCAGCCATGTTAAAAGGTAGAGGCAGGGCATTCCAGGCAGGTGGTTGCCAACCCTGCTTGGATATGGATATTTTTGTAGAGGATTCCTAGTCACGCTTTATCAACATCACAATCCAGACCATATCTACTCAGACTTCCTATTGAGTTCTATGGGGCTTAGTCCCTTAGTAAGTGTGTTTAGAATTGCAACCTTCGGGGGCATCCATCTTTACCCCTGAGTGCTCCCATCTAACATCTCCACAACACTAGGCTCCTTTGATCCTACAATGGCCTGCTGGTGACTGAGGGCATTTAAACCCTTTTTGCCAGATCCATCTTGGCTAGATTAAATGTTCCCTACCCAGGCTCCTTCATTTAGCTAAGATTTCTATCTTAATTTCCAATCAGAGAAATATTTTTGTTTGAATTGTATGCTCCAAGCAACTGTGGTTGATGCATAATGTATCATGCTTAATGACATCACTCAGGCCCACTCCTATGATATCATAGAATCATAGAGTTGGAAGGGGCCTTGTAGGCCATTGAGTCCAACCCCCTGATCACAGCAAGAAATCCACAGCTAGAGCATCTCCCGCAGATAGCTGTCCAGCCTCTGCTTGAAGACATCCAGCGAAGTGGATCCCACCACCTCCCTAGGCAGTCGGTTCCATTGCCAAACTGCCCTTACTGTCAAGAAGTTCCTTCTAATGTCCAATCTGAATCTATGCTCCTGCAACTTAAAACCATTAGACCTAGTCCTACCCTCTGGGGCAGCAGAGAACAAATCTGTACCCTCCTCTATGTGACAGCCCTTCAGGTACTTAAAGAGTGCAATTATGTCACCCCTCAGCCTTCTCTATCACTAGGGCCTGCCCCTGAAATTTCAGAGTTTGGGATGCTTCTGACCTGGCAACCCTATTATGTAGTTTGTAGTTGCATAGATTAATCTGTTAGTTAGCTATTCAGTACATTCTGCCCTTCCCAAAACAACAGGGTTTTTGCAGCAGTCCTCACACACAAAAAGGTGGTCTCCATCTCTAGACGGAGATCAACTATGGGATCAACCTGTGGATTCCCGCCTTCCCATCCCCCTGACTCTCAACTCCACCCAGGTACTAGTTTTTCATTTCCAGAGTTTGCAGTCCACTTATTATCTTTATTATCAAATGCAACCTCCAAAATGGGTTTTCTAATGTGAACCTGTTCGTTTCAGACATTGATTTTATGTTTTAAGGACTAAGCTGAAGTTTTGGATCTACTAGTTTTAGTAGATACTTTCCTGAACTGAATTACTCATGCCTAAATGAAAAACTGTTTAGGGTTCTATCTCATCAAAATCCAAAATTTCATCTTCCAGTTAGGGCCAAATTGCATGTTATGCTAAATTAGTGATCACATTTAACATGCCCTTTTGGTCTTGCTGGGGCCTCTGATCAGGATTAAGACCATGGTGCACAGGGTGGAGGGTTGTTGTTGTAGTAGTTGTTGTTAAAAATGCTGACATCTAAGGAGGACAAGACCAAGGGGAGAGGCTTTTACTTTTGTAACTTCTGCTCCTGTACGTCTGAGAATTCTTATGGTTGGACTTGCAGCTATAACTGCTTGTAGGACTGGGGGAGCTGCTTTTTGCTGCTGAGTCAATGATTTGTAACACCTGTAAGCTAGAGGAGGCAACTTCAAGATCTCTATGGGCAGTCCTCACTAGCCCACAGACTTTATAAGACAAGCTGCAGCAGCATGGTATGCAGACACCCAAGAGGCCTGTCCCTTTGGGGTTGAGGTGAGGGCACTGTCACCACCCTATTTGATTGCCTTTGCTGAGATAAAGAATGGTATGTTGCTGTTACACGGTCATGTGGGTTTTCTACCCCTTGGTGAGAGACAGAGCGGAGGGGGAGGAGTTTGATTGCTTCCCAGGTGAGATCTGAGTAAATAAAGTGAGTGAGTAGACCACTTGTGCTCCAAAGACAGTAATAGATTCAGGAGTACCACCAGACTATGAACCTGATCCTTTAGGGAAAGCATGACTCCATCCAGAAGTGGTAAAACTCCACACATCTAGACCAAGGAACTACCTAAAAAAAGTTTATGCCTTGTCTGGAATGAGTTTCAGTTTATTGTCCTCATCCAATCCATTATCACAGTAAGGTACTGTCTCTGCCCATCACGTGCCTCACCTCATCAAGATGAAAAGAAACAGAGTTGTAAGTCATCTATATGATGATGATGACGACAACACACACACACCCCAGATGTCCTCACTCAGCACTTTCATGTAGATGTTAAACAGCATGGGAGATAAAATCAAATCCTTTGGGACCCCATATAGTAGACTCCAAGAGACAAAACACTTATCTTCCCAATACCATTTTCTGGAGTCAACCATCCAAGTAGCAGTGGGAACACTGAAAAGCAGCAGTGACCATCTCAAATTCAGACAGCCTTTCCAGAATGATACTGTGAGGAGGTGCACATAAAATGGGGTTTTTATTCTCATAATCTGGATCAGAGCATAAAAATCTATAGTTTGGTGATCTCTATGATACAGGCCTTACATCCAAGTTTCAGGATGGCCAGATTGACCTCAAGAAGACAAGTACCAACAGATTTACCAAGTAATAAGGAAGGTTTCAAATTCCAAGTTTGTTTAGGAATAATCCCTTTAACTAAACATTGATCTTTGCCCAGGCTCAAGTCAGCAAAACCCACACAAGATAAGGTATAAGGGTAACTTATACATTTTTTCAGAGGCTACAGGGAAAGGCTTAACTCCGGACAGGTAGAACAATCAAGACACAGGATATTCTTTCATGTACCAAATTGCTCACTAGTTCACAACTTCAAATTTACATTTACAGTAGGACCCCACTCATACTTTGGGTTAGGTTCCAGACCGTCGCTGAAAAGCGAAAATCACTGAAAAGTGGAACATAGCCACAGCGGGGGGGGGGGGGACGTTGAGGAAGAGACGCTGCCGATGCTTCAGCCCTCTCTCTGTTTCCTGGGTAGGCCTTGGAATCTGGGGCCATGCATCAATTGCTGTGGGTTGCCTTTCTTAGGTCTCGTTTGTGGAGGGAAGCACTTCCCTGAGGCAGCAAGTGTGGGTGAAGCCAGAGGGAGAGGATTCCACAGGGCTTTGAGCCCAGGTGATTCCATTCAGAGGCTTACTTTGCTGAGGCAGTTGGGATATCCTCGGCCTGTGCTGCCTCTCATTCCTGTAGCAGCAGGATTGTTCCTGGGAGACCAAAGGGCACAGCTGCTGGACCTTCATGCTCAGGCTGGTGCAGAATGCATCTCTGGTAAGGCACCCTCAGATTTATGCAGGCACCAACTCCTTGCAAGACCTGAGATCACTTAGCAGCTCATGTTTAGTCAAGTCTTTCTTCAGCTCCTTGTAAATAAGCTCAGTTGAAATACTTAGTCCCCCTGTGGGCCTCTGGAGTTTCTCTCCATGAGGCCCGGCGAACGTGAGGGGGCGTGGGCAGAGGCTGGGCCCTCCCCACATCCATAGAGGAACGGCAGCGAGACCTTAGTGAGAAGGCCCTGTGAATTCATGCAGGTCATGTCCACTCGCCTGGGCTCTGGCCCTGGGGCCAGGGCAACGGAATGCAACCGCCTGCAACTGTGCAGCAGTAAAGTCAGAGGGCTGCACCGCGTGAGCCCCGCTGGTCCCATGTGGAGGAATCCGGCCACTTCCTGCATGTCAGCGCATCCGTCCTCCCGGCCATATTAGCAGAACACCGAGAAGCAGAACACCGAGAAGCGGGCCCTACTGTAGTTCAAGGAAGATTCAAAGTATATTTAAACCCAGTATTTCAGGGAGTCAGCAGCACTTCTCGGGGCTCCAACAACTTTCTCACTCTACACAGCAAACCCTAGAAACAGCGTCAGGGCTACATGGAAACACCAGGACTAAGGAAGATAATTTGTGTTTAGCAAAGGATGCAGTAAAGGCGGATCTTTGGTTCATGGAAGTTCCATTCAGACCTAGAGTCTTGTTGCATTCTTCAGAAAAGGTATATTCACCTCCAACTCTTGAGTTTCTCTCTCTCTTTTTCTCTCTGTTTGACATGGTGCAACTTTGAACGTAATTAGATTTAAGTTTTCTGTCTTATGCTATTTGTAACATTAGGGATTGAGTGATTGGGTTAAGTCAGACGCTGCTCATATTAATTGTATTTGAACTTGGTATATTTTCCTCTTTCCTCTTTCAATAAACCAACCTTTATTTTACTATGTATGTGCTTCACTGGGATTGAGGGCAAGGTTATATACATGTAAGAGTGATGTGTGGGTTTAATTCCAGCAAATGGTTCCGCTACACTCTCAGGAGTGGTGTTTGAGTTCCCAGTTGGTGTATACACATGTGGGAATTCACACATACACATACAACAATATTGTAATCAACTGTATGGAAACTCACCAAGAGATCAAGGAAAATAAACAGTGTAGCACTCCCCCATCTCTCTCGCAACATAGGTCATCCTACAGTGCAACAAAGACAGTCTGGGTTGTATTCAAAGTAGCACTAAGTAGGGGTCCTGCCAGTGCAAAGATTTCTGCTTGTGCAATGGTACTTCCCCCTGTGCACCTCCTAAATCTGTTCTAGGGTTCTACCAACACTTTGGAGCATGGGGAGGGTGTGGGTGAGAAGAGTGGGGAAGGTCCTGTTGCTCAAGTGGAAATCTTTGTGCTGGGGGGATGCATTAGTTGGTTACCACCCCTGAGTGTCAAAACTGCCCTAAATCTGGTTGAAATGGATCCAGAAAATCAGTTTAATGTAAGAATGCCTGGAACTGGTCAGCAGCTATCCCTTGCAGTCCAGTCCTGATGAAAATCCCATCACTACATGCTGTGGGAGGGAAGCTGCTATTGATGCCAACAGTACTTTCACTACTAGGGCAAATAACAGTTTCTAAGAGGCATTTAAATTGGGAGCAGAGTGCAAAGGAAAGAGTTGATCTCTTCCCATGCATTGTAGTCTTGACCCTGGCTGAACCTGTGCCCCCATCACAGCTGTATATATACCATTTATTGGACTGAGATGAGACCCTCCTCTCTGATGTCCATTACAATGGAATGTTATTGTAGGGGTTTAGAATCTCTGGACAAGATGATTATTTCTCCAGCTAGTGTGAATACTCTCTCCCGCTGTCTATGCTGCTGGAGAAAGGAGTAGTGAATTTGTAGATGTTCTGTGAAAATCACCTGGGGATAATAATTTGTGATCACAATCTCCCTTGCAGTTCTAAAGTGACAGAACACATGTCGGGAATTCTCCATCCCATTATCACCTAGCCAATTCTTTTCACTCCTCTGCTTGCCAATCTGAACATCACAGAAGAAGCTCAGTGTACACATAATTTGGCCGATCACAGAATGCCTTCAATTTCATTTCCACACTTTTCTATTGCTGCAAATGGGGGGGGGGGAGAGAAAAACTTAAAAAAGAGAGGAGTTCTACACGATTATTTCCTGGCTTTTGTGCCAATATTTTTAGTAAAAAGATTTGGCCCATAGAATGAAAGAAATGTCTCAAAAGTGTGTGTGTGTGTGGGGGGGATATAAGAGCATGTTCTCTCTTTGAAACTATCTGGCAATGGATGATGGGACCTAAAGCTGAGGCAGTGGGATATTTGGCAAAAGTGTTTCCAGAGCCTTTGCAAAAACAACACATGTACATTGAACAATAATTTTACAATTACTAATCTCATCTTCAAATAGGTCAGTCTTCACAAATTGCTCCATTTTGCTCTTGCATTATGGTCATATTTCTTTTACATAAATCTCTATCCAATATGTTCTATTGAACATTCTATAACCTTTCTAAAACGTCATTTTTAAATTGCTGATTGTACTAAAACCCTTACTGAGATTTTCATAAGAGCAGGGAAGGGGCCCTACTGGAGCAGGGTTATTCCACCATGTTGTTGACTATTATAATATTTTGCTCATCAGTCATCCCATCTCTGATTTCTTTCTGTTTTGTCATTGTGTTTGTGGCCCTAGCCTTCTTTGAGAGGAAGGGTGGGGTATAAATGTAATAAATAACATAAACATAAAAATTAAAATAAAACAAACAATCCTATTCTGCTTAGTTAATGTTTCTTTATTTATGCTTTAGTCATATTATACATCTAGATGTTTCTCATCACTTCCTCTAGGGTGGGGAACTTGTGGACTAAGGTTTGTTGGATAATGTTGACCCCAGCTCTCTCGGGAGGATCAGGGAAGGGAGTCGGTCAAGCCCCAGCTTCCCCAGATAGAGCAGGGGGAGGAATCAGAGGTAGATGAGGCTTTCGAGGACAATGAGGGAGAGGGTGTAGGTGACAGTCTGCCAGTTCCCACAGACAGTTCTCCTGCCGAAGCAGACCTCGCTCCACCTACAGACACCCCAACTCCACCCCCCCAGGACTCCCCGCCTGGCACTTCAAACGCTTTCCCACCTCCTGAAGCCGAGCCGGCACATATCGAACCTGTACTGTCAGATGAGCCAGCAGAGGCTCACCCCCCTTCACCCCATGTGAGACGCCGCGAGAAGCGGGTCAGCCAGAAGGTGGAACTTCAGAGGAGTCAGAGATTATGAGCGAAGACCTTACTTACTTAAGGCGGCACCCCCCCTGATTGGGGTGCTGAGTCAACTTTCTTCACATGCTGCAGAGTATGCCTCGGTAGCTTAGTTAGGGATAGTAGTGAGTCAGCATAGTTAAGTCTACGAAGGCACTGCTTTCGATGTAACCATTACTTTAATAAAAGAAGATTTAATCCCAGTCTCACCTCCGTCTCGTGTCTCACACTCTGGGCAGGACAGAGAAACAGAATTATGGACTCTCCCATTAGATATTCAGGTTGCCTTTTTTCTTTCCTTCTCTGTCTTGCTCCTTAACATTTGTTTTCACTTCTTTGATTCTGTGCACATTACTTTAAAGCTTGGTTTCTTTTAGTCTCTTTCAGTGCAAAGTTTTTGCTCTTCCCACCATTTTTTATAAATAGCATATTGCAAGCATTGACCTGTTCATTTCACTTTTGTACAGCATATAGCAAAGTTGGCACTTTTTAACTAAATAATAATTAGCAGGTAAATGCATAGTAATTTCTCTTACTAGAAAGTAAACTCAGGAGGCCAAAATGTCCCGGCCAGTGAAGCCCATGAAACAATTTGGGGGATGACTTGGGGCACAATCCAACTAGTATTTGTGCCAGGAGTCCCAGCTCAGCCACGGACCTTCTTTGAACCCTGTTGGCTCAGCTGGGGGTCTGCTGGGGACGCCTGGCAGATAGAGAGCTGGCAGAAGCTGGCAAAAGGCCCCAAAATGGGGTGTTCTAGGGCTATGGCAGCGGAGTCGAGGGGGGCACTTATGCCTCATCATCCTCGTGTTTGGAGCACTCCCGCAGGTCCTGATCCAGGTAAAATTTCCGCTGGCCTATTGGTAGTAATAGTAATTGGTAGAAATAGTAAAATAATTTCCATGGTGGTCAATGGGAAGCACTTACTTCCCAGTAGGGATATTTGTGGCAGCTGGCTTTTGCTTTTCTGGCCCCTGCATGTGGCTTCTGACTGAGCTAACGTTCAGCCGGCCTAGCGGCTCCTAAACGGGGAGTGGATGCCACGGAGCTTTCCGCTGGCTCTTCCTCCTGCCCGCTTCCTCTGTTAGGCATGCTTTTTCAAAGCCATGGATAGGATCCAGTGAACTATAAAGCTAGTTCTGTCAGCCCCAAGGATTTTTGAAGACTAATGGGTGTTTCAGAAACATTTGTAATATGGTCCGGGGGACAGCGAACCTGGTTCTGTGACTAACATCCTACACTTTTAAAGATGTTACAGTGTTTTTGTAATTTTAGATTTCTTTACCACCCTGAAATCCTTTATTTAGTTTAAAGAATTTATAAGCCCTTCATACAAAAGGCCTTTAAGAAGGTAAGTGAGAAATATAGTTTACTGACAGGGTTGAATTCCATGGGTGGGATTCAGGACAGGTGAGTGGAACTCCATTCATGCAGTGAGGATTCCTGGGTTCTCCCCTACTGCAGTTTCCTGAGACTCCCCAAAGTTGTTCCTCAGGGACAAGGAACCCTTTGGAATGGCATGTGGTGGCACACAGGGAGCTGTAGGGGACAGGGGGCACTTCCAGACTATTGCTGTTTTGGGGTGGAATTCAATTACATACTGGCAAATTCAGGTCACACAATAATAATTGACTGGGAGATCTTACGCAACAAGCCTGCTTTCCCAAAAGATTGGAGTAGCAGTAAGGAAGGTGATGGAAAAATGCACTGGACAATGTGAAATAACAGGGCATCTGGAAGTGCCCAGGAAAATTGGATGAATTGAGCAGGGCTGTCTTGACCAGGCAGAAGTGTGGGGTTTTTGCTCACACAACACATCTGTGGACCCATACGTTGATCCACACTTTGCTCTAACAACCTTTTTCTCATTGACCTTGCCTCAACAAAGATTATTCTATAAAATAATTTTCAAGACATCTCCAGACATAAAGCAGACAAGAAATTCAGGTTTTGTAATCTGCACACACCCTTTTGTAATCTGCACCACCCTGCAGATTTCAAACACATCTAGGCTGCATTCAGACATGGGGTTTATTGTGTCCTGATGTCCAACATTCCTTTCACACTACAGTACCTGTTGCCTTATGGAACTGTGGCTTTCTGACATTCATTTTGTGTTAAATCTCATTCACACCACTGGGAGTGGTGTGACACAACAATGAACATCACTACTCCTTCACCATCTCCACACATGCCACTACTCCAACATGTCACTACTCCTTCACCATCTCCACACATGCACATTTCTGTTCCCCCATGATTTCCCCATGAAAATAGCAGGAAAGAACTGTATGTTGGTAAAACACCCCAAATTTTGTCACTTTACTCCTGTGATTTTCTGGGTTCATGGGGTTGAATGCTAAACTTCCCCCATATTCCACCAGGTTTACAGAAGTGGTTTTTACATTGTGTGAAAGATCAAATAAAATGCAGGAATGACAAACTAAGAAAATGTTGGAAAAATGGGAATAAACTGCTGTCTGAATGCAGCTCCATACCGATAACTAAACCGTGCAGGTTGTCAAAAATTTATTTAACAGGTTTTGGTGTGTAATGTAACTTGAAAATTAATATGGCACCCAAAAATATGTCAGGGTTGTGTTTTTTTACATATGAAGCAATGTTCTGGTTATAATCAAGTGAACTACTTGACAGAATCTTCATTTTCTCTTATTCTTTTATATTCCTCTTATATTTCCTGGCTTTATATTTTCTTGAGGCCAAAGTTTTAATTTGTTCATCCTTGAACAACAAATCTGTACACTTAGCCTCTGCAAAAAAAGCCTTTTTAGTAGAAGAGTTCCTCCCAGATGCCTGGTGTGTCCAGTGCAAATTACAGCATTAAGTCTGAATTTCCCAGGCATCTCAGAGGAAGTCTCTTTTTGTTTGAAAAATCTTATCAAAACCTAATGAGGGTAGGACTGTGGCTTTCAGTGCAATCCACTATCATGTCTACTCAGAAGTCAAATAAGACCTATTGAATTCATTTGGGTTTACTTTGAGGCGAGTGGGGTAAACATTGCAGTTTCAATAAGTTTTTCTAACTAGCTTTAGGCTGGTTTAAGATGTTTCCTGGGATCTCGGTTAGACAAACTCTTTGGAGCCTCTTTTTCTGAAGGTTTGGTTTTATCTACTGGTTCCCAGAGCCGTACAAATCTCTTTGGGCCTGTTCCTTTTGGGTGAACAACTAGTGTCCAGGAGGACTTGGACTAAAAGACTGAACTGAAAAATAATTTCTCCCCCACTCCCACTGCTTCATCCTTCCTGTAATCCTAAAATATCTTGGCTGCTGTTAAGAAAAATAGGGTAAACATGTATAAATTACAATCCAGAACATATTTGTTTTTAGTGCATTCATTCCCTAGCACATGGATTTCAATCAGGGTTGTGTTTTTTTTAATTGTTCATAAGAAGGGGCTCCAGAATAGACTTACAGATAAATTTTTTATGTAATGGGATTGATCCTGAGAAGAATGAGTGGCACTCTGCCTGCACAATGGAGCATCCTGGCTCCTTCCCTGCCATGACAGACCCCTGCATCATCCCAAAAGCTGATCCTGAGGTCTGATACACTCTGCAATTATTATTATTAATAATATTTGTATTCTGCCCTCCAACCCAAAGATTCTCAGGCTAGTACATAATAATCTATTAACATGTATCATAAAATAAAATACAATGTTAAACAATCCGGCAGTGGTCTAGGTCTTGCATCAGTCATTCCCATAGGCGCAAAAAAACAACTTCAGCCCTAAAAATAGACAGAGCAGGAGGCAATTGTATCTCTTTGGGGGGGGGGACCTTCACAACATGGTGCTCCATAACCCAGTGCCATAAACTATGGCTGTCGACAGAACAATGGGCAGAACAATTCTCTTGCAGTGGAGTGTCATGGGATGAGGCATGGAGGCCATAGCAGGATGAAGAACTTAGAGGAGGCTAAGAGCAAGGCTGCCGGGTGCCTGGAGAAGTGCTTTTCTGCTCATGGAAATCATTTCTGAATTCAAGCAGATTTATTTTACAATAGGTAGTGGACACCATAAGCAATTGCCATATGAGAAATTAGTACTAACATCTGTAAGAAGTTATTCAGATGCTGGTTGTTGTTGTTTTTGTTTGCAATAGAGCTAGATACCTCTTATACTAATGGAAAAAGAGGAAAGCAGTGCATTTATGCAAATATTAATGTAACATGGTTTTCCAAATTCTCATACATGTCTTGAGCTTGTTTGCACAAATAGTTTCTGACAAGCTATAACATAGTTTTATCCTCTTTAAAGCTGGTTTCATCTTTTGAGTTTTCTGATCCTTGTTTGGTGATTCATTCTGGTGTTCACACTGAACAACACCCAACTAACAAAAACCTAGTTTGTTCATAAATCTGCTCAGCTCTTGGGACTATGGAACAAAAATATCTTGTATGCTGATCTAATGAACCAATGATGAAATGCATTCGTTCCGGTGGAAGTGTGATGACTGGAACAAGGGAGTCCTGAGCACAATTGAATGGACAGAAATGGCTGTTTAATAGGTCGCTCTATTGATTTTCATCCATGCATGCTAGATGATGGCTAAAGAAAAAGTGTCACTGAGTTGGCAAACTTGCGTTTTCTCTGTGTCACTCAGATTGCAGGTATGGGCTCAGATGACAGAATGCTGTTCAATACATGTACAAAATGTGACCCATGTAGAAAACTAGCATGCCATAGAATCTTTTTAACATACTAGTTATCTATGTAGAAGTGTTTGTTTGGAGGGGAAGGACATTCAATAATTTGAACCCCCCACTTGCAGAGGGGAAGCAGTACAGCTAATACACAAGATTACCAGTTCTGTGAAATGAAACTCACATTCCTTCCAGCCAGTATCTTACTGATTCTTTGCAAAGATGTTATATGATGGTGAATCCAGTTTGGGTGTGTATGTGTTTTTTGGATGACACTGAGATTTGGATGCAGAAAGAGACAAACTCTGAAAGTCAGTATGGATGGTAGCTGCCATGAATGGTGAAATGTCGGTGATTAGAAAGGAGATGTTCTTTGAGCTAAAGTTTAACCTACAGCATCTGGTACATTTCAGGACTGTAATGGGACATTAAGAACATCAGAAGAGCCTTGCAGGATCAGGCCAAAGGCTGATGTAGGCCAGTATCCTTTTCTCATAGTAGTCAATCAGATGCCTATGGAAAGTCCCTAAGCAGGACCTGAGTGGAACAGCTCTTTCTCCACTTGTGATTCCCAGCAACTGTTATACAGATATAGAAACATACTGTTATGAGCATGGGGGGTTGGAATGGATGATTTCTATGGGTCACCTTTCCAGCCTCTGATTTGGAATCCTGTGCCTTGGAATGAGGAACTCTCTGCTGGTCAAATGAGTCTTTTGTTAACCAAATAGATTGGCTAGGTAAGATAATGGGCCGATCAGTTGCCTAGCAATGGAGAATGGACCAGGGAGACCGCTTTTGTCATTTTAAACTCTACAGGAGAGCCTCCACTCCACTCCTGGCGTCTAGCAGAAGGTGTGTGCTTGTAGTTTGAGGGTGTTCTAGAGAATGGCTGGGGCTGCAGGCATGCAGAAAGGCTATCCCTCTGCATCATGGCTATAGGATGCCCCTGCACCCAGATGGAAAAGCTGGATATTGGACTGCTGATGCATTGAACCCCTCCATTCTGAAGCTCAGGTTGGAATGTGTGTAAATAAACAAACCATATTTCATAAAGATACTGCAGTCTCCGCTGACCTTCTTCCCAAAGGAAACCAAACCCTGGATGAGCGCAGGGACCCCCGAAATCTCACCGCTCGGAGATTGGGGGAGGCGCACAACAATACCAATCATGGCTAATGACCATTGACAGCTTTATCTTCCATTGATTTATTTAATTTTCTTTTAAAAGCAGCCACTACATTTGGCGGGAGTGAATTCCATAGTTTAACTATGTCTTGTATGCAGAAGTTCCTTTTTTTGTCTCTCCTGAATTTTCCAACATTCAGCTTCCAGCACTACCGTGCTCAAGAAACTTGGTCACCAGCATGTCAATGGGTTCCTCCTCCTTTAGTGATTGGCCTTGGCCTTTGTTAAGCTTCATCACAAAAGAGAAAAGACCCCAGAAGAACCACAGGCATTGTTTTCTATGTCATGATCAGAAATTTCATGTAAAAATTATCAATAAATAGCTCAGAGCAGCAACCATCCAAACACTTAATCAACAGGAAAAGCAGAACATGTAGTTAGCACAGCAATAAATTCAAGGCATCCCAAGAATACTTCAATCAGGCTGAGTTCTCAGTGTCATCCTAAAATACATCTGAAAAAATGGTGCTAAATCCAGTCATTTAGGACTTATCCACATGGCGATTTACTGTGTGTCTGGTGCTACTTGTATCCTCTTTTAATTTGCATGGTTCACAAGACATTACTGCCAAGCATCAGCTATCACACTGTTTCCCCCTTGTAAATCCTTACTAACCCAATCCTCTGATAATCTGAAAAGGTAAGGAAGAAAGTCTTCACTCCATATCTCTAGCACTTGCAGATGCTGTGCTCTGATGCTTTTAGTTGGGTGTATTCATCTTTCCCTTCTCCATGCCCACGCCCTCCTCCTCCCTTCATTCATTTTATTTCCTGCAACTTACAGTTGGTCTCCCCTATTCTGCAGTGCTTTTTTTATGTTGCGCAAATGGTGCCTTTCTTTTCTTTCCCCCCTTAACTTGTGTACAAAATCATAACACTACTCAAACAAAGATTTGTATTTCAGCTGTATTGTACCAGTGAAAATACAAATAATCGCAGTTCCGGGTTGTTGTTTTTTAAATGAAACTTACTGGTAGAGCAAACTGAGCATGCTCGGTTGCCAGGTAACAAGAGGGAGTGGGAATATTAAATTAGAGGGTGTGGTCTCTAGGAAACTACATGACTGATGCTTCCCCTCAAGTGTCACTAGAAAACACTGTGTTTGCAGCTGGCATTGATCTCTTATTGTAGATGGTATAAACAGAAAATGGAGGTAAAAACAGCATCTTTAGCACGAAGTTATGCTCCCATGTGGATAAGCCTTTAATCTCATCTAACACTGTCCCATCTGTCTCAAACCCAGATAGCTGCTGCCAGTCAGTGTAGATCAGTGGTTCTCAAACTTTTTTGGTTTGCGGCGCACTGTAACACATAAAAAAAATTTCTGGCGCACTTCATGTACAAAATTAAAAATATATTAATATATTTTAAATTATGAATAAAAATAAACTATAGAAAACTATTACTTACTCTATACAAATGGGTTTCTTCTCATTTTTAAAATATAAAGGTAAAGGTGTCCCCACACTTATAGTGCGAGTCATTTCCAACTCTTAGGGTGACGTCTTGCGACGTTTACAAGGCAGACCGTATATATGGGGTGGGATTGCCAGTTCCTTCCCCGGCCTTTCTTTACCCCCCAGCATATGCCGGGTACTCATTTTACCGACCACGGATGGATGGAAGGCTGAGTGGACCTCAACCCCTTTTACCGGAGATTCGACTTCCTCCTTCCGTTGGAATCGAACTCCGGCTGTGAGCAGAGCTTCGGCTGCATACCACCGCTTACCACTCTGCTTACCACTCTGCTTACCGCTTACCACTCTGCGCCACATTATACTTCCATAATATTTGAGGCACACCTAGCCACCTCTTAGGGCGCACCAGTGTGCCTGGGTGCACAGTTTGAGAATCACTGGTGTAGATAATAGTGAACTAGATGGACCATTGGTCTGACAGTACACTATCACAAGCCCAATAGGAGCCACAAATAGGTGCATGCCCTTGCCCTCACCACTCCTTTACATGATGACCAAAAGTGGACTTCACATTTGTAGTTGTCCCTTTGAAGGTGACCTGCCTATGGCCAGGACCGAAGGAAATGCCCTTACCTCATTTCCAGGGAGTGGCTGCCAGAGGAGCCTCTGACACTGGAAGCAGCAATACATACCCAACATGACTAGTAGCCTTTCATAGCTTTATCCTCCATTAATTTGTCTAAATCCCTTTTAAAGCCATCCAAGTTAGAAGTACTCCTGAATCTTCCAACATTCAGTTTCACTGTTTAAGCTGTTTCTTTTATCTACTTACCTTTAAAATGTCCCAGTTCATCTAAGTCCTGGAAGACCTGACTTCTGCTTCTTGTGCAGTTAATTTATCCTGGACTGAGAGGACTGGGAGGTGGCTCCACGTCAGTGAGGCAATGGAATCAGCTCTGGGTTTAGTCTGAACTTTCAATGAGCTGTTCAAGGTGCTGAAACCTATTTCCAGAATACGAGCCCATCCAAAGCAGGCAACTGACCAATTATCCGAACTTGAGAACCACCAACCCACAGCATCTCCATGTTGCTAGGATTCATAGTCAGTTTATTGGCCCTTGATAGAGTCTGAATTTAACTAGTTTCTACTGGAACAGTTTGATATGTGGTATTTTCTATTGCTGTCATAGTGATTTTAATTAGTTTGTGAAAATAGTTGTTAATTAAACTTGGATTTTTTTAAAAAAATGTTCTTATTTATGAAACGAAAACTTTTGCTGTTCAGGAAATTTTTTAATGTACTTTTCATTAAGCTTGGTAATATGGATTTAAACATGATATTATAAAGTATATTTTACATGATTGTTTCTGTTCTACATATATGTTTACTGTTCTTGTGAGCCACTTTGAGCATAATTTGGGAAAGTGACATATAATGAAATCGATTATTATTTCAGTCATGTATTCTTGATCTTTCTGATTTCTGTGTGTGCCTGCAGTTGTGGTTAAAATCTTCTAAAATCTACACTGTGATACTCATTTATTTATATACTCTTTTCATAATTCTGCTGGAATGTATGAAGGACAAAGTTAAGGCCTTTCAACAGCTGAGCCAGACACCTTAAGTACTCCCAAGTTGTTCTTCTGCCTACTGAAGAAGGAGGGAAGAAGCAGTCAACTGCAACTCCAGCTGCAATCTGACTATGGAAAATCCTATCCATCCATGGACTAATCATTGGCCTCCTCCAATGAAACTGCCATACCAACACTTGACATGCATGTGAATCTCTAAGGTGGCATCTGTGTATAAGCAGAGTGGTATCGCAGCAGCATGCTCTGGCCCCAAATTGTGCATGTTCATTAGAACATCTGCAGCTGTTCTACTGCCTCTGGGCCAGGGCCAATATCTGTCATAATAACATCACACATATTTATTATTATTATTATTATTATTATTATTATTTATTAGATTTGATTAGACGCCCATCTGGCAGAGGTTAGTCTGCCACTCTGGGCGACATACAGCAAAACACAAATACAGTTCATATAAAAACATAAACAGAGAGCATTAAAAATTAAAGGTTAAAACACCCCCAAAGCTGCACACTGCCAACCTAACCCCCCTCCCACGCCTGGTTAAAGAGCCAGGTCACTTATTCTATACACTTATTCTATCTAAATTAATGCTTCATTTCATTCATCTCCTTGAACTAGCACTGGGAACTGGTCTCACCTCTATCTGTCAAGCAGCAACTGTTGACAATGCTGCTCAAAAACTGGGATGATTATTATTGTTGTTGATGATGTTATTATTAGAGGAGGAGGAAGACCTTTTTAGAAGAGAGGACCTTCAAGGCTATCTTTGAGCAGCATCTTCAGTGGAAGCAGCCCAGCAGCCCTATTCACCTAACAGCAGCAGACACCTGCCCAGGGAAAGGGAAAAGAGGACTGAAGATTAGGAAAGTTTTCAGAGGATACCAGTAGGATAGGGCTTCCTAGGTTTCTTGCACTTTCCTCTCATAAGATGCTGTTACAGCTACTTCAGGGAACTTTTTATTTTCATACCAGCTGCAGCAGGGGAAAAGATCATTCAAGTAAAGGTTCCAGAAAGCGAATCATTGTTGAGGTTGAAATGGGGATACAAACCAATGTTAATAGAGTGGATTATTCACAAAGAGGAAGAGAGGGAGTCTTAAAGATTGCCCTCAATTGCTCTTAAGGGGTGTTTTCAAACAGTATTGCTCTTTTTCTTTCTTTTGTAGAATTTTAACTTCTATTTTAATTAGGCCTTCCTTAGTGTTCGGTTCAGTAGGGGAACTGTGGGTGCATATCTGCGTATTTAATTTGTTGAACTCAGCAGTTACTACTATTGTTAGATTAAGAAGCCAAAATGTTATGTATTTAATTATCCAGTTAAGGTAATGTTATTTGGTGTTACTAAGAAAGATTACTTGTTGAACTGACAAAATTTATGTGCTATTGCTTAATAGTGTAATCTCCTTGCTGTCTTGGAGCAAGGTGCACTGTAAATCCTTTGTTTGTTTGTTTATTTCCAAGGGTTGATAATTCAATTAATTGTATAAGGGGAATGTGATAGAATGAACTGTAAGAGATCAAAAATACAGCTTGAGAAATTGTACTGAACACTGGTTACTGAGGAGAAGTTCACACATGACATTTCTATCACAGTATCAGGAATGGGCAACACTGCCAGAGAGAATCTCCATGCCAAGCTGGATAATTATATGATGCATTGGGAAATTCTGTGCTATACTTTCCAGGTGTAGCATGGAGAAGCTATTGTGATTTATTCATTTATTTGGTACATTTCTATTTCCCTTTATTCCATCATAGAACTCAGCAGAGTACATGGAGTTCCTAGGCCATCTCCTGTCCAGGCACAGATCAGACCTAGACCTACTTAGCTTTACAGAGGTAGGTGCTTCATGTGCCCTCAGATCAAGCTCTGTGAGGTGATCAGGAACTAGTTATGCATATCTGTAAGATTTGTGGGACTTTTTGGAGAAGAGAATTGTACATATGTAGTGGTGATTATCATGATATTAAATTTCTATTATGCACTTCCTCCTGAAGGAGCCCAAGGCACCAGACAACAAAGCAGCAAAACAATACAATTATTAAAACATTTAAAAACCTTAAGAATATTTAAAAACATTTAAAAACAGTAACATACCCTTACAGCTAATAATTTCAAGGTTGCCAGGAACAGTGTCTTTCAGACATCAAATGCCTGGGTGAACAAGAATGTTTTTAAACTCTTCCTGAATGTTAATAATGATGGAGACAAACATAGTTCACCAGGGACGACGTTTCACAAATGAAGAACCATCACCAAGAAGGACTTCTCACAGGTCAGCGCCAAATGGGCACCATCCAGCAGCACTACCACCCATAGGGCCTCCCCGCCATTTGTAGAGACCGAGATGGTAAATGGGAGTTGTTTGGGTACTTGAGTCCCAAGCTATTCAGGATTTTGTATGCTAGTATTAACGCATTCATTTTGGCACAGTAGCACACTATGAGCCACTGCAGCACTTTCAGGACCAGTGGCACATGATGCCATCAAGCTTCACCACTCACCAGCGTAGCAGCTGCAATATGTATAGTCAGGAAAACAGTATAGATGCAGACCATTCTGTGTGAATGACCACATGTGTACATAATTGAAAAAAAGTAGACACGTAAATGTTATGCAAAATGCACCATCTGAGTTCCCCCTCAATATGCATTGACCTATGCACATGCAATATCTGTACTTGTATGTGAATATTGTGCATATCATGAAGTCATTTTGTGGTTATATATACCACTAAAAAAAGGGGGGTTGTATACAATGTTAGTCATAGTCAGACATGATTAACTTAGGTCTGTTAATTTCAATGGGTCTACTTTGAGTAGAACTTACTTGGAAACAACCCAAGATTTTTTCTTTTGTGCGAAAGCTGGTATAAATAATGAATGGACTCTGCCATGCTTAATTTGAGCCATAGTTAATTGCCGGGCTGATTTTCATTTGGATGGCACACATAATTTGTGGCGGTATTTTGAGTAATGTGCAGAATTATGTATCTTGAGTAGTGGATAGCCACAACAAGCCCTCTCCCACGCACACATTTTGAAATTTAGAGGGAGGTGTAGGCAGGTGATTTATCATCAAGATAGGCTTAGTCCCTAGCATCACGTTTTGAAATCAGCCATTGAGAAAATGCATTTCACACATGCCTACCCTACATGTATTAACATACATGGATGTGGGACTAGGCTGGGTCCGAACTAGCAAAGGCCATGCTGCGGGTTGTAATGAAGGTATATGAGTGGACCACAGTGGGAAAGTGAAAGGTTCTGCTCATAGGACATCTATATTTTCACAAAGATTTGGTCCACAGTTGTACATATCAGAACTACAAACTTAAACACTGGAGATTCTTAGGGCTAAATCCTGGATGGTCACTTGGTATTAGGAGAAGTGCTTCCTCTTGTGTAAGGCAGGGCACCTAATTTTTGCCAACCTCTCCTATCCAATGCAAATCCCCACACTTCCCCCAAAAGCTTTCCTTGAGGTTTGGGGACCCTGGAACAGTATGGGATATGACACAGAGGACTGCAATTGGGGGGGGAGAGGACTGGCAAAAATGGTGTGTTTTGCTTTGAGCAAGTGGAAGCACTCCCACTAGTACAAAGGCACCATTGAATACAATCCTCAGTCACTATAGGCGTGATGGGGCAGTTATAGTTTACATGAAGAACCTTGTTTCTCTGATGGACCTCAGATGGCCATTTTTGAGCCATGTATTTGATCATATTTAGCACTGAAGTGAATTCTTATTGAGTCACCAAGTACAGATTCCACAAGGGAAAAATATAATCCTTAGACCACAGGACTCAATTACAGAAATCCTACTATCTCATTATTTTTTGAAAATAGATTGTTGCCAACCAATTTTTCCCAATAATTTTAAAGTTTCTAAGGCATTTAAATAAATTAAGTAGGAGAATTAATCAAATCTTCAGGAATAATGAATAGCTTTGAAAGTTCTTCTCAGTTGGAAACCCTGAATTGCTTTATATGAAATTTGGTATCAATAATAACCCATATGTAGAAAACAAGTGAAAAGTGTTCTATAAGAGCCATTAAGAAACATTGGGTGGGAAAATTCCACTAGGATAAAAGTAAATTTTGACACAGGGTGTCTGTAGGAAGTAATATTAACAATGGGCATATACTAACAAGTCAAAGAAACTGCCACTTTCTAAGCTATAGAATATAAAACATTAAAGGTTTTTTAAAGTGTTTTGTCAGTTGTGGTATATAAGCACCTTGAATAAGGCATATTGCTTTCTGAGATTAGAGGGAAAGGAATTAAATCACAATAGCTGGATATTTCTATGAAAGCAATGTGTGTGCACAAGCATGTGTGTGTGTGTGTGTGTGTGTGTGTGTGTGAGGAGGACTCGCAGATAAAAAGGATCACTGTTTCAGATTGACTGATCTCTTGTGCAGAGTGGGTTCTTCTAGGTACATTGGCATGTTGCTACTGTTAAGAACATATTTCAGCATCCTTAATCATGTGGAATGATGACCTATTCTTTGGATAGTCCCTCTAAGTTATCGGGGCATATACTGTAAAAGATTTAAGATAACACTGCGTATGAAGACATTTATCAGTGCCTCATCCTGAGAGGTGAGGTGAGGAATAAAGTAAAACACCACTAGGAAGTAAAGAGAGGCATTGACCAAGAGGAGGGGGGAAACCACACAAAATGACCTATAAGAAGCAAAATTAAATGAGCGTATGATCCTATTGGAGATCATATCATGACAAGGAAGTCTTAATAATAATAATTATGTTGGGAAGCATTAGAAAACAAGGTTATTTTTATGATAAATATAATTGTATTAGTGTATTAAACTTCTCTTTAAACCTTTCAAAGATTGAACATCCATGATCTCCTCCTACAAAGGTTTTTATTATTAAAAGCCTGCTGGTGAAATTTCATATTTACCCTTTTTTTCCTCTCTCTCTCTCAAAGGACATTGTGACTTTCAAAGATTATTTCCATTGTGCTCTTATGCATTTTTGGTTGGCTTAATATTGGAAGAAAACAAAAGTATTTGCAAGTTTGTGGTTGATATTTAAATATATATTTCACTTTATTTTTTTCTGTGTAATTTATAGCTATTGCACCTATGTGGTTCTACTAAAGGGTCAGGAAATAGTCTTTAGAATATTTGAGCTGGAACATTTTACTATGGGAAACTGGAAAGTAAGGCATATCAACAGCTTACTGAAGAAAAATACCATAACAATCAATTTTGGGCATAAATTTGAAATTTCCAGTTTCAGAACACTCTTGAAAGACCAGCAGCAATTCTGTGATGTGCACCGGCTTGAAGCTGTCATTTGAATTTCCCATAGTGCCCACAGTATAGCATCACTCAGCAATATACTGGGAAATGTAAATGGAAGGCAAACCCCTGATCCAGCAACCAAGTGCAGAGGGTACACAGAGCAGGTGTCAGTTCAGCAGTGAGCCCTGCCAGGATGCTGGGGCCCTGCCAGCCGCCATGCACTGATATCAAGCCTGATTTTACGTTAAAATTATTATTCAAAGAAAACCATAAAAACATTCATGTGAACAATGATTTGATTACAAGGAATCGTGGGACTCAGTGCTGGGCAATCTTATGCAAGTTGTTGGAGAAGTTGAGTTCAGTGAAGATTGCTCTCAAGTAATTGTCCATAGGATTACTCACCTGGTTCTAAACCCCACTGAACTCAGTGGGTCTTAATTAATTAATGGGATTGCACTGTTATCCATGCTTTCAATGGAATTTAAGGGTTAATCTCTCTGGACTGGAGCCAAGATTTGAAGTGCTTAATTCTCAGAAACCTTTACAAGTTTTCTTTTATATTGTCTGAAGCAGAAAATCAACACTCAGTAAATGTGACCTTGAATTACTGGTATGTTATCGACAAGATGTTGACAGATACAACTATGGCTGAAATCTTATACACACTTACGTGGGAGTAGAGATGTAAGAAGAAGTCATTTTCCTTTCTGCCCTGTATTCATCACATACAGCACTGTTTCTCTTCTACTACAGTTTGTCTTCCATCAAAAGCTGAGTTATTCATCCTGCTGCCAGTTGTGGTGAAATTATGTAACAGATAATTGATGTAATTAATTTTGTAAGTTATGTTGTCTTTATATTTTTCCATCCCATTCATTTCAATGCAAAGGAAACACAATGCAAATAGGGGAAAATGTAATCAATTATGATTTGTGGACTGAAAGCAACAACAGCCAATACTGATTGTATTGGCTGGATTGATTTCTTTTCTGAACATGGGACGAATAAGCAAGCAGCAGCAATTTCCAGCCTGGCTTTTGTTTCACTGGAATTGTCTGACATCCCTACCTTGGAGTAAGTCTCATTGAACACAATGGGACTTACTTCTGAACTGATATATTTAGAGAGTGTTGTACTGCAAGCAAAAGAAGTTAGAAATCAAAACACCTCCATTCTTGTCAAACTATTATAGTGGGACTACCGAGAAGTTATTCATTTAATTCTTTTTGTGCTCTAAGGACAATTGAAATATGTCATCTTCTCCTTGTATCTAACAATATTTGTGAAGTTAATACTAACTTAAAAATGTGTCTGCTATTGCATTTCCTCTGGCTATGGAAAGGGAGAGGGGAGAAATTTGTATTGTGTACAGGGCCCAAGCATGGAATGTGTAAGGATACACTTTACCCAGTCCAGAGATCCAAGATGATTAGCCCAGCCTGCAATCTCATTATCATGGGGGGGGGGAAACTGAGGCTAAACTGTGGGTTATGTTTGAGGATGTTTATGGAAGCTTATTGTAGTGTGGTTGTATGTCTTCTACAGAGGACAGCCTATTCTGAAAAGCTGTCAGGAAACAGTCCAACATTTAAAGTTTTTCTCTGTTTGGAGGGCTGTCCAGTTTAAAGATAAAGAACCCTAAGAAGCGAGATCAGGAGCCTGAAAGTTGCAAACCCCAGGGCAGCATCTGGACAACAGACAGAACAGACACACAGGTCACCTGCTCACAATCTTCCCCACTAGGGTGAGATGTATTCTTTTCTATTTAAGTTAGAGAAATTATTTATAAATTTGCACCTATGGATATAAATTACCATATGCAAAATTTTATGCAGATCACTATCTCTTTTTGTCCTCTGTTTTGGCAATGTGTTAAGTGGCTACCCTAACCTGTTGTCAAGATCTTGTGAGATTTGCTGGAACTAGTCAGAACCAGTGTGAGAACAAACAATATTTTGATCACTGTATTGCTGGCCCAGACCTTTTTCTAAAACAGAGAAAATTGGACTTGAATAAGGAGAGGCGGTTGAGGTGCTAGACAGGTGTCTGGAGGCAATGATGGGCTGGATGTGGACCAACAAACTGAAACTGAATCCTGAACAGACGGAGATGTTATATGTTCCAAGTTCTTGAGTCCAGGGAAGACAGGATGGAGTTGCACTCCCCTGGAAGGAGCAGGCTCATAGTTAAGGGGTACTCCTTGATCCAGCATTGTCACTGGAGGCTCAGGTGGCCACAGTAGCTAGGAGTGACTATTTCCAGCCCCTTTTGGACAGAGATGACTTGGCAACAGTACTCTATGCTCTGGTAACTTCCAAATTAGATTATTGCAAAGTGCTCTATGTGGAGCTGCCCTTGAAGATGACTTGGAAAACTTCAACAGGTCCAAAATGCAGCAGCCAGATTATGTGCTGGGGTTGCTTTTAGAACTCAGATAACCCCTGTTCTAAAACAGTTGCATTGGTTGCCAGTTAGTTTCCAGGCCCAATTCAAGTTGCTCATGTTAGTGTTCAAAGCCTTGAATGACTTAGGTCCCAGATATCTAAGAGACCATCTCCTTTGCTAAAGCCCCTCTCAGGTGTTAAGATCAGCAGAATGGGGGGGGATTCCTAGTTCTGCCACCTCAGCAATTTGGGGGATGGTGGCCTAGGAGAGGGCTTTCTCTGTGGCAGCCCCTAAACTGTGGAACTCCCTCCCCACAGAGGTGCATCTAGCACCTTCACTGCTACAGAGGCACCTCTTTATCCTGGCCTTTGGCACTTGAATTGTATATTTTCAGGGCCCACCCTATTCCTGTGAGTATAATGTGTTTTTATTGTTTTTAATTTTGTATGTTAAATTTCTGTAGCCCGCCCTGGGACCTAAAGGTGAAGGGATAATAATAATTAATAATCTAATATTATTATTATTTATAGATAGTGTATGCTTCATTTGTGGCGTGCTCTTTCAAGATCTCTCAGTCTTTCCCAGCCCTTTCTGGAAATGACAGAGATGAACCAGGGACCTTTTGCATGCAAAGCATGTGCTCGCTCTACCACTGACCTACAGCCCTTCCCTGAGAAATACACCTGTATGAGACACAATTGTAGGCATGTTTCAAATTTTCTGTGATACACAACTATAATAGGCATAAAAATGCAATTTGTGACATTTCATAGCTGAGCGGGCATTTGAACCTGTTTATCCGACATCCAAGTCCAAGTCACTAGTGACCTCTGCCTCACTGCTTCCTGTTCAGCAGGTTCTTCTTTACATATCTGATATTCTGGTCTCCAGTCAACGTAAAATTATTTTTTAAAGTTTAGTATAGTTCCATGATTTGTATTATTTTCCTTTGATTTTTTTTTTTAATGTCACAATGGGTCATAGCAAATACTAGGGTTACATTCTGTAGCTTATCACATATGGATCTTGAATTAACATTCCTTAAAATTAGTAGAATTTGTGCTGTAGCTTCCAGCCATTGGCATGTTAATAGAAATTTAAAACACACACACACAAACACACACACATATATATATATATATTTCCAAGGAGTCTGCCTGATGTCCTGATATTTAGAGCCTTTAATTATTGAGCATTTGGTGTTGCATGTTGTTTACATCACAGGGAATGTTTTTGTACTTCTAATAAGAGGCTTCACATCTTCTGGTGGAAGGGGAAAAGAGTGTGTGCACACACACAGATCGGATGCAAATGCAAGGTACAAAGTAAACTAGCTTCATATCATTGCTCATAGTATACATTTTGTCAGTTTCTGTAGAATGCTGGTAGATAATTGGCCTGAGATGTAAAGGCTCATTCCACTGTTCAAGGAACAAAGAGAGACAGCTTTAGCCCATGAGGCCATATTTTGTGAAACATACTCATCCTTTTTCATAATGAGCTGAAACACACTGCTATTCTCTCTGCTGTAAAAAACCAGTTACCCTTTATTCTTCCTGAGCTCTATGAGATATTCAAACTGATACCGTTTATTCTAGTCTTTATCATCTTATGGTAAAGTGGTCTTTCATACTATGAAGATAATACGTGCTGTCATACTAACCAAATGGAAATAATGATAGTGCTCTAGGAAAATCTCATGAGCCTAAACCAAAAACTGATACATCCATGCAAACCTTTTCACTGGCTTCCATAGGATTTGAAGGCTCCTTGTAAGAGCGAGGACTCTTGCAGCATGGTTCATGTAGATAGCCCACTATTATAGTCAAAGAAGGTACAGAAGCAGGTTGATGTTATTTATCTACAGATGTTTGAAAAGTAAGTACAGTGGTATGGCCCTCCACGAAAGACTTCCATGCAAACATTAGTATAAGAAAGCTGTTGATAATGGTGCTTTAACACCACAATTTTGCTGTGGTCATGTGGCACAACAGCAGTCTTACAGCAGACAGTGAATCAGAATTGATGGTATCTGCCCTGATCCCTGAGACTTAGACAGAGTGCTATCATTACTCTTTCTCTCTCCTGCAACACACAGTAAATACCCAATTAAAGCTAGGAAGGTGAAGTCCATGCCTACCTGAGTCATTACATCCTCTCATTTTTCACCACAACAAACTGTGTAAGGAAGAAGGCTGTGTGCTGTGCTTGTTGCTGCCTATCCTGGAATATTGTGAACGAGGATGCGTGCACTCTTAAATGTAGGGTAGAAGAGAAAGTAAAAGGTAGCCTGCTTGCCTTCCTCTAATGCTTAGCTGAGATTGAGTAAATTTGTGAGACATGAGTTGCATTGTCCCATATCAAGGGTGGGAACCTGTGGCCCTCCAGCTGTTCTGGACTGCAACTCCCATCATCCCTGCCCACAAGCCATGCCATATGGAAAACCTCTAAGAGGGGAGATGCTATAACAGGCCAGTGAGGACTGAACATATTCAATGGGCATAGAATGCTGGCTGACTGTAGACATGTTCTGGCACTTGCCTGAACATGCAAAGAGTCAAAGTATGGACTGGATCACAGGCATGCATACAAGCCCACTCCCAGCACACATTGTAAGATGTAAGATGGCGGCTTAGGCAGAGGAGCTTGCGTTTGAAGCTCCTGCTCCTGCCGTTTGTTTTTAACATCTTTAACTGGGATTAGAGAGGTTTAGCTCCTAGTTACCATCTACCATCTACCATTTACCATCTGCTACCTGCCTTTGCTGTTGTCGTGGCTGTGCTTTGCTTCTTCTTCCGTGGCTTTGTCTTCCGCGGCTTGGGCTCATTGTTCGGCCTCCGCCGCCGCCGCCGTTGTGTGTGTGTGTGCGCTGTTGCGGCCTCCGGTTCGGGCCCTGCGGCTGGGCGGTGCTGCGTCGCCGCCGTTGTTGTTGCCTGCCCGCTTGCCCGCTCGTGTTGTTGCCCGTCGTTGTCGTCGTCGGCCGGCTTGCATGCGGGCGTCGTCGCTGCTGTCGGGGGGCGTGCTGCTGCTGGGGACTTCGTTGCCGCGGCCCATGCCACTGCCGTTACCGCCGCCTGCCCGCTTGCATGCGGACGTTGTCGCTGCTGCCGGGGGGCGTGCTGCTGTCGGGGATTCTGTCGCCGCGGCCCGTGCCGCCGCTGTTGCTGCTGTCGGCCCACTTGCATGCGGGCGTTGTCGCTGCTGCCGTGGGGCGTGCCACTGCGGGGGACTCTGCGCCGCGGCCCGTGCCGCCGTTGCCGCCGCTTGCCCGCTTGCGCGCGGGGCGTTTTCGCCGCTGCTGGGACCGTGTTGCTGCCGGGAACTTCATCGCTGTGGCTCGTGTTGCCGCCATCGCCGCCACTGGTTGCGGGCGTTTTCATCGACGCCGAGGACTGTGCCGCTGCCCAGGATACTACCATTGCGGCTCCGCTGCCTTCGCCGCACTCCCCCTGAAAGGTTACACTCCCCCTGAAAGAACAGGTACATAGTTTGGGGGTTCTTTTCGATTCTTCCTTGTCTCTCGAGGCCCAAGTGGCCTCGGTGGCACGGAATGCATTTTACCATCTTCGTCTGGTAGCCCAACTACGCCCCTATCTGGACAGGGACAACCTCGCCTCCGTTGTTCATGCTCTGGTAACTTCAAGATTGGATTACTGTAATGCGCTCTACGTAGGGCTGCCCTTGAAGACAGTTCGGAAGCTTCAGCTGGTGCAGAACGCGGCTGCCAGACTATTGACGAGGACCAGTCGGTCTTCGCATATAACACCTATTCTGGCACGTCTGCACTGGCTCCCTATTTGCTTCCGGGTGAGATTCAAGGTGCTGGTTTTGACCTATAAAGCCTTACACGGCGTGGGACCTCAATACCTTGTGGAACGCCTCTCTCGCTATGAACCTACCCATTCACTTCATTCAGAATCTAAGGCCCTCCTCCGGGTACCAGCTCATCGGGAAGCCCGGAGGGTGGTTACTAGATCTAGGGCCTTTTCTGTGGTGGCCCCTGAGTTGTGGAACAGCCTCCCCGAAGAAGTACGCCTGGCGCCTACACTTCTATCTTTCCGGCGCCAGGTAAAGACCTTTCTATGCTCCCAGGCATTTTAATCTTTTAATTTTCTTAATCTTTCTACTTTTAATATGTATCCTCCTTAATTTGTGTTGTATTTCGTTTTTGTTGTGCTTTCTGTTGTTTGTTTGTACATGTTTTTGTGATTTTTTACTATGATATATTGTATTTTATCTTGTTTGTTCACCGCCCTGAGAGCTATTCTGCTAAGGGCGGTATATAAATTGAAATAATAAATAAATAAATAAATAAATACCTGCCCCAGTCCCCATGTTTGGCTGGGTAGGTTTGCAGGGGGGTTGTATTTGCATTTGCTTGAATGTGAGTAGAATTCTCTGTGCCATCAAGGACCTTGATAGAGAATGGCCTTCAGTCATATGAGGTGTTATACCCATGTTAAAGCAAATGCAAGTACAAGCCCCCCCCCCACAGACCTTCCCCAAATGATACAGGGAAGCCAGGGATTGAATGCATGGGGCAGCATGCACAGAGACATGTAGGATGGATTTACATGTTCACCGCTGCTGCCCATCCATGGAACATGCCTAGAATGAAGGGGAAAAGAGAGAGTTGTATCCAAAGCTGTCCATGCAGAAACAGAATGGACTTCATATTCTTCTCTAGAGGGTTGGGGAACCTTCTCAAGCAGATTTTAGGACATGCTTGGAGCTGCAGGGGCAAGGAGAAGAAGGCAATCCCATTGTGAGAGAAGAATTCTGTTTATGCAACTTTGGATTCTGCCCAGAAAATAGGGTGGTGGTGGCATGAAATGAAGTATCCTGGAAGAATACTTGGAGACTTGGCTGGCGCGTCCTGTCTGCCCGGCGCTGCGCTTTGGAGAATCGTCGGGGGCGCCTGCCGCTGCCTCGCTGCTGCAGCGGTGCTTCCGCGCACTCTGCCGCGCTTGGGATGCGTGCCCGTGGGCAGCGGTAGAGTGCGCGGACTGGCGCTGCTCGCCTGGAGACCACGATGCCCGGCGGCGGAGCAGCCTCGCCAGCGTCCCCGCCCCCACCGCTCCTTTGCGCACTCCTTACCGCCGCTCTACTGAGCGCCCAGGCGGAGCCCAGCTGCCAGTGGGTCCACGCCGCTTTCCAGGCGCTCCAGCCCGGCGCCAAGTGGATGCCCGAGAGCCCCGGCGCAGGGTTGCTGTAAGAGGAACCCTACTGGATCAGTGCCAAGGTCCATTTAGTCTACCATGTATGAAAGAAGATTGCAGCATTTGGGACTTCCTAGTTTAGAGAAAAGGGTCGGATTTGCAGGTATGCATCCCGAAAGGCCCAACGTGCTGCTCGAGGAAGATGGAAGAGAAATACCAAGGCATGGCCCATTCCAACATGGAGCAGCTCCTCCAGTCGGCCAGCATGGAGCTCAAGTTCCTCATCATGCAGAATGCCGCTGCCTTCCAAGGCATTCCCTCTGCCATCAACAAGACAAGCTGATCAGAAGTTCAGCTGAAGGTGTCGGACTAGCAAGCATAGAAGGAAAGAGAGCGAACCAACTCACAGCTTTGTTGGGGGCAACCTGAGATGTTTCTGCCGCTCCAGACACCTACACCACCCTGTATTTTCACTGGAAGTTGTAATCGCTGTTTTTTTTAATAATGTTATTTGTTATTTAATTTTTGTAAACTGTATTGTTTTATTGATGTACTTCTGTATTTGTGTTTTTCTTGTAAGCCGCCTTGAGGGCCTTTTGGCCATAAGGCAGGGTATAAATAAACTATGATGATGATGATGATGGAAGAAGTCATAGCTGACTGACTAGAACTATGTACAGGAGCACTTAAATTTATTTTGTTGTGAGTCTCACTTATTTCACAGTGTAGATAATTGAAGCAGACAAGTAAACCATGAATAACTTTTGTGCAGTTAAATTGTAGTGTACTTGGCCTCTGACAATACCATGCTGACTCCCTTAAAACTTCCCTTATCTCATTTTGGTTTGGTTTGGTTCCTGATCTTTCAGGATGTGTCTAGTACTTTTCATTGTACAACAGCCTTGTTATTTTTTATCTTTTAGGAACTCTCACACATCTATTGTTTATACTGAGCCTTTGATATTCCAAGTTGAAAAACTAGCAGGTGACAGAAAACCCTTTGCATTTTTAGGAAAACATTGACAGCTTGCCAGAATAAAGGAACATAAACATTGTAAACTGCTGATCTTCTCATCACTATCATTTCTACTAGAATATCCTGCAATGCTTGGCAAAAGGGTCCTCTCCCTTGCAGCAATGCCTGCCAGAGGGAAACTTCAGGCCTAGAAGGACAGAGCTGTGCTGGAGTTTAGGCCCTGCCATGCAAGACCTTTGAGCCTCATTTAGCCCAGCTTTCATAGGCCCTGTTCACACGTTACAGTCAACGAGTGTACATTCTGTGTACCTGGGTACAGAAGTAGTTGGGCTGTACACTCGTACAGTTATTCACATGTAATAGTCAATGAGTGTACAGTAGGGCCCCGCTTATATGGGGGTTCCATTCCGGACCCCCGTCGTAAAGTGGAAAATACCATAAAGCGGAACCCCATTGACTTTAATGGGGCGTGTCACGCAAAAATGACGCAAAATGATGCAAAAGCGGCAAAAGTGGCTTTAGAATTGAAAACAAAAGCCGTCGCATTAGCGGAACACCGGTAAGTGGAGCGCCGGTAAGCGGGGCCCTACTGTAGTCTCCGTTATATACACATTTGCTGCCAGGGAAAGAAAACGGCTTCAATGACACTTATTAAATGTGCCATTGAAGCAATTCCCTTTTACTGGCAACAAGGCAAGGCATGCTGGGTCTGTTATACTTCCTGAAACTGTTTCCTGTTAAGGCCTACATTCAATAGAAGGAGTTTTGGTAGAAAGGGGGTAGTTTTACTCTTCATTTTTCCTACATATTCTTAAGTTTTTAAAATCAAAACACCAACTTTTTAAAAGAAATTACCAACTTGTAACTATCATAATTATAGTTATTAAAATATTGCATTTTTCATTGCTTGTTATTAGAATATGTATGGTTTTTGATGTAGGCTTTCATGGAACAATCCTATACATGTCTATACAGTGCTATAGAGATCAATAGGACTTACTCATAGATAAATCTGTGAAAGTTCAGACCTAAATATATTGAATATTTATATATGAAAATATTTTGAGGAGGGGGCTGCAACAAAAACAAGCTGCTTAAAAGAGTATGAACTGTAACAATTCTTCCAACATGGTACACCTGATTCTTTCTTGAGGACATCATGCGCTTTAATACACAAAACTACACTCAAAGTATAAATGTTGGGAAAATTATTTATCAATTGGGCTTTCCAGCCTGCTGTTCCCAGTGTAACATACTCTGTCCCCTGGAGAGCCTTTCCTGGTATTTAGGAAACAGGAAAGCTCTGGACTGTCAGTGGAAATGTTTGTAGCTCAGTATCAAAAAGTGATCATGAGTATCTTTTTATGATCTATGTCAGTGGTTCCCAGCCTTTATGAGTACAGGATCCCCTTTTTAAGCTCAAAATTTTGTGTGACCCCCTCCCTCCAGGAAGGTAGCTTGGCTGTCAGGAAGGAAGGAGGAAAGCAGCCTTTCCTCGCAGCCTTGTTTGCTTCATAAAAAGCCCTCTCGTTCTGAGTAAGGGCGTCATCAGCAATGGCAGTGTGAGGAGACAGGAGTCAGGTAGTAATTCTCTCTTCTTTCTGGTAGCTCCATGTGATGTTCCTGCTTATAGTGTAAATATGGTAAGTGCTGTTTATATAGAAGACATATGGTAAGTGGAGTGAAAGAGGAGGGGGGAGTACATGAGCAGTAGATGCTGGATGATTGGCTGAGCGTTTGAATGGCTGGGAGTATAAATGGAAGAATGACAGTTGAATCTGGGTGGATGTTGGGAGTGTGGAGAAAGAGGTGTTTGAGGGTGGAGGTCAGGAGTGTGGAGAAAGAGGGAGTTGGAGTTCTAATTAATAATAAGTCAAGTACAAAACAGGAATAGATGAAACCATACGCTTGTGAAACATTCTAAAACTAATCTTGTTATTTCTGATATTTAATAAATACTTATTTGGTTTACCAAAGGCCTGATCCTTGGCTGGGGGATATACATACCAGAAGAGAGGGCAAGGTAATTACCAAGGCTGAACAGAAACAGTATCTAATGGTGGCAGTGGTGAAGGGAGGAATAATAACAATTCAAGTATCCAGAGCAACCCAGAGTTGTATGCGTTATCTATAAAGATACAAGGGGGTTGGGAACAGCATAAGCACACAGTCACAAAAGTAACCAGCTAGAGAGAGACTCAGGCAAAGTCTCTGGGAGTATGGGTTATAGGACGTGACTGGTGGTGCTGCCTAGCAGGGGGATCTAGTGAGATCTGTGTTAGAGTGGAGTGAGAAACCATATAAAGGACAGTCCGGACCGGTGGTATCCCTGGTGGTGCCTAGTGAAAGGCAGTAGCCACAAGCAGGTGGGAACCTGACAGGGAGAACCAGGGGAGGATGTCACATGTGGTGGCTGTAGCGGTGGGATACGAACAATAGAGAGTCCCTAAAAGTGGTGCGGCTAAAAGAAATAACAAATAAAGATTACTTGTGAGAGTGACTGGCAAAGTGTAAGTGAACTCCTAAAAACATGGCTGAATATATAAAGATGAAAAGAGAGGAGCTGGTGGAGAAGTGCATAACATTCAATTTACCTCATGAGGGTAAAGGGGTAGATGAATCGCGAGTAGCATTGATAGCATTCGCATCTGTTCAACAAAAACAACCTGTCAGAGAAGAGAACCCAGAAGGGTACTCAAGCAATCCCGCTTATATAGAGTATTTGAGAGAGAAGTTAAAGTTGGAAACTGAGAGATTGAGGATGGAAGGTGCAGAGAAGGAAAAACAGCGGGAGTTGGAAATTGAGAGAATGAGAATGGATACTGAAAGGATGAGAATGGGGTTTGAGGAGAGGGAGAAGCAATGAGCATTGGATGCTGAGATACAGGTGGAAAAGTTAAAATTTGAAAGAGAGAAGTTTCATTCTGATGAAACAAGAAAGGACAGAAATGAAACCAAAATAAAGGTTACACCAAAAGATTTTGCGGTGTTTGAACCTGGACAAGACCCACAGATTTACCTCAACACCTTCGAAAAGGCAGCTCAGATGTGGGGGCTACCGGAGGATAAATATATGCAATATTTATCAAATCTGATCAAAGGGGAATTGGCTGAGGTATACCAATATTTCCCCTCAGACAGGCCTGTCACATATGCCGAGTTTAAAGAGGCAGTGTACAAAAGATTCAGACTGGGACCTGACTACTTTAGGAAGTTATTTCGAAACTGTCAGATCCAAGCAGGGAGGTCTTTTGTTGAACTGGGAGCAAAATTGATGGACATATTTGGAAAGTGGATGGGAAGTGCCAAAGCTCAGTCAGTGGAAGAGGTGAAAAGCCTCATGATACTGGATCAATTATACCATCAGTTACCACCAGAAATAAGGCTCCTTGTCAAAGACAGTTCCCCTACATCTGTTCAAGAGGCCGCAGAGTTGGCAGATCACTTTGCCTCCAATAGAACTGGCTGGGTGGGGAAAACATCAAGAGAGTTTAAACCCAGACCATATAATGGTGGCAGAAAGGATGTGGTACCACAGCGAGTGAGTCCTCCAATAAAGTCTGAAGGGCACAGGACACCGCAGAGTGGATCTGTGTACCCTAAAATGGAGGATAAATTATTTTATAAATGTGGTAGACCGGGGCACCTACGTTTTCAATGTGAGGTTGCCAACCCCGTTGGTAATCCTGCTCAGGGAAGGGCAGTGAAAACAGAACCAAGGGAGTTAGAAACGAAGAAGGTTCAGTTCTGCTAGATAAACTGGACAAATGTAAAAGACTTTGATTCGAGTCTGAGGGAAGAAGTGAGTGTGCAAGGGGCAAATTATTGGGCGTTGCTTGATACTGGTGCCGCTCAGACGTTACTGAGGCCAGATTTGATAAAATCTGAGGAAATATTACCTCAGGAAACGGTGACAATCCAAGGAGTGAGGGGTGAACCAGAAAGCATACCCATGGCCCTGATAAAATTAAAGTGGAGAGGAAAGGAGGAAATATGTAAAGTAGGTATTAATGCCCAACAACAAGAACCAGTGATACTGGGAAGAGATGTTATGGGGGCACAAGGAAAAATATATGTGGTGACCAGACAACAACTTGGCAAAGCAACAGAAACCATTTTAACAGAGGCCGAAGAAAACTTGGTGGAACCTGTTATTGAGCCTAAGGTCGCCATAGCGACCCCTGGCAGGCCTACTAAAAGAGACAAACTGTATCGAATGGTCTCTAGTGAAGAGGCAGAGCAGTTCAGGGAAGAGCTGGATAAGGATGCAAGTTTGAAGCAAATGAAGGACCAAGCCCTTACACAAAAGATTCCCTTTACTGACAATCTGAGGAATCAAATTGTGTGTGAGAATGGGATTTTATATAGACTGTGGATGCCTGCTGAGAGAGAGAATGAATGTGAACCAGTGCAACAATTGATGGTACCTAGCAAATACAGAGCCAGATTGCTAGAGGTAGCCCATGATGTCCCATGTGCAGGGCATCTTGGAATAAAGAAGACCAAGAAAAGACTGACTGCACACTATTATTGGCCAAATATTTCTAGACGCAAAACAATATTGTTTATCTTGTGACATATGCCAAAAGGTGGGGAAAAGTGGAGTAAAGACAAAAGCACCATTGAAGCCCCTTCCTATAATAGGACAACCCTTTTATAGAGTGGGAATAGATTTGGTGGGCCCTTTTTCCAAACCCACAAGGCATGGCAAGAAATATCTATTGGTGGTGGTGGATTTTGCCACCAGATACCCAGACGCTGAAGCACTAAGATCCGTGGAAGCCCCTGTAGTGGCAGAGGCTTTATTAAAAATCTTTATGAGACTGGGTTTCCCTCATGAAGTGTTGACGGATCAAGGCAGTGTATTCATGGGAGAAGTGATGCAATGTATGTGGAAGTGTTGTGGTCTAAAACATTTAAAGACAACTACTTACCATCCAGCAACCATTATCTCTACCATAGATCTGTGTAAAGGATTTTGGCAGATGGAATTAGACGAGCAATCCAGAGCCAAAACTGCCTTCAGTACACCAGATGGGTTATATGAGTTTGTGACTTTACCCATGGGACTAAGGAACTCACCAAGTTCTTTTCAGAGACTAATTAATACTGTGTTGTGAGGCATGTCAGATTTCGCAGTGGCCTATATAGATGATGTGGCCATTTTCAGCAAGTCGGTGCCTGAGCATGTCCAACACCCGACAGCAGTATTAGAGGCATTTAAGAAAGCAGGGCTAACAATAAAAGCCAAGAAATGCCAGTTTGGGTTGAATGAAGTGATCTATTTAGGACATAAGGTGGGGAGTGGGAAAATAACCCCCTTATGGAGCAAAGTTGAGGCAATACAATCGTATTAACTAAGAAACAAGTTAGGGCATTTTTAGGTGTGGCTGGTTTTTACCGTAAATTTGTAAAAGATTTTGGGGAAATCGCAACCCCCTGGCATGAGCTAACAAGGAAAAAGTGTGCTGAGCGTGTGGTGTGGACGGATGAATGTCAAAAGGCTTTTGACCTTCTGAAGCAAGCCTTGTGCCAAGGGCCTGTATTAATAGCACCAGATTACGAGCAACCATTCATCGTGGCTACGGATGCGTCGGACCTAGCGCTGGGAGTCGTCTTGCTACAAGAGAGAGGAGGCAGCAGACATCCAGTGGCGTATCTTAGTCGCAAGCTGACATCGAGGGAGAAGAATTATTCATCGGTCCAAAAGGAGTGCCTAGCGGTCGTGTGGGGACTGAGCAAGTTGCGCCCATACGTGTGGGGACGAAGATTTACAGTGACGACGGATCATCGAGCATTGTTATGGTTACAGACTATGAAAAATCATAACACTATGCTGCAGAGGTGGTCCTGGGCTCTACAAGACTACCAGGTGGACTTCAAGTTCATAAAAGGCAAGGACAATGTATTGGCCGATGGACTTTCAAGGCAGGTGGCCGGGACTGCAGTGACGTGACCCAGACATAGGTGCAAAAAAGACATTTTCCCCAAAGAGACTTGTTTTTTATTGTTAACGCGTCGTATGAATCCTAGAGCAGGAATAATACTTTGCTGTTATTTTAAGGGGGGGGAAATGTGATGTTCCTGCTTATAGTGTAAATATGGTAAGTGCTGTTTATATAGAAGACATATGGTAAATGGAGTGAAAGAGGAGGGGGGAGTACATGAGCAGTAGATGCTGGATGATTGGCTGAGCGTTTGAATGGCTGGGAGTATAAATGGAAGAATGACAGTTGAATCTGGGTGGATGTTGGGAGTATGGAGAAAGAGGTGTTTGAGGTTGGAGGTCAGGAGTGTGGAGAAAGAGGGAGTTGGAGTTCTGATTAATAAGTCAAGTACAAAACAGGAATAGATGAAACCATACGCTTGTGAAACATTCTAAAACTAATCTTGTTATTTCTGATATTTAATAAATACCTATTTGGTTTACCAAAGGCCTGATCGTTGGCTGGGGGATATACATACCAGAAGAGAGGGCAAGGTAATTACCAAGGCTGAACAGAAACAGTATCTAATGGTGGCAGCGGTGAAGGGAGGAATAATAACAATTCAAGTATCCAGAGCAACCCAGAGTTGTATGCGTTATCTATAAAGATACAAGGGGGTTGGGAACAGCATAAGCACACAGTCACAAAAGTAACCAGCTAGAGAGAGACTCAGGCAAAGTCTCTGGGAGTATGGGTTATAGGACGTGACTGGTGGTGCTGCCTAGCAGGGGGATCTAGTGAGATCTGTGTTAGAGTGGAGTGAGAAACCATATAAAGGACAGTCCGGACCGGTGGTATCCCTGGTGGTGCCTAGTGAAAGGCAGTAGCCACAAGCAGGTGGGAACCTGACAGGGAGAACCAGGGGAGGACGTCACACTCCACCCTCAGCCTCCTTTGGTGTCTGCCATTTATTTTAGAGGCAGATGCCTGCCTTTGGTGTGCCTGAAAGATGCTCTAGCACTTAAGCAAACGTCCTCCCCTCTCGTTTGGAGCAAAGAGGAGGCGTCATCTGCAGTGGCGGTGGGGAGCAGACAGTGTCCAGGGAGTGAAGACTTTTTTAAAAATAATAATAAATAATTTCTTTACTGTTTGCGGCCCCCTCTAGATTAATTTGCGGCCCCCAGGTTGGGAACCACAGATCTATGTCATAATGTTTAGCTTTTGGATAGCACTTTAAATGCAGGGTGGGCAGAATATATATCAAAATGTACTGGTGTATCTCAGGATGACTCGCAGAAGATCAGTGAGGATATCAGACTCCTGTTCACAATGAAAACAAGAAAATGAACATCCCACCATTATACTGCTGAAATGGAGAAAGTGCGGGGTAATCAGATTGGATTTTTGTGTGGAAATACTGTGAGCTTAGTTCAGTTTTGGAATTCAAAACAAATTCCTGGGCTAAGAATTATTTAACTCTAAGTGCATATATTTTGTGGCTTGCTCTGGTTGACAGATCTTGGGTTTTTGTAATAATAATAAAAATCAATACCAGAAACCTGAAGTCCAACCATCCTGATCTAGAGTATTTGCCACCCTGGGCTCCTGCTGGGAGGAAGGGCAGGATACAAATCAAATAATAAATACATAAAATATTACAACCCTACAAGGCAGGTTTGTGTTACCATAAAACCATGCGATGCAGCTACTTCTGACAGCAGTTTATAATGCAGCCATTATCATGTGTTTGACCATCAGGTGTGTCTAATTTTGATGCATGACACTTGACATAGAAGGTAAGAGCTGCACAGAGATGAGCAAATCCACATTTTTTTCTTAATTTCTAGATACACAGTAGAAAGGTGACATTGCTTTTTTGAGAATGCCTTCTTTGGCAATGTTTTGAAGAGTCTTACCTCTGCTATTGTAGTTGCATTCTTGCAAACACTCCTTTGAACCATGCTACAACAACCCTGCAAGGTAGGTCTGTGTCCATACAAATGATTTAGTGCAGGGATGTCCAGAAGATAGACTGTAATCTGTTGGTAGATCCCTGGGAGATTTGTAGTCAATTGGCAAGCTCTTCTGGCTTCCAGTTGTTTAACAATTGCAACAAAAGGACACATCCGTTTGGAAATTTGACAACTGAAATTAAGAATACTTGTGGAAAGTAGGAATAATTTATGTGTGGAAAGACTGTGAGCTGATCTCAGTTCTGATAACCCTGTCCTCAGCAGCTTCTCAGATGCCATGTTCTTTCATACTAGACGTATGTCTTTTGCAGCTGGCTGCAGTTGGTGGGTCTTGAGGTTCTAGTAAAACACAGGGTGGATCGCAGACTCTGCAATAGCAGTGCTCTCTCAGTAATGGCAACATGGCCACTCACTGAGTGGGGCAAGGTGCCTGCAAGTTCAGAGCTGGTGACACCACCATCCTGCAGCAGGTGGGCACACACCTGCAAGCTTGTGCTGCATTCCACCAAAGTACCCCCAACCTTGCCATCTCTGTGCCACTGCCATTCTCCCCCCCCCATGTATCACTGCTGACCTATGTCATCAAATTATTGGAAGAGTCTTGGCTATATTTCTCTTTCTTGACCTATAGGAGGAAATAGAAAGAATTTACCTTACCATTCATTTCAATAGGTTTTAAAAGACCAAGGAAGAGAAGTATAGTGGGTAATGTATATTGGATTTATAGAGGTATTGTAGTGTACAGGTTCTGCAAAAGCCAGTGTGGTGTAGTGATAAGAGTACTGGGCTAGGGCCTGGGAGACCTGGATTCAAACCCTCATCGAGCCATGAAACTCACTGGGTGACTTTTGGGCTAGACACCTTCTCAGCCTAAACTATCACATAGGGCTATTATGAGGATATATTGGGGAGGTGCAGGACTACGTATGCCACAGTGAGCTCTTTGCAAGGAAAGTTGAGATGTAAAGGAAATAAGGCATTAAATAAGATTAAGGCTACAATCCTATGCACAATTACTTGAGAGTAAGCTCCATTGAACTGTGAAAGTTGCTTTTGATACACATGCTTGGGATTATGTTGTTAAGATACAAGGGATAACTATTACCCAAAGTTTCTTTTATTTATTGATAACTATCATTTCTGAGCAATGCGTTACCTAGCCATTAAGTTATTTTATTATTGCAGTTGTGACTGCAGCTATTGTTCATTACATGCCACAGGGGGTTTAGAGCAAGTTTAAAGCAGACTTTTTGGAATCTATTTGTGCCACTATCCTGAAGAGTAGGTGTACTACTCATAACAAGAAACAATAAGAGTCACATGACGACATATTTATATTTATTGATAAATCACCTAGTATTTCAAGGAAATGATTGAATTTAGAAGTTAAAGGCTGTAATTCTATGTTCACTTTCACTTCAGGAGTAAGCCGCAATAAACTCAGTGGAACTTACTTCTGAATAAACATGGTTTAGGACTGCACTGTAATATTAGATTCCTGTCTTTCTCCCCATCCCCTTTACTAGATTACTGGTACATTCCCCCACCTTCTCTCAAGACAGCAATTTTCACTTGTTTGAGCCCACAGGGGCCACACAAGTTCTGCTTCAGAGTCTTAGGGTCCCCCCACCTTTTCTCTCTACATTACCTGTTGTTCTTTCACCTCTTCCTACATTCCCCTCAAAGTGATGCTGCGATCCTATCCCAACCCCACTTACCTGGGAGCAGAGCTTGGAAAAGTTACTTTTTTCAACTACAGCTCCCATCAGCCCAATCCAGTGGCCTTGCTGGCTGGGGCTGATGGGAGTTGTAGTTCAAAAAAGTAACTTTTCCAAGCTCTGCCTGGGACTAAGTTCCACTGAGCTAGTGGAACTCACTTCTGAGTAAACATTGGCTAGGACTGTTTTGTGAGCAAACACAAAGGCAAACTCCCCTCCCTTTCTTTGCCCCCCCAACTGTTTCTTTTAAGGGGCTGGAATCCTAATCCTTCTTACCTGGGAGTAAGTCCCACAAAACTGAATGGAATTTACTTTAGAGTAGGCACAGGGTTAGGATTGTACTAGGAATGTGATCAAACTTAATTTTGTAAAAATTAACAATGTAAACAGTCCTTGCCTAGCTCTAGCTTCTCTGACAGAACACTTGCTTTTTTTAGGCAATCCTAACTACTTACCTGTGAGTAAGCCCCATTGAACTAAGTGAGACTTACTTCTGAGTAGACATTTTTAGAATTACAGTGCGAGCCCTCAGAATCTCTCCCCCTTCTCTCTCTTCGCTAACTTTTTGATTACTGCTTCCTTCTGCCCTTCTCTCAAAATAGCAGGTTCCACTTGTCTGAGCCCACAAGAGGCTTAAACTACATTTAAATTTGTAAAACAAACTCTTTTTTTAAAAAATAAACAATTTCAACAGTTCAGACCTAGCTCTAGTTTGCTGACAAGTCTCTCTTGCAATTTTACCTCCACTTACCTGGGAGTAAGCCCCACTGAACTCAGTGGGATTTACTACTGAGTAGACATTTTTAAAATTCAAATGTGAATCCTCCAAAGCTCTCTCCTCTCCATTTTTTCCCTCTGTCCTTTCCTCAAATTCACTCATTGCCAGCACACAGAAGCACTGCACTCAATGGGACTTACTTCTGAGTAGACGTTTTAAAAATTGCAGTGAGTCTTTCAAAGCTCCCCCCCCCCCGTTTTTGCCTCTTTCCTTCCCTCAAGCTCATTCGTTGCTTCAGGCTGGTCTCCCTTCCCTCTTTCTTGTCCTTGCCTCCATTTTAGCTTTATTTCTCTTTCCCGCTCCGCTCCTGGGTACAGAGTAATGTGTGAATACCCCCATAGTGTTCCATCCCTGGGTGGGTAGCTTAGCTTCCCCCCAGTGATGCCTTGCTAAAGCCAGAAACAGTCCTGATATAGACCCCGTTCCTGCTTCTTGCTCCCAGATCTTATAAGATGGGTCTTTGGTGGCCAATGGACACACTTGGATTTTTGAGACAGTGTTATGAGTGCCAGTCACAAAATGGCTGCTCTGGGATGAGTGGCATAACATAAAATGGCTGACATGGTAGGAATGTAGCATAACAAAATGGATGCTGCATCTCAAAGAGCAGGGGAAAAAGACAAAGCTGGGGGCAATGAAGCTAGGTTTACATGCAAGCCCACCTCGCTTGTGCAGTTAGCAGAGCTTGTTAAGGCCCTCCCTTTCACAATATCTTAATCTGATATTATAGTTTCCATTTTTCATTTTTAATAAAGTTGTAGCTACTTTTAAATCCTAACTCAATTGTCTCTTTTTCTGCCCTCTTGCAATCTCTAATAGTGAGGTAATGAGAAGACAGGAAAATTATCTTGATTTCATATACTTTTAGCTGCTCATTTTATTACTGTTCAGTAATTTGCTCTTGTGTGGCAGATACCAGCATGTACAACCAAATATTCACCAGACTATATAAGGTAACCACTTTTATTTTATACTGACTTTATCATATCAAAATGTAACATTAAGAAATTGGGCCTCAATGAATCCAAATGAAATACACATTTTCCAGCTCATAATGAATTATTATAAGCCAACAGCAAGTATTTTCATTATGACAATTCAAATGCAAATGTTGGATTTCGCCAATATGTTTTCATAACTCCCCCCCCCACTATATCTAAATATATAGCAGAATTCATCATGTTCAAAAACCATATCATACATAAATGTTTAGCACTGATTTTCACCTTGGCAATTTATACATACCTTGGCATACACACATTATTATTACATCATTACTTAAATACATTATTTCTGTAGATACCAACCATGTTCATAAGAATAATCTCAGAATTAATGATATCTCTATTATTTATGTTCCAAAAAATTCCTAAATATATTGATATATGGTATACTTTAGCCAGTTTTATCTGTTTTGTCACATCCCATACCCATTTCAACCTATTTGCTAGATCATTTCCCCTCCCCAGTGTCCTGAACATTTGAAAGCAAAGGGGGAAATGCTCCCACAAATCTCCCAAACTATATTTATGACCTTCTACCAACACTGTCTTATTCCTTCAATAAACTTTTAACACTTGCTCTGAACGAGATGAAGGGATAGAGAGTTGAACTTCCACCTAGGTGATTGTTGTCTGTGGTCTTATATATTAAAGCACTCAAGACAGCTTTTCATCTCAGAAACAATAGTTTGTGTACTCTTTTCAGTGTTATTTATTTAGTTTATTTATTTATTATTTGATTAATATCCCGCCCTTCCTCCCAGCAGGAGCCCAGGGTGGCAAACAGAAATGCTAAAAACACTTTAAAACATCATGAAAACAGACCTTAAAATACATTAAAACAAAACAACGTTAAAAACATTTTTTTAAAAAAAGCTTTAGTTATCTTTTTAAAAAGGGTTAAAAACATATTATTAAAAACCATATTAAAAAGCAATTCTAACACAGACGCAGACTGGGATAGGTCTCAACTTAAAGGTTTGTTGAAAGAGGAAAGTCTTCAAAAGGCACCAGAAAGATAGCAGAGATGGCGCCTGCCTAATATTCAAAGGGAGGGAATTCCACAGGGTAGGTGCTGCCACACTAAAGGTCCGTTTCCTATATTGTGCAGAACGAACCTTCTGATAAGGTGGTATGTGCAGGAGGCCCTCACCTGCAGAGCGCAGTGATCAACTGGGTATATAAGGGGTAAGATGGTCTTTCAGGTATCCTGGTCCTGAGGTGTATAGGGATTTGTACACCAAAACTAGAAGTTTGAACTTGGCCCAGTAGCGAATGGGCAGCCAGTGCAATTCTTTCAGCAGCAGGGTGACATGTTGGCAATACCCTGCCTCAGTGATCACCAACGGCATCTTCCAGACCAACCTCAAGGGCAGCCTCACTTAGAGAACATTACAGTAATCCAGCCTGGAGGTTATGTGTAACTCATTCATATTAAACAGTTGTTACAGAGGAGTTGAATAAAAGCATTTCCTGTTCAGCGCTCCTGGCAAGGGCTGGGACAGTGGGGCGTATTTGCGGCCTGGGATTGAAATCCCAGCCACCAACAGAGGAAGGCAGCTGACATGGCCATGGCTATCACTTATGTGGGAGGTGGGGTGACAGAGTTGATTTAAGCTCGTGCCACCCACAATCCTCCTTCTTTTGCTTGCAACACCCATCCCCCCTCCCCTTGCTATCTCCGGCACCCCCTCCCCCTCCCTTTGTGGTCAGCTGGTTGCTTCGGGGCCAAATAGGAATTTTTGCACTGCTCACCCATGTTGGTGGGCAGGTTTTTTGCCTACTCTGCACTGTGGTAGATGTACTGGAGTTAGAGAGTGTCCTTGTTTAATAGCTTGTTTCGGCTAATTTGGAGTACCTAAAGTCTAATGGGATTGTTTATTCTGGTCATAGCTGGTCACTTTGGCAGGAAGGTGCAGGAAGGGAAGCTGGTAAGGACAGCTAAGTGGCCCCTTTAGGCACCTTTGGGTGTGATTGGTGGATCCTGAGGCCTGCCCTTCAGAGCTGTACAGCTTGGGGGCAGGATATGGGCTGCCTTTGGGGCCAACTTACCTCATCCAGCCGGAGTTGTATGGCCCCGGGGTGGTGGTGATGTGGGAAAGCCCCCCTACTCACCCTCGGGGTGAGGCGTGGGTAGGGGGTAAGCAGAATGGCTTGCCCTTGCCCTGGCAAGGGTGGTCGCCCAATAGCTGTAATTAGGTGATTCATTTATAAGCTAGCTCCCGCACCTATGTTTCACCTCTGCAGGTTATTTTAGGGTTTTAATTTAAAGTTTAATAAAGTAGCCCTTAGTTTAACCCATCCTTTATGTCTGTGTGTTTATTTCAACCCTCCGCTGCAATTCTCTAACCCTTTTGTTAAATCAAAACGCCCCTTTCAGTTGTTTTGGCTTTGGAAACAATCAGCATATAACTGATTATTTATTTAGTTTGATTGTTACTTTACCTAAAGTTACTGTTGAAGGCAACTATTGTTTCTTGCAACAGCAACACAAGACCACATTCTGCCAGATATATAAAAAAGGAGCAAAGCATAACCATAACTGAAACCATAACAGAAGCCAATTTCAATAGGACAATTCTTCCTGTCATTATCTACTGAGAACAAGGAAAGAGGAAAATCAGCTTTTGGGGAAATTTCTCGATGACCTTTTAAAAAAGCCATTGCTTTGACTTCCGGGAAGGGTGACTTAGCCTGTGCCTGCTTTTGAGACGGGCTCCTGCCTCAAAAGAAGCTTATTCAGATATATCAGTCAGTTTTTTCTTTTTTTTTTGACTGATTAAACTTCTCCCGGGTAGGGAGAAACGAAGAGATTAACCTCAAAGCCTATTTTTGTTGGGACGACCAGATCTCATTAATTTATGGGACGAGGTCCAGCCGACGAAGGTGGGACGGATTTTTAACAGCAAGCTCTATCTGATAAAGCGAACGTTCACCTTATCTTCTAAGAGAGAACGCACTAACAGGCAAGCACCCTTCTTTCTATATTTTTCTTTTACTTGACTTAAATTGTTGCTGTTTAAAAGAGATTTGCCAGATTGATCAGTTTTTGACATCTCACTGGGGAGCCATAACTTCTCTCTGCTACGCACTAATTAATAGCTTATCTCTGTTTTTGTTGCAAAAAGCTGTCCTGGATTTGCATTCTAAAGATATACACAGAAGAGGGATTTCTATTCCAGATTTTTATTTTGAAAAATATTATACTGTTTTGAGACTACTCTCTTTTTGGTCTATTTTATTTTGACGAATCTGTTTCTTGACGATTGCCATTAATTGTTTCGATCCTGGGAACTGCATTTTGTTTACTTAACTATTGGAGAGATAAGGCTGTCTGCTCTGTTTATACTGTGATGTCACCAAGTTTGGAGTATTAACCCAATTGTTGCTGAAATAAGAAGTGGTTTTCCTATATTTTTCTTTTAAAATGGCAATTAAGAAAGTGGCTGAAAATCTGGAAATAACTATGTTTCAGAAAATAATGGATGAGATTGAGATAATGAAAATTGAATTGAGTAAAATGAAGCAGGAGATTAAAGATATAAGGGTCCCTGTGAGAGAGGTGACCCTGGAAGGGGTCCCTGTGAGAGAGGAGACCCCGGAGATTGGAACAGGGGTCCCTGTGAGAGAGGTGACCCTGGAGACTGGAATAGGGGTCCCTGTGAGAGAGGAGATCCCGGAGATTGGAACCAACGTGGAACAGGAACAAGATTTGGAGTCTATGGACTTTAGAAATAAAATCTATTGTTTGGAACTCAATGTTATCTCTGAAGAAATGAATGAAGATTCTAGAGATAAAGTTATCAATGGCATGGATAATCTTCTGGACTGGAATGATGTGATGGAGCCCAATATAGAGAAAATCTATGGAATTAACTGCAGCCATGTGACAATGGAAAAACTTTTAAGAGATGACCCAGTGTATTTTGAAAAAAGAACAGAGATATGATTTTACAGCAGTATTTCAGCAACCTATTCAGAATGGATGGCAAGAAAATATTTGGGATAGAGGTAATCCCCATCAGACTCTTACTATATGACTATGGCTTTGACAGCAAGATTATTATGGAATACTGATAATGGAAGATTGGATATTGAAATTACTGGACTTAACAAGACTACTGAAGATGGAAGATGGAAAATGGAACTAATAGAGATAATAGAACAATGGCTACTGAAATTATTGAACCTAACAGATTCTGATGTGATGGATTAATTGAAATGTTTATTTTGACTATGGTTATGACAATAAGATTATCATAATTAGTAATGAGATGGATTAATCGATATGCTTATCTGGAAAAAAAATTGATAGATATATTTCTTAAAGAATTGAAACCTCTCTTTGACTTTTTGTGGAAAGAATAAAGTAATGTTTATGAGATTTGATGATTAAGTAAGATAACTACTGGAGGAAAGTGATTTTATAATATGACTTAAGAGACAGGATTGTTATATATTATAGACTTATAACTGATTTGATCTTTGACAAATGGGAAGTCAATATTTTACTCTTTATTTTTTATTTTTGTTTTTTTTTTTTCTTTTTTTTCTTTTTGTTTAACTATTTTTGATTTTGTTTTTTGTCTTTGAATGTTTTATGATTTTGTCTTGTATGTTTTATGAAAATCTGAATAAAAATTATTGAAAAAAAAAAAATTAAAAAAGCCATTGCTTTATACAAAACAAAAAAAGAGTTTGTTTAATAATATGGTTAATATTTAGAGATACTGTAACCATTTTTAGTATACTGTCGCAGGTCCTCTATTGTAAATCATTTTAGATGAGATATTGCATATATGAGAGAGAGGGGAGGAGAGGAGAGAGAGGGAGAGAGATCCTCCCAGGATGTTACTAGTGATCTGTTTTGTGGTTTTTGTGTCTGCTGATTAATATATGTTTCTGGAGTCTGAAAGATGGCAGGCAGGGTGCCACTATCAAGTGAATTGTGGATGGGTATAGTTTTTGAGGTAGGATAGGCCAGGTGAGGTGAAGAAGGTCCAGTTATTTGTGAACTGTACACCTTTCCAGTCCTTCACCTAGTCATAGGAATGCTGGGATCCATATCAGCAGCTCTTCGTTTCCCTAACCCTTTACAAGTGATATCACAAAGTCTGACAAATAGCATTGGCAGAAAAACTCACTAATAAAACAGGGGGCAAAAAAGTGATGTAGTTCATTCATAAATACCTCACACATAACTCCAAAACCACCAACTACCCATGGCTCCTTGTGGAAGGACTTAATAAACTAACAAAAATGAATCTACCAAAGGAAAAATGCTGGGCTTTTGTATACCTCTGTTTGTGTTCTTTTTACTGGTTATTGTGTGTTTATTGATTATTATTTTTAAAAGGAGTGTGAACCTTACCTTTCTTTGTCTCTGATGACAAGGATAGAATGGGGCTGTCCAGCTGGCTGTAGCAACTGGAAGCAGAACTGTTGGAAAATAGTTGCTACAGCCAGCCAGATGCTTCTGTGTAAATCATCCTGAAGACACATTTTATCTTATTACATTTAATCTCATACAGAAAATTTGTACTTTATTGTGTTCTACCTTTTGGCCCTTATTTGCCATCTTTTTAGATGGTTTCTGCCCCCACTATCGTGTTAGAACACAGGTTTTGAAATGGACATTTTCCCGTTCCGTGCCCGGTACCTGCCGGGCAAAGGGGCGTGTTTGCGGCTGCTGCCGAAGCCAGGCCGCCATCAAGGGTGTGTCCGTGCGCACGTGGCGCGCCAGCGCGCCGTCGTGACGCACAGTAAGGAGGCGGGGCAGCTGAAGGCCATTTAAGGCCACTCCACCAGCCTCCCGCCCTCCTTTGAATTTTGGCGGCGGAGGCCTTGTGGCGGCGGCTGCTGCGCGCCGCGGGGAGCCTTCCGGCCGCGGCAGGCCCTTTGGCCTCCTGCCCTCCTTTGAATTTTGGCGGCGGAGGCCTTGTGGCGGCGGCTGCTGCGCGCCGCGGGGAGCCTTCCGGCCGCGGCGGGCCCTTTGGTGCGCTGGCCTAGCGGGGGCAGCGGCGGCAGCGGGACGCGAGGGGCCTTCGGGCCGCGGCGAGGCTCGGGAGGCCTTCCGGCCACGGCGAGGCCTTTGATGGGCCGGCCTCGCGGCTGCGACGAGGCACATGGGGACTTCCAGCGGCGGCGAGGCACGGGAGGACTTTCAGCCGCGGTGAGGCCTCTGATGGGCCGGCCTTGCGGCTGCGACGAGACGCGTGAGGACTTTCAGCCGCAGCGGGGCACGGGTGGCTTTCCAGTTACAGTTTCAGTTTCAGTTACCCCTGAGGAAGAATCTTTAATTCAGAACATGTCAGGCCTAAACAAACTGCACTGCTATGGGGCCACCTTTGATGCTCTTCTGCTCTCTCCTGTTTCTTTCCTTCAAACTATCACCTTCTGATTCCATCATTTATCATAGAAATAATGTTTGGGATTAAGGGAAACACAACAACCTACTTCTAGTTAAATAGTACCCTAGACTTTCTATCATAAACCTGGAATATGTGGAGTAGGGGGAGAGACAATGTTTAAAATTTAATTCTATGCTGATAGTAAAAGAGAGATTGAAAGGCCAAATATGTCTTGCAACCCAGGGCATGTGTGTCTGTGTTTTAAGTATGCAGAGAGAAATGTTTACTTTAGCTGAAGGTGAATCACAGTCAGCATTTTTATGGATTAAATATAATTTGAAAAGAACAGTAGGGGAAAAGGTTATTTTAAGGATTTTCTATTTAAACTAAACAAAATATTTATGCAGGCAGGCTTCTGTGCAGAACATAGAGGCAAGTATTCAGGGAGAGCTCCTGTCTGTTTCTCTAAGCATAGTAATGCAGCAGGTAAAGGGATGATGCATAGACGAAGAGCTGTCTCTCTACTCTTCTATGTATTTAGGTCCAGTTCCACACTTTATGTGGCAATTGACATTGCCGCTTGCTCACTACATGTCTCTCACAATGCTGTAATGGGTGGCAAACCTCCAGTTAGGGCCAGGAGATACTTCTATTGGGGTCCCCTTCCCATTACAGAAAGCAAAATAGGAATAGACTCCTTTTCTTGATACTGAAGTGTATTTTTAGTTTAAACTAAATGTTACTTTTCAGTTACCAATTACCTAGAGAGGTAGTGGGCTATCTGACACTGGGGGCATTCCAGGGGCAGCTGGAGAGGGGATGCTTTTATTAAGGGATGTACTGAGAAGGCCATCCCACTTCCTCACTGTTTTGCAAACCAGGAAAGTTCAGAGAAGGGGTTAGTCAATTAGGGAGAACTTGAGATGAGAGGGCCCCCCCAAAAATTGCCTGCACTCCCACACCCTCCTGCTGCCTGTGGCCGCCACTTCTTTTGCAGAATAACCTAGAAAGATGCTCTGTCATAACGTAGCGGCCATTTGGATTGGAGCAATGCAATGTAATTACAAAGAGCAGAGGCTTTTTGATGAGGGTGGGGGGCAGCTGGAGACAGAAAGGAGGCTGCAGGAGCCAGTAGGGACCCCCAGTTAGTGCTGCAACCTCACCTCCAAAACTACTTCAACTCCAAATGCAAAGGGAACTCATCCCCCCCTTTTTTCACTGTCAAGCTTCTCCCCCCCCCAAATACGTTCTTCAAAACCCAGGTAAAAATATATGAACCTTTCCATCAGTTAAGTCCCATAAACCTCTGTCCTAAGACCCATTTAATCTGTGGTATTCTGAGTAAACACACATAGGATTCTGCTGTATGTGTGCAATCACATGCCCCCTTCCGGGGGAAGAAGTAACGATACACTCGGGGATTTTCTCATAAGTAAGTATGCATAGAATTGGTCCAATTCATATTTCTCTGAGTAAATTATTTAAACATAATGGAATTAATCACGTGCAGGCTGCACATTTGCTTGCATCTTCTCTTTAGCTAGTTTACAAACTGGTCTGTAGATAAGGTGCCCACCTTTTTTACAGGCCTCTAGTCCTGTGCTTTTAAGAGTCATTTGATCTGCAGACATTAGAAGATGACATTGCTTAACTCCATGCCATCTAATAACTGCTGAATACGAACCTGCTATTAAAGGCACAACAACAAGCCAGAAGGATATGTGGGGCCAGGGCCCCCCAAAGGAGTGGGAAGCAGCCCCCAGCAGAGGCTGCTTGAGAAAAGTGTCCCTTCCCAGCTACGCTCGAGGGCTATGGACCTTGCTTGCAGACTGCCCAGTTATGGGGAGACTCATTTTATGATGTGGTTTTTCTTTATTATGCGGTTTTCCGGATCCTATGGACGCACTGGTCCAGGGGACAATTGATGAAGACATACAGTTGGGCAGGGTTATTGGCCCCTTCCCATCATCCCCTACCTCTGCTCTCTCAGTGCCCCCCCCCGTATAGTGCCCAAAGTGGCAGTGGGCAAAGTCTACCTGATTCACCATCCGTCATACAAGTGGGGTCAGTCAGTGATGGCTTCATACCAGATAGTCTATGCACAGTGCACTACACTTCATTCAATATAGTGCGCACCTGTGGCAGAGATGCCTTATGGGCAAGTGTGGCAGCTAATCTGCCTGCGTTGCCAGCTGTTACACATGGTGGATTTTGAGCTGCTGAGTTTTGCTTTTTAGGTCAACTATGCAGCAGAGCATTACCTATGGGCTGCTGTATTCTTGCATGGAGCACTTCAGCCCCTTCTTGGAAGGGACAGCCAGGAGACGAGAGGCCCCAGAAGCGGTGGGGCACTATTTTCATGATGTCCAGTTCTCGGGTAGGGCAGACTTTGGGTGCATGTTAGCGCTTGATGGCACAGTTTATAGCGTAGCTATGAACTGGGGAGTTCTTTTGGCAGCTGGGGAAGTGGAGGATCCTGCCCCAGTGTTCACCTTCCAGGGTATTAAAATCGACTTTTGGACCCAGGGCTGTAGGCTGCCTGGGAAAAGCTTGAATTGTTGCAGATCAAGATCCTGAAGTTTTCAGGGGCTGGGAAAGTGTTTGCTTTCTGCCCTTCAGGTATTGGGGGCCTTCTGCGGTGGGGTTTATAGTGCCATAACAGGGATTTCACAGCCTTACCACAGGTTCAGGGTTTTGGCTGCCTTATGCGCCAACCTGCGGTGTGGCCCCCTCCGTTCCTGCAGTGCGTCAATGGTGTTTCAGTTAGAGGAAGGACCGACTCTGCTAGTCCCATACCGCATACTGGGAGATGGAGGAGGGGAGTCAGAGATGGTCAGGGCAGGAGGGGATTCCTGGGAGTTGGGGGATGGCAGGGGCTATGCAAAGCGTGGCCTATTCCTAGGAATCACGTCCTGGAATTCATCACAGATGGTAGGAGTAAAGCTTGTCTGCCAGTGTGTCGCAAGGTAGGCTTGCAGGGGGCCTTTAGGACCATTCACATGTCTTGGGATATGTCATGTGCTGGCCAGCTGGCCCATGCACACCCCCATACCCCTTATCCTCACCCTCCATGTTCACCTGACCCGCCAGGGATTGTTGATCAGGGAGGTGCCCTGTGACCATCATGCTTCAAAGCTCAGCGGTTACATGTAGCACCCCTCACACTTAATTTTGGAGCCTTCCGGATGGGGGGTGGGGGTGTTTGGGGCCAGGTCAGACTTCCCTTCGAGCCATCCTGGGGTCCAAGGTTTGTTTCCAGGCAGACCAGGGGTACAAGAGTCATTCCACATTATTTTACCCTCCCCTGGACTGGACACTTCCCCATGACGGCGACATAGTGTTTTTGGCCGGAAGCTATAGGCCTGGTTGCCTGATATTCAGGGGGAGCGATCTTCCCTCATAAAGTTTCGGTCTAGTGTCGCGATGCCTGGGAGCGGACCCATGGGGGTTTGAGGGCCATGCCCCTCCGGAATTGGGGTTGCCTACCTGGCAGTGGAATTGCCTACCTGGGACGGTCTATTTGGTTTTGTATATGCAGGTGCAGGCCGTTAGGAGGTGGAAGTAGGGGGCGCATGGAATACATTCACCGCAGGGGCGAGTCTGAAGGTCTGGGACCCAACTGTTCACGATTGTTTCTGTTTTTGGCAGGTTGCTGGACGGGGATGGAGCAGACGCGCAGTCTACTCTGCAGCCATGGCATGAGCTCATAGGCTGGCCTTGGGGCCGCAAACGCACATTGGTTCACAGCTGGGCCTCTGATGGTGGGCCATGGTTTGGTGACTGGGTCGACAGAGTATGCGCTGGAATGGTCTCCTACCCATGTCGTTCCAGCAGGTTCTGGGCAGAAGGTTACTGAAGGGCAAGACATGTGAGAACATGCAGTTGAGGCCACAATAGCCTCTGGTCGTCTGCTATGGTCAGACAGGAAGGGCAAGGCCCTCAGTGGCAGGCATGTGAGGACATGCAGCTGAGGCCTTGGTAGCCTCGGGTCGTCTGCTGTGGTCAGACATGGAGGGCAAGGCCCTCAGTGGCAGGCATGTGAGGACATGCAGTTGAGGCCACGGTAGCCTTGGGTCGTCTGCTGTGGTCAGACATGGAGGGCAAGGCCCTCAGTGGCAGGCATGTGAGGACATGCAGTCGAGGCCTCGGTAGCCTTGGGTTGTCTGCTGTGGTCGGACATGGAGGGCAAGGCACTCAGTGGCAGACATGCTTGGACATGCAGTTCGGGAGGCAACGATGCCATCCTCCTGAGGGACCTGCAGAGGGGTCTGCATGAGATTCTTATCGGGTGTGGGGTAAAGGGAGACTAAGCAGAGGCTTGTCCCCCTTTTGTGGCAAAGAAGTGCGGGAAAAGGTTTAAAGGGAAAGGGCAGCTAGGTGACACCTTTAGGCACCTTTGGGGGCGATTGGCGGTCCGGGGGCCTGCAGCTCAGGGCTATACGGCCCGGGGGGCAGAACACGGGCCGCCTTTGGGGCCAACGTGCCTCATCCGCTCGGAGTTTCACGGCTCCGGGGGGCGGTGATGCGGGTTGGACCCCCTACACATCTTCTGGGTGTGGCCTGAGCTGGGGGTCTGGCACAGGGCAGCCCCGGGCTCAGGCAAGGTTTGATCGCCCTATGGCTGCAAGCAGGCTTTGCCTGGATCATCAGAATGCTCCCGCACTTGATTTCCCCTCTGCAGGTTCATTATTCCAATTGATTCCGTTTAATAAAGTGGCCCATGATTTAACCCAATGAATGGTGTTTGTGTTTTATTTCGGCAATAGGCCGCAATCCCGTTCCGTGCCCGGTACCTGCCGGGCAAAGGGGCGTGTTTGCGGCTGCTGCCGAAGCCAGGCCGCCATCAAGGGTGTGTCCGTGTGCACGTGGCGCGCCAGCGCGCCGTCGTGACGCACAGTAAGGAGGCGGGGCAGCTGAAGGCCATTTAAGGCCACTCCACCAGCCTCCCGCCCTCCTTTGAATTTTGGCGGCGCCCGCCCGACCCTCCCTCTACTGCAGTGTGATTCATTTGGTCGCTACGGGGCCGACTAGGAATTTTTGGCCTGCCTGCCTCGCTTTGCTGGCAGGTTTCTTTTGCCTACTCCACACTGTGGTTGGGGGGACGGGTCAAGGGTTAGCACGGGTGCCTTTGGGGTTAATAGGCTGATTGGTGTGTTTTTAGCTTCAATATGTCAACGGTCACTTGTGGCAAAGAAGTGCGGGAAAAGGTTTAAAGGGAAAGGGCAGCTAGGTGACACCTTTAGGCACCTTTGGGGGCGATTGGCGGTCCGGGGGCCTGCAGCTCAGGGCTATACGGCCCGGGGGGCAGAACACGGGCCGCCTTTGGGGCCAACGTGCCTCATCCGCTCGGAGTTTCACGGCTCCGGGGGGCGGTGATGCGGGTTGGACCCCCTACACATCTTCTGGGTGTGGCCTGAGCTGGGGGTCTGGCACAGGGCAGCCCCGGGCTCAGGCAAGGTTTGATCGCCCTATGGCTGCAAGCAGGCTTTGCCTGGATCATCAGAATGCTCCCGCACTTGATTTCCCCTCTGCAGGTTCATTATTCCAATTGATTCCGTTTAATAAAGTGGCCCATGATTTAACCCAATGAATGGTGTTTGTGTTTTATTTCGGCAATAGGCCGCAAACAGTAGTGCAATCCTATAGATGGCTACTTAGAACTAAGTCCCAGTGATTTTAATGATCCCAGGCAAGCAAGTATAGGATTGCAGCCTCAGACTGTTACTATCTCACTTTTTGCAGATTATGATTCACAGATTTCCTATTTGTGTAAACATACTTTGTTAAATGACATAAAGAATCAAAGATAAAATTATCAAAATGTTGAAAGTGTCAAGAATTTTTCCTTGTACAGTGGAGTAAATATCTGCAAATGAAGTACACAATTTAAATCATCTTGTTCAATAACATCCTCAGCCCATCTGCCAGTGTCCGAATGAAACTACTTTAAAATAAGGCTGTTTCCATTTTATGGTATCCCACAACATGCAATCAGCAGTCCTTTAATAAAATTAGAAGGGTGACACAAGTTTAGTGGATATGGAGGGGTGTGTGAAAAAAATTGCACAGCCCCCAAATAGAACTTATGATAAGCTGAGACTGGGACATGCTTCACCATAATTTGACCTAAATATAACATTCCAATCCCCACAGCAGCACTATGTGCTTTTCAAATGCCAACAATTTTTAAGAATTACAATTTTAATCAGTTTGCATAATGAAAAATGTCAGTTTCCACACATAATGAAAGGAGTGGCCAAACAGTGGGTACCCACTAAATGGACTGCAACATTCTATTTCAAGTGTGGCACAGGAACAGAATGGACAGACACAACTGGGAAATTGACCTGTCTTGCTTTGTTTGATGCTTTACTCCTTACTCAGTAATTGGTGGTAGAGCCAACCCGATGATTGATGTAAGGAAGGCAAAGAAAGTGTTTACTGGTGTATAGGGTCTTACCAGAACAATTTTCCTCAAAGTACCTTGTTCTCTTTCTCTGTTTGTCTTTTTCCTAGTATCAAAGAAATCAGTAGAGTACTCTGATTGAAACAATACACAAGCCATTATTACATTGGAATTTGCAACTACTGACATTTGCCCACTGAAGAAAAACAAAGAGGAAACGGTGGAGGGGAAGCGGTAATAATAAACACACACACACAATAGGTGGAAGAGCAGAGGGAGAAAAAATTGATTTCTGAAGATAATCAGTTAGTTTACATTACGGCATAATCCACCACTGCATCAACATTTTCAGTGTTTCAATTAAGTCCCCTGTAACTAGCTCCTCCAGAGCAAAGTCTAGCAAAGCGTAGAACCTGCTGTCCATAAAAATCAAAACAGAGCTATATCTTGTGAAAATGATAACTTTCTGACAGCATTGCCTCCCTCTGCTGCCTAGTAATGAGTGAGTTGGACACCTCCTGACAGCTCAACCTCAGATAAATATTTCAAACATATCATGCAAGAGATTCACAGATCAATCCCCACCTCCATGAAACCAGTGGAGTGAGACAGAAAGCCATTTTGAACTGGCGCAGCAGAGCAGAACACAATGGGAAGTACTTTTAAAAAAACCTGTGCCTGTTGATGTTTCAGGAAGCAGATTCAGATAAGAGAGGTAATATTTTGGCCTGTAGTCCTCATGCCTCACTACTGCAATACAAACTGGCACATGAAAGCATTTTCTGGAACACAATTAGTCAGCGAATTGGCCACAAGCACATTTTAAATTATGCTGTAAACTACTGGATGGAAATCAGGATGTTAAAAGGTTTCTTTTTAAATTCCTACATTATTCTAGCTAAGAATGAAGATTTATTAAACACAAAACAAAGAAGGAAAAGAAAGAATATAACTTGGAAATAAGACAACAAGCATGTTCATTTACTTACAGCACAATCCTAAGCATGCCTGTTCAGAAATCAGTTCCACTGAGTTCAATGAGATTTAGGGCAGTATTCAGCTAACTCATTCCCACTAGCAGAAGGATTACTGCTAGTGCAATGGGATTACCCTGGCCTCCCCCCAGACCGTCCCCAAATCTGCTCTGGAGGGTTGGGGAATCCCCTAGAACAGAGGGTGCACAGGCTGAGGAGAGGGGAGAAAGTAATCTTTGCACTGATGGGACCCTGATTTACCACTATGTTGGATACAATCCTTACTCCCAAATTAAGTGCTTTAGGATTGCAGCCTTAGTGTCCTAAGTTTTCGACAGAGTAATATTTATTTTATTTTACTGCAAATTTATAAAGCTCTTCACAATGCAAAGCTACCAAAAGTGAAGTCTGAGATAAAATATGATAAAATACACAAGAGATTATTCAGTAAATTAAAAGAAATAACAAATAATATTCTACAAAATGAATGAGTCACACTTCAGAGAAAGCTTTCTTCAACAAAAATGTCTTGAATTATCTTGGTCCAGGAATGACTGGAATAGCTGTCTTATCAAGCAAAGTAGGTAAAGGCACTTCTAGCTACCAATTCTGCCTGTGCATCAAGTGACAGAAATGGAGCCAGGACTGACTCCCGGTTTCTAGCGGCCCTTGGCATAGGATATTAGCGGACCCTCCATTTCCTCCTCAAACCACACCCATCCCTCTTGACTCCACCAATTTAAATTAAAACAAATTTGGACCAACGTGGCAATTCCATATTGTCAAAGAAAAACACAAACTTTAGTATTTCAGCGGCTGCCTTTTAAAAACTTTTTCAGTATAACTTAGAGGCAATTTATGCATACCAGCTTGAGAGTAAGTCCCATTGAACTCATTGGAGCTTACTTCTGAGTAGACATGTATATAGGATTGTACAGTCAGAGGTAGAACTTAAAAAATGGAAATGGACTGCCTTCAAGTTGATTCCGACTTATGGCAACCCTATGAATAGGGTTTTCATGGTAAGCGTTATTCAGAGGAGGTTTACCATTGCCTTCCTCTGAAGCTGAGAGGCAGTGACTGGCCCAAGGTCACCCAGTGAGCTTAACAGACATATAATGTAAACAGAAAATACACATAGCGTATCAAAAATAACCCCCCTGAAATTGTTTTACCCTCTCTCCCACAATTAGAAAGGTACTCTCATTTCTACATGTTGTAACAAAGAAGAAATGTTACTTTGGAACCTTAAACAGTATCAGATTAGATTAACACATTACCCCCCTACATTTTTTACTGTGTCCAAAAATTATGTCTCATACATTTTATGTCTGACAGTGCATTCCTATTAGGGGAGAGAAAATGTGACTTAAGATTGTTTGGCCAAATAATAATTTCATTGGACTGGGAAATAAAAGTTGTTTAATGGAGAAAAGAAGAGGAAAAGAAAGACCTTATAATATCATAGTCCTACACATTAATAGCCCCACTAAATCCAGTAGGGTCATAACAGGCAGAGAAAATGTTTTTAATCCTTGAATTTTGAAAAAGACACATTTGTGTCCCTTCTTGAAACATACTATTGTTCCATTAAGGAACATCCCAATTTGCCCCTCCCATGACTTAGTTGGGTCAGTGCATCTGAACTCTTGATCTTCTCTCCACTCTCGATGTGTGCAAAATTATTTATTACATCCTTAAATAATTTTTTTGAGGTGTGGTGACCAGACATAGTTTTCCAAGTATGGTTATCATAGATTTGTAGAATGGCATTGAAATATTTGCAGTTTAATTTTCACTCTCTTTCCTAATGATCCCTAACATAGAATTTGCCTTTTTCACAGCAGCCACACACTGGGTTGACATTTTCATTGAACTATGCCTTTTGATTCCAAGATCCCTTTTCAGGTCAGTTACTGCCATTTTTGTTGTTACACTGAGGCTGCATACACACCATACTTTTAAATCACATTCAAAGCACATTTTCCCCTCAAAGAATCCTAGGAACTGTAGTTTGTTAAAGGTTCGGAAATTGTAGCTTTGTGAGGGGTAAACTATAGTTCTCAGGATTCTTGGTGGGGGATGTGCCTTGAATGTGCTTTAAAGGTACGGCATGAAAGCAGCCTTATTTGTCATTTAATGACATCCACCTAGTTTATAAATGTCTTTTTAGAGCTCTTCACAATTTAGTTATTTATTAGGTTTATATCCCGCCCTTCCTCCCAGTAGGAGCCCAGGGTGGCATCCATTTTTGTTACCACCCTGAATAATTTTGTGTCTTCTGGAAACTTACCTACCTCACTGCCCATTCTGAACTCAAGATCATTTTTGAGCTTCCTCTGTATGAGGAAGCCTAAGTGTTCTCATCGTTGCAATTCCTGGCACCATCATTATCTAACTTTAGGCGCCAGCAAACACATTGCTCTTCTCCCAGGCACTTGACTATTAATTTTGGGAGAGTTTTTGGAGGGCTTTTGAAATTGTAGCCTATTTATTTATTTATTATTTGATTTATATCTCAGGTTTTCCTCCCAGCAGGAGCCCAGGGCGGCTCTTTTAGTGGGTGGGTTGTTCCACCATCTTATCCATGTATTGTGGGGTTTTTTTAAAAAAAAATATTTGTGTTAGTTTTATATTGGTTTACTGGATGTTGCTTTGGGTTCATTTCTGTGAAGAAAAGCAACTAATAAATTTAATAAATAAATACATAATAATGAAGAAAAATCCCTTCTGCATTCCCTAGTAGGTGTGACACCCTTTTATAAACACATACCAACCAAATGACAATTCCTTGCCCCATTTTCAACAGCACCAGCATGATAGCCAGCCATGCCGTGTTGGGCTTATATAAACTGAAGCAAAGGGAAGATTAAAAACAAATAAACTCCAAAACATGCAACCTCCCTTAACCATGTAAATATTATTCAAAGAGCAGAAAATTCAGAACACCAGCTAGTTACCTTGCTTAGGGGCAGGTGGCCATGTGTGTTACTGTACAGAGGAGAGTCCTCTATTTGAAGGTGTCCTCTCCCTGGTTCTGATGGGTTTAAGCAAGCTTGCACACTGCCCCCTTTGACAGACAGATGTTCCCTCTAACTAATATTTAGGGAATATCTCTATATACCTGTTTACCATGATGTAACTTCCTTAAAGGGTGGGGTTATTTACCTTCTTCCTTCTCCTTTGTCTGGGGATATTGCAGATTCCTGCATATACACCATTACTGAACTTTAACCTCTAGCAGAGGCAGCATGGCAGATGCTCTTCCAGGAGCATCATCACCAAAGACTAAAATGGACTGACTCCTACTTTTTCATCTAAGCTAGAGCCTATGTTTCCTGAACATATGAAAGGTTGTGAGTAAACCTTCTTTATACTTTTTAACCTAAGAAGATTGTTTCTGTTGTTATTTGTGTCTGAGGGAAAGGTGGGCTGGTTGATTCTCAAAATCTGTTGCTGTTATTAAATACTTCTGCTAAGAAATAGGACTACATACTGTTCCTATTTCATTTTTAAACCAAACAGGTTCAAGTCCAAATTAATTATAAAGCCATAAGAATAGACAGCAGGGGCCTTCAAGTTGCATATCAATGTTTAGCACATGGACCACAGACTGAGCAGGCACAGAGGTGACATTCTTCCCCATGATGTTGATATGTAGTGCATTATTTGTGATAGCCTGTCATGAGAAGGGGTGTTCCTACAGTCCTTGTTCCTGGCCCTGTGCAAGGTGCTACACAGCACTGTAATCCTGATTGTTTTACTACAGCACTAGAGATGGCTGATTTTTGCACTATAATGTTGAAGGGGCTCCAGTGCTGTTCTATCTTAATTAATGAAAAAGTGAATTATAAATGGACTGGCATTTATGAACTCCTTTAATTTCAGGATATTAATGCCAAAGAAATTTTTGACCCTTGGTGATTGTGTTTCATTTAAGTTGCTTGTCTTTTGGCATAACTGAAGGTTCTAATTTACTAGCCTTTTTTGTCTTGGAAAGAGTTTCATGTCATTGATATGCAGCTTAGTAGTCAATATAGCATGAATATGAAACAAAGAGTATTTTGAGATAAGTCTGCAACTTTCAACCCTTTGTTCCAGTTGAAAAATCTCAGTTGGACCCAATTTCTTTCTTTCTTATTTTTTATTACTCCAACAAAACCATATTGTGAATTTGTAGCTGCCATAAATGCTTAATATAAGACCTCATTGTGCAGGGAAGTGTCAGAACCCTGTATTTAATATGTTTTTAAAGCAACATTTACCAGCACACTTCCCCCCACCCCTCATTGCTGCATACCCAAAAAACTACAGAACTTTGAAGTCACATTCATAACAAGTACTTAATGATTCCTAGGAAACACAAAAGATGGAATCTGTCTTTCAATTTTTTTGGTAAAAACAGAAAAAATATAAATAACAGCACACCCAAATGGCAATAAAAGCTGGCAGTTGAGTTTCCAGAGAGCCAGTTGAAGATCCTTTTTCTTGAGAGAGTGCAAAGAGTCTCAGGTAATTTTCTAATAACTCACAACTGATGATTTCTAATGCATTTTAATATTTCAAAACCTGAGACATAACATGAAGAGTTGAATAGGACTGACCACCTTCCACGGATTATCTAGCATTTATCAGTAATATTTGCTTTACAACTGGATTATTGATTATTGCTTTGACAGGATCAGCAGTGGAGTTAGGATGAGGTACTAGTGCTTGACTTCACTTGACTTCTTGTCCATCAGTAGAAAAAACAACATTCATTTGATAGAGACACGCAGACACTTCCACTGTGATATGTGGTCATTTGTGTAGTCTCTCTCCTTGGGAAGAACTCAATATTCTCTGACTGTCAAAAATATTTCAGTGTCTGAAGGAGTCCTGCAGGAGGTAGGTAGATATAACAGTTCTTCAGGAGCAAGGAAACTCAGATTACATGTTGTGCTATTGCATAGGTATCTGAGCCTGCTGAGTATTTAACGTCTCTCTTTTCAGCCAGAGTCTCAATCATTCCATTTATTTATTAAAATGTTTGGTGCAGAGAGGCATGCTGTGCTATTTGACTAGTTTAACAGCTTCAGCCCTGATCCATCAGATGGGTTCTCCAAGGCCAAGATAATTTGGCATCTCTAACTTCCATCCTGATTATACATGACTAAATCATACTCTGCAACATTGTGTTAAATGAAAAGTTTGGTTCCCTAATAGCTGCAGCTGCCCACTGTGGGTTGAGTAGAGACATTAACTTAAACCCTCAATTCTGCAAAGTGTTGAAAAGCTGAAAGAAAAGGATTTCACACTAAAGCAAGAGCTACTTTTCCTCTCTCGAGCAATTATTATTGGCAAATCTTATTGTCAGCTATTTGCCTCCATAAACAGTCTTGTTGCTGCATTCTGCACCAGCTAGAGCTTCTGAACCAGTCCCAAGCGCAGACCCACACACAGCACACTGCAGTAATGCAGCCTTAAGGTTACTAATGCATGAACTACAGTGGTCATGCTATTCCTGTTCAGGAATAGTTGTAGCTAGTGAACCACAGAGAGCTGGTAGAAGGCACTCCTGGGCCCCGGGTGCACTTGTGACAAAGATATATCCAGGAATCCTCCAAGCTATGTACCTGCTCTTCAGAGGGTGTGTGACTTAATCCAAAATAGGTAATTTGCCTGTCTCCTGGACATGGGAACCACCCACCTAAAGAGCCTCTGTCTTCCCAGGATTCAAACACAGTTTATTGGCCTTCATCCAGTCCACCACAACATACAGACATCAGTCCTGATTGTCATGAACCCCAATTTTATTTATTTATTTATTTATTTATTAGATTTATATACTGCCCCATAACTGAAGCTCTCTGGGCGGTTCACAACATAAACATCCAATATACAATTAAAATATATATTAAACAACTTAAAAATAAAGTAATGATACCAGAAACCTAAACATAATTAAACATATAAGCAGCTACAAAACTCAACACTAAAATATTAAATATTAAAAAGTATTAAACTGGTTAAATATTAAGACGTTAAGATGGTAAATATTAAATATTAACATATTAAAATATTAACACATTAAAATGCCTGGGAGAAGAGGAAGGTTTTTACCTGGTGCCGAAAAGATAACAATGTTGGCGCCAGGCGTACCTCATCAGGGAGAGAATTTCATAATTCGGGAGCCACCACTGAGAAAGCCCGTTTTCTCATTGTCACCTTCCGGGCTTCTCTCTGAGTAGGCCCCTGAAGGAGGGCCTTTGATGTTGAACGCAGCGTACGGGTAGGTTCATATCGGGAGAGGCGTTCCATCAGGTATTGTCGTCCCAAGCCGTGTAAGGCTTTATAAGTTAAAACCAGCACCTTGAATCGAGCCCGGAAGCGTATAGGCAGCCAATGCAAGCGGGCCAGAATCGGTGTTATATGTTCGGACCTCTGAGTCCCTGTTAACAGTCTGGCCGCTGCATTTTGCATGAGCTGTAGTTTCCGAACCGTCTTCAAAGGCAGCCCCACGAAGAGTGCATTGCAGTAGTCCAATTTAGAGGTGCATGGACAACTGAAGCAAGGTTTTCCCTGTCCAGATAGGGGCGTAGTTGGGCCACCAACCAAAGTTGATAGAAAGCACTCCTTGCCACCGAGGCTACCTGTGCCTCTAGTGACAGGGATGGTTCTAAAAGAACTCCCAAACTACGGACCTGCTCCTTCAACTCTTGGTAGGCCTGGTCTGAGGAGGAGGTTGTGGCGGTGGCGGCTAGGGTTCCAAAGAAGGGGCCCAGTGGTCTGGGCATGGTGGATGAAGATTTTGGGGAGCAGCCCAATAGTTTGCCCTTTGACAGCCCCACCCGAGGCTGATGCATCATCAGTGGCGCAGGCACGAACAACTGAGCCCGTTAGCCAGCCTACCTGTAGGAGTGCCTGTCCAAAGCTGAGAAAAAAGTAGTTGTGCCCACCCCACTCTCTATAAAGGGGATTGAGGGGGATCAAGTATTGTGACAATGTCTTCACTTAAGTAGCCATGCCAATTCGTGCCTTGTAGTGATGCTAGATATTGTAAGCTGCATCCTGACCTATGTTCAAGATATGTGCTAACCCTGTGGACTAAAGCACTTGGCCATAATCAACCTAAGAGTCCTGCATCTGATTCTGTTGGTGGGAGGCAGGACAATGATTCAGAAGTTATGGACAAACAGAGCTGTATAGCATGAGTAAACACAAGAAAAATATATATTCAGGTCAGTTATCAAAGGACCACATATTCCTTTCTGGTGGGTCAGCAGCAAAGAATATCTAGAGAAGTGCTGCTACTTAAAGTTAACTCTTTTGCAGAGCCTTAATCGGTAGCGGCCAGTGGGGCTTCATTGCTGACCTGCCTTGCCAAGGCCGCATGTTACTGCTGGTTACTGAGAGGGGGAGGGGCAAGGCAACAGGAAGCTTGGTGTGGTGTGGGTGGAGCAGCAGGGCCATCAGATTTGCTCTGCCACTGTGTTTGCATCATGCCAAGCTCCCCACTTCCTCCCCCTCCCCACCAGGTAGCTGGCAGTGATACATGGCATTGGGAAGCTGGATGAGCAACAGAGCCCTGCCCGTGCTACCCTGCCAGCCACTACCAGCCTTAATATGTGGCACAATGATCTGCAATGTTGTTCTTCACTGTTCCTTTTGGTGGGGGGGGGGAAGGGAAGGAAACCAAATCCATAAGTCACTTCCAGTGGCAAAAATAAACTATGCTGCAGAAACAACACTGTCAAAACACAGTTTTGTGCAGGAACATGTTGAAAATTCAAGGGCTCCCTCTTGAACGAATTTTTTAGTAGAATGACTCACCAATCAGCTCAGCGCTAATGCAACAGTGTTGTGTTTTTTTTTGTTCTCCCTCATGTTGACAGAAGATTTCAACATATTTTGTAAATATTTACTGGTTAGAAAGGCACAGCGCTAAACAAATGGTAAACAAAACCATTTTTACACATACAGAAAAAAAAATGCTTGTTTCCAGACCTCTAAAATCTGGAACATTTATTCTCTCTTTTTCTTAGCATGTTTTATTCTTCTTCCATCTTCCTGCAATCTAATTGCGGGGGGGGGGGAGGGGTTGTGTGTATGTGTGACTAATATATTCCCAAATCTATCTTTATACATCTATTTAGACAGCATTCTTCTTAAATTTCATTTTACCCAAGGTGTGCAGATATTGGGGACAGGGTAGGGAAATAAAGAAGCAAATCTTTTACTTTTGCATATACTGGTGTGTACTCCTGGCATGTCCAAGTAGTAGAAGTTCCAAGGGAAGACTTTCACAGGGCAAGAGGATTGGAGGCTTATGGGTCCTCTTCCAACCAATTCTTCCCAGATGGAGCATATGAGAAACATACACACATGCAGCAGCCATTCCCAAGCAACATGAATCCGAATCCTCTGCAGTTTGTAGGAACCAAAACACATTTAGCTGTGTGTGTGATGTGTGTGCACCTCCATTTTTAATATGGATCAGGACTGCTGCATGAACTGAGCTTTCCTCCCTCATGCCATTTCCCTCAGAAAAATAATTGCTGGTGCATATATAATTTTCCTAATGGGATAAACTGAAGCATCAGAGGAGGGGCCATTCATACTGGGAAAAGAGCAAAGGGGGTAGCAGTTAATCCACATAGTGTCTCAGAGCAATATGGTACCCTTAAACACTCCCTTGACACCTGCCAAGGCTCTCTCCCCTCTCAATGTATGATGACGATGATGATGATGATGAGTGGTTTTTAAAGTTTTCTTTGGTTCTATTTTGCTTTTTTTGTCTGTTTCCTTTGTCTTGGGTAAGGTGTAGCTTTTTTGAAGGGGTTCTGAACATCACTAATTTTTTTCCTGTGAAACTGATATTTTGTGGTGCCCACAACATTTTCTTAGATTTCCAAATATGCCCCCAGGATCCCTGGATTAATCTCCCCCCCCCATGCTGATTGCACACCTGTGGCTGCCATTCACCAGAGTTTAAAGAGTGAAGATTCTCTCTGTCATGACTACTTGGCACTTTGGCTGCAAACAGATGTACAGAAACAGGAAGAGTTGTCTGTGAGGAGGGGCGAGCCATGAGATGAGCTCTTTTTCTCACTGCCTTGACCTGTACTGATGATACACATACCAAGCATGGAAGTAAGGGATGCAAAACATGACTGGGTGAGGGGAGGGAGACAGGGATGCACATGGCTGGCTTGAGTTCTGAGGAGGACTCTGGGCAAAGTCTCCTTAGTATCTCCCCATGGTGGCCCAGCATCTCGCCCAGGAGGCTTACTAGGTCGCCACAGGTAGCCTGTCAACTGTGCAGAGAGGAACAGAGTTCTCACAGGTAGACTCAAGGGTGACATCATGTTAGTTTCCCCACAAGGCAATGCAGGGCCAACTGCATTGTGGGGGAACTAAAACAGCAACACTGGCAAGTCCAGCCACATAGGTGTGACACTTACTCAAACTGGAAAAGCCCAGGTCAGGATCAGCTTCAGTGGTGGTTGTCTCTCCTGTGGTCTCAGCACATGCCCATGGTCTTCAATTGTGTGCTAGCAATAGGTCTCTGCTTTCTTTGGGGATTTATTTATTTCCAAGTGTTGGCATGGTTATGTAATTTAAAGTTTGTGGTTTGATTTCTTTTAAAGGCTTCCCTAATTTTTGTATGTGTGCGCACTCTAAAATTGGGGTGGAGAGTGGCTTCCTGGTGGAAACACGGGCTGATCAATCAGCACTGAGCAACTCTTCCTTCTCCTGAAACAGAAATAAAAAAGTCTCCCTAAATTCAATCCTGGACAGAAGGCTGTATATATCACAGCTGCAATTAACTGCAATTTCACAACAGGCTCACCACTGAATTTGTGTGCATTTACATTCTGGAGACCATAAAGAACTCCAAGAGTGACATCTAACACTGACAATATAATTCACGTTCTTCACATGAAAGAGCTCTGCAGAATTATAAGAGCTGCAACAACAACTTCGGCCCATCCCTATTATGTCCCAAAACCACCTGCCTTGCTCCCTTCACCACTTTGCATAGTATGGATGTCTGAGTTGAGGTTCTCATCCCTTCTTAATTTAGTTTTTTTTCAGCTAAAGATTTCTGTACCCCTACAAAGCTCTCTCTTGTGCATGGGTAGTGTGGTTTTGGCTACAGACATTTGCTCATGCATGAGAAGACCTAAATTAGAACTAGAGGAAATGGTGATTGCAGCCACTCTTATGTATTATTATCTATTTTGTTTTTCTCAACACTCTTTTTACAGAATTGAACATTTCCACAAAGCCAGTTTGCTTCTGAGTTCAGTCTCCCTCTTTTACCTGCTCTCCCTCCCATTATTTACCAGTGCAAACAGACAGGTCCCAGCTGACTCCAGGACCCAGGTATAACTATGGTCCAGGCGCCAGCTGTTTCTTTCAAGGGCCACCACCAAGGTTCCCCTTCTGGGTATGGCATCTGGATTCCAAGTGCACCAGGAAGTTGCTGGGGCTCTATTGTTGTCCAGTTTAACCAGATGTGACACAATTATGTGTAATGGCTCCTCTTTTTTTAATTGTTTAAAAAGAGAACAGCCACTTTAGAAAGGGGAAATGTAGGGAGAGCTAGAGGTGTTAGCCATTTAGCAGGTGGGTTCCAGATGTCAGGCAAATCCATATTTTAAACTTTGCAGAGGAAAAGAAGCTTGGAGGGAGATTTGGAACAGAGGAGGAGTGGGTGGAGAAAGGATCAGGCATTCCCTCTCTGCTCTTAATTAATAGCCCCATCTCAAAGTGCATTTTCTGTTTTTTAAAAAGGGACACTGGTGTGTTCTTAAACACATCTGCACGTAATGGGTAGTTAGGCACTCGATGGTGCAGGGTGAAGATGGGTTTACACCAGTACAACACAACAGAGCTGGTTTGTGGATCACACTTTTAGGCATCTTGAATTATGTAAAGGGTGGGGGGGAAATCCTTCAAACCTCACTGCAGCATTTGCCTTTCCCAATTACCTTACAGTCGTGGCAATTCATGGTCTTAGATCTGAAATAGCTCCTTGGAACTCAAGTAATATAAAGATGTAACAGTGCTTTCATGATTTATTATTATAATTTACATCATTGGTTTTGTCTGCTCCATTTTTGAAGTGAACATGTAAACATCTTACAGATCATTGCTATCATATATTAAAACTTAATTAAACCTAATTTTTTTAAGCTGTTAAATAAGTCCTTTTTCTTATTATTCCATTAGTTCAGTATAGGTTTATTTCAGAACTGATTTGTTTCCAGACAATAAGCTATAATTCAGCTGATATTACAAAAGCCTAAAAACATTGTCATAGCTTAATGTGGCCGCTTTTTGGCACTGCACGTCACTTAAACACTCTGCCCTAATCTGCTGATGGAAGTGAATAACTAGACACCACTATACCAAGCAGGTGGCTCTGCTCTTAACTAAATGAAATGTAGCTTCCCTTAGGCGGATGGGATCAATTAGATAAACCAGTCCCTTACACTGCAGTCACTGATTTTTTGTAATATATATATATTGGAAGGAATTAGGGCAGGTTACTTTCAGATTGTCAGATGCTTTCAAAATGTCCTTGCTTTTTTCCTTGTAAAAATAAATTTAGACTCATATCCAGGTTAACAGAAATAAATGCTGTGTTTGCATTTTACAATGATACCCCAATCAAACAAATGGAAGGAAATGGAACATCATCTGTTTATGTAAAATCTCAGGGCTTCTTGATCTATTGTGCACCAGTATTCAAGAATAGGTGCTTTTTTAGCTCAGTCATTTCAACTGAGTGCTTTTTTAGCTCATGCCTAGAATGGCTTTCAGTTGTCCAATTACCAGAAGAAAAGACAGAAAAAGAGTCTTGGCTACATCTGCCCAGTTTTTAAATATAAGAATGCAACTGACACTAAAATTTACATTGGTGCTAACAATGGTGTCACACTCTGGTGAAGCAGGCAATCAAGGACATCTCTAAATCATAGCAATGCTGTGGTCAGAATAAAAATGCTTGGACCTGTGTTTATAGATAGTAGCACTGAACTGCTTGCCATTTCCACCTGCCTGCTATTGATTGAAATAAGTTGTTTTCCACAGATTTTTCAATATGTTAATTGCTTTCCAATCAAGCCTCTATTTAGCTGTCAGGCAGGATGGGTTGAAAATTACTTGAAACAAATAAAAGCAAACTTTTCAGATCTCTATGGGTTTATGTTAGGTTTGATTTGGATATTAAGAACAATTTAGTGGTAAATGTTATGGCAGGAAACAATTATATTGTCAAAGTGCCAGTAAGTGCCTGAGATGCATCTTGAGGAACATGCCAAACAGCATGCTATTTAAAAGAACATCATTTCCTACTTTTAAATATTGATTTTCAATATTGTTATAGTTGCAAACAGGACAGAACATCCTATGAAGACAGAGAGCCCTTGTATCATTCTATGAGAACCCAAAGCCAACCGTTTGTGGTCCAACAACATAGAAGGGCTGTCACTTACCAAAGAGGGCTAGGGTGGGGAATCTGTGGCTTTCCAGATATTGTTGGATTCTAACTTCTATCAGTCCCAGCTAGGGATGGGGGAGAAATCTGATTCAATTCACATTTAAAACTGAATCAATCAAATTTGCACTTTCCAAAACAATGGGAGAACTGAAACACAGCCATCCTTCCAAGCACACATTTAGCTGAATTTTGTGATAAGTTCTCCAAACAATGTTTACAAAAATGCAATTATTAGGGGAAAGTGTGCATAAAAATGACTATATGAGTAAAAATAACATAAAAATGAAGTACATTATGAGATATTGCTTGCAAAAATGTGCACGATAGTCAAATCCTCGTACAGAAATGTGTTTATTAGGAGAAATTTGCACCAAAATGCTGAAGACACACAGATAGTAGCACTGAACTACTACTTTTTTTAAAATGCAAATTGCTCTAGAAATGTGGAGAACTGAATTTAAGACTGGAATGATGAGAAACTGAGAGAATCAAAACTGACAGATCCTTCCATCCCTAGCCCAAGCTTGCATGGCTAACGTTTAACCTTTTTTCCTTGTACAATTTCCCTGACCTAGCCCTGCTGGATAAGAACAGAGACACAATATGGGTTTTTTTCCCTGTAACAGAGCTTATAACAACTTGGGTGGGATTTATCTGAACGACTGCCTGTTCCTGCATAGGCCAGCCCAGTCTCTGCAGTCTGAGAGGAAGGCCCTATAAGTATAGATATTCATCTGGTGGTGGTGTGGAGGAGGGCCTTGTGGCACCTACTATGTGGATTGAGCTCCCCGTAGAGATCAGGCAGGAACTGGCTGTCAGGTGTTTCTCCTGACAACTAAAAATGTATCTGTTTACCCAAGCATTTCTCTGATCATGGCTACTGGGTCCAGATGTCCCTTTGCAACTGTGACTGATTTATATTGTTGTTTTACTGATGTGTTTTTATTGTATTTTTACTGCAATTTTACGGTTGTGAGAACCGCTTTGGTATTTTTTCTGGAAATAAAAAATCAACTCAAATATCAACTCTCTAAATAAAATGAAATAAATAAAAATTGATTGGGGAAATGGGACGGGGGAAGGGTAACAAACAAAGCAAAAACTTTATCCCCAACATTACTGCTTTCAAGTTTTTAAAAACTGGGATTTGCAATCACAGATTTTCCCATGGCATAGCTCTTCATGGCCTTAGGCTCTTTTCTCATGGAGGTGACAAATACGGATACAAATACCAGTCTGGAGTTCAGAGTGCAAGTGGCAGCTCAAATGACTATTTCCCCCCCATAAATATTGCTTGCACGTGGAATACTGAACTGAACTGAATTGGTGAGAACCCTTCTCTCCCATAGGCTGAGGAACTCCCTTTTTTGTATTGAGCATTCAACCATGCAAGCCTTCACCTGCAGTATGAAGTGGTACAGTCCAGAGAGAGGTTTATCACCCCAGTGAGATCTAGGTCACTTCCAAGTGACCTTATTGAGCATTCATACTCATTTGTTTGCACAAAGTTTGCATGGAGGATTGACGACATTGACTATTTATTGAGCAGTCATTTTGATTTGTTTGTGGGGAGGTAATATGATGTTGAATCAAACAAATGTTATCCTACACTTTGCAGTCACTTTCCTTATTGCAAACAGTCTGATTTGGGGTGGGGGGTGAGGGAGCAGGTGATCAACTTTAATTATGCAACTTTACTTTGATGGTATGTGATTGAATCCCACTTGAAAATAGCAACAGACTGGAAGCATCCCTAGACTATAGCAGAGCCATGGAATGGTTAAGGCTGTGTAGACAGCATACATTTAAAGCACACTATTTTCCCCAAAGACATTTGGGAAATCATGGAGCTACAATTTCCAGACTTTGAATAGGTGTTCTGAATATGCTGATGTATTTTAAATTGTATTTTTTGTTTTTATATTATGGCCCACTCCAGGATCACTTCTGATGAGGGGTGAGATGTAAATCTCACAAATAAATAAATAAATAAAAGAAACACAGAGAAGCAGGAGTTCCCCTCCAGTTTTCATCAAGTCCTCATCCTATGCAAAAGTAATTGTGGCATATGTCTTCCTATATGTGCTGCATATACAATAAAGAATGCATTCTATGTCTCTTGTATTTTTCAACTGTACAAGTGGGGCAATAGGAAACAGAGCACCTTTGCTTCAGCCAGGCACTTGGAGAAAAAGTGTAGTTGAAGATAAGAAAAGTGACTGGAGTTGTAATTTGGGGAAAGAGCCATAGCTCAGTGGTGATGCATCTGCTTTGCATGCAGAAGGTCCCAACTTAATCCCCAGCATATCCACCTAGGGCTGGGGGAAAAAAACAACCTTCCCTGAAATCCAGGCGAGTCACTGTCAGTCAGTGTAGATAATATTGAGCTAGATGGACCAATAGCCTGACTTGGTTAAAGCAGCTTCCTATGTCCTATCCTCTTTTCTGCTTAAACCCTCATTGACTATTGCATTTGCACAAACGCACAACCACCACAAAAAGTACAGATCATAGAAAATATTAATAGTGTTTTAATCTATCAGGTAATAGCTCAAATGTCATAGTAATTGTACTTCACCATGCATCTTAAGTATCAAAGCTGATGCTACAATAAATTTGGTAACCTTTAAGATGCCACAGAAGGGCAATGCCATTTTGCTGCAAGACTCTAACACGGGTCTCATTGTGCAAGCAGTTGTACTGGCATTCATCTTTCCCCAGTCAGACAAAATATTCCAAACAAATCTGTGTTGAAAAGTACATATGATTCCAAACTCCCTCAAGCTTTAATACACTGTTATTAGCAATATAGGCAAAAATGCTGGTGAAAATGTGATTTTAACAGTGAGGGTGTCACTTTAAATGGATGTTTAGCAAATAAATACCAAGCAGTTTTTGTCGAATACAACAAGGTAATGTGAGCATAAATAAATATATATTATAATAGCTAAGATAGGAGACAGACAGATGCTCTCCTGGAGCTCGCTCATTGCTTATTCAGTACAGTCAGATGCTAGGATTTGGCACATCTTTATTCAGAAAGATGGGCTGATTGCTGACAACTTTGATGCAATAAAGACTGTAGCTGCACTACTGAAAGAAAGTTATTTGATAAATGTATATTTTTCCATTTTGCTTAAAAGGAATCTATTATAAGCGCAGCTGCTTTCCGAATGGAATTAATGCTGAAGTGAAGCTTCATATTACAAAGTAAAATGGGACTTGCTCTCTAATATTGGGCTGAAAGGCATTGTAATGCAGCAGGAGGATTGAACTTTGACTCCTCCAAGAACACTGATTCATATAATCAAAAGGGGGGAAAGGCTTTAAAAATGCTAACATCCTCTTTTCAAAGCCTAGCCAAGCTGCTGTCTGGAAAACAGAATAGCAAATACAGTTAGATATCTCTCCAACGCAGATATACACCAGGGGATGGATGTGAGAAATTCCAAAGCTTGTTTTAAAGTTTTTTGGGGTGTGGATGGGAGGGGAGAGAGTACATATATTGGTGGAAAAGAAGAAACAAAAATGCTTCCTGGAACAAAGTGGCTTCTTTCATCAAGGATTTTAAGGATATTCTTCATGTAGTCACATACCCAGTAACTTTGGGAGCTTACTATCTGAAAGACACCTGAGAAGACATCAAAAGCAAATATTGTTTAGAATTGTTTTTTCAGGGCTGAAGGGTGAGTCAAATATTAATCAAACTCAAAAGAGAATGGGAAAGTGTGGGAAAAGAAAACCACGCAGTTTCTTCGAAATGCTGACCATTTTCTGCCTTTCACTAGTTTCTTTTTCACCGTACATTTTGAAGGCAGATCCTTGATACGATTAAAAATGCATCTTCCAGATGACGCATAGGTCGACCAGATGTTTATTTTATATTTTTCAGAAGTATGTGCGATGAGGTACAGATAGTATCAAGTGCTTCACATGATTGATTTGGGTTCTGCCACTAGTTTTCCATTTCAAGCTACTTTAAATTGCAAGGAAAAAGCAGACTTAGGTGAAATCCTATAGTCCCTGGAAGGCAGTCCGAGGGAGCATAGGATATTACAGACCTCTCTTTCTACAGACAGAAGCCCTCCCTATATGGCAATGTAGCTTTCTGCCCCTGTGGCTGCCTCATAGGCAATTCTGCACTGGTGGTGAGGCCAACTGGAGCTATGCTGAATGGTTGAGGATAGGGAGGGGGAAAGAAATTTGATCAGTTCACATTTATAGCTGAATCTATCAAACGTGCACTTTCCAAAACAACATGACAACCAAAATGTCGTGTATTGGCCCTCCAGGCTTGCCATAGCAGGAACTGCTGAGTCAGCCCCAGGCTGCGGCAGATTCAGTTCCAGGCCTGCCTTACAAGCAGCACCATGCCGTGGGCCTTGTTCTGTGTACAAAAGTAGTTATAGTAAAGTTCTTGCTATTGTTAGATCCTCTGCGTTGCCTCTTCCTTCATGATACTTTTCACTGGTGACGAGGATGGGATACTGAGGCACACAGTGATTTATTTGCTTATTGTATTTGTATACTTCCCCATAGCTGAAGCTCTCTCTGCGGTTTACAACAATTAAAAGCATTAAAAACAAATATACAAATTTAAAAAGACATTTTAAAAAAGAAATTTAAAAACACATGCTAAAACGCCTGGGAGGCTTAAAGGGAGAGGACATTTCTCCTTGGACTGGATTAGGACATCAGCTTGGGCCTTGTGGAAACCACTGCAAAGCACTCCAGGTCAGTGCGTATATTGTGGAATATGGACACCCAAGGGCACCTTGAAGAATTTAACCCTGCATGTCCCAGCAAGTGGGAAAGTGATGCAGCCAGGCAGGAGTTTTACTTGGCAGCAAATGGCATTACAGAGTCAGAGAGGAAGCTTGCTGTGTTACTCAGTCTGTGGGGCAGACATTTTTTACTTAGCCCAGGCCCTCGTAGCACCAGCAAAACTTGCTAATACATCTTATGAGGATATCCTGAATGCTTTACAAGGACATTTCTCTCCAAAACTGTCTGAAATAGCACAATGTAATTCTTTCTACAAACAAAATCAGGGCCCAAAGGAGAGTGTGTCACTGTATGTTGCTGAACTTAGACGCATGGCAAAACACTGCAACTTCCCAAACCTTGAGCAGATGCTGCGTGATCGCCTAGTATGTGGGTTGCATGATGAGGGCCTGCAAAAGCGTCTGCAAAAGGACAGCTCTCGTTCAAGACTGCATTAGAAGAAGCTCTGGCTACCGAAGCAGCAGCAGCAAGCACCTGAGAAGTGCGCTTGGCAAGAAACATCCTATTCAGAAACTCAGCTGGCTAAAGATTCAAATCAACAACTTCTAGAGATGCACAGGCTGCAGTGCAAATGCTCATCAACCAGAGTAGGTGCTACAGGACCTCGAAGATACAGACAAGTTTCTCCAGTGAAATGTAAGAGCTGTGGCGGATCCCATGAATGGTGTGCCTGCCGTTTCAGAGGTGCACAGTGTCAGTATTGTCAAAAAGTTGGGCATATTGAATGAGTATGCCAAGCGAAAGCAGCCTCCCCCAGAAATGCGGTGGAAGGGAAAACACCATCAAGGACACAAAGCGGTACCACACACACTGTACAGAAGTTTTCCACTTATGACAATGCAGAGGAGGTGACTAACCACATCAAGCCAGGGTTGCAGTACTCCGCTAATGTGAGGAAGGTGAAGGTGACAGTCACCATCCAGGGCACTCCATGCACCATGGAAGCTGATTCAAGCTCAGGTTATACTATCATCTCATCAGAAACCTACTAGCAAATATTTCCTTGTGGGGGCCCACAAATTGTCCCTTTCCACTCCAAAGTTATTGATTACCAGGAAAATCAGTTTCCAATAAAGGGTGTCCGTGAAGTTGAGGTGCATTACCAAACTTTCCATGGAGCTTTACAGTTATTGGTTGCTCAAGCGCATCGCATCAGTCTCCTTGGTTTAGACTGGTTTGAGCCATTGGGCATTGCTCTCATGGGGGTCCACCAGATTGGTGAATCATTATGGGATAGCATCCTAAATGATTTCAAAGCTGTTTTTGATAAAGGTCTTGGGAAATATAAGGGGCCTCCTATTTCATTCTTGGATCCTACTGCGGCCCCCATCTGTATGAAACCCTGTCGTGTTCCGTTTGCACTGTAAGCAAAGATTTATGCTGAACTTGATCACCTCATAGAGCAAGGCATCTTGGAGCCAGTGACACACCCTACATGGGAGACACCCATTGTCACTCCATTGAAGGCCAATGGCGACATCCACATTTGTGGTGACTACAAATGCACTATCAATAAAGCCCTGCATCAGCATCCATAGCCAATCCCAGTGGTGAGTTATCTTTTGGCATCACTTTCACAAGGAAAAGTTTTTGCAAAGTTTGACCTGGCCCAGGCCTATCAGCAACTCTCTGTGGACGACGATACTGCCGATGCTCAGACTATCACCACTCATCATGGAGCATTCAGAGTAAAATGCTTCCAGTTTGGTGTTTCAGTGGCCCCTGGAATTTTTCAGAGCTTAATGGAGGACATTCTCAAAGGAGCACCAGGTGCCATACCGTATTTTGATGATGCCTTGGTTGCCGGCAACTCCATTGCTGAACTTGCCTCATGGGTGCAGGATGTACTGCACCGTTTTGCTGTTGCTGGTCTCTGGGTCAAGCATGAAAAATGTGTATTTGGTATTTCCCAAATTGAATTCCTTGGCTACAGTATGGATGCCACTGGCATTTGGCCTACCCCGGAAAAATGTAAAGCAATTCATGAAACCCCAGTGCCCCGTAATAAACAGGAACTCCAAGCCTTCTTGGGACTCTTGAATTTCTATCATGCCTTCTTGAAACATAAGGCTACAGTGGCAGAACCACTGCATCACCTTCTTGACAAGCATGCTGCATGGCAGTGGACAGCCCGGCATGATAAGGCTTTCTGTGATATAAGACACCTGTTATCATCTGACAGTGTCTTGGTGCACTATGATGTATGGAAGCCCTTGATTCTCACATGTGATGCATCTCCATATGGTATTGGAGCTGTCCTGAGTCACCAGTTTGAGAACTCTCGTGAGGTGCCTATCACTTTCTACTCCAGAACAATGTCTTCAACAGAATGGAATTATGCCCAAATTGATAAGGAGGCCCTGGCTATTGTGACTAGCATAAAAAAATTCCATGACTATGTCTATGGTTGACCATTCACTATTGCTATTGACCACAAGCCATTATTGGGATTGTTTGCCCCTAACCAGCAGACACCTCAAATTATCTCCACACATGTTGCAGTGGGTGATACTTTTCACAAAACATGCCATCTACTTTCCAAATCATGTGAAGTATTAGTTCCCTTCTATTAGGCAATGATTAGGCCTCATCTTGAGTACTGCATCCAGTTCTGGACACCACACTTAAGGAGGATGCAGATAAACTGGAACAGGTTCAGAAAAGAGCAACAAGGATGATTGGGGGACTGGAATCAAAGCCCTATGAGGAGAGACTGAAAGAAGTGGGCATGTTTAGCCTTGAGAAGAGAAGACTGAGGGGAGATACAATAGCACTTTTCAAGTACTTGAAAGGTTGCCACACAGAGGAGGGCCAGGATCTCTTCTTGATTGTCTCAGAGTGCAGGACATGGAATCAAGTTACAGGAAGCCAGATTTTGACTGAACATCAGGAAAAACATCTTAATGGTTAGAGTGGTATTACAGTGGAACCAATTACCTAGGATGGTGGTGGGCTCTCCAGCATGGGAGGCATTCAAGATGCAGCTGGCCACATGTCGGGTATGTTTTAGGTCGGATTCCTGCATTGAGCAGGGGGTTGGACTTGATGGCCTTACAGGCCGCTTCCAACTCTATTTTTCTATCATTCTATGACTGAACAACTTACAGTGGAGAGAATACCCCAAACGGCATCTAATATTTATTTTATTTTTTCTACTCTATTGTAGTATCTCTTTTCATGAGGATTTGTTTTAAATGCTACAGAAATGTAGAGAACCAAAGTTAAGACTAGAAAAACAAAAAATTTAGAGAACCAAAGTTAAGACTAGGAGAATAAAAAATGGAGAGAACCAAAACTGACAGATCCTTCCATCCCTAGTTGAGGATCAGCAGGATCCTAGGCTTCCTTGTTCCCCATACAGAGCTGGAAACTATACCTGCTAGAAGCCTCAGCACAGGTTCAGTGGACTTTACATACACATAGCTTTCAAGAAGATTATTGAGGAACAGTGTATCCTACAAATACATTCTTAAAGGTTGTATCCAACAACATTATGTTCATATCCATTAATTGCAATGGACCTACTTTGAGTAGGACTAACACTGGCCACAACCCAAAATATTTTCACATTATTTTATTCCTATTTTCAGTCATTATACAGCCACGAGAGTGGCTGTATGCTATAGCCAGCGTGGATTTTTCACATTCCGTAATGTTAAATTGAAAAAAACCCCATGCCATTCTGATGCTTCCCATAAGCTCATTTTAAAATAAAACCTTACCAAACTTACAGTCCTGAACTCAGAAACACTTGCTTAACAACCCTGGCAATTTTCATGGCGATACACAAAACAGTCAGAGAGAATCAAGAGTTCAAAGTCTAAAAAGAGAGAAAAAAACCTCAGAGCCCTTTTGGACTTTTTTCTCTGAGAGTTCTCATAATCTGTTGAAATTCATTAAAGATCAGCCATATTCACAGAGTACCTGTAATCCTAATACTGGCCTTGCCCCGTACTCTGACCTTCATCTTCTGCAGTTTAAAAGTTAAAAAAAAATGCCTAGCTGATTTTTAATTAATTTAAGACATTTTGGCTGGGACCCAATGATAAGGGCGGGCATGCTCAGTAAGAACCAACTGTCAGTGTTCTAAAAGCCTCACAGCTGCTGGGCTTGGCTAATCAGAGGGCCACACCCACACCCAGGGACGGCTGCAGGCACGCGGGGGCCCTTGGGCATCAGCTTGCCCTGGCGTGTGCGCATACGCATGTGCGCACGGCCCCCTGCGTGACCCCCCATGGCCCCCCTACCTGTCTAGTCTTTACCATTGCCCTTAATGAAGATGGCGGCTGCGGTTTCCCTAAGGGGAATGAAGCCTCCGCCGCAATCTTTGTTGATGGCAAACGTGTGTGCTACACGTGCACATCTCTGCCATCTAACCTCTCGATTAGACTACTGCAATGCGCTCTACGTGGGGTTACCCTTGAAAACGGTCTGGAAACTACAACTGGTGCAGAATGCGGCGGCTCGGTTGCTTACAAACAGCCGCCGCCACGATCACATCACACCAGTGTTATTTCATCTACATTGGCTTCCAGTTGTTTTCCGGGCCCAATTCAAGGTGTTGGTGTTAACCTTTAAATCCCTATACGGTCTCGGCCCAGTTTACCTGAAGGAGTGCCTCCAGTACCACAAATTAAGCTGCCCAACTAGATCAGCCACGCAGGGCCTTCTCTCAGTCCCACCAATGAAAACAGCTAGGTTGGTGGGGACTAGAGAGAGGGCATTTTCAGTGGCGGCCCCCACTCTCTGGAACTCCCTCCCGTTTGATCTTCGCCATGCCCCTTCCCTGGATACATTTCGCCGAGCCTTAAAAACTTGGCTCTTTGGACAGGCCTTTGGGATCTCCAGGGTGGGCTAATTTTTCTGTGATTGTTTATTGTTTCTGATTACCCTACATAGTTTTACGCCTGCATTAGTGTTGACTGCATTGTATTTTATTCTGTAATTATATTGTATTTTATTGAATTTTAATATGTACGTCGCCTAGAGTGGCTACGGCCAGATAGGCGACACAAAAATTAAATTTATTATTATTATTATTATTATTATTATTATCAACTAAGATGGTGGCAGCGGCTTCAGTACCTTAGGGAAGCTGTGGCCACCATCTTCATTAAGGGCAATGCTAAAAAGCCGGCAGACAGGTATGTGGGGGGCGTGGGGGGCACGCGGATCGTGGAAGGGGAGCGGAGGGCCCCTCAGGGGCTCCTGTAGCTCCGGGGCCCTCGGGCCAGTGCCCAACCTGGCCGCCCTTTAGAACCAGCCCTGCCCACAGCAGACTTTGATTTCACTTGAGACAGTCATGGCTTCCCTCAGAGAATCCTGGGAAGTGAAGTTTGTGAAGGGTGCTGAGAGGAGACTCCTATTTCACTGACAGAGCTTCAGTGGCCAGACTGGTTTAACAGTCAGCCACTCTGATTGAAGGTCTGTGAGGGGAACAAGGCCCCTCCTAGCAACTCTCAGCACCCTTCACTAACTACATTTCCGAGGATTCTTTGAGAGAAGCCATGACTGTACAAAGTGAAATAAAGGCCTGGTGTGGATGTGGCCAGGGACAACTTTGGTTTAAATTTGGGTGGGAGGCTACATGTGCCTGCTGCAGGATAAAAAGGTGAGGGAAACACTGAAAAGCAATGATACTATTCACAGTGTTTTCCTTTTGCTCTCTGCTATCTTTTTGGCGCCTTTTGAAGACTTTTCCTCTTTCAACAAGCCTTTTAAGTTGAGACCTATCCCAGTCTGTGTCTGTGTTAGAATTGCTTTTAATATGTTTTCTTTAATAATATTTTTAACCATTTTTTAAAAAAATGTTTTTAAAACTTTTAAAAAAATGTTTTTAACTTTGTTTTGTTTTAGTGTATTTTAAGGTCTTTTTATGATGTTTTAAAGTGTTTTCATCGTTTCTCTTTGCCTCCCTGGGCTACTGCTGGGATGAAGGGTGGGATATAAATCAAATAATAAATAAATGAAGGAAGGAAAGGGGCTTCCCTTCTGCCCATTACCCACCCACCCACCCAATCTCCTCCCCCTCCCCTCCCTGCCCCTCCCCCAGGTCAGTGTTGGACTACAACCTGGGAGACCAGGGTTCAAATCCCCACACAGCCATGAGACTGACTGGGTGACCTTGGGCCAGTCACTGCCTCTCAGCTTCAGAGGACGGCAATGGTAAACCAACCTCTGAATACCGTTTACCATGAAAACCCTATTCATAGGGTCAACATAAGTCAGGATTGACTTGAAGGCAGTCCATTTCTATTTCAAACATGATTGCACAGAAATAAATCCCATTGAACTCAAAAAGTATGCAAAATCAAACCCACCCTCCCTTCTCCTCCCTCCTATCTCCTGCCTCTTGCCTCCCTCTTCCTTTGCCCCTTCCTCCCCATCCCCAACCCATTCTAATCCCCTCCTTCTCCTTCCTCATCCTACCCCTCTCCTTCCTCCTCCCCATGGTCAGTTTTACCTATCTTAAGCATGATTGCACGGAAGTAAATACCACTGAACTCTATAAGCATGGAAATGATCAAACCCTCTCCTCCCCTCCCCCTTCCTTTGCCCCCTGCAATATGCTCCTTCCCCCTCCCCCTCCTCCTCCCTCATGGCCAGTTTTTCCTATCCTAACCATGATTGCATAGGAGTAAATCCCATTGAACTCAATAAGCATACAAATGATCAGACCTGCAAGCATCAGAATCGCATTTCGGTATTTTCGATTAAAGATTGCAAAATGCAAAAAATCTGTACTGGCTATAGTATACAGCCACTCTCATGGCAGTAATTTGTCAGCTTGATACTGCAAAGTGAATTAAACTGAACTATTGCAAGTGGTGACTTGTGCTACTTTACCTGAAATGCATCCTATGTTTGGGAGGCGAGAAAAGGCTCTTGTATCCTACTGTTTAGGAACATAGGAAGCTCCCTTTTACAGAGTCAGACTAGCCCTACCTGGAGATTCCAGGGATTGAATCTGGGACTTTCTGCATGCAAGGCAGATGCTCTCCCATTGAGCTACAGTCCTTCCCCTAAAATCAGCGCAATGGTGCTTGTGTAGTGCATGTGCTTCACAATATCTGGAAGAGTACAACTAGCTTAAAGGGATCAAAGAAATATATACAACTGAAACAAAGGTCAAGTCTTCTAGCTGGGTGTGAAAGGTTTAGCTATAACCTCTAATACCAGCAAGTGTACCCTACTATCTCTGCCAAATTACATGCCTTTCTTCCAGTTCAGACACTTCTTTCTCCACACAATCCTTCTATCTATCCTTCAGTTAATATTCAAATATCACTATTGCATGAGAAATGGAAAATAACAAATCAAAGCCCAAGCACATAATTCATCTTCTTAACTTCTGTTTGAAATTATAAGTGAGGAAAAAGTCTACTTTGAACTAAACTTGACTTGGCAAAACCAAAGGTGAAAGACGTGATTTAGAGAAATTGTCAGGAACAACATTTCCCTTGGGCAATACCTCTGGAATTGTCTTTTAAACAACATTTATTTTTGTGAAATGCTCAAAGCATTTCAGAAATAAGGGGATGTATATTTGACTGTTACTTAGCACATGAAAATACCTCATAGGAATTTATGTGGAGCTATAATTTGAGCTAACCGTAGTGTGTAAAAATTTCTATGAACAAAAGATGTATCTTTTTTGAGGGGAGCAAGAAGTTGTAATAACCAACATTTATCTTGATCATTTCTGACATTTTACCTCTTATACAAGACCCTCTTTAGGGAATGGAAATAAATAACGTTTTGCCTGAAGACTACTTGGTGAACGGAACATATTTGGTTTTGTCCTGACTCCATTGTGTACTTAGAAACATTTAACATGATGCAATCAAAATCCAGACTGATGTGATTAAAAATGACATCAAGCAGCAGCTGCATCAAGACATCCTTGTATGAAGAGAACATTAGGAATCATGAAGGAAATAGCCAGTTGAAAACTTCAGCTGGCATGTTTTTCCCCCTCTGTGGGAACCACATCTTGTAGTTTGTAACAAAGGGAGCAATCTATAAACCAGTTCAATTGCAGTACTTAGATTTAAACCGACAATGGGCCAAAATTGGCTTAAGTCCAATTACTCCAGCTTAACTGCCTTATAAACTGAAAAATGGTTTGCAGATCTTTTTGTCAAAGTGAAGTTTGACAAAAGGAGCCTTATCTTCAAGCTCAGATCATGTCAGATTGTCACAGTCATTAATTTCTAAAGAGAGAGATGCCGAGGATCAACACTGACCATAAGCCAGGATCTCTGATCTGGAAACCTTCCCGGTGGCTGAAATTCCTTATGAACATGATGTGTTTCTAATTATTGAGTGATGAGGCAATGAAACTTTGCATTTGAGGAGAGATACTGTTTTCTTTGTACCTACATGCTCTTGAGCAGGTATTCAAAATAGCAGTGGTGAATCCCTGGCTCATACTCAGTTACAGTGCCTAAGAACAATTCATACATTTTCTCAATGACCTGGATTACATGGAAAAATGGTTTCCACAAAGTTGGGCTCCACGTTGCAGTAGCAGCTGCAAGCGGATCACCCAGATTTCATCGTTCGTGTCAATGACAGAAGCCAGTGTTCCCAGAAACTGATGCAGCGCTGGAATGCAAAATAACTGTGGGTAACATTTAATGAAGGTGTCCTGTGAGTGCCTGGACTTCCACCTGCACTTTCTCTGTTTCCTCTCCCCATGAGCCCCACACCCTCCCAAATCTTGGTTTCCCCCCAATCCATCTGGAACAGAATTTGGGGACATGGGGAGAAGAGAGGGAGAGAGAGTCCCCATTGTGCAGGTGGAATTCCTTTCACTATCCTTGTTGGATACAGCCCTATGTAATCCAGGTGCTTGCTCCTTGAAAAGATTACTACTGTATCATGGAGTCCTGTCCATGTGGAAGCGGTATTTAGCTGCTGCAACATCATTAAGTTAATGCATTGTTACATGCTGGAAGCAGAGCTTGGAAAAATTACTTTTTTGAACTACAACTCCCATGAGTCCAATACAGTGGCCATGCTGGCTGGGGCTGATGAGAGTTGTAGTTCAAAAAAGTAACTTTTCCAGGCTCTGGCTGGAAGAACCTGAACATTTAACTCTACATTTGCTAAGCCTATTCTGCATCTTGATTCTTAGTTCAAAGAGGCTTCAATCTAGTTCACTAAGGAGTGCCGCAGCATCATGTTCTTGTCTAGCAAAACACAATTTTATTATATGCCCCAGAACTTTGGCTTTCAGTAGAACAGATGAAGTGGAAGAGTACCTAACATTCCACAGTCAAAAGGCTCTAGTGGCAACTAGTTGATGGGCAACTGGAACTCGGTAGTTCTTGCCATTCTCCAATTTTTTTTCTAATCGAATTGGGGTGGGAGGTGGTTGAAGGAAATGAAAGGACCTTGTACCCACAGCTTGGAATCTCCATGCTTTGTTACCAAAGGTGCACTTCTCTATACTTTGCGTCCATCACATTCTTAGGAATGCTGATGAAGTCTCTGGATAGGAAATGCTGATCAAGTCTCTGCACAGGAATGCTCTCTGCATGTCTTTGAATGCCTGCATGAGCAGAGGAGTGGGGGGAGAAAAATCAGTGCCAGAGGGCCATCTTGTCCTTGAGTGACTGCAGCACAAGAGCATTCAGGCATATTAGAATCTGGTTGCATAGCTTGAAAAGAGTTCACAGCGTATCTGCACAGATACAGCAGGATACAGTGAGTCTGATCTCACTTGAGAACCTACAATTGGATAATTGCCTTTTTGTTAAATGCTGTGTTTTCTGGGCTTACATTTCCCCCTGATTCTTTTACATCACATAAACTCCTCCCTTGTTGCCTTCTTAGAGCAATAAAAATTGATATGCTACAAGGATTTTATATTACAATAAACCAATTCTTTCAGTTTCATTCATCATCTCATTTCTTTATTCTAATTTTGTTTGTGTGAGGTGATATTATTCAGCTTAAAATATGAAGCAAGGGGGAAAGCAATTTAACAATGACTGTAAGTGGTTTTATAATACTTTAGAATCACTTCTATGTATTATAATTTAATGTGATTTAGCAAAAAACCCTATATTGATATGAATATAATTCATTTTGGGTGATGTTTTGAACTTAATTTTACAAAGTCAATCCAGCACCTCATTTCAATTCTGTCAGGATCATTTGTTGCATCAACAAGGTCCAGATTTTCCTTAGCTGCCATATATAACAGTGGAGGCAATATGAAAACCATGACCCTATAATAGTTTTGTAATGTGGCCAAATATCCATGACAAATTGGACTGTGATGAGGAATGAATCTCACAGAAAGCAACACCTTGCAATTCTGACTGTATTTTCACTTTTCTAAAACTCAAGAAATATATGCTATAGGTAAAATGAAGAATTTTCTACTGAAAAACTAACTTTAAAGAAGCATGATATTCTTTGGTTCCTATATGATCATTTTATTCCCAACTCCAAACTGACTTACAAAAGTATTTACTAATGTATAAAGTTTCTCTTAACTTGCCTTTGTGATGTAGTTTGGTTCCATGAGCAGACTGGAGGTATTCATTATTAAAGAAGTCAGTGAAATCATACATTCCTACATACTTGAGCAAAATTTTGAACGAAGAAGTTGGCAAGAATGTTTCACTCACTTGGTTCAAACTTACCAAAGAGTACAGAAGTAAATGGAAGTTTTTATATGAATGTCTTTTAAAAACAATAACAAATTGCTTACATATAGCTCAGTCCACATGATGTGATAATGATCCACATTTATATTTATTCTAAACTTGCCAACAGCCACAATTTCCTACACAACTACTTGTATGTAAAATATCCCAGGGAAAGTCCTAATATGTCTTCAGAGAATCACTGATATTTTGGTGCAACAACAACAACAACAATAATAATAAATGTTTCCAGAGTAGCATCAGAGGAGTTTTGCTGGTGTAGTGGGACTTCCATTTCCTTTCTTCCTTCTGTGCCCCCTTCCATCTTCTCGGAGGGTTCATGTGAGGGCACATGGGGGGAGGCATCTGCAGGGGAGAGGAGATGAGGGGGAAGTTCCATTCCACTAGCCCACAGTCTCTTGTGCTGGTGGAATGGGAGCATTGGATACTGCCTAATACTTCTAATGCTAATACTAATGATTGGTTTGGATCCTTCCATGAATTTAAAGGTGTTATGATCCAGTGGAGGTACCCACTGGTGGAAGGGGATAAGGAATTAAAGGCAATTTTTGTCCATTTATCTTTCCCCATGCAGCACCCAGTACTACTTCCTGCTGTGTTCCAGAGTGTCACCCAGATTTCCAAGAGCACATTCTGTTGAAGTGGTAACATGAAAATTCCCTTTCCACTTTTCTGTGGAGTTTTATTGAAAGCCTTTTTAATGAAGAAAGCAATAAAACAAGCAGCATAAAAATGAATATCTGATAAAAAAAGTCATAGTTAAAAGACTTGGGGAAACAAGGAGCCCTTTTCCTGGTACCCAAATGATATCAAAGTAGGTGCCAGGCAAATCTCCCTGGGGCGAAAAATACTAATATCAGATATGTAGGTTTTCTCATAATCAGATGTACTTCATTCCTATCTAGCGAGGGTTGGGGAACCTCAGACCCATTGGCTAAATGTGGCCTTCCAGGGTTCTCTATCTGAACCTTGGAAGTCTCCCCCGACCCCACATCTTCCCGGACCACACCCTTCACTGGCCCTGCTTTGTACCCCGACTCTTTTTGCCTGGCTAGAATGTGTCCTTGAAATCTGATATTGCTTCTTGCTTGTCTGGATGAAGGAGAGAGAGAGAGAGAGTGTAGAAACTATCCTACTGTACACAAAGATAAAATGGGCATTCATTCCTTCACCTACTCTTCACCTTGCCTTGCCCATCATGGCCTAAATGTGCACCCCAGAAGGTTGCCCAGAAGGGAATGCAGCCCCCAGGGCTGAAAATTTTTCCTAACCCTACTGTCCGCCCCTCCCACTTTTACCAATATACTTACTCAGATTCCCACAAACCATTTATTCTTTATTTTACCAGCTTGGGAGAAGGAACCAAAATGTTTAAAGAAAGAGAAAGCTGGATTCTTGTATGTTTTGTACTAATAGCAGGGCTGTGGAGTCGGAGTCATGGAGTCAGAGTCAGGAGCAATTTTGGGTGGAGTCGGAGTCAGGAGGAATTTTGGGAGGAGTCGGAGTCGGTAGAAATGTACCGACTCTGACTTCCAAATAAATTTTGATTTACAAGAAGCAATTTTGGGTGGAGTTGGAGTTGGAGTCAGACAGTAGAAAAATAGAGGAGTCGGAGTCGGGGTTGAAGGTTTGGTGTACCGACTCCACAGCCCTGACTAATAGTTACTGTAAACTGCCCAGAGAGCTTCGGCTATGGGGAAGTATATAAGTACAATAAATAAACAAATCAATAAATAATTTAATCCCCACCTAAGCTAGGAACCACCATCAGTTTCTTGTAGCTATATTTTAAAGTATAGTAGCCCCACCACATCCCCATCTGGATGTGGATAATCTAGCTTCAGGGTCTGTGCTCTGGTAACCTCGAGGTTAAACTAAATATGAATTTAATTTAAATTGGGCCTTTGATACTACAATAAACTGCTTTTCAAATATGCTCAAATACAATACAGTGAACCAGAAGAGTTTTTGAAACAGCTTCAAATGACAAGAATGCTAGATCTCTTTATAGATACATTTTATGGTGTTTCAGCTGTCAAAAGAAAGTTGTTACTAGGTTTTACTCCTTTGATGGTTCGACTGGTTTCAGTGGTTTGATGCTCTGTAAATGGGCAGTAGAATCAGCTTAGCAGGTTGTTTCCCCATAATAAAGCCAGTCACATCCCTTTAGTTTTTCTAAAATATCACCCCTTCCATCACTTTTGCTTCACGTACCAAGGCCCCAATCTAGAGGAAGAACATTGTGCTGATGGGAGTGAGACCCTGTCAGTATATAACACCTCTGCTCAGGGATCTGCACTACCTGATGATTTGTTTCCAGGCTAAGTTCAATGTGTTATTATTGGTATGTAAAGCCCTTAACAGCTTGGGAACAGTTTACTTGTCGGATTGCCTTACCCCAAATATGCCCACTCAACTGCTTTGATCTGCAGAACTGGGACTGTTACAGGTGCCAAATAATGCTCATTCTGCACTTGTAAGAAATTGTTCTTTTAGTGTGGCAGCACCTACTCTTTGGAACTGCCTGCCTATTAACTGTATTTGCTGTATTCTTTTTGGCACCTGCTTAAAACATTTCTAGTTATAATTCTGTTATTCAGATGTTGATGCATTTTAATCTTTTTTTTTAGTTTACTACTGTTTTAATTGTTTTTTAAATTAAGCTTAGCCAAATTCATGGAGGATAAGGCTATCAATGGCTACTAGCCATGATGGCTATGCTCTGCCTCCATAGTCAGAGATGGTATGCCTCCAAATACCAGTTGCTGGAAGCTGCAGGAGGGTACAGTGCTTTTAAATTCAGGCCCTGGTTGCGGACTTTCCATGGGCAACTGCTTGGCCACTGTGAGCAGGGCTGGCTCCAGGCATGCAGGGGCCGTTGGGCATCAGCTTGCCCTGGCCCCCCAGTGGGTGGATGTGCGTGCGTGCGCATACGCATGCACACATGCCCCCCATGCCCCCCTACCTGTCTAGTCTTTACCATTGCCCTTAATGAAGATGGCGGCCGCGGTTTCCCTAAGGGGAATGAAGCCTCCACCGCCATCTTTGTTGATGGCACACGTGCATGCTATGCGCGCACATCTCTGCCATCAACTAAGATGGCACCAGCGGCTTCAGTACCTTAGGGAATCTGCGGCCGCCATCTTCATTAAGGGCAATGCTGAAAAGCCGGCTGACAGGTAAGTGGGGTGTGTGGGGGGCGCAGATCGCGGAAGGGGAGCTGAGGGCCCCTCAGGGGCTCCTGTAGCTCCAGGACCCTTGGGCCAGTGCCCAACCTGGCGGCCCTTTAGAACCGGCCCGGACTGTGAGAACAGGATGCTGGACTAGATGGGCCATTGGCCTGATCTACCAGGCTTGTCTTATGTTGTTATGTAAATGTTTTAATTACTTTTTAAAACTGTTTTTGATGATAATTTTAATGTTTCTTGTAAATTGCTTAGACATTTTCTGGCAATCAAGCAGGATATAAATTTTATTAAATAAAATAAAAATAAATGTAGATACCATAATCCTATGCCTGTAAACTCTCTGAGTTCAATGGGACTTGCCTCCAGATCAGTGGGTAAAGGATTGTAGTCTACATCCCCTTAAGCATGCTACAAAGGGGACACACCCTGAGGATACCTGTGGGAATTAGAGCAGTGGTGGATAACCCTTTTTAGCCTTAGGCCCACATTCACCCTTGGCCACCCTCCAGGGGCCACCTGTCAATAGTGGGTTTGGCCACTTCACACTCTCTCTCACTTGCAGATAAGAGACAGGAAACAGAACACAAACTTTTTCACCTACTCCAGAACTGTGTCTGTGTTTAATTTTTATATTTTTCCCACCGGTAGAGCCTTTGGGGGCCAGAAAAAATTCATCCAGGGCCAGATTAGGCTCCCAGGCTGGGGCGTAGCCACCCTAGTTTAGAGAAAGCAAGTTCAGCAATTAGTTGGTCAAAACTCACTTTTCATATGTTTTTTAATGTAAGTTCACAGCAAACCTTTTTCTGGATTGGGTTCCAAACCTGCAGTCCTTCACCCAGACTGCTAAAACATTCTGAGTTAACTGTGCAAAGAAGGATTACTGTCCAATAAAACTCTTGACAATTTAAGAGCCATTGTGCTAAACAAACTGGGAAGCATACTTGACTGACTGGATGGATTTTACAGAAGTTTGTAATAACCATAAAAATCCAACAGTAATTAAATCTTTTAATCAGCTCTATCTTCTATAACTTGGCCTATAATATGTTGCTAATTTGCTATTTTACAACATTATGGAAAAAAGCTAAACTGCAGATAGAATATCTTCTGATAACCACAACAAAAGACCGATATCCAACATTTTCATAATATATTAGCAATTAAATTTTATCTGAAAATAATTACTATTCTTCTGTAAAATGATTATATTTTGAGTTAAAATAATTAAACAGAACCGCACATGCACTAAAAAAACTATGGAAACATTCTTCTAAATACTCTTTTATATATTTTCTTGACCTACAGACTTAATAAAAAGACCATCATTGTGACACTAACTACAAAAGTTTTCTTAAACGTAGCCTTGCACTAATGAAAAAGTGACCCAAGAACTTCCAGCTTATATTTTAAAAAGTACTTGAGCTACCTAGAGAAACCAAAACTTGAATTGCATAGTGGTAAAGTATTTGAATATAGATGAATATCAACTGGAAATCCCTATTGATTGAGTAGCAGAGCAATCCTGAATCATATTGGGGAGGGCAGAAATGTGGTGAATCTACTGCCAAATCTCAAGGCCTAATACCACCTTGGTTGAACTATGTGTGTGGGGTTTCACTATTTTTCACCAGGGGTGTGCACCAACCACAAGATTAAATTCAGATCCTGATCGAATACTTTGGAAAAGAGCATGATTTGGTCCAAAGCGATTCAGAGGTGGTTTAATTTGGCTCAAACCCAAATCTCAGTTTGGAAAAAACAAAGCTTTGTACCTCACCCTTTCACTATTATGGAAAATAAAACACATTTATAACTTTTACTTTTGACAGAACTGAATGAAATTTGCAGGCATAGTAGCCCTCCTTGAGTGGATACCATATCAAAAATTACAGACAAATAGACCAAGTAATCTTAAAATATCATACATCATTCAGTGCATTCATTGTTTTTGGACCCTTTACCGTCTTTGGGCCCTTGTTGTGACGACTACTGCTATTGTTGTTTCCTAACTATCGTCATTGTTGTTGTTTGGTGGTATGAGTGGTTGTATGAGTGTGGGTGTGATTGTATATAGATTATGAGTTTTGTTGTTTATTTTATTTTTATTATGTGCCTGGGTGGGAGGATAGGGTATGGGGAGGGAGGACAAGAGGGGCCCCCTATTAGCGTAGTGATGGGCAATGGGAGGTATGGTGTTGTGAGGAGGACATGCCAGTTTAGGGGAACTCGGCCCAGACAATTGGTGGCTGTACCGTGTTCCGGTCCTCCCCACACCCACAGGATTGCTGGTAGTTCTATCAGCCAACCCTCAGATCTCCAGTTGCTGCTTCTTAATGCCAGATCGGTAAATAATAAACCCCCCCTCATCCATGATTTAATTGTGGATGAGGTGGCCAATCTGGCGTTTATTACTGAAACCTGGGTGAGCGATCTGGGAGGCATTAATCTCTCCCAGCTATGCCCACCTGGGTATTCGGTTCAGCATCTGGGAAGGTCCGAGGGTCGGGGAGGGGGAATCGCTGTGGTCTATAGAAGTTCGATCCCTCTTGTTAGGCACCCTATCCAGGTGACTAATGGTCTGGAGTGCCTTCATATTGCGTTGGGTCAATGAGACAGACTGGGAATACTGTTGGTGTACTGTCCACCCTGCTGCCCAACAGCCTCCCTAACTGAGCTGACGGAGGTGGTCGTGGGTTTGGTGTTGCGATCCCCCAAACTTTTGGTATTGGGGGATCTCAACATTCATGCCGAGACCACTTTGTCCGGGGCGGCTCAGGACTTCATGGCCTCCATGACAACCATGGGGCTGTCTCAATTTGCTATTGGCCCTACGCATATTTTGGGGCATACTCTAGACTTGATTTTTGCCACTGGATTAGGGGATGGTGATCTGGGAGTGAGGGATTTTACATCTATTCCTTTGTCATGGTCAGACCACCGCCTATTGAGGTTTAGACTCACAATGTGTTCTTCCCTCTGCAAGGGTGGAGGACCAATTAAGATGGTCCGTCCCCGGAGACTAATGAATCCTGAGGGTTTTCAGAAGGCTCTAGGGAGTTTTCCGGCTGATAAAACTGATGCTCCTGTCGAAACGCTGGTCAATCTGTGGAATACGGAAATGACCCGGGCAGCTGACACGATCGCCCCAGTGCGCCCTCTCCTTTGCAGAGCTCAAGTGGCTCCGTGGTTTACCCCGGAGCTAAGAGTGATGAAGCAAGAAAGGAGACGGCTTGAGTGCAAATGGAGATGAACTCCCGACGGCTGTGGTCTTGTACTTGTGAAGGTCTCTACCAGGCTCTATGTGAAGGCGGTGAGGGCAGCAAAGAAGCAGTACTTTGCTGCCACCATTCAGTCATCTTCTAACCACCCAGCGGAGCTTTATAAAGTTGTTCAGGGACTTTTACATTCTGGTCCCCAGAACGCAATAACATCATCAATAGCCCGCTGCAATGAGTTTGCGAGACACTTCCAAGATAAGATCACGAACATCCGCCGGGACCTTGACTCCAATATTGTAGCAGTTGAGCCTAATGAGGTGTCCAGAGCACAGTCGTGTCCTGTTTTATTGGATGAGTTTCAGTTGGTACAGCTCGAGGATGTGGACAAGGTGCTTGGACAGGTGCGGGCGACCACGTCTGCCCTGGACCCTTGCCCCTCGTGGCTAATAAAAGCTGGCAGGAATGAAACAGCTGGATGGGCCAAGGAGGTGATTAATGCCTCTCTACGAGAGGGAGTGGTACCACTTAGTCTGAAACAGGCGGTGGTGAAACCACTCCTAAAAAAACCCTCCTTGGACCCTGAAAATTTTGACAACTATAGACCGGTAGCAAATATTCCATTCCTGGGCAAGGTTTTAGAGTGTGTGGTTGCTCGCCAGCTCCAGGCTCTCTTGGATGAAACTGATTATCTGGATCCATTTCAATCGGGCTTTCGGCTGGGATTTGGTACAGAAACAGCCTTGGTCGCCCTGTATGATGACCTCTGTCAGGAGAGAGACAGAGGAGTGTAACTCTGTTGGTTCTCCTAGATCTCTCAGCGGCTTTTGATATCATCGACCATGGTATCCTTCTGGGGCGGCTTGCGGATTTGGGAGTTGGAAGCACTGCCTGGCAGTGGCTGTGCTCCTACCTCGAGAATCGTCTCCAGAAGCTGGTGCTTGGGGAGCATTACTCGAATCCCTGGCTACTCCAATATGGGGTCCCGCAGGGTTCGGTTCTGTCCCCATGCTTTTTAATATGTATATGAAGCCGCTGGGTGAGGTCATAAGGAGATTTGGAGTGCGTTTCCAGCAATATGCTGATGATACGCAGCTCTACTTCTCCTTTTCATCTTCTTCAGGTGAGGCTGTTGCTGTACTAAATCACTGCCTAGCCGCGATAATGGACTGGATGAGAGCTAATAAACTGAGACTCAATCCTGACAAGACTGAGATGCTGTTGGTGGGGGAGCTCTCTGCCCAGATGGCTGATGTCCGACCTGCCCTAGATGGGATTACACTCCCCCTAAAGGAGCAGGTCCATAATTTGGGGGTCTTATTAGATCCGCTCCTGTCTCTGGAGGCTCAGGTAGCCTCGGTGGCACAGAACGCGTTCTACCAGCTTCGGCTGGTAGCCCAACTACGACCCTATCTGGACAGGGAGAACCTTGCCACAGTTATCCATGCTCTGGTAACCTCTAGATTGGACTACTGTAATGCACTCTACGTAGGGTTACCGCTGAAGACGGTTCGGAAACTTCAGCTGGTGCAGAATGCTGCGGCCAGAGTTCTTACTGGGATTAAAAAATATGATCATATAACCCCTGTCCTGGCCCAGCTGCACTGGCTACCAATATGTTTCCGGGCCAGATTCAAAGTGTTGGTTCTTACCTATAAAGCCCTTAATGGCATTGGACCGCAATACCTGGTGGAACGCCTCTCCCGCTATATACCTGCCCGTTCACTATGTTTGACATCGAAGGCCCTTCTCCGGGTTCCAATGCATATGGAGGCCCGGAGAGTAATAACCAGAGCTAGGGCCTTCTCAGTGGTGGCCCCCGAGTTATGGAACGCCCTCCCTGATGAGATACGCCTGGCACCTTCTTTATTATCTTTTCGGTGCCAGGTAAAGACCTACCTCTTTGCCCGGGCATTTTAATTTAATTTAATTTTAATTTGTCTTTGTCTTGATTTTGTTTCTATATTTTACAGTGTATTGTTATCATGTTTATTGTATTTTAATCTGTTTTTACCTTTTGTACACCGCCCTGAGAGCTAGAAAGCTATAGGGCGGTTTAAAAATCTAATAAAATAAAAATAAATAAATAAATCCCTAGATAAGAAGCCTGCCAAATTACAGACAAATAGGTTCAGGGGGTTTGTTCTCAGAATCTTTAACATTGATTGGGGGGAGGACTAAAAGGTATTTGCTTATCTCCCTGTGGTTTGGGCAGCACAGAACAGACAAGAACATAGTGATATGTTGCTTCAAATTTCCTTCCCTAAAGTAGTGTTATTGGAGCACTTGTTTAAAATCACTCCCCTAATGAGCAGCTCTCATTCACAAAAGAGCTCACCCTTCCCTGAATCCCAGCCCTGGTATTTTCATTCTATTGCAAGCTTGGGGAGAAATGTTCCATTTTTTTAAAAAAATCTTTTTGCAAATGCACAGTCTTCACAGTTTTCTTAAACATGCAAATATCTGGCAGGACCTTGGAGTTCCCCACTTCAGTTCTGGCCACTTTGAAATTGCTCTGCTTAGTTTTGGACAAGCCACAAATCTGTCCAAAGCAGCCCAATTTCACTATTCCAGCTCTATTCTTGGGGTAGAGTATTCCAAAGCTTGAGGGCCACAGCTGAAAAAGCTCTCTCCCACATGCCTGTCAATCTGACATCTTTCACTCCAGGCACGCAAAGAAGACCAGAGGCAGATGATCTTAAATCCCGGGCAGGTACATATGGGCTTAAGTGGTCCCTCAAGGTACATTGGTCCAAGGCCGATTAGGGCTTTAAAGGTCAGAACCAGCAATTTGAACTGGGCACGGAAACAAATTGGGAGCCAGTGGAGTCGATAAAGCACAGGGGTAATATGCTCCCTGCTCCATGGTCCAGTTAACATTCTGGCTGCTGCAGTTTGAACCAACTGCAATTTCTGAACTGTTTTCAAAGGCAACCCCACATACAGGGTGTTACAATAATCAAGCCTCGATGTCACCAATGCATGTGTCACTGTAGCCAAGTCAACAGCCTCCAGGAACGGATGCAGCTGGTAGACCAGTTTGAGTTGTCCAAAAGCACTCCTGGCTACTGCAGCCACTTGATATTCCAGCAGCAGGGCAGGATCCAGGAGGACTCCCAAACTGCAAACCTGCTCCTTCAAGGGGAGTGCAACCCCATGCAGAATAGGTTGCAACCCCATCCCCAGTGCAGTTTTTCCCTTGACCAGCAGTACTTCCGTTTTGTCTGGATTATGTTTCAGTTTGTTAGCCCACACCCAGCCCTTCACAGCCTCCAGGCACCGGTTTAGGATGAGCACTCCCTCCCTGCAATCAGGTGGTAGGGAGAGATAGAGCTGAGTGTCATCAGCATATTGATGACATTGTGCTCCAAATCTCCTGATGACCTCTCCCAGCAGTTTCATATAAATGTTAAAGAGCATGGGAGACAGAGTGGAACCTTGCGGTACCCCACAGGCCAACAGCCGGGGGTCTACCAGTAGTCTCCCAGCACCACTTTCTAGGTCCTGTCTGTTAGGTAGGACTGGAGCCACCGTAAAATAGTGCCTCCCAATCCCATCCCAGCTAGACAGTCCAGAAGGATACCATGGTAGATCATATCAAAGGCCACCGAGAGGTCCAGCAGCACCAACAGGGATGCACTCCCCCTGTCTGATGCCTGGCATAGGTCATCAAGCAGGGCGACCAAGGCAGTCTCTGTCCTATGACCGGGTGTGAAACCTGATTGAAAAGGGTCTATATAGTCCGATTCATCCAGGAAAACTTGGAGTTGAGCAGCTACTACCCTCTTAATCACCTTGTCCAGAAAGGGGAGATTAGAGACTGGGCAGAAGTTGTTAGGATCTGCAGGGTCTAACAAAGACTTTTTTAACAAAGGTTTTATCACAGCCTCCTTCAACAATGTTGGCGTAGAACCTTCCCTTAGGGAGGTGTTAATTAAATATGCCAACCAGTCAACCACTCCCCCTCTGGCAGATTTGATTAACCAAGATGGGCAAGGGTCAAGGGAACAAGTAGCCGCCCTCAATTCTCCCAGAATCCTGTCCACATCCTCAGGCTTTGCAAGCTGAAAAGTATCCATAGAAAAATAACCAGAGGAAGCTTTGGGGACATCTGGCATAATTGTAGTTAATGAGGAGTCCAAGTCAGTTCGAATGTGAGCAGTTTTATCTCTAAAGTGCCTCGCAAACATCACAGCGAGTGACTGAGGGCTCTAAGTCTAATGTAGACCCCGGACCACCCAGAAAAGCATTGCCAGATGACACTGAGCAGACGCAATGGTGGCAGAGAAGTGCCCTTTCTTCGCTTCCATCACTGCCACATGATAGGATCGAAAATGGGCTCTAGCCTGTGTTCGATCGGAAATGGACTGAGTTTTTCTCCATTGTCGCTCTAGCTGTCATCCCTGCCGTTTCATCAGGCCCAAAGTTTGAGTAAACCAAGGTGTATTATGGGACTTCCCTGGTGGGAGAGGACGCTTTGGAGCAATACTGTCCACCGCCCGGGTCACCTCCATATTCCAGAGATTGACCAGGGCTTTGGCAGTATTACCAGCCATGCTGGGAATATCCCCCAGAGCATTCAGGAAGCCTTCTGGATCCATGAGACTCCAGGGTGGACCATCTAAATCGGCCCTTCACCCCTGCAAAGGTTAGCGGGGGCACAAAGTCTAAACCTTGTCAGGTGGTGATCTGTCCATGACAACGGAGTCACTAAGAACCCCTCCACCCTCAGATCACCTTCTTTCTGTCCCGAACAGAACACAAGATCAAGTGTGTGTCCTGCCACATGCGTTGGTCCAGATGATGTTAGAGACAGCCCCATGGTTATCATGGCAGCCATGAAGTCCCGAGCTGGACCTGTGAGTCTAACCTCGGCATGTATGTTGAAGTCACCCAGGACCATCAACCTGGGGAACTGCAACACCAACACCAAGACCAGCTCCACCAGTTCAGGGAGGGAGACTGTTGGGCAGCAGGTTGGACGGTACACCAACAGAATCCCCAATCTGTTGCCCTGACCCAACGCCAGGCACACACACTCAAAGCTGGAGGTGTTAGGGACAGGGTTGCTGACAGGGGAAGCACCACCACAGGGTATGAGATCTCCTGCTTACAAGCTGGTAAGCAGAGGATTGTTGCTCCTCCACAAGGACAGCCCTGAGGACCTGATTGGGGGGGATCCTCCTTCCCCCCAATTGTATGTTTAATTAGGGCTTTAGAAACACTAATTAAACATTAGCCCCACCCACCAAATTGATCTGGGACTGGATATGGGTTGTGTGGCCCCTAGGTTGGCACAGGACTGGCATTTTTGTTGCAGGGGTCCCAGATTGGGGCTCTGTCCATAGCCCTAGTCTTTAGCTCTGTTCCTTGCAGTCCTTCAACCTCAGGCAAACACTTTCTTCAGCTACCAATATGAAGGTCACAATGGAGCTATATGCAGCATCAAGAGCTAAAACTTCTCAGAAAAGAATTTTCTAAGAAAAAATGTTGGAGAATGTCCACAATCTCACTGTCAACAAATAGTGCAGATAATTTTGTGAGGTCATTTTCCCTCAGCCCTACCAAGATACTTTCACTGGAAATTTGAGGAAAATTGGAAGTGGGGAGAAGCATTCCTTCTACCTGCAGCCATCAGGCTGTCTTGAAAATCTGCTTCAAAGGGTTAAAGAACCCTCAAGAGGAACATGAAGGGAGCGTATAGGTGGGAGGGGCAATCAGCCCAATTCCCTCCGCTCACTTCATCCAATAGGGAGCTTGTGCTTGATCTCAGGCTGTGGGCATACTAGTCGCTTCAAAAGCAGTGGGAATGGTTTTTCTGCCCTTTGGTGGCCACATCTCCCTTCCCTACTGCTAACTTCAGACCTTTCGGGACTGCCCATAGCATAGTGTTGGGGCAATCACTGTCTCTGCCTGAGCCTGCAGCAGAGTGTTTCTATTGGCCACACCTGGAAGACAAGCAGGTTGCAAAATCTGCCTGAAGTATAATTAAAAAAAACTCACACACAATCAACCTGAATTGACCAGGGTTTTAGAGTAAAAAGGGGTGGAATTTGACTAGCATCATGTGCCCCTGTTTACAGAAGACATGGAGGCACACAGGAATCAGCACAGCAGTAAGTGTGCTTCTACTCTCAGAAGGAGACCTTCCATTCGCCAAACAACTGATCTGGATCCAACCCTGTACATATTTTAAATAAATCAAAACAACATTTACATTTTCTGCATATTTTGAAAGAAATAGTCTTGTTGTCACCAATAACATACTTGTATTAGTATGAATATTTCCACTATGTACAGCTTTACAACATCAAATCATACTCTTTTCTAGGTTCCTCCTGTGTGTTGTGCTCCCAGGGACTTTTAAAGTACTTTACTTTGTATATATTTGCTTACAAAATCCTTTAAAACCAAATCAATGCTGTATCTTTTCCATGCCTCCGGCCAGTAGCAATTTACAGAACACTTACACAGTTAAAGCTCTAGTCTCCCTAAGTCCTGTTATTAGTTTAGTTGAACAAAACTAACAGCAGTTTTTTGTTTCTTTTGTTTTTCCTTCTTTATTTTTTAAAAAAAGGATTTCTGACTTTGGCATAAAGGGTGTTAATCAAAATAGCAAATGTAATATTCCTATATAAATTATTAGAAAGAAAAAACTTCTTATCTACTATATGTTATCTACCCTTTACTTGATCATATTCATTTATGAAAACAAAGGGAGTGATGTCAGTAAGACTTTGAAAAGATTACATTAGCTGAAGATCTTTCCTATCATGACTTAACAGGGGGAGGATGATTGTATATCAGATTTCTTCAGCCAAGAAAATCTAATAAACTTCTCCTGAGAAAGGATAGCCTCTGAGCTCTCTGCTGCTCTTTGAGACAGATGGTCCATATGAGGTCACAGATTTTGCAGGCATTATCCAGACATCCTTGGCAAAAGTCAACATCTGAAATCATTAATATTGATTAATCCATGCCATGGAGTCCTCTTTTTTTGGGGGGGGAGGAGGGCATGATGAAGAAATCCAACATGAAGAATGGGAGTGGTATCACTGACTTAAGTGGGGCTACTTATTTGCTTAAAATCTAAGTTGAGCCAAAATGGATTCTACATACAGAGAATACCACATCTACTGAGCTAGACTTATTCTCTTCCCAACTAGAGAAATGTATTTAAAGAGAATGGTTTGATAAACAAAGGTTATATTTATTAACAATTAGTTCCCTTAAGACAGGAGTGGGGAAACTTTTTTCAACCCAAGGGCCACATTGCCTTGTGGGCAACCTTCTGGAGGCTGCATGCTAGTGGTTGATATGGCCAGAGACAAAAATGAGTGAAGTAATGGATGTGACTACTATAGTAGGCCACAATCCAGCCACACAAAATTCAGAAGTTTGTCCCTCAAAATTATGGGCTTAGATTCCGAAACGATTGTTTCCTCTAACCATGTACACAAATGACATTATTATATTTTAGCGTCCCTGAAGAACAGAATGGAAGCAAGTAGAATGTCCCATGCTTCTAAAGTTACACAAGGCATTCATATTTGATGATTTTGTGGAAAGGGGAGACATTCTGAATGGTTAAAGGGTTACAGCTGCAAAAATATAACAACCACAGAGGGTTGTATCCAATGCTGCTCTTCTGCTCACACAACAGACTTCTGCTTGTTCAACAGAGCTTCCCCCTCCTCTTCAGCCTCCTGTGCATCCTAAAAATCTTCTCCAAAGGGTTGGGGCAGATTTTGGTAGTGTGTAGAGAGAGAAGAGGCAGGGAAAGTCCTGTTGTGCAAGAGAAACACTGCTGTTGTAGCATTGGATGCTATTAAATATCATGTGAATTGCAATGGTATATGCAGGGCTGGCACCAGACTGCAGCGGGTGCTCAAAGGCAGTGGCATCACTATTGGGCTTAAATATTGTATGTCTAGCCGTGTCAGTGCATTAGCACACTGTGCACACATACATGCCCCCGCCACCATCTTGGGTGATGCCAAGCATGCATGCACAGCATATTGATGTGTTGACATATCGACGAGGGAAGTGGCACGGCCAATCTGTGCTGGTGGCGAGGGGGGGGTTGTTATCTGGGAGGGTGGCTCCTGCTCTGTGATCCATGCCAGCATCAGCTTATGTGGTGCAGCATCTGCAATCCACTGCTAATGCAGATAGTGGAACGGAAGCTACATCTACTCAGCTGCAGCCACAGGGGCCCCTGTTATCTACAGGAGCCCTCAGCCAGTGCCCAACCTGCCATCTTCTGGCACCAGGCAGGTACATGAGAACCTCAATGCAGGTATGCCAAATGTAATGTCTGAAAAGTAGAGTGAGCTACTTTTTCACATTGGATACATGTATCATAAAGGCAATTCACATGGTAGCTTTAGGATGTATCTAGAGTATAGTGTACCTTTGACAAAACACAGGAGTGGCTAACTTAGTTTGTGGGCCTGATCTGGTCCCCAAGCCAATTCTTCTGTCCCAAAGACTGCATCAAATTTGGTGACCGTAGTGAAAAGGAAAAAACAATAGGCATAGCATTGATGTGAGTGGAGCTCAGCACACTGATGAGGATGGAAGTTGCCCCCCCAGGCATCAGACTGATCATTTGATGAGCAGAGAAACTATAATCCCACCTCCTCAGCTGATCAGCATGGACGCCTGAGGAAGAGGCACTGGTTACCTGTGTAGGTGTCTGCCTATTATGTGTCCTCTGTGTGTACATGCAAGAATATGTGTGAAAGATTGTGGGGAGGCCATGCCTACCCACCCAGAGGATTGGCCAATGGTGAACACAGCCCTCATCCCAAAAAAGGTTAGCCACTCCTGCTATAAAATGACCACAGACAATCCACCATAGTGTCGCAGCTGCAATATGAGGTCAATAATGCTTAGTTCCCCCTCCAAGATGCACCCGTTAATGTGGTGGTGGGGGGTTGAGAGTGTTGAAGAAGCTGAGAGCAATGCCGTCAGGAGTCTAGACCAAGAGGCTAGACTCCTAGCAGGGGCACCCATGGCAGAATGGTCAAAGCTGAGACACCAGACTAAGATGCATCCAAACTCAGAGGAAGGCAATGGTAAACCACCTCTGAATATCTCTTACCACGAAAACCCTATGAACGGAGTATCCAAAATGCAACACGAGATAGTGCTGGAAGATGAGACCCCCAGGTCAGAAGGCACTCACCAAGCTACTGGGGAAGAACAAAGGACAAGTACGAGTAGCGCTGTGACTAATGGTGCAGCTGGGTCAAAGCCAAAAGGAAGCCCAGAGGCTGATGCACACAGATGCGAAAGGAGAGTCTGGAGTTGTACAACGCACACAATAGGAACATGGAACATGAGAAGAATGAACCAGGGAAAGTTAGAAATTGTCAAGCAAGAAATGGAACGTATCAACATTACAATACTTGGCGTGAGTGAATTAAAATGGACAGGAATGGGACAATTTCAGTCAGGCAACTGCACAATATTTTATGCAGGAAATGAGAAATTAAGAAGAAATGGGGTTGCTTTAATAGTGAGGATGTAGCACAAGCAATTAGGAGCTACAATGCAAGGTCTGAGCGAGTGATATCAATGAGATTAAACAGGAAACCTATTAACATAACCATCATCCAAGTTTACGCTCCAACGGCAAATGCAGAAGAGGAATTGGAGAGATTATACGCAGAAGTACAGGAAGAAATCAATCACACACCAAAACAAGATATGCTGATAATCATGGGGGACTGGAATGCAAAAGTAGGGAACAGAGAAGAACTAGGAATTGTGGGGAAATGGGGCTTAGGAGACAGAAATGAAGCAGAACAAGGACTTAGTGAATTCTGTGAAGCCAATAATTTGTTTCTTGCGAACACATTTTTTGAGCAACTGAAAAGATGACTGTACATGTGGCCATCACCAAATGGTCAATATAGGAATCAAATTGATTATATAACTGGTAGCAGAAGATGGAGAAGTTCCATACTTTATGTGAAAACAAGACCAGGAGCAGACTGCGGTACAGATCATGAAGTGATCATATCGAAAATCAGAGTAAAGCTAAAGAAGAACAAAAAAAAAAAATCATAATGCCAAAATACAATTTAAATAACATCCCAGAAGAATATAAAGATCAAATAAGGAACAGTTTTGAAGCTTTAAACTTAGTTGACAGAGAACCAGAAGAACTATGGAGTGAAGTCAGAGACATTATCAGGAAAGCATGCAAAAAGACAATACCTCTACTTAAAAACAGAGAAATACCTCAATGGATGACTGAAGAAACTCTCGAAATGGTTAAAGAGAGAAGGAAAGCAAAAGGAGACAGAAACACAGTCAGAACCCTAAATGCAACAATACAGCGACTAGTACGTAGGGACAAAGACAACTATTACAATAGTTATTGTATAGAAATAGAAGAGGACAACAAAAAGGGAAGAACAAGAGCCCTATTCCACAAGTTTAGAGCAGCCTTTCCCAAGCAGTGTGCCTCCAGATGTTGTTGGACCACAACTCCCATCTTCCTGACCATTGGCAATGCTGGCTGAGGCTGATGGGAGTTGTGGTCCAACAACATCTGGAGGCACACAGCTTGGGAAAGGCTGGTTTAGAGAAATGAAAGGGAAATTTAAACCAAGAGTAGGGATGTTGAATAATCAACAGGGGAACACACTGACTGACCCAGATGTAATAAAAGGAAGATGGAAGCAATACACTGAAGAACTCTATAAAAGAGATGCCAGGATGACAGATTCATTCACAGAGGAACCGTATGATGAAGAACCAAAAATTTTAGAATGTGAGGTGAAAGCTGCTCTTAAAATACTTGGAAGAAACAAATCACCAGGAACAGATGGCATACCAATAGAGTTGCTACAAGCTACTGAGACTGAATCTGTCCAAATTTTGACTAAAATTTGTCAAGAAATATGGAAAACTAAACAATGGCCCACAGACTGGAAACGTTCAATATACATCCCAATTCCAAAGAAAGGGGAGCCCAGGAAATGCAGTAATTATCGAACTGTTACCTTAATATCCCATGCAAGTAAAGTAATGCTCAAGATTCTACAACAAAGGCTCTTACCATATTCACTAATAGGCAAAAACCCTTGTGGTTTAAGAATGTACCTATAGCTCACAGATATTTCTATAAACTTTAAAAAACAGGGAAATTGGGCAGCTATAGTAAATGCACCAGGGTAGCAGGAGACCTGGCCTCATCTCTGAGATATTGTACTGCCCTACAAATTTGTCAAAATGCAAACACGATTTGGGTTGGTCTTTCACAGTCCAATCCACTTCCTGTGTAGCATGGAAGAATTTGGTAACATGTGCCTCTGAGCATATGATGAGGGGCAAGAGGGAGGAGATAGGAGGGAGAAGGGAGGGTGGGTTTGATCTAGGTTTGCTAGGCTCAGGGCCTGAGAATGATTTTGTATCTTTAAGAGAAGAGAAAATTCAGCCAAGTACAGGTTTTCTTGCAACACTGTAATGGGAAAAACCACAAGGTGAAATTTTCCTTTTCCCCTGCACAACTTTTAAAGTTACAGAAGACCTCTTGGAGGCTGGGCCTGGCAACCCTAGTTTGATCAGTTGCAGAGTTCACTGGGATTTATTTCTGTGGAATCATGTTTGAAAATGGAAATTGACTGCCTTCAAGTCAACCGAATTTATGGTGACCCTTTGAATAGGGTTTTCATGGTAAAATTATTATTATTGTTATTGTTATTGTTGTTGTTGTTGTTATTATTATTATTATTATTATTGAATTTATTAGTCGCCCATCTGGCTGGTTTACCAGCCACTCTGAGCGACGTACAGAATAAAAACAATACATCAAACATTACAATTTAAAAATATAACAGTAAAAGCCTAGGCCATGCCAAAAGCCTTCCTGAAGAGCCATGTCTTCAGGGTCTGGCAGAAGCTCATCAAAGAAGGGGCATGACGGAGATCATTGGGGAGAGAATTCCAAAGGGTGGGGGCCACTATTGAAAAAGCCCTCTCTCTGGTCCTCACCAGTCTGGCCATTTTAATCGGTGGGACCGAGAGAAGGTCTTCTGAGGCTGATCTTGTTGAGCGGCATCCCTGACGATGCTGAAGGCGCTCCTTCAGATAGATTGGTCCAAAACCGTATAGAGTTTTAAAGGTCAGAGCCAACACCTTGAATTGGGTTCGGTATGCAACCGGTAGCCAGTGCAACTCCTTCAATACAGGAGTGATGTGATCTTGTCAGCGGCTACCTTTAATCAGATGAGCCGCCGCATTCTGTACCAGCTGCAACTTCCGGACCGTTTTCAAGGGTAACCCCACGTAGAGCGCATTACAGTAGTCTAGGCGAGAGGTGACCAGGGCATGTACTACTGGTGGGAGCAGATGATTGGGGAGGTAGGGGCACAGCCGCCGTATCAAATGGAGTTGATACAGCGCCATCTGGCTCACAGCCGAAATTTGAGGCTCCATGGACAGCTGGGAGTCAAGAATGACCCCAGGCTGTGGACCTGGTCTTTCAGGGGCAATCGTACCCCATTAAGCACAAGGTCCACATCCCCCAACCTTCCCTTGTCACCCACAAACAGTACCTCGGTCTTGTCCGGGTTCAGCTTCAGCCTATTCCTTCCCATCCAGCCACTCACCACCTCCAGACATTTGGACATGGTTTCAACAGCCAACCTTGGTGAAGATTTAAATGAGAGATAGAGCTGTGTGTCATCTGCATATTGATGACATTGCAGCCCAAATCTCCTGATGATTGCCCCCAGCGGCTTTATATAGATGTTAAACAGCATCGGGGAGAGGATGGAACCCTGTGGCACCCCACAAGTGAGAGGCCAAGGATCCGAAACCTCCTCCTCCAATGCCACTCTTTGGTACCTACCGGAGAGGAATGAACGGAACCACTGCCATACAGTGCCCCCCATACCCAACCTCATCAGGCGGTCCAAGAGGATAGCGTGGTCAACGGTATCAAAAGCCGCTGAGAGGTCGAGGAGGACAAGGAAGGTGCATTCGCCTCTATCCCATGCCCTCCTCATATCATCCACCAAGGCGACCAAGGCTGTTTCAGTCCCATGTCCAGGCCTAAAGCCCGATTGAAATGGATCCAGATAATCCGCTTCCTCCAAGTGCGCCTGCAACTGTCTAGCCACCACCCGTTCTACCGCCTTGCTTAAGAATGACAGATTTGAGACTGGGCGGTAGTTGTTCAAATCTTGGGGATCTAAGGAGGATTTCTTTAAGATTGGTTTAATTATTGCCTCCTTGAGAGTTGATGGCATTACTCCTTCTTCGAGCGATGTATTTACCACCATCTTGATCCCCTCACTCAGTCTATCTTTACAGCTCATAATGAGCCATGATGGGCACGGGTCAAGTAGGCAGGTGGTTGGCTTTAGAGTTGAAAGCACCTTGTCCACTTCATCAGATGGAAGAGGCTGGAACCAATCCCACAACACCTGAGCACCATTGGTCACCTCTGACTCACTCACTGTGTCCACAGCGTACGGAATAACACTCTTAATACGATCAATTTTCTCCGCAAAGTGTTTTGCAAACTCATTACAGGAGGCCTTACCAAGTTCCATTAGTTTCAGAGCAACTGGACCGACCAGGCTCCGGACTACTTGGAACAGTCTCCTGGGACAGCACTCTGCAGATGCAATGGAGGCAGCAAAAAAATATTTCTTTGCTGCCTTCATTGCCACATGATAGGCTGCCGCCGCCGCTCTAACATGTGTTCGATCGTCGTCAGAGCGAGATTTCCGCCACCGGTGCTCTAGCCGTCTCACCTCCCGCTTCAGACTTCGCAACCAAGGATTGAACCACGGTGCTGTCTGAACTCTATTCAGGGGGAGAGGGTGTTTCGGAGCCACCTGATTTAATGCCCTGGCGATTGCAGTATTCCATTCTTCCACCAGGGTTTCAGCCGTGTGGCAGTGTGCCTGCTCCAACGAATCCCCAAGCGCATTCAGGAATCCATCAGACGCCTGGGGCGGACCATCTTAATAGGTCCTCCACCCCCACGGAGGGTTTGTGGCACCGACACGTCTATCCTCACCAGATAGTGGTCTGACCATGACAAGGGGGTGATGGATGTACCCCCAATTTTCAGATCACTTCCCTCCTCTCCCGAGACAAACACAAGGTCAAGTGCATGACCGGCTACATGGGTGGGCCCCATTGGAAGGTATTCAGAGGTGGTTTTACCATTGCCTTCCTCTGAGGCTGAGAGGCAGTGACTGGCCCAAGGTCACCCAGTGAGCTTCATGGCTGTGTGGGGAAACAATGATTCGAAAGGAAAACATTGTGAGCAGTATCATTGCTTTTCAGCATTTCCCCCACCTTTTTATTCTATAGCAGGCACATGTAGCCTCCCACCCAAATTTAAACCAAAGCTTCCCCTGGCGACATCCATACCAGGCCTTTATTTCACTTTGGACAGTCATGACTTCTCTCAAAGAATCCTGGGAAGTGTAGTTAGTGAACGGTGCTGAGAGTTGCTAGGAGACGCCCTGTTCCCCTCACAGACCTTCAAACAGAGCAGCTGACTGTTAAACCAGTCTGGCCGTTGGAGGTCTCTCAGTGGAATAGGAGTCTCCTCTCAGCAGCCTTCACAAACTACACTTACCAGGAATCTCTGAGGGAAGCCATGACTGTCTCACGTGAAATCAAAGTGTGGTGTGGTTGTGGTCCCCTGATTAGCCAAGCCAAGCAGCTGGGAGTCTGGCTTTTAGAACACTTGGCAGTTGGTACTTACTGAGCATGCCCTGCGTTATCATTGGGTTCCAGCCAAAATTTCTTAAATTAATTAAAAATCAGCCAGGCATTTTTTTAACTTTTAAACTGCAGAAGATGAAGGTGAGAGTATGGGTAAGGTCAGTATGAGGATTACAGGTACTCTGTGAACATAGCTGATTTTTAATGAATTTCAACAGATTATGAGAACTCTTGACAGAAAAAAGTCCAAAAGGGCTCTGTTTTCCCCCCTCTCTTTTTAGACTTTGAACTCTCAATTCTCTCTGACTGTATTGTGTATCGTCATGAAAATTGAGAGGGTTGTTAAGCAAGCATTTCTGAGTTCAGGACTATAAGGTTTATAAGGTTTTGTTTTGAAATGAGCTTATGGGAAGCATCAGAATAGCATAGGGAAATTTTCAATTTAACATTACAGAATGTGAAAAATCCACGCTGGCTATAGTATACAGCATGGGTGGCCACTCCATGGCTCTCCAGATGCTGCTGGACTACAGCTCCCATCATCCCTGACCATGAGCTTTGTTGGCTGAGACTGATGGGAGCTGTAGTTCAGCAGCATCTGGAGAGTCACAGAGTGGCCACCCCTGGTATACAGCCACTCTCGTGGCTGTATCATATGGAGCGAGAAATGCCAGACGTCCAAGCTGTATTTAGAAAGGGAAGAGGCACCAGAGATCAAATCGCAAACATATGCTGGATAATGGAACAGTCCAAGGAATTTCAGAAGAAAATCACCTTGTGCTTTATAGATTACAGCAAAGCCTTTGACTGCATAGATCATGGAAAACTATGGAATGCTTTAAAAGAAATGGGAGTGCCACAGCATCTGATTGTCCTGATGCGCAACCTATACTCTGGACAAGAGGCTACTGTAAGGACAGAATATGGAGAAACCGATTGGTTCCTCATCGGAAAGGGTGTGAGACAGGGGTGTATTTTATCACCCTATTTGTTTAATCTATACGCAGAACAAGATGAAGGAGGTGTGAAAACTGGAGGAAGAAATATCAATAATTTAAAATATGCAGACTATACCATACTACTAGCAGAAACCAGTAATGATTTGAAATGAATGCTGATGAAAGTAAAAGAGGAAAGCACAAAAGCAGGACTACAGCTGAACGTCGAAAAGACTAAAGTAATGACAACAGAAGATTCATGTAGCTTTAAAGTTGACAATGAGGACACTGAACTTGTCAAGGATTAGCAATACCTCAGCACAGTCATTAACCAAAAAGGAGACAATAGTAAAGAAATCAGAAGAAGGCTAGGTCTGGGGAGGGCAGCTGTGAGAGAACTAGAAAAGGTCCTCAAATGCAAATATGTATCACTGAACACTAAAGTCAGGATCATTCAGATAGAACTTCAATATGCCGATGATAATGTAGTCTCTGCACATTCAGAGAAAGATCTTCAAACTATCCTAAATGTCTTTGCAGAAGCATATGAAAAGCTTGGCCTCTCGCTTCACATCAAAAAAAACCAAAGTGCTTCATCAGCAAGTGCGAACCAATCCCTCTGTAGCACCATCAATCCAGCTTAATGGTGCGACGCTGGAGAATGTCAATCACTTTTCTTATCTTGGCAGCCATCTCTCTGTAAAAGCTGACATCAACGCTGAAATTCAGCATCATCTGAGCTCTGCGAGTGCCGCATTCTCCCAAATGAAGCGTAGAATGTTCAAGGACTGGGATATTCGCAGGGAGACCAAAATGCTTATTTACAAAGCCATTGTACTACCGACCTTACTGTATGCCTGTGAAACATGGACCATGTATAAACGCCACTCCCAACTTCTTGAAAGATTCCACCAACGCTGCCTTTGGAAAATTCTGCAAATTCCTTGGGAAGATAGGTGGACTAATGTTAGCATATTGGAAGAAGCAAAGACCACCAGTGTTGAAACAATGATCCTCCAACATCAACTTCACTGGACCTGCCATGTTGTTCGAATGCCTGATCACCGTCTTCCAAAGCAGCTACTTTACTCCCAACTTAAGGATGGAAAACAGAATTTCGGTGGACAGCAAAAGAGGTTTAAAGATGTTCTCAAAGCTAATCTAAAAAAATGTAACATAAGCATCGAGAACTGGGAAGCCTTGGTCCATGAGTGTCCCAATTGGAGGTTGGCCGTTATCAAAGGTGCTATGGACTTTGAAAGGGACAAACGAGCTAAGCGGAAGGCATGTCAAGCAAATCCTCATCGTGACCATCTTCCATCTGGAAAGCTATGTCCTCACTGTGGGAGGCTGTGTGGATCCAGAATTGGCCTCCACAGTCACTTACGGACCCATTGTTAAAGACCTTACCCTGGAAGACAATCTTACTCGGCCACAAGTGATCGCCAATGAATGAATGAATGATGAATGATTCCCAATCTCTATGTATGGATGTGAAAGTTGGACAGTGAAAAAAGCAGGTAAGAGAAAAATCCACTCATTTGAAATGTGGTGTTGGAGGAGAGCTTTGCAGATACCATGGACCATGAAAAAGACAAATAATTGGGTGTTAGAAAAAATTAAACCAGAACTATCACTAGAAGCTAAAATGATGAAACTGAGGTGATCATACTTTGGACACATCATGAGAAGACATGATTCACTAGAAAAGACAATAATGCTGGGAAAAACAGAAAGGAGTAGAAAAAGAAGAAGGCCAAACAAGAGATGGATTGATTCCATAAAGGAAGCCACAGACCTGAACTTACAAGATCTGAACAGGGTGATTCATGACAGATGCTTCTGGAGGTCGTTGATTCATAGGGTCGCCATAAGTCGTAATTGACTTGAAGGCTCATAACAACAACAACAACAACGCTTAGTTACATACTTGTAAAGCTGTTGTAAGTATTACTAAGACAGTGTATGGTATAGAACTATTAACGCTTTCAAGCACTGTAGTAGTATTAATAGATATAGTATACACATGGATGTCAAACATGGGACATGATCCAGCCCAAATTAAGATGTTTTAAATCCTGTTGATTTGCTTGAGGTATTTATATCTTACCCATTGATGGCAGTGGAAGCTGCTCATGCTTCACCTTTGATTGGATTGTTCCTATGCAGATTGACATAAGTATCATAAAAGGTATGAAGCAGCCCTGTTTGTAGTGTGTTTAGCACATTCTGTGCAGTTCTTAATAACACTGCAAACAAAGTCAGCAAAGTACACAAGTCTATTCATACTTAATGAATTAATATTCTGCTGGATTGGAGTTGTGTGTATGTGTTTCTAAAAAAATGTGGGCTCTGTGGCATAGAGACATCAACACACAGCTCTAATTAACACCAATCACACACATTAATGGTATAACCTACTGCTTAAGTAAATGAACAGCCATGCTCCTGCTGTTTTGAACAGGCTGATAGGCATGCGCTATATTGACAAAGTAAGCTAATTTACAGAGTGATTGTCCAAGTGGGAACGGCTGTTTATTTGTAGAGTTTTCTCCATTTAACACACGGGGCAAATAATGCACTTAATGTTAATTAAAATATCAACAGCAAAGGTAAATATTGCAAACTCAGCAAGGGGAATGATACTTGCACATTCAGAGATAACCAATCTTGTCTAGCAATTATTGCTTACTAGAGGGTAAAGGTGGTTTTGCAAGTACTTGCCATCATTTGTTCTCCAAGGCCTCAGAATTGATATATTTGAAAACAGAAAATAAATACCTGACACTTGCAGCTAGAAATCTGCCTGGCCAATTCAAGCCAGTAAGTTAAGATGTAACCCTATTCCATGGAGCCCTCCCTGCTGCCCTATTCCCTTTGCCAATCTTATGGAAGGTAGTGGGAAGATGTATTCGGGTCTGTGTTGGGCACTGGTCACTGTAACAACTCTGAATGGCAATATCCAGAGCTGGTACACAGAAACATAGAGGAGTATTCAACTAACTTCTACTCAGAGTAGACCCATTAAAATTAATGGTCATTACTAACTTATCCATTAATTTCAGTGAGTCTATGCTAGGGATGAGGGAGAATATCCACTAAATCAGACATAGTATTGGATTCCAACTGAATTCGACAGTCCGCAATCTTTTTGGACTGGCACTGATTTCTTGTGGTAAGCCGCAGCTGCATTCGGCACAGATTTTGTGGCCATGGCTTGCAGTCGGCTCGGATTTTTTAACTTTTTCCTCCTATTTTACATAATTATCTTCATAATTTCCTCAGAGTTGTTGCATTCTTAACAGTGTAGGTGTGATAACAACCACCATTTGTCCATTATATATTATGAAAAAAATGTGTTATTGCCATATATTGCAAAAAATATTGGCTGCCAGCCCTGCCTAGGCTATATATGTCAATAATGTTAATTGTCAAATCATCCTGCAATTTTGTGTTTTTCAAACAAGACAGCTCAGAGCATTCTGAATCTCCATCCTCTTGTGTGGCAAACATTATGTTGATGAGAGAGACTAACCCATGCGCCCTGCCCTCCCTGCCCTGCTTTCATTGCTATTGTTCTCAGCTCATCAGGGGCTCTCTCTCTCTCTCTTTCTGTGTGTGTGTGAATAAAAATACAACATGGTACTAGTGGTGGTGGTGATAATGCTGCAGTAATGCTGACAAACTAATTCAAGAATAGCAAATAGTGAAAGGGAGGTGAATCATTAAGCAACACATCATTTAGCCAAGGCAAGAGACAGACTCAAAGGTGATTATCTGCATCATTGATATGTAAATGGGAGGGACATGTGGAATACCGTGATAATTTATGTAAGCATTTACGTTAAAAATTACATTTTTTTCACCACCAAAGCAAAACCAAAAACAACCCGCCCACAGCGGATTGAACTGGCAAGTGCCAAAGCAAGTGGGAACCAAAAAAGGGCAGATTGGGATCGAACAACAAAATATCAGAATACAAGCAGATCAGAATTAGGCAGTGAACCCCATTTCCAGTCTATGCTGAGTAAAAGTTAGCTGAACACAACCGATAGGAAGGTGCTTTATACAGAGTCAGATCATTGGGCCAACTAAGGTTTTTGGGAACTAAATCCTACTCAGAGTAGCCCCACTAAAATTAATGACTCTAAGTTAGTCAAGTCTATTAACTTCAGTGGATCTGAGTAGCATTAGCATTGGATATCACCGTCAGTTTCTCCAGGGTTTCAAATGGGGGAGATGGCCAGTCTTACCTGGAGATGCCAGAGATGGGACCTGAGATCTTCTGCATACAAAGACTATCACTGAACAATAGCCCCTGATATGATGTTCTGGGTTCTTTACCCTTCCTTCATCCTGACATCCTAGGGAGTTGTTAAGTAAACTAAATAAGATGGTTGTCTAGTTGCTCCACTGTACCAATGGGACTAGATTACAATCACAAAGAATCAACTCACCTACTGAGTTAAAGAGCTCAGTTATAAAGGAATTGAAGGAAAACACTCCACTGATTTGTGCCCATGAAAGTATTTACAAGCATGTGCACTAGGAGTTAAGACTGAGTCAAGATTTACAGCTTCCCCCATCAGAGATTAAACTTCTAGAGATCAGAAAAGTGGCAACTCACTAAAAAAATGAAAAAGTAAAATAAATTGTTAGTGAAAGCAATTTACCAGAACAATGATTTATCAGAATTGGGAAGCAAAAAAAAAAAGGGGGGGGGAGGGGGCTGTCTCTACTAAGCACTAAATAGGAACAGTGGGAATGTTGTATCCTGTGTCATGTTGACACAGATTCTTATCATATGAACATTCCCGTTGCATTTACTGGAACAAGAGAAACTATGTTTTTGTCCTTTTTTTAAAGAGTGACATATGGTGTATACTATAATTGAATCCTGTAGAGGCTATGGTGAAGCAAAATGTGTTGCACACTTAGGCAATGAAGGGAGAGTATTTTTTTTTAATCACAGATTTTTATTAATCACTTGTCACAGATGCAAATGTAGCAGCTATTAATCTTCTATGTATGGCAGGCAGCACTTTGGTTGGTCTAGTAGTCCTGCTGTAAATTATCATGTCATGGATTAACTCATTTTGTTTCACTAATACTTTGCTTGATTCCTTCTCTTTTGTTCAGAGGTCCCTCTTGAATTGTCCTTTTGGACAATTGGAGTCAGAATGATTAATCCTGGGGACAGTGAGTTGACTGAAAGGGTCAACCACCAATGAATAAAAACAAAAGACATGGGTTAATTCTGGGTTACACTCATTCTACCTGAAAACTAAGAAGAAAAAATAGCAAAGTATTTTCAGTGGGAATTAACGCCTTAGACAACTGTCTGAATGCACTCTTTGTGCTTATACTTTGCCTCCCTTCTCTCCCCACAAACAATGCAAAACAAAAGCCTGTTCTGAGCTGCTGAGTAGGCCATTCAGTCTGGAAGAACAGCATACTTCAGTATTTAACTCTGGCTTGAAATGACTGATGTCTACAGGCCTTGGATCATTGTAAACATAGTAAGCAAGCAGGTTACAAAATCTTTCCCTTCCCAGTGCAGGTAGACATGACGTCAGCTAGCTATTACAACAGTAGGACTCAATCCAGGCCTTACTAATTTCCTAAAAGTCAGTGGTTTGGGAGCAATTTACAATACAGCACAGGTGGAAGGAAGGGGAATATGAACCTTCCAACTTGCCTTGCCCTTCCCAGCAAATGGATTTTTGAATCAGTGTTTAGGTGTTCCTCTGCATTGTGCGTTTCTTCTCAAATTTGGCAACTTCTCATCTATTTTATACTTGCAAAATTTGCCAACTGTGTGCTGGACATACCCAGTTATTCCCTTTGAGCCTCTTTTATATTACTATAGTGGCTTGCTTCTGTCTGAGAGCACAACATATGTTTGATGTTTGTGGGACATGCATGCATATTAGGGAAGACAGAGATGGGCAACTGTAGAACACTACCGCATACCCAGTAGCAGCACACCCAGCTTTGGAATGGTTGAGGGAGAGCTCAGCAGAATCCTTATAGGGTTTCTCTCAACATGTGTACAGTCATTGCCACATATGGAGATGAATGACTGCCATTCATATAAACTAGTAATAATATATTATTTGTATGCTTGTGCTACAGAAATTCATACTGAAAAGATTGTGTGAATCTAATTGGTGGGAAAGTTTATTTGATCTCAGACCAATATCAGTTATGTTTGGTTAAACAGCCCATAACTGATGGCTTTTAAATAAAAATGTTGTTTTGACCAATTGCAACCCCCTGAGTTTATCTCCACTGGCTTATAATGGAAACTGCAGTTTACTCCTTACAGAGCTACAATTGCCAGCACCCTTAACAAATTACAGTTCCCATAATTATTTGAGGGAAATGATGTGCTCTAAAAGTATGGTGTCCCTTCCTCAGATGATAGGTCAACTAGCATTGATTGGGGTGCAGGAACACTATATTTTTCCCTTTTTGCAGCTGTGTTTAGCTCTTGATCTTCCTCTTTTAAGTCAGGAACCTTAGTCTCAATTCCTCTTGGTTCACTAAAGGACAGGAAGGTGGATTTTCAGGATGAAAACTGAAAGGCTGAATATCCTCTATTGGTAAATATCATAGATCATCCTCAACTGTGGAATGTCTGGAGAGTCTGAACTTGATCCAGAAATCCAAATCTTTGATACTCCTATTCACTTGCATTAGGAAACCAAAATTTCCCCCCCTTTTTTACATAGATGTATGATATTTGGTGACTGTGATAGCTCCTCGAGGGGATTGACCCTACAAAATTATAGAGGGTTGCTCCAGGAGATAGCCACTTTGAATTTTGTGGGGTGTTTCCCCCAAAAATAAAAAAGTAAAAAGTAAAACAGCCACAACTTGTGTTCACCCCCACCTCTTTCATATAAGTGCATGCAACTTGGAGACATGGCAGCTCCTCCAGTGGGGATTAACCATGCTGTATTACAAACAGGTAGGTCCAGATTTTTGTGTGTGTGTTAGCCACCTTTAAAGTTTGCTTTTTTCAAACAATAGACTATACAGCCAGTTGCGTGTTCAATCTGGTCAATTCTCATGTTCCAGATCGGACTCTTCTGCTGCATTTCAATGTAGTAGCTCAATGCTCCTTGCTATTTCAGCACTGTCATATGGAATCTGTGGGTGCCAGTCTGGCAAAGTTGCTTCTCCCTTGTCTGTCTGTCAGTCCCACTGCCTGCCTGTCTGAAACTGGTTTCTGTGACGTAACAGGGCTGGGTAACCGCCCAGTGTTTTTGATGTGATACATTTGTCTCTCAAGACTTACACACTCACACAATCAAACCCCAAACTATTAATAAAGGCAGACAGAGAGCTTCCCTTGTCCCCCTCTCCCCACCATGGCATTCTCCTTATATGGTATTGTAATTAATATTTGCAACCCTTTGGAGACAGTCTGCTTGGCTTTTTTAGAGACCATTTTGAGCTCTGAACGAGCATAAATTGCTACCAATCAATTCAGATCAACCCTACCCTTTCTATAGTGATCTGTAGCTGCATCAACTGGATTTGGATTTGGCACAAATCAGCCAGATTTGTTTTCAATTCAGCTGGATTAGTTGCACAGCCCTACTAACAACGGCGAGGCAGCAGTGGAGCAAGTGCATCTTTGCTAACTGACTAGTTGCTGATATCAGCAGTGTGTCCCTGCATCAAGGACAAGCTAGTCAGCAGCCATGCCTCCACTGCACCCTTTCAATGGTTTCCATCAAGGGTGGGAGTCCCTCATTCATTTTAATCACACTTCTGTGTGATTCCCAGTCCAACAAGACAATATTCTACTGCCCATTGCTGCTTCAGTTCTAGGGATAAACCGTCTTTTGTGGGATATTTTTGGTGTAACTTTGCACATGTGTGTGTCCTTCAAGAACAACTTGCTCTTTTTCTATCAGGGATCTTCTACATAAGATATAATCCTGGCATCATAGTAAAGTCACTGACTGAGGAGTGAAAAGATAAGCAAAATTCTGGGATCCTCAGAATATTCTCTCTGTAACAGTGTCTTTGAAAGCAAAATGACTGCAGTAGATAAACGCTGAAGGATTCAGTCCTAAAAATAAAATTTATGCTTTGCAAACCATCCTCTGAATTATTAGGCTGATGTCAAGCAGTGTCTAAAATTAACATTATAAAATGCAAAGGGGGAAAAAAACCCTTGAGACTCCTGAGAAATAGATACAAGTGTTTGTTCAGATTGCTCAGCCTAAGTAGTTCATACAGTTTGTTTTAGTTATGTCTTAAAATGGCTGTGTTTTCTCTAAGGGAAACATTGTTTTAGCAGCTCAGATTCCCTGGTAATTTTATCAGGAAGGTAAGTGTTGTTGTAGGTGGGAAAAAAAAGACATAACATCTTGAAAATCCTGCTCTTATACTAATCAAAACAGGAATCCATGTTTTGCTGAATGAACATTTAAGCTAATTCCCATATGAATATCTCACCCTGTGCTTCTAAGATGATAGCAGTAAAGCAGACAATTTTATCCCACAGGCTCTCTCTCGTCTTTTTCCCCCTTTGCTGTTATGTTTTCCACAGTTTTCAGTGTCACTAAAATCTTGATTTATAAACTGCTAGCGTTAGCTTATAATCAGCTTCTGGCTGGGAATGAATGTGTTCACACATTCAGAAAGGAAAAGCATAAGAAGCAGTGACAGATTTCAGACTATCCCCAGATACACATAAAACTTTCATTTTGGGCTGGGATCATCAAAACAGGTAAAAGTAAACATCATGCAAATATCTAATCCCCTTAAGAAGCTTGGCGAAGGAAATAGAAAAACTCATCAGTGAGGAAAGCTGTGAGAAACAGGGCTGCCAAGTTGCAATCCAGACTCCTGCACATTTCCACACACACCTCCAATTGCTTTTGCCCTTATGATCTCCATCAGCTGCTGTAGCAAGCAAGTCTCAAGGTATGCTGCAATGAAGGCAATGGAAGGAAACAGTCAAAAGCATCAGAGGAAAGATGGGTTAGAACCCCAGTTCTGCAGTACATCCCCTTCCAATCAGGTTGAAAATTTAGAGGTACAGGGGGAATAATCAAGTTGCCACCTGGAAACCATTCAGAAGTGGGTTGAGGACCTCCCAACATATGCAGATAATCTTAGGACCAAATTATGCAAGTAGCATCTCTGCAACATTTGTTTTTGTTAGTTTTTGTGTAAACAGCATTTAATAAGTAAATAATTTACAGTTTGTACTCTCTTACAAATAATAAAATGGAAATGGACTGCCTTCAAGTCAAATCCGACTTATGGTGACCCTATGAACAGGGTTTTCATGGTAAGCAGTATTCAGAGGGGGTTTACCATTGGCTTCCTCTGAGGCTGAGAGGCAGTGACTGGCCCAAGGTCACTCAGTGAGCTTCATGGCTGTGTGGGGATTCGAACTCTGGTCTCCCAGGTCGTAGTCCAACATCTTAACCACTACACCACACTGGCTCTCTACAAATAATAATATCCAATAAAATAGTAATTCCAAAAATACATACATGTATAAAAACAATTCAGAATGCTCACACAATAACAAAAATATCACACCTCAAAATAAACCCCAGAAGCAGGAGTATAACAGTCCAAAGCCATCAAAATCTTCAGTAATATCACCAAAAGAAGCCTGGACAGCAGTTAATTTCCATACATTTGTTGGAAAAAATGTTTCCCCCTGTCACACATGTTTTCTAAAGAGTAGGGCATCCTCAAGTATGCCTGATCTACTCTTTCCAATGAGCGAGTCCCACAATATGGGTATCACTATAAGGACCTTTCACTTGGGCTAGCAAACCTAAACCCAGGCAAGGCTGGCACTTGAAGCAGGGCCCCACATTATGATCTCAGTGTATAGGGAGGCTTGTCTGTGTTGGGAAGGCATACGACAGTAAAGGGAAAAAAGGATTCAAAATGTAGGAAGAAGCTGAACTCATTAAAAACAACTTCCCATAACCTTATGACTGTTAGTCATTCTTCTCTTGAAATGCGACACAAATAAGCAGATATCTAGTCTTTTCAGCTTACATCTATAAATAACAAGGAAAGATTTGACCCATTCCTGATTGTTCCTTGAAGCACACATGGTGAAGTGACCACTACATATTCAAATTCTAATGTACATAAAAATGCATTGTCAAAGGCATATTTGAAAAAGTTCTAAGTAAAATGCCTAAGCCTTCTATCATATTCCATTGTAGGGGGAGAAAATAATGTTTGGCTTTATGAATGCAGAAAGCCCCAGGTGTAAGCAGGTTTGAAGAGGCATCCTCTGAGGAGAAATAACCATTTCATTGTAAAGGATGTTATTAGCAATTCAGAGAGTAGCAGAAAGTGTCTAATTTATTCAAGAAGTGACATTTTATTTAGTGTAGTTATGCAATTTGGGAATTTACAGGGGACACATCAATAAATAAACATTGTTAGTAAGGAAAGGTGTAAGCAGCTGCCACTTTGGTTCACCACCAACAAGCCACTTTTCATATACAAATAGAAGGGACTTCAAAAAAATTAAGCCAGCGCAATGACTAGCAACTGAAGAAGAAAAATCCTTTGTATCAGAACTGCCAGTTCTGTCTTTATTTTATATTGTTCCTCTTCCCATAATCTCTCAAGCATCATGCTATTAGCAGCATGAACTTAGCGTGTAAGATCTGTAATACAAGTTCAAAGTATAAATTTATCATGTCCTTATCTCTTTTCAGGTGGTTGCAACTTCTGGATGCCTCAAAGGCAGGCAAAACATTCTAATAGTACAGTCTTGTACATGGACAGAATTCCCCCCCCCGTACTCCCCTGATGTCTGCAGTGATTAACTTTCATCTGTCCTGAAGCATATTTGGTTGCTATTGTGTCAGTCCAGATAGCTAGCTAGCTGCAAAAAGTGTTATTTTTAAAAGAACCTAATCTGATAAGTTATAGAATGACTCTATTAGCATCAATAATAATAACTGAAAGTAGGGTTTAGCTGACAAAACTGAACACATTTAATAATATATAGGTGATTACTTCCCTGTACAACCATACGCAAGAAGCATTTTATAGCTGTGAAGAACTAGTATCAACTCTATCCTGTAAGTGAAAGAGCAGCAAGTCTGAGAACACATATAGCTAAAATAAAAAAGAAAGCCTAGAGTATATTCATAGTATTGTGAACTTCATTTTCTATGTACATGTATCTGTAGTATACTAGCAAGGTGAATGCTGGTTTGTTGTCTTGGTTCTCCTGCTGGCTAGGCAATCCAGTTGCTCCTCCTTCTATCAAGCAACCTGCAGCCAGCAGCATGAAATGGGAGGAGATCCTGCCACTTTAATCACAGGCAGTTCCGCTGCAGAGTGCTAAAAGTTTATTTCCCCATTTGCTCATCTGTCTCCTTCCTACCGCTACCAACATCTCCTGTCGCTGGAAGAACAGGATTAAACAGATTTAAAGTTTGGCTTTAGATATTGTCTATTTAGGGATTGCAAAGTAGGGTATCACCACAGTCTTGAATGGCAGTGCTTTGCCATCCAATTAAATAACAGTAGACCAGTCTAGACCAGATATACTCATTCAGTTTAATCCTCTGTTGATAGAAATATTGACTAAATCAATCCAGTTTGGGGGGTCAAATAATGGTATGATAATGATTATGGTGCCTTCGTCACTAATTCCCTTGTCCAGTAAAACAACACAGTTGCACATAAGCCATTGGCGTTGACAGTGTCTCCAAAATGTAAAGTACATAAAGCTACAAGAGAGGTGTATAGTGTCTAATTGATCCCACAGTTTTTTAAACATTAAACAACATATTGGCCCCATCTGCACTATACATTCAAAGCAGTATCATATCACTTTAACAGTCATGGTTTCCCCAAAGACTACTGGAAACTGTAGTTCGTTAAGGGTGCTAAGAGTTGTTAGGAGATTCATATTCCTCTCACAGAGCTACAATTCTGAAAGTGCTTTAACAGTCAATCCTTCTTCCCAGGGAACTGGGAACTGTAGGTCTATGGGGGGGACTAGGGGTCTCCTAACAACTCTCAGCATCCTTAACCAGCTACACTTCCCAGGGTTCTTTGGGGAAGTTATGACCCTTTGAAGTGGTATGATACTGCAAGTGGGCCATCTTGCCATTAACATTCATAACGTAATTATAACAGTCACATAAATATAACAATGGATTCATGAATTGTGAATGACCTACAAACAACAGCAAACCTCAGACTTTGCAAACACAGCACACACCACTCAAGCAATCTGTGCAGTCACCACGTTTCACAAATATGTAAGACAGACAAAATGGTTATATGAAGCACATTGCTGCTGCAATTTTCTGTTCTTGTGTTGATTGCAGAGATGATATATGCTCATTTTCTGGTGCTAGCAGTGGCATGCCCTACCAATTCTGATGCTGCCTATCTCAGTGTTCCAGGCGAGTTGGCTATGTTTCTAAACTCAACTCAGATTAACTCCAGACCTAGGTCTACTAGGAAGAAACTAGGATTTTAGAAAACCTATTGCAAGATGCCTGAAAAACTTTACGTCATTGGGCAGCGCACAAATACAATAAATAGGAAAAAAATAGAATAGGGTAGAAAAAATAAAATAAAATATGAGATGCCCTTTGGGATATTCTCCCTATTGAAAGTTGTTCAGTCATAGAATCATTGAATAGTAGAGTTGGAAGGGGCCTATGAGGTCATCAAGTCCAGCCCCCTGCTCAATGTAGGAATCCAACCTAAAGCATACCCGACAGGTGGCTGGCCAACTGCCCCTTGAATGCCTCCAGAGCTGGAAAGCAGGGGAATAATTGCACTGCTAATGATGGAAAGAGTAAAAATATAGTCTCAGGTGGAGGCTGATCCTGGAGTCTTCACTCATGCTAGTGTCTCCATTGAAAGCAGGAGCTTGTTTGTTTGAGTGAGAGTTGCTAAGTCTGTTATATATTTCAGTTGAGCTTCACATATTAAAATTTCAGTGGGAGCCCCAGAAATCAACATAGAATCACAGAGTTGGAAAGGGCTTATAAGGCCATTGAGTCCAACCCCCTGCTCAATGCAGGAATCCAAATTAAAGCATACCTGACAGGTGGCTGTCCAGCTGCCTCTTGAATGCCTCCAGTGTTGGAGAGCCCACCACCTCCCTAGGAAGTTTTTCCTGATGTTCAGTCGAAATCTGGCTTCCTGTAACTTGAGGCCATTATTCTGTGTCCTGCATTCTGGGATGGTGAGAAGAGATCCTGGCCCTCTGCTGTGTGACAACCTTTCCAGTACTTGAAGGGTGCTATCATATCCCTCTCAGTCCTCTCTTCTCAGTCTTCTTTTCTCATTAGTCTGGCAGAATTTGTTCTTGCCATTGCATTGTTTTCAAGGTGCTTATAGACTGACTGCTTTATAATCTACTCTAGAATTTTCCCAGGGATTGATATCAGGTTGACTGGTGTGTAGTTCCCATTTTCTACCTTTTTGCCCTTTTTGAAGATAGGGACAACATTAGCCCTTCTCCAGTCATCTTCACCCATCTCCCACAATTTCTCAAAGATAATAGACAGTGGTTCCGACTGGGCATGCCCACAATGGAGCTTGTTTCCAGAACACAGGGAGGATGGGAAGGATTGAGGGGAGGGGACATTAACACACAGTGTGAATGCAACCCATCAGGCCCACTCACTAGTGTGGATGGGAAACATTGAGGTAGAGTTTAATTTAAAATGCTCATGCATGGGCAAATGTTCACAAAAGTGCACATGGAAAAACTGGATTTCTGTGGCCCACCTGTGCATTAACATTGTGGTGTTTACACAGCCTATTTCACCTGTGCCACTATTGCTTGAAAATGCTTTCATATGAGAGTCCTCTGCATTAATAAAAATTAAAAATGATGATGTGCAACAGTTACTGTACATGAAAAAATAAAGTGCCCTTTTAAAATAAGGTGCTTAGCTTTCAAAATAGGAACTCCCCTTAAGTGATGACTGCTATTTTGAACATCACTTAATTTGGTATACCAATAATCTACAATTCTTTTGCAAGACTGCAGTTAAGGAGTTTCCAACAGGAGGGAAAACAGAAGACAGCACATTTTAGTGAAACAAACATTTATTTTCTCAAAGAAAATCATGAAAAACACATGCTTCGTTTAATTAACATTAGATTCGGTTGATCAAGAGATTTGGTTAATAAACAAACCTTGTTACCTTTCACTTGAAGCACTGTTCACATGTTACATTCAATGAGTGTATAGCCTGTGTACTTGGGTACACAAGTAGCGGAGCTGTACACTCATACAGTTATTCACATGTAACATTCAACGAGTGTACAATCTCCGTTATATAAACATTTGCTTCCAGAAAAGGAAAATGGCTTCAATGACACTTATTAAATGCACCATTGAAGCAATTCCCTTTCACAGGCAACAAGGTAAGGCATGCTAAGTCTGTTATACTTCCTGAAACTGTTTCCTGTCTAGCCTTAAATTGAACAGAAAGAATTTTGGCAGTAAGGGGAATGTAGTTTTACTTTTTACTTTTTTCCTGCAGATTCTTAAGCTTTAAAATTAAAACACCAACTTTTTAAAAGACAATACCAACTGCTGTAACTATTGTAATTATAGCCATTAAAATATTGCATTTTTCATTGTTATGTTATATTATGTTACGTTTTATTTCTAGTCCGCCTTTCGGCCAAACAGGCCCCCAAGGCGGCTTACACACAAATAAAAATACAAATACAAAATACAAATAAAAACAATACAATTTACAAAAAAAAATCAAACTAACAGAATGCTAACATTTCTAAAAAACAAGAACAGCAAACCAAAAGCATTCATCTTCCTGGTAAAGGGCAGTCCCCAGAAAAATGTCACTAAGAGCAGGGGTGGGGGACAAGGCAGGTGGAAAAGCATGCCCCTTGATGGCCCCAGCACAGTCTCACCCCTGCAGCTAAGAATTTTTTAAATTCTAAGTGTATATATCTTGTGGCTTGCTCTGGTTGGTGGATATTGGGTTTTTGTAATAATAACAATAACAACAACAATAATAATAAACAAAAAGCTGACATCTAACTAACTTGATCTAGAGTATTACAACCTACAAGGCAGGTTTGTGTTATTATAAAACTATGTGATGCAGCTGCTTCTAGTAGCTGTTTCTAATGGAGGCAGCCATTATCATGTGATTGACCATCAAGTGTGTCTAATTTTGATGCATGACACTTGATGCAGAATATGAGAGCTACACAGAGACGAGCAAATCCGCTATTGTTTTCTTCTCAGTTTCTGGGTACACAGTAGAAAGATGACACTATTTTTTTGAGAATGCCTTCTTTGGCAATGTTTTGAAGTCTTAACCTTTGCCATTGTAATTTCATTCTTGTAAACACTCCTTTGAACCATGATGCAACAGTCCTGTAAGGTAAGCCTGTGTCCATACAAATGATTTAGTGCAGGGGTGGCCAGAAGGTAGATTGTAATCTATTGGTAGATCCCTGGGAGATTTGTAGTCAATTGGCAAGAGCTTCTGGCTTTTCGTTGTTTAACAATAGCAACAAAAGGACACATACCTGTCTGGAAACTTGACAACTGAAATGAAGAGTGCTTGTGAAAACTAGGAATAGATCTATGTGTGGAAAGACTGTGAGCTGATCTCAGTTCTGATAACCCTGTGCTCAGCAACTTCTCAGAGATGCCATGTTCTTTCACACTAGACATATGTCTTGTGCCACTGGCTGTAGTTGGTGGCTCTTGGGATTCTAGTAAAACACAGGGTATATCCCAGACTCTGCAACAGCAGTGGTCTCCCGGTGATAGCAAGGTGCCTGCAAGTTCAGGGTTGGTGGCACTGCCATCTTGCAGCAGGTGGGCACACACCTGCAGGCTGCTGCTGCCCTCCACCTAAGTACCCCCAACCTTGCTATCTCAATGCCACTGCCATTCTGCTCCCCCCCCCATGTGTCTCTGCTGACCTATGCCATCAAATTATTGGAAGAGTACTGGCTACATTTCTCTCCCTTGACCTTTAGGAGGAAATGTGAAGCACACAACCAAATTAACATTACTAATGATTTCAATAAGTTTTAAAAGAGCAAGGAAGAAAAGTATAGTGGGGTAATTTATATTGTGCTAGAGGTACTGTAGTGTGCTAGTTCTGCAAAAGCCAGTGCGGTGCAATGATAAGACTGTTGGGCTAGGGCCTGGGAGGCCTGGGTTCCTCATTGAGCCATGAAACTAACTGGGGGACTTCTGGGCTAGTCACCTTCTCAGCCTAAACTACCCCATAAGGTTATTCTGAGGATATATTGGGGAGGTGCAGGACCGTGTATGTCATATTGAGCTTTTTGCAGGAAAGTTGAAATATAAAGGAAACTAGGCATTAAATAAAATTAAAGCTGCAATCCTATGCACATTTACTTGAGAGTAAGCACCAATGAGCAGTGAAAGTTATTTTTGCGTAAACCTGCTTGGGATTATGTTAAGACACAAGGGATAACTATTATCCAAAGTTTCTATTATTTATTGATTACGATCATTTCTGAGCAATGTGTTACATTGCAATTAAGTTATTTTAATATTGCAGTTGTGATTGCAGCTATTATTCATTACATGCCACAGAGATTTGGAGCAAGTTTAAAGCAGACTTTTTGGAATCTATTTGTGGCACAAACCTGAAGAGTAGCTGGGCTGTTCCATGGCAAGCAACAACAAAAGTCGCATGATGACACATTGAACATTTAACAGACTTCTTATAAATATTCTAACATTTATTGATAAATCATGTAGTATTTAAAGCAAATAATTGAATTTAGATGTTAAAAGTTGCAATTCTATGTTCAGTTTCACTTCAGGAGCAAGCCCCATTAAACTCAGTGGAATTTACTTCTGAATAAACATGGTTAGGATTGCACTGTGACTTCAGATTCCTAGTCTTTCTCCCCACTCCCTTTACTAGATTACTCCTACATACTTCTACCTTCTCTCAAGATAGCAATTTTCACTTTTCTGAGCCTACAGGGGCCACACATGGCAATTTACTGTGTGTCTGGTGCTACTTGCATCCCCTTTTAATTTGCATGGTACAAATGACATTACTGGCAAACAGAAGCTATCACACAGTTTCCCCCCTGCAAATCCATACTAACCCAATCCTTTGATAATCCAAAAAAGGAAGGAAAAAACATCTCCACTCCATGTCTCTAGTGCTTGCAGACACTGTGCTCCAATACTTTTAGGTGGGTGTATCAATCGTTCCCCTCTCTATGCCCACTCCCTCCTCCTCCCTTCTTTCATTTCATTTCCTGTGGGATGAAGAGAAACTCTGCTTCTCTCTCCCTTTCTGTAAGCTCCTTTTATGTACCTGCAAATGGTGTCTTTATTTTCTTTTCCCTCCTAACTTGTGCACAAAAGCATAACACTGCTCAAACAAAGATTTGTATTTCATCTGTATGGTACCATTGAAAATACAAACAATCATACTTCCGGGTTGTCTTTTTTTTTTAACAAATGAAACTTACTGGTAGAACAAACTGAGCATGCTCAGTTGCCAGGTAAACAGAGGGAGTGCAAATGTTAAATTAGAGGGTATGGTCTTAGGAAACTGTGTGATTGATGCTTCCCCTCAAGTGTGACTAGAAAACACCATGTTTGAAGTTGGCATTGATCCCTTACTATAGACAGTGCAAACAGAAAACGGAGGTAAAAACAGCATCTTTAGCATGAAGTTATGAAGTCATGTGGATAAGCCCAAGCTCTGCTTCAGAGTCTTATGGCCCCCCTCCCAGCTTTTCTCTCTTCATTACCTATCTGCTATCCTTTCACCTCTTCCTACATTCCCCTCAAAGTAATGTTGCAAGCCTATCCCAACCCTAGTTACCTGGGAATAAGACCCATTGAGCTCTGTGGGACTTACTTCTGAGTAAACATGGGTAGGATTGCACAGTGAGAAGAGACATAAGCTGCTTTCACACATGGGGCTAATAGTGCTAGTTTAACGGATTAAAAAGGTAGCGCTTCATTCTGGATTTCAAAAATCCCTTTCACACTGCAGTACCTGTTAGACCAGCATTTTGCGCAACAGTCTTTCACACAGGTCTTCACCTACTGGTTTGAGACCTGTTCTTTCGGTGCACGGGGGGGGGGTTGAAGGAGGCGTGATTGTGATCAGCTGAGAGGTGCAGCAGCGCAGCAGCAGAGGCTCTGGTTAAGCCGCAGCAGCAGAAGCTGTTCTCCAGGAGCAGCTGGGATGGGCTGGAAGGCGCAGCGGTGGCAGTTGGTAAGGGCGGGAACGCACTGCATGCTGGGATGGCTGTCACGTGAGCAGCGGCAGTAGAGCAAAACTCCCGCAATCTTCCAGGTTCCTAGCCTGCTATCAGAATTTTTCAGGTATCATTTATTGCGGAATTTAGCACTAAACTTCCACTACATTCCACCAGAATTCCGGAGCTACCCGTTATGTCGTGTGAAAGCTCAAATTTTATGTGCAAATCTCTGCCCCTCCCAAACTGTTTCTTCTATGGCGCTGGAATCCTAACCCTTCCTACCTTGGAGTAATTTTTTTTAAAAAAATGTATTTTTAAATGGTTTTTTTGTGTTTTAAAATTTGTATATTTGTTTTTATTGTTTTTAATTGCTGTAAACCACCCAGAGAGCTTCGGCTATGGGGCGGTATATAAATGTAATAAATAAATAAATAAGTCCCATTGAACAGAACAGATTTACTTTAGAGTAGGCATGGCTAGGATTACATTGTGAATGTAAACCAAATTTTGGTTGTGTTTTTTTAAAAAACTAACAATTTAGACAGTCTGTGCCTAACTCTACCTTCCCTGACAGGGAGCACTTTTTTTAAGGCAATCCTAGCTCCCCTTACCTGTGAGTAAGCCTCATTTTAAAAAGTGGGATTTACTTCTGAGTAGACATTTTTAGAATTAGTGTGAGCCCTCAGAAGCTGTTCCACCTCCCTTGTCTCCCATCACTAGGTTTCTGCATCCCTGCTTCCTTTTGCCTTCTCTCAGAACAGCAATTTTCTTTTGTCTGAGACCACAAGAGGCTTGAACTCCATTTAAGTTGGCAAAACAAACTTAATTTTTTAGAATTAACAATTTAGATAGTCCATTCCTAGCCCTAGCTTCCCTGACAGAGTATCTCATGTCTTTAGGCACTCCTAACTCCACTTATCTGGGAGGAAGCCCCACTGAACTCAGTGGGACTTACTTCTGAGTAGACTTTTTAAAAAATTGCAGTGAGTCCTCCAAAGCTTCCCCTCCCCTTGTTTTCTGCCTCCCTCCCTCTAGCTCATTCATTACCAGCACACAGAAACTCTGCGTCATCCTGTCTCCTTTCCCTCTTTCTTGCCCTTGCCTCCATTTTAGCCTTATTCTTTCCTGCTCTGTGGCTCCAGCAGTTGAGGTTTCCTTGAGCTCATTTCTGATTGGCAGCAGCGCCTGCTGCTAAAGGGAAGTCTCAGGCTCTCCCTGGGGAGGAAAACTAATTGCTCATGATCAACTCTAGGTGGATAGCATGCAGGGAGAGCAACACATGAACAAAAGACCTCTTTCTGTAGGGGACCAGTACACGTGGTGATTTGAGAAATCACCACTTATAGACTTTCTCAAGGCAGCTGACCCCAGGTACGGTGGGCTTGTACCTGGGTACAGAGTAATGTGTGAATAGATGATATCTGATTCAGGGAAAATTAAGTTGGTTGGTTAATTCTTCCAGGGCTGAATCTTGGAGGCTGGGCCTGGCAACCAAGAGGTCTTCTGTATCTTTAAAAGTTGTGCAGGGGGAAGGGAGAATTTCACCTTGTGGTTTACAGTGTTGGACTTGGCTGAATTTTCTCTTCTCTTAAAGATACAGAATCATTCTCAGGCCCTGAGCCTGGCAACCCTAGTCTGTGTAGGAGGGGATGGTGAGATTTATGGAAAGGCTTGCAGTTGGTATATGTGGCATTCAAAGAACCACAGCTGAATATGGAACCTGAACAGGATGGAAACAAACAACAGATATTGATGAATACTCAAGTAAATAGCTCTGTACATAAGAGAAGCTTAGCTGTTATACAAGTATTTGAATCCGTATTCCCTTAGGAATGTCAGAATTTTGATTTAGAGCCTGCAAGGAAGCAAGGTAATCTACATTCCCTTTCTAGCAATCCTAATACACTGACTCATATACTCTGGATTTTAGTAAAATACAGATGCCGGAAGGATATAATGTTCGCCATGCTACAGATTCTTGTAGGGTTGGCCTTAAACTGTGCCCAATAGGTGAACTTTAATATTTATTTATATTTATTTAGTGATTAGTAGACTATCTTTCAGGGCTATGTAGCCTTTTCAAGGCAGTTCATACTATAAAACTAAAAGGGATAAAAGACAAGTTTCATAATAAAAATAATAATTTAATCTAAAAGCTAGCAGTAAGACAGAAAAAACAATAAAAAAAATAATAATCAGCAGCAACAGTGGTGAAATTATGCTTAAAAGCCTGGACCACCTTCACATTCACTTAAAAATGGATGTAAGTCTTTATAGCCTATAAAAAACAATCAATGGAGGAACTTGGCTCACCATCCCAAAGCACCATGACAAAGGCTCTTACTTTCCAGTACTAGAGAGCACTTAATTCAGGAGAGCTCAATACAGATTCAGCAGCAGTCTGAGGTTTCAGAAGGTTACACTCCAAGATTCTAAGAGCATGGTCCAGAGTTCAAGACTGGGTGGTAGTAGAGAAGATGTCCCAACAAGTCATCACACCCTTTCCACCTAGCTTTAAAAGAACAAGGCATGGCGAGTTCACTCACACACGTCTCATCCTGTACAAGAAGACTGCACTTGCAGGCAGGTTCTTCTGCAGAGGGGCTGCAGTTGCTTGTGCCGATGAAGGCAGTGAAAAGTCCTTGGCAATGGAAAGGTGACCTGGCCCTCAGGCTCCTCCTCTTCCCTCTCTGCCACCCCTCATGATTGGGGGGGTGGGACGGGGATGAATGCTGGGGACTCTGCCGCCCCTTGTCTAACGTCCAGAGTCAAGGGGGTTGGGTCCTCCCAGTTTGTCCCAGCTCACTTGCACCCTCCACTTCATCCTCCTCCTTGTCTGTCAAATACTGTTGACTCAGCCCAGACCCTGTTGGAACAGCAGAACTCATGACAGTTACATCGAGGTTGCATATGTCCCTATCTAGATGGCCAATCTGTCAAAAAATGTTAGTTAAAAAAACCACATTTGATTGTTTGGATCCACAGTTATGTGGGCAGAAATCCACTCTTGCCGTGGAGCTTTCCATCTCCCGTCTCGTAACCCGCTATGCTTCTCAAACATGCTCCTGAGAGTTGAGGACCTTCAGGAAAGGCCTAGAATGTAGCAAGAGGGGCTTGCTGACAAATCTCCTGATTAGCACTCTCTATACTGTATATATTTATACATTACTTCACTTTTGGAATTTGGAAACAAAATGTACTGGGTTAAAAGAGTTTAAATACCAAGTTATACATTCAAATTGGGTTCTCACTCTCATTTTTATTGTGGTGAAATCCAGCCATTTTACCATGTTTGAGCAATTCATAACTGAAAAGGTCAGTGGTACATTTGTCAGACTTGGGCACTTTTTGCAGATAAACTAAAAAAGGAAAGACATCAAAGATTGTTCAAAAACTCCTAGCTCAGACATAATGAACATCGTTATCTGAGCCCAATCCTTTTCAGTTTCACCTCAACTTGTAAATGAATCTCATTTCATTGTAAGCAACCCTTTTCATCTTCCCTTACCTCAAAACTTACCTTCCAACAGTAGAGTAGGAAGTAAAGGAGACAGGTGGAAGGTTGCTCCTCAGACCTTCAGTAGCCCCTATTGCAAAGTTCCCCATGTAGAGGCCTCTAGCAATTTCCTAGGCGTCTTTGTTCTGGGAAGTGTATGTTTTAAGCTACAAAGCCTTATCAAGGCATGTGGTGCAAGTTCCCCAGCTCCCAAGTTTGCAAGGTTTGCCAGGATGTTGGGATGATAGGACCTCATCCTATGCTCAGTTACATCATTACAAGGAATGCTGGCACTCTGGTTGGGAGGACGATGTTTAAAATGAGCTAATCCAGGCCAAACCCAAAATTAGCCTGTTTTAGGAGGCTTCATTCCAAACAGAAGCAGCAGAATTTCATTTGCCACTATGAGCAGTGCCATGAACACACACATTAAGAATAGTTTGCTACCAGGCTCTCTCTAGAATTCCAGTAACATTCACTCTAAGCCATATACTAAATGCCCTCCTCAGCTTCAATAATTTCTTATAGAGGTAGGCTTGTACTAAAATAAGACTTGTAAATTGGTCATGGATATACTTAGTATAATTGCAGACTATCAATCAAGCCTCAATGGATTAAGAGGAGTTTGAAGTTAAGCAAGGTTGGTTACCTTGGAGAATAAATTGTTTTCTAAGAGAGATAATCTTAAAGACTTTGAACAAGCAAGTCACTTTCAAATAAATGAAAGCAAGCTTTATATTTTATTGGATTTTTGTTTGCTTTTTAATGGGGTAACAAGGAAGTGCAGCCATACATTGGAATGAAATTACGAAGGAGGCACCTTTGATTGCGAGTCCCAGGTTATAGTCTGAAGGCACATGAGGCCAGCACCCTGCTGAAGGCAAGCAGTGTCAGGTCTGGTCAGTGCCTGGATGGGAGACTGCCTGGGAACCATACGTAAGCAGCCTTGGGTTTCTATGATGACAAGAAAGGCAGGGTATGAATGTAATAAATAAATAAAAATAAATAAAAAATCAAATCAAGCACATTTGTCTCTTTCAGCAAGGGGTAAAATCAGAGTCCACTGCAATCCATCTAGATGTATACTAAGTTGCCTAATGATATTTCTTGGAATTTTTAATTTATAGATCATGTGCAGGTCTTAAGAGTATGGAAGATTGCTTTACTATTACAGAATAGAAAAAGAATGAATTATAACTATGATGCATCTGTATTTTTAAATTGAGGCAGTACACAGAATTCTTAAAAGAGTTCTATAAAACCATTATGTATTTGGTTGACTGTAGCAATTTGTGAGATTGTTCATGATTTTGCAAGGATGGCATTTTGACAGGACATATTAATCCTTGCTTTTAGATAAGGTGAGAATCTTTGATAATGTATCATATTATTGATCTTTAGATAAATCTTTGATTTGGAAAAAAAGAGAGACGTGTATCTGTAAGTATGTACTATATACAATATACTGCATATCCAAACATTCAAATTGCATTTAGCATTAATTGTATCTTTGCCATTAGTTGGCACAAGAACCAAGGCTTAACATTTTGATTCAAGATACCAAAAGAGGTAGCTGGATAAGTTCAAATTCATAGGATTTTGTTACCCTGTTCTCTAAAAAACATGACTATATATGATTCATGTCTGACATTAAAGCCAAATCTAATTCATTCAGGAGCAGCTGGTGTTGCCGTGCTTTTCCATTTTCTTTCAATGATCATATGTTCTGGTGGGAGTAATGTGCTAGTCAGTTTTCTTGAGTGATTAAAATTTCTCACACACACAAAACTACCCAGAAGAAATACTTCAAGATACCTGCATTTATGCCTCTGCTAGTGAAATTTACATACTATATACTTAAAACAGAGTCAGTAGAGATGATAACAAACTAATCCAAGCTTGGACTCAGAGAAGAAGTCTAGGGGCTAACAAAAGCCTTCCTCAAATAAGAAGTGAGTTTCTAAAACCTCAAAATTCTTCTTGGCTATGGAACAAAATCGGAACGAGAGAATTCCTGGTTTCCCTTCCGCTATTATCCTGCCACTGTTCTTGTTCCTTAGAGGAAGTGCTGAAGCTCTGTGGTTTAGCATCTGCTTTGCATCGACAAGGTCCCAGCATCTCCAGTTGGGGCTGAGAAAAACTCCTGCCTGAAACCTGGGATAGCTGCTGCCAGTCACAGGAACATAGGAAGCTGCCTTATACTGAGTCAGACCATTGGCCTGTGTAGCTCAGCACTGCCTATACATGTACTGAGCTAGATGGATCAATGGTCTGACTTGTTATAAAGCAGTTACCTCTGACGCTCTCAGTAGAATCACATCTCCCATTGATCCATTGGTCTTTGTTACCCAGCATACTTTACTAAGTACATCAGAGTGACATATAGAAGCAGAGAAAGTCAAGGAGGAAAAAAAAATCCCCCCATCTTCCTGGGTGCCTCTGTTCCCACCACCACTGCTAAGGGAAGGGGTGATGTTCCTGATGACATCAAGAGCTTTTAAATCAGTAACTAACTTTTAGGAACATCCAGATATGCTACTTCAGGTGTTTCCAGGGAGCGGAGGAGAAGGTTTCTGGACATTACAACAAAGGAATGGAATGTCACCTGGTGTAAACAGCCAACATATAGTCCTAATTTTATCAAATTATGTTGGAGCTTTAGTTTTGCTTATGGGTTGTTGCTTTTGTCACCCTAACAACTCTCTCCTCCTGTCCTATGGAGTACATAGTTCTGTAATGATTTCTTGTGTGGTCCTTCCACAAACAAAATACAACTCATTTTAGAATCATAAAATCATGTATTTAATGTAGCTCTGAGATATTTCCATCAGCACAAGCATTTCTGCTTGCCTGATAAAACAATCTCCCCGTCCCCCCATGGGCTATTTTGGGGGTTTTCCCAACCCTCTGGAGCAGATTTGGAGGGGGATGGGGGGTGTGGGGGGGAAGGGGAAAGTCCCTTTGTGCTAGTGGGAATTCTTGCATTGGCTTCCACTAGTACAATGGTGTAGCCCATAGATTTGGAAGGGTGCTCAAAGGAAATCTAATCAACCCCTGCCTGCTTATGCAGAAAATTCACTACACTGAATCATAGCATCTGTTCATTTGCACCACTGTGTAATGTACCATTATGGAAAATAAGCTGGAAAACCTATACAACTCTACAACTGACCCCAAACCATCTATTTAGTTTCATTTTCATTTTTATATGACTGAGAACTGCCACCATTTTTAAGATATCATTTGATCAATCTTTATATTTTCTCAAATTTTTTGTTTCTATTTTTGTTTTGTCCCGCATACAATAAGTACCTAAATAAAAGGCTCCAGAGCTCATTTTAAAGCTTCAAGGAACTATGCAGTCCCTGAAAACCTGCTCTTGGGAGAAAAATAGCTTGTCAGGATGAGGAGGGTTGTATTCAATGAAGTCATCCTGTTATGCAAGGATTTCTGCTTGCACAACTGGATCTCCTCTCCCTTTCTTTCTTTCTTTCTTCCTTTCTTTCTTTCTTTCTTTCTTTCTTTCTTTCTTTCTTTCTTTCTTTCTTTCTTTCTTTCTTTCTTTCTTTCTTTCTTTCTTTCTCAAACACAGTCAGAACCCTAAATGCAACAATACAGCGACTAGTACTTAGGGACAAAGAGAAATATTACAATAGTTACTGTATAGAAATAGAAGAGGACAACAAAAAGGGAAGAACAAGAGGTCTATTCCAAAAGATTAGAGAAATGGAAATTTAAACCATGAGTAGGAATGTTGAATAATCAATAGGGGAACACACTGACTGACCAAGATGAAAGGAAGACGGAAGCAATACACTGAAGAACTCTATAAAAGAGATGCCAGGATGACAGAATCATTCACAGAGGAACCGTATGATGAAGAACCAAAAATTTTAGAATGTGAGGTAAAAGCTTCTCTTAAAATACTTGGAAGAAACAAATCATCAGGAACAGATGGCATACCAATAGAGTTGCTATAAGCTACTGAGACTGAATCTGTCCACATTTTGACAAAGGTTTGTCAAGAAATAAGGAAAACTAAACAATGGCCCACAGACTGGAAGCGTTCAATATACTTCCCAATTCCAAAGAAAGGGGACCCCAGGGAATGCAGTAATTATCACACTATTGCCTTAATATCCCATACAAGTAAAGTAATGCTCAAGATTCTACAGCAAAGGCTCTTACCATATATGGAGCGAGAAATGCCAGACGTCCAACCTGGATTTAGAAAGGGAAGAGGCACCAGAGATCACATCACAAACATACGTTGGATAATGGAACGGACCAAGGAATTTCAGAAGAAAATCACCCTGTGCTTTATAGATGACAGCAAAGTCTTTGACTGTGTAGATCATGAAAAACTATGGAATGCTTTAAAAGAAATGGGGGTGCCACAGCATCTGATTGTCCTGATGCGCAACCTATACTCTGGACAAGAGGCTACAGTAAGGACAGAATATGGAAAAACTGATTGGTTCCCCATCGGAAAGGGTGTGAGACAGGGGTGTATTTTATCACCCTATTTATTTAATCTATACGCAGAACATATATGGAAAGCAGGATTGGACCAAGATGAAGGAGGTGTGAAAATTGGAGGGAGGAATATCAATAATTTTGGAAGGTGAGAGAAACCCAGCAGAACCTACACCTTGCTGCTGTGGCCTCCTGCAAAACTCCATCTGCAGGCTTCCTCAGGTGTCAACTGCTACTCCCTGCAAGGCCTTGGGTGCCAGCTGAAGCCAGTTGGGGCTAACAAGGGAGAAGACAACTGCCAGAGGGTGGGGGAGCTCCCCTTCATAACAGCCATTTCTAGCTAAGCCTCCCCCCCCCCAGTGTCAGGCTTCTTTTAACATGTGTCGGGATAGTAGTAGTCGGGAGCCTGCCATTGAGGTAATATTGGGCAGGGGATGAAAAAGTGGTGGGAGGCAGACTGGCTGTTACAGGGGAAGGGATATAAGATATCTTCGTGCTTTTATCCCTTCTGGTCCCCCTTCCAACCCACGGGACACTGGTAGCTATACTGGGAAATCCCTGGATCTTACTGTCCTGCTGATGAATGCAAGGTCAGTGACTAATAAAACCACTTTAATTCAGGACTTAATCCTGGATGAATGTGCTGACCTTGCTTGTATTACCAAAATCTGGCTAAATGACCAAGGCAGAGTAGGTCTCTTCCAGCTCTGCCCACCAGGTTTTGTGGCACTCCAGCAAGGGATGGGGAGGTGGGGTCGCAATTGTCTGCAGGGGATCTATCTCCCCTGTCTGGTACCCTGTCCCTAACACCTCCAGCTTTGAGTGTGTGTGCCTGGCATTGGGTCAGGGTGACCGAGTGGGGATTCTGTTGGTGTACCGCTCACCCCACTGCCCAACAGTCTTCCTCCCTGAGCTGGTGGAACTGATCTCGGCGTTGGTGTTGCAGTTCCCCAGGTTGATGGTCTTGGGTGACTTCAACATACATGCCGAGGTTAGACTCACAGGTCCAGCTCAGGACTTCATGGCTGCCATGACAACCATGGGGCTGTCTCTAATATCATCTGGATCAACGCATGTGGCAGGACACACACTTGATCTTGTGTTCTGTTCGGGACAGGAAGAAGGTGATCTGAGGGTGGAGGGGTTCTTAGTGACTCCGTTGTCATGGACAGATCACCACCTGACAAGGTTTAGACTTAGTGGCCCTGGTAACCTTTGCAGCGGTGAAGGGCCGATTAAAATGGTCCGCCTCCAGAGACTCATGGATCCAGATGGTTTCCTGAATGCTCTGGGGAATATTCCCAGCATGGCTGGTGATACTGCCGAACCCTGGTCAATCTCTGGAATACAGAGGTGACCCGGGCGGTGGACACCAAAGCGCTCTCTTCTACCAGGAAAGTCCCATAATACACCTTGGTTTACTCAAACTTTGGGCCTGATGAAACAGCAGGGATGACAACTAGAATGACGATGGAGAAAAACTCAGTCCGCTTCCAATCACACACAGGCTAGAGCTCATTTTCGAGCCTATCATCTGGCGGTGATGGCAGCGAAGAAAATGCACTTCTCTGCCACCATTGTGTCTGCTCAGTGTCATCTGGCAATGCTTTTCCGGGTGGTCTGGGGTCCTTTGGGCTCTGGCCCTACATTAGACTCTGAGCCCTCAGTCGCTCGCTGTGACATGTTTGCAAGGTACTTTGCAGATAAAATTGCTCGCATTCGGATTGACTTGGACTTCTCATTAACTACAGGTGTGCCAGATGTCCCCGAAGCTTCCTCTGGCCATTTTTCTATGGATACCTTTCAGCTTGTAAAGCCTGAGGATGTGGACAGGATTCTGGGAGAATCGAGGACCACTACTTGTTCTCTTGACCCTTGCCCATCCTGGTTAATGAAATCTGCCAGAGGGGGAGTGGCTGACTGGTTGGCATATATAATTAAACATTGTTGAAGGAGGCTGTGATAAGACCTTTATTTAAAAAGCCTTCATTAGACCCTGTGGATCTTAACAACTTCCGCCCAGTCTTTAATCTCCCCTTTTTGGGCAAGGTGATTGAGAGGGTAGTGGCTGCTCAGCTCCAAGTTTTCCTGGATGAATTGAACTATCTAGACCCTTTTAAATCAGGCTTCAGGCCTGGTTATGGGACAGAAACTGCCTTGGTTGCCCTGCTTGATGACCTACGCCGGGCATCAGACAGGGGGAGTGCATCCCTGTTGGTGCTGCTGGACCTCTCGGTGGCCTTTGATATGATCGACTATGGTATCCTTCTGGACCGTCTAGCTGGGATGGGACTGGGAGGCACTGTTTTATAGTGGCTCTGGTCCTACCTCACGGACAGGACCCAGAAAGTGGTGCTGGGAGACTACTGGTAGACCCCCTGGCCGTTGTCCTGTGGGGTACTGCAAGGTTCCATTCTGTCTCCCATGCTCTTTAACATTTATATGAAACAGCTGGGAGAGGTCATCAGGAGATTTGGAGTACAATGTCATCAATATGCTGATGACACTCAGCTCTATCTCTCCCTACCACCTGATTGCAGGGAGGGAGTGCTCATCCTAAACTGGTGCCTGGAGGCTGTGAAGGGCTGGGTGTGGGCTAACAAACTGAAACATAATCCAGACAAAATGGAAGTACTGCTGGTCAAGGGAAAAACTGCACTGGGGATGGGGTTGCAACCTATTCTGCATGGGGTTGCACTCCCCTTGAAGGAGCAGGTCCGCAGTTTGGGAGTCCTCCTGGATCCTGCCCTGCTGCTGGAATATCAAGTGGCTGCAGTAGCCAGGAGTGCTTTTGGCCATCTCAAATTGGTCTACCAGCTGTGTCCGTTCCTGGAAGCAGTTGACTTGGCCACAGTGACAAATGCATTGGTGACATTGAGGCTTGATTACTGTAACGCACTCTATGTGGGTCTGCCTTTGAAAATGGTTCAGAAATTGCAGTTGGTTCAAACTGCAGCAGCCAGAATGTTAACTGGACCATGGCGCAGGGGGCATATTACCCCTGTGCTTTATCGACTCCACTGGCTCCCTATTTGTTTCCAAGCCCAATTCAAAGTGATGGTTCTTGCCTTTAAAGCCCTAAACAGCCTTGGACCAATATACCTGAGGGACCGCTTATGCCCATATGTACCTGCCCGGGATTTAAGATCATCTGCCTCTGGTCTTCTCTGCGTGCCTGGAATAAAAGATGTTAGACTGACAGGCACACGGGAGAGAGCTTTTTCAGCTGTGGCACCCAGGCTTTGGAATACCCCACCCCAAGAAATCAACTCTACTCCCTCCCTGTTGGTTTTCCAGAGACTTGTGAAAATGATCTTGTTCCGGAGAGCCTTTAGGAGGGACTGAAGGTAGAGCCTGACACTGATTTTATGCCTTCTATGTTAAATTTTACCTTTGTAGTCCCTTTAGTACCACCCCCTATATGTGTGTGTGTGTGTATAGTATTTTATGTATTTTAATTGTATTTTATGTATTTTAATTTATTTTAATGTTTTTGTGATTTTACTGTTTACAATTTTATTATGTACAAGTTTGATTTTATTTTTGTAAGTGCCCTATTATAGGGTAGAAGGGCGGGATAGAAATATTTGAAATAAATGAATAAATAATTTTAGATATGCAGACGATACCATACTACTAGCAGAAACCAGTAATTATTTGAAACGAATGCTGATGAAAATTAAAGAGGAAAGCACAAAAGCAGGACTACAGCTGAATGTCAAAAAGACTAAAGTAATGACTACAGAAGATTTATGTAACTTTAAAGTTGACAAGGAAGACATTGAACTTGTCAAAGATTATCAATACCTTGGCACAGTCATTATCCAAAATGGAGACAATAGTCAAGAAATCAGAAGAAGGCTAGGTCTGGGGAGGGCAGGTATGAGAGAACTAGAAAAGGTCCTCAAATGCAGAGATGTATCACTGAATACCAAAGTCAGGATCATTCAGACCATGGTATTCCTGATCTCTATGTATAAATGTGAAAGTTGGACAGTGAAAAAAGTGGATAAGAGAACAATCAGCTCATTTGAAATGTGGTGTTGGAGGAGAGCTTTGCACATACCATGGACTGCGGAAAAGACAAATAACTGGGTGCTAAAACAAATTAAACCAGAACTGTTGCTGGAAGCTAAAATGATGAAACTGAGGTTATCATACTTTGGACACATCATGAGAAGACATGATTCACTAGAAAAGACAATAATGCTGGGAAAAACAGAAGGGAGTAGAAAAAGAGGAAGGCCAAACAAGAGATTGATTGATTCCATAAAGGAAGCCACAGACTGACCTTACAAGATCTGAACAGGGTGGTTCATGACAGATGCTCTTGGAGGTCACTGATTCATAGGGTCGCCATAAGTGTAATTGACTTGAAGGCACATAACGACAACTTTTTTCTCCTCATGCCTCCCACAGATCTGCTCAGGAGGGTTGAGGGGAAACCCAGAACATATCCCACAGAGCGAGGGAGGGAGAAAAAATTCCTATAGCACAGGTAGAAGTCTTTGTAGTAATGGGACAATTTTGTTGGATACAACCCATAGTCCCTAACCTGATGGACATAAAGCCAATATGATTATAAAAAGGGATGGAGTTAGACTTATCGGTCATCCATATTGGCTGGGGAATAGAGTGTACAAAAACAGACTGTTAAAGTTTTTCATCACAGACCTGAGGAAATGTAAGGCAATTCTTTTCATGACTACGGATAGAATACAGATTTGGCTTTGCTGTGGTGTTAATCACTTTCTTTGCATATGTTAATATTTAAATGGATTCAGAATTTAAGGGCAAAATCCACTAGGGAGTTCTTCTGCACATGCCCAGTTATTGGACAAGAACACACTTTTGACCCAGGTCTTCAATATTTATTTATTTAGTCAATTGCTAGACTGCTTAATTTTTTTTAAAAAAATCTCTAAGTGGCTTACAAAGGAAAAACCATAACATCAGTTTCCCTCCAAACACAGTCGAACATAGTATGAGCCCATCACCTCAATGTATGGAATGTGTAGTGTCATTCGCAATGCTTTCAGTAACTTCAGGAAATGCCACCAGGGACACAGACAATAGTGTAACTTTCCTTACAACACTTCCCTAAATCACAAATGTCAGGCTAAGTCTGTTGTTATCAATTTCTCCTAACACCACATGATAAAATAGTTGTAATCATACACAGATGGAAAAACAGCCTGGTTAAAGTCAGATGTCTATTCTATAAACATAAATCATCTGAAAATACTAGTTTCTTCTACTGCACTGTCTTCTCTGTAGCCACATTTCAGGATAAACCATAGCACTGCTCAAACATTTGTCTGAACAGGGAGGAGTAGGACTGTGTCAATGGCCTTGCCTCATGACAACAATGAATGGAAGATCTGAAAGCTCAAGGGTAAAAACAGTGATGGTTCATGCCCATTGGGACTGGTATGAGAGGAGGCAGAAAGATCAACAGTAGATGGAGCTACAGCCACTGATAGACAGAGAGAAACTATTCTAGTTTTGTCCCCATCCTTCTTTCTCCCTGCTGAATTCTACAAGGGATAACACTGAGACCAAGAAGGAAGAAACAGGCAGTGCCAGCTTCAAGACCATTTGTAAGCAAGGAGGCAGGCAGGTGTGGGCTGGCTGAGGGCAGACTGAGGTTACTGAGGCAGCAATCCAGTCACCCAAATGGATTAGTCTTCATTGATTAAAACAATGTAGGTGTGAAGGATCTGTCTGTGTGACCTTGCACCTCGCTTATTCAAGGTCTTGAATGCTCATAGAGTTTGATACATACATAGGGTCTTTCATACCTTTTGCTCTGTGTGCATATATGGTGGGGGGCATATTCCATATGCATGCATCCATAGATAAAATTGTGAACAGCATTCTAAATGGCATTCCTAATTGTCTTGAGTGTTTTATTTTTTTATTTATTATTAATTGCATTTCTAAACCGCCCTATAGCAACAAGCTCTCAGGGCGGTGTACACAAGATAAAACCACAATTAAAATACGAACAAGTGTGGATTATAAAACATATTTAAGAACAGAATTAGAATACAAAATTAAAATAAAAATTACAATTACAATTAAGTTTAAAATTAAAATTAAATTTAAGCTTAAAATGCCTGGGCAAAGAGGTAGGTTTTTACCTGGCGCCGAAAAGATAACAGAGAAGGCGCCAAGCGTATCTCATCTGGGAGGGCATTCCATAATTCGGGGGCCACCACCGAAAAGGCCCTAGACCTAGTTGCTGTTCTCCAGGCCTCCCTATGAGTTGGGACCCGGAGAAGGGCCTTAGACGTCGAGCGCAGTGAACGGGCAGGTACATAGCGAGAGAGGCGTTCCATCAGATATTGCGGTCCGATGCCGTTAAGGGCTTTATAGGTAAGAACCAACACTTTGAATCTGGCCCGGAAACATATTGGTAGCCAGTGCAGCTGGGCCAGAATAGGTGTTATTTGGTCGAATTTCTTCGTCCCAGTAAGAACTCTGACCGCAGCATTCTGCACTAGCTGAAGTTTCCGAATTGTCTTCAAAGGTAACCCTACGTAGAGTGCATTACAGTAATCCAATCTAGAGGTTACCAGAGCGTGAATAACTGAGGCGAGGTTTTCCCTGTCCAGATAGGGTCGTAGTTGGGCTACCAGCCGAAGCTGGTAGAACGCATTCCGTGCCACCGAGGCTACTTGAGCCTCAAGTGACAGGAGCAGATCTAATAAGACCCCCAAACTACGTACCTGCTCCTTTAGGGGGAGTGTAACCCCATCCAGGGCAGGTCTAACATCAACCAACTGGGCAGAGTGCCCCCCCACCAACAGCATCTCAGTCTTGTCAGGATTGAGTTTCAGTTTATTAGCTCTCATCCAGTCCATTATCGCGGCCAGGCAGCGGTTCAGCCTCACCTGAGGAAGATGAAAAGAAGAAGTAGAGTTGTGTATCATCAGCATATTGCTGAAAACACACTCCAAAACTCCTGATGACCTCACCCAGCGGCTTCATATAGATATTAAAGAGCATGGGGAACAGAACTGAACCCTGTGGGACCCCATATTGGAGTACCCAGGGACTCGAGTAGTGCTCCCCAAGCATCACCTTCTGGAGACGACTCCCAAGATAGGAACGCAGCCACTGCCAAGTGGTGCCTCCAATTCCTAAATCCGTGAGTCGCTCCAGAAGGATACCATGGTCGATGGTATCAAAAGCCGCTGAGAGATCAAGGAGAACCAACAGAGTTACACTCCCTCTGTCTTTCTCCCGACAGAGGTCATCATACAGGGCGACCAAGGCCGTTTCTGTACCAAACCCCGGCCGAAAGCTCGATTGAAATGGATCCAGATAATCAGTTTCATCCAAGAGAGCCTGGAGTTGGTGAACGACCACGCGCTCTAGAACCTTGCCCAGAAATGGAACATTTGCTACCGGTCTATAGTTGTTGAAATTATCGGGGTCCAAGGAGGGCTTTTTTAGAAGCGGTCTCACCACCGCCTGTTTCAGGCAGAGTGGGACCACTCCCTCTCGTAGAGAGGCATTAATCACCTCCTTGGCCCAACCGGCTGTTCCATTCCTGCTAGCTTTTATTAGCCATGAGGGGCAAGGATCCAGAGCAGAAGTGGTCGCCCGCACCTGTCCAAGCACCTTGTCCACATCCTCGAGCTGTACCAACTGAAACTCATCCAATAAAACTGGACAGGACTGTGTTCTGGACACCTCATTAGGTTCGACTGCTACAATAATTAGAATTAATCTCCAGGTGTTCATATACATTAAGCTATATTGCATATGTCATTATAATGCCTGTTTTAAGGAGAAGTTAAATCCTTATTTTTCCTCACTACCTTATTTGAAAGTGAATGTATTTTTGAATGCTTTTCACATTTGTATCAAGAATGTTCAAATTAGAAGACGGAATTTTAAGTGTAAGATAGAACATGTTTGAGAATGTGTTGGGAACAGTAATCTTTGGTGTAATTGATTATATGTCACTAGTAAAATATCTACAACAACATAATTATTATCCCAGATACATATGCATTCTCCTTATTTTCCTTTCTTTGGTTAATACTGCTTGGGTTAATTTTCTCATCTTTGCAGAAAAGAAATGCATCTGTTATTAAACATGAGATGTTTTCTAAGATTTTCCTTGACTTGCTATGAGTTTGCTCCCAGTCCCCACTGTCTTCAATTATTAATCAATAGCTATTGATCCAGAGGGTGTTTCCTACAGATCAGTGCATGCCTGAGAGAAAATAGGTGGCACAAGCAAAGCAGGGAGCCATTAGCCCAGTTTTCCCCTAGAAATATACTTGGTCATGGAACAATTTGCTATGTAAAAATTATAATAGCAGCCACTGGGACTGAATGTAAATAAGCACCACTTATAAACCATGTGGAAGTTGTTTCCTTTAAAAGGAGGTGCAAATGCAATTCATCTAAGTCATACCCAAGTCTCATAGAAATACACATGTCCTGTGGTGCGATTGCTTCCATAGTCAAAACATTTGCTTAGATCCTAAGTTGCCCTTTCCCAAAAAAAGGAAGGTCTTCTTCCATTCACAGAATGCACACAGATCCAGCAGAGCCTTCTGCCAGTAGAAAGAGGGTGTGTGGGCGGGTGAGCAGAGCACTTTTTGTCAATACCCTCTTTACCATAGATTCTCAGTGCCACCTAGGGCTTGATAGTCCATTGAATGATAAAATTATATAAAAATACTTAATTTTAACTGGTTTTTGCCTGTGCCTGTAGAGATTTAAGTTTTAATTATTAAGCCTTTGGTTTTGTTTGCATTTAAAATGAGAACAAGTTACATTGTGAAAAAACTTTCCCCCCCTAAACTTTGGTTCATTTAGTAGTTGATAGATGTAGATGTTCAAAGTGAACTTGGTATCTTTCACATGTTAGTTTCCATTGCAATATTTTACTTTATATGGAAATCCAGAACAGGAAAGCTCAGAGGGTGAGTCTTCATGCAGCTAAGTCACATGGTGCAGAGATCCTGTGGCACTTTCTGACTTGAGATAGGAGAGCCACATGTTTGGATGACTCCTTGTGTTTGTTTCCAGCTTAGCTTTTTCCCTGTCATACTGGTCTTCAGCATGCAAGGAGAAGTCTTTTACATGGAAAAGGCATTCAAGCATGTGCTCCCACACCTACCTAGGATAGTGCTGTTCCAGGAGTTCTGTGTTGTATTATTTCTCTGCATGTGTAGATCAGCTGTAAGATGGGGAAATCTTAACAGTGCTCCTGGCAATCTAGATAGTAAATCTACGTGCATGAGCTGCTTATGTTGGAATTTTTGAGAAAGTTTTATCCTTATATTTTTGCAGGCCCAAGAGAAATATCACTGTGGTGATTTGGGGCTTAGATTACATTATAATTTCAAATGTCCCAATTTCCTCAGGCTCAACCTTTTTATCTCCTTCAAGCCACATGGATCAAGATGTGATGTTTTTTGTTTAATTACATGAGAGTTTTATGATAACTTGTTATTTATTGCAACAAAGAGAAAGCTGGCACCACTTTACTGTGTGGCCTGTTTCAATTTTTTTTTTAACAAAAAGGATTGCATATTGTATCATCTCATTTTTCATATCAGTGACTGTTTCTTGTAATAGTTTTTATTGTGTGTATGTAGAACAATGGTAGTAGCTGTGAGTTATTGCCATTTTAATGGCTATTTTTAGGGCTAACAGTGCAGGTGGGCAGCATGGCTTGATGGGTTATAGCAGGCTGCCTTGGCTTTGTTAGTGTTGTCAGAATACCTTTTTGCCAAGAATCCACAATAAGTTCCCACTGAGTGTGCTCCAGCTGGTCTGGCATCATGCAAGGGGATTCTATGTTCAAATTGTTAATATACCAAAGATGTACAAATATAAATACAATTGGCCAGGCTATGTAAGCAGTCACTGGAGTGTCTCAGTCCAATGATTAAGGATGCTGGAAGAATCCATTGAAAATGGACGATTAAGCAGAAAATGGACTATTAACCTTCTGTATACCTGTTCAACGCTCATCATGGGACTCTTGCTATGAATGCTGTTCACCTTAGTGAAACGTGTTTTTAAAACACAGAGTATGCAGATAGATATGAACACGTGTGATTTACATTACTTACTTATTCGTTGATTTATAATTGCTGCCAACTGGGGTCTCTGTGCTTTTCTTTTTTCTGGAGTGTTGTTTGTTGACTTTGTGTATATGTCGCTTGTACGATTGCCTTACACAGAAACAATAAGGATTCCAGTAAGGATTGCAGACATGGCTTTGTGATGGGCCGTTAGTCACTTCATTAACTTGTCTTTAAGGTGCCACAAGAGTCTTTGTTGTTTTTTCTGCAAAAGGGCTACTCATCTGGGAATTCTTTACCTTTGGAAAGGAACACATGGAAATGTAATTGATTTGAAAATGTCTGTTGGTGGCGGAGATGTGCATGTCTATCATGTGCTATGATGTACGTAAATAATTACTTATATTTCTGCAGCAGCAGATGGCAGAATGGAACCAAGACTTGTGCAGAATAAACCAATAGTAGTGGAATGGACAACACCAGATGAAAGTGTGAATGAATGTCAGGACAGATACAGGCATATCTGAACATCCCTACCAATGATTCAGCAGTGTGGTCTGCTATAGACCCAAAGATTCTTTGGAACTTATCCTAGAGAGGAGCATGCCACAAAGCTATCAGCTATGGTTCAGACGAGCAATGGAGAAGAATTGTAATAGATAAATAGTTCCCAAATTTCTGTGAATTTGAAGGATTTAATAAATATTGCCCAAGAAGGTTGGTTGTTGGGAAAAGCTCTGATCAAGGGTTGCATTGATATTTTCCTATTAAATACGTGGTGTCTGAGGTTTTCCCCATAAGTCTTGAAGCACTGTAGCCACATATATTTTTTACATTCACCTACAGGAACATATGTAAGAGTTTTTTTTAAAAAAAACATTATGTGCTACCTATCTATTTGCTGTTGGACCTATATCTCCTGTCCTTCAGTGGGTTTATCAGCTATTTAAAAACAAGTTGTTATCAGTGGAATGTCATTAGCATTATTATTAGTGGATATATCTGCTAATGAAAGAGAAAGGGAGGTGATTTTCTCACATTCCTCTATCCCCTGCAGCCTCTAATACCAGTTCCCATACCGTTTCCTATATAGTTTCTGCAACGGGGTGTTTTTTTTGGGGGGGGGGGGGCAGTGGGAAGGGAAAATTGGAGAAAAATGCCTTCCCTTCTCTTGCATTAGTGGATGCCTCCACTGGATTGGGAGCTATTCCATGAGCAAAATAGCAGCAGATATTCGCCCAGATATTTCAAGGAGACAAATGTTGTTTAAAAAATTAATAGACCAATGACATTGATACCTAATGTGATTGCATCAGCAATATCCCATTGAATTCAGCATCTTCTGCCAGCTGCTAGGACTCCTGACAATTAGAATTAGCTGTCTGCCTTGTGTCCGTTTTTCTCGTATGCAAATACTGGCACAAATGGATAATGTGCCAGCAATTTCATTAATATTCCATTCCTTGCTACTCAGGTAGGTAATGTTCTTTGGTCATCATTGTCTGATACCTTTCAAGTGTGCATGAGGTGAAATACTGATGGAACTGCCTGTCAAGAGATGGGGAAGATACTGTTTCAAGAAATAGCTATGCTCCCATTTCGGGGGGAAAAAAGAGAGAGATTTTCCCGTAACAATTACTACAGCTCATTTGCTGGTAAATGTATTCTCAGTTGTTAATCAGTCAGTCATTAACCTTAGTAATATCTATGTGTTGCCACCAATGGTGCATTTCAAATAGGTGAATAAATAGCAGAAGGTGAAGAACAATGTTTATCATACAAGCAACTGCTTCATTCTTCGCTACTTGTACATAAAATTACCCTCATATGTTCCTGTGTTCTCCATTCTTCTTGAGAATTGACAACTTGCTCAGCTATACAAAAATGCCTTGAGTCACTAAATAAGCTAAGCTATAGTGAAATGAATAAAAGGTAAAAGGAAACCCATTGATCACATGGAAAATCCATAGAGAAGCTGCAGACAATATTCTCTCTGCCGCTACTGCTAGATATATTCACTAATACGCAAAAAACCTTACGATTTAAGAATGTACCTATAGCCAACAAATATTTCTATCAAACTTTAAAAAGCAGGGAAATTGGGCAGCTATAGTGAATGCACCAGGGGAGCAGGAGACCTGACCTCTCTGAGATATTGCACCGCCCTACAAATTTGTAAAAAGGCAAACACAATTTGGGTTGGTCTTTCACAGGGCAATCCACTTCCTGTGTAGCTTGGAAGAATTCGGTACCATCTTCCAAGAATTTGTGCCATCACCTGTGGGTTAAATTGGGACAAAGGGTTTCTATCACACAACATGTATTAAATAGCTTACAAATGCCAGGATAGCTGGCATTCATAAGCAAAATATCACAAATCTGGTAATGTAAAAAGTGTGACTATTTAACAGACATTTAAACTCTAATTATCACTGACTAGAATTTTTACATCTCATTGCCATTCAACTGCCACCTTAAAATTTTCTTCTTTATATCCTGCCAACTAAGATTTCAGTACATGCATCTGACAAAGTGGGCTTGGGTCCACAAAAACTTAGGCCATAATAAATGTGTAAGTCTCTAAACTGCCACAACACTCTTTGTTGTTTTTCCTGCAACTACCCCCCTAGAAATACAGGACAATGGGAAAACACCAAGTAAATGCTAAGGGACTGTTAGTTTGTTTTTTACACCTAACCTGGAACACTAGAATCCCTGTAAATTAAATTTCAACTGTCATACAGGCAAGATCGGAAGATGAGGAAAGGGAAGTCAAAACAAGGTCAATGAAATATGCATGAGAAATAGGGTTGCCAGGTCAGAAGCATCCCAAACCCTGGGATTTCAGAGATGGACCCTAGTGATGCCATGGGGGTGGACCCTAGTAAAGTCATTAAGCATGACAAATTAAGCATTAACCACAACTGCTTGCAGCATACTATTCAAAAAAAAAAAATCTCCAACTGGAAATTAAGATAGGAATTGTAGCTACATGAGGGTTTTCCCAGGTCCAGTTGAAGTAACGGGATCATTCCTTCTCACCTACTTAGGGAGCCTGGATAGGGAACATTTAATCTAGCCTATTTAAATCTAGCTTACTTGCATATGGAAAGAAGGGTTTAAGTGCCCTCAGGCCAGGCCAATCACCAGAAGGCCATTGTAGGAAGAAGGGAGTGTAGCATTGTGGAGATGTTAGATGGGAGCACTCAGGAATAAAGATGGATGCCCTTGAAGCTGCAATTCTGAACACACTTACTAAGGGACTAAGCTCCATAGAATTTAACAGGATTTACATCTGAGTAGATATGGTTAGAGTTGTGCTGTTGGTAAGGCTTGATTAGGGATCCTCTGCAACAATATCCATATCCAAGCAGGGTTGGCAACCCCCTGCCTGGAATGCCCTGCCCCTGCCTTTAACGTGGCTGCTCCAACCTTTTTCTTTACAGACTTGCCTCTTCACTTCAGAGGGAGGTTTGAGAAATTAGTAACTGTTAAGAAGATTCTCTACCCATTCTTGGCCACCTTGTGGACTGCTATAAACTCATTTTGACAGCCAACCTAATTCCAGTGAGTAGTAACTGACAGAGAGAAAACACACATGGTTTGGTCTACCTTCACAGGCAGAAGCTTGGGAACAACAGCAATTGAAGCCACACTTCCCAGTATGTGAATTCTCTTTTACCACTATTGGGCAAGAAACAAACCATCATGCAAACAACAAGGTGCATCATTAGTGGGTTTCAGGGAGTTAAGCTGAGTGCATGGAACCACTGTTGTTGCTTCTTCGGATGTAAGGGAGTGAGGTCAGAGCTAAATAGGGTTGCCAGGTTCTTGGCCTGAGACTGATCCTGTAACTTTAGGAGAAGAGAAAGTCAGCAAAGTGCAGGTGTTCTTGCAACACTGTAATGGGAAAAACACAAGGTGGAATTCTCCCTCCACAACTTTTAAAGATACAGAAGACCTCTTGGTTGCCAGGCCAAGATTGTTCTTTTCAATTCACTAATGAGTGCGCAGCATACCTAAGGCAGATCCACACCATTTAAAGCATTGGCTCTCCAGGATTCCAGGCAATAGTGTTTTCCAGAGATTGGATTCTGGACCTTTGAATGCCAAGCATGTGCCCTACTACTGAGCTACTGCCCTTCCTCTGTTTAAAAAGTATCTTTTAAAAATGTCCTTTTAAATCCACTAATGAATGCACAGCATACCTAGGGCAGATCCACACCATGCATTTGAAGCACATGAATCCCACCACAGATTCATGGGAACTGTAGTTTGTTAAGGCTGGTGGGAACTATAACTGGATAGGGCAAACTATACTTCCCAGATTCTTTGGGGGAAATCATGGGATTAGCATTGCAGCTTTACTCCCAGAAAAGAGAGAATAGAATCCTACAATAGTAAAGTTGGAAGGGGCCTATAAGGCCATCAAGTCCAACCCCCTGCTCAATGCAGGAATCCAAATCAAAGCATTCTCCACAGATGGTTGTCCAGCTGCCTCTTGAATGCCTCCAGTGTTGGAGAGCCCAATACCTCCCTAGGTAATTGGTTCCATCGTCGTATGGCTCAATCAGTTAGGAAGTTTTTCCTGATGCCCAGTCGAAATCTGGCTTCCTGCAACTTGAGCCCATTATTCCATGTCCTGCACTCTGGGATGATCGAGAAGAGATCCCGGCCCTCCTCTGTGTGACAACCTTTCATGTACTTGAAGAGTGCTATCATATCTCCCCTCAGTCTTTTCTTCTCCAGGCTAAACAAGCCTAGTTCTTTCAGTAGGGCTTTGTTTCCAGTCCCCTGATCATCTTTGTTGCCCTCCTCTGAACCCGTTCCAGTTTTTCTGCATCCTTCTTGAAGTGCGGAGACCAGAATTGGAAGCAGTACTCCAGATGAGGCCTAACCAGTGCCGAAAAGAGGAGAACTAATACTTCACATGATTTGGAAACTATGCTTCTGTTAATGCAGCCTAATATAGCATTTGCCTTTTTTGCAGCCACATCACACTGTTGGCTCATATTCAGCTTGTGATCAACAACAATTCCAAGATCCTTCTCACATGTTGTATTGCTGAGCCAAGTATTCCCCATCTTATAACTGTGCATTTGGTTTCTTTTTCCTAAGTATAGAACTTTGCATTTATCCCTGTTGAATTGCATTCTGTTGTTTTCAGCCCAATGCTCCAGCCTATCAAGGTCCCTTTGAATTTTGTTTCTATCTTCCACAGTATTAGCTGTGCCCCCCAATTTTGTATCATCTGCAAATTTAATAAGCATGGTCTGTACCTCCTCATCCAAGTCGTTAATAAAATTTTTGAAGAACACTGGGCTCAGGACCAAGACCTGTGGTACCCCACTCGTTACTTCCGCCCAGTTTGAGAAGGAACCATTGATAAGCACTCTTTGAGTACGATTCTGGAGCCAACTGTGGATCCACCTGATAGTTGTTCCATGCAGCCTACATTTAGCTAGCTTGCTAATCAGAATATCATGTGGCACTTAGTCAAAAGTTTTTCTGAAGTCGAGTTACATTATGTCCACAGCATTCCCACAGTCTACAAGGGAGGTTACCCAAACAAAAAATGAGATAAGATTAGTTTGGCAGGATTTGTTCTTCATAAATCCGTGTTGGCTCCAAGTAATCACTGCATTGTTTTCAAGGTGTTTACATATTGACTGCTTTATAATCTACTCCAGAGTTTTTCCAGGGATTGATGTTAGGCTGACTGGTCTGTAGTTCCCCGATTCCTCCTTTTTGCTCTTTTTGAAGATAGGGACAACATTAGCTCTCCTCCAGTCATCAGGCACTTCACCAGTCCTCCATGATTTTGCAAAGATAATAGACAACAGTTCTGAGAGTTCTTCAACCAGTTCCTTCAATACTCTAGGATGCAGTTTATCGTGCCCTGCCTATTTGAACTTGTTCTATGTGATCAGTTATTCCTTGACCGTTTGTCTATCAATCTCAAGCTCCAATCCTGCCCCTTCTTCATGTTTCCCGGGAGGGTCATAGACCCTTTTTTGGGAGAAAACTGAGCCAACATAGGAATTGAGCACTTTTGTCTTTTCTTTGTCATCTGTTATCATTTTGCCTTCCTCACTGAGTAGCTGTGCCACCATTTCTTTTCTCTGTCTTTTACTATGGATGTACCTGAAGAAAGCTTTTTTGTTGCTTTTAGCATCCCTTTAACATCAGCTCATTCACAGCTTTAGCCTTCCTGACACCATCCCGGCAATTCTGTGATACCTGCCTGTACTCTTTCTTGGTGGCCTGGCCTTCTTTCCACTTCCTGTATGTGTCTTTTGTTTTCTGGTCATCTCTAGGCTTTTTATGAAGCCACATTGGCTTCTTCTGCTGTTTCCCCCCTTTTTTCCTTGTTGGATTTGCTTGCCATTTTCCTTTTAAAATTTCCTTTTTTAGAAACTCCCACCCATCTTGGGCTCCTTTTCTCATTAGGGTCACTTGCCATGGAACCATACTTACTATTGTTCTGAGTTTATTAAAATCAGCTTTCCTGAAGTCCAGGGTGCGCATATGGCTCAGCTTTTGCTTCTGTTAAAAGCAAGAATTCAAGTATGGTGTGGTCACTTTCCCCTAGGGTTCCTGTAGCTGCCACTTCATCCACCAAATCATCTCTATTGATTAGAATCAAGTCCAGGACAGCTGATCCTCTAGTTGCTTCCTCCAATTTCTGTAGGAGAAAGTTATCTCCAACACAAGTCAGAAATTTCTTGGAGGGGCCGTGTTTGGCAGAATTTGTCTCCCAACAGATATCAGGATAATTGAAATCCCCCATTACTACTGCATCATGCCTCCTCGAAACATTGGCAATTTGCTTTTCAAAAGTTATATTCTCATCTTCTCCTTGATTGGGTGGTTGGTAGTAGACTCTACACACCACATTCCTTTTATTACTTGCCAGATACTCTCGGTGGAGCTACGAAGCTCATCTTCCAGTATTTCTGTGCAGGAATATATATTTTTAACATATAGAGGGACTCCACCTCCGTTTTTCTTCCTTCTGTTCTTTTTGAACAAGTTATATCCTTCAGTTGCTGTATTCCAGTCACGGAAGTCATCCCACCAAGTTTCAGTTATACCTATCAAGTCATAACTACCCTCCTGTATTAAGAGTTCAAGTTCGTCCTGCTTGTTTCCCATGCTCTGCACATTAATATACAGACATCGAAGACCATGTGATTTGTGGCTTGGCTTCCTTATTACAGTTTTCTGAAGACTGTTACTGGGCCCTGTTAGAGATGATCTCACTGTTCCCGTTACTGTGCACAAGCCTTCATCAGTCATTACCACCAAGTTTACGTCTCCCTCCCCTTTAGGATTCAGTTTAAAGCCCTCCTGATGAACTTCTCCATGCTGCTGCCAAACACATTCTTCCCAGTCCTTGTGAGATGCAACCCATCACTTGCCAGCAGTCCATCTTCCAGGAAGCATAGCCCATAGTCCCAGAATCCAAATCTCTCACATCAGCGTCACCTTCGTAGCCATTCATTCACATGCAGTTTTTCTCTCTTTCCCTTTCTACTCCTCTTCTAAGTACCGGAGGGATGAATGAAAAAAACTATCTGGGCCCCAGAGTCCTTGAGTTTCCTTCCCAGAGCTTCAAAGTCTGATGTGATTTCTTCATAGCTTTATAATAATAATAATAATAATAATAATAATAATTTAATTTAATTTATAAGCCGCCTATCTGGCCGATGGCCACTCTAGGCGATGTTCAATTTAGTTGCAATAAATGCATCATAATAAAATACAGATAAAATACATATAACAGTAAAACTATAGATAAAGAACAATAGCAGTTCAGAGTAATAGGCGATTAGTCCTAAAAAATTAACCCTCCCCGGAAGTCCCAAAGGCCTGTCTGAAGAGCCAGGTCTTCAAGGCTTTGCGGAATACATTCAGGGAAGGGGCAGGGGCTTTGTTTGGCAGTATCATTTGTTCCCACATGGATGAAGATAAAGGGATACCTGTTGGTGGGCTCGATGAGTGATGGCAACCCTTCTGTCACATCTCTAATCTGTCCTCCTGGTAGACAGCATACCTGGCGAGTCCACGGATCTTCTCGGCTACTGACTGCATTCTGTTTCCTGACTCCCAACTGAGCAGAGCAGAGGGAGCACAGGATTAAACCTTCATATTGGGAAGGTTTTCAAAACAGGCTATGAACTAGACAAATAAATTGCCCTCTTCAACAGCCCAGGAAAATTTAAACTTGTTTGACTCCTTGTAATTAGAAAAGTACAACACATTGTAGTGGCATCATGATCTGCAGCATGTACACTTTTAAAAATTTCTGTTCAAAACTTGTTTGAGAGATAAAATGTATAATGTTATTTTGGCAAGTAATTAAAAATCTCTGCACATACACTTATTATAATCATAACTGAAATTATTTACTGGGCATGCCTACCAAGATGCTGCTGAATGCTATGAATTTACTGAATTCCTGATGTGCAGAAAAGCAGGAAAAGGAAGCTGTTTTCAGAACTTGCAATGTGTTTTAGTTACTGCCTGGAGGTCAACAAATCCCTTGTCAATCACAAACCTGCCTTCACTTATTGGCTAAAAACCTGAAAGGGCAGGGATTAGAGCAGCCGGTATTAACAGAAGTTAGGGGGTGCATTTTGGTGTATATCTCTTGAACCAAACCACCTAGGAACTTAATTTTGTTTAAAATGAAAGCTAAGAGTCCTGAGATTGGGATGACTCACCCAGAGACGACCCCCCAAAACTGGAGTCTCTGGGTCAACACAGGAGACCTTGAAACCCTAATGAGAAAGTAGAATATGAAGCTTTAAAAATCCTGAAATATCAAAGGTTTATAAAATGTACATAAGTAATTAACAATTTAAGTCAGGGATTGACAATTTTGGGGGGGAGCATGGACACATTTGCAAACTGGAGGAACAGTTGTGGACAGCACAAACACACACCACAGTCAAGCACACACTGCCACCTATTCTGCTGGCTATAACTGAATGCTTCTTTTAAGCCTAATTCCAGTGGGTTACTCAGAAATAAGTGTGTTCAGTGGGGCTTACTCCAAGTATGTGTGCCCAGTGTGCCTCTGAATATCACCTGCTAGGATCCACAACTGGGGAGAGTGCTATTGTCTCAGAAGCTACACTATTGGCACAGCTGGTGGTCTCATATTAAACTTGTTCTGTGAAAAGTTGCACCAGTTGCCTATTCACTTCTGGGCCCAATCCAAGATCTTCTTTGTCTGATATATAAAGCCCTAATAACCTATTATCTCAAAGATTGCCTCCTTTATAGAGCAGTTGAGGATTTAAGATTGGTGGGGAGGCCTTGTTTGAGATTTCCCAGTCAGAGTTCTGGGAAATGTTAGTCTTCTTGCTGGTGGCCCCCAAGTTTTGGAACTCCCTGGGAATTTTAGAAAACACGCAAAGGCATGACCTTTTACCAGGCATTTGGTAATTGTGTTTATTTCCTGCAAATGAATTCATTTGTGGACTGCTGTTTTAACTGTTTTCTATATATTGAGTGGTATTCAGTGCTAGTCCTATTCAAAGAAAACCCAATGAAGTTAATACACATGACTAACTTAGGTTTATTTATTTCAATGGGTCTACTCTGAGCAGGAATTAGTTTGATACAAGCTATTGTATTTCAAACCTATTGTTTCATTGTGATGTAATCCATCCTTGGACTTTTTGTGAAGGGTGAGTAATACTAAAGAGGATTCTATTGTATAATAAAACTAAATTGGGGGCTCATCTGCCGCAAATGTATTTCACACAAGGGCCCACAATAAGGTATGGCTGCTACTGACCCAGAATGTACCCAGTTGTTGAAGGTTTATGTCAGCTTTCAAAACTACATAAATGTTACAGACCCGAGAATCAGCAGATTAGAATTTTGAGGAAAGGAAGTTGAAAGAAATAATATGGAGAATTACTCATTTAAAGACAATTTATGGAATCTGTTTAGATTAAGCACAATCAGGTCTCCTGAATCTCCAAGGCCCTTGGGTTAATGTAATCTCTTTAGAGGCATGCAGACTGTCAAATCCACAAGAGAGAAGGAAAACTGATGGAAAGTGCTCAATGTGCTTTGAAAAAGTTCTTCCCCCCATTTCAGGAATCTGCTTTTTAAAACATAAGAGCCAGACTTTGGACTCAGTATGCTGAAGTAATACGATGGCTTTGAATTATGAGCAGAATTACAACTCAGTGATGAATGAATAATATTTATTGTTCCCCTGGTCACAACACACACATTCCATTGATGCTTTTAAACCAGTAAGAAAAAAAAATCCTGCTGCTTACAAGCCGATTTCAGCTTGAATGGAAAATGCTCTAGGAATGAACTATCTTCAAAAATGTCTTCCCCTCCTTTGAACCATCATACTTTTAGCTATCATGAGCACCTGCCATTTGTCACACACAGAGTCAATTCCATATCATACTGCAAAGCATGCTTCAGATAAACAGCTTTGCCAGGCAATGGGGTGCTGGTGGTAATCTACAGCTAACCAAGCAATATCCCAATGGGGAGAGCTGATTTTTTAAATGAGAAAAGCTAAACAAAAGCTGAAACTAAGACACCACACAGTTCACATCAAATTAAAATGCTAATGAAGAGGGTGGCAGGCTGATGTATCTTAGATCAAGTTCTACTTTTCCTTGGTTTTATTTTCCGTCAGGGGTACTCTATCATAATGTATCAGGCAAAGCATTGTGCTCACATCAAATCAATTCATTAATGGGAAGGGTGGCAGTCTGAAGTAGTCTTGATCAGCTGCTAATTTTGTTTTATTCGTCTTCCTGTTACATCTGTTCACTGTTAAGGAAGGCAAACTTTGCATTTGGCAGACACTAAAACAGATTAAAATGAATTAGAGATGAAGAACAGCATCATGGAAGAGTTTTAGTTATTTCCTGTTAAACTAAATTTATTTATTTAGCAAGATTTATATACCGATTAGTAAAAAAAAATCTATATATATATATATATACACACACACATTTCCCTTTCCATCTTTCATCATTCTAGGCAAAGAAGAGGCATTATTAGAGTTCAAGGATAAATCCCAGACAGGCAAAAGCATTCATAGTGTGAAACAGGGCCAGCCAGGGGTATGGCCTGGACAGACAGGCTTGAGGGCTGCATTGATGTTGTCTGGAAGATAGATAAAACCAGTGATTGTCCCTTTAAAGTGTCTATTTGTTGCCAAGAAGGGAGTCTGAAACTGCTTAACAATGGGCTATGATAGCAACAGAAGGAAAGGCAGTCTAAGGAACACAAGTGTCTCGGAGGCTCTTTGGTGTGGTTAAGCTTGGGAAAGAAGTGTAGATGGAACCTGACTCATACAGCTGGTTGCCTGTCCCAAGGACTGCACATGCACAGGGAGCCAACTCCTGGGAGGTGGCAGACGTGTGACTTGCGTTGTTACTGGGCTATAAAGACACAGACGGAGACACACAGAGACAGCAGACATCAACCATCACACATCAATAGTACAGACTCTGTGATGGTCTAGGGAGGGCTGCTGGACTGACCCATAGGAGGCCCCTTTCCCTCCAATACTATGGGGAAGGGGGGTTCTCTCTATTCTCCATGAAGGGCCTTAATATCAGAATATAATCTGCTATCTAAATAAAAGCCACATTAATTAGTACAGCTGGTATCAAACATTATTTATTTGAATTCATCATAAAAGAATGTCTGCCCCCTCCCAGGAAACATAAGAGGTTGACAGAACAAAGTCCAGATAAAGAGGCCTAGAGGGCTGCATCTGACCTTTGGGCCTAAGATTCCCTGCCATAATTAGAGAGTTCTTATATTCCCAGAGTTGCTTTTCTGTGACTCCTTCCCACACCACTGCATGGGAAGAGCCTACACAAAATACTGGCAACATGCTCACAAGCCATGCTAGCATTGCCCTTTTCCCAGGACTAGGGGCATATTTGTTTTTAAAATATATTTACAAATTCTTATACAAAATGACCTGATTCACACTAATGTGCAGATTAGAATTTATTCAGCAACTGGATTTTGCACTTCTTCAAATACTGTGATACAATTCTAGCTAGTTTAAATGTATCAAGATAGGTATTTAAATGCATATTAAATACATATTTAGAGATAAAAACTGCATCTAGATGCCCATATGAATTCATAATTTGACAGGATTTCCCTCCTGCCAAATTCACATGTTAATGCAGAAACTGAACGGAATTATGAGTAAACACATGCAAAGGTATCATGGACTAGAAATAGATTTGCCCAAGACAAGACACAGTGGCTTGGCAAGTACCCTTGATATAGGCTCCTCTCATTTGCTTTCTTCCTTTGTAGTGCTCTTGGAGCAGCACAGGTAGCAGTACCCTCATAAATCCAACATAAAAGCTTATCTGTACCAGTTCTTCTGTTTCTGAAAAGTCTTAATTTGTAGTCAGGAAAAACTACAAGTATAGATAATTCTTGTCTCCCTCTATTTCCTACCACTGAAAGATGCCAGACTGACACTTTGTCATTCTTCCTGCAGTCAGAAAATAAACAGGTGCATGTAGTTTGGTTCTTTTTCCAGTCACAGTTCAGCAAGTGTCTGGTGCTCCACCAGCATGACCACTAGCCAACTGCAAAAACACAAACTGTCAGTTTAAGCATTTCACTCTGACCAAATACTACTATGAAATAAGTTTCACACAAATATAGTATGTTCCAGAGTGTTGAAGAAGCTAAGAGCAATGCCGTCAGGAGTCTAGACCAAGAGGCTAGACTCTTAGCAGGGGCACCCAAGGCAGAATGGTCAAAGTTGAAACACCAGACTAAGGGTTCATCCAGATGACTGCAAAATGTGTGACACGCCTGCTATGTGTGTTCATTATTTTTCGGTCGTCCAAATGACGTCTCGCGCTGTTACACATTTTCGCGGGTTAAATCCGCTCCTTGCAATACCGGCAAAAATGCGATTTGCTCTTTAAAATCGGGAATCATCCGCTGTGCCTTCAGGAGTTAGGATGCAATACCACGGACTTTACAGCTGATGGGCGGTTCTTGGGCGTTTCCCCTTGCCCCTTCTCCTCATTCCAGCCAATCATGTATCTGCATTTTTGCGCATGTGCGAGAATATGCCCAGGAAAATTGAACCAATCATCGCAATGGTGGGGTGTTGGGGGGGTCTGCAACTACTGCGCAGATGCATTTTATTTTTTGCCAGCCTGCAAACTGGGCGGCCGCTCTGGATGAGATCTGCAATGCACAGCAAGCGAGAAAGGGAGGGTGGTTGGTTTCAGCCTGCCTCCGGAAAGCTTTGTCAATTTCATTGTACTAGCTGGGGGTTTTGCTTCAAATCAGAAAAGCATACATTGGTTTAAGTGTAATATCGCAAATACAAACTTAGAAAAGGGCTTCTGGTCAGTTTCAAGCCTGCTCCAGAAAGCTTTGTCAATTTCATTCTCTGTGGGAAGGAAAGGGAGAAGGGGGGGTGACATGTTTCTTGCTTTTTTGGAGAAATAAGTGCGATTGCCAGCGTGTGTATCTCCTTAAATATCAATAAAGGTAGAAAAGCATACATTCATTTAAGTATAATATCGCAAATACAAACAAGGCAGGCGTGAAACCGACCAGCGGCCTTTCCTTCCGAGGCGAGAACTCCTTTACAGCCATATTGTGCTTTGTTGCAAAGGGAGAGAGGAGCATACGTAATTTTTTTGCTGACCAATTGGTTGATGGGGGAGATTTTAGAGGTGGAGCTTGGAAAAAGCGAAAAGAATGTAGAGGTCTTACCGCTGCGTGTGTGGGTGCAAAAGAGCGGTTTTTTTTAATTGGGAAAGAGCGAACTAAAAGGAAAAGTGAGGACTATCAGATGACAAACCAAATATGGAAACCGTGGATTATCCCGCTCTGTTTGGATAAGCCCTAAGATGCATCCAAACTCAGAGGAAGGCAATGGTAAACCACCTCTGAATATCTCTTAACACGAAAACCCTATGAACAGAGTATCCAAAATGCAACACGAGATAGTGCTGGAAGATGAGACCCCCAGGTCAGAAGGCACTCACCAAGCTACTGGGGAAGAACAAAGGACAAGTACAAGTAGCGCTGTGACTAATAACGCAGCTGGGTCAAAGCCGAAAGGAAGCCCAGAGGGTGATGCGCACACATGCAAAAGGAGAGCCTGGAGTTGTACGACGCACACAATAGGAACATGGAATGTGACAAGCATGAACCAGGGAAAGTTAGAAATTGTCAAGCAAGAAATGGAACGCATCAACATTACAATACTTGGTGTGAGTGAATTAAAATGGATGGGAATGGGACATTTTCAATCAGGCAACTACAAAATATTTTATGCAGGAAATGAGAAATTAAGAAGAAATGGGGTTGCTTTAATAGTAAGAAGTGATGTAGCAAAAGCAATTGGGAGCTAGAACACAAGGTCTGAGTAAGCGGTATCAATGAGATTAAATGCGAAACCTATCAACATAACCATCATACAAGTCTATGCTCTGATGGCAAACGCAGAAGAAGAGGAATTGGAGAGATTTTATGCAGAAGTACAGGAAAAAACTGATCACAAACCAAAACAAGATGTGCTGATAATCATGGAATGCAAAAGTAGGGAACAGAGAAGAATTAGGAATTGTGGGGAAATGGGGCCTAGGAGACAGAAATGAAGGAGGAGAGACATTGAATTCTGTGAAGCCAATAATTTGCTTCTTGCAAACACATTTTTTGAGCAACCAAAAAGACGACTGTACATATGGACATCACCAAATGGTCAATATAGGAATCAAATTGATTATATAATTGGTAGCAGAAGATGGAGAAGTTCCATACTTTCTGCGAAAACAAGACCAGGAGCAGACTGTGGTACAGATCATGAACTGGTCATATCGAAAATCAGAGTGAAGCTAAAGAAGACCAACAAAGCAATCATAATGCCAAAATACAATTTAAATAACATCCCAGAAGCATATAAAGATCAAATAAAGAACAGGTTTGAGGCTTTAAACTTAGTTAACAGAGAACCAGAAGAGCTATGGAATGAAGTCAGATATGTTATCAGGGAAGAATGCAAAAAGACAATGCCTCTAGTTAAAAACAGAGAAAGACCTCAATGGATGACTGAAGAAACTCTCAAAATGGTTAAAGAGAAAAAGAAAGCAAAAGTAAAAAGGAGATAGAAACACGGTCATTACCCTAAATGCAACAATACAGCGACTAGTACGTAGGGACAAAGAGAAATATTACAATAGTTACTGTATAGAAATAGAAGAGGATAACAAAAAGGGTAGAACAAGAGCCCTGTCCAAAAGATTAAAGAAATGAAAAGGAAATTTAAACCAAGAGTAGGGATGTTGAATAATCAACAGGGGAACACACTGACTGACCAAGATGAAATAAAAGGAAGCAATACACTGAAGAACTCTATAAAAGAGATGCCAGGATGACAGATTCATTCATGGAGGAACCATATGATGAAGAACCAGAAATTTTAGAATGTGAGGTGGAAGCTTCTCTTAAAATACTTGGAAGAAACAAATCACCAGGAATAGATGGCATACCAATAGATTTGCTACAAGCTACTGAGACTGAATCTGTCCAAATTTTGACAAAGATTTGTCAAGAAATATGAAAAACTAAACAATGGCCCACAGACTGGAAGCGTTCGATATACTTCCCAATTCCAAAGAAAGGGGATCCCAGGAAATGCAGTAATTATCGAACTATTGCCTTAATATCCCATGCAAGTAAAGTAATGCTCTAGATTCTACAACAAAGGCTCTTACCATTTATGGAACGAGAAATGCCAGACGTCCAACCTGGATTTAGAAAGGGAAGAGGCACCAGAGATCACATCACAAACATATGTTGGATAATGGAACGGACCAAGGAATTTCAGAAGAAAATCACCCTGTGCTTTATAGATTACAGCAAAGCCTTTGACTGTGTAGATCATGAAAAATGATGGAATACTTTATTCTGGAACTGGAGTATGCACAGTTTGCCTCAGCTTACCGTATTTTTTTTGTGGATCATGAAAAACTATGGAATGCTTTAAAAGCAATGGGGGTGCCACAGCATCTGATTGTCCTGATGTACAACCTATACTCTGCACAAGAGGCTACTGTAAGGACAGAATATGGAGAAACCGATTGGTTCCCCATCGGAAAGGATGTGAGACAGGGGTGTATTTTATCACCCTCTTTATTTAATCTATACGCAGAACATATCATACAGAAAGCAGGACTGGACCAAGATGAAGGAGGTGTGAAAATTGGAGGGAGAAATATCGATAATTTAAGATATGCAGACGATACCATACTACTAGCAGAAACCAGTAATGATTTGAAATGAATGCTGATGAAAGTTAAAGAGGAAAGCACAAAAGCAGGACTACAGCTGAATGTCAAAAAGACTAAAATAACAACAACAGAAGATTTATGTTACTTTACAGTGGACAATGAGAACATTGAACTTGTCAAGGAGTATTAATACCTTGGCACAGTCATTAACCGAAATGGTGACAATAGTCAAGAAATCAGAAGAAGGCCAGGACTGGGGAGGGCAGCTATGAGAGAACTAGAAAAGGTCCTCAAATGCAAAGATGTGTCACTGAACACTAAAGTCAGGATCATTCAGACTATGGTATTTCCGATCTCTACGTATGGATGTGAAAGTTGGACAGTGAAAAAAGCCGATAAGAGAAAAATCTACTCATTTGAAATGTGGTGTTGGAGGAGAGCTTTGCGGATACCATGGACTGCGAAAAAGACCAATAATTGAGTGTTAGAACAAATTAAACCACAACTATCACTAGAAGCTAAAATGATGAAACTGAGGTGATCATACTTTGGACACATAATGAGAAGACATGATTCATTAGAAAAGATAATAATGCTGGGAAAAACAGAAGGGAGTAGAAAAAGAGGAAGGCCAAACAAGAGATGGATTGATTCCATAAAGGAAGCCACACACCTGAACTTACAAGATCTGAACAGGGTGGTTCATGACAGATACTCTTGGAGGTCACTGATTCATAGGGTCGCCATAAGTCATAATCGACTTGGAGGCACATAACAACCACAAAGTCTTGTGAATGTATTATGTATTCTTAAAGGCATAAAAAAGACATTATGGTCAGCATAATGTAGTGACGGGCAGAGGGAGGTATGGCGTTGTGTCAAGGACTTGCGAGGTAAGGGGAACGCGGCCCAGACAAGTAGTGGCTGTGCCTTGTTCCGGTCCTTCTCACATCCGCAGGGTTGCTGGTTGTCCTCTCAGCCAACTCTCGGATCTCCAGGTGCTGCTTTTAAATGCCAGATCGGTACACAATAAAATCTCCCTCGTCCATGATTTAATTGTGGATGAGGCAGCCGATCTGGCATGCGTAACCGAGACCTGGGTGGGTGAGCAGGGAGGAGCTAGTCTCTCCCAGCTCTGCCCACCGGGGTACTTGGTTCAGCACCATGGTAGATCTGAGGGTCGGGGAGGTGGGGTTGCTGTGGTCTATAGAAGTTCCATTCCTCTCATCAAGCACCATGTCCATGTAGCTACTGGCCTGGAGTGTTTGCACCTTGTGTTGGGTCAAAGGGACAGACTGGGAATCTTGTTGGTGTACCGCCCAACCTGCTGCCCAACGGCTTCCCTAACTGAGCTGACGGAAGTGGTCTCGGGGGTATTGCTGAGATCCCCCAGACTATTAGTACTGGGGGATGTCAACATCCATGCCGAGGCTACTTTGTCTGGGGCGGCTCAGGACTTCATGGCATCCCTGACAACCATGGGGCTGTCCCAATATGTTAGTGGCCCAACACACGTGTCGGGGCACACTCTAGATCTTATTTTTGCTACTGGACATGGGGATCGTGATCTGGATGTGGGGAGTCTTACATCTCTCCCTTTGTCATGGACAGATCACCGCTTGTTGAGGTTTAGACTTACAGCGGCTTTTCCCCTCTGCAAGGGCGGGGGACCTATTAAATTGGTCCGCCCCCGGAGACTAATGAATCCTGAAGGTTTTCAAAGGGCTCTGGGGGATTTTCTGGCTGATAAGACTGGCGCTCCTGTCAAAGCCCTGGTTGAACTGTGGAATGCGGAGATGACCCGGGCTGTTGACATGATTGCTCCTGCGCGCCCTCTCCTGTGTAGAGCTCATACAGCTCCTTGGTATACTCCAGAGCTGAGAGCAATGAAACAAGATAGGAGGCGGCTTGAGCGGAGGTGGAGGTGAACTCCCGACGGATGCAGTTATGCACTGGTAAGTGCCTCTACTAAGCTGTACTTAGGAGCGGTGAGGGTGGTGAAAAAACAATATTTTGCTGCCACTATCAAGTCGTCTCTTTGCCGCCCACCGGAGCTCTTTAGAGTTGTCCGGGGGCTACTTCATTCTGGCCCTAAGGACATGATAGTGTCATCGGTAGCCCGCTGTAATGAGTTTGCTGGGCACTTCCAGAATAAGATCCTATGCATCCGCCGGGACTTAGACTCCCAGCTTACAGCAGTTGATCTGAATGAGGTGTCTGGAGCACAGTCTTGTCATGTTTTATTGGATGAGTTTCAGTTGGTTCAACTCGAGGACGTGGACAAGGTGCTTGGACAGGTGCGTGCAACCACTTCTGCACTAGATCCTTGCCCCTCTTGGCTTATAAAAACTAGCAGGGATGGAACAGCCGGCTGGACCAGGGAAGTGATAAATGTCTCTTTACGAGAGGGAGTGGTCCCTGGCCATCTGAAAGAGGTGGTAGTGAGACCACTTCTGAAAAAATCCTCCTTGGACCCAGAAGACCTTAATAGCTATAGACCAGTCGCGAATGTTCCATTCCTGGGCAAGGTCTTGGAACGGGTGGTTGCTGGCCAGCTCCAGGCGCTATTGGATGAAACCGATTATCTAGATCCATTTCAATCGGGTTTTAGGCCCGGTTTCGGCACTGAGACAGCCTTGGTCGCCCTGTATGATGACCTATGTCACGAGAGGGACGGAGGGAGAGTAACTCTGTTGATTCTCCTTGATCTCTCAGCGGCTTTTGATACCATCGACAATGGTATCCTTCTGGAGAGGCTTGTGGAGTTGGGAGTTGGAGGTACAGCTTGGCAGTGGTTCCGCTCCTACTTGGCGGGTCGTCACCAGAGGGTAGTGCTTGGGGAACATTGCTCAACACCGTGGGCTCTCCAATATGGAGTCCCGCAGGGGTCACTTCTGTCTCCCATGCTTTTTAACATCTACATGAAGCCGCTGGGTGCGGTCATCAGGAGTTTTGGAGTGCGCTGCCATCAGTACGCTGATGACACGCAGCTCTACTTCTCCTTTTCATCTTCTTTGGTTGAGGCTGTCAATGTGCTGAACCGTTGCCTGGCCGCAATAATGGACTGGATGAGAGCTAACAAACTGAGGCTCAATCCAGACAAGACTGAGATGCTGTTGGTGGGAGGTTTCTCTGATCAGGCGGTGGATATTCACCCTGCTCTGGACGGGGTTACACTCCCCCTGAAAGAGCGGGTTCGTAGTCTGGGAGTAATTTTAGATCCTTCCCTGTCACTCGAGGCTCAAGTAGCCTCGGTGGCACGGAATGCGTTCTACCACCTTCGGTTGGTAGCCCAGCTACGTCCCTATCTGGACAGGGAGGACCTCACCTCAGTTGTCCATGCTCTGGTAACCTCTCGATTGGATTACTGCAATGTGCTCTACGTAGGGCTGCCTTTGAAGATGGAAGCTACAGCTTGTGCAGAATGCGGCGGCCAGACTGATAACGAGGACCAGGCGGTCTGAACATATAACACCTGTTCTGGCCTGCTTGCACTGGCTGCCAATATGCTTCCGAGCCAGATTCAAAGTGCTGGTTTTAACCTATAAAGGTTATACGGCGCGGGACCACAATACCTGCTGGAACGCCTCTCCCGATATGAACCTGCCCGTACACTACGTTCAACATCGGTGAGGCAGTCGACGTGCTGAACCGTTGCCTGGCCGTGACAATGGACTGGATGAGAACTAACAAACTGAGACTTAATCCTGACAAGACTGAGATGCTGTTGGTGGATGGTTTCTCTGATCGGATGGTGGATATATACCCTGCCCTGGATGGGGTTACACTCCCCCTAAAGGAACAGGTTCGTAGTCTGGGAGTCATCTTAGACTCTTCCCTCACACTTGAGGCTCATGTAGCCTCGGTGGCCCGGAATGCATTCTACCAACTTCGGTTGGTAGCCCAGCTACGTCCCTATCTGAGTAAGGAGGACCTCACATCAGTGGTACATGCTATGGTAACCTCGCGTCTGGACTACTGCAATGCGCTTTACGTAGGGCTACCTTTGAAGACGGTTCGGAAGCTACAGCTAGTGCAAAATGCGGTGGCCAGACTGCTAACAAGAACCAAGCGGTCTGAACATATAACACCTGTGATAGCTCGCCTGCACTGGCTTCCAATATGCTTCCGGGCCAGATTCAAAGTGTTGGTACTTACCTATAAAGCCTTATATGGCGCGGGACCACGATATCTGTCAGAACTCCTCTCCCAATATGAACCAGCCCGTACACTACGGTCTACTACGAAGGCCCTCCTCCGGGTTCCGACCCATAGGGAAGCCCGGAGGGTGGTGACAAGATCTAGGGCCTTCTCAGTGGTGGCCCCCAAACTATGGAATAGTCTCCCCGAGGAGGTGCGCTTGGCGCCGACACTATCATCTTTTCGGCATTTTAATTCATGTTAATTTTAAACTATTATAATCTGATTTTAGACTGTACAGTTTTTTTGTACAGTTTTACATTGTGTTATATTATATTGTGTTATCTTTTATTGTACTTTTAATGTTCACCGCCCAGAGAGCTGTTGCTAGTCAGGCGGTATATAAGCTTAATTAAATAAATAAATAAATAAATAAACTTCTCAAATCAGAATTATTCTTAAGGGAAGGGGAGGAGCCACTGATTCTAATCAGAACAAGCAGGCAAACAACAGCAAGATTAAATCAAAAGGAATAAATGAAAAAAGTTGTTATATTTGAAAGAAAGGGTGGAACAATAAAAGGGATAGCTGAAAAAGAACTATAAGCCTTTCAAAGGAAAAGGTGGCAAAGGGGCTTGGCTTGGCAGGTAAGCAAAAGAAAAGCTTGACTGTTCCACCAGACCTCTTTTCATAATCTGACTGCTCCTCAGCAGGGCTGGCTCCAGGTTTCTGGAGGCCCTTGGGCAGAGGCTATCTGTGGGCCCTTCTCCCCTCACTTTCCACATCAATCCACACCCCTCCTTCCTCTTGGCCCCCCACTTTTAAAGTAAAACAAATCTTGACTGATATGGCAATGCCCTGTGGTCAAAGAACAATACAAAGTTTGGAACTTTTAAAGTGCCTTTTCACCACACCCACACATCTAAAATTAACCCTTTGATCTTCGCTTTACACTTCATTTTTTAGTTAATTTTTTTTTGTTCAGGCAAAGTTGCATGGCAGCCTAGACTAGAAAAATGAATAACATGCAATGCAAGCCTCACAACACAGATTTGTAAAGTTTATATAGTTTAGCTGTGCTTCATATGTCTAGTTTAGCTTAGCTGTGCTTCATGTGTCCACTTAACACAACCAGTAACACTAGTAAAATGGTAAATGTAGCATGTATTGAACGTGTAAATTTGCTACTGATCTTTTCCCAATATTCTTTGAACAGGAATCTTTGAACAGGGAAGAATATGAATGAAGAAACAAAGAAATTATGAATCTTGGGCTACAGCAAACTTATATCCCTCCTCCGGGTACCAACTCACCAGGATGCCCGGAGGATTGTTACTAGATCTAGGGCCTTTTCTGTGGTGGCCCCCGAACTGTGGAACAGCCTACCGGAGGAGATACGCCTGGTGCCTACGGTTCTTTCTTTTAGGCGCCAGGTTAAGACCTGGTTATACTCCCAGGCATTTTAATGTTCAATGTTTTTATGTTTAATGTTTTAGTTTAATTTTGTTGCTTTTTATTACTGATTTTATTCTAATATTGTATTTTAATCTTGTTTTGTACACCGCCCAGAGAGCTATCAGCTATGGGCGGTTTAGAAATGAAATAAATAAATAAATAATAATAAATAATAAAGTTACCTCCAGTGCAGCTTTCTTACAGAAAGTAAATTTCTTATACAAAGCCAGCCTGTGAACTAACAATGATGTAATTAGGAATGCAGAGAACGCCTTCCTACCTTGCTTTCCTCCAAGCTCTCTATCCTTAGGCTGCAGTCCTGACCTCACTTACCTGTGAGTAAGCCTCATTGAATTCAGTAAGACTTTCTTTTGAGTAGGCTTGGCTAGGACTGCATTATTAGACCCTTTCAGACAGTTCCTTCCCTCAGTATTGCTTGCTCCTCCTGAAGCTCTCAGCCAGCCAGCTTCACCCATTCTCTCATGCCTGTTTCCTTTTCTAGCTGAAGCAGGGGCTTCCGGATTGGATCCCGTGCTGCATATGCCGGTTATTTGCCACCCCTCCCATTCCCGGCCGGAGCAGAAGTGCCACAAAGGAGCCCTTTCCAAAAGAGCTTGCTTCTGGTTTGTGTCCTGTATGTGCACTATTCTGAGCTTGCCAGCCAGTTCCTCACCCCACCTGTCCTCCCATGCAGCACCTATTCCTTTCCCAGCTGGAGTGCTGCCACCACAAAAGGACTTCTGGGCTGGCTGCCATCTGTTTTGGTGGTGTTTGTGGTGGCGGTGTTGTTTCCCCATAGAGAGGGGCTGGGTACTGCACACCGTTGTTATTCTGACCTAACCCCACTGCCTGCTCCCGGTCATCAGCAGGCCTCTGAGCCAACTGTGGCTGCTGTCTGCACTAGGCCAGGCATGTGCTGTCACCGATGCCTTCCAACATTCTCCTGATGCAGCTTTATTTTCAACCCTCAGTTGCAATCCCTGTTCTATGCCATGGCAACAATGCTGCAGCATGGGGTGTGTTTGCAGGCGGCTCCGGGCGAAAGCCTCAGATGCCATAATAAGGCAGGGCAAACATGCCAATGTAAACGCAGACACGATGTGTGTGCATGGCTGTGCACAGCAGCATGGCAGCGGGACCTATTTAAGCTCACGCTGCCAGCACCACCTGTTTCTTCCTGCTTCAGCTTCAGACACACATTTGTATTGCCTCAGTCTATAGATTTAGGAGGAACCCTTTTGAGACCCAGGGGCCCTTGGCCGGTGCCCGACCTGGCCTGCTCCTCAGAGACAGAATTTGCAAAAGAGCAAGAAACAGGAGAGCAGTGGTTGGACTGAACTAATTCAGACCAACTAATTAATGGAATGAATCCAAACCCCTCTAAATTGCACCTGAAAAACATTCCTATAATTTCCGGGTATATTGAATGTGAATTAAGTTTCTTTTGTGTTGGGACTTTGAACAATTTCTCATTTTAATTTCATTGCACTTAACTTTATGTTTCATTGTGGCCATTGCAGTTACCATTTTTACCTTTATGAAAAGTGATGCTGCTGGTAAAGACTTATGATTTACTTTTCTCTTTCAAGAAGCCTTTTAAGTTGAGACCTATCCCAGTCTGCATTAATATTTTTTTAATAATGATTTTAACCCTTTTTTAAAAGATGTTTTTAAAGCTTTTTTAAAAAAGTGTTTTTAACACTGTTTTGTTTTAATGTATTTTAAGGTCTGTTTTTATGATGTTTTAAAGTGTTTTTAGTGCTTCTGTTTGCCGCCCTGGGCTCCTGCTGGGAGGAAGGGCGGGATATAAATCAAATAATAAATAAATAATAAATAAATAAATTGTTCACATTACTCCGTACATATTTTGATGTTTTCTTAGCCTTATTAAGTCTATTTTATACTTCAGCAGAGCAGCTTGTACAAGCCTGAAAGCTGGAAAAAATGCTGCCACTTGAATGAACTGTGAATTGAATTGTGAATTGAGCTTCAACAGAATTAGTTTCTTTTTGCAGGGGGCAAACTTGAACTGGAGCTAATTCCTTTTGGAGAGGGTGAATTGGAACTAATTCCTTTTGGTGTGGGTAAAAAGGAACCAATTCCTTTGATAAATGAACTTTCCAAGCACTGTGTGAGACTGAGGGCTTATCCAGACCAAAGTTTAATGTGTATTTGAAGCTGCTTGCATTCCTATTTAAGTAGCAACATCCACATGGCATCCCTCTCAAGCATCCCCTATCCCATTAGTTTTCCCCTGTAAATTAGGATTTTCTTGATGCAGAGATAATCCAAGTTTTGAAAAATGTGATTCCAAACTGATCCACTGAAGATAGCAGATGCATTGCCTCCCCTTTTTTGAGGGGATGGATCAAGCATCCATTTTGGCTACTCCCTTTTCCATTTCCCATACATCCCCCTAATGTCACTTCTGTTCTGGCAGCAGTGGTGCCTATTTCTGGTAAGCTCCAAAGCCAGTTCTTTTTTTAAAAAATCAGATTTGCGCAATACTGGAAAACTGACAAACAATGATTTCTCCAGAAATGCACACACTCTAATCTTTTTACAGCTAGACAACTACTGCCCTATCCCAGTTGGTTAAAGGAGGGGGATTGGGTGGGAGGCAGTGGGGTTTGGGAGGAATCCGAGAGCAGTGAAGGTAAGCCAGAAATTCTCTTCCAGCTTACATTTTAACCAGAGAAGAATGTGGAGAAGAATATGGGAGCTTGTAATGCTCCTATCTTCTTTGAGGCTAGCATTGCAAGCCTTCAAAACTCATTTCTGGGCCCAAGATTGGTCATCATTTCTAGTCCATAGCTTTATATCTACAACTGCTCAGATGGCAATGCTGACTTTGTGCATTATAACTTTCAGATTGGGGTGCTCTTGAAAGACAATCCTATGCTTTCATAATGCTTCATATATGCAACTTCCTATAGCTTGTCTGATCCCATCCTGCAGACCGTCTGTCCTGGATAGTTACTTCAGCATCTAATGGACCACATTGTTGTTTATGAAAGCTTAAGTCACAATAATATTTCATTCACTATTCCATATTTCATTCAGTATTTCATTTTTATATTGGATAGGGCTAATAAATTACTCATGAAAAAGCCCAAGCTTATTTACTTTGTGCCGCATTTCTTAGATGTACAAGAAATATCTGAGATAACTTAATTTTCTTGGCTATTTATTACTTGTTTTAAGCTAAGCAGATTTAGTAATTTTACTGAATATGTTTCTATCCCTATAGAGTTATATAAAAATTGAATTCCTTGAAAACTAAAAAAAAAAATGACTTGGATGCAAAGGGGCTCTTGAGGAAAAAAAAAGAACTTCCAATAGTGGCTTCCCTGCTTTTTCTCTCCAACTGAACCCCCACTTGCCACAGATGTCATTCTAGAGGATTCTCCAACCCCTAAGAGCAGCTTTTCATGGGGAGGTGCCAAGTGGCAATTTAGAGGGCTGCAGAAAGGGAAAGTCCTGTTCCACTTCAATACTATAGTAATAGAAATCCCCAATAGGATAGAAATAGAGGAAGTAAGTAACTACCTTATACCAAGTCAGACCATTGGTTCACCTAGATCAATATTGTCCACAGCAGGTGTGGGGAACCTTTAGCCTTCCAGATGTTGCTGGACTACAACTCCCATCAGGCCCAGAAAGCATAGCCAATGGCCAGAGATGATGGAAGGTGTAGTCCAACAAGATCTGGCAGGCTAAAGGTTCTCCACACCTGATCTACAGTGACTGGCAGCTGCTTTCTATGGTTTCAGTTAGGAGTCCTTCCCAGCCGCACCTGGAGAGGCTGGGGATTTAACCTGGGAACCAGGGTCCTTCTGCATGCAAAGCAGTTTCTCTGCCAATGAGCTGTGGCCTAGTCATCCAAGCCATAGTCATGCAAATTTATATTATGAAATTAGACGTTTATTTCTCTCTCTCTCCCCCAGCTAAAAGTTAAATTGTGGCTATAATTGGAAATAGTAGGCAAACTGAAATCAATTCCACTTACTTCTCTGTCATTTGAAGCATAGTATTAAAGTAACTACCAACACAGGCAGCAAGGCTTTGGAGATACTGTTGTGCCTTGGGCTCTTCCTTGAGGGAATGAAAACCTTGTTTGTTACCACAGTTAATAATGAGTCAGACATCAGCTTCACTGCATATTGTTTTGAGCTAATTCCGCCAGAAGATAAGCCTGCCTTAAGATGGAAAGCATTTTCCCTACACTATGAACATTTAATATTTGAAAATATTATTACATGTGAAACCATTATATACAATTGTTGCAGCTTGGTGAGTATCTCATTTAAATTTCTTAATTATTGCAAGCAACATTGTCAATAGTTTAACATTTTCACAAGATTAGCTTTTTACAATGACAGTCTTTGTGCCAATCAGAAAATCCTTAAAGGGTTTCATCTATTTTGCATTACTAAATGACCTCACAATATTCATAGATCCTCCCTCTCCCCAAAAAGATGTTTAAATACCATAATATAACGGGGGGGGGAATGAAATTAAAATGGTAAATCAGCAATTCCATTTTTAAAAAAAAATTATATAAAGGTATGTTTGCCTGGACACTTTCAGAATACTAATATTCTAGTATTTGCAGTCTTCTAGCTTTATGCTTCATCCTGACTGTTAAAAAAATTAACACTTGCCTAACTTGGGGGTATATTTGGATCCCAATGACATTTCCAATAGAAGGATGAGGTCACTTTAAACCCCAAAGACCTTCCTTTTGTGCGTGTGAGGCCACCACAACTATGCTTGACACTACCAAAGCACCTTGAGCCAAACAAACAAACACTTATTCAGAAGAGGTAGAATTTTTCTGAGCTGTATACACTGGCTCTTTCTCCATTAATATTGAGCAAACTGGCGTACTTTCGGACCCCATGGATACCCAGAAGGAAAACATAATGATAAAGGGTGGGTTAGAAATGTATTTGAAAATAAATGAATAAATGTTCATTATGTATGAAAAGTAATCTAGCTTCATGGGGAATATTGTTTTGCATGGTCTTGTGGTGATTTAAATTTGATAAGCACATTAAACAATCTTCTACACTGTACAGGTACAGGTGTTGCAGAGCCTGGGCAGGCAGGCAAAGACTGCTTCTGTCTCAGAACTCTCATGCAATGGAACTTTCCCCTCCCTCTTTCCCCTGTGACCCCCCCATCTGTCATGGAGGGTGCAAGGCACGCAGGGAAGCAAGAGATGTGCAAGCATAAATTCTTGTGCTAATGGAATGAGTAAGGTGGATAATACCCAATGGTTCTTCATTTAATTATTAAAAACAGCCAGTTCCGTACGTGCACAGAAAATCTTAGGAAGGGTGCAATAATATGAACTTAGGACTGGGGTGGGGAACCTGCAGTGGCGTCACTAGCGGGAGTGCGGACCTCCGGTGCGCGCCCTCCCAGGGGCATGGACAAGGTGGCCGGGCTTGTGTGTGCGGGCCTGCGCGCGTGCACTCGAGGCCAGCCACCCTGTCTATGCCCCTGGGAGGGCGCGCGCCGGAGGGGCACCCAGCCACAGAAGGCCTGGGAACGCCGGCGTGCCTCCCTCGCCCCACCGACGCTGCTCCCGCTCTTGTCCACCCGCCGGCCCGTCAGCCCGCCTGCCTCTGAGGAGGAGTTGGCGGAGCCTTGCCGGGCAACGGCACGGGGCGGGGTGGCTCTGGGTGTCATCCCCCTCATGGTGACACCTGGGTGCGGGCCGCACCCTCCGCACCCCGGTAGGGATGCCCCTGGGAACCTGTGGCCCTCCAGATGTTGTTGGACTCCAGCTCCTAGTCAGGATCAGTCCTAGTCGACATGGCCAGTGGTCAGGGATGTCTAGCAACAAGATCCCCACCCTTCATCTAAGGGGAGTGACTGAGTCCTATGCCACAGCTTTCTTTTTGTCTTCTTCAGTGGAGGATTTATTTATGAGCTTGTCCTCCTTCGGGGGTAGTAGAGGACGGGCAAGCATTTTGCTTTACTTTGAAGTGTTTGTGGGTGCAGGAGATGAAAGCAGCTGCATCATTGGCTTTGATGTTTTTGATACTGAATTTTCTCATGTAACATTTTCTCTTTGTAGACATTCAGAAAGTAGATTTACTTCTTCAGTCAACTTCATACTCGATTTTCACTAGGTACTTAGCCTGTAAAGTATCTAAATATTACAATTAAAAGAAAAGGTTTTGCTACCCCTCACACACACCCGCAACTACTGAGCACTTCACACATCGAGAGTGGGAACCTTGGCATTCATCCTCTCTCTCTCTCTTTTTGATAGTGGCTTCATTATTCATTAGCAAGTGAGCGTAAGTCCATTCTTGTAAAGCATGGAAACATTATTTACAGTATGCTGTATGCATAACTGATTGCACACAGTGATTACATACTCTGAATAAAATATATCTTTTGTCAAGAACCACTTCAGTATGAGGACTGAGTCATGAAAATCCTCCCCAGTGACTCTTTAATGGGACTAACAGGGCAACAAGGATTGCAGTACTGCTGCAAATAAGGTCAGATATCAGATACTGGATGTTTTATTATGTACTCAGTATTAGGCATTGCTATGTGGGTGCCTCAGTTAAACTACTTATATCCTTTTATTTTAATTGAAAACGTTAATGAATATTAAACATTTGAGGCATGTTCTGGAGCTACTGTTCCCTGTGTGGGCACATTTATGTGGGAAAGCAGCATACAAAGCGAGCGAGCGAGCAAGTGAGTGTGTGAGTGAGTGAATGTATATGGGAGACAGGAAGATGGGAGTGAAGTGGTGGCTGTAGCAAAAAGGCTAGAAAGGATGTCCTGTGCAGGTATGTCTTGTTATTCCTCTCTGCTCCTGACTCCACTATCACTCATCCCACAGTTACCCCTCATGCAAATTCTTCTATCATGCAGAGAGCGAAACTGTGTGTGTGTGGCAAAGAATGGAGAACAATTCCTCCACTAGAAAATTCCTTTTCTTTTCAACATCCTTCTCCCATTCCCAGCTATACTTTCACTCCTGGTTCCCATCTTCCATGTCTTTCCCTTAGTGTGGGAACAGGGGGAAGGGCGAGGAAGAACAGATGGAATATGAATCATATCCATAGTCTGCTGATGCCCAGGCAGCCTAAAACGTAATGTGACAACTATCAGGAGCAGACTTTACATGCTCTTATCTGAAGAAGTAACTAGGGATATAGGCAAACTATTTGAAAGTGAGTTCTTTGCCTGGTTTTGGGTCGTCAATACATTGACAGTTTTGCATTGGACCCTAAACTACCGGTGACCAGATTGGGCACTAGCCAAGGGGTCCTTTGGCTGACCGAGGGCCCCTGTGGCTGGGGCTGAGAGGGTGGAGCTCCTGCTCTGTGATCCCTGCCAGCATCGGGTCGTGGGGTGTGATTGCAAATCACAACCAGATGGTGGCACGGATCATAGAGCGGGAAGTCTACTCTCCCAGGCAACGCCCCCATCCACACAGCTGGCGTGCACTTATATACACCCAGTCGTGCCACCTCCTGTGTTGCCACATCTGTGTGCTGTGTGCACATGCCTACCATCACCCAACATAGCCCAGCTGCCATCTTGGGTGATGGCAGGCATGGGTGCTGATGTGGCGACTCAAGAGGTGACATAACAGGATGCCCTCGAGTGCACATGCTCAGGGGAGGCCCAGGAACCCACTGAGGTGTGGTATCCAAAGGCCCGCTGCGGTCTGGTGCCTGCTCTGCTAGACTGCACAGGTGTTGGTAATATGTGGGTTTCCCTGGATATACTATGCATATGCAGTAGTATCCAGGATGTCAGTCTTTCACCATTGCAAATGCCCACTCCCAGAAATGTCCTTTGTCTTCAGTATATGACTAGAAGCCAATAGTGAAGACCACATTTATGGAAATAATATTTCTAATAATGGCAAGAGGCTCAGCGTGTCCAATAGTATCCCAAGCAGGTTACAACTTGAATGGCAACGAGCAGGCTGTCCCTGTAGTCCCTGGGCTATCTGGACAGTAACAGGAGAAGTTGGGACAGACTGATTGTCCCCATTCAATTTATTTGGCACAGGGGGACTCCATTTCCCATAATGCAGATATGGCTGGCCATGCCAAGTATCATTACGGGCCTGAGGTGAGGCTGAAGCTGAGTAGTGCAGGGACTGGACCACTCTCTGCCCCCATGTTTGCACCACAGAATCGTCAGGAGAAGCAGTGGAAAGGGTTTTCTTGCTGTAATTCAGACTATAGTCTCCTCACATTGGCACATAGGAACAATGTCTTCAAGATGCAAGGCCCAGGGCATTTTATAAATCTGTTTTTGACCCTTGCAAACTTTAATAGATCCAACATCAAGTCCAGTCCAAAAGGGATTTGATGTCTCCCTTTAGTTGCCAGACCTAATTGTATTCATGTTTAATCCTGAACCCGGATTAATATTCCAAGTATCAGAATTTCTTCTGGATTGGCAAAAAAACCCCTCACATTTTCCTCTCATTTGGTTTCTGCCCAGTATGTGTTCAGATGTGCAGAAATACCTAGACTTGTAATAATTCTTGGCATGCCAAACATATCTGCATCATACGAAATGTAGACACACACACTGTATTGCTTCCAGCTATTTTTCATTAATAATAGCTAAAGGAGTTTAAATAATATTGAATGCTTCTTCTGGGTTGCTTTCTACCTCAGGTAACTCTGAAGAATTACTCTTTCCCTTTGATCTTGTTAATTAAAAATGGTTACCATTACAATTATTTGACCTTTCAGTGTGAGACACTGCACTATTAGTTAACTCAATAACCTTTTAAAGTAAAATGATGCCTGGAGGTTGAAACTCTAGCTTTCACACTTTGCAGGTACTTGGAACTACAGCTGGTTTTCCATTTCCAAACATTAAGAATACATATCACTGTTTTTTGTGTCAATTTACAAGCTGTGTTAATGTCACTTTTTAATGTTATTATCCCAACATTGCTTAACTATTCAATGCATCATTAAAATCCTGTATATGAGAGGCAGAGCGCTCTCGAATCTTTTCTTGATTTTCCCAATAAGTGAACATCATGTAGATGTCCTTTAAACCTTCACACTTAGAGTCATGGGGGTACTTTCCCAAGGGATCATACAATGGCGCTAGATTAATTTAGGGTGCTTCCATACAGGCATGTATTATGGACTCAGTGCTGCTCATGCATATGAGTTTTTTTTTGCAGAGGACACATGACATCCCTGTCATCAAAATGCCAGCTTTTACTTTTTAAATATGTTTTACATTTTTTATATTTTACATTTAACTGAAATTTCTCATTATTGCAGAAAATAAAAACGTGTTTTATATCTGCAGTCACTGTTGGTGTGGAAGCTTGTTAGCATATTTGTATTTTTGTTTTGGTGGATGATTTGCCATGTTTTGCTGGGTGGCCTCTAACACGACACCCCTCCTTCTATTTCCTCTTCACTAGAGCACAAACTAGTCACTGTGTTTATGGGAGCCTAAATGATATGAGTGTGCCCATTTGTGTGCTGCCTTGATAAACTTTTATGAAAAGTGTGGCAAATAAATATTTTAATAATAAATATTTCCATCAACTATTCCCTACTGAAGACACATTTGGATTTCAACAGTCTGGTCAGGAGGAGATGCTCTCTTATGATCTCTACCCTGTTTAGTACAGATTCTACAGGAAAGGTTATCAAATTAAAAAAGAAAAAGAAAACAAGAAGAAATATGAGGTTATTTTATTTGGTACTAATAACAGAAGAAAGAATTCACTGTAGCAGAAATTGCTGAATACCCAGTAGAATAACAAACACAGGCCATCAGTTTATTTTGAGAAGTGGATTATTTCTGTTTATCTGGGCAAGAGAGACCTGCTCTACACATATTTGATAGTTGTTGTTTTTTGTATACCTGATCGCCTTAATGCTGACTTATGTTGCCCAAGTTGAACGGCCTGATATGTACAGATAACCCTATATGGACCTTAGTCAAAAAAGAGGTCTCATTCCCAATACAGCACATTTTCAGGGGGAGATTTGGGTTGCATCGATGGTATTTTCATAAAGCAGAGATGCTTTCCCCCCTTACATTTATATCCTGCCTATCTTCTACCCTGAAACCCAAGGCAGCACACATATGGTTCCTGGGCAATCACCCATCCAGGCTCTGACCACACCCAGACCTGCTTCAACACAGGGGTAGCCTCAGACCAAACCCTTGGACCAGAGATGTGCATGATTGGAATAGGCTTTGCATTTATATTATTATTAAACATTAACATAATATGACAAATTAGGATTTTCCCCCTTTGTTGTAGAGAATCATTATGAACCATGAACAGAACCCTGCTCCTCCTCCTCCTCCTCCTTCAACTTGCTGACACTAACCAGCTACTCAGAAGGGGCAAAGATCTAATCAGTGTTATAATCAGTGTTAACTGACATGTAAATTATTCAGGGTTGTTTTTTTTCCTTGAAGGAGAGTTACACTCCAGAGTCACTGTTATCTTCCAGAATTCTAAGGTCTCAGGTACACAACTTCATCCCCCAATAATGAAACTGGTCCATGAAAATAATAACTTCTGTATGAGAGCCTCCATTGTAATTGGTTTGAAAATAAGCCATGTATCAAATTGACAGAAACTTTTATCCATGTGTAAGTTGTTATATACAATTTCAAAGCTAGTAGAAAATGGATCCTGCATGGGGATAGGAAATATATTGGCTCCTTATTCAATTTGCAACATGTTTCTGTTAGCATGGTGGAAAATTCCAAGAGACTCTGTTTTCTACACAAGGCACAGCACACGGTTTTGACCAACAAATGTGAAGCAGAAGAACTCAAATATCTGTAAGACCACCTCCATCCCTACATACCCTCTTGGGTGTTAAGATCAGCACATCACCCTCAGAAGCGTGGGGAATGGCAGCTTGGGAGAGGGCTAAATTGTGGAACTCCTTACGCACATAGGTGCATTTAACATCTCCTGCCACAAGGAGAAGACACACCTCTTTATTCTGGTCTTCGGCGGTTCAGATAATTTGTTTTATAGGACCCATCTCTTTTGCTGAATCTCTACTGTTCAGGTTTGAATAATGCTACCATTTTACTTGTTTTCATTCTGTTTAAGACATTTCTATCCCACCCTTCATCATTGTCAATCCTAGAGTGGGTTACAATTACAACACATGAAATATACATAATAGTACAACAAAACTTTATAATTTGTGTAATTGTAAGTGTTCTAGTTGCTTTTATAACTGTGTGATTATGTTGTCACAACCCGCCCTGGGACCTTTTGTTGAAGGGGTGTGTGTGTTAAAAAATCTTATAAACAAACAAACAAACTATTAGAAAAGTAAAAGAACTATGGCAGGCTAGGAGCAACCTGGAACAAACTGCTTTCAGTGACATAGGAACGTAAGAAGCTGCTTTACATCACTGGTCCATCTAGCTCAGTATTGAACCTGGGACCTTCTGCATGCAAAGCAGATGTTTTACCACTGAGCTACAGCCCTCCTATGCTACCGGAGGTTGGATTCGCCATTTTTTCTCGGTAGAAAAAAAATCACTGCTACTAGATATTTTCTGATCATAATAGTTTGCTTGGTATTTCCAACAGTTTGTTCGGTTTTCCTCACATCATGGTAGCTCTTGGTGCCCACTCACTTCTTTCTTTCCTCAGGCACTGCTAGTATGAGCAAAAGTAGCCCAATTAACAAGCTGGTGAAATATGACTGACCACTGCAATCTTTGAACATGTGAGGGGGTCATCTGAACCCCCTTCACTGAGTTAGCAACCAGAGTCCCATGCCACCAAAGGAGCCAGTTCAGTTACAGATGGCATTCTACAAAAGTATAAATAAGAGGTTTTATTTGAAAATTAAGGGGGATGTTTTGTGTACATGAATACTTAGCCAAATTGTAAGAGGTTAATATAGGAAGCAACATAATCTCAAAGTTTACTAGAGAAAGGCTAGAAACAAACTGCCATTTACTAAGTGGTAAATTACCACAGGGAGCATACAGCCATATGGGATGGGGGTGGTGATTGTTGTATGTATGTCCATTTGATGACAAAAAAATCTGTATAGCCACAAACAGTATGGAAGCTGAGGGTGCAGGACAGTGGTAACATTCTCCTCATCACTGGACAGACAGTACTGATTATGAGCTTTCTTCAGGGATGCATCCCTATTTTGTAAATTTCCAGAGCTTTTGTGTAGTGCAGTCCACTTCAGTAGATACACAAGGTGCTGTCACAAATTATAGGTGTATACATGCTGACAAACATACACACATATACAAAAGTGGTGGTGGTGAAAATTGTAAACAGTGAGATCCAAAGAAAATTATTGCTCTGTACGTTTCTGCATTTCATTTCCTTCTGTGTTCACACACACACACAGAGTAAATTATGTATATCTGCTACTCAAGATAATGCTTCATGCAACTGACACAGACTGTAGTCCCAAAAAGCTTATGCCATAATAAATTTGTTAGACTTTAAGGTGCAACAAGACTCTGTTATTTTATAACTGGTTGTCTGTATTCACTGACTGAAAGCCAAGTTGGAACTAATCTTCCTCTTCCTTTCACTTTTCTGATTCATGAAACATGTCACTTGGTGTAATTTCTTTCTGCTGCCCCTATTTTATATTGTTGGGTGCCACTTTTAGGACAAACACCAGGTGATAGCTTACCACCCTTGTCCAACAGAGGTCCTTCTCCATGTGCCTCATCCAAGGGAGGTGTAGAGGGTGGCTACATGAGAATGGGCTTTCTCAGTGGTGGTTCCTCATCTGTGGAATGCTGTCTCCAGGAAGACACTACTGGTGCCATCATTGTCAGTTTTCAGGTTTTCATTGTCAGTTTTCATTGCCAGGCTAAGCCATTTTTATTGACCCAGGCCTTTGGTAGTTAGGGTAGAAACACACTCACTGTTTTGCCACTTCTAGTGTGTCTCCACCTGTCTCTTTTTAAATAAATACAGCTTCAAAGAGATTTCTCAACTGATCATCAGATCAACCCGTTCCCCCTCCAAGTGCAACTAATGGAAACACTTTGCTCTGACAACTAGTGTGTTCACAGCCTCAAATTAGCCTCTACTGTTGTGGTGTTTTAGTGGAGTAGGATATGACTTGTCCTTATTGTGTTGCTGGATGAACATTTTAGGAATTTTATATTATACTTCATTTTACATTTGGCTTTTATTTGATTTTATCAGCTCCTATTTTATTTTGTAGTTGTCACTTTGAGGCACTTTTGTATAAAGCATCTAAGAAATGCATTGTTATCGTCATGATCATTACACTTAAGTCATTTGAACATTGTTAAGACTTTTACTTTCATTATTCGCTTCAGCTTAAAGCGTAGAATATGAGCTTCTGGGTCTCTTTATAAATGTTCAAAATACTAACAAAAAGAAAACAAAGTTATGCTTGGGGACCTTCAAGTGCATTCTGCAACTGTAAAGCCTACTGTTGTTGATTAAAAAGGTGTCTGGAACAATGTTAAATAACACTTTTGGGGTTAAATACTACAGTTTCTAAGCAAAGAGCCCAGGAAAAGAGCCAAGTGTAGATGATTTCCCACAATACATCACTCTGACCATCTGTGTGAGAGCTAATGTTCTCTTAAAAGAAGAAACAATTACTGAGGAAGAGAGTTCTGGAAAGAGTACTGATTTATATTTTGTTATTCATAGTGTTCTCAAAAGCCCTTCCTAACAGATGATACGACAAAATGTTGGTATGTGACTATGTATGAAGAAAGTACTTGCATGCATATACATAAATCTAATGCATTTATTTCTTATTCAAAGTTTTTCTTTATTTTTTTCTCCAGGCCCACACTTTCAGTCATTTTAAATAGCTTTCTCAATGAGGAACAATGGTAAATATGGAATCCCAGAGCTCACATTGCTCTTGGTGTCATATGACCATGTGCTGGCTGCCTATATATTACAAGTTCAAGATGCTTATATTAACATGTAAAGCCCTATATACAGCTTATTACCTACTGTAGATACTTGACAGACTGCTCATTCCCACATAGACTCACCCATAGTTTTAAGAGGGGGCTACCTCTTGGTGGTGCCACATCCACTTGAAATCTGATATGTTGTACCACAGGACAGAGCATTCCCAGTACTAGCACCCTGATTGTGGGGTTCTCTCATCTCCCATATAAGACTGGCACAACTGTCATGATTTTTTTGGCACCACTATAGAAGTATCTATTTACCGAGATCTTTGGGTGAACTGCTGGCTGCTATCGTTATAGAGTTGATTATTATAAGGAATTATTATTATTGTGGTTTTTTTAAAATCATTTAATAGTTTTATTATGTGTTTGGTTTTAATGTGTGTTGATTGTAATCTGCTCTGGGATTGCCTCTAGTAATGAGGAGCATGCTAGAAATATTTTAAATACTAGGGCAGTTCTGCCCCATGTTCACTTCACTCACCAACACCCCCTCTTGCTCCACTTCCCAGCCAGGGACTCCCCCCCCCCGAGAGAGAGAGAGACTCCCAAACACGCACAAACACCCAGGGACACACTGGCTGTCTCTCACACACATAGCAACTCCCAACCCTCCCAGACTCCCAAACACATAGACAGACAGACAGACAAGCTCACACATCAGGCACCCCAAAACTCACACATACACAAACCAGGCACTCCCAAACACATACACAGGGACACACTCTCTCTCTCTCTCTCTCTCTCTCTCACTCACTCACTCACTCACACACACACACACACACACACACACACACACACACACACAAACACACAGAGGCAACTCCCAAAAGCCCGCCTACCCCCAAGTAACCCCCAAACCGCCCCCTCACTTGCCACCATCACATTTACGTAGCTTACATCCTCCTGCCTGCCTAGGTTGTTGCTGCTGCTGCTGCCCAACCTCAGCCACTTATCTACCTGCTGCATTGTTGCTCCCACAATTGCCTGCTTCCTCTGCTTGCTCCCCCTGCCACCTGCCCCCCTGCCACCCACTCACACTCACTCGCCTGCCACTCGCCCACAGCTGCCTGCTTGCTCGCCCCCATCACTGCCCACTCACCTGCTTCCCACCTGCCTTTCTTGCTTCCCTCACTCCCTTGCCTCCCATCTTGCCCCACCCCATGTGTGATGGTGTAACGGCTTACAAGAATATTATATAGAGATAGGTAGACAGAAACAAAACATAATAAAATATAATAGAATATAAACTGTCAGACCACGGGGTCTGTCAATCCCACTATTGCCTGTTTCAACTGGATATTACTCTTCTAGTCTCAGGTTTTTCCTATTCCTGCTATGTGAAATCCTATTTTAGCATGAGAAGCCAGGGATTGAACTTGGGTATTTCTGTATGCAAAGCATTTGCTATACCACTGAGCTACGGTCTCTCCCTTATGGGAAGAAAATAACATTTGGTGGGTAGTTTCATACCTTATCTCATTTAAGTACCTGTACAATTTGTTTCATCCTATCCCTAAAAAACAGAAGGAATTTTAATGTTCCTCTGTCCTAACTATAGCTTCAGCTATTGCATCACATGTTGAAAAGGTATAAAGAAGGAAGTAAAAAGAATCACTTCAGCTGTTTGGAAATATTGTTTGATGATGCAAAAAATGTTAAATAATTAATTTAAATAATTATAAATGTGTATATTACACACATGTACACACACATTAAGGTATATGTCTTTATTTTTTAAAATAAATAAGATTTTATAAAAATCTTGATAATGCATAAGATTTTTTAAATGTTATTTTTTTAAAAAATCTTTTGTGGCATTGAGTGCTATTTTGTAAAACAAAAAAGGGGGGAGAAAAAAGAAATCTATATATTTGCACTTGCAGTTTGCACTTGCAAGTAAGGAAGAAAAAAGAGTTACCACAGGGTATTTGCTCTAGAGTTGTTTAATCTCTACAGATAGACATCTCTAAACTCTATAGAGTTGTTTAATCAAAAATATTGTTTCCAAAAACAATAAATTCAAAATAGTAATACTATATACCAGTACTAATACTAATACTAATATAAATTATGTTTAGTGTGTATGTGTATATAGAGGAAAAATAGAGGATATAACAAAGTTTTCCAAGTACCCTTTTCATTTTTCTTGGGGCAATAAGTGAGCTATGGTCTCTGTAGTGCTTGTATGACCTCAAGCTGAACTGCAAAGAGAGTGACATAGATAAAAGGGATAGAACATAAAAACAGTGAATCAAAACAACTGTGAAATGGTGCATTTTTGCTTTTCTGTCATTTGGGAAGAGCACCTCAGGTTTTGGTGACAGGAAAGGCTAGCAGGGCATGGGGCTTACATGGATGTGTGTGCTCTGTCAGCCCCAGCTACAGAAATGACCAGAGTGCAGACAGTGGCAGTGGATGATTCTAGGAGTTATGCACGTTAGAAATATACAGCCGAGCAAGAACAAAGTGGAACCATCCAACTGAGTCACCTATGAAAGAGCATGACACTGTTTGTGACACTGAAGTTATTCCTTCCTCCCCCCCCTTTTTATATTCCATTAAGAAAAATGGTAAATAGTAAATGAATGATCTTGTGATTGTAAAGGACCAGTCCCCTCTAATGTAAGCTCACAATTAGATTTGCACTAAGAGATGGTCAGCTCAGAGCTTGGAAGATTACTTTTAAAAAGGAACAAATTACAATTACTGTTACATGGCCCCAAAAAGGAATAAATTGCCATTACAATTACAATTGTTCTGAAAGGAATTGATTACTGTTACTCAAAAGCAATCGCTACAATTACAGTTGTTACTTAAAAAAAAACAACCTAGAGTGCCTATAAGGTGCTGGTCTTGGCTGCTGCACACCTAAGTAGCCTAAAACAACATTAAAAATAAACACACACAGAAAGAGGTAGTAGAATAATTATTTCTATCCATAAGATAGCAGTGGTTGTCTCTCCGCTGGTAGGGGAGGCTGGGAGGCAGGGAAGTAGTATGAGGCCACTGCTCAGATCTTTGTGCATCAAACCAAGTGCAACCCCCCCATACACACACTCTCAGCCAGCAAGCGTCATCTCTCTCAATCAACTACCTCCCAGACCCTGCCCTCCACTAAGGCAAACCCACCCAAGCAAACTTTTTCCCCTGGGGTGCAAAAAAGTTAAAACACTGAAAATGCAGGAAAGTACCCAGGGAGGGCAGTGGTGACCACTTTGCATGCCAAATGAAAACACAGTATTCACACACACATCCACACACATCGTCGTGTCTCACCTCCACAGTTCTTTATTTCCATTCCGCTGTTGCCTCCTTCTCCTCCTTCATCTACATCCTTGCCCTCCTGTGCCTTTCTTCCTCCACTAAACTCTTCTCCACCACTGTCCATATTTTTAACAATTGTTTTCTCCACTCCACCCCGTCTCTCTCCACCTCCTCCCTTGTTGCCTCCTACCCACCCACAGAGCACAAGGGAAGAGGAACGCTGTGCAGAAGCCCAGTGTGAGGCACATGATTTTCATCCATGAATCAGAGGAGCAGAAGACTTCCCATGCTCCCCTCCCCAGTAATGCCCCAAAGTAATGCTGGAAACATTACAATTACTCCTCAAAAGTAATAAAGTTACTACTCGCTCTATTACAATAAAAATGTAAAGAAATTACTCACTCATTCCTCAAAAAAGGAACTAGTTAGATACTTCGAATCTCTGGTAAAAGGGGTTGAGGTCCACTCAGCCTTCCATCCATCCGTGGTCGGTAAAATGAGTACCCGGCATATGCTGGGGGGTAAAAAAAAGACCGGGGAAGGAACTGGCAATCCCACCCCATATATACGGTCTGTCTAGTAAACATCACAAGACGTCACCCTAAGAGTCGGAAACAACTTGCACTATAAATGCGGGGACACCTTTACCTTTACTTTACTTCCAAGCTCTGGGTCAGCTCTTTGCTTTTTGGTAATTTCTGAAGCTAGGTTTCAGCCACGTTGTATTACATTTGCTGCATATTACAGAGAAGATGCCTATAGTGTTGGATAATTACCCTACTGAAGTTTGATATGTATTGCCACAGAGTGCAGAAATAGTGTGGTAAGACTGGTGGTTGAAAGAATAAAGAAACTTAGGGGTTATTACTACCAGGAAATAAGGCCATTCTGACTACAGGTATACATGTGGCCATTGTAGAGCCATGAGGCTCACACTCACAGACATTCTCTTTGAGAGAGAGAGAAAAGAAAGAGGAGGGAAGTAAAGCCTGAGAAAAATGAACAAGTTGTTATTTAAAGAAGGAAACAGTGAGGAAAGAATAGGTTGCCTCTCTGCCTATTGCTTCCCCCCCCCACTGCTTCAGGTTACTTGTTACAACTGTTGGTACGTTACTCCCAACATACCAGAATTTCCTAAAAGATTATGAATTACATAGAACTGGATTTGTTTTAGTCATCTTCTGTTCATTTGTTTCTTGTTGCACATTTGTGGATGTGTTGGAAACTTTAATCACCATTTTGCCTAAAAAAGAAAATAAAAGAAAGGAACAGAATGGCTGCCAAAAACCAGTTAGCTTGTATAATCACAGCACACTGTACAATATTTCCTCTTTTATTTTGTTCTACAAAACCATAAACTGTATAATGTTTCCCCTTACAGTGGTATCAACCTGGCATTTTTAAACAACCCTGGATTAGCTTTTTTGTGTGCTCATGAAGCATTAAAGCTTTACTGTACAAAGCAGCTTGCTCTGACCTCTGCTAGGGAAAATAGGATAACTTCAAGCATGCCCTCTTTGCTAATAGATTTCTCCATTTGTAATTCCCTTTACAGATCCCTCCCCTGTTACTTCCATGGCTAAGTCTTGCCTGCTAGTCAATGCCTTGCTGGATCGCTAGTTCATGTCTAGAGTGTTTATGATGCCATAGAGATAATTGGATCAATCAAATCAGGTCTTTTGTTCTCTTACTTATTTGCTTTGAAATTTGTTCCAAGCTATTTTGTTCCATGCTATCTTGTCAACCGAAGGACAATGAAGTTAACCAAATATAAAGAACCAAATACACTAAGGATACAATCTTTCCTATACTTTTGTACCTGGGGGAATTAAGCCCCATTTACCTCAATGGGACTTACTTATGAATATACAAGAATATGACAAATTATTCTAATTCTGTATCCTTCTGCATCTAATATCACCTATTTTTCTCTCCCTCATGCCTTTGACCCTGAAGAGAAACCCTGTCTACCCACTATTCCTCTACTGGCAACTCTCTTCGGCAGCTCTGAGCAGTAAGATCTTTTTCAACTTAACTCTCTACCCACGTGCACAAAATATATAGAATGTGTTTCCAAAGGAGTTCTCCTGGTGATAATTTGCCATCACAATGGTTGCCTTTTAAAAAGAATGGTGTAGGCGTATTTGCCATATTTTCTTTTAATCCTAAAGGCTAGCTATGAAGTAGCTTCAGACAAAACAGATGGGTAAAGTGAGAGCCATAGGAGTCATCAACCAGGGCAATTCACTTGGCCATTGTGAGGCAACTGCTTCTGACATGCTTTACTGACCATACTATAAACATATGATATGCATCTTGCTGTGTCTCTACTCTGAGCCACAGTGATCTAAACATTGACAAGGAACCTGTATCCGTACAGATTTTGTTGGACTACAACTCCCACAATTACTGAGCATTATCCATGGTGGCTGGGGCTGATGGGAGTTGAAGTCCTGCAACATCTGCAGAGACACAAGTTCCCCATCCCCAAAAGGCTACCCTGTCCTTTAAATCATATGCACATTTGATAATCTGATAATTTGATAATTCGCTAAGAGCCAAACTAGATGTGAAATTATAGGCGTTTTTGCATTTAAGATGCACTTTTTAAAAATGCAATTAGCAGTTGCTAATATACCGAGCTGCTAATTTTACTCCTTATATACCCAGCCTATCACAGCATTCTGCAGGTGAGGGCCTCCTGCAGATACCATCTTATCAGGAGCTCTGTTCTGCACAACATAGGAAGTAGACCTTTAGCTCTGTGGCACCAATGCTTTAAATTCCCTCCCCTTAAATATTAGACAAGCACTATCTAAGTTATCTTTTTGGCGCCTATGGAAGGTCTTCCTCTTTCAACAAGCCTTTTAAATAGAGACCTTATTCCATTCTGTGTCTGTGTTGGAATTGCTTTTAAAGATATTTTTAAAGCTGGTTTTTTTATGTTTTTAAAGCTGTTTTGTTTTGACATGTTTTAAAAAATTAAGATGTTTTAGAGTGCTTTTAGTGTTTTTCTTTGCCACCCTGGGCTCCTTCTGGGAGAAAGCGTGGAATATAAATTAAATAAATAAATTAAAAATATTGGTTATCAGGACTGCAACAAGTGGGGGCAGGGAGGAGCAGGTGGTGTGGTGAGGTGGTGCCTAAAACTGCCCTCCCAACACCGGAGCTGTTGTAGCTTACAAAGATGGTGCCTACAAGTGGAGCCAATCTGGCACTCACACCAGCACCCCTGTGCAGCCCTGACCTCTCCATTACCCCAGTAAGTGGCAGTGACACCAGTGTTAGGAAGGCAGCACCGCAGCACCACCCACTACACCGACTCCTCCTGTAATGGAGGGTAACCCTTTTCACCTCTGCTGCAGCCCTGACAAAAATTGTTCCACTGCAGGTGCAGTTTGCATTGGAAGGAAAGCTGATTTTAATAATCAGCCTTAGTAGTTGCTGTTTTTTTAAAAAAAAAATGTGCATATTAATTGCAAAGTTGTATTTAATGTTACCTAGTTTGGCCCAGATACACAAAATATAACAGAGCAGCTCCTGTGTTAGTTTCATGTCTGTAGCAAAGCCACCAACCAGATTTCCTGCCCCTCTACTCCAGATACCAGAACCACTAGATTGAGATGGGGAAAAATACTTAACAGAGTAGACTGAACTGAAATCATCCAGTTTTGGACATTAGAACCTTAGGTGTAGAGCATCTTACAATGCTTTCAGAAGATGCCCATCTAGCATCTAATAATAGCATTAAACACTTCCAGAATACTTATCCAGGAAACTTACAATAAATGACTGACACTCAGACTTTGGACCAAAATACATCTTATCATGAAACAGGGTGTCAGCAAAAACAGCACTCCCATCATGCTGTACATCCTGCTATGCATTTCCCCAGCCCATCAGCCCTCTGCTGTACAGGGCGCGCGTGCGCATTTATGCGGTTTGAGACCCTGAGCCAACTGGGAGGGTAGTTCTCGACCAACATCCTTTCTCGAGTCTCACTTAGCAGAAAAAGAAAAACAGCTGCTGGGCTTTTCTAATGAGGACAGCCATGACATCCGAGCTACCGACAGCAAGGCCTGGGCTCGGCCAGCGGTGCCCTCCGCGAAGAGCAGCGGCGGCAATGGGGGTGGTGGAGACCAAGATAATCTACCATCTGGACAACCAGGAGAAGCTGTACCTGGTGAAGCTGCTCATCCCGGCTGAGCGGGTGACACTGGGCGACTTCAAGGCGCTCCTCAACTGGCCCAACTACAAGTTCTACTTCAAGTCTACGGACGATGATTTCGGGCAAGAATCAGATGGTGTTGGTGAGCAAATCCTTTACAACAGCTGCTCAATGTTTGAGGACTAAAATTCCTGGAGTGGCAGTGCTACATTTTAAGGACAGATTATCTCCAGGCCTGTAAAGAACCTTGTTTTTTAAACATTGTTAATGTTTTGTTGTTTGAATTTCTGTGCACTGTATTCTTTTCTGATGTGTATTTTGTATTTGTGTTTATTTTATTTTTTTGTGAGCTGCCTTGAGGGCCTTTGGCCAAAAGGCGGCATAAAAATAGAATGAATGAATGAATGAATCAGCCAATGATGTGGAGTAGGGACAGGGGAATACATAATGTAATATCACGATTTGGATGAGTATTCCTGCATATGAGAGAATAACTAAAGGAGGGAAGAGCTACAGCTTATAAACAGAGCACATGCTTTGCATGCAGAAAGTCCCAGTTAAAAGATCTCAAGTAACAGGGCCAAGGGGGGGGGGACTCTTGAGGATTTGGATATCTATCACTTCACAATGCTAGATGGATATATGGCCTGACTCAATACAAGGCAGCTTCATATGAATTAGGGATGACTTTTCAGTGGCTTTGCAAGTCTATCATACTATATTCTCCAGTCTAGAAACCCACTTTTGTGATGTTGGCTCAACTGATGAGTGACCCATTGACTGAAAAAACTGCCTGTTTTAATGGTGTATGACAGTGGTTCCCAACCTTTATGAGCATGGGACCCCCTTTATAAGCTGAAATTTTTTTGTGACTCCCTCCACCCAGGGAGGCAGGCTGGCTGTCAGGAAGGAAGGGGGAAAGCAGCCTTTCTTTGCAGGCTTGCTTGTTTTTGCTTCACAAAAAGCCCTCTCCTCTCATTCTAAGCAAGGGCGTTGCCAGTAGCGGCAGTGCAAGGAGACGGGAATCAGTGATAGTAATCCTCTCTTCTTCCTGGTAGCTCCACCCTCAGCCTCCTTTGGCATCTGCCATGTATTTTATAGGCAGATGCCTGCCCTTAGTGCGCCTGAAAGACGCTCTGGCGCTTCAGCAAAAGGCCTCCCCTCTCGCTTGGAGCAAGGGGGAGGTGTCATCTGCAGCGGCAGCGGAAAGCAGACAGTGTCGAGGGAGTGAAGACCTTTTTTAAAAAATTAATAAATAATTCATTTCTTTACTGTTCATGGCCCCCTCTGGATTACTTCACGGCCCCCCTGGGGGTCCCGGCCCCCAGGATGGGAACCACTGGTGTATGATATAAAAACAGACCTATGCCTAAGGGATATTTCCCAGATTTCCATCTACATATGTAGCACCAAGCCTTTCTTGGCTGTACACATGGTCACTATTGTGTGGGGAATGTGTGAAACAAGCTGTGCTCAATGTCTCCGTTAGATGCATTTTTGTGGATATTGCACCATCCCCCCCATCACAATAATTCTGGCTTTCGCACTATGCCATTCAGTGCACACTTTCTTTTGCCAAGTTGAATGTTTGCCATATCTCTTGGACTGGGACTCTTTCAGGTGGAGCTAGAATTGTATGAACTGAACAGATTCAGTTGATGGCCTTATAGGCCCCTCCAACTCTACTATTCTATGATTCTATGATCCTAAATCTCACCAAATAACACTCTGTATGTACATGCAGGGAAATACAGTAATATCTCAGTTAACAAATCCTCCAGGAAAGAAACTCCTTTTAACAAAGTCTTTCTTGTGTGCAGGGGACATGGGGGGGGGGGCGCACACCCTGACACAGAATGTGGCTCCTTGCCTACTGGATTGCGTCTGCTGCAAGCAGCTATCTCATGCATGGCTGGACTGGCCACGTGGTGCAGACACCTCTGCAGTAAACTGTGCTTCAGATGCCCTGGAAGCACTGTTTTCTGCAGACGCGTCTGCTTAAGTGTAGGGGAGGATGACAGAAAGAGAGAGAGAGAGAGAGAGCGCACAGGGTGGTAGTGGTGGCTGCACCTTGCCTGCCTGCTCGAGTGTAAGGAGAGGAGAACTGTGCTCAAAGCTTTAGGTTGCTATAGCAAGATGTTACATGATAAAAGAAAAAAGGCAAGGTAGGATGCATCCCTGCATGCATTTTGGAAGAAGTCTTCAAGTGGTCTGCATGCAAGACTTGCCTGACCTGGTTGTTTCATTTCAGACACACGCGTTGTTAGTTTTGAATAAAAAATTTACTGAAATATGGTGAACTACTCTTTTTTGTGGTGCAGGAACCTTTTCCCATGTTATTCCTACTTCTGGTACCAAAGTTTCTGTTAAAGAAGTAACACCCAGGAATGAATCTATGTCATTAGCTGAGGTATTACTGTAGCAGGCAGGCATGCAGTGTTGTGACAGAATTAATCTTTGCTGACCTGGACTGTTAATCTGGACTTTGCTTTTTAGGAAATGCTGTGTATAATATGGGATTGCGCCCATAATCATCAAATAAAGAGGCAGGACACAGCTGAAGTTGGGTGAAAACTTGGGCTACTTTTATTAAATTTATTAAGCTTAATAAACTTTAATAAACTTTATTCAAACTAACCCACCATTTGCATGGAAGAACATTAACTCTCAGTCCTGGGCGAGACCCATCCTGCTGCGTGAAAAGGAGGTGGCCTTAACTCTACCCTTTTTCCCCAGTACCACCTAACATGGGTGATTAGGGAGGCCTTCCTGACTCACCCCCTCCTGGTGCCCCACAACTCTGAATGGATAGCCCAGGCTGGCCCCAAAGGTGAACCCTATGTATCCCACAAGTCCCCACAAACTCACAGGCCAGTCTTGGGTGTCACCTTTCACCAATACCCTCACTTATGCCAGTTCCCGCACACATCCACCTAAACGTGACCAATTTAACCAATTTCCAAAAAAGCTAATATCCAAACTGAATCAGCCAAATTAAAGGCAAAATAGAGGGCCGAATGAGCCAAACTGGAAAGACACAGTGCAGAGTAGGCAAAACGAACTGGTTACCAAGGTGGCCAACAGGCAAAACACTCTTGGCCTCCTATAGGCAACCAGTGAAAGTTGCAATGTGCACAAGGGAGGGTGGCCAGGTGCCGAGAGTTGAAAGAGGCCAGAAAGGGGGCAGAGCGGGCTTTAAAAGGCCCGCAACCCATCCCCACCCCTCCAGGGTGATGTAGCATATGCGCTAAGCATGCCATGTGGCTGAGGTCGTGCCAGGTTTTGACATGGCCCAGCCACAAAGCCTGCTGCCCCTAGAGCTCTTTCAGAGCCCGAGGCTGAACGGGGAATGCATGCTTTTCCCTGTCTTTGTTTTAGGGTTAACCTGTTTGAATCACCTCACCTTGAGTGTTCACATGACCTGGTTGGGGGCAAAACTATCAAGGCAGCTTTTCCAACATTGCTTACGTGTGGAAAGTCACATCCCAGTCTGGACTATTCATGACTTCCTGTGACCTACTGGGGTGGGGTATGTGATTGACAACAGGAGTTTTTATTAAGGAATAGCCATGCTGGAGTAGGGTAGAACAAGGTGTGTTCTCATGGTGATAAAGTGCCTGGGAGAGACAGGCAGAAGTTTGCTGAGCCTGGAAGGAAGGCTGCAAGGAATCCTACAGAAAGCCTGGTGACTCTAGACACTGTGTAGACTAGGGCAAGGGGATTGCATTTAACCAGTTTTATTTTGGTTTTGCTCCAAAGAGGAACATACTGATTTTCAGTGATTTCTCTGTATTACATATCTTTTTTTTTTTTTTACTAAACTCTTTAATTGTTTATAAACATGGTGTGGTCTCTCTCTATTTTCTCCGCTCATGCCTGAATCCATTATCATGCTACCTCAAGAGCCTTTGGGGAGACCCAAGCAACCTCCCTTATTTGATAGCAGCATACCCTTAAAGAGGAGAAGGGTGGGCGGATACCGGGGGGTACACTCTGTATTGGGCCAGATATCCCTTCCCCAGGCAACTAGGGACTTAGGGTGGCTGGGTGTGGCCATTGCAGGTGTGCACATGACATTTCTACATAGAAGTGATATAGATGTAGTTACTCTTGTGTGGTAACCCTCTATATATCTATAGTGGGTTAAAGTCTTCTGATGTATAATGCTGAAATATGCTTTAAACAATTGCTAAACCTCAATCTCCAAAAATGTGTATAATTGCTAATTTCATTTTCCTTTAAACATTAAAGCAATTGCAAGAGGCTACTATTTGAATCTGGGTTAACAGAAAACTGCATCAAATTATTTTAGAAACCAGTAGTGGAAGAAAGTAACCTGAAACTTTGGGAAACATACTTCATAGTTTTAGGAAGTAATCTAGTGAAAATAAGTTTGCCATCTTCATAAGAGGGATGACAGATAGGAGCATGTGATTTGGGTTATTTACAGAAAAAATGTCACTTGAATGCAAAACATCCCACAAATCATGCATTATCCACACGGCAATATATTCACTGCATCTGACATTTACATTAATTGGAGATAATGAAGAAAATATTTTTGTTGTTTGTTGGAGGAAGCTAAATGGGCTGGAAACTCAGATAAATTAAACAATGAGTACATTCACTGTACACCTGTTCAGAGTGCTATTGACAGCTTGAGATTTTTATTAGGCAAATGCAACAAGAATAAACATCCATTTTTATGCTCACAGGATAAAAGTAAACAGTTAATGCTTTGTGCATGGCGGCTGCTTTAACCAGAGCAATGACAAATGCTTAACTAGCCCCCAAACACCTCCACTTAGTCATGGCTTCTAGTTTTATTAATTATTTACAGTTTGCTAGGTGCAAAGCTGGTGGAAAATGCCTTCCTTAGCTGTTTGATCGACAGTATAATTATACTGTGTTTTTGTTTAAAGCACTGTTACGCAGAATCATAATACCATAAAAAGTAAATAGGAATTTTATGAGCTTTTAACTTTGACAAGGTCATGCTGAAGCGCACCAGAGAGATGGCATGAAAAACCATAGCCATTATCATCCGTGTCCTGTAAGTACAGCTGCACCTCCAATTGGATTTAGATAAGGCTGCCGCTTACTTGGCAATTCTCACTGAGAGCTTTTATACAACAATACATACACACATTGTTTGGGCAAATGCAATTGATGCATCTATTTCAAATCTTTCCCTATCTTCTTTTAGTCCTTAGTGGATATTCCAAATGGCAAAATTGTGTGGCTCTGAAATGAATACTGGATTAGGATTCACACAAATCTGATTCTGCATGCAATTTTCCTGCTGTGTGAATTTAAAGGAGTTGGTCAGAGCATATATGCAAGTTAATTAGGAACCTGGTTAGGAGCATAGGAAGTGAGGAGAAGTTTAATTCTGTCTATTTCAGCCATGGTCCCAACAAAAATCACCTCTCTGAAGGTGTTATTTGCAATTTAAGGGAGGCCCCCATTTGCACCAAAGGCGGCTTCCCTTGAAATGCAAATAACACCTTGGGAAAACCTTTTCTGATGAGACCATGGCAGGGCAAAAAAGAGTTAATTTTCCCATCCCTTATCCCTTAAGGCTGCTCAGGCTATGGATAAGAAAATATTTACATGTTAATTGTGCCCATACAATGTCACATCTAGTATGAGGAGCAGAGGGTTAGCAAAGTCTAACAAGCAAAGCCTATACCACAGAGCAGGAAGACTGGGGTATTGCTTTATTTATTTATTTATTTATTACATTTATATCCGAACTTTCCTCCAAGGAGCTTAAGGTAGCATACATGGTTCTTCTCCCTCTCCATTTTATCCTTGCAACAACCCTGTGAGGTAGGTTAGGCTGAGAGACTGTGATTAGCCCAGGATTACCTAGCAAACTTAATGGCTGAGTGGGGATTTGAACCCTGGTCTCGCCGGTCCTAGTGCAACACTCTAACCACTACACCACACGCTCTAATGTCACTTGGAAGCCAGTAAAACATGTTCTACTAAAACATGCACACCTAAGAAATAGTATTTTCTATGATTTTTAGAATACTTTCAGGAATATGATGGAACAGTTTTCAGGAAAATGCAGCTCCTGAACAACTTTACCTCATGGATGAAACAGACAAAAAACAAATCAAAACTGGGAGAGGAAACGTGTGGCCTTGTTAAATTCCAGTTCCTATCAGACCCTGCTAGCATTGCCAATGAACAGGGATGATGACACTTGTAGTCCAGTAACATCTGGCAGGCCACAAGTTTCCCATATCTGTCACAAAGCTTAAAGGATAGACATCCTTCTATGGAAAAGAGACTTCTGTGTAAATGCAAAAGACTGTGATAAAATGTATCCTGGATATAGAAGGCAAGACTGAACAACAAATGTTTAACTTTCATGGCTCCTTTTTTTTTGTGAGGAGTCTGGAAATTGCTCCATAGGACAGCGAAGAGTCTAAGGATCACTACTCCCACGGAATGCCATATTTCACAGCATTATCTTAGAAGATGGCAACAGTTTAAACAGGCATTAGTTTGTAGTGCAGGTGTGTTTTGCATAACAAATGGCTGAGACTCAGACATTGGAATTGTTATTAAGGTATATGTTTATGAATTACATATTTTAAGTCACTATCCAAACCCATACCATTTATAAACTCTAGTTGATTAATAATCTGTCCTTTTAACCACCTAACTAATGTCTTTTGTGATTGTAAAGGTGTACAGTTTAATAAACAATTCACACCATCGTCAGACCCGGGGGCTCTGGTGAGGGTGGGCCTTTGCAGCCATGCCAGGGAAGATCTGGCATGGCTTCCAAGCCCCCTCTCTCGGCGTGTCGTGGCCACGTGCACCTGTCACATAGGGGGCAGAGCAGGATGGCTATTTAAGCCCTGCTCCGTCTCCCCTCGGCCTCTTTTGGCCTTGCGTGACACCCGCCCACCCTCCCTTCAGGGCAGTACAAGTTTCACTGGTCACCTTGGGGCCGGGTAAGAATTTTTAGCTTGCCAGCCTTTGTTTGTTGGCAAGATTTTGCCTACCCTGTACTGCTTTTCTAATTCAGCTGATTTGCTTAATTTTATTTGGCTGATTTGTTGCCTGGCCTCATAGTTTAATCTGTAAATATATTGTTTTGGTCACGTTTGATGGATATGTGTGGAATTTCACAAGGTAGGGTCTGGTGACCACCCTTGGGCACCTTTTAAGGTGATCGGTGGGTTCTGAGGCCTGCCTTCCAGGTTGTGCAGCCGGTTGGTAGGATGAGGCTCACCTTTGGGGCTAACCTGTAATACCCACTCAGCGATGTGTGGCCCTGGGGGGGGTGGAACAGGAAGGCTTCCCTAACCACCCTGCGGTAATAGGGCCCCGAAGAGGGGATTGGGATTGGACCACCCCCCTTTCCCATGGCAGGGTGCCATCGCCCAACTGGGGATGAGTTAGGTTCCGCACCTATCTCTGCAGATCATTTTATTATGCAATCAAGCATGTAACTGACTTTATTCCAATAAACATGGCCCTTGATTTACCCACACCTCATCTTGTCTTGCCTCTTCATTGCAAATGTTCCTCTGCTCATTCCTAGAATAAAAGGCCATATTAAATATTGGGTTTCATTCCCAATCACAGAAAACAACAAATTGCCTTTGAAAAAATAAGCAAATATTCTCTTAACGTCCAGCCCACCAATTAAGTTTTGCCCTCACTGATTAGGCTTTCTCCACCTGATTAATCAGTTAAAGCATTGATTGATTAATCTACCAGTTAAATTGATTAGAGTTTACAGTCCTAGTTTAGACTAGACCCACTTTTAGAAAATCAACTTTTCTGATATCTTCTGACCTTATTCATTTCCAAAGCATTCCCAATTTCGCTTTCCTTAAACACAAAACTCACATGGGCAGATTTTTCTTTTGAAGACTAGCTAACAGTTGAAAATGTGAATGCACACGAACATGCATGCACATCAGTTTTTACAAAGATGCCATGTTTACTTCAAAGGCTTTGAAAAGGAAAAAAAAGGGGGGGAGGGGAGAGAGGGGGAGACTGTTCCCATATGCCCAGCCTTACATCTCAGCCAAGTTGTTTCTGTTTTTTGTTGGGGATTTTTAGCTTGGAGAAAAATGCATTATGCGCATCTACAGTAGAACTGAAGGTCAGGAGGCCACTCAGCTTGCTGTTTCCAGCACTGCAAATATGAATCAGACTTGTGCGATCAGCAGCACTCACACTCACACAACAGGGTGAGCCTGAAGTGGGAGGGGGGATTGTTTAGTCACAAAAGCAGTGTTCGGTTGCTTCTATTCCTACTTTGAAATAGCTTTTCCACTTGGAGGGAGCCCTGTAGCTCTGCTTCCTTTATAGTGTTAATGTGCTGAGTTGCCAAGAAAAATAAAACACAGAGAAATGACACCGGTTGCATCTTTGGAGCATCATGAGGCAAGGCATAACCGGCTTCTGGAGCAGGAGGCTGCCATGATTCTACTCACCTGTCGGACTACAAAGGGCTATGGCACTATAACCGTAGGTCCTGTGAAGCTCAAGGTGACGAGAATACCATCTACCTACAACTAGAACTGCGGTTGCTACATATGCATAGCTCAACCATTTCTTAGTGTTGTCACCTATATAACCTCAAGTTTCATACCACAATATTTTATTACCTCCATTGACCATTTGCCGGTACTAGGACAAAGAGTGAAAACAAAACCTCTCTGCCTGTGTCTTGCCTTTGCTTTATGAGAAAATTTGTTATTTCGAGGCCAATGGTCATTTTGTTCTGAATTAGGTTTTCAGTTTGTGAGTGGTCTCACTTCAAAGGTTCTTAGAAAAGGCCATCTTCACTTCATCAGAAAACTCTGGGAGCACATATTCTATGAAGTAGAGAGGAAAGTGTACATTACAGGGGGGGAAATAACCTGTGAAAACATTTAAAACTGTCATGATTTATTTATTTATTGCATTTGTATACTGCCCCATAGCTGAAGCTCTCTCTCTTACAAATGTAGCACTCATGCAAGGATGCTTGCACATGTTCCACTCCTTCAATTTCCCTGCAACCTGATACATCCCCGAAAGGTCTCTTCTGAGGATAGGGGGTACCAGGCCTGTAGCCAGTCTAAAAGTTCAGGGGGGCACCAAAAAAGCAGGGGGCAGATTATTTTCTGTAATAAATTAATTATTTTTTGTAAAAAAAAATAGGGGGGATTTTAGGGGGGCAGCCCTCCTGCCTATGGTGCTGGGGGGATACCAACACAAAAGGCCTGGCATGTGGGATGGGTACAGTGGGAACAGGAACTTGGGAAAATGAGGTGGAGGCTGCCCTACATCTTAGGCATTTCCTGCCTTGTTGGAGTCTATCTTGCACGTGGGCTGCACTGTGACCACATTCATACCATACATTGATTCCGCTACTCCATAAAGGTCCCATCTGCACTACACATTTAAAGCAGTATTATACTACTTTAAACAGTCCCAGAGTTCTCTGAGAAGAGGGACTGACTGTTAAACCACACAGGGAATTGTGGATCTATGAGGAGAATAAGGCTCTCTTAACAAATCTCAGCACCCTTCACAAACTACACTTCCCAAGATTAATGGGGATTCTTATATTGAAATAATAGTGAAATAAATGTATGGTGTGAGTGTGACCCCAATATATACTAGGGTTGCCAGGTCAGAAGCATCCCAAAACCTGAGATTTTAAGGGCAGGCCATAATGATGTCATGGGGACAGGCCCTAGTGATGTCATGGGGCGGGTCCTAGTGATATCATTAAGCATGATATATTAATAATCAACCACAGTTGCTTGCAGCAAGCCATTCAAACAGCAAAACATCTTTCTGATTGGAAATTAAGTCTTAGCTAAAAGAGGGTGTTCCCAGATCCAGCTGAAGTGACAGGATTATTCCTTCTCATCTGCTTAGAGAGTCTGGATAGGGAACATTTAATCTAGCCTACTTGCTTCTGGCAAAAAGGGTTTAAATGCCCTCAGGCCAGGTAAGTTACCAGAAGGCTTAGCATTATGGAGATGTTAGATGGGAGCATTCAGGAGTAAAGATAGATGCCCCTAAAGGCTGCAATTCTAAACACACTCACTAAGGACTAAGCCCCATAGAACTCTATAGGACTTCTGAGCAGATACGGTTAGGATGTGCTGTTGGTAAGGGTGACTAAGGATCTTTGTGAAAATAAACACATCAAAGCAGGGTTGGCAACCCCTGCCTGGAATGCCCAGCCTGCCTTTTAATGTGGCTGCTTCAAACATCTTTACAGACTTGAACCCTCATTCCAGAGAGAGGTTTGAGAAATGAGTAACAGTAAGAACATTCTCTACCCTTTCCTGCCTGCCCTGTGAGATAATATAAACTCAGATCGACAGCCAAACCAATTCCAATGAGTAATAACTGACAGAGAGAAAACACACATGGTTTGGTCTACCTTCACAGGCAGCAGCTTAGGAACAATAGTAATTGCAGCCACACTTCCCAGGATGTAAATTCTCTTTTACCACTATTGGGCAAGAAACAAACTGCTGTGCAAACAACAAGCTGCATAATCAGTAGGTTTAACAGGGGGTGAGCTGAGTGCATGGAACCACTGTTGTTGCTTCTATGAATGTAAGGACGTGAGGACAGAGGTAAATGAAATGTAAATAGAAAAACAAAAACAAAAGACAGTTATGGTTTCCTAAATGCTATCCAACTACAACAAGATTCCTATGAGTAAGGCAGAAAACCAAGCATCCCACAACCAGTCTGGGTTCCTAACCAAAAACCAAAACTAAAAGAATCCTGGCAGCCAGTCAGCCAAGGTCACAGAAATCCCCATGCAGCACAGCCTGACCTTGGGGCTGCACTTAGTGCAGAATGCTGCAGCACAATTGCTGCCATGAGTGGGACCCTGTCAGCACATAATATTTCTGTTCTGAAGTCTGCAGTGGTTCCCAATTTGCTACCAGGCCAAGTTCCCATGTAACGGGTGCCACATACTACTTATTCTGTTCTTATAAGAAATCAAGCCTTTAGAAGCTATTTTATTTTTTATCTGTTTTTAACTTATTGTTGGTTTAATTACTTTGAATGTTTTTAAATAACTGTCTCTAACTGATTTTGCCAATAATCTTATTGTTTTAATTCCTTCTGTAAACCCCTTTGAGATTTTTTACAATAAAGCTGCAAATAAATGTTGTAAATAAAACACATAAATTTTGGAGTCGCTGTGGCTCTTTGGTCTCTTTCCTCTTTTAGAAACAAAGGAATCTGCTTTAAACCAATTCAAGCCATTTGGTACCATCTAGCTCGTACTGATGACATGGGGCTGGTTCACATGGGAGGTAAACGTCGGATTAAAGATGCAGCTTTTCCCATCGCGATCAATTTGGAAGGTTCACACACTTCCTACCTTCCAATCTGCTGTTTTGCATTCACACTAGTTCACGCTCATCTGGAAAGGTTTAGTATTGCTGTTTCCTTGTGGCCCTGCCTCCAAATTTACAGGTTTACTCCCTTCGGAGTAACCATATTGCTAATTGAGAAGGGGAGGGGTTTCTTTGTCAACTGCACGCTGAAGCCAGAGAGTGTGGGGGGTGCAATTGACAAAAAAACCCTATTTTGTCAGTTTTATTTCCTCCTGACATATTTATAGTAACCCCCCTTTTTAAATTAAATATTAAGTATGCATGAAATGATATTTTTATAGTGGGAGACAGTGTCTCTGTGTGTGCGCGTGCCTTCTGTCACATCGCCGGTAATTGGCAGATAAAACTATCTTGCTTTGCAAGAGTTGCAGGATTGCCTGCATGTGAGCAAGGGGGGGGACCCTTAAGGAATGGTCTGGGGCTAGGGAACGTTGTGGTTTTGGGAAGATGTGCAGGTGGCTCAGGCTATCCCAGAGTGCTCCTTTCTCCCCTCCTCTGGGGTGGCATGCAGCAAACTGGAAGGAAAAAGCAGCACCCCGTGGTCTGAAGAAATGCTTATACAGATTATTTTCTAAGGGACAGTCATTCCACATGGAGCCAGAACTTGCCTTTCTCTTTTGCCGTGTAAGGCCAATGATTTTTCCCCTCCTCCTCCTCCTGTTCTGCCCACTCTCTTTCTCCTTCTCTGGGCAATGAACGGGTGATGGGGGGCGAGAGAGAGAGGTCAGCACGGGTTATGCATGTGTGCATGTTTGTGTGCAGTTGCCAAAGTTCTTAGCCTGGGTCATTGTAATGATTTCAGCGGAACTCGTTATGCACTCTGGGCTGCCCCATTTCTATCGTGCCAGGGCATTACTGCTGCTCCCACCACCACCACACACTTCACAGCCCAACATTCCTTCCTGCAGATCGCAGTGCTGCTTTGCTTTTGCAAAGCCCGAGGGAATTTGGGTGGAAGGAGTTTGAATTGTGCCAAAGTTTAAAAGAAAAAAGAAGGAAAGAACAGGTGTGAAGGAAGGCATTTTACTGGGGAAGAAAGGGGGGGAAAGGAGGGCTGCAGGAGTTCAGGAGCAGTCAGTCAGAAGTGTCTTGTTAAGCTGCTGGAAGCAAAATGGAACTCATGGAGAGTTTAGTGAGCGGAGAAAGGGGAGTATCTGAAAGCAAGGATCTACCCACCCAGCAAAAACTCACGAAGCAAAGCACCTACATGGATTAATGCTGTGAAGCACAAACGGTTTTTCCTTCACTTTTCACATTATCCCCAGATTGGTTTAATGCGGATTTAAAGGGAAAAACTTTGTCCTACCTTCTCTTTGCCTGCAACATCATGTGAACTGTGTGAATTTAACGGGGATGAAAGTAGCACCAGACTCACACTAAACCTCCATGTGAACCAGCCCATGGACTAGCATTAGCTCTTCAGGATTCCAAGCAATAGACTTTTCCAGAGTTTGGATTTAGGACATTTGCATGCAAAGCATGCGCCCTACCACTGAGTTACAGCCCTTCCCGTTTAAAAAAGTAACTTTAAAAATAGTTCTTTTCAATTCACTTATGAAAGCACAGCATACCCAAGGCAGTTGCACACTATGCATTTAAAGCACATTCAACACATATTTGAAGCATATGAATCCCACCATAGAATCATAGGAACTGTAATTTGTTAAGGGTAGTGGGAACTATAACTGTGAGGGGGAAACTCCACTTCTCAGGATTCTTTGGGGGAAGAAGCCATGCACTTTAAATATGGGTTGGATGTGCTTTAAATGTATTGTGTAGAACTGCATTGCTTCATAAGATTTGCCTGCATATAGGGTTGCCAGGTCCATGGCCTGAGACTGATCCTGTATCTTTAGGAGAAGAGAAGGTCAGCCAAGTGCAGGTGTTCTTGCAACTCTGTAATGGGAAAAACCACAAGGTGGAATTATCCCTCCCCCCTCCACAACTTTTAAAGATACAGAAGACCTCTTGGAGAAACTTCATTCGCCCAACCCAAAATTCAGAATCATGCCACTTTAAGTTGTTTTACAACTGTTTTATACTTGTTTTTATGGTTGTTGGATTTTAAATGGATTTATTTCTTGTTTTGAGCTGCCTTGGCTTCCAGTCTGCAACCCTACCTCACAGGGTTGTTGGAAGGACTCCATATACACGCACACTAGAAATGTAAAAATACGTAACTCCTTATAATAGTTTATTGTCAAATCCAGTTGGTCACTGCCGAACATTTTTTTAAAAATCAGTATTAGTTTCCTACCAAATAAAAATAGTAACACCTATGTAAGCTTTGCCTAATTGCTTTAAAATAAAGTTGGAGGGGAGAGAAAGATTTACAACACACAATCTGCTGTGTTCACTCAAAATTGCCATTGATTTGCATCACAGTCTTAACCATGTCTACTCAAAAGACCAGCGGAGCTTTTTAAAATTGTACGAGGGCTTTTACATTCTGGCCCTCGGGACATTATAGATTCATCAGTAGCCCGCTGTGATGAATTTGCCAGGCATTTTCAAGATAAGATCGCTTGCATTCGTCGGGACTTAGACTCCAATATTATAGCAGTTGGTCCTAATGAAGCATCCAGAGCACGGTCTTGTCCCCATTTATTGGATGAGTTCCAGTCGGTGCAGCTCGAGGATGTTGACAAGATCCTTGGACTGGTGCGGGCGACCACGTCTGTTCTGGACCCTTGCCCCTCTTGGCTGGTGAAAGCTAGCAGGTCCGGAACCGCCGATTGGGCCAAGGAGGTAATAAATGCCTCTTTAAGAGAGGGAGTGGTCTCTGACTGCCTAAAAGAGGCGGTGGTGAGACCACTCCTGAAGAAACCCTCCTTGGACCCAGATAACCTGAACAACTATAGACCTGTGGCGAATGTTCCGTTCCTGGGCAAGGTCCTGGAACGGGTGGTTGCCGGCCAGCTCCAGGGGCTCTTGGATGACACTGATTATCTTGATCCATTTCAATCCGGTTTTAGGCCCAGTTTTGGCACCGAAACAGCCTTGGTCGCCCTGTATGATGACCTCTGTCGGGAGAGGGACAGGGGGAGTGTGACTCTATTGATTCTCCTTGATCTCTCAGCTGCTTTTGATACCATCGACCATGGTATCCTTCTGGGGAGACTCACGGAGTTGGGAGTCGGGGGTACTGCTTGGCAGTGGCTCCGCTCCTACTTGATGGGTCATCACCAGAAGGTAGTGCTTGGGGAACACTGCTCGACACCCTGGACTCTCCGTTGTGGAGTCCCGCAGGGATCGGTACTGTCCCCCATGCTTTTCAACATCTACATGCAGCCGCTGGGTACGGTCATCAGGAGTTTTGGGGTGCGTTGTCATCAGTATGCTGATGACACGCAGCTCTATTTCTCCTTTTCATCCTCTTCAGGTGAGGCTGTTAACGTACTAAACCGTTGCCTGACCGCGATAATGGACTAGATGGGGGCTAATAAACTGAAGCTCAATCCAGACAAGACCGAGACACTGCTGGTGAGTGCCTTCACTGCCCAGATGGAGGATGTTCATCCTGTTCTTGATGGGGTTACACTCCCCTTGAAGGAACAGGTTCGTAGCTTGGGAGTTCTTTTCGATCCTTCCTTGTCTCTCGAGGCCCAGGTGGCCTCGGTGGCACGGAACGCTTTCTACCATCTTCGTTGGTAGCCCAGCTACGTCCCTATCTGGACAGTGATGACCTCGCCTCAGTTGTTCACGCTCTGGTAACTTCTAGATTGGACTACTGCAATGTGCTCTACGTTGGGCTGCCCTTGAAGATAGTTCGGAAACTACAGTTAGTCCAGAATGCAGCGGCCAGACTATTGACGCGGACCAGATGGTCCGCTCATATAACACCTGTTCTGGCCCGTCTGCACTGGCTTCCTATTTGTTTCCGGGCTAAATTCAAAGTGCTGGTTTTGACCTATAAAGCCCTACATGGCATGGGACCGCAATACCTGGTGGAACGCCTCTCCCAATACGAAACTACCCGTACACTGCGCTCGACATCTAAGGCCCTCCTCCGAGTGCCATCACATCGAGAAGCTCGGAGGGCAGTGACTAGATCCAGGGCCTTTACGGTGGTGGCCCCCGAATTGTGGAATAGTCTCCCCGATGAGGTATGCCTGGCACCGACGCTGCTATCTTTTTGGCGCCAGGTGAAAACCTTTTTATACTCCCAGGCATTTTAAAAATTTTAAATATTCTTTTTAAAAAAATTGTTTTGTAGTGTATTTTAAAACAGTGTTTCATTGCTGGTATGTTCTGATGTTGTTTGGTTTCTGTTCTTTGTTTGTTTCGCTTTTTGATTTTCTTATATTTGTTCTATTCATATATTTTCTTGTTTATCCTCTATGTACACCACCCAGAGAGCCTTTTTGGCTTAGGTCGGTATATAAATTAAATTAAATAAATAAGTGCTATTGAACTCAATGGGATTTACTCCCAGGTACATGGGATTAGCATCACAGTTTTACTCCCAGAAAAGTGAGAATAGGATTAAAGCTTCATATTGGGAAGGTTTTCAAAACAGGCTATGAATGAATTAGACAAATAAATTGCCCTCTTCAACAGCCCAGCGAAATTTAAACTTGTTTGACTCCTTATAGTAATAAAATATAACACATTGTAATGGTATCATAAGATGCATGTAAACTTTTTAAAAATTCTGTTCAAAAATTACCTGAAAGATAAAATATATAATATTTTGCCTTGCAAGTAATTAAAAAACCCTGCATGTACACTTTTATTATATTCATAGCTGAAATTGTTTCCTGTGCATGCCTACCAAGTTCCTGCTGTGATCTTCTGTTCTAGATCTCCTGCACAGAGAAAATACTATTGATGCTGCTGAAAGCTATACATTTATTGAATCCCTGATGTGCGGAGAAGCAGGAAAAGCAAGCTGTTTTCAGAATTTGGAATGGGTTCTAGCTATTGTCTGGAGGTTAACAAATCCCTCATCAGTCACAAACTGACTTCACTTATTGGCTGAAAACCTGAAAGGGCGAGGATTTGAGCAGCCGGCTACTAGCTCATTTAACAGAAAGGGAGGGCTGACATTTTGGTGTATATCTCTTGAACCAGACCGCCTAGGAACTTGGGTTTTTTTAAATGAAAGAGAAGAGTCTGGAGATTGGAGTGACTCACCTGGAGAGTACCCCCCAAAAAGGAATCTCAGGGTGAAAACCAGAGACCTGGCAACCCTATATATCACAGGTTGATAGTAAAGCCCGTGAAATAGGAGAATAGGAGCCTGTGAAGTTGTAACTGAAAAAAAGAGCCTGGCAGTTGTGTGTGAGAGAAAGCATGTGTGTAGAAGAGATTACAATGGGAAGGTGACATTTATAAGTGCTAATAGTCAAAGAGTGGAGATCCACACATGCACACCAAGTTGCTTAATATTTACAACATCCATTAACTGCCTGGTGATATTATATTTCTCCATATTATACCCAGAGAAGGTTAACTCATGTCAACAAAACTTGAACTGTATGTAAACCAGTCCTGAAAATATTTAGTTCAGAGGCACTAACAATAAGCTAAATGCAATACAAAGCAGAAGGTACAGTACAGTATCATTCCAGGTCTCAGCTGGGTGGGTTTGCCCCCCCTCCCCTCCCCTCGTCTTCAAAAGGGATCTGCCCGTGCTTTATGACTGTTGGGATCTGGTGGGGGTGCCCTTGTGACTTGATATGCATATTTGGGGTGAATACAGGTACAGTGGGGCCCAGATGCACATGCTGGGATCATACCCAAGGCCCACCTAGCAAGGAGGGAGGGATTTCTTCCCCATCCTTTGTTCAGGAGCCACAGCCTGTGGCTGTATCACATGCCAGTGGTCTGAAGAGAAGGTTCCCTATCAGAATTAGTTGGTTAATTGGGTTTACAGGTTCTCCAAGTTATATTTTATAAATATAACATTCCAAAGTTCAGTCTAATGAGTCTTCTTTCCAGGTGCAGGGGCAATCTTTACTTGGAAAACTTTTGTTTCAGCACAAGGGTGCAGGAGTTAAAGGGGTATTAGGCACTTCTAAAGGTGATGGACATATACAGAGGCCAGTTGCTAGGAGTTGTATGGCCCTTAGCCTGGATATAGAGCATCTTTCAGGCTAACCTGCCTTGCTTGCCAGAGTTGTAAGGCCCTGGATGGGGTCAGGAAGGCCTCTCTACATATCTTATGTGTATGCTTTAGATAAAGTCATCATGACTCTGTCTGGCCGTGGGCAGGGTTTGGCATTTGAAGTAGGTTAGTTGCCTGCGCCATTCAATTCTCCTGCACAACAGGACCAGACTGTGGAAGAGGAAGAAGAACAGGAAGGGGAGGCACCAAACCACAGGGAAAGTGACAAATTGCAATGGGTGAATATCCACTTAATTCTGACCCCCCCTTGCCGCCCTTGTAAAGTACCATGCAGAGAGACAAGATAAATGCTTTTTTTGTTATTATGAAGGTAAAACAAAAATGTAGTTTATGGGGAAACTACTGAAGACTTCTCCTGAGAAAAAGGAAGGGTAGATAAAGAATGAGGAGATGGAGAGGTGATGCTTCAGTATTCAAGGGGAGTGGAGGAAGGGTGAAGAGAGAGAGAGAGAGAGAGAGAGAGAGAGAGAGAGAGAGATGTACATTTCTTTCCTTATGATCAGTCCAAAAGCATATTAACACCCTGGGGAATGTGGGTCTAATATCAGGGAGGATCCAAATTGAACACAGAAAGAGAAGGCTTTCCCGAGTTAGGATCTCTGGATTGGTCTGTGTGTGTGCGTGTGCGTGCGCACACTCAGAGACAGGCACCTAAGTCCAGGAGCTTCAGGAATAAACCAGGCAGAGTTTAGCTCTCCTGAAATCATACTGGTTTGTTTAAATACCACTTGATTGTACCAGAACCTCCAAGTGATTTTTAAAAAAACACACACAAAAAACAGGTATTTAACAACATTCAAAACCTGTGGGATTTCATGGGGTATCACTGAATTCAGGGTTCTAAGGCCAGTTATAGTCTTGGAAACACAGAACAGAGTCCTGAAGTAACAACTGGGAGGAAGACTTCCAAGTTAACAATATAGAATATGATTGTCTATCTTTCTTAACAAAGCATGGGTGAACTGGAAGATCACACAAGAACTAAGGGCTCTCAAAGTCAACTGATAAATGATAATAGTGTGACCTTGATTGAATATGAAAGCAGAGGAAGATTAGGCTTTAGTGAGTTCAAGAGTTTCCAGGTTACATATAGAGAGCTAGGGGCTTCCTTTTCCATTTCAGCAGAGCAGGGGGCGGAGAACTTGTAGTCTTCCAAATGTTGTTGGACTTCATCAGCATCAGCCAGAATGGTCAATGATTAGTGTTAGGAGCTGCAGTCCAGCAACATGGAGGATAAGGCTAGCAATGGATACTGGCTGTGATGGCTATGCTCTGCCTCCCTAGTAAGAGGCCAGTATGCTTCCAAATTATTATTGTTGTTGTTGTTGTTATTATTAAATGTTATTTATACCCCACCTTTCGGCCAAAGGCCCTCAAGGAGGCTTACAGAGAAAAATGAACACAGGTATAAAAATACAATATAAAAATACAATAAAAGCAATATAATTTACAAAAATTAAATTAAATAACAACTAACATTATAATAACAAATACCAGTTGCTGAAAGCCGCAGGAGGGGACAGTGCTCTTTGTACTCAGGTCCTGCTTATGGGCTTCCCTCTGACAAATGGTTGGCCACTGAGAACAGGATGCTGGAATAGATAGGCCATTGGTCTGATCGACCAGGCTCTTCTTATTAACTTCTTAACATCTGGAGAGCCATAGGTTCCCCTCTGCAGTAGAGAGTGGCTGGGGGAACTGCAAAGGTATTTGTCCTAACTTGTTAAATCTTGCCAGCTATCATTATCAGACAAAATGGGGGCTTTGAAGCAAGACCAACATGGAGATAGAATTTTCTCTGTGGCAACACTCTATTTCAGTCAGCATAAAACCTGGACATTATTTGAATTTGGTTCCACCCCTTTTTTCAGTGCAGCTACCTCTGATACTGGAGGTAACATAGCAATCATGACTAGTAGCCTTATCTTACATGAATTTATCTAATTCCCTTTTAGAGTCATCCACACTTCTACTGGTTTGATCAGTGTGGTGTCTCTCAAGAATCACAGGTCTAGAAGAGAACTTGAGGTCATCCAACTCAACCCATTACAATATGCTTTAGTTATTTCCCTTTTTCCTGAATCATTTTTTAAATTTTCAAACAACAAATTACCAAAGGCAAGGGAGGGAGAAGGGAGGGATGGGAGAACACAGAAGCCACCACAGCTGTTGAGACTTGATCTGAAGTGTGTGAATGCAAATGGATTTAAGCAAACAAGCAACCATTAGCTTTAGTAGTTGTCCCAACTACTGTTCACCATGCTACCTCCTATTATATCTGGTGTTGAAGTTTAACACTATTCTTACTGGCAGAGTCTGTAGAATAATGCTGGGAGCAATCTTAATGTTCTTAATCAGTGTTTGCAGACCACATATTTTTCCCCACTGTTCAGACCATCATCATTCTTCCCACCAAAATATTTACAGGTGAAATTGTATTTGCGCTTGAGATTCATGTTTCAATTGTTCACTGTATCTATGGTTACAGCATCTTTTCGGATAGCTAGGAACAGCAACCAAGTACAGAATGGAAAGCTCATCAGGATGATATCTGAGGGCCACTGAAAGTGTGAAATCTACTGGGGTGGCTTTCTACATAAAACAGGAAATATATTAAGATTAATTAATTTGGGGGGACCCAGACAGCAGTATATAAGATATAGAAAATGCCACTACACTAACGTTTGCACATGATACAATGGATAAATTAGGAAGACATAAGTCGTGGTTCACGTTCAGATCTCTACTTAGCAAACTTTATTTATTAAATTATTTATATGCCATCTTTTTGGACATAGGCCACTCAAGGTGGCTTACGCACTATAAAAGCACAAAAAACTTACATTAGCAACAGTACTATCATTAGCTTAAAAACATATGCCAGTCAAAACAAATACAAACAAATACAACACTATGATATTCCTGCAAGCATAGAAAAACTATCCAATTAGCTATCCAAAGAAGTTCACTATGGGGCTGTGTGCATGCCATTATTACTTGAGAGTGGCTGTATACCATAGCCAGCATAGATTTTTCACATTCCACAATGTTAAATTGAAAATACCCCCATGCCATTCTGATGCTTGTCATAAGCTCTTTTCAAAACAAAACCTTACAAAATGTATAGTCCTGAACTCAGAAACGCTTGCTTAACAACCCTCTCAATTTTCATGGCAATAAACAAAACAGTCAGAAAGAATCGAGAGTTCAAACTCTAAAGAGAGAGAGAAAAAATCCAGACCCCTTGTGGACTTTTCCCTCTCAGAGTTCTCATAATCTGTTGAAATTAATTAAAAATCACCAAGTTGACAGAGTACCTGTAATCCTGTTACTGACCTTGCCCCATACTCTGACCTTCATCTTCTGCAGTTTAAAAGTTAAAAAAAAGTCTGGATGATTTTTAATTAATTTAATAAATGTTGCATTGAACTGAATGATAATGTTGGGCATGCTCAATAAGAACCAACTGTCAGTGTTCTAAAAGCCAGACTCACAGCTGCTTGGCTTACCTAATCAGGAGGCCAAACCAATACCAGACTTTGATTTCACATGAGACAGTCACGACTTCCCTCAGAGAATCCTGGGTAGTGTAGTTTGTGAAGGGTGCTGAGAGAAGACTCCTATTCCCTTGAGAGAGCTCCAGTGGCCAGAGTGGTTTGACAGTCAGCTGCTCTGATTGAAGCTCTGTGAGGGGAACAGGGCGTCTCCTATCAACTCTCAGCATCCTTCACTAACTACACTTCCCAGGATTCTTTGAGAGAAGCCATGACTGTACAAAGTGAAATAAAGGTCTGGTGTGGATGTGGCCAGGGACAGCTTTGGTTTAAATTTGGGTGGGAGGCTACATGTGCCTGCTGTGGAATAAAAAGGTGGGGAAAACACTGAAAAGCAATGATACTGTTCACAGTGTTTTCTTTCAGAAAGGAAAGGGCCTTCCCCTCTGCCCAGTGCCCACCCACCCAATCTCCTACCCTCCCCCTCCTCCTACCATCCCTGCCCCTCCCCCAGGTCAGTGTTGGACTATGACCTGGGAGAGCAGGGTTTGAATCCACACACAGCCATGAAGCTCACTGGGTGACCTTGGGCCAATCACTGCCTCTCAGCCTCAGAGGAAGGCAATGGTAAAACCACCTCTGAATACTGTTGACCATGAAAATCCTATTCATAGGGTCGCCATAAGTTGAGATCCACTTGAAGGCAGTCCATTTCCATTTTCAAACATGATTGCACAGAAATAAATCCTATTGAACTGAAAAAGTATGCAAATGATTAAACCCACCCTCTTTTCTCCTCCCTCCTATCCCCTCCTTCTTGCCCCTTCCCTCCCCTCCCCTCCCACTCCAATTCCCTCCTTCCCCCTCCTTCCGCCTCCTCCCCATGGTCAGTTTTACCTGTCTTAAGCATGATTGCACAGGAGTAAATACTATTGAACTCAATAAGCATGGAAATTATCAAAGCTGCCCTCCCCTGCTCCTTCCTTTACCCTCCCCCTCCAATTCCTCTTCCCCCTCCTTCTACTGCCCTCTGTTCTCCCTTACTCCTTCCCTCTCACCTGCTCCTCCCACATGGTCAGTTTAACCTATCCTAAGCATGATTGCAGGGGAGTAAATCCCACTGAACTCAATAAGCATGCAAATGATCAATCCATTCTCAGCAACCTTGCACAGGATCCCATTTCTTACCTCCCAGATTAAAAAGCAGAGAAATCCACTAATAGGCAAAAAAACCCTTGCAGTTTAAGAACATACCCATAGCCCACAGATATTTCTATCAAACTTTAAAAAGGAAGGAAATTGGGCAGCTATAGTGAATGCACCAGGGGAGCAGGAGACCTGAGATATTGGACTGCCCTACAAATTTGTCAAAATGCAAACACAATTTGGGTTGGTCTTTCACAGTCCAATCCACTTCCTGTGTAGCTTGGAAGAATTTGGTAATGCACCTCTGAGCATATGGTGAGTGGTGGCAACACCTGCAATCAGCCCAAATAATAGAAAGAAGACATGTGCTGTGCTGATCTTGTTTTAGCAGGGAGGAAGCAACATTATTAAGACAGTTGACATAGTTCAGGTAGTCACTTTAAATATGTCTGATTTACTTTGCAATTTTAGTGAAATTTCCTATAGGAAATCATTTTCTTTTGCTTCTATTTATGTGAATATGTGAAGTACAACACATGAAGTACACTAGAAAAACTTCAAAAATAATTGTGGAATAATGGCACTGACTATTCTGCAGAACAGTCTCCAGTGGACATTAGGAGTGTCTCAGTTAGCACAAGATAAAACAGTGGGAGTTGAAATATATTTTAGCAAAGTTCTAGGTATGCTCAATATTTTAAATTGACCATGCCCACCTTTCCTTAAGTGGAGTAGTTTAAGCATAGCAGGCTGAAAACTTGCATCTTGGGCAGGCCAAGTTTGTTTTTTCCAACAGCTAGAGTCATTCCTGAAGTAGCAACATATTGGAATCAGTCTGATTTTACATCAAACTGATGTTTCAGATTCAACTGTTAATGCACCCAAAATATAAATAGAACATAACCTCATATCTGAAACTCAAAAGGCTGTCTTCACCATCATATGACACTGACCAATAAAAAGGCTTTGAAATTAATAAAACTAAATTTGACACAGGTTTCTAGGATGAATAATGAGAGAAATAAATTTTTCTAGATTAGATTATCTGTAGAAACAATAATAACACAGGAATGAAGCAAAGTAAGAAAAACACCAACAAACATACAAAAATGTAATTCTCTATCTTTGGAGATGGCAGGTATTGCCACCACTCACCATATGCTCAGAGGTATGTTACCAAATTCTTCCAAGGTACATAGGAAGTGGATTGGACTGTGAAAAACCAACCCAAATTGTGTTTGTATTTTGAGAAATTTGTAGGGCAGTACAATATCTCAGAGAGGAGGTCAGGTCTCCTGCTCCCCTGGTACATTCACTATAGCTGCCCAATTTCCCTGCTTTTTAAAGTTTGGTAGAAATATTTGTGGGCTATAGGTACGTTCTTAAACCACAAGGTTTTTTGCCTATTAGTGAATCTTTCAATCTAAGTTGTTTTTACAGGATTGATGGGAAGATAAAATGTTAGAATTCTAAAGCACAGCATACTATGAGAAACGTTAAATAAGGGTGCAATTTTAATAGGGGTTGCAATTGGAGATGGACTGTCATTTCCAAGGCCCTGCAAGGTTGTGCTGGCCAGGGTGGGAGGGGATAGATTTCTTTTGTTATATCTAGGGTTGCCATATTGCCCGGTTAGCCGGGTTTTGCCCGGATTCTTTGCATGCCACCCAGCGCCCGGCTAGCCCCTTAGGTGGCCCGGATTCTCAGCTTTAATTTTTTTAAAAAATTAAGTTTCTAGGTGGTCCGGTTCTCGAGATATACATAAAAACGTCAGCCACCCCCGACTGTTAAATCTTTCTTTAAACAGTACTGTATACAGTACTATAGCACTTCGTAGCTTTAACCCCACCCGTTCAGGATTGCAGCCAATCATTGAAGCCAGGATTCAGTTTCAGTTTCATTCACCTGAGGCAGTGTCTAGAAAACAAAATGGTTGTCCCCCCCCCCCGTTTATCTGAAAATCTCATAAATTGGGTAAGTATATACATTTCAGTTTGATTTTTTTCCTCTTGTGTGCAGGAGTCAGATCCTGGGCAGTGTTTTCAAAACCTTCCCAATACTTGCTTTTGTGGAGGTAAAAGCAATACTAATCCCATATGCCCAGAGTAAATCCCATTGAATTCAATAGGACTTACTTTTGAGTAGACATGGTTATGAATGTGCTGTAAATTAATGGGACTTTGGAGTGAATGTAAAAAAGAATTGTGTTTGTGTTCTAACTTTTTATGGCCCTCTCCAGTCCTTTTTTAAAGCAAGTAGGCAGGTATTATAGTTTTTATTCTGTAGGAAACTAATACTGATTTTTTTTAAACTAATACTGATTTTTCTGCAATGACCAACTGGTTTAACAATAAACTATTATATGTATTTATACACAGAAATTTAATCTTTGTATAGGAAAAAGTATTTTCTATATAGGAAAAAGTATTTTGTAAAATATGAAGGACAGTGGCTGCCCAGTCAGTATAACCACTGTACAAGATCTACTCAGCCACTGTAATAACCTTTTTGTTTTGAGTGCCCTGTTGTCTGGGTCTTGGTTCAGGTGTGTATCCAACTTTGATGTGCTTATGGAAGGAGTGTGCAAGTAGTGCCCCCCCCAAGTGTGGAGGCTTGGACAAACATTGTGTTATAGAAAACCAAAGTCTGTGTGAAAGTACATATTTGGGAATGCCATCAGTGTGATCCTAAGCACACCTAATAAATAATGTCATATCGAACTTGCATGTCACAAAATATTTTACGGTCATGTCCATAAGCACCAGGAGTGTAGTCGCCCAGGGGGTCTTAGTCTCTCTGCTTTTCTGGGAGCAGGGTCCCTATGTCTCCAAGAATCCTACAATCAGCATGAAAAGGGAGTGTGTTAGTCACTGAGAAGAGACTTCTAATATGCTTCCTTGCCTTTCCTGCTGATTGGAGCCAGTCAGAGTGATAGGAGGTGAGTCAGCCACTGAGAAGACTCTTCTCAGTTGCTAACGCTCTCCACTTACATGCTGATTGGCTCCTAGATATGTTTGTTGTTGTGAGAGAATGCATTAACAAAGATCTCATTCTTAATCCAGGAGCAAAAAAGGGTGTATGTGGCTGCAACTATCATGAAGGGACTCTGCACTTCTGAATTTTCTACTAAACAACTGATAAATACCTATGTAACTTTGTGTCTGGAGACTTATTAAGAATCACTTTCCATAATTGTAAGGAGGTATGTCCACACGCATGTATCACAGGTACCTAAATGAGGGGTGAGAGCAGCATAGGGACATAAGCAGATGTCTTATACCAGGGGTTCCCAAACTTTTCTTCTACATAAATTGCTGAGGGTCTGAAAGTATCTGAAAATTTACTATGGGCATATGCAAGATAATTAACTCCCATTAGTGATAAGAGCAAGAATTTATAATTATTATTTTAATTAAAACAAGAGGCTTATCAGTACTTTGAAGAGGTTGTTGTTATGTGCCTCCAAGTCGACTATGACTTATGGCGACCCTATGAATCAGCGACCTCCAAGAGCATCTGTCACGAACCACCCTGTTCAGATCTTGAACGTTCAGGTCTCTGGCTTCCTTTATGGAATCAATCCATCTCTTGTTTGGTCTTCCTCTTTTTCTACTCCCTTCTGTTTTTCCCAACATTATTGTCTTTTCTAGTGAATCCTGTCTTCTCATTATGTGTCCAAAGTATGATAACCTCAGTTTCATCATTTTAGCTTCTAGTGATAGTTCTGGTTTAATTTGTTCTAACACCCAATTATTTGTCTTTTTCGCAGTCTATGGTATGAGCAAAGCTCTCCTCCAACACCACATTTCAAACGAATTGATTTTTCTCTTATTCGCCTTTTTTCACTGTCCAACTTTCACATCCAGGACTGGGTTTTTCATGATGCTCCGTGGGGGGGGGGGAAGCAGGAGAGTAGTCGATAAGACAGACATCCTGGCATTGGTAATCTAATTAGCAAGGTATGTGTGGGGTTGTTGTACACGTCCAGGCCCAGTTTCATTTTCAGTAGGTAGGTGGAACCTGTGTAGATGTGGTTGATCAAAGGGAAAATAAATTTTGAGTTAAGGAAAGCTCTGCTTTTATAAAACCTAAGAAACATACAGATACTTTGAATGTCTGAGTGCCTGCACCAGTGGAATATTGGAGGAACTTGTAAAACTTGCTGCTACAGTATTTAGAACTGAGCATGTGGTGTGAAAGACTCCTTTTTCTAACATTTTGGCTTCTTGTTTTTCTCCACCCACCACATCTCTGAAATATATCGTATATGTAATGGTTAACCGTACTGGTGCCCTGACTTACTTTATGTTTGTTGCTATTTTGTGTTTTTATTGTGTTTTTATAGTGATTGTGTATTTTTATTGTTTTTATTATATTTGTAAGCTGTCCTGAGCTCTGTTTTTAACTGCAGAAGGGCAGGATATAAATCCTGTTAATCAATCAATAAATATTCCATAGTGTTGGAAACTAGAGTCTAGGCAATTAAGGCTGAAAATGTATTTTAAAAAAAAGATTTCTCCCATCTTTCCCCAGTTTTTGGTGGTAATTCCTAGGCACAAAAACAAAACTGGACAATCAAAATATTAATATGCAAATAATTTGCATAATATGCAAATATTTGCATAATATGCAAATTAGCCTGCCCAGATTTGTGGAACTGGAATATGGCAACCCTAGTTATATCTCCCATGAAGATCTCCATTGTTGTTGTTTTTTATAGGGAGGGGATTACTTACACTAGCTCCAGAGAGGTGTAGAAGAGGAATTTTTTTCTGGGGCCTCCTCAATGAAAATAGGGACTTGTATCCAGTGGCTCTAAGGCCACTCTGCCTGACTTGTTCTCCTCCCTGGAATGTCCCATTTTGGGGCCTAACACCAACTACGACCTGCAGTCTTTCCAGTGGCTGTAGATTTATGCCCATAGAGCTTCCTGCAAGCATAGTAAATGCCTCTACAGTAGGGATGGGCAAGAATACAGCTGAATTCGGATTTAGCATTTTTTCAGTGGTCTGCATATTCTTCATCTTTGTGGAGTGATCCTGTTTGCTCCAAAGTTCAGTGGCTTTTCCTCACCACTATTTTTCTCCTTTTGAAAATTCCCTCAAATTCACCCGATCCCAACCACCTTAATCATTGCAACAGAATAGGTCGTGAGGAGATATGCAATGACCTATGGCCTAAGGGAGAAGGTAAGAACATTGCCTATGTTCAACTACATATATTGAGGAAGCACAATCATATGTGTTAAAACATCGCTATAACACAGGGAAACAATATGGTAGTTAAGAAGAGTAGTAATTGATCTCTAGCATACATATTGCCATAGGCTATGGGAAGAAAAAGCACCCAAGTTCACTGATCAAAATGTTGAGGATGTGAACATGCAGATTTGAACTTCATTAACAGTAATTCTCCCCTTGTTCAATAATTCCCAAGACCTTGGGAATTGTAATGGAGGGGCAGCAACTGCCACAGAGAAAAAGTCACATACCCTCCGTTCCTTGAAGTACCCTCCAAGAAGAAATGAGAGCAAGAGTTATGGTTTTAAATTCTTTGTTAATAAAAAGAACGTTTGGGAAAGAAGGAGGCCACCCTAATAACATAATACTGCCACTTAGGCTCTGCTTTCAAAATCAAAGCTCGAAGGAGAAGGACAACCCATGTGATGGACAGCTTTGTTTACTGACTTCAGCATCCCTCCCTTAAATCACTGTGATTGGGGTGGCCTTGGAAAATAATTCATTGTGAATGAAAAGCTAGACCTGGTCATCGAAAGGAAAGACACCCCCCCCCACACACACACATCTCCACCCTTCATCTCTCAAGATCTGGCCATTTCCCCACTCAGCTTGGTTTTATTTCTCAGAAAAAAATGGGGTTGGGGGGGAACTGTGCATTTTAACATTTTGGAAAAACCAAGACCACAAGGTGACTTGGAAGCATAGAAGGTCCCTGATCTGTCTGCCTTGAGGCACCTTGTTAATGGTGTGATCCTACTTGGGAATGTGAGACCATGACCCAAATCACCCTATATCAAGAACAGCAAATGATTCTTGAAATAACTACTAGGTAGACTTCAGGTGCACAAAGGTTAGGTTTTACACTGTATCTACAGTCTACCTTGTAGTTTTAGAAGAACCATTTGCTAGTTTTGATATAGTTTGATATAAACCAAGCTACGTGTATCATTCACTTTTTAAAATATCATGGCAGAGTTGCTACTGTTTCTTCCATGTGTTACCATGACCCTTTGTGTCACTGATACTGAAGAATGATTGACACATGACATTATAAAATATGTGCACTGCTTGAATTTCATTAGAAATGTAAACTGGTTGCATATATTACTCTCTAAGATGTAGACAAAACTTTTTTTATTAATTCAAAGTTTAAGCACTTTTAAAAGCAGCTTTCAAAAATAGAATCATAGAATAGTAGAGTTGGAAGGGTCCTATAAGGCCGTCAAGTCCATCCTCCTGCTTCATGCTGCAATCAAAGTTATTTAAATGATTTAAGACAAGTCAGTGCTGTGCTGAACGGCTAATAACTAACTGGATGGTTATTGTTTAAGAGGGATGTTTTCTTCCCATGATAGTTCATATAATCATGGTGTTAAGGGAATGTATTGTTATATATTTGTATTTAGATCATCCTGAAAATCTTTTGTGTATTTCAGACAGGCAGAAATAGAAAGTCCACCTCACTGACCTTCATACTGCTACACATTCAACATAGTGTATTTGAGGGTGATACCAACATGCCTAAATTTCAGTGTATCAGAAACTATTTTTGACTTTTGAAATTATAATGTCAGAATGTAACACTTTTGCAGAGGCAGCTATAATCACCTCATTGTTTTATTATTATATGGTTCCTTCGTAGGCGGCTCAAACTATTATTTATAAGTATAAAGAGGAGAAAGGAAAAAATGCAGGCTTTCTAAACAGGCACAATTGCCCTTTCCTTTTGAGACTTTTCACTCTTCTCACAGCACACAGGCTGAAATTCCACAGAGGCAAGTCAAGCACAAGCATTGATAATATGCATAAGCGTGCAATGAATGGCCATGACTTTCATCCTTAGGAGTGAAAATCTTCCATTTGCAACTGCAAAGAAGCATCTGGAATACAACATATTTCCAAATGTTATTGTGGGCCAGTGACAAATCTATGTGGAAGATGTTGTGTAACTTGCACAATAGCGTAGTGGCCAATGGGAAACAAAAATTATTATTATTGTTATTGTTAATATTATTAGATTTATATCCCACCCTCCCAGTAGGAGCCCATCAACAACACCACAGCTTTCCTGTGCAATAGCAGACCAGATAGAACTTCAGATAGAAAACGAAGGTCAGCAATATTATAAAAACCTAAAAAATAACAAGCTAGTTAAAGATTTGCTTTGTATGGAAAAGGATGCCACATATGCATCGCTGTACACACTAAGGATGGAAGAGACATTTGATTCAGTTCACATTTAAAGACAAATCTATCAAATTTGCACTTTCTAAAACAATATGAGAACCAAAACATAGCAATTCTTCAAAATTTGAATTTATTCCAATTTTGCGATATAGTTTGCCAACCAAACACTGTTTACAAAAATGCATGTATAAGGAAAGAATGCATAAAAATGCATATATATGTGAACATAGCCATACAAAAATGCATTTTATTGGGATAAATTGCTGGCGAAAAAGGGTACATTAGTCAAAACTGCATATGAAAATGTGTTTATTAGGAGAAATTCACACTAAAATGTTAGAAAATTTTCATTTTCAACCCTTGCAACTTTATGATTATTTGTATTGCTTCGATGAGAGATGGTTGTCGCTTTGGGGGTGGGAAAGGGGTTTTGTGTGTTTTGTTAAATTGGCTGATGTGAGGCACTTTTTCCACCTTTTCTCGGGCAATATCTGTTGTTTTGAACATTGGAAGTCGCTTGGAGACATTCGGGTAACAAGTGACAAATAAATCTAAAGAAGAAGAAGAAGAAAGTTTGAATTGTGGATTTAGCTAATACCTTGAGTTACAAATTGGCAAGGGGACAGATGGTAGAGGAAAAGCTAGTCAGAGGTATGCCACAACCGATAAGTGATCAGAGAACACATTGATGAAATCAGGGCAGGTAACCAAGCTGTCATTGTTTTAGGGTCTCAGGTGTGTTTGGGGGTATTAGTAGGATGGTATTGTTCAGGCAGGCATGTGCGCACGCACACACGCACACACACTTTGAGCAAGTGACAACACATATACTGCTTGAGCAAAAAGGCAGACTTCCTTGGTCAGGGACACCTGCATTCTGAGCTGGTTCCAGGGGTCAACCAGTGGGACAGACATGCCAAGCCCCTGAGGCATGGGAACAACTGTGGCTCTCCTTCATTACTGGCCTAGTTTTTTACAATTCTGAATGTTTTCCACCTTTATGGTTTTCTTAATAAAGCTGTGGCCTACTTCGTTCCAGCTAATGCACACATATCTCCTAACAATTGCTCTTTGGAAACTCCTCTCTTAAATAAAAATGGTATATTTGCATTTGCTTATAAATATCTTTACATTTCAATACAGTGAACACATCTTCAGAATAAACATATAAGATTTCATAAATCCCTAATGTGGTATTGTATTGTATTCATTTATTGTATGCTCAATCATGCTGCCATTTTAAAATCAGTAATACCAATGTGCATGTTCAGCCTTTAGAAACTTGAAAGGTACAAAGGATATCTGTGAGAATCCTTTCTATATGCACTTCCTATCCTTTTGGTACCTGGATAGGATGGACATAAGCAGCATATTGCTCATGTAATATGATTCCGCAACTGTACCAAAGATGTACACATAACTTTTTTCATCCCACAGACTAAGGAATTGATATCTATAGGCAAATTCTAGTTAAGCAATTCTTAAGTAGATTTGTCTTCATTTTAGGTGAAACTAAAAGATGTCCCCCTTTAGATAATGTTTCTTCCCATTTTTCGAAGTCATCTCACAGCAGTTTTACCTGCTACATAGAAACATGAGTAACATGGCTGTGATGTGCAATGTAGAATTTGCAGATAGCTGAGGGTGCCAACAGGATTTCTGGGCCCAGTACACTGTATGTTGACTGGGCCCTCTTCTCCATTCACAAAAGTGAAATTTGCATCAAAATTTGCATATACTTTGTGTCATATGCCCCTCTTTTCTTTTCTTTTTTTTTTCAATAATTTTTATTCAGATTTTCATAAAACATACAAAACAAAATCATAAAACATTCAAAGACAAAAAACAAAATCAAAAATAGTTAAACAAAAAGAAAAAAAGAAAAAAAAAACAAAAATAAAAAATAAAGAGTAAAATATTGACTTCCCATTTGTCAAAGATCAAATCAGTTATAAGTCTATAATATATAACAATCCTGTCTCTTAAGTCATATTATAAAATCACTTTCCTCCAGTAGTTATCTTACTTAATCATCAAATCTCATAAACATTACTTTATTCTTTCCACAAAAAGTCAAAGAGAGGTTTCAATTCTTTAAGAAATATATCTATCAATTTTTTTTTCCAGATAAGCATATCGATTAATCCATCTCATTACTAATTATGATAATCTTATTGTCATAACCATAGTCAAAATAAACATTTCAATTAATCCATCACATCAGAATCTGTTAGGTTCAGTAATTTCAGTAGCCATTGTTCTATTATCTCTATTAGTTCCATTTTCCATCTTCCATCTTCAGTAGTCTTGTTAAGTCCAGTAATTTCAATATCCAATCTTCCATTATCAGTATTCCATAATAATCTTGCTGTCAAAGCCATAGTCATATAATAAGAGTCTGATGGGAATTACCTCTATCCCAAATATTTTCTTGCCATCCATTCTGAATAGGTTGCTGAAATACTGCTGTAAAATCATATCTCTGTTCTTTTTTTCAAAATACACTGGGTCATCTCTTAAAAGTTTTTCCATTGTCACATGGCTGCAGTTAATTCCATAGATTTTCTCTATATTGGGCTCCATCACATCATTCCAGTCCAGAAGATAATCCATGCCATTGATAACTTTATCTCTAGAATCTTCATTAATTTCTTCAGAGATAACATTGAGTTCCAAACAATAGATTTTATTTCTAAAGTCCATAGACTCCAAATCTTGTTCCTGTTCCACGTTTGTTCCAATCTCCGGGATCTCCTCTCTCACAGGGACCCCTATTCCAGTCTCCAGGGTCTCCTCTCTCACAGGGACCCCTGTTCCAATCTCCGGGGTCTCCTCTCTCACAGGGACCCCTTCCGGGGTCACCTCTCTCACAGGGACCCTTATATCTTTAATCTCCTGCTTCATTTTACTCAATTCAATTTTCGTTATCTCAATCTCATCCATTATTTTCTGAAACATAGTTATTTCCAGATTCTCAGCCACTTTCTTAATTGCCATTTTAAAAGAAAAATATAGGAAAACCACTTCTTATTTCAGCAACAATTGGGTTAATACTCCAAACTTGGTGACATCACAGTATAAACAGAGCAGACAGCCTTATCTCTCCAATAGTTAAGTAAACAAAATGCAGTTCCCAGGATCGAAACAATTAATGGCAATCGTCAAGAAACAGATTCGTCAAAATAAAATAGACCAAAAAGAGAGTAGTCTCAAAACAGTATAATATTTTTCAAAATAAAAATCTGGAATAGAAATCCCTCTTCTGTGTATATCTTTAGAATGCAAATCCAGGACAGCTTTTTGCAACAAAAACAGAGATAAGCTATTAATTAGTGCGTAGCAGAGAGAAGTTACGGCTCCCCAGTGAGATGTCAAAAACCGATCAATCTGGCAAATCTCTTTTAAACAGCAACAATTTAAGTCAAGTAAAAGAAAAATATAGAAAGAAGGGTGCTTGCCTGTTAGTGCGTTCTCTCTTAGAAGATAAGATGAACGTTCGCTTTAACAGATAGAGCTTGCTGTTGAAAATCCGTCCCACCTTCGTCGGCTGGACCTCGTCCCATAAATTAATGAGATCTGGTCGTCCCAACAAAAATAGGCTTTGAGGTTAATCTCTTCGTTTCTCCCTACCCGGGAGAAGTTTAATCAGTCAAAAAAAAAAGAAAAAACTGACTGATATATCTGAATAAGCTTCTTTTGAGGCAGGAGCCCGTCTCAAAAGCAGGCACAGGCTAAGTCACCCTTCCCGGAAGTCCATATGCCCCTCTTTTCTGAGGGGCTGTGGAGGGGAATAAATTAGGGACCACACACAAGCAATAAGATGTCTGATGACAAAATCTCAACATGTCATGCTTTTCCTATAATTGTGTTTCCATGCCAGAACAGTCTTAACCTGTTGAAGTTTGGTCTGCCACACAGCTGTTAATGTAGTTCAGTGAACCAAGCTATGAGACTCACAGACAGGGATTTTTAGTGAGAGAAGGAAACCTGCAATAAACGGGTTAAGCAGAGCAGAACAGAGCGCCAGGTTTGCCAAGGTCAGCAGCTGGTGGGCAAGTAGATAAGCAGGAACTTGCAGAAGCTCTGGTGTGGGGGAAAAAGTAGTTTTGGAGAGACAGAACTGTGTTTAGTATTTTGTCAGTAAAGACTCTTACAAGAAACTTGCCTGGCCTGGCTCATTTACTGATCTATGCGTCCCTAGAATTTCTTCTTTGTATGATCTCTATACGCACACGCCGACAGGGGTTATGGGCCCAGCTTATCATACAAGGTAAGGGGTTCGAGTGACGTTGCTGCAGAGAAAAGAAAGTGCAAGAAAGAGGCAAGTAAGAGTGGACAACATGGCTGTAAACCTGTCATCCGGGATGCCAATGGAGAGACTGAATGCTGTAAACTACTCCAGCTGGAAATGGAGAATGAGAGCAGTTCTGATTAAAGAAGATTTGAATGATGTCGTAGAAACCTCCCCTCCGGCAGCTCCTTCAGCAGCGTGGACGAAGAAAGATGAGAAAGCGAAGGCTTTTATTACTCTGGGGCTGTCTGATTCTCAACTGTTGCTGGTGAGTAATGAGCCGACAGCTAATCAAATGTGGGAGAAGCTAAGGGCCGCTCATGTGCAGCAAACCGCAGGGAGCCGGCTGTGTTTAGCAAGGAAACTTTATCAGATGCGTTTTACAGATGAAGTGACTATGACAGAGCATCTGGCTGAATTTCGTAGATTATTTGCTGAACTTCAAGAAAGAGGAGTGCATCATAGTGACATTCAGATGGTCTATATACTGTTATCTTCATTTGATCGAAAATGGGATGTAATGGTCTCGAGCTTAGAAACTTTACCAGACGGAACTTTAAATTTGGACTTTGTAGAACAAAAACTTCAACAAGAATGGAATAGGAGACAAGAGAGTAAGAAGACTGAATTAAAAGAGACTGAGGCTGTACAACAACATCAATATCAAAGAAACAGGCAAGAGAATAAAATATGTTATTTTTGTGGGTCCCGAGGACATATACAGAGACATTGTTTAAGTAAGAAGAGAAATAACAGGGACTTTGGACGTCAGAGAACAAGCGTGAACTTTATTACTAAGGAGGACAATAAACTGATTAACTCTAAATGGCTGTTAGACAGCGGAGCGTCTAATTGCCTGATCACAGACTCTAGTTTATTTTACACATCAAAGCCAGTGCAGGAGAAGATTTATCTGGCTGACGGATTGACTCAGGACGCAATTGCAAGAGGCACGCTCAAGTTAAGTAATTTGGGAACTATATTGACAGATGTGTTATTAGTTTCTGGTTTAAAATATAACATTCTATCGGTACGAAAACTAGCTCAAATAGGTTGTAAAATTACATTTGAAGGGGATATAAGTTTTGTGAGAAAAGATGGTGAAATCTGTATGCAAGGGAAATTACAGAACCAAATGTTTATGGTAGAGAGCAAGCTTGATAAACCCACGTGTGCCTGGATAGGAGTAAATAAAAACAAACACGAAAACTGCATACATGAATGGCACAGAAAATTAGGGCACGCACATTTTGAGAAAGTGAAAAATACCCCAAAGCATAGTCAAGATTTGGAACTAACGCATTGTGAGCATGTGGATGAATGTGAGGTATGCTATAAAACAAAAATGACTGTGACTCCTGTAAATAAGAGCTGTGAAAGTACTACCACTAAACCCTATCAGCTCATACATGTGGATTTGGCTGGACCTTTCCAGTGCTCAAAAGGTGGGGCAAGATTCTATTTAGTGATTGTAGATGATTTTTCCAGATTTACACATGTATTCTTATTGAAAAAAGAAAAGTGAAGCAGAAGATAAATTAAAGGCATTTATACAGAGGACAAAGACACAATATGGGGTTGTTATCAAAAATATCAAATCAGATCAAGGTGGGGAATTTACCAGTAATTCATTTAAAACATATTTGGAAAAGAAGGGAATAATACAAAGTCTCACTGCTCCCTTCAGCCCATCCTCCAACAGAACTGCAGAGAGGAGGAACCGGTCACTGCAGGATTCAATGAGAGCCATGCTGGCTGATGCAGATATGAATAACACCTATTGGGGTGAATGTATTCTATACACTGCTTACATTCAGAACCGCCTTGTGCACAGAATAATAGGCATGTCTCCATATGAGAAACTGACTGGAAGAAAACCCAGGGTAAAACACATAGAGCGTTTTGGAGCAAAATGCTGGGTGCATGTGTCAAAGCAGAAAAGACATGGTAAATTAGCTTCAAGAGCTCAGGCAGGTCGTATTTTGGGATTTCAGAATTCATATTATAGAATTTGGTTGCCTGAGAAACAACAAGTAGTATTAAGTAGAAGCATAAAGGTAATAGATAAACCTTGGAGAGACAGTCAAACAGTAATACTTGATGGTGCAAGCAAGCAGGAAGCAGCAGATGTTCCTTTTGGGCATCAAATACCATTAAGAACCGCATTGACTGACTTAATTCAAAGTGGCAAACGTACTGTGAAAAGACTGAGGAGTGAAGACGTGGCAATGCAAGATAAAGAGGTGCCAGGTACTAGTGCAGGAACAAGTGCAGACACAGGTGCAGGACCAAGTAAAATTGAAAGTGAGGAAGAAATGGAAATAGATACTGTTAGACAGTCAGAAAGAAAAACGAAAGGAAAACCACCTCATAGATTCACATTGAACGTTACACAAAAGAATGATGAGACAGATGAATATCCTGTAGAATGGGAAAAAGAAGGGCCAATAGACAAAGAAACAATGGATCTCATGTGGAAATACTGTATTGAAGAATGAAATATAAATGAGTGTTATCAAATAAAAGTGAACAAAAACTCTGTAAAACCTGTATGAATAAAGAACAAAAACTGAAATATAAATGTAAATAGATACTGTAAGGAAACATGTACTGAAGTGTATTGAAATGAAAAGTTAAGATTGTATAAATGTAACAATGAACATGTAGTTTTGTAATCTGTGAGTCTCAGGTGGGGGCTGTAGTTCAGTGAAGCAAGCTATGAGACTCACAGACAGGGATTTTTAGTGGGAGAAGGAAACCTGCAATAAAGAGGTTAACCAGAGCAGAACAGAGCGCCAGGTTTGCCAAGGTCAGCAGCTGGTGGGCAAGTAGATAAGCAGGAACTTGCAGAAGCTCTGGTGTGGGGGAAAAAGTAGTTTTGGAGAGAGAGAACTGTGTTTAGTATTTTGTCAGTAAAGACTCTTACAAGAAACTTGCCTGGCCTGGCTCATTTACTGATCTATGCGTCCCTAGAATTTCTTCTTTGTATGATCTCTATACGCACACGCCGACAGTTAAAGGCATAACAGCCCTGCTGCCCCACAATGACAACCTCAAACCATGCGAAGAACTCAAGTTACATGAACTGTAAAGTTATATTACTGTAGGTCTTTTATCAATTGTTGTTAGGTTAGCAGTGCTACATTCAGTGCAAGACCAGGCGTGGTATTTCAGATGGTGGTGGTGGTCAGAAGAGGTTTCAGTTTTCTAGTAACCAAGGCTCATAAGCCCATGCTTGGATAAATTCAAATAGATTCAAGATTAATTGTTTAAAAGAAAGCAGTGTATCCTCAAAGCATTTATTGTGGTTATTTATTTGTATCCTACATATAACAATGTTGGACTGTCATCACACATTCCCCAAAGGAGGGAGATGTAGTGCCTCATCACGATCATTGATTTGCATGAAGTCAGGGTGGAATTGGGAAGCAAAAGCAGTGGCCATGGCATGGGAGTGAAAAGGGAGGGAAGTGGTGGTTTAAAACAAGAGATGGCTGAATGGACTAGGAAAACATTGTGAAAAACATTGTGAGTTTTTTTTTAAAGTTTGAACAAAGAGAAATAGAGATAGGTATAACACAGAGGTTAACACAACTGAGACTCTTCCGATTCCCTTCTCACTATACTCCTCTGCCGTTGTCTAACATTGCCATTTTCCTCTCAGTGTCACTTAATCCCTGCTTCACTCAAACATCTAGCACTGTTTTCCACAGCCACTTCTTTCCTTTCAGTATCCTTCCTTTTCTGTTGTACTCAAACTTCACCCTCTTCCATTCCTCAGCTGCCTCATGTGAGAGAGATAAGGTATGTGGAACCTCAATTTTTCAGTAGTACCTTCACACAATGCATTTCACTCCTGGTGTATGGATGTGAAAGTTGGACAGTGCAAAAAGCAGATAAGAGAAAAATCAACTCATTTGAAATGTGGTGTTGCAGGAAAGCTTTGTGCATACCATGGACTGCAAAAAAGACAAATAATTGGGTGTTAGAACAAATTAACCAGAACTATCACTAGAAACTAGAATGATGAAACTGAGGTTATCATACTTTGGACACATAATGAGAAGACATGATTCATTAGAAAAGACCATAATGCTGGGAAAAACAGAAGGGAGTAGAAAAAGAGGAAGGCCAAACAAGAGATGGATTGATTCCATAAAGGAAGCCACAGACCTGACCTTACAAGATCTGAACAGGGTGGTTCATGACAAATGCTATTGCAGGTCACTGATTCATAGGGTCGCCATGTTGTGATCGACGTGAAGGCACATAACAACAACAAACCATGTGTTGACTTCAACCTGAAGTTTCAAGGTAGTGATTTAGAACAGGTATTTTATTAACAAACAGATGCCGATTTGTGTACAACATCCATCAACTGAATTAAGCTTCTTTAACTGAACAGGCTTACCCTTAAGATTCTATTTATCTTAAAGATACAGTATCATAGATCAGGTTCAGAAAAAGGCAACCAAAATGATCAAGTGGATGGAGTGACTTCCCTATGAGGAAATGTTGCAGCATCTGGGACTTTTTGGTTGAGAGAAAAGGAGAGTAGGAGGTGACATGACTGAAGCGTATAAAATTATGCATGACACTGAGAAAGTGGATACAGAAAAGTTTTTCTCCTTCTTTCATAACACTAGAACTTTTGGCCATCAAATGTAGGTGAATGCTGGAAGATTCAGGACAAAAAAACACACTTCTTCATATAGTGCATAGTTAAACTATGGAATTTGCTCCCATACGATACAGTGATGGCCATCAGCTTGGATGGCTTTAAAAGGGGATTGGGTAAATTCATGGAGGACAAGGCTATCAATGACTGCTATGACTGTTGTTGTATGCCTCCAAGTTGACTACGACTTATGGCAACCCTATGAATCAGTGACCTCCAAGAGCATCTGTCATAAACCACCTTGGGTAGGAAACATTTAATCTAGCCTACTTGATTCTGGCAAGGATTCAACTGCCTTCAGGCCAGGCCAGTCACCAGAAGGCCACTGTAGGAAGAAAGGAGCCTAGTGTTGTGAAGATGTTAGATAGGAGCACTCAGGAGTAAAGATTGTTGCCCCTGAAGGCTGCAATTCTAAACACACTTACTAAGCCCCATGGAACTCAATAGGACTTACTTCTGAGTAGAAATGGTTTGGATTGTGCTATTAGTAAACTTGACTAGGGATCCTCTGCAAAGGTATTCATATCCAAGCAAGGTTGGCAACCCCCTGCCTGGAATGCCCTGCCCATACCTTTCAACATGGCTGCTCCAAATTTCTTTTCAGATTCGACCCTTTTCACTTCTGAAAGAGGTCTGAAAAATGAATAAGAGTAAGAAGATTCTCTACCTTTTTCCGTCTACCTTGTGGGCTGCTATAAACTCACTTTGACAGCCAATTCAATTCCAGTGAATAATAATTGACAGAGAGAAAACACAAATGGTTTGATCTACCTTCACAAACCGGAGCTTGGGAACAGCATCAATTACAGCCCCACTTCCCAGGATGTGAATTCTCTTTTACCAGTATTGGGCAAGAAACAAACCATCATGCAACCAACAAGGTGCATCATCAGTAGGTTTAAGGGGATTGAGCTGAGCACATGAAACTGCTGTTGTTGCTTCTATGGATATAAAGGAGTGAGGTTAAAGGTAAATGAAATGTATACAGAAAAGGAAAAACAAAAGACAGTGATGATTTCCTAAATGCAATACCATATCAACAACAACAAAATTACTATAAGGCAGAAAACTCAGCATCCCACAACTAATCAGGATTCCTAACCAAAAACCAAAACTAAAATAATCCTGGCAGCCAGTCAGCCAAGGTCACAGAAATCCCCATGCAGCAAACCTGACCCAGCGGCTGCACTTAGTGCAGAATGCTGTTCATTACTGGTGACATGAGTGAGACCCTATCAGCACATAATACCTCTGCTCTGAAATCTGCACTGGTTGCCGATTTGCTACCAGGCCAAGTTCAAGGTGTGTTTTCCATGCTACAGGTGCCACATAATACTTGTTCTGCTCTCTTAAGAAACCAGTCCTTTAGTGCGGCAGGACCTATGCTTTGGAACTCCCTGCCTATTTACATTAGGCAGACACCTTCATTGTAATCTTTTCAGCACCTGCAAAAACATTCTTGTTTAGGCAAGCCTACCCAGGCATCTAGAAGCTATTGTGGTTTTTATCTGTTTTTAACTCATGGTTGGTTTTATTATTTTGAATGTTTTTAAATAGCTTTTTAAGTTGTTAATGCCAATAATTTTATTGTTTTAACCTTCTGTAAACCGCTTTGAGGTTTTTTTTTTACAATAAAGAGGTATATAATGTTGTAAATAAAATACATAAATAAATTTTAGAGGCACTGTGACTCTTGGGGTTCTTTCCACTTTTGTGATGATTTGCAATCCCTAATATGGACCTAAAGAGCCTGTATGGTGTAGTGGTTAGAGTGCTGAACTATGACCTGGGTGTCCAAGGTTCAAATCCCCACACAGCCATATAGCTCACTGGGTGACCTTGGCCCAGTCACTGTCTCTCAGCCTCAGGAGAAGGCAATGGTAAAACCACCTCTGAATACTACTTACCATGAAAACCCTATTCATTAGGGTCGCCATAAGTCAGAATCGACTTGAAGGCAGTTCATTTCAATTTTTTTCAGCTCAGTGCTGATGACATGGACTAGCATTGGCTTTCCAGAATTCCAGGCAATAGTCTTTTCCAGAAATTGAATTTTGGACCTTTGCATGCAAAGCATATGCCCTGCCACTGAGCTACAGCCCTTCCCATTTAAAACAGCATCTTTTAAAATTGTTCTTTTCAATTCACTAATGAATGCAAAGCATACCGAGGACAGATCCACACCATTCATTTAAAGTACATTAAACACACATTTGAAGAACATGAATCCCACCACAGAATCATGGGAACTGTAGTTGTTTTAAGGGTGGTGGGAACTATGACTGAGGGAGAAACTACACTTTCTAGAATTCTTTTGGGGAAGTCATGCACTTTAAATGCGAGTTGGATGTGCTTTAAATGTATTGTGTGGATCTATTTAATAAACTTTGCCTGCATGTAAATAATTTTAATTAATTTTTAAAATGGAAATGAGCTATAAAGTTTACTGGGTGACCATGGGCTACTCACCATCTCTCAGCCTAATCTGCCCCTCAGGATGAAAACAACCGAAGGGAACCATGACAACCCCAAGGAAGAAGGGCACATTGAAAATGTAGAGGAAGGAATATTGTACAACCATAGTGTGAAATCAGATACTTATTGGGACACAGTATGAAGAAATATTTATATAAGCATGACTGTCAAAGGTGTTTATTATTTACATAACCTGTAAAGATATCTGTAGTGCAATCCTATGACTGTCTACTCAGAAGCAAGTCCCAATATATCTGAAGGCACATAAGGTGTAGGCACCCTGCTGAAGCTAAGCAGGGTCAGGACTGGTCAGTGCCTGGATGGGAGACCACCTAGGAACCATATGTAAGCTGCCTTGAGTTTCTATCATGAAAAGAGAGGTGGGGTATACAATAAATAAATAAATAATGTATTCAATTGGGCTTACTCAAACAGGCAAGCGTGCACAGAACTACAGCCTCAAGTGATAAGGGTCTTCATTCACCGAACCCAAAATTCAGAATCATGCAACTTTAATCTGTTTTGCAACTATTTATACTTTTCATGGTTATTGGATTATACATGGATTTATTTGTTGTTGTGAGCTGCCTTGGTTTCCAATCAGCAATCCTACCTCATAGGGTTGTTGGGAAGACTCCATATATACACACACACTGGATACGTAAAAATATATACACCCCATGTAACAGTTTATTGTCAAATTGAGTTGGCCGTTGCAGAACATTGAAAAAAATAAAAATAAAATCAGTATTATTTTCCTGCATAATAAAAACAATGATATGTATGTAAGCCCTGCCTAATTGCTTTACAAAGTAGGATTGGAGGAAGAAAGATTTACAACACAAACACAGTCCTTTGATATGTTCACTCAAAATTCCCATTAATTTTCAGCACAATCCTAACGATGTCTACTCAAAAGTAAGTCCTATTGAATTCAATGGGGTTTACTTCGGGTATGTGGGATTAGCATTGCAACTTTACTCCCTGAAAAGCAAGTATTGGATTAAAGCTTCATATTGTGAAGGTTTTCAAAACACTGCCATCTTCAACAGCCCAGGAAAATTAAAACTTGTTTGACTCCTGCACACAAGAGAAAAAAAGACTTTTGGAAGTGCTGAAAGCTATACACTTACTCAATTTATGAGATTTTCAGATAAACAGTAAAAAAACAATAGTTTCTACCTTTACAATGGAGTCTAGGTACTGCCTGGAGGCCCAGAAATCCCTTGTCAATCACAACACTCAGTTCACTTATTGGCTACAAACCTGAAAGGGAGGAGTTAGAGCTGCCAGCTAAGAGTTCATTTCATGGAAGTTGCAGTGGGGAGCTGAAGTTTTTGTATATATCTTGAGAATCAGAGCAACTAGAAACTTAATTTTTTTAAAAAAAAATGAAAGCTGAAAATCTGGAGATTAAGCTCACTCACCCAGAGACCCGGAGAGGATCCAAAAAATCTGGAGTCTCCAGGTGAAAACCAGATACCTGGCAAACCTAATAAACCATGTTTTCATACCCACAATTGACTAAAATCACAAAGGTTGGATCAGGGTTGTATCTCATGCAGCAGTTGCTTCAAATGGTGCCTGAACATTTTGCTTCAGAATGTTCTACATGGGCTAGATATTTGCTTTTTTTTTTTAAATGGAATTTCTGGGTCTGCCCCACCTGCCCGAGCTGCCTCTGGGGCCAGCACAGTAGTACTCCCCTCTCAGCAACCTTTCAAAACTCAACTCCCAATTAAGGATTGGTTTATTTATTTATTTAATTTAATTTCTATACCCCCCAAAGCCAAAAGGCTCTCTGGGCGGTGTACATAAGATTAAAACAGCAACATAAAATACAAAAACATAGAAATAAATAGCAAACTCAACAGAACAAATAATTAAATAGCATTAAAATACAATAAAATACAATTAAAGTGTAGTTAAAACCAGCAAAGACTCACATACATACACCAATCTCATTCACACCACACAGCATACATCCAGCGACAATGTCCCACACCGAAGACTCTCCTCGCGCAGTGCAGCGGCAATGATGAAATAGGCTGGGACCTGGTCCTGCAGGGCATGGCAGCTGTTAATAGCAGCAGTCCAGCAGGAAGGGTGGTGGTGGTGGTGGTGGTGACCGCCAGGGGAAGCAGCACAGCAGCAGCAGATGACAAGGGGCTCTCCCTCCCTGGCAGCGCAATGTTCCTCTTCCTGCAGGCAGAAGGTCTCCCAGACCTCTCAGCCAGCCAGCCTATATATCCCTCCAAGGAGGAACAGGTGGAAAAGGTTAGCCACAGCTGGCTGAGTACCTGGGACCTGGTCCTGCAGGGCGTGGCAGCTGTTAATAGCAGCAGTCCAGCAGGAAGGGTGGTGGTGGTGACCGCCAGGGGAAGCAGCACAGCAGCAGCAGATGACGAGGGGCTCTCCCTCCCTGGCAGCGCAATGTTCCTCTTCCTGCAGGCAGAAGGTCTCCCTCTATTTGGCACTGGTTAGGCCTCATCTTGAGTACTGCATCCAGTTCTGGACACCACACGGAGGATTCAGATAAACTGGAATGGGTCCAGAGGAGGGCAACGAAGATGATGAGGAGACTGGAAACAAAGTCCTCTGAGGAGAGACTGAAAGAACTGGGCTATCCCTGTGAAGAGAACACTGAAGGGAGATATGATAGCGTTACTCAAGTACTTGAAAGGTTGTCACATAGAAGAGACCCAGGATCTCTTCCTCATCATCCCAGAGTGCAGGACATGGAATAATGGGCTCAAGTTGCATGAAACCAGATTTCAACTGAACGTCAGGAAAAACGTCCTCTTAGAGCAGTACAACAATGGAACCATCACTTAGGGAAGTGGTGGGCTCTCCAAAACTGGAGGCATTCAAGAGGCAGCTGAACAGCCACCTGTTGGGTATGCTTTAATTGGATTCCTGCATTGAGCAGGGGGTTGGACTTTATGACTTTATAGGATCCTTCCAACTCTATGATTCTATGGTGTTTTTGTGGGCTCCCACCGATGTTATAATATGTGAGGCTCAACTGTCCGATGTCACACGTTAACCAACTCTCAGTCTAACAAGCTGCTGCTTTCAATGGAGACACTGGCATGAGTGAAGAGTCCAGGATCAGACTCTATCTCAGACTATATTTTTACCCTTTCTCTCGTTAGCAGTGCAATTTTTCTCCTGCCCTATTTGTTACATATTGATTTTTCTTCCATCTGCATTTTCATTCGGCTTCCAACAGCTGCCTGATGTGAGCTAAGCAAGAGTGACATCTCTGCCTCAGAGTTCACAGAGAACCAAATTACAGTTACTGCACCTCATGCAGATCTAAACACTGCACTTGTATATCTCCCCGATCAAATTGTAAATCAGTTTCCCCATGCCAGAGCTCCCAGGTTCTTGTTAAGGTTCTTCAGTGGCAGAAAGGAGTCTTGCATTTCTTGGATATTTAATGTTCTGTAAGTCTGCTATAACTAATGGCAATCTTATTCTCAGAAATTGAGAGAGGAAGACATTCCTGTACCGTATATCATTTCCAGACAATGTTCTCCTAATTTTTTTAATGCAACTGTTATTTTGATTTATAAGTGCTGCTGTGATAGTTTTATTCATGCCATTTCAGGATACATTCCATTTATTTATGAAACACACACACACACAAATACACACACACACAAATACACACACACACACAGATTTAATTCTTTGAGAGATATTTTGCTTTATACATGTATTTTTAATTATTATAATCCATAATACAGCAGGGTGAAACTACAACCATCTACATTAATCACCAGCTATAGAAGGAATGTTAGAAGTGTCTTGGTCAACTTGCTTAGTCATGCAGAGGATGTTCCTGCACTTGAGGACACATTTTCTGCCTCTGTGTTTGTAGTCTCATTGTCTCTTTTTTCAAACTGGTATTGTGCTTCACTTTGCAATATTCAACCATTGTTGCTGAGTTACTATGGAGCTAGTACAGTAGGGCCCCACTTACTGGCGCTTTGCTTCCCGGTGTTCCGCTAATGCGGCGGCTTTCGTTTTCCATTTTAAAGCATTGCGACGTTTCCGTGTCATTTTCGCATGACAGCCCCATTATAGTCTATGGGTTCCGCTTTACGGCGATTTCCACTTTACGGCGGGGGCCTGGTCCCTAACCCGCCATATAAGTGGGGCCCTACTGTACTGGCATTTGTGTCCTTTATTGTCAGTGGCCCTACACAGTAACAGTATTCACTGCAGATTTCAAAAAGCCTATCGGCTAGTTATAAATCTGAAGCTTTGGTATATTTCTTCTTCTTAAAGCTGGTCCAGATTTTGCCAGTGATTGCAGTGCGATAAGCTCTTGATGAGCTATGTGATAACTTACAAAAGAATTAAGAGAGTTTAAACCATTTCATTAAGGGAATCAAGGTGTTTCAGTAAAATATATTTCATATTTAAATCTTTTCCATCACCATCACATTATCAAGAGAGTTACTGTTGGAAAATTACAGTGTTATATTACTTTGTATAATTAGCAGCCCATTTAAAGACATTGGTTTGGCTTCAAAGAATCATAAGCGGAAGGAAATAAAAATGTATTTGTGTGCTGTTCAATTTATTTATTTATTACATTTATATACCGCCCCATAGCCAAAGCTCTCTGGGCAGTTTACAGCAATTAAAAACATCAAAAACAAATATACAAATTTTAAAACACAAAAACAATTTAAAAACACAATTAAAAAAAACAATTTAAAAACACAATGTTCAATGAAGTCTTGCACAAAAGCTAGCGCAACATTTCTCACAATGTATCAGGGTGGGGTTTTGTTTTGTTTTTGCTTTACAATAGGAGTGGGGAACCTTAGGCCAGGGGCTAAATGCACCTCTCCAGGCTGCTCTATCTGGTTGGACTCTTGCCAGCCCTGCTCCTAGAAAGCACTGAAGGAGGGCATGGAGGTGGGATATAGCATTCTTTACATGGATGAATATGGTTGGAATATAGACTACTTTACAAGGGTAAGAGTCATATATGTTGCCCAGACCACTTTTGCATCTCCCCCCATCCACTTTTTGCCTCTGGACTTTCCCATCACTGGCGTGGTTGCCCATGAGGGAATGCAGTCATTAGGCTGAAAAATATTCCATATTTCTGTATTACAGTATATCAGGGGTGGAGAGTCTACGGTCTCCAAGTCAATCATGGCTCTTCACGGTGTCCCATTTGGCCCCCAAGGCCATTTTCCCCAAACCACACCCACTGACCCACCTGCTGACATCACTAGCAGGGAAGTCCAAGTCTTCCTCTCCCCTTTTAAGTCCCCAATTTAAAGGGAGAATTACAAGGGAAATGCAGGGAGATCAGAAAATGCTTTTGCCAGCCTCGTCCTTCACCCTTTAAACCGCCAATCATAGAGACTTAAGGGAATCAGACAGGTGGGTGCCCCCACCCACCAGTCAATCATGTGATATCATAATGATGTCATGTAATTGATAAATTGGCAGCCTCACCCAACTGATAAGGATCTGGTGCACAGAGCTAAAAAGGTTCCCCACCCTTGCAGTTTATAAAATAGAAAGGAAAGAAAATGGAGTCTGTAGTGTATATATTCTAGTGGGATATAAAAAGGTTTTGGGAACCAGCTTTTATGCAAGAGCTTGTGCAAATGCAGAACTCCTCTTGGTTTGGGGTAACTTCTCACAGAGCATTCTTCTGCCAAGTCTGAAACAACCCTTCTTTCAGTAGAAGGGCACAATTGGATCCAATCCATGTTCTGGTTCTTATTTTTATTTTACTGATAAGTCAAAGAATTCTCATTATTAAAGTAGTTTACATGAGAATAGCTTGTAAATAAAACCTTTCCCTGGGGTATGTTTAAATTTATTTATTCATTTTATTACATTTCTATCTCACCTTTTCTCTGAGGAACGATATTCAGTTTTTTACTCTCACCGACCTAGAAAATATCATTACTGAGTCAGAGTCACTACACCTGGACTGTGTAGCACCTGTACCACCAGTCCCAGTTACATTACTGTATGATTTCAGCTGCAGAAGCATACCTGTACCAGGACAATTGTCATGGGCCCCATGAAGAACCTTTGGCTGGATTGGGAGAATGGAGAGTGGGCTGCAGATGTTGTGGACGGGGTTGGGGAAAACAGAGAAGAAATGCTTCCAGTAGATTAACTGATAAATCAACTAAAAGTCTAACAATTTAGGGCAAAAAATTGTTCCCTGTTGGCTCAGAGGGCAGGAATAGATTTAAAAAGGGGGTTAAGTTACAGGAGGATAGATTTTGGTTGAACATTACAAGATTGCAAGAAACCTTTTAATGGTAAAAACAGTTTGACAATGGAACCAATTACTCTTTCTCTGCGTGTGTACTCTCTCACACTGGAAGTCTTCAACCAGACGCTACAGAGCCATCTGTCAGGGATGCTCTAAGCAGGGCTGGCCCCAGAGAGTGGCCAGTTTGGGCCCTGGTTAGGGGCCCTCCTTAAGCTGGGTGGGTAGCACTCCTGTTCCATGATCCACGTCAGTATCAGCAGAGAGGGAACTCTCAGGCACACCCCGAACCGTGCAGGCCTGCAACTTCTACCTCTACCATTGGGATGAATGCTGGCCATGCTGCACACATGCTTGCCATCAACCAAGATGGTGGCTGACGCTTCCCTAATGGGCTGATGTCTCTGCTGCCATCTTGTTTGATGGCAAGCACACAAGCACACGTATATGTGTATGCGTGCCATCAACCAAGATGGCAGCGGAGGCATCAGCCCCTTGGGGAAGCCTTGTCTACCATCTTGGTTGATAGCAGGTATGCTCCCACAACGCAGCCAGCATTTAACACAGCAGAAGAGGTAGGCACGGGTGGGCATTGTGGGCCTGGGGCAGGCTGGTGCCCAAGGGCCCTGTCATACTTGTTTTTTTAAAAAAATGAAATTGTGTTTTTAAATTGTTTTTTGTGTTTTAAAATTTGTATGTTTTTAATTGCTGTAAACTGCCCAGAGAGCTTCGGCTATGGGGCGGTATATAAATATAATAAATAAATAAGCCCTGGATTTCCTGCCTGAAGTAGATTAGACTAGATATCTTACAAGGCCCCTTCCAGCTCTATGATTCTAATTAATAGATTGAAATGCATTTATTCAGATTGCAGCCCTAATAAGTACAAATATGCCCAATTTAAAACAACAAAATGGGGGTCTAAGCATGCAAATCCCATTTATAACTTTAAACTGGAATTTGAACTTCAAAGCCTCCAGCTCTAGTGATCTGCACACAGGCCTTCGTGCATGACTAATTTGACTATGTGCAGCCATGCTTTTTATATTTTAAAGTAAATTCTAAGGATGCAAACAAACACTTCTAAAATGCTCCTTTTGTGCATTTTTCCCACTGGAAGATTTAGTTGTGCAGATAGGGTACATACATCATGGGGATAAACAAAGCACTTTGAAGCCTAGTGGCGCACATGATTGCCTTGCTAAAAGAGAATTTTTTTGTTTAAATAAAAATAGTTTTGCTTTAAGGCAAGAGATTTGGCTAAATCTCAGTTTTTTAATATTCCCTTTAAAAGAACCTTCCCCACTTTAGTGCTTGCTTAAGTATTTACTTGAGCAAACAGTTGCATTCTGTGTTAGTAAATGCTCCCTATAATGTTATGGGTTTATGATTATAATGATATAGAAATACATTCTTTACATACCACCTCAAAATTTTGTTTGAACATTCTAAACTGCACAGATTCCAGAAACAGTTTTACACATATCAGTTTAGTGTGATTCACCTTCTTTAATCAGATACAAGAGGGAGGAATAGATACTGCAAAGAATAACACTTAGGAGTCACGTGAACTTTTATAAAATACTCTATTCTGAATCTGATGCAATTAGAGATTCATTTGCAACAGCTTGTTACCAAAGCAATGGTGATAGCGCTTATTAATTAAAGGTGTCCTTTCACCACCAATCCCTTTTGTAGAGAAAGTGAGAATTAGCCATTTTTGCTACTTTCTTGGAAATTACAGTTTTATTTCATTTTTAAAATGAGGGCAACCAGCACCACTACTTTTCCTAGTATTCTTTTATTTTTTAAAAGAAATCTTGTCTCCTTGAAACACTGGGGATTATGTGGGGTTTACATCACTATGAGCTGGGACATATACACCAGGTTGAATATTTCTGATAGATCCCAATTCTTTTTTTCCTCTCTACATCAAGTGAACTACTTGCTGCAGCTCTTTTAAAGTGACTTTGCTCTGAGCTTTCAAAAGGACATGTTGTTTCACTCCCCACCCCCAAGAACCTCGGTACATCAAGGAAAATAACATCAAGTAATGCTGGGTTCAAACGTATTTCTAATCTTTATACAGCTCTTCAGTACTTACATTAAAAAGTAAGGCATAATTATTTCTGATGAAACAGTTGCTCAGCTCTCTACTAATAGGATTCTCAGGGCAAAAATGGGTGGGAAAAGCAAGGATAAAAAGAAGAAAGTTGTACCATTTTTTTGTAGTGGGAACAATAAATAAATAATAGTGTTTACTCTGATTATGGCCAAGTTATGATACATTTCCTTATATAGCAAATGGTGAAATGAAATTCAGCTGCCCAAGGGATTCAGAATATAAGTTTGTTTTTGCATACACAGTGATGTCTAAAGGTACATTTGCAGACAATCTGAGAATTCTTTAATTCATTTCAATCATTGTTGCCCAAACCAAAGATGATAGTAAGCATCTTTTGTATGGCACTAGAATGGCTAAATAATGCAAGCTGATATTAGTTTTGGTTCCTGCTGTCTTTCTCCCTACATCAGACTCATTATGCCTGTAATTTAATCTGTTTTTATTCTGAAAGGCTCAGCCACATTCAGTACTATTCTCTCCCAAAGAAATACATCCATGCATACTCATACTACTTAGTCCACAGAACCAAAAAGTAAATGTAACACCCTTAAATTGACAGCTTTTCCTATTGGATTAAACAGGAGAGGATTTCCTGTTAGTAATAACACATAGAAAGCCATATAGCTAGTCCAGCAATGGTTATTTGCATGTGCAGATTAACTCTGCAAACTGATGGGGGCAGTTTCCACATAATACAGTACGTATATGCTGAAGCATCTGAACTTTTTTGGTGAGAAAAGGCCTAAACTTTTTCCTACTTCCCCATAAGAGACTTCACTGTCGGAACTGGCACATTCTATGCCAACAGGTGAGTGCTTTATGCACCACAACACTTGCAATATTTTCATGTATCTCTAGAGTCCAGTGAGATTCCAAAGAGTGTATTAGAAGAAGCCTTTAAATGCTCAACTATAATGACAGGTCAAAGAATAAATCACACACTGCTTCTACTCACTCCCTAGCGTGGCAAATAAAACATTTTTGCAATATTCTTTAAGAAGTGTCCTGTATTGAGATGTGCAAAACCTTTATATTCACATACAGAGGCACTTTCCTGCAAATTGGTACCCTCAAAAATGGGTATGCAATGTATTCACAAAGCAGATCCAAATCATTTTTGTTGTGAGGAAAACAGCAGCTTTGGTGGGAAGATTTAGATTGGTAAAACACTATGGGGGGTTTGGGGGATAGCCCCTTTCCCAAGCAGCAGTTTGATTTGGGCCTCTCAATATATTGCCAGCAACCCTATCTAATTTTGCCCCAGTGATAATATAGCAAAGATGAAAGTTGTCCATTAATGAATATGAATTTCCAGAAGGGTAGCTGTGTTAAGCTTTTGCATTTTAAAAAAAGTAGCGCACCACTGAATATGGAGACTTGTAGCACCTTAAAGACCAACTAATTTATTATGGTATAAAGAGTCCACTTCATCAGATGCATGAAATGTTATCCTTTAAGAACCATCCAAAATTGGGGGCCAACATACAGGTGATTCACGATAGCAATTGATGCATCTGATGAACTGGACAGTAGTTCACGAAAGCTTATGCCATAACAAATTTGTTATTCTTTAAATTGCTCCAAGACTCTATTGTTGTTTTTTTGTGAATATGAAGTTTTAATTCAGGAACAGAAAATCATAAAATCCCTCTAATAACAATTTACTGATTCGCTACTAGACTCATTCTAGAATTGATGGTCACATGTTAGAAAGGTTTTTTTTAAAAAGGAATAAATAATGTAGTTATCATATACAAACATTGCTCAGCAAAAGGAATGACTCTGTAGAATAGGGATGTGGAACCTGTGGCTCCCTGACTTCCATAAGCTCAAGCCACCATGGTTGATGGCCTAACAATACCTGGAATGCTGTAGATTTCCCATCCCTCCTGTAGAACAATTGGCCAAAGAGAGGTTGAAAAATGAAATGGACTGCCTTCAAGTCGATGAACAGGGTTTTCATGGTAAGCGTTATTCAGTGGTGGTTTACCATTGCCTTCCTCTGAGGCTGAGAGGTGCAAGGTCACCCAGTGAGTTTCATGGCTGAGTGGGGATTCGAACCCTGCTCTCCCAGGTCGTAGTTCAACACTCTAAGTTAGAGGACTGTCATTCTGTTGCCATAAATAGATTGGATTTGGTGTGGTGGCAAATATACATGCCAAACATCTGACAGAAAATAGTGATGACATGCATTTCAGGTGAGAAGATAAAATTTACTCTTTTGCAGTTAACCCAAATAAAATAAAACGTCCATACACATAACACAGACATTTTAAATTTCTAAAACACTTGGGTCATGATCTAGTTACTCTGGTGTGCACTTGCAGGGATCCTGCAAGCATACAAATGATCTTGTCTGCTTGTTCTATGAGCTAAGAGTATAATATATGAGAATCCCCATGAGTGGACAGAGCATTTCCTATGCTATCATCAATAGCCATGGGAAGTTCCTATTTGAACAGAGTTCCACAGGCATAGCTGATCTCCTGTGGGGCATTGGATTGTGCTGTGAATATAGCAATAAAGAAAAGAAAACACAGGAGATAACAGCTGAGGCAAGAAAGGTGTTTTTTGTTCCATCCTGTTACAGTAGTAATAGGGGTTGTACACCTCTACTCGGGAGTTCTATTTTAGTGCACAATGTGCATGCACTTCTCCTTAGTGCTCTATTTTATTGAGCACTTTGCATGCTTTTAAAAAGAAATAGTGGGGAAAACACGTTTATGGTGGGTTGATCGTCAAACTATCAACGTGAAAGCAAAGTTGGCCCAAAATGTTGGGCAAATTGCAGAATATTGGTCTATTTCTTGTGGAAGAAAAAAATGAATAAAATTGCAGGAAAATGCAGAAGCAAACGAAGAAAAACACCTCAGATGCTCAACAATTGCCAAGATGCCTCCATTTCATCCAATATTTTATTTATTATTGTTTTCTTCAAGTATGACATACAGTGCACCTGGCCACTGTACAATTGTTCCATTACACTGTTAGCAAGTCTAAATTCTGCTTTCAGCTTTGCTCTTTGATCCTTATGCGGGCTCTGTGCGATTGATGTCAGAGGCAGAGGAGCTTAGAAGTCAGGATGAGGGGACTGGAGCAACAAAACAGCATAGATGAAAAGTAACCTGGATCTTCAATATAAACAAATACACGTCTAGTTCCTAGGAGACTGAAAATATATGTTCTCGTGGAAAATAGCCTACCACTGAAGATAAGTGCCCTCCCTAGCTTACTACCCTGCCGTGTGTAGAGCCTTCAAAAGAACAGTGAAGTGTGCCTAGACAAAAAGACAGCTATCCCTTTACATTCAGCAGAAAAAAAATGGGAAAGGAATGAATCAAGGCTTTCAAACACGGGTAGGTCTGTAAGATAGTAAAAACTGTCTCTATCAGTGCTAAATGTGACACATACCTGTAGCATGGCTGTGAATAGATAAATATTCAAACACAACTGAATACTGAAACAATGCTTTTGATAACCAGAAAAAAAGAGAGGGAGAGTAGTGTATTCACCGCCTGTTCTTGGGAGCAATAAATTGGAAAGTAATAAGGATTGTGTGTACTTTGTGTGAAGGCCTTATGTAGAGCTGAGCTAAAAGTGCTCAGAGAAGGTTTTGTTTTAACGTGAATCCTGGGGCTAGGTCATGGGCAAAGCCCCATTCCAAAAGTCTATGTTAGATTCAAGAGTAGGAGCTTACTACCCTGGTGGCTTCCCCATGCCACTGAAGCAACACAATGTCACGATGCAATGCCTTTCTAAGGAGACATTGTAGGAGGGGGAAATGACAGTACCTCTGCTGCTGCTTGTAGTGGTAGAAAGCCAATTACTGAAAAGGTAAAGAAAGGATGGAGGTGCTATTGCTGCAACCAGACAACCCTTTGTATACAAAACTAATATAGAATTTCCAAAGCCCTCTGAAGAAACCCACGCACACACAAGTTGGACTTTTAGCAACTCTGACTTTTATAGGGGTAGGAGGCTGCTTAGAATGGTCTGCCCTGAAGACTAATGGGTCCTGATGCTTCTACTCAGTACTGAATGGGATCTAACTTTGTTGGAGCTCTGATGGATTTCTGGAATATGGAATCATGTGTGTGTGGCTGTCACAATAGCTCCTAAGCACTCTCTCCTGTTTTTAACCAGTGTGAAAACCTCTCATTGGGGAGTTGCAAGGACTGAAGCAGCTGGGACAGCAATAGCCTGAAAGTTCTCAGGTGGTAGCTCATGGCTCAAATTCTGAGATGGGGAATAAAGGGGGTGGGGAACAGAAGGTATTTTGGAGGGTCCAAGCAAAAATTGCTGCAGACATACCTGTTTGTAGTGGGGGGTTTTCCATTAAAAAAAAACTTTTAATGCTGATGCCTCTGGCAATTCATCTAAGACAAAATTATAATAATCACAGACTGCCTCTATCTCAGCACCTTTAACAAACTACAGTTCCCAGGACTCTTTGGGGGAAGCCATGACAGTTTAAAGTAGTTTAAAGTAGTACTACTTTAAATGTATAGCACAGATGGAGCCAGAGCTGCAGAAGGGAAAAAGTTCCTGTAGTGCTAGAGATAACTTCCCCACAGACATACATGTTCTGGAAGGGCTTGTTTCCTGAACGCAGAAAATTGTGTTTCAGAGTGCCTCCAGACTGTAAATATTTTGTGGGAGGGATTCAAACATGCCAAACTTTAGGTTTGCACATTTAAAGTGGGTTAAAGTGCTCTGTTTCCCTAGGAGAATAAATCTACTAAAAAAAACAAAAATACTACTTTTTCCAATTTGGAACATGCCTGAGAAATACATTGAAAAATGTGGGGTGAAGATATATACACCCTACAACAAATCAGGATGAATGCTCGTTGACATATAACTACACCATAAACAAATCAGAATGACTACTCCATAAAGACTGCACATAGTCTAACCACTTCATAAGTTTTATGCAAGCAAATCAGGATGAATGCTGAATAAACAGATCACCTGCAGGAGCCCTCAAACATCTACTCAGACTAGACACATATTCCGAGCAAGTGTGGTAATAAAGTTCCACTTTTTAAAAATATAATTTCATCTGATATTTAAGAGAAAGGTACCAATAGAGGAAGATCCTTTAATAATTATGGCTGGGATCCTAATGAGACCTCCATGAATGGAAGTGTTTATTCCATTTGTGGAGGGAACTGAAATCCAGGAGGTGGCACCTGTTAGACTACAGGGACGAGGCAGGCTTCTTTGTTGGTTTGTTTTTGCCAGTCTCCTCTTTTTCCTGTGCCACTTCTCATGCTGGTCCAGACTGTCTCCCCAACGTGCTAGCAGAATGCCACCTCCTTCCACTGGTGGGAGGAACTCCACTTATGGGACACTCCCATCAGCAGAAACTTAGGATCTAATGGCACAATATTAACTATGTCTACTCAGAAGTATGTCCTATTGAATTCAATGGGGCTTATTCCCAGGTAAGTAAGATTAGGACTGCAGCCTAAATATATAAGAAAAAATGAAAAAACATAAGAAAACTGCCTAAATTATGTCAAAGTGATCCGATTTGTCTTACCTGTAGGATTCTATCTTTTCCTGCAACACTTAGACAATCACTTTCATAATCCATAAATGAAGCCCCACTTACCTGCGCAGCATGGATAAGCGGGGCATAGTTGCAAGAAGGGAGCGATGCTGCCGCGGCCATCTTCATTAAGGGCAACGTCGTGTGTCGCAGCGTTATGTGTGCGTGACGTGCGGCAGGGAGGGGAGGGGCCATGGGCCTATTTAAGGCCAGGCCGCCCCTCCTACCTCCTCTTTCAGCAAGCGATGAGAGGATGACGAGGGACATAGCAGAGAAAGCTGCGGGACAGTCGGCGTTGGTTGGGCCTATTAGGCCTAATTGGTTACCCCCAGAGGGGGTTTTGGGAGCCCCAACAGCTGTGGGTGGTAACGTTGCGGCGTGGCTGCGACTGGGGCAGGCCTCGTAAAGGGGTCTGACCAGTGGGCCTCGTAGTGGGGCCTAGCAGCGGCACTTCCGATACCCCCCCCACCTAGCAGTTGTGGAGGGGTTGATTGAGGCTTTTTATTGAGCAGCGCGACGTTAGTGCTGCTGCTGGTTAAAAGAAAGACACAGGAAGTTTAAAAATAAATGAGACTATACTGGATATACAAACAAAATTAAATATAGTCATGCTAATACACTGGTTAAAGACAGACTCATGCACATAAAGGGAAATTAAAAATAAATCAGAATAAAAGGGACGAACAAAAGAAATTGTGTCTAATCCTTCTAGTTTAAGTTTCCTCTGAGCACTCTCCCCCCAACAGGTTCAGCTTAGCCCCCCCCCCCCGATGATATACATGTTGGTCAGTGAAGCATGCTGTGAGACTCACAGACAGGGTTTTTAGCAGAGAGAGTGAAACCTGAAGCAGAAGGGTTAAGCTGGAAGAACAGAGCGCCAGGTTTGCCAAGGTCAGCAGCTGGCTGGCAAGCAGATAAGAAGGGACTCTTGCAGAAGCTCTGTGTGGGGGAAAAGTCGTTTGTGGAGAGAACTGTGTCTAATGTCTTTGCCTAGTAAAGACTCTTACAAGAAACTTGCCTGGCCTGGCTCATTTACTGTTCTATGCGACACTTGGATTTCTTCCTTGTATGATCTCTATACGCACGCACCGACAATACACAGGTTGGTTCTTTATTATATTATTACAGGGTGGATGCATGATGTGATGCCCAAGCCCTTTTGTGAGGCTTATGACTTCTTGCTAGGCCCAGACATAGGGGGAGGATTGCCCACCCCCGCAGGTTATCCAGCTTAGCCCCCCTGATGATATACACAGGTTGGTTCTTTATTATATTATTATAGGGTGGATGCATGATGTGATGGCAGAGCCCTTTTGTGAAGCTTATGACTTCTTGCTAGGCCCAGACATAGGTACAACTTCTTGCTAGGCCCGGGCATGTATGAGGTTTGAAGTACTTAATTATATGATTATTATACTACATACTAGTATATTGGTGGGGCCTAGTGAGCCTTTTTAGCCTTTGGGCCTTTCATAGTTATATGATAATAAGGGCGGAGATAACAGTTTGCTAGAAAATGTCTAAATCGCTCTATCTTAAGTGAGCGGTCCTTTTGCATTCCAAGTGTTAATTTCAGGCTATTTGTTCACTCTGAGACAGAAGAGGCATTTACCTGAATTTAGTTAGGAATGGAAAGTTTAGCAGATGGTAATCATATTGATTGAGGAATAGGAATAAAGAGGAAAGCCCAATTTGCCTAATAGAGATCCCTCATATTACAGGATCTTAGAGTCTTATTGCCATAGGGCTGCCTTTTAAGGTCCAGGCAGACTCTTCCCCCCTTTACTGAGGATTGTGGCACCAACAACGAAACATCATTACCTGAAATTACATTTTAGGTAGGACTTCTGATATCATTACCTGGAATTACATATAGCGTGCAACTGTTGCATTGGCTCATCTATTTTGATATGTGTTGGAAAACCTGCTATAGTGCAGCCACATATTGGTGACAGCAACACATCCTCAGCATCTGCTGCTCTTGGATTTATGATATCATTTACTAGAAAGGGATATAGGATGTTAATTTTGCATTTTAGACATCTATTATGATAGGTGTTTGGAAGCCTACAAGGGGGAGGCCGCTGCAGTCGGCCAAATATGGGTGGCAGCGCCATATCTCCAGTATCTGTGCTTTGGGGAACTGGGTTAGCTGCACTAAAATGGTGGCTGGGAAAGTGTGCTTACTCATAAATTATTTCCTTTCTTTATGTGAAACAGGGAAATATGAGGCCAGTGGCACTCACAGCAGTGAGGAGAAGCACCCAGCAGTAGCTGCTCAAGGAAAGCGTTCCTCCCTGTTACTGGGACCTTGCTTGCAGACTGCCCAGTTCCTGGGGAGGTTTGTTTTGTTATGGGGTTTTCTTTCAGTTTCTGGATCCCATATTGTAGTCTCAGGGCTTGCCTTAAGGGCCTGCGCTCTTAAATTTGTCTTGGGCATAGACGCAATGGCAATCAGTAATGGCTTCCTACCAGTTAGTTAATGCACTGCCTATGGGAAAGTATGACATCTAATCTGTTTTTTCATCTACTGTGGGGATACAAGGGGATTTATAGCTGCTGGGTTTTTGCCTTTTCAGCCAATTCTATGAGGTAGAGCATTACATATAGGCTGCTCTATTCTCGCATGGAGCGCTTCAGCTCCTTCCTTGAAGGGGCTGTTGGGATGAGAGGGTAAAAAAAATAAAAAAAATTTGGATGCATGTTAACACCTGATGTCACAGATTATGGAATGGCTATGTAACTGGTTCATCTTAATGGCTGTGTCAATGGACCATCCTGCCCGGTGTTAACCTTCCTGGGCATACCACCTAATTCACCACCAATCATACTCATGTGGTCAGTCAGTAAGGGTTTCATGCCAGTTAGGCCAAGAAAGTGTTTCTTGTCTGCCCTCCAGGTATTAGAGGTCTTTTCCGGTGGTTTATGAGGTCGTAGCAGGGCTTCCACAGCCTTACTACAGGTTCAGGTTTGTGGCTGTATAATAATTTAATGCTTGTTGTGATCAAATATTGATCAAGAAATTAGAGCCAAACTGCAGGTTACATTTTATATTCTTGCCCAAATCATTTGGTCTAGTTTTCCCACACTCCTGGAGAAGAACTAACTTGCTGTAGAATTACGTGACATAGCTCAGGGCTAGAGCCTCTGAACTGCAGGCTGAAGGTCCATAGCATCTCTAGGTAGGGCTGGGAGGTAGAACTGGAAGTCCGTGGATGCATCGGGGATTTTGTGCCGGCTGCAGGCTTGGACTTATAGGCAGTGAGGCTTGGGAACTCTCCCGTCCATTTTAGGTAGGGTTATGGCCCTTGTCTGTTCCTTTGTTCTCTAGTGCCCAGATTTTAATGTTTTCTTTTGGAGCATGGTAAGGTAGACTCAGGTGGAGCGGTTCAGCTGTGCTGTGCAACTGCACATTGGGAGATTGGGGAGCAGAGTCAAAGATGGCCATAAGCCGGTCTGTCGCCCCAGCATGCTCAACAGCTATCAGAATGCAGGAGGGGTTTTTCCCAGGACTTCTGGGCCGGCAAGGGCTATGCACCAGAGTGGCCTATTCAGTGAGTCACCTGCTGGGATTGCCTAGTGAATGGCTGGAGACTGGGCCTCTCAGTCCAAGCACTTCGAGGTAAAGGCTGATGATTTTCCCACTTATTCCAGGGACTTCAGAGTCCGCCGTATGTTAGCTGGGTGGGCTAGAGAACACCCTGCCACCCTCGATCCCCGTTGCCCTTTCTCATGGGACATTTTATTGAGTATGGTGGGCCAGTGAAAAACAGTATGCTCCTCAAGCTATGAAGCCAGACTATTCCAGGCGGCAGCCCTTATGCTGGTTTTTGGAGCTTTTAGGATAGGTGAGGTGGTGGCCGGATCCAAGGGAGATTTGTCTCGACGGGCCCTCCAGTAATCAGATGTCTCCATGGAAGGGAGTTGTACCTGTATAGCATTGATGGACCGGCAACGTTGCTGGACAGGGATGGAGCAGCTGCGCACCCTATCCTGGGCTTACAGTTAGGCCTCAGTCAATGGGCTGCAGTGTGGTGGCTTGGCTGGTGAGGAATACTTTGGGACGGGCTCCTACCCACTTTGTCCCAGCTTGGTTCAGTGCGGACATCTCCACATATGGTGGTCATTCCCAACTCAGTATTTGAGGCAAGGCCCTCAGGTGGCGGGCATGTGCAGACATGCAGTTCAGGACGCAACGATGGCCTCAGTTACCTAAGGGCATGGTCCTCAGTTTGCCAGGCATGTGCGGACATGCAGTTGGCGAGGCAACGGAAGGGCATGACCCTCAGTTTGGCAGGCATGTGCGGACATGCAGTTCAGGAGGCAATGGAAGGGCATGGCCCTCAGTTTGGCAGGCATGTGTAGACATGCAGTTCAGGAGGCAACGGAAGGGCATGGCCCTCAGTTTGGCAGGCATGTGCAGACATGCAGTTCAGGAGGCAACGGAAGGGCATGGCCCTCAGTTTGGCAGGCATGTGTGGACATGCAGTTCAGGAGGCAACGATGGCCTCAGTTACTTAAGGGCATGGCCCTCAGTTGCAACGAAAGGGCATGGCCCTCAGTTTGGCAGGCAGGCATGGCATGCAGTTAATAAGGCAATGTCGGCCTTGGGTACATCTGCTTTGGTCAGACATACTCCCGCGAAGGGTTTGGCGTGGTGTCTGGAGCCCGATAGGGATGGACCAAGCGCGAAAGAAGGTCAACCGGCAAATTCGGTTGGCTGTTCTGGGGCAGGGGGGGTTGGCTATTTCACACCCTGCATTCAGGATTGGATGGGTGAACTGTACAGGGCCGATGGCATTCACCTGTCTGACGCAGGTAATGTCTTTTTGGCAGACCTGCAGAGGTGTCTGCGAGAGGTGCTTCTCGGCAGTGGGTAAAAGGGGACTAAATAGAGATTTGTCCCATTTTTGTGGCGGGAAGGTGCGGAAAGGGAAATAGGTAAGGACAGGTCGGTGGCCCCCTTAGGCACCTTTGGAGGTGATTGGCAGTTCCAGAGGCCTGTCTGTCAGAGCTTTGCGGCTTGAGGGCAGGATATGGGCTGCTTTTGGGGCCAACTTAACTCATTCACCCGAGGGTTGTGCGGCCCCGGGGGGTGGTGACCTGAGAAGGCCCCCCTACTCACCTACTGGGTGTGGCTGGCAGAAGGGGTAAGCAGATGGGGCTTGCCCTTGTCCCAAGCAGGGGCTGGTCGCCTGTGAGCTGTATGGCAAGATGCTTGCTTATAGATAGTTCCGCACCTAGGTTTCCCTCTGCAGGTCACTTTAAAAGGTGTTTTTGTATAGTTTAATAAAGTGGCCCTTGTTCAACCCAAGCTGATGTGTCCTTGTCTTATTTCGCCCCTTCACTCGCAACTGAATATCTGGAGCTTTGTTTGCTTTTCGCTTTTTTTAGCACTCCTGACAAGAAAGGAGCCACTGCTTCTGTGAATGGTTGTTCTAAGAGAATCTAGACTAATAATCCTCATTTTCATTCTTGCTGGAAAAAGTCTGATGTGATCAAGCATCCGAAGGAAGAGATTATATGTAAAATGGATATTCATCTGATAAATGAAATCACACACACAAACCCAAATCTACTGCATTTTCTTTTACTCTAACCAGATATAAAAGTTTACCATCCTAACAATATAGCTTATGAATTTTTATGGTTCAATGTTAGTAACCCTGCAATGAATATTTCATTAAAAAAAACATAGTTAAATAGCTGCTACCAACTAAATTAAAGGCTGCTGTATACAGGCAAGAACCTTCTAAGGCTTTCAGGAAGAAGAATGTTATGGTGCGTTTTGGAGATTAGATGAACTAATAATTTTTTCCTTATCTAGAAGATATCAATAGGAACCCAAAATTTGTGATCCCCCAAATCTGGCCACTAGCATCTAGTGTTCTTGTCTATTTTGTTTTTGCTTTTAAAGTCTCGGGGGGGGGGGACCGATGGAGGCAAATATGTACTTTTTCAGCTACATTAGCTGTGACTGAGCAAGGGAATGGGAAGCTATAATCTTCAAACCAGAAACAAAATGCCCTTTAAGATACAATGTGCAAATTCACCCTTGTTTGCTGTCGGCTGTCTGTTTTTAAATAATGCACAAATCAACTTCAATACCATGGAAATTATCAACAGAGGATCAAAACCTGGAGCTTCTACTAGAGCACAAATCAAAAGCTGTTGGAATCCAACAGCTGGAGCCAGTCTCATTATTTCAGTGGGCTTTGATGTGCTTTTCAAGCAGCTATCTTAGAGAATTACTTCCAGATAAGTCTATCTGCAAATTTGACATTGCTTACACATTATAGTTTCCAGCAGAGATAAATACTGTAACTTGAGTTCTCATTTTCAAAATTATTTTCCTTTTAAAAGTATCTTCCGTAATGCACACAATATTGTACATACAAGAACTGAATCAGCTGCATCTAGTAAAATAATCTACTTTGTTATTGATTTATAGCTGTTTATTCCCATTAGCTTATCAATCATTCATTTATTATGTGATCAACTGCCTAATTAATTTTGTACTGGTGTATTTAGGCAGAATACTGCATGCCTCAATGAGTTTTGCTAAAATCCTACACCTGCAGCCTCAGAGATTTTAAAAGCTTTCTATAATACGTTTACACTATGCCTATAATCATTTCAGCTGCTGTATGTTTCAGCCATTTAGACTGTTGAAATATAGTGGATTTTAATTTCAGATGCACTAGAAAACTTGCATCTGTGGTTACTTTATTGGGTCCTTAATCAGATCAAAGTCAGCACAAGATATTTAGAGAGTTAGATACAATATTTTGCTCAGACTGTTTTAGAGGATGAATCAAACACTGTTTTTTGTTCCCTGCTTATCTGTTAATATGAACAGATGTGATCATGCTATTGTATAATGACTGCTGATTGCCAAATGTACTTCATTTTGCATCCATTCTACAGCACTAATTAGAGATAGTATATTATTCTATATAGCTATAATTAAAGACTGCTTTACATGTAATACTGTATAAATAAATTCCTCTGGATTTTGTATAGATCTATATAATCTGTCATGCGCTACAAAAAACATAGTGTCTAGAGGACTAATCCATTAACGTTCAAAATACCCAGATGCCACTGAGGTCTTTCATGTCACTTAATTTCCAATGAAATATATTCAAACAATAAGTTGACACTTTACCACACTGCACAAACGTCAGGTAAAAAGAGCCAAATACCTGTTATATTTCTGAGGTAACCATTTTCCTAAACGCATCCGTCAATATTTGTTTCTTTTTAACGTTTCTGTAAAATTATTAATGGACACACCAATAACCACTGGTCAGCCAAGTTGATCCAATTATATAAAATCTGTGATTAGGAACCAATTGATTTGCCAATTTAGAACATGCTAACACAGAATATTGGTTCTGTGACCAGATTGTGGATCCTACAAATGGAATGGATAAATGGTAAAAATGGAACTTCTACATTCCATTCACGACAATGCACTCTAGGATAAACCTACATTAAGAGCATATATATAATCATCACTGCATGGTAATAAATGTAATAGCGATTACTAGCAATGTACAAAACCTATTATTCCTATAGAAATTTCTACCATGAGAAAAAGCATTCTGCATGTTTAGGATCCATGCTCACAAGGAAAATGTTTTTCTTAATTATTTAGTATGTTTGCTTGCATGTTAGTTCAGATCCTAAGATTATTGTGCATTGTTTTCCATTTAAAGGCAGCTGTTGAGCAAGTATCCAGTCTAACTAGTGCTCATCATTATTTCCCATTCAAATCAAAGACTGGATAGTCTTTTGTGTCATCCATCTGGTCTAAGTAGTACTCATAATGTTCTCCATTGTTGTGCTGCTTCTCTGTTCCATGCAATTGGCTTGATTGCACACGTTACCACTTTTCTTTTTCTGCAGATCCGCAATAACTGAGATATGTTTTATTCAGGACGCTTATCCGCAACTTTGAATTTGGAATTGTCACTTGGGGAAACAGAAATAATGGATAACCACTGCATTCCTAATAGTGACCTAAGCTATATAAGTAAGAAATATTAATGCTTTTTCATTGTGTACCCAAGCAATGTGTGCATATCTCTGAAGCTACTGGGAAGGGAAGGGAACATTTTGTAACACTCTGAATATCACATTGCATTTGTTAAGACTGTACTAGGTTTAATGGATAACATACATAGAATCAAGTTGAAATCTACTTTCAAGTTTATTTTAGCGAAGTCAGAATTAAAACACTTATTAACACAACCAGCAACAAGTATAGGAAGAATAGTGACTTTTTGTAGACCTGTTGAATAGTTTTATATAAGAATAAAAGCAGCTGATCAGATTTTAAAACAGGTAGAAAGCTCAATGCCTGACATTCAATTCTTGATATTTACTGTTAATCCAGAGGCAGTGAAAAAAACAGTTGATGCATTCTAACCAGAGAATCCAACATAATAGAAAGAAGTGAAACAAGCAATTGCATATAGTATTTCTCCCAGTATCTACAATGTGTGTAGTGCAATGAATCTTGCCAATTAATTATTACCTTTGTTGACGCAAGTGTTTGGTCACTGAGTGTGCTGCAAGAGGTGCCAACTGCTGGCTGAATGTAATAAGAATTCTGATGCAGTCCCTTCTGGATAATTTGAAGCTAGCCATGAGTCCTCTTTTCTCATGAATACTTAGTAAATAACAGCTTCTCAGACATTCATCTATTTGCAGCAGAGAGTGGCAAGGAAAAAAGAGCATTGTGCTTCCTGTAAATTCCCCCTCTTCCATGCATTCAGAAGGCACTGTCTGCATCCACAATAGTACCTCCCCTCAGGGGGAAGGACATCACCTAGGGGAGGATCTTTTGTGTCTTGCTGAACTGGAACTGGCACATTTGGAAACACTCTGTCCATGCGGGGGGGGGGAAGAGAAATTATAACAAGAAGTATAATGAGATAAATAACACAGACTTTTGACAAGAAAAATAACCAAGGAACTAAAGACTGATTGTCCCTTTGCGACCTTGCATGCCCCCCTTCTTTCCATGTGTCCTTGAATGAAGAACAGCCAGAAGACTTGGTGGTAAGCAAAAGACCAGCCTGCAGTTGTACAGAAAACGCTTCTGACATGTAAAAGCAGCATTTTCTCCTGTGCAGACTGATGATGTTTGCCTATCTGCATATTAAGAATCAGAACCTTCTGTACAATTCTCTATTATTACAGAAGATGCAGCATGTCTGGGGGCCTGTGCACATATGTCCAGACTGCAGCCTTGCAAATATCCAAGGAAGTTCTACCCCAAAATGTTACAGTTTGTTTGTTTATTACATCCCACCATGAGCTCTAAGGAGCATAAAGTGGTGTACATAATTCTTCCCCGCTATTTTTATCTTCACAACAAGCCTGTGAAGTAATTTAGGCTGAGAGTCAGTGAATGGCCCAAGGTCACCCACATGAAATTAAATAGGTGAAGGTTGAAACTCACCACATGCAGGGTACCATTTTTAACCCATTACCACTATAGAGCAATACTACATGACATCATAGCATTCATGGTGATTTCCAGGATTAAAAGGTTGAGCTCCTAGCTAGTCATTCATACCATCCTAGCTGCCATCCCTCCTGATATTTGAAAATTATTATGATGAAGCATCATTCTGACAGTGGCTTCTGAATAAAATAAAGGACACAAGGAAGATCATTCTACAAAACCTCTCCCACTCCTACTTTCACCTCACACCTCTGAAATCTGAAGAGATTCAGTCCCTTTGCCCCATGCCTGCCTGTCTACCGGCTTTCAGGCAAATATTATCAGGAAATATCTTTTGTTTCAGCCTTATCTCAGCTATTTTTGTCAAGGGTTAAGCATCCTTGTTTCATACCCTTCAGGTGCCAATTCACCAGAGCTAATCCAAACAGCCACAGACCAGCCAGGTTGTCTGTTGCCACCACCCCACCCAGGGGAAAAACACCACAAGGCTCTTTAGAGGACTTGCCTAGGATTCCAAAGGAATAAGAGCTAAAAAGCCACACTCTCTGCTCCTGGAGCCTTAAGCCAAAAACACTTCTTCAGCAGCCTTGTAGCCAGAACGGGCCTAGGAGGTAGATTTAGATCCGAGTTCCCCTGCAAAACATACACAGCGTATATATGAGGTAGCTTTATTAATATTTTGAAAATGCAGATGAATACATTAAGTGCATAAAAATTCAAAAATACAGAAAAAGATCAGTATAAAAATCCTTTAACCCAGTTCACCCAAACAGGTGAGGCCCTAAACATCAAGTTTGAAAAAGATAGCTGAGAAATATCCAAAGGAATAAAATGATAAACTCTCACTATAACTTACTACATACCAACAGAGTTCTAGGATAGCAAGAATGCTTGACGCCCTCAGGGACACACAAGTCAGGACAGGAACACAGGCAGGGGGTAGTGGGCAATAAACAAAGTATTCAAAATACTTTTATAGGAGCCACACAGCAACAGCAAGCAGATCCTAAACCTAATCAGAAATTGCAAATGGGAAGAAAATTATGGACCTAAACACAGGATAAATTAAAAGGTAGAACTGACGGAACCTTCTGGACCTGGGACGGGCTCTAGCTAATCAGAGTGGCAACCTGAACAGAAGTTTCTAGGCCTTGACTCATGATGAGAACTTCACAGCTTGGGCATGTGAAAACACTTAGCGAGAACAGCCATGCACTTGGAAAGGCTGTCTTATCAGAGCACAGATGAAAAAGATGAGCTCACACCACCAATTAGCTGAAGAAGCTGTTGGGAAAAAGTTTTCTTTCTCACAAGCCAGCTACAGCATATATTTTACCCTTTGGACTCACACAGGATAGACTCCCAGAATCCTTCAAGGCAAAAGCCATTTTGACAGGCCCAGTGCCGGTAGGTGGCCAGGTTGGGCACCGGCTGAGGACCCCTGCAGCTGGGATGGGCAAGTGAAGCTCCCGCTCCACAATCTGCACTAGCATCGGGTCACGGAGCGTCCACCTCACAACCCGATGCTGGCATGGATCACGGAATGGGAACCACACTCCCAGGCAACCCTCCACTGCTGGCGACAGCTAGCCGTGCCACTTCCCACATTGCTGCATCAGCATGCTGTGCACACATACTTCCCATCACTTCAGATGGCGGCAGGAGTGGCCAGCCTATTTAAGCCCCCAGTGGCAGCAACAGTGCTGCCTTTGAGAGCCCATTGCAGTCTGGTGCTGGCCCTGCATTTTGACAAGACTTACCAGTTTTGATATAACACTTGTGGCCCTAGTTTAACAATCAACTCTCCACTGCATGGGGGGCATCTTCTATCACTCTGGTTGGCAGCAACAACAGGAGAATGCCTCGAGTTGGAGAAAAGGTATCTTAGTATCTAGAGGAGCATTGCTCTTAGCCTCTAGCCTATATGGGGCAGTCACATAAGTGAGTATAAATTTGCATAAAATCTGCATATGCTAATTTATGCATGTGGAGGCACATTTAGAAATAATTACTGTAATTAAAATGCATCTCACCATATGGGGAAGACTGTGACCTCGACATTCTAAATATGCCAGTTGCACTTGTGTTTTTTCCTCTGGCCGCTTTAATTAAAGTTATTTCTACTAGGGGTGTGTACTAAGCACAAGCTTCAGTTCAGTTTTTGCACTTTGCACCCTGATTTTGCACATTGGGAAACAGCCTGTTTTGGTCCATGGTAGTTCACAGGCTGCCTGATTTGGCTTGGAGTCCATCCAAGTCTGCTTAATTTTTCCCTCCTTTATTCACTATTGAGGTATTTTTTTAAAAAAATGGCTATGACTCCCCTTTTCAAAGAAGTGGATGAAATGTACAGGCATACCTCCAGAGTAGATAAAACCTGCCAAATTACAGACAAATCGATCCAGGGGCTTTTGTACTGGACAACTTTAAATGTTTATTCTTTTATACCTTTAAATGTATTTTTTTTTTTTTTACTTTTGGCAGAAATAGACTAGATTGCAGGCAAGGTTGACCTTTCTAAGTGCCAAATTTCAAGCAGATAAGCTGCAAGTATTTTTTCTGCTACAGCACCGTTACAATCTTGATATAGGGGAAAAAAGAATAACTCCTTCAGTGTTTTGTGGAGAATTGGAAAACTGCAGAGGAGTGCCCCCTGGTAAGAAACCTGCCAATTGGAAGGCAAACAGGGCCAAGGGCTTTTGCGCTAAGCACCTTTGAAGGTGATTTTGGAGTGGGGAGAACAAAAGGGATCTGTCAGGTATCACAATGAACTTCAGACTCTTTAAACATTGTAGAGATCCCATTTCACATCTAACAAGCCAAAGAACCCTCCAAAGCATGCTGTACCACAGGATTCATCCATTTCTGATGCATACCCTTTGTGGATGCTTGTTCTACCACCCTTTCATCCTGGAGGCTTACCCTTGGCTCATGACATGACTATGCTTTGTACTGGACTTGGACCCAGAAAGCTTTCAAACAGTGGACAGTCTGGGGGTAAAGTAGGACACATGACGATCCTAAGGCTACAGGAAAGGGAATCTTCTAATTTGCCAACAAATCCAATGTCCTATGTCCTTTTCCTGATTCTTGGCTAGGATACAGTGAGAGTGAGGGGAAATAAAAAACAAAGGAAATAAAATAATAATAAAGTTCTGGCTGGGCCAGTCCAGGAGTTCCTTACCTTGATGAAATCAAAGACTGACTCTGTCATCCTGACAGGATGAGTTGCTATTTCAGATATAAAGGTGCCATTTGTACACCTAGGAAAGAACTGTTCTTTCTTTCTGGGATCTCTGGAAGTTTTGTTGTTGTTGACCTTATTCCATGTTTTTTGTTTTAACTTCTGTTTCCAATATATAAGTTGAAGGGTTTTTTTCTCTTTTTTTATGAGGACATCCATTTCCAATTGGACAGCCTCCTGAGCCTTGATTAACTTGTAGAAGATCAAACTCTCTAACAAGTTACTGACAGTTGCAGTTTTAAGAGAAGAACTAGGTCAGGCTTATTATCTACCTCAATCCTTTTATGAAAGGGCAAAGGCATTTTTTTAAATATAAAGAAAAACAAGAATGAAAGGCCAAGAAATGTGGCATGTGTATTAGCGCTTTTCACAATTATAGCTGAAATTGAAATGAAGTTTTATGGCCACTTAGAACTTGGAATTAGGCTATAAGAAATTATTCTTACATATTTTAATAATGCATTATACCCATTCAAAATATGCTACATACATTCTATCCCATATTCTTACAACAGCCTTGTCAGGGAGTTCAGTACCATTAGCCCCATACTATAGATGAGAGGCTGAGGCTGACGGATCATTGCTGAGATATCCAGGGATTTCATGGCTGAGCTCAGATTTTCACGAAGGACTTTCCTGCTCATAGTAAGGCTCCTCTCATTCATTCATTCATTTATAATATTTGTATTCTGCCTCTCAATTTAAAAACTTTCAAGGCAAGAAAGAAGGAACTAAGATCACCTAATAGCAATAAAATTATAATCAAATTACTAACTATAAAATCCCTGAGGTAGCACCAATAAATAGATCAATCATAACAAGTTAAGGGGAAAAAAAACTTCTGAAGGTGCGACATTCAAAGTAGCATCTCAGAAGGTGATTTCAAAGAGGGTGTAGGTCCTTTCTTGTACAAAGTTTGATCTAGATCTTAATAATATTTATTTTAGCTACTAACTTCATGACATTTCACCTCTGAAAGTTTAACACACACACTTCAAATCCCACTATGTCCAGTAGACAAACACAGACAAAACTCATCCATATCCAGAAGCCACCTCCAAAACATAGCAGGGATTTGAATCCTCATCTCACTATTCCAAGTCCAGCATTCCCCCCACTACATCACTCTGGTTGTCTTTGACCTTTTTCAACTGATTATGAAACATTCTTTGTACAGAAGACTCCTCCAATTCTCTCTAGACTTTTTCTGGTAGATCATATATGCAAAGGCTCAGGTTATTAGGTAAATAGGTGTCATTTTTATAAACAGTAGAATTCTGGCATTGGTAATGGCAGAACCTCCCCCCCCACTCCTTCTTTGCCTAATAGACACTCCTGTGCCCCTTTAATTTATTACTGATATACTGGCAAAATCCATTATCCATTGCTCCAACTATACAGCATAATAGTCACACTATATATTTTGAGCTTTTCATGGTGTTCTTTACCAGTACCCATACATTAACACATTGTAGGAGTGAAAAAGGCATTAGAATAATTACTAGGTTAATGATCCTGGAAATGAATAGCTTTTGAATGCCCAATTAGAAAAAAGAGTTTCTATGATCATATGTTTTCCTCTATACATGCCTGCAGAGACATCTTCCTGTAATTATAGTGTATTGTGTGATGGGACCTTAAAAATGAAGTTCTCTTCAAATCCTGACAGACAGAATATGTGAAATGATATATATTTTCCTTTTATTATGTTAAAATATATTCACAGAGTCATAGAATAGTAGTAATGCCCCCAGTGTTGGACAGCCCACTGCTTCCCTAGGTAATTGGTTCCATTGTTGTACCACTCTAACAGGTAGGGAGTTTTTCCTGATGTTCAGCTGAAATATGGTTTCCTGTAACTTGAACCTATTATTCCATGCTCTGCACTCTGGGATGATCGAGAAGAGATCTTGGCCCTCCTCTGTACTTTCAAGTATTTGAAGAGTGCTATCATATCTCCCCTCGGTCTTCTCTCCTGAAGGCTAAACATGCCCAGTTCTCTCAGTCTCTCCTCATAGGGCTTTGTTCCCGGTCTCCTGATCATCTTTGTTGCCCTCCTCTGAACCTGTCCCAGTTTGACTGCATCCTTCTTAAAGTGTGGTGTCAAGAACTGGACACAGTCGTTAAGATAAGGCCTAACCAGTGCTGAATAGAGGGGAACTATTACTTCACACAATTCGGAAGCTATACTTCTGTAATGCAGCCTAACACAGCATTTGCCTTTTTTGCAGCCACATTGCACTATTGGCTCACATTCAGTTTGTGATCAATGGCATGTAGTATTGCTAAGCTAAGAATCTCCTATCTTATAACTGTGCATTTGGTTTCTTTTTTCTTTGCACATATCCCTGTTAAATTTCATACTGTTGTTTTCAGCCAAATGCTCTAACTTATCAAGATCATTTTGAATTTTGTTTCTGTCCTCTGATATTACCTATCCTTGCCAATTTTGTATCATATGTAAATTTGATAAGCATTCCCTGCACCTCCTCATCCAAGTCCTTAACAAAAATCTTGAAGAGCACTGGGCCCAAGACCCAGCACTGCGGTACCCTGCTTTTTATTTTACTCATTCCACTATATGAAGTAGACACAATTAGCAAAGCCAAAATCACAAAGGTATCCAAATGTTTTCCCACAGTTGACTTTACTTATTTGGAATGGGGAACCTGCAGTCTGCCAGATGTTGTTGGGTTCCAGTTCCTATCACCCCAGCCAGCATGGCTAATGCTTAGGAATGTTGGGAGCAGTAGTCCAGGAAGATCTGGAGGGCCACAGATAATCCTCCCCCTTGCTGCCTTCACTTACTTACTGCTCTGTGTTCTATGGAGAGAAAAGTGGGAAAGCTGAATCCTTCTTGCCTCGTTACATGGTTCGAATCCCATTTTGCCCATCAAATAGGCAGGCTTAGAAAGAAATCTCAGAGATGTTGCAGCACTAAGCTCATTAGAGGAAGGCTGGGATACAAAGGTAACAAATATATGGCAACCAAATATATGGCAGCTGTTAGAGATGCACACAAGCAAGGTCTCTCCTTTGCACTCTACAAACTTACACATACCAATTCCAGCCAACTCAGGAATAAGGCTGTTTCCGTCAAAATTAATATTGCTTGCTCATTTGGAGAAGATACTGGCTGCATTTTAGTTTACCTCCCTGGAAGTATGGTTGCCTTATGGAAGCAAATATATGTCCTGCCTCTCCCTCCTTCATATATTGAGAAAGGACACACACGCAATCACACACAGCTGCAAAGAACAACTGAGGTTAGCAAACATGGAAAATGTTTTGATACCTCATACTGAAAGAATGGACATTCAATCAATCTTGTCCTATTTAATAATAAAAGCTGTACAGAGCCCTGGCTTAATGACTAAGAACTATATTCCCAATGCTCATTGTTGTTTGCTTCTGACTGTTACACATTGAAAGCAGCCTTGTACTAGGAATGGGTGAGAATTTTGATTCAATTCACATTTCAAGCCAAATTTATCAAATCTACAATTTCTAAAACAATATGAGGACGAAATATAGTGATCCTTCAAAATTCGCACTTATTCGAATTTTGGGATGCAGTTTGCCAACCAATGTTTACAAAAATGCATATGTTAGGAGAAAGTGTGCATAAAAAATAAATGACTGAAAATAACATGCAAGAATGCATAATATGTCAAGAAATAACTTGCAGGAATGTGTACATTAGTCAAAACTGCCTACAAAATGTCTCCGGTGGTGTGGGATCGGTTCCAGCTTCTTCCTTCTGATGAAGTAGACAGGGTGCTTTCAACCTTAAGACCAACCACCTGCTTAATCGACCCTTGCCTGTCGTGGCTCATTATGAGCTGCAAGGACAGACTGGGCGAGGGGATCAAGGCGGTGGTAAATGCATCCTTGGAAGAGGGCATAATGCCATCAGCCCTCAAGGAGGCAGTAATAAAACCAATTCTAAAGAAGCCCTCCTTGGATCCCCAAGATTTGAACAACTTTCGCCCAATTTCAAACTTACCATTCTTGGGCAAGACAGTTGAGCGGGTAGTGGCGAAGCAGTTGCAAGCACAATTGGAGGAAGTGGATTATCTTGATCCATTTCAGTCGGGTTTCAGGCCTGGACATAGGACTGAAACACCCTTGGTCACCTTGGTGGATGATATGAGGAGAGTGTTGGATAGGGGTGAATGCACCTTCCTCGTCCTCCTGGACCTCTCAGCGGCTTTTGATACCGTTGACCACGGTATCCTTCTGGATCACCTGGAGGGGTTAGGCATAGGGGGCACTGTATTGCAGTGGTTCCATTCCTTCCTCTCTGATAGGCACCAAAGAGTAGCATTGGGGGATGAGGTTTCAGACCCTTGGCGTCTCACTTGTGGAGTGCCACAGGGTTCCATCCTCTCCCCGATGCTATTTAACATCTATATAAAGCCGCTGGGGACTATCATCAGGAGATTTGGGCTGCAGTGTCACCAATATGCAGATGACATGCAGCTCTATTTCTCATATAAATCTTCACCGAGGTTGGCTGTAGAAACCCTATCCAAGTGCCTGGAATTGGTGAGTGGCTGGATGGGAAGGAATAAGCTGAAGGTGAACCCTGACAAAACCGAGGTACTGTTCGTGGGAGACAAGGGAAGGTTAGGGGATTTGGACCTGGTGCTCAATGGGGTACAATTGCCCCTGAAAGACCAGGTCCGTAGCCTTGGGGTCATTCTTGACTCCCAACTGTCCGTGGAAGCTCAGGTTTCAGCTGTGAGCCGAGCAGCACTGTATCAACTCCATCTGATACGGAGGCTATGCCCCTACCTTCCCAATCATCTGCTCCCATCGGTGGTACATGCCCTGATCTCTTCTCGCCTAGACTACTGTAATGTGCTCTACGTGGGGCTACCCTTGAAAACGGTCCGGAAGCTGCAACTGGTACAGAATGCAGTGGCGCGCCTGATTAAAGGCAGCCGCCGGCGAGATCATATCACTCCAGTGCTACAAGAGTTGCACTGGTTACCAGTTGCTTACTGGCCCCAATTCAAGGTGTTGGTTTTGACCTTTAAATCGCTATATGGTTTCGGCCCAGTCTATCTAAAGGAGCGCCTCCAGCATCATCAGCTATGCCGCCCAACAAGATCAGCCTCAAAAGACCTTCTCTCCATCCCATCAGTTAAAACAGCCAAACTGGTGAGGAGTAGAGAGAGGGGTTTTTCAGTTGTGCCCCCCCGTGGAACTCCCTCCCAAATGATCTCCACCATGCCCCTTCCATGATGAGTTTCCACCAGGCCTTGAAGCCCTGGCTCTTCAGGCAGGCTCTTGGGGTGGGCTAGATTTTATCTTCATTGTTTTTAGATTTTTAATGTCTAGGTATTGTATCCCTATTTTGTACTTCGCCCAGAGTGGCTGGACAGCCCGCCAGATGCGCGACTAATACATTCAATAAATAAATAAATAAATATTGGGAGAAATTTGCACTGACGTGTGGCAGAATTTTCATGAAGATGTCTTTGAAAAAAATCTGCAAATTGCTGCAGAAATATGGACAACCAAATTTAAGACTGGAAAAATTAGAAACAGAGAGAACCAACACTGACAGATCTTCCCATCCCTACCTTATACGAAGTTAGACTATTTATTTCAGTGTAGCCTAGTAGCATCTACTCTAACTGGCAGGGGTCCTCCAAAGCAGAGAAAGGGATTTCACATTACCTGCTCCCTGTCCCATTTAACTGGAGATGCTTGGGATTGTTACATGTAGCTATTGTAACAACACTCTTGTGTATATACACTCTTGTGTATATGTAATAACTATTGTTTAACACTAAGCTATGGCTCCTCCCCTAATGTCTGAAAATATTTGGGAGATTTTATGAAGAAACAGTTTTCCTCCCACACCATACACAGTGCCACCCCCTTTCTCTGTTGTTGTTGTTTTGCACTGATGGCTTGGCATTCGTATTGTGAAAGGCTGCAGAACTCCAGATGGACCCAAGACCCTTGCCAGAGGCTTTGTAGATTAACTTAAAATCACAACATGATTTTATGGTCTTCTATCTAAACATTATGTGACAAATGCGACTTCTTCAAAATGAGTTATAACATATTGTGCTGCTGTAATAAGTCTACGATTTGGAATGGGAAAGGGGAATATTTTTTTTCTTTGCCCGCCCACTTCTAAACAGAAGCCTCTGTGGCTGCAACAAGCACTAGAAAGCAAAATGGACAGTGAGCACTAATGAGCCTTCAGTGGGAATGACCTATTCAAAATGGAAGTCTTGCCGTGTGACATTTTGCTTAAGTGGGCTAACTGATGTGATATCAGTCACAGGAGTTTAAAGGTCTGACGAGATGGCAAAACATTATTAATTCAGTATCACTTTAAATGGAAAAAGTGTGGCCACAGGGGTCTTTTGACAAATTTTAAAGGATATCAGAATATCTAATTATGGATTAATCCCAGAAAACCCTTTTATGCTTTTCAGAAGCTTCAGTAAAGCTGAAATGGGAAAGATAGTACTAGTTGACTAAAGTATCATTTACAGCTATTACCAAGGCAGAGAACTATAGACCCTTCTGCTGAAGACAGAGAGAGAATAATTGCAATCAGTTCATTTCCTGTTGCTAGTAAATTATCTAAATGGGAGAATGACTGAGCTTTAATTCACGCACCACACAAAATAAAATAAAATAAAATTACTATTCTGCCATTTTAAAATCACTTCATTTTCAGAAAGAGCTGGGACAGGTCTGTAATTAAGTGGAAAATAGAAGCTGTTTAATGACCACTATGAACTAGCATGTTAAATAGCCATGTAAAATGAAGACTTGATGCACTGACTGTAGCCAAATCTGTACTTTATAGAAAATAAACTGAATCAACTGTTGGTTTTCTCATCAATTGATCCATTTATACAGTTGAGCCAACATGAATAATGTAGTCCAAATTCAGACTTTGGCAGAAGCTGACAATTCATGCGACCAGGCTTAAAATGGACTTAAGTTTCAGCCACATACCAATAATAGCTTTGCTTATGACTTATGACTGTACTTAAAACATATCTGAAATTTGTTATACAACCTAAACTTCCTACATACCTTATTCTGGGAGAGGTGTTTCTGGTATCAAATTTCAAATCTATTGAAATAAATGAGAAATCTATAGGATTAAGGTCAGTTTTGTTACATATTTCCTATACAGAATGCACTTCTGTGTAGAAGAAAAAAAATGTGAAAACCATATGTAGATGATCACATGTGATGGATGTATATTTCCCTGAGTATGCAGTATATAATTTTGTGAGGAGAAAGCATAAAGTGACTCTTGATTTAAAAACTAATCCATCTTTATTCATAATTTTTAAATTAGTTTCAAAATCCTAGTGCTAGGTCAATATTATTCAATTTTTTTTTCAAATGAGAAACTGGAGCCAAGAATGAGTTATGACCTGAGACTATGTCTGCACAGTGAATTTAATGAAGATCTGTGTGTTTTACTCTTCCACTTGCATTACAACAGCTATGCAACAATTCTAATGTAAAATTCTTAAATTACTATATCATAACTCTCTCAGAGGTAGACAACATGGTGCCCTTCAATTTGCCCTAGCAAGGAAGGCCAATAGTCAAGAATAGTCAAGAATGATAGGAGTTGTAGTCCAACACCATATGGACAGCACCACATTGGCTACCTTCACTGAAACTATACAAGTTCACTGATAAAGAAGACATTTGTAAACACATGATGTTTGCTTACCTCTGGAACCAGGAAAAAAAGAGCTATACCTACATTCTGACCATCTCCCAATACATTTTTATTGATTTTTCAGTGTATACCCAACAACTGGGAAAGAAAAGAAACAACCCTGATTCATGACCTTCTTTAGAATGAATAAAGAATAATCAAATACAGTTTCAATTTAAAACAAAACAAAGCAAGGGATACTATCTCCTAAAAAAAATAAATCCAAACATAAAGATCTTTTTCAGGAAGCAAAATTCCTACAATAGAAAAAAATGTGACAAGTTTTAATGGTTTTGATTCTCAGCTAACATTATGAGTATTTTCCTTGATGAAGAATACTACTAGTCCCCAGCAGGGCCGGTCCCAAAGGGTGGCCAGATTGGGCCCTGGCCGAGGGCCCCTGGAGCCACAGAGGCCTCTGAGGGGCCTCTCAATAGGGTGGGGGAGGAGTAGAGCCCCTTTTATGCGATTCGCGGCAGAGTAGCTGCCATGGATTTTCAGGGAGGGAGCTTCTTCCGCCCACCCATTCGCTGGCTCCACCTACCCATCTCTCCTGTCTTTTGCAGTTGCATGGGCTGCGTGTGCAAGACTGCCATTAACCAAGATGGTGGCCGAGGTTTCCCTAAGGGGTGCCATCTTGGTTGATAGCAGTGATGCACACACATGTAAGAAACATGGTTTTCCTGAAGGGAGAAACCCCTTATGAGAGACCCCAAAAAGGTCTTCTATGGATGACCCACGACAGAGACAATTGTGAAGCAGTTATAAAGCTTTATTTTCGTTCTTGCAAGAGCGGGTGTCCACCACAATAGGTAGGCACACCCAAATGACATTGGTACAAATCTTTTATCCTCTAGCCCGATGCTGTGGTCCCTCCCCTGTTTCCTCATTTGACAGAGTACTCCAGAGGTTACGGCCTATCAGAGCCGCCTTTCCCTGTCATATGAAGTCCCGCCCCTGTTTACATCTCCCATTACTCAGATTTAAGCTATCCCACACCAAGATTTATTATTTTCCATATATGGTATTTTACTCCCCTCCCTTGCACATTAATTAAGCAGAACATTCTCAGAACACTCCCATTACGTCAAGCAAAGTAAAATTTCCCTATGACTCTGCCAAGCAAAAAAACCCCTTTCTATATTAAAACAGACTTTGACCACAGATTGTCCAGATAGCCATCTTACTTCATTATCTGAGCATAAAAACACCTTTTAATCATTTAAGCGTAAATCCCCTTACTATTTTAAAGTGGAACTTTGACTGCAATCTGTCTGTTCTGGCTGCTTTTTATTTGAACTTCAGACAGATGTCCTATTCTAAGAAAAGTCCCTTTTCTTCATCTAAGTTAAACTTCAGCCTCTATAGCATATCTATTGAAAACACTATCTATCTATTCCCCTTATTCTTAACAATAAAAATCACATATTATTTATCTTTAGAATATTTCTGAAAAAGCAACATATTATATACATATCTCACACGCATAGCCTGTGCAAAAGACAGGAGAGACGGAGCCAGCGAACAGGTGGGTGGAAGAAGCTCCCTCCCTGTGAGAGACAGGTAGGCACGTGTGTGTGTGCGTGCGCACATGCGCACTGGAGCCCAGGAAAGTTGGTGCCCAAAAGCCTGACGTCTGGCGCTGGCCCTGTTCCCCAGGTCAAGAAGCAGGAGAAAGGAAGTGTACAGGAAGAAATATTGGCCACATCATTAATCACTGCACCTATCCTGTATCCGGAGTTCTTAACAATAATTGTAGACTGGGAAATATTCAATCTTTTATGGCCTTTTCTTGCAAGATATATATGTTACTCCAAATGAGGGGGTGGCATTTTCTGAAAAACTTTTCAAGCTTATCTGCATGGATTTTTTTTTATAATTCCCATCTTCCCCCTTGTTTATGCGTGCAATATACACATGGGACATGACTCTTTTATAGGTATAATATACATATTTCTGTGTGTATAGATTTGTACTTAATTAGCTTTTTCCAAAGACAATACCACACAAGCTGCTCTTACATTAGTGAGTGCTTGATGCAAGAGGTGGGCTGATGCAAGCAAAGCTCAATTAGGTCACAACCACCAAATTATGTGAATAAATCAGTTTAAAACAGATTCCTCCTCCCTTCCTATTTCAAATTTACAGCTGTTTTTAAATGCTGGATTTTAATGACATGACTGGAGCAGCTCCTGCTTATATTAAGCATACGAATTGCTGATAAAGGCTCAGAGGGAGCACAGCCAAGCAGTCATCAGTTTAGAATGGGCTTTGTAATAAATGGGCTAGCAACAGCCCCAGAAGAACATCAAGAAGTCATTGCAAAGTGAAAAATGCTGTTTCACAGAATCTGTCAGCAACACTGATTGTTGCTTACTGGCCTTTCCCCCCCTAAGCCAGGTCACCTTTTCTGCTTTATGCTAGAGAAGCAATAATAAAATCTTCCAGTTATTAAAATTGCCAGTGCAGACCTGAAATCATTGGTGTTGTTTGTCTTTGCCCCATTACGCCAGTTCCAAAGGCACCTGTTATTGCAACCCCGCAACCTTCTAAGCAGCATTCTGTATCTTTCAGCAGCACATATGAACCACCTTATGAATGCAGACAAAATCCTTCACAGTTTACTGTGGAAAGCGCCATACAAATAAACTTAAAGTTAAGCCCACTTCCTGACTGCTGGCTTGGATCATAACCTCTGCCCAAGTTTAAATTTGTATCTGCTTGTAGTCCTTCTAACATAATATTTCTGTCTCGGACCTTAACCTCCCATCAACCTTGACCCCCTGTTCTGCTCCTTGTCTCTGGTCCCCTGATTTCCATTTGCCTCTCCCTTCTGCATGGCCCTGACTACACACCTACATTGCAGAACAATCTTTACACTCACCTGGGAAGCAGCAAGCTTGAACAGAGCAGTGGAGCCAGCACTGCATTTGAAGCCCTGCTGCTTGTGCCCGCCATATTTTTCTTAATTTTTGCTGCACCAACTCCATTTTGGCTCAGCAGATAGGTCCATATCAGACTTCTGTGCAGCTGCTAGACTGGCTTAGGATCCAGTAGATCCCTTGTCAGCTCAGCTCTGCCTCTCCCCACTATCATTCTACCCCATTTTGGGGTCTTACACTGGCTACCACTAGAGCAGTGGTTCTTAACCTGGGGTGCACCCCCCCTGGCGGTGCAAGACATTTTTTCTAGGGATGTGAGGCCCAACCAAAGATTTTGGAAAACTGTCATTTATCTTAGCTAAGTTAGGCTAAAACACACGTTGAAATAATTTAAAAAATGAACAGTATTTTTTCAGGGGCTGCGAGAGCGTATTTTGGAAATCCAAGGGGTGCTGGCAGTGGAAAAGGTTAAGAACCACTGCACTAGAGGGAACACTACCGTCAATAGCCTGTCAACAGCCACACTATTGGCAGGTACATCAGAGCTTTCCATAGGTGCAGAGTTCCCCACCTCCAGCAGAGGTTGGCAAGGCTGGGTAAAGGGAAACTTCCATTGCATCCTAATTCCCATAAACCACTTGATTAGGGGTTTGGATTATTCTGCTAACCCCTTGGATCCCGATCTCCCTTCTCCGGATCTTGACTGTCTCTAATGCCCCTGAACGTACAACCAGGAGCAGCGCCTACTGAAGCCTGGCACTAATTTTGCACCCCCCTTTTTAAGCACATGCACATTTTTGCACTGCTGCTTAGAAAGTGTAGTGTGGGATGGGGAAAAGGCACAATAGTCCCTTTCAGTCTGTGTACATTATGGCTGCATACACACCCCATTTTATTCTAGAATCTATGAAGACTGAGTACTTGTTTCTATGTAGTCCACCCACAATCTAGAGCTGTCGCATGTTTTTTGCCCCTGAAAAGGGCTTCCTGAGAAACTGGTTTCATTCCAAAAACAAAAGCTCATTTCAGATTGATTCTGCATTACCCCACAGTGTGTCGATTTGAAAAGAAATAAAAACAGATGTAGGTGGTCCCAGCAATGGGGTGTGTGTATCTACACCTGCCCAATGGCATTGTGGGTAGGTATATACCAAGATCATAATAACCTCTTCCTTCCTCTTTACCTTGGTGCACGTGCAGGAAGGAAAAAGGCTTGGATAATCAAATCAAGGGGAGGGCTTTAAAATGTGTATCAAGTAACCACACCACACCTTTGTGGACTGGAGGATCTAAAATCAATCTAGACTGAAATGAGATGAGCATGAACAATTCTGAATTGAGAAAACTACATTTATCTGCTACAAGGGGGTTAAGTGTGTATGTAGCCTATGCCAGGAGACTTGGATCCATAGGAAGGAACCAATCCCCCCAGCATTTACAGTTTCCCCACAGCTGTTCTAATTTGCCTGCCAATAAGTGGACAGAGGCTCAAGTGCTTAGCTTGGCCAGGAGGATCAGTCATATCAGCAAAGAATCCACAAACAAGTTTTAAATATGCACGCACATGCACACAATAAAGAATCTGCCTACCAAATAAAGGCTTACATAACAAAAGCATAGCTCAGAACCATACTGATTTATGAGTGCAGCAAAGCTCACAAAGATGCCTTGGAAAGGATAGAACGCTCACGATATGATTGGTAAGTTTGGCCAAACTTTAAACTGGTTGATTGGCTTGTTTAATCTTTTTGTTTCCAAAAGGTCTCATACACAAATCCCCTCATGCATTTCCCAACCATCTGCATTTGCTTTTGTAAAGGTCATCTCATTTACATGAGATAGAAGCATGTCCTGCCTTTGGAGTAGCCATGAATTTCCCAGATATCCATGATAAAATGACAAAGCCTAGCCATTCTTCAGTAAATTACAATGCAAAACAGCCATGAAAACGTCAGGAAGGAATGGCAGTTTCTGAGGTCAAGTAAAGGTTTTATAATAAAGTTTTCAGTATGTGCCAACAGCAGCCACAGCTAGCCTTGTCTCATGTAGACCAACTGCATAGGTGCATGAGCAAGACAATCAATGAATGTATCTTAATTAATTGTGAATGGATTAAATGTTTTGGGGAGTAATGTTCAGCCTACATATTTCAAACAGATTACACTTGCATTACAAGAGCATTTTCAGCCCATTATTTGTGAGTCTTGCTGACATCTTGAATATGGGTACTGGGTTTATTTATCCATAAAGAAAGTTAACTCATCATGACTGTATCATGTGAGCAGAATGTAATGACTTTAATATACCTCTCAGCTAGGGATGGCAGGATCTGTCAATTTTGGTTCTCTCAGTTTCTCATATTTTCAATCTCCCCATTTCTGCATCTATTTGCATTTTTTTTTAAAAAAAATTCTCATGAAAATCTTAAGCAGTTAGTGCAATTTTTTCCTAATAAAAACATTTTTCTATGCCATTTTGACCAACATACTACATTTATGCAAGCAATTTCTCCTAATATTGCATTTTGTATGTTATTTTCACCAATATATTTATTTGTATGCATACTTTCCCCAAACATATGCATTTTTGTAAACATTGCAAAATGTGGATGTGCAAATTCTGAAGAATGGCTGTGTTTTGGCCCTCATATTGTTTCAGAAAGGGCAAATTTGATAGATTCAGCTTTAAATGTGAACTGAATCAGATTTCTTCTCCCTCCCTGCTCTGAGCACTTAAGCTTCTAATAATGCTATTCTACATATACTTTCTCTACATAGTTATTGCTTTTTGTTCTCTATATAGAGAGAGGATACATGGTGGCTAATGCTACTCCTTCTTGCTGCCATATCACACTACCTACCTTCTCACTCTGTACAATGGCAGCAACTTCTAATGTCCCCACTCAGGCAGGCAGGTCGGCAAGTGATCAGTGACAGTGGAAAGGAGCAGCACAGCTGGCAACGTTCTGTGCAATGGAGGAAGAGGAGGTGCCGCTTCCAAAGGTACCCATGTGCTAAGAACAGGAGCCCTAGAGCAAACCCATCCTCAGCATTCAGACTGCCATCAGAGAGGCAGGGCAAATGCAGTGGCTGCAGGTCCTCAATAGCAGCAGTCCAGAGACTGTAAGAGTTCACTCCAAAATACTTTGGAATTCAGCAGTTGCTTAGAGATTTTTAAATTGTTTTTATATTGTTTTGAATTTTAAAATTGTGTTTTAAATTGTTTTTAAAATATGTTTTTAAATTGTGTATTTGTTTTAATGTTTTTGATTGCTGTAAACCACCCAGAGAGCTTTGGCTATGGGGCATACAAGTGCAATCAATCAATTGATCGATCGATCGATCGATAGATAGATAGATAGATAGATAGAGCTGTCAGATTCTGGTGCTGGTCCTCTACCTCCCCATGTTTCTTTACATTGCACTATTGCTGGTGCATGGAAACATTCTGTGTTGCTGGGGGTTTTTTTTGCTAGAGTACTAGATTTGGGCTTGCTGACATCAGGCACCATGGTCTTTCTGAAGTAGATGAGAAGCAGCATCAAAGGCAAATGAAGTTAAACTCAACCAAAGAACCCTGCTGAGGGCAAATGCTGGCAACAGCAGGAAGGACTATGGAGCAGAATGAGGATGCAGCTTAGGAACAAAGATAGATGCAAGAAGATGATCAAGTAGAATTAAAAATGCACCAGAAGTTTGGCACAGCAACTGCTAAGGATTGGCAGAGAGTATTAACTGGTCACTGCTACTGAGCAACAGAAGCGTAGGAAAATACTCTTCCCGGCAGACATGAACAAGCAGTGTCAGATTCAGGAGGTGATGACTACCCAGCACAATACAAGCCAGTTCTGCCAGTGGTCCATGTTTGGGACTGCTGGCCTGTCAGCAGCAGTATATCTGCATGGTGCTGACTCCGCAATCTCCTTCCTCATCCTTGCAATGCCTACCAGTATGTGCATGAGGTTTCTTCATCCATAGTAACCAGCAATGGCCAATTACTACCCTCCCTCCCCTTTCTAGTTTCAGTTCTGCTCCCTATAGTATTGCACATATATAACATTTATTTCCTACAAACTAGAAAGATTAGAGCAGTTGGGTGGGTGTGCACTAAGCTGAAGTTAGATAGCAATGCACTCAGTTCCTGCTTGAGTATTTCCCATGGGCAACTGGTTGGCCACTGTGAGAATGGGACTTCACTTAGTCATGACTAACTTTTCACATTGATTTCAGTAGGACCTAAGCTACTCTGTATTCAGCCTAATATGTTTCAGGTGACAGTGAAATCATGTTAGACACAGAGCTTGAATACTAAGTGCACTATGCATTCATATTTCACATAAATATATACATGGAAACAGAGCTTGGAAGTAATTTGTTACAAGTAACAAATTACTTGTAATTTATTACTTTTTTGAGGAACAAGTGGGTAATTCCTTTACATTTTGATTGTAATAGAACTAGGAGTAATTTTATTACATTTGTGGAGTAATTGTAATGTTTCCAGCATTACTTTGGGACATTACTTGGGGGGGGAAGCAGAGGAAGTCTTCTGCTCCTCTGATTTGTGGGTGAAAATCATGTGGCTCAAACTGGGCTTCTGTGCAGCATCGCTCTTCCCTCATGTTCTGTGGGTGGGTAGGAGGCAATGAGGGAGGAGGTGGAGAATGAGACGGGGTGAAGTGGAGAAAACAATTGCTTAAAAAATGGATGGTGGCAGTGAAGAATGGAGTGGAGGAGAAAAGAGTCAGAGGGCAAGAACATGGATAAAGGAGGAGAAGGAGGCAGCAGCAGAATGGAGATAAAAAACTGTGGAGGTGAAAGTTGACAACGTGTGTGTGTGTGCGTGTGTGCGCGCACTGTGTTTGGCACTTGGCACACAAAGTGGCCTCCACCACCCTCTCTGGCTACTGTGCTGCATTTGCAGTATTTTAACTTTTTTGCATCTCAGGGGAAAATACTTGCTTGGGTGAGTGTCCCTTAGTTGGTGGCAGGGCAGGGTCCGGGAGGTGGTTAAGTGAGAGAGATTATGCTTGCTGGCTGAGGGGGCGGTTGCACTTGGTTTGATGTGCAAAGATCTGAATTGTGGCCTCTGCCTCCCTCCCCACCTCCCTTACCAGCGGAGAGACCACCATTGCTATCTTATGGATAAAAAGAATTATTCTACTACCTGTGTATGTGTGTGTTTATTTTTAATATTGTTTTAGGCTACTTAGATGTGCAGCAGCCAACACCAGCACCTTGTAGGCATTTTTTAAAAGTAACTGAAATGTAATTGTAATGATTACCTTTGAGAAAAAGTAATCAGTTACTTTCAGAGCAATTGTATTTGTAACGGTAATTACTACTTTTTTGGGCCATGTAACTGTAACTGTATTTTATTACTTTTTAAAAGTAATATTCCAAGCTCTGCATGGAAAGTATGCATTCTGAATTGTTCTAGTGCAGTGGTTCCCAACCTTTATGAGCACGGGACCCCCTTTATAAGCTGAATTTTTTTTGTGACCCCCTCCGCCCAGGGAGGCAGGCTGGCTGCCAGAAAAGAAGGGGGAAAGCAGCCCTTCTTTGCAGGCTTGCTTCTTTTTGCTTCACAAAAAGCCCTCTCCTCTCCTTCTAAGTAAGGGCGTTGCCAGTAGCAGCAGTGCAAGGAGACGGGAATCAGTGATAGTAATCCCCTCTTCTTCCTGGTAGCTCCACCCTCAGCCTCCTTTGGCGTCTGCCATGTATTTTATAGGCAGATGCCTGCCCTTAGTGCACCTGAAAGACACTCTGGCGCTTCAGCAAAAGGCCTCCCCTCTCGTTTGGAGCAAGGGGGAGGTGTCATCTGCAGCGGCAGCGGAAAGCAGACAGTGTAGAGGGAGTGAAGACTTTTTTTAAAAAAATTAATAAATAATTCATTTCTTTACTGTTCATGACCCCCTCTGGATTACTTTGCGCCCCCCCTGGAGGTCCTGGCCCCCAGGTTGGGAACCACTGTTCTAGTGATTTGACAACTACAGGGAAAAATGTGATAAACTTGATAACCTGAAAAACCTGCTTACAGGTTTTCCACAGGCATCTGGCTGGCCATTGTGAGAACAGGATGCTGGACTAGATGAGTCTTTGACTTCATCCAGCAGGGCTCATCTTATGTTCTTATCTTTGCAAACAAGTTATATATAATGTTCTCCCAAATAAAATACAGTTGCAGCAACAAGTGTACTGACATGATAATACAAGGTCAGCTCCTTTCTTGTGAGGCATGCAAATCATTTCTGAAAGTAAATATACTAGTAAAGATATGAGGTGATGCCTTCCAAAGTTCTGAAGTGATTGCATGCACTTGGCAGTTGTTGTTGGTCCAACAAAAGTTTTTGACTTATTCACACCAATGTTCTTACACCTATGGATACCTTAGCAACAACCATTTTTGGTATGGATATAGAATTGGTTTCAATGCAAAAAGGTAAATGCCATATCCAGACAGACACGCACACCCCCACGCACCACAGCAAATTGCATCTCACAAGACTATTGCATCATTTAAATCACTACAACTAACATGACTTCAGCAGCCCTTCATTTTTAAATATATTGGCTAGATTATAGTTCTAAAAGTAAAAACAAAACAACCCATACTACCACTACCAAAATTAGATCTCTTACAATTATTACAATAACCTCAATGTGATAGAATGGCGCTCCCGCCTTGCACAGGGGCGTGTTTGCCACCACCACCCCAGCATCCCAAAGAAGGCTTGGGATTGGTTCCCGAAGGGGGGCGAAATGTCAGGTGGGCCAACAGGTCTATGTGGTGGAGGGATGAGTGGGCTTAAAAGCCAGCTCCTCCCCCAAAACTTGCCTCTCTTTTGCGTTGCAGAGGCTTCCCTTGCAGCGCCAGAGATGTTTTTTCCCTTGCCGCCCCTTTTTGTCTTGCTGGCTCGTTCTGGTTGGCACATTGTTTGGTTGGTGGGCATCTTGGTTCCCAGCAGCTTTGTGGCTTCAGCCTGTGGAGCGCAGGCCTGGGGTATGCTGTGGGTCTTTTAGGTGTTCTGGTCTGGCAGCAGCTTACCGCTTTGCCGACCATGTGTTGGCTCCTGCCTGATCGGGCCACACGTGCTTCTCCAGGGGCTCTGAGGTGCTTGCGGGGGGTAGTCTACTTGGAGCCTTTTTCTCGCATTTGGGCCTTCTCCTGTTGCACGCCGGGCATAAGGCTTATTTCTTTGTTGCCCGCGCGTTTGCATTGCCCTGTTGTGGCTGCACGTGCTTCCTCGGAGTCTCCGCGGCCAGTGGAAGTGGTGGCAACAGCCTACTCGGGCCATCTCCTGCTTCGATCCCTCTCAGTCTCCACCTCCGCCTCCATGTGGCTAAGTATTGGGTTGGGGGAAGGGAGAATGGATTTGGTGGGGGGGATTTGCTTATGTCTTGCCCCCGATAATAATAATAATAATAATAATTACTGTTCAGTGATTATTATTAACAGTGTCCATTTTATTTGGTTTTTCAACATTCTAATTCTGCTTATGCAAGACTTGGTTCGACAATGCTGCCTAGGAAGGCTAAGCAGAAGTGGGGGGGTCCATGTTGTGAAACAGGTTGGGAAGCGCCCTGCATCTCAGCCGCTGTTATCAGATGAGGAGGATGACATCGGAGTGATTCGTGCTTTGGTGGCAAGGATTGAGGCACTTGAGAAAGAGTGCAGGAGGCCAGCTGCTCTGGAAGCAGGCCCCAGTGCTAAACCACAGGGTTAGAAATGTTCCCGCTTGGCTTCTAAGGTCTCTAAGGCTCATCTACTTCCTGATTTAGTTGCCAGGATTGATGTGTTTGAAAAGGGTTCGGCCAGCAAAGATCCTGTTTTTCCGGAGCAGCAAGCTCCATCTGCTGGGGTGCCCCCAACTGCAGTGTCAACCCCCACAATGACCATTCCAGTTGGCACAGTTTCCTTGGTAGGACCGCACAGGCAGGCTGTGCTGCCAGTGCCTGGAGCCCAGCTCATTTCTTCCGATGCTAACAGTGGCATGGCCCTGGAGGTAGTGGCTCCTCCAGCTGCATTTATAAGTGAGCCTCTCTCCTCACAACATCCTTCTTTGATATCTGTTCAGGCACCCTTGGGGCTTCCACAGCAGATGGTCTACATGGGTGGGGTGCTGGTACCTCAGCAGCCACGGCTCCCATGGCCAATGGTGGCTGTGGCTCCTTGGCAGCCAAACTTGGCTTCTTTGAGTCAGGCCCCACTCCTTTGCCTCTGCCATTGGGAGTTTATCCTCAAGGTGACACTTCTTTACCCTTGGGTGACCACCTTTTACCATGCACTATCTTTACAATCCTTTTTCAAGAATCAGAGGTTAAACCTAAAGAAGGGGATGAGGATAAGGACAAGGAGGTAGTTAAAAAGAAGAAAGTTGATCGCATATGGCCTAATTGGCTCAATGCATATACTTTCTACATGAGGGTGATGACACAAGCTTACCCATCATGTGCCCTGTCCATGATAAAATATCAGGACATTATTCATCGGGCATTTAGAGATTTTTCTGGTACAGCCTGGTCAAGGTATGATGAAAATTTTAGACAGCGTGTGGCTCTGGACCTGACATTGCACTGGGATGTGGAACACCCAGGTCTTTGGCTGCTTTCCATGACCCCTACTAGGCCAGCTTTAGGTAACAGAGTGGATAGCAGACATCTCATTGTGCATGCTCAGATCTCAGCCTCTGACCAGGAGTCACAGTGGGTTCATTTGCAACAGGTCTGTTGGAGCTTTAACAGCTTGGGGCAGTGCTCGAGGCACCCTTGCAGATTCAAGCATGCATATGGCATTTGTGGGGGTAACCTGGCCTCCCTCCCTTGTCAGTATGGGCTTTGCTAGTCGCTAGTTGGGGCTGAGTAGGAATTTGGGGGGGGATTCTGATTTCAGATTCTCTTTCATTTTGCCTACTCCATACTGCGTGTGTTGATTCAATTGGCTTTTGGAAGGGTATGGTTAGCTTGCTTGGGCTGACATGGAATTTGGGCAGGTGAGGAAGGTGGGGGTAAACAGCAGAATACTGAGGCATTCTTGGGTAAAGGGCACCCTCTAGGGAACAGCCAGTGCTGATTGCCTGGTGGGATCTGGGGGGTGTCCTCGTGGGCCTAAGTTGCGTATCATGATGAACACCAGACAGCGGGGCCAGGGTGCGCAAGGTTGGATCCACATACTTGGCTCTACTAGTAAGGAGGGACAAGTTCTTCCCCATCCTTGGCTGGGGAGCCACAGTCAGTGGATGACTGACATACCCAGGGGACTGGAGGGAAATCTCCCTACCAGTAAGGTTTTATCTTCACCTGCCCAAAGGAGTTTCAATCTGGTTAATTGGTGGAATTGGTTAAAGTTTAAAAAGTTGTTATATTTTAATAAATATAACTTTATTCCATCTTGGTGTTACGAGTCTTCTTTTGGTGTGGTGGCAAAATACTTTTACTTTAAATATTTTACAGCCCTTGGCATTAGATTTTCACAGTAGTGATGCTGAAGGTCTAAATAAATGAAACTTTTATTTATTTTGGTTTTTTTAAAATAATTTTTTTTGAAGAATAGTCTGCCATCCTAATTACTGTATTTGACCAATGGGAAAGTAAGGCTGTGTCATTACAACACAAGTACCTTAATGTGCCAGAGAAGCAAGCAGAACATTTGAATGAGTAATGTATTTATTTGCTAATACCCTAATTAAACCATTTTCTACCCTAATGTGCACCAGGATTTTCCTGAAGCCTGAGTATGCAGAGGATGTCCCATTCACTTCAACTAAGGAGTACATTCAGTGTCATGTTTCAAGCTGATCCATTAAAGTTAATGGCAGATCCAGCACGTGCAGAAGCTCATGATATTTAGGATTAAGGAGTTAGGCATTCCATCCTATGACACTCCTCATTTTCACCTACTGCAAAAGTCAACTTGCAGTCATTCTGCTTACTGCTACTTGGTAAATCCTGCAACATTTATTCATTAATTAATTCATTCATTACATTTATATACTGCTCCATAGCCAAAGCTCTCTGTTGCCACAGCTGAATGTTTGAGTTTGTAGTCTATAGTCTCCATATGAGCAAAGCAACTATATATCAAACACATGTTTGAGAAAGCATATTTGAGAAAGCAATCTCCAAGAAAAGAAGCATACCGGCAGTGATTTTTTTAATTTAAAAAGAAATCTAGATTTCTGTCAGTCCTTTGAAAGCTACATCATCTACATCTTTTCATTTACTGCTTTGCCAAATACATGGACAGCATCCTACCAAACTATGACAACAACTCATTTCAATGACGCAAGACATTTTGTTGCTTCACTGATACAAATAGGCATGGCAAACATTCTCTGAACAGACTTCTGCAGTTTTAAAAATCAATAATCATCCTTGCAAACCCTTTAAATAAACAGTTGCTACTTTAAAAAACACACATGCACAAACCAAATAGACAGTGGATGAGTCCTTGATATTCACCATTTGAATACTCCAAACAGGATTATATAGTTGTATTGATTCTCTCTCTCTGCTGGACATCAATTTCAATTTGTGAACTCTGGCCTCTGAGATCTGAAGTTATTATATGTACAAGACATGAATTTATCCTTGTGCAGGGCACGGTTAATGTTAGAGGTTGTTTTTCTTTGCAATAGGATGTATGCTCGCCACCTCCAAGGAGAATAACACTGCCTGACAGCTGGTTTCTTATTGCTGGGATTGGATTTCTCACTACTAATCCAGTGGCAAGCATTAATAGACAGTGGCTCCAGGTGATGAACTATTTTGGTCCATCTTCGTACTCTTCCACCATGTGATGCAAAAGACATAAAAGCCCTGAGGTTATGTTTTAAGAGTATGTTTGACCAGCTCATTCTCTACACCTATCTGGACAAAAGTGATGTATACATATATTATCTGTCTATTTGTTAAACCAATAGGACATTACAAAGATACAGGTACACAGAATGGTATTTCTTCTAGGACCTCTCCATTTCAAAGAGAATTTGAAAATAATTTTATTCTTATATTTAATGCTGAGGTAATATGAGGCCCGTCTACCATTTTTTACATTGGGTCTGAAAGAATCATAAATTTCTTCTTGCTGTGTCAACCAGAGCTATAAGCAGAGGTGTGGCAATAATCTACAGAGGCCAACATCTAGAACTAGAACAACATCTAGAACAGAGAGCTTAGGCTATGGGGCGGTATACAAATGTAGTAAATAAATAAACTGCAGAATTGGATTTTGAGAAAGGCAAATATATAAGGCTTTCCATGGTGGCTTTATGACATGTAGCTGCATTCTACTTAGAAATTTGGTTAAAAATCTTGTATGTGCAGAAAGGACTTGGGACATGGGCACCTGAAAGCCTGCCTTCTCTATCACATTTCTCTTTCTCAAGTTAACACTTTAGCATCTGAAACCCTGCTCTGGGTAATCTCTCCCACTAAAGTTCAGAAGCAGTGATGTAGTCATCTGGGGTCTCGGGGGGGTTGTTCTTAGACCCTTTATTTTTGGGGGGAAGCAGGGTCCCAGCAGAGTCCCTATGTCTTCAGCTTCCTGTGAGCCAATCAGTATGAAAGGAGTGTGTGTTAGCCACTGAGAAGTGTCTTCTAACATGTTTCCTTGTCTGTTCCTGCTGATTATTGGGTCCTAAGGGTGTCTATTGTTGTGGGAGAGGGCATTAACAAGGATCTCATTCTCAGCCGCAGCAAAAAGAAAAAGGTGTGGCATGGCTGTGACTATCATGGAGGGACCCTGCACTTCTGAATTTGCTACTGCATTACTGTGCAGAAGTTATCAACTTCTCAGTGCTGCCATCAGTTTTATAGAATATCCTTCCCTGGTCCACATGCTGTATATCTTCTGGCATCAGAGAAAAACTTGGCTATTTAAGTAGTCTTTCAGAGTCAATTGAAGTTGTTTGGATCATTGCTATTTTACTAATTATTGCTGAATCAATGAGATTTTTAAAGTATTTTTTGCTTATCTCCTGCTGATATGTACTTTGTTGGTTTTCTATCTTTTTGCCTTGCTGATTTATTTATATTTTTGCATCTAATGTTTGAGTGGTTTTTTAATTATTTTGTTATTTACAAAGAATAAGTGCGTCACGAAACAAGATGTTGCAGTATGGAGTGCTCCTGTTCAGTATTCCATTCAGCCACCCATGCCCTCCTGAAGAATTCCATTCCACCTCCCAGTCAGGGTTTTTTTTTCATTTCCCTTCTCTTACCCAGTCAGGCAGCATTCCATTATCATTGCGTATAGTCAGTTCTCATTGATCTATGTTTTAAAGGGTTTTCCCTTTATTTATTTCTCTCTCTCTAAAGGTTTTGTGTACTTCTACACACTTTGGGATTTCCTCAAGGCTCTTGTATGTGGATGATGCCGTTTTTGGCTACGTAAGGATCCACACTCACCTGATCTTTGAGAATAGAAGGAATTATATAAAAATTATACATACTCCTGCATAGATATCAAGTAAAAATGCTTCTGAAATTCTCATATCTGAATTTGTTTCTTGAGCATGTGACTGATAATTACAGGATCTTGTTTCCAAAGAGGATATGATACATGAATAATTCTCCATTGTTCTGCTTTCCCCCTTAATTTTTAAAATGTAGGTAGAGTGCTATGGATGCACAGCTTGCCACAGTCTTTAGAATAATAAAATCAGAGTTAGAAGGGACGCAAAAGGTACTCTAATCTAACCTTCTGCTAATGCAGGAAATCCACTATTACAGCATGCATGAGGTATGGTAATTCAGCCTCCTCTTAAAACCTCCAAGGAAGGAGAGTCCACCACCTTTCAAGGCAGTGGGTAGAATTCAATGCTAGTCCTACTTAGAGTAGACCCACTGAAGTTAATAAACATGACTAGCAGGACCAGCGCCAGACATGCTGGGGCCCTGGGGCACAAGCTTGCCCCAGGCCCCAGCACTCCTCTTCTGTGATTCGCGGCAGGATTGCTGCTGCAGATCACATGGTGAGAGCTTTGGAGCTCTGCCATTCCCTTGCTTAACCTACCTTGTTCTGCAGCAGTGCCCTTAACAAAGATGGCAGCTGAGGTTTCCCTAAGGAGCTGAAGACTCTGCTGCCATCTTGGCTCATGGCAGTGATGCGTATGTGCAGCACGCATGCGTGCCATCAGTCAAGATGGTGGCAGAGGCATCAGCCCCTTAGGGAAACCTCAGCTGCCATCTTTGTTAAGGGCACTGCTGTGTGCACAACCGCAGAACAAGGTAGGTTAAGTAAGGGAATGGTGGAGCCTCTAAGCTCTCGCCATGTGATCCGTGGGAGCAATCCTGCTGCGAATCACGGAAGGGGAGCAGAGGGGCCCCTCAAGGGCCTCTCTAGCCCCAGGGATCCTCGGGCCAGTGCCCCACCTGGCCACCCTTTGGAACCGGCCCTGATGACTAGCTTAGGTTCATTAATTTTAGTGAGTCTATTCTGAGTAGGTCTTAGCTGACTACAAACTAGTCTGTTCCACTGATGAATAAGTCAGGAAGTACTTCCCAAAGTTCAGTCAAAATCAATTTCTTAGCACTTTGGGAAGTACTTCCTGATTTGTTCACCAAACCAAGAAAAGTTCAGTCAAAATCAATTTCTTAGCACTTTCTTGGTTTGGGTCCCAGCCTCTGGAACAGTAGAAAACAAATATGCTTTGTTATCTAAATGGCAGCCTTTTAGTTCTTTCATTTGTGATTCCCTTTTACATTAATGATGCACATAGCACATTAACAAAACTGAAAAAGCAACAACTATAAAAAAGCAATCCTTATGTTATTGTACAGATGGTTCTATGAAGATGTGTTTTGTGTGGTGTTTTACTGATGTGCAGAAGTGCACGTGAACATTAGCAAAATATTGCAGAAGAAGATTCTTGACATCAAATGTATGATCACATCAAGATTTTTGCAGCATTTAATGAATGTCTGTGTGCTCATATGTTATATAGAGGAGATAGAAATATTTAGTTATTTTCTCACATTTAGAAACTGAATAAGCTGAAGAAACGTAAAAAAACCTGACAAATTATACATTCTACTAGTTAAATTACAGTTTATATAATTCTACTAGTTATATATTCTACCAATTATATATTCTACTAGTTAACCAGAATTCTGGTTGGAGCAAACAAATAGAAAAAGAAAAGAATGATATGAGGAAAATTTGTTCATATCTTGTTCCAAGCACTGAAAAAAATTGCCTATCTAGGAGGAGGAATAATGAATTCGCATTGAAGAATGAACATTGAATTGATATTGTCTGGATTCAACCCACTGTCTGGTTCCATCGTTTTTGTGATCCCAGTCCCAATATGTAGTTCAGCAGTGCAGTTGAATATTTGATATATTACACAAAGTCCATAATGATATGACCTTGTCATTTAAATTATTGTAGGAATATCATTTGTCAGGAATCGCTAAACTGTGGCTCTCCAGATGTTGTTGGACTACAGCACAGCCGTCCCTGACTTAACTGTTGTTCCTGCACTTTATAGCTTTCAGTGGCTTAGCACTTCTATAAATTATATCATTGTCTTTATTATGCCAGTTTAAGCCACCTAGTAATGAGTAACGTTTATATATACTAATAAATTCAAAAACTGGAGACAAAAAAACACTCACTGAGTATCTGCAGAGAAGTGCCTTTATCAATTAGCTGGGAACTTGCTTAAGGTGATCAATGGAAGGTGCAGAAAGGTAACCATAACATTAGCTTTCTAATTGATCATGTGAAATCCTGACAAGCCGTTTGAAATCATTCCAATCAGAAACGTTTTAAAAGGCACTTCTGCTTGTATAAAGCCTTTTAAATTACAGATTACACAAGGTTATCACAGAAGGTAATGTGAGTAATGCCCAGACAGTGAATAAACACCCAGACTGAGTTAACCTTTGTCAAGAAAAAAATAGGGTTTTTTTTAAAAAGAGGATTACAGACTAGTAGGGCCTTAATGTGGCCAGATCAGCAAATTATCCAGAAATACATTAAAAAACAACAACACATGTCTAGTTTTGAGCACCACAAAAAAGAAGGATCTTGATAAGTTAGACAGGTTTAAAAAGATGGGTACAGATATAATACACAGTTCAGAATGGTAGTTATGAAGAATAATTGAACTAAATATTTTCTGTTAATGCTCTAAATATTAACTGTCTTGCTATATAAATAAATAAATAAATAAAACATAGATAAAGATGTTAGATAGACAATTCAGTGACAAGTTTCCAATTCTGTGAACTACACTACCTGTTTGAAACAAAAACTTTCTCGTTGTATAGTCAGTATACATTTCCTCCTGAACCCAGAGCACGACTGCAAATCTGACAATATAGCCTGTGATAATAACAAAAATGTCAGTAAAATACCAGCTTATCTTGCAGTTCTATTTGAAAGAAAAAAGTCCCTTTTGTGTGTGAATCATGTGGACATCATATGATTCCTGGGAGCAAGGGTCACATTGCTCATTCTGCCCCTAGTGTCAGGCATGCTCATTGGAACCACCCCAGGATGTTCACCCATTAAGAGGATGTACACATCATTGAAGACTCTGTGCAAGCAGGATTGCTGTATTTTTATGCTGATAGCTGTGTCATTGCACAGTTGTCTGTGTCAGTGCCACGTTTGATGTTGGGACAGGACCAGCAGCACAGCTGGAGAATGAGTGAATAGAACTCATATTCTATTGAAATTAATAGAAGTGTTTCATTCTAATGAGGGCCTGATTCACTGTGTTAATATGTTACAAGGCTGAGTGGAAATTCCCCCTTCCACAGCCTTATATCCAGAGATGTGAGAAGAATTTATTGAAATGTGCAATTGCTGCTGTTCCAACAGGGGGACTAATTGCTATTTTTTCTGAAGTGTTGTTTGTTGACTTTGTGTGTATATATGTTGCTAGAGGCAGCCTAAAGGCACTAAGGCTGCAATTCTAAACACATCTACTCAGAAGTAAGTCCCACTGAATTCAATAGAACTTACTCCCAGATAAGTGGGATTGTGATTGCTGCCTTAACTAATTTCCCACTGTGAATTTTAAAAACCAATGAATGTAACATTCATTATTGTTCTTTTCACATGACAAGAAGTGATCTCTTGTGTTACCTGTTCTCCTCAGTTAAAATCTGAGGATGCCAAGCTGTCAAACACAAAACCATGTGTATTACAAACATTTAATCATATATTATGTGTTATGTTTCAGCAGATGCACACACATGACCATTTACTGAACACATTTATGAAATAACATATTGCATTCCAAAAGGACTTATATAAGTGATAATACACTGGCAATTAAGTCTCTGTAATATGTTTAATATGCCTACAGGAATTCATACAATCCCAAACACAAAGAGTAAAGTAACAGGATGATAAACTATCTTTCCCTGGTGCCTGAGTGAGGTAAACAAGACAGAACTAAGTTTATAGTAAACCGTAAAATCAAAATAATGAGGCTGCAATCCTAACCCCTGGGAATAAGCCCAGTTGAATTCATGGTTAGGATTGCAGTCATAGATGGTCATTAGCCACAGTGGCGTCACTAGGGTTAGTGTCACCCGGTGCGGTAACTCATGGTGTCACCCCCATGGACCTCCTCCCGCATCAGACCATACAGAATCCTTAGTAATGTTTTTTGTACTAATGTTACTCGTAAATCATAATTCCCATATATCACTGAATGTAATGGCAATAGTAGTGACAAACAACTAGCAAAATTAAAATTACACCTTTAAATTACAATATCATACGGACAGCTCAAATTCTTGCTCTTATCACTAATGGGAGTTAATTATCTTGCATACGCCCATAGTAAATTTTCAGATACTTTCAGACCCTCAGCAATTTTCAAGTGGTCTATGTAGAAGAAAAGTTTGGAAACCCCTGGTATAAGACATCTGCTTATGTCCCTATGCTGCTCTCACCCCTCATTTAGGTTCCTGGGATGCATGTGTGTGGACATGCCTCCTTACAATTATGGAAAGTGAGTCTTAATAACAAGTCTCCAGACACAAAGTTACATAGCTATTTATCAGTTGTTTAGTAGAAAATTCAGAAGTGCTTCATGATAGTTGCAGCCACATACACCCTTTTTTACTCCTAGATTAAGAATGAGATCTTTGTTAATGCATTCTCTCACAACAAACATCTCTAGGAGCCAATCAGCATGTAAGTGGAGAGCGTTAGCAACTGAGAAGAGTCTTCTCAGTGGCTGACTCACCTCCTTTCACTCTGATTGGCTCCAATCAGCAGGAAAGGCAAGGAAGCCTATTAGAAGACTCTTCTCAGTGACTAACACACTCCCTTTTCATGCTGACTATAGGATGCTTAGAGACATAGGGACCCTGCTCCCAAAAAAGCAGAGGGACTAAGACTACCCTCCTGGTGCTTATGGACATGACCGTAAAATATTTTGTGACGTGCAAGTTCAGTATTATTTATTAAATGTGTTTAGGATTACACTGACGGATCCCCAAGATCTGAACAACTTTCTCCCAGTCTCAAATTTGCTATTCTTAGGCAAAGCGATTGAGCGGGTGGTGGCAAAACAGTTGCAAGCACACTTGGAGGAAGCGGATTATCTGGATCCATTTCAATCGGGCTTCAGGCCTGGACATGGGACTGAAACAGCCTTGGTCGCCTTGGTAGATGATATGAGGAGGGCGTGGGATAGGGGCGAATGCACCTTCCTTGTCCTCCTTGATCTCTCAGCGGCTTTCGATACCGTTGACCACGTTATCCTCCTGGACCGCCTGAAGAGGTTAGGCATGGGGGGCACTGTATTGCAGTGGTTCCATTCCTTCCTCTCTGGTAGGTACCAAAGAGTGGCATTGGAGGATGAGGTTTCGGATCCTTGGCCTCTCACTTGTGGGGTGCCACAGGGTTCCATCCTCTCCCCGATGCTATTTAACATCTATATAAAGCCGCTGGGGGCAATCATCAGGAGATTTGGGCTGCAATGTCATCAGTATGTGGATGACACGCAGCTCTATCTCTCATTTAAATCTTCACCGAGGTTGGCTGTAGAAACCCTGTCCAAGTGCCTGGAGTCGGTGAGTGGCTGGATGGGAAGGAATAAGCTGAAGCTGAACCCTGACAAAACCAAGGTACTGTTTGTGGGAGACAAGGGAAGGCTGGGGGATGTGGACCTGGTGCTCAATGGGGTACATTTGCCCCTGAAAGACCAGGTCCGCAGCCTGGGGGTCATTCTTGACTCCCAGCTGACCATGGAGGCTCAAGTCTCGGCTGTGAGCCGGGCGGCGCTGTATCAACTCCATCTGATACGGAGGCTATGCCCCTACCTTCCCAACCATCTGCTCCCACCGGTAGTACATGCCCTGGTCACCTCTCGCCTAGACTACTGTAATGCGCTCTACGTGGGGTTACCCTTGAAAACGGTCCGGAAGCTGCAACTGGTACAGAATGCGGCGGCTCGTCTGATTAAAGGCAGCCGCCGGCAAGATCACATCACTCCAGTGCTGAAGGAGTTGCACTGGCTACCAGTTGTTTGCCAGGCCCAATTCAAGGTGTTGGTTTTGACCTTTAAAACCCTATATGGTTTTAGCCCAGTCTATCTGAAGGAGCGCCTCCAGCATCATCAGGGATGCCGCTCAACAAGATCAGCCTCAGAAGACCTTCTCTCGATCCCACCGGTTAAAACAGCTAGACTGGTGACGACTAGAGAGAGGGCTTTTTCAATAGTGGCCCCCACCCTGTGGAACTCTCTCCCCAATGATCTCCGCCATGCCCCTTTTATGATAAGCTTCCACCGGGCCTTGAAGACCTGGCTCTTCAGGCAGGCTTTTGGGGTGGGTTAGGTTTCTTAATGTTATGGTTTTAAATTTTAATGTTTTAATGTATTGTTTTATCTTGTACGTCGCCCAGAGTGGCTGGACAACCAGCCAGATGGGTGACTAATAAATTAAATAATAATAATAATAATAATAATAATAATAATAATAATAATAATAATAATAATAATTCCCAAATATGTACTTTCACACAGACTTTGGTTTTCCATAACACAATGTTTGTCCAAGCCGCCACACTTGGGGGGGGGCACTACTTGCACACTCCTTCCATAAGCACATCAAAGTTGGATACACACCTGAACCAAGACCCAGACAACAGGGCACTCAAAACAAAAAGGTTATTACAGTGGCTGAGTAGATCTTGTACAGTGGTTATACTGACTGGGCAGCAATCAGAACCAGCTGTTACCACAGATGTTACTACTGTGCATGGAGGGGGAGGAAGTGGAATAATTCTAGGGGAAAAGGATAGAAAAATACCATCTGGTTTGGCTAGTAGTAGCCAAATATTGGGGAACCCAAATGTACGGCGTTTGATGGAACGTGCAGGAAAATGTGGCGTGCTGTGAATATGATGTCAAAACTGATTTACTAGTTTGAGATGATCACTATAGAGCAGTTTTTCTCTTTAAGAAAACATGTAGTGAAGTTGATCCTGAAAGCAAAACAAAACCACAAGTTCCTGAGAGAGAATTTACAGCTGGAGATTTAATCCATTTTGTAATTGACAAGATGTGGATTTTTTTTTTAAAAAAAAGGCATTTCTTGTAATATTTGCTCTTTCTCTCCTCTCATCATCCGTTCAAGTATTTGTAAGCTCTTTGAGTAACGGAAATGTCCTTATGGAATTTGTTCCTGCTTTTCTAAAATAAATTTTAAAAATAAATTTAAAAAGGAAAGGGAAAATAAATCCCCTCTGATTGTACACACACAAACAGAGAGAGAGAGAGAGAGAGAGAGAGAGAGAGAGGAGTTTCTTGCTTTTCTAAACACATCCATCCACCCATTCAGACAATGCTGGCTTTCCTTCTGCCTCCTTCCCCACCTCATCCCTCTTCATGTTTCTCATTCATGTTTTCCCCTTTCCCTCTTCATTCATTCATTCCTTCATCCTCTCTCTCTGCATCACATTTTTCATTCTTTCCCTTCTGGGCTCTGCTCTGCTCACCCCACCCCCAGGAACAGCCTGGATAAGCTGGGCAGAATGTGTAGGAATCAAATCAGGCATAGCAATGAGGAGGGGTGTGTGTGTAAGAGGAGATGGTTCTCTGTAGCAATGGGCCCTGGTTCCTCCCCCCCCATCAAATCACACAACACTCCCTTTTATGGTTGCTTGTTTGTGTGTGTGAATGGATGGGGACTGGGAGCTACAAGCAGCCCTGGTGTGTGGATGTGTGAAGAGGAGAAGGCAGCGCCAGCATCAGCAGCCAAAAATGTGACCAGCCTGTATTAAGCGGATACAGCGGGAGCCGGAGGCAGAGAGTGGAGAGACACACATGGGAGCTTAAAAAAGCATCCCAGCCCCCGTTCTTGGTGACTGAGGGGCACAGGGCTCTAAAAATAGTTCACATGCCATGAGAGCTGCTTCTCCCATTTGTGTAGGAGAATCGGTGCAGGCTGCCCTCTCTGCATGATCTTTCATAGCCATGCAAAATGAGAGGATTTCAGTCAATGTACCTTTTCCCTCCCGGTCACTGTAGGACAAAGGGCGTGTTAGCGTGGGGCGGGAGCAGGGCAGCCCTCCGCCTGTTAGCTTCCTGCTCTTCCCCACGCCTTCCATGGCTGCGCAGGCTTCCTCTCCTCCCCTGTGTGCCATGGCTGCGGCTGCCGCCACCTTCCACATGTTAGCGCGGGCAGGGCAGATCTCCGCCTGCCTGCCCCACTTCCCGGCGGTGCCTGGGGGCGGCGGCTCATGGTGTCAACCCCGTCTCAGGGTGTCACCCGGTGCGGCCCGCACCTGCCGCACCGCCCTAGTGATGCCCCTGATTAGCCACTTCATTAACTTTGTCTTTAAGGTGCTAAGAGACTCTTGGTTGTTTTTGCTGCAAAAGACTAACTGGGCCACCTCTCTGGAAATTCATTATCTTTGAAAGAGAACACACAGGGAAGGTAACAAATTTGTAACTATTTGTTGATGGCTGCGATATGCATATCTATGGTGCGCTACAATATATGGAAAACATTATGAATATTTCCACATCAGCAGACATTAATAAAATGGAAGAAAGACTTGTGGAAACAAACCAACTGCAGTGTAATGGGAAATATCAGATGATAGTGTGAATGAATGTTGGAACAGATGAAGGCATGTTCATACATCACTACTCATACCAAAAGTAAGAGAGGTAGTTCAGCTTTTTGCACTGTGAAGTGAACTTCAAGGGCAAGAAAACCAACTTACTAGTGCTCCTTTCAGCTCTTACTGCTGCCCATCATCAGTTTTAACCCCCCAGAATGTTATATAATGTAGCATGTACTTTGATGTTGAATAGCTTCAAGGGATATTGTGGGGGAAATGGTGGGATGTTATTATGGGAGTCACCAGTGGAGGGTGGTCACCATTTGCCCCCTACCCTAATGCATCTTGGAAATAATGCTAAATAATATAATGTTCATGTGGACATTCTGGGGACCCAACACTGGTGGCCAGTAGATGGCAGCAGGAGTGTGTATCCATTGTTTTTTCATCCTTGAAATTTACCCCATTAAAAATGTGAGAGTTTCCTCCTAAATTTGGACCAAACTTTCACTCTATCTAAAGTTTTGCCCAGCACTAGGAAAATATAGAGACCAAAAAGAAACAAAACTTCCACCTTTTAATGTTGTACTTAGTTAAAAGAGTAACAGCGGGTACCAAATTTTGTTTATTGAATTTTTACCAGGAGGGACATATAAAAATTTCAGATAGATCAAGCACTAGACCTACAATTGCTTCAAAATAAAAATTCCTGTAACCAGCCAAAATATTTGAACAAGATGAATTTCTGATTTAAGATGAAGTTCATTACACATTTGAGTCAACTTTCAAATTAAGATTTATATTTTTCACTAAATCATTCCCAAATACTTCTCAGAACTGAGATATTTTCAGAATTAGGCATATAGTTCTACTGCTACTATTAATCTATTCATATAATAAAAAGATGTAAAGAGGAAAGCTACTTAAAAGCTCAACAAGAATCTCTCAAATTTTATTTCTTAATGACGCCCCGCTCGTCGCACAGCTGATGGGTGGGGCATAGTTGCAGATGGGGGCGAAGCTGCCGCCTCCATCTTTAAATGGGGCAAAGTTGCACGTCGCACCTATGACGCAAGCGCGACTTGGCTGAAGGGAGGGGCGAGGCTGGAGGGCTTATTTAAGCCCAGCTGCCCCTCCTACCTTCCTCTTTGGAATTGCAACGGCTCGAAGGAGGACGACAGAACAAAGCATCGTGTTGGAGAGCAGTGGCCATTTTTCGAAGCCACATGGACAGCGCCTTTTTGTGACGCTTCACAGTCATGGAGGCTATGTTTGTTGGGCCTATTAGGCCTACTTGATTGATCCCTGGGGCGGGAGTGCTGCTGGCTCGGGCCTTTGCAAGGCTGCGTGTTGTGGGGCTGATTAGGACCTTTTAATTTGATCGGCAGGTGACGCTGCAGCATGGCTGCTGCTGGGGCGGGCCTCAAAAGGGGCCTCGCCAGTGGGGCTTGTAAAGGGCATCCAGCACCCTCCCCAGGCAGTTACAGTAGGGTGGCACGAGGCTTTTCTTTGAGCAGCACCACGTCTGTGCTGCTACTTGTTAAATGAACGACACACGCAAATGAATAAAGGGCCTCGTTAAAGGGGCCTAGCCAGCTGGATGTGGCAGCTAGGCGTCCTTCAGCAGCACTGCGTCAGGGCTCCCTAGGCAGTCGGTTAAGCAAGAGCCTACATACATACAATAAAATAAAATAAAAATAGAAGAACACAAAGGAAGGGGAATTAAAGGAATTATAAGCCCAGGGCAGATTGTGGGAGATAAGGTGGCACGGGCCTTTCAATCCCCCCCCCCATACACCTAGGATAAGTTTTTGGTGTAGTGGTTATTAATGTGTTGGGCTATGACCCAGGAGACCAGGGTTCGAATCTTCCCAACAGCCATGAAGCTCACTGGGTGACCTTGGGCCAGTCACTGCAGGCTCAGAGCAAATTATGGGAGTAGAGGCTGTGCAGGCCTTTCAAGCCTGTCCACACAGGACCTATTTCCCCCCTTTGGTTGCCAAGGCTGGGTGTGAGTTCAGCCTAGGTAGGGGGCGCAAGACTGAGGGATGTGGGTGAGACCCTGGCAGCCTCTACTGGCCATTGTGCAGGGCTCTTTGGTTAAGCTTATGGCCTTTTGTTAGACCCAGGCCTATCTTAGGTTTAAGGTACTTTATCCTATTAATTTTATTACATGGTGGGTGCTTTGCGGTGGGTGGAGCTCTTTGGTTAGGCTTCTGACTTCTTGCTAAGCCCAGAATATATTAGGTTGAGGTAATTAATTCCATTATTATTATATTACATGTGGCTTTTGTAGGGCCAGGTGAGCCTTTGCGGCCTTTCTGCCTTCATATTTGGATACTAATGGTGTGCAGAGATGACAGGGTTTGCTAGAACATTTCTAAATCACCATGACTTAGATGACAGTGATCATTTTCCAAGTATCAGTTACACATTCCTATATCAAAAACAAAGCACATGACATTTGTTATATTTAAAGAAGAACATGCAAACTTCTGCAGGGAATTGAAGGTCTAGCAGATGATAGTGTGGCTGGATGGGTGGATAGGAATAAAGAGGAAAGACAGGCTACTTATCAGGCTCTTCTCCTCATTTCCAGGATCTTAGATTTTACTGAACCAGCGGCTGCTTTGACAGACTCTTAGACTGTCTTTTGACACATGCTGCATTTAAGCTCCAGGCAGACTCTTCACCCTTTTCTGATGATTTTACAACAATACCAAAACCTCTCTTTGTTAGGATTTCTGATAATAATTTCCTGAGGTCATACATGCATGCAACTTTTACATGGGCCTTATATTCTGATTGGCGTTTAGAAACCTGCTAGGCAACAGCTGCTGCAGCGGGGACTAATATCGGTTACAGCAGTATTTCCTTAGTCTTTTCGCTTTAGGGGAACTGGGTTAGCTGCAATGACCTAATAGTTGCTAAAGTGTGCTTACTCATGAATGATTTCCTTCTATTTTGCAGAAGGATAGGAGGTGAGAGGCCTTCAAAGGGGTAAGAAGAAGCCCCTAGCATAAGCTGCTTCGGGACAGGTGTCCGTCCCCAGTTAGACTCAAGGTTCTACGAACTTTGTTTGCAGGCTACCCAGTTTAAGGGGAGTTTTGTCTGTGTTACGGTGTTTTCCTTTTGGTTTCCCTATCCCATACTTAAATTCCCAGCTGGCCTTCATGGCCTCCAACTCCCGGCTGGCCTTCATGGCCTACCACCTTCAATCTGTTTTAGTTATGACAGTAATTGCCAGGGACGGATTGTAAAGAGGTGCAGTTGGGCAGACTTCCTGCCCCCCCTTTTTTGGATGCCCCAGTCAGCTATGTCCCTAACAGGCAAATTATGCCTGATTCACCAACAGTCTTATTTACGGGGTCAGGCAGTAACTGGTTCATACCTGATATTCTGCCCCAGTGTTCACCTTCCTGGGTATCAAGATTGACTCTGGGGCACGGGGCTGCAGGCTGCAAATGGACAGGCTTTAACTGTTGCTGATCAGGATCCAGGAGTTTTCAGAGGTCATGAAAGGTTTCCTTTGGCCCTCCAGGTGTTAGGGGTCTTTTACGGGAGTCATGATGCCATGGCAGGGCTTGCACAGCCTTACTACAGGTTCAGGGTCATGGATGCCTTATGCGCCAACCTGGCTGTGTGGCCCTCTTTCCTGCAGCTGCAGGCCTGGATTAAGGAAGGGTTAACTATGGGTGTCACCTTTCATTATTTCTCTTGATGTCAACATGGGCAGATGGGCTCATTGGCCACAGGCTGGATTTCGTAACCCCTTATATTTAAGAACACTAGGATTAGGGCCATGGATTCCATGGCCCCTAGCATGCTAGCCAGCTACCAGAGAGCAGGTAGGGGGTCACCTGCTGAAATTCCTAATGAAAGGCAGGAGAAGGGGCCTGTCAGTCTTAGCACTTCAAGGTAAGCCGGCAGGACTTTCCTTCTTAACTAGGCTTGTGGTTTTTCCCCTATCCACATCGCCCTTTCTCACTGGACATTATTTAGGTCTGGTGGGCCAGTGGGAATACAGTAAGCTCCTCCAGTTATGAAGCCAGACCATGCTAGGCAGTAGCCCTTATGCTGTTTTTTAGAGCTTTTGGGATAGGTGAGGTGGTGGCTGGATCCAAGCGAGACCTGTCTCGCGTACCCTCCAGCTATGAGATGTCTTCTTGGAGGGGGGTTGTGCCTGTATCTAACTGAACAAGTTTAAGACGGACCAGATATGTATGGGGTGGACCGTACATTTGACCATGGGGTCTGGAGAAGGATATTTATTCACCCATGCAAAGGTGGATCCCCTCATGAAATACCAGTTTTGGGCGCTCGCAAAGCGGGCTTTTACAGGGGCTAGGGCATGACCCCTTAGATTTCAAATCCACTCTTTTGGAATTGGAGCTGCTTTTACGGCAGCAGGTCTTGGGTTTTTTCCCAGGCGAAGGTGCGGGCCATTAGATGCTGGTCCTCTGGTGCTTATAAGGGTTATATGCATTTATTCGCCCTTGCAAGCGAGGATCCCATCACAAAATACCAGTTTCAGCTCTCACAAGGCGGGCCTTAGTTTTGGAATCCACTCCTTGGAATTGGAGCTGCTTCTATAGCAGCAGGTCTAGGGTTTTCCCAGGCAAAAATGCAGGCCATTGGACTCTGGTCCGCAGGTGCTTATAAGGGTTATATGCATTTATTTGCCCTTGCAAGTGAGGATACCCTCACAAAATACCAGTTTGAGCTCTCGCAAAATGGGCCTTACAGGGGCTAGGGCACGACCCCTCAGAGTTTGGAATCCACTCTTTTGGAATTGTAGCTGCTTCTACAGCAGCAGGTCTTGGTTTTTTTCCCAGGCAAAGGTGCAGGCAGTTGCATGCCGGTCCTCTGGCTTATAAGGGCTATATTTCCCCTTTTTTGGAGGGTCTGGGCATTCTGCATGTTAAAATTATTTCGACAGGTTGCTGGATTGGGACAGAGCAGACACGCATCCTAATATGTGGCCACAGCATGGTTTTCAGGGCAGCCCAGAGGGCCGCAAAATCAAGCATGGGCTCACAGCTGGGCCTCAGTAGATGGGCTGCAGTACAGTAGCTTGGCCGGAGAGGAATGCGTTGAGATGGGCACCTACCCACTTTTGTTCCAGCAAGGTGCTGTGCGGACAACTCTGCACGTGGTGGTCATTTACCTCGGTGGTAATGACCTTGGCGTGATTCAGGGCAAGGCCCTCATCGTGCAGGCATGTATGGACATGCATCTGTCAAGGCAGCAGTGGCCTTCGATACGTCTGATACGATCAGACACGCTTCCACATCTGATGGACGGAGCAGACACGCATCCTTATTTGCGGCCACAGCATGGTGTTCTGGGCAGCTCGAAGGGCAGCGAACTCGAGCGCCGGCTCACAGTTGGGCCTGAGCAGATGGGCTGCAGTACAGTAGCTTGGCCGGAGAGGAATGCGTTGAGATGGGCACCTACCCACTTTTGTTCCAGCAAGGTGCTGTGCGGACAACTCTGCACGTGGTGGTCATTTACCTCGGTGGTAATGACCTTGGCGTGATTCAGGGCAAGGCCCTCATCGTGCAGGCATGTATGGACATGCATCTGTCAAGGCAGCAGTGGCCTTCGATACGTCTGATACGATCAGACACGCTTCCACATCTGATGGACGGAGCAGACACGCATCCTTATTTGCGGCCACAGCATGGTGTTCTGGGCAGCTCGAAGGGCAGCGAACTCGAGCGCCGGCTCACAGTTGGGCCTGAGCAGATGGGCGGTGATACAGTGGCTTACTCCGCAGGTACTGGTCATCCACCTCGGTGGGAATGACCTTGGCTTGATGCAGGGTATGGCCCTCATCGTTCAAGCATGTGCTGACATGCAGCTTATCAGGCAACGGCGGCCTGGTGTACGTCTGATGGTCAGACATGCTCCCGTGGAGGGAGTGGCGTGGGGTATGGGATCCAGGGGCTATAGATTGGGCACGGAAGACAGTCAACTGACGGATTCGGTTGGCCCTTCCTCCACATGGTGGGTTAGCTATCCCACCCACGCATTTGGCACTGGCAGGGTGCACTTTACAGGGCAGACGGCGTTTACCTGTCTGACACAGGTAACGCCTTATTTATTGGGGACCTGCAGAGGTGTCTGCGAGAGGTGCTTCTCAGCAGTGGGGTAAAAGGGGACTAAATAGAGATTTGTCCCCTTTTTGTGGCGGGAAGGTGCAGGAAGGGAAATAGTTAAAGACAGCTAGGTGGCCCCCTTAGGCACCTTTGGAGGTGATTGGTGGTTCTGGAGGCCTGTCTGGCAAGGCTTTGCGGCTCGAGGACAGGATATGGGCTGCCTCTGGGGCCAACTTATCTCATCTACCCAAGGGTTATTCAACCCCGGGTGGGGATGACGTGGGAAGGCCACCCTACTCACCTACAAGGTGTGGCCAGGGTAAGGGGTAAGCAGATGGGCTTGCCCTTGCCCCGGCAGGGGCTGGTCGCCCAAGAGCTGTATGGCAAGCTACTTGCTTATAGATAGTCCCGCACCTAGATTTTCCCTCTGCAGGTCACTTTAAAATTGGGTTTGTCTGCTGTAATTTAATAAAGTGGCCCTTGTTTAACACAAGTTGATGTGTCCGTGTCTTATTTCACCCCTCAACTGCAACTGGAGGAATGATTTCTAACAGCCTGTCTTTGTAAATCTACTGAGAGTGCTACTCTTCCTTCAATACACATTTTACTTCTTGTGTAGAAAGCCAGTATGCATAGTATAATATCATATAGTATCATAGTATTCATTTGACCTCAGAAAGGTTAGTGCTTGGTAAAGTTAATAGGGTCAGTAATTTTGTATCAGCGCACAAAATCACAATGCTATGAATCCAATGGCCAGTTTGTTCTATGGTAATGGTTAAGTAGAGATAGACAGAACAGCCTAATTCCACTCTGTTTCACTTTCACGTGTGTTCCCTTAGAAGTCCATTCTGTCCCATTTTCACATTAATTTGGATTTTACTTGATTTTATGTATATGCTGTTGTTTTAAACACTGACACATTTTTACACTGTTTTTATATATGTATTTTATTTATAGTTTATATATAACTGTTTTATATTGAAAATTGCTTCAGGATGGCATATGGGAAGCAATTCATAAATGAACTAAATAATAACATAAAATCCACATTGTAAAAAAATCTGCAGGAAAAATTGCATTTTAATACATATTTTAAATAATATTTTCCCTCAAAATACACATTTCTCAATAGGGTAGCCAGTTTCTTCTATTTGGTGTTCTTTATGCTTGTATTAAGACTGTATTAAAACACCATATAAGAAATAAAAGAAACAATAAAAATTCAATTAAAATTAATATGAAGAGTTAATTGTAGTTTTGAGAAACCTAGGTCCCAAATATCTGAAAGACCACCTCCTTCCTACAGACCCTCTCAGGTGTTGCGATCGGCAGAGGAGGCCTCTTTGGTAGTTGGGCCACCCTCAGAAGCTTGGCCTGGGAGAGGGCATTCTCTGTGGTGACCCCTAAGTTGTAAAATTCCCTCTGCACTGAGGTGTATCTGGCAACTTCACTCTACAGTTTTCGGCAAATGCTGAATATGCAACCTCTTTACCCTGGCCTTTGACACATGAGACTGTATTTTTAGGACCCAGCCTATTTTGTGATTTTAGATTGCTTTCAATTGTTTTAATGCTGTATTTTAACATTGCTATAACCCACCATGGGACCTTTGGGTAAAGGGCAGGTAATTAGAATAATAATAACAATTATATAACAACAATAGATGTGCACTTTCTTGTCTTCAACTACAAATCCACTGACATGCTAAGGACCACCTGAATGAAGCTCTCACTCCACTGGTGTTCCACAAACCACAGTTTGGGAACCCTTGAGCTATACCTTTAAAAACTTATTAAGTTTTTAGCAAATCCATCCCTTCTGTGCAGTTTTGAATCTCATTTTTATCTGCAGTTTCCTTGCTTATCCAGAGACCCATGACTGGAGCAAATGTTAGCTTAGGTTCTCTAAAGAATCAAATACAAATCTAGTCTGGTATCTCCAAAGGGGTTCTAAGCTTAACAGCTACCTATTGAGTGAATTAAATGTTACCTGTCACCCCAAGCAGGTTTCCTGCACTTCCACATTATCTGAGGTGCTAGCACTTGTACAGCAAATGACAATTATTTTAACTATCACTAGCAGCCTTCCCACCGAATAAACTGATAATAGGGTCATAATAGTAAAGACATATTTTCCCCCTTTCGCTGCCTTATCACAGCACTGATCTAAAATTGGCTTATCAGTTGAAATACTGGTGACAGATCTAATTATACTGATAGTTACATGAAACATTAAATTAAAACATAAAAGAGTTAACAGCTGTTGCACTAGATATCTTATTTCAATCCATAAGGCTACAAGAGACTCTTATGAAAATAGATTTCTAAATAAAAGAAGTAAAAGAGCATAAAAGAGCAAAGTGATTTTTTTTCTTATGCAACTAAATACCCTTGGCATTATCACTCCTCCATTCTAAAATGGGGATGCAACTGCTCCATCTCTTGTAGGGATGGAGGATGTGAGATTTCTCTCAGGAGTATTGTGGGGAGAGCTACTGACCTGTTTGGCCAATCATGCTTGGCCATGCATGGTCTCATCTTATTTCGGTTGAGAATGAGCCGTGGTTCAAAAGACTGGTTTGCCCCTGAGCCATGCCATTAGGCAGGATCTTGTCAGACTTAAGTCTTTGCTGCCAAATCTTGTTCTGGTCTTAATTGTTGAAGGATAGGGTTTAGAAGGTCTGAATTGGGAGAATGCATGCATCCTAACAGAATCAACCAAGTCAGATGGTGGGTTAAACATGATTTTGGATAACAGCGGGGCTTATATTTCCTGTTCCCACATTTGGCATGATGCCCTTCACCTAATTAGGGACAACAGGGTTGACCTTTCTGCTGAAGGATGTGATTTTTTCCCCCACACAGGATTTGTAGTGTGACCTGTGAGATGAGGATAGCCAAGCATAAGCTAGGTCCCTCTTGTGGAAGGTAGTGTGGCGAGGAAAGGAGATTACCATATATCAGGTGAACTACTGGTGTGGGGGTTTGAACCTCCTATCTCTTTAGTTCAGATTTGCGCACAGGTAGCTAAGGTTAAGTTACTATTTAAGCCCTGCAGATCAAGGTTGTGATTATTTAACCACACTTCTTGTCTCAAATCTTTATTCCAGGTGTGGTGACAACTGTTAAATACACTGGACAGGCTAAACATCCAAAAACTCACCACGAATATGAAATATTTTGCTTTAGTTTACTATCTGAGTAGAACATCTCATTTAATCTATTCTCACCTGGTTTTTGTAAAGAAAAAAACTGGAGAGCCTGCTAATGATGGTCCAGAATATTACTATACAGAATAATGAATCTCATATTATATCAAGATCTAAATGTTGTCCTTCTGTGTTGCTTAACAACTAGATCTCTTCTATGTATACTGCACTAACTGCTCAAAAAATTGATGTGATCACTGAAACTTCTACCGTCTATGCTCTTTCATCCAATCCTGAATAGTTAGGTGCCTATAGCATAGACCACATGCAACTTCACTGGGCTATCTTCAACTGTTTCAGGCTTTGCAGAAGTCCTTCTCAATCTTATAATCTGGTTTGGGACAGCAGGGCAGGTGAGAGAGTTGTTTTACCTAAACAATGTAGTCTATGATCATACTAATATGATTACCCAACGTCAAATCACAGCATTTAAATATAGGAAATTTATGAATAGAGAGCACGGATAGTTCATTTCAACAAATTGAGATTTTGCAGAAAGCATTTTGAAATAGCTCATGAAACGTTGCTCTGAGTGTGCCCACCAGTGGAAAACACAACTTCCCCCAAGTTTTCAGCCTCGGAAAGTTTAAAGAGGAACACAGCATTCTTCCAGGTTGAAATCTGACAGACACCTGGGAACTGGTCCCAGTATTTGGGTTTGTATCACAAGTCCAACTGCAACTGCTGAATATCAATTAATCAATACAGAATCCAGTCTTAGCAATTTGGCTTCTTTCAGCATATTAATGTGTTTTTTTCTTTGTTGTGCTACATTGTAATATTCCTTCTTTCATTTGCGTGCTTATCTCGTCTTTTATTCCTGACATGTCTCTCATTTTACATCTGTTTGAGCTTTGTGCTTAACAAATTTGCCAATCAAGTGTTTCCTCCCATAGATTTTTTTTCCTTGAACTGGGAAGAATGGGGCTCACCCTAATCCGTATATGTCATTCTGCATGTTGTGATCAAAAAGTGATTAGGTACAAACTATTTAATTTGCTTTGAAAAGCTGTGCTTGCACTGATAAAGAGTGGAAGCATTTCAAAGATGAGATATAGGGAACAGATGTTTGGTATAAAATATTGATACTATAGTGAAGTGATAAGCCTGGTGTTTAATTTGTCTTAATATTTCTGTTACTGCACATTTAACAGCTTTTATCTTTGGGACAACTACAACTTTTTCAAGCAAGAGATAAAATTTGTTTCAATTTTATAACTCTTAAATTCTTTACTCTGCTCCCTCTCCAATGAATATTCCTCTCAGTGCAACACAGTTTTCTCATTTAAATTTTGTTTCTTTGGTAATCTGTATCTAAGGCTGGGACAATGGTTAGTAATCTGGTCAGCTGAATCTGCTTGGTCTTCGTCAGGAGCAGAATGGAATAGGAGTGTACACAAGAGTGACTATATACTATAGCCTGCATGGATTTTTCACATTCCACCATGTTAAATTGAAAATATCCCCCATGCCATTCTGCTGTTTCCCATAAACTCATTTGAAAACAAAACCTTACAAAATTTATAATCCTGAATTCAGAAACGCTTGCTAAACAACCCTCTAAGTTTTCATGGTGATACACAAAACACTCAGAGAGAATGGAAAGTTCAAAGTCTAAAACAAGAGGAAAAAAATCCAGACCACTGTTGGACTTTTTTCTGTCAGTGGTTTTATAATCTGTTGAAATTAATGAAAAATCAGCCACGTTCACAGAGTACCTGTTATCCTAATACCAGAGCTTGGAAAAGTTACTTTTTTGAACTACAACTTCCATCAGCCCCAGCCAGCATGGCCACTGGATTGGGCTGATGGGAGTTGTAGTTCAAAAAAGTAACTTTTCCAAGCTCAGCCTAATACTGACCTTGCCCCATACTCTCGACCTTCATCTTCTGCAGTTTAAAAGTTAAAAAAAAATTGCATGGCTTATTTTTAATTAATTTAAGAAATTTAACATTGGACTCTATGATAGAGCAGGCACACTCAGTAAGAACCAACTGTCAGTGTTCTACAGGCCAGATTAATAGCCGTTCGGCTTGGCTAATCAGGGGCTCACATCCATGCCAGGCATTTATTCCTGACAGAGCTCCAGTGGCCAGAGAATTCTGATGACTGTAGCTCTGTGAGTGGAATAGGGCATCTCCTAACAACTCTCAGCATCCTTCACAAACTAGACTTCCCAAGATTCTTTGGGGGAAGCCATGACTGTTTAAAGTGGAATAAATGGTGTGGATGTGGCCAGAGACAGTTTTAGTTTAAATTTGGGTGGGAGACTACACATGTCTGCAGTAGAATAAATAGATTGGGGAAACCCCCCAAAATGATGCTGTCAACAATGCTTTCCTTTTGGAAAGAAAAGAGGCTTTCCCTCTGCCCAGTGCCCACCTACCCAATCTCCTCCTCTCCCCCTCCTTCCTCCCCACCCCTACCCTTCATCTCCTTTCCCCCACCTTCCCCTCCCTCTCCTTGCCCCTCCCCCAGATCAGTTTCACCTATTCTGAGCATGACTGCACAGGAGTAAATTTCAATGAAGTCAATAAGCATGCAAATGATCAATCCTACCTCCTCCTTCCTCCTATCCCTTCTTTCCTGTCCCATCCCCTCCCCCTCCCTTCCCTTCTCCCACCCCCTTATCCCTTCCCTTCTAATTCCCTTCCCCCTCCTCCCACTCCCTTCTCATCATCCCTCCTCCCCCTCCCTTCCTCTTCCCTTCCTCCCCCATGGTCAGTTTCACCTATCCTAAGTATGATTGCACAGGAGTAAATCCCATTGAACTCAACAAGCATGCAAATAATCAGACCTGCCTTTCCTTTCCTCTCCCCTCCCCTCCTCCTTTCCCCTCCACCTCTATCCCCTCCTTCCCCATCTTTCCTCCCCCACCCCCTCCCCTTGTTTCTTCTTCTCCTCCTACTCTTCCTTCTTCCTCCCCCCCTGCCCACTCCAGCAAATCCCACTGAACTCAAGAAGCATGCAAATAATTAAACCTGCCCTCCTCTTCTCCTCCCCTCTGCCCTTCCTCCCCCTCTCCCTCCCTCTACCCCCTCCCCCCATGTTCAGTCTCACCTATCCTAAGTATGATTGCAGTGAAGTGAATCCCATTGAACTCAATAAACATGCAAATGATGAATCCATTCTCAGCAAACTTGCACAGGATCTCATTTCTTACCTCCCAAGATTAAAAAGCAATTCACTAAGAGACAAAAAACCCTATAGTGCATACACCAGAATTTGATAACATGTGCCTCTGAGCAAATGAGTGGTGGCAACACCTGCAATCAGGACTGTATCTCCAAAGATAGAGAATTACATTTTTGTATGTTTGTTAGTGTTTCTTGTTACTCTGCTTCTTTCCTTGGTTATTACTGATAATCTAACCTCTAAAATTATATTTCTCTCATTATTCATCTGTGTCAAATTCTTCCAATCCACAATGGACTGTGAAAGACAAGCCCAAATTGTGTTTGCATTTTTACACATTTGTAGCACAATAGAGAGGAAGTCAGGTCTCCTGCTCCCCTGGTGCATTCACTATAGCTGCCCAATTTTCCTGCTTTTTAAAGTTTGATAAAAAATATATGATGGCTATAAAATGCAAGGTTTTTCTTTTTCCTATTAATGAATTAATCTCTAGAGCAGTTCCTCCCTACGAGTGCCCCCCTCTTTACCCCATTATGACACCTTTCTTTGTCCCTTGAATTAGTGACGTGCAGGGCAGGTACAACTAATGAGAGGAGGTGACTGGCTTCTGAGAACAGTATGATCTGCAAATTCTGGGGATCCAGAGGCTAGGAAAGAGATGCGGAGGTTCCTTTCTGGATGCCTTGCCCATGGGGAAGCCACATATGAAGGAACAGACAAGACCTCTAAGCCAAGCTCTGAGAGGCCCTTGGATCGGTTTGGACTTTCAACACCCCCTTTTGGAAAGTAGGCCCAGCAATAGTTGTGTGTGACCAAGCCACAGAAGCTTGATGCCTAAATTGAAGAGAACACTTCAGATGTAGAAGCAGAAGGGGGGGGGAAGTGAGAAGCGAAAAAGCAGCTTCCACTCAGGGGGAAATGAGAAATAAGCTGAGCCTGCAGCTGACATGAACAAAATCTTGTTCTTCCTCATTTGAAATGCTAGAGGAATAACAAAGGAAGGAGGCTACTCTCACACAAACAAAACAAAAGTGTGGATTTTGCTGCAAATGATAGCAACATGCCATCTGCCCCGAGAGATTGTTTTCTTCACTGTGTGATTTGACTTCAAACTTCAAAGCATGTTTATGTGCTTCTACATTAAACAGAAGAGACTCACTTCACTGCCCAAAAGTGAATCTCAGTTTATGCTAGACTTACAGGAGGAACCTTCCTTTCTTGTTGTTCACAGATTGCTTTTAAATATCAGAAAAACGTCCCATTCAGGTTTGCTATGAGAGGAGAGCACAGAATCATTGTGGGGGCAGGTGGGAAGAGAAAACCTTTTTTTAAAAAATAAAAAGTCTCCAAGCTCCAGCCTGTTATAACTGGACATGTTCTGTCAAAGTCAGTAGGAGTTTAAAAATGTGTATATTTTGGCTAGTAAACATTTAAACCATTCTTATCATATTTACTTTTCAGCATATTACTACTGATTAATATCATCCCCAGTAAAAAAAATCGTAATACAAGTGGTCCTAAATAAAGGTCTTCGATTAAACTTCTATTTTGTCCCTCCTAATAATGTCATATTAGAAGAGAACTTTAGAGCAATACCTCCACTGGATGAATTAATTGTCTGTCTTCCCTGTAATTGTGGAAAACACATATGTCCTATGTTTCTGCTCAACTCAACCTTTTGCTCAACAGGGAAGTGTTAGCATCATTATGTCTGGGTTCAATTGGCACAGTTGCTTTAATGCAGCAAGATCACCGTTTCTCACCAACAAGCTCTCCCCACAGTCTGGTCTGTACCTAAGGCAACTATAAATAAATTGCTGCCATCTATCCATTAAGAATCCTGTGCTGGAGTAATGGATGGAGATGCACAAGAAATGTTTTCCTCTAAGCATGTGCACTCTGCACCACTGAATCAGTTCTAAACAAGGTAACACAGTAGTGGTGATGATCAGATGCTCAACAGAAGAACAGGGGGAAGGGATAGCATAAATGGGCAGGAGGATTAGAACTGTTAGAGTAGTTGTGCACAGGGATGGTTTTTTTCCAAGAGCATTTAAAACAAATGGAATCCCCTTAAGGATTAGCAGTCAACCCTGTCGTCGGGGGGGAAAAAGAAGGGTATTTGAGGGCAGATCTCATTCAGCCACAGTAGGTAGGCATGAGGTGAGTGTAGTGCCTGCCAACAAAAAGTGTTAGCACAGGATCCCAGCAGGGAACATTCAGGAGCTTGCAGAGTGCAAAGAGGTTTTGTTTTTGTCAACAGAAAGAGAACTTGCCTGCCAGATGGCTTTTTGCAAGTGCTCATAGCTCTCAAATAAATATAAGGAAATACTTTCAAAGAGTAAACACTGCCATGATATAAATACAGAGAGGGTTTTTTTTAGCATGAAAATAATTAAAACAATGCTATTTAAGGCAGGGCAAAATCACAAAGACATTCTAGCCAGCATATCTAAATGTTTTTTGCCTGGAGTGACATGTTCACAGCAGTAAAGTACAGCATTTCTTCATAAAATTGCTCTGCCATTTTTACCATGATTGTTATTTTTGGCTGAGAGATAAACATGACAAATTGAGGGGCTGGGGGAGGCAGAATTCAGTTCAGTTCCCATTTTAATGTGAACCTACCTAATAATATACAAACTGAAATGCAATTATCCATCAAAATTTACAATTTTGCAATGCAGTTATCCAACTAAAATGTGTATATTGGGAATGGTGTGCATAAAATGCATACATTCATGAAAGTAACATTTAAAATGCACATTCAAATGCTGACAAATGTTTGCAAGACCTTAAAATATAGGAGACGGCTTGAGTGCAGATGGAGATGAACTCCTGGTGGATGAAATTACACACTGGTAAGTGCCTATGGTAAGCTGTATTTAGGGGCAGTGAGGGCAGCAAAAAAACCATATTTTGCTGCCACTATCAAATCATCAATCTGCCGCCCAGCGGAGCTCTTCAGAATTGTCCGGGGGCTATTACACACTGGCCTCAAGGACATGGTGGAACCATCTGAGGCCTGCTGTAATGAATTTGCTAGGCACTTCCAGGATAAAATCTTTAGCATCCACCAGGACTTAGACTCCACTGTTATAGCAGGTGAATCAAGCGGGGTATCCAGAGCAAAGCCTTGTCCTGATTTCTTGGATGAGTTTCAGTTGGTACAGTTTGAGGGTGTTGACAAGGTGCTTGGACAGGTTTGTGCCACCACTTCTGTGCTGGATCCTTGCCCTTCGTGGCTAATAAAAGTTAGCAGGGATGGAACAGCCGGCTGGGCCAGGGAAGTGATTAATGCCCTCTGTGAGAGGGGTGGTCCCTGGCTGCCTGAAAGAGGTGGTAGTGAAACCACTCCTGAAGAGACCTTCCCTGGACCCAGAAAATCTTAATAACTATAGGCCAGTAGCAAATGTTCCATTCCTGGGCAAGGTCCTTGAATGAATGGTGGCAGGCCAGCTTCAGACACTCTTGGATGAGACAGATTATCTGGATCCATTTCAGTCGGGTTTCAGGCCTGGTTTTGACACAGAAACAGCCTTGGTCTCCCTGTATGATGACCTCTGTCGGGAAAGAGACAGGAGGAGTGTGACTCTGTTGATTCTCCTTGATCTCTCAGCGGCTTTCGATACCATTGACCATGGTATCCTTCTGGGAAGACTGGCTGAGTTGGGAGTGGGAGGGACTGCAAGGCGGTGGTTCCACTCCTACTTGGCAGGTCGACTCCAGAAGGAGGTGCTTGGGGAACATTGCTCGGCACCCTGGACTCTCCCGTATGGGGTTCCGCAGGGGTCAGTTCTGTCCCCCATGCTGTTCAACATCTACATGAAACCATTGGGTGCAGTCATCTGGAGCTTTGGAGTGCTTTGCTGTCAGTATGCTGATAACATGCAGCTCTATTTTTTGTTTTCATCTTCTTCAGGTGAGGCTGTCAATGTGCTGAACTGGTGTCTGGTTGTGACAATGGACTGGATGAGGGCTAATAAAATGAGGCTCAATCCAGACAAGACTGAGATGCTGTTAGTGGGTGGTTCTTCTGACCAGATGGTGGATGTCCAACCTGTCCAGGATGGGGTTGCACTCCCCCTGAAGGAGCAGGTTCGTAGCTTGGGGGTTCTCCTACAACCATCTCTGTCACTTGAGGCTCAGGTAGCCTCAGTGGCAATGAGTGCCTTCTACCAACTTTGCTTAGTGGCCCAGCTGTGCCCCTATCTGGACAGGGATAACCTGGCTTCAGTTGTCCATGCTCTGGTAACCTCCAAGTTAGATTACTGCAATGTGCTCTACGTGGGACTGCCCTTGAAGACGGTTTGGAAACTGCAGCTTGTGCAAAATGCAGCATCCAGATTGGTAACAGGGACCAGACAGTTTGAACATATAAAACTGATTCTGGCCCGCTTGCATTTATTTATTTATTATAATTATATACCGCCCCATAGCCGAAGCTCTCTGGGCGGTTTACAGTAACTAAAAACATTAAAACAAATACAATTTAAAACAGATCTTATAAAAACAATTTAAAACACAATTAAAAAATTTAAACAGTATAAAACTGCACTGGCTTCCTGTATGTTTCCGAGCCCGATTCAAGGTGCTGGTTTTAACCAGAGCTCAGAAAAGTTACTTTTTAGAACTACAACTCCCATCAGCCCCAGCCAGCATGGCCACTGGATTGGGCTGATGGGAGTTATAGTTCAAAAAGGTATATTTTCCAAGCTCTGGTTTTAACCTATAAAGCCTTACATGGCTTTGGACCACAGTACCTGATGGAACACCTCTCCCAACATGAACCCACCTGTACACTACGCTCAACATCCAAGGACCTCTTCCAGGTGCCTACTGCGAGGGAAGCTGGGAGTCTGGCAACAAGGGAGAGGGCCTTCTCAGTGGTGGCTCTCAAATTATGGAATGATTTTTGTGATGAGGTGCGCCTGGCACCAACACTTATCTTTGTGGTGCTAGGCCAAGACTTTCCTCTTCTCCCAGGCATTTTAGCATGTGTTTTTTAATTGCTTTTTATGTGTTTTTAAATTTGTATATTTGTTTTTAATGTTTTTAATTGTTGTAAACTACCCAGAGAGCTTCAGCTATGGGACGGTATACAAATGCAATAAATAAATAAATAAAAACCCACAAACTGATGTGGAGATGCGACAAACTGAGCTAAACATTTCAAAAGTGAGAAAGTTAAACTGAAATCAATGTGTTTGTCCAAGGGAGGGACTGATGGGGTATATAAATGGATATAAGTTCAGAAACATATATCACACCCACTTTGAAAATGCTGCCGTTCCATATGCCATGCTGAAAGATCAGCTATATAATACAGTAAGGAACAGGGAGTTGTTTTAACCCACCTATCTGTGAATCACAAACCTTCCATCCCAGGACTGTCTTATAGTTGCAGCTCTGGAAGAGAAAGGGATGGAAGGGAGAAATGGAAAGATCTGTCAATTTTGGTTCTCTCAGTTTCTCATTTTTCCAATCTTAAATTCAATTATCCACATTTCTGCAGCAATTTGAAGATTTTTTTCAGAGACATTTTCATGAATATCCCACAATATTTCATTGCAAATTTCTCCTAATAAACACAATTTTGTAGGCAGTTTTGATAAATGTACACATTTCTGCAAGTTATTTCTTGTCATATAATGCATTTTTTGCATGTTATTTTCACTCATATTCATTGTTATGCACACATTCCTCTAACACATGCATTTTTGTAAACATTGTTTGGTTGGCAAACTGCATGGAAAACTTCGAATAAGTGCGAATTTTGAAGGATGGCTGTTTTGTTTCTCATATTGTCCCAGAAATTGTGGATTTTATAAATTTGGCTTGAAGTGTGAACTGAACTGAAATTCTTGCCCATCCCTAATGTAAAGATCTCTGAGTGTCTTGTTTTTCCAATCAATTATCCACATTTCTGCAGCAGTCTGTTTTTATGATGTTTTGGAGTGTTTTTGTTTTCCGTCCTGGGCTCCTACTGGAAGGGCAGGATATAACTGTAATTAATAAATAAATAAATAAATAAATAAATAAATAAATAAATAAATAAATAAATAAATAAATAAATAAATAAATAAATAAATATTTCCCCCCTCCCTTTAACACAGTAGTTGCATCGTTTGGGAATGCTCCTAGATCTATTGCTGTCACTGGAAACCCAGGTAATCTCAGTGGCTTGGAGCACCTATTACTAACTTCAGTTGGTGCAGCAGCTATAACTCTTCTTGCACACGGAATAGCCTTGCCACGGTGGTCCATATGCTGGTAAGTATGTGGGGCTATACTTGTGTGTGGTTTGGAAGCTGTGGCTGGTGCAAAACACAGCTGCTGAGGTGGTGAGTGGAACCCCAGCTTTACACATAGCACACCTGCACTTTGAAAAATTTGCACAGGCTACCTATAAGCTATTAAGGCAAGTTCAAGGTTTAGTTGTTGACGTTTAAAACCCTACATAACTTGGGACCAAGATACCTCACAGACCACTTCCCAACTACAGACCAAGTCAAATTGGTGACAATGCAGAAGTGGACCTTCTTGGTGATAACACCCACCCTCTGCAAAGCCCTCCCTTGGGCAATTTGTGAGGCAAAGACAGTCATGACCTTTAAGGGTCTCTTAAAATCTATATTTTAAGCCAACCTTCCCTGGACTGACTCTTTTAGTTTTTAATTCTCTTTTGTATATTGCTCAGTTTTATTTGTAATATATGGTTGTTTATCTTTTTATGCGTTTTTTAGGAAATTTTACTGAATGACATTGTTGCACTGATATTCTTTTTAATGTAGATCACTTATGCAAGATCCATATTTCATTAGATGGTGTAATTTTTTTAATCAATCAGTAAATAAAAAGCTACTATAATTGAAGACTCGGCATTACAGCTTTGTAGGTTTTTGCAGGTTCATTGGTTGTTCTTTTCATTTTTTTTGTACTTTGTATGAATAATGTTCATTTATTCATATTGTACATTGCCCTGGAATCTGTTTGGATGGAGGAAGATTTAGAAATATTTTAAATAAAGAAAGATCCCTGCCCAATAAGGAGACTTCCCATAGCTATAGGACACAGAAAGAGAGCAGTCTATGTACAACTTGGCATTGTGAGTTACTTCATTAAAAAGCTTAAGAAATAGAGTGAGAGTGCTTGGAACAAAATACCTGGTGGGAGAATTGTCTGACTTCAGCCTTAGGTTGAGCTTAATTAAAGCAAGGAGAATGTGAAGGCATTCTGTCTTTGAAACAGTCCAAATCCATTTATATATCTGCCCAAACCTTCACCACTTAAGAGTCATGGAGAGCACAGCACCCCAAGCACTTAGGCAAAGTTATTTTTTAAAACAACGACAACACAAAAAAGACAACAATAGAAAAACTCATGCAGAAAACTAATCAATTAAAGCTTGTTACTCCTAAACAGTTCCAGTGATATTAGCAGCAAAAGAAATGGCTTGAACAACAAAAGTCAATTCTGCCTCTTGTTGAAACAATCTAAATTTAATTTTACCATATGGTAGTTTGATGAGATGACACACAACTAGCTAGTTTCTGGTTAGAGGTAATGTAGGAATGAAACATCTTTGTAAGAAGCAAGACTGCCTTTGAATATGACCAGAATCAAGGAAAGAGAATTTCTGGTGGGGTGGGGTCACAATCTTACAAAGGTGCATCAAGTTTGTTTGTAGGAGATACAAAATCAGGATAGTGGGTGGGTAGGTTGAGAGCAATCTACAGCTTTCCAAGTATAAACAGTGGAGTTGTAGGGAATGGAATATAGCAGGAAAGAGGGGAAAAAATCTTTGTCATGCTATCCCCTCGCAATGTTTAGCATTTGGAGATAAGTATGAGGATAGTGTAGTTTGGCATGGCAAAGCAGAAATGAACATTAAATTGAAATAGGCAATTGAATATATGTACTGTAGCTCACACTCTTTATTCATTTATTTAGCATATTATATACCGTCCTACAGTCAAATGGCTGTCAGAGTAGTTCACAAGAAAATACGTGCAACACTTCCCTTGTAGACTGTGGGAATGCTGTGGACATAATATATCTCGACTTCAGCAAAGCTTTTGACAAAGTGCCCCATGATATTCTGATTAACAAGCTAGAGAAATGTGAGCTGGATGGAACAACTGTCAGGTGGATCCACAGTTGGCTACAGAATCATATTCAAAGAGTGCTTATCAATTGTTCCTTCTGAAACTGGGGTACCGCAGGGCTCGGTCCTGGGCCGAGTGCTCTTCAAGATTTTTATTAATGACTTGGATGAGGAGGTGGAGGAAATGCTTATCAAATTTGCACATGATACAAAATTGGCAGGAATAGCTAATACCTTGGAGGACAGGAAAAAAATTTCACGGGATCTTGATTGGCTGGAGTATTCGGCTGAAGACAACAGAATGAAATTTAACAAGGATAAGTGCAAAGTTCTACACCTAGGAAAAACAAACCAAATGCACAATTATAAGATGGGGATACTTGGCTCAGCAATACTACATGTGAGAAGGATCTCAGGATTGTTGTTGATCACAAGCTGAACATGAGCCAACAGTGTGATGTGGCTGCAAAAAAGGCAAATGCTATTTTAGGCTTCATTAACAGAAGTATAGTTTCCAAATTGTGTGAAGTATTGGTTCCCTTCTATTTAGCACTGGTTAGGCCTCATCTTGAATGCTGCTGGACACCACACCACACTTTAAGAAGGATGCAGACAAACTGGAATGAGTTCAGAGGAGGGCAACGACGATGATCAGGGGACTGGAAACAAAGTCCTATGAGTAGAAACTGAAAGAACTAGGCATGTTTAGTCTTTAGAAGACTGAGGGGAGATATGATAGCACTCTTCAAGTACTTGAAAGGTTGCTACACAGAGGAAGGCCAGGATCTGTTCTCGAACATCCCAGAGTGCAGGATATGGAATAATGGGCTCAAGTTGCAGGAAGACAGATTTCAACTGAACATCAGAAAAAGCTTCCTAATTGTTAGAGCGGTACGACAATGGAACCAATTACCTAGGGAGGTGGTGGGCTCTCATTCAAGAGGCAGCTAGACAGCCACCTGTCAGCTATGCTTTAACTGGTGCCTATAACCCCTCCGTAGAGGCAGTACTTTCCCTTTTTCTTAGACAAATCTTTGGTGTCCCTAGGTGTGCCCCGTCGGCGGCCCTCAGATTAGAATCTGGCCTAGCTTCGCTCGAATCTCAAGCGTAGACTATAGCCTTAAACTAATGGTTTAAATTGTCATTCGAGTATTCCTCTGGCTATCCACCACTTCTGTGGGAAGATTCTTTTATCTCGCAATGGGCCAAAATATTTATTACTTACCTTGCGAGTATTCGTCTTTCACTTGAACACCTAATGTCTCATGACCCTGAGACAGTCAAACTCTCCATCCGGACCCGAATCAGGGATATAGACTTCCAACGTACCTTTTCCGCAGCTACGTCGACATGCTCCCCTATTCACTTTGGCCTGAGTTATGTGCCGCTGATTTGCTCCTCCTACTTGGAATTCCTCACAGTCCCTAAATATCGTCTAGCCTTTACCAAGGCTAGATTTAACTGTCTAACCTCTGCTTTACTAGAAGGGAGATTTCAGGGCATACCGTACGCAAACCGATTATGCCCCTGCAGAGCGGGCGCCATTGAAACTCTCTCTCATGTCATTTTTGAGTGCCCATTATATAACAACGTACGTTTTAAATTTATAACCCCTATTATAAAAAAATTCCCACGTAAGTCGCTTGATCGTTTACTTTTTTACCTTTTGTCAGCTTCCAGTAGAGATATTATTTTGTCTGTTGCTAAATATATTTTCGCTGCCCAGTTAATATGTGGGGGAACTTTCCCTTCAGATGGACCTGCTATTTTATTGTAATATGCTTTTATTGTTTTATCAAGTCAGTAGTTTCGCAATTATTTTGTTTGCTTACGAATGTATTCTGTCTCCTTTTATAAATGTACTGGTCTATGACTGCAATAAATTGATTGATATGCTTTAACTGGGATTCCTGCAAGGTAGCTGGTAGACTGCCACTACCTCTTAGCCAATTACACTTTCAAACAAGGGGAAACCCAAAGCGCCAATAGACTGGCAGAGATTCCAAAGAGCAAGAGCCAAAGTGTACATTTAATGCTCTGGAGGCTCATAACAAATCCAATTCACTAGCTGGTAGCTTTGTGATCAAGGTACAGGACTTAGAGCCACATTGTTTCCAAAGAACACACACCAAGTAAATATGAGGTAGTTTATTAATAAAAATAAGTCCATATAAGGAAGAGCAGCATAATAATCCCTTTAAGCCAAATACTCCAACAAAGAGTCAGGCCTGAGCATCCATACAAAAATTAGTGAGAAGAGTCAAACACAGACATAAAATAAGAAAACTAACTAACCTAAGCTACATACTTACAAACATAGGAGTCTCACCCCTTGGCTCCTTATACCAGCAGATGTAACACAGGTAAGTCAGGATAGGAATGAGGGCAACTGGCTACAGGGTAACCCTACTTTTATGGGAATTTGCCCAGCAACGGCGAGAAGGCCAGTTAGCCAATCATGATACTTTCTGTGATGAAATAATCCAGACGTTCACCACAAGGGCAGGTCTACTAATTTACGACCACTCAGGCCTCTTATGTTGAGTAAGATAACACTTCAGATAACACAGCTGCCTCTCCTCAGCAATAACAAGCTTCAGCTGAGACTAGTGAGACGCCCTAATTTTTCCCAGCCTGACGAATCCCAGCAAACCATGCTAGATGTTCCACACAATCTTTTAGGCTAAGCCATTTTAGTTTGGTTAATTCGGCTGTTCTTTACATGTACGACTTTCAGGAAGATGAAAACTGGGAGTTGGTTGAGACTCCCATTTTCATCTTTAGGCTAAACGAGCAATATACCCAAATACAAAAACATACAACAGTTATCACAATAATATATGCATTCCAAGCATGTTAGCTACCACAATATGCCTAAAACTACAAAAGAGCTTAACTTTTACCAGGAAAGGAACACTACAAAAAGTTTATTATAAAATCTTAAAAGACAAACACACCTAAAACATACATTAAAAAAAGAAAACAAATACTAAAGAAAAAATATTAAAAATGATAATCCAACTGAAGTCCAAAAAGCAGAAATGGGTCAGTACAGCCACAAAAATCAAGCATCTGCAGCATATGCTCAGGACAAGCTATCCACAACAATGTTATCCCTGCCTTTTATGTGATAGACAGAAAAATCAAAATCTTGCAAGGCCAAACTCCATCTCAGGAGGTTTTAATTTGAATTCTTCATTTTAGAGAGCCAACAAAGTGGAGAATGATCTGTTTGCAGATGAAAATACTGCTCCCCATAAATATGGGCAAAAATGATGCAGAGAACAAAAAATAACAAAGCATTCCTTCTCCATAATGGCTACATTATGTTCCCTAAGTAATAGTTTTTACTGAGAAAAACAACAAGGTGAAAATCTCCCTCTGCATCTGCCTGCATCAAAGCACATCCAATTCCAAATTCAGATGCATCAATGTGAACCACAAAAGATACATCAAAGTCAGGGGCTCTCAAACAAGGGCACTGGACCAACAAAGCCTTCAAAGCCCCGCTATTTCTCCTATTAGCCACATTCCCCTGCTGCACATATTAGCGATCATGTGAAGAGGGATGCCCAATATATACATGTAGGTGCCCCATGCCCCAAGTACATGTGTACTTCAGAGTTAGTGTGAATACCACACCCCACAATTCCCACCTTGCATCAGAAGACGTTTGGGTGTGCCTTCAAAACCCTTCCATGGCCACATACATAGCGCTGTGATTGGGCAGGGCAGGGTGAGGCTATTTAAGCCCTGCTCTGGCCCTCCTTGGCCTCTTTCCAGTGTTGTGCAGTACCCACTCACCCTCTCTCAGGTACAGGTTTTTACTGGTTGCCATGTGGAGCCAGGAAGGAATTTTTAGCTCGCTGGCCTTAGGTTGCTGACAAGGTTTTTTTGTCTACCCTGTACTGTCCTTCTAATTCAGCTGATTGGCTTGTTTTTACTGTTAATTTGTTTAATTTGGATTTGGCTGACTGGTTGTCCCTCACCAAGTAGTTTAATAGTGTAAATTATTATTATTATTATTATTATTATTGCATTTATATACCGCTCCATAGCCAAAACTATTAAATAAGTTAATTTGGTCATGTTCTGTGGATATATGTGGGGATTTCACAGGGTGGGGCTTGGTGAGCACCCTTAGGCACCCTTTAAGGTGAAAGGTGGGACCTGCGACTTGCCTTCCAGGTTGGTGAGGCCTGCTCACAGGGTAAGGCTCACTTTGGGGCTAACTTGTAACACCCACTCAGAGTTGTGAGGGGATGGATCAGGAAGACCTCCCTAACCACCCTGTGGGGTTGGGGCTGGGGGAAGGGGAATGGGCTTGGATCACCCCCTTTCACATGACAGAGTGTCCTTGCCCGATTGGTTGACAATCACTTCACAGATCATGTTGCATAATCATTTCCTTAATTGGCTCTTGGTTTACCCACACTTCACCTTGTCATGCCTCTTCATTTCCTGACTGTGGCTACAATGTGTAGCCAGTGTGTGCATTTCAATGCATGAGGTGGTTCAAGTGAACCTTCCTGTTGAGAACACAGAGGGTAATCCACCAGTTGTTTCTATTTCAAATCCATAATTTAGTCTCACTCTCTGGGCTAAAGTTTCATTTTGCAAGCTTGAATTCAGGCCATCGGTACTGCAAACAGTATGTTTACAGTAAACAAAATTGGAGTGGGGGATCCTGTATCTTTGCTGCCACTGGTGGAAAAGCAGCTGTGGGAGATGAGTGTGATCAGAAAAAAGAGTCCAAGGAGAAAGGCTTAAGCATCTCCCTCCCCCACTCTTCTCTGAACATATTGCAGCCTCCACAACTGCATTTCAGTGGGGGGGGGACCCCCAAAGCTCATCATGCATTCTGTGGCATCTTGTCTAATTTTGACCTCTGTCAGTATGTTTGTAAGAAGTCAATAGCAGTGATATGACAAGAGATATCAAGTATATTCCCACAAGCAAAATATCACGGCAAGTACTGGAAAAAGTGTATGTTGTCGTCACATATTGCTATCAACACAGCATAGGCATCACGATAACCTGCACGTTTGCCTGCTTCTTTATGAAAACAGGCTTTGCAAAACACCATGAACATAATTTCCACTGTATTATTAATGACAGACTCATATTACAAATTTAGGAAGATGTGGTGTCTGTGATCTCCCATAGGTCATTTGTAAGTTGGTCTCCTCTGAGTTATGAGCCCTTACAGTCTATGAAGAACTTGATCTGCTGACAGTAATGAGACAAACATGTATTAGCTTCATGCCTCAGAAATTGTAGTGCCCCTAGTGAATCCTTGACATTTAGTGTTTGCAGCTTAGTCAGTGTGAAATGTAGTTGTTGTTTTTAAAGCAGCTGGGACACATGACCATGATGGCAATAGTTAATACTGTCCTAATACTGGCAATATCTGATGAAATTTTTCTCCATATAGGAGGGTCAAATTTCACATTCAATAGTATTTAGTATTGACATTTAAAGAAGATTGAGACACATGCTTAAAACATCAGAATCTCTGACTACTACATGTATGGGTGCACATATAAAGTGCAAACATCAGATGTATCAGGGTAACTCAGAGCAATGTTCTTTAGTCATATATCTACTTGTATGGTTCCATGGTTGCTTTGATGCTGGTAAAACTGTAGCCTACTTCAGGCATTCTCTTCTGCATGATTGTAATTATATGGAAGAAAGAAAGTGGGGCTGTGCTGGGTGGCCCTGCCCCTGCTACCCTGTCCCCATACCATCCACATGTTGGTGAAGGTGTTAATAAGAGAAACACACTGTGTGGATAGGTTATCCATGTGTTTTAGAACCCTGATTGCTGGTGGTGTGGATAAGAGAAACACACTCTGTGTGGATAGGCTGTCCATGTGTTTTAGAACCCTGATTGCACAGGGCTACATGAAATTCCACTATATCTTCATCAAATCTTTGTTTCCAACAAAGGTGAAGACAAAATTTGGTGACATGTGTGGGGTAGGGGAATGGGGAGAAAGTAAACTGACTTTCAGATATGGGGGATATTTAATAAACTTACAGGTATGAAGCAGTATTTTTTATCAATTTCTTCTTAACTTCTTTAAAGGACACTTTAAGAGGCTAGGAAGGCACTTTCACAATCGGACCAAAATATTCATGGAACTACCGTATATTCTGGCGTATAAGACGACTTTTTAACCCAGGAAAATCTTCACAAAAGTTGGGGGTCGTCTTATACGCCGGGTGTCGTCTTATACGCCGGAATATAGTATTTCTCCTGCTTGCAGCCTGGCCCGGCGTCCCCTACCCTGAGGGGAATCCCCATTGCTCCTCCGTCCCCACCATCTCCTGCGCGGCCTCCTCTGCCGCAAAATGGCAGCCGGGGTGGGGAGCAGCAGCAGCAGCCTCCCTGCGTCCTTCTCCTCCATGGCGGCCTCGCCTGCGCCGCCTTCCGCCGCTGCTGCTGCTCCTCCGCCCGCGGCTGCTCAGGCGAGCGACGGGGCCGCAGTGGCGGCGGCTGCTCCTCCTCGGGCGGCCAATGGTGGGCCGCTTTCGCTGCTCTCGCCGCCACAGGCCGCGCCGGCGCCACCGCTGACACACAACCACCGGGCGGCGGCAGCAGCAGCAGCAGCGGGAGGCGGCAGAGGCGGAAACCTGCTGCCGACAGCTGCCCCTGCGGCCTCCTCCTCGGCGCCCTCCGCCGCCGCTGCCGCCTCCGGCCTGCTGGCGCCGCGGGAGCCGGCCTACAACTGGCAGGTGACAAAGCCGATGGTGCAGGAGCTCTTCGCCTTAATCTTCAAGAACGAGGTGCTCAGTGACATCCACTTCTTGGTGGGCAAAGGTCGGTGCGGGCTATGGGGCGAGGGGGCGCTGGCCACGCAGGGAAGAAAGGGGAGAGGGACGCTGGCTTTTTAAACGGGGATCAGGGTCTTTCTTGCAGCTGGGGGTGGGTTGCTATGGGGGCAAGCGGGTTGAAGAGTTGTGGCTGTGGTTGGGGGGCTGTTATTCCGGTGTATAAGATGACTTTTTAACCCAGGAAAATCTTCTCAAAAGTTGGGGGTCGTCTTATATGTCCAGTCGTCTTATACGTTGGAATATACGGTAATACTTTGTGATCATGTAGCATTCTTTTCAGGGGCAATATATGAAAAAGAAGATGGCTGTGCCAGTCTAAGGACAGTACAAGACTGCTCACTACTGAAAGATCAATTGTGGCTGTGTTGGTTCCTAACAAAGCCAGGAGTGTTTACCTTTGACTATGAATGCTATTAACTTTATGCTACCCATTGTGAATTACTGTGCTCTACAGTTGCAAAACAGACAGAAAGACCTTTAATGATGCCACAATTCATACGATTCTTGAAACATGTTTCCCTCCCATGTTGAATGAAATGGAAATAGACTGCCTTCAAATCGATTCTGACTTATGGCAATCCTATGAATAGGGTTTTCATGGTAAGCAGTATTCAGAGGGGGTTTACTATTGCCTTCCTCTGAGGCTGAGAGGCAGTGAATGGCCCAAGGTCACCCAGTGAGCTTCATGGCTGTGTGGGGATTCAAATTAAAAAATTTCATCTGATCATGACAGCACTACTTGGAATCTTCTGAACCTTTCCACACAAAGAACAGCAGCAATGAGACCAAAATAAACTCTTTCTCTCTGTGTGTACAGAATGTGTACTCACCCATTTTCCTCATCCACTGTGCAGACTCAGAAATGGATCCATTTTCCTCTGTCAGAACTCTGAATGGGAGGTGGACTGTGGAATCTAGAATGGATCCTACAACCCACTCTAGGCATGTGTAGGGAGACCTACTGCATTGTGGGGGAAGTACCAGTAGCTTTATTCTGTACATCCCTCAAGGATTCCAGGATGGTGGAGGTTCAATGGCATGTATGAAGGAGATACTTTTTAACAACTTTACACATCCTTTTTGTTCCCTTAAGTACAGTGGCTAAAGAATAGCGGAAGGGAAAATGTACCTAGCCTGTTCATGCATGCTTATGCATAAAACATGGGTTCTGATTCAATCAATTTGTAATTGTGGTTATAAAATCAGGGAATGATAATTATTTGAGATTATATCTTTGATAGTAACATTTTCCAAAATATTATATAATTTATCACAAATTAGCATAATCTTCTGTAAGATTCCTACTTTCAGCTAGCTCGTTCCTCAATCGTTAGTGAAAGTAGAAAGAATTGATTTTTCCATATTCCTTCACTAATGAGAACTTTACACATGATGTGGAAGCACAGAAAGGGAGTGATCATACATCTTCCTTCAAATTGAATGCCAGGGGATTGCATTTTGGGGAAAGAGTGTCCTTTGATGTACTTTTTCTGAGCTCAGTTGGCATCCCTGTAATCAGGGAATTACATAACCTCCATCTCTTTCTGACACCAAAGCAATCACGTGTGGAGGTGGGATCACTCTTCCTTGAGCAGAATCTTAAGGTCTCTGTTTATTGGTCAGAATCATCAAAATCCCAGAACTGTCTATAACTGAAAGAAAACTGAACATTAAACTCTTTAGTTAGATGACCTGACCTGTTGCTACATAGGACCTTTTACTAGGCTAGGAAAATAACTGATTTATCTAAACCTAGATATACCTAATTCATGGCATACCAGGAACCTGAGTTACAGCTTGGTGGGCATCAGGGGAGGAGAGGATGGTGAAGTCTGTTGCCATGCCAGCACTAAGGAGTTGGGGTGGGATGCTATCACGAGAGCCAATCAGTTGTCTGCTTGGCTCTCATGAGACCTTGATCTGAGAGTGGACCAGAGGGAGAACTGGCCCCCTTGTGGTGGGCTACTTAAGAGGGCCCACTCCATCCTGCACAGTCATTCCAGTGGAGCTAGGGGGCAGGGCTCACACAGCTCACAGCAGGTAGGCTGTGCGATGGAAGTTCCTGCCCTATGCCAAACCAAACCCTCCAGTTGCTATAAACAGTCAAGTGTTGTGGTCTTGTTATTTCACCCCTAGATATACCTCACATCTGGGTCCGCAAATGAGGTGATTTTCCTTCAGGTATGTAAATTAGTATTCACAGCACGTTTTATATTTCTTTTACAATTTATATGAATGAATTACACATTTCACTTTTTTATCTTTGTGTTTTAAGTCAACTCATTGATACTGAAGTTCTAAATCTTGAAACCTGACTGGTGACAGCACTTCAGAGGGACCCTATCCATGTAGGTATGGTGAAGAGAATGGATAGTATAATCATAATCTAGAAAGATTAATCAAAATTATACTCTCTTCACCCACATTGATAATTCCAGATAGTGGACTAACAGCTCAATCCTATGCATGTCTATGTGGAGGTAAGCCCCATTTATGTCTACTTCAGGAGCAGCTGGTGGGGTAGAGCAGCAGTGTCCACCTGGCCTCCTGGCACTGGCATTGCTGCAGCTTAATGGGAGGGACAGGAGAGGCAAGGTGGTAGGGTGATTGGCATTGTGCAGATGCACCAGCAGAGCCAGATCACCACTTCTGCCAGTGCATCCATACAGTGCTAATCTTCCTGCCTCCCCTCCTAGTAAGTCAGGTGTGTACTGCCACCCCTCCTCACCTACCGCTCCTGGTCTACTCAGAAGTAAATTCCACTAAGTTCAGTTGGGACTCACTACCAGCTAAGTGTGTTTAGATTGCAGCCTCAATAAATCTATGGTGGAGGAATAACTGTCATTTTAACACATTCATGTGTAACTAAAAGGAGTGGACTATACATTAAGTGAATGTCCAGAAGAAGCTGTAGGACATCAGCAAAATACTATCTTGTACATGTTAGCAAGGAGTATTTAGGGGAAAATGGTTTCTTGACATAAATGAGATATAAGAAGTTAAAAGTCAAAGATAAACCCATGTTGGACTAAGCAGATGAGGGTGTTATTAGGGAATAAGAAAGGTTAATTTATTTTGATAACCTCTTTAATTTGATGATGTAAAAGTGTAATGATAATGATGTCATGACATCATTTAGCTTTGGAACTGAAGGGAATTCTTAATTTTAGATAACGGAGCCAAGCACAGCTATATAAAGAGGTTTGCAAAGCAGGGTAATGGGTTAGTTGCTGTAGGTCTATATATGATCTTAGAGCTACATAAAAGGAATTATTATACTGACACATTCAGAAATCTCTTTCTATTTCTATTAAAATCATGATATTTTTGAGGGTTTTATAAAGTCTGTCCTCTTCATTTGCATGCTGTTAAAACCTGACATTAACATTTTCAATTCAAATGCATTTTTAAAAAGTTGCTCTGAATACCATATGTATCTTTAGATTTCTTCTTCTAAAGTAGGAAAATTATAACCTGTGGGCTCTCATTGTTCTGCAAGAAACAAATGGTTCAAAGAGGATTAGGGCAAGGAAAGTGGTAAAATAAGGATTGTTTAGACCTTAACTTTTATAATATTTGCAAAGATTTCCACTTTGCTTTATATGGTACTGTCCTTGATTTTCCACTTTTTTCATAGAAGCAGTACTAGCTATTCATATTCTTATTCTCCTTGTGCTTTAGAAGGCTACAATTACACTAGAAGTTCTCAAACCTTTTTTGCCAGCTGTCAGCCATATTTAGAGACAAAAACCCTACGTGATTAATTAATCTCTTCTACTTGAAAGGATGAAAAGCATACTGTGCACACAGGTGTTACTTCTTCTGATACTTTGATTACTACCGTTACTTATATATTTATACTAGGGGCTCTGCCCCTGTGTGCTACATGTGCCAACCCCTCCCACAGGTTGCTAAAGTACCTCCCCCAGGTCACCAAGGTATCATTTTCCTTCCCCCAGGTTGCCAAGGTCTCCCTTCCCCTCCTTCTCCCCCAGGTCACCAAGGCATTTCTTCCCTCCCTTTCCTACAGGTCACCAAGCCTTTTCCTCCCCACAGATGGGTTGTCAAACTTCCTCTTCTCCTACCCCTGACAGGTTAGCAAGCTTAATTGCTTACAGTAGTGATGATGAGGCCTGTTACAGATGCCCTGACCTGTTGCTGTGAGGGTCACCCAGGCTGCTGCCTCCTGCTGCTCACTCACTTTGGTGCTCTCCTCCTGCTCCCCCACAGGTGGCAAATCTTCTCTCATACACACATATGGGTCACCACCCTTCCTGCTCTCAGGCCTTGTGGTAGTGATGCTGAGGCCTCCTGGAGTTGCCTCAGCCTGTCACTCTGTGGGTTGTCCATGCTTGTTCCTCAGCTGCTGCCCCACACTGCTGTGCCCAACAACTGCCACCACCCCAACACCCTGGTTAAGCTCTTGCCCTGTCTAGACTGCCTACTGGCCTTCCGCCTAGGCTGCCACTGCTACCACCATTGCTGCTGTGTAGGCTGATGCCGTTATCACCACCCCCTGGCCTTGAGGCCAGTGCAGCTACACTTCACAGTGCCAGCCTGCCTCCCTGGCCTTGCTTCCTTTTGGCCCTTCAGCCTTGCTTCCTTTTCCTCCTGGCCTTGCTTTCGTCCTTCCCCCTGACCCCAGCCTTGACCCCAGGATGGCTGCAGTTCACAGGGCCACCTGTTTGTGCCGAAGCAAAGTGCAGTGTGACAGGCTAGGCACTTACATTTGTGTGTGTGTGTGTGGTGTGTGTGTGTGTATTATTGTACCACCCTTCAATCATATTCCCAGGGTGATTTACAAGGAACATGAAACAATTAAAATGTGAAATAAATCAATTAAAATGTTTTTACTGTTTTATATTAAAATGTTTTATACTTCAATGGCCTTATTCAGGCATGTGCAAAGATGAAACTAGAAAATTGGTGGTTTTATGTCAGCAGAGATCCAACTTTGTAGGAGTCAAGAAATTGTTTTTGGTTTTTCTGCTGTTGTTCTAACAGGCAGCATGCCATTTCATCTTGCCTGCATCTTCTGTGTCAGGGGTGGGAAACAGACTGACTGTGGAAGGATGACATAATAATAATAATAATGAGGAGGAGGAGGAGGAGGAAAATAATCAGTTAAAATAACTGTACTGCCAACTGACCGCAAGACATCTCGATGTGAGGGCTGAGGAGGTTTAGTGTGGCGTGCTCCATTCTCTTGTCCCATGCTCCTGTCACACACACCCTCTGCTCTTGGGCCAGTTGGACTTGTTGCGCAGGCTTGCTCAAAGCAGACTTTCTTATACAGCACAGAAGTCTGAGAATGAGTTAAGACAGGCTCCTAATCAGACAAAACAGGCAGGAATGATGTTTTTCACATACACTGACAAGGGATGGGAATGTAGTCTCCCAGCTGTATTCCCAGGCTGAACTGACAGCAAAATTCCAAAGCACTGACCCAACAGAAGGAATAAACAGAAGACAGAGGCATGAGGTCCAAGGAAAGATAAGCATCTCACAGGTAGAATTAAAGTCACAAGGTGCAAAGCTGCACCCAGGTCTGGGGGCTTTCTTGTGGTATAAACAGAGGTCCCCAAGTCCTGCTCGAGATGGGGGTTTCTTTGACAGCAATCCACACCCAGGCGTGGAACAGCTGGGCTTTCTCCTCACTGCTGACATTGGAGCTCCCGGAAAACTCAGAAGGAGAGGGTGTGAGATAAGAATTGCTCTTAATTGCTTGCCTACTTTTGCTAACATCAATGGCTCTCACTAAAAGCGCTGTAATCCTTTCTTCCCTGGGTCTTGTATTGCCTTGAAATTACAAACCCTGTAATCTTTTGCCCTTTGGCAAAACAATAACTAAAAGAAAGTACAAATAGAATTAGTTTGAGGGGGGATTTAAAAAGGAAATGGACTGACTCTGGATGAAATAAATAAATAAAAGGTGTTAATATTCTGCTTTGGGCATGCCCAGTTCTCTGCCTCAGCCATGTCCACTTTACCAAGCAGCCCTCAGAAAGTTGGCCATGGGTAAATACAGTCCTTGGCCAAACCAAGGTTAGCCACCCATGGTCTTACCCTACCTGTATACCTGCAACTAAGCAGTGCCTTAAGCATGACAAATGTAGCAGGTCCATATAAACACAATTCTGCTTTCTATTTAAAGTTTACCCACTCCCTTCATTTTAAAAAGTTTATGCCTACACTAGTCCTGGTCCACTCTAATTCTAATGCTAACAGTTTACTGCAAGATGATAGGTATCTCTGTGCCAGTTATGTAACTTATAGGATCCAACTACAAGAAGAACGGTTAGCATCAGAAACCCACATCATTAGGCACATGTCAGGGTGCACAGACTACCTCATTTCTAGTGCTCCCTGGTCTGTCTGCTCCTCCTCCTCCTTGTTGCCACCACAAGTTCATCTCCTGGCTCCAAGCAAGCAAGCAGTGGACATAGTGAGGAGAAGAAGCAATCTCTTCTATCTGTCTGTCTTGGTATACTAGGCCTAGAGAGAAAGAGGAAACAAATGGGCAGCAGTGACAGTCATGATGAGCAGGTAGTCCCTCCTGAGGGCAACTTGCCCAACGCCCCCTACAACAGCATTGGTGAGAAGGCAAGTAGTTTCGAGTGCAATCTTCATTTAAGGGATGAATTAAAACCAACTCAAACACAATACTCTGTCTGGTGGTTTTCACAAGTGTATTTTACACCTCCCTCTTTTTTTTAAGAAGGAGTGGGTGGTTCTGAAGAATAACACCAAACGCAAACCTCTACAACACATCAGCTGAAATTAATTTTATTTTAGAATCAAAGAACAGCAAACTGAAAGGATCTAACAAGTGTCTAAGATATCCATTGATTAATTATAGTGTGCATTTTATGGATCAAGTCTTCTAGAGATTATAGCCGTATAATGTATGTCCAAATCCATGGAAATCATAGGAAGTCCAGATCAGCTTTTTAAAGTCTTCATCTGTATGTGTGCAGAACAACTGCAGACACCAGGCCCATAGGAGAAAGGGTCCACTTCTTAGAAATGCAAAGAAATATAGAGCATTCCTGAAGGAAACCAAGTATTACTTATATATAACAGGTTTCATACACAGGTTTGCATCCAGAAAGCTATGCAATGTATGTGTATCTTCTGAACCTTCTTACTGAATTCTATAAATGCACTTTGCAGTGAAACACATGAGGACCAACCAACCAGATCGCAAGCCACTTCCTACACCAATGCTGTACCTCCACTGAGGTCACTGGTACATAATTTGAATGACCAATCACATAGGTTAGCCCATTGCATGGGCATCTCTGAAATGTGGAGCCAAACCTACATGGAAAACTGGTTTTTTTATAGCTACTACATCACTAGACATTATAAAATAGGAATAAAGTTAGATTTATATTTATATTTATTTCTTTATTTACATCATTTGTATCCCAGGCCTTCAGTTTATGTCTCCAGGGTACTTAACAGATATAATGACGACAATGATGATATTGGTAATAATAAGCATACAAACTAAAATAGCAGATTAGGAATCCATTAAATTCCATCAGACTCCAGATTCTAGAAAGTTCACTACCCCTCTAGAGAAAAACAGTTGGTAGTTGTCTGTCTTTGACAAGGTGTTGATGATGAGTCCCCCAGTTCCAGACCATGTTTTTTTCACTCAGTTGAGAGCACCAAGTCTAGAGTGTGACATACAACATGGACTGGATCCATGACACATTGGTTGTCATGGCAGCCATGAAACCCTCTGTTGCCTCTAATGTATGCTCAGGTATCCTAGGGCAATCAATGTCAAAGTCCTTCACACCAAAAATGAGACAAGCTCTGCCAACTGAGGCAGGCAGATTACTGAGCAGCAGGGTGGTTGGTATACCAACAGTCCCACCTTGTTCATAGTGTCCAACTCCAATAACAAACACTAAGAACTAGCACCCAATCTGATGAGAAGCCTGGAGAGGGAGGACAAGAGATGGAATCCCTATAAACTGTTAGGCTGGGACAGAAGCTAGCCTAATAAATTACTATCTTCTTTAGTTATCTTAGCCTCTTTCTTTTTTTGCGGGGGGGGGGGCTAAGTCAGCAACAACTGAGTGGGGCACTGCATGTTATTTATATGTTTATACACTTTTGTGTTATATTTCTGTCCAAGGGATTCTCTTCAGACATACAGTATTCCAAATATCCTCTGAAAAATGTCAAACATTTATTTTCACAAATAAAGTTGGCAACATAAATTTGGTTAGTACTGGGTGAGAAAAAGCCACTATTTAATAATAAGAAAAGCAGAGGAATGGTATGTCCCAACTTTTCCACTCCACTAAAAATATATATGTGATGCATGATTTCCTCTCAGTTCAAATCATAACTGGATCACATAATTGAAATTGGTTTGCAATGTTTTACTCATTCATGTTCTTGTAATGTTAATTTGGAATTGTAGCACTGAGATGAGGAAAGACAGTATGTTTTCTGGACCAAACACTTAAGCCCTGAATGGTCTGGGAGTCTCTCTCTCTCTCTCTCTCTCTCTCTCTCTCTCTCTCACACACACACACACACACACACACACCACTAGCCCTCCACACAAGCAAAAGCAAGCAGTCATGGAATACATAGACTCTTCCCAGTAATGTCCTGGTAGCATAGCTCAGCATAGCTCAGAGGCAGTACAGAATCATCACCTCATGTTCCTGCCAAACACAGACAATATATTGGTACTTCTGAACCAGAGCTTGGAAAAGTTACTTTTTTGAACTACAATTCCCACCAGCACCAGCCAGCATGGTCACTAGATTGGGCTGATGGGAGTTGTAGTTCAAAACAGTAACTTTTCCAAGCTCTGTTCTGAACCAACTGATTGCCCAGGAGCCAAGGTATTGTTTTGTAAATACATTCCTATTTTAAAACAGCAAGTCAATTTCTAAAATCAAAGACAGTTTCATTCTAAAATGAGGGACTAAAGTAATCAACGTCTCAGCATGTATAAATGGCAGCTATCTGCTTTGGATGAACGTCTGATGAATGCCAACCACAAAAGTTCAAACCAGACATATATACTAGGGATGGTGTAGAATATTCACAAAATTGTATTTGGTATCGAATTCTGGGATAATGCCAAGTTCGTCTCATCATCGAACAGGCTCCCGCTCTTTGTCTGCTGTTAGCAACACTGAATTTTTTTAAAAATCCGCAGTGAGAATTATATAATCATTTACATAATTATTTTTGTAATCTGCTGCTGCTGTATACATTATATAAATATATAGTAGCATAAGGAATAACGGAGAAAAATTCATCATTATTCGGAAAAAGTAACAAAAACAAGGAGAACCAGGAATTGCGATAACTAGCAGAACATAATTTGTAGCAAATAGGAACTGGCAGCCCGTTTGATGAATTGAAAAATGGAATGGAATCAGATAGCGAGCCCCATCTGTAGCATATACTCATAATAAGTTTCAAGAGAGCTCCCTTAATGGAATCTGAACTCGCAATGAGTAACCAGATAAGAGTAACCATCTCAAAAGAAGGATATTGTAAAATTGGAAAAGGTGCAGAAAACAGCAACCAAGATAATTAGGGGGTTGGAGTACCTTCCCTTTATGGAAATTTTAAAGTATTTGGGGCCTTTTAGTTTGGAAAAAAAGGTGTCTAAGAGGGTGAGAAGATCATGATGCAGATTTATTGAATTATGCACGATGTGGACAAAGTAGATTGAAACATGTCTTTCTTTTGCACTCATGATACTAGAAGTCAGGAAGGGTCATCAAACACGTTTAGTTCAACCAGTGTCTGCAAATGAATAACTTACACTAAGGTTCTACCCAATATTTTAAATGTATGTTCTTAATTATATTTCCAGAATACAAACCAATTTCTGTAATTTATCCCCCTCTGATAGCTATACAGGGCCATTAGATTGCTTTATCTTCAAAAATTCATTGCTAACAAAAAAAGCAAAGCAAAACACTTTTTTTAAAAAAAAAAAGAGAAAGAAGTTTTGGTTATGAGTAAGTCTGAACTTGGCTCTTCAAACAGAAAATGGAGAAGAAAGAACCAAAAACACACACTTTACTTTATTTATGACTCCAAATATGTATGTCTTATTGTCAATGTATAGAGCCTTCTCTGTACATCATCATCAAAGCAGAAAGTCTTCTAGCACAAAAGGTGTTATGTTAAGGTGTAATTAACTGCATGTTAGTTGGCAAACAATAATTTCATGTAGTAGTGGATTTAGAAATATATTTCTTGCTAAACTGAAAGGGGAAATACACACCCACATCCACACGTAAGTGTCTACCACAGTGAACTGCTTGAATTATTCACTTTCCCAAGCTGCTGTTCTGAGGCCTGAGTAATTGCTACAGTACAGGGACTTCTGTATAGTTAGCCTGAATTTTGTGAATACAGATGGCACAAGAGATTATGTGCTGATCTTGCTTCACACAGCCAAGAAATTGGCAGACATGTTTTGAATCACAAGACAGGGAGTCAGATTTTTGCTTAAAACAGCAGTCGAACTTCCAATACACAATCGGCAAGACATGGGAAAGGAAAAATAAATAAATAATGTTTTCTGACACTTCTGCAGAAATACCATTGTGTTAACTCATTGATGCTGTTTTTCATGACACCAATGATCTGGAAAGAACACTGAGGTATTTACTTACTGTTTCTGTCAACTTTACTCTGTTGTAATTGTTGCTTTTTCAATTATTGCTTTCTGTTTTGGTCTGTGGGGAAAGAAACAAGCAGAGAAAATATCAGACTAAAGGAAGAGGGAAGGACTCTTAGGAAGACCATACCAAATGCATCCAGGAACTGTTGGAGATCATTTTAATGTGATTGGGAAAACTTTTTTGCTGTTCGCAGTTTCACAATTAATGACAACAATCTTCTCAAGGTCATGGAACTGAATAGACACACCAAAAGCTGCTATGAATTGATAGCAGGATTATAGTGGGGTGGGGGAAGGACAAAATTCTCAGCAGGGTTTATTCTTAGATATACTCAAGATTCAACTGCAACAGATCTGTGGATTTTAAAATCATTTGTTGTCAACTCTTGTATATTAAATCCAATGGTAGAGCACATACATGGTCCGAGGTTCAGCCTAGGCACAGGTTCATTCTGCAGCCTCCTATGCCCCTCAAGCATCTCCGAGGAATCAGAGGGTCATCTTGAACAATGTGGGATGCTGTATGTGTGCACAGGGGGGTGAGATCCCAGCCTACCAATGCAACTAAATCTATTTCCATCCCATACCTAAGCCTGACACAAGGCTGAAATAGAACTATATACTTGCCTCATCCAGGTGACTTCCCATATATTACTTAGCCCACCCATATGCTGTGTTAGGATCAAACTACACATGACATTAATTGTATGAATGCATTAAATATGCACATTTTCTGCAATACAAATAGCAGCTGCTGAGGAACGTGACCTGCACTGGGAACTCAGGGAGTAGAAAGGGAGAGTTTAACCCTTTCTTCCTTTCCCATGGTCCATACCCCCCCTCTCGGCAATATCTAGCAGAAGGTCAGGCTTCCATTTCTGTGTCTAGACTACTGCAGAGGTGAGATGAAAAGGGGCAATATTACACACACACACACACACACACACACACACACACACACACAATTAGCATATACTATTACTCCTTTAATGCTTCTCTCACAGAAACAACATAATGCATATGTTTTTTTCTGCATGAACTATACTTGAGCAGAAACTGTGGCATGAGATAAGATCAGACACATCTGGATTGCCATTCTTGGTTTCTAGGTAAAAACAGATTGATATCTATAACTTATTTATTCACATGATTTACAAAGAGATATGAGTGCCTTAATCCTTGAGCTACCAAACCAACAGATACTAGATAGTAATTTATTGATTTTATGAGGTCTACACAATACTTTAATTCAAAGAATAATAAATGTTACATGACAGCGTATATGTTCTTTAACACATAAATGGAGCTTGCTTGTTGTCAAACATTTGTCTAGATTAACAGCATTTTGACCATTTAAATGTCTCCATTTTCTCTTTTCTGTAGTTTAAATTTCATTCATTTTAGGGTTATCTGATATTAAGTTTGGAAAAATTAGAAATGGAAACTAAAAATAGACAGATTTGTCCACCACTATCATAGGCAAGTGCTATACCGTTTGAAGAATAGAGTCTATCACTTGTATTTGTTTATTTTTATCTTCTGTATTATATATACTTTTAGATACATACAACTTGTCAACTATGGGCAAAATTGTATAGGAATACATTAGCTAACACTAGGATTTTTTTTCCTAATCAATATAACCATTTTCCTTCCTTCCTTTCTTTCAGAATAGTGTCTAGCAGTTTTTAAGTCACCAGCAGGTGTAATGTAAATATGCTATTGTAGATAAAAGAATTGTATCATATTTTACAATATGGTACAATTTTGTACTGATTTTGGTTTTCACATGAACTGCAAAATGCAAAAGAAACAATATGTTTCAGAATGCTGACAGTAAAAGGCTCCCAGCTTGAAAGTAGGAAAGAATTATCTGAAAGGATGCCAGACTCACTCATTGCCCATGTTGGATAAGAGCTAATTTTCCTCCTCTAATTCATTGGCCCTATGAATGAAGGGTTAAAACAATTGTCCATAGTGAAAAGACAATGATACCCAATTATTGCAAGTGTTTGAAGCGGATTACTTCAAAATTTTGGTCCATGTTGATGCTTGTTCCACATTTATATAATCACTTGCTTCAAAAACCTATGTAAAATGCTTGCTCCAAAATTCTGTGCTAGGTATTTCCTGTGTTTGAACAGAATACTAAGCTATGGTTTAGCATTACATGAGCAAGTCCCAGGGTCATGTAATCCCATTCCCCTTTCCTCCCTTTGCATGACCAGAAAGAGACGGCATCTTTCAGTTTCATTTTGGTTACTAACCACAGTTTAGCACTGTATTGAAACTGAGACAAATTGTGGTTAATTTTAACTATGTTTTACAGAAACAAGTCAGTTAGACTAAGTTAATTGACTAGGGCAAGCCAAACCCTGTCCAGGGCACAGGACATGACAAACACACTTCATTACTAGGGCCATACTGTTAAGGTGAGCAGGAAGGCCTTCCTGACACCACCCCCTCCTGGGGCTCCACAACTCCAGGCACATGAGAACGTTTAGCCTCAAGAGTGCTCCACATCCAGTGTAAAGGGGCTATAACCCTGAGCAGTTGGCCTCATTACCACCAGCAACTTCAGAGATTTTGGCCTGTTTGGAATTTCCCTCACCGGGATAAATGGGTGCATGCAACCTGTTTGGTCCCACTGAGTTTGGCAGGTTTGATTACTATCAAGGTTGCCAAGGTCTTGTCAAAATAAGATGAATGTTTCTTAATGACTGTGGATATTTCCCTGAATGGGAGGCTCTCATGCATGGGGGGAGTTAGATTTTTGTGTAGGGAAAGTGGTTGTGAGTTTTATTAATTAATTAAATTTATATCCCGCTGTTCCTCCCAGAAGGAGCCCAGGATAGTGAACAAAAACACTAAAAGCACTTTAAAACATCTTTAAAACAAAAGACTTTAAAGCATATTAAAACAAAACATCTTAAAAACATATTTAAAAAACAACTTTAATACATCTAAAAAAGCAATTCCAGCACAGATGCAGTCTAGGATAAGGTCTCTATTTAATAGGTTTGTTGAAAGAGGAAGGTCTTCAGTAAAAAAAGATAACAGAGATGGAGACTGTCTCATATTTAAGGGGAGGGAATTTTAAAGTGTTGGTGCAACAACAATATGGATAGATATGTAATATATAATGGGCAGAGATAGGAGTTTGGTTGAAATTTGCTGAAACACCTTTTAGGAGCAGCACAAGTTGCTCTCGGGATGAATCCCTTGGAAGCTTCATTGTTTTCCAAGAATGCTTCATTGTCTTCGATGTGCTCTTTCTACGAAGTACATATTACACAGATATATAAATCTCCAGCACCCCATGTCCAAAGGAAAGCTAGCCCTGTATATCACTCCTTGAAGTAATCACCATACGAAAGTAGGGAGTATGTAACCATATCATGCATATGCCAGAATCAGTTTTCCACTTAAAATGCTCTCATGAACAAACTCGAAGCTATTTACTTTTCATGTGTACACCTCACTTTGTCCTTGAAGTGATTATAACAGTTTATCCATTATGTATTATTTTATTTACAACAATTGTATCCTGTCTTTCTTCCATCATGGAATTCAAGCTGGCAACATTTCTTTATTAAATGTATATCCCGTCCTTCCTCCCAGAAGGAGCTCAGGGCAGCAAACAAAATCACTCTAAAACATCTTAAAAACAAAAGACTAAAACATAATAAAACAAAACATGTTTTTTTTTTAAAAAAGCGTTAAAATAATATTCAAAAATGATTCCAACACAGAAGCAGACTGGGATAAGGTCTCTATGCTTGTTGAAAGACTTGCTGCATGGTCTCTCCATCCAGGCATTGCCCAGAACTAGACCTGCTTAGCTTTAACAAGGTGGCTGCATCATGTGCCCTCAGATCATAGGCTCTAGACAGGCTTTCTGTGAAGGGTTATAGAGTGTGAGTTACTACAAACAGCTGTAATTGGCCTCATAGCATGCCATAGCCAGGATCTTATATAATGCATAGGGTTTCATGGCAGTATCGCATTCAGGCAGCTTCCTAGATCAAGTCTTGCTTCAGCAGTCAAGCTGCTCTATATGCCTTCAGATGCCGAGTTGTTGTTAAACTCAGAAAAATTAAGAAGAAATGTCAGGAGTTTTGAGAAGCAGCTGTTGAAAGGAAATCTCTTATAATGTAGGTGTGCACTTGGATGCTCTAGATAACAATCCTTTGTACTGTGGGGATTTAATGTAACTTCTTCTATGAGTACTTTAATTCAGGGAGTACACAAGGTTCTAGAAATCCAAATGTTTAATCTGTCAGCAATATCATACAAAATTTTAACAATAAATCACTTGAATTTTGCCTAGTACTGGCAAACAAGAAGCTAATTAGTAGCAATAGTTTGCTTCAGAAAAGCATTTTTTGTGATTTGCGGGGTCACAACCTATAATTAATGTATTTTGTGTGTTTCTTCTACCATGATAATTGAAATAATGCATAATGCAAAAGGGCCAATTCTTTCCCAAATGCAATTAAAATTAAACTATTTTCTCAATGTAACAAAATGTGCTGGATATTTCAAAGCAAGAAATCTTCAAAAATCAGTGCCGCATGGTTAATTCAAAACATAGGATATTATTGAAAAATAGATTGACTTGTTTTTAATGACTGTGATTAAACTTCCATACTTCTCATAAAAATCTTCTGTGTTGATCTTCCCAAAAGCATTAGAATAATCTTGAAAAACATGCAAACTTATTTAATTTCATTCTGTTTGCATAGGCTTTAAAATTTTGGATTATGCAGCTGCAGTAAAAGTTTCTCTCCCTCCCCCCAGTCAATATTTATTTAAACCTTGCAGAATATATATTTTGCAAACATCATCAGTCTATAATTTTGCACTGGTTGTTATGGGGCTGACTATAAATTACATATTTAATTTTTTTCTGTGTGTAATGATGCAGGCATGAAGGCCTGTGAGACCACCACCACCACCACAACCACCACCAATAAATTGTTTTCTGCTTGGAGGTATAGAATGTTTGTACTAGCTGCTCTGACCCAGAGAGAGATGTCTTATAAATCAATGAAGAGTCGAGCTACAATCCACTTAGTGGAAGAGACAGGAGGTTCTCCAGAGGCCTTGCGTTGATTACTCCATGACAAACAATACGGATCTGCATGCTTCAAGGAAGCCACAAAGGACATGGGTGGCAAAAAGATAAATATACCACCCCTTCTCTCTCTCTCTACTTTGTAACAGTCAAAACCAACACCTGCACCTGGGAAATTATCAACATGGATTTTTGAAACATTTTAAAGTGACATGTAACCAAGAATATTAAGAAGAAGAATTAGTATTTATATATTGCCTTTCCAAATTGTTTCACAAACATCTTAAGAGTTCTTACAAAAACCCTTGCAAAGTAGGCCAGTATTATTCTCTCCGTGTTAGAGATAAGGTCCGAAGCTCAGAGATAAATCTAAAGCCACCTAGAATGTTCATAAGAAGATAAGACCTAGGGCATTTAAGGGCATAGCTAATACTAGAGATGGGTGAGCTTGCCTGAGCCTGCCTGGAAACTATCCAAGTCCCCCCCCTCGCTGTTCTCCATCCCCACAAGCTTTCTCTGACAGCTCCCTTGCCCCCAGGACACCTTCAACCCTCCCCTGGCAGGCAGGGTTGTGGTACAGTAGTGGTAATACACTAGGATGCTGCAAAAAAACCCAAACCGACCTCTCTGCACTGTTCAGGAGAGCCACTCCAGGACTCCCAATTGTTCTGCAAGGACTCTTGGCAGTGGCAAGCTGTCAAAAGGCACCTAGCCCAGTGTAAAGGGAATTCCTGGTGGAAATTGCTTTGGGCTGTACAGAAGTCTTTGCCATTCCAAGCAGAAATATTGTTAGGGCGGGGGAGGGAAGGTAGTACCTTAGACTTACAAATAAATAAAATCTACCACTAATGGTTAGGATAGACCATTGTTAATTTCCTTTCTGAGTAACTGACTATAGCCACAACAGCTTAAAAAAGTGTGCCCTTCAGATACCAGATCTGTAGATTAAAAACTACACCACTGTTAAAAATCAGTGAAATTTGATTTACAAATCTACTGACCAATTCTATTACAGCTTATAGCTCTTTTAAAAAAATTTTCAAAGCTGTACCCCTTTATATTGTTTACATCAAGGAGGGGGAATGGATCATTCACCTACTGCAGGCCAACTTTGACAGAGGGATGGGACTGCCTATCAGATAGTCATCTGACATCATAATGACATTAGGTAATTGACAACTATCAAAATTAAAAGGGGATTGCTGTAACCGCCAATTAGCTGATGAGCAGTTACAGTGATCTCCTTTGAAGCTAATCAGTACAACTTCACAGAGGCTTGGTCCATTAGCAGAAAGCAGTTTGCATTGAAACCACTTGCTAAAACAGATTGGAAAAGCTTCATGTTGGCAAGTAGTTTCAGTGCAACCCACTTTTCTGCTACTAGAGCAAGCCACTTTGAAGGCTGATTGGTGGCAGGAGCATACCTTAAAAGAAGTGTGCTCCACTAATGCAAAGTTGTTTGCATTGAAACTACTTGCTAAAATTGAGCTTTTCTGCTCTATTTTAACATGAGGTTTCAGTGCAAACTGCTTCAAAACAGGGCCCCTTAGACCCAATCCCCATAGGTCTCTCTGTCAGTGCCAGTCAGCCTTTTGGCACTGTCAGGGAGCCCCACTTGCCAAGGAACAATCAGAAACTCCCAATTGTTCCTTTGTAGCCACATCCATATCTACCTCAAATTTGGCATCACATCACATTTGAGTGGTTTGTGTGGTGTGTGAGGAATGGCCTCGTGGGCTAAATTGGGACTTGTGCTGGGCCTAATTAGGTCTGGAGGATGGAGGCTCCCTGCTGCTTGTTTACATCATGGATGAGGGGCTTGTAGACCTGTCATTGGTCTTCATTTCCCATCAACCCCAAGCAGTGTGGCCAATGGACAAGGATGATTGGACTCGTATCTGGAAAGGCATAGGTTTCCCACCCTTGGCTTACACAAAAGCACCAGAGTTTTACAAGCAGGCTTCTGGGTGACCTCAAATCTTCTACCATAGGTAACTTAAAGAGGAGGAAGTGAATAAATGACAGAATTCAAGAATAGCACTTCTACAGCGGGAAGGTTGGAAATTTCCAGCCAATGACTATCTTGCCTCTGATAGCTCTGGGAAGACCCAGGGAGAAGTAATCCCAGGATAAAAGTGGTTCTTGGAATATATTCCCTTTGTGTTGGATCTTTTAAACCTACATAATATTTTTCAGAAGAAAAGTGCTAAACATGACTTTGATTCTTTGACACCAAAGTACATTTCTTGGGCTTCCTTCCAGTATTTCTAGCTAGTGGCAAAATAATAATAATAGTACTTCAGTTATACTTATCCATATAAACCTATGTTTTTAAGTCCTAACGTTACATGAATAAATCACTACAATTTTGGAAAGCACATATGTAAATACAATGTAGGTTGAGGAGGGCTATGACCTTCTCTGTCGTACATGAGTTCAGTCACTGAAGGTGACAGGATATCTACTAAGCAAGATGGATCATTTCTTTCATAGTATAGTGGAAGAATTCTTATGAGCTGCTTACCGTATGCACAATCTTCAGAAATGGATTTGAATGGACTATTTTAAAACATCAACAAATATTGTTATACTAATTCAGAACTTTTAAATGAGCTACTTTTCAGAATTCCATTATTCAGATAAAAACCAAGGACATGACAATTGAATGATTCCTTTGGAAAGTAATCATGGACCGTATTACTATAGCTTAGTTGCTATTATGGTCATAAAAGATCCAGACTAGGAAAAGAATCATTAGGAAGTCAGGGAAAGGAGAAACACAAAGAAAATATTGATATGTTTGAAAGAAGCTATAGAGTAGGGATGAGGAACCTTTTTCAGCTCAAGGGCTCATAATAATAATAATAATAATAATAATTTCTTTATTTGAAAATCACAGAATGGTTTACAAGCTATTAAGCAATAAAATAAAATCCAATGATCTCAGTATGTCACTAAAATTATAAAATGCATTAAAACCAAACTTACAATTCATATTCACAATACAGGAGCATACACAGTACAAGTACTTCAGTGCTTGGTTTCAAGAGGTCCCAAAAACCTGGGTGAATAAATGCTAAAAGGAGAATACTGAAGATGCTTGATGGACCTCCTGGGGCAGGGGGTTCTACAGGCCAGGTGCAAGTAAGAGTCACTGCTCAATAAGCAATACCCATCAGTGGGATTACAAGAAGGGCCTTTCCTGCAGATCTCAAAGACTGGGTTGCCAGATGCTAGAAGAGGTGCACATTTAAGTAATTGGTCTCCAAGTCAGGCATTTATAAGCAACTTTTAACACCTTAGAGTGGGCCCATAAGCATACAGGCAGCCAGTACAAATAATAGAAAATTGGTATAATATGGCTCTAGTGCGCTGTACTATTAAATACCCTGGTTGCAGCATTCTGCACCACCTGCAGGTTCCAAACCAAGGACATCCATGTAAAGCATTTTACAGTGATCCAGATGTGAGGTTATAACATGATGAGTCACTGCAGCCACACTATCCCAGTCTAGGAATGGCAGTAGCTGGTGAACCATCTATAATTAGAAAAAGGCACCCCTAGCCACTATGGACACCTGGGCCTCCAGTGACAATGCCTGGGCCTCCAGTGACAGTGCTGGATCCAGGAAAATCACCAAGCTATGTACTTGCTCTTTCAAGGGGAGAGCAACCCATCCAGAACAGGGTAGGAAGCTCCATCCACTGAGATTCAGTCTGTTTATTGGCATTCAGTCCATTACTGCCTCCAGACATTGGTTCAATACCTGCACAGCCACACCTGATTCAGATGGAGAAAAAGAGCTGGGCATCATCTCCCTATTGCTCCAAACCCCTGAATGACCTCTCCCAGGAGCTTCATATAGAGATTAAATAGCATGGGACAGAATGGAACCCTACACGACACCACAAAACTAGGGACCTTCTAAGGGTCACATGCTAGTTGTGAGTATAACCAGAGATAAAAGTGGGCAGAACAATTGATGTGACTCTTACATATATATACTTATATATACATATACATATATATATATATATATATATATACACACACACACACACACATATACATATTATACAGCCACGAGAGTGGCTGTATACTATAGTCAGCAGGGCTTTTTCGCGTTCTACCATGTTAAATGAAAATACCCCCCCCACACTCCATTCTGGTGCTTTGTATAGTCCCAATTCAAAACAAACACAAGTCTTATACTGTTGGATTCAGAATCGCTTGCTCTACAACTCTGGAAGTTTTATTGGTGATACACAACCCCCCCACGGAGAATCCACAGGTTAAAGTGAAAAATGGGAGGAAAAAAAACTAGAAGCCGTTTGGACTTTTTTTTCCTTGAAATTGACATAATCCGTTGTCGTTGATTACAACTCAGAGATGACTGTAAGGTATCCCTAATCAAATCCCTGAGCTTGCCCCATACACAGTACTTCATCTGAAGTAGGTTTAAATTAAAAAAGGGCATGGTTTATTTTTAATTAAGTGATTAAAATATGCCTTATAGTGGGTTATAACGTACCACATGTGCAGAAGAAAGACTTCTTTTGTTTCACTCTTTCTTCCCCTCCCCTTCCAGTTACTTGGAAGAAGCCCGGGAAGTCTGCTCCTGTGATTGGTGGGCAACATACATGTGACTCACACGGGCCTTCTGCTGAGCTTGAATCTGTGTGAGGAACCCAGAGAGAGAGAGAGAGAGAGAAAATGGCTGAAAATGGAGGGAGAAAGCAGCAGCAGCAGATGGGAGGTGAGTGGGACAGAATTAAAAAATGGGGGGGGACTTTTTTCTGTTGTTCTCCAGTCCTGTTTTAAAGCAATTAGCAGAGCTTGGAAAAGTTACTTTTTTGAACTACAACTCCCATCACCCCAATCCTGTGGCTATGCTGGCTGGGGCTGATGGGAGTTATAGTTCAAAAAAGTAACTTTGCCAAGCTCTGGAGGGCTTACTTAGGTATTAGTTTTTTATTATGTAGGAAACTAATACTGATTTGTTTAAAATTAATACTGATTTTTTGCAATGACCAAGTGGTTTGACAATAAAGTATTATATGGGCTGTATGTATTTATACATCTGCAGTGTGTGTATGGAGTCTTTCTAACAACTCTGTGATTGGTTTGGTGTTTGGAAACCAAGACAATTCACAACAAGAAATAAATCCCCTTAAAATCCAGTAACCATAAAGCAAGAATAAACAGTTGGAAAATAGCCTAAAGAGGCATGATTCTGAATTTTGGGTTGGGTGAATGAAGTTTATTTATTATTTGATTTATATCCTGCCCTTCCAGTAGGAGCCCAGGACAGGAAACAAAAGTACTAAAAGCACTTTAAAACATCATAAAAAACAGACTTTAAAATCTATTAAAACATCTTTGAAAACATTTTTAAAAGCTTTAAAAAACATTTTTTTAAAAAAAGAAAAGGCTTAAAACATATTAAAAAGCAATTCCAACACATACTCAGACTGGGATAAGGTCTCAGCTTAAAAGGCTTGTTGAAAGAACAAGTTCCTTATCACTTGAGGCTGTAGTTCTCTGCACACTTCACAGTTTAGTAAGCCCCATTGAATACATTGGGACTTGCTTCTGAGTAAACAAACATTGGATTGCACTATAAATATCAATTACAGATTGTGTAATTAATAAACATATTTGATAGTCATGTTTATATAAATATTTCTTCATACTGCGTCCCAATGAGTATTTGATTTCACACTATGGTTGTAGATGATTTTTTCTCTACATTTTAAGTGTGCCCTTCTTCCTTGGGGTGGTCATGGTACTCTGTTGTTTTCATCTTGAGGGGAGGATAGGCTGAGAGATGGTGAGTAGCACATGGTCACCCAGTATACTTTATAGCTCATATCCTTTTTGAAAAAGTAATTAAAATGATTTACATGCAGGCAAAGTTGATTAAGTAGATCAACACATTTAAAGCACATCCAATTCACATTTAAAGCCCATGACTTCGCCTAAAGAATCCTGGGAAGTGTAGTTTCCCCCTCACAGTTATAGTTCTCACCACCCTTAACAAATGAAAATTCCCATGATTCTGTGGTGGGATTCATGTGCTTCAAATGGGTGTTGAATGTACTATAAATAAATGTTGTAGGTATGATGTGCGTTCAAGAGTGAATTGCAAAGAAAATTTTTAAAAGATACTTTTTTAAACGGGGGGGGGTTGTAGCTCATCGTTAGGGCATATGCTTTGCATACAAGGTCCAAAATTCAAAATAATAAAACCAACAATGATTTAAAAACAGATTTAAAAACACAATAGCTTCTACATGCCTGGAGAGGCTTGCCTCAAGAAAACTGATTTTAGCAGGTGCTGAAAAGAGGCGTCTGCCTAATGTCAATATGCAAGGAGTTCCAAAGCATAGGTGCTGCCACTTTACAGGACTGATTTCTTACAAGGGCAGAACAAGTACTATGTGGCACCCGTAACATGGAAAGCACACCTTGAACTTGGCCTGGTAGCAAATCAGCAACCAATGCCGATTTCAGAGCAGAGGTGTAATGTGCTGTTAGGATCTCACTCATGTTAGCAATTGTGCTGCAGCATTCTGCGTTAACTGCAGTCCCCAGGTCAGGTTGTGCTGCATGGGGATTTCTGTGACCTTGGCTGACTGGCTGCTAGGATTTTTTTAGTTTGGGTTTTTGGTTATGAATCCTGACTGGTTGTGGGATGCGGAGTTTTCTGCCTTATTCATAGGAATCTTGTGGTTGGTAAGGTATTGCATTTAGGAAAGTGTTACTGGCTTTTGTGTTGTTGTTTTTTCTATTTGCATTTCACTTATCTTTAACCTCACTCTGTTACAGCCATAGAAGCAACAGCAGTGGTTCCATGTGCTCAGGACAACCCCCTTAAACCCATTGATGATGCAGGGGCATCAAATATTTGCAGTTAGTGTAATACCATATTACGCTAATGAGGTGGCCAAGTGGTTTTTCTCTTTATGACCAGTAGTGCAGTAGCAAATTAAAAAGTGCAGGGTCTCTTCATGATAGTCACAGCCATGCCCCTCCTTCTTTTTTTGCTGCTGCGTTGAGAATAAGATCCTCTTTAATGCCTTCTCCTATAACAATAGACGTTACCAAATTCTTCCAAGCTACACAGGAAGTGGATTGGACTGTGAAAGACCAACCCAAATGGTGTTTGCATTTTGACCAATTTGTAGGGCAGTCCAATATCTCAGAGAGGAGTTCAGGTCTCCTGCTCCCCTGGTGCATTCACTATAGCTGCCCAATTTCCCTGCTTTTTAAAGTTTGATAGAAATAGCTGTGGGCTATAGGTACATTCTTAAACCGCAAGGTTTTTTGCCAATTAGTGAATATATATAAAACACCGTTTTGAAAGCAACAAACAGTACTTCACTCAAGCTTGCTCTGGATCCCTATAAGGATTCCATTAATCACCTAAAAATATATATGCACATAATTGTGATTAACCAAGCAGAGGTTTTTATTATATTAACAAAACGTTTCAGCTTCCGCCTTCATCAGCTGCTAACATACAAATGCTGTTACCAAGGTGGCAGTTATAGAGCTTTGAAGATGGAATGTTCAGAGGGGCTTCATTTAACATTCAACATGGCCTGAACCTGGAGGACAGTACCACCACTACTTAGCTTCTGCAAATGATGTTAAATGACCCTCGTCAACTCAGAGGATGACCAAAGCCGCTCCTGCAAAATGATCTCATCAACTCAGAGGATGACCAAAGCCGCTCCTGCAAAATGATCTCACTAACTGAGCTGGGATATAAGGGTTCAGGCAATCCCTAACGTACCCTGGACCTAAGGTGTTCAGGGCTCTGTAAATTAATACAAGGACCTTGGACCTGGCTCAGTAGCAGATGGGCAACCAGTGCAGATGTTTTAAAAGTGATGTCACATTTTATCGGCCATGTGCTCCCATCAGCATTCTGGCTGCCACATTTTGTACCAGCTGGAATTTCTGAATCAGGGCCAAGGGCAGCCCCACATAGAGTGCATTGCAGTAATCAAGCCTTGAGGTAACATGAGACCATACAAATTGCTCTACAGGATTTCATCAAAGGTCCAACCAGCATTTGATTTCCAGTAGCAGAAATCCTGATGCCTCTGGGAAGCTCACAGGCAGAACACAAAGGCAACAGCCCTAGTCTGTCTGCATAGCTGATACTCAGAGGTATACTGTTTGCCATGGCCAATATATACTGATGGACATATCCTCCAGAAAGTGTATATTGGTAGCAGAACTTGTATAAACCATGAAGCTATCCAAGAACCAATCTATTTATTTATAAGAATTGGATAATTTTTTTGATCATATTATTTCTGGTTTTTTTGGAAAGGTTTTCTTTACAGGCTATTAACAATAGAACTTTTTTTTGTACAAGCATGTGTTTCAGTACAATGAAGACCCCAGTCCTATGGATATATACTAATTCCATACCTTTTTTAAAAGATCACCCTCGTAATATTTCTAGAAATTCATTTTCAGTTGCTAAACAAAAAAAAACAGTGCCAAGTATTATCAACTCCATCTTGATCTTACATTTTGCCGCCCTGGGCTCCTGCTGGGAGGAAGGGTGGGATATAAATCAAATAATAAATAAATAAATAAATTTGATTGAAATATTCTAGTTGTATATAAAGTGTCTTTTTTGAGAAATACTTTAATTTTAAAAATAGCATTCACTGAATAGGAATGAACTTATTTATGCTTTTGATTGTTTAATGTTTTATTTAGAGATACGCACTGAAGACCTTGATAGATTATGAAGTGACAGCATTTTCCACAAATGACATGCATAAATGAAATATTTTACCATGTAAGCCATCATATCTACAGTCAGGTGTGATTTACAATAAAAAGCAGCCTAAATGAATGCTTTTATTTTGACAGGACGATTCCTTATTCTCCTTTCTCTCTCCCCAACTTTACTTTCTTCTTCCTTTTAAAGAAGCATAAGCCTCTTCTGTCAACTTGGAAGCTCTTACTGTCAGAGGCAGAAAGAAAGCACCTCACAGAGTAGGAGGACTGTCATATGGCAATAGAGTCGGCTGTCAACCCGTAAAAAGTACTGCCACTCAGTGTCAAAGCAGTACTAACAAAACAATTATTCTTTAAAAAATCATGACGTCCAAGCTATGCAGACAACAGTAACATTAAAATAACGATCCAGCTATTTAGACCTAGGGGAAGGGCCATAGCCCAGTGGCAGAGTATATGCTTTGCATGCAAAAGGTCCCAAGTTCAATCCTGATGCAACCAGGTAGAATTGAGAAAGACTCCTGCCTGAAACCGTGGAGTCTCTGCCAGTCAGTGATGATAATACTGAGCTACATGGACCAATGATCTGACTTAGTATAAAGCAACTTGGTATAAGGCATGACTATGAACTACTGCCAAAGTGTAAAGCACTGACGTTTTTGGAACCCACATACTCCTGAGATCCCAAAATTACTCTCATTCGATATTTATCTTTGGAAACTAGGGATGGAAGGATCTGTCAATTTCAGTTTTTTCAGATTTGTCATTCTTCCAGTCTTAAATTCAGTTCTCCACAGTTCTGCAGCAATTTGCAAATTTTGCTTTTAAAAGTCCTCATGAAAATTCTTCAAAGTTTTAGTGTGATTTTCTCCTGATAAACACATTTTCAAATGCAATTTTGACTAATATACACATTTTTGTCAGCAATTTCTCCCAATGCAGTGCATTTTTGTATGCTATTTTCACTAATGTATACATTGTTATGCGCACCTTCCCCTAATATATGCATTTTTGTAAACAGTGTTTGGTTGGATAAATGCATTACAACATTTGGGTAAGTGTGAATTTTGAAGGATGGCTGTGGTTCAGTTCTCACATTGTTTCAGAAAGTGTGAATTTGATAGATCTGTCTTTAAATGCAAGTTTCTCCTCCATCCCTATTGTAAACTTACCAAGAAACTGCAGTTAATTCAAAACACTGCTGCTGGGTTACTAATTGGGACTGCGTATTAGTTTAATTTTATTTATTAAATTTATATCCTACCCTTCCTCCCAGTAGGAGCCCAGGAAACACATCTGCTCTCTTTCCAACACTGAGTCCCAGTTTGCACCTTAGGAACTCCACTGGCTTGCAGTCCATTCTCAAGGCTAATCTGAAGTGCTGGTGCTTCCTTTAAAGAACTACATGGCTTAGGACCTGGATATTTAAAGACACCTCTTTGAGAACAATCTGCCATACGCTAAGGTCTTCTGCAAAGCACTTCCATTGGCTGCCCCTGCCATCTGAAGGGAGGTGGGCGGCAAAAGAGAGGACATGCCCCATTCAATTATTGCAAGGTTCTCTTAATAGCACCCGTTATAAACTACAGTTCCCAGGATCCTTTGGGGGAAGGCTATGACTATTAAAGTGGTATAAGAGTGCTTTAGATGGATGGTGAAGACACAAAATCTGTCATGTTAACTAGTTTGTTGTACACTACAACAATGCCCTATTGTCACAGGCTCTGTTATTTTAACCCTCACCTGTGTTAGCTCACAATGATATATGTCATGAACATTGTATTGCCACAGGAACTGTTATTTCTACTCCAGACTGCTTTTTTGTTAATCTGAGGAATCACAGGATAGGAGCACAAGACTATTTTTTAAAAGGGTGAGAATTACATTACCTCAATATTTACCATCCTGGATTACCATATTTACCATCCTGGATTACCATATACCCATTCATATTAATCACATAGACAGACTCACGCGTAAGCAGAGGTGCTTGAACACAAATGGAAACACTATCACACACTCAGATTGCCACCAGTGTTCTCAGGGAACTGTGAAAAAGAAAAAAAGGCATGGGAGCACAACATTTTACAAACCATGTCTAGAAAAGTCCTTCAAAAGTTTACATGTGCCCAAAGATGTTGTCTTTTGGATTATTTAGACATGAATTGTTGTCCTACTTATTTTAAAGGAAACAGAATTATCACAAACTCCAACTTTTTACATTTCATGCCTATTGGTCCCATTTTTTATTAATTTCCATTCATATATATGCAGGCTAATTGAGGATAGCATTTCATGCATTTGTGGAATAGTTGCTAGTCCACAAGAGTTTATACCAAAATGAATATTTAGAGCGCTTCCAGAATGTTCGGGTAGGATTCAAAAGTGTGCTGCCAAATTCAGTTTGTGCAGTTAAAGTGGATTTGGAGCTCATTCGTGTGCAACAAACATGCTTTTTTTTTAAAAAAAGAAGTCATACTTTTTATGGCAAGGAAAATGATGGGGAAAGCACTGGGAAATTTCTTGAAGCAACATCGTATAACCTCTCTCAAAACAAATCAGAATGCATGATCAATAAACAGATCATTTGGAAGCAACCTTAGTCTTTAAGAAGTCTGAAGACTCATGGATGTTTCAACTCTCATGAATCTCTCTAAAGTATAAAAGGATCTTGGTGTATGTCTAAATATGCATTTCAAATGGAACCAATTACCTAGAGAGGTGGTAGGCTCTCCAACACTGGAGGTCTTCAAGAGGCAGCTGGACAACCACCTGTCAGGTATGTTGTAACTTGGATTCCTGCACTGAGCAAGGGGTTGGACTTGATGGTCTTATAGTCCCCTTCCAACTCTACTATTCTATGAGTCTATCCACCTTTCTTCCTGAGCCATATTTTGCACTGCAGTGTATAAATAACTCAAAAAATCAGAGTGATTTTTTCCTTATCCACAAATAACTGTTAAATCAAAGGAAATGATATGGTAGCATTGTCTCCTGGATACACTTTTCTCCTTTATTCATTTTGTATGGTTTTTTTTTTGTAAGACTTATATGTGAAATGTTGCTGAAGCAATCTGCCCCCTTCAAAAAAATAAAACCCACCACCACCAGTTTTTCTATTTACAGTTCCCTGTCTACTGTCTGTCACATTTTGTTATACTTTCCCCTGGAGGTCTCTAATATATTTGGTGACCTTACACTGAAGGTAAATTTGGTCTCAACAAATACCGTACTATAATGGGACACGAATGCTATAAATTATGTGACCAGTGACTGGAATGGTGCTGCAACATTCCTTATAACATGGGATTCTAAAGTTATTGTGTTTCATTTATAGTAGGTCAGGCTGTTATAGTGAATAACCCAACATAAACCTTACATGTGTTCTTGTTGTAATGTCAGATTTGTGTTAAAGAATGGTGGTAGAGTGGCTTTTAGATAGAAACAGCTCTTGAGTCCGTACTTACTAAGGCCTTTTTCCCCAGGTGCAATAAAACATTCATTCCTTTTGAAATAGACAGTCCTTCCAGTGGATGACTTTCCTCCTGCTGTTTATAGATTAAATGCAAACATGAAAAGGTAGAGGTCATTTCTAACTCTTTTGACCTTATTCACAGCATCACCATCTTGATTCATATCCAAGATGGAGTTCCCTGTGAAGGCAGCTATACCATAGTCACTGCTCAATACTCTTGTTCGCATGATAATAACGTGAATCCTGAACATGCTTCATTCACCCACTGGTTCTTATTGACAAGAAAACAGATCAAACTGATTCAGCAAACCAATTTTAAAAAAGGAAAACATGGGTCAGACCTGACTACTGTTTTCTAAGGCTAGCAGATGTGAAACAGGGTAACATTCTTCTTGGGTATCATCAAGCTCTGGCCACACGACAGCCTATCAAGTATAAAGAAGACTTTTCTGGATCTATTTTTTTAAAAAATGAAGAAAAGATGGGTGATTGAAAGCCAGCACCTGGATAGAACGATCTGGATTCCCATTTCCAGTCAGCCATAAAGTAGGTATTCATAGCAAAGTCTTGGGTATAAAATGGAATAGTCCCAACAAATCCATCTTGAGATCCTTGAACCAAGGGCATTATATAATATATATAAGCATGCAATCCTAACACACTTGAGAGTAAGCCCTACTGAATTCAATAGGACTTACTTCTGCATAGACATGGTTAGGATTGTTCTGTACGTAATAAGCAGGAGAAAGTGGGTTCACTAAAAAAACCTTAGATCATTTTTACTGAAAATTCTGTGTGCAACTGTCCCTGTCCTTTTTCGTGATAGTTTACATAGTCTGAAGATGTATCCATGGCCACATCTGGACCACCAGGCTACCCTTTGTTGGCCCAAGGGCCACATTGAGAGCTGGCTATCCTCAGAGGGCCAGCAAACATACACACATACAGGGAGACAGATGCATGTGCGCAGGCAGGCACACACACACACAGACAGACATTCTGGCAATCAGGCAGACAGAACATACACAGCAGAGAAAGGGTTGCTTCCTCTCCATGGCTGCACTGAGCTAGGGGGAGAGACTCTTTTTAGGCTGCGATAGGGAGGAAAAGCCTTTCAAAACTGGGTGCCATTTCTTTGAAATGTGCCACTTTTCCTCTGGCACAAGACCATTGTTAGAAGGTCTTAGGCAGAGGTTTTGGTGGTCCAAAACAGCTTCCTGGGTCAAGTCTGGCCCACATGCCACAGGATCACCACCCATGAGATAGAAATACTTAGTTTTGAATGTTCTATAGGAAGAGTAGACATGACACACTTCTGGTCTCCCTCCTTGTTGAGTGTCCAAAGTTACCTTCAGTCACTTCCTCAATAGAACCAAATACGGTGCAAGCAGTAACACAAACTCAAAAAGCAGATATTAGATATTAAAATAGTAGGATATACTCTTTGACTCCTGCTTTTTGTATGTTGTCTGAATAGCCCCTGGAATGAATATATTAAGATAGCCTAATTTGACTGCTGATCTCTTGGAATTTCCTGGCAAGCCCTGCAAATATAAGAAAGAATGGATAGAAAAGTCAAAGCTAAATCAAAATATGTCTTTATGGTGTGCAATCTTGTCCACTGCTATACAAGCTAAAACCCTGCCCTCTTGCCTCTTTGCCTATAAATCTTATCATCTCTTCAATTTATGAATGAATTACACCACCGCTTACATTATCTCAACGCGGTGTAGCTATTAATATGTCTAAAATGAATGGGGGAAGGCTAAAAGGGGAATGCAACATGGGAAAAACTGTCATTTCAGGGAATAGAAGGTCACATCCCAAGGACTTAGTTAAACTCACATCAAAAGCAAATAAAATTCAGACATTTTTGTTTACAGTGTTTTTCAGTGATTTGTATGATTCTTGCCAACTTGGTTACCAACCAGATTGGATAGCATCCCAGCAGGCAGCATGGAAAAATTATATCATCGAAGTTCTTGTTGACAAATGTTTCTGTAAATGCTAATGGACTTCTGTGCTGTTTCTTATTTTGCTTTGGTGCACAAGAAGGAAATGAGCACATGCTAGGGATTCTAATGAGATAAGATGCTGGTGGAAAGAAATGCAATGATTATATAGAAGAAATGATGATGAAGTTTCCTGTGCTTCCCATTATTACTTCTTTACCAGATGTTTGACAATATAAAATATGATTATTCATATTTAATGCGTGTTTTGCCAAAAAATATGTTGCATTCATAGCATGTGGTAAATGTAGAATATAAATTCAATATTGCTGTCTTTCATTTAAAACAAAGCTTTTTGTCTACTATTAGCTAAAATGTTTTAGGTAGCACAGCTATTCATAGTTCCATAGAAAAAGAAACTATCATTATTTGCTTTTCCAGGGATTCAATTATATCTTTAAAAAAATCAGTAGGAAAGCATGCATAATTTTGAATAAAAACAATTGCTTCTGCTTCAGGTTAAATAATGTCACCTGCTGTGATGCAATTAGAATCAATTTTGCTAGTGAGCACAGCTAAAGTCTTAATAAAAGGTCAATGGGAGACTGAAAGAGGTTCACTTTGCCAGATAGTAAAAGTCTTCCATCTGCACAGACAGACACACACACACATTAAAGTGTGTGGCCTCAAAGGCATTTTGGATAGGAAAAGGCTGATGGATTTTAGAACCTCTGAGAGTAATTAGTTATGAAGGGAGATGCTCTATGGCCTTTGGGTTGTTGTATTAATCCTAATCCTACTCCTAGAAGATTTTATACTTGCTGAAAAATCTATAAAGTCAGCCACCTGTAATATCCCATGGTCTCAGGCTAGAGAAAGTCTCTCTGTATACATTGACTCAAATCTACAAGGTGTGGTACAGTAACTTCATGAAAGACCTCAAGTATGTTCTAGATAATGCAGAATCCTTATGCTTGCAGCACCAATTGTAAGTATTTTTACAACAGTATACTGCATAACATAGGCATTCAAGTTTCACATACACAAAATCCTTAGAAACAACTGATACTCACATGAACATCTTCCAGGCGTTATTTCCTCCATAGCATCACATGTTAATGTCATCACTTGTCCTTTTAGCAAAAAGCATTCTTTGAGTATTGATGAGGACATTGTATGCTAATTTATTTGTATATGTCTGCAAACTAGGATAAATCATCCTTGAAGGACTCACCAAACTACACTCACCGTGTTTTCATAAACACATCTTTTTGATCTGAACTCGTATTACTAGAATGATCAAAGAGTTCCAAAACAACATCAACTCTGTTGAATCCATTACATTCAGTACAAACACTGGAAAAAAAGTGACTCTCTTATTAGTCTCTTCATCATCCAACAAATCCAAGATTCCTTACAGAGTTATATAGCAAATCCACATATGATCTTTATTTAGGGTTATAAACAACTAAGCCATACTCAAATTAGACCCACTGAAATTAAAGAACTTTAGTTAGTCATGTCTATTAACTTCAATGGGCCTACTCTGAATAGGAATAGTACTAAATCCCACCCTTAAATGGCCACTCTTGTCACTTTAAACATGAGCATTATACGTAACCTCTGATCTAAATTTTTCTGTTCATTGTTAGTGCACATCATCACCTCAAAAGAAACCATTAAGTCAAATAATACATCTCTAGTAAGTTTAACATCCTTATATCATTTACCGCAATAGCCAATATATACTGCAATTCAGTACACACTTATCTGGAAGTAAATCCCACTGAACCCAATGGAGCTGAGTAGACATGTATTGGATTGCAGCCTAAGTTAGGACATGGAAAACCCTTCCATGTAGAAAATTAGATGTTGGGGTTTGGGCTTAGGTTAGCCTTCTCCCTGATCTGCTAGTTTTCTAGTTGGAAGGATTTATTTTTATGTTTTTGTTTTCAGTTTAATTGTTTTAGCCCTTTGCTATAACAGCACAGCATTCAATCAAGTGAGAACCCATTGGCAGTCTCAAGTGGTATAGCTCAGAGAGAGCTTTACCATCCAGTAAAAAGTAAGGCTTAGAAATAATAGTGTACTAACAAGGAACACTGCATCTATTTCATGGTCAGTTCTCCTATCACTGGGTATATTAGCATACCCTATCACTTTGTATTAGGGAAATAACTTTAAAAAACAATCTTGCTTCCATCATGCTTTGCAAGCCTCTTATCTTATATAAATTACTTGTGAGAGCCATATTAAAGCCTGCTGTCATTAATCCTGGATCTCATTGTTCTGACTCTAATAGTTGTATCATTTGTAGATGTCTTGAGGAAACTGTCACGTTTAAAGAGCACAGTGACAGGTAAAGCTTGCTACATCAAACAAAATATCACCTGCAAATCCACCAGCATGTAGGTTGCCATAGACAGTACTTAGGAAATAAAGTACTACAGATATTTTGCCCACTTTAGAAGTCACAAGTTAGCAATTACTCTTATTTTTTAAAAACTGAGTAGGTAGCTAGACCTCCTAAGAACAATGCAGGGTCAGACTTACAGACCAATCTTATTCAGTTAGTTATCGAGAACTCCTGGACTGATACTACTCTGTAAGATAGAAAAATATTACTAGTGAACTATCCAATCCAGAAAGATTTGAAGCAAGGGTGTCAACAGAATTTTCTGGAACAAGTATGTATACCACATGTGGACTGAACTCTCTGCCACACTCACAAAGTGTGATGTCAGTCAGCATAACTTTTGCATATTCTAATTGATATGCATAAAAGCAAATGTATACATTTTACTACAATTGAAACAGAAATACATCACACCATAGTGGGGAAGGCTACAAAGAGGTCAGGTAAGTTAGACCCACTTGGACCTCTGCTTTGGTAAGTACAGTACAACTGGCATATAGGAAAAAAACCACAGGAGCCACACATAAATATGATAAGATATCTGACAGAATGCCAATAGGTGAAGATTTCCCCATAAATACATTTCAATGCAAGAAAAGGCTTAACCTGCTGAATGCTTGCCTGGCAAACAGCTGTTAAAAGCACAAGAGTGCTGCTGCCCTCCAATGCCACCCCTTAGTCATGCAAAATTTCATGAGCTGTAAACCAGTTTTGTTTGTGTAGGTCTTTCATCAGTTTATCTTAACTTGACAATACTACATCCAGTATAAGACTGGCATGGTATTTCAGACACAGGGGTGGGGGCAAATGGAAATTTAAGGTTTACAGCAAACAACGTTCGAATGCTCATGCTTAGATAAACTCAAGATTAAATTACTAAAAAGCAAGCAGTATATTCTGAGTGCATTGGTTGTGGTTATTTATTTATACCTCATAATAACTACAAAGGTCAACACAGGTCAAACTTTCAGCCTTATGTTTCTTTTCTTTTTTAAAAAGCAAAAATGATTTTGACATAAACATACCTATTTAAGTGTTTATACCAGCAATATCAAACCACCAAAAATCCTCTCTCTGTTTTAGCCCCCATGGCTAGAAATGCTATTAATCACTTATCCCCCCCCACTCTTGCTGCCACAATCAACTTAACAATCAACTTCACAGCTTCCCATTATACAGTTTCCACCCCCACCCCCATCTTGGGTGATGAGAAGCATGCACGCGCAGTGTGCTAATGCAGGAAGTGGCATGGCCAGCCCGTGGTGGGATGTGTGTCTTCTCTAGGGGAGTGGCTCCTGCACCATGATCTGCACCACCATCTGGTTGCAGAGCATGGATCACTGAGCGGGAGCTATACCCACCCAGCCCCAGGAGCAGGGGCTCCTCTCAGCCCTGGGACCACCTACTGGCACTGGACCTGAAAGGCTAGGGATTTTTTATCTTTGCTCTGGGTCTGGTACAGGAGCAGATTCACCTGTATCCCCCTCTTAGCAGGCCTGATTAGAAGCAAGAGAAAACTACTTGAATGCATGTGTGCCATCAACCAAGATGGTGGCAGAGGCTTCAGCCACATAGGGAAACCTCGGTTGCCATCTTGGATAATGGCAACCCTGCGCACACACCACACACAGCCACAAAAGCAGAGAAAGGCAGGTTGAGCGAGGGAATGGCTGGTGGCTCGGAAGCTCCCACCCTGCAATCCGTGGTAGCAACCCTGCCATGAATCGGGGAAGGAGAGCACTGGGGCAGGCTGATGCCAGCCCTGCATAAGTCAACAAGAGGGAAAAAAAATAAGGTGTGTGGTTTTGTTTTATTTTTACTAAACATACGAAGTATTGGCCTTTGCAACAGGTTTTCTTTGTTTAAAATAAATTAATTAATCTTCAGAATTTACAAACCAGGCAGAGTAAGTCTGATACTCTGATAATACTTGAATGCTTTCTTGCTTTCTTTTATTAAACATGCACAAGATTGAACTCTACAGTTTAAGATAAGCTGTACAAGAAGTTGGTTGTCAGAATTAAGAATTTAGACAACCACAGCACACCACATTCTTGCTAGACACATATAGGATTGAACTCTGTCTCTTAAGATAAATTTTGCAAAGAATTTGTTGTCAGAAAATAGTTCTGTTGCCCTCAAACTGCTTAACCGTAAGCTAAATTGTAAGTGAGCACAATATGTGAGACTATATTTATTTATTGCATAATAGATTTATATTGCACCCTATAATGCAGGTATTTCAAGGCAACCTATATTAACAAATCCCCCCCAAAAGGAACCTACTAGTACATAACCAAAATATAATAGCAGCCATATTTGCAACGTAAAAGCAATACCATCAGAGGTTAATGGGCCTAAGAAATAAAAAGTATAGTACCCACTAGAAGCCTCCTTGTAGAAACCATTCCAAAAAGCAATATGCCACATCTGAGCAGCTCTCTTTGTAGTCATCGCCTGTTTGGCCTCTGATGGTTGTGGCAGCACCTGAAGCAGGTACTCCATGGATTACTTCAAAGCATAGACTCATTTATGTGGGAGTAAGTGATCCAGGTCCCGAGCCTAGCAGGCTTTAAAGCACTCTGAATTTTATTAGAATAAGGAGTGGGAAATTCTTTACATACTTGTTCCTACTGGCTGCTTCTAATGAGCAGCCCAGCAGCTCCATTTTGAACTAGCTAGTCTTCAAAGGCAACACTATGTACAACATATTACATTAGTTTAACCTGGAGGTTACCAGATCACACAAGAAAATAGTGTGATGGAGCTATGAGAGGTTGTAGAGTCTTCGAAAGAACTGCTGTAATACAATTTTGCAGGTACTGTTTTAAAGCAAACCCTTTGTTCTTTTTGAAACTGTAAGCATAGTAGATAAGAAAAAGCTAAGACGTAACAATGTCTGTTGCCACTGCTATTCCTATACCTCACCAATCAACCAGTAAAGAAAAGGAATGGGAATAGGGGATGTTTTGGGGTGGCTTTATGGGGTAGCAGGGGGGAGGCAGGTGGGGGGTAGTTCCTCTCCAAAGCACCTGGATTTTGATCCACATAGGGATGGGAAGCTGGGGGGGTGGAGACTCACCTTATGTCTTCCGGATTTCTAGAGTTCTTTTCCAACTCCAATTTGGATTAACCCATGTGACTTCCCAACACAATATGGGTTGTATTCTACTAAGTCCTACTCAGAATAGACCCAATGAAATTAATAAATCTAAGTCTACTCTGAGTAGGACAAACACGGACTACTTCCTAGTATGTCTGAACAGAAGGTGTGGGGTAGAGAAACAGGGCAAACCTCAGGATTAGGCAGTGGTCATGTCCTGCTTGTAGCCTTTCATGGGGCATCCTGCAGGCTGGTGCTGAAGAAAGGATGTTATGTGATGGTCTCTTTTTTGATGCAGGAAGGCTCTTACTATGTTCCATTAAATTTAAAAATTCTAAATAGAGCTGTACTAAAACCTGTTCTCCAATTTCTGGAAGGTCTGCTTCCTCTGCAGAAGAGGCTTCTAGAATTTACTGATATTTCAGTTGGTGCAAGTTTGAGTTTAGCTTTAGTTGAGAGTAGCTAGGTATGGTGTGCATATTTTCTCAGTAAACATTTCTCCAGCACTTTGCAGCCTCCTCAGCTGCCTGCCCTTGATCTGAAAAAGGCCCAAGGAAGGAGTTGCCTCATGATGTTTCCTCCGGGCTTCAACTGAAACACAGTAAACTAGGGAGGCAAGTGCCTGAGGTCAGTAAGCTCACTGGTTTTGCTTTTATGAGAAGTCCTTCCTTTTAATTTTAAATAAAATATTTCCACACTGATTTCTTTAAAAGTAAAAATACTTTGCTTAAAAAATTAGTAACACTTACAGAAAAGCCTAGCCCAAGACATTATGAGGTTTTCAGGAAGTGTGGCCTCCTGGCCAGTCAAAAAAGATAATAAAAACACTTCATCCCTACCCATAAAAATTTTACCAATTTTCTCTCTCCTCTTTTATTGTTTTCAAACACATTTTCTTTACTTATTAATTTATAGAGAATGTTTTTTTAAAGAGCAGAAGAAATTCTAAAACTGTAATAATTTCTTCTTTACTAAGGGGAAGATAGGCATCAGTTTAAGTTAGAAAGGTATATGTAGACTGTGTATTAATCTTCTCGTGTAGATAGTAAACACAAAATAAAAGTAAGATTCTGCTGATGGATTGAGAGGACGAAGAGTACATGCAGAACAATTAGAGATGGTCCAAAATAACAGCAGAGCTATAATTTTACTTAAAAGCTTGCATCTATATTAATGTTGCATGCTTTCTTCAGTGCATTCCTTGAACACATAAATGGCTACATCTTTTTTATGGTTACTTATTATGTCTGCCTGAAGACCTAAAAAGATTTATACCACTATTGCCTGCCTGAACTAGACCTTGGCTATTTTACAAATTATAAAGTGTGAAATTCCCAATTATTCAGTTTATTAACTTGACTATTCCTTCAGAGGGGACATTGCACACTGCCATTTTTTAAAAAAAAACTTGTCAATTTTCTTATTTATGCTGAAGAAAATTTTCATCAGCACAATTTGTGAGCCTGACGATTTTTCATTTAAATGTGCTTCACACAATTGATGGGTTCAGCTTACATGCTGGAGGCTGCAGTTTCTCCTGTTGGAAAACTTAGTGAAAAATGCTGGTGTATAAAAGTCTATAGATAGCAATACAAAATTGGGTTTGGGTATCCATGTATAAAAAATATTGATTCTGATAATCTCAAACAAACTGATATTCATAATCTCAAAAATTTGTGTGTGTGTGTATATATAAAATACAATAAAAATACCAATAAATAAAATTGAAATGTGTAAAAGCACAATGTTGTTGACACATATATAGAATATATCATAATGTTAATTAATGTAACCAGAGGGATCCAACTGTTTAATTAAAAACAAAGCATCACAAGGCCCGCAGTAGGTGTTGATGCAATGTAATTTCTGCCCAGTGCTCTGAATGTCAAAGTGAAGAAGTTCAATGGAGCAGGGGTAAACAGCGGGAGTAACTATGACTCTCTTAGTTACTAGGGTGATACAGATAATATAATTCACTGCCTCCTTGTGGCCCCACTGGGCAACAGATCCTTTTGGGTCCGGCTAAATTGTAGGATTGTATCACCCCAAATTATTTTAGCCTTATGGCCAAGATGGTTCACAATTCGTTGTGTTGTGTCAATTGCCCATATTACCTGTTAAGGTTAGATATCGGAGTTACAGGCTCTCTTGTCTTTGAGAACAGTAGCACGAACTGTACGCGATTCCTGATTAATCTGTCTGAAGTCAAAAAATCTGTAGCAATACAGACAGGTGAAGATCTAATGACTAATTCGGGAGATGTGGACAATTTATCGTTACATGGAAATGTGCATGATGAACCCTTTTCTGTGAAGACATTAAGGAATGGGATTCCCATGGTTGGAATTGTTGGGAGGTCTGACATGGGTGTGAGCCCGGACCTAGAGGACTTTGACAAAGGGATCCCCATGGAAGTGGAGGCATTGAAGCTTTGCACAGAAGTGAGCCCAGATTTGGACATTATGAGTGGAATTCTTGTGATGATTACCTTTCCCCAGGTATTGGCTAAATACATCATAGCCTTAGATTGGGAGTCATGCAATTGGATAGACATTTGACCACATAAACTTTAGATGGACAAGCCATTGGGGGGCTGGTCACTCCCTAGATAACTCAAAAATGGGTCTGGATCAACCTCCAGCCCACCAGTTGTTACTAGGGTGATACAGAAAATATTATCTGCCTCTTCCTTGTGGCCCCACCAGGCAACAAACACTTTTGGGTTCAACTATTTGCTGAATTGTATCACTCCACTCTTTTAACTAAATGACCACTATGGTGCACAGTTTGTTGTGCACTGTAAATTGCCCATATATTATTTAGTTCATTTGAGTATGGGCATTACTAGTTCTCTCATTTTCAAAAACAGTACCACGAATTGTGGACGATTTTTGATTAATTTGTCTGAAATGAAGAGGTCTGTAACTATACAAATCAGCAATGATATTGGAGTAATTTCAGATGAAAGTGACAATTTACTGTTACACAAAGATGAGAATAGTGAATCTCTATCCATGAGACTTGTGAGAAATGGGATCCCCATGGAAGGTGAGGAAGATGATGTGGACACTGTTGAGAGCCTGGGCCCGAATATTTTGGATTTATGTCATCTGAGGGGAAAGAGGAAAGAGCTCTGTGGATTGTGAGGTGGAAGGGAAGGATACGGTTGAGAGCCCAGTCCTGATGAATGGTTATCAACATCAACCAAGTTTAAAGAATTTTAAAGATGATGAAACATATATAGAATGTGTAGCTACAGGGCAAGTAGAAGGAGAAGATGAACTGGTGGCCAAAGTAAAAGATAGAAGTATGGCTAGTAGAAATAAAAGAGAGGAATTTGAGATTAGTCAACATCATAATGCCTCTAAAGTGAATATTGTGTGGCTACCAGATAACTCTCCTTATCCTATATATGAGATTGTTGTCGAAAGATCTACAGCATTAAGTAATATTTAGTGAGTCATCATTGAACTTGTGACATCTTATTTGGATGTAGGAAGTGTGAAAGAACAAATAACAAAGTTCATTCAATGTTGGTGCACATTCCAAAGTGTAAGGGGGTCCAACAAACTAAAGGAGGAAAGTTAGGATATGAATGTGAAGAATGTGGACTGAATGGGGTACTCAGATTGGATTATCACAGCATAAATGCCATCAACATCCCAGAATTAGGAATCAAGAAAGAATAACGAAGATTAAAAAGGATAATGAGAATTAAGAGGAAGTCATCTTAGTTGTTGGAAGCAAGAAGTGCAGAAGCTTAAAGATATATGACTTAAATATCACGACAGTAAAAGGATTAATGCTGATATATTGAAATAATTAAAAACTAAAACAGCAAAGCAGATCTCTGATAAGTGAAGATTGATAGAAAATCAGAGAAATAGCAAATGTGAGGAAGACACGCCTACCAAGGTTAATATGGAGTACCTAATTAAAAATTATTTAAATAAAATAGTGAATGGAAATGAGGAAAGGTTTAAAGAATGGATTAGGAAGGTGGTAGATGAAGGCAGGGTGAAGAATAGTATAATAAAAGTGGCTTATGAAAAACTGTTGGAGAACTTGAGTGTTGAAGAAAAGGCAAAGTTCATTAATACCACCATGAATTTAGTTTTGGAGCCATGATGAAAATCAAAGATAAAAATGAAAGCAAGTTGGTTAAACTTAAGTGTGAGGCAGATAAGAAGAAAGAGCTTAGAATTAAGAGTAAGAAAAAATGGAGAGGACATATAAATAATAAGATTAGGAGGAGAAAGAATCGTAGGTTTTTATTTAAACAGATACAGGAAGAAAAGATCAGTGCAAGGCAGCAAAGTGGATACTTGATTAGTTTAGAGAAGAACGATGTATGCTTGATAATAAGTTAAGTTTTTGAAGTTTTTAGCAATGTGGAGTTCTGAAACAGAGTATAAAGGTTTAGAAAAGTTTGATATTAAAAAGGCTACTGATAATAAGATCTTAACTAAAATGATAAGTAATGAAGAATATAAATAAAGTTTAGATTCTGTGAAGATAAATATGGCAACAGGATCTGACAAAATTAGGGTTAAAGATACAATGAACTTTGATAAAGACAGCAATGTAATTTTTGAAATGTTTAATCTATTGCTTGCTGTAGGAAAATTGCCCAAATGCAGTAAAATAAGTAAAACAACATTGATTCCCAAGTCTATTAAAAAGGAAGTACTGGAAGACAATAATTGGAGACCCTTAACTATCAGTTCAGTACTTCTAAGGCTTTTTTCAAAAATAATGACAAAATGACTGGAAGTTGCTTGTCCCATCCATCCCAGACAGAGAGGGTTTATTAAGGCTTCAGGCTGCGCTGAGAACTTGTGGACAGTGGACTCTAATAAAAAAAGCTAAACAAGGTAGAAGTAATTTGGGTATTATATTTATAGGTATTGCAAAAGCTTCCACTTCAGTATCTCATCAGCATAACCTCACGTTTGGATTACTGTAATGCGCTTTACGTAGGGCTACCTTTGAAGACAGTTCGGAAGCTACAACTAGTGCAAAATGCGGCGGCCAGATTGCTGACAAGGACCAAGCGGTCCGAGCATATAACACCTGTTCTGGCCAGCTTGCACTGGTTGCCAATATGTTTCCGGGCTAGATTCAAAGTGTTGGTATTAACCTATAAAGCCTTATACGGTGCGGGACCACGATACCTTGCGGAACGCCTCTTCCGATATGAACCGGCCCGTGCACTACGTTCTGCTACGAAGGCCCTCCTCCGGGTTCCAACTCACAGGGAGGCCCGGAGGGTGATGACAAGATCTAGGGCCTTCTCAGTGGTGGCCCCCGAACTATGGAACAGTCTCCCTGAGGAAGTACGCCTGGCGCCGACTCTGCTTTCCTTCCGGCGCCAGGTCAAAACCTTCCTATTCTCTGAAGCATTTTAAGTTACATTGATCTAATTTTAATAATGTTTATTGTATTGTTGATTGTATTTTAATATTATTTTGTTATTCATTGTATTTTTATACTATTTTATGTTCACCGCCCAGAGAGCTATCGCTAGTCGGGCGGTATATAAATTTAATAAATAATAAATAATAATAATAATAATATTTCTGATATTCTTATAAGACAAACTGACCAACATATCAATTTGATATCGGATTCATATAAGAATGCTGTAACTCAGATAAAATTAAAGAAAGGGCTTACTGATAAAATTACTTGAAAAACTCATGTCAAACAGGCGGACCCAACATTGCCACTTTAATTTGATTATGGACCCCTTAATTAATAAACCAGAAGAGTCTGACAATTGTGGTACAAGCACCTCTTGGAAATGATGTTCCTTGGCTTTTGCTGATGATCTTGTCGTGATAAGCAATGATTACCAGAAAATGAATAATAACTTCAAAATGTTAGAAGAATTATGTGATGTGACTGGCCTTAGAATTCTATCTAAAAAATGCTATGGCTTCTATCCTGAAAGTACAAAAGATAGCTTTGGGTTATATAGGAAAGGTCCATGGATGATAAACAAGGAATCCATACGTCTGATTATACCAGGAGAAACTGCTAAATATTTATGAACTGGAGTGTATCCATGATCAGGACTTGTTGTAAAGAAATTGTTTATAAATTTCCAGTTGTGGATGGAAAGATTCGATTTAGCTAAGTTGAATCCTACACAGAAAGTCGAAATGCTATTACAACATGTAATCCTTATGATGTATTATGGATTGAACAAGTCAAAATATCAACCATACAATTGAGGAAAATCTATCAGGATATTAGAAAATATGTTAAAAAAATGGCTGCACTTGCCACATAACATTTGCTCTATGTTATATAGAAACTCATGTGATGGAGGACTTAACTTACTAAGGTTAGAGAAGGAAGTTTTAGGTAGGAAAGTAAATAGATTATATAGAATATGTCACTCAACTGATGAAGTGATTGAAACAATGGCTAATGAATTTGATCTTACTAATGAAATTAAATTACAATGGCTAAAGAGTGTGGAAAGACTGAGGATTTGAAGACTGATATTGAAGGGATGGACAATCTAAACAGTGGTGACAAAAAGAAGACACTAAGATGTCCTGCTCCGCCCGCCTGAGAGAAATGACTGGATGGGTGGTGCGTATTTGTGGCCTGGGGTTGAAGCCCCGGCTGCCATTTGAGGAATGGGCAGCAGTCATGTGTTGCACATCACGCTGCGTCAAGGGGAGGGGCAGCCTGTGATGTTCCTGCTTATATTGTAAATATGGTAAGTGCTGATTATATAGAAGATATATGGTAAGTGGAGTGAAAGAGGAGGGGGAGTACATGAGCAGTAGAATGCTGAAAGATTGGCTGAGCGTTTGAATGGCTGGGAGTATAAATGGAAGAATGACAGTTGAATCTGTGTGGAGGTTTGGTGGTGAATTGAGGTGGTGGCTGTGAGGTGGTGTTTGGAGGTTGGTGTTTATTGAGAGTGAGTTGGAGTTCTGAGGCAATTAGTAAGAAGTCAAGTACATAACAGAATATAGATGAAACCATACGCTTGTGAAACATTACTTAAGTAATCTTGTTCTTTCTAATACTAAATAAATATTTCTTGGTTAAACAAAAGCCTGATTCCTTCAGCTGGGAAACACAAACCAGGGGGATAGCAAGTAACCAAGGTTGAACAGTTGTATCAAATGGTGGCAGCGGCGGAGGAAAAGATATTGTATCCAGTACCACAGAGAAACCCAGGGCTGTAAGCTTCAGTGCAAGAGGCTGCAGGGGGGTTTGGGAATTACCTATACCCATAGACACAAGGTATCGAGATAGCCTGGCAGAGACTAAGGCACAGTCTAAAGGTTATAAGAGATACAGAGTGTTGGATAGTAAGGCCTAGCAGGGGGATCTTCTGAGATCTGTGCTAGTGCGGTGAAAGGTAAAAATAAACCTGACGATCCTGTCTGCTGGTAGCCACAAGTGAGAGCTTCACAGGTGGTGCTGGGGAAGGACGTCACACAGCCCTTAGGCTATTTAAGCCCATGTCGTCCTCCTTACCTTCCTCTCGGCATGCGACGAGGATTGAGGAGGATCAGCGTGGCAATGGACCTGATAGTGGCAGCCATTTTGTCGGGCTGCACACGGCCAGAGCCATCTTAAGGCTGCAGCCTGCGGTGGCGGGCACACTGAGGCAGCTGCACTTCACTGCGGCCTGCATCTGCAGGCTTGGTTGGACGTCAGGGGCAAGCAGGAGCTTCAGCCTTCCCTGAGTCGGGGGAGCTGGCTGGAGGCCGCTTGCTCTTGTTAACAGCGGTAGTGCGGCAGTGTCAATTTGTGCGGTGCTGCCAGCTATAGCCAGGGGAGGTGGCATTCTGGCCTCATAGCTTGGGCCTGACGCCCTCCTCGCAAGTTAAAACAAGCATTTCCCTCACACACAGGGCTTTGCCAGGGGGGATATAAGGGAGGTGAGGTCGATCACCCTCCTCCCACAAGGTGACAGGAAGGGGGTATAAGGAAGGTGAGACCCCCCCAACGCAGACAGGGTTGCCATAGGGGTGATATAAGGGAATTGAAGCCCTCCCCCTGTACACTGGGTGTTAGGGGGGTATATATAAGGGGGGATTGGAGTGATAAGAAGACTGTACCTCCTTTCCCCTCTGGTGGATTTCTGGCCCCCCCACAGGCACTAAGGTGCTTTTTGGGGGTGCCCCCAGGGGGGTATATATTTGAAATTCTTTGTAGTTGGATATTGAATGATTGACTGAATTGTTTGATTGATTGATTATTGATTGATTGAAAGCTGAATTGATCGAGATAATCGGCAGTGATTTATTGATTGCTCTGATTGATTGATTGATAAGTAATTGATTGATACATGATTGATTGGCATAAGAGTAATTATTGATTGCTCTGATTGATTGATTGATTGATTGGATTGATTGATTGATAAGTGATTGATTGATTGATACGTCATTGATTGACATAAGAGTAATTATGCCACCCAAAAAGGGCAGGGGGGGTCAAAGGGCAAGGGCAGTGCCCCTAAGGCACTGCCCCAGCTTCTACCAGTGTCTGGAGTGCCTGAGACGGGGGAGGCTATGCTCCCATGGGTGACTATCATGGCTCAGCTTGAGGTGCTGGAGACGCACAAAAGGCATGGGGGAAGCCAGGAACAGCAGGATCCTGAACTTCCTGGACCTTCAGACCAGACCTAAGAGGGCTAAAAGGCAAGGTGGGCCTGGCAACAGACCAGCTAATAATAGCACTGTTAATGCTAGTGCTCCTAATGCTAGTGCTGATGACTTGATTTTGGCTAGGCTGGATGTGGTCAGAGCTGGTCCTAGCATGGCTGCTGTGGTACCATCTGGAGAGGAAGTGGTGGTGAGGCCAATCTCAGAGGGCCAGTTGGTTGCGGTGCCATCTGTGGCGAATACAGGAGGTGAGTCAGCCACACCAGACCCATGGAAGAGCTGGCCTGGATGGGGTATGTCACCATGGAGGTTCTGGCCTCAAGGCCAAGGATGGCCTTTCACCCAACCTAGTGGAGTGGCAACAGGTCAGTTGGCTATGGCAGCTTGTGCCCAGGTCAGTGGGCAAACTGAGGATGCTGCTGAGGAAGCTGCTGAGGAAGCTGGGAGCCAGCCTGCTGAGACTTCATTGCCCACCAATGTAACAGAACAGCCAGCTAAGGAGGCTGCTGATGACCCGTTTGGAGTGGTGGCGGCAGATGCTGTCCCTTTAGGGGAAACGTCAGTGCCCCTTCATTTTCATTTACTTCCTACCATGAAGGAAAAAATTCTAAGGGGAGAGCATGTTGACCTTTTCTCCCTGTTATACCGGGAGCCTCCCAGAAAGGATAAAGAAAAAGGGGAGGATATGGATATAGATGTGCCAAAGCGTAGGAGGGTGGATAGGTCGTGGGCCAATTGGCTACTGGCATTCCTGATCTATGCAGGCATTATAGTACAGAAACAGCCGTGGAGAGGTCCGCTGCTGCTCAAGATACTCTAAGTTCTCTGGCCTGGCCTATGATGAGGTCTTTAGGATGACGGTGGCATTTGACACAACTTTGCCATGGGATAGAAAGGAGCCTGAGTTATGGTTACAATTTATGGTGGCCGCCTGGGCACTGGGGGGGGGTAGGAGTGACAGTGGACATCTCCTGAGCAGACAGATAGCAGCTACCCTTCCCCGCATTAATGTGGGGCAAGGGGTTCAACAGCGGTTGCTCTGCTGGGAATTCAGTTCCAAGGGCGTGTGTGCAATCGTAATTCCTGTCATTTCAGGCATGAGTGCTCCATCTGTGGGGGTTCCCACTCATGTGCCAATTGCCCCCAGGGAAGGTCATTTAGAGGGGGAGGCGGCAGGAGGCAGCCCCCTCCTGGCATTGCTCAGGGAAAGGGCCCCCTCCCCAGTTAAACTGGAAGTGTTGAAGACATTGTTGGTAGGCTACCCAGTTCATAGAGGTAGTCAGTTTTTGTTACAAGGATTTTCGTTAGGTTTTAGGATACCATTTACTGGCCAAAGGATTGCTTTCATGTCCCAGAATCTTAAGTCCATCTGTGGCATGGAAGCAATTGTACAAGGTAAGATTGACAAGGAGGTACAGGCGGGTAGGGTGCTGGGACCTTTCCTGGCTCCCGCTACAGTGACACTGAGAGTGTCCCCCCTGGGAATAGTGCCCCAAAAAGCTCCTGGGGAATTTAGGTTGATTCATTACCTGTCCTATCCCAGGGGGCTCTCTGTTAATGATTTCATACCAGATAGTCTGTGCACAGTGTGATATACCTCGTTTGATTCCGCAGTGCTCATGGTGCACACATGCAGCAGAGGTGCCCTTATGGGCAAATGAGATATCAAGTCTGCGTTTCGTCTCTTGCCCGTCCACCCGGGGGATTTTGAGCTCCTAGGATTTGCCTTCTCTGGCCAATTCTATGTGGATAGGGCATTGCTCTATTTCCTGTGCCGTTTTTGAGCAATTTATCTCATTTTTGGAGTGGGCGGTCAAGAGGAGGGCAGGCTCTGATTCAGTCGCACACTATCTGGATGATTTTATGTTTGCAGGTGCTGCTGGTCCAGCAACATGCCAACAACTGATGTCTCACTTTTCTGACTTAGCAAGGGAACCTGGAGTCCCCTTGGCCACAGAAAAGACTGAAGGCCCATCCCCTGTTTTGACCTTTCTTGGTATTGAAATTGATACTGAGGAACAGTGCTGTAGGCTACCCAAGGACAAGCTTGACCTATTGCAAGTCAAGCTCCAGCAGGTTGCCAGGGCCAAGAAAGTTTCTTTGGCGGTCTTGCAAGAGCTGGCTGGGCATCTAAATTTTGCGTGCAGGGTGGTATCACCAAGCCCGGCACTTCTACGGCGAGTATATGATGCTATGGTTGGGCTGTCACGACCCTACCACAAATATCGTGTCATGGCCGCCCTGCATGCTGATTTAGAGGTATGGTTGTCCTTTTTACAAGTTTTTAATAGGGATTCCTTTTGGAGGACGGACCTGCTACTGGAAGCTGAATTACAGGTGCAGTCAGACGCCTCAGGGGCATTTGGTTTTGGGGTAGTTTTAGGGAATTCATGGTGCCAGGGAGATTGGCCGGAAGCTTGGATTAAGGATGGGCTAACCAAGGATTTGACTTTTCTCGAATTCTTTCCCATCGTAGTTGTGGCCTTTCTCTGGGCAGAGAGGCTACAGAACTCTGTTGTCCATTTTTGGTGTGATAACATGGCCACGGTCCATGTCATCAACTCCCTGGCTTCTAAGAATCCAAAAGTTATGGGTCTGGTCTGAGCTTTTGTTCTCCAGTGTCTACATCATAATGTCTTATTTTGGGCAATGCATGTGCCGGATATTGATAATGGTGTTGCTGATGCTCTGTCATGGAACCAGATGGAGAGGTTTCGACACCTGGCGCTGCGGACCAGGGCTCAGCCGGAGGCCATGCCGCCCAAGATTTGGGAGATTAGAGAATGGAGTCAGAGAGGGCTACAAGTCTGTCCGTTGCACCAAGCATGCTGGCCATTTATCAGAGAGCAGGTAGGGAGCTTCAGGAGTTTAGGGACAGCAGAGGCTACACCCGAATGTGGCCTATCCCCATGGAGCACCTACTGGAATTTTTGGTGGAAGGCCAGAGGAAGGGCCTTGCTGTTAGGACGTTGAGAGGTAAGCTGGCAGGGCTTTCATTTTTAGCAAAACCAGATGGTCTTAATGATTATATGGACGATTTTCGGGTCCATCGGATGTTGGCAGGCTGGGCTTGCGAGAGCCCTGCTGCCCCTGAAGCTTGTTGCCCAATATCACCCAATTTGTTAGTAGGGCTTTTAGGGCATTGGGAAAGCATATGCTCTTCCCGTTACAAGGTGCAGCTGCTTCACGCAGCTGCCCTCACCTTATTTTGGGGGGCTTTTCGGGTTAGCGAGGCGGTAGCTGGGTCCAAGGCTGACTTCTCACTGTGTGCACTTCTCCTGTCAGATATTGCTTTGCAGGAAGGGTGTGCCATGGTTAATTTGTGCTGGTCTAAGACTGATCAAGGACATAAGGGACACAGGGTTGAGCTGGCTGCCTCTCCTGTCTCAGACATTTACCCAGTAAGGGCATTGCGCTGTTTTTTGGCTGTGAGGGGGATGGAGCTGGGTTATTTGTTTATTCATGCTGGGCGTTCCCCTCTCACTAAATTTCAGTGCTGGGCGCTTACCAAGCTAGCATTAAAAGGTTTGGGGTTAGACCATGCCAGTTTTGGGACCCATTCATTTAGGATTGGAGCGGCATCTACCGCTGCCCGTGTTGGATTCTTGGCTAAGTGGGTACAGGCCATCGGGATATGGAGACCGAGAGCATATCAAGGCTATATTTGACCCTTGGAGAAGCCGGGAGGCAATAAGCCCTAACCACTTGTATTTGTTTGTTTTGGCAGGTTGCTGGTGGTGGATGGAGCAGAGGCACATCATAATCTGCGGGCACAGCATGGCCTTCTGGGCGGGCCGTAGGGCCACGAAGTCACGTTTTGGTGTGCAGCTGGGCCTTGGTCAGTGGGCCACGGTGCAATGGCTGGGCCAACGAGGGATGCGCTAGGATGGGCTCCTCCACATGTTATTCCAGCGTGGTTTGGTGTGGACATTCCGCACGTGTTGGTCATTCACCTCGGAGGTAATGACCTGGGTTTACTGAAGGGCAAGGCCCTTAGTCTGCAAGCAGGAGAGGACTTGCAGTTTATCAGGCAATGTTTGCCTTTGGTTCGTCTGCTGTGGTCAGACATCATCCCACGCAGGGATTGGCATGGTGTGTGGGACCCCAAGGGGATGGACAGGGCTCAGAAGAAGGTCAACTGACAGCTTCGGTTGGCTCTTCTTGCTCATGCAGGTTTGATTTTGCATCACCCCGAAATAAGACACACACAGGCTGAACTTTATAGGGCAGATGGGGTTCACCTGACAGACGCAGGCAACAGCATTTTTTTGAACGACCTGCAGAGGTGTCTGTGAGATATTCTTCTTGGCAGTGGAGTAAAGGGGGACTAAATAGAGATTTGTCCCCCTTTTATGGTGGATAGGTGCGGGAAGGGAAGTAGGTAAGGACAGCTTGGTGCCCCCCTTAGGCACCTTTGGAGTTGATTGGTGGTTCAGGAGGCCTGCCAGGAAGGGCTTTACGGCCCGAGGACAGGATATGGACTGCTTCTGGGGCCTTCTTAACTCATCCACTCGAGGGTTGTATGGCCCCGGGGGTGGTGACGTGGGTAGGTCCCCCTGCTCACCTAAAGGTGTGGCTGGGGTAAGGGGTAAGATAAAAGGGCTTACACTTGTCCCAGCAGGGGCTGGTCGCCCAAGAGCTGTAAACAAAGACTTGCTTATAGATAGTTCCACACCTAGGTTTCCTTCTGCAGGTCAGTTAAAGTTCTGGTTTTATAGTTCAATAAAATGGCCCTTTGTTCAACCCAGTTTATTGTGTCTGTGTATTATTTCAACCCTCGGCTGCAAGTCCTGCTCCACCCGCCCAAGAGAAACGACTGGACGGGCGGTGTGTATTTGCAGCCTGGGGTTGAAGCCCTGGGCGCCATTCGAGGAATGGGCAGCGGTCACGCGTCGGGCTGGTTGCGTGTCGAGCATCGCACTGCATCAAGGGGACGGGCAGCCCTTAGGCTATTTAAGTCTGTGTCGCCCTCCTTACCTTCCTCTCAGCACGTGATGCCCATTCCACCCTCCCGTTACTATGGTTTGTTTGTGGTCGCTTTGGGGCCGAGTAGGAATTTTTATCCTACCCACCCAGGTTGGCGGGTAGGTTTTTTGACTGCTCCACACGGTAGTGGCTGGATGGAATCGGGTAGGGGGCGTTGCTTTCTAATAGGTCATTTTGGCTGATTTGGCTAATTCGACAAGTTAAGGTTAATCCCTTGAAGGGGGTATAGTTTTGGTCACTTGTGCGGATAGGTGAGGGAAAGGATGTCGGTAAGGACAGTTTGGTGGCCCCCTTAGGCACCTTTGGAGGTGATTGGTGGTTCCGGAGGCCTTCCAGGAAGGGCTTTACAGCCCGAGGACAGGATATGGACTGCTTCTGGGGCCTTCTTAATTCATCCACCCAGAGTTGTATGGCCCTGGGGGTGGTGACATGGGTAGGCACCCCTGCTCACCTAAAGGTGTGGCTGGGGTAAGGGGTAAGATAAAAGGGCTTACACTTGTCCCAGCAGGGGCTGGTCACCCGAGAGCTGTAAACAAAGTCTTGCTTACAGATAGTTCTGCACCTAGGTTTCCCTCTGCAGGTCAGTTGAAGCTCTGGTTTTATAGTTCAATAAAGTGGCCCTTTGTTCAACCCAGTTTATTGTGTCTGTGTATTATTTCAACCCTTGGCCGCAAGTGAGCCTAATCACTAGAGGGATGGAAAATTGCTGCATTGGAAAGATTTTGCCTGCCAATGGAAGGCAGTGGAATGTGTTAAGAAAGACTCTATAAGTAATAGATTGTCTGGAATCCCATTCCACGCCCGGTACTTGCCGGCAAAGGGGCAAGTTTGCGGCCGCAGCTGAAGCCCAGGCCACCATCGTGAGGGTGTGTGTGCACGCAGCGCACTGGTGTGCCATCGTGACACGCAGAGAGGAGGCAAGGCGGCTGAAGGCCATTTAAGTGCGCTCCACCAGCCTCCTGTCCTCCTTTGAATTTTGGCTGCGCCTGCCCAACCCTTCCTCTGCTGCAGTGTGATTCATTTGGTCGCTACAGGGCCAACTAGAAATTTTTGGCCTGCCTGCTTCGCTTTGCTGGCGGGTTTCTTTTGCCTACTCCACACTGTGGTTGGGGGGAAGGGTCAAGGGTTAGCACAGGTGCCTTTGGGGTTAATAGGCTGATTGGTTTGTTTTTAGGTTTAATATGTCAATGGTCACTTGTGAAAGAAGTGCGGGAAAAGGTTGAAAGGGAAGCTAGGTGACACCTTTAGGCTCCTTTGGGGGTGATAGGCTGTCCGGAGGCCTGCAGCTCAGGGCTATACGGCCCGGGGGCAGAATACAGGCCGCCTTTGGGCCCAACGTGCCTCATCCGCTCGGAGTATCAGGGCTCTGTGGGGCGGTGATGCTGGTTGGACCCCCTACACATCTTCAGGGCGTGGCCTGAGCTGGGGTCTGGCACAGGGCAGCCCCAGGCTCAGGCAGGGTTTGGTTGCCCTATAGCTGCAAGCAGGCTTTGCCCGGATCATCAGAATGCCCCTGCACTTGATTTCCCCCCTGCAGGTTCATTATTCTAATTGATTCCATTTAATAAATTGGCCCATGATTTAACCCAATGAATGGTGTTTGTGTTTTATTTCGGCAATAAGCTGCAAAAACAGAATGGGTCAACAAGAGTTTATTACAGCACTGAAATTAAGATCTAATGTTTTTCCAACTAGGGAATTCTTGGGTAGGAGTAGCATGGGTACAATAAGACATGTCAGAAATGTGGTTCAGAGTTTGAATCTAGTCCACACGTGTAAGGACAGTGTCCTTCTTTGCAGAACATGAGAATTAAAAGACATAATAATACAATTGTCGATGAAGCAAAGAAACTAACATGGAAGTGTTATGTGGAACCGCATCTTAGAACAATTAGAAATGAATTGAAACCTGATTTGATTTTTGTAAAGGATATACATGCTGTGGTAATCGATGTAACCATCCAGTGGGAGTTCGACAGTAACACCTTGCAAAAAGCTGCTCAAGACAAAACTTGCTATTATAAAGAACGTGACGAACAAGTTAAAGAATATACGGCAACTCAGGAGGTCAGATTTTTTGGCCTTGTAATTGGTGCCTGTGGTAAATGGTTCAAGGGCAATTATAACATCTTAAATTGCCCCAGACTTACAAAGGACAGACAATTTGTTCTGGCTGAGCTCTGGTGTACGTATGTACTGAAGATGTCTAGCCAGATGCTTCTTTGCTTCTCAAATTGATGAGGAAATTTTGCTGATATATATTGGCCTGATTTTGGCCATCTCCCATTGATTTGCCTTGCTTTCATTCAGGCACAGCCCTCTGAGGAAACTTCATCCAGCAGCCCCTCCTCTGACATTTGCAGACTAACAGATCTCATTCACTGACGCACATCATTTTCATATCAGTTATCTTTGCTTATTGTATAACATCCTTTCTACTTTAGTTGAGTGTTTATCCCACCAACTTTGGTTTGTACGCTTACAGAAAATGTATTCAATTTGATTACAGTTACAGCAGTACTCTACAGTTCATCCATTTGTCCTTGAAGAGATGCCTGAGCTCTCTGTCATTGAATTGGTCTTAGTTTAGAAGCTATGACGTTCAGAATGTTCTTTCATGGTCAAAAAGAGGAGGGTGTATTTCTTTGTTGATTCTTATACTGCTTTCATTGTGATGTTCAGGTCAAAGGTCTGCCAAACTCTGACAGAAAATCCTTGCCTCTACTGTTCTTCATTGTGCTTGTTCTAATCATTCCTTTTCACCACTCTTTTGTCTGCCTCTCTATCAATTTCTTTGTGAGATTGTATGTGTTGATTGTCTCTGTCTTGTGCCTCAAAAATTGGGCTGGCCAAGGTCACACTGACAAGAGAGCCAAGTATATGTAAGGCCTGTTCCCCAGACTGCCCTCTAGTATATGGGGTGATTGCAAAATATATCTCATGAGATGGGAAAGTTGTGTGCGTTCACTTCTTCAGTGCAGTATTAGCATTTCAAAACATCAAGTTGGCTGTTGGAGGCTGTGGGGAGTAAACATGGGGAGATGAATGAGTTCAAAAGGTAATTCAGGACAGTCTCTGGATGCAGAATTCAACTTCCATCTATCTCTGCCATGCATGTCCCTTTTAGAAAGTTACACCACCTACATGAAAACAATTGACTTGTCTGCTTCCTCCTTCACAGGAACACAGGAAGCTGCCTTATACTGAATCAGACCATTGGTCCATCTAGCTCAGTAGTGTCTACACTGACTGGCAGTGACTCTCTAGGGTTTCATACTGGGGTCTCTCCTGGCTCTACCTGGAAATGCCAAGGAATGAACCTAGGACTGTCTGCATGCAAAGCTCTGCCACTAAGCCTATGGGCCTTCCCATCCAGATAACACAGGAAGATACTAATTATGAACTATAACATTACAACATAAGCTGAAAGCAGTATGTTGTGATTTTTTTTTTTAAAAAAATAGATTTTAGTCTTGATTAAGATGATGGTGAACTGATAACTGGGAGCAGTAATGGACTGAATTGAGGAGGCCAATGAAATGAAACTCAGTCCAGACAAGATGAAAGTGCTATTGGCAGGTAGTGTGGTCAGGGAGATGGTATGCAACTAGTTCCAGAGGTAGTTTCCCTCTATCTCAAGGATCAGAGGGCCATCTGGGGCTACTCATAGAGCCATCTCTTTCAAGAAGCTTCAGTGGATCTAAGTGCCTTCATTCAGCAGAGGCACATTCATCAACTCTGACCTGTCCTGGACAGAGAAAGACTGGTAATGGTTATCAATGTTTAGTAATTTGTAGGTTGGATTACTACAGTGCAATGTACATGGGCCTGCCTGTTGTCATCTGAAGCTCTTTTCTTAGTGCACCCACCTTCCAAGATAAGGTGGCTAGCAACTCAAGGGTCTTTTCAGTAGTGGCACCTCATCTTTGGAACGACACCTATATTGATGGTTTTTTGATGCCAAATGCCTTTTTATTTTTAAAATTAGAACAAGATTAGCTCAACACATTCTACATATGTATACTTTGAAAGCACATCATTTTATACTCTAGCTCAGTGGTTCCCAACCTTTATGAGCACGGGACCCCCTTTATAAGCTAAATTTTTTTTGTGGCCCCCTCTCCCCAGGGAGGCAGGCTGGCTGCCAGGAAGGAAGGGGGAAAGCAGCCTTTCTTTGCAGGCTTGCTTCTTTTTGCTTCACAAAAAGCCCTCTCCTCTCATTCTAAGTAAGGGCATTGCCAGTAGCGGCAGTGCAAGGAGATGGGAATCAGTGATAGTAATCCCCTCTTCTTCCTGGTAGCTCCACACTCAGCCTCCTTTGGCATCTGCCATGTATATTATAGGCAGATGCCTGCCCTTAGTGTGCCTGAAAGACGCTCTGGCACTTCAGCAAAAGGCCTCCCCTCTCGTTTGGAGCAAGAGGGAGGTGTCATCTGCAGCGGCAGTGGGAAGCAGACAGTGTAGAAGGAGTGAAGACTTTTTTTAAAAAAATAATTCATTTCTTTACTGTTCGCGGCCCCCTCTGGATTACTCCACGGCCCCCCTGGGGGTCCCAGCCCCCAGGCTGGGAACCACTGCTCTAGTTAATACCTTGGAGGACAGAAATGAAATTCAAAGTGATCTTGATAGGCTGGAGCATTGGGCTGAAAACAACAGAATGGGATTTAACAGGGATATGTGTAAAGTTCTACACCCAGGAAAAAGAAACCAAGTGCACAGTTATAAGATGCGGGATGCTTGGCTCATCAATACTGCATGCAAAAAGGATCTTGGAATTGTTGTTGATCTACAGTTGGCTCCAGAATCATGCTTATCAATGGTTCCTTCTCAAACTGGGTGGAAATAATGAGTGGGGTACCACAGGGATCAGTCCTGGGCCCAGTGCTCTTCAACATTTTTATTAACGACTTGGATGAGGAGGTACAGAGCATGTTTATCAAATTTGCAGGTGATACAAAATTGGGGGGCATAGCTAATACCGTGGAAGACAGAAACAAAATTCATAGGGACCTTGATAGGCTGGAGCATTGAGTTGAAAACAGAATGAATTTCAACAGGGATAAATGCAAAGTTCTACACTTAGGAAAAAGAAACCAAATGCACAGTTATAAGATGGGGGATACTTGGCTCAGCAATACAACATGTGAGAAGGATCTTGGAATTGTCATTGATCACAAGCTGAATATGAGCCAACAGTGTGATGTGGCTGCAAAAAAGGCAAATGCTATATTAGGCTGCATTAACAGAAGTATAGTTTCCAAATTGTGTGAAGTATTAGTTCCCCTGTATTCAGCACTGGTTAGGCCTCATCTTGAATACTGCATCCAGTTCTGGTCTCCGCATTTCAAGAAGGATGCAGACAAACTGGAACGGGTTCAGAGGAGGGCAACAAGGATGATCAGGGGACTGGAAACAAAGCCCTATGAGTGGAGACTGAAAGAACTGGGCATGTTTAGCCTGGAGAAGAGAAGACTGAGGGGAGATGTGATAGCACTCTTCAAGTACATGAAAGGTTGTCACATAGAGGAGGGCCGAGATCTCTTCTCGATCGTCCCAGAGTGCAGGACACGGAATAATGGGCTCAAGTTGCAGGAAGCCAGATTTTGACTGGACATCAGGAAAAGCTTCCTAACTGTTAGAGCAGTACAACAATGGAACCAATTCCCTAGGGAGGTGGTGAGCTTTCCAACACTGGAGGCATTCAAGAGGCAGCTGGACAGCCACCTTTAGGTATGCTTTAAGTTGGATTCCTGCATTGAGCAGGGGGTTGGACTCAATGGCCTTATAGTCCCCTTCGAACTCTACTGTTCTATGATTCTATTATTAAAAGAGAATTAACAACTGGTGTTAGCAACCTTAGTTGCATCCTGCAAAGCAACAGTGGCAGTTGGATTGGCTACTGTGAAAGAAATGAACTTGCCTCCTAAAACAAACTTTACTGGGATGCAGCATTTAAAGAAGAGGGTCTAAAAGTCTGTTCCCTTTTCCAAACCTCAACTGGTTTGATTTCTTAAAAAGAAAACAAAAGAGATTTTCAGTTTAGGATTATTATTTTTACATTCTATATTTCTGTTGAACAGTGCATTTATCTACACTGTCTACCTTCTGATCTATTTAATTAGTTAAATCGCAAAGGACTGGATATATTAGTGGACTACCACCATCATCATAATCAAATATTAGAAAACTGGTGTTTAAAATAACTAAAGTGCCTACTTTTGGTATAACCACTCATCTATTTATTCTGTTCTCTGATTAAAAACAAAAAACAAAACCTGAAGTGATTTTAGAGCAGTAATTCTATGTAGACCAAATGTATTCTCTGCAATGTTGGAATGATTTTTCTGTACTTTTATGATTAATACAGTTCTATCAGTTTATGACTCGTTGCAGACCTACATAAGCAGCTCCCTCCCCATAAATTAGAAAATAAGCTATACTATGGAAACAAAACCAAGAAAGGGATGGAGAGACAAGGGTAGGAATGTGGACAAATGCAGTTACTTAGATGCGAGTTGAGGATGAAGAGGATAAACATAAGCCATATAGAATGGAATGTGTGAAGAGGAATTTGAAAGAAGGGGGGGCATGTATTTGATGTAATACATGAATAACTTGCATTTCCTCCAATGAGATCAATGTGGCACATGTGGCTCTACCCCCACTCATTTTATACGCACAACAACACTTTGAGATAGGATAGGCTGAGAGAATGACAGGCCCAAAATCAACCAGAGAGATTCATATCTTGAGTAGGAAATATGAACTTGGGCTTTCTTGTTTGAGTTCCAACAGTGCATCAGGTATGGCAGGAAAAAAATAGGCATAATTGTTTAAGAGAACAAGACCCCCTTGATTGACTGAGTGGTAGAGTTGGAGGGATCTGAGGAGGAGCTTCATGTGATCTGCAAGATAGGTGAGGTGAATGGTTTGGGCAGTAGAGTTTTGGACTGAGGTGAGAGGACTGAGACATGTAAGAAAAATCACATAGCAGCTTGCATTAGTTAAGGTCCGAGGCAACTGAAGAAAAACCCAGAGTTTGGGGTGAGGGGACTGACAGGAATTATTTTTGCAGTGTAATAGTCATAACTAAGTAGCAATGAAATGCATTTCTCTACAATAGCAAGGATGGTTTGAATGTTGTAGAGAAGGCAATAGTGTACATGCTTCCAGAAACTGATCAGATTTTCTTCAGTATGGTCCACTGAAGATGTAGAACCACACAAGCTCAAAGTGGGTCTGGCTGCTATACATAAATATCTGCCTGCAGCTGAGACAAGATATTGAAGACAAGCTGCAGAGTGTGGTGTTGCACTGAGTTACTTTGTGCTTGTGTTTGCATGAATAATGCTTAGAAGCCTGACATAATGGATAATGAGGGTTTACACAAAAATAGAAGAAAAAAATGGAATTGGCCACAGTACTGGAAAAAAGGACTACCAAGCATTTGCAGACCTAAGTGGCAAATCAACCTTTCCATTGATAAAATTGTCATGTTAATCAATGTGAAAAGTTGACTTTCTCTTATAACACAAACAAACCATTACAGCATTAACACGGAGCCAAAATAAAGACAGAGGTGGAAATTTACATCATAAATCTAGAAATAAGTATTTGTTCAGCCTGACATTGATTTGGAGAAAATGCAATTTAAAAAAAAGCTGTTAGTGCTGCCTTGTTTGTGCTTACCAATTAAAATTATTTTTGACAATGCTATACAACTATACTCAGCCTAATGGCTTTAATGGAATTCCAGTCCTTTGCAGATTTGTTTAAACTAATAATTAATTTTCATTATAAAATAAAAATGCAGGAAATGAGCTATATAGATGCCTAAAGCACTCAAAAAGAGTATGATAAGAATATGATAATATGAGTAATAAGGATAAACAATGGATCTGTAGCATAGTAAAATAATGTATATAAAGAAGTAGAAATTTGATGAAAAGGATCCCAGGGTCGGTTTACAGCATAATAACACCAATAAAAACACAATTAGAGATTGATGGATCTCTCCGTTTCAGTTTCTCTCTGTTGCTCATTTCTCCAATCTTAAATTCAGTTGGCCCCATTTCTGTGTCAGTTTGTGACTTTTTTAAAAAAATGTTCATATGAAAATTTGTGTGGATTTTTATGCACATTTCTCTTAATAAAAGCATTTTATATTCAAGTTTGCCTAATATACACATTTTGCAACCATTTCCCCAATATAATAAATATTTGTACATTATTTTCACTAATATATGCATCTTTGTGCACACTTTCCCGTAATTTACATATTTTGTATACATGAATGAACATAGTTGGAGAACTGCTTCCCCAAATTTGGAAAAATATGAATTTCAAAGGATAGCTGCATTTCAGTTCATGTACAGGAAGTGTGACTTAAAATGTGAACTGAATTATTTTCACTCCCATCCCTATGATAAACATACATAGACAATATTAGACATCAAACATAAATTCCTAAAACAATAATATAGCAGGTGATCAACTCAAAAGCAAGTGGGCAATACTCCCTCCAAAAGCCTGGGCAAAGAGGTGCATCTTAATATGCAATGTCAGCAACAGATGCATATTAGAGGGGATGGTATTTCAAAGATGGGGTCCTCCAAAAAGCAGGTCCTGTCGCACATCATTATATTGCAGTGCATGGCTGGGAAATGAAGAGACAAGACAAGATGAGGTGTGGGTAAATCAAGGGCCACGTTTATTAGAATAAAGCCAATTACATGCTTGATTGCATAGTAGAATGATCTGCAGAGACGTGGAACTTATCCCCCATTGGGCGAGGGCACCCTGCCATGGGAAAAGGGAGTGGGCCAAGCCCAAGCCCCTCTTCCGGACCCCATCCCTGCAGGGTGGTTAGGGAGGCCTTCCTGCTCCACCCCCCCTCAGGGCTGCACAACTTCTGAGTGGGTGTTACAGGTTAGCCCCAAAGGTGAGCCTTATCCTGCCAACTGGCCGCACAACCTGGAAGGCAGGCCTCAGAACCCACCAATCACCTTACAGGGTGCCTTAAGGGTGGTCTCCAAACCCTACCTTGTGAAATTCTGCACCTATCTGCCAAACATGACCAAATAACCTATTTACAGATTAAACTACAAGGCCAGGCAACAAATCAGCCAAATCAAATTAAGCCAAATAAAATTGAGCAAATCAGCTGAATTAGGAGAACAGTACAGGGTAGGCAAAAAACTTGCCAGCAAACGAAGGCTGGCGAGCTAAAAATTCCTATCTGCCCCCGAAGTGACCAGTTACACTTGTACTGCCCTGAAGGGAGGGTGGGCAGGTGGGTTTCGTGTGAGGCTGAAAAGAGGCCGGGGGGAGATGGAGCAGGGCTTACAGAGCCACCCTGCTCCGCCCCTTATGCGACAGGTGCGCATGACCATGTCGCACCAAAGGTATGGGGTTTTTGAAGCCATGCCTGGTCTTCCCCGGCATGGCTGCAAAGGCCCACCATCACCAGAGCCCTTGGACTGACGATGGTGGGAAACATGTACTTCACCTGGTAATGGGACGGACAATGAAAAGAGCCTACTCCACTGATCTTAATGCATTGGCCAGAAAGTATAAAGAGAGACATTCCTTCAAGTATTTGGGCCCAAGTGATTTAGGTTTTTTTATGTCAACATTAAAACCTTGATTTCCACTTGAAAATGTGTTAACAACCAGCACAAGGAAATTAGAACTGGTATTGTATTGTTCCAACTGAGTGTACCACTCCACAATTTATAGCCACATTCTGCATGAGTTGCAACTTCTAAGTAGCCTTCAAGGGCAGCAGACCACAGAGAGTGCATTACAGTAATCCAATTGGGAGGTTCCCTGAGCAGGTTTCCAGGAATAGCTGCAGCAGGCAAGAGGAACATAACTGATCTTCTCAGTAAGGAGCCCTTATTAAACTTAAAAGAACCCTCAGGTTCCCCACAGAACAGTTTGAAAACCCCTGTTCTTTAGCAAAACATATTTCAAAGCACATAATCAAGACAACCAAAGCAACACTCATTCCAACCTCTCTTATGCCAATGGTAAATTGGACACCAAACATTCAAACAATCCAAAATCCAGATTAAAATATAGTATTTCATCTGACATGAAACTATCCAGGCAAGGTTTTGCTCACTCAAGTTTGACTATCTCTGATTATTGGTAACTTCTCTTTGTCTTACATATGATCTTGAATATACTTCTGATTCTGGTTGGTTTTTAGGATACCTGAATATTAGAATACGTGAAGGCCATAGCAGTGAAAGTGTATCTCAGTTTTTAATGAGTTAGAGCACTCCGGAAGGATTTGTACATTTGTGCAACACTTTCATTTATCTCAGTCACTACCACAGATCACACACTGCCAAGGTTCCTCAAGCTACTAACCTCATATCTGCCCATAGGTCAGGACATCATTCTGTCCAATGAGACAATAAGGCAGCGTTTTGTTATTCTATGTCACATAGCTCAGCATATACTGTAACTGTATGATCCTGAAAGGCAAAAGCAGTACTAGAACTGCTACACCACATGTCTACCCATTGACACTTCTGTGTCTTTGCTTTCTGGCCCAATATTAAACAATCCAAAATATACTAAACAACATATCCTACCCATATACGCCTTGCAAGGAACACTATCTGCAACAAGCTACATGGCAGCTGGGGCCTCCTATGTTTTCACTGCAAGTTAAACTATTTTTAAAAAACTAATTTGTACTTAGTTGTAACTGCAACATTCACAAGCCATTATTAGATCTGAGAGATGTATAGCTTTCTGTCTAGAAATACTTCCATCCCTGCTCTCCAGAATCTAAGAGAATTGTGTTTCCTGCTGTTTGGCAACTATTTGTAGTGTTTGAATTTGACTTTCCTGTCTATGATGATGATAATAGCACAAGCCTTATGGAGTGTGGAATCTCTTTGGTAATTATACACTATGGCCCACTCTGGGAGCATAACAGAAATTTCATGAAAATTAAAACTGTAAGGTTAGATCACCAGGTAAAATATAAGTTACGTCAACAAAATTCCTATTAACACTGAGAATTGCAAGAAGGAGAACATATTGTAGGTTGCTTTAGGAATAATAGTAAAAAAGAGAAGAAAAGCCACACCTGCAGTAGTAGTCTTCTGTTCAAAGAAGATTCTTTTCTACTTGTACAAATGGCTGGTACATTTGTGGCATACCTTCAGTACTGTAAATAAAACTAGGCAGTTCCCAAAAGATTTACAGGCAGTAATGAAAGTTCTAGGGCACCTCCATCAGAGTCGCAGAGACACGGCCACTAAGAAATATTTCCTTCCCTTATCTGGGCAGAAAACTCAAGCAAAATAGTTCATTTATTTCACAGAGAAATCTGCTGGAAATTTAAAGATTTCTACTAAGTTGACACTACTTTATCACACAGAGCAGGCTTAATCAATTAGAAGGAGTATAGACTGTTATAGATTTCACAAGTTTGCAGAGATCACACATAGAAAATAAGTTTTAAGTCCACAAAATAATACTGCTATAATTCACCAGTTCCATTATATACATGGAACTCTGCAAATGCAAGGGATACCTTGATCTCTTCTATGAGTTGGAGACCACTACAGAAAGGGGAGGGGGATACATTTTTCTGGGACAGGGGGACACAAATATTTCTAAGAGAGCCAAAATAAAACACTGTAAAGAGGCAGCAGGCTAATTTCTTAGAAAAAAATCAGTGTCTGTACATTTTTTCATATCTCAATGAAAGCTAGGAATCTGGGGATTATGATTCATTGGTGGGGGCAACTCCCTGCCATGGGCACCTATGGAAGGGGGAGAGAACATTCTCCATATTACATGCCTAGAGAATGTCTCAATAGACTTGGGGCAGGTCCTGCGCATATATGAGTTTTGTTTCATTCCAAGCATGAGCTTTAAAATCGACATCTTGATTTTTTCAAAAAGGGCAGCAGAGATGGAGCACAAAGTTGCTGTAAGCAGCATTCTGTGAAAGACAAGGGTCACAGCACTTTTGTGCATAATTGCAACTCTTCATGTAGCAGTATTTATTTAATTTCACTCATTTACCAAATTTATATTCCACTTTTCACCACATGATTTGAAAGCAACTTCACTAGCATTGATGATCCTCTTTATACACTATCCAAGGTTGCATCGTGATCCTAGAACCACATGCAGGGCTGACACCAGGCATGCCGAGACCCTTGAGCACCAGCCTACCTCGGCATCTGCACGTACTTCCCACTTACCTTTCCCATGAAGTGAATGCTGCCCGTGCTGTGCGTGCATACCTGCCATCAACTAAGATGGCAGCAGGGGCATCAGCCCCTTAGGGAAACCACAGCCACCATCTTGGTTGGTGGCAGGCATGCGCCCACAGCACAACCACCATTTACTTTAAGGGAAAGGTAGGTGGGGCATGCAGGCAGGCATTGTGGGCCTGCACGGTAGTGGGGGGTGCCTGGAAGCTCCCTCTCTGCGATCCACAACAGGGTCGGGAGCCAACGCTGCTGTGGATCACGGAAGGGAGCAGTACCCAGCTACCCTAAGGAGGAGCCCTCTGGCACTGACTCTGACCACAGGATCAAGATTTTGCACTGGCACAACAGAAAGTTGTATTCAGTCCTAAGTGGCTTTCTACTGGCAGGCTGCTACATTTGATCTGATCATTCCAATTTTACAGAGCTTGGAAAAGTTACTTTTTTGAACTACAACTCCCATCAGCCCAATCCAGTGGCCATGCTGGCTGGGGCTGATGGGAGTTGTAGTTCAAAAAAGTAACTTTTCCAAGCTCTGCAATTTTAAGTTTACTTCAAGAGAGGTCTTAGGGTGCATTTTGCTTTGGTAGGAAACAACCTCTTTGAAACTTTTTTTTTTTAACTGAAAGCCAAAGAATTTGAGGTCTGGATCGGTGAGCTTAATGTACTAGCAAGCATTGCCATGTTCTGGTGTTTCCAAGCACTAGAAGCCAAACCCTTAATCTATACTTTCCATGTAAATCAGAGAAAACTATATTTAGCATGGACATCATGAGTTGGGAAGCTCAAGTCCAGGGGCAAAATATAGCCCTCCAGGCATCTCTATCTGTCTTTGGAACTCTCCCCAGGCCACTAGTCCTGCTCCGTGCCTTCCTTGTGCTGGAATGATATCTCTCGCTTGCCTGGATCCAGGGTGTGTGTAGAAATGTCTAATTTGCATAAGGCTGGAATGTAGCCTACTATACAAAGGCAAGAGTCACATCCTTTGTTCTGCTCACTTTGGCCTCTGACCCCTGACTACCACTGCCATACGCCCCCAGAAGGTTGCCTCAGACTGAAAAAGGATTCCCAATATGTTGTAAAGAATATCTAGTATAACGTTTTCCTCGATCTCTTTTGAATGGGAAATCTTACAGAAGAAGACCTTCAGGTTGAAATTATTTGCAGGTAGGATTAAATATTGGCAAAGGGTGTTTGAAGAATGAGTGGAAGAATTTATTGATAGAGCAGGAGAGTGTGATGAAAGATGAGTGGAGTCAGAATGTGTGGCAAATGGTGAGGTGGTTGAAAAGGAAATTAGGGAGTTCAACAGCTGGACAGAGTGAGAAGAGTAAGAGGAGAAAGTTGAAGGGAGATTAGAGGAGAGAGAAACTAGAAAAAAAGGCTGGGATTAGGATAGCTGTTAGACACACCACACACACCACACACACACTATAGTACTGATTTAAATTCACAAATCTGTTGTCTCCCAAATGGGTCCATTGCCTGGTGCAGTACAGCCAAATGACCACACCCAGGTTGAAGGGTCCAACAAGCTTTATTTCGTTCTGGCCAGAAAGAGGTGCAAGGCGATAATTTGCAAAACAAGCACACCCCTTATGGGGGTGCTACACTTTTATACATTGCAAGCAAAAATTCATGGCACATTCTAATTGGCCCCTTAGTGCCAACCTGTCACCTTTCCATTGGTCGATCTTCTGACTATGTCCACCATCTCTTAAGCACACGGCACATTAATTTCTCCACCCATATCTGCATTCCAAGTTAGCCATTACAACAGCAGCTTCCAAGCACGTATTTTACTGATAAGCTTCAGAAAGCATGTAACTTCTCTAGGCCTTATAAAATTCAGTTTCTTTTTTGTTTTTTTCTTAAAAAACGCTGGCCCTGAGTCATCAAATCTGGTGAATCATATCCCACACCATGTGCTAGCTTTGACAGACACAGTCAAGCAAATAGAGAGTGTGTGTCCTATTGCTCTCTGTAACTCAGTATGTGGTGGCAGAAATATATTTTGGTTAAGGAAGTCTGGACTCAGTGGACAGATGAGTGACTTACTCAGTGACCGCTGGGTGACAGAGTCTTTATTCCACACAAGCGGACTAAAACAGTGGCAAAAAAAAAAGGTTTGTGCACATTCCACACTGAACTTCTTACATTTGCAGGAATGATCCTGAGCAAGAATACTTATACAATTAGAATCAAATGTTAATTATTATAATGAAGGCAATATCAGAAGTTTTTGGTATTAACTTTTTTGCCATTACTTTAAAGGTGGCCAGATCTAGCTACCCTGACAAATGCCTATGGAAACATGACAACGTGACAGCTCCTGGACCAGGATAGCCTTGCTATCACGGCTCATGTATTGGAAAAATCAAGACTGGATTACTATCATGCACTTTATATGGGACATTCCTTATGGTGGATGCAGAAGCTATACAAAATGAAGTATCTAGGATGCTGAGTAGGGCATCCTACATGTGCATGTTATACCACTCTTAAAGGAGCTGCACCGGCTGCCAATATTCTTGCTACTAGGCCAGATCTTAGTTTTCACCTTCAACACCCCAAGCAACCTGCAACGAGCTTAACTGAAGGGCCACCTTTTTCTATATGAACCTGCCTGGTCACTAAGATAGTTGGATGAGGTTCTCCTGATTGTGTCATTCCTGGCAGAGGCTCAATTAGTGGAATCCAGAAGAAGGGCCTTTCAGCAGGGGCACCATATCTGTGAAGCCACATCCCCTCTGACTTGCAGAAAGTGCCTACAGTGAGTTGGCACTTGCTGAAAACCCATTAATTTTCCGAGCCGTAGGTGGGTCCTTTTTTTCTTATTTGCTATTGACCTAGTTGCTGCTGTTTAATTTTAAATTTTATTTTTATTTGTTGTACACCATGTTGTCATTGTGTATGAAGGGCGGTATCAAAATATTTAAATCAATAATTTCATTTACAGAGCTAAAGCAAAATACAAAAGCCAAAAAAGCCAAGCCCCCCAAAAAAAGAAAAAGAGAGATTTTTCCAGAACATATGTTCAGAAGCATTCAAGGACAACAGTATTCTGAAAAAATTCAATGTATTTAATGTGTTTCTTTATATTCTCGCCTACTCACCCTTCCCAGTAGCTAAAGCAGTGACATTTATTGCAATTTTCCACTTTCTATTCAGTGTTCGATTTCACTGCTACACAAATAATACTAAGGACCTGACCTACACCTGACCCTCAAGCAAGGCAGGAACAAAAATGATAATCAAAGTACTGCCATTACTGAGCTTTAAAAAGGGAGATACTTGAAGTACACAATCCTTGACCAAACACAGGCAATCCACACACAGCTGAGGCTTCAGAGTAACTCCTTCACAAACGCTCTTGTGGGATTATGATCCTACTTCCTATTGCAATTTAAATGTGTGCTGTATAAAACCATGTACAAGCTCAAAATCTGGAAGCAGAACATTAACCGTGTCCCCAAAAGAGAAATTGGAACTGATTCTTTAAAAAAAACCCCACAATGGAGCCTTTTTCCTGCTACTGCAAAGAATCACATGTTTTGTTGAGTAAGAGATTGTTAGACAAATCTGGCATGTCAGTTACCCTTAAGTGCAGTTTTCTCATCAGCCATAAAGTTTGTTTCAAATTTCTGTCATATAGCTAGGACCTGAAAATTCCTTCTGTATGGCTCCAATCCACAACAGCATCCACAGGAAGGTAGTAGCTGTCATGTGCAGTCAGCTGCTTTCTATCACTTCTTTTTCAGTGATAGCCTTTTATGGCAGGAGCAGCGAACTGGATCCAGTCAGTGAGCTGGATCTAGGAATCCCCAGGCTACTTTGATATGTGGATGGGGCTTTCATGTACATACTTAGAGATTTTTTTTCTCCAATCAAGCAGCTTATATATTTTCTAAATAAATAAAAAGGCAGCATCAGAAAAAGATAAAAGCAGCAGAAATAAATGAAAAGGCAGCAGCCAAATTCAAACAGGACCAAACTCTATCAGTAGTTGGAATGGAAGAATTGGGAGTGCACTTAGACTGAACTCCCAATTCTTCCTTTTCAGTTTGGGCCCAAAGCCTTATTTGCCCCACACCTGATGTCATATGACATCAAGTGATTGACAGATGGGTATGGTTTGGATCAATCAATGCTTGGAGACTGGGCCTAGCAACCAAGAGGTCTTCTGTATCTTTAAAAGTTTTGCAGGGGGAAGGGAGAATTCCACCTTGTGGTTTTTCCCATTACAGTGTTGCAAGAACACCTGCACTTGGCTGACTTTCTCTTCTCCTAAAGGTACAGGATCAGTCTCAGGCCCTGAACCTGGCAACACTACTCTAAATCTACTCAAAGTTTTCTCTCTGACAGTAAACTTTTCAGAAATAGTCTTTAATTCTGAAGTATCTACATGAATACTACCTGGTCTGTTTGTTTCTTTTTTAAATGATCATAGTATGATTAATCATCAGTTTCTTGTTCAGCTAGATAAAAACCAGCATAGACTTCTAAATATTTCATTTATTTATTAGTGTCACTGACTTGAAGGCTGTTCTGGGATTCCCAAATATATTACTCAAAACTGTTTTGGACAGACTTTTTAATAATCATTGCAAATGAGATTGGTTAGCCAGAACTGGAGTAATTTTTCAGAAATGGTTAGGTGAGTCTAAATCAGCCATATTTCATCCTGGAGCCCACTTGTTAGTTGCCACTACCCTAGGGTTGCCATATTCCAGTTCCACAAATCTGGGCAGGCTAACTCGCATATTATGCAAATATTTGCATATTATTTTCATATTATGCAAATTTCTATTATGCAAATATTTGCATATTAATATTTGGATTGTCTAGTTGTTTTGTTTTTGTGCCTAGGAATTACCACCAAAAACTGGGGAAAGATGTGAGAAATCTTTTTTTTTTAAAATTTACATTTTCAGCCTTAAATGCCTAGACTCTAGTTTCCAACACTATGGAATATTTATTGATTGATTAAGAGGATGTATATCCTGCCCTTCTGCTGTTAAAAGCAGAGCTCAGCACAGCTTACAAATATAATAAAAACAATAAAAATACACAATATAAAAACACAATAAAAACACAAAATAGCAACAAACATGAAGTAAGTCAGGGCACCAATCTGGTTAACCATTACATATACGATATATTTCAGAGATGTGGTGGGTAGAGAAAAACAAGAAGCCAAAATGTTAGGAAAAGGAGTCTTTCACACTACATGCTCAGTTCTAAATACTGCTGCAGCAAGTTTTACAAGTTCCTCCAGTATTCCACTGGTGCAGGCACTCAGACATTTAAAGTATCTGTATGTTTCTTAGGTTTTATAAAAGCAGAGCTTTGCTTAACTCAAAATTTCTTCTCTCTTTGATCAACCACATCTACACAGGTTCCACCTCCCTACTCAAAATGAAACTGGGCCTGGAAGTGTGCAACAACCCCACCCATACCTTGCTAATTAGATTACCAATGCCAGGATGTCTGTCTTATCGACTACTCTCCTGCTCCCCCCCCCCACCGGGCATCATGAAAGACCCAGTCCTGGATGTGAAAGTTGGACAGTGAAAAAAGCGGATAAGAGAAAAATCAACTCCTTTGAAATGTGGTGTTGGAGGAGAGCTTTGCGCATACCATGGACTGCGAAAAAGACCAATAACTGGGTGTTAGAACAAATTAAACCAGAACTATCACTAGAAGCTAAAATGATGAAACTGTGGTTATCATACTTTGGACACAATGAGAAGACATGATTCGCTAGAAAAGACCATAATGCTGGGAAAAACAGAAGGGAGTAGAAAAAGAGGAAGACCAAACAAGAGATGGATTGATTCCATAAAGGAAGCCACAGACCTGAACTTACAAGATCTGAACAGGGTGGTTCATGACAGATGCTCTTGGAGGTCGCTGATTCATAGGGTCACCATAAGTCATAGTCGACTTGAAGGCACATAACAACAACAACCTCTTCGAAGTACTGATAAGCCTCTTGTTATTAATTAAAATAATAATTATAAATTCTTGCTCTTAATAATAAGTCTCCAGACACAAAGTTACATAGGTATTTATCTGTTGTTTAGTAGAAAATTCAGAAGTGCAGAGTCCCTTCATGATAGTTGCAGCCACGTACACCCTTTATTGCTCCTGGATTAAGAATGAGATCTTTGTTAATGCATTCTCTCACAATGACAAACATCTCTAGGAGCCAATCAGCATGTAAGTGGAGAACGTTAGCAACTGAGAAGAGTCTTCTCAGTGGCTGACTCACCTCCTTTCACTCTGATTGGCTCCAATCAGCAGGAAAGGCAAGGAAGCCTATTAGAAGACTCTTCTCAGTGACTAACACACTCCCTTTTCATGCTGATTGTAGGATGCTTGGAGACATAGGGACCCTGCTCCCAAAAAAGCAGAGGGCTAAGACCCCCGGGCGACTACCCTCCTGGTGCTTATAGACATGACCATAAAATATTGTGTGATGTGCAAGTTCGATATGACATTATTTATTAAGTGTGCTTAAGATTACACTGATGGCATTCCCAAATATGTACTTTCACACAGACTTCAGTTTTCCATAACACAATGTTCGTCCAAGCCTCCACACTTGGGGGGGCACTACTTGCACACCCCTTCCATAAGCACATCAAAGTTGGATACACACCTGAACCAAGACCCAGACAACAGGGCACTCAAAACAAAAAGGTAATTACAGTGGCTGAGTAGATCTTGTACAGTGGTTATACTGACTGGGCAGCCACTGTCCTTCATATTTTACAAAATACTTTTTCCTATACAAATATTAAATTTCTGTGTATGAAAAAGTAATATATGAAGTGGTCTCAATAGTGAGAAAAGTAATCAAGTTAATGGTGATCCAAATGTTTTTCATTCTCACGTTATGAAGCTAGCTGCCAGATGATGTATCACCTTCGCTACACATGCAGCGTAGACTGAAAAAACAGCACCCAAGCCACCATTCAATACGTGCACGTGTTCTTTCCAACATGAATCTACAGGTCTCAAAAAGTAATGTGTGACAAAGTCCTCAGACACCTTATAACATGCCTCAAACATGGTCTCTTGTTCTACCAGCATGCCTTCACACCATCACTTTGCCAAAACATAAGGATAGGTAAATTGCTTTTAGGGAGGTTCACAATTATGATTTCCTATTTATTTAATCTAAAAAAATTTAAAATACATAAAAACAGCCAGGGAAAGATATTGGAGAAATATAAAATAAATACAAATAAAAAAAGGGGGGGGGAGGTGAAGAGACCTTAAATGTGCTACTCACCATCTCTCAGCCTATCCTCCCCTCAGGATGAAAACAATGGAGAACCATGACCACCCCCAGGAAGAAGGGCACACTTAAAATGTAGAGGAAAAAATCATCTACAACCATAGCATGAAATCAAATACTTATTGGGACACAGTATGAAGAAATATTTATATAAACATGACTATCAAATATGTTTATGAATGACACAATCTGTAAATATATTTATAGTGCAATCTGATGTTTGTTTACTCATAAGCAAGTCCCAATGTATTCAATGGGGCTTACTCAAACTGGGAAGTGTGCAGAGAACTACAGCCTCAAGTGATAAGAAACTTGTTCTTTCAACTTGTTCTTTTAAGTTGAGACCTTATCCCAGACTGAGTCTGTGTTGGAATTGCTTTTTAATATGTTTTAAGCCTTTTCTTTTTTAAAAAAAGGTTTTTTAAAGCTTTTAAAAATATTTTCAGAGATGTTTTAATATATTTTAAAGTCTGTTTTTTATGACGTTTTAAAGTGCTTTTAGTGCTTTTGTTTGCCGCCCTGGGCTCCTACTGGGAGGAAGGGCGGGATATAAATCAAATAATAAATAAATAAACTTCATTCACCCAACCCAAAATTCAGAATCATGCCTCTTTAGGCTGTTTTCCAACTGTTTATTCTTGCTTTATGTTTATTGGATTTTAAAGGGATTTATTTCTTATTGTGAGTTGCCTTGGTTTCCAATCCTACCTCACAGGGTTGTTGGAAAGACTCCATACACACACACACACTGCAGATGCATAAATACATACAGCCCATATAACAATTTATTGTCAAACCAGTTGGTCATTGCAGAAAAATCAGTATTAGTTTTAAAAAAATCAGTATTTCCTACAGAATAAAACGGTAATACCTGCCTACTTGCTTTAAAATAGGACAGGGGGGACAGAAATAGTTAGAACACAAACACAATTCTTTTTTACATTCACTCAAAAGTCCCATTAATTTACAGCACATTCATAACCATGTCTACTCAAAAGTAAGTCCTATTGAATTGGGATTTACTCTGGGCATATGGGATTAGCATGCTTTTACCCCCACAAAAGCAAGTATTGGGAAGATTTTCAAAACACTGCCCAGGATCTGACTCCTGCACACAAGAGGAAAAAAACACTGAAATGTACATACCTGTCAGCTCTTCACTGAGACAGCAGTGTTGGTGGGGGTGCAGGCAGGGCTGGAGATTCCTTGATAATTGCCAGGCCGTAAGTCCTCAGCCAGCAGCTTGGCTATAAATCTGCCAGGCTAGCAAGGAGGAAGCAAGATAAGTGCAGAGGCCGTTCGAAGCTTACGTGCCAAGCCAGAAATCCAGAAGAGACATCAGTGAAGGTCCGGGTCTAGTTTGCCGAGAGATCAGTCCAAGTCAAAGTTCAGGGGATAGGAAGACACGCAGTGGTCACGCCTGACGTTGTAGTCAGCAACAAGCTGAAGCCAAGGTTTGACTTTTAAGGAGCAGGTTTGTCAGCAGGTGTGAGCCCTCAGCGTTTTGGCCTTAAGTGGACAGGCCTGCCCCTCTTCTGCCTGACCTTCTGCTGTCTACATTTTGCAGGTGAGGGGGGAGTATCCTGTTTACTGCCTGCATCTGGCTGAAGGGCTTCAGCTGTGTCTGGGGTGCTCTGCAGCTGAGGGGGAGAAGGAGCTGGGTTCTCAGGAGTTTTCTCCATTTCTCCTTCTGGGTCTGCTGCTTCTGGGTCTGCTGCTGTTACTCCTGAGTCATCCTCGTCTGATGAGTCCTCTGACGGGGCCATGACAATACCTACCCAATTTATTAGATTTTCAGATAAATGGGGGGGGGGACCACCATTTTCTGGCATTGCAATGAAGTTTTCTAGACACTGCCTCAGATCAACCAAATTGGCTTCACACTGATTGGCTGCAATCCTGAATGGGTGGGGTTAGACTGAGCTATGAAGCGCTATAAAGTACAGATTTGTTTTAAGAAAAGATTTAACAGTCGGGGGTGGCCGACATTTTTGCGTATATCTCGAGAACCGGACCACCTAGAAACTTTTTTTAAAAAAATTAAAGCTGAGAATCCAGGCCACCTAAGGGGCTAAATGGGCGCCAGGTGGCATGCAAAGAATCCGGGTAAAACCCGGCTAACCGGGCAATATGGCAACCCTACACTACCCTCCTTTCTTTATAGACTAGTAGAGATACGCAGGTGTCCCAGTCCATGCAAGAGGCACCTTATCTACTTGTGCACATTCATACTACATACAGGCAGCTTCCCCACACACCACCTGTCCCTCAACCATAGTCTACCCATGACTTATGCCCACAAATGTGAAGGTACCAGTCTCCAAAGCACAAGACAGCAGTAGGGATAGTGGATTTGGGATTGCGAGAAGGAGTTGTGTGATCCTTCAGCGGAAGTGTGTGCCTGAAGGAGGCAGGAATACAACTGCTCATGGGGAAATAGAAAAACTTTCCTTGGATCTAGAGAATGATGCTAACTACCGCTCATTCTCAGGTGCAAATAATGATTATCTTGACCCATTTCAGTCTGAGTTCTGACTAAGTTTTGGGAAAGAAACAGCCTTCGTTGGCCTGATAAATGGCCTTCTATGGGAGGGGAGGAGTGTGACCTTGTTAATACTATTCAGTCTTTTATCAGCTTTTGATATCATTGACCACAGTATCCTCCTGGACAGTCTCTGTGAATTGGGAGTTGGGGTAACTTTTTATGGTGGTTCCAGTCTTACTTATGGAGTTGGTTCCAAATAATAGCACTGGATGATTGTTTCTCAACCCCCTAGCAGCTGAAATGTGGGGAGCTGCAAGATATTATTTTGTCCCCAATGCCATTTAACCTTGATATGAAGTCACTAGGAGTGGTCATTAGAAGTTTTGAGGTGAAGTGCCATCAGGATGCTGATGACACCCAGCTCTATTTCTCTGTAACATCTGAATCAGGAGAGGTTATGTGTATCCTGGTGTCCAGATTTACTCATGGGTTGGATGAAGGCTAATAAACTGAAGCTGAATCCTGGGTAGGTGGTTCCTGGATCTGGGAATTTGGTTGTTTACCAGTTCTAGATAAAGTTGCACTCCCACTGAGTGAGTACATAGTTTGGGGGTGCTTGTGGAGCCATCTGTGTCACTGGAAGTCCAAATGGCCTCAATGGCATGTAGTCCCCAGCCAAATTCAGTGGGTGTAACAACTGCATGCATTCCTGGATAGGGACAACCTAGCTACTGTTCTTCATGCATTGGTAACCTCATGGTTGGACTGTTGAAATACACTTGATGTGTGACTTTGCTTCCAAATGGTTCAGAAGCTGTCATTATGGGACTTAGTGGAATCCCTAGCTACATAGTACACCCGTGTTGAAAGAACTGCACTGGCTGCCTATTAGCTTCTGAGGCATGTTCAAGGTTTTGCTCTTGACATATAAAGCCCTAACTAATCTGGGAAGTGGATACCTAGCAGATAGCCTTCCCTTATACATCCTTGGTCAATCACTAAGCTCCTCAGAAGAAGCCTTGTTGGCTATAACACGATCAGTGGAATCCCATCTTATGACATCTAAGAAGTGGGCCTCCTCAGTAGTAGCACCCACCCTCTGGAACATCCTCCATTGTGTAATTCAAGAGGCAGAAACAGTAGATTCCTTTAAATGCACACAATTTAATGCAGGCTTTTCCCAGATCATAAAGTTTTACCACACTATTATGTTTTATTGGCATGTATATTAACTGTTTTATGGTGTTCATCTTTTAGTTGGGTTGGATAGGATGTGTCCTTTTTATGTTATTGCAGGATGAGCACTTTTAACAAATTTCTTGTATCTTTTGATGTATTTTAAATTTGGTATCGTACATTTCTTTTTTTAAGGTAAGTCACTTTGAGGCAAAAATTGTGTAGTAAGCAACAAATAAATATAATATAATAAACCATATTTTGTGATAAGTAATTATATTTTAGTTTTAACATTTTATGTAAATTGCTTGGGGGTCATGTTCATTAAGAAGTATAAAATATTATAAATAAGTAATAAATAAAATTATGCTGCTTGGGTGCTATTTTCCATTTCTGCATTTCTGCAATTCTTAAGCCACCCTACCTACTGATATTGCAAGTGCTGGAAGAGTCAAAAGAGAGTTTAGTGATTATGTTAGTTCTGACGTGAGTAATTTTGTATGAGATTTTCTTTAAAAGAGAGAGACTGACAATCTGGGTAACAGAAATTATAACAGAACATGTTTAAAATTTCCAGGCCATCCTAACCAGTAAACAATTGATATAAACCATGAGAGTTTCACTGGCAGCCAAATTATTTTAACATCCACTTCTCACCCAATATATCTTTGTACTTGTACAGTTCCATTCCAAAAGCATAACTTGTTTTCATTGCTAAGTTTTCATTTCCCTTCATCTCAGATTTTGATGAAATCTATTTTGTAAGTTCCTCATCTTCCAGTGAAAGCTGCCAACAAGTATGAGACAAAATGCTGTTGTCCCAGATGAAGTAATTCTTTTCTGCCCAAGATTAAACACCAGTCCCACTCCCACCGCGTTGATACCAGATGATTGATATTGTTCTAGGATTCAAAGGGACGTATTTAACTACTGTGGTGCTTGGTCATTTATTTCCTCTTAAATTTTAAAAGTAAGTAAACTTACTGCTTATCTCCTGTGAGTAAACGTGCCTTGTAACTGGTTCATATGCTGTGACATCATGGCATATCCAGAAGACAAAAACAAATCCTTCATAGTACTTGGTAGATTGCTTATTTCATGGCTCAGTTATAAAAATTCTAATTGCTGTGGACAGGGAAGATGCGAAATTTTGACACTAAGGTTTGCTAACAGTGTACTCTATGGATGTGCCCTCAGAAGTAAGTTCCTCTGAGTTAAAGAAATCTTACTCACAGGAAAATGTGCATAGGATTGCAGCATAAATGTGTTACCTTTAATCATAAGTCACACTTAACTTTCCTGTTATTACCAATGGACCAAGCGATTAATCTGGATTTTGCCCTCTGTTAATAGATAAACAATTTATTATAGAGACATTCATTAATGCTTTAAATTGTATTTTAAAGTAAGGCAAAATGAGTTCAATAGGACTTACTCCCAGGTAAATGTGCACAGGATCTCAACCTTAGTCATGTGTTTCTAATGCTTTTTTTTTGTTTCCCATTGTATATTTTTCTTCATCCTACACATTCCTTCTTCCCTCTCTCTCCCATCACTGGGTTTTAATTCCAATCAAAGCTAACAGCCCTATCCCTGTGGGGCATTAAGAGGATTTGTTTCATATTGTTACTAGAAAGATTTATGGCTATAATTATTTTTGCAATTATTTGCCACAATTCAGCTCTGATTTTATACTATAATCACAGTCATAGTTTCTGATCAATTATTTGATGCCACTTCAAAACAACCTGACAAATCTAAATCTGGCTTGCATGCAGCTTGATAAGTGCTCTGAGGGATGGTTTCTGGTAGGAAGATTTCTGAAAAAGCAGTAAGTCTTCCTTTGGGGCTTGCACTGCTTTGCAATTTTTCCACAACAACAATTTAATTAGCAAAATTATTGGGGATTTTTAAATACCATTTTAATGTTTTAGCTAATTTTCAGTGTCCTATCAGCCATGCCTTTACCCTTATTCTAGACCTCCAAACTAATCTAAGTAAAATTAACCAATGCCTTCACTCCTTTGAACCACTCGTCCACATATTCTCTTTTCTACCTGTCTGCTCACTTGCAGTACAAGATGGCTGTGACTTCACTCAGGTAGAGGGAAGATGCCTCTGAGCAACTCATTGTGAGTTCTTCAAGAGCCACATTAGCCTAGGCCATCCTGTTTAGAGTATCTATTCCATTGTAACATGCTGGGGCTTTATTAGGAAAGGCTGAATACCAAAAGTTACCAACAGAAGAAAGGGACTGGAGACCCTTCATTCTCAGGCTTTGTCATATTCCACATGTCACACACCTTCCTTGGCCACTACATAAGTAATGCTGGTTTGCTCCTGATGGTGTGGCAGCTCCACACCTGATTCCCAATGGTCTTCTGCTGTCTACCAGAAGAGCTTGGTTGTTTTGGAGCTAATATCTGGCTTCCTTACAGCTTTACTACCTGACTCATCCTTGTCTCAGGGATCTTTCATTTTGTCTCCTGAGCCCACCTGTGCCAGGTCTTTATTGTTGGTTCTCCCCCTTCATACTAATAATGGAAGAAGGCAACCAAAAAGAGCAGGAATTGCTTGTTTTTAATCAGTATTTGAGAGATACTGATTTGTCTTTGCAGGCAAATTGTGCTCAAACTGTTTAGAGGTGCAGTCACTGGAGGTGCATTAGCAGCCAGTTGGCTTGCATGTTGCCACACGTTGCTCTGTACAGCTATAATCTGTAACCACTCAGTTTCCAATATTTCTCTTCAAGAGAAGACTGATTTAGTTATGTCGACAGGCATGGGAGGCCAAGAGCCTTCACTGTAGTTACTGTCTATGTCTTTCTGCTTGCTAGCTTTGGTTACTGTACAGAGTATAATACACATCTCTCTCCACCTCTCTATTCTGCTTAAAGGGTGGAGACAGACTTTGTAAGAAGAATATCTATGTGGTTCCACAATATTTTCAGACAGTTATGGATCTGGTCAACGACACAGAAGAAGGCAGTATGCTAGTTGTATGAAATAGCAGCTGGAAGGTAAATAACGAAACAAATGGACATTGTTTTGAACTAGGGAAAAGAAGAAAATGAGGGATGGGCTTTCAGAGTGGAAGGAGTTGGCAATATTACACCCCATGATCAAAACCGCAGGACAGAACTTTTGTGCTCTGATAAGTGCATTTTAAATCAAGATGCATCATTTCCCTTTCCCCTCTTCTCCTCCCTCCTAAACTCATGCTTATGAACAAATAATGAGGAAATGTTTTTCAGTTACCATATTTCTTCTTTTGCATCACATAGCCTGACATTTCTCTAGTTTCTATTAGACAAAGGAACTAAAAATTATTGTTTCTTTTATAGTGCTTCAAACATTCAGGACTACAGTAAAAGCTGTTTGAGCATCAGATTATATTTTGAAGTTGTATTTGCTTGAATAGTTTGACAACAAGGGAGGTAGGCTTTGTTTCTCTAACACTTTAAAAAATATATGTTGTAAAAAAAATTGAAATGGTATGTCTCCATTTATTCATGTGTTTCTCCCGACTTAGGGTGCAATTCAGCTCACCTGGGCTGGGCTGGGGTGAGTTGGATTCCGAGGATCCCGGGTGATGTCTGCAGACTCACAGCTGCGCAGGGCTCTACTGGCCCCTGCCAGTGGCAGCCCTCCACTGTTACTGAGCCATAGGGCTGCCAGGAGCCTGCTGACATCCCAGGGGTCCACTGGGAACAGCCAGCCCAGCAGGCAGAGGGCTGGTGGACAGAGGACCAGTGGAAACCATTGGAAGCCCCTAAAACAGGGCATTCTGGGGACATGGTGGAGGAGGACCCGTGGGGGGACTTATGCAGGATCCTGTTTGTGTTCAGAGCCCACCCCGGGTCCACTCCACCCAGAAACTCCATTGGCCAGTAAAAAAATGTAATGGGCCTCTGTGGGGAGCACTTACTCCCCAAGAAGCCAATTTGTGAGAGCTGGTTCTTCCTGGCCGGCTCATGCATGTGGCTCCCAATGGAGCCGGCATTCAGCTGGGCCAGCTGCTCCTGAACAGGAGAATAATCCCATGAAGCTTTCTGCCAGTGCCTCCTCTGCCAGCCCACCTTCCAGCATTTGGATTGCTCTGTTATACAGCAAGCAGAAATCTTATGGTCCACAATAGGCACGAGAGAAATGTGTATGTACATGGACAATTCAAAAACTAGAGTGAGAAGCACCACTTCTGCACCATAATCTCCAACTGTTCTGACTTGCCTGGAACCCTTCTAGGGTAAGAAAGCATGGTCCTTTGAGGTAGGCACTTTGCAGAGCTTTGATTCACACAAAAATACTGGTTGGTAGCCAAGTGCTTCTTTTCTCAACTGGGCCAGAGTATTTAGCTATTGTTTCTTGTGCCTTGTGCCTTTCATTATGCCTGCCTCAATGTCCGCCGCTTGGTGCAACAAGGGTCCACTCTTACCTGTGTCCTCATTATGTCATTCAAACTGTGTGGGGCTTATGGCAAGACATGTGGTGGGAAAATGACAGAGGGCATCTTGGTTGGTCTAACTGTCATGGAGGAACAGATTCATGACCTGATACTTGCTGTGCTCCTATCCAATGGAAACCTCAGATCTTAAAGATATAATCAATCCTCTGACAACTTCTTTGTGTATTACACCTCTAACATTTTTTGGGGGTGGGGGAGTGTTTAATCAATCAGCTAAATATTGCAGCCCAGATTGAATTGATATTAATATGTTTGATTTAATTATGCTGTTTTCCATCTTATTCTTTCTTTGAAGCTGTATGATTTTTTTGTTTTTAAACTTTCTGTAAACCACTTTGATGCTTTTAAATGAAATAGCAGAATACAAATATATTTATAAATAAATAAATTTCCATCCCATCCTATGCTGGTTGCAATCAGCACTGTTTCCATTCTGCTATAGTTTGGCTTCTGCTAAAATCATGTTGTTTGTCTCACTATTCATTATGGCTGAAACTAATGTAAAATTAATTATGTAACTATGATACCCAGTACCGCTTGTTTTTGCTTGCAAGATTTCCATTCCTGACGTTGGACAAACTTGCACACTGTGGCAATTTTCACTCCTAACAGAATTCTCTGACATCCCTGGGCTGTCATCCCAAGGCAGACCTCAGGCCAGGCTCAAATATTCTTTTCCCACCTCAGGTGGAGCCAAGTCAGATCTGTGCCCCACACCCTCACTTTGCACAGGGTTCACTCTCTACCCCTCTCTGTATTTTCCACCCCTTTATGTTTCTCTCACGATTCAATGTCTCTTTCTCTCCCTGTGTTCCACCCACCCTCTCTCTATGTGGTGGCCAAACTATACATTATGTTAAAAGGTTTAACTAAAACTGCTCATGACTCTTTTATTAGAAAAAAGAGCAATGTGGAGGAGGGGGCACAATCCAGGTCAGGACCATGGCTCCACTCTGTCCCTAAATGTGCTATTTGCTGTGGAAATAGCTCATGTGAAATGTCAGTCTAACCAAAGCAAGCTTGCCCATCCCTAAATTAAATTAATAAATCCCATTTAGGGACTGTGAGTTATTTTTACTTGTAATGCACCTAAACCTTTCAAAGCACTATACAGAGATTTAAATAGAAGACAATCCTGCCGACTGTCTTGGAATCTAATAGCCACAATGCTAGAAAAAAGGAGGAACAAGGATGGCATAAGAATGCAATGCTCTTTCCTTCAGCCTCAAACTGCTGATCACAGAATATAATCTGCTCATGCTGAGATATAGTGATTTGACTTATTATAGTTCACCCAGCCTAGTTTTCAGACAAATTTATGTGCCATAGAGAAGGAAGTATGTATATGTTCTTGTCATATGTTCTTGTCATGTTGGCTGAAAACTGACTGTTCCACAGTTCATTCCTGCCAGTGAAGTCCATTGAGCATGGATGTGGAATGGAGAGCAAACATCAGTGGGAAGAGGGTGGAGGGAGCTCTGTTGTGACCAACTGACAGGTCAAGCTTGTAATCAAAGGAAATAGTTTTTCATGGGCAGGCAAAAATGTCAGCATAAGTTTATTCCAGGTTAAGCCCACACATCCTTCAATGCTGTTTGAGGTGGCCCATAGACCTGTTACAGGTAGGCAATTTTAAATCCTGGATTTATTGTTTTATGGGAAACCCCTTTCTAGATAGTAATATTCATTACTTCATTTACTTCAAAATGTGCTAAGCCAGCTCTGCTGAATTTAGGGGGCTTCCTACTCACCTGCTGAGTAGGTCCCTGATGCCAGCCACAATCTCCACCAGTCTGTGCTGCTTATGGGATCTATGGCATTCCTCAGCTACCTATGCACTGAATATTCCAATGGGGACATAGCTACTGGGATGTAGTAGCTCCTAAGGTAGTACTGAGCTGCTCTGTTGCAGTGCAAACAATTTCTTGGCAGACCTCATCTGCCATTGGTCTGGGTCACCTAACTAACATCATATTCACTAATGTTGGTTTGTTCTATCCCAGATGGAAGTGGTTTTCCTTTCTCTCTCTCTGTGAAATTATCTTACATCAATCCTATGTATGTTTGCATGAATATGTGTATCAATGAATTCAGTGGGATGGTCTTATTATCTAGTGTGTATAGCAAATTATATTGCACACAACCACACACAAAATGAGATAAAATCCAACTCTACCCTTTCCAGTATTGTAAGAGTATTTCTAATGGATAATGTCTTACAGACAAGTACAAATAAAAGACTATCAGCTTAAGCACTTAAAAAAAACTTCATTCTTAATGACAAGTTCTCTGTGTTTGTACTGCCTTCAAGTCGATTCCGACTTATGGCGACCCTATGAATTGGGTTTTCATGAGGCTGAGAGGCAGTGACTGGCTCAAGGTCACCCAGTGAGCTTCATGACTATGTGGGTGTAGTGTACTGGCCCTCCAGGCTTGCCATACTAGGAACTGCTGAGTCAGCCCCTGGCTGTGGTAGTTTCAGTTCCAGACCTGCCTTACAAGCAGCACCAGACTGTGGGCCTTGTTCCCTGTATATGATTAGTTATAGTAAAGTTCTTGTTATTGTTTAGATCCTCTGTGTGGCCTCTTCCTTCATGATACTTTTCACTGGTGACGAGGAGGGGATTCTGTAAGGCACACAGAGTGTTTTCTTCGTGCATTAGAGGATGAATGGGAGAGAACATTTCTCCTTGGACTGGATTAGGACATCGCTTGGGCCTCGTGGAAACCACTGCAAAGCACTCCAGGTCAGTGCGTATATTGTGGAATATGGACACCCAAGGGCACCTTGAAGAATTTAACCCTGCATGTCCCAGCAAGTGGGAAAGTTATGCAGCCAGGCAGGAGTTTTACTTGGCAGCAAATGGCATTACAGAGTCAGAGAGGAAGCTTGCTGTGTTACTCAGTCTGTGGGGCAGACATTTTTTACTTAGCCCAGGCCCTCGTAGCACCAGCAAAACTTGCTAATACATCTTATGAGGATATCCTGAATGCTTTACAAGGACATTTCTCTCCAAAACTGTCTGAAATAGCACAATGTAATTCTTTCTACAAACAAAATCAGGGCCCAAAGGAGAATGTGTCACTGTATGTTGCTGAACTTAGACGCATGGCAAAACACTGCAATTTCCCAAACCTTGAGGAGATGCTGCGTGATCGCCTGCTCTGTGGGTTGCATGATGAGGGCCTGCAAAAACATCTGCAAAAGGACAGCTCTCGTTCAAGACTGCATTAGAGGAAGCTCTGGCTACCGAAGAAGAAGCAGCAAGCACCTGAGAAGTGCGCTTGGCAAGAAACATCCTATTCAGAAACTCAGCTGGCTAAAGATTCAAATCAACAACTTCTAGAGATGCACAGGCTGCAGTGCAAATGCTCATCAACCAGAGTAGGTGATACAGGACCTCCAAGATACAGACAAGTTTCTCCAGTGAAATGTAAGAGCTGTGGCGGATCCCGTGAATGGTGTGCCTGCCGTTTCAGAGGTGCACAGTGTCAGTATTGTCAAAAAGTTGGGCATATTGAATGAGTATGCCAAGCGAAAGCAGCCTCCCCCAGAAATGCGGTGGAAGGGAAAACACCATCAAGGACACAAAGCAGTACCACACACACTGTACAGAAGTTTTCCACATATGACAACGCAGAGGAGGTGATTAACCACATCAAACCAGGGTTGCAGTACTCCGCCAATGTGAGGAAGGTGAAGGTGACAGTCACCATCCAGGGCACTCCATGCACCATGGAAGCTGATTCAAGCTCAGGTTATACTATCATCTCATCAGAAACCTACCAGCAAATATTTCCTTGTGGGGCCCCACAAACTGTCCATTTCCACTCCAAACTTACTGTTACTAGGAAAATCAGTTTCCAATAAAGGGTGTCTGTGAAGTTGGGGTGCATTACCAAACTTTCCATGGAACTTTACAGTTATTGGTTGCTCAAGGGCATCGCATCAGTCTCCTTGGTTTAGACTGGTTTGAGCCATTGGGCATTGCTCTCATGGGGGTCCACCAGATTGGTGAATCATTATGGGATAGCATCCTAAATGATTTCAAAGCTGTTTTTGATAAAGGTCTTGGGAAATATAAGGGGCCTCCTATTTCATTCTTGGATACTACTGCGGCCCCCATCCATATGAAACCCTGTCGTGTTCCGTTTGCACTGTAAGCAAAGATTGATGCTGAACTTGATCACCTCATAGAGCAAGGCATCTTGGAGCCAGTGACACACCCTACATGGGAGACACCCATTGTCACTCCATTGAAGGCCAATGGCGACATCCACATTTGTGGTGACTACAAATGCACTATCAATAAAGCCCTGCATCAGCATCCATAGCCAATCCCAGTGGTGAGTCATCTTTTGGCATCACTTTCACAAGGAAAGGTTTTTGGGAAGTTTGACCTGGCACAGGCCTTTGAGCAACTCTCTGTGGATGATGCTCCTGCCAATGCTCAGACTATCACCACTCATCATGGAGCATTCAGAGTAAAACACCTCCAGTTTGGTGTTTCAGTGGCCCCTGGAATTTTTCAGAGCTTAATAGAGGACATTCTCAAAGGAGTACCAGGCGCCATACCATATTTTGATGATGTCTTGGTTGCCGGCAACTCCATTGCTGAACTTGCCTCATGGGTGCGGGATGTACTGCACCATTTTGCTGTTGCTGGTCTCCGGGTCAAGCATGAAAAATGTGTATTTGGTATTTCCCAAACTGAATTCCTTGGCTACAGTATTGATGCCACTGGCATTCAGCCTACCCTGGAAAAATGTAAAGCAATTCATGAAACCCCAGTGCCCTGTAATAAACAGGACCTCCAAGCCTTCTTGGGACTCTTGAATTTCTATCATGCCTTCTTGAAACATAAGGCTACAGTGGCAGAACCATTGCATTACCTTCTTGACAAGCATGCTGCATGGCAGTGGACAGCCCGGCATGATAAGGCTTTCCGTGATGTAAAACATCTGTTATCGTCTGACAGTGTCTTGGTGCACTATGATGAATGGAAGCCCTTGATTCTCACATGTGATGCATCTCCATATGGTATTAGAGCTGTCCTGAGCCACCAACTTGAGGACTCTCATGAGGTGCCTATCACTTTCTACTCCAGAACAATGTCTTCAACAGAATGGAATTATGCCCAAATTGATAAGGAGGCCCTGGCTATTGTAAAAAAAATCCATGACTATGTCTATGGTTGACCATTCACTATTGCTACTGACCACAAGCCATTATTGGGATTGTTTGCCCCTAACCAGCAGACGCCTCAAATAGTATCTCCACACATGTTGCAGTGGGTGATTTTCCTGAACGCATACAATTACACATTGCAACATCAGCCTGGCAGGAGCATTGCCCATGCTGATGCTTTGAGCCACCTCCCTCTCCCTTCTGCTGGGGGTTGATGAAACCCCACCACTGGATGTGCTGTTATTAGAGTCATTACCAGAACCACCTCTCCATGCTGGGAATATTGCCACTGTGTCGTCCAAGGACCCAGTTCTTTCTCGTGTTCTCGACTGGGTGTGGAGGGGATGGCTATTAGGAAAGATTGAGGAGAAATTCAGACCATTTTTATCCAAACAACATGAACTATCAGTGCACAAGAGATGCCTCCCGTGGGGAAATAGAGTTGTCATTCTTACTGTGTTGAGACATCGAGTGTTGGAGGCCCTACATGTGGGACACCCTGGTATAGTGTGAATGAAGGTACTGGGGCACAGCTATGTATGGTGGCCCAAGATGGACACAGAGATTGAAGAATGTGTCAAGGGATGTGAGAAGTGTCAGGTTTCAAGACCAGCTCCACCACATGCCCCAGTGCACCCATGGGAATCGACAAAAATGCCATGGTCGCGGCTTCATATTGACTTTGCAGGCCCCTTCCAGGGACAAACTTTCTTGATTGTTGTTGATTCATACTCCAAATGGTTAGAAGTGGATCTGGTATTGTCAATGACATCTCATATTGTTATCAAGACCTTAAGCAGCCTTTTCACAACACATGGGTTGCCAAACACCATTGTCTCAGACAATAGGGCCCAGTTCACATCTGCGGAATTCCACACATTCTTGGATAATGGACTGATTCGGCATGTTACTTCAGCCCCTTTTCATCCAGCAACCAATGGCCAGGCCGAGAGGATAGTCAGGACCACAAACAATGCATTGAAATGGATTGTAGAAGGTGACTGGGACTGACACCTTGCAAGTTTTCTCCTGACACAACACATCACACCTTGTGCCACAACAGGAAGGAGCCCAGCTGAGCTATTAATGAACAGACAACTAACGACTCTGCTTGATCGGTTGCATCCTGACTTGACCGAGGACTGACAAAGGGAGTCCGTTGCAGTTCAAGAACCTGCATGGGTGTTCACCCTAGGTGACTCTGAGTATGTCAGGAACTACGGTGCTGATGAAACGTGGATTCCTGCCACCGTGACCCAAGCTAAGGGCCCATTAAGAACATAAGAACATAAGAAGAGCCTGCTGGATCAGGCCAGTGGCCCATCTAGTCCAGCATCCTGTTCTCACAGTGGCCAACCAGGTGCCTGGGGGAAGCCCGCAAGCAGGACCCGAGTGCAAGAACACTCTCCCCTCCTGAGGCTTCCGGCAACTGGTTTTCAGAAGCATGCTGCCTCTGACTAGGGTGGCAGAGCACAGCCATCATGGCTAGTAGCCATTGATAGCCCTGTCCTCCATGAATTTGTCTAATCTTCTTTTAAAGCCGTCCAAGATGGTGGCCATTACTGCATCTTGTGGGAGCAAATTCCATAGTTTAACTATGCGCTGAGTAAAGAAGTACTTCCTTTTGTCTGTCCTGAATCTTCCAACATTCAGCTTCTTTGAATGTCCACGAGTTCTAGTATTATGAGAGAGGGAGAAGAACTTTTCTCTATCCACTTTCTCAATGCCATGCATAATTTTATACACTTCTATCATGTCTCCTCTGACCCGCCTTTTCTCTAAACTAAAAAGCCCCAAATGCTGCAACCTTTCCTCGTAAGGGAGTCGCTCCATCCCCTTGATCATTCTGGTTGCCCTCTTCTGAACCTTTTCCAACTCTATAATATCCTTTTTGAGATGAGGCGACCAGAACTGTACACAGTATTCCAAATGCGGCCGCACCATAGATTTATACAACGGCATTATGATATCGGCTGTTTTATTTTCAATACCTTTCCTAATTATTGCTAGCATGGAATTTGCCTTTTTCACAGCTGCCGCACACTGGGTCGACATTTTCATCGTGCTGTCCACTACAACCCCGAGGTCTCTCTCCTGGTCGGACACCGCCAGTTCAGACCCCATGAGCGTATATGTGAAATTAAGATTGTTTGCTCCAATATGCATAATTTTACACTTGTTTATATTGAATTGCATTTGCCATTTTTCTGCCCATTCACTCAGTTTGGAGAGGTCTTTTTGGAGCTCTTCGCAATCCCTTTTTGTTTTAACAACCCTGAACAATTTAGTGTCGTCAGCAAACTTGGCCACTTCACTGCTCACTCCTAATTCTAGGTCATTAATGAACAAGTTGAAAAGTACAGGTCCCAATACTGATCCTTGAGGGACTCCACTTTCCACAGCCCTCCATTGGGAGAACTGTCCGTTTATTCCTACTCTCTGCTTTCTGCTTCTTAACCAATTCCTTATCCACAAGAGGACCTCTCCTCTTATTCCATGACTGCTAAGCTTCCTCAGAAGCCTTTGGTGAGGTACCTTGTCAAACGCTTTTTGAAAGTCTAAGTACACTATGTCCACTGGATCACCTCTATCTATATGCTTGTTGACACTCTCAAAGAATTCTAATAGGTTACTGAGACAGGACTTTCCCTTGCAGAAGCCATGCTGGCTCTGCTTCAGCAAGGCTTGTTCTTCTATGTGCTTAGTTAATCTAGCTTTAATCATACTTTCTACCAGTTTTCCAGGGACAGAAGTTAAGCTAACTGGCCTGTAATTTCCAGGATCCCCTCTGGATCCCTTTTTGAAGATTGGCGTTACATTTGCCACTTTCCAGTCCTCAGGCACGGAGGAGGACCCGAGGGACAAGTTACATATTTTAGTTAGCAGATCAGCAATTTCACATTTGAGTTCTTTGAGAACTCTCGGGTGGATGCCATCCGGGCCCGGTGATTTGTCAGTTTTTATATTGTCCATTAAGCTTAGAACTTCCTCTCTCGTTACCACTATTTGTCTTAGTTCCTCAGAATCCCTTCCTGCAAATGTTAGTTCAGGTTCAGGGATCTGCCCTATATCTTCCACTGTGAAGACAGATGCAAAGAATTTATTTAGCTTCTCTGCAATCTCCTTATCGTTCTTTAGTACACCTTTGACTCCCTTATCATCCAAGGGTCCAATCGCCTTCCTAGATGGTCTCCTACTTTGAATGTATTTATAGAATTTTTTGTTGTTGGTTTTTATGTTCTTAGCAATGTGCTCCTCAAATTCTTTTTTAGCATCCCTTATTGTCTTCTTGCATTTCTTTTGCCAGAGTTTGTGTTCTTTTTTATTTTCTTCATTCGGACAAGACTTCCATTTTCTGAAGGAAGACTTTTTGCCTCTAAGAGCTTCCTTGACTTTGCTCGTTAACCATGCTGGCATCTTCTTGGCCCTGGCGGTACCTTTTCTGATCTGCGGTATGCACTCCAGTTGAGCTTCTAATATAGTGTTTTTAAACAACTTCCAAGCATTTTCATCTGATGTGACCCTCTGGACTTTGTTTTTCAGCTTTCTTTTTACCAATCCCCTCATTTTTGTGAAGTTTCCTCTTTTGAAGTCAAATGTGACCGTCCTACAGAGCTCAAACACCAGATGGCCATGTGTTATGGCGATATGTGGACCAGATGACGAAGCCCAGCTCCATCAGTTGTCTCTGAGGGTGCTGGAAATAGGTGGAAAGAGAAAATGAGCCAGTGGTTGCTCCTGATGCCTGACAAGATGTCAGGCCCAGGATGTGACTCAGGAACCAGACCAACAGCTGTAGTTAATTCGTGTTTTATTAGGGTAATGTCCAAACAAAGACTGCATTTTCTCATGAAGCAATACAGGGATACAGGTCCTGCGGCATTGGGAGAAAGTTGACAGAGCAAGGGACTTCTTCCCGCCTGTTCTTTAAGAAGGGGCCAAACGGGCGTGCAATCTTTCGCTCCTCCTTAACTGCCCCTCAGGTACTGCCCGCCTTCCCCCCTTCTCTCCTGTCTTTTCAGCTGTCTGCGTGTGCGCGGTGAGGGGGGAAGCATCACCCCCTCCTCTTCTGAAGTTTCCGATTCCAGGATGGGGGATAGGGGAGGGGCTGATGGTAAACTGCCTCCCCGCTTTTCGGCTGTGAGCAGCCCTCCCTCTTCCCCCTCTTGCTCTGAGCCTGAAAGAGGGGGAGGTGTGAGAATGTCCAGGGAGGGCTCAGGCTCCCCGTTGCTAAGCGACCTTATCACTGGCAGTTCCTCTGTTTCGTCTTCGCTCCAAAGGGGGGAAGTTCCTCCCCCTTCCCTCTGCCATCCATCCGAATACTCTTCTCCCAACTCTCCGGGATCCAGCTCCCCGGGATTGGGACCCCAGCTCTGCCTTCCCACACAAGAGCAGTTGTGCCTGGGCCCTGAAGTGGATCAGCATAAACCAGAGCCAAATGGGGAACTAGGGGATGCACTATCAGCTTCAATGGAAAATTGTCATTGACCGACTCACATCAGGGCTCGTCCCAAGTATCTTCAGGACTATGAGAGCTAGGGGGGAGGCATGTAGTCTATTGGCTCTCCAGGCTTGCCATACCAGGAACTGCTGAGTCAGCCCCTAGCTGTGGTAGTTTCAGTTCCAGGCCTGCCTTACAAGCAGCACCATGCTGTGGGCCTTGTTCCCTGTATATGATTAGTTATAGTAAAGTTCTTGTTATTGTTTAGATCCTCTGTGTGGCCCCTTCCTTCATGATACTTTTCAGTGGGGATTCGAACCCTGGTCTCCCAGGTCATAGTTTCCCTTTAGAAAACCTCCACATTCCTATTACATTTACTTTAAGGATTGCACATAATTTTACATTCATTTCCTCTCCATCTCTAACTGCTGAATTCTATTTGGAATGTTAAAGAATGAAACTCTTTCATTAATATATTTAATACATTGTATCAATAATGAGTGCAGTACATCAAAATATAAGGTGTGCTACTCAGGAAAGCAGCTATGTGAAAACTGAATAGAGGGAACTTTATGTAAATACTACTATGATTAATTAGATTTGAGTATAAAATCAATTATATAAGGAATATTTAATTCCTATCCCCAAGCCAGATTATTTATTCTTTCCCATTCATTTTCCTTTTGACTTCTCCTCTTATATAGGCTCCAAACTCCATCTTAACTCTAGAATATGAGACTAATTGGCACCCATTCCTTTCTGCCTACAAATATAAGCAAGGTGAATCTACAGCACTGCCAATTCAAATTATTACGTTGTGAACAACTGTTATGTTATTTATTGGTGATTTACAGATCAACATAAGTAAAAAAGATGGATCTTGGTATCAACATTGTTACAAAACAAACAGAGAGGAAGAGGAGGTTTCCTCTATCCCAAAGCAACATGTCTTGTCCTCTTCACCAATATAGATTTTAGCAGGGAAAAGAACAGGAATAGTCTAAGCTTGTATCTGAGCTCTTTAGAGAGACAGGTCTCACATACCCTCACTGCCCTTTCCAGTGGCCTGATAAAATATATTGCACAAGGAGAATAATGAATGAAAGGGAATCCAACTATCTGAGTAAAATATCAAACTTTTAATTGAAAGTTTTCAGTAATCTTAAAACTTTTTCTTCCTATGTCTATATTTTTGTAAGTTTCTTACCTTCACACTGCAGTTTACTTTGCCACAGACATGTGGTCCTGTGAACTGCAGGATCAAGCTACAATGGGCTCAAGGCATTGTGGTGGGGGGAATGCAGTAAGGCTGCATCCAGATCAGACAAACAGAAGAGCAGCAGAGCGAGGGGGCAGGTGGGAGTACGGGTGGCGGGTAGCAAGTTGCAGAGCCACTTAATGGGAGGCCTCAGTGTCATTTCCACAAGGTCTCCCTTTCCTCTATGCCTAGTGGAGGGATGGCCGATACCAGCCTGAGAGTGGGACAGCAAGTACAGAGCAGCGAATGCCATCAGACAGCGGTCTGGTGACCCATGAAGCCACTTCATGAGAGGCCTCACTATCACTACTGCAAGGCCCTTTCCTTCAGGCCATGGCGGGTGAGGAAGGAAGATATGCAAGACTGGGCAGGGAAGGGAGAGATGCGAGAGGAGGTAGGCACAGCCTTTATGACCTGGGGAATGGGGAGGGGAGGCTTTGGCAATCTGGGGAAGGGGAAGGGGAGAAGTGCTTGGCAAACTGGGGAAGGGGGAAGAGGGGACTTGAAGCTCAGGTAGCCTTGGTGGCACGGAGTGCCTTCTACCAACTCCAGTTGGTGGCCCAGCTATGTCCCTAGCTGAACAGGGATAACCTGGCTTCAGTTGTCCATGCTCTGGTAACCTCCAAGTTAGATTACTGCAATGCGCTCTACGTGGGGCTGCCTTTGAAGATGGTTTGGAAACTGCAGCTTGTGCAAAATGCAGTGGCCAGATTGGTAACAGGGACCAGACGGTTCGAACATATAAAACTGATTCTGGCCCTCTTGCATTGGCTGCCTGTATGTTTCCGAGCCAGATTCAAGGTGCTGGTTTTAACCTATAAAGGCTTACAAGGCTTGAGACCACAATACCTAATGGAACGCCTCTCCCGACACAAACCCATACGCTCAACATCAAAGGTCCTCCTCCGGGTGCCTACTCTGAGGGAAGCTGGGAGTCTGACAACAAAGGAGAGGGCCTTCTCAATGGTGGCCCTCAAATTATAGAATGATCTTCCTGATGAGGTGTGCCTGGCGCTAACACTGTTATCTTTTTGGCACCAGGTCAAGACTTTCCTCTTCTCCCAGGCATTTTTTAACAGCATTTGAATAGCATGTGTTTTAACTTGCCTATTGGTTTTTACGGGTTTTAATTTGATATGGTTTAAATTTGTATACTTGTTTTTAATGTTTTTAATTATTGTAAACTGCCCAAGAGAGCTTTGGCTATGAGGCAGTATATAAATGCAATAAATAAATAAAATAAATAATACATCACACTTTTCCAATTTTACACAAAACAGAGGGTTTTTAAAAAAAAAAAAAACAGGAGGGGTAAACAAAAACACCACCCCTCCCTAGAAATTATGCTGCCAACTTAGCAACTTATAAATATGATTTTTAAAAGATGGTGTGCATTTCATACAAATCATTTCATTGTGTTGAACACAGTGACTGAAAGCTCCAGTTAATAAATTTATAAATTAACCATCACCAGCTATCCAGAAACGAGAGCACTGCTGGAAGCACAAATGTGAACTCAACAGAAGCAGGAGATAGGAGAGGAGGTGGAGCTGAACCATCCCAAACAGAAAAAAGCAGAGCAAGGCAAATGGCCATTCCTCCTTAGCAGTGATTTGTGATTGATCTTTCCGATCTTTCTGGATTATTGAAGGGTAGGAACAATCTGGATTGAGGGAAGGGACAGTGTGTGATGGTAGTGTCAAGAATAGCTAACTTTGGTCAAGCTGAAATGGGTCAACCAGAGAGAATTCTGGGAGTCTGTGGATCCCTGGGACACCCTACTGGGGGAGATCCACGGCTCAGCACCAGACAGACAATTTGCAACCGTGCAAGAAAATGCAACTGAACCTTAGCTGTTATCTCTTATCGGCTTCCTGAGATCAAAAGTCAGGAAGAGGGGGTGTTGTAGATCAGGACCCCTGGGTGAGGCTGTCTAACCCCCTTATCTTCAAAGACTTCAAAGGAGTGGATCACAGCAGGGGCGGAATATGGCTATTTGCCTCCCCCCTCCCTGTGGACTGGTAAACTCCATAAAAATGAAGGATATTCCTTCAGTTATTGGTCCCTATTTCCATCTATTCAACTCTCCTGAAGCTTTACAGAAAAAAAAAGCCGTTTGGGGACCAGGCTATTCTACTGTGAGTATAGGATCTTAGCTTAGCAAGCTCTTTGTTATATTCTTTGTCTGTATTGAACCTCTCACCTTTGTTATGCCAATGTATCTCTTGTAGCCCGGCTGGGGGCGATTAGCTTTGAGGAAACAATTGCTTCTCTCTTTTTGTATATACCTTTCTTTCCTTTAAAATAAACTACTATTTTATAAATGGTGTGTATTGACTTGAAACTAATTATTCTAAATCTAGTCCTTGATCACTGAACACTACTGATTACTGTTGCTCTCTGAGATCCCCTTGCTCAGAGAAGGGAGCTGGAAAGAGGGGTGGTGGCAGTTCGACCTTTGATTTAATCCTGAAGGAGGGATAGTTTGCCTGAGAAGCAGAGACCCAAAGGTGTTGGGACTGTTCTCGGAAGCAAAGAACCGCCCTTGGGGTGCTGAGGGCAAGGGACCCCAGGGGGACAATTCTTTGACAGGTAGAGGTTGAAGGAGAATGTTATATGGATAAAGGAGAATTAATGGAGGCACAATAAGCTTACAATCCACATTAAACAATGGTATGGAAAAGTGCCAGGTCAGATCAGTGGTGCTACTCTGTTTAAATCGAAGCATACAATAGTAAATATTTCTCAAGAGTGCATTTTATTTGAACAAAGTACTGGGAATAACAAAAGAAAAATAAGCATTTCCTCACACTTCCCTGAGAGATGGGATTCTACTATCAAGAAGATGGAATATAATTAGAGTTACTGCTATAGAGGTACCATAATAAATGAATTATGTTGTTTAACAAGTTATGGAATAGCCTAAATTAAATGTATAGCATCACCTAGATAACTCAGTTTGGAATGATTTATTATCCTATACTTATTAAATTTCATATCAGCTTCCATGAAAAATGTAATAATTATTTAACACTCTTTTGTAAAAGACATATTCCTTATTATGCAAATATTGTTTACCTTCTAGAAGGAATAGGAAAAGGGATTGTTGGGTCCAGGAAAGAATGGTGCCCTGAGCAACATTTTATAGCAAAGAAAATGAGGATGGAACCAGATAAAAAGTCTATCTGTGCCTGTCCAGCTTTGTGTATACTATACACGATACAAATAAGGACAGGGTCTCTTTACAAAGAAAACTGAACAGAGGAAGAGTCCTTCTGGAACAGAGCAAGGATTCATATAGCCCGGCTTCTTGCTTCTAACAGTGGTCCGTCAGATGCCCACTTGAAGGGCATGAGGATGACATCCCTTCCCCACTGCTTGCCCCCCAAAACTGATGTTCAAAGAATGGTAGAATCATAGACTAGCATCATAGAACAGTAGAGTTGGAAGAGGCCTATAAGGCCATTGAGTCCCAACTCCCTACTCAGTGCAAGAATCTGTTAAAGCATACTGGTTTAAAACAAGTCAAATTTATACCAATAAATATAAATAAGTGAAATTTAGAGGAAGGGCTGTAAGTTCCATGGTAGAACACCTGGTTTGCATGCAGAAGGTCAACCACTGGCACTTTCTGACTGTTTTCAGACATGTGGTTAAGATATTACAGTTCTGCAAGCTAGATGGCAACTGCACTGTCTCTACTGCTTACCTCTTTGGTTTTTCCTTGATACCTTATTGTATTTTCTGGGAGGTGCTTTTTATTTATTCATTCATTTATTTAAGCATTGTTAACTTCCTTGGGTGTCCTGAACAGTCAGAAAGGAAGGTTATATATTAATAAATAATGAATATATTAATAAGAATATATTAATAAATAATGATAAATAAATGATTCATATATTTCCTGAACATGCAACTGGTATAACAATTAAAATAAGTCCATTTGCAATTTAAATAGAATGTTTATAGCACCCAGGGTAGAATCCAGAACTTGTAGTTATGCAGTTCACAAGCTTTCAGTACTGCAAAATTTACTTGATGAAAGAAGCAATTTTGAAATTAACCTGGCTGCAGTCCTATATACATTTACCTGTGTGTCCCATTGAAATGAATAGAACTGACTTCTGAGTATATATTTATAGGACTGCACTGCATGAATTGCTATTTGGCAGTCTCTCTCCACACCTAAGGACATTAAGCAAGATCACTTCCTTGAAAACTTAAGTATCCAGCTTTCCAGCAACAAGGGCTGGTAATTACTGTACAGAAGTGTTTTTCCAGGAAATGTCTTGTTATTTAGCTGTCACTCTTTAAAAAGTTGCACAGTAATAAAAGTAGTATTCTGTCATGTTTATAATGGCTCATTATAAATCACATATTTTGCTCTAGTTAATTTTTAACATAGAAAATGCAGAGTCCAACAGAGGATCGCGGATTCAGTTTTAAGTAGTTATGGGTGTCGGTCAGTGGTGGCTGGTCCATTTGGGGGGAATGGGGCACTGCTCCACCAGTCTTGGTCTGCCCTCACCTAGTTCCCACCTGCTTCCCTTCTTACTTGCAACTAGTCCAGGAGGTGACACTGGCTGTCAGCTTCCACCTCCTTAGTCTCAGTGCCGCCCTTGTAAAACTCAACAGGGAGGAGGATGGCGACAAACCTAGAATGTCTCATTCATTCTAGAATGACTAGAATCTGTTGTTGGCTCTAGCTCCCCCTACTTTTGGTCTCTCTGCCTTCCATCCTATCAGTTCCAACGGGCATTAACTAACACCAGTGTAGGCTATGATATATTTTATATTCAAATACCATTTGAAACAGGTTATTTTAGAAAGACGTAACGTATATTATTTATTCATTTTTGGAGAAAAATCATAACAAAGAAGCTGATGGCTATCAGCCCTGTTCAGTTTGAACACACAGGTTCCATTTAGCAATTTAGTAGACCCTTCCTCCAAGATGTTGCCTGATCCACTTTGAAAGCCATCTAACCCAGTGGTTCTGTATGCTAATTATTATACATAGGTATGAAATAGTACTTTCATTTGTCTTTGGTTTTCGGTCTACTGATAAACAGCTTTATTAAATGTTCCTGAATTTTAGTATTACAGGGGGGAGAAAAATCTCTCTCCATTCCCTCCATACCATGCATAATTTGATAAACCTCTTTCGTGTCCCCTTGTTAAACATAACGTTGTGAACAATCGTTAGAGAATGTACGGAAGGAAGTACATTCACTTAGTTTTAAGTGTACGGGATTCAAGATACTGTTGCTTCTTCTGGCCACACTTGATAGGAACATGTGAAGCTGCCATACTTGATCAGACTATCTAATCAGCAGCACTCCTAAGTTCTTTATTTATTTATTTATTTATTTCATTTATAAACTGCCCATAGCTAATAGCTCTCTGGGCGGTGTACAAGGTTAAAATACAATATTACAATAAAATCAATAACAAATAGCAGCAAGATTTTAAAACTAGAACATTAAACATGAAACATTAAACGTTAACATTAAACATTAAACATTAAAATGCCTGGGAGCATAGCCAGGTCTTAACCTGGCGCCTGAAAAAAAGTACCGTAGGCACCAGGCGTATCTCCTCTGGTAAGCTGTTCCACAATTTGGGGGCCACTACAGAAAAGGCCCTGGATCTAGTAATAATCCTCCGGGCATCTTGATGATTTGGTACCCGAAGGAGGGCCTTAGATACTGAACGAAGTGGACGGGTAGGTTCATAGCGGGAGAGGCGTTCCACAAGGTATTGCGGTCCCACACCGTGTAAGGCTTTATAGGTCAAAACCAACACCTTGAATCTGGCTCGGAAACAAATAGGTAGCCAGTGCAAGCGGGCCAGGACAGGTGTTATATGCACGGACCGATTGGTCCTCGTCAGCAACCTGGCTGCCGCGTTTTGCACTAGCTGAAGTTTCCAAACTGTCTTCAAGGGCAGCCCTATGTAGAGCGCATTACAGTAATCCAATCTAGAAGTTACCAGAGCATGAACAACTGAGGCGAGATCGTCACTGTCCAGATAGGGGCGTAGTTGGGCTACTAAGCGAAGATGGTAAAACGCGTTCCGTGCCACCGAGGCCACTTGAGCCTCTAGCGACAAGGAAGGATCAAAAAGGACACCCAAACTCCGAACCTGTTCCTTCAAGGGGAGTGTAACCCCATCTAGAACAGGATGAGCATCCACCATCTGGGCAGAGAAAGAGCTCACCAACAGTGTCTCAGTCTTGTCAGGATTGAGTTTCAGTTTATTAGCTCTCATCCAGTCCATTATCGCGGTCAGGCAACGGTTCAGCACATCAACAGCCTCACCTGAAGAAGGTGAAAAGGAGAAGTAGAGTTGCGTGTCATCAGCATACTGATGGCAACGCACTCCAAAACTCCTGATGACCGCACCCAGAGGCTGCATGTAGATGTTAAAAAGCACGGGGGACAGAACCGATCCCTGAGGGACTCCACAATGGAGAGTCCAGGGAATCGAGCAATGTTCCCCAAGCACTACCTTCTGGTGACGATCCGCTAAGTAGGAGCAGAGCCACTGCCAAGCAGTGCCCCCAACTCCCAACTCCGCGAGTCTCCCCAGAAGGATACCATGGTCGATGGTATCAAACACCGCTGAGAGATCAAGGAGAACCAACAGGGTCACACTCCCCCTGTCCCTCTCCCGACAAAGGTCATCATACAGGGCGACCAAGGCTGTTTCAGTGCCAAAACCGGACCTAAAACCGGATTGAAACGGATCCAGATAATCGGTTTCATCCAAAAGCGCCTGGAGCTGGCCAGCGACCACCTGCTCCAAAACCTTGCCCAAAAAAGGGACATTCGCCACCGGTCTGTAGTTGTTCAAAACATCTGGGTCCAAAGAAGGTTTCTTTAAAAGAGGTCTTATTACTGCCTCCTTGAGACTACCAGGGACTACTCCCTCTCCCAAGGAGGCATTTATCACCTCTTTGGCCCAGCCAGTGGTTACAGCCCTGCCAGCCTTCACCAGCCAAGATGGGCAAGGGTCCAGAGCAGACGTGGTCGCCCGCACCATTCCAAGCACCTTGTCCACTTCCTCGAGCTGCACCAACTGAAATTCATCCAATAATAAAGGACAAGGCCGTGTTCTGGACACTTCAATGGATTCATCTGTCATAATGTCAGAGTCTAAGTCCCGACGGATGCATACAATCTTATCCCGGAAGTGCTCCACAAATTCGTTGCAGCGGGCTTCCAATGTTTCCTTAGTCTCATGAGGGCCAGAATGTAAAACCCCTCGTACCACCTTAAAAAGCTCCACTGGGCGGCAAAGAGATGATCTAATGGTGGCAGCAAAATAAGATTTTTTCGCCGCCCTAACTGCTTTTACGTACAACTTAGTGGAAGCACTTACCAAAGAATAATTACATCCGTCAGGAGTTCGCCTCCACCTGCACTCTAGCCTCCTTCTCTCTTGCTTCATCACTCTCAGCTCCGGGGTATACCACGGAGCTGTATGAGTTCTGCACCGAAGGGGGCGTGCGGGAGTGATCATGTCAATGGCCCGGGTCATCTCCATATTCCACAGGTCGACCAGGGCCTCGACAGGCGCGCCAGTGCTATCAGCCGGAAAAACTCCCAGAGCCCTCTGGAAAACTACAGGATGCATGAGCCTCTGGGAGTGGACCAACTTAATAGGTTCCCCACCTCTGCAGAGGGAAAGGGCTGTCGTGAGCCTAAAACTCAGCAAGCGGTGATCTGTCCATGACAATGGAGTAGATGAAAAATACCCCACCCTCAGATCACCATCTCCATGATCAGTGGCGAAGATCAAATCAAGAGTATGTCCTGATACATGATTAGATCAGACTATCTAATCAGCAGCAGTCCTAAGTTCTTCCCCAGCTTAGCTACTCAGATCCTTTAAAAAAAGTGGGGATGCTCCTTGAATCTGAACTTCACAGTCCTATTTGTTTCTGTTTCTGTTATGGATTGGCCAGGGGTACCCAGGGCACAATCAGATCACACAGCACAGTCTCTTCTCATCATTTTTCATTTACAAGAAGACAGTGTTTACAACAGATACTTTAATGCAAATGCAGACAGATTTGTGAACTCTAGCTCTTTGGGGAAGTTAGCAATGGGTATTAGGAGTGACCTGCCACTCTACCACTTTTATCTATTACTTGCAGTTTAAATTAGACTGATCAACACAGAAGTAATGCAATGTGAAGTGTGGTTTTTTCACATTATGTTTGAAATAAAACATGACAATTAAGATAATTTAGCTAAGCTCCCAAGAGCAAAGCTGTTAAAGCAAACCAAGTGGTACATGTAGAGCATCATGTACTGATTTTTTTTTTTTTTAAGAGAGAAGCATCTCAGTTACCCCTGGAGACGTTTGTGTAAAATTGAAGCCACCTAGCACATGACCATCCCATGCCTTAACTGAATTAAAATTTGAAGGTGCTTCCTTTTCCTTTCTCTTCAGAATGAAATAATGCACAGCTAAAGATTTAATATCATGACTGCACACAGATATTTTTTTAAAAAGTTTCTTCTCCGCTGGTGTGGATGCCTTACTTACGCACTATTTTCTTCAACTCACAACCTCATTACAATATGATTAAGAGAACAATTGGTGAAACAGTCTGGGCTGTGTCACTTTCACATGTGTTCACATAAGTCTGTTCTGTCCTCTTCCACACCAATCTGCAATTTATTTATTTTTTTAAATCTTCATAAAAGTCATATTTAAACAAACATTTCTAAATGTATTTTGTCTTAAAATAAACACTTTTAAACATAAGAAGAACTGGCTGGATCAACCCAGTGTCCTATCCAATCCAGCATCCTTTTCCCACAGTGGCCAACCAGATGCCTATGGGAAGCCTGAAAGCATGGCCTGAGCGCAACAACACACTTCTGATTCCCAGCAACGCATACTGTCTCTGATAGTGGAGGTGGAACATGGCCATTGTGGCTAATAATAGCCTTATATTCTATGAATTTGTCTAATTCTCTTTTAAAGCCATCCAAGTTGGTGGCAATCACTGCCTCCTGTGGGAGTGAATTCCACAAATATGGAGTGAATTCCATATTTTTCCATTTTATATTATATATTTCCATATATTCCATATTTTTTCTTTAAAATTAATTAAAAATGTATTTGCTACATTTCTTGAGCTGAAAACTGTGTCACAATATCCAAACAGGATGAATCAGGTTTGTTCAGAGTGTAATTGTAATTCACAGATTTCTTTGTCAAAGATATTCTCAAATATCTAAATTGTTAACACTTCTCTGCATCAACATAAACCAGCATCAACATAAAGGGAGTTTTCACAATTTAGGTTACCCCACCACCACAAGAGTGGTCCATTGCCATGGTCAGAGGACCAAGGGCTATTGGGAGGACACATCCCTTTCCAGGAAGAGCACCATGGAAAAGGAAAATGACTAGACTGGTCTCCACCTTCAGTCAGAAAACAAGCTGCTGCTATGTGTCTCTCTCCCCTCCAATTTCCAGTTATGAAAAGATCACCCTTCTGGCTCCTGTTGCCTGAGGGAGGATGAAGGGACACTGGGTGGTTGCATTATCTTTGCCCTAGCAAGAACACCCACAAAATATGCTTGACACCCAAAAATGGGAGAATAAAAAATAGCTATAATAATCACCACCAAAAATACATCTGCAAGGACTGGTAAATTCCTAATGCATATCAAATATATCTATCTGAAGAGATATTTATTCATAAGAATTGATGAAAAAAAACCTTCATGTTATAGGTAACTTGAGCAATATGAAGCTTTTTGACCAATTCTTATGAAGGAGAAAATGTAAGAATTTTCCCTTCATAAAGATAAATTCAAACTCCATTGGGAATTCACCCATCCTTGCAGGAAATTGGCCCATCTGGAAGATCAGCTTGTCCCCAGATAGATGTAAATGTTCATTAACAACTCAACACTTTGTTCCAGCATTCGCCAACTTGTCTCTTTCCTCTTCCTTTTCTTCCACTCTCCTTTCTTGTGAGTCTTGTTTAGTTTCTAAGCTTGTGTCCACAGCACCCACACGTGTAATTGTTTATTGAGTTTTAATTGCTGTGACTTTGGGAAACAACTTTTTCTGAATAATAGGATAAAAAAAACAGGAGATCATCAATGGAGGATCAACAGGCTGAATTCCCAGCTGCTTGTATTGTCTCAGAAATCCCCAGGTTTTTTCACCTTGCCTAGGGGAGACTTTCTATATGTCAGATTGTGCCATACCAAGAGTGCTGGTAACGACAATGCCCTGAAGAAAAAAGGAGTGAGCTAAAGCTGTGCATTCACAGCTACCCAAGTACAAACTTTACACACCAAGATGTTTGGGGGGAGGGGATGTGACTCATAAAATCTCAAGCATCTCTCCAAAACAAGTATATCAATTTAAAATAATAATGGTATTGCTACCAGCCTCATAAGAAGTCATATTAAATCTAGCTTTAGGATGTTGTTAACAGTAGCAATGTGTATTTCTGTGCACTTTGTTGGGGAATTTTCTAAATTATGCATTCATAAAAAGGAAGATTTAGTATGGATGGATGATATTCTCTCTCCCCCCCCCCCCGTTCTCATATTAATAATGCCAGGGAAAACACGTCTAGCATTAGTGCTGTCACATGGAAAAGATCAAACAAACTGTGTGTACTTAAGACACACTTTAATTATTTTTAATTCACGGTAAGTGACAAACTGCGCTAGTGATGCTGAAAATATTGAAGGATTCCCCATAGGAAATCAGATTTCTCCTCTGTATGCTGCACTCCCCACACCACCTCTTTCCTACACATGCCTGAGTTATTAATTTAATATCATTCCTTAAAGTGCTTTTAAAGAACATTACCACTACCTCACTCAGAGTCACTTTACTGGAAAATGCTTTCCAGACTAGATCCTGTGTGTATATATATATATACACATGCCTGTAGATTTTATTTTAGTCCCTAGAAACTTTTTTTTAATGTAAAGACTAGCACTATCAATTTGCTTTTTAGAACACTACAACTAAACATCAGGGGGTTCTGAGCAGCTGGAAATAAATTGGCCACTCTTAAATGTAAGATACTCAAGAAGCTCTACCAGCACAGAGGGTGCCTTCCTATGTATTCTTTCGATTTGCTACATAAACACTCTTATGCTGTCTCTCTCTTTTTTTAAATGGAGCTATTCATGGCATTGCAAGTATTGCATTCCTCCTAAAATTCTATGATTGATTTTTTTAAAAAATTGTAGAAAACTCTCAAGTAATTCAGAGTGCGGATTGAGGACAAATCTGTTTTCAATGGATGTATAGAAAGATTTTGGTGGTTCCGACTTTATAGAGCTTTGCCCACATTGGATCACCCACTGATGTCCAAGCCACTTGTGCATGGTCAGTTTTTTTAAAAAGCCTGACTAATTATATGGAAAAATTTGTATATTATAATACACACAAAAGAGTCAAGCCCCATGCAGAACTATATTTCTGCAGGGTAATTTTATAAATATTAATTCATAAATATTTTTATACAGTTATATGCACTATTGTATCCCTTTCGTTATGTGTTGCTTACTTTAGGAAACCTGGAGTGTGTATTTGTATCATAGGAATATAATATTCAAAAATTGTTGTATTGTTAGTGGAATTGGTAAAAAAAACACCCTCACTTCTCATTGACATTAAGGAAAGAGATAGGAATTAGAAAAAAAGCTGTGTGTATAAGGTTAACATTGAGATTTTCAGAAAACCCCATCTCTAAACCAGAGCCCCAGAAAGCTTTGGCCATTTGTAGCTCTATTTTCAAGTCAGCTTAGATTAGAGATCAAGCCCAGTATGAACAGTTCCACATAATTGTCAAATGTGTTCAGCTTTCAATAAACTGAGATGGATTTCATTTCCTACTGAGCTGGAGTATTGGTTTGACCCATATACCAGTTAGACTACAACTCCCATCATCCCTGACCATTGGGTATGCTGGCTGAGGCTAATGGAAAAAGTAACTCAACAACTTATTGAAGGCACCCCTTTGGCTGCCCCTATTTGGGAATCCTCCTGTTCCAGGACTTTCTTGACCCAAGATCCAGCCCAATCTCATACATTTGAATTCTGATTGCTTATCACTGTCTCCATAAACTCCTTTTCCTCAGGCCAGAGGCATTTTAGAAAGGTGGCTTTAAACACTTCAGAATAGATATTCTTGGCTGGATAACAATTTTTCCTAGTCACTGCAGGGCAAATCTCAGGGCAAATCTTTCCCTTATCAACCTTTCTAAGAACATGGTGGCATGAATGAGCAATCATTTCCACGAGTGATTTTCTGGGATGCAAATCCTCTGTCACAGCAAGGTTCCAGTCAAGTATTTTATACTAGGGTACAAAAACAAGTCTTAACAAACTGTTTAAAAGAACATTTCCTTTCTTTTCATGATATATTATACAGCCATGAGAGTGGCTGTATACTATAGTCAGCATGGATGTTTCACATTCTGCAATGTTAAATTGAAAATACCCCCATGCCATTCTGATGCTTTCCATAAGCCCATTTAAAAAAAAACCCTCACAAAACTTATAGTCCTGAACTCAGAAATGCTTGCTTAACAACCCTCTAATTTTCATGGCAATACATAAAACAGTAATAGAGAATCGAGAGTTCAAAGTGTAAAAAGAGAAAGGAAAAAAACAGACCCTTTTGGACATTTTTCTGTCAGCGTTCTTATAATCTGTTGACATTCATTAAAAATCAGGCATGTTCACAGAGGACCTGTAATCCTATTACTGACCTTTCCCCATAATCTGACCTTCATTTTCTGCAGTTTAAAAGTAAAAAATAATGCCTACCTGAAGTTTAATTAATTTAAGAAATTTTGCATTAAACTCAATGATAAGCCCAGACATGCTCCGTAAGAACCAACTGTCAGTGTTCTAAAAGCCAGACTCACAGCTGCTGGGCTTGCCTGATCAGGCAGCCACAACCACACCAGACCTTAGTTCACTTTAGACAGTCATAGCTTCCCCCGGAGACTCCTATGCCCCTGACACGGCTCCAGTGGCCAGCGTGGTTTAACAGTCAGCTGCTCTGATTAAATCTCTGTGAGGGGAACTGGGCATCTCCTAGCAACTCTCAGCACCCTTCACTAACAACACTTCCCAGGATTCTTTGGGAGAAGCCATGACTGTCAAAAGTGAAATAAAGGTCTGGTGTTACAGCCACGTACACCCTTTTTTGCTCCTGGATTAAGAATGAGATCTTTGTTAATGCATTCTCTCACAACAACAAACATCTCTAGGAGCCAATCAGCATGAAAGTGGAGAGCATTAGCAACTGAGAAGAGTCTTCTCAGTGGCTGACTCACCTCCTTTCACTCTGAGTGGCTCCAATCTGCAGGAAAGGCAAGGAAGCCTATTAGAAGACTCTTCTCAGTGACTAACACACTCCCTTTTCATACTGACTGTAGGATGCTTGGAGACATAGGGACCCTGCTCCCAAAAAAGCAGAGGGACTAAGATCCCCTGGGCGACTACCCTCCTGGTGCTTATGGACATGACCGTAATATATTTTGTGACGTGCAAGTTCGACATTATGTGTGTTTAGGATTACACTGATGGCATTCCAAAATATGTACTTTCACACAGACTTTGGTTTTCCATAACACAATGTTTGTCCAAGCCTCCACACTTGGGGGGGCACTACTTGCACACCCCTTCCATAAGCACATCAAAGTTGGATACACACCTGAACCAAGACCCAGACAAAAGGGCACTCAAAACAAAAAGGTAATTACAGTGGCTGAGTAGATCTTGTACAGTGGTTATACTGACTGGGCAGCCACTGTCCCTCACATTTTACAAAATACTTTTTCCTATACAAAGACTAAATTTCTGTATGAAAAAGTAATATATGACGTGGTCTCAATAGTGAGAAAAGTAAACAAGTGAATGGTGATCCAAATGTTTTTCATTCTCACGTTATGAAGCTAAGCTGCCAGATGATGTATCACCTTCCCTACGCATGCAGCGTAGACTGAAAAAGCAGCACCCAAGCCGCCATTCAATACGTGCACATGTTCTTTCCAACATGAATCTACAGGTCTCAAAAAGTAATGTGTGACAAAGTCCTCAGACACCTTATAACATGCCTCAAACATGGTCTCTTGTTCTACCAGCATGCCTTCACACCATCACTTTGCCAAAACATAAGGATAGGTAAATTGCTTTTAGGGAGGTTCACAATTATGATTTCCTATTTATTTAATCTAAAAATATTTAAAATACATAAAAACAGCCAGGGGAAGATATTGGAGAAATATAAAATAAATACAAATAAAAAAAAGGGGGGGGGAGGTGAAGAGACCTTAAATGTGCTACTCACCATCTCTCAGCCTATCCTCCCCTCAGGATGAAAACAACGGAGAACCATGACCACCCCCAGGAAGAAGGGCACACTTAAAATGTAGAGGAAAAAATCATCTACAACCATAGTGTAAAATCAAATACACAGTATGAAGAAATATTTATATAAACATGACTATCAAATATGTTTATGAATTACACAATCTTTAAATATATTTATAGTGCAATCTAATGTTTCTTTACTCAGAAGCAAGTCCCAATGTATTCAATGGGGCTTACTTAAACTGGGAAGTGTGTAGAGAACTACAGCCTAAAGTGATAAGGAACTTGTTCTTTCAACTTGTTCTTTTAAGTTGAGACCTTATCCAAGTTTGAGTCTGTGTTGGAATTGCTTTTTAATATGTTTTAAGCCTTTTCTTTTTTAAAAAAAGATTTTTTAAAGCTTTTAAAAATATTTTCAAAGATGTTTTAACATATTTTAAAGTCTGTTTTTATGATGTTTTAAAGTGCTTTTAGTGCTTTTGTTTGCCGCCCTGGGCTCCTACTGGGAGGAAGGGCGGGATATAAATCAAATAATAAATAAATAAACTTCATTCACCCAACCCAAAATTCAGAATCATGCCTCTTTAGGCTGTTTTCCAACTGTTTATTCTTGCTTTATGGTTATTGGATTTTAAATGGCTTTATTTCTTGTTGTGAGCTGCCTTGGTTTCCAACCCCACCTCACAGGGTTGTTGGAAAGACTACACACACACACACTGCAGATGTATAAATACATACAGCCCATATAATAGTTTATTGTCAAACCAGTTGGTCATGGCAGAAAAATCAGTATTAGTTTTAAAAAAATCAGTATTCGTTTCCTATAGAATAAAAACTGTAATACCTAAGTAAGCTCTGCCTACTCGCTTTAAAATAGGACTGGAGGAGGGGGGGACAGAAAGACAACACTAACACAATTCTTTTTTACATCCACTCCAAAGTCCCATTGATTTTCAGCACATTCATAACCATGTCTACTCAAAAGTAAATCCTATTGAATTCAATGGGATTTACTCTGGAGATATGGGATTAGCAATGCTTTTACCCCCACAAAAGCAAGTATTGGGAAGGTTTTGAAAACACTGCCCAGGATCTGACTCCTACACACAAGAGGGGAAAAAACTGAAATATATATACTTACCCAATTTATGAGATTTTCAGATAAACGGGGGGGGGGACCACCATTTTCTGGCCTTGCAATGAGGTTTACTAGACACTGCCAAAGGTCAAACAAACACTTCACTGATTGGCTGCAATCATGAACGGGCAGGGTTAAAGCTACAAAGTGCTATACAGTAGTTTAAAAAAAAGATTTAACGGGGGTGGCTGACATTTTTATGTATATCTCGAGAACTGGACCACCTAGAAACTTAATTTTTTTTTAATTAAAGCTGAGAATCACCCCCTCTGATGGTGTCACCTGGTTTGGTCCACACACCCCGCACCCCCTAGTGACGCCACTGGGGGGCGGCTGACGTTTTTATGTATATCTCGAGAACTGGACCACCTAGAAACTTAATTTTTTAAAAAATTAAAGCTGAGAGTCACCCCCTCTGATGGTGTCACCTGGTGTGGTCCGCACCCCCCACACCCTCCTAGTGATGCCACTGGGGCTTAGGAGATAGAAATGAAGCAGGAGAAAGACTTATTGAATTCTGTGAAGCCAATAATTTGTTTCTTGCAAACACACTTTTTGAACAACCGAAAAGACAACTGTACACGTGGACATCTGCTTCCTGACTCCTAGCAGAGCAGAGCAAAGCAGAGCAGAGGGAGCTGTCTCAGTTGATCTACACGTGAGGACATATAAGCAAGCCAGCTTTCAGAGAGCGAGCGAACAAACAGAGCAAACAGGAGTTTGACAAAGGTGCTGTAGTGAGGAAAGAAAAAAGGCAAGAGGGCTCTGAAACCGTGTGCTCTAAGCCATGTGCTCTGAAGGGCTCCATAGCAGCTTGATTGGAAGGGGTGTGGCTTGTTAGCTATTGGCTTAAGGGTGTGGCCTGAGAACTGCTGAGGGCAACAAGCAGCAGCTGTGTGTGCTGGGACTCTCATTCTATTCCCTGACTCCTAACAGAGCACAGCAGAGCAAAGGGAGCTGTCTCAGTTGGTCTATAGGTGAGGACATATAAGCAAGCCAGCTTTCAGAGAGTGAGCAAACAGAGTGAGTGAACAGGGAGAGCAAACAGGAGTTTGACAAAGGAGTTTGAGAGGGGAGGTCAAGGGGGAGGTCCCTAAAAAAACCACAACCAAACAAATTACTAATTCTCTTTGTACAGTGCACTGCATACCAGTGGGACTCTCAAGTTTACCCTGATGTAGGACAGGACAAAGCACAGGCCACTCCAAAACAAGTAGTTAGAAAGAAACAAAAGGTAGAAGAGAGTATGAACGGGAAGGTTTCTCCAGCGGTTGTGACCTGCAAGGTGTGTGCCATGTTTGTTTTCTTGCCTGAGAACAACATGGCGTACACCTGCAACAAGTGCAAGCTCATGGCACTGTTGGAAGAAAAGGTGAGAGGCTTGGAATGGCAGGTGGCCACAGTGAGGACTATAAGAGAAGATGAAGAGTTCTTAGAATACTGGAACAACAGCAGCAAAGAGATGTGGAGGTGGAGAAGCAAGATCATGAACTGTCTATATCAAAAATCAAAGTAAAGCTAAAGAAAATCATAAAGCAATCATAATGCCAAAATATAATTTAAATAACATTCCAGAAGAATATAAAGATCAAGCAAGGAACAGATTTGAGGTTTTAAACTTAATTGACAGAAAACCAGAAGAACTATGGATTGAAGTCAAGAGACATTATCAGGGAAGAATGCAAAAAGTCAATACCTCTAGTTTAGATTACTGTAATGCACTCTGTGTTGGGCTGCCCTTGAGGTTGGTCCAGAAGCTTCAGCTGGTGCAAAATGCGGCGGCGACACTGCTCACTGGGGCAGAGTATCACCAACATGTCACACCACTGCTGAAAGAATTGCACTGGCTGCCCATTTGCTACCGGGCCAAGTTCAAGGTTCTAGTTTTGGTGTACAAAGCCCTATACAGCTTGGGACCAGGATACCTGAAAGACTGTCTTATCCCTTATATACCCAGGTTATCACTGCACTCTGCAGGTGAGGACTTCCTGCAGATACCATCTTATCAGGAGGTAGCTTCTGCACAACATAGGAAATGGACCTTTAGTGTGGTGGCACCTACCCTGTGGAATTTCTTCCCCTTAAATATTAGACAGGCACCATCTCTGTTATATTTTTGGTGCCTATTGAAGACTTTCCTCTTTCAATAAGCCTTTTTAAGTTGAGACCTTATGCCAGTCTGCATCTGTGTTGGAATTGCTTTTTAATGTTTTTACACTTTTACACTTTTAAACAATATTTTTTTAACCTTTGGAAGCTTTTAAAAATGTTTTTAAAGATGTTTTGTTTTAATGTATTTTAATGTCTGTTTTTATTGTTTTAAAGTGTTTTTAGTGCTTTTGTTTGCCACCCTGGGCTCGGGCTGGGAGGAAGGGTGTGATATAAATCAAATAATAAATAAATAAATAGTTAAAAAGAGAGAAAGACCTCAATGGATGACTGAAGAAACTCTTACAATAGTTCAAGAGAGAAAAAAAGCAAAAGGAGATAGAAACATGATTAGAACCCTAAAAGCAACAATATAGTGCCTAGTATCTAGGAACAAAGAGAACTACAGTATTACAATGGTTATTGTATAGAAATAGAAGAGGACAACAAAAAGGGTAGAACAAGAGCCCTATTCCAAAAGATTAGAGAAATTAAAGGTAAATTTAAACCAAGGGTAGGGATGTTGAATAATCAACAGGAGAACACACTGACTGACTGAGATGAAATAAAAGGAAGATGGAAGCAATACACTGAAGAACTCTATAAAAGAGATACAAAGATGACAGATTCATTCACGGAGGAACCATATGATGAAGAACCAGAAATTTTAGAATGTGAGGTGAAAGCTGCTTCTGAAATACTTGGAAGAACCAAATCACCAGGAACAGATGACATACCAATAGAGTTGCTACAAGCTACTGAGACTGAATCTGTACAAATGTTGACAAAGATATGTCAAGAAATATGGAAAACCAAACAATGGTCCACAGACTGGAAGAGTTCCATATACATCCCAATTCCAAAGAAAGGGGATCCCAGGGAAAGCAGTAATTATTGAACAATTGCCTTAATATCCCATGCAAGTAAAGTAATGCTCAAGATTCTACAACAAAGTCTCTTACCATATATGGAGTGAGAAATGCCTGATGTCCAAGCTGGATTTAGAAAAGAAAGAGGTACCAGAGATCGTACTGCAAACATACATTGAATAATGGAATGTACCAAGGGATTTCAGAAGGAAATCACCCTGTGCTTTATAGATTACAGCAAAGCCTTTGATTGTTTAGATCATGAAAAACTATGGAATGCTTTAAAAGAAATGGGAGTGCCACAGCATCTGATTGTCCTGTTGCGCAACTTATACTCTGCACAAGAGGCTACTGTAAGGACAGAATATGGAGAAAACAGTTGGTTCCCAATGGGAAAGGATGTGAGACTGGTGTATTTTATCACCCTACTTGTTTAATCTATATCCTGAACATATCATATGGAAAGCAGGACAGGACCAAGATGAAGAAGGTGTGAAAATTGTAGGGAGAAATATCAATAATTTAAGATATGCAGAGGATACCATACTATTAGCAGAAACCAGTAATGATTTGAACAAGTGCTGATGAAAGTTAAAGAGGAAAGTACAAAAGCAGGACTACAGCTGAATGTCAAGAAGACTAAAGTAATGACAACATAAGATTTATGTAACTTTAACGTTGACAACGAAGACATTGAACTTGTCAAGGATTATCAATACCTTGGCACAGTCATTAATCAAAATGGAGACAAGAAATCAGAAGGCGGCTAGGACTGGGGAGGGCAGCTGTGAGAGAACTAGAAAAGGTCCTCAAATGCAAAGATGTATCACTGAACACTAAAGGCAGGATCATTCAGACCATTGGCATTCCCGATCTCTATGTATGGATGTGAAAGTTGGACAGTGAAAAAAGCGGATAAGAGAAAAATCAACTAATTTGAAATGTGATGTTGGAGGAGAGCTTTGTGTGTACCATGGACCATGAAAAAGACAACTAATTGGGTGTTAGAACAAATTAAACCAGACCTATCACTAGAAGTTAAAATGATGAAACTGAGGTTATCATACTTTAGACACATAATGAGAAGACATGATTCACTGGAAAAGACCATAATGCTGGGAAAAACAGAAGGGAGTAGAAAAAGAGGAAGGCCAAACAAGAGATGGATTGATTCCATAAAGGAAGCCACATACATGAATTTACAAGATCTGAACAGGGTAGTTCATGACAGATGCTATTGGAGGTCGCTGATTCATAGGATTGCCATAAGTCGTCATTGACTTGAAGGCACATAACAACAACAGGTAAAGATTCGCTTGTCTCACAGACATTGAAGAAATGATATGGGGGGGAAATAACTCTACAGCAGACCCTATAAAAACTGAAGAAAGTCTCTAGGTGTCTGTAAGTATGATGGATATATTAACTGTATTAATTAAATTGAAGTAATTAATATATAAAAATGGAAAGTTGAAGGAATGACTTCCAGTAAGTAAAACTCTAGACATGTGTTAGATAGGCCACATATTATGGGTTTCTTGGAGCATGCATTGTTAAGAACTTAAGATACCAGCTATGGTTGTGAGGATTTGGTTGGAACCTTCATGGTGTCAGAGAAACGCTTCAAACTTAATACAACATTTATCAAAACTGGCAATTAAATAAAATATATTTCTATTGAATCGTAGTGCGTTTCAAGAATGACTGTCGGTCAAACAAATATAATTTGCACCTGGAACCATCCTTTACATATACAATTTATAACTCACACTTCCACTTTAGTGTTAACCTATTTGGGAAAGCATACAAATGCAATAAAGCTGGCTGTCACAGAAAAGCTTCCTTTGGGAAACCTCCTACATAACTAATGCCCCCTCTCTTGAACTATAGGAATCAGTAAATTTCAACATCAGAGCAAGTTTATCTGATAGGCAGTTCAGGCAGGCAGTTTCTGGAGTAATATGGTAGATACGGGTCTATACTGATGATTTTCTTTTATATTGTGCCTAAAGTGGCAATTGTGAAAAACTTTTCTTGTCCCCTCATAGTCATTTGCAGTAAATTGGAATTGCTCTTATTACTTGTCATGTATCATCCCATTGCAATGACTGGAAAACATAACTTGAGTACATGTCTATGCATCAAGAAAACAAAAGCAAAGTGAAAGATTCACAAAATTGTTTTGTTTTTAATTATGGTTGTTCCAGGTGTGAACACATGATCTGCATTCTAGATTGTGAGTTTGTGGGCAAGGGCCTAGTACATTTAACAATGCAATCCATAAGTTCAACAGGGCTGAATCTCGGATAAGTGGATAGAGTACTGCGGCCTTAGTTATTTTTAAAAGTAAATAACAATGATTTTCATTCATTAGCAAATGGTGGTTCCTACTGCAAAATCCAGCCCTCTGAAAGGTGTCACCTGCCTCTATCCATTTGCCAGGCCAGAACAGTAGCAGACAGCATGGTGGGGCATTGGTGCTCACCTGACCTCCCAACAGCTAAGTCACTGCTACTTACTGGGAAGAAGGGGAGACATGAGGTGGTGGGGATGTTGGTGTGGTGCAAATCTACTAGCAGGAGTGCTCCACTGGTATGTTTGCAGCCAACCAAACTTCCTCACCCCTGCCTTCCACCTCTCCTTCCAAGTAAGCAGAAGCAACTGAGCTATTGCTACTGGGCGAGAAGAAAGGGATGCAGCTGGAAGGAGCAGTGACTTGTGGGCACAGGAGGCCATTTTGATGATGTGGAGTACTTGGTACTTCTCACTGACTCTTTTCAAAGTAATTATCTGGTGAAACAGTATTTCCTTTAGGCTTAAGCATGCCTAAGGCTGCAGTCCTTTACACACTTATCTGGAAGTAAGTTCCATTTAACTCAATGGGGCTTACTGGTGAATAGGTGTTTATAGGATTTCACTGTAAGAAAGAAAAAAAATCCACATATCCAATATTTATCCAAAGTTCCTCTATACCAATCATTTTGTTAACTATACAGCCACAAGAGTGGCTGTATACTATAGCCAGCGGGGATTTTTCACATTCCGCAATGTTAAATTGAAAATACCCCCCATGCCATTCTGATGCTTCCCATAAGCTCATTCCAAAACAAAACCTTACATAACTTATAGTCCTGAACTCAGAAACGCTTGCTTAACAACCCTGTCAATTTTCATGGCGATACAGAAAACAGTCAGAGAATAGACAGTCCAAAGTGTAATATAATATAATAATAATATAAATTTTATTTGTTGGTCGCCTATCTGTCCAGGTTAGTGGACACTCTAGGCGACTTACAATAATAGAGAGCAGTACATAATACAAAATAAAATACAAGCAAACACATTCATAATCAATTTAAAACCAATTTCTATTTAAAACCTTTTAAAATTAATCCTCCCCAATCCCATAGGCCTGCCTGGATAGCCAGGTTTTTAAGGCTTGGCGAAAACCCATCAGGGAGGGAGCATGTCGGAGATCAAAAGGAAGGGAATTCCAGAGGGTGGGGGCCACAATCGAAAATGCCCTCTCTCTGGTCCGCACCAGCCTAGCTGTTTTAACCGGTGGTTAAATCTTGTGAGGCTGATCTTGTCAGGTGGCATAATTGGTGATTCTGTAGGCGCTCCTTCAGATAGACTGGGCTGAAACCGTATAGGGTTTTAAAGGTCAGCACCAACACCTTGAATTGGGCCCGGTAAACAACTCGTAACCAGTGAAGATCTATTAACACTGGCGTGATATGGTCACGGCGACGGCTGTGCTTAATGCCGCCGCATTCTGTACCAGCTGTAACTTCCGGACCGTGTTCAAGGGTAACCCCACGTAGAGCGCATTACAGTAGTCTAAGCGAGAGGAGACCAGGGCATGTATCACCTGTGGGAGCAGATGAACAGGAAGGTAGGGTCGCAGCCTCCGTATCAGATGTAACTGATACCAAGATAAAAAGAGAGAGAAAAACCTCAGAGCCCTTTTCGACTTTTTTCTCTGAGAGTTCTCATAATCTGTTGAAATTCATTAAAAATCAGCCATGTTCACAGAGTACCTGTAATCCTAATACTGACCTTGCCCCATAATCTGACCTTCATCTGCTGCAGTTTAAAAGTTTAAAAAATGCCTGGCTGATTTTTAATTAATTTAATAAATTTTGGCTGGGACCCAATGATAACGCGGAGCATGCTCAGTAAGAACCAACTGTCAGAGTTCTAAAACCCTCACAGCTGCTGGGCTTGCCTAATCAGGGGCCCACACCCACACCAGACTTTGATTTCATGTGAGACAGTCATGGCTTCCCTCAAAGAATCCTGGGAAGTGTAGTTTGTGAAGGGTGCTAGGAGACTCCTATTCCCCTGAGAAAGCTCCAGTGGCCAGAGTGGTTTAACAGTCAGCCACTCTGATTAAAGTTCTGTGAGGGGAACAGGGCGTCTCCTAGCAACTCTCAGCACCCTTCACTAACTACACTTCCCAGGATTCTTTGAGAGAAGCCATGACTGTCCAAAGTGAAATAAAGGCCTGGTGTGGATGTGGCCAGGGAAAGCTTTGGTTTAAATTTGGGTGGGAGGCTACATGTGTCTGCTGTAGAATAAAAAGGTGGGGGAAAGGCTGAAAAAGAATGATTCTGTTTACAATGTTTTCCTTTTGGAAAGGAAAGGGGCTTCCCTTCTGCCCAGTGTCCACCCACCCAATCTCCTACCCTCCCACTCCCTACCCCTTCTCTGGGTCAGTGTTGGACTATGACCTGGGAGACTAGGGTTCAAATCCCCACACAGCCATGAAGCTGACTGGGTGACCTTGGGCCAGTCACTGCCTCTTAGCCTCAGAGGAAGGCAATGGTGAAATCACCTCTGAATACCGTTTACCATGAAAACCCTATTCAAAGGGTCGCAATAGGTGGGGCTTGACTTGAAGGCAGTCCATTTTCATTTTCAAACATGATTGCATAGAAATAGATCCCACTGAACTCAAAAAATATGCAAATGATCAAACCCACCCTCCCTTCTCCTTCCTCCTATTCTCTCCTCTTGCCCCTTCCCTCCTCCTTCCTTTGCCCCTCCCTCCCCATCCCCTTCCAATCCCCTCTTTCCCCTTCCCCCTCCTCCCCTTCCTCCTCCCCATGGTCAGTTTTACCTATCTTAAACATGATTGCATGGAAGTAAATACCATTGAACACTAGAGCCATGCAAATGATCAAACCTGCCCTCCCCTCCACCTTCCTTTGCCCCCCTCCAATATGCTCCTTCCCACTCCCCCTCGTCCTCCCCCATGGTCAGTGTTTCCTATCCTAACCAAGATTGCATAGGAGTAAATCCCATTGAAAATAAGCATGCAAATGATCAGACCTGCTTTTCCCCTCTCCTCTCCTCTCCCTTCCTCCTCCCATGCCCACTCCAGCCCTCCCTCCCTCCCTCCCCCCCCGGTCAGTTTTACCTATCCTAAGCATGACTGCATGGGAGTAAATCGCACTGAATTTAATAAACATGCAAATGATCAAACCTGTACTTCTCCTCCCCTCCCTGTCCTGCCTGCTCCCCTCCCAGTCCTCCCCTCTGCATTTCCTCCCCTCCCTCCTCCTCCTCCTCCCCTCCCCATCCTTTGTGGTCAGTTTCACCTATCCTAAGCATGATTGCAGGGGAGTAAATCCCATTGAACTCAATAAGCATGCAAATGATCCATCCATTCTCAGCAAACTTGGACAGGATCCCATTTCTTACCTCCCGGATTAAAAAGAAGGGGAATTCACTAATAGGCAAAAAACCTTGCAGTTTAAGAATGTACCTATAGCCCACAGCTATTCTATCAAACTTTAAAAAGCAGTGAAATTGGGCAGCTATAGTGAATGCACCAGAGAAGCAGGAGACCTGAACTCCTCTCTGAGATATTGGACTCCCCTACAAATTGGTCAAAATGCAAACACCATTTGGGTTGGTCTTTCACAGTCCAATCCACTTCCTGTGTAGCTTGGAAGAATTTGGTAACGTGCCTCTGAGCATATGGTGAGTGGTGGCAACACCTGTAATCAGCCCAAATAATAGAAACAAGACATGTGCTGTTCTGATCTTGTTTTAGCAGGGAGGAACCAACATTATTAAGACAGTTGATATAGTTCAGATGGTCACTTTGAATATGTCTGATTTACTTTGCAATTTTAGTGAAGTTTCCTATAGGAAATCATTTTCTTTTGTTTCTATTTCTGTGAATATGTGAAGTACAGCAACTCTTTGCAAAATTTATACTAAAAAAACTCCAAACATAATTGTGGAATAATGGCACTGACTTCTGCAGAATAGTCTCCAGTGGACCTCAGGGGTGTGTCAATTTGCACAAGATAAAACAGTGGTAGGTGAAATATATTCTAGCAAAATGCTAGGTGTGCTCTATGTTTTTAATTGACTGTGCCCACCTTGCCTTAAATGAAGTGGTTTAAACATAGCAGGCTAAAATATGCATCCTCTTTTTTCCAACAGCTAGAGTCATTGCTGAAGTAGCAACATATTGGAATCAGTCTGATTTTTCATCAAACTGCAGGTCCAAATTCCACTGTTAATGCACCCAAAATAGAAATAGAACATAACCTCCAATTTGAAACACAAAAGGCTGTCTTCACCATCATATGACACTGACCAATAAAAAGGCTTTGAAATTAATAAAAAATAAATTTGACACAGATTTCTGGGATGAATAATGAGGGAAATAAAATTTTCTAGTGTAGATTCTCTATAAAAACATTAATAACACAGGAAAGAAGCAAAGTAAGAACACCAGCAAACATACAAAAATATAATTTTCTATCTTTGGAGATGGCAAGTGTTGCCACCACTCACCATATGCTCAGAGGCACATGTTACCAATTTCTTCCAAGCTACACAGGCAGTGGATTGGACTGTGAAAGACCAACCGAAATGGTGTTTGCATTTTGACCAATTTGTAGGGCAGTACAATATCTCAGAGAGGAGTTCAGGTCTCCTGCTCCCCTGGTGCATTCACTATAGCTGCCCAATTTCCCTATAGCTGTGGGCTATAGGTATGTTCTTAAACCGCAAGGTTTTTTGCCTATTAGTGAATATACTTTTGTTCTCTACTAAAAATTCTGTCGCTTGATGACATTTTGTTCATACTATCTCATAGTAATATCTCATTATCTCATATTACATGTGAAATGGATCCATGAATTTTGTTAAAGATTTATTTTTAATTATATTTTGAAACTGAATTATAGAATGACCAATTTTTTAAAAAAATAGTTTTGTTCCATATTTCTATGGAATGTAAAACACCTTGAGTACAGTAATGTAGAAGGGTGGTATACAAATTAAAAATGAAATGTTATGTTAGTACAGATAAGCTACATTGGTACCATTAGCAAAGGAAAGAGAATTATGTCCCCCAACCCCCAAAGCGTGCGCGCGCACATACACACACACTGTACTAAAACTTAGTATGAATACAAGAGTATGAATATAGGTATGAGTCACTGACATCAATATTCATGTTAGACAAGGTATGTATTTTCAGGCTTGGAGACAGTATCTAATAAATAGTTTATTTGCTCCCAAAGATAGGTGATTGTTTTTTTTATTATTATTGCCGTAAAGGTAAAGTTGTCCCCTGCACTTACAGTGCGAGTCGTTTCCGACTCTTAGGGTGATGTCTTGCGACGTTTACTAGGCAGACCGTATATATGGGGTGGGATTGCCAGTTCCTTCCCCGGCCTTTCTTTACCCCCCAGCATATGCCGGGTACTCATTTTACCGACCACAGATGGATGAAAGGCTGAGTGGACCTCGACCCCTTTTACTGGAGATTCAACTTCCTCCCATTGGAATCGAACTCTGGCCGTGAGCAGAGCTTTGGCTGCGTTACTGCTGCTTACCACTCTGCGCCATGGAGGATCTTATTATTGCAGTAGCTAGTAGTTAAGTTTATTGAACCAATAACCATGGATAGCTTAGTCAGAGCATCTCAGTCTGAAGAGTAAGAATAAGAACTCAGGAGTGACTGCTTGGTAGCCCTGCATGTAGGGAAACTTGCAAAAGTGTTTGTCCCAAAATGGAGCCATAAAGAGAGGTCAGGGTGGCAAGAAAAATCCTACACACAAGGCAAATGACGTGACAGCTGCTAAACAATGAAGGAATGAAAGGACTGCTACAAGAGGATAAGGAGACAAAGAAAAAACTACACCAGAATGAATTATTCCCATCAGTCTTCATACCAGAAAATATTGGACTGTTACTAATTCCTGAACCATGTTTTTCTGAGAGGACACTGAAAAAATAAACAAAAGTGACAAGTGAAGTTCTAGGAAAAATTAAAAATGAACAAGTGATTGACCTAAAGTATACAACATCCATGTTCTGAAAGAATTGAAATGAAAGTTGTTTGCACCTAACTAAAATATATCACATAACTAAATCAGCTTCTGGTCTTTGTGGATTGAAAACAGCCAGTATAATACCAATTAAAAAGGTGTCAATAAAAAGCAGAGAAATTATAATGTCCATTCTGAGAAAATTGGTTGAAAGCATTGTTAAAGCCAGAATCATTAAGCATATAGAAGGCCTGGCCTTCCTTTATTTATTTATTTATTAATTAAATGTATATCCTGCCCAACTTCCTAGTAGGAGCCCAGGACAGGAAACAAAAACAGTAAAAGCACTCTTAGACATCTTAAAAACAGACTTTAAAATATATTAAAACAAAACATCTTTAAAACTGTTTTTTTTAAAAAAAAAGCTTTAAAAACATCTTAAAAAGCAATTCCAACACAGATGCAGATTATACTTAAATTTATTTCACATAGCACATAGTTAACATATGGAAATCACTCCCACAAGAAGCAGTGATGGCTACCAACTTGGATGGCTTTAAAAGAGGATTAAACAAATTTATGGAGATCAAGGCTATCAATGACTACTAGCCGTAATGGCTATGTTCTATCCTCTGAATGCCAGTTGCTAGAAATTAACAGTGGGGAGAGTGCTATTGTGCTCAAGTCCTACTTTTGGGCTTCCCATGGGCATCTGGTTGGCCACAGGATGCTGGATGAGATGGGACATCTGCCTGATATGCAGGCTCTTTTCATCTTCTTGTGTTTCTTAAGCCTTGCTGGAACAGAATCCACATGACATTTACAAAGTTGTGATATAGTGAACTTCCCCACTTCAGCTCCAAATTAGCCACATGCTGGATACTTTTTTTTAGATTTTAATGTAGATTTAATCAGTTAAAGATCCTCTGTGGTGTAGAGTGGTAAGCGGCAGTAACGCAGCCGAAGCTCTGCTCATGGCTGGAGTTCGATTCCAACAGAAGGAGGAAGTCGAATCTCCGGTAAAAGGGGTCGAGGTCCACTCAGCCTTCCATCCATCCATGGTCGGTAAAATGAGTACCCGGCATATGCTGGGGGGTAAAGAAAGGCCGGGGAAGAAACTGGCAATCCCACCCCATATATATGGTCTGCCTAGTAAATGTTGCAAGACGTCACCCTAAGAGTCGGAAACGACTCACACTACAAGTGTGGGGACACCTTTACCTTTTTTAAATCAGTTAATCAACTCAAACTGATACAGTTAATTGACCAAAATGTATTTAACTGAAATAAAATGTAAAAACAAAAAAAGGGCACAAGAGCATTCATTGTTCTTTACAACCTACATTTATGTTTTGAGTTGGGGTTTCTCAGCCAGTTAAATACATATATACAAAGACACACACACACATACATATACATATGCATACACATACTCACATAAACCCCATATACAATAGAACTTAACCAAGATGCTCAAAATTTGTCTACTGTGTTTTTTTAATTCTTTGTTCTTTTTTAAAAAGTCAACTTCTTAATTGTACAAATAAAAATCTTCATAGCAATGTACTGTTACAATGTACTGACCTATAGCTTATACAATCAAAATGTATCTACAAAGATAAATTAAAAAGGGAGAAGGAAATAAAATAAAATAAATTTCAAAATTATAATAATAAAAATAAGAAATCATTAAAGAGAAAAGAGGTGGGGGTGTTGGAGAGTTGGAGCAATGGTGAGTGAGGGCTTTTTGCCAGAAGCATCTGTGCTGGCTACTGTAAGAAACTGTAAGGATGCTCTGTTCTTAGTATGATCTAGCATGTTTGCTTATCTCAGAAGGCAATCCTTAATTGTTGTTGATCATAAGCTGAATATGAGCCAGCAGTGTGATGTGGCTGTAAAAAAGGTAAATGCTATTTTAGACTCCATTAACAGAAGTATTCCAATTCGCATGAAGTATTGGTTCCCCTCTATTTGGCACTGGTTAGGCCTCATCTTGAGTACTGTGTTCAGTTCTGGACACCACACTCTAAGAAGGATGCAGAAAAACTGGAAAGGGGTTTACAGGAGGGCAACGAGGATGATCAGGGGACTAGCAACAAAGCTCTGTGAGGAGCAAGTGAAAGAACTGGGCATATTTAGCCTGGAGAAGATAAGACTGAGGGGAGATATGATAGCACCGTTCAAGTACTTGACAGGTTGCCACACAGAGGAGCGCCAGGATCTCTTCTCAATCGTCCCAGAGTGCAAGACACGGAATAATGGGCTCAACTTACAGGAAGCCGGATTTCACCTGAAGATCAGGAAAAACTTCCTATTAGAGCGGTATATATGATTCTATGATGTTATTCTACGATTCTAATCCAACTGCTATTTTTATCTCTGTGTTTATTGTGTCATTAATTAATGGTATTGAATTAAAAACAATATTGGATTCTGTTTTTCCAGCATTTATTGTTACCATATAAGTACACCCAAAATTAGAATGGCGCAGAGGCAGAAGGAGCTATGGTCACCTCCAGATTGTCACTGTTTTGTGGGAGGGAATCAATTGCAAAACTGTACATTTAGGTTTGTGCAATTAAAACTGAATAAAGTGCCCTGGTACAACAAACCCACTTAAAATAAAAAAGGCCAGACCGTTTGTTGTAAGGAATGTGACAGGAAAATGCCATATAACCTCCATGCAACAAATCAGGATGAATGATCTATAAATAGGGGATGTTGTATAACCTCCAGGCAATCCATTAGAATTAATGCTCAATAAAGAAGAGATATTATATAACATCTGCACCAGCTTTGTGAAAGCAAATTGAGATGAATGATCAATAAACAGATCATCTGGAAGCTGCCTATAACTAAAATATGTAATTTGAGAGCTCTGTACAGACCAGGGAATATCATCCAGTCCAGCACCAGGTCCATTTGCTGTAGTAAAATGTTTCATTAGAATTGTGGAAAGTTGTAGCTACTGCAAGTTACATGGCCAAATACAGGCACTTTCAACTAATGTAGAATCCTTTGTGATCATAACACCTGCTGAGACTTATTCTTCTCCTGAATCACATAAACATAAGAGTATAGGCACTTTGTATCTGGGGAAAAAAAGGTAACATTCCATCAGAAAGAAATTATTCTTTGTACTAAATCTTTCAGTTCTCTCTCTTTTTTTAATTTATTTGAGATTCAGTTTATGAGCGCCCTGCAGGAGTCTAAATCCTGATTCAGCTTTTATTAAACTGGCTATATCAAACTGAACTGTTCTCAGTAGGCAAATCATTTGAAGCTAGTGCCACCAGAGGAGATACAAGCCTTTTTAGAAACACTCACATTATATCAAACTGCCTTTCCATCTCTGTCATCACTAAGTTAGGAAAACTCTGAAAGTTCTTGCCAACCTAGAGAGAACACCACAATTTTGTTGGTTTACTATCCTGTAATACTTGGTACAACCCACAGCCTCAAGAAGAAAAGACTCCAGTTAGCCAGGGAAGATTACAAAACTGGATCAAGTGCACTAGCCTTTCTCCAGTATAATTGATACATTAGTTCTACAAAAGAATAGTAACAAATGTTTTCATAATTTACTCTAAGAGTCCATCAGTTGCATATAGGAATGGAAAGGTATCTCTGGTTTGGTTCTCTTGGTTTTTCATTTTTCCAATGTTAAATTTAGTTCTCTACATTTCTGCAGCAATTTGCATTTTTTTTAAAAAAAAATCCTTATGAAAAAATTCACTATTTTAGTTTGAATTTCTTCAAATAAACACATTTTTGTAGGCAGTTTTGACAAAGGTACACATTTTTGCAAGCCATTTCTCATCATTTAATGGCTTTTTGCTTGTTATTTTCACTCATCTATTCATTTTTATGCATACTTTCCCTAACATATGCATTTTTGTAAATGTTGTTTAGTTGGCGAACTGCATCCCAAAATGCTAATAAATGCGCATGTGTTTCGGTTCTCACATTGTTTCGGAAATTGCAAATCTGATAAATTCTGCTTGAAATGTGAACTGAATTGAAATTCTCACCCATCCCTAGTTGTGTGAGCCAACAAATGCATGTAAGCTCAGCAGTTAATGTGCATAACAACCAGTAATTATGCACATTCATGAGGCCTCATGGAGAATGTGCACATAATCTGTCCATGAAGAAGAAATTGTGGACATTTCCTGGTCAATATACATAATCTCCCATAGGCCTTGGGAAATCTGTATACCTTGACTGGCTTTTGTATATTTCTGCCCAGTGTGCATAATCACCAACAGATGTGGGGGAATGTGCATATCTTGCCTGCATTTTGTACATTTTTTGCCATTATGCAAAATCCACAACAGGCTTTAGGCTATGTGCATATCCTAACTGAACTTAGTATATTCACCAGACATTATGCATATCTCTACTGCATTTTGTACATTCTCTGGGCAATATACACAGCTCAGTACGCATGGTCTCCAAGAAACATGCACTACTTTTCTATCTCTGGTTCAGAAGTGTTTAATCTGCAGCCCCTGGCCTGCTTCTGGTCCACTGCCCAATATTATGTGTCCCACAACATAGCCTCCCACTGATCAGCTGATCAGTGGGAAGAAGGGTTGGTGCTCCAGATAATTTTTTTTCTGTAGTCCTTTCCCCAGTCTCAGCTGTTCCCCAGTCAGCTGAGCAGCACCAGAAGGATTGCAGGGAGAGGTGAGTTTTAAACTTTCCCTCCCCCAATACTGAAGAAATTGCCTCCATGTTGTATGAAGTTTAAAAATATTACCTGTTGTTTCATCCACTGCCATTTTTGCTCTCATTTATTTATTATTTTTATTTATTTAAAATATTTATACCCCGCCCCTTTTCCAAGGAACTCAGGGCGGCTTACAAATAAAAACCATAATCAATTAAAAACAAGCAATATACAGTTTAAAACAATTAAAAATAGATTAAATCAGTAAAAGTTAAAAAAGACAATATTAGTTAAAAGCCCGTCTGAATAAAATAGTCTTAACCTGGGCACGAAAGGATGAAAGTGAGGCAGCCAGTCAAACCTCGCTAGGGAGGGAATTCCACAATCTAGGGGCAGCCACTGAAAAGGCCCTATTCTGTGTTTTTACAAAGCAAGCTTGTGAGAAAGATGGAATATTGAGCAGGGCCTCACCAGATGATCTCAAAGCTCGGACAGGGTCATTCACTGCTGACTGATTACTGCCAAGGGAATTCAGTTTTAATGGGGAAAAGGTTGCCCACTCTTGTTTTCATTGTTGTAGTCTTTTCAAGGCTGTATGATTTTTGTGATTTCATTCCTTCTGGCTTTTTGACCTGTTCTATTGTTTGGACCTAAATCTACACAATCTTTTTTCTCCTAGAATTACATTATCTCTCTCTTGATACCAATGCATGGATTACTTACCAATTTATATAAACCTTCAGGCTTCTATTCCTTTCCCATAACCTAGAAAATACCATTTGCCAGTGTACAATCTTTTTCTTATTCTTTTTGCTCCTGTTTCTGATGGCAGTTCTTTGGATTGATGCCTGTCTGTTTAATGTCCTCCTGATTCCAATTGTATCATCTCTTCTCTTGTACTTCTTTGATTCTCATTCTTCCTCTCTCTGCCCTGCACAAGGTCCTCTGCTGCTGGTCATCTTCATTTCTCCATTCTTTTGGCCATGCAACTCCTCTCTGCACAGAAGGCTTCAATCATCAAGCTGCCACCATCCTGTCCTAGGACATCCCAAAAAGATCAAGCTTCTCCTGCAGCTTGTCTCCTCACCTTGTCTACACTTCCACATGACTCTCCCCTACCATGTTTCCATGCCATAACATACTTGTAATCCTTCTGCCATGTTTTCTGCCCACATACAATAAAGGCCTCTGGGAAGGAGCTCCATCTCTTCGGTGTTACAGCACATAGTATTCTGGTGTATCAGGCAAACAAGAAAAAGGCAATGATATGATCACAAGAGATTGAGCATGGAAAACTATACTTTAGTACTTATATAGACAGACCATGCTAAAATGACTCATGGAATATTTTCTTACCTTTTATTTCAGAGAAGATTCTTTCTGTTTCAGTATTAACTGTGTTTTATAGTGCAACATTTTTTAATACAGCAATCTTTTCAATGCTTTTGAAATTATGTTAATCCATACAATATTACACTAGTAAAACTAGTAAACAATATTTTGATCTCTTTAGAATACAAACCCCTGCCTTGTAATCATACTACTAACACACAAAACAATCAGCTTGATACTAGTTTAACCCTTATATTTTTCACTTTAGCCTGCCAAAAAACCCAGGAACTTGCCTATTATCTGCATAATGCTACATGCCCTCCAACATCTCAAAAAGGAAAATAGGGGCAGCTGTGTATGTAGAAATTTCACACCTAATCACTGTCTGAGGACACCCAAACACACTATTTCACATTGATGAAGGTTCTTCTCTGATTCTCTTCAATATCCTCCTATTCTGGCTCCCACAGAAAATATGTGGTTATCGGAGAGAGAGAATGATGGACAAGCTGTGCACTGTCATTTTGTGTCCATGCATGTGTACTTACATCCTAGAGTGCAAATGCACATGCTAGAAATCTGGAGAGCAAAACAGCAACAAAACAAGGATGGATGCCAGAAAAAAAAAGTCTGTCCATGGTAAAAAGATACAGTTGGACTTAAGTATGTGTACAGAAAAAAAACCTGTGAAAATCTTTTGTAAGTCACTGAATTGCCCAGGAGGCTTAAAAATATACATTACATGTACAAGTCGAGGATAGAAAAGACAGGAACTGATAATAAATAGCAGGACAGATTATGGGTACAGGGAATCATGTAACAGTGGAGGAGATGGTAAGCCAGGGTGCTCCAGGAAATACTCTATTCAAACGGGTCTGATTCTCTTTGAATCTCTTTGGATTCAAAGAGAAGAAATGAAGAGCTTTACTGATATTTTTACCAAGGCATATGGTAGAAGGCATGAAGGTGGGAATACAGATGCTCAAGGATTTTATTTGTCTATATTTTTAAGCAAACCACCCTGAGTCGCAATTCCTGCAGCAATACGCAGATTGGAATGCAATTATTATTTGACTTTCATGTTTCTACAAATGTTATGGTGCAGCTCTCAGCTTAAAATGTACCAAAATGGGTATCTACATGCTTATGTTAGGTAAGAATGCATACAAACATTTGTATTTGAGGATAAAATATTATTTTGTGAAAAACACATTCAAAACATTTGAATTTTTGTGCATATTCTAAAAGACATTTTCAGATTGACGTGGGAATGGGAGAGAAGGGAGTTACAAGTGAAGACATGTGAATCCAACACAGACTGGAAACAGACTGATCTATCCATTCCTAGGTGGGAGTGAGAGAAGGAAACACAGGTGAATGTTCCAAGCAGGGGGAGTGCAAGGAAAAGCAAGAGGACAGATATTCTCATATCAAAGAATTGAAGAGTCATAAAACTAAGACCTCCAAAACTATAAAACTAAGATTAAACTTCTCATAGGGTATTCGAGAAAGCTGATGAAAGGATCTGAAGAAAAGATAACAGACAGCCCTTGTTGAGGAAAACAAGCAACCCCTTCATTTCTAGGCTCTGAACCACTGGCAACATTACTTAAAAAGAATGAAGGGTATTATTTTATTTATTTATTTATTTATTTGTTTCATTTATAGACCGCGCATAGCGAGTGGCTCTCTGGGCGGTGTACAAAAAGGTTAAAATACAAAATATCAACAATAAAATCAGACAACAAACAATAAACACAAGCAGCAACAAAAGAAAAAAAGAAAAAATAAAAAATTTAAATTATAACATAAACGCTTAAAATGCCTGGGAGCATAGCCAGGTCTTAACCTGGCGCCGAAAAGATAGAAGCGTAGGCGCCAGGCGTATTTCTTCGGGGAGGCTGTTCCACAGTTCGGGGGCCACTACAGAAAAGGCCCTAGATCGAGTAACTGTCCTCCGGGCTTCTCGATGGGTTGGTACCCGGAGGAGGGCCTTAGATGCTGAGCGAAGTGACCGGGTAGGTTCATAGCGGGAGAGGCGTTCCACAAGATATTGCGGTCCCACGCCGTGTAAGGCTTTATAGGTCAAAACCAGCATCTTGAATCTGGCTCGGAAACAAATAGGTAGCCAGTGCAAACGGGCCAGAACAGGTGTTATATGTGCTGACCAGCTGGTCCTTGTCAGCAGTCTGGCTGCTGCGTTTTGCACTAGCTGAAGCTTCCGAACTGTCTTCAAGGGCAGCCCTACGTAGAGCGCATTACAGTAATCCAGCCTAGAAGTTACCAGAGCATGAACAACTGAGGCGAGGTCATCCCTGTCCAGATAGGGGCGTAGCTGGGCTACCAACCGAAGGGTATAAGGAACAGCTCACTATAAAGTTAAGACAATAATACAAAACAAGATATTTTTTCTCATTCCTGCATGCATGAGCTTATATAACAGAGAGAAGTTGAGACTGATGATCACAATCAACAACTCTATTGAAATGAGAGTGCTTAAATTAAGGGCAGAAGTGGGGACCGGTGGCCCTCCAATTGATCACTCTGAGACAGCATAGCCAGTGGTGTGGGACGATGAGCTGTAGTCCAAGAACATCTGGTGGGCCACCAGTGGCTCACCCGAGCCCTCAGGGATCTAATATTATTCAATCTAAAGACAACACTGCATTGTTCTCTATCAGTTTTTATCAGTGAAAAAAGTGATGACAAATATTACTAACCTGTTATGAATATCATTTTATACTGTGTGTGTTATGTGCCTTCAAGTCAATTACGACTTCATTTTCTACTTTTAACTTAAAACAAATTAATTATTTTGCAGCAGGTGTATCAGATCAGCCAATATAGGCAAGGATTAACGTTTAAATAAATTGCTCTCTACCTAATACTGTCCTCAGCCCCAATTAATATGCTCAAATATCTTAGAAACCATACATTTTGAATCAAGTTCTGGATAATATGAGGGCCATCAATCCTCTATAGTTCTAAACAGATATGTGAGCTGTATACCAACGGTAACAAGGCAATTGCTAGAGCAGCGCATATGCAACAGAAATGCATCCACCTCAGCAGCTGGACATAAATCTGAATGCCCCCCTCTGCTCACTAACCAATCTGATTCCACTGTAATTCATGTAACTGTAATTAGCTCTTCTCACTTCCTGTCCTTCTCAAAGTCTTCTCCCTTCTGAAGGACAAGGATGTTTTCTAAATAGTGCTTCCCTGCACTGCAACCTTTTTCTACTGGAGTGCTTTATAAGGGAGAATTAATATGAATCTTATTTACAAGAGGTGGCTCCTCCTTATATCACAGAGATGCCTGCTAAATCCAAAAATGGTTTAGAAAGTCACACACTAATTTTCTTAACGGTCAGAAAAGCATTCAAATATAAAACATGCTCCATCTAGTTTACAAAAAGAGAGTCTGAGACACAGTGACTGTTTGAGGAAGTGACTGAATCAAGAAGATAGCAAGCTGAATTATACCAAGTGAGACCATTGGCCCATATAGTTCAGTACTGTCCACACAGTACAGTACTGAATAGCAGCACCTGTCCAGGGTCCCAGATAAAGGTGTTTACCAGCTCTACCCAGAGATCCTGGGACCTTCTGCATGCAAAGCTGATTCTCCATCACTGAATTATGGCCTTTTCCCCATAAAATGACCAGTGCCACTGTGATGTTCCTATATTAATGTATATATGGTAAGTGTTGGTTGTTTAGAAGATACATGGTAAGTGGAGTGAAAGAGGAGGGGGAGTGAATGGGCAGTAGAATGCTAGATGATTGGCTGAGTGTTTAAAATGGCTGAACGTATAAAAGGAAGAGTGAGAGTGGAATCTGGGGGGAGAAGAGAAAGAGTGGGTTGTTTGGTGGGTTTGAGAGAGTAGTTTGCCAGGAGAGAGTGGAGAAGGAGGGGGTGGAGTTTGGATTAGTATTGAGTAAAACCATATGCTTATGTGCCTTAAGAAGAAATCTTGTTAATCTTGTTAGCTTTGTTATCTTTAATAAATACTTAATTTGGTTTACCAAAGGCCTGATCCTTGGCTGGGGTTTCACAGACCAGAAGGGAGGGTAAGGTAATGACCAAGGCTGAAGGGAAACTGTAACAAATGGTGGCAGCGGTGAAGAGAATAACAATACCAGTATTCAGAGTCTCTGGGAATACTAGTATTAGGACGTGACTGGTGGTTGCCTAGCAGGGGGATCTGTTGAGATCTGTGCTAGAGCGGGGAGAGAAAAAATAAAAAAGGACAGTCCGGACTGGTGGAGTCCCTGGTGGTGCCTAGTGACAGGCAGTAGCCACACGCAGGTAGGAACCTGACAGGGAGAGCCAGGGAAGGGCGCCACAGCCATCTCTTCATAGGCAATGGGAATCAGCTGTGCTAAAACAGAAACGGAGAAAGCTGACTTACACTCAGAGCATTGATTTATCTAGCTCAACGAGCTAGAGGGAGCCCCAGCTGACAAAGCGTCAAGGCGAGTTAAGCATAGGGTTGCCATATTCCAGTTACACAAATCCGGGCAGGTTAATTTGCATATTATGTAAAGTATTTGCATATTATGCATATTATTTGCATATTATGCGAATATTTGCATATTAATACTTGGATTGTCCAGTTGTTTTGTTTTTGTGCCTAGGAATTACCACCAAAAACTGGGGAAAGATGTGAGAAATCTTTTTTTAAAAAGCAACATTTTTAGCCTTAAATGCCTAGACTCTAGTTTCCAACACTATGGAGTATTTATTGATTGATTAAGAGAATTTATATCCTGCCCTTTTGCTGTTAAAAACAGAGCTCAGCACAGCTTACAAATATAATAAAAACAATAAAAATACATAATCAATATAAAAAAATAATAAAAACACAAAATAGCAACAAACATAAAGTAAGTCAGGGCAACAGTACGGTTAACCATATACGATATATTTCAAAGCTGTAGTGGGTGGAGAAAAACAAGAAGCCAAAATGTTAGGAAAAGGAGTCTTTCACACCACATGCTCAGTTGTAAATACTGTTGCAGCAAGCTTTACAAGTTCCTCCAGTATTCCACTGGTGCAGGCACTCAGACATTCAAAGTATCTGTATGTTTCTTAGGTTTTATGAAAGCAGAGCTTTGCTTAACTCAAAATTTCTTCTCCCTTTGATCAACCACATCTACACAGGTTCCACCTCCCTACTCAAAATGAAACTGGGCCTGGAAGTGTGCAACAACCCCACACATACCTTGCTAACAGAGCCTGGAAAAGTTACTTTTTTGAACTACAACTCCCATCAGCCCCAGCCAGCATGGCCACTGGATTGGGCTGATGGGAGCTGTAGTTCAAAAAAGTAACTTTTCCAAGCTCTGCTTGCTAATTAGATTACCAATGCCAGGATGTCTGTCTTATCGACTACTCTCCTGCTCTCCCCCCCCGGGCATCATGAAAGACCCAGTCCTGGGCTCAGAAAGAAAATAAATATCTGGTCCTCTTCAAAGTATTGATAAGCCTCTTGTTTTAATTGAAATAATAATTATAAATTCTTGTTCTTATCACTAATGGGAGTTAATTATCTTGCATATGCTGCTGTTGCTTCTATGGCTGTAACGGAGTGAGGTTAAAGATAAGTGAAAGGCAAATAGGAAAAAAACAACACAAAAGGCAGTCACACTTTCCTAAATGTAATACCATACCAACCACAACAAGATTCCTATGAGTAAGGCAGAAAACTAAGCATCTCACAACCAAAAATATGATAAATGAAGAAATATTTATATAAAAGCATGACTATCAAATATATTTATTATTTACACAAACTGTAAAGATATTTATACTGCAATCCTAGGTTTATTTATTCAGAAGCAAGTCCCAGCATATTCAGTGGGGCTTACTCAAACAGGGACAGAAATGCAACTTCAAGTGATAAGCAACTTCATTCACACAACCCAAAATTCCGAATCATGCCACTTACGCTGTTTTCCAACTGTTTATACTTGTTTTTATGGTTATTGGATTTTAAATGGCTTTATTTCTTGTTTTGAGCTGCCTTGGTTTCCAACCCTACCTCACAGGGGTGTTGGAAAGACTCCATACACACACACGCACACACTGCAGATGTATAAATACATACAGCCCATATAATAGTTTATTGTCAAACCAGTTGGTCATGGCAGAAAAATCAGTATTAGTTTTTAAAGAATCAGTATTACTTTCCTACAGAATAAAAACTGTAATACCTAAGTAAGCCCTGCCTACTTGCTTTAAAATAGGACTGGAGGGCACAAACACAATTCTTTTTTACATTTACTCCAAAGTCCCATTGATTTTCAGCACATTCATAACCATGTCTACTCAAAAGTAAGTCCTATTGAATTCAATGGGATTTACTCTAGGCATATGGGATTTGCATTGCTTTTACAAAAAGCAAGCATTGGGAAGGTTTTCAAAACACTGCCCAAGATCTGACTCCTGCACACATGAGGAAAAAAAACTGAAATGTATATACTTACCCAATTTATGAGATTTTCAGATAAACGGGGTGAAACCACCATTTTGTTTTCTAGACACTGCCTAAGGTCAATGAAACTGAAACACAATCCCTGATTGGCTGCAATCCTGAACAGATGGGGTTAAAGCTACGAAGTGCTATACAGTACTGTTTAAAGAAAGATTTAACAGTCGTGGGGGGCGGCAGACGTTTTTATGTATGTCTTGAGAACAGGACCACCTAGAAACTTATTTTTTTTTAAATTAAAGCTGAGAATCCGGGCCACCTAAAGGGTTAGCCGGGCGCCGGGTGGCAGGCATAGAATCCAGGTAAAACCTGGCTAACTGGGCAATATGGCAACCCTAGTTAAGCAGCAGAGCGAGTTCGGTAGCAGGGCGAGGAGGCCAGGGCCCCCCACTCTGCCCGTCTGTTCCCTGACCTCAACTAAACCGCAGTTTCCAACCCATTGACGTAATAAACCTTAAACAAAAAAATATGCAGGTAAGAAGCCAGCAGGGGTGTGGGGGCTTTCCAGTGTTTTGCACTGCCTGCAGCATGTGCAGCATGTACAACTATCTGCCTGTTGGACAGAAGTCGTGGGTGTGCTCTCGGTGCAATGAGCTCCTGGCTCTCTGGGAACGACTTCATTTCTTTGAGGCCAAGGTGGCTGACCTGGAAAAGCTAAGAGAGGCAGAGAGGTGTGTGGAGGAGGCCTTCAGGGACGTTATAGCTGTGTCCCACTCCAAGAATGATAGATCTTCTGCTATCATGGAGAATGATGGTCTCAGGGAAGGACAGCATCCAGCTGAGGAAGAGGGAAACGATCTCTTAGAAGGGACCCATTCCTTGGGGGATGAGCAGCTATCCTCTCGTGCCAAGGATATATCTCCAGGGGGTGGAGGGATCCTTGCAGTGGGTGATTCGATCATTAGGAACATAGACAGTGGGGTGTGTGATGGGCGTGCAGACCGCAAGGTGTTTTGCCTGCCTGGTGCGAAGGTTGCGGATATCGCCTGTCATTTAGATAGTTTGGTAGACAGTGCTGGGGAGGAGTCAGTGGTCGTGGTGCATGTTGGCACCAACGACATGGGGAAATGCAGCCGTGAGGTCCTGGAAGCAAAATTTAGGTTGCTAGGTAGGATGCTGAAAGCCAGGACCTCCAAGGTGGCTTTCTCTGAAATGCTACCGGTTCCACGCGCAGCACCAGCCAGACAGGCCCAGCTTTGCAGTCTCAATGCGTGGATGAGATGATGGTGTCGAGTGGAAGGGTTTGGATTTGTTAGGCACTGGGGAACATTTTGGGACAAGCTGGGCCTGTACAAAAGGGACGGGCTCCACTTGAACCAGAATGGAACCAGACTGCTGGCACTTAAAATTAAAAAGGTGGCAGAGCAGCTTTTAAACTGACTGAGGGGGGAAACCCAACAGGAGCTGAGGAAGGTCCGGTTCGGAATAAACCTCCCCCCTGAGATAAAGACCAAGAAATGATGAAATTTTAAAAGGGGTAGGCCTAGAAGTAGGCATTGTGAGAGCAGGGGCACAGGATATAAATTCAGAAAGGCAAAATTACCACACGTCAAACCACAAGTGCCAAAGACACTTGAAGAGAGACACTGCTTACAAGTGCCTGTATGCTAATGCTAGGAGCCTCCGAACCAAGATGGGAGAACTGGAGTGCTTGGTCTTAGAGAAGAGCATTGATATAGTGAGCATAACGGAGACCTGGTGGAATGGAGAAAACCAGTGGGATACGGTTATCCCTGGATATAAACTATATCGGAAGGACAGGGAAGGACGTATTGGTGGTGGAGTCGCTCTATACGTGAAAGAAGGCATTGAATCCAGCAAGCTTGAAACCCCAAAAGAGGCGGACTCCTCCACAGAATCATTGTGGGTGGTGATACCATGCCCCAGGAGGGATTTAATACTGGGAACGATCTATCGTCCCCCTGATCAAAATGCTCAGGGAGACCTTGAGATGAGATATGAAATTGAGGAAGCATCCAAACTAGGAAATGTGGTAGTAATGGGTGACTTCAACTACCCAGACATAGACTGGCTGCATACGTGTTCCAGTCATGACAAAGAAGCAAAATTTCTAGATATTCTAAATGACTATGCCCTAGACCAGTTGGTCATGGAACCGACCAGAGGGACGGCAACCCTGGACTTAATCCTCAGTGGGGACCGGGACCTGGTGCGAGATGTAAGTGTTGTTGAACCGATTGGGAGCAGTGACCATAGTGCTATTAAATTAAACATACATGTAAATGGCCAATTCCCAAGAAAATCCAACACGGTCACATTTGACTTCAAAAGAGGAAACTTCACAAAAATGAGGGGATTGGTAAAAAGAAAGCTGAAAAACAAAGTCCAGAGGGTCACATCACTCAAAAATGCTTGGAAGTTGTTTAAAAACACTATATTAGAAGCTCAACTGGAGTGCATACCGCAGATCAGAAAAGGTACCGCCAGGGCCAAGAAGATGCCAGCATGGTTAACGAGCAAAGTCAAGGAAGCTCTTAGAGGCAAAAAGTCTTCCTTCAGAAAATGGAAGTCTTGTCCGAATGAAGAAAATAAAAAGGAAAACAAACTCTGGCAAAAGAAATGCAAGAAGACAATAAGGGATGCTAAAAAAGAATTTGAGGAGCACATTGCTAAGAACATAAAAATCAACAACAAAAAAATTCTATAAATACATTTAAAGCAGGAGACCATCTAGGGAGGTGATTGGACCCTTGGATGATAAGGGAGTCAAAGGTGTACTAAAGAACGATAAGGAGATTGCAGAGAAGCTCAATGAATTCTTGCATCTGTCTTCACAGTGGAAGATATAGGGCAGATCCCTGAACCTGAACTAACATTTGCAGGAAGGGATTCTGAGGAACTGAGACAAATAGTGGTAACGAGAGAGGAAGTTCTAGGCTTAATGGACAATATAAAAACTGACAAATCACCAGGCCCGGATGGCATCCATCCGAGAGTTCTCAAAGAACTCAAATGTGAAATTGCTGATCTGCTAACTAAAATATGTTCTCCCAATGGAGGGCTGTAGAAAGTGGAGTCCCTCAAGGATCAGTATTGGGACCTGTACTTTTCAACTTGTTCGTGAATGACCTAGAATTAGGAGTGAGCAGTGAAGTGGCCAAGTTTGCTGATGATACTAAAGTGTTCAGAGTTGTTAAAACAAAAAGGGATTGCGAAGAGCTCCAAAAAGACCTCTCCAAACTGAGTGAATGGGCGGAAAAATGGCAAATGCAATTCAATATAAACAAGTGTAAAATTATGCATATTGGAGCAAAAAACGTTAATTTCACATATACGTTCATGGGGTCTGAACTGGCGGTGACCGACCAGGAGAGAGACCTCGGGGTTGTAGTGGACAGCACGATGAAAATGTCGACCCAGTGTGCAGCAGCTGTGAAAAAGGCAAATTCCATGCTAGGGATAATTAGGAAAGGTATTGAAAATAAAACAGTCGATATCATAATGCCGTTGTATAAATCTATGGTGCAGCTGCATTTGGAATACTGTGTACAGTTCTGGTCGCCTCATCTCAAAAAGGATATTATAGAGTTGGAAAAGGTTCAGAGGAGGGCAACCAGAATGATCAAGGGGATGGAGCGACTCCCTTACGAGGAAAGGTTGCAGCATTTGGGGCTTTTTAGTTTAGAGAAAAGGCGGGTCAGAGGAGACATGATAGAAGTGTATAAAATTATGCATGGCATTGAGAAAGTAGATAGAGAAATGTTCTTCTCTCTCTCTCATAATACTAGAACTCGTGGACATTCAAAGAAGCTGAATGTTAGAAGATTCAGGACAGACAAAAGGAAGTACTTCTTTACTCAGCGCATAGTTAAACTATGGAATTTGCTCCCACAAGATGCAGTAATGGCCACCAGCTTGGATGGCTTTAAAAGATTAGACAAATTCCTGGAGGACAGGGCTATCAATGGCTGCTAGCCATGATGGCTGTGCTCTGCCACCCTAGTCAAAGGCAGCATGCTTCTGAAAACCAGTTGCTGGAAGCCTCAGGAGGGGAGAGTGTTCTTGCACTCGGGACCTGCTTGCGGGCTTCCCCCAGGCACCTGGTTGGCCACTGTGAGAACAGGATGCTGGACTAGATGGGCCACTGGCCTGATCCAGCAGGCTCTTCTTATGTTCTTAATGTCGTCTATACAGACTCACAGTGGCTCCCCAGGATAGGAGTCTCTCTCAACTCTACCTGGAAATTCCAGGGATTGAAACTAGGACCTTCTGCATGCAAAGTGAATGCCTTTCTACTGAGCTACAACCTTCCCCCATTTAATCAATTAAATTATGTTAACAACATATATATTCCTCTAATATACCTTCAATATACCTGGTCCCACCCAATCAGGAGTAATTCAATGATGGAAATTCAGTATAACACCATAAGGGGTCATGTATATCCATTGACCAAGGACGAAAAGTCATCTATACTAATGATACTGTTGTAGCGGTGATTTCAAGCGTATGCCCAGTGACCGGTTGTACCCGGTTGTAGCTAGCAGCAGTGTACCCAGGATAGATAGACACAGAGAGTTATAGGTTTAAGAGTCTTTACTGACATTAAGTTTCAGACATAAACGCATTCCTGGCTTCTCCTAACTTCTAACAACATCCCCCACAGTTTGTGCTTTCACTTTCAAGGATATATAGCTTTCACTGCCCTTCGCCAGCCGCATCTGCTGTAAGCTGGCCTTGGCAGTCCTGAACACAGATTAACCCCTTTATAGTCAGTTCTGTACTGTACTGTCTTTCTGGAAAACTCCACTCACATACTTCTCAGCAGCCTACAGATACACTATCTGTTTGTCTGACTTTTTTAAATAATTGTGTACCCACATCTCTTTGTTAACCAGAATTTAATGGTGGATGTTCTCAGCTTTCCTAAATCATGATAAAGAAAGCCCATTGGTACACTGTGCTTCTTTCACTCACCATCTTTTTTTAGAGTGGCTCCAGAGAAGTCAGGGAGAGGATGACATCAGAATAGTGTTTCCCTCAAATGCATGCATCCTATTACTCCATTGCTTAACAAAAAAAGGGAATTAGCATGGGAAAGGAATAAAGAGCCAATGGCATGTTTCCAATGTCATACTATGGTAGAACAGTAGAATTGTTTCATTTTCACCAAGCCTATGTACCTGTGACACAGATGTACTCGCTGTCCAAATTCATGGATGATTACTATAGGCATGGTGTGAGGGATGGTGGTGGGAATCCATTTTTTCCAATCAGAAAGTATTGCAATTTAAGTAATCAAAAATAGGATTTCTACTTTATAGAAGCACTTCCTAGCGGAAATGTGCAGTGGATTAACAGCAACTACTCTGTCATTTATAGGACACACACAGATTCTGAAAAAGATGGACTGACTCCTGAGAACAGCAAAATGTATTATAGTTTCCACAAGTGTAATTCTGTGTTTAAGCAATGTTTTTTCCATACTTTGCTTCACAGCATTAATATAATTAAATATATGATATTTAAAATGAAAAATTCTGGACTTGCCTCAGGAATATATGCCAAAGGCTCACCATGTACTGTAGTGAAGTGACCCACTGATTTGCATCATTGGAGTCAAAGGCTCTTTATGCTACCCTCTGACAAAAGAAAGTACTTAAGCCTCCAGTGATGCTGCAATCATAGAGAGCATCATTACAGTTTAAATAAAATAAAATTGACATTTTTAGTTATAGTTCTTTTTACTGCGTGCAGCGTAGTGTCAGTCACAGTGAATCAAAAGTAGTAGAATTCATATACATCATATTGTCTTCATTTTAAAAGTAGTGTTGGGAATAAAGCACCATTCATTTCTCTCCCTATTCTCTCCCTTTTAAGTAGACACCTTATCCCAGTCTGCATCTGTGTTGGAATTGCTTTTTAACATCCTTCTAAACCGTTTTTAAAAATGCTTTTAAAACTTTTAAAAAAATGTTTTTAAAGATGTTTTGTTTTAATATGTTTTTAATGGTTGTGTTTTAATATATTTTAAAGTCTGTTTTAATGATGTGTTAAAGTGTTTTTAGTAATTTTGCTTGCCACCCTGGGCTCCTACTGAGAGAAAGGGCAGGATATAAATCAAATAAATAAATAAATAAATAAACATTCAGGAGGGGATCACCCCCCCATTGGGCGCTTGGCGGCAGCGGCTCTTGCCTTGTTAGGCCTGTTAGAAGATGATGTCGCCAGGTGTTGCTGCCAGCCGTGTGGCACGACTGGTGAGGCTGCATCCTACCTGCGGCCTGGTTTTGGTGTCAGCATATTACAAGCCAATTCATGCCGCAGTTTCGGCCTTATTCATTCAGGCTGTTTGTTGGCTTGCTGCTGGGCCTTTGGCTCAGCCTGATCTAGGCCACAGTGTTGGCCTTTGCTTAGCAACTCACCACTGTGTCTGGGTTTGGGCAGCGGGAGCAGCCTGCCTGTGCTAGGCTGCCTCCTGACCTTCATTCTCAGGGCTTTTCCAGCCACTCATTGACCCGGGTTCAGGCCTGACTGGTGGCATACTAATTCCAAGCCTCATCTGGCCTTTTTAAGATGTGGTTTACTTCTTCTTGGGGCCTGGCTTTGGCCCACCGATAGGTTTGGGATTTTAGTATGCCACCTAAAAAAGGACAGAGTGGGCCTAAGGGAAAGGGCAAGGCCTCCAAGCCCGTGAGCAAGCACCCTCTTCCATTTTCATCAGATGAGGAGGAGGCCGGTGGGTGGCCGTTCTGGCCCGATTAGAGGCCCTGGAGGGTGCATCATCTAGGCGAGTCACACCGCCTGTCCCACCTGCACCCGGTAAGCCTATTGGGCCCCTGTCTAAAAGATCCAGGGGGCAAGCGTGGCAAGTGATGAGTGATGCTAAGCAGAAGGCTATTGATTTGATTCTAGCTCAACTGGATGCACTGGAGGCCGGACCCAGCAGGGCTGAATGGAGGATGCCCATCATGGAACCAGTAATGGCTGCAAAGCAGCAGTCTTCGCAGGAGCCTGTAGGAATGGTGCTCTGGGTGAGTCCCCTTTGGTTATGCACCAATGGAATTGGCCACAATGCAGCTGGCCCCCATGGGGTTTTCCCTATTGGGGGTCATGACAGGTTTGGCCCTTCTCTCCCCTGTTGGGAGTGGAGGTGAAACAACAGGCAGAGCCTTTGCTGACAGTTCAGAATGGCCTACACCACCAACAACCTCCTTTACTTAAGGCCCGTGACCAGGTAGGGCAAACTTCCCTTGGGGTGTCTGCAGTTGGGGAGTCTTCCTCCACCCAGCCTGCCAATCTTGTGGTGGTCACTTCAGACCCTCTTGGTCTTATCAAGGAGGGTGCCATCCCTTTTGGGGAGACCTCTGCCCCCTTGGGTTTCCACCTGCTTCTCATCAACAAGGAGAACATCTGTAAAAGGGGAATATGTGGAGTTGTTCACCCTTTTATATAGGGAACCAGTCAAGAAAGGCAACAATAAGGGAGATGATAAGGACCCGGATAAGATATGGTTGACTGGTGCACCATTACTCCACTCGCAGCCACTGAACTCTGTAGCTCCTTTGAAGTGATTGTTGGCCTCTCTGTGGCTTCTCTTACAAGTATCCTTCTTGTTCGAGTGCTGAGTTTTGAGGGACCGCCTTTTCTTGGCAGTGGCTGGGTGGTGTGAGGCAGCTTCCACTTCCTGATTATTGATCCAATTGTGCTCACTGGGCTATCCAAACACTTGGATATTATTTTGTACCCTTTTCCTAATCTATGCATCTGTATTACATTATCTCTCACTTCTGTAGAATGCTCTTTGGTCTTCATTTTCCTTCAGATCCACAGCTTGATCAATGATCCTTCAACCGTGGGGTTTTTATCCTGACAATGTGACAGCAACTTGAATGGTTCACAGGTGGAGGCCAATGGTAAAGTAACTGTGGCCTTGATAGGGCAATTTCTTTCATCGGTGTAAACTGGGAGCTTCCACAGCACAGGGGTTGAATACTTATGCAAGCAACATGTTCCAGTTTTTTATGTTTCTTACAAATATTTCCCAACATAAAACCAATGTCACCTCACAATAATTGATTCTGAGTTTCAGTGTGTGTACATACACACACGCACACACACTATAACATAGCCCCATGGTACTACGAGCAACTGTTAGTATATATTCATGGATACTTGCCCCAAACAGTATCAAATACCTATAGAGCATAAAAAGCAGGTGTAGACTACAAAATGAAAACACAGTTGTTGAAAATGGGGGAAGCCCAGAGCTATCAGGCAACTTGAATCACACATAAATTCTTTCTCACCTTCCTTCTTGGCACATAGACTGGATCTTACTGACTCTCATCTCTCTAGTAGACTTTGATCTGTACAGCTTCCATAGCTTCACTTTGAAACAGTATTGCTTTGGCAATTAAATATATGATTATATTTAAAGCAACTGTGATATGTTCTGCTGCTACCATCACTTCACTGTAAAGCTTCCCAATCCTGTTAAGTGTTTTTAATTGCAACCCTGAAGCCTAAAGCCCTGATGTAGTTTGAAAAGAGATGGACAAAGTAAGACAGACAGGCAGACAAATGTCTAATACCTAGTAAGTGTAATTACAAAATTCCATCTCTGGGATGGCAAAGAATTGGCTTTAATTCAGAACAACCATGGTATTACTCACAGCAGTAAAATTAGACACATTAAGTCATTGTACTTTTAGCATCTCAATAAGTTATTCTATACATTTTGCCTAATTCAGAATCTCTCCCTATCCCAAGCTGTACCGTACAACAGCATATTCTGCATGATTTGGAGACACCATGTAGTGAATTTTCTTGGATCTCCAACATTTCTATTGACAATGGTAGAGCAAGGATAGCGAAATTCACTGTATGATGGCCATGAATCACACATGAATCACACAATGCTATATATTATTCTGAAGAGTGAAAAACTTGCTAAGGTAAAGTTGATGCCATCTTGTGAACTTGACATACATCATGGGCCTAGAGATGCACAATGAGGGGGTGTGGTGAATCAATGTAGGAGTAAAATATTTTACATGCTGTCTAAATATAAAAATAAGAATATGTTTTGAAGGATAATATTGTTGTGTTTATAAGTGGGCATCAGTGTGAGAGGTGGAAAAGGTCAGCCTAGCTGAAGCCTCACTGTTACTTGGCATGCTGTTTGTCAGTTGTTGCAGTTACAAGAAAACTGTCATTGGCCTTAGTGGTTCACTGTTGCACCTGTCAGTTTATATACTGGACAGTAGTATTCAAAAGTCGATAGGCCAATTACTGAACATTCTGTCAGCTCTCATTAGCTTAAAATTGTAACCTAGTGGGCGGGCAGAGAATTAACATCATTCAAAATCATTGATCCTGACTGAAATTGTACAAAGGGCAGTCACAGAATTTTCCACAGTCAGTGTGGTCTGGTGGTCAGAGGTGATAGCAGAAGAAGATGAGCCTAGGAAAGGCTGAATCACTAAAGGCAGAAAATGTGAAAATCAGCAATAAAAGGAAGACGCAAGAGGTTGTTTTCTGTGATATTTCTGGCCAGAGGTAGACAGTTGGTCTCCAGAAGTAGAAAGATTTCAGAGGAAACAACTATATGGCATCTTGCATGTCACCAGTCTGACACATTTCAGGCTACACTCTGGATCTTGTTTTCTTGACTGGATCAGAAGAGGGTGATCTGGGAGTGGAGAATATTAACATGAGCCCCTTGTCATGGCTGTATCATCTTTTGCTGAGATTAGGATGGTCTGCCCTCAGTTGCTGAGTGGTTTCCAGATGGCTCTGGAGAATTTTCCAGGACTGGTGTACCTGTTGAAATCCTGGCTGATTTGTAGAATATGTGAATGGCCCTGCCATTGACACCATTACTCATGAGTGCCCTCTCCTGCTTGATAGAGCATATTTGGCTCTTTGGTATAGCCCAGAGTTTACGGTAATGAAACAAACTGTAATGCCTTGAACACAAGTGGAGGAAAGCTTCAAATGCAATTGAACACTGGTGCATGCTCATTATTGAGCCTACTCAGTGGTAGTGAAGGCAGCAAAGAAGACATATTTTGCTGCTTCTTTTACATCCTCAGCAAGGCTCAATCTTGTATCTCATGCAATTTAACATCTATATGAAGCTGTTGGGAGCTGACATCAGGAGATTTGGAGTGAGGTGTCATCACTATGCTGATGACACCCAACTCTATCTCTCTGTTCCATCTGAATCGGGAGAGGCAGTTGAGATGTTGGACTGGTGCCTGGAGGCAGTGATGGGCTGGGTATAGCCTTTCCCAACTAGTGGGCCACCAGATGTTGTTGGACCACAACTCCCATCAGCCTCAGCCAGCATTGTCAGGAAAGATGGGAATTGTGGTCCAACAACATCTGGTGGCCCACTAGTTGGGAAAGGCTGGTATAGGCCAATAAGTTGAATCTAAATCCTGAAAAGACAGAGGTATGTGTCCAGAGTTCTCAATTTCAGGAGCTGGCCTTTCTGGATGGGGTTGCACTCATATGGAAGGGGCAGGGCTGCAGCTTGGGGGTACTCCTGGATCCAGCTGTCACTGGAAGCTCAGGTGGCCTCAGTGGCTAGGAGTGCCTTTTTCCAGTTCTGGCTGGTTCAGCTGGTTCAGCAGCTTCAGCCCCTTTTGGACAGAGATGATGTGGCCACAGTACTCCATGCCCTTGTAACTTCCAGATTGGAATTTTGCAGTATGCTCTACATGAGGCTGCCCTTGAGGATGGATCAGAAACTTCAACTGGTCCAAAATGCAGCAGACAGATTACTGGCTGGGGTTCCTTGTAGATCTCATATAATCCCTATTTTAAAACAGCTGTGTTGATTGCCGGTTCATTTCTGGGCTTACATTAAAGTGCTCATGCTAGCATGTAAAGCCCTAAATGACTTAGGTCCCAAAATTTCTGAATACCTGTTGGGTGTTGAGATCAGCAGAGGTAGCCCTTTGGTAGTTCCACCACCCTCAAAATCTTGGGGCGGTGGCCTGGGAGAAGGCAATCTCTATGGCAGTCCTGAAATTATGGAACTTCTTCCCCACCGAGGTATATCTGGTAACTTCACTGTACAGCTTTAGGTGCCCAAAACAGAGTTGGATTAAAGAGAATGCTTTCTCGGTTGGAAGAATACTGCGAGACCCATCATCTTCTAGTAAACTATACTAAAACCAAAATAATGGTTTGTGGGAGGTACAGTAGGACAAAATCCATTTGGTTCTTAAATGGTCATCAACTAGAACAAGTTAGTACCTTTAAATATTTAGGTATTTGTATTAATAATAATCTCTCTTGGTCCTCCCAATTAGAAATGATCAAGCTGACGGCATTAAGATCTAATGGCCAATTAAAGAAGTTTTCTAACTCACGTGGTGGCCAGCTTTTAGGCCCAATGTTAAAAATCTACACTGCTAAACTACTTCCAAAAATTCTGTATGGTGTAGAGCTCTGGGGCCATTCGGTTAAAAATAGACTTGAAGTTCTCCAAAACCAATTTATGAAGCAAATTTTGGGTCTTTCTAAAGGTACTCCTGCAGCCCATTTAAGGGCGGAATTGGGCCTTCCCTGGCTGCTAGGATTGATCTGGCTTTTCTAAGATATTGGAAAAGGTCCAGATTTCTGGACGATTCCTCCCTTATAAAACTTTGTTGGAACGACCCGCAGGGAGTGAATGTCTGGGGAAAAAAAAACACGGAGTTATTATCGTTTTACGATCTTACTCCAACCAAGTTCCTAAGGCTTTCCTCCTCTGATCTTCAAAATTGGATTTTTAATCACGATGCATATCAGGATAGAGCCTCAATCATGGCAGCTTCTTTTTCCTCGTGGTTCCCTCAAATAAAACTTAACCACGCTCCACCATCTTATTTTACTACTCTGACCCGCGCTCCGTTACGTAAAGCTTTTACGGAGCTGAGGTTCCAAGCCATGCCTACTGCCATTTTAGAGGGCCGATATAAGGGAATTCCATTCGCAAATCGTTTTTGCATTTTTGGTTGTATGGTCCTTGAGGACTTAATACATTATATGTTACTCTGTCCTCTCTATATACAACCGAGAGGAAAATTTTTGGTTCCTCTTCCTTGTTTTTCTAGCGGTCTTTCTTTTAATGAATTGATAATTGCCCTTTTGATGGACAACAATAACCAAACTACTATTGCGGTGGCAAATTTCGCTCTTGCTGCCAGAAAGATTAGAGAAAAGTATGTTACCTCAATGTGTGAATAAATTGTTGATTTACCTTCTTATTTTAAATGTATTTTAGAATTACTGTTTTGCTGTTTCATGTTGCAACGGCCTATGGCCATAAGCAAATAAAGGATTGATTGATAGCTTTAGGTGAATGCTGAAGACTCTTTTCCTTGGCCTTTGACACTTGAGACGTATATTTCTAGGATCCACCCTATTTAGTGATTTTAGGTTGTTACTAATTGTTTTTAATGCCATTTAAAAAAATTGTTGTATCCCACACTGGGACCTCTGGGAGAAGGGTGGGTAATAAATGATGATGATGATATGGGGCCTTTTAAAGTCTGACATAAAGGAGGTGGTAGAACAGACAGTGGCTTGCTGTAATTTGTTTGCAAATCATTTTTGAGGATAAAATCACTTGCATCTGCTGGAACCTTGACTGTACTATTTTAGCAGTTACATCTCAAAGGTGTCCAGAGCACTGTCTAGTCCTGTTGTGTTTTGATGAGTTTCAGTTAGTAAAAGCTCAAAGACATGGACAAGGTGCTTGGTTCAATCTGGTGACCATCCATGCTCTTGCCCATCATGCCTGATAAAATCTAGGAGGGAGGGGCTGGCCAGCTGGGCCAAGGAGATAATTAATGCTTCCTTGCAAGAGGGGGTGGTCCCTACTTGCTTCAAAAGGAGGCAGTGGTAAAGACCATTCCTTAAGAAACCCTCACTGGATTCAGAAACTCTAAATGATTATTGACTGGTCACCTATGTCCCCTTCTTGGGCAAGGTTCTTGAGAGGGTGGTACAGGCCAGATCCAGGTTCTCCTGAATGAAGCTGATTTTCTAGATCAATTTCAATAGGGTTTTGGCACAGATTTGGCATGGAAACTACCTGTGGTTGCCCTTTTTGATAACCTTTGTTAGGAGAGAGATGGGGGCATGGGTCCCTGTTAATTCTCCTTGATCTCTCATTGGCTTTCTATACCATTGACCTAGACATACTTCTGGAAAGGCTGTTTGTGTTAGGGATGGGCAGCACTTCACTGTGATGGTTCCAATCCTGCTTGAATGGTTGTTTTCAAAGAGTGGTGCTTGGGGAGTTTTGTTTGGCCCTGTGGAGCCCTCAGTGTGGAGTTCTGAGAGTTCAGTTTTATCTGCCATGCTGTTTAACATCTGTATGAAACTGATGAGTGGGCCATCCAGAGTTTGGAGTTCGTTATAAAAAATATGATGATGGCGCAGATCTCTGTTTCTCCTTTACATCTGCAGGTGTGGCAGTGCATGTGCTAGACCAATGTCGGGCTTTAGCAATTGACTGGATGAGTACCAATTAGCTGAATAAGACTGGGGTGCTGTGAGTGGGTGGTTCCCTATTCCAGATGGATGGAATCTGGCCTGCTCTGGATGGGATTAAATTCTCTCTGAAGAACCAAGTACATAGGTGGATTCATTATTGTTGCTTGAGGCTCAGGTGGCCTTAGTAGTGCAAAGTGCCTTTCATCAGGTTTGACTGGTGGTCCAGCTGTCTGGTGATCTATCTGGACAGGGATAGCCCAACTTCTGTTGTCTGTGCTCTGGTAACCTCTAGGATAGGTTACTGCAATGCATTATATGTAGGGCTGTCTTTGAAGAAGGTTTGGAAACAGCAACTCAAGCAGAATTCAGCAGCCAGATTGCTAACCAGGACAAGATGGTCTGAGCATAGAAAATCTGGCATGACTGCACTAGCTTTTAGTTGCTGGGCTCAATTCAAAGTGCTGGTTTTCATATATAAAGACTTATGCAATTCAAAGCCTCAATAACTCAAAGGCTGCCTCTGCCCACATGGACAAACCTGGACCCTACGTTCATCATCTGAGATTCTTCCAAGGTCTTTCCACATGTAACCCATGTGCCCCTTCCAAGGGATGTGGCAACATGAAAGCAGGTCTTCACAGTGGTATCTACCCACTTGTGGAATACTCCCCGAGGAAGTTTTCACCCTTTCACTCCCCTCCTTCTCCCTCCTCCATCTCCTCCTTCCTCTCCCTTCTGCCCCCTCCTTCTCCCATGGTCAGTTTTACCTATCCTAGAACTACGACCTGGGAGACCAGGTTTCAAATCCCCACACAGCCATGAAGCTCACTGGGTGACATCAGGCCAGTCGCTGCCTCTTAGCCTCAGAGGAAGGCAATGGTAAACCACCTCTGAATACCACTTACCATGAAAACCCTATTCATAGGGTTGCTATAAGTCAGAATTGACTTGAAAGTAGTCCATTTCATTTCCAAACATGATTGCATGGGAGTAAATCCCATTGAACTCAATAAGTATGCAAATCATCAAACTTGCCCTCTCCTCATCTTCCCTCCCATCACCTCCCTTTTGCCCCTCTGCTACCCCTTCCTTCACCCCTCCCCTTCCAATCCCCTCCTTCCCCCTCCCCCTCCCCCTCCTGCTCCCCTCTCCCCCTTCTTCCTTCCCTCTACTCTCCCCTCCCCCTCCTCCTCCCCCATGGTCTGTTTTATTTTATTATTATTATTTATTATTTTATTTATACCCCGCCCTTCCTTCCGCCCAGGGCGGCGAACAGAAACACTAAAAACACTTTAAAACATCATAAAACATCATAAAAAGACCTTAATACATTAAAACAAAACAACACTAAAAACATTTTAAAAAAACCCTTTAAAAACATCTTTTTTAAAAAAAGGGTTAAAGATATTAAAAGACATATTAAAAGCAATTCTAACACAGACGCAGACTGGGATAGGTCTTAACTTAAAAGGCTTGTTGAAAGAGGAAAGTCTTCAAAAGGCACTGAAACGATAGCAGAGATGGCGCCTGCCTAATATTTAAGGGGAGGGAATTCCACAGGGTAGGTGCCACCACACTAAAGGTCCATTTCCTATGTTGTACAGAACGAACCTCCTGATAAGGTGGTTTCTGCAGTAGGCCCTCACCTGCAGAGCGCAGTGATTGGCTGGGTATATAAGTGGTAAGATGGTCTTTCAGGTATCCTGGTCCCGAGGTGTATAGGGCTTTGTACACCAAAACTAGAATCTTGAACTTGGCCCGGTAGCAAATGGGCAGCCAGTGCAGTTCTTTCAGCAGCGGAGTGACATGCTGGTGATACCCTGCCCCAGTGAGCAGTCTCACCGCTGCATTTTGCACTAGCTGCAGCTTCTGGACCAACCTCAAGGGCAGCCCCACATAGAGCGCATTACAGTAATCCAGCCTAGAGGTTACCAGTGCATGGACAACAGTGGTCAGGCTATCCCGGTCCAAAACGGCCACAGCTGTCTCACCAGCCGAAGCTGGTAAAAGGCACTCCTAGCCACAGAGGTCACCTGGGCCTCTAGCGACAAAGATGGATCCAGAAGCACCCCACACTATGGAGCTGCTCTTTCAGAGGGAGTACAACCCCATCCAAAGCAGGCAACTGACCAATTGTCCGAACTTGGAAACCACCAACCCACAGCACCTCTGTCTTGCTAGGATTCAGACTCAGTTTATTGGCCCTCATCCAGCCCACCACCGAGTCCAAGCACCGGTCCAGGGCTTGCATGGCCTCTCCTGATTCAGATGTTACAGAGAAATAGAGCTGGACGTCATCAGCATACTGCTGACACCTCACCCCAAATCTCCTGATGACTGCTCCCAAGGGCTTCATATAGATGTTAAACAGCATGGGGGACAAGATGGTACCCTGCAGCACCCCACAGCACAACTGCCAGGGGGCCGAAAGACAGTCACCCAGTGCTATTCTCTGAGAACGACCTTGGAGATAGGATTGGAACCACTGTAAAACAGTTCCTCCAATACCCAGCTCACCAAGTTGGCCCAGAAGGATACCATGGTATCAAAAGCCACTGAGAGATCAAGTAAGAATAACAGGGTCACACTCCCCCTGTCCTTCTCCTGGTAAAGGACATCCATCAGGGCAACCAAGGCCGATTCAGTCCCAGATAATCTGTTTTACCTATCCTAGCCATGATTGCACAGGAGTAAATCCCATTGAACTCAATAAGCATGCAAATTATGAGACCTGCCTTTCCCCTCCTTCCCCTCTGCTCTCCCTTCCTCCTCCCTTCTTCCTCTCTTTGCTTCTTCCCTCTTCCTCCTCCCCTGCCCACTCCAGGCTTCCCATGATCACTTTTACCTATCCGAAGCATGATTGCATGGCAGTAAATCCCACTGAACTCAATAAACATGCAAATGATCAAACCTACCCTCCTCCTCCCTCTCTTGCCTGCTCCCCTCCTCCCCTCCCCTCCCCTCCCCTCCCTTCCCCATCCCCTGTGGTCAGTTTCAGCTATCCTAAGCATGATTGCAGGGGAGTATTTCCCACTGAACTCAATAAGCATGCAAATGATTAATCCATTCTCAGCAAACTTGCACAGGATCCCATTTCTTACCTCCCAGACCAAAAAGCAGGGAAATTCAGTAATTCAGCAAAAAATCTTGTTGTTTGAGAATGTACCTATAGCCAACATATATTTCTATCAAACTTTAAAAAGCAGGGAAATTGGTCACCTATAGTGAATGCACCAGGGAAGCAGGAGACCTGACCTCCTCTCTGAAATATTGTACTGCCCTACAAATTTGTCAAAATGCAAATACAATTTGTGTTGGTCTTTCACAGTCCATTCCACTTCCTGTGTAGCTTACTATGCAATTTTGCCTAATAAACATTTTTACAAAGCAATTCCCCCTAATGTAATGCATGTCTGTATGTAATTTTCACTAACATATTCAGTGATATAAACACTTTACCCAGGTGTGCACATTTTTGTACAGGTTACTTGGGTGGAGAATTGCATTGCAAAATCGAGAGAAGTGTGAATTTTGAAGGATGGCTCTGTTTCAGTTTGTGTATTGTTTCAGAAATTTCAAATTAAGCAGCTTAGCTTTTAAAAGCAAACTGAATTGAATTTCTCATCCATCCCTAACAACTAATCTTCAACCCTATATCCTATTCCCTGACCACAAGGGAAACTGTCAAGTCTTGGCCTCTGGTAAAGCTAACCAGGGTGGAATTAGGGAAAGAGTAATTGGAATCAGGGATTTTAAATAGTGAAATGAACAGCTTCCTTAAAGAAACAGTGCATTGTAAGAAACTATTGAAACTTATGGATAACATCTAGTCTCATATATTATTAACATACATTATATGCAAATAAGGTTTTAATGATTATATTTGTTTAAATTTTAAATAATTGTTTAAATAATGTTCATCTTATCCCTATAGACTAATATCCCATTAATGTATCATTGATGATGTACTAACAGATAGTGTTTTATTAAAACATACTGGCAGCAGTAATATAAGGGATCAACAACTGAAGTATATTTATAATCAATTTGAGAAATTTTGTAGGACAGATCCTCCACACATTGGAGAAGTTTAGTGGGGGCAACCCCCTACCCTATATTTCACTTTTGGTGCCCCAGGGGTGGATATAAAGCCTACATTCTTCACAAAGGGCAAAACTAGAAAAACATTACTCTTGGGTTAACCATTTCAAAATTGCACTGAAATACAGCTGTTTCATATATATAGCTCCTCTGAATGGCCCTCATATTAGTAATGAAAAAATTGGACCCTTGTAAGAGACAATTCTTCATGAAAGCTTCTTTTCCATATGTCTGTTTTCAACCTCTTTGCCAGATGTCACAACTTCATTTTAATTCATGCATCACATAGTAAATTTGATGCTGTCCTCTAAATGTATCCCATCTGTAACCCTGAAACAGATTTAAAGCTGACAGATTCTGAAAAACGATTTGACTAATCCATAATCTGCTGACATTTTTGTCATTTCATACACATACAGACACACCACACTTTTTGCTTTTCTTAGCTTCAAAAATGTTCAGGAATCGAGGTTCTTTAAAATTATTATGCTGTATGCTAATTATTATGCAGTATGGCAGTATTATGAACTGCTATAGTTTTGACCCTTGCAATGTGACCATCATAGGGTTCCCAGACTATCCAAGCACATACCTATCATTTACAGCATAAATGTCAGGAAACAAATTGATCCTAGTAAAGGTATGCCTGTATGTAATAGGGGAGACTATTGTCTCTATCACCTTGAAATTTACCACCTGAGTCTCCTTGCACAGGCAACGGTCCAATTTCCTGTTGTTGCAGAGAGATGATACCACTGCAGTGTGAATGGGCTATTACTCAGAGTGTATGTTGGGTTTCATTATTAGATCATGAAACCTGAGGATTACTTTTCTGGCAATAATCCTTGCTAAACCAGTAAACCCAGGATAAGAACTCAGATCCTTATTGACGTAGGTACCGTACTTTCATGTCTTTATAATAATTACTCTTCTTCCACGAATAGATAATGGTCAAAGTCATATTAATTGCCATTAAAGGAACCTGTTTCACAAATATAATAATATATATGCAATGAAACCATTATATGGTAATAGCATAAATGATTCAGTAAAGGCATCTTTTCAGTATGCCTAGGAATTATACCATGCATAGATACAATAAGAATTCTGTAGGTTGGCTCACAACTGAAATCTATGATTCAGAAATCAATCGTTCTGCATTCTGTTCTGTAGGCTTTTGATGAATTCATATAGCAACATTTTTGTTTAATTGCAAATTACGTGTTCAAAAGATCACTAAGCAAAGCTTCCCTTGAGAACAATACTTCATGTCCTGATGTACACAGGGAAAAATCCCAGAGTGAAAAGACAGATATTTAATTATTTATTGATAATTTTAAAGGTAGGGGAAGAACATGTTTAAGGAGTGTTCGTTACTCGATTAGATCTAGCTGAGAGCAGAACAGAGCCAAGGCAGTAACTAGAAATGCACTGACTACAGAGTAAGAATATTTTGAGGCTTGGATATCTTCAACAAGGCTAAGCCAGCTCAAAAAGATTCCACTGCTGCTCTAACACACGAGCCTTTGATGTTCCCTCATCTTTACATCATAGAAGGAGCTCAAAGGGTTAATTAAAATTTAATGATATCGGCAGTACTTTGAAAAAGTTATGAACTTGTGTGAGATCAATCATTTTCTTGGACTGCCTGACTTCAAAGCAGACATTATGCAAAAGGGGGAAAAAAACCCTTCCATTCTGTACTGAATTCATAAGCATGGATTTTCTCATTAGTGGTCTAGGCACAGAGTAGGTTCCAAGTTCAAACTGAAAAAAGGAGGTGATGTGCCAAAAAGTGGTTAATCTGAATTTTAAGCCTTTGATACCAATCAAGTCTTTGTTGAATCAATGCATCACTGCATTCAAAAACAAAACAAAAACAAGTGCACTCAGGCAGACCCAAAATAAAACACTTGGAATTATGAGCTGAATGATATGTTTTGCTTCTAAACACACTTGCACATTCTTAAAAAAATAATTATGAACTTGTTTACCATCTTACAGTGATACTCAGTAAAATGTCAACTGAAATGACAACTAAAAACTTTTAACAAGCGGGGGGAGAAATGCAAGCTTCCTTTTTCATTATTTTGGTCCCCATCTTCTTTCTACTGTTACAGTTTTGAAAAAAAAATCACAGCACTCTTCTATAGATTGTATTTTGGATTATAAATAGGAATATAGTTTAATTACACCATTAATTTGATAATTAACAGTAGAATCCCTTACATATCTACTCAGAAGTAAGTCCCACTGATTAAGGTTTATGGATATAGGATTGTAGCTGGCAGAGCAATCTGGGGATGGGAGAGCAGGAATCTGTGGTGTGAAAGTAACTGTTACTTTCAAAGCCTAACCAGGCTCATGCCAGCCAAGGCAGAAAGGAAGAGGTGGCTTTTAACCTATTTTTCCCCTTCCCCCCTCTGTAGTTCCTCTTTTTAAATTCTCCCTTCCCATTGTTCCAGTGCGAGGAAAAATAACCGTGGAAGCTTCAACAGCTGTTGTAGTCCCCCCCCCCATTCTGGAGACATGTCTGCAGATGACAGGGCTTTGGATCTAGCAGATCTGATCCCCACACACATGCACTGATCACTCCCTTCCTGCCCTTACAATCCTTTGAACTCCAAAGGTGATCAGTAATAGTGGTGGTGCTTTCTGGTACTTTACTGGGGCGTTTTCCGGTTCTGGTCACGAGCATGGCAAGTAACATTTATACTCCCTCTCTCTTCCCTTGACCAAATGCCTTTGATTAAATACTTCAAGTTTTAGTGATTTGCACTTCACCGACCTCCAAAATCACTAAAACCTCCCTAGTGATAAGGACAGACCACAGGGGAAAACAATCTAAATGCCTCCAGCGCTTACCCTCTATACTGCTGAGCTGCCCAGCACGTTCGCACACTTTGATTTATGCTTGGGGGGAGCAACAAAAGCTCACTATCTCTCCTCTGATAAAGACTCGCTGCAGCCGCAGATCTAAACACTGTAACAACTAAAGCCTTTATTGGCTCCAGACACGTCCTCCAGAACATCCATTTCTTCGACTGTACACCCTAGTAAAATGGTGCTCACAAGGAGGAGGTGCAAGGACCTAGGGCTAGACCCTGGAATCAAAGTAACACAGGAAACACTCACCTCATCCTCCCAAGCTAAAATCACTCAATTTTTCCCAACTATACAATGCAACACTCAGTCTGGAGAGCCACCCCAGGGCTTCTCCGTGATGTCAGAACCCGTATGGGATTGGTCTTTGGACTACAAGAGTCCTTACTGGGGCCAAATGGAGAGCCCCCCCGACTAATTTAGTGGAAGAAATAGAGGTGGCTGAGCATTGCACTGCCACCCCAGCTGGAAAACTCCCCTATAGTGACGTGGCAGAAATGCCAAATGACACTACCGGACAGGGAAATGCTGGAGTAGCCAAGGCTCAGAGGAGGGAATACTACCACTCCCCCACAAGTAAGGATGCCTCCCTGGCGGGCTGGACCTTTTTGTTGCTGGAAGAAGTAGACCGTATCAAATCCTACTTGGAGAAAACAAACAGCCTATTAACCACCCTGGTAACTGCAAGTGGATTAAAAACTGGAGTAAATAGAGGGGCACTCCCCCAGCAGCCGACTGCTCCCACCAACTCTGGATATAGGAGAGAAATGCCTGTCTGCTGCTCTACCATCACAGGAGCGCCCAAAAAGATCAGCCCCTTGGAATCACGGGGCAAAAAAGCCCAGGGGAACAAAACTAAGAAGTCCAAAACCCTCAAAAACTCTAAATTCCCCCGCTATAAAAAAAATGGACTACAGACCACTCTTTAAACTCCTATCCATGATGACCCAGCAAATTCAAAAACTCCAAACCTTTCAAACTACAAAGTTAATGCAAGACCCAGCTCCGCTGGAGACAACAAAAGGAACAAAAGAGGCCCCTTCACACTTGGATCCCGTACCAACTCCCACGTCGACCTTCTCTCTTCTAAGTCAAAACCAAAGCAGAGAATATAAGGCGCCAATGCCCCTCGTAACAAAATCTAAACAGACGGGCATTGCAAGCTCGACCTGGAGTCTCTCCTTAATTCCAGATAAGCTGGTGTTTGAGCATCCTGCGAAACAACTCGACACTAAAGTCCAACTTGACCAAAAGCATCCTCTTGTGTCCCTGATGAAATCCATCTTCCCAGGACGGTTCCAGCCGGATTGTATAACCCACGTCATCCCTTTAGCCACAAATTAGATTCTAAAACGCTCAATAATCTCCTTTTTAGACTTGACATACGTCAAAAGAGTATATGCCAACAGAGAGAGCCTCTTAAAATATGGCATTACAGTTAGGAGATTGTTCATAAACAACGCTCCCCCACAGCAGCTGTTGAAATGCCTACCAAGGACTAACATCTCTAAAGCCCATGAGAATGGGATAGATCGCTCACTCCCATTGGAAACATCTGCAATTTTGCTGCGAGAGCAGAGAGTGCCAGAATGCCCACTACCTTCTGTGAAAACTGAATTCGTCCCTGAAGAAGCCAGGCTAATTGAGGTTTTCAAAGAATTACCTAATAACGAGCAGGAAGATATAATAACACGACTTGAACGCCTCAAATTTCTATTGAGCAACCTGCAGAAGGAGTCCTACCTACAAGACATCGCAGGCAAACCATCGTCCCCGGTGGCCAGACAGCTTTCTAGCCCCTCCTATGAGGGATCAAATCTTACTGGGGAGTCCTGGATAACGGTGGATACATTGGACTGTGAGGATCCGCACTCATCAGGTGACCGGGCAACGCAGCATCCAACCTCGAGCTCCCGTCTCGGCATTTCATCAAATGACGCGAATGTTCGGCCTACACCCCCGATGCGGACTTCCTTGGAGATTGGCACCGCTATGTGACCAAATGTGGCCCCTGAGCATTCAAAACTAGACCCCGCCCCTGTGCCCTCCTTAACTTGCCCCCTGAAGGACGTAGCCCATTACTCATCCTCCTCTGTGAGTTTTTTGTCATGGAACATAGCCGGATGGAGGAATAAGTTAAATGACCAAGAGTTTCTTGACTACCTCCAACTTTTTCAAATTATCTGTTTACAAGAAACCTGGCTCTTAGACCCCGCTGCCCCCTCCCTACAGGGATATAAAGTGTGGGAGAAACCTGCAAAAAAGACTTTTGCCAAGGGCTGGGGGAGTGGGGGCCTAGCAACTCTGGTCACTACAGCTATGAATATCTATGCAGCCATGCCATCGGGCACTTCCCCGGATATTTGCCTAACATTAACCCTTTCCATTCCGGGCTTACCTCCCATCATCTGCCTCAATGTATACTTCCCCCCTTTGCCACATGGCCGATCATCGTCCATGTGGAGGGAAATGGAGGCTTACATTGAAGGCTTGCTAAGCCAATACCCTTCTCACCAGCTGCTTATCTGTGGTGACTTCAATGCCCGAATAGGCTCCACTAAGACTCTCGGCATCGATCCTTGGCCCGCCACAGTACCCGCAACTCAGTTTGTGAGACAATCATGGGACAAAACAGTAAATAGAAATGGGCAAGCCCTGGTACAATGGCTAGCCAACTTTCAGCTCTTGCGCCTAAATGGCTCAGCGCTCGACACCTCTGGGGGCTTCTTCACTTACATCACAGTCAAAGGGACGAGTGTTGTGGATTATTTCCTGGGCTCTCTAACCTTGGGACTCTTGATCAAGGAAGTCTCTGTTGACTTCCGAGCCGACAGTGAACATCTCCCACTTAGGCTATCACTAAATACAACTCACCAGATATCACACCCACCCCCAAACTCCTTTGCAGGCTCCCTCTTCGGCGCCACCCGTCTCAAATGGTCGATCTCTATAGGTTTTAACGTTTCCCAGCACCTTCGGACTCAGCCCATGTTAGATGTTCGCTAGTCAGCTGTGGCTAGCCTGTCAACCATTCATAACTCTTATAGACAGATTGTAGAAGGTTTGAAATCCCTGGTAATTACCCATGGACATAAAAAACACCTAGCAAACCCAAGGTCATGGTACGATGCAGAGTGTAGAGCAAAGAAAAAAGAAATACAGGCCCATATGAGGTTGGTACGACGTGAACCATCACCTGAGACGATTGAGTCTCTGATCCAAATTAAAAAGCAATACAAGGCCCTGTTAAGGGATAAGAAGCAGGCCTTCGCTGCCGAAAATTGGCGCGCACTTGGCCTTGCCTTATCCCAAAATAAGGATGCAGAATTTTGGAGAATAGTTCACGAGGGGCTTTCCCAGAACCCTTATGTTAACATCCCTCCCATCCTCCCGGATACCTGGGTGGCACATTTTCGCACCATCTTTGAGTCCCTTACCCCTCCCCCCTAGTTCCCAGGATGGCCTGCCCCCTGTTCCCTTACCAATCTGGCCCCCCGTCTCTTGTTTTGAGATTGAGGAGCTAATAGCAACTCTTAGGCCGGGTAAGGCCCCCGGGGAGGATATGCTTCCACCGGAGATCTATCTGGTGGAAGCCTCTTGGTGGACCCCTATTTTAGCAACTCTTTTCTCAGCGATAAATTCTACTGCCAACATCCCAAGGGGATGGCGTACCAGCATCATAGTCCCGATACATAAAAAGGGGGATGCTACCGACCCCTGAAACTATAGGCCGATTAGCCTTCTAAATGTAGCCTCTAAACTGTATGCCCGCTACCTATTGAACAAACTTTTGCAATGGGACGCCCACAATAAGGTAATCCACCAAGAGCAAGCAGGCTTCCGGAAAGGAAGAAGCACCATAGACCAGGTGTTTATCTTACACCATTTAATTAGTAAGACAACCACTGTCCCATCAAACTCACTTTATGTGGCATTTGTGGACCTCTCAATGGCGTTTGATTCAATAGATAGAAATCTCCTATGGACCAAGCTGGACCAATCAAACTTGGACAAAAGGCTTCTTTGGCTAATTAAGTCACTCCACCAGGATAATTTCCTCCAGGTACACCTAGGCCTAAATGGTGCCCTGTCACATCCAATCCCTGTGGGTAGGGGAGTAAAACAAGGCTGTGTGCTGGCCCCTTTTTTATTTAATTTCTATCTGAATGGGTTAGTCCCAGCCCTTTTCTCCCCAGTCTTCTTTCCCCCAGCCGTTGGAGCAAGGAAGATTTCCATCCTGCTTTATGCAGATAACCTTGCATTACTATCAATAACTGAAATTGGCCTGAAAAGAATGTTGGCAAGGCTGTCTGAGTACTGCAAGGAGCACTCCTTGGCAATAAACCACCTTAAAACCAAAATTATGGTTTGTGGGAAAAATAGGAGATCTACCCACAGATGGGTCATAAATGGGCAGCCATTAGAAAAAGTACACTCCTTTAAATACCTAGGCCTACATCTCAACCACAATGCCATCTGGAAGCAGCATTTTGAGGAAAATAAGCTGATAAACACCAGAACCTCTGGCCAAATTCGCAATTTCTTTTATTCACGCGGGGGCCAACTGGTAAATCCCATGCTGAAAATTTACCAGGCCAAGGTCTTACCGATGATCCTGTATGGCGCAGACCTATGGGCCCTGACGGTTAAGCTAAGGTTAGAGGTGCTTCAAAACTCCTTAATGAGACAGATCACCGGGCTTTCCCCCGGCGTGCCCTCGGCCCATCTGAGAGCTGAATTAGGACAGCCCTCTTTGGCGGCCAGAGTTGACCTGGCACAAATGAGATTCTGGAAGAGAATCCTCCAAATGGAGGAATCCTCTTTGGTCCGACTTTGTTGGCAGGAACAGACTCGATTAGAGAGCCGAGCGCAATGGTGCCAAGCCCTACTGTCTTCATATGAGCTCAACTGGGAGAACCTACTATCTCTTCCTCCCAATGTGCTCCGAAATAGAGTCCTCGATTTCAATGCAAACCAAGACAGGGCCGTAATAGTTGCCTCTCCCTTTTCCCCATGGTTCTCGGCCCTTAAACCCAACCACACCATTTCTCAATATTTCAAAACGCGCTCCCCTCCTGAAAGCCTTTACAGAACTCCGTTTCCAAACAATGCCATCTGCTCTCTTGGAGGGAAGATATTCCCAGACCCCTTATTCCCAGCGATTGTGCATTCGAGGCTGCGGGGTGGTCGAAGATGTAATCCATTACTTGTTGACCTGCCCTTTATATGAAGACCCAAGGAGGAAATTCTTAGCCCCAATCACAAACTCCTACAGGGACCTGTTTCCAGAGGAGCAAATGCTTCTTCTTCTGGCGGATCTAGATAGATCTACCATGCAGGCTGCAGCCAACTTCGCTTTGGCTGCAAGGAAATTGAGAGCTACATACCTCAAGACCCTTAAGGGATAACTCAGGGAGAAAATTTTATCGTATTGAGCTATTCTATGTATTTTAACTTTTTATGCATGTTTGTATGTTTCTTTTAATTGTATGCTTTGCAATGGCTTATGGCCGAAATGCAATAAACTAAACTGAAACTTTACTGGGGAGGTCTCCAACCTGTTACTCCAACTATGGACCTTCCTTTTTGGCTTCTTATCCAGCTGTCCTTCCTGAGAGCTTATGATTGCTCCCTAAGAGATTTATTTTCCTTTTGGAGAGAGGTTCATATTGGACTGCCTTCAAGTCGATTCTGACTTATGGAGACCCTATGAATAGGTTTTTCACAGTAAGCGGTATTCAGAGGTGGTTTACCAATGCCTTCCTCTGAGGCTTTGAGGCAGTGACTGGCCCAAGGTCACCCAGCGAGCTTCATGGCTGTGTGGGGATTTGAACCCTGGTCTCCCAGGTCATAGTCCAGCACTCTAACCACTATGCCACATTGGCTCTCTTGGTTCATATTAGGGATTGCAAAACATCATATCCCACTTTTAAGCTAAGTAGGAATTAGTTGGCCATTAGTGCATTCTGTATTTTAATTGTGTTATTTATCTATTTTTGTAATTGGTTTTATACTTGTAAACTGCTTAGAAGCCACTTTGGTGATTAAGCTGCATAAATAAATAAATACATTTGTGCCATCTGGAAATGAGCAGGTAAATCTATCTTTTGGGGTGTCACTCACCCAGGACTTTGCCATTAATGCCTGATGTTAACCACTTGGGTTCCTAGATCCAAGGGTTGAAAGTTCATGCAAATCATGTGTTTCTATTATGCCTGTCAGAAGTTGCACATTAATGAAGTCGATCTGTACAATGTCCGATAGGGACACCATTCTTCCTCCTGTCATGCTACATACCCAAATTCTGTGTATATTTACTGTCAAGTCTTCTCATTCCAGCTTTGCTGCTCTTCTTTCAGAGCACAAAAATGCATGTTATGGTTTGGAAATGCTCATCTTTCCCACTTCACCATCCACTTGAAGAATGATGTTAACATAATTTAATTGTTTAAATGGGGAAGGGTTGTAGCTCAGTGGAAGAGCACTTGCTTGGCATGCAGAAGGTCCTAGCTTCAATCCCTGGCATCACCAGGTAGAGCTGAGAAAGACTCCAGGTAGAGCTGAGAGACATCATGGTGAACCACTGCCAGTCAGTGTAGACAATGCTGAGCTAGATGGACCAATAGTCTGACAGTATAAGGCAGCTTCCTGTGTTTCTGTGTACTAATTGGTACACGCAAGCCTCTATTAAAGGCACAGAAACAGGAGAAAAACTGGCAATCCTAAATTCACCTCGCAGTGCTATCGAACATGAACTCTTAAAATGGAAATATTTCAGTATAGATGAGTCCAGAACCAAATTTCCAGAGTAATATCACATTTATACAATCAGCAGTTTAAACTTATATTCTTTTGGTCCTTTTCTGCAGTAAGAGAATTTATTCGTTTCTAGGCAACCTATCCCCAAAATGCACTCTAACCTCAATGAAGCTGACCGTTATGCTAAAGATCAGACAATCTCTGCACTCACTTGAGCAGTCTAAGGTAAACCAGAGTTTAAATAAACAGGTGTGAGCACCCATTTGCTTCGTATGTTTCTACTGTTTCTGTAGAATTTTCCATCTTTAATAGAAGGCTAGAATCTAGAGCCTAAGTGTTCCCTGCTCTGGCACTGCTTGTCAATGAAGGATGGGTTAAAATATTATTAAATAAATAAGGAAAGAAAAATGGGAGCTTATCTGATATATTGTATATTTAAATAGAATCTTTGTGAAATTCTAAGAATTCATGAGCAATGGGAAACTGAGCAATGGGAATCTAGATGCCACAATCATTGTGTGGCCAATGACATTGCTTTTCTTTATATCTTGTACCTGGGAAAATTGGGCACAATAGCTAAGAAGAAAAACTGTGAGAAAACTCCTCTCTCAGTGTCTACTGTGCAAGTAAAACCCTGAGAAAGTCAGCCTTTATAAACTGAGGCAGCTTTTCCTTTTTCCCGCACCTTTGTTTGTTTATTTATTTATATGCTTGTTTGGAATTCTTGTATAGTACTTTTCATCAGGCATGCCCCCAAAACAGTTTACAAAATATAAACATGCTAATAAGATATACAGAATCCATAAAATGCAATCTAAACCAGCAGCAAAACAGTGACATAAAATACAAAAAAATAAAAGACTAGAGGCTGAAAATTAATCTAAATGATGGCCTCCGAAAGCTTGGGGAAACAGGTGCATATTCATCATGTGTCAGAAGCCCATCAGTGTCATGGTGATCCACAACTCCAAGGGAAGGTTGGGCTACAACTGGAGTGCCACCACAGAGAATGCCCTGCTCTGGGTTTCCACACAATGGGCCACACTCAACCATGATGTGGTAAGCACACAACAACCAATGGGACAATGCTGTGTCAATGTTTTTTGTAAGCATTGCTCACCTCTTTTCCTAGATCCTCTCCTAACTAGACAACTGGATCTGTCAACCTAACTTTTCCTTTTCATCCCAGGCCCTGCTAAGAGATCACATGGAGGCTGCAATAGGATAAAGGCAGAGGAGGATGAGAGGGATGGCAGAAAGTACATGCTTACTTGAGGCAGGACTATGACTCCCAAGAAGGTAATTGGAATCCTTATTACTGTGAGACACGTGGAACAATTTCCCCTTTCAGAAGTTATCGTCTTCTGTTCAACCATTTCCAGCTACTAATACTCAGCTGTAGCTATTCCTTTGCTTCTTTTATTTGTATACAGTATTTTGCATAATGTGGTTTTCATGAATAGTTTTATATTGGTATTTTCTTTTAAATGAAACTGTATAAACATATCTGTGTTACTAGGAAAATGTAGGAGAACTTTGGTTTTGTTTGCATTTTAACGAGAAACTACCTAATTCACACTTCTTGAGCCAATACACAGATTGAAACACAGCTATCTTTGAAATTCACATTTCTTTGAATTTTGCAATGCAGTTCTTCAACCCAACAATGTCTTTATTATATTAGGGGAAAGTGTGTATCAAAATGCAATTATTAATGAAGAAAGTAATATGCAAAAATAGATAATATTGGGGGAATGCTTGAAAAATTGTGTATATTAGTCAAAACTGCATACAAAAATGTATTTATTAGATGAAATTCACACTAAAATGCTGAACAATTTTCATGAGTTTTTTTTTTAAAAAAATGCAAATTATTGTGGAAAAGTGGACAACTGAATTTAAGACTGGACAAATAAGAAACTGAGAGAACCTAAACTGACAGATTCGTTCATTCCTGTGTATAACATATAACACATCCATCTCAAGTCCAAGTCTTGATATTAAATGAGACATTTTACCTTTGCCTCGACACCACTGAATGTTTTAATCACCTAGATAAAGATTAGTGGTGTACATTAAAGGTAATTTTGTTAGCGATCTTTCATGCTTCTTTTCCCCCCTTTTTTCAAAGTTTTGATTAAGATCCTCCAGTAATACTCCATCTTGAGTCACTTCCAACAGGACAGCATTATAGTCCCGCATTTGCATTTTTATATAGTCTCTCTTATTGTGCAGTAGAAAAATCTTAATTTCATTTGTCACAGCACCAGTTAGTTACAAGCAAGCTGTGAGGAACTGCATGGGGAAGCATGACCTCGCTGTCATTGACAGTTAAAAATAAAGCAGCATTGCATTAAATTTGTATGAGATATAGATTTTCTGAGCTAGATTGGCATCAGGTGTAATTTGACATGGGTCAGTTAAACCAATGGAGTTCCCTTGATTTAGATGTCTTCATCAAGCCTGGTCCTCAGCATTTTGTGGCTCATCTTCACAAAAACACTCTGGGGCTGCCACGCAAGTGTTCCATTGTACTGCCTTGATAAATTGACACATTTGGAACAGATGCGCTGTTGAAACATGCTCTATAGATCCACAGTGGCTAAAGCCTCTTAAATATCTGACTCACATGAATAATGGGCATGAGGATTTGTTTATACTCAGCCAGGTTTTCCAGATCAAAGTGTTCAGAGCCTAACATTGCAATACACAGCACAGATGTCTGCAGATTGCCCTGCAGAAATTATGTGTGGCATTTGCCCATACAGACAGTTCCTACAGCATACTGTAATGCAAGTCTGCCCACTGCACACAAGCAAAATAGGACTGTCAGCCTTATCTGGTAATGTGGGTTTTGCAAACAGGCATTTTTGCTACATGTACAGCATTGCCAGGTGTGCCAAAGATGAAGGAAGTAACCTATCAACCAACATGCAAAAGATATGACAACAAGAACCCTTCAAGGAAATATATATAATGTTCAGTGAGAATGAAATACATACATAGTTCTTTTGGTACCTTTGTTTTTCTGTGCTTTTTGCTAGGTGTAGACCTAATGGGAATTCTCTCTCTATAAAAGTTGCATAGAAGATGGAGATCTATGGTTTAGTATTACAAGAATGACCTGCAGCAGGCCTGATTCTCATGAACTCTCCCCCCCCTCTTGTCCTCCAGCATGGCCACAATGATATTGGAAGATTCCATTTATGTTTTAGATTAGCTATGGTTTAGTGTGTAATCCAGATTGTGATTAAATTTAACTTTGGTGTGTTGAAACATTCCATGTTCTTTAACTATGCTTTGAATTTGAAGTTGGTATATTGAGATTATTCAGAATTTATCTACGTCCCTACAAGCTGTAGCATAACTCAAATGTCTCCTGGTGATTACTGTAAATGAGCAGAGGAAAAGGAATTGCACAAACCAAGGCTTTGTTTGGTTTATGCTCATAATGCTAAACCATGGTTTAGTATTGTGTCAGAACAAAGCAGACCTTTGGTATTGTGGCACCAACATTTTGGAATTCCCTCCCCTTAAATATTAGACAGGCACCATATCTGTTATCTTTTTGGTGCCTTCCTCTTTCAACAAGCCTTTTAAGCAGAGACCTTATCCCATTCTCTATCTGTTTTGGAATTTCTTTTTAAGATGTTTTAAAAAGTTTTTTAAAGATGTTTTGTTTTAATATGTTTATAAAGATATTTTGTTTTAATGTTTTAAAGTCTTTTGTTCTTAAGATGTTTTAAAGTGCTTTTATTGTTTTTGTTGGCCGCCCTAAGCTGCTTCTGGGAAAAGGGTGGGATGTAAATTAATTAAACAAACAAACAAAGCCCCCAAATCCTTTATAATGGTTTTTATGATATTCTCTGGTATTTCATGGTCTTTTTTAAAGACCATGACAACATTTGCCTGTCTTTAGTACTGTGGTACTTCACCTACTCTTCAGGATTTCTAAAAAATGATGGATGTTCTGAAAGTGTGGGTTGTATCCAATGTTATACTTAGGGTAGACCCATTGATATTAATGTACCCAAGTTAGTAATTCCATTAATTTCAATGGATCTACCGTGAGTCGTTGGATACAACATTATATCAGCATGTTGATGTCAGAAACTGTGCTATTTGCAAGGTATGACTAAAAAAGGAGGATGGGAGCATAGCGAAAAATCCATGTTTTTCCTTGTAAAATAATTCTGTTCAATTCCCATTTCTGACTGACAAACCTCTCACACACATTTTACCTTAGATAACTGACTGCCTACATCCTAAGCAAGAGGTGGCCAATGTAGTGCCCTCCAGATGTTGGACTCCAGCTCTCATTGGTCCGCATGGTCAATAATCAGGGATAATGGGAATCTAACATGTAGACAACCCCATGTTGGCTACCCCTGCCCTAAGCCGACCACCATTCTTTAGAAGTGTACAGCAAAAGTAAGTCTTCTCAGGACAACCAATTATTCCAATAATGTGACATGTCACTTCTACTTTATATTTTTTTTAACTGAATTGATTTAGAGCAAGAATATATTTTACATTTTCAATTTTTGGAGAATTTTTTTTCTCCATATTATTATTATTATTATTATTATTATTATTATTATTATTATTATTATTATTATTATTTATTAGACTTTTATACCGCCCGACTAGCAATAGCTCTCCCTTGACAAAGAAAATTCATTCTCAACACAAATAGCTATATTGTCACGTATGCATGCATATCCTGGCAACCTTCCTGCATCAGATGAGTGGGTGCTCAAACCAGCACATAATACTGGCATAAAACTCACTGATGAAGGTACAAATTGAAACAGCTAAACCCTAATTTTCCCATTATATTGTAAGCCTGAGGTCTTTTTTGTAATGATCTGTAAATAAATAAATGTTACAGTCCTTATTCCTTATTTCCCTACTAAGAATTAACACAATAATCTATTGAACATAGTGGGTCTTACTTCCAAGGAACCATATGTAGGACTGCACTGTAAAGAAAGATCTACACACATCCTTGCCACAGACATGTTTTTTTGATCCATATATTTGCTTTTGTATTCTGAATCCAGGTTTTGTTGCATTTTCAGAAATAATTTTCATTTATTTCACATCTTAAACATGGGGTTCTTTTTTAACAAAAAGGCTTTGCTTAAGTCCCATCTTTTTAGGTTTTCCTGTTCATCCTGACAAAACTGTTAATGACTGCAGTTCACCCAAGGACTGCTACAGTGAACAATTTCTGCAAAATGAAAAACCTTAATGAGAAAGCAGCATTTTTGAGAGATAGATGCATGCCAATATTATCCATGCAAGCATACCTTTATATCTACATTATTATGTACCTGAAGTTGGAACTTCCAGTGGTATCGCTATGCCGAAGATGGCTTTACAGCTATCACAAAGCAATTAAATTTATTCCTACCATAATAAAATTTCAATATTTAGTATACCAGTTGTCTCCACTGAAGCATTTGGATATACCCACAGGGCTTACTCTGTTTTCTACCCACAAGTGACCACACACAATATGTATTATTATGTATTTATTATGTATTACAATGATTTATATCCCACCTTTCATGAGGCAAATCCTTCCAAGGCATCTATGGTTTCAAACTATGGTTTTCAAAACCAAAATAAACCATATCAACATATAAAATGTCAGCAGGATCCTTCTCACAGGACTGTTGGTGCTAAAAGGGCCTTGCACTGGGGAGGGGACAGTCCATCAGGAGCAGGCTCTCAGGTAGTTATTGTCTGTGTACCTCTCTCTCTCTCTCCTACAATCTACAGTTGATGGTAGATGGCCCTGTGTCAGGGCCGTTAAAACTCTAGCTGGAATGCTGGACATAAATGCTTGTCGAGGTATGCGTAGGAGTTGTTTGAAATGCATTCTTGTCCATCTTCATTAATTCAGAAAACTCCTAATAATGTATTAATACTATCATTCCATATGACAGAGGCAACTAAGGATATAAGAAATATACATTCTTCCTTATGACAGCCATTCACTACAAACACCTTTTCTCTTTCCATTCCCAAAATCCTAGTTTATTTTCTTATTCTCACACATTTAATACCATTTCTATGATTCAATTCACAAATTGTTCTGAAATTATTCAAAAACTACTTGTGAGGAAAATCTGCCTAGGGAGTGTTTGTATTTAAAGTTCATTGCTCAACACAGAAGCTCTAATATGCACAAAAGACTACAGTATTAATGAAATGCAACCCGGGGGCATCTAGCCTATGCTTGCTTAGGTAACAATACAAAAGGATCTGATCAGATTCATGTATACTGGAAAAACATAATTTATTGATACAAGAATGAACCATGGTGAGGTTCAGACCTCCCACCTCTCCTTTTCTTCTATTTCATGTGCAAGAGTGGGAGATCAAAGGCTTCTGTTTTTGTTTTTAAGCTAACCAGTTCTCCATGATGTCTGAACTCAGAAAGCTGTGATTTGTTTAAACCATAGCTTGAGAACAGGTGAGGATCTGAAACTGTGAATTGACCTTAGCTTGTCTCTTCACTAACCATAATTTAGAAAAACTGCCATTATCTGAATTTGGACTACCATGGGGAACTATGAGTCTAGCTTAAAACTGAAAGCAGAACTTCTCAGTTCCTCTGGTTGGTGAAAGAAAAACAGAAGGATGGTGAGATCACACGAGCCCAAGACTTATTACAGCTTGCCAAACCTTATCTATGTCAAGCTATGGTTATCTATTACACCTGAACCTGGCCTCTGCATCAGTCTTGCATACAAATCTGTTCAGAGGGCTATGGGGGTGTGGGAAGGCTTTACATCTAGATCAAACCTGCTTGAAACTTACTGCGAAACTTGGTTTTCTGCCATAGTCAATAACCACAGTATTATTGCATATCTTCAACATCTCACATATGAAAATAGGCACACTCCTGGAGACCTGGGGAGGTATAGTCTGGCAGCATGGCCCACAATTCCAAGTGCCACTATACCACACGCAGAAACTGAATGAAATGCTTTATGTAAAGATTGCTCCTAGATCAAGAAAACAATTCATTAAGTAAAACAGCACAGCTTTTGAAACTAGCTGTATTGTAATGCATACACAGCAGCCACACTAGTGTGGGATTTTTACTAGGGCACTGAATAACCCACGATTATCAACAGGCATTCATAATGAATTCTGGGTGATTTGAGACAGTTGCAAGGTAAGTTATTGCTGCCTGCTTGAGCGGGGGGGGGGTATCATACACTTAGCCACAATATGCTATTTGTTGTATGCAATCAATTTCAAGAATCACATCTAGATCATATCCAGATTAACAAAGGCTCCCGTCACATGCAAGAAAGGAAAAACTAAACATTTGCAAAATAGAGCAGTTGTTAATTTCATGTTATGGCTCATATTTATGCAGAAGCAATACCAAAGAATGCATGAAATGATAAGAAAGCATGCCATGCTCAAAATGTGTCAATGGTGTGTGTGTAATAAGTACACAGCTGCAACTTGAACACCTCTAGTCCTCCTATTTGAAATATTTCTTACAAAAAGAAAGTTGCCTAAGTAGGGTGAGCTGGCTCAAGCCTTATATTAGACTACTGTAACACGCTGTACGTGGGGCTGCCTTTGAAGACTGTTCGGAAACTTAAACTGGTACAAAGAGCTGCAGCCAGAGTATTAACAGGGGCTGGTTACAGGGACCATACAACTCCCTTGTTACAACAGCTCCACTGGCTGCCAGTTTGTTTCCAGTCACAATTCAAAGTGCTGGTTTTGACCATTAAAGCCCTATACGGCCCAGGTCCAGGCTATCTGTCAGACTGTATCTCCCTATACGAGCCTGCCTGGGCCCTGAGATCTTCAGGAGAGGCCCTTCTCTCAGTCCCAACACCCTTGCAAGTGCGATTGGTGGGGACGCGAGATAGGGCCTTCTTGGTGGCTGCTCCTAGGTTCTGCAACTCCCTTCCTAGGGAGGCACGAATGGCCCCCTCCTTGCCATCCTTCCGTCGGCAAGTAAAGACTTTTTTATTCCGACAGGCTTTTGGGATAGAAGGTGTTTAGGATTGGGCTTTACAAGGCTTGTTTTATTGTTTTATATTATTATCTGTATTATTTTAAATTATTTTTAGATTTTTAAGTGCCTTTTACGGTTTTAAGGTTGTGCATAGTTTAATTGTATTTTAATTGTATGTTTTTCTATGTTTTTAACTACATGTAGTTTTATATGTAAGCCGCCCTGAGTTCCAGTTTGGAAAAAGGGCGGGGTAAAAATAAAGTTTCAATTCAATTATATTGTCCATACTGCTTGCTGACAACATCAAGTCCATTTGTTCCAATCTAATAGCAAAGAAACATATTAAATCTGAATTCTAACTTTTGTTTAAAAAATATTTAGTTGACGGTTTTCTCTTCAATCACATCTCCCTGCTTCTTATTAAGACTGTTTTTGGTGAGTGCCCAGAATCGCCTGAGAATACAAAACAGTAGTTAAGCAATAATTTTCCCCTAGGAGAAAATTACTTTTATGCACAGAATAAAAATGAATTAAATTATTTGAGGCTTGAAAAATTTAGTTCTCTACACAATGAATCTCTTTAGTTAATTTATTATTTCCAGTGCATGCAAAGGCCTTTTCCAACTTATGTGTGTAATATAATAAAGACAGCATGCATAATTTTTAACCTCTCTGATATAACTATGTTAAATTAGAAAAAACAGACAGAGAAACTACCTTCATGACAGGTATGGCCTAATTAGGTGATGAGAACATTTGTCTGATTCTTTATGAAGACTGTAAACACATCTTTTTTGTATGAATAGACGGAACACTATGGAATACTTCTGAGAAGAATAGGCCTGTCATAATAAGCAAAAGCATTACATTGTTTAAAAATATCATGTTTATCTCATCTTAAAGTTGTGGGTTTTTTCTCAGCTGCATCTCTTATGTAAATAAGGTTCTTTTAGAATATGGAAATATTATTGCCTTAAATATATAAAACTTTCAAAACAATGCTATTGGATACCCCAACAATTGCACTTCTTGTATCAAGCAGCGGTTTATTCCAAAGCCCTATTCTAACTGCAATTGCTTTAATGTTTGCCAGAGGAAAATGTTAAAATATTAATAATCTAGTAACCTATTCCACAACAGTGAGTCACCAGTTTGAACTTTCATTTGTCACACACATAGACACAGGGAGAACTAAACTTTAATATAAATACGGAAATGGAAGCAGATACATTATGAAAGAGGCAATATCGACTCTAACATTTTATACTGGTGTGAAATTAATGATTGTGCTGGCCTTTCAGGATTTTGCTGAATTTTTGAAAGTAGCTTGGGAAGCTACTCTCCCTCCCTCTGCCATTACAAGTATGGAACCTTAACTAGATGAGGAAATCTCCTGTTTAGCACTTTTAACTGTCTCTCTCTTTTAAGATACAATTTGGAGCCTGGTGAGATTTCTATGCATATGAAATTAGTTTCTTTTAATCAAAAGGAACATAAAGCATATATCAGAAATTCTATTATAGAAATAATAGGCATTACCTGAAATTAACATGTACAAAACGCTAATGTTTACTTCTGCAACTTTGCAGGGTGTGGAAGTTCTTCTGCTTCCAAGGGCTGTATAAAACTGGATGAAATTGGATGAAATGGATTAGTACGAAATTGGACAGAACCTGCAGCATAAAAGGCCCATTTCAGAAGTGGGAAACCTCTAGCCTTCAAGAGGTTGCTGTAATACAACTCCCACCAACCCTGACGCTTGGCAATGCAGATTAGGCTGATGGAGCCCAGTGACATCTGAAGGGTTCTCGACTCCTGCTCAGTCTATGCTACTCAGTATGACATATGTGATGATGGGTCTTTTCCCCATAAAAGAATCGGACCCTTGGCCAGAGTCAATATTCTATTCTAGCAAGATGCTCTGTACCCAGTTCTGCTTCAGACAGCCCAAGTGCATGTGCTTTAACTTATAGCACTTGGGAAATCCCATTGATGCCAGCTGGACTACTCAAGTGCTCTCAGTAAACATTAGAATTATTCTGATTCCTTATCATTTCTGTGGTTCCTTGTGCCCTTTGCTCCACTCCTCTGAGATTTTGACCTCAGTAGCACTTCCTTCTGGTTAGACATGTGTAGGATTGTACTATTAATCTCTAGGCATGATGTCAGTGAACTTTAAACTTTAGGTGGGCAATGCAGCAAATTAATTTTTGACAAAAATTGCAGGTACTCTGTCAGTTTCTTTGTGTTGGACTTACTGCTGGGCAAAAAAGTTTATTCCATCTTTTTTTACTATACTCTATCAAGTAATGAGAAAAGACATTGCATTTGAAAATTATCGAAGAGGAGAGATTATTTTGATGAAAATCTCAGGAATGGGGTGCAGGGTTTTTATTCCGCTGACTTACTTTTGCGGTGGGCAAGGGGTGTTTATGAGTGTCTGTTCTTTCATTCTACAAATTCTCTCTCTGGTGGTCAGTACTCTGCAGTCTTCCTGGATGCCCATGCTTCAATTAAATCCCAGAGGAAGACATCAAGAGGTAACTCCTTCAATGTGGCTATTTCAAATCAGGAAGTGTGGGCATCTGGGGAGACTGCAGAGTGTTGGAGAACTGTTTAATGGAAAGAAAAACACACACAGTACACACGCTATACTCAGCCACCTCACAATGATAAGATAAGCTCAAACTACTGCCCCCTCACCAAATTGTAAAGAAATGCTAAAGTACCCTAAGAATGAGGCAGAAAAATGGAATTCTCTTTTGCAGGGAAGAAAATTTCCCCCCCTCAGAAACTGGAGGACAGGTTTCAGCAAAGCACAAGCTGGACCATCTTCCTAAAGTTTTCTGCTTCTTGAATTTTCATTAGAACTGGGGAAAGGTTATATCACGACCCTGCAAGAATCGGCTACATTATAATTTCTAAGGAAAGAGTCTATCTTTTGTTCTGAAATCTTGTCTTTAAAATTCTACTGTTTCAGTCATTCATTCTCCAATTACTTATTAATTTAACTGATAATTTTCTGTAGCTAGTCTCATAGACCTGAATCTGTTTCAGTCTTCAACGAAGAATTTAAGCTTCACTAATATAATTCAGGAGTTCAGACCTAGTTTGAAATATCTCTGTCTTTAGGCTTGACATCCATGTCCGGCATTTAGATGAACACTGCTACATACAAGCAGCAAGTCTGCCGTCCTGGGCTCCTGCTGGGAGGAAGGGTGTGATATAAATCAAATCAAATAATAAATAAAAATAAAGTATTTTATTGTACTATGGTTTTAAGGCTAAAAGTCCAGGAAAGATTGGGGAAAGAAGCAGAACCAGTGGTGTGTGAAAGGACACATATAAATTGGCTCCGATTCCTGTCCCACAGGAATAGTATAAAAGTGTGTCCACACAGCTAGGGACAGGGGAGGAATCTACCTTACCTGGTAGCTATCAATGGCTACTAGCCGTGATGGCTGTGCTCTGCCACCCTAGTCAGAGGCAGCATGCTTCTGAAAACCAGTTGCTGGAAGCCTCAGGAGGGGAGAGTGTTCTTGCACTCGGGTCCTGCTTGTGGGCTTCCCCCAGGCACCTGGTTGGCCACTGTGAGAACAGGATGCTGGACTAGATGGGCCACTGGCCTGATCCAGCAGGCTCTTCTTATGTTCTTATGTTCTTATGATTCCAAAGCAGACTCACCTGATCCAATCTCGATGGAGCATGACCCAGAGAAGATCAATGGTTCATGTCCAAATTTGCAGTCTGGTGGATTCCTTTATGAGGTGGTATATATATATACTTTTAAACTTCTGAAAATCTGACATCCAGCTGTCTATAAGCTGGAGTGACTAGCACACAGGACTCTTTGCCACCATTCATTTTGAATGCACATAGAACAAGTCCCCCTGGGAACAATGGTACTTGATGACATTCTGTCTGTCTCAGGGGGAATTGTATGGAAAACACAGCTTCTCCCAGGGTTTACAGCTCCTGGCTCTGGGTGGCTTGCTGCTCTATTTTTAAAAGTTCAAAAGATTTTTTTTAAAAAATGGAGGAAAAAATTGTAGTTCCAAACGGATTTTAAAGAGTTCTCCATGAAAAATCTGTCTAGAAAATGGGACAAGATGACAACTGGGAAAGACTGGACTTCAGTGACTCCATCCACCCCTAAACGCAGCAGTGTTGTAATGTTTACCTAAATATATATGCTTAAAAGTTCCAGATACCTGAAATGTTCTTAGTGAGATCCATTTTTGTTTTAGATGCACAAATAACATTTTCCAAGATATAACTATTGGGGAGAATTGTTGTTGTTGTTGTTTGAAAATTAATGACAGGCATCCAAAGCAATTCTTTTAAGAATTAGTACAAAGAAATGGTTACCATGGCATTAATGAACATATCTATCTGATGGAATCTAAGTACATGAATACTGTACTCCTCTTCTAGCAGCTGCCATCGGTGTCTGAACTGTATTTCTTCTTGATAAGGATGGAGGAGATTATGATGATCATGGTAAAATGTATTTCATTGCATGTACTAAAAACAGAGTTTGGCAACAGCTGTACTTCACTACTCTTGTTTTGAACAATACAGTGTAGTGGTTTAAAGAAGAGAAACAAGAGCTATACCAGAAAACATTGTCCTACACAACTTGAAAAAAAAATCAGGAAAAATTAATACTAACCAAGACATCTTTTGCTATGCACAAGACTTAGGCTATGGAGTTGTGCAAAACAAGTGAGTTACAAATCAAAATATACTGTTAAAGCATATTTAAAATATATTAATCATCTATTAAATACATATAATAAATATTGATACCAAAACAGTTAAACACAGTACACATTTGTCATTTTACAAACACATAAGGGCAAAGAAAGTGTAGCACATAAGAAAGCCCATCTAATCCAACTTTCTGTTCTCATGGTGGCCAAGCAGAGGCCTCAGGGTTCAACAGCATTCTCCCCTCGTGTGATTCCCAGGAACTGGGAAATAGAGGCATACTGCCTCCAACAGAGAAGGTAGAACATAGCCATCACGGTAGCACCCATCCTCCTTTAAAAATATCCAAGTTATCTGCCATCACTACTTTTTAAAGAAATGAATTCCACGTTTTAACTATGTGCTGTATGAATAAGTATTTTGTCTGTCTTGAATCATGCAGTATTCATCTTCTTTGGATGGCCTTGGGTTTCAGTATAACTATCCACTTTCCCTACACCATTCATATTCTTATACACCTTTATCATGTCAGCTGACATGCCACCTAAGAAGGGTAGAGGCGGGGCAAAGAGCAAGGGCAAGGTTCCTAAGCCACCACCCACGTGTCTACCCCCAGTGACGGTGTCATCTGAGGGGGATGAGGCACTGCCATGGGCTGCTATCTTAGCCCATTTGGAGGCACTGGAGCAGCAGAGGGCCCACTCAGGCAGGCAGGAACAGTTGCATCCAGATCCTCCAGCAGCCCCATCAGCAAGGTCTAAGTGGACTAAAGCGGGATTGCGGGCAACTGGCGTGGGTTCGAATCAGAATGCTGTTAATTTAATTTTAGCACTGCTGGACGCTCTGGAGGCTGGGCCTAGCACGGTACCCCCCGATGGCACCTGAAGGTGGAGCGATGATGATGCTAGTCCTGGAATGCCAGCCGGCCATGGTTTCCTTGCCAAGGGATGTAGGAAGTGAGTCATCAGCACATGCTCAGTGGCATAGGTGGCAAGTTGGGGAATGCCACCTTGGGGGTTTGGGGCTCCAGGCCAGGGATTGCCTTCTTCTAAGCTTTGTGGAGTAGAGGTAATCTCCCCAGCTGGGACAGGACAGGAAGGTTCTGGTAAAAACCAGCAGGTACCACTTATGGCAGCCCCCTGTGACTGGTCAGGCTGCTGCTGAGGCTGCCTCGGTGGCAAATTTAGGCCAGCCCTTGGAGCTGGTGGCTACTTCCAAAGTAACGGAGCAGTCAACCAAGGAAGCCAGTAAGGAGGCAGCCAAGGACCCGTTGGGATCCATTGCTGAGGACGCTATTCCCTTCGGGAAAACATCCACACCACTTGATTTCCATCTGCTCCCTGCTACAAAAGATTTTTTTTTGCGGAGAGAGTATATGGACTTGTTCTCCCTCCTTTAACAGTAGCCTCCCAAGAAGGATAATGAGAATGGAGAGGATAGGGAGCATGATAGGCCTAGATGTAGGCAAATGGATCAGACGTGGACCAACTGGCTGCCGGCCTACTTGATTTACGTGTGGGTTATACTGCAGAAGCAGCTGCGGAGGGGTCCGCTACTGCTTAAATAGTTGGACATCATTTACAGAAGGTATTCTGAGTTTTTAGGCCTTGCCTGGCTATCATATGATGAGGTCTTTCATATGAGGGCTGTGTTTGACAAGGAGGAACCTGAGTTATGGCTGCAGTTCTTGGCAGCTGCTTGGGCCATGGCAGGAGATAGGATTGATAGTGGGCATTTGTTGATCAGGAAGTCAGCGGCTACCCTCCCCCTCTTGAATGCAAGGCAAGGGGTTCAACATTGGGTGCTCTGTTGGGAATTTAGCTTCCAGGGCTTCTGTGTCTGTAATCCCTGCCACTTCAAGCACGAGTGCTTGATATGTGGTGGTTCTCAATCCTGCACTAACTGTCATTAGGGCACTAACTGTCATCAGACCCTTTAAGGGAGGGTTCAGGGACACACAAGGGGGTAAGAATTGCCCCCTGCAGGAACTGCTGAAGGAAAAGGGTCCCTCCCCAGTTAAACTGGAGGTATCTAGGGCTTTGATGACAGGCTACCCAGTTACTGGGGATGCACTTTTTTGTTACAGGGTTTTTCTTTTGGTTTTCAGATCCGTACTCAGGCCCATGGATTGCCTTCATGGCCTATAACCTTAAATCTGTCTTAGGTATGGAAGCAATTGTACAGGTAAGATTGATAAGGAAGTTCTGGCTGGCAGGGTCCTGGGCCATTTCCCATCACCCCCTACCTTGGCTCTCTGGGTGTCCCCCTTGGGCATAGTGAGTAGGCTGCCGGGGAATTTAGACTGATTCACCACCTGTCTTACCTGTGGGGGGAGTCAGTTAATGATTTCATACCAGATAGTATTTGCACAGTGAGCTACACCTCATTCAATTCCGTGGTGTGCATGGCATGTGCCTGTGGCAGAGGTGCCCTTATGGGCAAATGTGACATCAAGTCTGCCTTTTGTCTCTTGCCTGTCCACCCAGCTGAATTTCAACTGCTGGGTTTGCATTTTCAGGCCAATTCTACATAGACAGGGCTTAGCCTATGGGCTGCTCTATTTCCTGTGCTGTATTTGAGTGCTTAATTCATTTTTGGAATGGGCAGTCAAGAGACAAGCAGGCTTGGATGCAGTGGTGCACTATCTGGATGATTTCTTATTTGCAGTTGGGGTGGGCAGAGCTTGGAAAAATTACTTTTTTGAACTACAACTCCCATCAGCCCAATCGGGTAGCTCCCGCACCTAGGTTTCCCCTCTGCAGTTTATTTTAAGTGGTTTGTTTATAGTTTAATAAAGTGGCCCTTTGTTCAACCCAGCTTGCTGTGTCCATGTATTATTTCAACCCTCAGCCACAATTTCTTTTTCCCAAGCAAAGATTGGTACTGCCTGCACAGATGTAGGAATTTGTGGGATGGCTTTCTCTCTGGTGGTGGCTCCACACCTGTGGAATGACCTCTGTGTAACACCCCTGCACTGTAGTTGTTTTGTTGGGAGGTGAATAAATACCTTGTTGATCAGGCCTTGGGGAAGAGCAAGATGTAGTACAGACTGAAAGTGCATTTCTCTGGCTGCCATTGATTTTACAGTGATTTTTACTGTAAATTATTATTGATGATGTGTATGTATTGTGTTTAGTTTTATATTGTTAATTTTGGTTTTAGACTATATATGCATCCTTTGCCTTGAGACCTTTGGGTAAAGAGTGGGTTGTAAATGCACATAATAAATAAATAAAATGATGGGCTGTAGATTATCAGTTTCTACAACAAACTACTTCTAGAACTTTCAAGTTACTGTTTTATAGTGCAGTCTTAACCATGTCTACTCAGAAGTAAATTGTACTGAATTCAGTGCAGATTACTTCCAGGTAAGTAGAGTTAGAGGTTCAGCCATAGACTGCAGTCTGGCTGTGTGCTGAAATAACAGCAGCAGCAGCAACAATTTCAGCAAGATTTAGTGTTTTCCACATGTCTAATAACCCATATACTAATATGCTATAGTGTTGTGTGAATCAAAATTTCAGTTTACAGGTCTGAGTAGTCCAATCTTATCTAGGACATAATGTTAATTCGTTCCTGTAAAAGTTACAGTTTAAAGATGTCCACTGGTATTAGAGCTGCTGTTTACTTAACCTTGCCATTGTTAAAACTGAAACTCATTTTGGAACACTGATCAGAAAACATAATCTAGCTATATTAAATGTGTCTTTGTTTTCTTGAACTTTATAAAGCTTAGCAAAGAGCAGAAATGAACCCAGGTTGTTGGTGAACTTTCCCTATCACCTTCTCTTGTAGTAAACAGAACAGGAAGCATTTACAGCTTTCTGTTAATGCCTTTCTGAGCCATAAGTGTCATGCAAGAATCTTATAAGGCATAACAAGGACATTCACTAAAATGGGGGGGGGGGTGTCAGGGAAAATGTTACCACTAAACAGACTTGCTATCTGCAAGGTCTTTCTAAGCATTACTCTTTAATAAACAAGCACGATACACCATCTCCAATGATACTAAAACAATAGAGTGTCTTTCTTAGAAAACAGAAGGTATATGATAAATAGAAGATAAGGGGATCTGGGAATATAATACACTACCAGCAAAGATTTCAGAACCCAGAGGTGGAAAGCTTCTAAGATTTCAGTAATGTCATTATCATAAATTACTTTTTACATAAAAAATCCTATAATATTAGCAACTAAAAACCATAGATTTAATCCTTCTCCATATAATTAATTCATTGGCATAATGGCAACTAGAATAAAAAGCTAATAGAAAAAAAGAGGTAATGTTGGGCAACAGCTTTTTATTTAAACGGCACATAAAATAATGGGCCACTAACCATTAGTTAATTTACATGGTGTGTGCAGATGCTTTTCCCTGTATCCCTGAGTAGCATCACCTGCATCCAACGGCATCCAGCCCTTCCTACAATTGCTATATCCCAGGCACCTAAATGGGGTGGGATGGGTTACATGCCCCTGTCTTGTAAAGATAAGGGATTGTCTCTCTCCAGAATACTAAAAAGAGGATTTTGATTCTTCCCATCTAAAAATGCTTTCTGCCACAAAAGTGGTTTTCCTCTTGGGACACCAAAAGATTGCAATGGAAGAGGAACTTGAGTGCTACAAAGGGATGGACAAATCTGTCAGTTTTGGTTTCTCTCGGTTTCTAATTTTTCCAAGCTTCTTTACACATTTTTGCTTCACTTTCCATACCAGCTTTGGCTGGGACAACACAACAGCTGTGATTGTTTCTGGACCAGGATAGTTTGATGATAGTTGTTGAGGCACTGGTAACGTTAAGACTGCAATACATCCTATGTAGGGTTTTCTTTGTGGTGGATCCAGAAGCTGAAGTTAATGCAGAATGCTGTAGCATAATTGCTGATAGGAGTGAGATCCTACCAGCATATTACACAAAGAAAGTTGGGTGTTGGGGGAACTGCATTGTGGTGGTTCTGTTCCAACTTGAATGACCAACTCCAGAAGGTGGTTCTTGGGGAGCATTGTTCAGCTATGGGTTCTCTAGTAAGGGGTCATGCAGGACTCGGTTCTGTTACCCATGTTTTTTAACATCTACATGAAAAGGCTGAGTGGGTCACACAGAGTTTTGGAGTGTATCCTGAGGCCCTTCTCCAGGTCTCCCCTCTGAAGGAGTCTCAGAGGGTGATCACAAGGGAGACAGCCTTTTCAGTTGTGACTCCTCCATCTGTGGAATGTGCTCCCCAGTGAGGTCCACCTGGCACCTTCATTGACATCTTTTTGAGACCAGGTAAATACTTATCTTTTCCCCAGGCATTGGATAAACTGAGATGATATTGTTTGCGTTAATGTGCTGCCAAAGTTTTCTGTGGCTGTATGGTGGTGGTTTTTTATTATTTTGTTTTTATAGTAGAATATATTTGCTTTTGTTTTGAACAATATTGTAAGTCACTTGGAGACTGTTGGGTAACAAGTGACTACTACTACTACTACTACTACTACTACTACTACTACTACTAAAATCACCTGTCCAGAGAGGATTGTCTGGTGCTCAAATAATAGACTTATGAGCCAGGTGAAGACCTTCTTACCCTCCCAAGCGTTACATTAGGCACATTTTTGGTGGGTGATTTGTTACTGGGCCAAGGTCAAGCTTTTACTATTCACAGATAAAGTTCTTAAAGGTTTGGGACCAGTTTATTTAAGGGATCATCTTTCTCCATATGTGCCTATTCGACCACTTGAATCTGCAGAACTTGTAGATTTATAAGTGTCATATAACGTTTATTTTGCATTTTTTAGAAACAGCATTGATGCTTTGGAACTTCCTGCCTGTTTACATTAGGAAGGCACTCTTATTATATTGTTTTAGGTGCCTGCTGAAAACTTTTTTATTTCAGCAAGCCTACCCAGACATATAATTTACATATCTATGTTTGTTTTTGAAATTTTACTGATTTTGTTTTATTGATAGCTATTTTGTTTATACTTGTTCTTAACAGTTTTGTGGATATTAGCTGTGCTTTTTGGATTTCAGCTGTGTTTTATTGATCACTGTATAATGTACACTGCTTAGAGAGGTTTGTGATTAAGCAATCTATAATTTTATTAAATAAATAAAGTTTGTCCTCATGAAAAATTGTTAGCATTTTAGTGCACATTTCTCCCTGCACATTTTCTCTTAACATACATATTTCTATTCACTATTCACCTCAGACTTGACATTCTTGGACCGTTTTCCAATAGTTGTGGCAGTACACCTGTGGCCATTAGCTTTCCAAAACCGCACAGTTAGGTTCTGGTCAGCGCTTGGAAAAGTTACTTTTTTAAACTACAACTGCCATCAGCCCCAGCCAGTATGGTGACTGGATTGGGCTGATGGGAGTTGTAGTTCAAAAAAGTAACTTTTCCAAGCTCTGGTTCTGGTGTGACAACCAAGCTACCGTGTGTGTGGTGAATGCACAGACTTCAAAGTTGGTTTGGGTGATGCATCTGGTTCATGTGTTTGTGCTGCAGTGCTTGTGTTACAATATCCTATTTGTGGCCTGGCATGTTCCGGGTCTCCAGAACTGCATCGCTGATGCCTTATCTCGCTTCCAGATGGAGCGCTTCTGGGAGTTGGTTCCTGGTGCATCACCCAAACCCATGCGAATGCTGACCTGCATATGGAATCTTGGGAGTTAGAGGCACAGGCAGCCATTGAATCCGCACTTGCGCCCAGTACAGGGAGGTCCTATCAACACAGCTGCTGAGCTTTCCAGCACTTCCGTGTGTCACAAGGCTTGCCTTTGGAATGGCCCATACCGGTGGGACATCTTATGCAATTAATGGTGTCCCATACCCATGGTGCCGCCCTAGGCTCCTGCTGGGAGGAAGGGCGGGATATAAATCAAATAATAAATAAATAAAATAAGGCCGAGGGAAGGGCAGTTGGTCCCATAGCAGGTCGTTTGTCTGCCTTAGCCTTTATCTCCAAGGTGGGCAGGCTGACTGACTTTACATCCGATTTTCGGATATGGAAGATGCTCAAGAGATGGGCATGTTCTTCCCCTCCAGTCCCTGACAAGCGTAGGCCCTTCACTCCTGATATTCTTTTGCAGCTGTTTCTGGAGTTTCGTAAGTCTTGCTTGTCTGCCTATGAGGCACTTTTGTTCACGGCAACAGCACTGGTGGACTTTTATGGGGCTTTCAGCCCAAACGAGTTGCTCGCCAGTTCCAGGAGTGATGTGTCGGGGAAGACTTTGGGACTGGGTGACTGTCAGGCTCATGAGTCTTCCCTCCACCTTACGCTGTGACAGTCTAAAATAGATCAAAGAGGCAAAAGAAAGGTCATTATGTTGGGCTCGTGCCCCCTGTTGAACCTGTGCCCGGTGGCAGCTATGCATGCATATTTATCTTCCAGGCCAGTGGACCAAGGCTATTTGTTTGTTCATCATGACAGGTCCACTCTCACCCAGTTTCAGTTCTGGGCTGTGTTGTGTACAGCCTTGTTGGCTATTAGGCGAGACCCTGTGGTATATGGCTTACACTCTTTCCCAATTGGGGCGGCTTCTGCTGCAGCCCTTATGAGCTTGCTCCTGGAGCAGATACAAGCGATAGGCAGATGGTGGTCTGCTGCATTCAAGGCTTATGTCAGATTTTAATGTTAATGTTTAGTCTTCCTGTTAATTGTTTTTTCTTTGTGTTTCAGGTTTGCAGTCTCTTCCGGTGCTGCCCAAATGGTCCTGTGCAGGCATTCAATCTTGTTCTGGGTGCCAAATAGGGCTAATTCATCTCCCATTGGTACTCGGCTGCAGCTTTCGGCCTGGGCAACTGTTCAGTGGGTGGCCAGGCGGGGGATGCTGTGGGGAGGGCTTCTCCCAACTGTCACTTAGGTGATGGCAGCTGGCCCTGGCCCTCGTATATTGATTGTGCACCTTGGTGAGAATGATTTTGTGCAGCGGCCTGGTCTTGATTTGTTGCGCAGGATTTCTCATGATTTGATTTGAATTAAGCACAGCTTTCTGGGCCTCTTTGTGGTATGGTCTGACCTCCTGGAAAGATGGGTTTGGAGGGTACTATTCACCCCAATAAGATTGACAGGGTCAGAAGATGGGTGAACAGGAGAGTGCACAAGTTGGTGCTGGCAATGGGTTGGGCATTTATTCCTCATGTCAGAATCAGACATGATGTCCCACATTTCTTCAGAGATGATGGTGTTCATCTCTCTACTTTGGGGTGTGGCTTTTTTTTTTGGAGGATCTGCAGAGGGGTTTGGCTGAATTTTTTCTTGAGGGGAGAGGTGATCAAGCTGCAGCTGATAGTCTCTTGTGGCATGGAGTTCAGGCGATGAGGAGGTTGGAGGGTTAGTATGAGGTATGCTGAGGCAGTTATGGGTTTAGGGAAGCCCTTTGGGAAACTCCCAATATTTTAGGCCTGGGGTACACCTGGAGGGTGCCTCTGGGGGCCTATCTTGTACATTCTGGTGAACTGTGGTACGGTGGAGCCCTGATGTGCAGGGTGGGTGACCATCCAGGGCTCATCTAGCAAGGAGGAATGTATTTATCCACATCATTGGCTGGGGAGTCACAGCCTATGGCTGTTGACATGCCTAGGGGTCTGGGCGGGATGTTCCTCCGCCAGAGATAGTTTTAGCCTCACCTGCCCAAACAGGTTTAATTCAGTTAATTTGGTTGATTTGGTCTGCAGGTTCTGCAAAATCTATTGTTATATTTTAATAAATATAACATTTTCCCAGTCTTTGTGTCAATTAAAAAAGTAGAGAACTACCAATATATTTGATTTCCCCCCCTTAAATTTAAACCATCTAACACTTTTCCTATCTAAGAGTTCCATAAAAAGTGTTAAAGGTTCAGAACTTTTATGCTCAACATTCAAATTCACTGACCTGATAACCTTCCAAAAATGTTTGATTTGCAGGAAGAAGTGCAATCACTTAAAGTCATGTTTTCCAGAATACCTGGTTCATAACAAATGATCATGGCAGAGGCAGAGGAGGGGAGGAGTAGCATTCATGCTTTTATGGCAGAAAACATTCCAGTACCAAGATGGATTGGTATATAGGCAAGAATATGAAGATATTTTAAAAAGGAAAGGATATTTCCCCACCCATGAACTCCCAACCAAATATAAGAGACTCTTACAGGGTGCAATATATGTAAATACCAATTCAGGCATGGGACATTTCCAGCAAACACCCAATTCCAGATCCTTGATGTTATTTTTCTGAGAGACCATATCTGAAAGTATCCATCATTTGACAAGCAAGAAACTGCCAAAAGTAATGAACAGAAAAATAAGGAAGTAGGCAGAGAATCAGAGAAAGACAGATGAGTTGGGAAGAGGGCATATGAAGCAAATGGAAAACAGAAAGAAAAGGAGTTGAAACTATCACAGAAAATACCATAACCCATAATCAGTGGCTTCCAGTTTTTCTCTCTACCGTAACACTATGAAAAAGTCTTTGACGGCAATATTGAAATCACTTGCTCAGAAGTAGTCTCCACTAGCTTCAGCAAACCACTCTAAAGAAATTGGTTTCTGGATTGCTGCCTTAATTGAACTTGCTGAAAGGTTAGGTAAGAAATACTTTGCTTGCTGTGTTTTGCTTGGAATAGGAAGTATTTCACATTGAAGCTTAATGGATTCTTTGAAGAAAAGAATGAAACAAATTTGTCTAGAGCTATCTTGTTTACCTTTTCTAATCCAGAAATTAATACATTAGTTCTAGTTCAGCAAATATTTGGGCAATGCCACATATACAAATCCCCTCAAATTCAAATAAAGAAGTATGTGCATTTTGAAATATAATAAGATCCTGCAACAGTTTAAGAGCAGGGACATTCTCTGTTCCTACCACATTATTGTAAACATTACACTGCTTTTCATTTTTTTTACAATATAGGTTCATAAAATCTCTCATGTTGAGCTTGCACCAAATATATTAATCACAGTTATATTTTGGTATCAGCCTGCAAATAATTTTATCCTTTGAATCAGGCCCTGACCTTTTCATTCAAGAAAATGAAAAGAAGAAACTTAAAGTTCATGATCTTAATTTCTGTAGAATACCCTTGTATTTTAAACCATTAAAAATAAGTGTTTGAGTCTTATATACTCCCTGCTACACTTTTTAAAGAATTTCATGATATTTATTTAAATCTTAACAGTACAATTCTCTGCATGTTTATTAGAAGTAAATCCCACTGTGTTCAGCAGGGATTACCCCAAGGAAGTATGCATAGGTTTGCAACATTAGTCTAATTCTGGGACCGAACAAAGCCTCTTTCTCTCTCTTTCTGACACATACAAGTGAATATTAAATCAAGCATCCAGATAAATTGGCATCAGGATAAAGTTGTTTTCTGTGGTGGTTATTTACTATGTGGTTCCAGAAGCCATTCCGATTGGGTTTAATTTTGATTATGGAACTCATAGTGTTGTAACCTGCAGCAGTTATGAACTTCCAAAATGAAACAGTAATATTTTAAAGAAATATGTGACAAAGCAAGTGGCATGCACCCAGTTTTACCTGGTAAAGGAAATTCCATGCAGGTGGAAATCTTGTTGCTATGTTAAGGATGGACGAAGAATCCATTTTAATCAAATTTACAAATGGAATCTGGCAGTTCTGACCCAATCAAGCTTTGCCCCAAGCCATTTGTGCATTGTCATTTTTTTTAAAAAAAGCCCAACTAATTCTATGCAAAATCATACACTATATGCAAAAATACATATATGTATAATACACATTAAAGAGTCAAGCACCATGTGGTGCTACATTTCCACAGCATAATTTTATAGGTATTAATAGAAAAGTATTTTTATAAATAAGTATTTATAGTTACATGGATTGCCGTATGTATCTGTTTATGTGCTCGTTACGTTAGGAAATCTTGAGCATATATGGGTATAACATTATACTTACAATAATGCACATAATATGTAAGAAGCATTCATATTTTTCGCAAAACCAGTAAAAAAAGCCACTTTTTTTAGATCAAGCAGCAAGACACGAATTAGAAAAAAAATCTGTGCAGATAAGCTCAACACTGAGATTTTCAAAAAATTCCATCCCTATGCTAGATCTCATTATTTGTAGGGCTGAGGTTGAGGGTCAACCTGGGCAGCTGTTAGGATTTTCCACTATCAGGGCTCACCACCAGCCTTCGAAGAGGAACAGCAAACATTATCTGTCACAGGGAGGATTGGAATTAGCCCTAAATCTTCATCTCTCCATTTGACTTAATTCTTTCAATGCCCTTCCAGAAAGAGCATTTTGGGTATAGATGTCTGCCCGGTATCTTTTGCAGTGAAGACTGACTTCATTCAGTTTTCTCTGTGTTCTCCCTAAATTCCTTCAGTAATCCTTTCACACCTTTGTCATCTACTAATTAACCACTACTAATGATGTTTATATTCATATGCAAATGAGTAGATGAAAAAAACAAGCTGAAACATCCCATGTCTGTAGAAAATATCTTCCATTCTCCACATGCTGCCTGATTCAGTAATAGAAATTATACAATGCAAGTCATTCATTTTGTGTCCCTCCTTCCATTCACCTTGCCAACATAGACTCAGACTGCAATCCTACACACACACCCCCACACACACACCCGATCTTGACTGGATGCATTGGGATGATGCATATTGACTTCTTTGCTGGTCTCTGTCGGTGGAGAGGAGTGCCACTGGTGGGGGGGCACTGCTATGTCAGAGCCCACCCGGATGGGTTCTAATCTCCTACCAGTAGTTGGTAGGCAATGCAAAGCCCCCAGATGGAGTTTTGCAGGGTACCTGATTCTTGGGCTCCTCTACTGTACCAGCCTTAGAGTTGGTAGAGCAAAACCAAACTAAACCAAACCCTACCCCTGCCTTTCGCCCTGGCCATCAGGAGTCAGCAGGGCTGTGGATGCAGTGATGATTTCAACACTCTGCATCTCCCTTGCTGCAGTTAGGGTCACTCTTTTAATTAATTATATCTTAATATTGTTATTAAGGGCGAAAGCAGAACTGCAAACTGTGCATGGCTCTAGGTTAGGGGTTGGTGAACCTCCAGGCCTTCTGTCTGGCCCTTGGAACTTGCTCCAAGCCACACCCCTCAGTGGCCAAGCTTTGCCCCCAAGTGTTTTTGCCTGGCTGGAATGTATCTCAGAACTCTGATCATGCCTCTTGCTTGGTTGGATGGAGGATATTGAAGGGGATGTGTGTGTATAGAAACTAGCCTACTGTACAAAGGTAAAATTGACATTGGTTGCTCTGCCCAAATTTGCCTTTGTCCCTGACCAACTGTAGCATGTAGCCCCCTTAAGGCTGTGGCCCTTGATTTAAGAATGTAGCCATTGGATTGAAAAGGATTCCTCACCCCTGCTCTAGGTTACCTGGCTTTCAGAACTGCCTTAGATATTATACATATCAAGAGTTTTCACTTCATAATGATGGTTGTTATAACAGAGCTTGGAAAAGTTACTTTTTTGAACTACAACTCCCATCAGCCCTAGGCAACATGGCCACTGGATTAGGCTGATGGGAGCTGTAGTTCAAAAAAGTAACTTTTCCAAGCTCTGGTTATTTAGACATTGACTTGCACAGAATTCTTTCCTTCACAGGAATCGGAAACTTCCAAATAAACCATTTGACTTGACCTTGTAATGGGACTCAAGTGTAGGCGGGATTTTAGATAAATCTTAATTGCCTGTAGCCAAAGGCCACCACAATCCAAAAATAAAAGGAAAAGCAGCATCAAATATATGTAGAAATAAATGCACAATTATGCTTTGTAGGCCTGGTTTTAATTTAATGATTAGGTATCAGCTGCAGGGGAACGATTTTTTTTCTGCAAAAACTGGAACAAAACTCTTCCATCTACCCCATCTACCAACTCTCACATTCATAATCTGCAGCATAGTTGGCAAACACACATAGTGGAAAACAGCAGATTGGTCTCATGTTGGCCATATAAACATAACTTTGATCCTGTGATCAAAAGATAACCAAGGGCCTAAGCACTTAAACACATACCTTGGATAACTGTCAACTCAAGAGGACTTATAGATTGATCATATACACTTTGAAATCAATAAATAACATTTCTATTGAGTTGAGGTCATTGCATGTGCCACTTTATCTACACTGTAATAATTCAACTGAGTGAGCACAACTTGATAGCAAACACTATCTCATAAGAAATATTTCTTGCCTAGAGTCACAAACAACTGGTTAAGCCCTCTGAAAGCAAAAGTTATGTTTATGTTAATATTAGAACTTTTACACTATTGTAATTAAAAGTATGTAGGAACTTAAATTGATGATGACTACTTCAACATGACATAAACTGCATAATTAAAAACCTGTGATGTATGTGTTAATTAAACTGGCATGAATGTTTACATGATTAGTTTCATCAGTGGTTTTAAGAGAGAGAGATTTTTTATAGTAGAATAACCTTTATGGAGGTGGGTACTGATGCAATCCAGCAATAGGAAAGCTCCTGAAAGGAGCTTAGCCTAAAAGGAGCCCACTGATGACTCCTTATCAGAGAACTGTGTGGCTTTGGGCTTTACTGTTTATCAAAAGTTGCATTTTTAACACTCAGAGCTTAAGAGAACTGCTGGATCCGACCCCTCTAGGGTGGCCATGTGTCCTACTCTACAGTCCTCTTTTTGAAGATGCTCTCTGTGTGAAGGGCTATTAGTGCATAGGAACATAGGAAAGTGCCTTACACCAAATCAGAAAATTGGGCCATGTAGCTCAGTACTATCTGGTGACTGGCAGCAGCTTTCCAGGGTGTCAGGCAGGAGCTTTCCCCCATCCTATCTGAAGACACCCAGGATTGAACCTGGGATCCACTCCATCGAAAGCAGATGATTTACCACTGAGCTATGGTCCCAGTCTCATTTAAAGATAGAGCCAAAAAAAGGGAGAGCAAAGACCTGGAGGATGCCCATCAACTGTTACCACTTGGGCAATGTATGGAGCAGGCACACCACTTGCCCAATCACAGTATTTTCCACTATGGTGAGATACATAGTAATTATAGCAATTATTTTTAAATTGGCATCTATAAGCATAAATTTGCACATGAAAATTGTTGCCTCTTTTGTGGTGATGTATTTCCTCTTTATTGACAATGTGCACATGGCCACCCTAGTCCTATCAAGACTAGCAATGTGTATCCTGTGCCTATGGGAAACCTGCAAGCAGGATATTTCTGATAATGTAGGGCCATCCATGCACTGGGATTTTTTTAAAAGCTAAAAACTTGAAATAAGTCTGTTTCCACACACTGTTCTGGACTAATCATGTGCTGCAGATGGGTACTGATCTCCACAACTGAAATCAAGAAGAAGTCATGCTGTCTATTTATCATTTTGTAAGCATGCTCACCAGTATACACTGAAGCCTTTTCCTCATAGTGTTTTGCTATCATGCCAGCCAAATTTGCGACCCAACAATTGTATTACCTCCTCTCATATGAACCTAATTGAGATTTCTCCTTAGTTTGTGAGGCCTTCATTGTTGTCCCTTTCCTAGTAAGTATAAGAGAGAGGGCCTTTCTCTTGTGGCACCTAAACTGTGGGATAGACTTCCAAGACAGATTTGGCAAGACTCCTCTTTGCCTGTTTGTAAATATGTTCTGAAGATTATTTTTTATGTTAGTTCCGCCTTTGATACGTGTTTATCCTGTTGCTGTTGCTATGTGTATTTTTATGAATCTAGTTGCCTTGAGTTTTACTTGATTTGTTATAGAAAGGCAGAATATGTGGACCTCCCCCCCGCATAAAAACCTCAGAAAAATAAATAGAATATCCTAATCTCAATTTCCAAACCCTCTTAGTATTCACCACCACCCTTATCAACTTGGCCCTGTGTCAATGTAAATATATGTAGACAGCTCTTATGTGTACTGAGTATCCTTGAGACCATTCAAGGTGTTAATATAATACTGTGTATTTTCAGAGGTAACAGGTGTGTATATAGCACTGTCTGTGAATTTAAACACTATGGGAAAACTCCAAAGGAAGCAGGAATGATATTTAATTCACTGTTCAGTGTTAAGAGACATAAATAGTCATGCTTTGAGTAGACACATTAACATCTACTTTGAAATTAATTGTTGCCTTCTATCGATACTCTGGAGGGACTAAACATATAAAACTGGGAGTGGGGCCCACAACGAAACAGCGACACTAATCCTTCCCGGAGGAATGCCTACTTGTGTGAATGAAAAACAGCAGATTGGAAGCTACCTTTGAGCAAGAAGTGTAGACCTTGAAAATCTATTACAATGGTAAAAGCAGTGTCTTTAGTAAGTTAGGCTCCCATGTGGATAAGCCCCTAGACTGATCATTAGAAGATCATTTGCTTCTCTTCGTTACTAGGGATGGGAAGCTGTATCACTTTTGGTTGTCTCAGTTTCTCATTTTTCCAATCTTAAATTCAGTTCTCCATCTTTCTGCAGCAATTTGCAGATTTTTTTCAAAGAAATGCTCATGAAAATTCTGCAGCATTTAGTGTGAATTTCTCCTAACAACACATTTGGTAGGCAGTTTTGACTAATGTACACATTTCTGCAAGTCATTTCTTAACATATAATGCATTTTTGCATGTTATTTTCACTCATATATTCATTTTTATGCACACTTTCCCCAACATATGATTTTTGTAAACATTGTTTAGCTGGCAAACTGCATCACAAAATGCACAATTATGCTGTGTTTCAGTTCTCATGTTTTTTTCAGAAATTGTGGATTTGATAAATTTGGCTTGAAATGCAAACTGAGTCAAAACTCTCACTCATCCCTACTCATTCCTCATATTTTTTGAAACTTAGGAAAAACATTTATCTCTCTGAACTACTCAGTTCCAGCTTCCAAACCATCAAAAAACTTGACTAGTTTCAATTTACTGCATTCTCCTTTGCTGCATCGTTCCTATTTTTTACCAAAAATACAGGCACAAATTCAGAGAAATCCATAGCAAATCCTGAAAGGGCAACTTTTAATCTATTCACTGATAAGTGATTGTGCAATGTTTCTGAAGACGAACCAAGTCCAGGCATCTCTCTCCTCCCCTCATTCCTGTGTCCACATTACAAAAAAAGAAACTGAAAGGAAGTTAATCAAGAAGAAAACTTTTATTGCATATGAATGTGTCCTCATACAATGTTTCTATTCAAAGATGCTGTGGTCTAATTTTCATGAACAGTCTTCTCAAAGATTTTCCCCTCACCCTGAATGTAGCTATGACAACTACTTCAAGGTCCAATGATTCCAATTAGAGAGGTTTTCTCATGAAGGTAAAACATAGAGCGCTTCCTGACAATTCTGTATTAGGTCACAATTATTGTTAACGGGTTTATCTTAAAAGAGGACAGTTGTAGCTACAATCTTATTCCATTACTCAAAATTGCGACAAAAAGCAATGGCTAGCACTATCTGTCATTGTCATAAAGACTCTACAATGAAAAAAATATGGCTTTCATATGCTTGGTTCTTTCTTTCCCACCACTCATTGTTATTTAAAAGAAAGAAAGCGGAAGTCAAGAAAATTTCAAAATGGGATGATGCACACTAAGGCTCCTAAACTGCATTTAAACTATTTGTTTATTTTGAATTTGGCGTTGGGTGAACACATGTGACTAAGTGTTTAGGGACCTAAATGTGAGACAAAGTAAACGCTTTCTCATCCATGAGCTCCTAAATTGGCTTTAGGCAAACAACTCTCTCAGCCTCAGTCACCAATCTACAATCTGATGAAATTAATTCTGGACTACTGTAGGGTGTTGCTGTAAGGATGACTGTTCAAAAAGCTATTGGATAAAGCCAAACATATAATGGAAATATCAGGTGAAGGTTTTGTATCATCTGGCAATAATAATTCCTGTTTGTGTGTGTTTCCAATATTCATTCATGGTCTCTGAACTGACAGAACTCTGCCATAGATTCCCCCCCCCAATAGTCAATATAATCCTTCCAGGAATAAAAGTTGCATGTAGACCAGGGACTACTTATTTGCATAATATTCGTTTTGTTCCTTCTTGTTACAGTAGCTGTGGAGACCATAATGGGCAAATGTTGCATAAAACATAAATTATTTTGTCATTTCATAGCAAGAAAAACTAACCTATAAAAATGTCAGATTCCAACAGCAAACCATTCCTGCTAAGAAATCAAATCCCTTATGCTGTTATAGAATGTATTTTCCAAATGGTTATGAATGCCTTTGAAGGCTATTAGCTGCTTTTAAATGCCATGATTAGAATTTAAGATTAGAAGCTAAGGGGGGCTTATACAGGTGATTTCCAAAACATTAAAACTATGCTGACTGGAAATCTTTCCTTCCTTCATAAAGGACTGAGCTTCTTAGATGGCCAGCCAATGCAAATGAAACCTTTTATGATTGTTTCATATTCATGATCAGACACAAACTTAACCAAAATATCTATATTTATTCTTATGTGCACACTTGACTATCCTATCACCACCCCAGTTTTGAAGCACCCTTACAGGAAAGGATTGTGGGAGGAAAATTGTCAACATGAAACGACATGCAACAATCTAGTGTGCCAGAATATTTCGCTGGTCGGACCTTGACTTAGGAAAATATTTTGTTTTATGTGGAATTGAATTTCCTCTATTCCTCAGTAATATTGCTTACTACTGCTAAAACTGGGTGACATTTAAAACAAATGAACATAGTTTCAGCAATGCCAAGCTGAAATAATAACCTAGGACTTGCTTCCATTAGGCACAATTCCCCAAAATTGGTCTGGTGTTCTGGCACCTGCAAGATTTCTACTTCCTTTTTTAGAACATACCAAGTCTGGGGATATTGATAAATGTATTATTATTGTTGTAGTTGTTTCCATTTATAGACCGCTTACTATCTAACAGATCTCAAAGCGGTTTACAACAGAATACACAAAGTACAATAAAAAACCATATCAAATTAATTTACAAAGAAAAATACATAAACAATATCCATGTACATAAACATATATATAAACAGTCACAATTCACCAAGGGAAGCCCATAAGCCATCCTCCTCGCTCTATGAAAGTGTCAGAAAACTGACATTATGTTAACCATGGAGGAGGGCGACAAGCAGGTAAAAGGTTATTGCTCCCCTGGTGAGGCTTGCCACCATTTCTCTTGCCTCTCCTTCCTCTCAGGAGGGGTGGTGGGAGCACCCAGCGGCTGTGAGGCTCTAGGACTCAAGCCTCAGTGAGCCTCTCAGCAGGAGGCCCCCATGGCTGCAGCATCCCCCCCATGAGGCCAAAGTGGACACGGCCCCACTCTCATTCTCTGCGATAGCGAAGCAGTTGAGCAGGTTGAAGTGGCCCATGCAGGAGCAACACTAATCCTGGTTCTGGTTCACCAGCCACTCCCAGTGGCCCATCCTTTCTGCCTGAGTCCATCGTCCGGCATGTTCTGGCTGGGCACACGCAGGTCAGGTCAGAAGATCAGCGGGTAGGGAGCTTCTCCACTGCTGGGCAGCCCGTGGAAGCCATTGTACAGCAGCCCACCATGCAGTGAGCAGGTGGAGGCCACCATTGCAGCTGCTGCCGAGGAGATGCTGGCTTGGCCTTGGAGCCTTGCACAAATAGAAGGTTGGGCATGGTGAACTGAAGTGTCCTCCGGGGAGCTAAAAGATGCTGGCGCCAACATTGCTTTTCCTTATAGGCAATGCAATGGCTAGGATTTGAAAGGCTTGTACAAGATGTGAGATTTATTTGACAGAGGGCAACCTGTATGAAAAGTAAAATTTGAAGAAATGCTGAAAGGGGAACAGACTAATTGGTTCCAAAACATGCAAATCCATACATTCCCCAAGAAGTAAGCCGAGTTGGGTCCTTCCATATCATTAACTATATTTGTTAACGTGTTTCACTGCACTGGAAGTCTGAAAGAGGAGCCTCAGCTCTATATAAATGCTATTGTCAGAATTAAGAGGCAAAAGGCGGGGCATGAAGGAAGTGTGGGAATTTCATTCGATGAGCAGATAAATGAGGTTAAGTGGGAGGCAATCTGAATCACATGACTCATGAAACCCACATTGGTCAGAATCCAGGATAAAATGCTGAAAATAATACTTTGATGGTATTACATGCCAGTAAAGACTAGCTACATCAATAAAACCCTGTTCCCGCTATGTTGGAGTTGGGTTCTCTCAGTTTCTAATTTTTCCAATATTAAATTCAGTTCTCCACATTTCTGCAGCAATTTATGAAGTTTTAAAAATAAATCCTCATGAAAATTCTCCATCATTTTAGTGCGAATTTCTCCTAATAAACACATTTTTTGGCAATTTTGACTTATACACATTTTTGCAAGCTGTTTCTTATCATAGAATGCATTTTTACACATTATTTTCATGAATATATTCATTTTAATGCACATTTTCCCCTAATATATATGTTTTTGTAAACACTGCTTGGTTGGCAAATTGCATCACAAAATTCAAATCTGCTCATTTTAAGGGATGGCTGTATTTCAGTTTTCACATTGTTTCAAAAATTGTGAATTGGATAGATTCGACTTGAAATGTGAACTGAATTGAAATTCTTGCCCATCCCTCCTCCTGATTGATGGTTGAGTAAACAAGCAACAAAACCCAATTTTTTTAACCACATAATTTTCTATGCAGATATCGAAGTAATTTACAAAGGTGGTATTATTAGCTACATTTTACAGCTGGCCTTGATGGGCGAGATCTCAATGGCTATCTCGCTGTGCCACCTTCCCCAGGTAAGACACGAGCTGCAATTGGACCCTGAATCGAGTGAGGAAGGAAAACATGATCCAAACACAATAGAACTTTGATCAAAGGTTCTAACTGCCCCAAAGAAGCTCTCAGTCCAACCGAGAGTGCAACCTTGGTCAGAAAGACAACTTTATTCAGGAAACAGCAACAATTTATAGATGAACATGGCATGGCAAGCAGTAAACATTGCAAAAGACAGAGTCATCAAACGAGGATGTAAACAGATGTAATATAGGGAACATACGTATTCAAAAGAAACAGAAGGTGAAGTCTCATCCTATCTGTCTTCCTGTTCTTGTTAGATCTTACCCTAATGTTATCACCCCTTCAAACAGACACTTTGTGACCAGTGGTTAAATGCATCATTGAAATCGTCTCTAAAAGGAACATGACTCTGTCTTTGTTCTAGATAAAGTAAGGCAGTTACAACAGATTATAGATGTCATTGCTTTGCCAAGAATTAACACATACTTAGCACAAGCCTAAAAGGTTAGGGAGAGATACATTTTTTTTATAACAGACATAATAAACCTCAGAAGAGGGAGAATTTTCCACGCCAACAGCCTAACAGAGCAATCCAAATGCTAGGGAGTCGGTGGAAAGGGGGGTGGCAGAGGAGGGTGGTGGTGGAGGAGCCGGTAGAAAGCTCCATGGGATCCTCCTCCCACTTGGGAGCCTCTGGCCTGGCTGAATGCCAGCTCTATTGGGAGCTGCACACACAAGCCAGCCAGGAAGCGCTGGCTCTGATGAACAGGCCTCCTGGGGAGTAGCTCTCCCTGTAGGCCGCAATGAAAATATTTTTACTGCACTGGCCTTTTGCCTGGTGGAGTTTCCAGAGAGGGAGGGTTCTGAATGCCAGTAGGATCTCATGAAAGTTTCTCCTCTGGTTCTTCCCCCCCTGGAAAGCCCCATTTTTGGGACTTCCACTAGCTTCTGCCAGCCCTCTGTCCTGGTGGTGCCACGCAGGGCCGGTTCTAAAGGGTGGCCAGGTTGGGCACTGGCCCAAGGGCCCCGGAGCTACAAGAGCCCCTGAGGGGCCCCTGAGGGGCCCTCTGCTCCCTTCTGTGATCCGCATCCCACCCACGCCTCCCACTTACCTGCCAGCTGGCTTTTTAACATTGCCCTTAATGAAGATGGCGGCCGCAGCTTCCGTAAGGTACTGAAGCCGCTGCCGCTATCTTAGTTGATGGCAGAGATGTGCGTGCATAGCACGGACATGTTCCATCAACAAAGATGGCGGTGGTTGTTTACATTTCCAACAAACATTAGAGACATTACTATACATTTTTGACAGCTTTTCTGGAGTCATGTACCAACGGTACATCATTTTATAAAAATTTTCTTTAAGATTATAACATAATGTAAATTTCAAGCCTTTTTTCCACATATTTTCCCATTGATCCATTTGTATGTTATGACCAAAATTTTTTGCCCACTTTACCATGCACTCTTTTACTTGTTCTTCCTCCATATCCATTTTCAATAAAAGTTTATACATTTTTGCAATTATGTTTTCATCATTTGTACACAAACCTATTTCAAAATCAGATTTATTTATTTCAAACCCATACATTTTCTTGTCCATTTTATATCTTTCTAACAATTGTAAATAGGCAAACCAATGAAAACTATATCCTTCCTTTATCAATTGTTCTCTCTCTTTCATTATGTATTCTCCATGTACATTTTCTAATAGTTCTTGATAAGTTAACCATTTCTCTTTTCCAGACATTTCTCTTCTATAAAAAGCTTCTTGACTTGAAACACATAATGGTATTTTCGAATAAAACCTTGGTTTGTATCTATTCCATATTTTCAACAGAGGACGTCTTATAAAATGATTATTAAAGTCTACATTTACTTTTACTTTGTCATACCATAGATATCCATGCCATCCCCACTTCAGATTGTGGCCCTCCAAATCCAATAGTCTTTTATTCCTCAATAAGATCCATTCCTTTATCCAGACTAAACAGCAGGCAGCAAAATAAAGTCTCAAATTTGGTAATCCCAGTCCTCCTCTTTCTTTAGCGTCTTGAAGTAATTTAAATTTAACTCTTGGTTTTTTTCCTTGCCATACAAATTTAGAAATATCTTTTTGCCATTGTTTAAAAGGTAAATCAGAGGATATTACAGGTATTGTTTGAAACAAAAACATCATTCTCGGTAATACATTCATTTTTATCACAGATATTCTACCCATTAATGACAGTTGTAGTTTATCCCATCTTAGCAAGTCTTTCTTAATCTCTGTCCATAATTTTTCGTAATTATTGTGAAACAACTTTGAGTTTTTATTTGTCATGATGATGCCTAGATATTTCAACTTTTTTTCTATTGTAAAATCTGTCTTGTCCATTAACTCTTTCTGTTCCCTTAAAGTTAAATTTTTCACCAACATCTTTGTTTTTTGATTGTTGATCTTAAATCCTGCTAAAGGTCCAAATTCTTTTAATTTGTCCATCAGTATATGAATTCCTTCCAAAGGGTTTTCTAGTACAATTATCAAATCATCAGCAAATGCTCTCAATTTATATTCTTCTTTTTTTATTTTTAATCCCGAAATCCTTTTATCTTGCCTTATATCTCTAAGCAACACTTCTAAAACCAAAATAAATAAAAGGGGAGATAATGGACATCCCTGTCTTGTACCCTTTTGTATTTCACATGAGTCCGTTAAGTCTCCATTAACAATTATCTGGGCCTTCTGTGATGTATAAATCGATCTAATCCATTTTATAAAGTTGTCTCCAAAGTCCATTTGCTCCAAAACCTGGAACATAAATTTCCAATTCAAATTATCAAATGCTTTTTCAGCATCTAAAAAAATCAGAGCTGCTTGTTTATCATTTCGTTGTTCTAAATATTCCAACACATTCAAAACATTCCTGACGTTGTCACGTAATTGTCTTTTAGGTAAAAACCCTGATTGATCTTCCTGAATAAATTGTTGCAATATTATTTTCAATCTTTCAGCCAAAATCATTGTAAAAATTTTATAGTCATTGTTCAGTAGAGATATTGGCCGATAATTTTTTGTTTTAGTTAAATCTTGGTCCTCTTTAGGTATTAATGTTATATTAGCATTTTTCCAACTATCCGGTATCTTTCCCTCTTGCAAAATAGAATTCATTGTAGACTGTAAAGGTAGCAGGAGTTCTTCCTCCAAACATTTATAATACATTGCAGATAGCCCATCTGGTCCTGGTGCCTTTCCTAATTTAATTTTATTTATAGCTTCAGATATCTCTCTTGACGTAATAGGGCCATTAATAACTTGTCTCTGAAAATCTGTAATTTTAGGCAAATTCTGTTTAAATAAATACTCTTCTATTTTTTCAGATGGAATTTCTTGACACTTATACAATGTTGAGTAATATTGATGAAAAATCTTTTTAATTTTTACATTGTCTGTCAGCGTCTCATCTCCTTCTTGTATCTTTAAAATAATATTTTTTTGACGTTCTTTTCTTAATTTATATGCTAACCATTTCCCAGGTTTATTTGCAAATTCAAAAGTCCTTTGTTTAGCAAAATTTAATTTCCTTTCAATTTCTCTAACTGTCAACATTGATACTTGCTTCTGTAACATTTTAATTTGATTTACAATAGAAACTTTAGCTGGATTCTTTTTCAATTCTTCCTCTTTTTGTTTTATTTCTTCCAAAATTAATTGCATTTTCTGTTGTTTCTTTTTTTTTAATTCAGAATTACATTTAATAAAGTATCCCCTCATAAATGCCTTACTTGTATCCCAAACAATATTTTCACTTGTTCCTTTATGTAAATTATATTCAAAGAACTCCTTTAATTTCTTCTTACATTCTTGTACTACTTTATCATTCTGTAATAAAGATTCATTTAGTCTCCATCTAAATCCAAGATTTTTTTTTTTAAAGTTAATATCACAGGATTATGGTCCGAAAAAGTTTTTGGTAATATATCCATTTTAAAAATATCCTTCGCTAAAATTTTTGACATCCAAATCATATCAATCCTCGAAAATGTTTTATGTCTTTCTGAAAAATAAGTAAATTCCTTTGCATTATCATTTATATATCTCCAGGTATCCACCAATTCTAGATGTTCCATGAGTTCAAAACAAATCTTCGGTAATTTACCTTGTGTCTCTTTGATATTTTTTTCAGAAAGCCTATCAATTTTTGGTGAGATTACCCCATTCCAGTCACCCATGACACACCAATGCTCATATGAAAACTCTGACAATTTTTCCATAAGTCCTGTATAAAACCTTGTTTTATCTTCATTGGGGGCATAAATACCCACTATCAAAATGTTTGTACCTTGTAAAGTAATTTCAACCCCCACAAATCTACCACTATCGTCCAATAATACCAATTTAGGAAGCAATTGTGGGTTAATATAGAGAACAACTCCATTTTTTTTTTTTGGTCCAGCTGAAATAAATTCTTCACCCAAATTTTTACAAATCAAATATTTAGAATCTTTCTTCTGAATATGAGTTTCTTGTAGACAAATTATATCCAATTTTAATTTTTTCAAATAATGAAACACTTTCTTTCTCTTCTGCGCCGTGTTGGCTCCATTTATATTCCAAGTTAGGTATTTGTAATCCATCGTTAAGCGTGTATTTTAAAATTTGCCTGATGCTCCTTTTGATCCATCATCTTCCTTCCCCTCCTCTGCGTATCCTTGTTGACTTTGTTTCCCAGGAACTGTATCCATATCTTTGAGTTTATCTTCTTCCATGTCTTTTGAAGCTTTTCTCAAGAAGTCCCTTGCTTTTTGAACAGTATTCAATCTATATTTCTGTTGTCTGAATGTAAAAATCACTCCTTCTGGAACGTCCCACCTAAATTGAATTTTGCATTGCTTAAGTTTTTCTGTAAGGAAAGCATATTCTTTTCTCTTACGTAAAAGTCTAATAGGAATTTCCTTCATCACCAGTATTTCCTTACCATCAATTTTAAAGGTATATTTAAAGTGTTGCTGTAAAACCATATCTCTGGTCGTTTTCTTTACGAAGTGAACAAGCACATCTCTTGGAATTTTTTTCATTGTTGCATATCTGGAGTTAATTCTATAAACTTTGTCTATTTCAAATTCCATCCTATCTTCATTCAAGTCCAGAAATTTTACTAAAGCATTAACAATTTTGTCTCTAATGTCTTCACCTGTTTCCTCAGGGATTGCACGGAATCTCAAACAATGCTCTTTATTTCTCATTTCAGTCATAGCTAAATAGTCCAAATTTTTTTCTAGTTCCAGATTTAGTATATCTGTTCTATTCTCCAAGGTTTGTACCTTTTCTTTAGTATTTTTTGCATCCTCCTTTTTATCATATGTGGTGGTCATGTAAAAAGGCGAAATTATTTTGGGCACAGATAGGTAGGAAGATGCAAAAAATTCTAAAGATAAATATTCGGTCAAAACCAGAATTTTTTTTATTGGGTTTTATGGATAAACAAATAGAAAAGAAATATGGAAGAAGAATATTATATATGATTACGGCAGCAAGATTATTATATGCACAAAAGTGGAAAATGGAATCAACACCAACAATGGAAGAATGGTTATTGAAATTAATGGACTTAGTAGAAATGGATAAATTGACATGTTTACTTAGAGAAAAATCGACAGATACATTTCTTAAGGAATGGAAACCTCTCTTAGACTTTTTGTTGAAAGATCAAAATAAAATGATGATACTGGGATTTGACGATTAATTAAGACAGCCTATGGAGAAAAGGGACTCTGTATGTATACATTAAGGGACAGGTTTGATGTATATTATATACTTATAGCTGATCTGCGACAAATCGGAAGTCAACTATTTTATTTTCATTTTTTTGTTGATGTATTGTTATGTCTTTTTGACTTTGTTTTGTTTGTTTTTGGAAAAATTTGAATAAAAATTATTAAAAAAAAAAAAAAAAACAAAGATGGCGGTGGTGGCTTCATTCCCCTTAGGGAAACCACGGTCGCCATCTTCATTAAGGGCAATGGTAAAGACTATACAGGTAGGGGGGCTGTGGGGTTTGGGGGGCATACATGCACACGCACACACACACACACACTGACCGGGGGGCCAGGGCAAGCTGATGCCCAAGGGCCCCCGCATGCCTGGAGCCGGCCCTGGTGCCACGGCTCAGCTGCTGTGGAGGGCTGCTGTCAGCAAAGGCTGGTGGAGCCAGGAGACTGCTTGCGCAGCCAGGCTCCACAGCATCCAACTCACCCCAGCCTGGTGGAAAGGTGAACTGGATTGCACCCTAAGTAAAGAAATTTCAAATAATTTTCCACACGAGTTGATGTGGATTAAACATGGATTTCTTACTTCCAAGATCAGGCTGCTTTCCCTAGGTTTGCTTTAGAACTGCTATGTATCCACTAAAACCACCACCCTGTTATGTTTTTGGTCTTCAATTACTTAATACAACCAGTAGTGTAGTGGCAAATTTACAAGTGCAGGTTCTCTTCATGACAGTCACGCCATGCCACCCCACACCCTTCACAGACATGTCTCCTTCTCAGATTATGCAACCTTGTAAGATTACTTTATTTATTGATTGATTTTATATCCTGTCCTTACTCCTGAAGAAGCCCAGGGCAGCAATACAGTAAAATTGTATTTTATTCAATAAAAATAAGCTTTCAGTTTCTGCTATTGATAAGTAAGTTGTCTGAACACCAGGAATCCCTGGGGTTCTAAAGAGCTGCTGTTTTCCCTTCCCCTGCATTTAGCCAGTGGCTTCTGGTAATCTCCATTTGAGTTCAGATAATTCTTATAACTTGTTTTCTGCAGATTCTACTATACAGTAAGTGTGAGTGGATGTTAAAAAAAATTCCACAGTACGCATGTCTACTCAGAAGTCTCTTTGTGTTTAATGGGGCTTATGTCTAGGTAAGTGGGTACAGGATTATGGCCTAGGCTTTCTTGTGAGGATGGGGTAGAGAAGAGAGTGTCCCTTGTACACACCAACATGACAGTAAGCACACTTGAACACATTTGAGACTTGTGCATGCATCTGAAGTTCTGAACACACAATAATCATGCCAGATTGGTTGAGGCCTGGAGGGCTACTAAGGGGGGAGAGTAGGAGGTGGAGAAAACAAATGTCCCTTCCTTTATAAAGATGCATCAATTTGGTTAAAGGAAGCTACATTTGATGACTATGATACAAGCACTGCATCCCCCTTTGCAGCCAATTTACACCTCCTTCTATATTTTCACAAAACGCCTGTGACAGGTTGGCCCATATGAGCTCCAGGCTGAGTGGGGATTTCAAATCCATTTTGTTCAAAAATGAAAACAAAAAAATGCTCTAGATATTATGCAGTATTAATAAATAACCACAACAAATGAATCAGTGCTTGATTTTTAACTGTTTATATCTTGAATTTATCCCAGCATGAGCATCTGAACAAAGTTGCTGTAAATCTTAAATGATCAGTGGTCTGACTTGGTATAATGTGACTTCCTGTGTTCCTAAGTAAGATACTTCCCACAGATTTAAATATATCGCCATATACAAATGTCAGACAACATAATTAATCCTTTCTCAAAATTATGTCTTTATCAATAGGTTGCCTTGATTTTTCTTTGATTTTCTAATTAGTGATCATATTTGTTATCAATGCATCCTTGAGTTGTTTCAATTTTTTTTAAAAAAATCTGGACTTTATTTGATGGCTGTTTACTGTATACAATGGAAATCTATACAATGGAAGCATGACCAGATGTTTGATATGTGAAGTTTTCATAATTTGGGGGGAAATGAATAAATAGATTTTAGAGTTTGACTAGGCTGTAACTTATGAAAAAATTAATCAAACATCCAGGAAAGGCTTAGCTTGAGCCTAGTGCAAGAACAAAAACTAATAATGAATGGCTTCCCAATGCACTGTAGAATCTCCTGGCTGAAGACAGACTCAACCAGTGAAGTTCTGTCTCTGCGTAGAAACCTCAAGTGCAAGTCCCACCAAGCAAACTCCAAGAACTTCTGAGTGACACCCACCTTATCACCCCAGACACCAAGCTGTTCCAGCAGCCTCACCACCCTGAGAGATACTTCCATCACTGCATCATTGCCCCTGACCCTAGATAACCATAATGCTCTGAGCAAAATTCAAATAAGGTTTGGGCTACTTTCTGGATGGGAGGGAGCTTCAGTACCTTCCGCTGTGCCTTACTGCCGGAGGACATGGTCTTACCAGCATGTTCTAATTCAGAGATGAGTCATTTCCTAGATCTCAGAGGAGCCAAAGGATATAGAACAAGGCAAGGGCTCTTTAAGGACAATAGCTGCCTCTTTAACAGAGATAGGGCCTAATGCAGAATAGGCTTTACCTGCTTTTCTAAGGCCTCAGACAGCTTCAGATCCTTGTTGAGGCAACATCTTTCAATGAGACCCCACTGGGACCTGTTCAGATTTCTGTGTTGACTTTATCCACCTTGAGTAAGTTGACTTGGTGTGATCTGCCCTGGCCTGCCCAGAATAGACTTAGCCTGACTATGCCCATTTTCCCTGTGAGCCTCAAGCCCCACAAAACTGTTCTGCAGCAAGATCCCCAGAAAATGTCCCCAGACTTCCTTAACTATAGATCTTCTTACAGAACTGTTTTACAGCAAGTCAGGCCATTAGTCCATTTAGCTCAGTATTGTCTACCCTGACTGGCAGTCACTCTATAGGGTCTCAGACAGGATTACATCCCAGCCCTACCAGGAGATTCTGCAGACTGAATCTGAGACCTTCTGTACCACTGAGCTACATCCATTGCACCTAAAAGCTATAAGAAAAACAATTAATGGAAAATTAGTCACATTAAGCCAATCAACAATCAGTCTTAGAAAGATAGAAACACTCCAGGGCAGGCAGGCAGGCAGGCAAATAAACACAAACAAACAAACAAACAAATAATTAAAATGATAATCAAGGTATATTTGCAGATTTGGGGTAAGAATTACATCAGTATGCTGATGACATTCAGCTCTATTTCTCCATAAAATCTGATTCAGGCAAGACCATGCAGGCTCTGGACTAATGCCTGGGTGCAGCGGTCAGTAGGATGAGGGAAAATAAACTGAGTCTGATTCCTTGCAAGACAAAGGCTCTGTGGACAGCTGGTTCCTGTGTCCAAACAAAATTGGCCTATTGCCTGCCCAAGACAGGTTTGCCCTCCTTCTCAACAAGCAGGTATGCAATATGTGGGTGCTGCAAATCCATCTTCTGGACCTCATGACCTCTATGGCTAGGAGCACCTTCCACCAACTTTTGCTGGTATGGCCACTGTGGCCATTTCTGCACCAGGATACAGTAGGGCCCCGCTTATACAGCGGGTTCCATTCCGGACCCCCGCTGTAAAGCGGAAATCGCCATAAGGCGGAACCCCATTGATTATAATGGGGCACGTCGCGCAAAAATGACGTGAAAATGCTGCAAAATGCTACAAAAGTGACTTTTAAAGAGGGAAGGAAAGCCGCCGCATTAGTGGAACACTGGGAAGCAGAGCGCTGGGAAGCAGGGCCCCACTGTACTTTGACCACAGTAATCTAGGCACTTGTAACATCAAAATTGGATTACTGCAGTGCACTCCTTGTGGCTGGTCTGGAAACTGCAGTTAGTGCAGAATGATGCAGCATGACTGGTGACAGGAGTGAGATCCAACCAGCGTGTTATGCGAAGAGTTGCACTGGCTACTGATACAATGCCAGGCCAAGTTCAAGGTTTACTATTAGTATATAAGGACCTTAACTGCTTGCTAATGGCCTAGTTTACTTGAGGTATCACCTTGTCCTATATATGCCTACTCAACCACTTCAATCTGTGGAACTTGCAGTTTTGCAAGTGCCATAATGTTCATTCTGCATCTGTGAGGAGTTGATATTTTAGTGTGGCAACACCTATTGCATTGGAACTCCCTGCCATTTATCATTAGGCAGGCACCCTTGGTACAGTATATTGTTTTAGATGCCTGCTATAAACTTTTTTTCAGCAAACCTATGCAGACATATAAGTTAGTTTTTTTAAAAAAAAATATGTTGATTTTTTCTGTATATTTTTATTATTAAAATATATATATTATATTACACACACACACACACACATATTCAAGATGCCCAGGGAAAGCTTGGTATTGTTGCCTTTTCTTTAGCAAATAGTATTTTGCCCTACTTTTGTTAAATTAGTGTTAAAATATGGTATGTTTTGGTTCATGCTGTCATGCACCATTAACCAGATTTAATGTTAGAAAGCAGTCTTTCGAAAGGAAGCCTGCTTAATATCAGGAAGAATAACGCATGCTCTTATTGTGGAATAATGATAACGCAATCTGTGCTTGAAGCAGTTATAAATAAGCCTTTGAAAGCAATTTTGTTTTTGTATTTTCAATAAAGGATACAGCAAGCCCTGAAAAGGATCTAGCCTTGTTAATATTACAAGCTGTTTCTCTCTCTACACTTGGAATAGTCTTAGTATAGCATCTGCCTTGAAAAGGGCTTCCACATAACTGTCAGCATAGAATCCCCATGGTTTACACAAAAAATGAATACAGCATTACTCCAGTGGGAGTCTTTAATAATCCTCAGTCTCAAAAGCTGACATGTGTTGGCCACTGGTCTTTGAAGCTGCATAAGGTGAGATGTTGATGAAGATTACTTAAAGCCAATAAACTTTTGAATGTTTCTCTCCTCCCTGAAAAAGAGGCTTAAGGAAAGGTTTGAGGAAATAGTTGGATTTTGCCATCTTGTCTTTTATCTCTAGTACATCGTTTAGATTTAAATTGATCTAAATCAGTTCATTCCAATCTGTTGCAAAACAAGTTAACTAAAACATACAGAATACATTTCTTTATACGCTTCTAAAATATTATTATGAATCCTCTAAGAGGTTGAAGCAAAGAGTGATAAAACAAAACTCTATTAACTCTGGATGATCTAATCCCCTGTGTCAAGAAAACCCTGGCACCACATCCTCTTGAATAAACTGCCTGATCACCATCTCTAGACTAGACCTAAATGAAAAACTCAAATTTGGAGCCCTCACAGAGGTTTTCAAGATGAGCACCACCCCACAGTTGATGCCAATAGGTAGGTTCCACAAGACTTTCATTATTTGTCCAAGTGTATTTGCCCTCCATCTTTGGTTTTCATAAAGAATGTGTAAATTTCCTTTTTGGAGGAGATTTATGGTGCAGATTTATCTGTTATTTAACTGCTCTACCAAAAAGTTCTCAAAAGAATTGGAAGGGCTGATAGCAAAAGAAAAGATAAAACTGCATCCTGTGTTTTGTTTTGTTTTGCCGTGTTGGGGTCAGGGAAAAGTTTGGGGTTAGGACAATGCTCACCACTGCTCCTAAGGCCTGTCTTTGGCTGCTTGCTGCCATTTTTATTTTCCAACAATAGCCCAGAATGATACCATATCATGACACAGCATCTTTCCAAGCTACATTTGAGAGAGGGGGAATTGCAAATGTCAGCAGCATACATTTGCTACAAAGTTTTAATCAGCATTTCGTTCACAGGTACTCGTGTTGCTTTGCCATAGACAGGATCCATAGCATACATTTAAAGCACATTTCTTCCCTCAAATATTCCTGAGAGCTGTAGTTTACTCATCACAGAGCTAGAATTTCCGGCACCCTTAACAAACTACAGTTCCCAGGATTCTTGGGGGGAAATGTGTTTTAAATGTGCTTTAAATTCATGGTGTGGATGTGACTATGAACACTGAAAGTCAATACAGAAGCTGCATTTTGTATGAATTTTTCATAACGGAGACCTGGTGGAATGGAGAAAACCAGTGGGATACGGTTATCCCTGGATATAAACTATATTGGAAGGACAGGGAAGGACGTATTGGTGGCGGAGTCGCTCTATACGTGAAAGAAGGCATTGAATCCAGCAAGCTCGAAACCCCAAAAGAGGCAGACTCCTCCAGAGAATCGTTGTGGGTGGTGATACCATGCCCCAGGAGGGATTTAATACTGGGAACGATCTATCGTCCCCCTGATCAAAATGCTCAGGGAGACCTTGAAAATAAGAAAATAAAAAAGAACACAAACTCTGGCAAAAGAAATGCAAGAAGACAATAAGGGATGCTAAAAAAGAATTTGAGGAGCACATTGCTAAGAACATAAAAACCAACAACAAAAAATTCTATAAATACATTCAAAGCAGGAGACCATCTAGGGAGACAATTGGACCCTTGGATGATAAGGGAGTCAAAGGTGTACTAAAGAACGATCAGGAGATTGCAGATAAGCTAAATGAATTCTTTGCATATGTCTTCACAGTGGAAGATATAGGGCAGATCCCTGAACCTGAACTAACATTTGCAGGAAGGGATTCTGAGGAACTGAGACAAATAGTGGTAACGAGAGAGGAAGTTCTAAGCTTAATGGACAATATAAAAACTGACAAATCACCGGGCCCGGATGGCATCCACCCGAGAGTTCTCAAAGAACTCAGATGTGAAATTGCTGATCTGCTAACTAAAATATGTAACTTGTCCCTTGGGTCCTCCTCCGTGCCTGAGGACTGGAAAGTGGCAAATGTAACGCCAATCTTCAAAAAGGGATCCAGAGGGGATCCCGGAAATTACAGGCCAGTTAGCTTAACTTCTGTCCCTGGAAAACTGGTAGAAAGTATGATTAAAGCTAGATTAACTAAGCACATAGAAGAACAAGCCTTGCTGAAGCAGAGCCAGCATGGCTTCTGCAAGGGAAAGTCCTGTCTCAGTAACCTATTAGAATTCTTTGAGAGTGTCAACAAGCATATAGATAGAGGTGATCCAGTGGACATAGTGTACTTAGACTTTCAAAAAGCGTTTGACAAGGTACCTCACCAAAGGCTTCTGAGGAAGCTTAGCAGTCATGGAATAAGAGGAGAGGTCCTCTTGTGGATAAGAAATTGGTTAAGAAGCAGAAAGCAGAGAGTAGGAATAAACGGACAGTTCTCCCAATGGAGGGCTGTAGAAAGTGGAGTCCCTCAAGGATCGGTATTGGGACCTGTACTTTTCAACTTGTTCATTAATGACCTAGAATTAGGAGTGAGCAGTGAAGTGGCCAAGTTTGCTGATGACACTAAATTGTTCAGGGTTGTTAAAACAAAAAGGGATTGCGAAGAGCTCCAAAAAGACCTCTCCAAACTGAGTGAATGGGCAGAAAAATGGCAAATGCAATTCAATATCAACAAGTGTAAAATTATGCATATTGGAGCAAAAAATCTGAATTTCACATATACGCTCATGGGGTCTGAACTGGCGGTGACCGACCAGGAGAGAGACCTCGGGGTTGTAGTGGACAGCACGATGAAAATGTCGACCCAGTGTGCGGCAGCTGTGAAAAAGGCAAATTCCATGCTAGCGATAATTAAGAAAGGTATTGAAAATAAAACAGCCGATATCATAATGCCATTGTATAAATCTATGGTGCGGCCGCATTTGGAATACTGTGTACAGTTCTGGTCGCCTCATCTTAAAAAGGATATTATAGAGTTGGAAAAGGTTCAGAAGAGGGCAACCAGAATGATCAAGGGGATGGAGCGACTCCCTTACGAGGAAAGATTGCAGCATTTGGGGCTTTTTAGTTTAGAGAAAAGGCGGGTCAGAGGAGACATGATAGAAGTGTATAAAATTATGCATGGCATTGAGAAAGTGGATAGAGAAAAGTTCTTCTCCCTCTCTCATAATACTAGAACTCGTGGACATTCAAAGAAGCTGAATGTTGGAAGATTCAGGACAGACAAAAGGAAGTACTTCTTTACTCAGCGCATAGTTAAACTATGGAATTTGCTCCCACAAGATGCAGTAATGGCCACCAGCTTGGACGGCTTTAAAAGAAGATTAGACAAATTCATGGAGGACAGGGCTATCAATGGCTACTAGCCATGATGGCTGTGCTGTGCCACCCTAGTCAGAGGCAGCATGCTTCTGAAAACCAGTTGCCGGAAGCCTCAGGAGGGGAGAGTGTTCTTGCACTCGGGTCCTGCTTGCGGGCTTCCCCCAGGCACCTGGTTGGCCACTGTGAGAACAGGATGCTGGACTAGATGGGCCACTGGCCTGATCCAGCAGGCTCTTCTTATGTTCTTATGCTGTTTATATACCTGTGTTTTAGTCTTTCAGTCACATGGGTTGTTACAAACTATCATTTTAACTGCATTCTATAAGTCCTCATTTGTTTGCCAGATTCCTCCCATGAGCCAAGACCCACGGACCTTGCAATGCATGATGGAGGACTCTGATGAAGAAAAGGTTTAGGCCACTTGCTCTGTGGAAGAACCCTCAGTACCTTATTCAGGACACAGCTGGGAGATTCATCCTTGCCACCATCCTTTGATTCAGACAATACATTGTTTACAGCAGCCTTTCCCAGCCTTTGGGTCCCCAGATGTTGCTGGACTACAAGTCCCATCATTCCTGACTATTGGCCATGCTGGTTGGGACTGATGGGAATTGTAGTCCAACAATATCTGGAGACCCAGAGGCTGGGAAAGGTTGGTGTACAGTGTCATTATCAACGGAGAAACCAAACTGCAAAAAAATTGAAGAACCTTTAACCACTTAGCAAATTTTTGCAGGGAGACAGGCTACCACGCTCCGGGTCTGGTCAGCCTACATAATGCTTCAATTGGCTCTCTGTAGCTCCAATAGAGGAGAATCTGAGAGACAGCAAGTGGCCCAAAGTCACCTTATGGGTTTCACAAAAATTTGAACCCTGGGCTCCTTTTGGAAGGAAGGGAGGAATATAATTGTAATCATCATCATTATCATAACCCAGTTTTCTGGGTCCTAGACCACTATGCCACACTGGTTCATGTTAGCAAAACAAAGTAGAGAAATGTTTGTATGCAGTAAATCATCTCTGGGATTAAAGTTTGAATTGGGAAAGAATACTATTCTTAAATCCAAACACAGTAAAAGCATTTGAAATGTATTGAGAATCAGGCAGGTGAAAGATAACTTAGATTATTTAATGACAAAACAAAGTAGACACCCAACAACAGAGAAAAACACAGTTGCAGGATAGACTCCCATCCCTGATCCTGCCACATTGTACCCCTAGTATATCTGAGAATCTTAATTTCCTTTATCAAGAAGAAAGCCTAACAAAAGTACTGCAATCATTAAACTGCAAAAGGAACATTAATTAATTATGGGAGTGTAATTATGGATAGAATAGCTTTCAGAAATGAGTTTAAAAGGGTGGCTTCCCAACACTCGTCAAGCTTTATCATAATTGAAATAAGCTTCACGCACGATGCTGCCAGTGTGATAGTAGTTTTTGATGGATTTTCTTTGTCAAGACAATAGCTCTATATTTATTGGCACTGAGGCACAGACTGTGTGTGGTGCTTGCATCCTCAAACTAGAAGCTTCCTTTCTCAACCCTTCAATACTTTTTGTTCCAACACAACTACCAAGAAAGGACCAAATGCCACTCTTTCAATTCTAGCTGTGCTCCACTGAGGAAGTGTCCTGAGAGGAATCCTTCATATTGGGAATACTTATGTCGTAATTAACCAGGTTGGTGAGATCAGTACTAACTGAAACAGTTCCGATTTTAGAAACTGCGCTTGATGATTTCTCTCTGTGTCTTTCTTTCACCACGCTATAATATAAAGCTCACTGCTATTGCATGAGCTTGATCTATTCAACAATTCCCTATTGCCGCCAGCTGGGCACAAGGCTTTTGTTATTTTAATCATAAGAAGGATTCTTTGAGATGACCAGTAAATGAATTACATGAGAAATGAGCTAAAATAATAATAAAATTTTGTTTAAGAGTTGGGATGTAAAGTTACCACATTCTTTCCCAACTTAAAGCTCTGTGCAGTTACATATAAATTCAGACGGTGTAGTTTTGCCCAGCACAGAGATATGGTGATGAAAGGCTGCAACTCTCAGCAAAGGGCAGCAACCCTAAATATATGGCAGATTCACATGAATCAAAGATGACATTTTCCAGCTATGGAAAAACAAACAGACTTTAAAATCAGTTTGCAGTTAATGCATCTTGAGTTTATGAGTGGTTTAGATCATGGACCAATCTGTATTTGGAAGTTTGCCAGAGACAAATAGGGCAACTTGGAAAATCAAGATTTTCAAACAATAAATTTGTAGAGTTCCAGGACCTACAAGTGCTGAAACTATTTTGTATATCTTTTGTTTGGTAGATATGCCCCTCAATGGAGCATTTATGTGTAAAATTAATATAATTACATTTTTTGCTTCTGCAACTTATACTGTGTACAGTTCTGGTTGCCTCACCTCAAAATAGGTATTGTCGATTTGGAAAAGGTTCAGAAAAGGGCAACCAAAACTGAAGGGATGGAGCAACTCCCTTATGAGGAAAGGTTGCAGCATTTGGGGCTTTTGAAAGGAGAGAAAAGGTGAATGATAGAAGTCTATAAAATAATGCATGGGATGCAGAAAGTGAATAGAGAAAAGCTTTGCTCCCTCTTATAACACTCGAACTCATGGATATCCAGTGAAGCTGTCCAATGAAGCTGATTCAGGACAGACAAAAGAAAGGACTTCTTTACACAGCATGTAGACTATGGAATTCACTCCCAAAGGAGGCAGTGATGGCCACCGACTTGGATGACTTTAAAAGAGGATTAGACAAATTCATGGAGGATAAGGCTTTCTGTGGCTGATGGCTATGCTTTGCTTTCATAGGTGGGGGAAGTTTGCTTCCAAATACCATTTGGTGGAAACCATAGGAGGGGAAAGTGCTCTTGCACTCAGGTCCTGATTGCAGGTTTCCCATAGGCATCTGGATGGTCACTGTGAGAACAGAATGCTGGATAGATGGGCCGCTGGACTAAACAAGGAGGCTATTCTTATGTTCTATTAGATTTAGAGCTTAGACTTTTGCTAGTGATCCAGACTATAATCATCTAAACAAAGAAGCCAGCTTTAATTGGTCTCAAATTTCTATAAATATGTGATGAATCCTCTCAATTCCCTTGTTTGTTTTGAACCATCCCAATCAGATGATCAGATATGCTCTGTAAGGATTTACCCTCTCTCTAAACTTCTTCTCTATAAGGGACTCTGCATATTGTCTGAAACTCAAGGCTCTACTCCAGTAGGTAAAATGTAACTAGCTAGATCTTATTGACATTTTGGTTTTTAATTTGAAAGTTTGTACATGCAATCTATTGTCTTCATCATCCTTCCCTTTATCTCCTTTTTCTCAAAATTATCTTATTTCTATACACTGACTACTGGCTTCATTAGTTTCACAATGTATTTCCCTGTAATTTCTCACTAAATTGTGTTCAGACTTCATGGTAGTTAAGCTATCCCTTGTGTTCCAAAGATAGTTCACAAGGTGTAAGATTTTAAGGGTGTTCACTCATCACATTCAACGAGTGTACAATCTGTATTCCTGTGTAGCTGAGCTGTATGTGTACATTTATTCACAAGTAACATCCAATGAAGTTACAGTCTGGGTACCAGTGTACACAATACACAGCTGAGCAGTACAATTCAAGAAGTGCAGCATAATCTTTCACATTTGTACACATCTAGAGACAGTTTGTTCAGTGTAATGTGTCAAGAAGCCAACAGTGTCCTCTCAGCTTGGGAATAAATAAAACAAAAGCTTCTTCCCCCCCCCTTTCCCCCTGTCCCCCAGAGCTGGGCTGGAGCTTCTTTATAGGGCTTGGGGAAAAATGGACTGCTTTCAAGTCTATCTCAACTTACGGCTACCCTATGAATAGGGTTTTCACGGTAAGCGGTATTCAGAGAGGGTTTACCATTGCCTCCCTCTGAGGCTAGTCCTCCCCAGCTGGGTAGGGCCTGCTCAGCTTGCCACAGCTGCACAAGCCAGCCTCTTCCTTGTCCACAACTGCCAGCTGGGGGGCAACTGGGCTCATTGGGACTCTGCAGCTTGCCCACGGCTACACAGGTGGCAGGGCACATAACCCCTGAGCCACTCACTGTGGGGATGATCTTTTGCTGGCCCTTGACACCCAGGAGACACGAGCGGGGATTTGAACTCACAGAATCTGGACTCCTAGCCAGGCTCTCCTCCCCACTGTGTTATACCAGCCCCTTTATAAGGCTTACAGACCTCCAAAGCAGCTACACAGCCTTGAGTGCATCAGGAGGTTCACTCTGACTGATGGCAGGCTCAGGATGCTTGTCTGGGGAATGCTTACAAAATGGTGGTTGATAGCAGTAGCAGGGACTTACCTGACATCCATGATTGGTGTCACTGCAACATACCAGGAAGGGAGATGCACCTAGGCAACCTTGCTGCCCTCCCACTCCTGGTAAACTGCAATGATGCTGGTGATGGGCAATCAGGTGTTGCTGCTCTGCCTTGCCTATGGTACTGGTTGACAGTAGGAAAAGATGCCCCCACTGCCAATATGTCACATTACTTAAGGCAGTATAGGATTCCCAGACATTCTTCTATCTAGGCACTGGCCTAACCTAGAGCTGATTAGTCTCAGCAAGGCTGCGGAATGCTATGACCACACCCTAGGAGTCACATCTGAGTAAACAGAATGAATGTCTTATGCACCATATACAGCTGATACTGTCAAAGGACATCGTTAGTACTTATTATCTGACAAGGCTAATTATGAATAACAAGGAGCCCAAATTAATATAATGTTTGGTTAGTATCTTAAACAGTAGAGCTAGAAATTTAAATAACTAGTTTTTCAAAGGACAAGTTATTGCCAGCATGACTCTTCTTGCTGTAAAAAAAATTCTTTTGATAAGTTCAAGATGTGCTTTGCTGTCTTGTGAAAATACCAAACGGAGAGTAGTTTCCTTACGACAAGGCAGAAAATGGTTGGTGCCAAATTAATACAAGTTGCATTAATTAACTCCAAAAGCACTGACTTACAAAGCACTTTATAGAAATAATAACAGAAAGCTTCACAAGGCTTACATTACTAAAGGGAAAAAAAACTTCCACCAAAAATCACTGATGTAGAATGAGTGCAAAATGATTGTAGAGAGAATATATTAAATTGTTAAGTCCTAAGGTTAATAAGAAAAGACAGAAAAATGAGTAACAGACAAGGCCAAACTGATGTTTTACAATAAAATTTCAATAAAGGGAAGAAAGCCAATGAGACACAGACCTTCAGAAGGCCAAGTTTGGATGGGAGAAATTATTGAGAACGTTGCATTTTGTTATATACTGTGATTACTCTAAATATATATCTAACTGGCAGGAGGTTGATGTAGAGGAATAGATTAAAAAGGGATAAACAGAAAAGGGATGCATGTATCTCTCTGTGACTCAATGCTGAAGGAATAAGGGTTGCTCGCCTTTTTCTTATTTTGTTATATCATTTTAGAAACAGCTGACGCAGGATTGTAGTCCAAGTGGGGCAACTGGGTGCACTGTACCTCCACCCCTGGATTGGATCCAGCTTAAAAAAACCCCATGCTTTGTAATTTATGGTAAGAGACCTCAAAAGAGTTAGTGATTCTTTTCCTATTGCAACCAGCCAGCCCCACTGCATGTCCCACCTGCACCTGAAAACTAGGGCTGTTCCTAGTTCCCCCGATCTGATTTAGGGCCCAATCTGCCCCTTCGGAGTGGACCCAGGATGATCAGGGTCTGACCTGACCCAGGCCCTGGGAAATGAAATACTACAGATGAAAATCAGCTAAGATTTGGGGACCTTGCACAGTGTTTAATGAGGGTTTGAAACTGTAATTAAACGTTCAGTGGGGTCGGGGAGGGAGAAAGAGATGCACACATTTAAATCCTAATGAAATGTGCAGTAAGGAGTAGATGGGGGAGAAGACACATGTAGACTGCGTCTCCTTCTCCCCCCCTCATCCTCGCCACCAGAGTGCCCCTCCTCTTGATAGGCCTGGATTGCTCTGGGTGGACCCAATCCAACTCTGTCTGGTCAGCCTCAATTCACTCTGGCTGAGTCCTGGTTTGACCTGAATTGGCCCAATTTGGTTTAGGATCTAGGATTTGGCCAGAGCTGGTGCATAGCCCTTCTGAGAACTGGCTCAGCATATGAGCTGTTGGCAAAGTGAAAACCTTGTGTCTCTTACCACAGACTTCATTGAGAAGTAGAGATATAGATGGGTTTATTTATAATCCACCCTTCATCAATACTGATACAAGGGCAGAGTACAACAAAAAATTTTTTAAAAAAGTTTGCTACATAAGTAGCAGCAACACATTACAATATATATATATATATATATATATATACACACACACTGTTATGAGAACTGAAAATGCTGTTTTGAAAATAAGCATATAAGACAACCTGACCTAAAGTCTCCAGGTTCAGCAGGAAAAAGAATGGGTAAAAACACATAGTATATCTCAAACAAATTATAATTTATTAAAGATTAGAAAATATAATATAAATTTACTTCCTAATAAATTATTTAACAGTACCTACTTTATGATTGCTTCTGCTACTGTTACTTTAAAACTGAGGTGGTTAGTCTGTGGTCCATTAGCTGTTGCTGAACTTGATCATTGCCCATACTGGCTGGGTCTCATGGACTGGAGGGCCAAATGTTAGTTACCCCTGCTCTAAATTTTGTTATTATTGATTTAAAATTGATTGGGTTGCTTTTTAAAAAAGGTGGCCACAGTTTCACTGCATGGCTAATAACTGATTCCACTTTTTTTCTTCCCTAGTTAACTCATAGGTACAGAGGATTTCACATGAAGTTTCCTCTCTGGTCAGGATCTCACCAAAAGGAAACCAGACAGAACAGAGCTGTCACATAACTTGACTCTGCCTCTTGAGACTGTCGCTGTCCCTCTGACAAGCTTGCTTCAAATTTCTTCTGAAGTCTTCCTTCTGCTCTGGTACATGAAGACCAGAACTCAGACATGAAGATGTCATGGTTGCCTCTTCTGAAGTCTTCCTACTTCTTGATGTTGTTCTGCTACCACTCTCATCAGAAACTATCCTACAGAACTGCCTCTGGCATCTTCCTCACCTGGCTAGGTTCCCTCAAATTCTGCCTTCACTTACAGAAAAGCTGACTGACCCCCCAAAAATGCTGTGTCTGTGCTTATATTCTCTTCAGTCAGAACCATCTGACCAATTACCAGGTTCTCCTTGGAATTCCAAATTCTCATTCAGGGATTTCCAGATAGTATATCTACGAAACCACCTATCACAATTTGGCCCTTTTCAATTCGCCAGCACTGTGGAGAAGCCAAATTCTACTGTTAACTGATGCAACGGAAAACCTTATTATATAAAAATAAACACCTCTTTTGAAACTGTATCAGCCTAGCTGCTTCCTGTCAGGCTGCCAACTGAACCTTCATGAGTTGTATTTTAGAAACTTGCCCTGGGCTTCTGGGAGGAAAGGTGGGATATAAATTTAATAAATAAGTAAGCAACTAACTAACTAAATAAGTAAATAAATAATTGAATAATAAACTGCCAGTTTAACTCCTCATACCTTTACCCTTTACCAAACAGAGTTCATGATAATATTGTTACATTTAAATTCCCTTGCACATTCCTTCACACATGCACATCTAACTTTACAAATATTAGGGGTTTTTTTTTGTTGCATGATAATGCCAGATAATGTCACTTCTGAATTCAAAGGATATAAACCAATTTGGTACAGAGAGCCAGCCAAGTACATATTTCAAGAAATGTTACATCCCTCCATAAGGAATCCTGAGCATATAATTGTATGTTCTGCACTTAAGGGAGATGGTATCTGCAAATGCTGGCAACCTCATTGCCCGTACCTTGGGGAAAGGGCCCCTAGTCTGTGACCACTGCTTCTGTTCATCAGTCCCCCTTGATGACTGTTTGGACATGAGGGAGCCAGGAAACTTTCCCAGGCATTGTGAGCCATTCAGCAACTTTTGTGATGGCTAGGAGCTCCCAGTTATTGCGAGAGGATCTCAAGAAAAGGAAATCTTTGATGCATGAGATTTCTCAGCCTTGCAAAATGTGGTGACCCTCAGGTGAATGAATAACTATACAACATCCCACCACCATGAAGCCTCAGATTGGCTGGGTAGATGGTATAACTCACCCATCCACTTTATCAAAGATACTCCAAGGTATAGCTGGTTTATTTCTTGGGGACTGGGAAGGAACTGGTGTCCTGCTTGGGATACTTGAGGATGGGCATGTTTTGCTTTGCTTTTGTCTTCCCTGTGGTATCAGGGAATCTACCTGGAGATGCTGAGGATTGAACCAGGGACCTTCTGCATGCAAACCTATGACTGATTGTAATAATAATTACAGCTTAACAAGTACAACAGTGAAAAAGGGATAGTAAATCCCTTAGTTGGTGACACTGTTCTCCTATCTCCCAACACTTTTTCCAGGGCAGGGACTCTTCTCCAATGGGGAACTGTGTGTATCCTGTGGTGTGGTGGGCAGACTGCCCAGCAGATTTTAGGGAGCTGCTGGAGACGGGATCCACACTTACCCTAGCCATGTGCCCAAGGTCACAGCTTCACTATAGCCAGAAGGTTCAAGTGGACCGCTCAAGGGGCAGTAGTGGCACAAATAGCCAGGCCAGTTCCTCAAGTGAATGAAAGCAGTGGAAAAGCAATCCCCAAGCCTCCTCTCCTGCTTCACTGATTGCAGATGAAGTATACATGGATTGTAAATACTGAATATAAATTCTTAAGGAGATGTAATCCATGACCAGCACCCACCTGTTTTATGCTAATAGTGTAGATCATGCAGTTCACTAGCACACCGGCAAGTATTTAGTGAGCAATGAGTCAATAAGTTTGCAGTTTAGTACACCTCTTATCTCCAAAGTCAGCAGCAATAGAAACCTTTCCTAATCCTCACATATTTGGTGCAAGGAAGAGGTTGTAGATGTTGTGCTACTAATTTGATTTAGAAAGTTACAATGGGATTAATTCATGATGATCCTCAAAGTTTGGTACTCCTGAGACAAACAGCAGGATTTGTTCATGCTACACAGGTGAATTTCTCTCATAAAAATACACCAGTGTTTAAATTTGCAGTAAATCTTGGTGCATGCAGAGAACAGTTTTGCCAATTTTTCTTCTTTTGAGCTTCCACTGTTCTTTATTGTATTCATTTCAACTGAGTATTTTCTTTACTAGTACTGTTCATCTTCTTTTTGTACTTTATCCCTGCCCATCCTTTCACTCCCATGTCCTGTAAAAGAGGGAAATGAGAAGGATGGAAGATAACCCTACCCATCTACTTTTGTTTCTTGGAATGAAACGGAGTGCAGGAAGCTTGTGCCAATTGTCCCCAGTGCTATATGCATGAAGTCATTGGAATCAGTCTGCACTCTGTGGGACTCCATTTTGATCTCTCTTTACATGCTGTGCAGTCATTGTCTTGCACAAAGAGCATCTGCTGGTAGCACCACATCAAATGCTTCCCATTTTTGTAGATCTCTCATTTATGAAAACTCTGTAGTATGTTCACAAACTTGATACTCCATTTCCTAATGTACTCTATGATCCTTTTCTTCAAGTCTCCCACAGCTTGATGTGCTGTCTTTTCCTCTTTGTTCTGTTCTAATCTCCATTTAATCTGGCTTCCTCAATCAAGTGTGCTTTGTTTTTATTAGAAATTGTGTTTTTCACAGTGGCTTATCTGCATACTTTGGATTTTCTCTTTGGCTTTATTCAGTGGACACATTGTTTCCAATAATTTCTATGAAATGTTCCCTAGCTGAAGTAATTATATGGGAATTTTTCAGATTAATTTGTGTTTTCTTGCATCTTAGGCTTGATATGTTTAGTGCTGTATTGATTGAAATATAGAGTTCTACATACACCACACATTTAAAACAAATTATGTTACCCTTTCTTTTAAAATCTCCTTTCAAACATGAAATATGTTGAATACATATTTACTCACGTTATTCCGTGTTAACTTTTCCCCTCATTCCTCCCTCTATTTATCTGAAAACAAAACAAAACAAAAGCCAAAAAGGACACATAGGAAGTGGAAGGAAGGCCAGGCTTACAAAGGAAGAGTACAGACAGATAGCACTGAATTGCAGGGATGATGTCAGGAAGGCTAAAGCTGAGAATGAGCTGAGATTGGCAGAAGATGCTAAAAGCAACAAAAAAGCTTTCTTCAGATACATCCATAGTAAAAGACAGAGAAAATAAATGATGGTACAGCAACTCAATGAAGACGGCAAAATGATAACAGATGACAAAGAAAAGGCAGAAGTGCTCCATTCCTACTTTGGCTCAGTCTTCCCCCAAAAGAGGGTCTATGGCCATTCTAGGAAACGTAAAGTTGAAGGGGCAGGATTGCAGCTTGAGACTGATAGACAAATGGTCAAAGAATATCAAATTACTCTGAATGAGTTCAAATCTGCAGGGCCCAATGAACTGCATCCTAGAGTATTGAAGGAACTGGCTGAAGAATGCTTGGAACTACTATCTATTATCTTTTCAAAATCATGGAGGATGGGTGAAGTGCCAGATGAATGGAGGAGGGGTAATGTTGTTCCTATCTTCAAAAAAGGGCAAAAAGAAGGAACCTGGGAACTACAGACAAGTCAGTCTGATGTCAATCCCTGGGAAAGTTCTAGAGCAGATTATAAAGGAGTCAGTCTGTAAGCATCTTGAAAACAATGCAGTGATTACTAGAAGCCAACATGGATTTATCAAGAATAAATCCTGCCAGACTAATCTTATCTTACTTTTTGATCAGGTAACCTCCTTGGTAGACTTTGGGAATACTGTGGACATAATATATCTCAACTTCAGCAAAGCTTTTGATCAAGTGCCCCATGATATTCTGATTAGCAAGCTAGCTAAATGTGGGCTGGATAGAACAACTATCAGGTGGATCCACAGTTGGTTATATAACCATATAATCAAAGAGTACTTACAATGGTTTCTTCTCAAAGTGGGGGAAGATAATGAGCAGGGTACTGCAGGGCTCGATCCAGAGTGCTGTGCTCTTTAACATTTTTATTAATGACTTGGATGAAGAGGTGCCGGGAATGCTTATCAGAATTGCAGATGAGACAAAATTGGGAGGGATAGCTAATATCAGAGGACAGAAACAAAATTCAAAGTGATCTTGATAGGCTGGAGCAGAATGAAATTTAACAGGGATAAGTGCAAAGTTCTACACCTAGGAAAAGGAAACCAAGGGCACAGTTATAAGATGGGGGATACTTGGCTCAGCAATACTACATGTAAGAAGGATCTTGGACTTGTTGTTGATCACAAGCTAAATATGAGCCAGCAGTGCAATGTGGCTACAGAAAAGGCAAATGCTATTTTAGGCTGCATTAACAGAAGTATATTTTCCAGATTGTGTGAAGTACTAGTTCCCCTCTATTCAGCACTGGTTAAGAAGGATGCAGACAAACTGGAACAGGTTCAGGGGAGGGAAACACGGATGATCAAGGGACTGGAAACAAAGCTCTATGAGGAGAGACTGAAAGAACTGGGTATATTCAGCCTTGAGAAGAGAAGACTGAGGGGATTTATGATGGCACTCTTCAAGTACTTGAGGAAGCCAGGATCTCTCCTCAGTTGTCCCAGAATGCAGCACACATAATAATAGGTTCAAGTTGCAGGAAGCCAGATTTCAATGGAACATCAGGAAAAACCTCCTCACTGTTAGAATGGTACGACAATGGAACCAATAACCTAGGGAACTGGTGGGTTCTGCAACACTGGAAGCATTCAAGAGGCAGCTGGATAGCCACCTGTTGGGTATGGTTTAACTAGGATTTGTGCATTGAGCAAGGGATTTGACTCAATGGCCTACTATTCTATGATTTTATATTTCTTGTTTCCAAACGATCAGACTTTTTGCAAAAAGGAAAGTGATGGGAAAATATTTTGAAATATAGTATAACATTTGCTTGACACAGCATTATCTGACCTCTCCACAATCAGATCAGGATTAATGTTCACTAAATAGTCAACATTGTCTAACCTCTGTGCAACTAAATCAGGATGAACGCTCAATAAACAGGTTGTCTTGAAGCTCCAAGTATTGCACAGAAAAGTCTACATATTGTATACCCTATTTATTTAATCTATACACAGAAAATATCATACAGAAAGTGAGATTGGACCAAGTTGAAGGTGTGAAAATTGGAGGGAGAAATACCAATAATTTAAGGTATGTAGGTGATACCATACTACTAGCAGAAACCAGTAATGATTTGAAACGAATGCTGATGAAAGTTAAAGGGGAAAGCACAAAAGTAGGACTACAGCTGAACATCAAAAAGACTAAAGTAATGTCAACAGAAGATTTATGCAACTTTAAAGTTGACAATGAGGAAACTGAACTTGTCAAGGATGATCAGTACCTTGGCACAATCATTAACCAAAATGGGGACAATAGTCAAGAAATCAGAAGAAGGCTAGGACTGGGGAGGGCAGCTATGAGAGAACTAGAAAAGGTCCTCAAATGAAAAGATGTATCACTGAAATCTAAAGTCAGGATCATTCAGACCATCGGTATTCCCAATCTCTATGTATGGATGTGAAAGTTGGACAGTGGAAAAAGCAGATAAGAGAAAAATCAACTCATTTGAAATGTGGTGTTGGAGGAGAACTTTGCGCATACCATGGACTGAACAAATTAACAAATAGAACAAATTAAACCAGAACTACCATTAGAAGCTAAAATGATGAAACTGAGGTTATCATACTTTGGACACATCATGAGAAGACATGATTCACTAGAAAAGACAATAATGCTGGGAAAAACGGCAGGGAGTAGAAAAAGAGGAAGGCCAAAGAAGAGATGGATTGATTCCATCAAGGAAGCCACAGACCTGAACTTACAAGATCCGAACAGGGTGGTTCACGACAGATGCTGTTGGAGATCACTGATTCATAGGGTTGCCATAAGTTGTAGTCGACTTGAAGGCACATAACAACAACAACAACATATTGTAGAGGAATACATAAATAAATGGACTTTTATCATTAATTAATGGAATATGCTCTATCAATTTTTATAAAGGAAAGACCAGTCACTACTTTTCACAATACATGACACTTTTATATACAAGTATTCCACATGCATTATTTCATTCCATATCAGCATTACAGATGATTAACATTAACAGATGATTATATTATCACACTGCCTTGAGAACTCCAGAAGCAGCAATGGTCTTATCTTCAAAACACAGAGATTGAAAGGAAATTATGTGAAAAAGAATGGCTCGCATTCTTTTTCAAAAAAGATGTATAACCTCTGTCTATTAAGGCTAACATTGGGATGGCTGTTTTGACCCTTATATCAGCAGAAATGCTTCCCTACTCCTTCTGTCCTGAGCAGTTCCATGTGTACCATTTCTAAAGAAGCAAATCTGCTGATTGTATAAAGTGCTCTACTGCTATAAGTTGCCTAGTGCTAAAGCCAGCCATGATAAAATAAAATAAAATAAAATCCCCCATCTCGTTAGAAAACATTTGGTTTTATTTGTACATTTCTTCCATATTTTAACTTTCCCCTGCACACTGAGTATGTGTATAGCAGGGGTAGCTAATGTGGTGTCTTCCAGATGTTGCTGACCTACAACTCCCATCATCCAATAACAGTGGCCAAGCTAGCTGGGGCTGATGGAAATTGTAGTCCACAACGTCAGGAGGGCACCACATTGGTTACTCATAATCTACAGTGCTTGAGAAAGTTCAAAGTACATCACAGGTATTATCTTATTGCAGTCCTGACAGCATTTCATTCTCATTCTCATTGGCAATCATTCGTGGGAAAGTAAGATTGTCTTCCAGGGTAAGGTCTTTAACAGTGGGTCCTTACGTGACTGTGAAGGCCAATTCTGGATCCACACAGCCTCTCACAGTGAGGACATCGGTTTCCAGATGGAAGATGGTCATGATGAGGATTTGCTTGACGTGCCTTCCGCTTAGCTCGTTTGTCCCTTTTGCCCTGTACTCGTGCTTCGTCAAAGTCCATACCACCTTTGATAATGGCCAACTTCCAATTGGGACGCTCATGTGCCAAAGCTTCCCAGTTCTTGATGCTTATGTTACATTTTTTTAGATTAGCTTTAAGAACATCTTTAAACCTCTTTTGCTGTCCACCGATATTCTGGTTTCCATCCTTAAGTGGGGAGTAAAATAGCTGCTTTGGAAGACGGCAATCAGGCATTCGAACAACATGTCTGGTCCAGCGAAGTTGATGTTGGAGGATCATTATTTCAACACTGGTAGTCTTTGCTTCTTCCAAAACGCTAACATTAGTCCGCCTATCTTCCCAATTAATTTGCAGAATTTTCCGGAGGCAGTGTTGGTGGAGTCTTTGAAGAAGTTGGGAGTGGCGTTTATAGATGGTCCATGTTTCACAGGTGTACAGTAAGGTCAGTAGTACAATGGCTGTGTAAATAAGCATTTTGGTCTCCCTGTGAATATTCCATTCCTTGAACACTCTACTCTTCATTCAGGAGAATGCGGCACTCGCAGAGCTGAGACGATGCTGAATTTCAGCGTCGATGTCAGCTTTTACAGAGAGATGGCTGCCAAGATAAGAAAAGTGATCAACATTCTCCAGCATCGCACCATTAAGCTGGATTGATGATGCTACAGAGGGATTGGTTTGCACTTGCTGATGAAGCACTTTGGGTTTTTTGATGTTAAGCAAGAGGCCAAGCTTTTCATATGCTTCTGCAAAGACATTTAGGATAGTTTGAAGATCTTTCTCTCAATGTGCAGAGACTACATTATCATCGGCATATTGAAGTTCTATGACAGAGGTTGTAATTACCTTACTTTTTGCTTGCAGCCTACTGAGATTAAAAAGCTTTCCATCTGTTCGATATGTGATTTCCACACCATTCGGGAGTTTCCCCTCAACAAGGTGTAAAATCATGGCAATGAAAATAGCAAATAAGGTCAGAGCAATGACGCATCCCTGTTTGACGCCTGATCCCACTTTGAATGGATCACTTTGAGAGCCATTGTTATCCAAAATTGTTGCCGTCATGTGGTCATGGTTTGTTGTTGTTATGTGCCTTCAAGTCGATTGTGACTTATGGCGACCTTATGAATCAGCAACCTCCAAGAGCATCTGTCATGAACCACCCTGTTCACATCTTGTAAGTTCAGGTCTGTGGCTTCCTTTATGGAATCAATCCATCTCTTGTTTGGCCTTCCTCTTTTTCTATTCCCTGCCGTTTTCCCCAGCATTATTGTCTTTTCTAGTGAATCATGTCTTCTCATGATGTGTCCAAAGTATGATAAGCTCAGTTTCATCATTTTAGCTTCTAGTGACAGTTCTGGTTTAATTTGTTCTAACACCCAATTATTTGTCTTTTTTGCAGTCCATGGTATGCACAAAGCTCTCCTCCAGCACCACATTTCAAATGAGTTGATTTTTCTCTTATCCACCTTTTTCACTGTCCAACTTTCACATCCATACATAGAGATTGGAATACCATGGTCTGAATGATCCTGACTTTGGTGTTCAGTGATACATCTTTGTGTTTGAGGATCTTTTCTAGTTCTCTCATAGCTACCCTCCCCAGTCCTAGCCTTCTTCAGATTTCTTGACTATTGTCCCCATTTTGGTTAATGACTGTGCCAAGGTATTGATAATCCTTGACAAGTTCAATGTCCTCATTGTCAACTTTAAAGTTGCATAAATCTTCTGTTGTCATTATTTTAGTCTTCTTGACGTTCAGCCATAGTCCTGCTTTTGTGCTTTCCTCTAACTTTCATCAGCATTCGTTTCAAATCATTACTGGTTTCTACTAAGATTATGGTATCGTCTGCATATCTTAAATTATTGATGGTTCTCCCTCCAATTTTCACACCTCCTTCATCTTGGTCCAATCCCACTTTCCATATGATATGTTCTGCGTACAGATTAAATAAATAGGGTGATAAAATACACCCCTGTCTCACACCCTTTCCGATGGGGAACCAATTGGTTTCTCCATATTCTGTCCTTACAGTAGCCTCTTGTGCAGAGTATAGGTTGCGCATCAGGACAATCAGATGCTTTGGCATCCCCATTTCTTTGAAAGCATTCCATAGTTTTTCATGATCTACATAGTCAAAGGCTTTGCTGTAGTCTATAAAGCACAGGGTGATTTTCTTCTGAAATTCCTTGCTCCGTTCCATTATCCAATGTATGTTTGCGATATGATCTCTGGTGCCTCTTCCCTTTCTAAGTCCAGCTTCGACGTCTGGCATTTCTCGCTTCATATATGGCAAGAGCCTTTGTTCTAGAATCTTGAGCATTACTTTACTTGCATGGGATATTAAGGCAATAGTTCGGTAATTATTGCATTCTCTGGGATCCCCTTTCTTTGGAAGTGGGATATATATTGAACGCTTCCAGTCTGTGGGCCATTGTTTAGTTTTCCATATTTCTTGACCAATTTTTGTTAAAATTTGGACAGATTCAGTCTCAGTAGCTTGTAGCAACTATATTGGTATGCCGGCTATTCCTGGTGAGCAGCTTTCACCTCACATTCTAAAATTTCTGGTTCTTCATCATATGGTTCCTCCATGAATGAATCTGTCATCCTGTCATCTCTTTTATAGAGTTCTTCAGTGTATTGCTTCCATCTTCCTTTTATTTCATCTTGGTCAGTCAGTGTGTTCCCCTGCTGATTATTCAACATCCCTACTCGTGGTTTAAATTTCCCTTTAATTTCTCTAATCTTTTGGAAAATGGCTCTTGTTCTTCCCATTTGGTTGTCCTCTTCTATTTCTATACAATAACTATTGTAATAGTTTTCTTTGTCCCTACGTACTAGTCGTTGTATAGTTGCATTTAGGGTTCTGATCGTGTTTCTATCTCCTTTTGCTTTTGCTTTCCTTCTCTCTTTAACCATTTTAAGAGTTTCTTCAGTCATCCATTGAGGTCTTTCTCTGTTTTAACTAGAGGTATTGTCTTTTTGCATTCCTCCCTGATAATGTCCCTGACTTCAGTCCATAGTTCTTCTGGTTCTCTGTCAACTAAGTTTAAAGTCTCAAACCTGTTCCTTATTTGATCTTTATATGCTTCTGGGATGTTATTTAAATTGTATTTTGGCATTATGAGTGCTTTGTTGTTCTTCTTTAGCTTTACTCTGATTTTCGATATGATCAGTTCATGATCTGTACCGCAGTCTGCTCCTGGTCTTGTTTTTGCAGAAAGTATGGAACTTCTCCATCTTCTGTTACCAATTATATAATCAATTTGATTCCTATATTGACCATCTGGTGATGTCCATGTGTACAGTCATCTTTTCGGTTGCTAAAAAAATGTGTTTGCAAGAAACAAATTATTGGCTTCACAGAATTCAATAAGTCTTTCTCCTGCTTCATTTCTGTCACCTAAGCCCCATTTCCCCACAATTCCTAGTTCTTCTGTGTCCCCTACTTTTGCATTCCAGTCCCCATGATTATCGTCATAACTTGTTTTAGTGTGTGATCAATTTCCTCCTGTACTTCTGCGTAAAATCTCTCCAATTCTTCTTCTTCTGCGTTTGATGTTGGAGCGTAGACTTGGATGATGATTATGTTAATAGGTTTCCCATTTAATCTCATTGATATCACTCGCTCAGACCTTGCGTTGTAGCTCCTAATTGCTTTTGCTACATCACTTCTCACTATTAAAGCAACCCCATTTCTTCTTGATTTCTCATTTCCTGCATAAAATATTTTGTAGTTGCCTGATTGAAAATGTCCCATTCCAGTCCATTTTAATTCACTCCCGCCAAGTATTGTACTATTGATATGCTCCATTTCTTGCTTGACAATTTCTAACTTTCCCTGGTTCATGCTTCTCACATTCCATGTTCCTATTGTGTGTGTTGTACAACTCCGGACTCTCCTTTCGCATCTGTGCACATCAGCCTCTGGGCTTCCTTTTGGCTTTGACCCAGCTGCGTCATTAGTCACAGCACTACTCATACTTGTCCTTTGTTCTTCCCCAGTAGCTCGGTGCGTGCCTTCTTACCTGGGGATCTCATCTTCCAGCACTATCTCGTGTTGCATTTCGGATACTCTGTTCATAGGGTTTTTGTTGTAAGAGGTATTCAGAGGTGGTTTACCATTGCCTTCCTCTGAGTTTGGATGCATCTTAGTCTGGTGTCTCAGCTTTGACCATTCTGCCATGGGTATCCCTGCTAGGAGTCTAGCCTCTTGGTCTAGACTCCTGACGGCATTGCTCTCAGCTTCTTCAACACTCTCAAACCCCCTCATCACGTTAAGGTGTGCATCCTAAAAGGGGCATGTGGTCATGGTGGAGTTGCAAAATATTCACAAATTTATCAGGGCATCCAATTTTCAGAAGGATGGTCAGAGAGTTCGACTTACAGTATCAAAGGCCTTTATCAGATCAATAAACACCATATACAGAGGTCGGTTTTGCTCCCTGCATTTTTCATGAAGCTGTTGTGCAGTGAAGATCATACCCACTGTCCCACTGGAAGGGCAGAAACCATTTTGGGATTCAGGAAGGATGTCTTCTGAGATAGGTAAGAGGCAATTTGCAAGGATCCTTGCAAGGATTTTACCTGCGGTAGCTAGAAAAGAGATACCTCAGTAGTTCCTACAATCTATCACCCTTGTTGAAAACAGTGATAATTATGCCATCCCTAAAGTCTTCCAGGATCTCCTCCCTCATCCAGATTTTTTTGATGAGTTTATGAAGTTGTTGTGTAAGTTTAGGCCCACCTTCTTTAAAGACTTCAGCAGGAATCCCATCAGGTCCACTACCTTTGTTATTCTTCATTTGATTAATGGCTTTACTGACTTCATCCAAATTAGGGGATACTGCAAGCTCATCTCTAATTTGTTGTTGTGGGATTTGCGAGAAGACCTCACCAGCCACAATAGAGTTACGATTAAGGAGTTCGTAGTAATGCTCTTTCCAATGCAGTGCAATAGACTCTTTATCCTTAAGAAGTTTGGTACCATTTATTGAATGTAAGGGATTTGTACCATAATTTGTTGGCATTTGTGGCATTAAAAAGCCCAGTGCATCATAGGCATCTGCAAAATGCTGGATTTCTTGAGCTGTCTTTATCCACCAGGTGTTCTTAAGTTCTCTTGTTCTTCTTTAGACCTCAGCCTTTGCAGTGGCATATATTTTTTTCTTAGCAGCACAGTTAATGTCTTTTTGCCATATCTGGAAGGCTTTCCTTGTCAATCTCACTATCATTCTCATCAAACCAGTCCTGATGTTTCTCAGTTTGGTATCCAATAGTTTGTTCACATGCTGCAATAATGGAAGTCTTCGGTTTAATCCAGTTTTCCTCAATGTTTTCAGGGAGTTCCGTCAGTAGATGTTTCTTGAGAGTTGTTTGAGAGCAAGCTCGCTTAATAGGATCTTGAAGGGCATGGATGTTCATTTTACGCCTTGGTTTTCTTCCTTGGAGCCTACGTTGAGGAACAATATTAATGGCCATAGTGGATCGAATTAATCGGTGATCAGCAGTCATCAGCGGTCGTCATGGCCTTGGTGAGGAGTACATCATGACGATCTCTGGCACAGACAATTACGTAATCCAGGAGATGCCAGTGCTCCAACCGAGGGTGCTTCCATGATGTTTTAAATTTATCTTTCTGGTGAAAGAGTGTGTTTGTAATAACAAGATTATGCTCTGCACATTTAGTCAGAAGTAGAATGTCATTCAGGTTGCTATTGCCAACTCCTTCTTTCCCAATGGTTTCTGGCCATAAATCAAAATCACACCCAACTCTTGCATTGAAATCACCCAGGAGGATAATTTTGTCCTCCTTAGGTATCTCTGATAAGATGGTGTTCAGCTGTGTATATAATTTTTCCTTGATGTGTTCATCAACATCTAATGTTGGTGCATAAAAACTTAGAATAGTTGCCTGTTGGGTTTTGGCGAGTTTTAATCAGAGAGTTGAGAGTCATTCATTAATGCCAGTAGGAACTTCTGACAAGAGCTTCACAAGATCATTTTTAATAGCAAAGCCTACTCCATGTATTTGTCATTCTTGTTCAGGCAGTCCTTTCCAGAAAAAGGTGTAACCTCCTTTTTCTTCCTTCAGTTGTCCGTCTCCTGCTCTTCGAGTTTCTTGGAGTGCTGCTATGTCAATATTAAAACGTGATGATGGCAGTCCTGCATTCAGGACATTCACTATCTGTAGTGTCCAGCAATGTCCATACATTCCATGTTCCAAAATTGAATTGTCTTTTACAACCACTAAGTGGTGACCCCAGTAGACGTGGTAATCCAGTCAGGGAGAGAGATGAGGCAGACTATGTTTAGGGCACCTTTTCTAGCCCCCTCCCCGTACAGGGTGAGCAGAGTGGATCATGAATAGGACTGCTCAGTCATGGATATAGCTGCTGAACTACTCAACTGCCTCGGTCCTTGAGCCAGGATGACTGAGTCATGTATTTGCTTCTGGATTTCACAGTCCTGCCCCTGTTGCCATTCGCCAATTACCATGGGACATTTGTTTTGTTTTGTTTTGGTTGGAAGATGCCTGTGTGTGAATTTGTTTTATGTGGGGAGATCAGTGCACGATGATCAACACACAATCTTGACAGAAAAAGGCTTTGATCCAATGGCATGGATACCACGATGATTGGAAGTCTTTTATCTGCTGCAGCCTTCATCCACCTTCACAGCCATTGTAACATACAATTGTTATCCTCCGCCTGTTCTGCCATTGAGGACATTATTGGATTTTTCTTTGTCTGGTTCCTTTCCCTTGACCATACCGCCATGGGTGACCCTGCTGGGAGTACATCGCTCATAGGGTTCATTGGAACACACAAGCCCACTCACCACTACAAGGTGACGATCCAGCAACCTGTGAGGTAGCATGCCCCCACATTTCTTAGATTACATTTTCACATGAAGAATTACTGCTGAGTTCTCACTCTATTACACATTGCTGAATGCTTTACTCTGCTTGTTTTGTATTATATTTGTACATTCTGCAATAGCTGTTCTTTCACTGGTTTCAAAGTAAAGTTATGAAGATTTACTTGAACAGCAGCAGTTCAAAATATACCTTGGGGGCTATAGTATGTGAAATGCTAGACTGTGCACTGCATGTTTACTTAGTATTCATTTGTATCTGGCTGCTATTTGTCATAGGTGCTGTTTTCAGTAAATAGAACTTGGGTGTGTGGAAGCACAAAGGAGGGAGTGGTTTTCAGTCACGTGGGGCCCCATTCTTGATCAGGATCACATTCCGGATCAGGACCCCATGGCTGCTTTAATTAAAAGGGCCATATTAAGTAGATTTAGTCAATCATGTCGCTAACATGATAAGTAGTTTGGCTGAGATCCTGGGGGTCTCTGATTAATGAGATGACAGCTGACTCACACCAATGCCACTTTAACAAGGCATTTCATACAGGAAAAATGGGGACAGTGATGCATGAGATACAGAAAGGTACCAGGAAACAGGGACTGTTGGAGTTTATTAGAGAGGTGAGTATAATTGCCTCCATATTGCAGATGTGGAGCTGAGGCTGAGAAACAGTGCGATCTGAACCAGGGACTTTCTGATAGGAACCTGTCAGTGGTGTGGTGGCTAGATCATTGGGAAAGGATTGGGAAGACTCTGGTTCAAATTTCTACTCAGCCATGAAGCTTTTTGGGTGACCTTATTTTTTTTTCTGTTTAGGTGAAACAGAATTTAAATTTCCCCACAGAGAAAAGAAATACAGATTATTTCTGTAATATTTAACCTAGCAGAGCATGCTGCCAGTGGAGTTTAGGGAGTCCCTGTTAGCACAAGGATTAAGAAATAGCCTAGATAACATATTGTATGATAGGAAACAGTTAAAGCAGCTGGCACTTTAATTATTAAAATATTGTATCATAATCTGCCCAGAGAGCCAGTAGAGTTGGAATGTGGCTGGGGGGAGATCCAGGTTCAAATCCCCACTTGGCCATGAAGCTCACTGGGTGCTTTCGGGCCAGCTGGCCTCTCTCAGCTCAACCAACCTCACAGGGTAGTTTGAGGATAAAAGTGGGAGAGAACTATGCACATCGCTTGGGCCCCTTGGAGGAAAGTCTGGATATAAGAGCAATATAAATAAAGTAAAAGACAGGAAGGAACACTCATTTTAATTGAATTTAATTCCTGGAACACCTCTGATCTTCTCTACTCCTGCCAATTCTATTTTCTTCTCTGCCTCTGTTTATTCCCTGCTGTGCCTGGCCCCAGATTTCTGTGATGGCACATAGCAGCATCAGATGGAAGAGGCAAGAATCCTTTTTTAAAACCTGCTGTGCCATGCATATCCAAGGAGAAAATGAAAGGCAAAAGAGGGCTAGACAAATTAAGCATAAATGCGATCAAGCTAGATTGCATATGGATGCAATGTAAGGTGACATCAACTCAGCGAATGATTGCTGTTATAAGTAGAAAGAGCAGAAGATTCCACAGCACATCAATGCCAGTGATTGTTAGTAGGGGGAAAACAGACATATAGGGACTAAAGACAAATGAAACCAGAGGTTTTCAAATTTGACACAAGTAATAGTAATGCTTTTATCTACACATTTATCTGTCTGGCTTGTAGGTGAAACCTTTGCTTACAGAAGGTTAAGAAGAACAAGAACCTTTAAAATGCAGTATACATGAATGCAGTGCCATTTTGCATTTTAAAAAGAAAGATGTGCCATGGTTATAGTTTGCGCTTAAAGACTGGCTCTTACTATAATTCTGCACATGCTGAGGATTCAGAAATAGCATGTGGAATAATGTAAACACCAGCTAAAGAAATATGTCGCTTGGGAACAAGGGAGTTTGTTCATATCTCAGCGTAAATGAGATATTTTGCAGATATGTGCATAAAAAGACTCTAGTAGAAAGACAAAGGCCTCTCTCTGTTGCCACCTGAAAAGGAATTTATTTGTTTACTCCTAATGATCAGACATTGCCAGCAAATTTTAGCATTATAATTGCAATACACAACTCATTTTAACATTTATTGTGGGGACTTGCAAGGACACAGTTCATTCTAACCTATGAAAATATCTTCTGAAGCCAAGACACTGTAGACTACAATTATGAAGATGTAACTTTCTGAAGCATTGTTTCCTTGAAAAGAATTGTCATGTTCTCTTAAGCTACCAAAGCCTTCAGTTTTTATTACTCCATGAATTTGAAGTAATCAGTTCATAGTGCCATTTGTCCTGGTTCCACACATTTTCATGGACCATTGACAAAAATGACGCTCAAAAGCAGGTAAATAGAGCTTGTGACACAGATGTGTCTCCATTTAGAAGTGTAGCCTGGGGCTTTTCAGGAACTTAAAGCTCCCAGCAACTGCAGCAATCTCTCAAACAGGGTAGAAAATTACCAGATCGTGGAAACACTGTTAGTCTCCAATGTTCTAGTATATAATGCATCAAAGTATATTTTATATCTGATGAAATGTACACACTGCAAACCAGAGGTAGCACTGCAAAGTCCATATAGCAGATATATGTGTTTTATTGAAGCACAATTAGTTTGTCCTGACTTTTGGCACTGAAAAGAGAAAAGAGAGGGTTTTTTTTCCCAAGGAAGCCCCAGCCTCCCCTGTGCAAGGGGTTTGGCTCAATTCAAGATGATTCAAGGAAAAACTAGACATCATTCTAAGCACTTTCATAATTCCCCCCACTGTCCCCCAAAACCTGAACTATGGCATAATGATGTCATGACATGATGTTTTTCCCCCATTCTGCTCCATATTGTTGGCTCCTGCTGGCAGAGAAACACACAAGGTGATAATGTTTCAGAGCTGGGCAAATGATCTCACACATTGTCTTTTTAATCTTTATTTTATTTTTAAGATAAATATCTGGAAGAGCTTCACATGGGGATTTTCAGGCACATGTAACATAGTTTTATGAGATGCCTTTTAAAAGTTGCTTTCATGATAACCAGGGGCATGCTAAGTCAATCTATTCAAATGGAGAGTCAGTGAGGCAAACTGCTTTGAGTTGCTTTCAGCTGAGGATGGGGGCAAGGGACAACACAGGTTCATATCCTTGGTCAGCCAGGAACTCACTGGCTGACCTTGGGATAGTCACTATAGTCACGTTCAGGCATTAGCCTGAACACACAATGTTTAAAAGCGGGCACAAGAGTATGGACATGCATTCAAGCCCTGCCACCAGCTCCCCATCCTGCATCCCACATCATCTGGTGTTGCATGTGCCCCTGCCCCAGCTTTTAAATATCACTTGTTCAAGTGATTGCCTCAACAGAGCTTCTCTCTCAGCCTAACTCCACCTCACAGAGTTGTTGTAATGATAACATGGGGGATGGGAAGAATGGTGTATTATACCTTGAGCTACTTGGAGGAAAGCCGGGAGATAAATGCCACAAATAAATATTCCCATTCCAAAATTAATACACCTGGGACATTTCACAACTAATGTTGTATATATCACTGACTCCACACACACACACACACACACACACACACACACAGCCCACACACAGCCCACACACACAGAGCATAGTTGTGGGATTGGGAAAAGAAAACCTAAAGCAATGGCTATTGAAAACAAACCGTTAAACCCACACTAAAGGTTTCTTTTTGAGAAACTTTGCAAATGAAGTGCTTCTTTATTTCCTGCAACAGGTGGCTGAAGTATTTTAAGGTTCCAAGCTTCACAGAGAAAGAAAATATGGGATTGGATACAAGGCAGAATGGAAATAACTGAAGTAGTTACAGGAAGAGATTTTTTGATTATCAGAAAATAGTCCATCTGGCAGTCAAGCTCCCCCACCCTCCTCCAAGAAAAAACAGACTTCAGAAAAATACTTATCATGTCATTAGTTTCTATAGAAATTGTAATATGTGCAAGCACCCATTAGGATTAATTTCTGCTTGGACAATTTTAGTTTCTCTTGGATTTCTAGAACTCTTCTAGAGCAGCTTTCCCTAACCTGTTTCCCTCAGACATTTTGGACTCCTGCTCCCATCTTCCCTGATCATTGGTCAGGCTGGCTGAGGCTGATTGGAGTTGTAATCCAAAGCATCTAGAGGGCACCTTGCGAGGACTTTCCTGAATATAGAATATTTCCTTTGGTCCTTTGTTACCAAGCTGAATCAAGCAAACTTTGCTATTTAAGATTGAACTGCTTCTGTGTCCACATCATAATTTATGCCATTCCAGAGGTTGCTAAATTACAGTTCCCATAATTCTTGGCGCTTGGCCATCCTGGCTGAAGCCAATGGGAGCTGAACAACACTGGTAAGACCACAGGTATTCTATTCCTATTCCAGCTGCTGATATATAATGGTTGCCACAGTGGGGATTTCCCCCCCCCCAGCTTAATCAACAGCAGCAAACTTAGGAAGAGCATTGAGATATACTGGCTCACTTTCTCACTGCTCATGATATAACAGATGAAGACTTAAAGGAATCAGTTCTAGTCAGTGGCATGTGTGTTTGTGTGTGTGTGTGTGTGTGGGCTCCTACTTACAGTGCAGTGAGAAATCTGTTAACTCCTGAAAAGCCAGGAGATAAAATGTTTGATGAAACAGTAAATCTGTTGAAAATCAATTTTAAGCCAACCACAAGTGAAATTGTAGAAAATGTAAATTTAGTTCACAATAAATCCAGGATTTTTGGGAATACAGTAGAATAATTTGTGGCAGAAAGGAGGAAGGTTTCTTAGAATTGTAAGTCTGGCACAGTGCTGACAAAGATGTTAAGGGGCAAATTAGGTTGTGGAATTCAGTATTTTTTTAAAAAAAATGCAAAACAAACCACCACCTGCTGTTTGAACCATAGTTCACCCTTGACTCTGCTTTGAAGCTGGCCTTGGCTACAGAACCAGTACACAAAAGTGTACAGGCTTTCACATGCACCACGCCTAGGAACTGAAGAGAGAAATAGTTCACCTGTCTGTATGTATTTACAAATTTAACAAAAAGGAAACAGTCTTGCCTTAGGGAGGTTGTAGAGCAGGGATGGGGAACCGATGGCTATCCCAATGTTGTTGAACTGCATTTCCCATTATTCCTGACCCTTGGCCATGCTGGCTGAGGCTGATGGGAGTTGGAGCCCAAGAGCATATGGAAGGCCACAAGTTCCCATCCCTGTTGTAGATGAAAGCATGTGGCAAAACTCAGCAGCTTGAAAGCTGCACCTGGGCAGCAATTACAAAGATAGCAGGGTAAGGAGAAATCTTTCTGCTTTCCAAGTGCTTCTGAAGACAGCCAAGGGGAGGAAGAGTCCATGTTCTTCTTGAGGTTCAGGAGGAAGAAAGGCAGGAACTTTCCCTGATATTGTACTGAATATCAAAGTCACTCAGAAATCAGTGAGAAGTCTCACAGTTTTTAGAGTGTCTCCAAAGTCAGCACAGTGTCAGGGAGAGCCCCCAAACTGCTTTAGGCAAGAGAGCTGTCCCTGGTGCTGCACTGAGTTTTGGCAGGTGTCTGAAAACAGCAAGGCTTCTCATGGCTTTCAGAGTCTCTCTGAAGGTCAGGGCAATAAAAATGAATCTACATCCTTTTTCCAGCTGAAAGCAAAACCAAGACAACAGCCTCTTCTCCGTGGAGGTGGGGGGAGCAAGGTTTTGGCAACATATGTTGGCTGACTACCAAATCCAGTCAAAATTTATGAACCCCTGACCTTAATGGTCTCTCCCCACCTTTATGTTCAAGGAAATGATGCTTCTAAATTGGAAGAGGGCAATTTGGAGTGGAGAAATACATCCTGTTTTTCTGTTCCAAATAATTCCCTTTGCTTTTTCTCTATAAAACAAAAGAGCAGTCTGGGTTTAGTTACATATATTTTCTGGGAAATTAAATGTATAATTAGATCCTGGGATGTCATTAAATGAATATACTGGTTGGCAGAAAGATGCACTTTACAAACCTTTCTCACTTTAAAGCAGGCTGCATTTCTAAACTTCTTTTGCAACTAGTTCCAAATGAATTTGTGTAAAGATTTCAAAACTTTAGTTCCATAACTATTAGGTAATCCAAAGTTTGACAGTCACCATTGTGTATAGCAAAATCTGGAAAAAATCTGAAGGATAAAAAATAAATCTGAAGGATTTAGATACTAAACATAGCCCCATATCAATCATTCCAACGTAAGCACCACAGAGTCAGATCTGAACTTCTCTTAGTCTGAGTGTTTTGAAGTCCATTTGGCTCAATGATGATGGGCTCATGTTTTTTTAAATATCTATCTACCTATATTTCTGTCAGTCTCTCTGTTATCTAAATAATCTAATATTCTTGTAAATAATTTGATTTCTCAAATTTTGAATAAATAATTGATTGCAGTTAAACAATTATAATGATGCTTAATGCATTTCATCATTTGGAGTTCATGTCATCAGAAAAGTAATAATCCTATTCTAAGGACACAGTGACTTGAATCCTGAGAAATGCTTGCAAAAAGGTATTGGTGGAATCCAAACCAACAATATCAGAGGTACCAAGTAACCAGCATTATGATAATTGATCTTTGGGAGTAACATACCAAAAATAATAGATCACCCTAGATGTTGCTGGACTACAACTCCCATCAGCTCCAGCCAGCATGACCAATGGTCAGGAATCATGGGAACTGTAGTCCAGCAGCATCTGGGACCCCAAAGGTTGGTAAGCTGCATTAGTTCATCTTAAGGCGAAAGACCTATCTAGTCCAGCATTTTGTGCTCAGAGCAGCCAACCAGATGCCTATGGGAAGCTTGCAAGCAGGACCTTGATAAGAATTATGGTAAAGAATGCATTCCCATGGTGATGGTAGTCTGCTGTCAGAATCTGCTATTTTTATATATTTCTGATATACAAAGGAATGTTTTACATGAAACAGAATATTTGAAAAGTATAACCCCAAATCCTGTTGAGAACTCTGCATTAGGGGGAAAACTGTCATGTAAAAAAATTATTGTCATGATAGCATTGTCATTGTAAAATGGGAATATTAAATCATGTGGGAATGCTGCAAAAGACATAACTTTAAACTAAATGTCATTCACAACACCTCAAAGCAAGGCAAATTATGTGCCTTTGATATAAGGAAGCACGTCTCCAGCAGTATCTGTCATTCATAAATTGTCAGATAAATTTTCTTTGGATGATGGTTGTTTTTGCAGTTTTGAAATCATAAAGATATAGGATGAACATTTTATTTTATGTTTTGGTAAAAATATCATGTAGTTAAATAGATTCTAATCTACAGTTTTTCACTGCCAGGAAGGATTTTCCTACACCTTTTATACAATGAAATCTGCAGTTTTCCCCATGTGTTACTACTCATCACATATTTGACAATATGCCACAAGGTGTAAAAGGAAGTATGAGTAAGCCATGCTTCCTGTTTGGTGGAGGCTGGTCCAGTAGAGCTACTGGGGCACAGCCCTCCCAAAGAAAATGCCAAACATTTTTTAAAGAAACACCCCCCCAAAAAAGTCAAAGTTGTACACTCATTCCTGTCCCAGACATAATTTTATCATTTCTTCAAGACTTCTGAAAGCATTCCTGTCAATCTCCTGTTCTGTGGTCTATCAGCTTCCTGTTCTCTAGAGAATCAGCTCTCAGCCAATCCTAATCCAAAAGAGTAGCTATGACAAAGAGGCCCCTCCCTGAACTACCTGTTTGTCAGTGCTGTTAGGAATCCATCTGTTGTTATGAGGTTTATACAACAGCAGTTTAGCAGATTAAGGAGGAGTCAGCCCTAAATCAGCCCTGCTTCAAGAATAGCTTATGTGGTAGCATTAACCTGGTTCTGAGCATGCCTAGAGCTGTTTCCCTGAAGGCCAGGGCTGCTTTCATATGTGGGGCTTATTGTGTTAAACAGATTAAAACGGTAGCGTTTCTGTCCTGATTTCTATAATTCCTTTTCACACTCCTGCAATTGGAGACACCAGGATCAGGTGAAAAAGGCAAGAAAAACGGCAAGAAAGCAAAAACTCCAAAAAGAAAGAGCCAGAAACAAAGCACTAAGGAAAATGAAGAAAAAGGGGTCACTTTGAAAATACAAGCTTAGGGTAAAAGAAGACTGAGGAGAGAAGTCTTAAAAGACAATAGAAAAGAACTTGAAAAGACTTTAGCAACTATCACACACAATAAGTCTCATGTCTGAAAGCAGCCAGGGGAAACTGCCCTGGGCTCCTACTGAGAGGAAGGGTGGGATATAAATGTAATAAATAAATAATAAATAAACTAGCTGGAATAAACTGAACACAGAGAAGAGAAAAAAGGTGGGGAAAATCTTGTAGATCTTTTAGCAGCCACCCAGCTCGGGGGGGGGGGGAGGGGGAAGAGGCAGGAAACAACAGGACTTCCAAGGCACAGATCAGAGGTAACACTCAGAAACACAATGTAAGGACTCACCAAATGTAAGGACTCACCAAAGGCAAACAGAGGCAAAGAGAGAGCAGGCACAAGCAGGAATGAATTAAAAATACAGAAAAATAATGAGGCTAGGGAGATGAAGTTTAGATGCCTGTCACATGACAGGCTGCTAGCATAAATCTCCCACAATCTCCCAGGTTCCCAGCCTTGCAAATGGATTATTTCTTGTATTATTTATTATGGAAATTAGCCCTAAAGGTCCACTACATTCCACTAGATTTCTGGTACTAGTTTGTACATTGTGTGAAAAGTCAAATGTGCAAGTTACCAGGTGAGAAATCATCAGAATAATGGAATAAAGGGCAATGTGAAAGCAGCCCCGATTTCATTGGTAACCAAAAAAAAAGCAATAGGGAGTGTTTCCTACTTTGAGGAGCTTTTTTCAGTTAGTTTAGTGTGTGTGTGTGTGTGTGTGTGTGTGTGTGTGTGTGTGTGTGTGTGTGTGTGACAGAAAGAGCGAGAGAGAGAGCGAGTCTCTTTCTATAATAAAGATTTATTTTTTTACCTAATCATTTTGTATTTAGTTTTGTGAATTGGGGAGTTTGGAGGGAAACTATTGGCTGGCTCATGTGCAAAAAACTGCATTAACCCTGCATTCAAATTTTTTTTAGTGTATTTCCAGACAAGTTGTGTGGATCTGGTTCCAACATGTTCCTCCCTTATCTTAAGTTCAGAGTATTTCTAGTGCAGAGGATTGGAGGGAAATGCTCTTATTTCTAGCTTTATGAGTGTTTTCAGTGATTTGTAAATTATATGAAAAGTTTGCATTCTATGTCTGTCTGGATGTGACTTTGCATCCTTCCCCAAACCTGGAAGATATTCTCCCTAATCTTAGACACAGTAGAGGGTGATTATGATTAGTCTGGTGCGATTTTAAGGCTATCAGTAGCTACTATTATTACTGGTGGTCATGCCAAGAATTCAAGTTGTAGGGGAACATGAGTGGGGAGAGTTCTACTGTGCTCAGGTCCTGCATGTGCACTACCCATAGGCACCTGGTTGCCAATGTGAGAACAGAATGCTGAACTAGATGGTAGATCAGTCTGATACAACAGGACATGTCTTGTGTTCTTAATAAGCTGTACTGAAATCTATGGAACTTACTTTTGAGTAGACATGCATAGGATTGCACTGTGAAAAGTACTTCCAAATTCAGTGCTTGTTTGGATGTCTGAAGCTGCTTTGGTACAAAGTTGACTTCTTACAAATGGTAGGATTTAGAAAATGGCAGTAGAATGGTTTCTACAGAACAAAGTCCTAGGCATCTTCTTCATAGCTCAGACTCGCAGACAAAATAATACTTGAACCTGGGAAATCCAAGCTGACAGGAAATGCTTGTGTTAGACAGATTGTCATGGCTTTAGGGCTTGTGTGAACAGAAAAATAAGTTGTGTTGGAACTCTGGACCTTTGCATTTCATAGTGGTTTAGGGTGTGGTTTTAATTCTATGAAGTTATTTTTTGGTTTTTCTGTTATATTACTTTACTGTTAATTTCTGCTCTGATACTGCTCTTGTGTTTTATAAGAGGTTTTTTGGGTGCTGTTATTTTATTGGATTTGGGCTTTCAATGGTTTTAATTGTCTGGCACTCAGAGAACTCTGGTTATGAGGCAACTAATAAATGAAATAAATAAATAAAACCCCAAATGAAACCGATGAAATAAAATCCAAGTGAACTGTTCTAAAAAGAAGCTAACTGAAATGTGTGGGGAGGGGAGGTGTGCAATACCTGCTGCCTGAGATAGTATCACATCAAATTGCAGCCAGGATTACAAGTCGTCATGCACTTAAGAGTTCCCATGTATAGCGCACAGGAACAAGAGCTCATTCAGTGAACAGAGCATGTGTCTGCCCCCATAGCTGAAAAATATACCCCAAACAATTACGTGCATGCATGCAATCAGGACAGTTTTCTCTCTCCCCGGTCCCTCCAGACCATTTACAGACTCTACACTGAAGCTGAAAGTCATGGATTGGCACAGGAGTGCAAAAAGAATTCAATCCCTGCCTGATCCTATAGAACAGGAATGCGGAACCTTTTCTTAGTCTGAGGGTCACATTCCCTCATGGGCAGCCTTCTGGGGGCTGCATTCTAGTAATGGGCAGGCCAGAGCCAAAAGAGGACAAGTCCAGCATCAAAAATAAGGAGAGTAACACATTCCAGCCATCAAAGTCAGAGGTTTCTACACTTGCCCATACATTCCTAGCAAGCAAGAGGCATCACCACAGTTCAAGGATGTATTCCAGCCAGGCAAAAGCACCTATGGAGTATGTGGACAGTGAGGTGGTGTAGCCTGAGGATTTCTTGTCCCAGAACAAATAATCAAATCTCTTGGTATTCAGACAGCCTGGTACTATTTTCATCTTTAATATGCACTCATCCCATTGACATATAGAACAGGGTCTGCACCTGTACATTTGCCAGATCACCCTGTTGATGTGATCTTTCATATTCTTGGTATGACAAGGACCCCCGAAAAAATATATAATGCAACCTAGACATGCAGCCAGTGTGGTGTAGTGGTTAAGGTGCTGGACTATGACCTGGGAGACCAGAGTTCAAATCCCAACACAGCCATGAAGCTCACTGGGTGACCTTGGGCCAGTCACTGCCTCTCAGCCTCAGAGGGAGGCAATGGTAACCCCCCTCTGAATACCACTTACCGTGAAAACTCTATTCATAGGGTCTCCCATAAGTCAAGATCGACTTGAAGGCAGTCCATTTCCATTTCAGACATGCAGGGAAGCTAGAAAACCACAACATTTATTCCAAATGCGGAATATGGATTTGAGAACACAGCCATTAGGGATTTTTAATGACACATTTATTTATTTAAAAAGCCTCCCGGCCAATCCTAAGATGTAGAAATAAAGCATGATATAATAATGGGAACCCTAATTTATAAACTATATACAGAGAAAGTTGGAAACTTGTTGACTATAGAAAGACAAGGTTCAATATAGATAGTGTTCACTTCAGGGCCAGCCCAAGGTAATCTGCTACCTGAGGCAGTCAAGCTGCATAGTACCCAAAGCCACTCATGTTCTGCTTGGGGGCTTCCCATAGACATCTGGTTGGCTACTATAAGAACATAATGTTGGACTATATAGGTCTTTGCAGGGCCGGTTCTAAAGTGCGGCAAGGTGGGGCACTGGCCCGAGGGACCCTGGAGCTACAGGGTAACAGGGGGGCCCTCAGTGGCCCCTCCACTCCCCTTCTGCAATCCATGCCCCCTACGCCCCCTACGCCCCCTACTTACCTGTCTCCTGCCTTTTAGTATTGCCCTTAATGAAGATGGCGGCTGCAGTTTCTCTAAAGCACTGAAGCCCCTGCCGCCATCTTAGTTGATAGCAGAGATGTGCGTGCATAGTACGCACGCATGCCATCAACAAAGATGGCGACGGAGGCTTCATCCCCTTAGGGAAACCATGGCCACCATCTTGGTTAATGGCAATAGTAACAGACAGGAGACAGGTAGGTGGGGGGGCGCCCAAGGGCCCCGGCATGCCTGGAGCCGGCCCTGTCTTTGGTCTGATGCAGTGGAACTCTTCTTATTACCCTATTTTGGCACCCAGGACAAAAAATTCCCCCAGCACTTCTCTCCTTTCCTGGCTAAAACAAATGCAGCAATAATACATTAAATAAATAACAACTTCTTGCATCTTTGTGGCACTCAGAAACAGCTGCCTGAAGCAGCCACCTCCCTACGTCTAATGGTAGACCCAGCCCTGTGGACAATCTATTGCTGATGCCTCTTGTTCTATAAAAACATCTTGTTATAAGTGGGATCAATATTCATTCAGCTTGTAAATTGGACATCAAGGGTGTGAAAAACAGCTGCTTTTATAGTTACACACTGGATAGTTTAGGTTGTTTAATGCAAATACAATTTTTTTTTAGAATACAAATATGTCTATATTTTAAAAGAGAAAAGTTTGAATAATGCTTAGACAAGTGTCCCTGCTTGAAAAATGATGTTTTGCCATTTCTTTTGTAAGCACCCTTGTCCTTGCTCCACAGCATCTGCTCAAACATTACTGGGAGGGGAGTTACTATGGCTCCAAATCATTATTTTCAAGTCAAGTAATGACTTGTATTAACTTGACCAATAAGAGATCTCCTAATGGGGCTGCAGATAAATAGTATCACTCTGGTAACTACCATGATCAACTCTAGTAAGCAGAAGAAAGTGAATCATTAAGCGCTTCAGTTTGTTCATGTATCTCTATTGACATTAAGTGGACTGAGAATGCTTGTGTGCCCCTAGGGATGGAAATTAAGCTTTGCTATTTATAGTCCACTCTCCTAGTTCTAGCAAGAAGTGACAATAATGCACCATTATATTCATCCAAAGCAGAATCTATATACGAGAGTGGTGAGGAAGATGGATTGCCCTTATGAATTGTAAATTATGGGCTGTGATGACAGCATCTACCATAAATGGTGTTTGGTACTTCTGGGACGTTTAGGTTTAACTTTGGTCCTAAGAGCTCTCTTCTATCCTTGCTAACCCCAGAGATTTAGAGAGGGCTTTCATTGAGTGTAGGCTAAAACCCATTTGTAGCACTGAGACTAGAGTACACTCAACATGGGGCCTGACCTTGCAGACTGTTCTTACACAGTAGCTGCAATAAATCCTGCATGCTTCTTTATATTGTTTTAGGTTTTTTTTAAGTTTGTGCCTTAAAATGTAAAATGTGAGTGCACCAAGCAAGTATATTCAATGCATGTAGCATGCAGATGCATTTGTTAGGGAGCCAGGTCTGGTGCTGCTTCCTGTTGAATGTACACTTCGTTGCAAACATGGGCTTGCTTGGCAAGAAGTGTGCAATGGCACCCTGATAATGAGAGGTGACCTGAAAGTACACAGGGCACACTGGGCCACTAGGACACTGCCTGACTCCTTATTTACTACAAATTTACATATTCACTACTACTAACTGGCTGCCAGCCTTCTGCTTCGTCAGTCTCAGTCTTGTTCTAGTGAAGCTCCACCCCCTGCTCAAGATACAGGAAGGGCAGAGGTAGCCTTCACCCATAAAGAAGCAATGAGAGAGGAAGAGGAACAGACAGAGGGAAAGGAAAGATTAGCAAACTTGTTCAAAAGATTGTTTGATTAGGTTAATCGCTGTGCCACTTGCTTTACTTCCACTTTTGAGTACTGAACAAGGGGCATCTTCTGTCTGTTTTGTTTTATTTTTGTGGGTGCAGACAGAGGAAATGCTGCCTTAGATCACTTAATTTTGGGGAAGAAAGGGAAAAATTTCAATACTTGGGAAAGTTGTAGGGTTTTTTTGTTTTGTGGACATGAAAGGCTGTGAGCTTGATGGTTAGGGTTGTCATATTGTCCACTTAGCTAGTTTTTACCTGGATTCTAGCCATTCTTGCTGCTGTCAATTTGTAGACATTATCTGGCTTTCATTTTTCTTTTTCTTTTTCCTTTTGTAAAAAGGAGCCATCTCTAGCCTTAAGGAACCAGACATACAAAGCAAAATGTGCAGGCATAATTCAGCTCAATCACGTTGTGAGAAAGTAGTGTGCTCCTGACTTTCAGTGGTTTCATCCAATGAGTGAAGTAACAATTAGGAGTCCATGCTCTTTCTAATTCAGGTCCTCTTTAATACAAAATAATAATATTAAAAAATAAAATCCTCATAGCAAAAATCAGTTTAGTTCAACTTCTCCCTTTCAGACACCTTCCCTGGACTCACTTGCATGCAGAAGCCATGGCACCACTCTATTCTTAAGGGACCCTGTGCCTTCTCACCTGGAATGAGGGGCTGAAGGAGGTGGTGGAGGCCACTCCTTTTTCCCAGCAGAGAAGAAAGTCAGACAACACCAAAGAATACTGAGCACTTTTTAAGTTCAGTTAGATGCCATGTGTAAAGAAAATGTCCTGCAGTGCTTAAGGACTCTTTGGGTCATTGCAAAGGAGAATGAGGACAAAGCCAAATGAATTGGTTCTGTCTACCACTGGCTGTGGTCCCACCTACCACTGAGCATCCTGCTTGGTTCCAGTGGGTACCAGCTGGCAGGGTTGTGCGGCTGCAGCTGCATTTCTCTCCTGGCTTCCCAATAACATGTATCACTGTTGCTTGCAGAGAGGGAAAAAGGAAGGGCAAGACACAGGAAGCTCAGCATGGTGTGGCACGCAGCAGCGGAGTCAGTCTGACACTCCTGCTGTTGCACTGTGCTAAGCTCCCTGTGTCTTACCCCTCCCTCTTGGAAAACAACAGTGGCACATGGCGTTGGGAAGCCAGGAGAGCAACACAGCCCAACCTGCTCAGCCCCCAGCCACTATTGCCAGCTGCCACTGAAACTGTGATGGTACATCAGGGAGCTGCAATCTCCAAGGCTTACACAGAAAGCTTGTTTTCAGTCTGGCAAGATTAGTGAATATAAAATAATGACTAAATTAGGTGAAAGGAATGTGGCTGTGGGTAGAATCTAGAATATAAACTCAGTTAATACAAAGTAATATAACAAAAACTACTTACATACAAACTGAAATATTTTAAACCAAATATATTTAAATGGCAGGGACAAATGAAATGTTCATCAGTCATTCTCCCTCTTGAAGCTATGCTTGCATTCCTAGCAATGCTTAGCTCAGTTTATAAATTTTGTAAGTCTAGCAGATATCCAGTCCTATGAGCTTTTAACCATTTAAGGGTCAGTTCACACTCTACACTGATGCTTTGAACCAGGGGCTCAGCATGGGTTGCTTATACATGGCTGCTCTCTGTTCACTGGGCACAGTGCTTTTCAGACCACATTGAATATATGGCTTAGATTTATTTGCCATAGGATTTTTTGTAAAAAAAAAGCCCTTATTTGGAACACAGACCACTCACATCACAAACTACATTTGAATCTACCCTGGCTTTCAAAAGTGGTTTGCTACTCCAAAATGTGTGTGTGCGGTGTGGGAGGGATTCTGTTCATGAAGCTCTGTTGTGATGCTTCTTGCATGGTTTTTCAATCCTGGCTTTTATGTTTAACTTTAATAAATAACTTTTGGTAATTAGGCAACATCTATGCAACCTGCCTATGTTTTTGTTTAGTTTCCCCCAGAACAAATATAACAGGAGAGTAGCACATTAGTAAAGCAAAAATTCCCAGAATGACACCCAGTCAGCTTATTTATTTGCTATAGTTTTCTAACTTTTCAGTTGTCTGACTCAACTCTTTTGTAAATAATTTATAGTAGCCCTAGTGAGCCAGCAATGAGTTCTAGGTGGGCAGGAGTTAATATTCTATATGGGCAGGAGTTAAAATTGGATTCAAATCAAGGGCATCCCTTGTGGTGAGTGACAGTTAAGAAGCATGCCCTGAAGGAATTTGGATCTCTAAGCTAATTCCTAAAGGTCATAGCCTTAGTTTCCCATTCATTCACCTGTGTGTCAGGATTTGCCACAATGTGCATGTCTTATTCAGGAGGATCTTGACACTTGGATTTCATATTTCTTTCCCCTCATAGTCCTGCTGTATGACACCCATTAATACTAGAATGATATACATAGAAATGAAAATAAATATCACAATCGGTTACACACTATGCTATGGATGTAGAAATTATGTACACTGGTTATTTTTAAGTTTACCATGAATATAGTTATGAAGGACATTGTAATAAAGGCTCACAGTTGATGTTGTCTATGTAATTTAAAATATTTCTTGCATGCATGCACATGCACACACATACATGAATGAAAATAACCAGATCTCCAGTTCATTATTCTGCTGATTAGCAGAGTCAGCCACTCAAAATTATAAGCAAACATAATGATTTTTTATACATGGCAATTCCACATTCATATTTCCTGCTATCAGGTGTTGGAGTGATACCAATAAATTAAAGCAACTTATTTATGCAACACTTTTAGACATAGGACATCATACAACCCAATACAAATGTACATACAAATATATACATTTAAAACAAAGTATAATGTAAAACTAGAGGCAGACAATTGTAGTACAGAGCCAGTGTGGTGTAGGGATTAGAGTGTCAGACTGGGACCTAGAAGACCAGGGTTCAAATCCCTGATTGCTCATGAAGCTTACTGGGTGACCTTGGGCAGTCACTGCCTCTCAGCCTAGCCTACCTCACAGGGCTGTTGTGAGCATAACATTGGGAGGGGGAGAAACATATTTGTATGCCACCTTGAGCTCCTTGGAGGAAAGGTGGGATATAAATGTAACAATAAATACAAACTTGAAGCTTATATAAGGATAATATTAGTGGAAAACAGCTTTCTTTCCTGCTTTTCAGTTAACCTAAACCTGAATCTAGCTATTCAATTCTGTCGTCATTCTTGTTCAACATTTGTACAAAAGCACGTCAGGCACTACTTCCATGAAGGGGAAACATGTGTAAATAGTGCTGTGGGACCATGTCTTCAGTCAATGCACAGCTCTTCTTGGTGCTGTTGTGTTCACTTGCTACATCTGAAGCAGGGAGCCTGTACTTGTTGAAGCTCCCTGTGTATTTCAGAACCCTAGTAGTTCTGGTTTATTCAATGCACAGAGAGCCACCATGAGTACAGAGGCTTCCTGTTTCAGATGTGGTAACTGAACACAGGAACAGCAAGAACGAGCTGCGTGAAGAGAGGGATGGGGCTAATGGCCTCTTCCCCCGTCCCTGCAGCCCTATTCAACTTATGTTTTCTCTTCCTGCCAGTAAGGTCTGAAGAGGAAAACAGCATGTTGGAATCAATGTGCTGATGATGTTTATTTTTTGATTCACCCAAGAGTGGCTGCATTTGACCCCTGGAACTGTGATTGTCCATCACTGCTTTTATGGAACAAAGGAGACTTGTGACCACCATTAGTACATTAACACAATGATGCTTCCTGCCTTGGGAAAGGGGGCCCAGTTCAGGTTACTGGCCTTTACCTACAAGCAATCAATATTGCTTTATTATTGGGGTTTCATTGTATAGGTACATCATGCAATTGTAATGCCTTGAACCAGGGCAACAAGCTGAAATGGCTTTCTTCTGGTGACACCATAATGGGGGGTGGGGACACAGAAAACTAGACAAGACTTGTGTCTGAATTATGAAGCAAGAGTTAGCCTAGCAGAGGAGGGGCATTTGGACAGAAAAATGTCTTGGGTCAGTACTGCTTTGAACATTCAGATAAAAGAGTTTATAAAGTAGCACATCACACCAAACCAATGAAAGACAAGTATTTGCTGAAGTGCTTCATGGAGTTTCAATAATGTGATCAGCATTTATTCATTTATTTATGTATTTATTTAATACCTTGAAAAAGGAGCGGGCACTTGTATGTAATGTGTGACTAAGTCTGAACAAATTACAGCTGCCAACACTTGCAACAAATATCTTTTTTTTAAAAAAAGATTCAGTAACAAATCTCCACCTCTGACACAATGTCTAAAGAAACTTACTTTACATAGTGTAAATTATATCATGGAAAGAGTAACATGTCAGAAACACAACAGTATTTCAGAAATGCATAGATGTCTGTTCATTGCTGAGTTCTCAAGATGTGTGGCATTGAACCTAACTGCATCACTGTTTTAGTATGTGAAGATGTTGGTCCCCAAACAACAATAAATACATTTTTATCGGTTTTTCAACTTAGGGCTGACTTTGTGCCCGCTCCTTTTTCAAGAAAAGATGATTCAATGTGGATCAGATTAATGGTGGGAGGGAGATGGTGCTTAGTCTGCTGCTTTTTTGCTCCAAATCATCCCCTAGTACTGTATTACAACACGAATTCTATGGAAATAATAAAAGTACAATTTAAAATTATACAACATCTAGCACAGCATACTACATTTGCTACAACAGGCAAAAAGATCAGTAAGTGGTCTGCGAAGACCCCCAGCAATTTTCAAGTGGTCTGCAGGGAAAAAAGTTTGGGAAGGACTGGATTATGGTGTGCGGAATGAGAATGAGAATTGTTACACATGTGAAATGAAATGGATACTGTGGTAAATCCATTAGCATTTATTTTGCCAAGGCAGCAAAAGCACATGCATGCGTGCCCATACACTAATACAGTATACAACCTTTCCCTTAATATCATGCTCTGTAAAGTCTCAACCAATGGCAGTCTTAACATGATTTTTGTATCTGAAAAATAAAATGGACTACAATGCAACTTCAGGTGCCACCCCCTCTTTGGCATGATTTAATCTGAAATATTCATTCAGTTTGTTCTTTTAGCAAATGTTGACATAAACTTTCACAGATCAAAGCAACAACAACAAAAATCCTGAAAATGAAAGGGGTTTGTTTTGTATTGATCTTAACTTGATTTCTCCCCATGCATGGCATACTGCTGCTATGTATGGCAGGGAGTGTAGTTCTGATCGTGTTATCACCGCATGCCTTGGATTCCTTATGTAACAGAATGAATGGCTCTCAGTGAGACTCAAGACTCCTGCTGAAATTGTCCTTAAACAGCACAACAATTGGCAGCTGTTTGTTGGCACCAGGGAGTCTGTTAGGCTTGCTGAGGGGGAGGGGCTATAAAGGATGTACATAGACTGAGGTATGGGAGAGAGATGACTGCTTTTTCTGTCTGATGGACTAAAGGGTGAAAATTGGAAGACTTTCCCAATAGGTAAAGAGATAGAGCTTATAGATATACCAAGCTAAAAGGATGTGCTCCCTCTACACTATCAATGAAGTGATGTTCAGAACACTTCAAAGGATCTCAGACAGCTCACAAAATAGGTGATGGATAAATATATTTTCACACACAAGGCTTAATTATTTTTAAACATTCACTTATAATGCAAATTTAAAATCTAGACTATACATTTAAATCCTAGAATTCAGTTTAAGTTCTACATTCTATGGCACATTAGCAACTTTGACATATAGCATAAGTAGTGTAAGGGTGGTTCAAATGCATGTTTAAGTTTTGCATGGAATAGATTCTCCTTAACCGCTGAGGTGGTGAAATATCAGTTTGGTGATTTTTTAAAAATAAAAATAAAAATTTGAGAACAAGATGGATCCTCTTGCTAGTGATGTTTCCATATCTTACCATGGAAATCTCAAAAACAAACTTCAGTCATTCAAGCATTCTCCCTCAAGCCTCTCCATACAAACTCAGTTCAGAAGAACCTTGATTCAGCACCACCAACATCCTCCAATGCCAGCTTCCACATTGCTCTGATGTTTCCAACCCTGGCCACTGCCATGCCTCCTTTGAAGAGAGATGGCCCATTCTCCCAAACTTAAAGGTTCTGGAAACAGTGAGGACTTGTAGGCATGTGATAGGGTCCAACTTGAATCAAGCCAAAGCATAAATGTATTTATTCCAGTGTTATTTGAATCAGATCCAAATTGACAGTTGAGTTGGGCCAGTCGTGAGTCAGACCAGTGGGAGCATGGTATATCTAGTTCCAACATATGTTGACAGAGCCAATGTTGGAGCGAGGACCTCTGCAGCACCCCAAGGAACAGTGTGAAACTTCTACCATTACCTCACTCCATCCATACTTCTGGGTGACTAGACTAGCCATCTGGTTAGATAAAGCAACTATCTTTGGTAACTAGATCCATGCAGAGTGTGTGTGAATGCATTATATGATTGAAAGCTCTTGAATAGATGGAATTAATATATAATCATTTTTGAAAACTGGTACCTTTGCCTTGATCGCCATGCTTTCCCTCTTTGATCCTGGGATATATTCATGACACATGTCACAAACACAAGGCCCAAGACATTTTGGTGCCTGAAGCACAGCTCAAGTCATATTCGTACAGACATACTTTTTAAAAAAAGCCTTACCTAAAAAGCCCTATACGGCTTAGGTCCAGGCTATTTATCAGACCGTGTGTCCCTGTATGAGCCTGCCCGGGCCCTGAGATCCTCAGGAGAGGCCCTTCTCTCAATACCCACATCTTCTCAAGTACGACTAGTGGGGATGCGTGAGAGGGCCTTCTTGGTGGCTGCCCCTAGGCTTTGGAATTCCCTTCCTAGGGAGGTAAGAATGACCCCTTCTTTGCAGTCCTTCTGCCAACAAGCAAAGACCTTCCTATTCCAACAAGCCTTTGGAATTGAAAGCTAATGATAGGGCGTGAAGGGTGCTGCATTGCTAATGTCTATTATATCATTTTTAAACTAGTCTGAACTCTTTTAGCTATATGTGTGTATGGTTTTAATATTGGAAATAGTTTAATCTTATTTTAATGTAGACTTTGTATGTTTTTAATTATATGTATTTTTTATCTGGAAGCCGCCATGAGTTCCAGTTTTGGAAAAATGGCAGGGTATAAATAAAGATCATCATCATCATCATCATCATCATCATCATCATCATCATCATCATACACCATGGGGACAACAATTTATGCTTTTGTATATCCCCATCTAATGGTGCCCCCTGAAGAAAGTTGTTTCATTCCCTGTGTGGCAATCCTGGCCCTGGAATTGCCTAAAAGTGGTGAGCTGTGATCAGTCCATTAGTGTGGAATATACTGGAAGATTCACACAATTCTCATACTATATAATCCTGTTATGAGAATTTCACTGTAGATCCACTGATCTGAAGTTAGTTATAAGAGACTTCTAGATTTAGATATCATGTAGTCTCAACAGATATTTTCTACATATATATCTTCCCCTTTGCACTTCATGTATATTTCGTATTTTCCAATCCACACACATTACAACTACCACCATATAAAAGCAGGTAGAAAGTGTGTCTATCCCTTTGTCAAGACTTTTTGTATGTTCTGGCTTGCCACATGAGTGACGTCCTCTGTCATAAAGCATTTTGGGTATTGTCTCGAGGTTTCTTCGAAGCAAGCATATGGCAGGGGCTAATCTTTGTGGTGTACAGATCAAATACTTTGGCCATTTCACATGATAGGCATTTCACATGATGGGCTTTCACATGATGGGCATCTTGTATAACAAGTGTCCTGAATAAGCCCCTAGTTACAAGGTGCATCTCCTGAGCTGAAGAAATGTTTGCTAATTTGTTAAATTATTAAATTAGGAACTGAAGACTGTAGCCAAAGATTGTAACTAGGATAGTGTCATGAACCTGTAATGGTCATGAGTTATTAAAAATCTAATAGCAATACTTTGGCTCCAGTAAGGGACTCTGGGAGACGGTTACAGTTGGAAAAGACAAGCCTTTGCCAATTTGCAAATCTGAGTTTCACTTCCCAGCTGAAGATGGTTAGAGAAGCCTTAACAAGCTGCACCTGTTTATCTTTGCTGATTAGCAAGTGCCTGGTACCCAAGGTCATCCTTGGCCTGTACAGTTGGAAAACACAGTTGGGAGGGGGGCCTGAAGGCGCGAAAATGTGAGAAACATCGAGAAGAAAGTTACATCAGCCAATTCCTGATTGGTCAATTAATTTTGGACCGTTAGGATCCTTTTCCCTTAAGTATAGGGCTAGAGACCCATAGCCTTTGTTCTCTGTTCTCTGCCTATGCTGACTGGCACCAGAGTTCCAAACCTTTCTGCCTTATGGTTCCAGGGGTTGCTTATGGGAAGGCAACCTATGTCTGGTTCCATTGCTTTATGTTGAACATCCATCTCTCTTAGGAGAGGTGCCACGCAACCAACTACCTCGTGTGTAAGTAGTTAGGTGAGTTAGTTTGTTATTTTCTTGTTGTGTGTATGAATTCTCTTGTAAGAACCTAAACCCCTGTTGGGTGAATGGTCTTAAAGGATTACTTGCTGCTATATGTTATGTGCACTTATATATCTTAATAAAGCTACTTCTATTTAACCTGGTGTGTTCAATTGAGAGAAGGGGTGGTTCTGGATTCAGTACCTTGACCAATCTCAGTCACTAACTACCAAAGAAGGTTAAGAAGTTAAAGGCTTGGATTTTAAGTGTTAAACCAGAGGTGCCTGGCAAGGAGTGTAACTGTGACTCTTGCCTTTTAGGACCTTGGTTTTATATATCTTCTGGGCTCAGAGATCCCCTGGCTCTGAGTGGACCAGTATACAGGGGTGGTGGCAGCCTACCTTCTACCTTGCAGGGTTGTTGTGAGCGTACACAGCCTTGGCAAGGGTGAAGTAATAGCTTTTTTGTTCCAGTCTCATTTCCCTAAGGGTGGGGGTCTGAGTCTGATGCATGAACCCAGTACCTTGAGGGTCTGGGGGTCATGACAGATAGTATAAGTGCATGGTGAAAGCACAGGGTCAGAAAACAGAGGCATTCAGTTTTTCTCTATTAATGTTTCTATGCTGATTGTAAAAAAGATCACTAATGGAAGAGAATTTATATTGTATGCATAGATGCCTCTAATTCCGGCACTGCACCAGTTGTGCTTCTGTTCACATACATGTGCCCAGTTTTTCTTGTTTTCCATCCCTTCTATCTTCACCTATCCCTATCAAATTTTCATTTCAGCAAAACAATATACAACAGCTATGAAATGAATGGAGCTAGTAAGTTGGTGGCAACACTGCAGCTGCCAAGTGAACACCTGCAACAAATACAGCTTGCTGTAATCTAATTCTCAAATCATATTGTTTTTCTGAAAAAAGCAGAGGTGGAAAAATATGAGAGGAATAAAGATAATAATGGAGAGGGGATATTTTATTAATGAAATTATATTTGCTTTTCATTAAAGGGGCAAAGGTGAAAAAATACAAAAGTCCAGTGAGAGTTTCCACCAATTTAGATTTTTAATTTGAGGAGTGAGGACTCATTATCCTTTCACCTTTAGGCACCAGGAATATTAATCTTAAAGTGACATTTGCTGCTTTAAACTCTGCTCAGGAGCCCCGTATGGTGAAGGTTCTGCTCTTAGGCTGAATAACAAATTAAATGCAATTAATTTGCTAAAATGCAATTATGGGATGCAAATTTTAAACCACTGAAATGCAGTTCTGCTGAGCTCACAGCCATATAAAAACCCAATCAACTTCCAGTGTGCATTTATGTGCATTAAACAGATGATGAAGGGGGAAAGGGTTTTTTCTGAAAACAGCTCTATTCTGTAAGATATTTCTGGAGAACATGCCATTTTTCTATAATTTATTTATTCTTAAATTAACATCAAACAAATAAAATCAACAGAATGAACAAGCAAAGCAACCCCAACAAGCAAAGAAATAAAAAGGCACTGATATGACAGTGCACCAAATCATGTAATATGTGTATCTTCCTATCAGATTCTTTTTGAAGAATTCAGAGACAGAACGTTCGGGGGGGGGGGAATTATTCAGTCAATTAAAAATAATCACAGAAGTCAATGTCACACCATTTTTGTTACCCTTCAATGTTAGTGATAAAGATGCAGTTACTGTGAAAAATATTCCCTCCAATGTTGAGAGCTGGTATACTGTAATGGTTAGGAAATCTCACTAATCCTCCCTGTGGTACAAACTCACTAGGTGGCCTTCACAAGCCACTGCCATTTGGCTATATTTGAATATGCTCCTTTCCCCTCCCCACTAATTCACCTTATCCCTTTCCCTCCCACTCAGTTATCAGAGTATACCCTAGACTTGTGATGGCAGCAAACAGGAGAAAGGAAGAGATGAAGTTTCTTCCCCCAGTCTCGGGGCTAGTCCTACTATTAGGCAGAGTGAGACAATAACCCCAGGCAGACCTATGGTTGTTCCTCCTGAGCCCCCCTCCACCAGAAAGGAATTAATATTGATCTTGAAATGGCAGTTGTTGCTGTAAATATGTGTGTCTTGCAGCCTGCCAACATTCCCTAATCTAGCCTGCTGCTTTCAGGTCTGCTAGAGCCTGCAACTTGTTGCTAGCACTGGAATAAGATTCAACTGCCAGTCCAGTTGCCTTTTGCATATGGAAAGCTGTGTGTGCAGGCCCAGCATCAGTGGGTCATGGTGCTAGAGCCCCTGTGGCTGGGAGGGTAGAGCTCCCACTCTGCGATCCCCACCAGCATTGGGCTGTGACTGGATGGTGGGGCAGACTGTGGAACAGGAGTTCCATTACACCACCAGACATCACCCCTGGTGGGTACTTAAATACACCCAGTCACTTAACCTCGCACATCATGCCTGCCATCACCCAAGATGGTAGTGGGAGCATCAACACCCAATATTGGGTGATGGCAGGCATGTGTACTGATGTGCAAGGTGGCACAACCAGATTTAGGTGTGGGTGTGCATATGCATGCAAACACACACAGGGGGAGGCAGAGGCTGTGGTGGGCTAGTGCACAAGGGCTAATGGCAGGCTGGTGCCAGCCCTATGTCTGTGGACAGGGCCAGCTCCAGGAATGCCAGGGCCCTTGGGCATCAGCTTGCCCTGGGCCCCGGCGTGTGTGTGCATGCACACACACGCGCCCCCCACCTACCTGTCTACTGTCTTTTACCATTGCCCTTAATGAGATGGCGGCCACGGTTTCCTTAAGGGGATGACACCTCCACCACCATCTTTGTTGATAGAACATGTATGTGCTATGCACGTGCATCTCTACCATCAACTAAGATTTTATTTATTTATTTATGAGATTTGTTAGACGCCCATCTGGCAGAGGTTAATCTGCCACTCTGGGCGACTTACAACCAAACACAAGTACATTCCATATAGACATAATCAAAATCCTAAAAATTAGAGATTAAAAATTAAAAGCTTTAACTATAAATTTCTACAAAACACTGTCTATGATTGGATATTAGTAATGGTGAGAAATGACTGAAAGAGAAAGGGAAATAGAACAAAATCACATCACCATCTTTTCACAAATCAGTTACAAACACAGAATACAAAAGGATAATAAATTAAAGGGTATAAACTGTAATGCTAACATCTGTATCCTCAAATACTTCATCAAGCATTGTTGAAACTTTACTCCAATTCAGGCGGTCAAGTCCACACCCAATCTTTGGCATAGAAATACAAGTTACAGCATTATTAAGACAATGGATTTTCATCGCTTCCAAGCTCTTCCGTAGATTGTCATAGGTAGGCTTATGAAAGTATTTGTTCTTTGTAATCAGATAGTACACATATCGATTCTCTCTCTTCAGAACAGCCACATCCCCAGTCTTCTTTTTCTGGTTCAAGAGCTCCTGAACACCACCAAACTTCTTCTTAAAAATGGCAGCTATGCCAGCACTCATATGACAATCCTCACTGATACAGTGAGCCAAGGAGTCTGTTCCAGGACATGTAAAAAGGTCTCCCTGTATGTACCTGATTCTTTCTTCTTTTGCCGACCGGGCGCTAGCCATGATAGCATGGAGGACTTTTCAGGATTTCTTCAGATATAAGAACAAGGAAAAAAGACACAGAAATGCATCCTGCCCTGCACATGCGTAGAGCAAATAACTAAAAGTAGAAAGAGGGGAAGGGAATGAAGAGTCTAACTAGCGCACATGACTATTCTAACAGCGCATGCGCGATGAGTTTCAAACTCAAAGATGGTGGCAGGGGCTTCAGTACCTTAGGGAAACTGGGGCCGCCATCTTCATTAAGGGCAATGGTAAAAGACAGCAGACAGGTAGGTGGGGTGGGGGGCATGGATCGCAGAAGGGGAGTGGAGGGGCAGCTGAGGGGGCCCCTGTAGCTCCAGGGGCCGTCAGGCCAGTGTCCCACCTGGCCACCCTTTAGAACCGGCCTTATCTGTGGATGCACCATCTTGTCCTACATCTCAGGCAGCAAAATGTCTTGAGCAGCCTTGCCTTCTCTCTAGAACTAACATATTGTTACACAGTACACCAGGCTTCAGTTAACTCCTAAGGCTGCAGTCCTATGGCTACCTGGGAATAAGTCCCACTGAATTCAGTGAGGCTTGTTGGCAAAGAAAGAGTGCCTGAATGTATTTTTCCACAGCAGAGTTACAAGGCCAAGAAGCACAGAGTCCGTGCAGATCTCAAGGACAAGTATCCAAGGCAACCAGCTGGCCTTATCTATAAGACCAAGCAGATCTGGCCAGTCGGTGTGGGGGTCGAGGAGTTTGTACAGAGAGAGAGCTTGTGATATATTCTATTGTCAGTAAAGTGACTCTTAAAACTTATTACTTGTCTGGCTCATTGCGTCAACTGGAATCTAGCCTGTCACTATTCTGTTCTGCATCCTGGGCACCTGCTTGCGCCAGATACAACATCCAACAAGTGGTAGCAGAGGATGGTTACCTGGTGCTGATGGTTACCTGGTGCTGAGGATTACCTGGTGCTGAGGATTACCTGGAGCGGAGGATTGCAGAAAAGCGGCAGAGAAAAGCCAGAACTGCAGACCAGCGAGTAAAACAGCAGAGAGACGGAGAAACCGAAAGCTGAGCTGAAAGCTGTGAGAGAGCCGTGGGAAAGAAAAAAAAACTAACTGAAGGACAGAGGTGAGAAGCTCTAATTACAAAGGCGGTGAACTGTGAAAAGTGAAAGTATGTCTGTTACGTTATCAGCCGGGATTCCCTTGGAAAGGCTGACAGGGAAAAATTATGGCACTTGGAAACAGAGAATGCAGGCTTTTCTAGTGAAAGAAGACCTGTGGGAAGCTATCGCAGAAGACCCACCCGCCAGGGTGCCTATTCCAGCAGATTGGAGAAGGCTGGATGAGAGGGCAAAGGCGTTATTGTTCTTGCTATTGATGATTCTCAACTACTGCACGTGCGTGACGCAGTAACAGCAAAGGAAACCTGGGAAACTTTAAGAAATATTCATGTGAAAAAGACTGCTAGTTCTAAAATATATCTTGCCAGAAAATTGTATCAGATGTGCTTATCTGGAGATACAACCATGTCAGAGCATTTGTTGGAAATAATCAGACTGTTTACTGAGTTGTCAGAACGTGAAATTGAACATTCTCAAACGCAAAAAGTGTATATCACATTATCTTCACTAGATTCAAGTTATGATAGTCTGGTGAGCTCTTTGGAAGCAATGGACAATGCCAATCTCAATATGGATTATATAGAAGGAAAACTTTTACAAGAATTCCAAAGGAGGCAAGAAATGGCAAAGCAAGAAAGGACTGAGTCTAAACACAACTTGGGAAAGCTGAACAACAAAGCAGCACAAGAGAGACTGTATGGACAAAAGGCATGTTATTTTTGTGGTTCCAAGCAACATCTTCAAAGGAATTGTGAAGCAAGAAGAAGAGAAAGAGGAAGAAAACCATGTGTACAGGTGATCTATGCTAGTAAGAATAAGCAATGTATTAACAATGAGCAGGGAAATAACTGTAAAGATTTATGGGCAATTGACAGTGGGGCAACAAATAGTATAATCAAAGATAAATTTATGTTTCATACATTTTGTGACGTAGAGGATCATGTAATAATGGCTGATGGATCTAAGAAACAGATCAAAAGTAGGGGTACAGTGAAATTAGCAGGTTTCAATACCATTATGACAGATGTGCTGTTTGTTCCTGATATCGAATGTAACATTATGGCTGTGTCGAAACTCAATGAAATGGGGTTCACAGTAATGTTCAAAAGGGGTTCAGTGCATGTAATGAGAGGAGAAAAAATATTCATGAAAGGAATAGTAAGGAACTCATTGTTCTTCTTACACGTGAAACAAACAAATCATGTACTCATGTGTGCTAATGAGAAACCCCATAATAATTGTGTTCATTTATGGCACAGAAAACTAGGCATATAGGATATGAAAATGTGGTGAAAACAACAGAGAACAGTAATGATGTGACATTGAGAAACTGTGAAAAATATGTAGACTGCCACGTGTGTAAACAAACTAAGGCAGTTGTGGCTGCAAAGAACAAAGAAGCCATGCCCAGTACAAATGCACCTTATCAATTAATACACGTGGACTTAGTGGGGCCATTTCAACCTACTCAGGGGGGTGCAAGATATTTCCTGACAATAGTTGATGATTTTTCAAAATTCTGCACTGTTTATTTACTAAAAGCTAAAAGTGAAGCTGCAGAGAAACTGAAAAGATTTGTTACAAAAGTTGAAGTGCAGTTTGGTGTCAAAATACAGAGAATAAGATCAGATCAAGGAGGAGAGTTCTCAGGACACTCTTTTACTGAATACTTGGATAAAAGAGGGATAAAACAGGAGTTAACAGCCCCTTATAGTCCTCATCAGAACGGGTTAGCTGAACGCTGGAACAGGTTGCTTCAGGACTCAATAAGATCAATGCTGTGTGACTCCTTTTTAACACAAGGTTTCTGGGGTGAGTGTGTTCTGTATTCAGCTTACATTCAAAACAGAATATTCCATAAGGCCACTGGAATGTCTCCTTATCAGAAATTGTATGACAGAAAACCCAGATTAAACCATTTGATTAGGTTTGGAGCAGAATGCTGGGTACATGTTCCCCCCCCAAAAAAATAAAAGGACAGGGAAGCTGCAAAGGAGAGCAGACAAAGGGTACATGCTGGGATTTGAAAACATGTATTACAGAATTTGGATGCCAAAACAAAGGTCTGTGGTGTTAAGCAGAAGCGTGCAAGCAATAGAGCAGGATTGGGAAGAGAAAACATATGTGGAGCTGGGAAACACTGAAGTTAGTAATGAACAAGAACAGGCAGATACAGTACCAATAAAACAAGAAGAAACAGGCAGCAGTAGTGAATCAAGTTCTAGCTCTGAGAGAGAAACTGAGGAATCGCCTGACACAGACACAGACACTAAGGCAGAAATACAACCACGCAGATCAGAGAGAACAACCAAAGGTATTCCACCTGTTAGATTTAAAATAAATTCCATTAAGCATATAGACTTCAGTAACTGGAAAAAGTGGGATGATGGGAATCATGAAAAATAATTGCTGAAATAAATGTAATAAAAATGATGCTGAGATTGCAATGGAGTAACTGTATTACAAATGATGCTGATGTAAACTGAAGAAAAGAAATGTATCATGTGGAGAAATGTAATTTAAGTGACTGCAAGAAATGTAACTGTAATTGTGATAACGAAAGTTGGAAGAAACATGAAAGATGTAATGTAAATGATAAAGGTTTATGCTATGGAAAAATAGGTGGGGGGTGTTGGCAAAGAAAGAGTGCCTGAATGTATTTTTCCACAGCAGAGTTACAAGGCCAAGAAGCACAGAGTCCGTGCAGATCTCAAGGACAAGTATCCAAGGCAACCAGCTGGCCTTATCTATAAGACCAAGCAGATCTGGCCAGTCGGTGTGGGGGTCGAGGAGTTTGTACAGAGAGAGAGCTTGTGATATATTCTATTGTCAGTAAAGTGACTCTTAAAACTTATTACTTGTCTGGCTCATTGCGTCAACTGGAATCTAGCCTGTCACTATTCTGTTCTGCATCCTGGGCACCTGCTTGCGCCAGATACAACATCCAACAAGGCTACTTCTGAGTATACATATATAGCTTTCCTAAGGGCTTCTGAAATGTCAGTTGACTACTGCAATGGGAGCTGGTTTGGTGGAAGGGGATAAGAAGGGAATTCTTCATTTCTGATTAAAATCCAAACTAGGGAAGAATTCGGGAATCATAATGTATTTGAAGTGAGCATTACAAGTTTTCCAAACTCACCCATTTTTGTGTTTATGAGCTCCCTGTAAAAAAGGATATTAGATGGAATCTACTAATTCTTGAGGTACATTATGCTCTGTAATGAAAGGTGTGGTTGAATGAGCATGTCACAGATCACTTTGAATAAGATGAGCATAACAAAGCAGAACACAATGTGAAGATGGAGAGAGCATTGTGATTGGGTCCTAATTTTGGGAATTCAAGTAAGAAAGAGATCTATGTTGAATTAATTCCTTTATTTTCTAGTTACCCTCCACCCCCCAATGTTCTGCAGTCCCTCAGCATGTGGAAGTATGCTGTTAAGGCAATAAAGAAGTCTTCGGAGTTTTTAAAAACTGATACATAAGAAAAGGAACTTTTTGACTAAAGAAGTGATGTAAACTCTTCATAGGAAATCAAAGTGAATAATTCTTCAGGAAAAATAGAAACTGTGCTGCAATGATTCTGTTTCTTCTTCTGTCAAATAGTTAAGATCCCATGACCATTTTGCTTTGATCTTACTCATAGCTTTTCTATCTCTTTGAAGCAGCATGGCACAAACTCTGGGCACCAGCTTATTAAAGCACAAGTTATTGTTAAAAGCAAATTCCAGCTGAGTACAAGCTGATTCAAATAAGATCCCTTCAAATTGTTTACAAAGAATACTGTTAAACTGGCAGGGGGAAAATGGGAAGAAAAGCTAGCCTGGGTAATTTGTTTTCAAATGTTTTTACTTACTTATGAGAAATTATTTCATTTTTCTTTAAAAATAATGTTTCATTTCTCTTAGGGAGAACATTATATCTTGTCAATGTGATCACATAGGCATACCTGGCAGCCATAATGTGTATCCAGTTACTTGCCTGAAAAGCCCAGTCTAGAAAAACAGATCTTTTTTTTTTTTAAAGTATTAATAGGAGTACATTGTTCTCTCTTATATTGGTACCATTGATTTACATATGTGTAAACAACAAGATTGTTGTTTGTTTTGTTTGTTTGTTTTTAGGTGTTTTTATACATAATAAATGATGACCATGAAACTGTTTCCTAGACTCACCACCAAATTCCACTTGAGATTGACTAAAAACTCCAGGAGGCCTTCCCTGAGTGCTTGGTTTTGCTATGCCTTCGCATATACACACAGGTCAGGGCTGCCATTGTGCTAAGACATCACTACAAAGGGTGTAGACTGCCTGCCTCTTCAGGCTCACATAGTGAATAACTTTGGACTCTCCATGTCACGTGATAGAGCAGTTTTGGAGTGATAGCCCTCAGCCAAACTAACTTTAATCTATGATAAATTTTAGATGCAAACACAACTGTCACATTCTGATGGGTTTCTTATCTCCTGTCTGTTTGTTATTTCAACAGGAGCTTGTATTTGCTTGGTGTTGAGAAACTGGACCTTATAACCCAACTGACAGATTTCCCTTCAATAGCATGTTAGATATTGTGGAGCATACACCAGCCCTGTCTTGTTAGGTAGGACAACCACATTTCTAGGTGGGGCATTGGGAGGGGGGAGAGGCACATAGCACCAGCCAACTCTGCCCCTCACTAACAGAGAGGATGTGAGGGCCAGGCCAGGGAAAGGGAAAGGCAATGACCTTCCCTGTCATTCCTCCTTCATCCAGACAGTGCACTCACTTACATGAATGAAATTAAATCTGTGGAACTGTCTTTACCTTTTCTGAGAGATCCCCAGAAATACTCAACTCAAAAGCTTGACTGTGCCTATAGCTACATTCCCCTTCACCTATGTTCTATCCCTGTGTTCTGATTCTTCATTAACTGAACTACTTTGATAAAGACAGTGAGTTCCTGAGCTTGGCTTTGATGCTGCATTAGCTATCTCAGTTTTAGATTCCACCTGAAAAACAAACTTGTCTGTACTACAAGTTTAGGGAAGGGCAGAGAGAAAATAAATACTGGGTGTGTTTGTTAACTCCTCTTGAGATTGTCTCCTAGTCTTGTTCCTGTCCTTTAGATTTTCCTTCCTATTGGACTATCAAAGGAAATTTTTTTAACTGGCTGCTATATAAAAAAACTAAGTAATTGGAAACTAATTGTGGAAAGCAATTGGAATCGTTTTTGCTGGTTGCTGGGTTAATTTTTCTGTCCAGAAACCCTGAAAAGACATCGTGCTAAGCTGTGCAGATTGGGAAAATAAGAAATTAGACCTGAGTTACAACCTAGGTGTCCAGCCAGCCATCCAACTAGCTCACTTTAGTGTACACAGCAATATTTCTATTCCTCTAGGGCTGTTCTTGTCCTTTGCCACCAAGTAATCAAGAAAAAGAAGAAAAAGTAGCCTCTATGATAATGAGTATAGTGAGTGCTTTAAAAGAGTGAAGCATAGCCATTGTTTTTCATATCACTTTAAGTTATCTTTTTATTTCACCCTTTAGCAATAAGCACCCAATTCCGCTCTGCTTATTATAGTAACTGCAAAATAAACAAATTCTTACTTCTTACTGCAGGCAAACAACTGAAACTGAAAAGCAAAGGAAAGTCCAAGGGGTGGAGTCTAACTCTAGCCCATAATACAAAGTACTGTATTATGTATAATACCAAGTAATATTTAACTCTTCAAGGGTCATATTACTGTACAGGTTGTTTTTTCAGGATCACTTAAGTAATTATAGGGTGATTGTGATCATGAAAAATCCACCCTCAGTCAGGGAATGTCTTGAATGAGCAGACTTTGGGGCCTCTACCAGATGAGGCTTTTGTTGTGCACTCGCCCTGCCTTATTCACTGGATTGTTCAGAGCATCCCATTCTTAAATTGTTCCTGTTCCTAACACAAGCTATCATTCGCTAAATGGAGGTTGTCACTGTCTGTCAAATTAAGAAGATGACAATTTCCTAATAAAAATCTGAGGAGGAGCAAAGCACAGCTCTGGGGGCAGGAGGACACCCCCATTCCCCCTCTACTACAGGCTTGCCATATGCAATATATATCTATCTCGTTATGAATAGTGATAGGAAGTGCCATCTCTGTCTTTTGTGGCTAGCTTTTCTTTTCTTTTCCAATACCACTTGGTTGTGAGGAGGAAAGGGATAATCAATGAGCATTTTCAATCCCACATTTGCTTAAAACACTATTTCTTTGCCAGTGAGATGTCAGCCCCCTTCAGCAGGACCACCAGCCTCCTTTCCAAGATAATGAACATATCACTTCTGCAGCGTATCTTTTCTCCAGCGGCATGCTGCCTAAAATTTCAGAGCCATATTAAGAGTAAAACCTCCAGTTCCTGTGTGCCAACATGATGTGCTGCCACCCACCTTGCCTCTAAGTAGAAGCTATTAGGCTGTTGCAGTGGTCCGACAGCTTGTAATATTGAACTACAAGTCCTGGGGTAGCTCAGAGCTAAAATCGAACCAGAATTACCAAGGAGTATATTTGAATACAAAAATATAGATGCCATTATTCTAACTCTGAAAATTAGTATGAGTAGCAAGCTGTGAAGTTAAAGAGAAGAGGCTGAAATAATATGACAATCGCAACCCTTCATTTCTAGCACTTTTAAAAGAGGTGTTGATGGGGGGGGGCAGAAGACGTAGAGAAGAAACACAGCAGTAGCCTAGTCCAGAATTGTTGTTTTTCCCCTATTCATCTCCACATAATTTTACTATAGTTTTTATGTATTTATTTTCCTTATTTATTTTAATTGGAGTGTAGGCATGCATTTGCCATTAGTGCAACATCTTTTAGTTGCATCTAAAAGCTTAATTAAGGGGATATTGTTCCCGTGCTAATCATGTGAAATGAGATTGCATCACAGAAATATTACAGTAGATCTCATGTAATGCCAAGGCAGCATTTTCAGTCATTTCCATAGTGAGTTGAACAGTGAGAGCTCTTCAAAGCTTCACTAAAACATAACTTCATTCAAAAAAATTAGTGGTGCCCCATAATAATTCCTAGAGAATTATGGTGCTGGCAATGGGTGTTCTCATAAATGCCAAGATTCATATGTATATGGACTCTCATGACTGGCAGGATTCAACCTACATCGCAGGACCCATATTGAACTTTGCCAACAGATGTACTGTTACTAAGTAAAACACAAATATTTAAAGGAGAAGCATCACCATGTACTACCACTTAACTACCTTTTAAGAATGAGGGAATCAGGCTCAGCAAAAGGGAGCTAGAAAAAGATATATGGTGGCAGCTTCATAGGGAAATTGATACCCTTCCTCAATATAACAACAGCAGCACTTGTAAGTTCATTGGAAGATTGGATATGGTTTGCTTAGGATGCACCCTCTGTGTATATTAATTGCAGATATGTGCATGTAATTGCACCTGCATGGATTTGGTGGTATGCTTGAATTTGCTTATTAGAAGCTTCTTCAACATGTATGTTAGTCGGTTTGTGGCATATGGCTTTATTATACAGCCATGAGAGTGGCTGTATACTATAGCCAGCATGGATTTTCGCATTCTGCAATGTTAAATTGATAACCCCCCATGCCATTCTGATGCTTCCCATAAGCTCATTTCAAAACAAAAGTTTACAAAACGTATAGTCCTGAACCCAGAAATACTTGCTTAGCAACCCTCTAAGGTTTCATAGTGATACACAAAACAGCCAGAGAGAATCAAGAGTTTAAAGTGTAAAAAGAGAGAGAGAACAAACAGACCCCTGTTGGACTTCTTTCTGTCAGAGTTCTCATAATTGGTTGAAATTCATTAAAAATCAGCCATATTCACAAGTACCTGCAATCCTATTACTGACCTTGCCCCATACTATGACCTTCATCTTCTACAGTTTAAATGTTAAAAAAATGCCTTGCTGATTTTTAATTAATTTAAGAAATTTAGCATTGAGCTCAATGATATGTCCGGGCATGCTCAGTAAGAACCAACTAGCAGTATTCTAAAAGCCAGACTCACAGTATGGCTTGCCTAATCAGGGGGCAACACCCACACCAGATCTTGATTTCTCTATAGACAGTCATGGCTTCCCCCAAAGAATTCTGGGAAGTGTAGTTTGTGAAGGGTGCTGAGATGAGATTGCTATTCCCCTGACAGAGCTCCAGTGACCAGAGTGGTTTAACAGTCAGGTGCTCTGACTGAAGCTCTGTGAGGGGAACAGGGCCTCTCCTAGTAACTGTCAGCACCCTTCACTAACTACACTTTCCAGGATTCTTTGGGGGAAACCATGACTGTCTAAAGTGGAATAAAGTTCTGGTGTGGATGTGGCCAGTGACAGCTTTACTTTAAATTTGGGTGGGAGATTACATTTGACTGCTGTAGAATAAAAAGGCAGGGGAATCCCTGAATAAGAACCATATTTTCACAATGTTTTCCTTTTGGAAAGGTCTTCCCCTCTGCCCAGTGCTTACCCACCCAATCTCCTCTCCTCCTTCTCCTCCCTCCCTCCCCTTTCAGCCCTCCTCCTCGCCCTTCCCCTTCCCCAGGGCAGTTTCACCTATCCTAAGCATGAATGCAGAGAAATAAATCCCATTCAACGCAAAAAGCATGCAAATGATCAAACCTATCCTCCCCTTTCTTCCTCCTATCTCTCACCATATGCTCAGAGGCACATGTTACCAAATTCTTCCAAGCTACACAGGAAGTGGATTGGACTGTGAAAGACCAACCCAAATTGCATTTGCATTTTGACAAATTTGTAGGGTGGTACCATATCTCAGGGAGGAGTTCAGGTCTCCTGCTTCCCTGGTGCATTCACTATAGCCGCCCAATTTCACTGCTTTTTAAAGTTTGATAGAAATATCTGTGGGCTATAGGTATGTTCTTAAACCGCAAGGTTTTTTGCCTATTAGTCAATAGGTATTAGTGGGAGTGGGACAGAAAGATAGACCTGTATTCCTACTACTGGCAGTAGTGAGGAATGTAGGCTATTGCTTTAGTTTAAGGGTGAGGAACTGGCAGCCCATGGCCTAGATTCAACCCAGAAGCCTTTTTTAAAACACACACACAACTGTCTGGACATTCTTCTACCATTTTTTTCAAAGAGCCATATTAGTGAACAAAAGCAACACCTGCTGAGTAGTTCTCTTCTGAAGTGCTCAGACTTCATTAGGAAACTTTGGAAGCAGTGTCCCCCCTTCCTGTGCTCCTTATGAGCACTCAGCAATCACTGCCATCAGTTGGACTTCATTAGGAACCTTCAGAAGTGATGCTTCATCCACAGCCCCTTCTGCAGCTCCCTGTATTCTTCATGAGGGTTGAAGAGCAGACAGAAGGGAAACAGGGGTGGATTAATACCTGCTGAGGCCCTAAGCTATACCACTTTTAAGAGGACCCATAGCATTAATAATGGTGATGACAATGATGATGATGATGCCAACAACAACAAAACCGTGCATCATTGTAACATAAAGGACAATGAAAATAGAAAAAAATAAAGTTTTATATTTGCACATATACCAGTACATAGGTGAGGATGCAACTAAAAACTTAACGATCTAACTAAAGCATGTATCTTGCAATAAGCCTATTTATTTTTTGCCAGTTGAGGAAAACTTGACATTTAGTAGTATTTTTGCATTTGGAGGCTCCCCTTAATATGAAACCATAAACTATAGTTTACTTAGCTTGTGCGTAAATCCAGCACTGAAGGGGAGGGAGAGAAGAGAAGAGCCACAGATCATCCTGCTTGCCTAGCTGCCTTTCCCAAATGATTCTACTCACCACTGTATCTACATTGTAGTATATTTTGTATATGTTTGGGATGTGTGCAGTCTGCTTTCCAATTGTGATGGGTTGGGCAAGCAGGTTTAAATCTCTCTGCCCAGCACGCTGTGATGGGATGAAAACCTGCAGCACTAGTATAATGTTATAAAGATGATCTCTCCTTTTTTTTTTAGGGATGCCAACATTTCTATTGTAAAACTACACTTGTGAGCTTTCAAGGCTTGCAGACAAGGAAGGGAGGGATGAAAGGAAGTAGCAGGAGACACATTTATGTTGTATATACATTTTATAGTGGTCTTTCTTAAATCTTAATTTATTGCTTCCTAACTAATGGAAGAGAATCTACTCATTGAGCCATCTAGGATGTGTTAGAACACATATGCCCCAAGGTTCAAATATTGATATTGCAGAAAAATGGGAAGCTACAACCAACATCAAAGTCTATGTGGCTATTCATTTTGGGCAATTTTATTTATTTATTTATTTATTAGATTTATTACTCACCTATTTGGCTGGTTGTCCAGACACTCTGGGCGACGTACAGAATAAAAACATATAATTATATTAGAAGATTAAAAATCTCAACAACAATAATAAAACCTAAACCACCCCAAAAGCCTGTCCAAAGAGCCAGGTCTTCAAGGCCCGGTGGAAGCTCATCATAGCGGGGGGGTGATGGAGATTGTTTGGGAGGGAATTCCATAGAGTGGGGGCCACAATGGAAAAAGCCCTCTCCCTAGTCCTCACCAGTCTAGCTGTTTTAACTAGTGGGACAGAGAGGAGGCCTTTTGAGGCTGATCTTGTTGCGTGACATCCTTGATGAAGCTGGAGGTGCTCTTTCAGATAAACTGGGCCGAGACCATATAGGGTTTTAAAGGTCAAAACCAACACCTTGAATTGGGCCCGGAAAATAACCGGCAACCAGTGCAACTCCTTCAGCACTAGAGTGATGTGATGCTGCCTTTAATCAGGTGAGCCGCCGCATTCTCTACCAGTTGCAGCTTCCGGACCATTTTCAAGGGTAACCCCACGTAGAGCGCATTACAGTAGTCTAGGCGAGAGGAGACCAGGGCATGTACCACTAGTGGGAGCAGATGGTTGGGAAGGTAGGGGCGCAGCCTCCATATCAGATGGAGTTGATATAGCGCAGCCTGGCTCACAGTCTATCTTTTAGACTGGAAAACGATTAATTCTTCCCCCAGTGATTTTATAACCTGCTTCAATCAACAGCTGTTGGTCTCCTGCTGGGAGGAAGGGTGGGATATAAATAAAAAATAAATAAATAAAATATTGCAATTGCTACACTATCACCTTCCTTATGAAGTCATAGCTATTTCTTATCTGAGTAGACCCAATCTCCAAAAGTAACTAGCATTTCTCCTTTACTTTTCCCCTGCTCACGGAATTAAAGGGCAAACTATCTTTTGAATGCAACCTCAAATCTTTTGAAATATCTGAATGCAACTAGGGATTGGAGGGGGAAAGCACAAAGACCAAGGCAGTGTTGCCAGTAGTCAAAAGTGGTTTATTCACTCCATCTATTCAAGAATTCTCAATCATACAACACATTCACACATGCTCTGCAGGGATATAGTTATCAACAGTTACTCTGCCGACCTAGATGGCCAGTCTAGTAGCACAGAGGGATGGTGGAGGGCAGTCAGGGCCGGCTCCAGGAATGCCGGGGCCCTTGGGCATCAGGCTGCACCAGGCCCCTCCGCTCCCCTTCCGCGATCCACGGCACGAGCTGCACCGCGGATCGCAAGACAGGAGCTTCCGAGCCACCCGCTATCCCCCCCTTCACCTACCTTTCTTTGCTGTTCGCGCAGGGTTGCCATCAATAAAGATGGCGGCCGAAGTTTCGGTAAGGGACTGAAGCCTCTGCCGCCATCTTGGTTGATGGTATGCAGCGCATGCATTGCTGCCATCAACCAAGATGGCAGCAGAGGCTTCAGTCCCTTACCGAAACCTCAGCAGCCATCTTTATTGATGGCAACCCTGCACGCGCAGTGTGCGCAGCCGCAAAGAACTGCAGAGAAAGGTAGGTGAACCGGGGGAATGGTGGGTGGAAGGGGAGCAGAGGGCCCCCAGGGGCCCCTCAGGAGCTCCTGTAGCTGTGGGGCCCTCAGGCCAGTGCCCCACCTGGCAGCCCCTTGGAACTGACCCTGAGGGCAGCAATGGTGAATTGCTCCATAGGGTTCTGCAGAGATTTACTTCTGAAAATGCCTGTTTCTCCAAAGTTCTTATTCATAGAATCACAAAATCATAGCGTTGGAAGGGGCCTATATGGCTATTGAATCCAGCCCCCTGATCCATGCAGGAATCCGAATTAAAGCATACCTGACAAGTTGCCTTTTGAATGCCTCCAGTGTTGGAGAGCCCACCACCTCCTTAGGTAATTGGTTCCATTGTTGTACCACTCTAACAGGTAGGACGGTTTTCCTGATGTTCAGTTGAAATCTGGCTTCCTGTAACTTGAGCCCATTATTCTGTGTCCTACACTCTGGGACGACCGAGAAGAGATTCTGGCCCTCCTCTGTGTGGCAACCTTTCAAGTTATTGAAAAGTGCTATCATATCTCCCTTCAGTCTTCTCTTCTCCAGGCTAAACATGCCCAGCTCTTTCAGTCTCTTTTCATAGGGCTTTCTATCCAGTCCACTGATCATCCCTGTTGCCCTCCTCTGAACCCGTTCCAGTTTGTATGCATCCTTCTTAAAGTGTGGTGTTCAGATCTGGATGAAGTACTCAAGATGAGGCCTAATCAGTGCTGAATAGAGGGGAACCAATACTTCACACAATTTGGAAACTAGACTTTGACAACTATATGTTTTGCTGCCTCTAGTTGTTCAGTCCTTCAAGCCTCTTTCCCCATTTACTCTGTCCAAAGTTGCATGACAGGCCAGTTGACATCAGGATTACAGGCATCCCTGTCCTTATCTGGATTCTGTGATCCTTTCTGGAATGCCACTGCTCCACTGACTATGTAATTTCAGCCAGTTAATGCCTTGATTAATTCGTAACTTCCAAGGAAGGTAAACTCACCTCTTGGTTTCTCAAAGGTAAAATCCTGTTTATTCAAAATACCCAAACTGCTTTCAGCAGTTTAAGCAGAGCTAACATATGGTCAAACATTCACTCATATTTATGATTGATTGCATTAAAAATAGTAATATAATAAGGATAATAGATGCATGTGTAATGAATACATGAGTATATCTGAGTTGTTGTACAAAATAATTTCTAAGTTGTTATGGTGCATGTGAGCAGTAGTGGCAAGTGCAGGGTCTCTTCATCATAGTCATGTCATCCCCCTCACAGCCACACCCCCTTGCTTGCTTGCTTTCTGTCATCATCTCCACACTCCTCAATCCTTCCCACGCTACAAGAGATGCTCCAAGGAGCATGAAAGGGGAGAGCATTAGCTACTGAGAAGAGTCTTCTCAGTGGCTGACTCACCTCCTTTCACTCTGATTGGCTCCAATAAGGAGGAAAGGACAAGGAAACATGTTACAAGACTCTTCTCAGTGGCTAACACACTCCCCTTTCATGCTGACTGGCTCATAGGATGCTGGAGACATAGGGACCTGCTGGGACCCTGCTCCCATGAGACGCTGCATGACTACATCCCTGCATGTGTGCTTCTTATCATGGCCACTGCATGTAAAAGAGTATGTGGGAGAAACAAACCCTTATATTTTCCCATGTCTTCTCAGGGATCTAGAAAAGACAACTGAAGTATAAGTATGATTTTCTTGAACTGTGTGGAGTTCCCCATTTTTAAATCTTTGCATCACCCACATTAGCAGCTTTTAGTCTGAGATCTGAATCCATACATTAAACAAGTTATTCACATTTTGTGGTAATTTGATAATTCTAAAATGAAATAACAATTTTAGGATATAATCTCAAGCATACTTATTTAGAAGAAAGTGCCACCGGGCCCATAAAGATTTACATTTGAGAAAACATGCATATAATTGCTGGAGGAGATCCACAGCTCAGTGGGGAGAGGACATGCATTGTATATCAAAGGTCCAATCCTTGGCATATCTGGTTAAAGAATCTGGTAGCAGGTGATATGAAAGAGGTTTGCCTGAGTGACCCTGATAAGCCGTCAATCATATATGGAGTGAAAAATGCCAGATATCCAAGCTGGATTTAGAAAAGCAAGAGGTACCAGAGATCATATTGCAAATATATATTGGATAATGGAACGGACCAAGGAATTTCAGAAGAAAATCACCCTGTGCTTTATACATTACAGCAAAGCCTTTGACTGCATAGATCATGAAACTATGAAATACTTTAAAAGAAATGGGGGTGCCACAGCATTTGATTGTCCTGATGCATAGCTTATACTCTGGACAAGAGACTACTATAAGGACAGAATATGGAGAAACCGATTGGTTCCCTAAAGGAAAGGGTGTATTTTATCACCCTACTTGTTTAATCTATATGAAGAACATATCATACGGAAACCAGGATTGGACCAAGATGAAGGAGATGTGAAAATTGGAGGGAGAAATATCAGTAATTTAAGATATGCAGATGATACCATACTACTAGCAGAAACCAGTAATGATCTGAAATGAATGCTGATGAAAGTTAAAGAGGAAAACACAAAAGCAGGACTACAGCTGAACGTCAAGAAGACTAAAGTAATGACAACAGAAGATTTATGTAGCTTTAAAGTTGAGAATGAGGACATTGAACTAATCAAAGATGATCAATACTTTGGCATAGTCATTAACCAAAATGGAGAAAATATTCAAGAAATTAGAAGAAGGTTAAGACTGGGGAGGACAGCTATGAGAGAACTAGAAAAGGTCCTCATTGCAAAGATGTATCACTGAACACTAAAGTGAGGATCATTCAGACCATGGTATTCCTGATCTCTATGTATGGATGTGAAAGTTGGACAGTGAAAAAAGTGGATAAGAGAAAAATCAACTCATTTGAAATGTGGTGTTGGAGGAGAGCTTTGCAGATACCATGGACCATGAAAAAGACAAATAATTGGGTGTTAGAATAAATTAAACCAGAACTATCACTAGAAGCTAAAATGATGACTGGGGTTATCATACTTTGGACATATAATGAGAAGATATGATTCACTAGAAAAGACAATAATGCTGGGAAAACAGAAGGGAGATGAAAAAAAGGAAGGCCAAACAAGAGATGGATTGATTCCATAAAGGAAGCCACAGACCTGAACTTACAAGATCTGAACAGGGTGGTTTATAACAGATGCTATTGAAGGTCACTGATTCATAGGGTCACCATAATTCGAAATTGACTTGAAGGCACATAACAACTTCATGGACAAATAGTCTGCTTTGGTATAAGGCAGCTTCCTATAGTCTTATGGTTGCCCCAAGTTATATGATGATCCAATATCCTTGTATTAAGTTTTATAATGGAATCTTTCATTTCCACGGAACACCATTCTCTCAGCATTATATTTATATTGCAGATATATACCATTGTTAATATGGTGATGATTGACTTGACTTTTTTTCTGAAATGGATGTACTGTGTACTTCAGCCTGCCAGAATCCAGCTCTGATTTTTTTTTTTAAATACAACACACAAACACAACAAACAGCCTATGTTCTTGGGCTTTTCGTTCCAGCTCAGCAAATGTTCATAAGAAGTGTCTCAGATGATTCCATTCCTACAGTTGGAACTGTGGGCGAGTTGGGTTCCTATGTTATTTAGCTTCCCCTTTGTTGCCAATTTTGCATATTTCCCCATCTCCCTTCCCCCCACCCCCACCTCATGTGTGCTTGCCAGACAAAATTCCACCAAATTCTCAAAGCTATAATTAAAAGCTACATTTAGTTAAAGTAAATTAGGAGTTACAATAAAGTGGAAGGAACATGTGAAATGAATAATTAACATGGTATAGACTTCAGCATCATAATTAAGATTAACTACTGCATATATTCAGACTAGATTAGCACAACCATTGAAAGCAGCAATGAGCTCAGTGGGAAGAGTCTATGCATTCACTAAATAATGTGTTATGAAGAGTGTTCCAAAAACATTAAGCATCAGGTTGTCATATATAAGATGATTAAAGTTTTACACAAAAGAAGCTGTAATTCCAGTAAATGAAGTAATTTCATTTCCCTGCTGCTTCCACCTTTAGGAATATACTGTAAATAGAAAATGGCTCAATATGAAATCTTGCTAAATAGAATATGAATCCCCTTGTTTCAGGCTAATGAGTCTTGGATACCTGCACACACAAAAATTCTGTGTATTTTAATCGCTGGTTGCACTATGAGTTCCACAGGAGACCCACTTTTCATTTAAATTAACACTTGCATTGTCTTACAGTTAACTACAGTAAATGTCAGGTTTTGCTTCATGATAGCATTTCTGTCTTTCTCTTTAAAGTGTGCTGTATATACCAGGTTTAGAGAAAATAGCACCTCTTTCTGTTTCTGTTCAGAAGAGCACTGCAGCATTTTTATGCACAGTAATGATTTATTCAATGTCAACAGGATTTAGTGTACAATCCCCAAAATTATTTTTGCATACACAAGCTTAGGTCAGTCAGATGCAAACAAAAGACATCCTTCGGACCTCCATTCCCTATATTTTATTTTATTTATTTATTTATGATTCTCTGACAGGTTGGGATTGCGATATGACTTTTCCCAGAACGAAGAAGTCCCAGGAATGACGTGGCAAGAAACACAGGACCCAACTAAATTGGCTTGGGGGTGGTTAAAATTGTCACAATGAAGTTTTTCTTTTTTTTGACAAAATACTTCATACAGAAAAACAAAAACAAACAAGGACTTTCATCTTGAAACTCAAAGTGTGATAGCATTCAAACATCTGTATACTATAAAGTTTATATGTCATGAGCATTACCCATAATCTATCTGTATTCCTTTGGTCAATGTTACATATGGGGGTGAGGTGGCTCAATGGCTTCTTTTGCGTGATATGAAAACTGAACTATTTGTTAGAAAAAACGACTGTCAATTTGTTGTTGGGTTCAGATGTACCCCAAGAAAGCCATACAAATAAGAGTGTTCTTGCACTCGGGTCCTGCTTGCAGGCTTCCCCCAGGCACCTGGTTGGCCACTGTGAGAACAGGATGCTGGACTAGATGGGCCACTGGCCTGATCCAGCAGGCTCTTCTTATGTTCTTATGTTCTTATGATATCTGGCGAGCAGTATATAAAGTATGGCACTATTTGTAAAATAAAAATATCATGCTTGTGCCTTCATTCATTTTTTTTTCTTGTCCTGTAAAACAATATTGTTTCATGTAAGTCATTAGGGTAAACAGTACTCCACAATGTAAAGCACAAAAACATACAAGAATGGTATGTGGGATCTAACTGCCCCATGTGCTTTTAAAAACATTTAATAACATAATTGTGTTATTCACATAAATATAACAGTTGCATGAGTATAACATTGGACATCTTCCTATGAATAACATTAATCCTTCATCAGTTGTACCATTCTCGTACAGTATGAAGCATTGTTGGAGAGTTCTGGTAAATATCACACAGGTCACACATAGGTGCAAGCTTGTCTTTCACATTGACAGATTGGCATTGAAGACCATAATCAAATCTAAGGGCTTTATAGGTTCTTACAAAAAAGGTCAGTGACATTGTACCTCAGAAATGTTGAGGGCAACCCTCAAGAACATATTTTGCAAAGATCTTCCTGTGAACAGGGAAAAGTGGTCATTTAAAGGTATTTGATGGAAAGTTGCCATTAAGTGTGGCCACATATTGATTTAAGGGCACAAGTTGCTTACAAACATTTGCACATGCAATGAGGGAAGAAGTGACATTAAAAGCTGAATCAGTAAATTTTGTGCAAACTGCTCTCTATTATCAGTGGATTGTTTAATTTTGCTATATTATACAGCCACAAGAGTGGCTGTTTACTATAATCAGCATGGATTTTTCACATTCTGCAATGTTAAAATGAAAATACCCCCATGCCATTCTGATGCTTCCCATAAACTGATTTCAAAACAAAACCTTACAAATCCTATAGACCTGAACTCAGAAATGCTTGTTTAACAACCCTCTAAATTTTCATGGTGATACACAAAACAGTAAGAGAGAATCGAGATTTCAAATTGTAAAAAGAGAGAGAAAAACAGATCCTTTTGAACATTTTTCTGTCAGAGTTCTCATAATCTGTTGAAATTCATTAAAAATCAGCCATGTTCACAGAGTACCTGTAATCCTGTTACTGACCTTGCCGCATACTCTGACCCTCATCTTCTGCAGTTTAAAATATTTTAAAAATGACTGGCTGATTTAAATTAATTTAATTGTTTTTTGCTTGAACTCACTGATAATGTTGGGCATGCTCAGTAAGAACCAACTGTTAGTGTTCTAAAAGCCAGACTCACAGTTGCTGGGTTTGCCTAATCAGGGGGCCACTTCCACACCAGACCTTGATTTCACAAGACACAGTCATGGCTTCCCCCAGAGAATCCTGGCAAGTATAGTTTGCAAAGGGTGCTGACAGGAGACTTCTATTCCCCTGACAGAGCTCCAGTGGCCAGAGTGGTTTAACAGTCAGCTGCTCTGACTGAAGCTCTGTAAGAGGAACAGGACATGTTCTAACAACTCTCAGCACCCTTCACTAACTACACTTCCCAGGATTCTTTGGGAGAAGCCATGACTGTCTAAAGTGAGATAACAGTCTGGTGTGGATGTGGCCAGGGACAGCTTTGTTTTAAATTTAGGTGGGAGGCTGCATGTGCCTGCTGTAGAATAAAAAGATGGGGAAAACCGTGAAAAAGAATGATACTATTCACAATGTTTTCCTTTTGGAAATGAAAGGGCCTTCCCCTCTGCCCAGTGCTCACACACCCAATCTCCTTCCCTCCCTCTCCCTTCCCCTTCCTGCTCTCCTTCTCCCCAGGCCAGTTTCACCTATCCTAAGCATGATTGCAGAGGAGTAAATCCCGTTGAACTCAATAAGCATGCAAATGATAAGACCTGTCTTTCCCCTCCTTCCCCTCCCCTCTCCCTTCCTCCTCCCCTCCCCTCTTCCTTCTTCCTCTTCTCCTGCCCACTCCAGCCCTCCCTCCTCCCCCCCGGTCAGTTTTACCTATTCTAAGCATGATTGCATGGGAGAAAATCCCACTGAACACAAAAAGCATGAGAATGATCAAACTTGCCCTCCCCTTCTCCTCCCTCCTATCCCCTCCCTCTTGCCCCTTCCCTCTCCCTTCTTCACCCTCCCTTCCCCCTCTCCCATCCGCTTCCCATCCCCTCTGCCCTCCCCTCCTCTCCCCCTCCTCCTCCTCCATGGTCAGTTTTACCTATCCTAGGATTACCACCTGGGAGACCAGGGTTCAAATCCTCACACAGCCATGAAGCTCACTGGGTGACCTTGGGCCAGTCACTGCCTCTCAGCCTCAGAGAAAGGCAATGGTAAACCACCTCTGAACACAGCTTACCATGAAACCCCTATTCATAGGGTTGCCATAAGTCAGAATTGATTGGAAGGCAGTCCATTTCATTTTCAAGCATGATTGCATGGGAGTAAATCCCATTGAACAAGAAGTGTGCAAATGATCAAACCTTCCCTGCCCTCCCCTCCTCCTCCCTCTTGGCCCTTCCCTCCCCCTTAATTCACCCCTCCCTCCCCTCCCCCTTAATTCACCCCTCCCTCCCTTTCCAATCCTCTCCTTCCCTCTCCCACTCCTTCTGCTCCTCTCTCCCCCTTCTTCCTTCTCTCTACTCTCCCCTCCCCTCCCCCTCCTCCACAGTCAGTTTTACCTATCCTAGCCATGATTGCACAGGAGTAAATCCCACTGAACTCAATAAGCATGCAAATGATCAGACCTGCCTTTCCACTCCTTCCCCTCTCCTCTCTCTTCCTCCTCATTTCATCCTCTCCTCCCCTCTTCCTTGTTCCTCCTCCCCTGCCCACTCCAGGCTTCCCTCCCCATGGCCAGTTTTACCTATCCTAAGCATGATTTCATGACAGTAAATCCCACTGAACTCAATAAACATGCAAATGATCAAACCTCCCCTCCCCCTCCTGCCTGCTCACCTCCCCTTCCTCCTCTCCCCATTCCCAGTGGTCAGTTTCACCTATCCTAAGCATGATTACAGGGGAGTAGATTCCATTGAACTCAATAAGCATGCACATGATCAATCCATTCTCATCAAACTTGCACAGCATCCCATTTCTTACCTCCCAGTCTAAAAAGCAGGGAAATTCACTAATAGGCAAAAAACCTTTTGGTTTAAGAATGTACACATAGCCAACAGATATTTCTATCAAACTTTAAAAAACAGGGAAATTGGGCAGCTATAGTGAATGCACCAGGGAAGCAGGAGACCTGACCTCCTCTCTGAGATTTTGTACTGCCCTACAAATTTGTTAGAATGCAAACACAATTTGGGTTGGTCTTTCACAGTCCAATCCACTTCCTGCGTAGCTTGGAAGAATGTGGTAACTTGTGCATCTGAGCATATGGTGAGTGGTGGACACAAACTAAGAAGACATGATTCACTAGAAAAGACAATAGTGCTGAGAAAAACAGAAGGGAGTAGAAAATGAGGAAGACCAAACTAGAGATTGATTGATTCCATAAAGGAAGCCATAGACCTGAAGTTACAAGATCTGAGCAGGGTGGTTTATAGCAGATGCTATTGGAGGTTGCTGTTTCATAGGGTTTTATTTATTTATTTATTTTATTTCATTTCATTTCTAGACCGCCCATAGCTAGTAGCTCTCTGGGCGGTGTACAAAACTGGATTAAAATACAATAATATAATAAAATCAATGACACATAGCAGCAAGTTAACTAACAAAGTTAAACGTAAAAACGTTAATATGCCTGGGAGTATAGCCAGGTCTTAACCTGGTGCCTAAAAGAAAGTACCGTAGGCGCCAGGTGTATCTCCTCAGGTAAGCTGTTCCAGAGTTGCCATAAGTCAAAATTGTCTTGAAGGCACATAACAACAATACCAGCCCAAATTTTATTATTAGAGGCTGCATTTAAACAGCAGTGTATTCAATTTTCCTGACATTTTCTTACCTGATTATTTCTGCATTTTATTTGCTCTTTCACATGACTTAAAGGCCACTTCTGGAAATCTAATGCAATCTAGAGGAAGTCTAGCACTTATTTACTTATTAATTGGTTCCAGAAAAAAAAATTGCAACCTCTCATTAACCAGGAAAATCACAGCAATGAAGTGACAGAATCTGGGGCAGCAGACTGGCATAAAGTTCTTTCCTGCCATTTTCATGTGGGAGCCATGGGGAACAGAAATGTGCATGTGTGGAAAGGGTGGGGGAGTAGCAATACGTCCAATGGCATTCATTGTTGTGTCACACCATGCCCAGTGGTGTGAATGAAATTTAGCATGACATGGCAATATATTGGTCAAAAAGTCACAGTTCCAACAAGTACTGCAGTGTGAAAGGAACACTGGAAATTGGGACAGAACCGCTACATTATAATAAGTAAAACTGAAACAATAAACCCCATGTTTGAATGCAGCATTACTTCCACAATTTTCTGGGTTAATTGGGTTGGAACAGATTTTTTTGGAAGCAATTAACACATAAATGAGTGCTAAATGCCCCTATATTCCACTAGATTTGCAGAAGTGGCTTGTCCATTGTGTGAAAGATCATATAAAATCCAGAAATTACCAGGTAAGGAAATGTCAAAAAAACAGAAAAAACTACTGTCTGAATGCAGCCCTAGTGTAGTTCTGGGGTTCTTTCATTTTCTTCAAGGGAAGTATTTTTAGAAAGAGAAATGAAATATGATATTTTTTTCAGTTATTGCTGAGACATATTACAAAAGCTATGGCAATGCATAAATCAAAAATTTGGCAAGAGGAGTTGGAGTATAGCATATTTTATTGTATTTTGCCTGTTTTGAGACCAGCTTTTATTTTTAAAAACATCTTTATTGTATTTTTCATGCAACTAAGAAACTAGAAACAAATTCAAACACAATGTGAGATGACAAGGATATATATGTTAAACAGCACTCATCTATAATTGGGTATGTAGGCTTTAGAAGTAACCATGTTTCCATACATTAAAAGAACAGAATATCATTGCTCCTAAGTAACGCAGAATGCCAAAGTAATAACCAATCTGTGACCCAATTTGTTGCAACAGCAAACACATTGTCAGGATATTTTGACTAGCGCATGGTGAAGCACTTCATATGGTTCTGTTCAGGCACACACCAAGCTAGTGATGCAATTCCCACGGCAGAAAAACAGATACTTTTCCAGCATGCACCTAAATAAATGTGCAATACATGACAAGACATACACAAATGAATGTTTGCTTCAGATGATTCTTTCATCTTAAAAAAAAAACAGTAATAAGGATCCTAAAATCAGACCTACATGCATGTGGGCCTCAGTGTAAAATGCTGCTGTCATACATTCTTATTATTAACCACATTTGGTATGTGACATACCCTATTTGGTATATGGTGGATAGGAAGTGTATAGATTGCATTGCTGGCCCAAGAATTATTTGAGCCACTTGGGATGTTTTGACTAACTTCAAATACCTAAAGGAATGCCTGTCCCTATTCTAGTCTGTCTGGCTGCTGCCATCTTGCAGCTGGCCTGTCCCACCCACAAAGTGACAGGAATGTGATAGCACAGGTGAGTGGTAGCGTAGCACTGGCCCACCACACTGGCCACCTCTGAATCTGTCTGTGCTTTAAGATCTTCAAAGAGGAGTTTTCTCTGCATTCCATCATTAGAGTTTGGATCCCTCTGAAATTCTCAGTGACTATTTCTGTATTTTCTTCATGTATATCAGGGTCCCCACCCCCCACCCCAGTCTCCAGGGAAGCATTTATAAGGTTTAAATAATGTACAGTCTGTTCTTTCAATTATATTTCCAGCATCTGAAAACAGAAATGTCACAAACAGAACATGTACAGTGTTGCAGGACCCTTTTAAATGGTACCCAGAAATAAACAAACATGTATATATCTGAAGCCCAGCTGCTCTGCCTCTCATTGGCTGTCTAATGCCAACTACTAAATCCTAGTACACAGAGTGGCTTGAAAGTTACTACAGTAGGGCCCCACTCATATGGCGGGTTACATTCCGGACCCCCGCTGAAAAGCTAAAACCGCTGAAAAGCGGAACTCATTGAATAGAATGGCATACAATGCCCGAAAACCACTGTAAAAGCGGAACAAGCGCCGTATGAGTGGGGCTTTAGTCTAATTGCATCTAATTGAGACCGCTGCATTAGTGAAGTGCCGTAAAGTGAAGCGCCATAAAATGGGGCCCTGCTGTATAATATTTTGACTCACATGTACTTTTTAGTCACACTTAATTCATACTTCAGCTTTTCATTATTTTTCCAGTATTTCATTCTTGAATAAGATGAGAGCGAAATATAGCATTTACTGTACATTAAATACTGTAATTTAGCATTTCAACCTGTTTCCTCTCATTTCTAGAAAGAGAGCAGGAGAGCAACCTGCTAAGTGCCAGGCAACTCCAACTTGACTGACTTAGGACAGAAGCGCAAGATTTTCAAAGATCAAATTTAAACATTAGATACCTCATTCACAGGAAAAGCTATTACTTGCACTAACTCTGCAAGGATGAAGTTGAAAACTCCTATGTGTCAGTTACAGTGCTGCAAGTCAATGCTGCATCAGTTAACACTCCTCCATTAACCCATGGTCCTTGCGGTGACATGTCCTTCCAGATGGTGTGCACCATACCTTCCATATTCAGACGGCAGTATTGTACCATGAGTATTTATGTAGCATTATAACTACAAAGTTCCTTATGCAACATAAACACAAACGAAAATCCATCTGTGACAACATCTGGGCTCAACATTTTACTGAATGATTGAAACCAGATGCATTTTGAATCAGCCAATGAATTTTTAATGGAAATCCATAACCTCAGACCACGAATATATAACAAGGAGGGTATTTTTTTAATGTGCACCTCACACATCCTGTTATGAAATTGTATTTCCTCAAGACTTGTCAAATATTCCCATTTTGTCCAAGAATTTTGGAAAATTAATTAAATGTATATACAATGAATGAGAAAAATGCTTTGATATCCTGAAAAGTGTACATGAAAGATATAAAACCTCTTAGTTTGGTGTCTAATCAGGAACTTCATTTTAAATTTATTGATTTGGTGATTATTACCATTTATGGATCCAAAATACTACAGTTCTAACAAAATCTAAATACTATTATAATTTATTTTAACAAGCATATAATTGTGATATTAATGGGGCTAGCAAGTATTTTCAGTATTACATTACATACATAAATATGCTTGCTCCCACTCACATATCAAAATTGTAATATTTCCCAGTGAAATATACATTTGTAATGTCTCCTTCAAATTTGTGCTCTGATGTACCTCAAAACTGTTAAGCTGTATACATAGTTGGAAGCCGAAACTTTACACATGTATACTCCAAGACACATTGATTACTAGTAGAAATGTTAGAAAGTGACTTATCTGTTCCTAGAAATGGGTAGCTAAAAGTCTTCTTCAAAATAATTAAGGCTCTTGCAGACCACAGAAAAAATATTTGGCACATATTCGAAGGCAAATTAAAACCAGAAAAGATTGAAAGTGGGACATTTTAACTCCCAGGGGTGCAGTACAATTTTTGTCCTGGGAAGAAAGGGTGAATGATCAGTTTTTCTAAAAAAAGAAAAAAAATCAATTCCGCATCTCGGAGAACAGCCTATCAACAAAAAGAAAACTACTCAGGTAAAAGACTTCTTATCAGTCACTGATACACAAGAGGAATTACTTGGACACATTCCCCAAGAGGAATTATTTGAACACATTCCCTAAAGAAGATTGTTTAGAATACCTTTCCCAGGGACATAGGACTAACTGGGATAAAATGACAATGGTTGAAATTGATCTATAACTAGTTGTTCCATGTATTATTGTTCATTGTAGGGCTGTGTCATGGATTCGACTATTTGAAGGTATTTGGCCAAAGCCAAACCAGGCCTATTTGAAGGCATTTCCGCCCCGGACAAATTAGGTTCAGATAGCCCCAGATCTCTATGGTTCAGTTTGGACAGCCTAGAGTGATCCGGGGCCATCGGGCTGGGACGTTAAGCAGAAAGGAAAGGCAGGCATTCACTGAAAGAAAGCGCAACCAGGAAAAGCAGGCATCTCTTCACAGAAGAAGGTAGGTGCTTTTCCTACCAGGCCTTCTGAAGCCTTGCAAGGTATCCAAATTCCCCTCCCCTTTGACGCTGGCAAAGCAGCAGCACCCCACAGTATGAAATCCTCTTGCTTATCAGCTGGTAAGTGGGAGGATTCATCCTGTGCAGTGCCAGTCGCTGCTCATTTGCAGAAGACTTCCCTTACCAGCTGGTAAGCAGGAAGATTCCATCCTGGATTATGCTGGTTGCACCCACGTGCTCTCAGTCTGGGGAGGTGGGAGAGAAGGAGACATGGCGTCTCCTTCCCCTCACCCCTCCTGACCATATTTTTATTTTTTTAAAAAACCCTAGCCCCACCTAAGCTTCAGCGATGGATAGCTTCAAGGATGGATCCGGGGTAGGTCGAGAGGTCCCCCTTTGGGACAGGGCAGATTGAGGTTCTATTTTACATGTTTGTCTTTGAAGTATATTACAAGCATACTTTCATATTTGTGGGTCCTCTTGCTGATTGTGTTTGATACACATTATCAGCGGTCATAATGTGGGGTATGATGTTTACCTCATCATAGATGGAAACATTTCAACACAGAGCAAGACAGGTGTGGAATGAGTTTCTTTATTTATCTATTTATTTATAAATTACCAGGGCACTCTACAGCAATATAAAAACATTTTTAAAGCCCCACTAAAACCATTAAAATGATTGGTTAGTGAAGAAAAGTTTAAACATCTGCATTGGCCTATCAGCATAAAACAGTTTTCAAGAGACACCTGAAAGTCAAAAGTGCAGGTGGCAATGTAGGTTTATTCTGAATTTGAAATCTTGATAAACTGTGCTAACTTTTTTTAAAAAAAGGTGAGGATGCCTGCCAAGATTCAGGTACAGGGCTTCATTTCCTCTTTAGACTTTATATGGGAGAGGGTCCTCTTCAAGAAGAAGCCAAGCACATTGTTCTACGCCTGCAGAATGCATGCTTTTTACGAGCATAGCATACAAGTGTGTAGGTGTAACTTTTCCCATGTGGCTTCCAGATGAACAAACATGAAAAATTAATTAACAGTACACTCTCAAAAGTGCAAGCATTACTCCAAAAGAAAGCAAATTCTAATTTTAAAATGTAAATATGGTCACTGATAGAAAGGAGGAAAGGAAATACAGTCTATAACTTTATGAATTTATATAAGAAAGTTCCAGGTCTCTCAAGTTGAATGCTAGAGATCATTAGGGCAACAATAAATGTTAGTTTACGGCAGTATAATTGCAGGTCCTATGTATAGGCAATATTAATAGCTTTCTCAATTACAGTGTCATAAACATACTTTATAGAGGTATAAGTATTGATATTAGCCCTAATGCAATCAAGCATTGGTACTAATTCACGGTTTTGAGTCTGATTCAGCTAGCTATATTCAGCATTTCAGTTTAAAAGTACTGTCAATGTGGATCACTGAATACAATAATTTCACGTGCAATTCTAATCATATTTTAATATGGATAGAGACATATAAGCTCTGTTAAATTGAAGTATTTCTGGTGGAAGCAGTTTCATCTTGTAAAGTGCATACTCATTAAAATCAAACCATTTTGTACAGGGATAGTACTGAAGAGAAAAAATAGCTTTGCACTTAAAGATACAGTCATGATGATCCATAACTCTAACATCAACCCAAACTCTTCACACTGAACAGTACAGAAAGCTATAACTTCTGCTTCTGATACCCAGTGAAGATAACATTTGAATTAAAGCACTTCTTTTCTTTATAAGCATTGAACTACACGAACCCAGCTAGAACATTGCTCAGGAAGGAGATGTGTTATGTATCAGGGCTTCACAATGGATACACTTTTCAGTGGCGTCTGGTGGCTCCATGTCAGTGGGGCAGTGCAATTCGCTCCGGTTTTTAGTCCAAACTTTCAAGGAGCTGTCCAAGGTGCTGAACTATTTTGAAAGTTCAAACCAAAATCCAAACCAGATTCTACTACTCCACTGACATGGATCCACCAGCCTCAACTGATTATTTTACATTAGCTCATCTTGTTCTTTGTTGACACCTTTCTCTGACAAGTTTTGAACAGTTCCATTGGAGGCATAACAGGAAAGGCTTTTACCTTGGATCTTTGGGCAAAACAAAGTCTTGAAAGGGGATTGGATAAAATGAGGGGATGAGAGAAATGGATAAAATCTGGAAAGGTCCTGGTAAATTGAAGTCTGGATTAGTAATCAATAAAAGATACCTTATCTGAAAGTTTTCCTGGGGGCATGGTCTTCCTGACTAGATTTGCCTGTCAAGAACAATGACTATGGCTTGAGGTTGTCTGACTCATCCTGTAGGTGTTATTGTTCTATCTAGTTGGTATTTGCAATTCTATGGGGTTCCAAATGGTGGAAGAAGTCTGCCTCTAGAGTCTAAAGCAGAGGCTTCAGGATGTCGAAAACCTGCTTCGTGCCCTTTTGCTTACTAATCAATTATTTCATTACCATTATTGCAACCCAGCTTCCTTAGGAGAAGGTCAATGAACTCTGGATTCTCCCTCACCTCTTCTTGTTAGTAGCTGAAGCAAAAAGGGAGGAGGGAAGGCCATGCATGAGACAGTACAGAGAATTAAAGCAGGGGGTCATTTCCTATGGTCATCCACTTTAGCCATACTCATTTTTGTCCCTTTTCTTGGACCCAAATGGAGTCTAACAGCAAAAGCCACATAAATGCAATTTCTCTTATCATTAATTGAAGAAGAGTTTTTTTTAAAGGAAGAAATTGTGAATACATCACTTGTGTGAAGTAGTACAGTCCTTTCCATCATTTCATTCTCACCCTATTCTTATGGTTATATATTTATTTATTTGTTTTATTTATTTTATTTCATTTTTAAACCGCCCATAGCGAGTAGCTCTCTGGGCGGTGAACAAAACAAGATTAAAATACAATATTACAATAAAATTACAATAAAATCAGCAACAAGTTAAACGAAAAACATTAAATGAAACACATTGAACATTAAAATGCCTGGGAGTATAGCCAGGTCTTAACCTGGCGCCTAAAAGAAAGTACCGAAGGCGCCAGGCGTATCTCCTCAGGTAGGCTGTTCCACAGTTCGGGGGCCACCACAGAAAAGGCCCTAGATCTAATAACAATCCTCCGGGCATCCTGATGAGTTGGTACCCGGAGGAGGGCCTTGGATACTGAACGAAGTGAACGGGTAGGTTCATAGCGGGACAGGCGTTCCACAAGGTATTGTGGTCCCACACCGTATAAGGCTTTATAGGTCAAAACCAGCACCTTGAATCTGGCTCGGAAACAAATAGGCAGCCAGTGCAGGCGGGCCAGGACAGGTGTTATATGCGCAGACCAGCGGGTCCTCGTCAACAACCTGGTTATGGTTCTGATGTATTTTTATCTTTTATTTGATAAATATGTATACTAGTTAATTGTCAAAACCAAGTAGTATATGAAGACCTAGCTACAGGTACAGTTGCATGGAAGTTTGAATTTTACTGGATAAGTAATTTGCATTGTGGTTGAGATATTAGTATATTTTAATTTGAATGCATTGCTATCTATGTCTGTCTTTCTGCATTTTTATGGTAAGCAACTAATGATACATATTCTGATGTATATGCATGCACATACCAAGTACTGATGACTTTTTGAAGAAGTTTTTTTTAAAATGACATTTTAAAGAAGTTTGAGATTACCATCCTAAACACAGTCACTACGGAGTAAGCTCCACTGAAGACTCTTACTTCTGAATAACAATGCATAAGATTGTTTTCAACATAAAAAATAATTATCTCCATTAAGTGTAGAATTAAGCTTAGAGCAGTGGTTCCCAACCTTTATGAGCATGGGACCCCCTTTATAAGCTGAACATTTTTGTTGCCCCCTCCCCCCAGGGAGGCAGGCTGGCTGCCAGGAAGGAAGGGGGAAAGCAGCCTTTCTTTGCAGGCTTGCTTCTTTTTGCTTCACAAAAAGCCCTCTCCTCTCATCCTAAGTAAGGGCGTTGCCAGTAGCGGCAGTGCAAGGAGACAGGAATCAGTGATAGTAATCCCCTCTTCTTCCTCGTAGCTCCACCCTCAGCCTCCTTTGGCATCTGCCATGTATTTTATAGGCAGATGCCTGCCCTTAGTGCACCTGAAAGATGCTCTGGCACTTCAGGAAAAGGTCTCCCCTCTCGTTTGGAGCAAGAGGGAGGTGTCATCTGCAGCGGTGTAGAGGGAGTGAAGACTTTTTTTAAAAAAATAATAAATAATTCATTTCTTTACTGTTCATGGCCCCCTCTGGATTACTTCATGGCCCCCCTGGGGGTCCCAGCCCCCAGGTTGGGAACCACTGGCTTAGCATTTGTACCCCACAGTTATACTCAGAGCAGACCCAATGACATAAATGAACTTGTTAGCCATGACTAACTTTGATTTCAGTGGCCCTACTCTAAGTATAGATTTGTTAAATACAATGTTAGGACAATTTAAATGCCAATATAGAAGAAAATGAAAATGCCAATATAGAAGAAAATGAAAATGAAGATGAAAGCTATCAATTGCCAGCTCACCAGCCTCAATGCTCTGCCCTGGCAGGAAGTAAAATAAATAAATAATGACCTACTATCATTTTATAAAATTCAAAATGCAAAATTGTTTGTGCCAGTTCAGCAAACCTCAATCCAAAGCTAACGATTTTCTCTCTATTTCTCATTCCCAAAAGACTCATAGTATAGAATTGGATCTGTGTCCACTTTTTGTCTATATTTACATTTAATTTACATTTAATTTAGTGATTTTCCTGTGAGGAAATGTGCTGGTTTACAAAAGTCGCAATAAGTCTAGACGTCTCTTCAGAGTAAAACAAAGTTTGAACGCATGGTGTGTTTCATTAGGATATCATAGGTTACAATCCTATATTGCAGAGCTGCTAAAAAAGTGGATATAGGATTCCACGGAAGGTATACTGCTATACTGACAGAATACCAGACATGCTGCTGTCATGACAGATATACTGGTAGAATAAACAATATAATATGTTATGGGGTGTGTGTGATACCCACACAAATTTCTCCAGTGGGGTCCAAAAATTGGTGATCCCTGCCATACCCTTTCAACCTATGGCCACATCTCTGCTGATGGTGCAACTTTACTAGTCTTGGAATTGGCTCTTCCACTGTCTTCAGTAGGAGGGGAAAAAATAGCCACCCCATGTTGAAGATCTCCCCACCCAGGTTGCCATGACACAGCACATGACATGGTGTTAGCTCAGGGTTTGCCAAGCTTCTGGAAGGAAAAGCAAGATACATATATAGAATGTGATGCAAAGAAAAATAAACATGCACAAAGCCGGAAATGCATTCTCCCCTTGCTTTAACTGCAACATTTCATAGTTCCGATATTTATAGCAAAATACAAAAAAAATTGCCAACCCTGATAAATAACAAGCAAAATATACTCAAAGTATGTGCAGTTTAATTACTTTGATGTCTGAACTATCAACTCTCAGCCAGTAACTCGCAGGCAGTAATGAGGTGGCAAATTCAGAAGTACAGGGTCCCCCCCATGACAGTCACAGCCACATACCCTCCCCCTTTTTTTGTTTTGCTGCTGGGTTGAGAATGAGATCCTTGTTAATGCCTTCCCCCACAACAACAGATGTCCATAGGAGGAAATCAACATGAAAGGGGAGAGTGTTAGCTACTGAGAAGAATCTTCTCAGTGGCTGTCACACCTCCTTTCACTCTGATTGACTCCAATTAGCATGAAAGGACAAGGAAGCAAGTTAGAAGACTCTTATCAGACGCTAACGTATTCCCCTTTCATGCTGATTGGCTCATAGGACACTGGAGACATAGGGACCCTGCTGGGACCCTCCTTCCAAAAAATGTAAGGGTCTAAGACTCCTCGACACCCTGCACGACTACTCCCCTGCTCACAGGGCTGTTGTGAACATTAAAAGGGGGAGAGGAAGTGAATGTACAGAGCCTTGAGCTCCTGGGAAGAAAAGCCAAATGCAAGCATACAACAACAAAAAACAAATACTCCAAGCATGTACAGTTTCACAACTCTCAGGAAAATACAAGCACTTTGCCAAACAAAAAAAGTATCCTTGTGATGAAGTACAGTCTAGGAATTTTAACTTGCTGAAGCTGTAAGGTGTCTGATTTTATGGTTGTATTTATTGAGTCATTTTGTATTTTATATTATTGTTTTGTTATTACTGTATATTAATAAACAGCAGTCTTGTGATGAAGTGTGGACTAGTAGTGGCTGTATGGTGGAAATGGAAAATGGGGCAGAGGGACATCACAAATCAAAAATTTTTTCTCAGTAGGAAGGAAGACTCATTTATTTCAAAAGAGTTGATTGCAAGTAAAACATACTAAAGCCAGCCAATTGTATGGTAAAGGCAGCATACTTTGGGAATCATTGAAATAATGTGGAGACAGAGGTGAGTGCTTAAACAAACAGACCTCAGTACCCAGGTAGGCTATCTCCTTTGTCCAACATCAGACCAGTAGCAACAACAAGCTTCTCCTGTTTTTTCTGCTGCTCTAGGAGGTCCCCTCCAAAGTACCAGGTTGGGGGGAGCATTCCTTTTTGATTCCTTAGCAGTTAAGTGATTAAGCATCCTTAGCAACAGCAGCTTCTCTGTATCTGCCCACTGACACCTTAGAACAGTGGTTCCCAACCTTTTTGAGTACGGGACCCCCTTTGTAAGCTAAATTTTTTTGTGATCCCTCCCCCACACTAATTGTAATTTTAGTCTCTGTTAATTGAAAAAATGGTGTGTGGCAAAATCACATCTCCAAATATCCCTTTCCATTAAAAGCTCCCTGCAGAAAGGGAGGTGTTACTTTTTTTTCTTAATGCAAATGTCCAATCAAATTGGGATCCCCCTCCACCTGAAGATGTACAGTCCTGTCTCCCAACACCAGTGGGTTACAGTGTTGGTCTAAGAACCAGGTTCAAATCCCCAACCAGCCATGATGCCCATGGTTGTCCTTGGGCCAGATACAGTCTCTCAGACTGACCTATCTCACAGGGTTGGTGTAAAGATAAAATGGAAAAGGGGGGAACCATGTGCACCACCTTGAGCAACTTGGAGGAAAGGTGGGATATAAATGCAACAATAATTTAAAAAAATATTCATTTCAGCTGCAGTATGTGGACCCCAGCCTCAGCCAACCTGCTGAGCTTTTTTAAAATCATCATCATCATCGAGAAGCAGCAATATGGCAGTGGTGGGGATGCTAGATTGTGAAGACAAAAGGGTGCACAGATTGAGGCAGGGGGTTAGTACTTTTAGGCCTTGGGATGATCATCAGAACTGATAACATGGTTAGCATGCACTTGGGGAATGAGAGTGGAGCAGAAGACAGATCAGCGCACACATGCACACAAACACACCTGCCCCTCCTGCAAGCATCTGCAGGCATGCAGGCATTTGGGCATGTGGGAGGGGGGAAACCCTCAAGTGCTGCAGCATCTTGGAGAGAGAGGTTGGGGAGATGGAATGCAGGTGGAGGAAAGGCATTGGCACACACATACTTAGCCTCAGCGATGGGGGGCAAGCAAGTCCTGAGCTTCCTCACTGCTCCTTGGCTCCGTCTGGGCTGAAGGTGAGATCTGGGCAGCCTCTCAAATAAGAATAATTTTTAAAAGGAGATGGCAGTGAATCAGGAGTCAAGAAAGGCAGACTGGCTGGCTGCCAGGAAGGAAGGGGAAAAGCAGCCTTTCCTTGCAGTCTTGCTTCTTTTTGCTTCATGAAAAGCCCTCTCCTCTCATTCTGAGTAAGGTTGTCATCAGCAATGGCAGTGCAAGGAGATGGGAGTTCGGATCATAATCTGAAATACACTCTAGCGCTTCAGCAAAGTCTTCCCTTCTTGTTTGGAGCAAGGGGGAGGTGTCATCTGCAGTGGCAGTGGGGAGCAGACAGAGTCCTGGGAGTGAAAACATTTTTTAAAAAATTAATAAATAATTTCTTTACTGTTTGCTTCCCCCTCTTGATTACTTCACACACACCCTGTGTCTGGCCCAGAGCTGAAGCATTCAGACTGAGGCGAGGTGATGTCTTTCTTTTATTAAAATTATGGCTACATCCAAAGAGGTGCGCTTCATTCACTTGTTTACTCTGACTCACTACTTTTCTTAACTAACCTAACTAAGCAGTCTCTGCAGCGTTTGGGGAAAGTTGACTCAGTGCTTGTGCCTCAGAAGGCACTGACTTAAGTAGGGAAGGTTTTCATGTGTAAGCGGCGGCTCTGCCTGAGTTCTACCTTTTGAAAATCTCTGTTCTTGTGCCTCCTCGTGCAGAGTGAGGGGGGCGAGTCTCAGATGGCACATCAGACAGGGTGACTTCGCTAGGTGACAGCGTGGGCTCTGGCAGCTGGATGCTGATTGGCTGGGAACTGGATTCCTGCGCAGCAGTGGATGGCACAATCGGGGAGTCACTTTCCGACTGCTCTGGCTTTGGACTCGCAGGAGAGACAGGAACTGCATCTGTGGCAGTGCTGGGCATGGGAGTTTGCAGTCTGCCAGAACCCTCCCCGATACTCTCCCTTCCTCCTGCTTCCCAAGGCGTCCTCATCTGACTCCACTCCCTGATCTAGCTCTCCCTCAGTCTGGGGCACAACACCCTGGGGGTCAAGGCCCCCAGGTTAGGAACAACTGCCTTAGAATGTTGCCTCCACATTTTGCTTTGTAACTTCCTTTATATATGTCCTATTGACTTCCTTTTTTAAAAAGAAAGCTAAGAGTCTCGGGACCCAATATATGTAGGTGGCCTGATGACATGTGGCATATGGCCTCATGTCAAAATTCTTCAGAATTCACAAGTAGGAAGACTCTGGTGATGGGAAACAGGTAGAAAGAGCACTTTATACAATGGGAGAACACTCGGGGGATGTGACATTTTGTAAAAAGTTTGTTTTTTGATCACACATAGAAACTTCAGTACATTTATTTATTTATTTATTTATTTATTTATTATCATTATTTTTACCCTGCCCTTTTTCCAAAACTGGAACTCACTGCGGCTTCCAGATAAAAGCACACATATAATTAAAAACATACAAAAGTCTAGATTAAAATCAAATTAAACAATTTACAGTATTAAAACCATTCATACATACAGTTAAAATAATTCAAACTCAGTTTAAAATAATACAATTAGGCAACAGCAATGCAGCATCCTTCAAGACCTGTCCTTAACAGGTTTCAGTTCCAAAGGCTTGTTGAAATAAAAAAGTCTTTGCTTGCCGATGGAAGGACTGCAAGGAGGGGGCCATTCTTGCTTCTCTAGGAAGGGAGTTCCAAAGCCTCGGGGCAGCCACCAAAAAGGCCCTATCTCGTGTCCCCACTAGTCGTGCTTGTGAGGACGTAGGTATTGAGAGAAGGGCCTCTCCTGAGGATCTCAGGGCCCGGGCAGGCTCATATAGGGAGGTACGGTCTGACAGATAGCCTGGACCTAAGCCATATAGGGCTTTATAGGTCATCACCAGCACTTTGAATTGTGTCCGGAAACAGAGTGGCAACCAGTGGAGCTTTTGTAACAGGGGAGTCGTATGGTCCCTGTAACCAGCCCCAGTTAACATTCTGGCTGCAGCACGTTGCACCAACTGAAGTTTCCGAACAGTCTTCAGAGGCAGCCCCACGTAGAGCGTGTTACAGTAATCTAAACGGGATGTAACTAAGGCATGTGTCACCGTGGCCAGATCAGATGGCTGAAGGTACGGGCGCAGTTGGCGCACTAATCTTAATTGTGCAAAAGCACTCCTGGCCACCACAGAAACCTGGGCCTCCAAATTTAAAGCTGAGTCCAGGAGCACACCCAAACTGCGAACCTGCGTCTTCAGGGGGAGTGTAACCCCATCCAGCACAGGCTGAATCCCTATTCCCTGATTTGCCTTAAAACTGACCAGGAGCACCTCTGTCTTGTCTGGATTAAGCTAACACCTCCTCCTAGAAGTTATGGGATCCCCATGCTTTAGACTGTTTTCCTTCATCTGTGAAACATTAGTGAACATTCTGTGGAGAGCAGCAGTGAAATCTGCAATTTTCCCTCTTGAATGGCAGAATGCTACACTCATATGATGGTACATGTGTATGGCCCCTTTTCACACTCATCAAACATGCAGCCATCACAGTTGGTGGCAGGGGGTGTGGCCAGTGGTTGCTATCTCACTGCCCCTACAACACAATAGTAGTATGCATGCATATATAAAGTAGATCTGAATTTTAATTTTAAAAAAAACCTCCACATTTATATTCCAGGCCTGCACAATTAGCAAGTCAAACACAGTCATGACACAAGTCACGTATAATATCACCTGCTTTTACTGCCCATTTGGGATTATAGAAAGAGAGAGGGTTATTAAGCACTTTGTAGGGTACTTCGCCATCCACAATAACTAGTGGCATTCACCTTGGCGGACCACTCGCATCTCAGGCCTCCTCTATTCTAACCTCTGTAGTTCCATGCTTAGATGTTTCATATTGCTTTTGCTTTGAGTTTGGTTCAGTGTAATGCTGTCATAACTCTAATTGTCATTTACTTTCAGCAAAGAAGCATGTGGAAAAGGAAGAGACTAGTATACATTGTCAACTGCCATAATAAGTGAGCTCTGTGTGTAGATGAAGACGTGCACAATTAGTGCCTGCCAAGATGCTACTGGGATTTCTTTCTTTAAAAGCATCGTCATCAGGCTGGTAGAAGCAGCAATAAGGACCATGACATGTCACCAGTGGTCCATGTACCATTGTTTGAGAGCAATTGCTTTCTAATATATACGTACAGCAGATAGACACAAGTGTGCCAGGCAATTAATGTTAACTCGCAGCAAAGGTTAAGTACTGCAACAAAAGTGCTTGTTATTCACCTTGGAGAATGTGTTTCAATTCCAACATAATCTTCAAATTAAAAAGTTAAACATGTTGGCATCAGCTCTCCTCCTCATCACTGTAGTTCACAGAGTCCCAAAGTATCTCATGAGGCCTCTTGCTTGGTAAGCCATTAAAATTACTCTCATTTGTATACTAATCTAGCACGGATGGAAATAGGTTAACAGAATAAAGGGCTGCAATAAAGGCCCTAATCAAAGGCAGCACAATTACAATCCTAAGGAAAATGTGTGTGTGTGTGTGTAAATGGGTGAAGTATATTAAAAAGCTTAAAGAAAAATTGTGTCATTCATTCATTCATGTTTCCCTTTCTTTAAGAACAAGAAGCAGAAGTCATGACTTCGGAAAAATGATATGGATATAGCATGTAGTGGATCCTAGTTAGAAGGTCAGGTGCTAATTCTGAATAGACTAATCTATTTAGACCCTCCGTGGTGCAGAGTGGTAAGCGGCGGTAACGCAGCCAAAGCTCTGCTCATGGCCGGAGTTTGATTCCAACAGAAGGAGGAAGTCGAATCTCCGGTAAAAGGGGTCGAGGTCCACTCAGCCTTCCATCCATCCGTGGTCAGTAAAATGAGTACCCAGCATATGCTGGGGGGTAAAGAAAGGCCGGGGAAGGAACTGGCAATCCCACCCCATATATATGGTCTGCCTAGTAAACGTCTCAAGACGTCACCCTAAGAGTCGGAAACGACTCGCACTATAAGTGCGGGGACACCTTTACCTTTAATCTATTTAGAAAGTCTACTGTATTTAATTTTCTGCTAGGGACTTTTATTTAGAATGAACCAGAATATCTTTAAGGGCATTCAGGAAGTTGTAAAAGCAAAGCAACCACCAAATGAGAGAGGGAATGAGACAGAGAAAAAGGCTTTCTTCATAATACTGCTGAAGTGAATATTTAAATAAACTGGGTTGCTGAAGTGAAGCAGTCGAAAGGGAACAACTGTTTAAAGCCAAAGCTCTTTGTATTTTAATTAGTCCAGCATGCGAAATCCTTCTGTTGCCAAACTAAAACAAAGAGGGAAATAGCTATCTTCAGTCCTAGGTAAACAATTCGTAGAAAAAGCATGACAAATTTATTGTGCAAATAAAACTCAGTAACTCATTAGACAGGACTGGTGGCTGGGGCATAGGAGAAATTTGGTTTGTTTTGAACTTTAATGCAAAGCTGCCTGATTAACACTTCCTGAAACAATATGCAAACTGAAATGTGGCTATCCTTCAAAATTTGCCCTTCTCCAAATTTTGCGCTTTAGTTCTGCAGAAAAACATTAATATAAATATATTTGTGAAAACAATATACAGCAGGGCCCCGCTTGATGGCGCTTCGCTTTACGGTGCTTCGCTAATGCGGCGGTCTCAATTAGATGCAATTAGACTAAAGCCCCACTCACACGGCACTTGTTCTGCTTTTACGGCGGTTTTCAGGCATTGTACGCCATTCTATTCAATGAGATCCACTTTTCAGTGGGGGTCCAGAACGTAACCCACTGTATGAGTGGGGCCCTACTGTATATACTTGGTTATATTAGGAAAAAATGCTTTCAGAAATGGGTATGTTGGGAGAAATGCACACTAAATTGCTGAAGAATTTTGTGAGTTTTTTAAAAAATATATAGTCTTGGAAATGTGTTGAATTCAACTTAAGACTGGAAAAATGAGAAACTGAGAGAAACTAAAATGAATATATTTGTCCATACCTAACTGGTGGGACACGTGTACTAACAGACTTGCACTAATTGGTGACCTGAGGAGCCCCTATCAAAGACTAATTGAAAAGTGGGGCTTTATAAAATGAAGTTCCATGCCAGACTGTAATGGTTAAATGGTCTGAGGGCAATCCATTCAGTCAATGTGACCATTAGGTGTAGGAAGCCATACTACAATTTGCAGCTATCTGCCCATTGGGGGAGCTGCTAATAGGTGTAGGTTATGGATTGGCAACAGGTAACTCCTAAGTATAGAGAAGAAACATAGGGACATAAGAAGCTGACATCTATCAGGTCACCTATACCTAGTATCACTGATGCTTACTGGCAGTGGCTCTTCATGGACTCAGGCAGAGAGGTCTTTGATATGACCTACCACCTGATCCTTTTAACTAGAGATGCAGGGGATTGAACCCAAGACATACAGCATGTAAAGGATGTGCTCTACATATGAGCTATGGTCTTTCCAAAGGGGATTGAAAATGTGTCACAAAAGACTGGATCATGCTTTTATTTTAGGACGTGCACACTTGCCTATTTCTAATCTCTGTCCTTTTCATATGCCTTTACCCATAATTTGATTGTTTCATTTCTGTTACATGCTTTTACCCATAATTTGATTGTTTCATTTCTGTTATACTGTATATGTATATGAGAGAGTTTTATATAACAGGATATGTACTTAAATGTGCATGTTCTCTCAGAATATGTCCATTTTCTACTGAAATTCACGCATAGACACACATTCCAATATGTTTAAACTGCTATGAACTGCCTCACAACATGCTAATCCACACATTAATCCAAGATCGGTGGATCAGGTTGTTTCATGTCAGAATTCAGAAAGACTGAGTTCCATAAGCATCCATATTTTTATTATGAACAACTCTAAGGTTTTTGAAAATAGTTCCCAGGCTGTAATGTGATCATCTTCGTTATAGTGCACATGAATAATAATTTTAGACATTGGTCATAGACAGCTAGGCTCTGTGTTGCCACCTACAATACTATGCTAGATAAATAGGATGCAGCTATAAGAAGAATACCTTACATCTGAACAAAACCTAATTTCCCTTGATCCCATACATTTTCAGCATTACGTTTCACTCAAGCATAGAAATGGCAGGTGTTCCTAGTAAGCCTAGGAATGGAAGGAATGGAAGGATCTGTCAATTTCTGTTCTCTCAGTTTCTCATTTTTCCAATCTTAAATTCAGTTTTCCACATTTCTGCAGCAATTTGTGTGGGTGTCTTTTTAAAAAACACATTAAAATTCTTCAGCATTTTAGTGCAAATTTCTGCAAAGAAACATATTTTTGTATACATCTTTGACTAATGTACACATTTTTAAAGCAATTTCTCCTAATACAATACATGTTTGTATATTATTTTTATATGCAGTATTATTTCATTTTTGTAAACATTGTTTGGTTGGAGAACTGTACCAGAAAATTCAGATAAGGGCGAATTTTGAAGGATGGCTGTGTGTTGGTTTTCATATTGTTCCAGAAAGTGCAGAACTGATAGATTCATCTTTAAATATGAACTGAATCAGACTTTTTGTCTATCCTGACCCATAGGATACAGTATTTCTTGTATGGCATAGCTGCACCACTCTGGGGCTTCTCTTGTGCACTACAGCAACTGCATAATTAGAATGGGTAATTATGCCACCCCTCCAAATGCATGCACCCTTATGAAAAACCTTGTGCTTTATTGTCACTTCAGTGCTGCAGGGCATAGCATCAGGCCACAGGTCAGTCAGATTAAACCACAATAAGCCTGTTGCGATTTTCATCATATGGAAGTGTAGAGTCAAATATATTGGAGATAGCAATCAACTTAAAATGTGTAGATTTGTGCTGTACGAAAGCCAAGTTACCCTTAGGATATATTAACTTATGGGTTTAAGCTCTGGTGTTATACATTTTGTTCAGCTGTGGCCTGCTTTGAAGTTTTTAATGAGGAGATGGCTGATGTTTCCTGGAGTGCGAATCAATTTTTACCTTTCATACCCCACCCCCATCCCCAGAAAAGGGGGAGATGGGGAAAAGCACTAATCCCCCTCAGGAGGCACAGAAGTAATTGGTGAATAGTGTAAAGAAACTTTCGTTATGACTGCCAGCTACCTGTACTATATAACAATAGCCAGTGGACAAAAGGCATCCCAGTCATGAGAGACCAGGAAGTTTCATAGGTACAGTAATTATATGGCAGAGATATTAAGTGGCAAGTTAGCTCAGCATGATATTTTCATGACTTTTAGCAGCCAATAGATGCTTATTAGTGACGGCTATCGTGTTTTATGTGTTTATAGTCTATGACAGACTTGCTGTTTGTGTGCCAGACAACAAATGAAGCTAAATCATATTTATATGATTTAATAGATAATTATATGAATTTGAATTATTAATGCAAATATAATACCAGGAAAATCTAAATAATTAATGATGTACTTATAAATAATTTGTAAGTGAAATAGATTGAGAAAATGATTTGTTCTTAACAGTAGGCATATAAATATTTAACAACAACCGGTGATATAGTTTAAAGACATTAAAATACCCTAATGCTACTATGCCATTCATATGACACAGAATGCAGTTATTAAATCAGAAGTTTCATTCATTCATTCACACACACATGCAATAGCAATGTGTTTGAATCTGTGATCTGGTTTGCAATCAATAAACCATCAGCTAATCTAAGGCTGCAATCCTAACTAAACTTACTTCAAATTCCACTGAAATCAATGGGACTTCCATCAAAGTAAATGTGCATAAAACTGAGATGCTGGCACAGTTGAGTGTTTCATAATTTATAAGTAATGCCATACTTAGGAAAATCAGCATGTTAGGGAACTGCTATGCTACAATCCTTTTCCTTGACAATTTTGTTTTGTTGTTACTTTAAGTTTGTTATATGAAGCAACTTAGGAAGGATTGTAGGAAGGTGCATTGTACTGAGTCAGACTATTTGTCCATTTAGCTCAATATTTTCTACACCAGTGGTGGGCAGACCTCAGGTCTGGAAATTGAATGTATTTCTTCAGGCCTGTCTAGCTGGCCTCAGTACTCTCACCAGGCCATGCCCCTCAATGACTCTGCTCCACATCCTCCTCAACTGTTTTTGCCTGGCAGGAAAATAACATTGAAAATGGCTCTTGCTTGCCTAGATGGAGGCTGGAGAGAGTGGTATGCCCATAAAACCCTCTGACTTTTGTGTGGTTGAAAGGAAGCCTATTATAGAAAGGTAAGAGTCCCATCCATTGCTCTGACCACCTTTCCCTCTGTTCCTGCCCGCACTGGAAAGTGGAAACCCATAAGGTGGTCCTCAAGGAAATGTGGCCCTCATGCTAAAAAATGTTCCCTGTCCCTAGTCTACATTGACTGGAAGTGGATGCTCATGGTTTCAGACAGGAGTCTCCCCAGGTCTACCTGGAGATGCCAGGGATTGCACCTGGGACCATTTGCATGCAAAACATGTGTTATACTACTGAGCAATGGCTTTCCTGCAAAAGAGGAAGGACCTTACGAACATGTAGTGGAAAGTTCTATCAACAGAGTCATCACACAGGTCTGCTGATCCTCCGCTAAGTTCCTGCTACTCTTCCCTGTCATGTGCAGTTATGGAGACATGTGATGCAATATTATTGGGCACCCCACTTACCTACTGTGACAGCTAACAACATGGGGGTTGGAATTCCAGATATGACAGTGACACATCAAGTGTTTATACAAGTATAGGGCAGAGGAAGGTAGGGTTAATACATGGTTTGAGCAGGAAGAACATGTTAATCAGAATGCCAGCCTGTATGTCGATATATGTCAGAAGTACAGGCTGATCCATTGGACTAAATAGCCCAGAAAAGAGCAACATACAGAATTATTTACTGGGGCTTTTCTTTATGAGCTAGGTTGTTCAGATATCTGTGTCTAAAAGTCAGTCTCTGTTCCTCAATACAGATTGAGTACCTGGGAAAGGGGAGCAATGGTGGTTCTGTAGTGAATAGCCACTCTTATGGATGCGATGAAAGAGACATGTAGATGCTCAAGAACATAATTGCTGCACTCATTGGCATGGAAACCATATCCCTATGGACAGGTCCTTTAGAGAATGATAACCTTTCTTTAGCATTTAGAAACTGTCATATAAATATCTATCTATCACACAAATGTAGCTCCTCAGTTTTGAAGGCTTGCTGAAAAATCTTGTAGAAATGGCATTTCCTAGTTTTAAAAAGAGGGTTATTGGGCCTTTTTAATGTCACATACTGTTTTTGTAAACTTGTTTATATTTCTTTTGAGCTCCATCTGGGCACCCAATAATTACAATTATAAACGCTGTGTTATGGGTTAAGTTCAGTATCTATGCTATTAAGAGTACTTATGTAGCTTTGGGAAATATATAAACCATACATAACGTAAAATATGGTTTAACAAAAGTGATACTTATATTTATAGCCAGAGGGTCACCTTTGCTGATGATGCTTGTCAAACTTGCAACCTTGGGGAGAATTCCACTGCTACTATATTAATTCTAACAATGCCAGGAGGGCACCTGCCTAAAGTGTGCTTGGCCACTTGCAAACCTGCCCAGCTGTTACAATTGCATGTAGATTTATAATTAGCTCATGTACACTAAGGCTGCAGTCCTATACTCACTTACCTTAGAGCAAGCCCTACTGAATTCAGTGAGGCTTACTTTTAAGTAGACCTATTTAGGATTCCTCCAAATGCAAAACAATTTCATTTTTTCCCCTTTCATACTGTAAATATTTAAATTATTTACTACTGATACTAACAGCATTTTCATGCACAAATGCTTCTGTTTGTTTTTTTAAAAAACAATTTTAGGTCATAAATTTAGCCATAAATTAGTTACATAGTAACCAAGGAAGTCCCTTTTCCACATCCCACCTATATATACACAAATTATAAATTTGATTCCATAGTACTGTCCAATAATTTTGTTACTTATGTTACCAATTAATACAGTATATAAATCTAGTCTGACTCTCTCATAGAAATATCTTTGGGAGATGTTGTCTCTTGTTTTTTTTTCCTTTCTAGCATGCACCATGAAGTTGAATGTAGAAGAGAAACAGGATCTTTTGCTAACTGAAAGGGTTGATAGTGACATTGTTCCCTGTCCATTGCATACTAGTCTCCTTAGATTGCATAGCTAAGTGCTCCCATACTAACTGCTGTTCCACATTTTAAGCTGTGAGTTACATTTTCTCTTCTCTGGGTTAATTAGTGACATTTTAGCTGCATAACTTCATATCTTGGCAGGTTATATGCTGTTTAGATGCTCCATTCTTTACAACTCTATTTGGATAATCAGTTTGTCAGACAGCATATTAATTTCATATTAGCATTAGCATTCTCATTTCAGCTTTATTAATCTTACTCTGTTTGTCAATTTGTCCACAGTGATGGTATTATAAAAATATAAGAAGTTCCTATTGCATAAGACCAAATATCATCTCGTCCAGCATCCTGTTTCCCACAGTGGCCAAACATTTTACCTTAGGGAAGCCCATAAGGAGTTATTCTCCAGCAACTGGTATTCAGAAGCATGCTGCCATTATAACGATTAGCCACTGATAGCCTTATCTTCCATGAATTTGTTTAATCCCCTTTTAAAGCCATCTGAGTTGGCAGTCATCACATCTAGTGGTGAATACCATTGTTTAACTCTGGGCTGTGTCCTTTCTCTATCCTGAATCTCCAGCCATTCAGCTTCATTAGAAGATCCTGGCAGAGATGGCAATCCATGGTGGACCGGAAGACCTTCAGACAGACACCCATAGAGACGTCTGCATTGCATATGTGGAAATATCCATGGCCATCCCACTTTCACGGTCAGTGCTCTGGATAATGGAGAAAACAAAAAGGTGTTCCTGGCTGGATCAGATGAGGATTTGGATCTGCTGGATCTTCCCTGGACTGGAGACAAAAGGACATTAGCTAATGAAATCCCCTCCCCAGAGGAAAACCTACCCCTCTTCTTCCCTGCTAATATGAGCCCAGGCTTTGGTTTTGGCAATTCCTCTGCTGTGAGTCCTCCTTTCCCCAGACTGTTTCCTCACACTGCTCTGCCCCATGTGCAATCACTAGTTCATTTCAAGTGGTGTGTATTTTTAAATTTAATGAGCTGTCTTTTGCATGACCTGATATAGCATCTGGTTGGCCACTGTGAGAACAGGATGCTGGACTAGATGGGTCTTTGGGCTGATACAGCAGGGCTCTTGTAATGTTCTTATGAGGTGTTCATTGAGTGTTCGAAGTAGTACCTGGGTGTATGGTGATGACATCATCTGGTCACATAAGCAATGACCTTATGATCAGCTGCATAAATTTCATTCTAGTTCATCATGGGCCAAAGCAATTAAGACAGTTAGCAATTAGACAACTATTGTGCATCTGAGCATCTAACACCTTGTAATGCTTGCAGTATTTCTGGAAACAAGCTAGATTTAGAACTCTTTAATCTTCAAAGATTTTGATTATGTGAATAGACAAAACAAGAATAGATTAATAGCTTCCTCTGACTGGTTTATCTTTATCATCAGCAGACCTCTGACCTCTGTTTCACTATTCATCGAATGTTTCATTATTTAGCAGATAACCTGTGTCTAAAACTACATTGGTCAATTGCAGCTTGTTTAAAATGTTAATAAAAGCATTTGCTTAATTGTTCCCTCTAAAACTTAGCAACAGCCTTGCTAACAACCTTCTGAAACAGTGGCAAATTTTGATTCTTTTAATAATATGATCAGTATATATCAAATAAGTTTTAACACTGTCCTTACCTTTAAAAAAATGAAATACTCATTTCAGCTATAGATAACCATAGATAACCATGAGCGGCCAGTGTGGAGTAGACCTCCTGGCAGAGGTGTCACTACCGCTTACCAGGGTAGTGCATGGGCGGTGCAGGAGTGAGAGTGGGTTGGCAAGGGCATACTGGTGGAGTCAATCTGGCTCTCCTGCTAGTGTGCCCATCCTGCTCTCACCTTGCCACTAGATCATCCCAGTAAGTGGCCAGGAGGTCAGCTCCACAGTGCTGCCCTGCCACACTGACCATTCCTGCATATAACCATCATGGGTCCCTGCTGGTTCTTCATTTTATTTATTTCTACAATTCATATATTGCTTAAAACTAGGCAATTCAACTCAGTTTACATTTGAAGCTTAATCTATAAAATTTGCACTTTCCAAAACAATATGAGATCTGAAATGCAGCCATCCTTCAAAATTCACACTGATCCAAATTTTGCAGTGCCTTTCTCCAATCAAACAATCTTTACAAAAATGCATATGTTGGCAGAAAATGTGCATAAAAATGAATATATGAGGGGAAAATAACATTAAAACATGCATTAAATTAGGAGAAATTGCTTGCAAAAATGTGTACATTAGGAGAAATTTGCATTAAAATGCTGGAGAATTTTCATCATGATTTTTTTTTTAATTGAAAATTGCTGAAGAAATGTGAAGGACTGAATTTAGGAATGGAAAACTGAGAAACTGAGAGAACAAACATTTAGAGATCTTTCTATCCCACTTAACACCACAGTTTCTAAGTGGTGTGCAATAAAGTTGCAAAAGAGATGAAATAAATAGAAGCATAGAATAACAGAGTTGGAAGGAGCCTATAAGGCCATCGCCCAACCCCCTGCTCAATGCAGGAATCCAAGTGAAAGCACAACTGACAGGTGGCTGTCCAGCTGCCTCTTGAATGCCTCTGCTGGAAACTGTTGGAGAGCCCACCGCCTCCCTAGGTAGTTGGTTCCATTGTTGCACTGTTCTAACAGTTGGGGGCGATCAATTAAAGTTAATCATAAAAACAGAAAAAAGGTACTTAAAATGTTTGCTGAAATTAAAAAAAAAGGTTTTCATCAAGTGCCAGAAATTCAATGCAGAAGAGGCCTCTCTGTTCTCAGCCAGGAGGGAGTTCCACAGAACAAGGCCCACAATACTGAGTACACAGCCCCTGATGGATATGAGCCCTGCATCTGAGCCATGGGGAATCACTAACAAAGATCTGAGTGATTGGGCCGGGATATGAGGAATCAGGCAGTCGTTTATATATCCTGGACCCAAGTTGTTAAGTGCGTTGCAGATTAATACAAGAACCTTGAACCAGGCCTATTAGCAGATGGGCAACCAATATAAACATTTAAGCACATAAGTTGTGGGGTGGCAGTGAGTCCTACATCTTTCCCACTTCTATAGCACAGGTCTACAAAAGGAAATTTACTAACATTTTAGAAGGGACATGCAGTTTTAGCCTTGGTCTTTTTCTTTACTAGCTTAGATCCAGACTGCATTAAAAAAAACATTTTTTGTGTTTTTTTTACAAAACAGGACATTACAGGTTTCCTAATGCATCATTCCACTTCCAGGCAATTACGGACTGAATTCCACATTCAGTAATTGCAGCCGTAAGAAGAAATTTTAAAAATTAATTCCAGACACACAGGTGAACAATTTCCACTGGGATCACAGGAAGAGGGATTAACCCATCCATCCCCAGCTATAATCCCTATGGAAATCAGCCCCACATTGTAATTGGTTTTCTCACTCTAAATGCAGCCCAGGTTGGGACAATTTCTCTCAGCAGCTGGGGAGAGAAGAGTTAGTCCTCCCTTTTCTGGGTGCTGAAGTAGTAGTCAGCGGGGCACCTGACTTCCCGTCACTGGTGTTGCTGCAGCTTACTAGGAGGGGGAGGGGCAAGGCAGTTGTGAGGTTGCCTGTGCAAACTGCCTGACAAAACCAGTCCCTCTTGGTAAATGCTGCTGCAATCCCCACTATCATGTACTGTCCAGTTAAGCCTTCAGTATGCCAAAATCCAGGAATACATTTCAGATTAGAAGAATTCTAAAAGCATCCTTACATATAAGTGATGGGTGTGCTTCCCCCTTCCTCAGCTCAACTTGTAATTCATTTACTTTCAGCAAATTTTCTCAGATAACTCACAGGGGGGAAATAGCCTGGGTCTTTCTGAGGTTTCTCAGAGAAAGTTTGTGAGAAAAAAAATGCTCTCAGGATTGCACAGCTTGTCTAGCCATTCCTGCCACTTCGTCCTCCATTTTAATCAAACTCGTTTTTGGAAGGGAGGAGGGCATAAAATGGAAGTGGTAGCTTTCTCTTTAAGGCTGGGACACCCCTCAAGCTCAGGAACATCATTTCCTGCTGGTTTCATGGGATCTGCACCTGATCCCTCTGGCCTTTCCATATTTTTCCCCAATGAGAGATAAATACAGTGGTTGCTAGGCAGGTATTAAAACACAACTTTCCTCTCTCTCTATGGGTCTCTTAGGAAGGATCTAGCATGTATATTGTTAACTGTAAGAACTAGGTTTTTTTAAAAAAATTACAGTAAAAGGTATGACACAAACTGACACGAGGTAGGAAATTCAAAGCAGAGCCTGACATATTGCCAGGAACCCATACTGTGCTGCTGTCACAAACAGATGGAGCTAGAGATGTGTTGCTAGCCCAAACGTTGATTTCCCTGATTCCCTGCCTTTCATTTAAACACTGTTAGCCAAGTTATGGCTGCCCCTGCAGAGCCATTCAGAGCCAGTGCCTCCACATCCATAAAATGGATGAGGAAAGCAGCCATAATGTGTTTGCTCCTGTTTTCTGAGAAGTATTATCCTGTGACAGCAGGCTTCTTTTTTTTAAAAAAATATTTCTTTGATCCACGGTGAACTACCTATAACTTGTTTTTCTTTACCCACTTGGTCGTTGTTTGGAACAACACAAACTTTCAAAGGGCTTTGTGGGAAGAGGGATATTATATATGTCCTATGCTACACACTATAGCCCTCTCCTCTTCTTCAATATGTACACTTCTTAAAAGCGTGGAGGAAAGTAGTGAAATCACACCCACTGGCTCTTCCTTCTTGAACCTCTGTACCTTAAGTATAAGGTGCAAAAGTGACCTTTACACATGCGCACATGCATGCGCATGCACACACACATACAGAGCTCTCAATATATAGAAGTCTCTTTCCTAACTTCTGTGCACGCACAGAAGTTAAGGAGTGGTGCCAGAGGGTGTAATCACAATGACTTTTCTATGTGTCCAGCAAAGCACATGTTGAAAGTGTGAAGAGGACTTTCATCATCTGAATATATACTCTGTTGACATCCTCTGATCAGATCCTGACATACTTACAAATCCATACATCAAAGCGTTCTTTCACTGAATTGCTGAACACCCCATATTTTATCCCCAAACTGTGTTTCTTCTCATTACTGAAATCTATTGACATTTCCTGCTGGTGCAGAATCCTGTAAATCACAGCAGTCAGAAAGGTGGGAAACCGGATGAAAGGGGCAAAGGTGAGAGATAGTTCAGGTGCCATGCAGTTCAAGATTTTCTCTAAGCAAATTAGTTGTAAAGGATTTTAACTCCATCCAGGCTGGGCTCTTACAGCCTGGTCCTAAACAGTGTTATTTTAGTGAATAAATGGGACTTACTTCCTAGCAAGTATGTGCAAAATTCTTCATGGCCTGAGGAAAATGCTAACATTCACAGCAAAAAGTCGAGTTTAACTGAAAACCCAGAGACTGAAAAAGTGCAAGGTTGTTTGGAAAGAAAATTTCCAGATTTTCACTGGAAGTCATTTTTAAAATCTCCCCTAGGGCAGAGGTGAGAGCTGCCAACAGGAATCAATAGAGAAATCCAAAATTTTAGCATAGCTGCTGTGATTTGGCATCACTATGTCTACTCCAGACAAAAGATAGCAGCAAAGGTAGGAGTTTGGGCTTTTTCTAACTCAAACCTATTTTTTTGTTTAAAAAAATCGATCATATGAAACTTTGGTAATATAAGATCAAGCTGAAAGTACTCTTCACAACTAGGAAGCTTCTCCTTGCTTCAGAATCTAGGCAGCATTGCTAGGGAAATAAGCATAATTCATCAACTCTGAATGGAGATACCAGCAGTAGCAATTTCCTTACTTCCTAGGCAAAATGATGAAGCCAAAACAACAAGTAACTGCTTGATGTACATTGGTAAAGAGCCTCTGGGAGACCTTTACTCCATTTGGGAAATCAGTTTTAAAAAATGGAGAGGACTGTGCTTGTAAATGAAGAAAATACGTTTAATCAAGAATTGTGTGCTCTGAATTTTGGCACATTTTATTTTATGAATACATTATTAACACCTCAGGCCTATTGGCTTAATGCCTATTTAAACATGTTTTGACCCTACAAAACCTAATGGATCTTACAACATTCTGATTCTTCCTTTAAAAATGTCTGTCATCAATGGTTAGTGACCTGAAAAAATGTGCTGGCTTTTCTGAGGCCATTATAATCTATCATGTTAATCTTGCTGCTATAAGCTTTAAATGTTCTATTAAAAACATAACAGGCATGGTCAAGAGGAAAACAAACAAAACCCTCGAACAACGTTCTAATTAATCCATCTTCTCTGCTGCCCAACCCCCAGAATACATTAAGATATTAAGCCATCTAACAAACTAATTGACACTACATTTACAGGATATGAAAATAGTTTTATCTAAAAGAATGCATAAACAAATTTCACCTGTTCTATTTAGAGGATCCATTTCCTTTATTACTATTTCACATATTCAAAGCCCAATTCTTGTTTTTGCAAGGACTGGGGAGAATTTCCTTTATCTAAAATTTGAAATGAAAACGATTGATTTGTAGCTATCTTCTTTTATGTAGCCAAATTTCAAACATTATATATTTTGCTATGTAAATCACTTTGGGAACTTTTTGTTAAAAAGGAGTACATAAATATTTTTACTACTACTACTACTATTTTTGGCAGGACTCCTTTTCCATTTTATACTCAAAATACTCTGAAGTTCAGGCAAACCTTGCCGCGCACCAAGGCAGGGGTGGTGGACAAATTAAGATGGTCCACCCCCAGAGACAAATGGAATCCACAGGATTCTTAAATGCCCTGAGGGAGTTTCTAGTAGATACACCAGGTAACCCTGCTGAAGCCCTTGTCACGCTGTGGAACAGTGAGGTGTGTAGAGTTCCTGACATGGTAACCTCCTCCAGCGCCACCAACCATGCCGCCCAACAAGATCAGCCACACAGGACCTTCTCTCCATCCCACCAACGAAAACAGCTAGGTTGGCGGGGACAAGAGAGAGGGCATTTTCAGTGGCAGCCCCCACTCTCTGGAACTCCCTCCCGTATGACCTTCAACATGCCCCTTCCCTGAATGTATTCCGCCAAGCTTTGAAGACCTGGCTCTTCAGACAGGCCTTTGGGACTTACGGGGAGGGTTAAATTTTTACAACCAATAGCCTACTACTCTGTACTGGAACTGTTTTATTGTTTTATTGTTATATTGTATTTTATGATGTATTTTATTATGATGTAATGTATTGTTGTTAAATTGTACGTCGCCTAGAGTGGCCATTGGCCAGATAGGCGACCCACAAATTAAATTATTATTATTATTATTATTAACCTCTGAGCTCCCTCTTCAGCATTGTGGAGCCCAGTTTGCACCTTGCCTAGTGGCATATGATATACTCTAAAGATAAAATACATCACTCCTATTTACTTGCTAATCTTTAATTTACTGCTCAGCATAAGCATAAGCCTGGGTGTCTTCAGGAACTTAAAACTTAAGCAGGAGTATAGTCTGGTGTTGGAAAGGATTCTATGACAGCATGGCTTGCTTTGAAGCTAATTAGATAAGATTATTGACTGAACTGATAATATTGAAAACTTTATTTCTATCTGCATTACAGGTTGTAGTGTTCATTTCACATTTCCTAATTGCTGCTAAGACAACCTCTCGGTCATATTATTGCTTTTAATGGACTGATTGTGTATTTTTATTGTTTTTGTAAACTGCCCTGAGGGCAGGATATAAATCCCATAAACAAATAAATAAATATTCCAAAATGTTGGAAACTAGAGTCTAGGCATTTAAGGCTAAAAATGTAAGTTTTTTTTAAAAAAAAAGATTCCTCACATCCTTCCTCAGTTTTTGGTGGTAATTACTAGACACAAAAACAAAACAACTGGACAATGGAACCATTAATATGCTTAATTTGCCTAATTAGCAAATAGTTTGCCTAATTGGCAAATAATTTGCATTGTATGCAAATTAGCCTGCCTGGATTTGTGGAACTGGAATATGGCAATCCTATGCAAATATATCTATGCAGGGCACCCTCCGTAATTGGGGCATTATTTTGTAGACACTCTATATGGTTTTGCAAAACTTGGGTGGTATGCAAAGATAAGCAGAAAATAGGAGGGGGTTGGCCAAGCAGCTCCTTATGTGCATTTCTTATTTTTCAGATGAGGATGAGCTCCCCTCCAGTACTGAAAAACTGGTGGCAAGAACTGAGGACTTGGAGATGGCAAGAGGCTCTGCTAGAGTTGTGAAGGCCTGGGAAAACCCCAGAAAAAATCAGAAAAATTTTTTTTTCCTGTTTTTCCCCAAAGCCGGTTTTGTTTGTTTTTCTGAAAAATTGGAAAAAATGAAGAAAAATGGATTATGGAATGTTTTATTTTAGCATGATGAATAAAATGTTTCATTGAATCTTGGTGCTCCCCTTTTTCTCAGTTCTTTTTATGGGAATGGATGCTTTATTTCTGCTTGACACTATGGAGGACTAGCGGAGTCATAAAACTTTTTCTTTGTTATTAATGGTGATGGTTTCTTCTGTTTTTTTAAAATTGTTTTTGCCTGCTCCTCAAACTGGCAAAATGAAAGAGGTTCCTTACATTTCGGGTGTTCCTTACAGTCCAGGATCTTGTAGATCCATTTGTTACCAAACAAAGTAAAAAATTTAGAAGTAAATTCAATTTGTAATAATTGTTGAAATAAAATGACTTTTAATATACCAAATGTGATAATTTTATGCCAAACCAACTTGTACATAATTACATTTTATGTTCCTGAAGTAACAAAGTGACTTTCAATCTGTAATAAGTGCTAATATTGCATTTTTTCAATTTTTCTGAAAAATTCCATTTTTTTCTGAAAACAAAACAGAAAAAACCGTTTTTTTCCCCATGGCTTCAGAATTTCTGGAAATTTTACATCTCTAGGCTCTGCCCTCAGGGCAGTATGCTCCTAGCACCCATGTGCGATTCTCAACTGGAGGTGTGCTCTGAAGTGTGATTATGAGCAACCTAAGATGTCAGAAGATGATACCCTCAGTGCACCAGCAAAGATGAATGAGGGCAATACTATTCTAACTACACAGAACAAGATGTGGTTGGGGAAGCAACCCACAGTTTGACTGGGATACTACTTATGCCCCTTATTTGGGGTGAGCTGCCTCAGTAATTATGGGAATGGACTCCCCTCCTCTGCCAACATACTGGTTGATACCATATAATACAACACCATCACTTAAAGCAGTGGTGGAGAACTTTTTTAGCTTGAGGGCCACATTCCTTCATGGGGAACCACATGTGGATCACATGTCAGCCATAGGCAAGGCAGAGGCAAAAGTGGGCTGATCAATTGATGCAAGTAAGCCACAATCCAGCCATGCAAAAGTAACAGGTTGCTATATCAATGAAGCCACAAATCTTTCCAGAAAGCAAACAACAGGCATTACCACAGTTCAAGGGCACATTCCAGCCAGACAAAAGGATTCGAGGAGGGTACAATGAGGGTGTGGTCCCAGAAAGAATCCCGATGCCCGATACAGAGGCCTGGAAGGCCACATTAATCACCCTGGGTCTGAGGTTCCTCACCACTGACCTAACAGCTTATTGGTACAATGGCCACTAGGGTTGGGTGAGCAGAAGGCTACTCACCCTGCATATGAACCAGGCCCCCTCAAGTGTCCCAGGTGGACACTGAACTCTCTCATGGATTTGAAACCTCTTGTTGGAAAGAATGCTCACTAGAGGTCTATTCCCACACACCACCCTGCAGTGGTCCACAAGGGGAAAACGTTTACCTTAGAGGTTCAGGATGGGGTAAAAGGTGAAGCAGTGGTGGCTGGCGGCTCCATGTCAGTGGGGCAATGGAATCCACTCCAGGTTTTAGTCCAAACTTTCCAGCCACCACTGAGGTGATGGCAGCTCCGGTAGCAGCTTCAGCAAAGAAACTATAGCAGTTCCTCCTTACCCATGCAATTTACGAAACTGAAGAAGACATTGCCAATGTACTGATACTACAGCATCTTATTCTATGGGAGAACTACAACACACACCATCCCTGCTAAGACTTGACATTGACATTTGCTTGCTTGAGGAGATGGGAATTGTAGTTCAGCTCCATGATCCAAAACAGAATAAGTATCAATATGCACCATGAATTTTCAAAGAAACATGATTACAGAGAAAAGGCTCCTATATTCTGCCCTGGGCTCCTACTGGGAGGAAGGGCAGGATATAAATCTAATAAATAAATAAATAAATCACTGAAGCTGATGTCCAGTAGTGTAGTGGCAAATTCAGAAGTGCAGGGTCCCTTCATGATATTCATGCCACACTGCCTCACAGCCATACTCTATTCTAAGATTATACAAGAAAAATGATATCTTAGACCCTTTCTTTGGAGTTCAGATGAACAACGTATGAAGGATAAGGGTTTGTCTTTTTGAAGTTCTGTTATACATAACAGAACTTGCACACCATTCTCTTGAAACTGAAGCACATTGGGATTTCAGTGTTCCTAAAGCTCTGGAACACACAGAAGAACCCAGTCTGCCTGATTCACATCTCAGCCATGGATTCAAACATTTCCTGTTTTCCGACATTTCTAGTGACCTAATATCTGGCCAGGCTTGAATACTGCTTTCTGTTTCTCTGTCAGTGGCACCATTGGATTGTCCTATCTCACTGTCAGAGATATTGCTTTGATTACTGGATTTAGCACTTGCACATTTATCTCCTGCTGCTACCAAACTGCTTGATGGTTTGGACTGCAACTTCCATCAGCCCCAGCCACCACAGACTGATTTTGCCCTAGTTTATTTGCTCTTCCTTCCAGTTCCAGCACCTGGCAGAGGTGGGGATTCAGAGACATCAGGAAATCACGGTGGGTATTCCACTGCCATGTCATTTTACAGCTTAAATTATTATATGCACTGAAATGTGCATAGAAGAAAAAAGGTATCTTATTGGGATGATACCCTTTTTGTTTTGTTGAAGTGGATTTGAACCCCACAAAAGTCATTCTGATCTCCTCTAATTATTTGCACACTCACCAGCCACCCGTCCCATACTCCTCCTTTTTCCTTCATCCCAGCTGTCTTGCCCTATACCCCCATTTTTTCTTACTCACCAATCTCTTCCACCCCTTGTCTGTCCATTTCCTCCCACAACCTCCTCCTGCTGCAGCTGCTGTTGCTGTTTGACACAGCTCATCTTCCAAGTGACATGAGGCAAAGGGGGCGATTGTGCTACGTTATGGAACGGCAGTAACAGCAGTGCCTCTTCCTTCTCCTGAGGTGTGAAAGTGAAAGCCTCCATCCTTTCCATCCTTCCTTTCCTCCCTTAGAGGCCTGCTGCCTACCGGCAACTCCTGAAGCCCAGCGAACGCCCAAGAGCAGTGGCACCTCTTGTCAGACCCCTCGTCCACAGCCCAAAGAGCCAAGCCAGGCCGAACGGAAAAGACCCCAACGGCACACCTCTCAAACAACAAATGGGACAGCAACCCCATAGGACCCAGGACCAATACACCACTGCTGATGTCTGCTACCTCATCCTGGTCCACAAGGTAAGCATTTGCTCATTACAGACCAGGTGGGGCAGATGTGTGTGAGAAAAATTAAGGCAGGCAATGAGAAGCCCTACAATATTCCTAATGACCACTTTGCATGATCCCATTTGCCTTTTTCCTTGCACAGCAAACCTAGAACTTTACAGCAGTAATTCAGAAGGGAAGGCAGTTGATAACTATGCATAGATTACCAATGATATGACTATCCACAAACCCACACTGACAAGATTATCCTACTCTGCAAAGACAACATTCATTGCAACATTCAAGTGAACAGGCTGAATATTTTCAGGTTCTAAAAGCAGTGTTTCAAATAAACTCTAAAATTAGAGGGGGATAATTTGGATCAGTTCTGTGTAATCTGAATACACTGTTTGAGAAAGATGAAATTGTCATGCCAGCTGTTGAAAAGTCTGCATTATTACACTTCTTTAATGCAGTCATCTAACTTTTCTGCTTTTTTATTCCATCTCTAAGGCTGAATACACTCTGCATTCCTCCCTGTGGTTCATACACCCTTATTTCTCTATTCCATATTTTTTTTTAAAAAAATATGCCCGAGCCAATGGCAGAATAAGAACATCACTAAGAGATCCTTGATTTTTTCTTTTTTCTAATCCTATTATACTGGCCACAACAACGTATCAGGTTCTTTTTTTGTTTTTGTTTTTACATAAAATCTCCTATTTCCTGTAAATTGGGACTTTGACACCTGGAAATACCAGAGGTCTTTCCATTCTAATATATAATGATTTCTAGCGACTAGGAAATACCAGAGGTCTTACCCTTTAATAGACAATCATTTTCAGTGACTTCTTGAAATTATCTGCAAGCGCAGGACAAGGTTGCCCTGCATATTTAGGCTTGAAGAATGGCTTCTTCCAAATTGCTGCTCCTCTAGTTATGTGTGTCATGAATAGAACTGTTGCAGATATTGTTATTTCAGTATTGCCTTCTGTTGACAAAAAGCATGTCTCCTGGACTAAATTATACTTTCTAATGTTTTCATACTTTTGTATGTCAAAGTAGTATTCTGTGAATCAGAGTTGAGCAACCTGTTACTTTGTATTAATTGTACCAACCACTGATCACCTCTGATTACTATATTTTAAGAGACCAAAGCATATTTCTGACCAAAGCTCTTCCACTGATGATGAGATTATACCTAAGGAGAGGGAACTTTGAAGCCTCAAAATGATTAATGAATGTATGATCTGCTCTGCAGTTTTCTTTTTCATAAATATTTGGTAATACATTTTACAAAGATTGTCTCTCTCTTTTTGTCACAGGGGTAAACAGATCAACTTTGTTAACTTCTAGGCATTTTTACCAATAATTCATTTCCATCCAGTTCAGTTAGAACTTCTACCTAAATGTGTGCATAAGATTGTAGCCTTTGTCACTAAAACCATAATGTACAGTAATTTTGATTCCTGCATTAATTTGTTTTCATCGAGAGCTTCATCGTTTTGGTTCTAGGACTTTTCCACACATAACAGAATCTCTATTCTTTCAAATACTACAATGATTGAAATGTCTGTGATGTCCAGAACCTTCATACCTGGCCTGTATAGCACAGACTGTAGCCTTTATCATGATAGGGTGGAGAGGCAAACAAACCAGGTAACCTAGCCTCTTCTTTTTTAGCCTTCATCACTGTTGCCAGATGGATATCTTCATTACCTGGTTGCTTCCACTAAACAACCCTTTAACCTTTGCAAATCACTGGCCCAACCAATTCTCTGCACTCAGTAGTGTGGTAAGGCGTTGGGTGAAAAACCAAATCCAGGTATTCTTGGAGGAGACAGATTTTCTAGGATCATTTCAGTCGGGATTCAGGCCTGCTTTTGTCGCCCTGAAACTGCCTTTGTCGCCCTGTACAATGACCTGGGTTGGGAAGGAGACGGGGGAGGGAGACTCTGTTGGTCCTCTTTGATCTTTCAGCAGCTTTCAGTACCATTGATCATGGTAGCCTTCTCCCTGCAGCCCCAGCACAACTTCCCACAATGTAATTGAAGTCTATTTAAACCAGATAGATTGTATTAGTTAAATGGAGTTTAACTTGGGGGAGACAGGTTCAGATTCCTGACTATGAAGCACCATTGTTTCTTTCTCTGCCTTAGCTTAGCCTAGCTTGTTTCTGTGTTTTTAAATTGACTTAAAAAAAAAAACCTATTTATTTACACATCATCATATATACATATGATATGTATATATGTATATACATACATATATATACATACATATATATATATATACACATATATATATATATATATATATATATACTAAACAAGGTTCATCATGCTACAGTTATAAGATTTGCATTAGTTTTGCCCCTAAATACCATTTTTTCTATACGCAGTTAATTAAAATGTGACATCAAAGATTACTTTCTAGATATTCAGGTTGAACCTGTCAGGAACAATGTCAAGAACACCACAAAAAGAGAATAAGGTGGGGGATAGCCAATGTGGTGCCCTCCAGATGTTGTTGGACTTTCATTCTTGTCATCCTCAGCCAGCATGGATGACAGAAGCTGTAGACTACTGCAATGTATTCGATGCGGAGGCTTTTCTTGAAGATGACCCAGAAGTTGCAGCTGGCACAGAATGAAAAAGCCAGGCTATTATGGGGCACAGATAGAAATGACCTCATCACTCCAGTGTTAAAAGTACTGTACTGGCTGCCAGTGAGCTACTAGGCCTGATTGAAGGTGATTACCTTGGTTTGTGAAGCCCTAAATGGACTGGAACCCAGGTACTTGAAAGAGTGTCTTCCCCATTACCTCCTGACCTGCGCCCTACAGTCAGCAGGAGAGGCCCTGCTTGTGATCCTGTCAACCAGCATTGCTGGCAGGGAGGTAATGCAAGGCAAGACATTCTTGGTAGCAGCACACTATTTACAGAACACTCTCCTGAGTAATATATACCTGTCTTCCACATTAGCTCTCTTTGGGTGCTAGTTAAAAACATTTATTGGTCCAGGCATTTGGCTCTTAAGCTGATATTTATTCTGAAGCAGATGATACCGATTATTATTGCTGCTGATAGTGCACAGTCTTTGCTATGAGATACCCTGTGTCCCTACCTTGGAGGAAGGACTGGTATAAAAATTGTATGATAAATAATAAACAAAAATTTGGGGGCACCATGTTGGCTCACCCTGGCATTGATCCAGTGCATACTGACATTAATGTCACTACATTATTCCAGGATTTTCACATAATCTAAGTAATCCTTGTAAACCTCATTGATTCAAATGCACATTTAATAATCTGATTGTTGTTTTGCCCTTTGTTGCAATTTTATAGCTTTGTTCATCCTAATAAATCTTATTTTAGAAACTGTAGTTTTAATCCATTTATTTCTTTTTTTAAACAGCATTTGTTGAGAAAACCTCCTGGCATTTGGTACTTTTAAATTTCATATCATTTTAGCATCTCCCTTACGGGTTCCTTCTCCTTATACCCATTTGTCATATAAAATTTCAGTATGGCAAAAAAATAAAAGAAAAAGAAAGGTAGATATTTTAGTGATGATAAGCAGGGTGGGAAGTGGTGGGAGAGAAGGATTTCTAGCTCTGTGAAAAATATAAAAGAACAATTTGATGGGTATAAAGCATTTCCCATGTCTCCTCACATAATAAACTAGAAAATAGAATGTTGCCTTCTTTGTTTTTCTGAAGGCAAACAGAAAAGCAAATGATTTAAGACACATTTTTTCTTGTCATGGCTTCCATTTTACAAAGGAGTTTTCAAGATAATATTACATAACTGTTTCAGGAAACAGGAGTTTATAAATCAGTCATGACAAATTCTTAAATTAATGGATGTTGCTGCAGAGTTCAGCACTCACTGAGCTTGAGCAAAGCTGCCAATATAAGCATGTTTGCAATCCTAAAAACAACATACCAGTAGATCACATTTCCCAGATGCTAGCACATACTCAATTTCCCCCCATTGAGAAATATTTAATGTCCTCGCTAAACTGCCCACCCTCCCAAAACATCATCCCCTTCTACACATCTTTCACAGAGATGTGAAATTCTCTCTCCTGTACTGAGTTATTTTGTCCCAGATGAAAGCAATAAAAACCGATGGGCACAATTTTCACATTTTTTTTAAAAAAAGTTGGCATACCCATGTTAGCTATTCCCTCTTTCTATTTTCATTGAAAAGTGCCACTTTTTAACATGCTATACAAGATGCTTAATAGATATGGAATGGACATTATATTTTGAAACAATATGTAAGACTATGTTCCCTACAACACCTCATATTATTCAAGCTGTCTTTACAACCTGCTTTGGCTATAGTCATGTTTTAGCCTTCCTTTGACACAATTAGAGCAAAAGCCAGGCATAGAAAGGAGGCCAGAATCACAACAAGCATTTAGGAGAGCAAGTTGGCCCTTCTGGGTATGAGACCTCAGCTGCCTCTGCTTTGGGCCAGGCTTGATTTCCATGCTGTTGAAGCTTAACTGGCAAATGTTGACCAAATGGCTAGGACATATAACTTGAAATGACATGGTAGGTCAGAATATTGAAGAAAGGAAGAGAGGCTGTTTTAGTCAGGATAGGGCTCAAAATGAACACATAATAGGACTGAGTGATGCACATGAACCTCAGCATCTGGAATTCCCAGTGCAGAAGAGCATATGGTCTGTGACCATAATCTATATGTCCGTCCACCTCTCAGTGCAGAGGAGGCAGGAGCTATACAGAAACATTGTACCAGATGAATAAAATGGTGTGGGGCACCCTGAGATGAACATGGAATCTACTGCAAATGGACAATGAGGTGAAGCCCAGAATGAGATCTGTGAGAGAATCCAGAGTCAAAGTTATGAAGTGGCTGTATGGTAAGCCAAGTGGAGCCAAGGCTCGAGGCTGGATTCTCTAATCAGGGAAATGCATGCTAGTTTTCTGCATAAGTACTATGAGCCAGAGTGAGGCTTTAACAGAAGTAAGAACAATTTATTTTATCTGCTCACAAAAACATTGAAAATGTAAGGCTGATGATTCAACTGTTAGAGCAATGTAAACAAGAGCACACTCCAAGTATACTTTAAAACCCTTAAATACATGAGCATGCAATGTGCAGGGCTCATCACAAAATGGCTGCACCATGTAATTCAAGTAGTATATCCTAACATCTCATGTAAACTTGCAGAGGATGATGGGGGCCAACTCTTGGGCAACCAAATTATACACATCTGGACTACTGTTTAATTATGTAGTCACTGTTAAGAAAGTGAATTTTTTTTTCAAAGAAAAGAATGAAACTACATACTGGGTACAAATTTACTTAAGCTTTTAATTCCTAAAGATGAAGAAGGCCACATTTGTGACAGATCATATCTAGTTTGGTTCTTAATTACCAAGACCTTGTATCTCCTAGGCCAGAGTTGGACAATATTGGGGGGGGTTGTTGGCTGCATTCCCTCATGGATAATCTGTTGGGATTCTTATGAAGGCAGTGGGTAAAGCCAGAGAGAAAAATGTTCTGGATTAATTAATTAATCCAAAGTAAAGACCAACTTTCAACAAGGCTACCTCAGATTAGAATTTCCAGTCTTCTCAGAAGTAAATTGCACTGTGTTTGATGGGTTACATACATACTCACAGAGGATTTTCTTTCTAGTTCAACAGACCAATATAGTTGCTGTCCTGGATAGCAAGCAAAAGTAATTCCTTTCAGATTTTAGTGGTTTTTCACTGATATCAAGTCTTGGGAAGTAAGGGTTAAATCTCCCCATCCTGTGGTGCCAATGAAAATTGCCTCTTCTGTGCCTATTATTGCATAAATAAATAAACTATGGCATGTTCTCTAATAATGCATTTGATTGTCACAACAGAAAACCAGTATAAAAATAAGGGGTGAAATGAAACTGTGTCCATCTAGCAAACAGAATGGACCCTGGTGGCAGAATTGGTTCTCCCTCCCCTAGCAGCCCTCCCCCAACATGCCTCCAAAATCTGCTCCAGAGGCCTGAAACCCTCCAGAATAGAGGGAGCAAAGGAAGGGCAAATCCACAAGTCGAAGTTGGCATGGATGTTATCCACTAAATTAAATTATGTTTAGCTCATGTGCCACTGTATCACACCAGTTGTATCTCTTTTTTATTATTGTTCCACCAACTTACCATAACAGAGCCTTATTTTGCATCTAGCATTTCTGCTTTACCTTTCCAGTTTTGCCTATATTATGAAGTCAGATACGAGTTGTGCAAAATATGTATTTTTTAATCAGAGGAAAAAACTAATTAAAAGAAAAAGCCAGTGATAAGAATTTTAATTAGTCCTCACTAAAGATGCAATTATAAGCAGATAACTTCCAATTACAGAAGCAGTGATGAAACAGAAAAAGAACGGCAATTACTTTTTCTTTGGGCTGCCTGTAGACTCTTTCATTTAATATCCTGTGAGCTAAGGCCAACATGGAAAGACACAGAATCTGACACAAGAATGGGGGAAAATGTACACACTAATTTGTACAGAAGTTTCAGATGAAGGTAGTTTCTAGAAGGTCATATAAACTCTAGAAGTCTAGAGCAGAGGCACTTGGGTCGCATTGGAAGATTAAATTTACTTCATCTGAACCTAGTATTCTTTTTATGTGAAGCTAGGTGAATCTTGTGCAAACACATTTTTGAAAAAAGGTTAACAAGAACTTTCACATGTATGATCATATATTTTCAACAGACCGTAGGCAGATCGGCACCTAATATTGGATAGTTGCCTTCTGCAAAGAGATGTTTTGCAGGATTATGCAAATTGTACTTGTGTTTGCTGCAGAGTATTGACATTTGCTTTAGCATCACAAAGGGTTTGGCAATCCATTGATCAATGGGAGTAACTGACCATATCGTTACACTCTGTACTTCTCTGGCTGAATTTGCTTACTGCTTCTGATCTGAAGAGTGTGGATCTATACAGACAGAAGCAGATCAGGCTCCCATACAGATTAAAGAAACAGCCTAAATTATGAAGACTATATCCATATTTTAAAAGGATGATCTTAATTATGAAGAAAACTTTGTGTGCAAAAATGACACACCGCTCGCTGCGCAGCTGACAAGAGGGGAATGGTTGCAGATGGGGCAAAGCTGCCGCCTCCATCTTGGTATGGGGCAAAGTCGTGCATCACTCCTATTGCGCACATGCGACGTGCAGCATGGAGGGGTGGGGCTTCTGGGACTATTTAAGTCCAGCCGCCCCTCCTACCTTCCTCTTTGCAGCGCGATGAGGGATGATGAGGGACAGCGAACTAAGAGAAGAACAGCGGTGGCCATTTTAAGGCGGCCGCGTGATTGGCAGGATCGGCGCCATTTTGAGGCACTGATCTTCGGCAGCACAGGCTGCGTTGGTGGCCTTCGCGCCATTAAGTGCTGGTTTGCAGTGGCTCAGGCTGTTTCCAGTGGGCCGTTTAGGCCTATTCTATTCCCCGGAGGTAGCAGTGATTGCGGCCGAGTGGCGAGGGGCTTGAGAAGTGGCAGCAGGTCACTTTAAATTGGGTTTTTGTTTGCTGTAATTTAATAAAGTGGCCCTTGTTCAACCCAAGCTGATGTCTCTGTGTTTTATTTTGCCCCTCGAGTGCAGTATAGACAGCTGCCTTCTACCATCAGACATTAGACCATCCAGCTCAATGTTATTTACTCTGACAGACAGCTCTCCGGGGCTTCCCGCAAGAGTTTTCCCCAGCCCCTGAAGAAAGCATACGCTTCAAAATATATGCTTTACCACTGAGCTATGGACTATCTCCACAATAATCAAGGTATTTTCTAGTTCCTGTGACAACCCACTAGTAGAAGAAATCTATGTGACATACTGGTCTTTTTTTTTAAAAAAAAAAGAATGATGTCTAACAAGCTCCACTAAACTATGGAAATATCACTAACTATTCCTGGCTGAAATGCACTCTGATGCTGAACCGAAGACAAGCTCAGTTTTAATTCTTGTAAGAAAGTGGCCCGTGCATATCAGGATGGGGATCCTGTGGTTCTCCAGAAGTTGTTGGGCTGCATTTCCCATCAGCTGCAGCCAGCATGGCCAATGGTCAGGGATGAGGTGAGTTGTATTCCAACAACATCTGTAGGCCCACAAGTTCTCCATCCTTGTCATTGGGGACTGGGGAGAAATTCAATTCACATTCAAAGCCAAATCTATCAAATTTTCACTTTCCAAACAATATGAGAATCGAAAACCAGCCACCCTTCAAAATTTTCACGTGTCTGAATTTTGTGATGCAGTTCTCCAATCAAACAATATTTACAAAAATGTATAGATTAGGGGAAAGTGTGTATGAAATGACTATATCAGGAAAAATAGCATACAAAAATGCATCATATTAGGATAAATTGCTGCCAAAAATGTGTACATTAGTCAAAACAAAAATGTATGTTAGGAGAAATTCGCTCTAAAATGCCAAAGAATTTTCATGAAGACACATACACACATTGCTGAAGAAATACGGAGAACCAAATTTAAGATTAGAAAAATGAGAAACGGAGAGAACCAAAATTGACAGACCCTTCCATTCCTTTTTGTCATATATCTACAATGATATATAGAACCAAAGGGTTCTAGAGGAGGATCATAACAAAATTGGTTTCATTTTTTAGTGTAATTTGACATAATACAAGTCTGGTTTCAGGTTTCAGCTAGAGTTTAGGATGTAGTATAATACTGCTCACAATCAGTGCAATATGGCAAACTGCCCATTATTTGTATTCAGTGTTTTGGAGGGTTTTTAGAAGGCTTTTGATGATGTAGCCTATTTTAGGGGGTGCATTGTTTTTTAGAACATAAGAACATAAGAAGAGCCTGCTGGATCAGGCCAGTGGCCCATCTAGTCCAGCATCCTGTTCTCACAGTGGCCAACCAGGTGCCTGGGGGAAGCCCACAAGCAGGTCCCGAGTGCAAGAACACTCTCCCCTCCTGAGGCTTCCGGCAACTGGTTTCAGAAGCATGCTGCCTCTGACTAGGGTGGCAGAGCACAGCCATCATGGCTAGTAGCCATTGATAGCCCTGTCCTCCATGAATTTGTCTAATCTTCTTTTAAAGCCGTCCAAGATGGTGGCCATTACTGCATCTTGTGGGAGCAAATTCCATAGTTTAACTATGCGCTGAGTAAAGAAGTACTTCCTTTTGTCTGTCCTGAATCTTCCAACATTCAGCTTCTTTGAATGTCCACGAGTTCTAGTATTATGAGAGAGGGAGAAGAACTTTTCTCTATCTACTTTCTCAATGCCATGCATAATTTTATACACTTCTATCATGTCTCCTCTGACCCGCCTTGTCTCTAAACTAAAAAGCCCCAAATGCTGCAACCTTTCCTCATAAGGGAGTCGCTCCATCCCCTTCATTCTGGTTGCCCTCTTCTGAACCTTTTCCAACTCTATAATATCCTTTTTGAGATGAGGCGACCAGAACTGTACACAGTATTCCAAATGTGGCCGCACCATAGATTTATACAACGGCATTATGCTATCGGCTGTTTTATTTTCAATACCTTTCCTAATTATCGCTAGCATGGAATTTGCCTTTTTCACAGCTGCCGCACACTGGGTCAACATTTTCATTGTGCTGTCCACTACAACCCCGAGGTCATTATAATGCATTGGGTGAAATCCAAAGCATTGCAGGCAATGTTCTACTTCAACTCCCCTTCCAGAAGCAGCATTCCACATCCCCCCAACATCTCCCTAGATGAGGTACCCTCAGGAACTGCACACACAAGGCATGAATGGACTATGGAAGATGTTCCCTCCCCTCTGAACACACAAAAGCACTTTATGCTCACATGTGGGGGCAGGACTTAAATCATGGGCAATGTGCTGCTTCTAATATTTTGGACTAAGTAGATGCATTTATATTTAGTAACATAATTTTACTTTTGGCACTGGAGGCAAAAGTGTTTGAACTAATGAAGAGAAGAACAAGGCTATATTAACCTTTATGCAAACTAAGCTACAGGTAGGGATGTGGCTAAACAAAGACTCTGCTGTATTGAAAACCAACAGTTGGCATCCTTAGCAATTAGAGTGGCTGTGACAGAACAACCACCCACATATTTGCACCTGTTGCAACTGTTGCAATTGTTGTTGCAATAAATATTATGTGATAAAGATCTGAAATGAGCACAGTCAGCTCAGAGAAGTGAGAGATGAACCAGCAATAATAATTGGCAAAGCCTAAGAAGCACTGCACATCCTTGACACAGTATGGGGGCTGCCATTGTAGGGCAGTCTCCATCTTGGCAGGGTCCATCTGGATACCGGAGGGGGAGACACAGTGGCATAAGAAGTCAGTGGTGGTCAGACCAAATTCACATTTTTCAAACTTGGCGAACAGGTGGTGTTCCCTCAGATGCTGCAATACTGCTTGGACGTATTTCTCCTGTTCTTGGGGGTTTGGGGAATACATCCAGGTAAATCACCAGGAAGCGGTCAAGGAAGTCCCAGAAGACATCGTTCATAAAATGTTGCAAGACTGCTGAAGTATTGCACAGACCAAATGACATCATGGTATACTCAAAATATCCATATCTGGTACAGAAGGCTGTCTTCCATTCATCCCCCTCCTGAATGTGCACTAGGTTGTAGGCCCCCTGCAGATCCATTTTTGTAAAGATCCGGGCCTCACATAATCGCTCCAGGAGTTCTGGGATCAGAGGCAAAGTGTACTGGTTCCGAACAGTGATCCGGTTAAGGGCCTGGTAATCATTGCAAAGCCGGAGCTCTCCACACTTCTTCTTTACAAACAACACAGGGGCAGCAGCTGGCAACGTAGAGGGACAGATAAAACTCCAGTGCAAGTGTTATCAATGAACTCCCGTAGGGCTGCCAATTAAGGTTTGGACAAGGAATAGATCATCCCCACTGGAATCTTGGCCCCAGGTATCAAATCGATCAGGCAGTCATATGGGTGATGAAGGATTAGTCAATCTGCCTCCCGCTTCCCAAACACCTCATGGAACTCCCTGTACTTGTTTGGCAGTTTGTCCAGTTCAGGGCCCTCTTCTGAAGTACTCATGGCCCACTCCATCTGGACCCGACAAGCCGTTCAGCACGGTGAGGAAGGGAAGGTTATCTGGCCCATTGGCCACTGAATGTACTGATCGTGTTGCTTGAGCCAAGCCAGACAAAGCACTAACGGGAAGTGGGGGACCACTGCCAGGTAGAATTGGATCTGCTTCTGGTGTCCTGCCAAGGTCATCTCTAAGGGCACAGTCTCCTGCTCCACTGGTCACAAGGTCAGGAGCCGCCCATCAATGGTTTCCATCAGTGCAGCCTGGGTGGTAGGCTGCCGTGGGACGTGGTTCAGGCTGGCAAAGGAAATGTCCATAAAGCTGCTAGTGGAGCCCGAATCCAGCATGGCTTCCACTTGCAGGATCCCCAGCTCAGGGATCTTCAGGGTGACCAACACAGTCAGGTGATGGGCCAGGGAGTGGCTGAGTTGACAGGCCCTCTTGATGGTAACATCACCCCAGTCTAGGGGCCTGTTGTGGCTGGGATGCTTCCATTTCCCAGGGTTGCTGGTGATGGGCTCTTAACTGGACACCGTGCTGCAAAATGGCCCAACGCCCCACAGTACAGGCAGAGGCCACGTTGCCTGAACCTCTGCTTCTCCTCCGGGGACAGGTGCGGTTGAGCCCCGCCCAGCTGCATGGGTTTCTTGGGTGAGGTTGGGTCCATGGGCCAGGGGTCCAGGTTGACTAGGGTGGAGACAGGGTCTTTGAGGTGGAGGTGGCCCAAAGCTCATCTGCTTTCCAATCTCCCATCGATTTAGAGGCACAAGCGAATCAAGGCTTTCAAGGTTGCAGGGCATTCCACCCAAGCCAACTCATCCAGTAGTTCATCTGACAGCCCCACTGGAAATTGATCCACGAAGGCTGCTTCATTCCAAGCTAAGTCCTGTTGCAACAGACAGAAGTCATTTACATACTCAATGAGAGGGTGTCAGCCTTGTCTTAACCAGCGTAGGCGGCGATTTGCAGTGGCAGATTTCACAGGGTCCTCAAATGCGGCTCAGAGCTCCTGGGTGAAGACAGTCAGATCAGTCAGCTACAGCAGCAGGGGAGTGGCCCACTTAGCTGCTGCTCCGGTCAGCAGACTAATTACAAATCCCACCATCTTGTCATCTGGGAAGGCTTCAGGTTTCAGGTCTATATAAAGCTGGGTCTGTTCCAAGAAGGTGGAGAGTTGGTCAGCCACTCCAGAGAACTTTTCAGGGCATTTCCCTTTGATGGCCGGTGTGGGAGGGGCTGCTGCTCCCTGCTGAGCTTGCACAGCTTGCATAGCTGCAGTTAACTAGTCCACCTGGAAACTCAGGATGAGATTTTCCTGCACAACCTCTCCATAGCTGAAAACTCTCAGCCCTAGCTGCTCTTACTTTGCAGGTCTGGCTAGAGTCAATCTGTTAAACATGGTAGGTTCACAGCGGCTAGCAACTAATTAACAGATACCAGCCACTGGCCAGACCATAAATCTGCTAGGCAGGAGGAACCAGAGGGCCAGCCAGCTTGTCTACCATTTGGGAAGCACAGAAGAAGGATGCAGGGGAGTTGAATCCTTAAGGTAGTCCAAGGGTTCAGAAACCAAGAGATCTGATCAGGCAGGGCAGGGTCCAAGGCACGGGTCAACATGGGAGCAGCAAGGCTTGACATTGACTCTAGCAAGAAGTCTCCCTTTCCTTCCAGTCTTTTATGCTCGGCATTCGAGGCCAGGTGCTTACAATCAGCCTGTGTTCTTGCGAGCTCTCCTGCTCCTTAATTGAGCTGATTGCCTTTGTTGCTGCAACACCTATTGGCATATTCTCTCTGCTGGGAAAGGGGCAGCCTTCATGTTGCTTCCTGACTCTGACAGGTGGGCTCCCTCAGGGGCTTGCCCCTGTTCTGGTGAAGGATCCTGAGCTGTCTCCTTGCTTGTCCCCTCTTGTGGGTCTGCGGTCTCCCATTTCTCTTCCTCCTCGGATGAGTCGTCTGAGGGGGGGCATGACATTATTCATGTTTCCTAACTCCCTCTATATTTAATAGGATTGTATCTGGCTAGGTCATATTTAGATTATACCCATTGAAATAAATTGACCTAAATAAATTGATTTCAGTGGGTCTACTTGGAGTGTGATAACCCTGGCTTCATATGCACATTTTAATTAATAAAACAGTGCAAAAAAAGACATATAACTGCATCAAGATTCTTTTTACATAGTGTTTTCCAAATGTAGAGATTGGGAATATCATGGTCTGAATGATCCTGACTTTAGTGTTCAGTGATACATCTTTGCATTTGAGGACCTTTTCTAGTTCTCTCACAGCTGCCCTCCCCAGTCCTAACCTTCGTCTGATTTCTTGACTATTGTCCCCATTTTGGTTAATGACTGTGCCGAGGTATTGATAATCCTTGACAAGTTCAATGTCCTCGTTGTCAACTTTAAAGTTACATCAATCTTCTGTTGTCATTACTTTGGTCTTTTTGACATTGAGCTGTAGTCCTGCTTTTGTGCTTTTCTCTTTAACTTTCATCAGCATTCATTTCAAATCATTACTGGTTTCTGCTAGTAGTATGGTATCTTCTGCATATCTTAAATTATTGATATTTCTCCCTGAAATTTTCACATTTCCTTCATCTTGGTCCAATCCTGCTTTCCATATGATATGTTCTGCATGCACAAATACCAGCAACTTCTCAACAGGAGAAAACAAAATTCTGAACACAGCCAGGTGTAATACAGCATGTGCAGGGCAGTCATATTTTCAAAGCATTGAAGAGTAACCAGAATGGGCACGCATGTTCTGTATGGAAATTATAATGGTTGTCCTCACTGCAGTTTAGCTATTTTTAATGAAGGAGTTAATTTATGTTATTTATTGGACTTGTGTTCATTAGGGCTGTGCACTGGATCAGGCGGAAGCTGAACTCCTTAACCTAAACAGGCCAATTTGTGGTGGGGATCTAAGCTTTGGCTGGATCAGCTTGAGACAGCCCCAGGTCACCTGCTGATGCGCAGAGGGTTCAGTCCTGCTGGCTGCAGGCATCTGCTTCAGCAGCATGTTCCCCACAGAGAAGTGCCAGTTTGGGCCCTGGATCAGATTGGTGGAGAGCATGCACAGCCCTGGTTTAATAGATTCTGTAAATTAAAAAAAAGATTTTCTTTCCTATATGCCTTTATTATTATTTTATTCACTGTTCCCTGCTGTGGGACTGAAATTAATAAATAGATCAGTAGAAAAAGGCACAAAACATTTCAAGGCAAAATTTGCGTGTGGACTGTTCTATGGGAAAAAACCCCCTAAATATTTTGAGAGCACATTTCACCCTTGTAATTCTATGAATCCTTAGAGCAACATATATATACCTGCTTGCTTTCAAGTGTTCTCTCTCTGGGCATGAAGCACATTCTGTGAGTTATTTCAAAGAGCTTATACCCAGATACAGATAAGAGGCATCTAGTTTTTACATCTGAGCAGCTCTTGTCAGGCCTTAGTATACATCCTGTATACAATTGCTTTGCTGCCCTCTTTGTAAACAAAGGGACTAAAGTAAGACACATGCATCTGTAGAGGCTGAGGGCATAGCACACAAATGGGATATAGAAGGGGATTCTGGCTTACCCTTGGAAATGTTTCCAGTAACTGAAAAGAAAATTCAGTATGAAAAATGTGCGCAGGCTTCAGTAATAAAAGCAACTGAACCAGATGCAATAGGAAAATGTTACTTGCAGTACTTTAAATTTCCCCTACATGTTATCATGTTAACCTTGAACCCATCTTTTCACTTAGCCTTCTATAGAATTGCCCACTCTAAACAAATGATCACAAAAGGGATAGAAAGGAAATGGAGTCTGAGTGCTTTAATTGAAAATATTTTCTTCCATGAAAAACATGCAGAAAAGCATCTATTGATATAAATGGAATCTTCTGGAAGCTTCATGTTTTTTATATATATAAAGGGGGGAAAGGCACAAAGTAGAAGATAAGATAGCTGTAAAAACCTAAGATTACTATTACAGTAGACCCATTAATACTATATATTTGCAATATTGCTACTTTGTAAATCCAAAAAAGTATGAAAGGAATTATTATAGTTCACATTAATTCCATATTTCTTATTCTAAAGGTCTCTAAAAGGTAAAGGTGTCCCCGCACTTGTAGTGCGAGTCGTTTCCGACTCTTAGGGTGACATCTTGCGACGTTTACTAGGCAGACCGTATATATGGGGTGGGATTGCCAGTTCCTTCCCCGGCCTTTCTTTACCCCCCAGCATATGCCGGGGACTCATTTTACCGACCACGGATGGATGGAAGGCTGAGTGGACCTCGACCCCTTTTACCGGAGATTCGACTTCCTCCTTCCGTTGGAATCAAACTCTGGCCGTGAGCAGAGCTTTCGGCTGCGTTACCGCTGCTTACCACTCTGCACCACGAAGGATCTAAAGGTCTCCACATACCTGATTTTTTTCAGTTGTGGGCAACACCATCATCCACCCTGCAATCGCTCACTGGAAGCTGAGGATAACATTGGACACAGAGAGTTCACCATCTACCCTCCTTGTCAATCCCCTACTTTTTGCTTGTGAAGACTCTATACAGGAAGAGCAGGCCATTGTGGATGCCTTATAATAGAGGTAAGGAACCTCAGCATTCCAGCACTCCATATCTGGGCCTTGGGATTTTCCCTAAACCTTCCCCATTTCCAGACCACACCATTCAATAGTCCTTTTGCCTAGCTGGAATGTGCCCTTGAATTGTAATGATGCCTCTCATTTCCTGGAGAGAGACATGTGCATATACACCTCTGATTTTGGTCTGGCTAGAATGTGGCCTACTGTAGAAAGGTAAGTTACATCCATCGTTCTGCCCGCTTTTGACTCTGGCTCCATCCTCCACTGGCAGCCCCAGGAAGGTTCCACTTAAGGGATTGTGTTCCCCGCACCTCCCTTACTATCATCATATTAAGTCCTGTATCATCCTGAGTGTGCTTGCAATTGTGCTAGTTCCCCACCATGTTCAATGACACAAAAAGCATTCTGGTGGAAAAATGGCAGCCTCCAAGAGGAGCTAAACTTCTGATTTTTTAAAAAGAAAAGTTCTGATGCACTGTTGCCACACCTAACAGTAATCCTCACAAACCTTTCAAAGGATTTCACACACATATAACCCAAATCACCACCCCGTTTCATGCCCATCCCCCATCCACTTTTTTTGATCCAGTAGTTCTCAAGTGAAAAATTTTGGTTCTAGACATGTCACATTTCATACAACTATTTCTAGTGGAGTCTACATGATGTCCCAGTCCAAGCATTGTGTTTCATTTTTGTCAACTAATGTCTGGGGCATAAAATCTGATAGACAATAGGGAGGTCATTTGTTTGTCTTTTCTTACTCTGTGCAACTTTGTAGGAATTTAATTTTCTTTTGAAATTTAGCAAAAGGACATAAGAAGTACTGTTAGAAAATATTAGATGTTCATTTTTCTCAGCAGTTCTTTCTGCAAGGGTAGAAGATAGATTAAGCTTCTGATCTCAGATAGTTCTGGGGAGAGGATTAAGCATGTAAAAAATAATTTGACTATCTTTCAAAGCTTCTTCTTTTCAAAGGAAAAACCACCAGTACCGGCCAGAAATTATAGGCAGATTTATCAGGGGATCGTTGGGCTGGTAGCTAATTGCTTATTTATTTGTCCTTTAGTTATATGCTGCAATTGGTAATAACTTTGCACACAAATTATTAAAGGCATTTTAACACAAGGTCTAGGGCAAAGTGCACCAGTATGTATTTTGTTTAAGTAAATATTAGTGTTGAAAAACCCATGCTTAATTAGAAAAGACAGCTGCTTAGTGATTAATACATCTGCAGAGTAGCCATGTAGCTTGAGCTTGATGGGTTATTCTCACAGCAAATTGTCTGGCAGATTGTCCCCCAAAATGTTGCAGTTTCAAAATTCAAAATGAAACTGGAGCTTTCTCCTTGAGCAGAACATCTATAAGTGTTTTTGAGATGGCAGGAGGAATTTTGAAGGATGTTAAAAACATTTCTGTGACATTTGCCAGGGTTCTTTCTTCCTTTGCAAGAAAAAAATAATCTGACTATCTTTCAAAGCTTGTTGGAAATGGCATCCAAACGGAAGAATGCCATGCAACAAAGTCAAACAAAGCCAGGTTAAGTGGCACTATGAAGAGCCCACAGAACCTCCAACTCCCCCCTGCCACTCCCTTTTAATAGTAAGAGAAAACAAAACATTGTTTGCTTTTCAGTAAAGGCTGTAAGACTAAACAGGGTAAAGTCACCTGCTTCAGGGAGCAACATGAAAAAGAAATAGGTGAATATAGGAACTGATGTTTAAAGGGTGCAGAACTCTCTAGCCTTGGTGCAGAGTGGATTTGGGGTCAATTTCAGGCAGCAAGATGTCATGGGCTGACTGCGTATTTGCTGCTGGGTTCTCCCTTTATCTAGATGGATTAAGGGGAAGAGTCATTGCTCAGTAGAGCATTTGCCTTGCATGCAGAAGGCCCCAGATTCAATCCCTGACATCACCAGGTGGGACAAAGGGTGGAACCCTTCCTGAAATCCTGGTGAGCTACTGTCAGTTGATGTAGATAATACTGAGCTAGGTGGACCAAGAGTCTAACCCAATATAAAGTCACTTCCTATGTTACTAATGTTTAGTAATAAGATGGAATGTTCCAATTTGCAGTTACCCAGAATTCCTTGCCATTTTCCTTGTGCTTTTCTGTATTATATACTACTGCACAATCTTATGCATATTTACTCCAGAGGTAAATATTTTGTTGAATGGGACTTACTTTCAAATAAATGTGACTAGTACTGCAGTTTTAGATCACACATTATTGCTTATTTCCTCACAACAGTATTGGTTTCTACTGTTACCAGGGCCCAAGACATTTTGCTATTTCAGGCAAAGAAAAAGACGGTGCCCCCCCTCACGTACAGAAGATGATTGGACTGGGTGTTGAATCTTATTTCAATACTGGTAAAGGGATAGTGTCTTCCACTGCAGCTGAAAGCAGTAGGCTAATTATGGAGGTAGGTTCATTATATTCTCCAACATAAAGATATAGCCAGAAGGGTCTCAAGCATAGCCAGAGGGTGTTCTCCTTTGCACCCAAGCATTTGTTCCTTGAGGCAGTCACCTCACTTTGCCTAATGGTAGGGCTGGCCCTGACTGCCTAATTAACTTTAGGCATCAACAAATAGGAGTATAATGCTCCTCAGAAGCTGCCAGCAAACATGCTTCAAACTGTGCTTTAAACAAAATCTGGTGACAATCTGTGGATGTGTGGATTCTATTCCCCACCCCTCCTGAAATTTCACTGGTCTCATCATAACTTACTGGGTTTCTGTTTTACGTGAGAAGGAAGCCATACCTTTGCACATATTAAGCAAATTAAACCTTTTCCAATAATGTTTTTCCATGGGAGGATATGTTTAATTTCTAAGTTTAAGGAACTTTTCAAAAGCACCAGTAAAAAATGTTTTGCAATCCAAAAAATGACATCAAGCTATCTGTCTATGATAGATTCAGTAATATGTAGCTGTTGATGCATGAAAGTACCTAGCTATGTTGAAGCAAGAAAGGAAAAACAATCACATCTGAAAAAAATGAAGCACCTTTCACGAACTTTAAAATAAATAAATAAAATCAGAGTTTATTTATCTGAAGATGGTCAGATTTTATTATAATAAAACACTATAAACCCAGAAGATGGCCCTTCTTTGAAATCAGCTTATTTCTATTCATATTTCCTTTCCTTGGCCAATTCATGCCTGCTTTTTGAATTTCACAAGGTTTTCTGTGAATTGGGGGACAAACACCCGCCCCCATTTACTGAAATAAAAAACAGAGTTGGCAAGAAGAATAAAACACCAAGCAGCTTTGCATTAGCAAAGGCTTGCAAGGATGACTGGAGGGCAGATATATATAACAAAAAAAAACCTTGCTTTTTTGCTCTATTAGATTTTTCTATCCTCCTTGGGATTTAAAACAATTTGAAGTGTAAATTATTTAATTGAATTGAATTGAAATTGAATTGAATATTTAATTTGGCCTTTTCAAATTGGGAAGCTCCTGATTTTAGAGATTCTTGGATTAGTAATAGAGGTTGGTGCACTGGAAAGCTTCTGTGAAAGAAACCTGAAACACGGTAGCTGGCAGGTAAGTTTGCACTGCAAGGGCTTCTGACAGCTTGTCAAAGTCCCACTTTTCTCACATTCAATCAACTTCACTCTTCTAAAGAAAAGCACAAAATAGTATGTCAAAATGACAGCCACTAAAACCCAGCACAGCAACAGCTACCTTCAAGACCCATTGCCTTTGGAAGGATATCACTGAAAGGTTGTGTAAATGATATGTGCTAAGAGAGGCGTATTTCCCTGGTCATATAGTAGCACAATTAGAGTCCAATTAAGACTTCAGGTGTTGCCATTCACTGCTGGTGTCTGATAGCCACCAAAGCTCTAGAAAGAAGGAGCAATGCTTCCAAGAGTTTGTGCACCTTGCGATTTATCACTAATGATTTCCCACAATTAATTTGCCACGACATTGACTGCAATTAATTTGTAAGCAAGCTCAACAGAGACAATGCTGTAATTACATGGGATTTTAAACTAGTAAGTTGGGTCAATATAGCCATGATTATCAAAGTAGATGGGAAAACAAATGAAATTGTTTATTTGCTTAAAGTCTTAATTGATAATGCCATCATTATCAGTTCTACACCCTTCATCAGAAATCTGTATGCATCACTGAAGCTTCTTTTTTTGTTTGGGGGGTGATGTAAGTGCAGATGCAACAAACCCACTGCAGAGCAACTCTTGTTTATTACGGTTTGTTCATGAGCAGCTCTTGATAGATCATAATTGTATTTTTGAAAAAGACACTGAGAAACCTGCTGTAGCCTTTTAAAACATCAAGAAACTCAGCCAATTTAGACACATAGATAATAAAGAATAATCTTTCAGAGGAAATCTATTGACATAAATTTGGGTTGTTTTTTTAAAACTAGTTTTTCTGTGCCTATAACAGCAGCGTAACAGGCAGAAATGAAGCTAGCAATTTTTTTCCATAACTTTTTCTAGATGTTAGCAAAAACTTCATTTGCTATGTATCAGGCTGTTGTTAAAGACACAGAAGTAGGGAGCCTATAAAATGGGGGGGGGGGTTAAGCTAGCAATTGTAAAGTCAATTATGTTTGCTAAGTTGCACCAGAATTGTGTTTTTCCATTTTTCTGCTCCCTGCGTTCCTCCCTCCACTTTATGTAGCAACAAGAACTCCCAAAAAGATGGGTGGATGGGAAGCAGTGTTTGGTGAAGAAAAAGGTCAGGAGAAGCTGTAGTTCTATCATCTCTTACAGTGGCCTGGATCACATGCCACACTGAACTAAACTATGGCTTAGCAGGGCTGCATGAGTGTGTGGCCTCCCAGAGAGGAGCTTTGTGTCAGTCTCTGCCAGCTGCACCAAGGTGATACCTGCAAGTGCAGGAGCAGGTTTTCCTGCTGGAGTTGTTCCATAACAGACAAATGTCCAACTCTTGCTTCTCCTATTTAGGCTAGAAGCAAGCTGTCAGCCACTCCCAGCTGTACTGAGGTTATATATGGTGCTATAAAGCAATTAGCTGTGTCATAAGAATGACTTATGGTCCTTCCAGGTGGAGACAATAACCACTTGACACGGGTATATCGAGTCCAAGGCTTTATTGCAATAAATGGCACACCATGCGACACACAAGGGGTGAGGCAAGAAGGAGCGCGCTTAGCCCCTAAAACCAGATATTTTTATACCCTTGGCAAAACAAGCTGGTTAATTTTACACCCATGTTTGTTATGCTCTACTTAATCAGTAGTCTAATTAATATTTTCTCAAGGGTTCAACAGTTTAATCCTTACTTTTGCAAATGTAAGTTTAAACAGTGAGTCACAGTCTGTTGACCATGCCTTAAGCTTTTAAACAAACAAATACAAGCAGTATCTGACCCTTTGTCATGTTGCTTATGCTGTTTGCACACATCTCGTGCTTACTCATCACCAACTTAAACAGGAGACAGATATTTAGCAAACATCTTAAGCAAAATTCTGTAAATCATTAGGACTTTGCACAGTCTTAAGGCATCTAGGCTTTACTCTAGCAAATAGCATTCCCAAACAGATACCAAGGGCTAAAATTTCCTTTAACAGCTGGTAGCTGCCTATTCAGGGGTTTTGTTGTAAAGCATATAAGCAAGAGAAAAGGTCAAGGGGTCTCACTAAATGTACCAAGGTCATCTTCCAAAAGGTAAAGTCAGTGAACCAAGCAAGGTCCAATATTCTAATGAAGGCAATCCGGGTTTTAAGGCATGACTGGCAAGGGTCTGATGCTGGTGTCTTGTCATTGCTTTCAGCAAAGGGCAAGTGCCGGCTCACTGCCTTTTAAGCTCCCCTCCCTGGTTCAGGTGTTAGCAATCAGCACCCTAACTCCCAGGAGCTTGTAGCCTTAAATGGCCAGAACACCTGCATTGCTCTGCTACTCACAGGTGTCTTTGCTTTGCAGGGAGTGGAGGGGTCTCCTGTTGACTCCCTGAATCTGACTGAGATGCTCCAGCTGTATCCTGAACATCTTCTATTGGTGGGAGGTCTGGAGCTGCTTCTGTGGTGGGTCTGCTTGTTTCCTCTCCTGGGTCTGCTGTGCCAATCCCCTGCTCCTCATGCTCCTCTGAGGACTTATCCGAGAGAGTCATGACACTTTGCTCCTCTTTGTTTGTTCTTGGTTACAGCTCATGGTTAGTTATGAGAGAGGCTAACCACAAGCCCCAGTTTGGACAAGACACAAAGCTAAATCTTGACTTAGCTCAGCACAGTGCAACAGCAAAAGGACAAGAGAGAAACAAAGTAGCTACAAACTCATCTCTGGGAACCTGCACAGTTGCACTAGACCATAGTTTGCCTTAATGTTATGTGCAAACCAGGCCAGTATGTAACTTGACTGCAACATCTCTGGGTTGCAAGATGGTAACTGTAATGCCAGTAGACCACAAAGCATAATTATCCAAGACTAATCTGTCATTCCCTATTGTCTACACACAAGATGTGTGTATCCAAAGTTGGTTGCTTGCCATAGTCATTAAAAATATATCATGGTAGAGGGTACAATAGAAAAACAGCAGGGTGGCCATGACAATGAGCAATGAACCTCTCTGTGTGGAAACACATGACTCTGCTTTTCAGTATTTTGGCATGATGCTACAAGATGCCCAACTCCACGAGTAAACGCTTTAAGAGATGACTTTCTTCCTTTCATTGATCCAGCACTACTTTCTGGCTACTAGTTCAGGACAGACCTGGGTGAGCAGAGACATTTTCAAAACTTCATTTGCACACTTTTAATGCTTCAAATTAATGATGATGGCGTATTGTACTGCAATTCAAATCATACCACATAAATACATTTGTACAAAGCAAACACTGTAGGTGGCTAATTCTCTTCCCAACAAGCCCCCACTTTATTTGCCTTGAGCTGAACCTGCAATAACTGCTCTTTGCAAAGCAGTAAAAGCTCTTGTGCTTGAGCACTAGCAAGAACCCTCCCTACTTTCCGAATTATATAGCATATCAAGGTTTTTTAAAGTTCAGCTTTCTAAAATGAGAATGGATTTTTTTTATGTGACCAAGAAGTTTCTTGGACACTATTGTTATCAAGTGCTTTCTAGGAAGTTACACCTCGTCCCCTTATTTGCTGTTCTCTTTATATGCTCTTCTAGATAGGCTATAACATACACCTTGCCTGTAAGTGCAGTGGCACCAATGAGGACTTTATCTGCCACACACACACCTTCTGAGCCCTCCTACTAATGTTTCCTCCTTGTCATGAGGTGCCAAGGATTTTTACATTTTGCCACATTGAAAAGTACATAGAGCTGATGGGTGAATCTGAAAGTGCGATACTCTATCCTACTTCCTCTTTCAGCTCTATGTACTTTTCAGGGCTCAGAGCAGCACCCAATCTGCCAATCAAAGTCTTCAGAAAATTGCATGAAGTGAAAGAAGAAGTGGGAAGAATGACAGGTGGGAGGATAGGAAGGGAAGGGGAGTGATCTGGGATATTAGGAAGAGGACAATAGAGTGACAGGAAGCAGGGGGAGAAAGTGGAATGCTGCAGGAGTCAGGAGGGAATGGAGTAGAAGACAGAAAGTGTTAACAGGCAGGCAAGCACGTGCGTGCACACCCGTTGGATTGAATAAAATGGATACACTTGAAATTGATTTTTTTCAGGTTTCCCCTCTCCCTCCACCCCCCAATTTTAAGGCACTTTTGCATGATGACAAAAGGCACTGACAGCTCTGTTCTTCATGGATTTATTTATTATTTGATTTAAATCCTGCCCTTCCTCCCAGCAGGAGCCCAGGGCGGCAAACAGAAATGCTAAAAACACTTTAAAACATCATAAAAACAGACCTTAAAATACATTAAAACAAAACAATGTTAAAAACGTTTTTAAAAAGCTTTAAAAACATCTTTTAAAAAAAGAGTTAAAAACATATTGTTAAAGAAAACATATTAAAAGCAATTCTAACACAGATGCAGACTGGGATAGGTCTCAACTTAAAAGGCTTGGTGAAAGAGGAATGTCTTCAAAAGGCGCCGAAAAGATAGCAGAGTTGGTGCCTTCCTAATATTTAAGGGAAGGGAATTTCACAGGGTAGGTGCTGCCACACTAAAGGTCCGTTTCCTATATTGTGCAGAACGAACCTCCTGATAAGGTGGTATCTGCAGGAGGCCCTCACCTGCAGAGCGCAGTGATCGACTGGGTATATAAAGAGTAAGATGGTCTTTCAGGTATCCCGGTCCCGAGCTCTATAGCGCTTTGTATACCAAAACTAGAACCTTGAACCTTGGATTTGTCCAATCCTTGTTAAAAAAACAATAGGACACTGCTTTCAACCTAGTAAGACCATAGGTTTATGTAGCTCCTTGTTGTCTACAGTGGCTGGCAGTGCCTCTCCAAAGTTTCACGCAGGTGTTTCCCCGGCTCTACCTGGAAATAGCTGAGATTGAATTGGGGGCCTATTCAGCATGTAGTAGGAAGTAGTAGTTGTTACTATTATTATTATTTATTAAATTTCTTACCTGCCCTTCCCCATGAGGTCCCAGAATTCTGCTCTGTTACTCAGCTATAGCCTACTCCCATCAAACTTGGTGGTCATTATAGCACATTATTGCAATGAACTCTGTTCAGTTTTACATGAAGAAATACTTTTTTTTGTCTTGAACATCCTGTACTCTCTATCAGTTTCATTGGATGAGTCCAAATTCTAACGTTCTGAAAGTGAGAAAATACTTTAGAATTCTTACCGCACTATCCTATTTTTATTTTATTATTAAATAAAATAATAAAAATACCCTGATTTTATATAAAAAATGACCATGTCCTGTCAGTTGACTATTTTTAAATTAAAAATACTTTGCCTTGGGCAGTATTCAACTAACTCCCTCCCCAAATTTGTTCCCTCCCCTCCCCAAAATATGCTCCAGAAGGTTGGGGGAACCCCTAAAAGAGATTAAAGGGGTGCAGGGGGGAGGAAAAGTCACGTTGCACCAGCCAAAATTTTGGCACTGACAGGATGCATTGAATACTGTTCAAGATTCTTGTACATTGTGATCAAACAAAGTATTTTTAATTTAAAAGAAGTCAACTGACAGGACATGGTTACTTTTTATAAACTTAGGATAGTGTAGATTAGGAATGGAAAGATCTGTCAATTTCAGTTCTCTCAGTTTCTCATTTTTCCAATCTTAAATTCAGTTCTCCACAGTTCAGCAGCAATTTGTGATTTTTTTTTAAAAAAAATCCTCATGAAAATTGTCCAAAATTTAATAGGAATTTCTCCTAATAAACATATTTTTGTAGGTAGTTTTGACTTATGGACCCATTTTTGCAAGCAATTTCTCATCATATAATGATTTTTGTATGTTATTTCACTTATATATTCATTTTTATGCATGCTTTCTCCAACATATACATTGTAAACATTGTTTGGTTGGTGAACTGCACTGCAAAATTTGAATAAGTATGAATTTTGAAGGATGGCAAGTGTTGCAGTTCTCATGTTACTTTGGAAAGTGCAAATTAGATAGATTTGGCTTGAAATGTGAACTGTATCTAATTTCTTGCCTATCCCTAGTATAGATCCCATTGTGTGAGTGGAAGTCTCTGCGCTGATGGGACAGTGACTTACACTGCATTGGATATAAAGCCTTGAAAGATTTCTTACGCTTTAAATCAGAGGTGGGCAGATTGTACATCTGTCTAATTTTTACTAAAACCCAGAGAAGCACTAACCTTAGCAGTGAAACCACAGAGAGGAATTTTTGACCAGTCTTTCATGAGATTCTTCACTCTGCCTTCAGAATTCTTCCTGTATTTTGTATGAGAGGGACCATCCATTTTGACTTGGATTTTGCTTCAGGATAAATAACAGATAATTCTTATTTAGGATATCTGAGATTTTTGAAATGTACTACTCTGTGAAGCTCACTGAGCCTCTCACCCTCAGAGGAAGGCAATGGTAAACCACCTCTGAATACTGCTTACCAAGGAAACCCTATGCATAGGGTCGCCATAAGTCGGAATCGACTTGAAGGCAGTCCACTTACTTACTTATTTGATAACATTGGCAATATTGGGAATGTTCAAAGTGCTGGTGCTGGTTTTCAACTATAAAGCCTTATGTGGCTCAGGACCCCAGGACCTCAAGGACAACCTCTCCCTACCTGAACCAACCTGAAACCTCTGCTCTTCATCTGAGGTCCTTCTCCATGTGCTCCCTCTGAAAGAGGCATAGATGATGGTGACATGAGAACAGGCCTTTTCAGTGGTGGCTTGCCACTTGTGGTATCCTCTCCCCAGGAAGGTGCCTAGTGCCATCATTATCTATTTTTAGGTGCCCAGCAAAAACCTTCCTTTTTACCCTGGCTGTTGGCCCTTAATTTGAAGTGCTTCAAATATTAGTGGCCTCTTTTAATGTACTGATATGTTTAAATGTGTTATTTAAAATTCTTCATCTAATTTTCTGAGAAAAAACTACCCCAGACTCAGTTTTCATAGTGCAATTTACACATAAATAGACCTACTGGGTACCCTTTCTAGGACATTGTCACAAAGTGTCACCCATACAATGCCCCAAATGTCAGCTAGTTACCACTTACCATATTTCTTCTTGAAACAAACAAACAAAAAACACCTGTAGCATAAAATATCCCAGAAATGCATTGAATTTTGCCATTGGAGTGTATTTCTACACCAGCCAATGTCAGCGGATTGGGGTAGTAAAACATGCCATTGGTTTTTTAAATAGAAAAATGGTCAGGGACAGGTCAACAAAGAGCACTGAAGTCAAATTTCCCCTCCCAAGCAAAGAAGCTTGCAGTCATGTGACAAAGGAGTAAACAAACTTGCAATCACATCTCCAAGGTCCCGTTGCCCCCACACCCACCAAAGAAGACTCGTGAGATATGGCATTGGTTTAAATGTTATATTTAATAAATATAACATAATTTGAATCCAAATTCAAACATATCCAATCATAATTAATAACTGCTTATAACCCATGGGCAGGTGAAGAATTGCACTATTCTGGTGGGGATGGAATCCCCCCAGTCTCCTGGGCATGTATCACAGCTGATAGCTGTGGTCTCTGATGCAAGGATATGGGCCAAGACTCCCTCCTTGCCCAGTGAATCTTGGGAGCGGTCTGCCATGCACATTCTGGCCCCGCTGTCCACACGTTCACCCAATGTGCATGACAATCCACAGGGGCACCCGCCAGTTATCCACAGACCGGAGTCTGCAAGATTCCTGAGGGGTGTCCTTACCCAAAAATGCCTCAGAATACCTACCTCTCCCTCCACCAAATTCCTCACCTGCCCGAACTCAATGCCAAAACTGGCCGTCACCACACCACTCCCCTAAAAGCCAAACGAATCGTCCCCACAGTATAAAGTAGGCAAAACATGAAGGGCTCCAAAAAGCAGGGCCCAACCAAAAAATTCCTACTTGGCCCCACTGGCAACCGGCAAAGCCCATACTGCCATAGGGAGAGAGGGAGGGAGGGAGGGAACAAACATGAGGACAAGAGTTAGGGAGGGAGAGTAGTATTAAATACTACCACTCTTCTCCCCCCCCAAGGCATGATGTGGCCTCACACTACTCCCTCACCCAATCGGGAGTAGCCCTCCTGAGCCTTCTTTACCCATATGTGGTGAAGGTAAACCTGCCCCCACTCTAAGGTGGGAACGCCATTGTTGCAGAAGGACACACCTTTGGCTCTTGGAAGAAAAAACATGGCTTCTTCAAGCAAAGTAAGTTTTATTTTACACTTGGTGGGAATTATAAATGTCAAGGAAGTGTTATGAACACCCCTCCCACCTCCTTCTTTGCCAGGGATATCCTCCACAAACCCCATTTTCTGGGAGAAACTGGGATGGGAAGGCCCAGAGATGGAGCAAAGGATGCAAGGTGTGCCTGCTCCAAACCCAATAATCTGGGCTAGCAGCATCTGTTCTTGGTTATGGAGCCTAATCCCCACCTTCAGCATCTTCTGGAATAATTTGACGCTGCCAGTAGGGTAGAGGATCAGAAAACTAGCAAACAGTGCAACAGCTGTTAGAGGTTCTGTTGCAGGGCCCACAACATGGTGGAATTTAGGTGTGGTGGTGTCAGTAGATTGGCACAAACCACATTATGTTGTTTAGGGATATTTCTCTAACCAAGGATAGGTTTCTTGTAGGTTTTTTAATGGGGTAAGAAAACACCCCATCAAACTGTTAACATTAGTTCTCAGTTGTAATAAAGTTTTTTTCTGGGTGCTGTACAATATTTTCATAACATTTTACGTTATAAGATAATTTTGTTGTTTGTAATTGAAAAATAAATCATAGCTTATTAAAGGAACAGAAATTGTTCTGTGCTGTAGGGTGGATGGACATACATGCTAACTAGAATGCAAAAGGCCCAGAATCTGGTTCTTCAGAGTGAACATAGATTTAAAATCAATATGAGAGAGAAAGAGAAAACGTGGAACTAAAATTTGCAGTGTAATTTCCCATAAAAAATGGCAATGTCACTGATATACAAACATATTGTGCATGATGAGATTTCAAGTGTGTTTTGATTTCCATGCTTTAAGCTATGACATATGTACCATAGACAACATGAATTTACACTGATATGCTTTGCATGAGAATACATTGTGCGCATATAAATGCATAGAAAATCAAATGTATACATATAATATAAACAGATACACATACAATTAACCAGTTAACTACACTCACAAAAGCTGTTTGGAAGTGGAATTTGCAAGCCTATGTTTAGATTTTGGTTGAACACTGTCTACTTTTTGGTTTCAACACTTTGTTAGAACTCTATATTCCTGAGCATAGTCATTTTTCTTCTCTAAGGAAAAACAAAATTAAGTTAGGATTAGAACCAAGTATATTGATGTCATGTGTGCAGGAGGGGGTAGAATGAAGGTCTGGTTAGGAGACAGTGCTGATGAGAACCCACATGTATGTTTTCAACTCCAGCTTTTTTCTCTACAGATGGTTCTGATTCTTACCTGTACTTCAGGAAGGATAGAACATCTCTATAAAGAAAACCAGCAAAAATGGACTGATTTTTGCTGTGGAGGTGCTTACTATTTCATAGAAAGAAGTAGAAACTTTTAGAATAAACTGGGCCACATATAATGTACACTCTATAAGAGACATGCAGTTATTGTTAACCTTCGAAAATCTCACACCAAGCAACTTAAAAGTGTTCAGCCACCATAGAATTTAATTTACACCTCAAATATGGGGAAAAGATAAATATCTATAAAAATAGACCTTTCTGTTCAGAGTAGCAGATTGACTGACCCTTATGATTTGTGAAGAAAAGAAATCCCTCTCTTTCATTTTCTTTTATATATGGAAGACATTTGATGTGATATTGTCCAGACTTCCCATTTATCCAGGGGCAAAGTTACTTTAGTATGTCTTAATGTGTTTGGATCCCTGACAACTTTTTTATATTGGCTGTAATGAGTAACATTTTTATCTTTGCAACTTGGTAAATATGATTTTGTAGCACACATTGTGGGAGTAGAAAGGCCATATTCTAATGATACCTAAGTTCTATGATCAGTCATTTGTCATGCTATCAGCAAGCAAATCACATTTGAAGGAGAAACATTCATCCATTGCTAACTCACACTTTTAAGTTTCAAAGCATCAATTCTCTTATATTATTTTATTATTATTATTATTTATATTATTTATAAAATAATAACGAGGCAGCCGATCTGGCGTTTATTACCGAGACCTGGGTGAGCGATCTGGGAGGCATCAATCTCTCCCAGCTGTGCCCACCTGGGTACTCAGTTCAGCATCTGGGTAGATCCGAGGGTCGGGGAGGGGGAATCGCTGTGGTCTATAGAAGTTCCATCCCTCTTGTTAGGCACCCTATCCAAGTAGCTAATGGTCTGGAGTGTCTTCATATTACGTTGGGCCAGCGAGACAGACTGGGAATATTGTTGGTGTACCGTCCACCCTGCTGCCCAACAGCCTCCCTAACTGAGCTGATGGAAGTGGTCTCGAGTCTGGTGTTGCGATCCCCCAAATTTTTGGTATTGGGGGATCTCAACATTCATGCCGAGACCACTTTGTCTGGGGCGGCTCAGGACTTCATGGCCTCCATGACAGCCATGGGGCTGTCTCAATTTGTTACTGGCCCTACGCATATTTCGGGACACACTCTAGACTTAATTTTTGCTACTGGAACAGGGGATGGTGATCTGGGAGTAAGGGATTTTACATCTATTCCTCTGTCATGGTCAGATCATCGCCTATTGAGGTGTAGGCTCACAATGTTTTCTCCCCTCTGCAAGGGTGGAGGACCAATTAAGATGGTCCGTCCCCGGAGACTAATGAATCCTGAAGGCTTTCAGAAGGCTCTGGGGAGTTTCCTGGCTGATAAAACTGACGCTCCTGTCGAAACCCTGGTCAATCTGTGGAATACGGAAATGACCCGGGCAGTTGACACGATCGCCCCGGTGCGCCCTCTCCTCTGCAGAGCTCAAGTGGCTCTGTGGTTCACCCCGGAGCTAAGAGTGATGAAGCAAGAAAGGAGAAGGCTTGAGTGCAAATGGAGACGAACTCCCGATGGCTGTGGTCTTGCACTTGTGAAGGTCTCTACCAAGCTCTATGTGAAGGCGGTGAGGGCAGCGAAGAAGCAGTACTTTGCTGCCTCCATTCAGTCATCTTCTAACCGCCCAGCGGAACTTTATAAAGTTGTTCGGGGACTTTTACACTCTGGGCCTCAGAACGCAATAATACCATCAATAGCCCACTGTAATGAGTTTGCGAGACACTTCCAAGATAAGATCACGAACATCCGCTGGGACCTTGACTCCAATATTGTAGCAGTTGAGCCTAATGAGGTGTCCGGAGCACAGTCTTGTCCTGTTTTATTGGATGAGTTTCAGTTGGTACAGCTCGAGGATGTGGACAAGTTGCTTGGACAGGTGCGGGCGACCACTTCTGCTCTGGATCCTTGCCCCTCATGGCTAATAAAAGCTAGCAGGAACAGAACAGCCGGATGGGCCAAGGAGGTGATCAATGCCTCCCTACGAGAGGGAGTGGTACCACCCTGCCTGAAACAGGCAGTGGTGAGACCGCTCCTGAAGAAACCCTCCTTGGACCCTGAAAATTTTGACAACTATAGACCGGTAGCAAATGTTCCGTTCTTGAGCAAGGTCTTAGAGCGTGTGGTTGCTCGCCAGCTCCAGGCTCTCTTGGATGAAACTGATTATCTGGATCCATGTCAATCGGGCTTTCGGCCGGGGTTTGGTACAGAAACAGCCTTGGTCGCCCTGTATGATGACCTCTGTCGGGAGAAAGACAGAGGGAGTGTAACTCTCTTGGTTCTCCTTGATCTTTCAGCGGCTTTTGATACCATCGACCATGGTATCCTTCTGGGACGTCTTGCGGACTTAGGAGTTGGAGGCACTGCTTGGCAGTGGCTGTGCTCCTACCTCGAGAATCGTCTCCAGAAGTTGGTGCTTGGGGAGCATTACTCGAACCCCTGGATACTCCAATATGGGGTCCCACAGGGTTCAGTTCTGTTCCCCACGCTCTTTAATATCTATATGAAGCCGCTGGGTGAGGTCATTAGGAGATTTGGAGTGCGTTTCCAGCAATATGCTGATGATACGCAGCTCTACTTCTCCTTTTCATCTTCCTCAGGTGAGGCTGTTAATGTACTAAACCGCTGCCTGGCCGCGATAATGGACTGGATGAGAGCTAACAAACTGAGGCTCAATCCTGACAAGACTGAGATGCTGTTGGTGGGGGGGCTCTCTGCCCAGATGGATGATGTCCGACCTGCCCTAGATGGGGTTAAACTCCCCCTAATGGAGCAGGTCCGTAGTTTGGGGTCTTATTAGATCCGCTCCTGTCACTGGAGGCTCAAGTAGCCTCGGTGGCACGGAATGCGTTCTACCAGCTTCGGCTGGTAGCCCAACTACGACCCTATCTGGAGAGGGAGAACCTCGCCACAGTTATCCATGCTCTGGTAACCTCTAGATTGGACTACTGTAATGCACTCTACGTAGGGTTACTGCTGAAGACGGTTCGGAAACTTCAGCTGGTGCAGAATGCTGTGGCCAGAGTCCTTACTGGGACTAAAAAATTTGATCATATAACACCTGTTCTGGCCCAGCTGCACTGGCTACTAATATGTTTCCGGGCCAGATTCAAAGTGTTGGTTCTTACCTATAAAGCCCTTAACGGCATCGGACCGCAATACCTGGCGGAACGCCTCTCCCGCTATGTACCTACCCGGTCACTGCGCTCGACGTCAAAGGCCCTTCTCCATGTCCCAACGCATAAGGAGGCACGGAGAACGACAACTAGAGCTAGGGTCAGTTTTGTCCCCCCTGCTTTTTAATATCTACATGAAGCCGTTGGGAGAGGTCATCAGGAGTTTTGGAGTGCGTTGTCATCAGTATGCTGATGACACGCAGCTCTACTTCTCCTTTTCATCTTCTTCAGGTGAGGCTGTCGATTTGCTGAACCGTTGCCTGGCCTCGACAATGGACTGGATGAGAGTTAACAAACTGAAGCTCAATCCAGACAAGACTGAGATGCTGTTGGTGGACGGGTTCTCTGATCGGATGGTGGATATATACCCTGTCCTGGACGGGGTTACACTCCCCCTAAAGGACCGGGTTCGTAGTCTGGGAGTCTTTTTAGACTCTTCCCTCTCACTTGAGGCTCAAGTAGCCTCGGTGGTTAGGAATGCGTTTTACCAACTTCGGTTGGTAGCCCAGCTACGTCCCTATTTGAGTAAAGAGGACCTTACATCAGTGGTACATGCTCTGGTAACCTCACGTTTGGATTACTGTAATGCGCTTTACGTAGGGCTACCTTTGAAGACAGTTCGGAAGCTACAACTAGTGCAAAATGCGGCGGCCAGATTGCTGACAAGGACCAAGCGGTCCGAGCATATAACACCTGTTCTGGCCAGCTTGCACTGGTTGCCAATATGTTTCCGGGCTAGATTCAAAGTGTTGGTATTAACCTATAAAGCCTTATACGGTGCGGGACCACGATACCTTGCGGAACGCCTCTTCCGATATGAACCGGCCCGTGCACTACGTTCTGCTACGAAGGCCCTCCTCCGGGTTCCAACTCACAGGGAGGCCCGGAGGGTGATGACAAGATCTAGGGCCTTCTCAGTGGTGGCCCCCGAACTATGGAACAGTCTCCCTGAGGAAGTACGCCTGGCGCCGACTCTGCTTTCCTTCCGGCGCCAGGTCAAAACCTTCCTATTCTCTGAAGCATTTTAAGTTACATTGATCTAATTTTAATAATGTTTATTGTATTGTTGATTGTATTTTAATATTATTTTGTTATTCATTGTATTTTTATACTATTTTATGTTCACCGCCCAGAGAGCTATCGCTAGTCGGGCGGTATATAAATTTAATAAATAAATAAATAAATAAATAAATAGGGCCTTCTCGGTGGTGGCCCCCGAACTATGGAATGCCCTCCCTGATGAGATACGCCTGGCGCCTTCTCTGTTATCTTTTCGGCGCCAGGTAAAGACCTACCTCTTTGCCCAGGTATTTTAAAAATTTTAAAAATTTTAAAATTGAATTTAAATTTGGAATTTTAATTATGTTTTATTGTGTACTGTATTGTATTTACATCCGCTTGTATTTTAATCTGTTTTATTATGCTGTTCACCGCTCTGGGAGCTTATTGCTATAGGGCGGTCTAAAAATGTAATAAAATAAATAAATAAAATAAAATTTATTAGACTTTTATACCGCCCGACTAGCAATAGCTCTCTGGGCGGTGAACACAAGAAATACAATAAAATCACATAATATAATACAACAAAAACATATAAAAATAAAACAATCTAAAATCAATCACAGCAGATTTTAAAATTAAGTTAACTTAAATTAATATGCCTCGGAAAAGAGGAAGGTTTTAACTTGGCGCCGAAAGGATAACAATGTCAGCGCCAAGCGTACCTCCTCGGGGAGACTATTCCACAGTTCGGGGGCCACCACTGAGAAGGCCCTAGATCTTGTCACCACCCTCCGGGCTTCCCTATGAGTCGGCTGCCATTTTTGGATGATCCAGCGGTAGAATCAAGATGATCTTTGGCATCTGTCAGCAAGTTCATCATTTACTCACAACATAAAGAGGGAGAAAGAGCTTGAGTGTAAAGAATTGTTGTCCCAGAATAAAAACATCTTCCTCTGCATCCTTACAATGCAGATCTACCTGCCTTCGTTTAATTATTCACCTGATAAGCAACCATGTGCACACTTTATAATATTACATTTTCTCCCCAAGATTTAGATGCTGAATTCAGATAATTGCTGTTGACCGGTGAAATTTTTTCACTAAGCAAGAAGAGGCAGAGAAATCTCCTTATTTCAAAGCCTCATAATTCGGTTTTGGGATAAAACCCCTTGCAGTTAACTTTTAAAAGCTGCCAACTGCAAATGTCATGTCACTTAAAGACCTGAGGGCATCTTACTCTACATACTCTTACATACCTGCCTACTACCCAGAACCAGATTTGTCTTAACATGAAAAGTATGATAATTTAGTGCTGGTCGTGCTCTTCCAGTCCCCTACCAACACATGTACCATGCAGAAGACAGAGTAAAAAAAAGTAAGAGCAGAGAGCTCTGCAAAATATCCATCAACTCTATAATGTAATATATGTTATGGTGAGCTAATTAATTTCTTTTTGATGGAGGGATTGGTGGGGTTGCTGGGACATGACTGTATCTTAGAATTTCATGAAGAGGAAATGACAGACAACAGTGAAGAAGAGCATGCCCCAGGAATATTGCCACATTGAACGGCATTACTTCTCAGAACTTAACTCTGAGGGACCTACAATTCTCCAGTACATATGCCAAATATTGTTATTTGACAACATCATTATAGAAGTAGCTATGAAAGGCACGTAGATTTTTCGGCCTTACCAAAAAAAACCCCCACAACTACTATAGAGTGAGTTCCAGCTGATCGCCCACTCTCCCTTACCTCAAGGATTCTTAGTGGGCTTGCTGCCTAATCAGTGGCAGCCAAAGGATGGTACCAGGGAAGACCAAGGGTGAGGGCAGGAATGTTACCTGATAATCCTGGCCCTAAATGGACATGGTGTTATTTCTGTTTCATACTACACTTGAATGTGATTGTGTTATGCAAATCTTTTGTAAGACACTGTGGGATATAAGTATTATAAATAAATAAAAATTGGAAACAATAAATGAATGGGCAACAGGTGATTACTTTTCTTCAAATATAGGCACTGTTTTGCCACCATGCAACAGCAAATAGAAACTGTCCTTTATGGAATCTGAAAACAACCTTGGATAAGCAGCTTTCCCCAGGTAATTAAGGACAACAGGGCCCAAGTTTGGGTTGATGGTTGATGATGCATGCAGAATAATACAGAGATGGGCTAATCCTAAGTATTTGTGGAGTTAAGTTTTACTTACGCTGCAATTCTGTGCAAGTGTAGTCAGAGCTGCATTCAATACAGTTTACTCCCAAGCAGGGATGGGGTTCGCTGCATGGCGCCAATCCACATGGATTTCAATAGTCTATCATTTCTTTACCAGTCCATCCTTTTTTGTTTCTGCCTTCTCTGGCGCTTGCTGATTCGATCTGCTGCACGCATTTTGGGGTGATTCGATCAGCAGGTGTTTTTTTCCAGGTTGCAAAAATTACATAATTCTTTTTATAGGTACTTGTGTAAGTGACAGCATTCCACATATTTTTTTGGCAGCGGAGAAAAACACTGAGTAATTTTTAGGTTGCTTTACAATCTGGTTTAAGCAATGAATTCCTGGTTTATTTAAATGGTATAAAAACTCTCACACTTAGACAGAGCACCAGGAGCTACACCAATGATTGAACATCAGCAAAAGTCTCATGAGGGGCAGCAATAGAAAGTTAAAACACAGTCTGAGACAGTGTGAGAGATGCGCAGGCAGGCAGACAGCAGCGGTGCCCCACCGCACCGCACAGTCACCGTCTTGTCAGCCACACAGTCTCTCTCTGTCTCTCTGTCTCTCTCACACACACATTTAGCACAGGGAGAGCAACAGAGAGACAGCCCTTGGTTAGCTCAGGACAGCAGCAATGAAAGAGGGGTGGGGGCAGGGCAAGGTGGGTAGCATGGGTCAGTCTCATCATCACAATATTTCCCACACAAGAGATTCAGAATGCTTTGAGATATCTTGTTTGAAAAACATGACATTGCATGTTCCTTGGAGTAAAGGTGAGACATTAATGTAACCATAAATGAATAAATCAGAGAAGGCATGGCAAAAGGAATAAAATAATAATATAAGCGAGAATGTCATGCATCTTAGGCCTGATTTAGCCTGCAATCCTAACCCCACTTACCTGGGAATCAGCCCCATTTAATTCAATAGGACTCACATTTGAGTAGGCATAGTGACAATTGCAGTGTTATGTAGAATGTGTAGAAGGGAAAGACCTTATCCATATAAACATCCCACCGACACCATATCATATTTAAACACACATTTCCAAGTGCCCATTCATGTGTAGTATTAGCAGGGACCAATGGCTTTGGTGGGTGTTGTAAACGTGAATGGACCAACACACATACTAACCTTATTTAAATATGCTAGGGTATGGGTGGAGCACTTACATATGTGAGAGGAATGTCAAAGAAATGGGTGCAAAAATAGAGAGTAAGAACAATAGAGAGTAGTGCCAAAGGAGGGGTAATAGACAGAAGAAGAAAAACAAAATGGTTTGAAAGAAGATAAAATGAACATTGGAAAATTTCACCATGACAGTGTTCAAGAAACTCCTGATCCATGTGAATGAGAATTGTGCTTAGTTCTGGAACTGTTAAGAAAGAAAATAGAAGGCAATTTTAAATCTTAGAAGATGAAATAATATTGGACAGAGGGTATTAAAAGACCAAGATGCTTGAGGTGCCTCTGCTACAGGGAGCTTGTTGATCAGTATTTGAGTCTCTAGTGAACAGATTGCCATAGCTTTGTGAGTAATAATAGCAGATGGGGTTAATTAACAGGATGTCAGAGTATTCAGTCCCATGAAATTTAGTATTTTTTAAATCTCCAAACACAGCATACCAATTTTAATAAGGGACAAAAAAAAAGGTTTGTTAAAGTAGATCATGGATATATTGGTGTCAGATGTTTAGTATTAACTAATTCCCCCTCCCCAGGGATGTATGCTGTAGTTATATTTAGTGAGATCTCCTATTTAATATTGAAGAAAAAAAGAGCATCCTTTTAAAAATGGCAAAACTCCTAGAGCATTTTGCAGGGAGAATCATTGCAATCACAAACTTTCTCTCTTTATGGTGACAAGGGGAATAAATTAGAGATATCCCCTTGATGTGTAAATTATAGCTACTGTAATGAAACAAAAATACCAAGATGGTAAAAGCATATTGAGAACAGTTGTCTGTTGCTCATGGCATGGGGAAAAATACACAAAGATGAAAAGTAAGAATGTGGACAAAAATTGTGTGCTCTTTTATTTTTATTTTTAGTGATAACTGAAGGAGCTATGGCCATTCCTGGAGAAGGACAACCTAACCACTGGGATACATGTTTTGGTCACTTTGAGTCCTTGCTACTGTAATGTAGTCTGTGCACAGCTGCCTTTCAGGTTGATCCATAAGCTGCAGAATGTGGCAGCCTGGCTGCTGAGTAGAGCTTCCTACCATGAATATGTAACACCGCACTTAAAAAAAACCCCACAACTGTATGGGATGCCAATTTGCTACCAGACCAAGTTTAAAGTTTTGGTTTTAACTTACAAAGTTTTAAACAAACAACTGAAGGATCACCGTCTTCTGTACAGACCTGCCCAGCCTCTAAGGTGTTCCTGGTTGTGAACACTACAGTGACCAAGAGAGGGGCTTTTTTCTGTTGTGGCGCCCAGTCTGGGATAATGCAGGTGCTGACAGTGATGTCATTTCTTAGGCCTTTGGTAATGCCAGCTTGCTGTTTTGTTTTTGTTTTTAGTTGAATTTCTGCCCTAACTTTGTAAATGTTGCTAGATTCATTATTTTAATATACTTTTAGTGAATTTTATTCTGGTCAACCTCCTTGAGATACTGTAGTTTATGGTAAATGGTATAACATATTTTAAATAATAATATAACTATTTGTGCAGGGAGACAGAAACCACTTTGGAATCACCTATCATTCCCTTGGTTAGAAATACTTTAATTGCTCCTTTCATATGCCCTTCCAGCTTATGAAATGTTCTTGCTGAAATGGCCCACTCAAGCACATGGCTCTCTCTCTAGGGCTAGTTCTTTACCAATGATACCAACAGAGGCTTCCCTTGAGGTGTAAAAAAAAGCTGGGGAAAAGCAAATATCTCAATTTTGGTTTCTCTCAGTTTCTCAGTTTTCCAGTTTTAAATTCAGTTTTCCACATTCGTTTTCTTTAAAAAAATAATTAAAAAGCCCTCATGAAAATGCATCAGCATTTTAGTGTGAATTTCTCCTCTTTTACACATTTTATGTAATTTTTCCCAATATACATATTTTTGCAAATCAATTTCCCCTAATATAATGCATTTTTGTATTTTATTTTTACTAATGTATGGATTTGTATGTATAGTTAATGCATTTCTGTACACATTACTTGGTTGGAGAACTGCATTGCAAAAGTCAGAGACATGTAAATTTTGAAGGATGGCCATGTTTTGGTTCAAGTATTGTTTCAAAAAGTGCAAATTATATAAGTTCACCATTAAATGTAAATGGAATCAAATTTCTCCCCCAATACCTGGGGAAAAAAAATTGGAGAAGTAATTTTTCCCCAGGGACGTAGCAGGGAAATAATTTAATTCCTCCTCCCTACTACAGAATCCTGAGGTTGCTAAGGGTTCCCTACAGGTGCTATTTACATATCAAAATGTGCACATTAATTGCATTCACACAATTAACCTCATGTCTAGCTTGCCAACACTCCTTGGAAGAAAATTCACGAGAAAGGGTAATGATGGAAAGGTCATATTTATTCAAATATGGCAATGGAAGATCTGCCAAACATTAACAAAATTATGTAAGTACAGGAAGGTGGGTTTTAATAAATGCACATGGTGGAAGCAGCCCTCCATTCACCGGGACATGTAAATAGCTACATTCCATGGCTCCCAGCCAATGATTGGGAGAAAATTCTTCCTCCCTGTTAAGTGAGCCTTGGCTATGTGGACCCTGTTGGAAGTGGGGCAAGAGCAACTCCTGTTTTGTTCTTTTGTTTATGTTCCAGAAGGGAGATAGAGCTAGGGTCCTCCAGATGGATAGGCTTGTTTACCTTTACCTGTGATGCTCTGACGGACTTTCTTCTGTAGCTAGACTGTGAAACCTTTAGGGAAGCTTACCTGCCCCTCCTCCTTCTGCCCTTTCCACTTCTTTCTTCTCCGACTGTCCGGGAGAGAGGAGACTCCTTTTGTCTCTGCTCTCTCTCCTAGCCATGGGGCTAACTCCCACACCTGGGCGTTACACCTCCAACATAGTTAATTAGTTAAAACTAGGTTTGCCTTTCTATCTACTATGTATTTCTATAAATAAAATAGCTTTTCTTATTTTACTAAGTCTCAAGTCTCAGTGATGCTGATGCGGGGTAAAAGCCTGCTTTCTTAGGTAAATGCATGCACATGCTGGCACACTCAGATTTCAACATCTGCTGTTACTCTCTGCTGCTGTTGTGCTGCTTTAAATGAAATTTAGCACACAAACACACAGCAACAAGGGTTATGGGCCCAGCAAACTAAGTTAATGCAAGTTGTGGCTGAAGCTAAAAGTGCTTGTGTGTAATTTACAAAGGAGACTTTAAGTTAGAAAAGAAAAGCAGAACAAAAGGATAGGAAAGGATGGCTGAAATATCAATGCTTGAGAGATGCGTTTCGAGGCTTGAAAAAGATAACTACGAACTATGGACTCTAAGGTTCAAAGCCCTGCATTGTCAACACACAGCAACAAACCCAACATGTGCACCTTGGCCCCGTTGTCCAGTGTTCACCAAGGTGTATACACCAAGTCTAAAAGACAGCCCCACAGACACCTCCCCCCAAGCTGAAGGACATGGAAGGTGGCTCAAGAATGCCCTTAACCCAATGATCCCACTCTTTAGTGGGGGCAAATTTGCTGCACATCCACACATTTCCTTTTTCAAAAATGTGCCTGTTAATTGCATTCACACATATAACCTCGCCTCTAGTTTAGCCAGTTTAGGTTAGTGCACAAGGAAGGATGTCAGCCTTTCCTGTTGTTTGGAAAACGGAAATGAATGAAGACATTTATGACTCCCAAACTTCCAAGCCCCTTTGATGCAGGCTTTTTCATCACAACATCTTGTGTAGCATCCTAAGGGCTACAGGAATGGTACCATTCACTTCTTATGAACACAAACATGCACAGCTAACAACACGCTGCAAAAGGCAGAGAGATGTTTCGAGAGATGTTTGTCTCACCACAACTACTACTTGCAGCTGTTGCAGCATAAGCCTCTCCTTGTGCCATCACAGCTACAGCAGGGGTTAGGATAAGGCTGTAAGTGTTATTGCTGTTTGTCTACTAAAATCACATATTTGAGAAAGTGCCACTAAAAACCCTTCACAAATTCTCAATCTCTTTTAGCATTTCCTATCTCCTGAAAATAGAAAAAGATAAAATGTCTCACTCTTTTTTGCCCTTCAAGAATGAGTGCAAAACCACATAGGATTAAATGAGCACTGACACAAAAATTCAACCTTTTCCAAGCTGAGTCTCTTTGGTCTGAGGTGCAGATGTGATTGTGCCTCACGCAGGGGGAAGACACAAACACAGAGACAGAGAGAGAGGTTATAAAAGGTTTTGCCTGATGGAGGCAATTTAATTTATTATTTTGGTGGTATTTCCATCTTGTCAACCTTATTATTTCTGTCATATTCCTCTAATAATTATATGCCACTTCACACCTTATATTCATCAATATGTGTACACATGCATCTGCACAAATCCACACTGAGAATATTTTCATTATACCTAATGATAACTGACATAGCTATCTCTATACTTGTGTGGCTTTCTTCTCTGTGATATCCAACCGCTTGACAGCCTCCATAGATATCTCCCTTTTAATACACAGGTGAAGTAGAGAAGTTTTACTTGCAATATCATGATGGAGCTAGGGTCACAATGCAAACCAAACATTCACATCTTCCTAGTGATTAAGCTTTTTAAAAAAATCTTTATTGATTTTTTCCAAAAAATATAAACAATCAGTCTGAAGGATCACTATAAATGGGGTGTGTGTGAAAAGGGAAGGGAGAAAAAGGGGGATGGGGAACAGGGACATCCAGTAGGGCATGGAAAGGAACAAGGGCAAATCAGCATATACGATATATGGTTGCATATGTTGTACTTAATATCCAGGTAGTTCAAAGGTGGTGAGAAACCACTCAGGAAAAAAAAGAGGCTGATGGCAGGGACCATCCATGCTCTGGGTGATTAGTACAGTCAATCAAATCAAACCATGTGGTGAAAAAAGTGTCCCATTTATTCTGGCCCCAAGCCACCTGCAGCTTTTGTGTCAGTTTCTCCAAGAGGGCAAAGTGCCATACTCGGTCATACCATTTGTTCACTGAGATGCCACAAAAAGTTTTCCATTCTGTTACAATAGCCACATGGGCAGCAACCAACAACAGTTGGATGAGTTCTTTAGATCTGAGATCTCTGTTGTGGGACAGGCAACTGGAAGTGAGATACCACTCGTGTAACGCTTTGACCACAATTGCTTTATATTGAGCAGAAATGATCCTAAAGGGTGGGTTGTTCCACAAGGCATTCCAATCTATTTCATCTATATATATTCCACCTATATGTATTCCTAAATCCCCTTCTCAGGTCAACTTTAGGGAAAGAGTCACCTACATCATGCTGGAGGAGCATCCTATAGTTCTGCGAGATTAGCCCTTTGAGACATTCAGCATCTGAGGACACAAATTGTTCCCCTTGGGTCAGGTTTCTAACAGCAGCAGTTGTCACTGCTGGAATGCAAATAAAAGAGTTAATTTGGTTCCAGATTAACCAAGGGAGCAGCACATCCTCAAGTTGCTCTCTAATCTCAGGTTCTGTTAGTAGTCTTCCCCACCTGTAAAAGTCACAGAGCCTATAAACATGCCTGGCTTTCATGTGGTGTTCTCTTGTGACCTACATTTGTTATAGAAGGCTGGGTGGAACACCAATGGGACCAAGGGAGATAATTGCAGGGTTAACAATACCACCCCTAGCTTCCACACTTGAAATAGAGTGAAAATGTTTCTTATCCAAGTAAAGGAACTGAGTTTATGCTTATAGAAGGGAACAACAATGAGTGGAACTTTGTGTATCGTAAGATTTGTGCAAGATTGTTGTACAGATGAGGAATTGTAGGTGACAATTACCTCTTAAATGCCATATTTGGGGACTATGTGGGATGTTGTATTAGGATTATTGTTGAAATTCATCCATTCTGCGTAGTGGATGGAATCAAGCTGGTAAGGTAGGCTGTGTAGCTGTTTAGAAATGTTTTTAGTCATCTCACTGATAATAGTAAGAGAAAGCTGTGAACTCTTTCACAGCAGGTCAGCATAATATCCCTATTAGGTTTTAGGCATAAGACTAAATTTAGGCACAAGACATCTCTAAACTCATGATCTATAACTCATTTTCCTATAGAGACTCCATTACAGCACTCTTTCATATGAGAGAATTAACAGCAGACAGAGAGATATGTCAGTGGCATAGGCCTGAGAGGAGGAGAGAACCATCATCTTTCACAGCTAAAGATCCATCTAGGCTGTGAATGAGAGAGTTGATCCAAGGGGATCACTCAAACACTGCTGCTAAGGAATGTGAGATATTTTATGCTTGCTTATATATATATATATATATATATTTCAGCAATAAATGCTATTAGATGCTTATCTTTTGGTGCTCTTACTTGCCTTACCTGGATTAATGAACAACTGCCTCTAACCAATGAATCGACACTCACCCTGGAACAGGAGTAGCTACCCAGTGACGGAACACTCTGTTAATTACTATAAGGTCTAGGTGTACCCACTGTTTCACTGAGTCTTCCAAAATGAAAGGGGCCAAATGGCTAAGCTGAGAAGCCTCATAATACACTTTCAAGTTGAGGATCCCCACTCCCTATGGTGCTGATGCCTATGCAGCAACAATTTTAAGATTCTAGGCTTCTTAGATTGGAACATGAACAGCACCAGTTTGTTTTGCCACAATGCTAGGTGAGGAGGGGGTGTATTGGTTGTGGAAAAGACATTGTATGGTGAGAAGATTAGATGTCCTTCCTCAAGATCCCATCAAATGCCTTATTTGGGGTCATCAGGTCGGGTCTGAATTCTCCCCTCTAGAACTATTGCTTATTTGAGGCCCCTGGCTGTTGCATCAGACAGGGGAACCATGAGCTAATTGTGAATAGGGTAAACATGTTCAGACTTGCCTCTATGGTCAGACCTTGTTGTCCTTTGAAGCTGTGGGAAGAAGATGACTCATTAAACAAGTATGCCTTAGGTAAGAGTATGATTCATTCACCAAGTATGCTCCTCCTTTAAAATCTTACAAAGAGAGGTCAGCTGACCTAGCACCAACTGTGGCCAGTGTGTTAGTTTTGCTATAAAACCTACAAGGCATTCATTCACTGATTTATTCATCTTCTTCTTAGAAGGAATGTAAGAGAGGAGGACAGGAAACCCCAGACTCACTGTAGTCCTGCAGGCAGTGCTGGGTCACCAAGGAGGATGTACAATCAGGTTTGAGCTATGCTTGAGGGGATTTCCCATAGTCACTGAGACCTGGTTCATCATGCAGCATGACTGTGTAACTGTTTTGCCACCTGTCAGTTAACCTGTATAATTTCATAGAGGCTTATGATTTTATCTGGTTGTATTCTGATTAGGCAATGATGTATATTTCTGCCTGCTTTCTGTTAAGCCTGGAATAAAATTGTTTCTTCAATCATGTGTTCACTGTTCACAAGATCCAAAAGAATCTCTGCTCAGGCTTTGTTACCCTGGGGCAGAATGGGGTGGGGTACAGACTGGAAGGGTCCGAAAGAGGTAGGTCAGCCTAGGCAGTATTCATTTTAATAGCCATAATTTGGTCCATCAGAGATAGGCTTGATTTCATCCACCTGGCTAAACTATGAGAGATCTGTCGCCATACAGGTCCATAATTAGCTAAGAAAAAGTGACTCTTTGTAACATTTATGTCAAGATGGCGGAAGGCTTTATGGCAAATTGGAATGGACAACTTTTCCAAAATTGTTTTTTTGCAAGTGTGGAGGTACATGGATTCCAATGAATTCAGATTTTCTAAAATTCACTCTTAAATTCACTGTTTGAAACTCTTCTAATTCTGCTTGTAATACCAAGGCAGGGTCCAGTGGAGCTGTTAAGGTTAGCACCATATCATCTGCACACATTCCAAGAATATATTCTTTACTTTTCACAATAATTCCCTTAATGTGGGGGTGCACTCTCAAGCAAAGTGCTAGTGCCTCAATAGCCAAAATAAAAAGCAGCAATGAGAGGGGGCATCACTGCTTTGTGCCCCTCTCCAAGGCAAATTGCTCAGAGTTGTACCCATTAAGTCTAATTTTTGCAGAAGAAATATTATAAATTTGCTTCAAGCTCTGTTCAAAATGAGGCTCCAATTCTCAAGTAGTTCAATCAATTCTGCCATAAAGCCCCACTCTAATAACGTTCCTGCCCATTTGGCTGGGGCGGATTTGCCTACACCCTATTATTGGGAAGGCTCGGGAAGGTTCCAGAAAATTGTGTAATAGGTCAGGTGGTGCACCTTGACCAATTGGGCAAGGGTTTTGAGCAGCTATATATAGCCTGCTCCTCCTTAAGTGCGCGCCTTTTTTGCCTTGCGGCACTTACTGCTGGTTCACGCTTGCAGGGGCTCTTTCAGCATTCTGTTGGTGATCGTTTCCTTGCTAAATACCTCGTTTACCCTTCTCTGCTCTTTCCTCCCGGTCCCGTTGCTCTTCATCATTCTCTGTTGTTGTTTTGAGCCCTGATAAGCAGCTGGGCTGCGGGCGTCCGCCCACGCGCCCTGCGGCTTCTCGCCGGCTTGCCGGCTGTTTTCCTTTGTATTGCCGGCACTTTAAAGTGTTTGTTGCTTGTGTAGAGCCCAGCTTGTTTTTTCTTAAGGTGTTTGTGGGTGGTGACGTTCCTGGTTGGGGTATTCCCTTGGTTATATATACAAATTTTGATTCCGTTTGTTTTGCCCCCCCCTTTTCTTCCGGTTTGTCTTTAAATTGTTAAAGTTGCTTGCGTTTGTGTGCCTTGTTAGTTAGTTTCAGTGCTCTTTGGTTCTTAGATATATATATATTTCGATTGTTGATATATATATTTTTATTTATTTGCTATTGTGTTATAAACCCCCCCTCTTCCCTCCCTTCTATTATTCCGCTGATCAGCTGCGAGGCTGGATCAGCTGTGAGGCGGCGTGGGAGGCTTTTCCTTGCTTGCCTCCAGCCGTTTGTGCTTGTTTGAATTTCCCGCCTTTTGGTGTTATCCCCAGTTTGGTTTATACTTTATATTTGCAGCGTTTCCCCCACCCCTTATTTGATATAGCAATCAAGTAGTGTTTAATTAATTGGATTTTGAATTAATTATAAATAAATACATAAATAAATTTAAAAAAATTATTTCTTTTTAAACATTTTTTATATACATATAAATAATATCTGCGTTATATTGATAATTAATTTGTAAGTTGTTTTAATATATATTGGGGTTTTCTTTGGCATAAATTGTTAATTATCGTAAGTATTGGGAATTGATTGGTGTTTCATTCTTTACCCCCCCCCCCCCCATTTTAATTCTGTTTGTACTCCTACATTCATGTTTTGGTTTTAAAATGCTGTTCTTGGTCAATTAGCTTCATAATTTTGTTGCATTTATTGTGCATGGAGAAAAAGTATAGATGCTTATGTAATATCATCTAAAGGGCAATAGATAATTTATTTTAAGGTGAGTTCATTGGAATCCCACATCTCAGACTTCTTATATGGCTTCAAAATATGTATAAGTGTGATTCAGAGAAAGGTAATTTATGCTATGCAAGCATAAAGGAAATGCTCTACAGCCAGGTGAACTCATTGTTGTGGCTTTCTGAGAGCCAGTACGTTAAGGTTAATGGAAAAATAAATAAATAAATAAGTAAATAATTATATATAGATATAGATATATATAGATATATATAAGTTTGCTAAATCAGTGTTTGTTGGCTTTTTGAGTGATTAAGTTTTAACTGTAATTTTCTTTATGGATCTCTAGTAGTTAATAAGCTTATAACAATAGTTTTTCTATAGCAGAAGTGTAGCAGGAATGTTTTAATATGTTGGTTGCTTAAGGCATTCTATTGCCTGTAGTTTTGAATGCTTTGTTTTATCCCTGAAATAGCTAAATGAAATATACAATATGCCTATTTTAGGAATGATAGCTTATTGGTTCTTGCTTAAACTACTCCTCTAGCATTTGGTAAATCTATATCATGAAGCTTTTCCAAGGCATTTTTAATTCAATTTAACTTTATTCCAAAAATACGAATAGTATACTGCTTGTTTCACAAGATACAGGTACCCTCTTCAATCACATCTATTTCATGGCAGTCTCGTGCATACTAGGCGCTGCTACCTGTTAGATTCACATTCATTCATACGTCGGGATGGCAGCACTTGTTTACATCATATGAAGAAGAACCTTCTGTGGGAAACCTGAATAGGTTGTGTGGGCTTTTGTGTTATGGGCAGGCTGTTGTCTAGATCCTGATCACTTCTACTGGGTTGTGCAAGTGCTGCTGGCCAGATGTGACTTCAACGGCCATTCTTTCTTCAAGAACAAAGGACTTGCTCCTGTAGCTTGAACTGTAGGTAAGCTTTGATGCAGTCGGTGGTTGGTATTTTGGTGTCAATTTAGGATCTTGGGTGTGCCGAATAATGGCTGGCTGCTTTTAAGGGGCCTGGGGCTCACAATAGAATTTAATTTCTGGACTATTTTCCAACAGTGCTTGCGGTATATATGTGGCCTTCTGCCCTTCTGATCCGCATGATACATTCAGTGCAGCACTTGGCTATGGTTATGTGGTAAATCCCCAGAACCTCAACGTGATTTGAGCTATGCGCCTTGTGCATGCGTTTATTCCGCAAAGTACAGTTGCATTCCACCCGAATGCCGCCTGATCCTATGAGGCCATCCCCCCCCATGTATGAATGATGTACACCTTGTTGCAGCCTACTAAGGAGGGCAGGACATTACCGTTGGGAATATATCCTGCCTCCTTTTTGCCTTTTTTCTTTAATTTTCAGGCCAAATGCATTCAAGAACCCATTTTATGAAAACCAAATGAGGCTAGTCGCATTCCACCCTGATACCGCCTGGTCCTACGTGGCCCCTGTTATACTGTTGATGTTCCTGCCTTCGATGATTCTTAGTGCCCCCCCTCTTCCAGGCCGGTTATCCTGGGTGGTGGCCTTACCAATAATTTTAGGGAGCCTTTTGCCCTGGTAAAATTAGCTTTCCGGGCAAGTCATTGTAATATTTGAGCCATGCACTTATATTGCTGTGCTGTTGTCAGCGCATATGTTTAAGACGGACCAGTGGGCTTGTGATTGAGTGGTGAAGCTGAGGGGCTGCCCATCGCCCTCTCTGTCCCTGGTTCGCTGAGGGACCTTTCTCTCTGATTAGGCCAGTGGGCCAGTACTATCTTTTCATGTATCAATGGCTACGCATTGATTCAGTTTTGATTATTGCTATGTTGTTCGCAAGGCCATTATGTTTAAGGATTACATTTCTTTCATACAGGAGCAGCTGCAACATTTGCCATCGTGGGCACGTGTTCTGGAAGTATTCTGCTATTTATGCTGTATTCAAAGGGCAAAAACTTATTTCTGTCATAACTGACGCTTGACACTTCTCGGCGCTGGCCTTTAATCCAAGGCAAGAGGAATTCAGGATCATTCTGTGGATTTAGGGTCAGTAAGGTCCTTGTGGGTTGGTCGCGTTCCGCTCCTAGGGCCTCTGACCGGAGGAGGCTAATCACGCCCAATGTCCTCCTTCAGATCCTGCCTTTATTTAGGTCAATGTGCTCATCTTGTATGAGTCGCACCTGTTCGCCGCAGTAACTCTGACAATGTTCTATGGCGCTTTTCGCCCTAGTGAATTATTGGTTTCCTCAAAGCGCGATGTGTCCTATCGGGCCTTATGCTCTGGCGATTGCACGTTAGGTGCAGATTTAGTGAGGTTCTCCTTAAAAATCTATAAGACTGATCAAAAGGGCCATGGCAGTTTTGCTTCTTTATAGTTGCCAGGTACCTGACTTATGCCCATTTTCCGCTATGCAGCAATGTTTGTGTTTCAGGCCAGCTGGCCAGCGTTATCTCTTTATACATGCAGATGGTTCTGCCCTGACTCAGTTTCAATTTTGGGCTGTTGTTCGGCGGGCCTTGTTGGCCAGTGGTTGCGATGTTGGAGTCTATGGGCTGCATTCCTTCCAGATTGGAGTGGCTACGGCCACTGCCCTTGTGGGCTTGAGCATTGAGGATGTCCAGGTGATTGGCAGGTGGCGTTCTTCAGCTATAACTTCTGCCCTTGCTCCCAGCACTCAGAGGGTGTACCAGCTTGCCTTGGGGACGTTCCAGGCATTCCGTGCCATTAGTGCTTTGCCTCCTGTATGGCCTATTCTTGTTCACATTGGCTGCAGTTTATTTATATCTGAATGGGCAATCTCATATTTCTACCATCGCCGGACACCTCTCTGCGCTGGCCTTTATTTCCAAGGCAAGAGGAATGCAGGATCATTCTGTAGATTTTAGGGTCAGGAAGGTCCTTCAGGGTTGGTCGCTTTCCGCTCACAGGCCCACTGACCGAAGGAGGCCAATCACGCCCGATGTTCTCCTTCAGATCCTGCCTTTATTTAGGTCTCTGTGCTCATCTCAGTATGAGTTGCACCTGTTCACCGCAGTAACACTGACGATGTTCTATGGTGCTTTTCGCCCTAGTGAAGTACTGGCTTCCTCGAAGCGCGATGTGTCCTATCGAGCCTTTTGCTTTGGCGATTGCACGCTAGGTGCAGATATAGTTAGGCTTTCCCTTCGAGTCTCTAAGACTGATCAAAAGGGCCGTGGCAGTATTATTTCATTGAGAGTTTGCCAGGTCCCTGAATTGTGCCCAGTGGCTGCAGTGCGTTTATTTCTGTCAATGAGGCCAGCGGGCCAGCGTTACCTCTTTATACATGAGGATGGTACAGCCCTGACTCAATTTCAATTTTGGGCCGTTGTTCGGCGGGCCTTGTTGGCCAGTGGTCGTGATGCTGGAGTCTATGGGCTGCATTCCTTTCGGATTGGGGCGGCTACGGCCGCCGCCCTCGTGGGCATGAGTGTTCAGGATATTCAGGCGATTGGAAGGTGGCGTTCTTCCGCTTTCAAGTCTTATATCAGGTATTGATTCTGATGTATTGTTCTTTCTTTCTTAGGTGTGCTGAGCCTTCCGGTGCCTGCGAGGGTCGTCCTGTGTGGCCACTCGATTTTATTTTGGGCCCATCGGAGAGCCTTTTCTACGCTTGCCGGGACACAGCTGCAGCTTTCCGCTAGAGCAACGGTTGGCTGGGTGGTCAGAGGGGCATGCTTTGGGATGCGCTCATGCCTTTGGTGTGTCGCCTTATGGCATCGCTTAACCGGCCACATGTGTGGTGGTTCATTTAGGGGAAAACGACTTGGTGCAGCAGCCGGGTATGGATCTGCTGCTTAGGATCACCTGGGATTTTAATGCTCTTATCCAGTCATACCCGGACCTTGTGATAGTGTGGTCCGACATGCTGGTGCGACGTGTTTGGAGGGGTGCACTGCACCCCAACAGGATCGACAGATCCAGAAAGTGGGTGAGTAAGAAAGTTAGGAATTTAGTTTTGTCATTGGGTGGGGCATATATTCCACATGATAGGATCCGTTTTCATGCTCCATATCTGTTTCGAGATGATGGTGTCCATCTTTCGGATATTGGGTGTGATTTGCTATTGGAGGATTATAGGTTGGGTTTGGGGGCTTTGTTTTCTTTGGGTTGAGGGGACCAAGCTTCAGATGATCCCCTCTTGTGGCGTTGGATTCGGGCAGGTGAGGTAATTGGGGTTAAAATTGAGGTGGATGAGGCATTTGGGAAAAGGGCACCCCCTGGTGAAACATCAAGGCGTAATGTCTGGTGTGGATCCAGGGGGTGTCCACGTGGGACCGGCTTGCGCATCATGGTGAACGCCTGTACGGTGGGGCCAGGATGCGGATGTTGGAACCACAAACCTGACTCCGATTGCAAGGAGGGAGAAGTTTTCCCACATCCTTGTCTGGGGAGTTGTAGTATGATGTGACTGACTTGCCTCCTGGTTGGGAGGGTCTAGACCCTCATAGATAGGTTGAGCCTCACCTGCCCGAAGGATTTGAGATTCTTTAATTGGTGGATTGGAATTTGATTGATTATGTGTTATATTTTAATAAATATAACATTTCAACCATACATGTGTCACGAGTCTTCCTTGGTGTGTTGGCAAACAGTCAAAGGCATTGAAGATGTCCAGGGCCAACACTGCAGAGGGGGACCCAGACATCTTACAATGCCTGTGCATGTTTAAGAATTTGTGAATGGGTTCCACTATCAGTCTATTGGGGAGAAAACCAACTTGGTCTTGATGGATATATTTCCCTATTATAGTTTGAGCTGGGAGGTAATAATTGATTTAATAAAGAAATTGGTTGGTAGAATTCAACAAAAAGGGGGTCCTTAAAAGGTTTGGGGATTACAGTAATTTTAGAATGTTTCCATGTTTCTGGAAGGGGGGCACCAAGTAAAACATCATTAAAAAGTTGAAGGGGCAGAAGTAAAATATCAGTATATTGTTTATAGAAAGTGCCTATGTGCCCATCAGGACCAGGGACATTATAATTTTGACCAGATATTGTTGGATATGCTCAGGATCTGGTTTTTCAGACTAATATAAAGAGGTAAAAACTTGCAAAAATTCTGAGCACATCCAAGGGATACGCCTAACCACTCCCCCAATCTGACTTTGGATATCAGTCACTTTAGCAGCATCCCAGCACTTTTTCAGCCATCTAGCCAGCAATCTGGATATTTGCCACCAAACCCATAGAACCATTGCTTAAGATAGGCCTATCATTGTTTTATCATAAGCCCATCATTGTTTTATCAACCTCTAATAGGTGTACTTCACTCCTCTTTGCCTCCCCCTGCTTCTAGATTGGGGGGGGGTAGTGGATTGATATTTCTGGTGTAATTGCTGTAATTCTGCAGACAATTTAGCAGTTTCTAATTTATACTGTTTCTTCAGCCCGCATTCCACTTTCATACTGGTACCCCTTACGACTGCTTTGAGACCCTCCCTGTGCAACATGCTACAAATTTCTGGCAATTTGTTTTTAAATAATTAGAAAGTGATTTTGAGGGATAAAAATGGCCATTACCTATTTGTGGAGGGCACATTAGAAGGGACACAGCTGATGACATTTTGTTTAATTTATGCCCCGAATAAAATCAGTTGCAATTTCTACAAAAGTTCCTGCAAAAGGCAATGGATGTTTCCAAAGGGGAGATGATGTAAGAGGGAGATTTCAGTTGGAGTACCAGAGGAGTTACTCTATTATTTTCATTTGTTGATCACCTTATACCCAATGGTCTCTAGGCAAATTACAACCAATTTCAAGACATACAATATAAAACTGATTTCAAAATATACAATATAACACAAATTTTAAAACATACAATATAAAACTTAAAACCCAAATGAAATAAATGAACTAAGACAGCACACCTCAAGGGCCAAAGGCCTGAGTGAAAAGTAAGGTCTGTTCCTGGTGCCTAAAGACAAATAAAGAAGGCACCAGGCATGCTTTCTTTGAGAGGGCATTCCACAGCTGAGGGGGTAGTGGTCAGAGTAAACCCATTAAAATTAATGAACCTTAGTCATTTATATTAATTTCAATGGGCCTCCTCTGAGTAGAACTAGTAATGAATACATACCTCTTTTTTTAGATATGGCAAAGGAGTTTTGCATGAGCAATAGTCTATGAAATTTTGTGCAATAAAATGTATTAGTCATTAAAATGCACAAATCTTCATAGTGATTTTTATGTGAACACTCAGATTTTGGATTGGTTTCTTGAGCTGTGTCAAAGCATGAAATGGGCAAAGGTGGCAGGTGGAATTAGAGGATATTTACCCATATCAATGAGTACTAAAACCTTTACAGATACTTTAGAGTGAGACTTATCCTTGACAGTCTATACAGTATGTTCATGTCCCATTTGGTTTATACTACATTTTGGTGCTGATGACGGAGTGTCCTCCTTACAGAGATAACAACAATGATCACAATCATCTATGTACGCTATGCTTATTCAGCTGATAATTCAGCTAATTCTGCAGACACACTTGAAAAACAGCTTATTTTGTTCTAGTAAACCACACTATTCCCAAATAATGTATTTCAAATGTCATAAAGTTAAACAAGTTCTCATCTAAAGTCAAAGTGATCAGTTGAATAAATTATGCTCCCTTTAAAAAGTTGAGGAAGTGTGAAGGCTATTGAATACACTGGTAATTTTCACAATATAGTAGAAAATTATTTAACATAGGTATTTCCACAGCTGATATACTGAAAAGATTTACAGCGTCCAATGACACATTTCTGCTGCTATTTCCATGGTGTCATTGTCAAGCACAGTGAGATTGAAATAAAGGCACATGGTTTAAATCAGTGAAAATTGTAGTCAGTTAATACTATGCAAATATTTCTGCAATGGTTTACATAATTTACCCAGAGTCTCCCTGGTGTTTGCCACTTCCTTACTATGCAGTTCTTCATGTTACCAAGAGGATTCCAAAGAAATGATAATTATAGGTGAATTTAGCAAGCCTGGATTACTTTGGAGATCAAACCTCAAAACTCTATAGGTGGTGGACAGGACAACATAAGTATGAAATCCTAGGAGAATAGGTTACCTTATGCAAAGGCAAGCCTGATAGTAGAAGTGCTTGATCCCTCATGTTGGTATGATCAGAGGTATCAAGCACATTCAAAGCATTGTGGGAAATTCTAGATTGTGAGCCAAGTTCATTTCAGCCCTTGATGAGTCCTTAGTTGGTCCAAACTATGACTGTGCAAAAGATTTGGATAAATCCTGATGGAAGAATCAAAACAGGGCTACTTTGGGCAGATTCAGGGGTTTTCTGAGCTGAAGCTCTGAAGCTCCCCAAACTCATGCACTCCAGGGTGATTCGCACGTTTTTAAAAAGACTGCAGAGTGTCTGCAAAAACTGAGACATTTATAACCAAGCTTGCCAAATAAGAAAAACACATGGGTGGAGAGATGGGCAGGGACAGCTGCTTTGTACTGGAAGAATTAGCTTCTAATTAGAAGGGATAGTTTTGCCATACCTCTCACAGTGCTTTTGGGAAGGGATGTTGAATTAAAATATCAGCTTGTTCTTGTCTGTTCTGTGCTCTTTGCTAGTTCTGCTAGTGGTGCTTGACTGGAAAGCTCTGGATTTTCAAGTCCTACCTTTCTGCCATATACCCACACCCACTACTGTCAAATCAGCTTTACATTTGACTTTTGACAGGGGTGTGCTTTGGCTTTGTGTGTAGGCTGAATTGGGGTTATATGGGGGCCTTACTGCTATCTCAAGTCGAAGGCCAATGTCACCACCCCCAAATGAGTTCAGGGCCCCCACAAAGCCTTGTGTTACTCTGTTTCTGAACCTGTATAGCTGTATAGTTTCATCTATATCTGTATCTATTTCTCTAGGTCCATGGGCTGGGTAAGAATTGAGGATGTCAGCTGTAGGCTATGTTTCTGTTGCCAGGGGATTTGAATCCCAGACTGTGGGAAGTTGTGGCTATAGGTTTCAGTGGCTACTTTCCTGTTGACTGCAATGGGGAATGTGCTGAGGTCCCTTATTCTGTCCATTCAGTTGCATGTATACTGGGTAGGGTGTTGGCTCAGTTTGTGAATCAGTTGGTGTCTTTCCTGTAAGAGTATCCTTGGTGAGTGACCACATGAGAAGGCAATACATTTAATTTTTTAAATCCTGGTACAATAGCTTCCTGGTACTGCAGAAGTGTAGACTCACCCTGCTATTTGCTCTTCTTATCTCCAAAAGTTTGTGCCAACATTCTTATAGAATATACAACCTTTATGATAGTATTGGTTTCAAGAGACATATTGCATCCACAAAAATCTCATGGGATCAGAATCCCATCATAGAAACCATCATTACAGTAAGATTTATTTGGGTAGTGTAAAAATAATGTAACTTTTAAAGACTTTTCTTTTTTAAAAAGGCTTGATAGTGCTAGTGTTCCATTTGTGAGAATTTATGACACAATTTGGTAGATTACACAAATCCCTCTGCTCAGAATGACACATATGGGACAACAGTTGATTTTGAAACTTTGTTTCTTATACTGAGGTTCATCAAGTTGCTTCATATTTATTCCTCTGATTAATGGCATAGCAGAATTTCTAATCTAAATACCAAAATATTAACTTGATGGTGGCCAACGAATAAAAGAGCTGGGCAAGCAACCAGCAATACTGATTTTTATCTATCTTCCTTGAGATCCAATAAATATTTCCCAGATGTGTTTTTGCTGTTGCAACCAAACTAAATAATACAGATCTTTTTCTACCATCCATTAATTATGTTACATCTGAGACTAGCATACTTCTTAAAGAGCAACGGTGCAGTTGGAGGCTATGATTTAATGTGTCAGTAAGCTTGAATTATAGGTTGGATATTAAAGTATTCCCACGATTGCGCTTCCTCACTCACAAAGGCAGATAATATCTTTTAAATGTTATTGAATGTTAGCAGCTTTCTTAAGTCTGAGTTGGAAGCAAGGAGATTTAGAAATGTTATAAGAAGAAATTCACTTATGTGATCCTGTAAACATGCAAAGAAAAAGAAAAAGAGGAGGAGGAGTGGTGGGAGGAGGCCAAGTGTTGAGGAAAAGGACATTTCAAAGAATACATTCATATACAGCAGAATCAGATCTCTCTTTACATTTACTTGACAAGTGAGATTTAATCAAGTCTGTACAACAGAAGCTGTACAGTCTCTCTTCAAAGACAGTCATAGCACCATCAGGGAGAGATTATGCTGATGAACCACCCCACCCTTTATGTTCACAGTATTCTTCTGTGAATTCAGGTCATGGAATCTTTAAACTTTATGACAAAAAATTCACTGTTGCCATTTTAGATACAATACTATTGTAAAGGCTGAAAAACACATTTAGTGGCAGAACGATACCTGAATTTAGGATTAATAAGACAGCAACTTTCTTAGAGGAAGATATAATAAGGAAGGTGTAGAGAATTGGTGGAAAATCCACTTCTATTCTAACAGACACTTCGCAGACAATATTGTTTTCATAATGTTTGCTTTTAGGGCACTTGCAAAATGGCCAGAAATGTCTGCACTGAACATCTACATTGAATTTATTGAGGGTGTTTAGCATAAATATTTGCTTTTTCCTAAGTGGCCTTTCATTTTAACTCAGTTGGCCTCTGATGCTTGCCTTTTCCCACTCTGCATTTGTGGCTAGATTCATCTGAGTTTAAAAAGGCATCTGGGGGATTTAGTATTAAGAGAGAAAAAAGTGTTGTGTATGTAATCCTATTCCATTCTCCCTGCCAAGCTTCTCTACATTAAAGCTTTTGCTTCAAATCTCAAAATTGCTTTTTAAACTTGAAAGTTTGGAAGATCCATTGGTGCATCATCAAAAATATTCCTTCAGAGAAAAATATGGATGCATGTGTACATTTCTCTGAATCATGATCTAATAGTGCTATATAATTGGCTACCATTTTCTGGCAAGGGCTACTCGCATATTCTACATATTATGACTCATTTTCTTTCCATTAGTCACAGGGTTAACATAAAACATTTACACAAACAGTATAGCACTTAGGGATAGTAACTGTAAATGGTTGTATTATTTGCTGAAAGCAATTTCCTTGATGCGTAAAGCATTTTTTCCCCATTTGTGTATTTAGAATGAAATTGACTTATGACCCTCTGTGCTATTCAAAATGTTTTCCTAGTTCAAAGTAACAGTCCTATTCCTTGAGTGAACTTCAGGCAGACAGATTCCCTTTCCAAACACAAAAATATTTTAATAGGGTCTCATTTTGTTTTTCTGTACTAATGGTATGTAACAAGCAGAATGGCACAAATTACACAGACAAAATCTAGTGCAAAGTGTTTGAATACTGATGACCACATATTAAAAAGATTTCAACATATTGTTTCTGTTTTTGACCCAAACTATTCAGTAGGGCTGTGCACCAAATTCAGCCTGAGTCCACTTCAGCCACCCACAGATTGCTACAGGGTCGGTTGGATGACCTGGAGTAATTTGTGGCTGTCAGGTGGCAGGGCATCAGGAAAGAACAGCCAGAAAGGGTGATAAAACCACAAGAAAAGGCCAAGACCTACCTCAGATTGCTGGGTGTGTCTTCCAGAAAAAGGTAGGCCCAGCTTCCTGCATGCCTGATGCTCTCCTGTATGCCTGATGCCTTCCCTGCACATTGATCCCTCCACGTAGGGGTGATTCTGTAGGGTACAGGTGATGTTCCTATGTGGCTTTCCTAAAGGAAAGTCACTTGCTGAGCATCACCCATGCAGAATTGCCTCCTCTACTCAACAGCTGTTTGGCAAAGAGGTCTATTGTGCAGCATGCGGGTGACGGTCACCAAGCTTTCCTTTCCTTCCACAGTGATAAGCAGAGGGGTTGATTCTGCAGGGTGTTGAGATGCCTCTTATCCCCCAGGATCAATGCTTCCACTATATTAATCCTTGGGGGGGGGCAGCAATCTGCAGAATTGGCAACTCGGTCAGGAGGAGGGCTATATGTTTAATTAGGGTTTTAATTAGACACGGCAGTTTTTGAGGCCAAAAGCCCTTTTCTGTTATCCTCCTCAACTTCAACATATTCAGAGGTAGATTGCCTCTGAACCTGGACGTTCCATATAGCAATCAATCGACATATGCCTTTACTTCTCCATGTTCAGAGGCAGTCTACCTATGAATATGCTGAAGGAGACAAACAACAACAAAAATTATTTGGCTCAATCCCAGCTTGTGGGCTTGATGATGCATGTAGTTTCCATTATGGGAAGCAAGATGCTGAATTAGATGGACCTTTGGCTTGATCCAGCACGGCTGCTCTTATAGTCAAAGAGATTCCAACCTTTCTTTTAAAGAAAATAACTAATTGCTTTAAGAACCTAAGCAAACTCCGCATAAAGGTTTGCGTATTATACAACTGACAGAAAAATAAAGCTTTTTACACCCCACTTTTCAGCCTAAAAGTTCCCAGAGTTGCTTACTAAGATCAGTAATAAGACTAGACAGCCATAATCAGTAAAACATATTTTTTAAAATCAAGCATCTCAAGTTTGTCACTTTGCAGAAGACAACACAAAACTTACATGAAAAGTCTGTCTCTGTTCCAGTTATATTTAGTCAAACTCTTAACTTTGGCAACTATAAACCACTTCCTATCCCCAAACTTCCAAGCCATTCCCCATTTATTACATTGCGGGGGAGGGGATATCCAAAACATTTAGGATAAATAAAGCTATATTATACATTAATTACAAATATAAACAATTTTCTCCCTCAAACAAATGTTTTGACACGGCTAGAAATGTCTTGGGGATGGGGATCCAAAACCAAATCTTAAGCAGGGAATTTGAAGTTGCTTGGAAATTGGAAGAGGCTAAAAGGCAACAGGCATTAAAAAGCTGCTTTTGACAGGTTTTTCTTCAACCATGTCCTCTATTCCCTTTTCCATGTTGCTGCTTATTGAGGCAGTTAGAATAAAAAAAGAAGCACTGTGAGAAAACAAAAGGAATTTAAACACACAACTGGTGCTTGAAGAAAACCATCTCTTACTGAACAAAGAGGACCCACAAACATGAAAGGGAGGAAGCATATCTTCTGTTTGGATTGGCATTGGGGAAAACATGGTTCTTGTGCCTTTTAATGGCTATATTTCCACAATCAGGACCAGCAAGACATAGCTGACTTTCCATGGTAGATATGAGGTTGTCTGGCAGGGTGTGTGTTTGTGAAAGTAGCACTGCCTAATATTTCTTTCCAAGGGAGACCTCGCAGGCACCCCACCATGTTTAGCTTCCACCAACCTTCACAGCTTTCATAACTTAAAACAGACACACCAAGAGAGTCTTGCTAGTAAAATATATTTACTAGGATACAGTTTTTTAAAAATCTTACTAGCATTCCCATACTGGAAATCATCATCATCACTCATAATACACCCTTACCTGAAAGCAAGTTCCATTGAACTCAGTGGGGCTTACATTTTAATAGTCATACAAAAGATTGTACTGTCAATCATTTGACACCCCACACTTCAGAATATGATAGGTTTATACAAAACAAAAGGCATTATTAATGTCATAGAGGAACAGTTACATTTATTCCAGATGTGGTATCAATTCTCTTTTTGTCTGCCTCTCATTATGAATACCCGCCATACCTGATTTAAGCAGGAGCCTTTGCAGAGGTAGGAGCTAGAGAACCAACAGCAAAAGCACACTGCTCTATCCAGCCAGCCAAGCCAAATATCTCATGAAGAAAAAAGGGTGTGGGTCCAGTGTCTCACATATGGTGCTGTCATGGGCCTGCACCAGACCAGGGTGACAAGTGCTTTCCTCAGGTCAGTCTTCCTGGTTTAAAAAAGAAAGAACCCAAGGATATCTGGGAATTTCCCATCCTCCTGTAAAGATGGAGGAGGAAATTTAGAATCTATATTCTGGAGCAAATTCACCTGTTCCACAGCACCTGAATTAATGTGTAGTTCAGAACATGGCCCATTCCACAATCTGAAATCCTGACTTGTTCGTCAAGCAAGGGCTGCCTGTCATAATTGTTTCTTTCATTTTTAAGATCAATCTACCTGGAGCAGCTAGAAAGTAAGTAGTTTTCACGTGCTTTGAATGGGGTTAGAAATGCCCCTGTGTTGGCACTGTTTGGAGGAAAAAAAGATGTCTGCCCCAGGTATTGATGGGGGTCAGCCATATTTTTCTCATACAATGTCCTTGTGACATTTATGACAAGCCACCCCTCACAAGGGCATTTCCAGTCCCATTTCAAAGTGTGCAGCAGCAGCTTCAAGTAGCTAAACCTTTTCTAAAAAGAAGGGTCCAAAGGTAACAATCTCAAAAATGGGTAAATATATTGATTTTTTAAAATATATAAAAAAGCACTAAAACTTCACATTTAAAATACACGTGCATGCACACACACCCCTGCACAGGCCATTTCAAACTAGACAAAATGACCAGTACTGGTTACAAGTAAAACTGGCATGGACAGAATTGTATCTAGTCTGTTCGGCCCTATCCTCCTTTTCAATATTGTCCTGATTCATTTATATTATTCTTGAGGTGGGGTGTGGAGAACATAAAATAATACAGAACTATTTACTTCCAATGACTGTATTAGTCAGGGAAGTTTCAGGTCTTCCTCAGTGGAAATGTTAGTGTCACAGTAGTGTAAGACATGAATTCAGTGTTCATCACCAGATAAACCTTGACCTATATAGAACGCAAGTGCCTAGTTTTGGGCCAGAGACACAATCCTACTACCTAGCAGACACCCATCTGAGCTGAACTAGAACGAAGACCTGTGTGCTGCCCCTTGTTGAGAGACACCAGCACTGTGGTATGGAGCATCTAGGCCAGTGAACAAATCTAAGGCTCTAGATTAGGCCTGCTTAACCAGGTTGGCTATTGGGCCCTTCTAGACTTTGCTTGAGCAAAGTCTATGGTGACTCCAGTGTGTCTCTGTGAATTCCGTGACTCCAGTGTGTCTCTGTGAATTCCTTGGATCTGACTCCTACCTAAGAACATAAAAAGAGCCCTGCTGGATTAGGCTAAAAGCCCATTTAGTCCAGCAACCTGTTCTCATGGTGGCCAGCCAGATGCCTATGGAAGCCCATCAGCAGGACCTGAGTGCAACATCACTCTCTCCATTTGTGATTCCCAGAAACTTGTATTCAGAGGCATATTGCTCTGACAGTGAAGAACATGGCCTTATCCTCTTACATTAATTTGTCTATGCCATTCAAGTTGGTGACCACCACCCATGACTCTGATTTCCTAATTTCTGGTTCTTACCTCCTACCACTCAGCCGTGACATTAAGGTAATCTCAGACATGGATTTGAAGTCTCCAAATCTTTCTGTGTCAGGATATTTCAAGATTCACACCAAATTATCCTGTTTGGGGCAGCCCAGCACTTTATGACTGTAATGACCCCAAGGCCTTTTAAAGGCTATGTAACAAGGTATGAAATAAATACATAAAACTGAAGAATGAAAATGCAGCAGAATAACTTATTATTATAGAAAAGATGAGCGATTTATTAAAAGGGCCTGTTATCAAAAGGAGACAGCCTGCTACTGATGTGCTACATATTCTGCACAGCTGAAGTGTCAAGAAATTGGTAAGGCCAATTATAGCAAATGTCAGGTAGACCGAAGAGAAACATCTTTTGATCAAAGTGCAGTTGGTGCAAAATTTTAGTGCCTGAGTCCCTCATCAGAACTGGTACTAGTTTAACAAGTCAAGTTGCAATATTGAGCTCAGATGAAAGGTTGCTTCCCTGTTTCCAGTGCAATAAGTGATGATTACCCTGTCTTTTCCTAACGTAGCTAAAGTGATTACTGTTAGTCAACTACCGTTCTAACTCAATTAAACATCAACAAATCTCAGCTGGTGATTAATACTCTTTTATGCCAGCACTTACATTAAGTGTAAAGAAAACACATGAAAAGAAGCCCAGCCCTGAAAGCATTTTGGCCTACACTGAGTTCCTGACAGCAAGACAGTTGTAAAACAGAGACTTCCTTATACTGAGGGCCCACTCAGATGTAATATTATGAGCATTAATCGCTAATATAAAAATCACGTGTACTTTTCTGTCCCCAGAATTTATGAATCACTGGAGGACTTGTTCACACAAACAAGTGGCACTTTTGTCCCATGCACAATTGTAAATTTAGGTGCACAAGTGTTTGGAGATAATGTGTGTGTGCCCAGCCTCTTCAATGATAATCTCTGCCATCTTGCTGCCTTATGTCTGTGTGCTGTTATCCCAAGTAAAAAGTCATAATAATGTAAGGACTATGTGCTTGTATCAGACTCAGGTCCATCTAATTTAGAGGTGAGGCCCTAAAGCACTGGGAAACACCATCTCACCAAAAGCTTAATATGTGCAGAAGAATCTACATGGAATTTCAGCTGAAAATCTCTCTATATTAAAAAGACAGTGGAATCAAGAAACTCTGTCGCTTCCTATATTCACTTAAAATAAGATTCAGGATTGTCATGGCCCATTACGATGTGAAGACAATGGCATCTTAGACAGGGAGTATGCTGTTTCCTTCACATCAGCTAGGAAGTTTTTGTGTCATCTACCTTAAGTCCAATGGAAGTGAATGTAAGTTTAAGTTTAAGTTTATTTCTAGATAGATAGACAGACAGACAAACAAACCTTGGCACATAGTATTTCCTTTGCTATGGAGACTTTTTGCAGCTAATTGGCAATGCAATATTTTCTCATCAGTATATATCTGGGATTTATTTAAATATACAACTGTGGCTCATGCTCTAAAAATGATATGTATTCACCATCCTTAAAGACAGTTTTGTTGATTTTTTAGAATCACTGTAATACACTGAACATTCAGGAATCTTGCCACATTCAGAACACCTCTGGCCAACTTTTAACACTCATAAACAAGAGTGAGACACCAGATTTCATGCCAGCATGAAAGTCAAGATACCCTCCACCACCCAATCATCTTCTTTACACCCAACACCTAGGGTTTTGCTCCCACACCCGAGACACAAAAATGGGTTGTTATATTTTATTAAGATATAACAAGTTTTTTTTGGAGAACCTGCATTCCAGTTCCACTGAATTAACCAAATTAAGCCAAAATCCAACTGTCCAGGTAGGTGAACTTAACTCTAACTCTGGGGAAACATTCCTCTCAACCCCTGGGCATTTTAGCAGCTGAAGGCTGTGGCTCCCCAACCAAGGATGAAGAGGAATTACACCCCTCCTTGTTAAGCGAGCCTAGGGTGTGCACCCCACCCATGCCCCCAGGCTGCGCCATAGTGGTGTCACCCGAATGCACAGGCAAGGCCACCAAGGGCAAGCCCCAGTTCGCCCCCAAGGCATGGAGCCCCAGTAGATTCCTGGAGGGTGCCCCTGTCCCCAAAATGCCTCAGTATACCTAATTTAAGCTCCAACCTGTTCACCTGCCATGTTCACCTCCATGCCAACACACGAGCCAACCCACCACTCTCAGAACCAAACGAATCAAGCCCTGCAGCATGGAGTAGGCAAAACAAGAGGGATGCCAAATGCAAATCCCCCCCAAAATGCCTACTCAGCCCTGATGGTGACTGGACAAGCCCATACTGAAAGGTCAGGAGGGTAGGTGCTGTAAAGGCGTGAAGAGGAAGAATTGGGCGTGAAGCTGGCTTTTAAGTGCAGCTCCTGCCCAACCCTGATTGGCCAGCAATGGCCACGTGATTGGCTTTCCTCCTCATGGATCAAACCACCTCTCATCTTCCTAACAAACGGGGGGTGAGGTGGAAGCAAATCCACCCCCACTAAAAGCGAGAACGGTGTTGTGAGGAACTACAATACAGGCTGACTCTGCTCATTTTTCCTATGCAGAAGAAGGCACACTGAATTCAATATGATTTATTCCCAAATAAGTTTGCCTAGGACTGCAACATTGTGTTTTTGGAACAAAATATTCTTAATCCTCCTTTATAATATATCAGGAACAATGTATTTAAAGAAAGTAAAATAATAATAATAAAAATAATAACCCATGAGAGGTGTCGAACCTCCTTCCCTCCGGATCAATCCTTGACAATGGCGCTGGGCAGCAGAGAGACTAGAAATCCACCGAGACTGGAGGCGTCCGACGCTCATCTCCCCACCCGCGCGAGAGAGGGATCAGGCCGCCGCCGCCACTGCAGTTGGCATCAAGCCCCGAGGCTGCAAAACTGAGCTTGTCTTGCTGCTGTCTGCCAGCAATCGAGACGGATAATAAACTCTGAAATCATTTTAGATCAGAATCATCAGGACCATCAGGGGGGAGGAAAACCCGCAGATGAGACAGTAGAGGAGCAAATCCTTGAGCAGGGGCATCTGAACCCTCTGGGTGGCTGGAATCATCAGGAAAGATTTGGGATGGAAGGAAAAACCAAAGCAACAAAAAACATCCCACAATACCCCTTTGTCGCTCTCCTCTCTTATTCAGTATTCAAAGAAGCAGCCTCCTAGATGCCACTTCCTTTTCTACTCCTGTGAATACTGCTCTGCAGCTGTCCTTCACATAGTCCATTTCACCCAAGGCACCACAGTAGCAACCTGATCCACCTTCAGCTAGTCCAGTGAATAGATAAAACAAAGAACTGGCTACATAACATGGGGGGGGGGGAGGAAGCAACTACCGATGATCACCGGCCCTCTTCACTCTGGTCTGCAAGGTTTTCCTTTGGTGGCTGTGAGACTGGTGTGTGCCTGCCTTCCAGTGCCAGCAAATGAACACTCGGCATCTTAAATGATGACAAATGATGGAGGGAGGGCTTCAGCCACTGTTCTTCAGGGTTGTCAAGAGCGCGCAGCCACACACACATCCAGGTATAGCCTGCATGATGTGCACCCATAGCCATAAAATAGCCATGTTTTTTTAAAAAAAAAAATTAAGTGTTTTAAATTTGTATATTTGTTTTTAATGTCTTTTATTGTTGTAAACTGCCCAGAGAGCTTCGGCTATGGGGCAGTATACAAATGTAATAAATAATAATAATAAATAATAAATAAAGTGATTTAAGACTTTTTCTTGGCAAGAGCTTTAAAGAACAAAAAAAAACAAATGAAGAAACAATGGCTAAAGGAGAATAAGATTTATTTAAGAAAACAAATAATAAATTGTGACATATACTAAGAACTCATGAAGAGAATTCTAATTAATACACCAACTTGACATCAGTGTTAAAAGCCATAGAGCAAGGCACAAACCTTGTGGCAAAAATATCACCTGGTGGATGGGGCTAATGGGACCAACCTAAGCTTGCCTTCAGCCAGACCCTACCTACCATTCTTCTTACTTACAACCTGTCCAAGGGGTGGCATTGCCTGTTACCTTCCTCTTCCTTAGTCTCAGCATTGCCCTTGTAGTACTCGGCAGGCAGAGGACAGTGACAAAACTAGAATCGGTTCTGACTCTACTTTCCGAGTTCCTGCCTACTAGTCCAAATGGGTATCCAGCACCACTGAGCATCACAAGTTACTCTTGGAAATTTCATGTGTGAACAATGAACCCACCCAGCATCAGTGAGGCCAGAAACAAAACCAACAGACTGAAGGACTTATGAACATACTTAGCTTTTATTCCTAGATAGTGAAACAGACATATTTACTTAGGAATAGAAATGTGAAAGAATGCTAGATCAACGTATGACCTGAAGACAGCCCAATATTTTCAGCTACGTTGATTCTGACCATTGCTGGAAGGCGAGGGGGGAGAAAGAAAGAAAATGCTCCAGAAAATTGGTATGGGACATGAGATTTTTTTTATTTCAGAATTTCCGGAGGAGGGCAAGGGGGGAACAGGAGAGCCTAAATTACTGATGAGGTGATCCAATGCAGGGATTTTCTTCTAATTTTTTTAAAAGAGCCTTGCCTGCTACTAACTGCAGCCAGTAAAACTGTCCAACCCTGCAGCCTTCTGAGTTCCTTCTGGACATGTTCCTCTTCCTGTGTCAGTCAGATCCCCATGGAAATGGCGCTATGTAGCATTGTTTCCATGGTGATCTGGCATAGGGAGAGGAACATGGTTGGAAAGAACTCAGAAAGCTCCAGAGGCTGATTCTCTGCTACTTCCTACCCCAGGAATGGCCTAATTATTTGGGTTTCAAAAGGTACAGGTATATTCATATTACTATCCCAAGATTATGTTTTCCCCTGGTTTTGGTGTAAGCCACCTTAACCTTTTAAAAAATTTCCACTTCTCTTATTAATTGAATGACCTTTTCAAACCTGACTTTCTGAAAAGAAAACAAAACTTTCAGACCTTTCTATACAGCACAAAAAAAAAAATTCAGCAAGCAAACTGAATCCAAAATGGCAGCTAGTGCTTAATAATCCTGCACAGCTCTGTGTGAAGACAATGGCATGGGCAGCCAATTACAAAGTATACTATTTCCTACATAGGAAGCAGGAAATCTTTGTATGGCTCTAAAGTCCCAATGGAAGTGAATGTAAGATAAAGAATTTACTGCTACTCATGTTATTTCCATCCTCTGCTATGGATACTTTTGGCAGCTAATAGAAAAGGCAATATTTGTTCATCAGTATCAATCAATGTTTTATTTAAATCTATACTGCTGCTCAGCTACTAGAACCATGCATGTATTCATCAACCTTGAAGGCAGGGATTCTTTTGTTTACCTTTCAGAAACTGTAATAAAATGAACATTCAGGAATGCTCTGTACTGTACAAGCAGCTTGCTCCTTACTTATTGTTTCCTAGAGCTCAGCTAAAACACGTAGTCCTTTTTGCAGTAAACATGTATGAACGACAGCTGAAGGCAAACAACTAGGCTACCAAGAGTGGATAATAGCCTCCAAAGTACTATGTAGTGCATGACCCATCTTGCAATTCCAGCTGTTAAAATAACGGTTGGGACTTTGAGAGCCTTAGGAATGTTTACAAACCATTTAAACAAAGATGCTCTTAAATGCACTCAGAAAGCATGAGTACCTGGGGAAATCTGGAATTACTAAAGTAAGTTATCCATGATGGTCTAGCAGAACAAACAAACAAACAAATCACATAATCGGGGAAACAGTATGTTTTAATAAGATCAGAGCTTGGAAAAGTTACTTTTTTGAACTACAACTCCCATCAGCCCCAGCCAGCATGGCCACTGGATTGGGTTGATGGGAGTTGTAGTTCAAAAAAGTAACTTTTCCAAGCTCTGAATAAGATTAACTGCTTTTCAAGAAAGTGTATTCTAGCTTTTGAGGTACACAGAATTATTATTGTTGTAGTAACTTTATTTATTTATTTATAAAGCTTAATCCACAAGAAATAGAAATTAGGCCTTTAGTGCGGAGGCACCTACCCATTGGAACTTCCTCCCATTATACATCAAACAGGCACCCTCTCTATTGTCTTTTTGGTGCCTATTGAAGACCTTTCTTTTTCAACAAGCCTGTGAAGTGGAGATCTTTATCCCAGTCTGTATCTACATTAGATTTGAAACTGTTTTTTATGTAGGAATTTGTTTTTCATTATTGGTATTGTCTTGATATATGAAATTATTTCTAATTGTTTTTACTTATGGAATTGTTCCTACTGCTGATGTTTTTACTGTGAAATCCCTTTCAGGTATTTTATGGGAAGTGATTAATAAATGGAATCAAATGTTGTGAAGGGCAGAGGGAGATACAGAGCGGGGAGACAGTTATGTCATCAGGGGAGATGGGTGTGCAACAGGGTGCTGGTTGCCCCCAAGCTGTCTCCCCGCCCAAGTAGTCTGGATAGCCGGGGTGATAACCCCCCTGGGTTGAAAATGCTGGTTATGAATGCCAGGTCGGTGAATGGTAAAACAACAGCCATTCAGGATCTGATACTGGATGAGCATGCCGACCTGGCTTGTATTACAGAGACCTGGTTGGATAAAGATGGGGGGGTTAATCTCTCTCAGCTTTGCCCACCAGGTTTCTCTGTACAGCAGCAGGCAAGACCTGGGGGGCGGGGAGGTGGAGTTGCAATGGTCTATTGTAATACCATTCCCCTGACCAGGTGCCCTATCCCACAGTCTTCAGGGTTCGAGTGTGTGTATCTGAAGTTGGGTGGCTGGGACAGAATAGGGATTCTGTTGGTGTACCATCCACCCCGCTGCTCAACAGTCTCCCTTCCTGAGCTAGCCAGGGTGGTCTCGGGGTTGGTGCTGGAATCACCTAGGTTTGTTGTACTGGGGGACTTCAACATCCATGCCGAGACCGCTCTGGCGGGAGTGGCTCAGGATTTCATGGCCTCCATGACAACCATGGGTCTGTCCCAAGTAATATCTGGTTCCACTCATGCTGCTGGCCACACTCTGGAACTTGTGTTCTGTGTTGGATGGGATGATGGTGATCTTGGTGTGGAGGAACTCTCTGTAGTTCCGTTGTCATGGACAGATCACTACCTGGTTGGGTTTAGACTCACTGGGACTCAAAACCTCTGGAGGGGTGGGGGACCGATTAGGATGGTCCGCCCCAGGAGGTTGATGGATCCGGATGGTTTCCTGAGAAGCTTCGGGTTTTTCCTGTCACCTTGGCAGGCGATTCTGTTGAAGCTCTGGCTGACCTCTGGAATGGGGAAATGGCCAGGGCGGTGGACATGATTGCTCCTGAGTGTCCCCTCTCACAGAATGGAGCCAAACCAGCCCCCTGGTTTACCAGGGAGCTGATGGTGATGAAACAAATGAGACGGAGACTAGAGCAACATTGGCGGAAGACTTGGAGAGAGTCTGACCGAACACGGGCTAGAGCCTATCTGAAGGCCTACTCCATGGCAGTGCGGGCAGCAAAGAAATTATTCTTTTCAGCCACCATTGTGTCTGAGGGGAGCCGACCAGCAGAGCTGTTTCGAGTGGTCAGGGGTCTCCTACATTCTGGGCCCCGAGAGGGTTATATAGACCACTCATCAGCACGCTGTCAAGAATTTGCATGGCACTTCGCAGACAAAATCGTTCAGATTCGTTCCGACTTGGATGCTATAGTTGATACAGGCTCAGTGGATGTAACTTTGGCTCCTGCTTGTCCAATAATAATGGATTCTTTCAACTTGTACAACCCGAGGATGTGGACAGGATCCTTGGAGAGGTGAGGCCCACCACATGTCTGTTAGACCCTTGCCCTTCCTGGCTTATTAAAAGTGCCAGAGGGGGCCTAGCCGAGTGGGTGAAGGAAGTGGTCAATGCCTCCCTACAACAAGGCAGAGTTCCAATGTGCCTAAAGGAGGCAGTTGTAAGGCCTTTGTTGAAAAAGCCCTTCCTGGACCCCTCTATTATGGATAATTATCGGCCAGTGTCTAATATCCCATTCCTGGGCAAGGTAATAGAGCGTGTGGTGGCCTCCCAACTACAGGGATTCCTGGATGAAACAGATTATCTAGATCCATTTGTCTGGTTTCAGACCTGGTTATGGGACGGAGACGTCTTTTGTTGCCTTGGTAGATGACCTACGGAGAGAACTGGACAGGGGGAGTGTGTCCCTGTTGGTTCTGTTGGACCTCTCAGTGGCTTTCGATACCATCAACCATGGTATCCTTCTGGGTCGTCTTACCGGGATGGGACTTGAGGGCACCATTTTATGATGGCTCCGTTCCTTCCTGGAGGGTCGAACCCAGAAGGTGGTGCTGGGGGATTCCTGTTCAACTCCTTGGCCGTTGGCCTGTGCGGTCCCTCAGGGTTCAGTTTTGTCCCCCATGCTATTTAATATCTACATGAAACTGCTGGAAGAGGTTGTCCGGATGTTTGGGGTTCGGTGCCATCAGTATGCACATGACACCCAACTCTACTTCTCCTTTCCACCTAATTCCAAGGAAACTGTCTCGGTTCTAAACCAGTGTCTGATAGCAGTGGTGGACTGGATGAGGGTGAACAAGCTGAAGCTTAATCCAGACAAGACAGAGGTGCTCCTAGTCAGTCGAAAGGCGGATCAGGGAATAGGGGTTCAGCCTGTGCTGGATGGGGTTACACTGCCCCTGAAGATGCAGGTTCACAGTTTGGGTGTGCTCCTGGACTCAGCCTTAAACCTGGAGGCCCAGGTTTCTGTGATGGCCAGGAATGCTTTTGCACAGTTAAGACTAGTGCACCAACTGTGCCCGTTCCTGGAGTAGTCTGATCTGGCTACGGTGACACATGCCTTAGTTACATCCCGCTTAGACTACTGTAACAAGCTCTACGTGGGGCTGCCTTTGAAGACTGTTCAGAAACTTCAGTTGGTGCAACGAGCTGCAGCCAGAATGTTAACTGGGGCTGGTTACAGGGACCATCCAACTCCCCTGCTGCAACAGCTCCACTGGCTGCCAGTCTGTTTCCGGACACAATTCAAAGTGCTGGTGATGACCTATAAAGCACAAATAGGAGGTCAAAGACCAGAATGCTGAAAAGATGTAGCTTTATTCTGTGCACAGAGGCACCATAGATTTCTTGTATATAAAAAAATTCTTGTGTAAAATATGTTAAAACCCAACGCGTTTCAGCTTGTGCAGTCAAGCCTTCATCAGGGGAAAGTTAAACTCTGTTCACATGTCAACAGCGATAAGGAAGATACCAGAAAAAGTTTGTCTTAATATTTTTCTGAAGAGTTTAACTTTCCCCTGATGAAGGCTTGACTGCACAAGCTGAAACGCGTTGGGTTTTAACATATTTTACACAAGAATTTTTTTATATACAAGAAATCTATGGTGCCTCTGTGCACAGAATAAAGCTACATCTTTTCAGCATTCTGGTCTTTGACCTCCTATTTGTGCTTCCAGTGAATGCTTCACACTTTTATCTTGATGACCTATAAAGCCCTATACGGCTTAGGTCCAGGCTATTTGTCAGGCCGTATCTCCCTATATGAACCTGCCCTGGCCCTGAGATCTTCAGGAGAGACCCTTCTCACGATCCCAACACCTTCACAAGTGCGACTGGTGGGGACACAAGATAGGGCCTTTTCAGTGGCTGCCCCTAGGCTCTGGAACTCCCTCCCTAGGGAGGCAAGAATGGCCTCCTCTGTGCAATCCTTCCGCTGATAGCTAAAGACTTTTTTCTTCCGGCAGGCCTTTGGAACTGAAGGTTTTAAGGGTAGTGACTGAAGAGGATGCTGTATGTTGTTGTTTTACTTGTATGCTCCTAAACTGGGTTGCAGTATTTTAAGAGTAATTGGTTTTAACATCTTAATAGTTTAATCCTGTTTTAATGCTGATTTTATATGTTTATATGTTTTATATTTTTATAGGTTCTTAATGATATGTATTTATTTTTATCTGGAAGCTGCCTTGAGTTCCAGTTTGGAAAAAGGGCGGGGTATAAATAAAGATAATAATAATAATAATAATTAATAAATAGTGCGCATAGCACTTTATGGAGTACAAGAGGACAAGTCTCTGCCTGGAAGAATTTACAATGTAAAATTCAACAGAGGTGAAACAACAGAGGAAGGAGAGTTCAATGGAGGAAAGAATAAATATTATTAGTCATAGCTTCACCTTCTCTGCAGAAAATGGATTTCATTCTGAAAATGGAAGACAGTGAAGAACAAGAAGCCATGTACTAGGTTTTCAAGTTGCACACAAGCTTGAGACAAAGCAGTTATGACTTACTTCCTTCTAGAAATGTAAAAGGCAGCCGTATGATATGCCTTTTTATTTTCAAATGCTACTGATTCCCACTTCTACTTTGATCCAGCCAGTTTAATTTTTGCATTTATGTATACATGCAGCACCATATGTATGTAGTATGTACAGGAGTACATATAGAAATTTAGAGTTGTGTGGGATGCTAGAGGACAGATAGTTGCTCAATGGTTGTGAAAAAGAATTAATGTGGAAAGATATTAACAACATTCTGCCCATCCCCATCCCTTGCCTGACAGATTCTTCATTCTGTGATCCCTTCAAGCACTGAAACTTTTCATAACTGTCATGTCACCCAATTAGGAAACAAAATCTGAGTTATGCTACACATCACACACATGCATTCTCACTAAAAAATGTAAAAAAGAAAGTAAAACTCAGTGATTTTTTATTTGAACAGCTTTAGTTTTTTCCTAATATTTTGTGTTTGTTCAATGAAAAAATGTATTATCATATTGACTATGACCAAATAATGTTTGAAAGTAAAGGTACAGATGTTATACATACAACATTGTATTGAAAGGGAGCTTTCACAAAATTGAAAGCTGAAAACAACTACTGCACATTGTTCTCTTAGCCTCTAGTTTCTATCAGTAAAAGATTAACACATGCAGAAAACCTTCTTAGCTTTGTAGTCTTTAAAAGCAAATATTTGATCAGTGTTTGTCAAAGTTTAAGGGAGTTTTGTAACTTTTTTTAAAAAATAGGCAGTACTCTAAATTCATGGCATCTTCCCTATGTCTACATGTGATGAAACACAATTCTAGTGCTTCACAGCTGGTTCACACTGCAGCTGACTTTAGCTGAATTTCGAATTAAAGCTGAAGCTTTTCTCATTGGGATAGAGTTTAAAGGTTCACATTTCTTACCTTATATGAGCCCTCAAACCACTTTTTCCCATTCATACTGAAGGGTTAATCTCACAGCTTCCTAATGACCATGCCCTCTTATTTATTTTTATTTATTTATTATTTGATTTATATCCCGCCCTTCCTCCCAGCAGGAGCCCGGGGGGGGGGGGAAACAGAAATGCTAAAAACACTTTAAAACATCATTAAAAGACCTTAACATACATTAAAACAAAACAACGTTAAAAATATTTTTTTAAAAAAAGCTTTAAAAACAGCTTTAAAGAAGAGGGTTAAAAACACAGTATTAAAGAAAATATATTAAAAGTAATTCCAACACAGATGCAGACTGGGATAGGTCTCAACTTAAAAGGCTTGTTGAAAGAGGAAAGTCTTCAAAAGGTACCAAAAAGATAGCAGAGACAGGGCCTGGCTAATATTTAAGGGGAGGGAATTCCACAGGGTAGGTGTCTGTGATACTTTGATACTTTAAGGTCAAAATATCTCTTCCTCTGCAGCAGGCTTGCAGAATGGGAGCCAGCAGGAAAAGTTAAACAAAGGAAGGAGGAGGGAGTTGGCGGGGTCTCAACAAAGCATCGGAGCTAAGTGTCTACATGCCCTTAGAGATGTGAAGTACAGACATTTTTTCTTCCCTTTTTGATGGATTAATTTGCTTTGGATTTAAAGTGGAAAGCAGTGGGACACTACCCCTTTGCCTTCTACGTCATGTGATCGCTGCGAATTTAACAGGTATGCAGGGAGGCTCGATCTCAAATTAAACTGCCATGTGAACGAGGCCTTAATCACAAGCATGTCAGGAATGAGAGTCATATTTAAATACAATCAAGAGAATGACTACATAACCATCTTCATTCATATCAATATTTTTATTAAATTTCTATCCTGTGTTTCCAAAGGAGCTCAGGGCAGCAAACACCAATGTGATAAAGCTATGTAACAGAAAGCAGAAGGGAATACAACCAAGGCGTTCATTTTTGGAATGAAGGGAACTATTAAGATAAGACTGACAAATGGAGATGTGGCATCTGCGATATGTTGCTGGCCAGGCTGCCTTGAATCTCCACATACCCTAGTACATCCTAGTGGTGAAGAGAGACTCAATCCTTTCCTTCTGCAAAGTCTCAAGTCTAAGAATTATTCCATTTTAATTTCTTTCTTTTTTTCAACCAAGCTGACTGATAATTATAACTATTGTGTTGGCCTAAGTCCACCTTTACCATAAGCTGCTAGGCAGTCATTACAAATGCAATTCCATTAACATCACCTCTTCTTTGCATGTGGTTTGGATTCTGGATAGAATCCAGTGTTACAGAAACAGACTTTCCCTGATGCAACAGACCTTTACCTTCCCCTACATGCCTCCAAAATCTGCTTTGTAGGGTCTCCAAACCCTCTTTAAAAGATTTGGAGGGCTGTGGAGGGATGAATGGGGGGAGAAAGGAAGGTGAAGTCCTATTGCATGTCTGAAAGGTGTCCTCTTGTATCCAAAGAGAAGCCCTGGTGTATGGGCCAGATCCAGACACCCTCCACTTTCTGTGGGCCATTTTGACAACTGGGCAGGGCCTGCCAGATCTAATTAGGTTTGTGACCTGTTGTAGCATTTCTTTTTTATTTTTGCCCTCTTGGAGAAAGTGTGACATTTGTAACATTGGGAAGCAATGATGAATTTCTGATAGGCAAGTTGGTCTATAAAACAGCCTAATTTCTCCAATAACACTTCAAACAAGAACCAACAAAATGGAAGTGAATGGAATTCAAATCAGAAGTAAGTATTCTTAATTAAGCTCTCCTTAGGATTGTGAGCTTCAAGGATTTAATTCTCTATTGAAAAACAATAAGAGCGCTTACCCACCATGCAGGATTTTTTTCAAGTTCCTGCAGCTCTAAAAGAAATCTATTATAGATAAAAAGAAATTTAAACAGCATATATTACCGCTTGCTTTTGTTTATACATGGTGAAGACGAGTATTCAGAGTAGACCACATCTTAGACTTGCACTAATCCTTAAATAATTACAATTCAGCTACTCAACAGTGGAAAAAAAACCTCATGGAATGTGACTTTGTTCTGCTGGCTTGTCTAATCCAATCCAATTACTTCAGTTTCCTTTCCCAGAGGTCTTACACTTGGAAAGTGAGCTTTATGTAAGCCAAGAAAGAAGGAGGGAAGGTGGTGGGTGGAGGAAAGGGGGGGAAGGGAGAGGAATGAATCAGTTGCAATGGAAATGGTTCTATTCTTTTTAAAAAACTTAGTCCATTGCCAAACATCAGACTATCAATAAACATGAGAAACAGCTTGTAAATTCACAAAGCCTACAACATTTCTGTTGTGATAAGGGCAAATTGGTCTGGCCCTCAGAACTCTGGAGATGGGAACAGATCAATGGTTTGGACCAATCTGAACAGATGAAAATCACAGAAGACCCTGAAGCTACTGAAAACATCCCTGCAACTGGCCACCTCTTGTAATCTGCATGCAGAAGGCAGTAGAAGAATTAGAAACATACAACACAAACTGAACTATTTCTAAATCGCCTGTAAAGACTTCTCTGCTATGCAGGGGGAAAACTATCACTCCTAATAACTGAAGTCAATACCATTTTTTTTGCCCCTCTCATAAAACCTGCCCAGAACTAAAAGTTCACACTAATAAACAAAAAACTACTACTGAAAACTGATTGTTCAGCAGAAATATAAAAGAAATTATAATGCAGTGGAAACTGTTAAGAGCAACAACACATACAGTATGTCATATATTACACCAAGGGTGTGGTCATAATGAAGCAGCTAGACTTTTCCTGAAATTAATATTGCTTAAAAACATTTTTTTGTAATTCTGAATTTGTCACTGTTCCCAATCTCTTTTCAGAAGATAAAAACTTCCATTTAGAATTGTCTTGATCATTTCCACATAACTGATTGCAATTTTGCTGCTGCTGCTTAATCACAAAAGAAGGGGTGTTGTGACAGGACACACCAAGAGGGCATAATAATCAAATGCAGTAAAAAAGCTGCACTGCCTTGCCCATGTGTAACCTAACAAGTTGTGTTGGAATTCAAAATGGTAAATGAAACAAAGTCAAAAATTGCCATCAAAACATGATTATACCATTATAAACTTTGACAATACCTTCCTAAACCTTAGGATTTATAAAATTAAGAGCCTTGCATACATCCTCAGATGACAGTAGTGATGCGCAGGCATTCCCTTCATATGGAGGGCTCAGGCACAGAGAGTAGAACTTATGACCCTGTTCTAAACATGTTTGCTTGCCAGGTCCATCTCCAAGATCCCTGCAGATGTCTGAAGAGGGCTCTGGCGATACTCACATAGGTTTCTCCACACAACTGCAAGCCCTGAGAAAATGATGGGTCCAAATCAGAAAAGGGATCTAAAATGCTTTATTTGCAAATGTCACATTGGGCAACCAAAGGTTCCTCCTACTGACTTTAAGAAGTGCCAGCTCAGTGCCAGCATTCATATTTGTGATAAGCACACCTAAAATAAAGAAAACATCCAAAATGTATCGGGTGTCGGGCACTTCCTAGTATTTCCTAGTCTTCTGCTGTCACCAGACTGTAGCCTTAATCAGTCATTCTCTTTTCTCCACATGATAACTAACCTAGAAGTGAGAGGTAGGGGGGATAAGCGTGTTTGCTCTTCCTTCTGCATGTCCCCATCACAATTTTTGCACCTTTCCAAATATTGGTAGCTAAAAGTCTGCAGCAGGTAGCCTGCCCTATTCTAGTAGGCTCCTCAAGTGGTTTGGGCCCTATATCATATGGTGAACCTATTCACGAGTCAAGAGATTGATAATATTCTTTAAAACAATTAAGCACCTTTACCCTTGGCACAAAAAGACTCACTATGGGTTTTAGGATATACATATTTTCATTTTAAAATTTCAAAACATGAAACATTGAACCACATTTCCTTTCAGGACAATTGCTGTCATTGTGTGGTAGGAGCGTGTTGCACCCCCTTTACCAACAACAACAACAATAATGATTATTATTATCTTTATTTATACCCTGCCCTTTTTCCAAACTGGAACTCAAGGCGGCTTCCAGATAAAAATAAGTACATATCATTAAGAACCTATAAAAATATAAAACATATACACATATAAAATCAGCATTAAAACAGGATTAAACTATTAAGATGTTAAAACCAATTACTCTTAAAATACTGCAACCCAGTTTAGGAGCATACAAGTAAAACAACAACATACAGCATCCTCTTCAGTCACTACCCTTAAAGCCTTCAGTTCCAAAGGCCTGCCGGAAGAAAAAAGTCTTTAGCTGTCGGCGGAAAGACTGCACAGAGGAGGCCATTCTTGCCTCCCTAGGGAGGGAGTTCCAGAGCCTAGGGGCAGCCACCGAAAAGGCCCTATCTCGTGTCCCCACCAGTCGCACTTGTGAAGGTGTTGGGATCGTGAGAAGGGTCTCTCCTGAAGATCTTAGGGCCCGAGCAGGTTCATATAGGGAGATACGGTCTGACAAATAGCCTGGACCTAAGCCGTATAGGGCTTTATAGGTCATCACCAGCACTTTGAATTGTGTCCGGAAACAGATTGGCAGCCAGTGGAGCTGTTGCAGCAGGGGAGTTGTATGGTCCCTGTAACCAGCCCCAGTTAACATTCTGGCTGCAGCCCGTTGCACCAACTGAAGTTTCCGAACAGTCTTCAAAGGCAGCCCCACGTAGAGTGTGTTACAGCAGTCTAAGCGGGATGTAACGAAGGGATGTGTCACAGTAGCCAGATCAGACTACTCCAGGAACGGGCGCAGATGGTGCACTAGTCTTAACTGTGCAAAAGCATTCCTGGCCACCGCAGAAACCTGGGCCTCCAGGTTTAAGGCTGAGCCCAGGAACGCACCCAAACTGCGAACCTGCATCTTCAGGGGGAGTATAACCCCATCCAGCACAGGCTGAACCCCTATTGCCTGATCCGCCTTTCGATTGACTAGGAGCACCTCTGTCTTGTCTTGAATAACACAGCCAGACACAGGTTTATGGGTGAAGTAGGGCCACAACTTTATTGATTAGAGTAAGCAAAGTGGGGTTGGCATGGCAGTAGGGCAAGGATCCACTTCATGAACAATTGCACAGCAAACCACTGAGGGATAGGCAAAAAAACCTGCTCAACCATGGGGCCAGATTCGTTAAGAGGAAAAATTCCTATCCAGCCCTGTCAACCAGCAACCCAATTAAACACAGCTGAGGTAAGACCGAGGGAGGATGGGTGGGAAAGCTGGCACATGAAGAAAGAGGCCGGCTTTCAGGAGACTGGGGCCTTTAAAGGCCCGAATCTAGCTCCACCCCTTGGCTGCTCTTGCAAGACTGCCCAGGATTGTGGGTGATCTCACAAGGGCTGGGCCATGGATGGGAGGATTCTAACTCTTCCCTCCCATCGCTGTCTGGGGTGTGCTCCACTCCACAATTAGCGCCCCGTGCAGAGGCTCGAGGCTTGGCTTGTGTGGTAGGAGCATGTTGCGCCCCCTTTAGCAACAGGAATAACACAGCCAGACACAGGTTTATGGGTGAAGTAGGGCCACAACTTTATTGATAAGTGCAAGTAAAGCGGGGATGGCATGGCAGTAGGGCAAGGATTCACTTCATTTGGGCAGCCCATGCTGGAGGAATGCTGAATTAACCAACAAGCAGTTGGGAACTATACTTGGGAGTTGGCCCGCTTTAGACCCAAGTGGGGTGTAAACCGAAGGTACCTGTGGTCCTGCTGACCAACCAGTGGAAGGGGTTGTGAGCTGGATGAGGTGGCACCCCTCCTGAGCTAGGGGCATGACCCTTGTGTACCCCACTGGACTCCTTATGGGAGTCCCCCTTATGAGTGATCCTGCCCAATGCCATTTCCGTCACAAGGGAGGGGAGCTATGTTTCCCAACCCGCTGCCAACCCCATTCACTAGCTAAAAACAAGCCCATAGTCCTTTGGTGAGATTGCCAAGGTAGCCTCAATGCTTCCCAGCTCATGCACATTTCTCCACTGGAGCCTTGGAAGCCAGGCTGACTACCCCAATGACATGGATGGGTACCTTTCAGACAAATGGGTAAGGTCAGATATTGCAGACCAAGTCGACACCTGTCCACGTGCCAAGATCACTCTCCCCCAGGTGTATGAGCAGCTAGTCAGGGGGCCATAGCAATGGAACTGTTGATCCAACAAGGGTACAAACTGTTCCCACCTCATACCACGTCTAGATATCCTGCTCACTCTCACCCAGGATGACACACTGAGCTGTTCAGACCATAGAGTGGACTTAGCATGATGCTCAGTGCAGTGAATGATGCTGTGACCAAAGATCCACACCCTTTTTATGCCTGAAAAGTATCATAGGTTACTGGCAGCTTTGGGTCTCGCTTGTGGGCTGATATACCTTCTGAAGGCATGAGATCTCCAGCAAACAATGGCCTTGATCTGAGTTGTATTCAAGCCTCACTCTGCTGCTGAAGTGGCAGCCCCAATCCTAAAGGAATGTGTGCCAAACTCCTTCTCTGGGAAGCCTGCCTTTGCCAGGCATAGCCTGAGCACCCCTGCAAACTGGTGCCTTGTGAGGGGAGATCCTTGTGAATAAAGAACTGCCCTGAGTTTGGAGGCTGGAGGCGGGCATAAACCTTGGTGTCACGAAGTGGGCAAGGCCCCCCTTTTTGAGATGGCCTGAATGTAAAGGAAGAACCCTTTGCCATTTGGTCTGTTTTTGATTTCCAAATGGTCACTGACAGCTTGGACTTGGAAACCACGATGTAATCCCATTGAAGGGATACAGCTGAGGTATCTCCCTTAGCTGGCACCGTGAACTCCCTGACCCTCAGGGCCCCAAAGAAAGCTAGTGTGAATGCCGCCTTGAACAGCACAGCTTCATAGCTGGACCAGCATACCACGTGTAGTTCCAGTATGCAAGAGAGAATGTCATATGTGATGCGGTGTCTGGAGTCCTTCCCAGGTGGATCCCGCCTCTGCCATCATTCAATGGCTCTCTGTGCCCTAGCTGAGTAGCAGGGGTCTGGGTCACCCAGTGTCGTGGAAAAGAGGGAAGTGACGGCTAAATGGGATGTCATGGTCCTGGGGGCCCATCCTTGATCCCTCAGATGGGATAGATATAGCTTCGGATGCTGGCCAAGGTTTTAGGGATCCCTGCACTTTGGTGAAATTAATAAATGCTTCCCCTGCTGTTGTGTATGAGCAGAAAGTGGAATGTGCAACAGACTCTAATGCTCCCTGGGTGATGTTATTGTCCCAATCTCCCACAGTGCTTCTGGGAATGGCTCTGGTTCCATGTTGGCCGAGTGGGCGAGTGCTCGAAATCTGTCTTCCTGGAAGCGAGACAAGGCATCTGCAATATTGTTGTCTACACCTGGAACATGACATGCTGAGAAGGATATGTTAGCCTCCAGGCACAAAAAGACAAATTCTCGAACCAAGGTCATTATCCACTCAGAGCAAGATGACTGCTTATTAATGACCCTGACCACTGCCTGATTGTCACACCAAAATCTGATCCTCTTATTCCTGAAATGTACTTTCCACAGGGATGCTGCTACCACTATGGGAAAGAGTTCGAGAAACGTGAGATCTCTGGTAAATCCTGAAGCCACTCAATTGCGAGGACAGCGCTTGGCGCACCAATGGCCTTTGAAGTATACCCCAAAACCCAAGCTCCCTGAAGCATCAGATTGAACCTGAAGGTCTGTGCCCGCTTTCAGGCTGTCCTGCCAAAAGGACATCCCACTGTATTGCCTGGGGAAGTGGACCCAGACCAGCAGGTCCTGCTTTATGGGTTTTGTGAGGCATATATGGTGGTGTCAGGGGACCCTGGTTGTGGCACGGGCAAGCCTTGCATAGACCGCTCACCCTGGCCAAATGACCCTGCATGCAAGATTTAAATGCCTGAGAAGGACCTGCAAATCTTGGAGCTTGCACTTTGGTTTTGCCAGCATCCCCTGTAAGAGGTTTTGCAGGTTAGCTAACTTGTCAGGGGGGGGAGGAGAGATTAGAGGTGGCTGCAATGGAGTCCAGCTGAATGCCTAAGTATGTGAGTATGGATTTGGGCCCTTCTGTTTTGTCAGGAGCCAGAGGGACCCCGAGGTGATCGGCCAGCCTCTGGAATGTACCCAGTAATTCACAGCACTCCTCAGTACCAGAAGAGCCTGCAAATAGAAAATCATCCAGTTAGTGGGTGACCTTGTAGCTCCCTGATTCCTGGCAAACAACCCATTCCAGGAAAGTGCTGAAGGATTCAAATGCTGCACAGGCAATGGAGCAACCCATGGGCATAGCCTTGTCTACATACCAGCATTCACCAAACTTGAACCCAAGGAGGTTAATATCTTGGGGGTGTACCGGAAGGAGACGGAAGGCTGATTGTATATCACACTTGGTCACGAGTGCCCCTGATCCGCATTCCCTCACTATCTGCACTGCCCGGTCAAAAGATGCATAGCGTACTGAACACAACTCGTGTGGAATTGACTCATTGACTGAGGCACCCCTCGGGAAAGACAAATTATGGATGAGTCGGAATTCCGCTGGTGTCTTCTTGGGAACCACTCCCAGTGGGGAGACTCAGAGGTCCTCTAGAGGGGGTGAAGTGAAGGGGCCTGCCACTCTACCAGCTGCACATTCCTTTGTGATTTTGTTGGCTGCAATTTCTGGGAATTCAAGGACAGACTTTTGATTGGAAGCCATGGTAGCCCCCTGGCAACCTGAGGCTGGAATGCGGAAACCTTGTGTAAATCCCTCCCAGAGATAACATGCTGCCTTATGATCTGGGTAACTGTCAAGGTAGGGACAGAGAACCCAGGGGTGAACCGGGGTAGTCGCCAAAGCCAAGGGGCCAACCCCCAATTTCAGGTACTTGGAAGGGGGTCTGCAGGGGTAGAAGTGTCCTTATTCCCAGCAGCAGGTTGGCGAAAGCTATGAAAGGGACCCTGCCCCGCCCTAGGGCTGGGGCATGGTATCCTGGGATGTGGCCCCAAGCAGGATTCGCAGTCATGAGCATTTGGACCTGCTGCATCTGCCCTTGTTGAATTCCCAACATATTGTCCTGGACCGTTCCCTTTGGGGAATTGGGGACTTTTCTTAGCTCCGCTTGAGTCAGATCTCCCCCCGCTCACCTCCTGAATCCATAGCTTGTCGCAAATCAAGTCTCACTGCATGCTCTTATTGGTGGCTGCTTTGTGACAGAATTTCTTATTATAGGTGATTGCCGCATGATCACTGGCCTTAGCCCTGGCCATATAAACAGAACTCATATGGTTGGATAGGTGCCAGCCTCGCTCAGGGTACGCTGCCTGTACAACCCCCATGTAAATTAGGTATCCCTGTGCCTAGTTGTCAAAAGTTATCTCGACATGTCTCCTACATCTCCTTTTGTGCTTGGAGTCAGAGTGATCCTCCTCCGCAGATCTAAGGAGGGAGAAAATGTCCACATAGTGGCCATCCAGGATCTTTTTCCTGACTCTGTGGGAAAGATGTCATCCCCATTCTTAACTGGTGGACAATGCATCCCTTGGGATGTGTCCACATTATGCCTCGAGACCTCCCCTGGGGAGGCCGTGGTTCTGGTCAATTCCTTATGTCTGCACCATGCACACCCTGGGAGCCCTGGTATAGAACCTCTGGATCTCCAGTATGTAAGTCCCTTGTGTGGTGCATCCTCATCCGAGGAAAAAGACTCACCTGATGATCCCTGAGTGTCAGATTCCGACCCGTCCCTACGACCTCTCCTGCAGCAATGGTGCCTGGATTGGGATGAGGATCTGTGCAGTCCTGGCTCCTTCAGAGTTGGCCCTGGTGTTTGGGGGGGGTTGGAGGGGCTGCCACCTGCTGCCCTGTCCCAGTCACCCCAGTGGATTCCCCACCCCTGTGGGGGTGGCTGATGTTGACAGCTCTCTGCCTGCAACTGCATCACCACCTCTCTTATCTCCTGCATAGCCTGCCAGAGGACTGCATTGTCTGGCATGTTATTTGGTGAGGTGGGTGCCTGAAAGACAGCAGTCGATTGCCTACCTCTCCTGCCACCCCCCCACACTTCTTACGCGGAGGTGAGAGGGAAGGCTTGTGGGCTGCAGTGGCACATTTTGAGGGGGGCATGGCAGCTGAAAGAAAACTGCAGAACTAACATGTTAATTCAAGGCATGAACTGAGACCCCTGGTGCTCACAGGCAGTACATGGCTTTCGTACTGACATTAGCCCAACTCTCATGATATTATGAATGGAAATAGGGTTGGGAGGGGTCTATACAGCCTATGAATACAACCCCCTGCTCACTGCAGGAATCCATATAAAATTATGACAATACATGTAATAGCATAATAATAATAATAATAATAATAATAATAATAATAATAATAAAAGGAAAGCAGTCATGCTGCTGTAGTTCATCATGGGAGATCCTACCAGCACCACCCTATTTATGCTGGTGAGGATTAGATACTGATAAGTATAATGTGACTCAGCACCCTAGTACGTAGAGTTTTCAGTGCTACTACCCTTCTAATAACAATCACATCCACCAACATCATAGCAACAATAACATTACCAACAGTAGTAGCAGAAGCAGTAGTGGCAGCAATAATAATGATAATGATAATCATAATCATAATGGTAGTAATTTTAGTAGTAGCTGTAAGAAACTTTATCTGTCTTGCACAAAGTTAGCCCAGGATGGAGAAACCCTGCAAGGTCTGTCTTGCAGGCTGGTAGCCAGCACGTGACCTAAGAAGGAGAGGGTCTGACCGCTTAAAGTGGCTTTTTTTAAATGCTCTAGGGCATGGGTTCTCAACAAGGGGGGGATTCCCCCCGGGGGGGAATTTTAGGGTTCCAGGGGGGGAATTGGGACCACTATTCAGCAAAGTGTGATGTCCTGTAGATTATGTACAATCTGTAAAATTGTAGTTTGTTTTTAATTTAATCTGCGACATTCAATAAAGTTTATTGAATGTCACAGATTAAAATCGATTCTTGAACATGCAGCATTATTTTCATTTGCAAAATTAAATTATTATTTAAAGACCAGAAAGTGCTCCAAGAAATTCTGTTATAATATAAACTAAGAAATTTTTTTCTCATGAGAAACACCACCGTCACTCGCGAAACGTCAACACGCTATGTGAGACTATCTTGGGAAGGGGGGAATTATATTCTGAACAATGGTGAAAGGGGGAATGGAGCAAAAAAGGTTCAGAACCACTGCTCTAGAGGGAAGCCCTCCCTTCTCTGCCTGCAGAGCATTTGGAGCCTTCTGCATGTAATGGATGCTCCAGGTAAAGCTGGAAGGGAAGGTGAGGGTGGCTGCCTAAAAGGAGGGGGGTTAAGTGCTGGGTTGCTGCTTTCCCCCACCCTCCCAGTGCTCCGAGGAAAGAGCCCATCGGGGGGGTGATGGCAGCTGAATCCCCAGGTTCAGGATGAAGTTCAATAACAACCCCGCCTCTCCTGCTGGCTGTCCAGAGCCTGTCGCTGGGTGCCGGCTCCTGGAGGGAAGAAGCCATGGAACGGCTGCCATAAAGCCCTTTGCCATACTGACCTTGCTCTCCATGTGGCTCTCCAACAGTCTGATCCTGTGATGTTCTTCCTCCAAAGCTGGCCCACGAAGAAAGAGGCCGGCTCTCAGGAGACTGGGGCCTTTAAAGGCCTGGGTCTGGCTCTACCCCTTGGCTGCTCTCCTGAGACTGCCCAGGACTGTGGATGATCTTGCGAAAGCTGGGCCATGGATGAGAGGATTCTGACTCCTCCCTCCCATCGCTGCCTGGGGTGCACTCCACCCCACAATTAGCACCCCATGTGGAGGCTTGAGGCTTGGCTTAGATTAACAGGAGATATATGAAAGATACTATTTCCCCTCCCCAATGAAAGACAGTTTGTCATTAAAATAAAAGGCTACTGGACAAAGCAATGGCATCTGCCAGAGGAAATTGCAACAGGTTAATACAGCTTTATTCTAATCAGCAAATGATTGCTTCAAACTATTCCTGCCAACACTTCCAGTTCATCAATTTTCAGCAAGCACCTACATTCATCAGCAGTCTCAACTAGGCCTCTCTGTGGCATACAAAGGAAACAGATCTAATGAGCACTAAGTTCTCAGCACTCAAACTTCATGACAGAGACCACTCCGAGACAAGTACAAACATTAGAGAAAGGTATGCTTTATTTCATACTTTCAAGGATTTCTCTTCAATGGCATTACAATGAATTTATTAATTAGTCCCTCTTCCTCTGGGATTCTAGCTTTTTTGTGATTGCACTTTTATGGCTTATTTATTTGTTATTTGCACTTATATCCCACCCTTCATCAAGGTCATCATCACAAATCGCTGTTTTTTAAAATCACATTTATTTATTTGTTTATTTTATTAAAGTATTTTCAAGCCACACTTTCATGAAAGTACATCAAGGCAGCTTACAACACAAAAAAATTATAAAATTAAAAACCAAAAAAAATCATTTAAAACAATAATAAAAGCATCAACAAATTCTGCATTGGTTGGAAGAAAAAACAATTCATGTTAAAAGGTCTGTCTAAAAAATTGACTTTCAAGAGATGCCTGAATGAAAGGATGGTTCCTGTCGAACCTCTATTGGTAGGGAGTTCTTCAGAGGAGTGCCTGCCACACTAAAGGCTCAGTCCTGGTGGAGGCCAACCAAGTATCAGGGGCATGGGGAATCCCCAAAAGTTGTTAAGAGATTTCTTACCTGCTCTTCAGCATAAGGTGCCAGGGCAGGTTGCAACTATCCTTCCATATCTATATTCTTATAAGATGTCATCATGCTGTAGTTCTGTCTTTTGCTGCTTAGAGGGCTCTGCCTTAGATGGGCTGATTACAGTGTAACAACAGTTGGTTGGAGGGGGAACAAGAGAGCCCAAGCCAGCAGTGCCTTCACTGAGTACAATGTTTACTGTGTTGCCGTGGTGTGCTTCAAACCCAGGTTTGCTCTGTCCAATGGAAAGGAGAAGGGAAGTTGACAGCAAGGATGGTCAGTCAGCAGGCCTCGAGTGTGGGTGGGGGAAAATGGACTCAAGAAGTTGGAGTTACCAGACAGAGCTGAGGTTAAATGGAGCAAGAGGAGATGTGGCTGAAGTGAAATTGGCCAGCATTGGTAAATGAAAGAAGGAAGAAGAAAAATAGGGCTGAAACCATGAGAAAAGTTGAGATGAAACTTGGGGAGGAAAGGATGGGGCTGAAGTGATTTGGAAACATTTCAAGTGAAAAGAGAACAAAGGAAGAAAAGACAGGGCTGAGATCGGGGAGTTGTGGGGAGTTTGAGATGAAATGAAAGGAGAGGAAAAGATGGGACTGAAGTGATCTGGGGGAAGCTAAGGCAAAAGGAAGGAGGAGGAAAAAACATAGGGCTGAGATCATTGGGGATTTGAAATGAACAGGGGGAGAAAAAAGTAGGGTGAGAAGAGATACTTTTGGGGAGCTGGAACAATTTGGGGAAGGAGAGGGGAAGGAGAAGATGGGGATTGGTGAGCCGGGGGGGACTCCCTTGTAATAATATATTATTACAATCCATTGAAACAATTTAAAACAAACCAAAGGATGTACATCAGACAAAAAAGATGGTCATATAGAAAGCAGTCAATCTTAACTGTGAAAGATAAAGGTTGAGATTTGTCTTCAGCAAACTATGGAAATTATAATGTTGTGTGTACCCCAGTCTCCAAGCAGTGCGAGACTTCCATGGGTTCCTGCACTTTACCCAGGGTTTGGTTTCCTTGGAAAGAAGGTCAGGGGAGACTGTAGTGTCTTACAAGACATATGGTTTATTTATACATACTGTATATACAGCTTGAGTTTAAAACAGAAGCATTAACAGTCCATCAGATCTTGCTCCTCAGATCCCATAGCTTTGAGGGTTCAGTCACATAGCGTAAGCAAGCCTCTCTCTCTCTCTGTTTCCAGTTCAGCCTTTCTTAAAACTAATTCTAACTTAGGCACACAAACTATGTATGTGGGGAGGCTTCTCTTCTGAAAAGAGTTATTCATGGGCTACACTGCTTCCCTGACAAATTCTTACACTGTTAATGGGGGTAGTTGACAGACTTGGCTGAATCCATTAATTTATGAATGGAACTAGTGTGACCAGTAGAGCAGGTTTCTTCCTTTGCAGATCTCAAGTTCCAGATACAAGATTACAGGTTTGAAGGGAATCCAAAGAAATCATCCATCACAACTCTCAATCTCATAACACTATAATGAGGATGCCTAATCCACCTCTATGAGGAATAAGTTCCATATTTTTCAGCTATCACAGAGAATGCCCTCCTATGCTTCCAAGGGCAGAGGGTCTACCAAGAGGGCCTGTCTGCTGATAATAACACCCAAAGGAGTCTGTAGGGAAGGAGCTGTCCTTGAGATATTTGAGATCAAAGTCATTTAGAACTTTAAACACTACTGTGGGTACCTTAAATCAGGCCTGGAAGCTAACTGGCAGCCAATGCAACTGTTTCAAAACAGGAGTAATGTTTGAATGTTTAATATGGTCTTTGTATTTCTCACTAGAAATACTGTGCAAGATATCTTGGTTTGTAAATCAGTGTGGAGAAAATTAGGGCTGTGCACAGACCCCCCAATCCATCCTGCAGCTCCAATCGGAGGGGGGGGCGGAGGATCAGACCAACCCACCCTGGGTCAACTCAAGGACCACCCACCCTGGCTTAGAGCCACTCCTGAATAAGTTTGGGGACATGTTTAATTAGGGTTAAAAAAGAGAATTAAACATGACCAAAAGCTGAGGTCAGTTCTGTGCAGGATCACTCCCTCTACCCATCAGCTGTTGAATGGAGGCACCAATCCTGCACAGTGCTGTTTTGCAAGCAGCTTTCCTTCATAAAAGCCACTTGCAAACTAGCACCTGCACCCCCCCCAGGATCTGCTCACCAGCTGATGATCTGAAGCAGCGCTCCTGTAGGGCAGCACTTAGCCATGGGTGCTTCTTCTTCCTGCCTGATATGCTGCTCCCTCACAGCCCTCAGTCATTCTGAGTAAAGCAATCCAGACAGTGATCTGTTGCTGCCTGAACCCAACTCAACCAAGGCCCCAAAACATCCAAATAGGCCTTCTTTGGCTCAAACCCTGTCTAAATCCAGTGCATAGCCCTAAAGAAAACTATGCTTTTAGACGTTTTATTCTGTCATCTATGTTTGGCCACAAATGGAATCAGGATGGGAAAATTGGGGACCCCAAAACACCAGCACTCTGCTCTGACTCACACCACATTTTGGGGCTTTTCAAAGGTTACTACCAAAGGCAGACCACCAGCAGTCTAAGTCAAGTGAGGAGCAATGAAGTGCGTGTCAAGTAGGAAGATGATTCATTGGTTGGTGCTGGTTCGAAAGCAGTCTGTTGACCTAATAGGCTAGTACTGATTTGAGTTTGTTCTTTATCTGCTAGCTATGGATCCATGGGTTTTTTTCCACTCTGAAAAATATAGATATTAATATTTTAAAAGGAAATATCAATATTTTGAAGGGAATATTGATATTTTATAGGAAATGTATATATTTTAAAGGAAGTATTGATATATTATCATTCTTACAGTTCATGCTTTAGAGAGTGATTTTTATTTTTTATTTTTAAAGCCAGTTTTCAAAAATAGCTGTGGAAATTCATGGCATTAATACCCAATCCTCAATGACTGAGAATATGCAAATTAATGGAAAATTCGGTGCCAAATCCAAATTGGGCAGAATTCTGGCACATCCCTAGTGTCAAGAAGGTGACAGTACACAGTTCCTAGGACAGCCTGCACAATAAGCATTTAACTCAGTCAGAGGTAAGTTCCATTGGGTTCAATGGGGCTTACTCTCATATAATGTATAAATCTGTAGAATAAAGAGGAAGATGGAGCTGTGCTTGGACTTGTTCTGCTACACCAACATTTATCCATGCGCTCCTCACCTCAATAAAGTATGTAAGCCTTGGATGGCAGATTTTGGAGAACATGGGTTAGGAGCGGCCCCACAACAAGATGCAAATGTTACAATAAAATAAACAAGGAGCAAATGCTTGAACCTTTTTGCTTGATTTGGGTAGCACAGTAAATTTTCCTTGTGCTGTGGAGATGAATATTGAGGCATTACAATTTGTGTAAAGCACTGGATTCTGCATAGTGAGGAGCCACACATAGAATTCTCATTTTCAGCTGATTGCAGAATGTCAGTGCCTCAGTAGCATGGAAGCAGCCTTCATAGCAACAGTATCCTCTAGTTGGGACTTGAATTATGAGGATGCAATTCTAATATTATTTGGAATTTGAGCACTGGAGACAGTGCTAATTTTTCTGGAAATTTATTCTTTGGTTTCAGTCGTGTGGTTTTGCAACGTGTCTGGTTGTTTATTCAAATATGCTTTGCTGTCTTGGTTGAGTTTCCATTGCTTATGAAATGGCTCAAGCTGGGCAGAAGGATGGGTTAGGGCTGGAGAATGTCAAACAACAGTTTGATAGCTTGAGTCCAAAATATGAATGCAACGTATTTTGCTGGCTCTGCTCACACGTGGCAGGGAATGAATCACTGAAAACATGCCCTTGAGATTCGCACATTTGAAAAAAAGAAAGTTATTTAGACTGTCGTGAAGACTGGAAAGCTGTTGTTGTTGACTAATCAGTCCCTAGGTTCCTTTGCCTTCAAAACAGAAAGCTGAGCTGTTAGATGAAGAACAGGGTGGTGGTGGTATGCTATATAACCTATGGCATATTTTATGTCAAGTGTTGGTTAAAAATATCTGTTGATCTGTTGATTGCTTCAGGGAGTTCATTGTATACCCAGCTACAGCCTTGCTTTCTCTTCTTTTGTCCTAAACTAGATCATGTCCTTGAAGGACTTACATTTGATATGATTAACAATGGCCCACAAGCAAAAAATGAAATAAAAATAAATAAATAAATTTAGTTTGTGGTTAAAGTAGAGTCACAATCCTCAGCATGAATTTTAACTATGGTAAAGCTACAGTATAGCTAGCAGCTGCATGAATTTACTCAAGCAAAGGATCTGACTGTTTTAGACTGTGCTGTACTTTGTATAATTCACAGTTTTGAGGTAGATGGCATAGATTTTAGTATAAAACACATCTGGAAAGAATGACGCAAGCAGCTTTAGTTCTTAGATCATAGAATCACAGCACTCTGGAATGGTATCTCTGTGTTTATCTAATCCAAACCACTGAGCCAGGATGGTGTTATGGTTGCATTCTGTATTAAGCTGATTGGTTTCTGTGATCAGGAATAATAAGTTAATATTCTCTGAATAGGAGTTAATGGCTTCCTTTGGAAGGTGAGCCCTTCAAGTAGTGAGGGGGCAGAGAAATAGCATTGTTGTATCAATAATTTAAGATATGCAGATGATACCATACTATTAGCAGAAACCAGTAATGATTTGAAATGAATGCTGTTGAAAGTTTGCGAGTGAAGGGGCGAAATAAGACAAGGACACATCAGCTTGGGTTGAACAAGGGCCACTTTATTAAACTATACAAAAACACTTTTTAAAGTGACCTGCAGAGGGAAACCTAGGTGCGGAACTATCTATAAGCAAGCATCTTGCCATACAGCTCACGGGCGACCAGCCCCTGCTTGGGACAAGGGCAAGCCCCATCTGCTTACCCCTTCCACCAGCCACACCCAGTAGGTGAGTAGGGGGGCCTTCTCAGGTTACCACCCCCCAGGGCCGCACAACCCTCGGGTGGATGAGTTAAGTTGGCCCCAAAAGCAGCCCATATCCTGCCCTCAAGCCGCAAAGCTCTGACAGACAGGCCTCTGGAACCGCCAATCACCTCCAAAGGTGCCTAAGGGGGCCACCGAGCTGTCCTTACCTATTTCCCTTTCCGCACCTTCCCGCCACAAAAAGGGGACAAATCTCTATTTAGTCCCCTTTTACCCACTACCGAGAAGCACCTCTCGCAGACACCTCTGCAGGTCTGCCAAAAAGACGTTACCTGCGTCAGACAGGTGAACGCCATCGGCCCTGTACAGTTCACCCATCCAATGCTGAATGCAGGGTGTGAAATAGCCAACCCCCCCTGCCCCAGAACAGCCAACCGAATTTGCCGGTTGACCTTCTTTCGCACTTGGTCCATCCCTATCGGGCTCCAGACACCACGCCAAACCCTTCGCGGGAGTATGTCTGACCAAAGCAGACGTACCCAAGGCCGACATTGACTTATTAACTGCATGCCATGCATACCTGCCAAACTGAGGGCCATGCCGTTTCGTTGCAACTGAGGGCCATGCCCTTAAGTAACCAAGGCCATTGTTGCCTTCTGAACTTCATGTCCACACATGCCTGCCAAACTGAGGGCCATGCCCTTCCGTTGCCTCCCGAACTGCATGTCCGCACATGCCTGCCAAACTGAGGGCCATGCCCTTCTGTTGCCTCCTGAACTGCATGTCCGCACATGCCTGCCAAACCGAGGGCCATGCCCTTCCGTTGCCTCCTGAACTGAATGTCCGCACATGCCTGCCAAACTGAGGGCCATGCCCTTCCATTGCCTCGCCAACTGTATGTCCGCACATGCCTGCCAAACTGAGGGCCATGCCCTTAAGTAACCAAGGCCATTGTTGCCTCCTGAACTGCATGTCCGCACATGCCTGCCAAACTGAGGGCCATGCCCTTCCATTGCCTCCTGAACTGCATGTCCGCACATGCCTGCCAAACTGAGGGCCATGCCCTTCCATTGCCTCCTGAACTGCATGTCCGCACATGCCTGCCAAACTGAGGGCCATGCCCTTCCGTTGCCTCCTGTACTGCATGTCCGCACATGCCTGCCAAACTGAGGGCCATGCCCTTCCGTTGCCTCCTGAACTGCATGTCCGCACATGCCTGCCAAACTGAGGGCCATGCCCTTCCGTTGCCTCCTGAACTGCATGTCCGCACATGCCTGCCAAACTGAGGGCCATGCCCTTCCGTTGCCTCCTGAACTGCATGTCCGCACATGCCTGCCAAACTGAGGGCCATGCCCTTAGGTAACCGAGGCCATCGTTGAGTCACGAACTGCATGTCTGCACATGCCCGCCACCTGAGGGCCTTGCCTCAAATACTGAGTTGGGAATGACCACCACATGCGGAGATGTCTGCACTGAACCAAGCTGGAACAAAGTGGGTAGGAGCCCATCCCAAAGTATTCCTCGCCTGCCAAGCCACCACACTGCAGCCCATTGACTGAGGCCTAACTGTAAGCCCAGGATAGGGTGCGCAGCTGCTCCATCCCTGTCCAGCAACGTTGCCGGTCCATCAATGTTATACAGGTACAACTCCCTTCCATGGAGACATGTGATTGCTGGAGGGCCCATCGACACAAATCTCCCTTGGATCCGGCCACCACCTCACCTATCCTAAAAGCTCCAAAAACCAGCATAAGGGCTGCCTGTGATGTTCCTGCTTATAGTGTAAATATGGTAAGTGCTGTTTATATAGAAGACATATGGTAAGTGGAGTGAAAGAGGAGGGGGGAGTACATGAGCAGTAGAATGCTGGATGATTGGCTGAGCGTTTGAATGGATGGGAGTATAAATGGAAGAATGACAGTTGAATCTGGGTGGATGTTAGTAGGGTGGAGAAGAAGGTGTTTGGTGGTGGATGTTGGGAGTGTGGAGAAAGAGGTTTTTGAGGGTGGAGGTCAGGAGTGTGGAGATAGAGGGAGTTGGAGTTCTGATTAATAATAAGTCAAGTACAAAACAGGAATAGATGAAACCATACGCTTGTGAAACATTCTAAAACTAATCTTGTTATTTCTGATATTTAATAAATACTTATTTGGTTTACCAAAGGCCTGATCCTTGGCTGGGGGATATACATACCAGAAGGGAGGGCAAGGTAATTACCAAGGCTGAACAGAAACACTATCTAATGGTGGCAGCAGTGAAGGGAGGAATAATAACAATTCAAGTATCCAGAGCAACCCAGAGTTGTATGCGTTATCTATAAAGATACAAGGGGGTTGGGAACAGCATAAGCATGCAGTCACAAAAGTAACCAGCTAGAGAGAGACTCAGGCAAAGTCTCTGGGAGTATTGGTTATAGGACGTGACTGGTGGTGCTGCCTAGCAGGGGGATCTAGTGAGATCTGTGCTAGAGCGGAGTGAGAAACCATATAAAGGACGGTCCGGACTGGTGGTATCCCTGGTGGTGCCTAGTGAAAGGCAGTAGCCACAAGCAGGTGGGAACCTGACAGGGAGAACCAGGGAAGGACGTCACACTGCCGCCTGGAATAGTCTGGCTTCATAGCTTGAGGAGCATACTGTTTTTCACTGGCCCACCATACTCAATAAAATGTCCTGTGAGAAAGGGCAACGGGGATCGAGGGTGGCAGGGTGTTCTCTAGCCCACCCAGCTAACATACGGCGGACTCTGAAGTCCCTCGAAGTGCTTGGACTGAGAGGCCCAGTCTCCAGCCATTCACTAGGCAATCCCAGCAGGTGACTCACTGAATAGGCCACTCTGGCGCATAGCCCTTGCCGGCCCAGAAGTCCTGGGAAAAACCCCTCCTGCATTCTGATAGCTGTTGAGCATGCTGGGGCGACAGACCGGCTTATGGCCATCTTTGACTCTGCTCCCCAATCTCCCAATGTGCAGTTGCACAGCACAGCTGAACCGCTCCACCTGAGTCTACCTTACCATGCCCCAAAAGAAAACATTAAAATCTGGGCACTAGAGAACAAAGGAACAGACAAGGGCCATAACCCTACCTAAAATGGACGGGAGAGTTCCCAAGCCTCACTTCCTATAAGTCCAAGCCTGCAGCCGGCACAAAAACCCCGATGCATCCACGGACTTCCAGTTCTACCTCCCAGCCCTACCTAGAGATGCTATGGACCTTCAGCCTGCAGTTCAGAGGCTCTAGCCCTGAGCTATGTCACGTAATTCTACAGCAAGTTAGTTAGTTCTTCCCCAGGAGTGTGGGAAAACTAGACCAAATGATTTGGGCAAGAATATAAAATGTAACCTGCAGTTTGGCTCTAATTTCTTGATCAATATTTGATCACAACAAGCATTAAATTATTATACAGCCACAAACCTGAACCTGTAGTAAGGCTGTGGAAGCCCTGCTACGACCTCATAAACCACCGGAAAAGACCTCTAATACCTGGAGGGCAGACAAGAAACACTTTCTTGGCTTAACTGTCATGAAACCTTTACTGACTGACCACATGAGTATGATTGGTGGTAAACCATTCAAGTAGTGGCTGCTGATTGTATCCAAAATGTGGCAAAAGAAACAAACTATGAATGTAAAATCTATTTGAATTTTATTTTGAAACTTAAAGCGTTTTTTTAATGTTTTCTTTAAAAAGCAAAACAAACTTCTGGCATCATTAGGCATCCCCACCACATAAACTTTCCATACTTTATGCACATAAAAGCACAAATGAGGATGATGGCCTTAGAGTGCCTACAGGACCCTATATTTTATTTATACTGTATCTGTGCAATCAGGAAAAGGTGTTTCTATGACCTTCTATCAGTGAGACATCTAACAAGGCCATTCAGGCCCATTGAAAATTCACAGTTAATTAAAGGTTAAAAGGAACTTGCCAATTAGTATGACAGATAATTGTTCTCCTTTGGTTACCTGATTATATTTTCAGTTGCATATGTTCAAACGTGTGTTGCCATGCTGCTGTTAAATATAATTATTAGCTATCACAAAACCTTGCACACTTAAAATGTCTGGAAACCAAAGTTCTGTGGGAAAGATACACTCTGTTGTGGACTCAAGCATAGATAGCTGGGCCTTGAAATTAGGACTGCAAGTATTCAGTCAGGCACCTGCCAGAACAGATTTATTGGGTACTAGAGAAAAATCATGGCACTGGAAACAACTAGCTTCTCTGCCCCTTAACGTCCTGGTTAGAGAAGCTAAACAACTGGCAACAAGGGGATTAATTCTTTTTCATTAGAGAAAGAAGTAAGATTTTGGCAAGAAAATGTGGAGCCATTCTTTGAGTGCTTCCAACACAGCATTTTTTCTTCCCATTCTGTTTCCTTTAGTCTTTCCTTGCTACTCAGAGAGGAGAACTTAATAAATATGACTTCGTATTAATTTTTGATCAACTACAATTTGATAATGTTCCTACTAATCTAGAGACTTGCCACCACACTGCTGCTTTCTAGGCCTCAGATTTTGTTACAATAACTACTTAGGACCAAATCCCCGGACTTGCACTAAGCATAGCCTTCTGCTTCTGACTTGGTTCCTATCAGTTCTTAGATAGCCTTGGTCAGGATTTGACCATATATCTAATGTGCTATTTGCTTACTTTAATATTCCAGATATTGACTCACTGTATATACTATGACTGCACGAGGTGCTTTATTGGAAAATCAAACAGAAAGACGTGCAGTTCTGCAGGAACCAATAATTTGAGTAGAATGAGGATAATACTATTTCTGCTTATAGAATCTGCTATTGAATTCTTTAAAAAAAGCCACAAAACCAGGGCTGTGGAGTCAGAGTCGTGGAATCGGAGTCGGAAGCAATTTTGGGTGGAGTCGGAGTCGGTAGAAATGTACCGACTCTGACACCGGCTTCAAAATGTCAAAGATGCTTCCCATGAAGTCAGCTGTAGTTGAGCATTTCACCATAACTCAAGATGGAAAACATTTTGTGTGTCAGTGTATGACACAGGACCCAGATGAAGACAAATGCTGTGATGCCAAGATCAGCACATATTCAGGCAGCGATAAAAATGCGCCTATGAGAGCTTCCAATTTAAAAAGACATTTACAGTCCTTTCCAGGGCTGTGGAGTTGGAAGCAATTTTGGGTGGAGTTGGAGTCGGACAGTAGAAAAATTGAGGAGTCGGAGTTGGAGTCAGAGTCGAAGGTTCGGCATACCGACTCCACAGCCCTGCACAAAACAACACCTGAGTAGATGTTCTTGCACTGATTGTGCCCTGTTGCTGCTGCATGCAATAATCACCATTCTTGCAGTTTCATCTTTATGCAAATGAACAAACTCTTTTACAATGCCATAACATCATATGTTTCTGTGGTTTTCACTGGAACAGCAACAAAGGACTAAATTGGAAGGTGTGGCTCAATTCACTCTGTGTGAACACAGGTGGCAATTTATCCATTATCCATTCTCTTCCTTGTGAACTGACAATATATCTAATGTGAGTAAATTTACTGCAATGCAAACACAACATTGATTAGATAATGTGGGCAGACTATTTTCTGTAAAAGATTTATTGTTTAAATGTCTTCATTTATCTTTGTGTGTGTGTGTGTGTTCATATCTTCATATAACTATTGACAACCTTCTTTCCTCCTGCTTTACATTCCCTGAAAGTTTCACTGCGAAACCGTTAAAAATAACTGGCTTACTATATACAAATAGCTTACCAATTTTTTTTTTAAAAAAATCACGAGTCCAATTGCTGTCAAGGTTCTGTCAAGAATACAAACAGGGCCTGACATTGCTACATGTGGCATCATTAAGCCTGATGGGGTTAATAACCCCAAGCCGAAGTGTAATCTGTTTCATGGCTGAAGGGAAGAAGGATTTGGCTGTCTGAGAACAACCCACTCATATTCCTATTGCTACAAAGACAAAAGATGTGGCAGCTCTGGTGCTTCCCAGAGTTGCTGAGTAGATGACTGTAAATACCTGGCATGTGTTGCATAATACTTTTGTACATAGCTTATTCTGCAAAATTATATCCCACTATATAATAGCAAAAAAGGAAAAAGAAAAAAGAATATATGACATTAATCAAAGAAGAACCCTTTGAGGATTCAGCTGAAAGAATGCATCAGTCCTTTCATTAATCCAACAGTTCAGTTGTCAGAAAGGCAAAGAAAGACCATATCTATGGAGTCTATTTTATTCTTGATTCTGTGAGCCACTCAAAATGCATATGCTGATGTGTGGCCATATAGATTCAATAGCAGTAGTAGCAGCAGCAGCAGCAGCAATAAATAATGGAGTGCGTCTTGAATGTTTGCTTTCAAAATGGTTCTGTTTGCTCCATATACACACTCTCATATTTCAAGAAATCTGGAGATCTGTATATCATTTATAGCCGCAATTACTGTTTCAATGAACACTGTGAGCGATGCCGTCAGGAGTCATGTACTCCCAGCAGGGTCACCCATGGTGGTAAGGTCAAGGGAGAGGAACCAGACAAAGAACAATCCAAGAATGTCCTCAATGGCAGAACAATGTGTATGTTACAACAGCTGTGAAGGCGGATGAAGGCTGCAGCAGATAAAAGACTTCCAATTGTCATGGTACCCATGCCATTGGATCAAAGCCTTTTCAGAGTGGTAAGCGGCAGTAACGCAGCCAAAGCTCTGCTCGCGGCCAGAGTTTGATTCCAACAGAAGGAGGAAGTCGAATCTCCAGTAAAAGGGGTCGAGGTCCATTCAGCCTTCCATCCATCCATGGTCGGTAAAATGAGTACCCGACATATGTTGGGGGGTAAAGAAAGGTCGGGGAAGGAACTGGCAATCCCACCCCATATATACTGTCTGCCTAGTAAACGTCACAAGATGTCACCCTAAGAGTCAGAAACGACTCGCACTACAAGTGCGGGGACACCTTTACCTTTTTTAGTGTGTTGATCGTGGTGTGCCAATCTCCCCACATAAAACAAATTCACGCACAGGCATCTTCCATAACAAAAGTCCCATGGCAATCGGCAAATGGCAACAGGGGCAGGACTGTGAAATCCAGAAGCCCCTAGTCATGGACTGGTACATTGGCAGTGGATACAGATTCAGGCGGATCCATTGTTAAAGACTTTATTTGGAAGACAATCTTACTCGGTCACGAGTGATCACCAAGAAGACTGTTTAGTTCCTTAAAGAAGAAGAAGAAGAAGAAGGGGGTATTTGTCAGATATATTACAAATGTATGATGAGGATGAGGATTTTAAAGTGCAGTGGATGACACACACACACAATCCACAGAGCTGTAATTTTACAGCTTTTCCACTTTTTGATCATTCTACAATGACCAGCATTTATTGCAAAATACTGTCAACTTAGGTTTGTAAATTCACTCAATATGGCACATTGCACATAATGCAATTATCAGTGAGGACATTTTCTTCTGCAGTAAATTATATCAATTAAAAACTGTAGCATTAGCAGTATGGGATAAAAAATAGTGAACAATTTTGCTTTATCCTCTTCCTTTTATTTTAACCAATGTTTTGCTTTCAGATAATAAACTATTGAGACATAACACAGAAACAAAAAAAGGTGTGTTTAAACTTAAGCAAACAAGCATAAGGGCTCATGTAACAGATCCCAGATGATCTAGATGATTGCCCACCTCATATTTAGCCATCTAACAGAGAACCAACATCTCCAATGAGAGTCAGAGGAACACCATTTTGATCTCCCTTTGTGAACTAGTGACCAGTGTGAATCTCATAGGAAAGTTTAGAGAATGCCAAGTCTGAGTGTTATCTTGGCACCTGATTTTAAAAAATCACCAGCTAAGCCTGGCCTTGTTGAAAAGTTTGAGTTTCTGACTGAGATAGTATCCAAGTAACTCTGTGGTCTTGGCACAGACTGGGGAACAGCAAGAGGGAAGGGTTTAAAAATAGGTGACTGAGGGATGAATCGCTTCCTACCTTCTAGTACAAGGCTCTCACTCAAGTAGGATGTCTCAGCCTCTGACATTCCATTTCCCCCCACTACCCTACCCATCTCTTTTGTGGTTGAGTATGCAAAAAAGAGGAAAGGGGAGGAGAATGGGATATTCAAGCTTGTTGCTTAGTCACATTCATATAAACCGTGGTTTGTTGAGGAGATCTGTTACATCTCAACTGGGCCATTACCTTCAATACAGGCAAGATTTAAAAGGGCAGTGCAAGGGCTTATGACGACCACTTTCTGCTGCAGCCCCCTGCAGTGTATCAGGGATGCTGGGTTGACTTGCCAGTGTGACACCTGATGCAGCACAAGGAGATGCAGTAGAAAAAGCAGACTGTGTAAGCTACAGTATACATGCATGGAGATTTCGGAACCAGCTGAAGTTTTTGTTTGTTTGTTTTGTCAATAGTCTTCAGTTTCTTGTATATGTTAGGTGTTTCTGAAAGCTAATACAAATCCATTCCTGGTAAATCTTAAAAGTTCAGATAAAGCTAAGAACATAAGAATAACTTGATGAATCAGGCTAATGCCCCATTTAGTCTGGTATCCTGTTCTCAGAGCTGCCAAACAATTACATGTTCCTTTACCTTTTCTAAACGTTGAAGGGTGGGAGAAGGATATGAGATACAAAAAACATTTTGTTTGCTGAATATTCTATTCTTGTTTTCTAAGAAATTGCAAATGTGGACAAGTGACTGGTAGAAATAATCACACTGCATTGAATGTGTATAAATAGGGATTAATGCTGCATTTTCTATTCCCCTTTGCATTATATATTAAATAAATTTACACAAATTCTGTGCTCTTGGCTATACTTTTGTGTAAGAGAAAAACAGCCACATACCTTTGTGCATTATTCTTTCCAATCACACAGAGAATGGCTTTTCAAGGAGCAGAGGGTGATTAAGTGAAAGAACAAATTATATGGCTGAGGTTCCCACTGGCCCAATGAATGATGCTCCTTCTGAAATGGACTGATGCTCTTATCTTGATTTAGACTTCTTTGTAAAAGAAAAAAAAACTTGGCTGAAATCCCAAAGGATCAAAATAGTCATCTGTCCCTGAAACAAATACTCAGTTTGCCTGTGTTGGTTAATTCTTTAATGGGCAGCCATTATTCTGACAGTCTTACGACTGCTTGTTACTGAACGGACAGGGCAGTTATTTTCATGGGACAATAATCTTTAGCCTGGTGTTTTTGCTATTCTTTTCATTGCTTACTGCACTCTGCTTTTCCCTAAAATATCCAATCTCCTGAAAAGATGAAAACACATCCCCTTGCAGTGCCTGCTCAAATCACATTGCCACAGTAAGTGGCACTTCACAAGGTTTCACTTGAACTGTGCCAATGCTCTATTGTTCGCCTTTTTCAGCTTCACCTTTGAAGTACAATGAAATTGTTCGGTTTCTTTTTGCTTGGAATGGTGGTAGGGTATAGCACTGATCAAAGAGTGGGCAATCAAATTCACAGTCAGACAAGCACTGCCTTTGGCTGTAAATTGGCATTCTGATGCCAGCCATTGGGACATGATGGGAAATTGTTTTTCAGTCTTTGCTCACTGCCTTTGCAGAATGACATAATAATGTACAAAAACTGAGTTCACAAAAGTAGGCTGGGATTTCGATGTTACAATATTTTGGATTGGGGGAAGGAGGCAAGATAAAGAAGAGACCATGCTGCCTTTGAATCTCACCTGCTTTTTGCTATGTCAAATTTTTATTATTAAACACAAGTTGCAATCAATGCAATTAACAAAGAATTTAACCAAGAATTAAGGAGCAGTGATGACATGCACACCCCTTCTGAATGGCTTTGTCAGTGGTCAACAAACCTGTCACTTTACACATATCGTTTCATTTCCATATGTGCTGGTGTCTAGTATGTCAGAGTAGGACAGCCTGATACTGTAATGAATATACAAAACCCTTAGTCAAATGATAATATCCAAAGGTCAGTCACATTTTGAATCTTAAGTACAGGCATGTGCATGCACACACACACACACATTCTCTTTGGCATATTATGAAAGCCAAAAAATACCAGAAAACTCACAATAAAATTGTGAATGAAGATGTACTGGTTTGGCTAAGTGATTGAGCTGCAAATCAGGAAATCCACGTTTCGCCTCTCCCATGAACTCTCTAGATGATCTTAGACAACCTGCTCTTTGTCAACCTCAGTCATCCCCTCTCCCCATCTGAATTATGGTAGATAACACAGGCTTATCTTGCAGGATTGTTGTAAGGATTACAACCAGATAAGACATCTGAGGTGCTTTGAACACATGAAAGTGCTACACAAACATTAATTAATTAGCAGCATTTATTACTGTTACTGCTGCTCAGTGAAGAAGCTAATTATTTCACTCTATTCCTTTATTTCTAATTATTTAAGAGCTTTAAGATATTGGACTAGAAAGGGTGAAAGAGTTTTAAGATATTAGACTAGAAAAGCTATATATTTCATGTTATATTTAAGGGAAGGATACGTTTTGGGTTTCGTATTTCTTTAATAAGATTGCATTGCACATTATCTACTCTCCTGTTGGAATGAGACCCTATTAAGGTTTGAGTTCAACTTTGTTGTCAATAGAACACTCCACCTAATAATCACAATAATGTCAGTGACTAATGCATAAGCTACTAAGAGAATGATCTTATTCACAAGTTATAGTGGGCATAGGATCACCCCAAAGATACACCAGTGTAAAGAATCTGCTCCAGCATAGTAGCACCAGCAGTACATAGTACCATTAGAATCTTTATGCAGAACACCACATCAAAAAGTGGCAAAAAGTGGATGGAGTCAATCTTAGAGTGTTGACTAGGCTCTGACTCTATACTTGCTCAGGGGATGGTTCTACACACACACACACACACACACACACACAAATTATGATGGCATAATGTTATGTGTAAGAAAGGTGGCTTAGGATAAAACACTTATTTTGAAGTCAAGATGTTTCCAAATGCAACCACCATCTCTTCTGCCCCCACAGAGCCCACAGCTGCAGTGGATGAAATAATTCTGAGTTAACTCTGGAGCCAATCATGGAACCTCACCGGGGATATTTAAGACCCTGCCAGGAAATACAGAAGCCGTAATCAAGTTGTGTGGGATGGGGTTCTATCACTTTGGAGAACACAGAAGTGGGAATTTGATGATGGAAACACTTGTGAAATTACACTTCATATAAACTTTGTAGAAGCAACCTAGGCTCACAACAAAGTGGAAAAAACATGGGTTTTCACAGAATCTTTACAAGTGCTCTGCCTAAGGTCTCCAGATATAACACCCGCCTGGAACAGCAACTCCAGTACTCCAACTGGGCCTTTATATAGGGAAACGAAGGAGAAGAAACTTGAATATCATGTTGGGACTCAAAAACACCTCTGCATCCCTGATTCTGAGCACCCCACACTTACACATCCATGGACACGTAATGCCTTTCCCTCTACACTGCAATATAGATAATTGACAACCTTCCACTACCTCACAGATTGTTCATGGTTGGTGATGGTGGTGGTGGGGATGCACTGCTGAGCCACCAATCTCAAATGCACTAGTAAAGGCAACAGAGAGCTTTGTGGGTGAATAGACTAGTCATAGGTACTGCTGATCAAACATTTATGACTCATTCTTCCTTGCAGGTTTGAAGGCAGAGCACTTGTCACTGGAAATATTTCCATTGCCAGATATATTGTTTCAACTATCACATTATTGCCCCCAATAATTGAATTGCCAAAGTAAGGAACATAGAGAGCTGCCTTATACAGAGTCAGGCTGTTAGTCTTCTAGCTCAGTATTGTCTACACTGACTGGCAATGGCTCTCTAGGATTTCAGACAGGGTTCTTCATGCAAAGCAGATGCTCTACCTCTAAGCTACGGCCCTTCGCCTAAGACATCTGACAGCTGCTGCTACTAGGAAAGTGGGACAATGTGCTGGGCATGAGAACAGAAAGAACACCTACTTGGCAGCAACAGTGTCCTTCGTCACTCAGTTGACTACCACCCCGTCATAGATGCTCCAGTTCCAGGTCATAATACACCCCATAGCTTTCTTTTCCTTATTAGTGCTGTGCCAAAACCTCTGCAAATTTTCTCCCATGAAAGATGCTTATCGGGGTTTTTCCCCTGCTTCATTTGCAAGGCACTTGTCCATGTGAATAAGGATTTGGAGCCTTTCCCCCCAATTACAGGGAAATCTCTTTAAAGTGTTCTGATGGCCCACAAGTATTGGAATCTAATGGGTCTTTTTCTATAGGAGTTCTTGCCAGCCTTGCTTTAACTGGTCAGCGGTGGCAGTGTTTTGGGCCCTAAAATAAAAAACAAGGGAGAATTCATTCCCCTACAGGTTACCCACAGGACTGCTACTTTCACAGGCAGATCTCTGTGGCTGGATTGGGGCATTGAACTGTGCAGATAGGAAAGTCAATGATAGGAACAACATAAAGGTAAAGGTAAAGGTAAAGGTGTCCCTGCACTTATAGTGCGAGTCGTTTCCAACTCTTAGGGTGACGTCTTGCGACGTTTACTAGGCAGACCGTATATATGGGGTGGGATTGCCAGTTCCTTTCCCGGCTTTTCTTTATCCCCCAGCATATGCCGGGTACTCATTTTACTGACCATGGATGGATGGAAGGCTGAGTGGACCTCGACCCCTTTTACCGGAGATTCGACTTCCTCCTTCCGTTGGAATCGAACTCCGGCTGTGAGCAGAGCTTCGACTGCATTACCGCCGCTTACCACTCTGCCCCACAGAGGATCTTAGGAACAACATAGAAAGCTATTTTAGTATGAAAGAGACCATTGGTCTGTCTAGATCAGGATTGTCCACTGGCTGGCAGCACCTCTCCAGGATTTCAGATGGATGTATCTTTCAACCCTACCTAGAGATGCCAGGGACTGTCTGGATGTAAAGCATGTGCAAAGTCATGGCCCTTTCCCAGAAATGGGGCAAACATTTTAATTTACATTTTTAGAAATATTTCACTATATAGATAGCATTTTTAACTGGCAAAATGTCAACGTAACATTATATAACTGCCTTAAACTTTATGTCTATCTATAAGAACTTCCTTCTTTTGATGGAGAAGACATAAATAGACTAGCAGTGTATTTCTGCACACATTTACTCAGGTAGAAGTACCACTGTCTTCAGAATGGCTTACTCTATAGTAGGACGGTAGGATCTGCCAATTTCAGTTCTCTCCGTTTCTCATCTTAACAGTCTTAAATTCATTTCACCACATTTCCACAGCAATTTCTGTGTTTTTTTAAAAAGAATCCTCATGAAAATTTGTCAGCATTATAGTGTGATTTTCTCCTAATAAGCACATTTTTGTATTCAGTTTTAACTAATGCACGTTTTTCAATTTCTAATAGAATGTATGCTATTTTCACTAATGTATTCATTTTGTGGCCTGCGGGTGTGGACAAACTGCTTGAAGAAGTGTGGCCTACCACCTGCCTCCTTGACCCTTGCCCATCCTGGTTGTTGAGAACTAGCCTTAGGGGACTGACTGGGTGGATCCAGGGAATGATTAATGCGTCACTGAAGAAAGGGGAGGTGAAAATTAACCAGACATCTCAACAATATATTCTAGTTGAATTAAATTCCTTTCTCATCTATTATCTATATAGTTGTAAGCAATGCATTTAGAATTAATTTTTGAGAGATGCAGATGACGACAAATATCCCTAAACTTTGTATTTAATGCTGGCTAAGGAGAAGTGTTTGGACATACATTTAACAATCAATCCCATAAAATGAGATTTTATTGTTACGTGTGCAGATTTGCAAACTACATTGACTATTTAGAAGTTAGCGAAATATGCATCTATTCAACCCAGATCAAGCTATTAAAAAGACCCTCTCAAAACCATATCAAAGGAATGTCAAAGTGAAAGCAGGTCAATTAATTAACCACAGGATTAAGTACAATTAAAATTCATCCTACCTTGGCACAATTAATAAAGTCCACATTTTTGAATGTTAGCTGCAAGGAAGCTGCTAGTGACATGTCTCTAAGCTACTATCTATACTTCATGTATTGGCATTAAGTAGCTGTTAGTTTATTAGAAGATTCATGGTTTATAATTACCTCAGGGTTGTCATAAAACAAAAATTGGTGAAATAACTTGGTATAACTGTGAGCATGAGCTTTTAAATTGGGAAATGGGGTGGGGAGGGAGATATTGATGAAGGATGTTACAAGGATAAATCTACATATCTTTAAGGAGCAACATTGCTTCACAGTTAGTTCAATGAGAAAAAGTAAAACAGTAGCAATTTAGGCTGCAGTCCTAAAATCATTTACAGAAATTAACCCTCACTGAATTCAGTGGGATTTACTTCCGAGTAGACACATTTAGTATTCCAGCTTTATTTGCCTATTTTGCTTTTATGCCAGGAAATATACATACACATAAGTAAATATAGCCAGATTTCTGCATATAGTAATTGGGAAAAAGTACTCTGGTTTTCCAGATTTTTGCATTCTGCATTAAATATATTTCTGATCTTCCTTTGCAAAAATAATTGTGTTGCATTTGAATAGATTATGCTGTTTACAGCAAAAGCACAGGTAGCAAATGTGGTTAAATGTTAAAGTAGTTAACTCAAGCATACAGGCTGCTGGTGCTCAATCAGCTAAAGACGATTGTGTTTGCTATTACTTAGACTGTGCTTATCCAGAATCTATTGGTTTGCAGGTAGGCATAGATGCCCGCCTACTTACACCTCAGGATCTGCAAGGTTTGTGTTTTGCTCTAAATAGAGTAAGAGAGAGAAATTATCTATCCAGACACCTTACCCCATAATGGCACAATAGATATAATACATAACGAGCTGTAGGAGAAATCAATTTGACCTCTTTTGACCCCAATTTTTCATTGGGCTCCATATGCCTTTTGAAAACGTGTTTGAGAGAAAAAAAGTTTAGGAAAACAGGGCCAGGAGGAAAGTCCAACGAAAATAGTAAGAAGAAAAATAGAAATCAATCCATTAAAAAAAGAAAGAGTTGGTGAAAAGGGCAGAGAAGACGACCAGTCAGTAGTATAACAAAAGGGACAGAGAATAAAAAATAAATACACTTTGAAAGAACAATCTGCTGCTAAGGATTGAAGGGACTCTAGAGAACAGTTGATAAAAGGGTAATTCAGAACACTGTGCTAACTTTATCAGAACTTTTCATTGGAAACATATATAGTTAGACAGGTTAAATGAAGCACAAGATAAAGGTAGTGTATCTTTAAGAAACCACGAAGTACCAGCAGCCTTGCTAGCCTGCACGTGATTGGGCTCTGGGTGAAAGAGCTAGGAAATAACTCCTGAAGCCTAAAGCTTCTAATCTCTGCACTCTTATGTGGATATTCATTCACTGTTCTGCTTTCAACGTTTAATTAATGCTTCTATTTGTGCATGGCTTTCTCAAAGGATTAACATTAAGAGGAGCTAATAGGAATTCTATAAGCAAAGAACTTGAGGTTACATTAATGCAAAAGGATGGAATAACATTAATAATACCCCCCCTTATGTGGCGGTTTCCTTTTGCGATCTTCAAACATTTAATAAAAGGGAAACATATTAAAGCATAAAAGCAGATAAAATGATAAATATCCTAAAGGACATGTGTCTTAAGGGAATGTCCATATCAAAAGCCAAGATAAAATCAACTTTGTTCAACTGCTGTGGCATGTGAATCCTCCTCCAATAACAACACCATCACTGTGCATGACACTTTATAGAGTACAAGTGGGCAGATCCCTGAAGAGCTTAAATCTAAATTTTGATATGTGGAAACAAAAAAGGAAGGGAAGGGGAAATAGAGGGTGAATGTGACACTATTTCATGTAGTTAGGCTCAGTTACAGAAGGGCATGGGAATTAGATAATGGGATTTGGGCATGGGAAGTAGGTGATTGTGCCAAAGACTTCACAGAGAAGATGCGTTTTGAGGAGCAATTTCAAGGAAGAGAAAAATCTGGTCCATACATTACTCCTGGCTGAATAGGGAAATCATGAGTCGAATCAGATGACTAGCTGCTTGCACACAGAGTTTCCTTTGCAGATACCCATGATCAACACATGGATATTGGAATGTGGTGCTAACCTGGGGATGCGACGCCAGGATTAAAGTCTGAAGTAACAGGCTCCTATGGAATCCATTGGCAGTTGCTGTTTCAAAAGTATTCCATTGACCTAAACAACTAGCATCAATTCAAGTTTGTTTTGTATCTGCTAGCTGCTGCTTTTACTGATTTGTGTGTTTTTTTGGCTCGGAAGAGAATGTTGTTTGTACAGGAAATATCAATAAATTGTCATTCTTACAATTGATGTTTTAGAGGTAGATTTTTTTTTTAAAGTCCATTTTCAAAAATAGCTGCAGAAATTCACTACATTAAAATTGATCCTCAGCAATTGAGAATAAGCAAATTAATGGAAAATCTGGTATTGGGCAGAATTCTAGCATATCCCTGATTTAGCTTCAACTCATTATTGAGTGTGTTGAACAGAGCTAAATGATATAATGTGCCACTCTATTCACAGAAACAAATCCAAAATTATCGTCAGATAAACAATAATTAAAGTGATTTCTAAACAGGGAAATGTTTGTTCTTGTCCAAAGATTTCTCCTCTTTTTTCTGGACTTTTAGGTTTGAGTTTGGGGGATATTCTTTCTGCAGTTTCGACAAAGTCTCCCTCTAGTGGTTGACAATGCTAAATAAATGGCACATATTTTTTAAAGGACTCTCCTACTCGTATATTAATATCTCAGTTCCTGTGATAACTATAAGAATCGTCACCTTGCAGTGGTGAGTCGGCTTGCGTGTTCCAATGAACCCTGTGAGCGATGCCATTGAGAGTCATGTACTCCCAGCAGGGTCACCCATGGCGGTAGGGTCAAGGGAAAGGAACCAGACAAAGAATGACCCAAGAATGTCCTCAATGGCAGAACAGGCAGAGGATAACAATGTGTATGTTACAACGGCTGTGAAGGCGGATGAAGGCTGCAGCAGATAAAAGACTTCCAATTGTCGTGGTATCCATGCCATTGGATCAAAGCCTTTTTCTGTCAAGATTGTGTGTTGATCGTCGTGCACCGATCTTCCCACATAAAACAAATTCATGCACAGTCATCTTCCATTACAAAAGTCCCATGGCAATCGGTGATGGGGGCAGGACTGCCATCATTGTGAGGGAGTTGACACGTTTTAATATTGACATAGCAGCACTCCAAGAAACTTGAAGAGCAGGAGAGGGACAATTGAAGGAAGAAAAAGGAGGTTATATCTTCCTCTGGAAAGGACTGACAGAACAAGAATGATAAATACATGGAGTTGGCTTTGCTGTTAAAAATGATCTTGTGAAGTTCTTGTCAGAAGTTCCTATTGGCATTAATGAACGACTCAACTCTCCGAATAAAACTCGCCAAAAACCAGCAGGCAACTATTCTAAGTGCTTATGCACCAACATTAGATGCTGATGAAGACATCAAGGAAAATTTTTATAACCAGCTGGACACCATCTTATCAGAGATATCTAAGAAGTATAAAATTATCCTCCTGGGCGATTTCAATGCAAGAGTTGTGTGCGATTTTGATTTATGGCCAGAAACCATTGGGAAAGAAGGAGTTGGCAATAGCAACCTGAATGGCATTCTACTTCTGACTAAATGTGCAGAGCACAATCTTGTTATTACAACCACACTCTTTCACCAGATAGATAAATTTAAGACATCATGGAAGCACCCTCGGTTGGAGCACTGGCATCTCCTGGATTACGTAATTGTCCGTGCCAGAGATCATCGTGATGTACTCCTCACCAGGGCCATGACAAGTGCTGATGACTGCTGGACAGATCACCGATTAATTCGATCCACTATGGCCATTAATATTGTTCCTCAACGTAGGCTCCAAGGAAGAAAACCAAGGTGTAAAATGAACACCCACGCCCTTCAAGATCCTATTAAGCGAGCTTGCTCTCAAACAACTCTCAAGAAACATCTACTGACGGAACTCCCTGAAAACGTTGAGGATCACTGGATTAAACCGAAGACTTCCATTATTGCAGCATGTGAACAAACTATTGGATACCAAACTAAGAAGCATCAGGATTGGTTTGATGAGAATGATAGTGAGATTGAACATATCATTGACAAGAAAAGGAAAGCCTTCCAGATATGGCAAAAAGACATTAACTGTGCTGCTAAGAAAAAAATCTATGCCAGTGAAAAGGCTGAGGTCCAAAGAAGAACTAGAGAACTTAAGAACTCCTGGTGGATAAAGAAAGCTCAAGAAATCAGCATTTTGCAGATGCTCATGATGCACGTCACTTTTTTAATGCCACAAAGGCCATCACATTATGGTACAAATCCCTTACGTTCAATAGATGGTACCAAACTTCTAAAGGACAAAGAGTCTATTGCACTGCGTTGGAAAGAGCATTACCATGACCTCCTTAATCGTAACTCTATAGTGGCTGATGAGGTCTTCTTGCAAATCCCGCAACAACAAATTAAAGACGAGCTTTCAGTATCCCCTAATTTGGATGAAGTCAGTAAAGCCATGAATCAAATGAAGAATAACAAAGGTAGTGGACCTGATGGGATTCCTGCTGAAGTGTTTAAAGAACGTGGTCCTGAATTTACACAACAACTTCATAAACTCATCGAAAAAATCTGGATGAGGGAGGAGATCCCAGAAGACTTTAGGGATGCCATAATTATCACTCTTTTCAAGAAGGGTGATAGAACAGATTGTGGGAACTATCGAAGCTTCCCTCTTCTTGCTACCACAGGTAAAATCCTTGCAAGGATCCTCACAAACCGCCTCCTACCTGTCTCAGAAGACATCCTCCCTGAATCCTAAAATGGTTTCAGCCCTTCCAGGAGGGCAGTGGACATGATCTTCACTGCACGACAGCTTCAAGAAAAAATCAGGGAGCAAAACTGACCTCTGTATATGGCGTTTATTGATCTGATGAAGGCCTTTGATACTGTAAATTGAACTGCTCTCTGGACCATCCTTCTGAAAATTGGATGCCCTGATCAATTTGTGAATATTTTGCAACTCTTCCATGACAACATGACGGCGACAATTTTGGATAACAATGGCTCTCAAAGTGATCCATTCAAATTAGGATCAGGTGTCAAACAGGGATGTGTCATTGCTCCAACCTTATTTGCTACTTTCATCACCATGATTCTTCCTTGTTGTGGGGAAACTTCCCACTGGCGTGGAAATCACATATCGAACAGATGGAAAGCTTTTTAATCTCAGTAGGCTGAAAGCAAGAAGTAAGGTAATTACAACCTCTGTCATACAACTTCAATATGCCAATGATAATGTAGTCTCCGCACATTCAGAGGAAGATCTTCAAACTATCCTAAATGTCTTTGCAGGAACATATGAAAAGCTTGGCCTCTCACTTAACATCAAAAAACCCAAAGTGCTTCATCAGCAAGTGCAAACCAATCCCCCTGTAGCACCATCAATCCAGTTTAATGGTGTGACACTGGAGAATGTTGATCACTTTTCTTATCTTGGCAGCTGACATCGACACTGAAATTCAGCATCGTCTGAGCTTTGTGAGTGCCACATTCTCCCGAATGAAGCGTAGAGTTTTCGAGGGTCAGGATATTCACAGGGAGACCAAAATGTTTATTTACAAAGCCATTGTACTACCGACCTTACTGTACGCCTGTGAAACATGGACTATCTATAAACGCCACTCCCAACTTCTTGAAAAATTTCCCCAACGCTGCCTCCAGAAAATCCTGCAAATTAATTGGGAAGATAGGCGGACTAATGTTAGCGTATTGGAAGAAGCAAAGACCACCAGTGTTGAAACAATGATCCTCCAACATCAACTTCGCTGGACTGGCCAAGTTGTTCAAATGCCTGATCACCGTCTTCCAAAGCAGCTACTTTACTCCCAATTTAAGGATGGGAAACAGAATATCAGTGTACAGCAAAAGAGGTTTAAAGATGTTCTCAAAGCTAATCTAAAAAAATGTAACATAAGCATTGAGAACTGGGAAGACTTGCCCCATGAGCTTTCCAACTGGAGGTCGGCCATTATCAAAGGTGATATGGACTTTGAAGAAGCACGAGTACAGGGCGAAAGGGACAAATGAGCTAAGCGGAAGGCACGTCAAGAAAATCCTCATCGTGACCATTTTCCATCTGGAAACCTATGTCCTCATTGTTGGAGGCTGTGTGGATCCAGAATTGGCCTCTACAGTCACTTACAGACCCATTGTTAAAGACCTTACCCTGGAACACAAGGTTACTCAGCCATGAGTGATCGCCGATGAATGATGTTTTCCACTTCCCTGATTAGGAAAGTTCCAAGAGCAGCACTACCCAGGCTTAGCTTCCTGAAGGGGTGGGGGAGAGAGCACACACTTAAGTTTTATGGCAGTTTTGTAATATTTGCTTTATTTACAAATATAAAAGTATAAGCCGGTGCAAGCAACATGCATACCTATCAGGCAGCAGATTTGCTACTCTACCTCAGATCTCCAAAGAAAAGCGTCAAGGTGCCTTTGTATTCAATGCACCATTAAATAAGCATCCGTCATTATCATAAGAACATAACATAAGAACATAAGAAGAGCCTGCTGGATCAGGCCAGTGGCCCATCTAGTCCAGCATCCTGTTCTCACAGTGGCCAACCAGGTGCCTGGGGGAAGCCCGCAAGCAGGACCCGAGTCCAAGAACACTCTCCCCTCCTGAGGCTTCCGGCAACTGGTTTTCAGAAGCATGCTGCCTCTGACTAGGGTGGCACAGCACAGCCATCACGGCTAGTAGCCATTGATAGCCCTGTCCTCCATGAATTGGTCTAATCTTCTTTTAAAGCCGTCCAAGATGGTGGCCATTACTGCATCTTGTGGGAGCAAATTCCATAGTTTAACTATGCGCTGAGTAAAGAAGTACTTCCTTTTGTCTGTCCTGAATCTTCCAACATTCAGTTTCTTTGAATGTCCACGAGTTCTAGTATTATGAGAGAGGGAGAAGAACTTTTCTCTATCCACTTTCTCAATGCCATGCATAATTTTATACACTTCTATCATGTCTCCTCTGACCCGCCTTTTCTCTAAACTAAAAAGCCCCAAATGCTGCAATCTTGCCTCATAAGGGAGTCGCTCCATCCCCTTGATCATTCTGGTTGCCCTCTTCTGAACCTTTTCCAACTCTATAATATCCTTTTTGAGATGAGGCGACCAGAACTGTACACAGTATTCCAAATGCGGCCGCACCATAGATTTATACAACGGCATTATGATATCGGCTGTTTTATTTTCAATACCTTTCCTAATTATCGCTAGCATGGAATTTGCCTTTTTCACAGCTGCCGCACACTGGGTCGACATTTTCATCGTGCTGTCCACTACAACCCCAAGGTCTCTCTCCTGGTCGGTCACCGCCAGTTCAGACCCCATGAGCGTATATGTGAAATTCAGATTTGTTGCTCCAATATGCATAATTATACACTTGTTTATATTGAATTGCATTTGCCATTTTTCCGCCCATTCACTCAGTTTGGAGAGATCCTTTTGGAGCTCTTCACAATCCCTTTTTGTTTTAACAACTCTGAACAATTTAGTGTCGTCAGCAAACTTGGCCACTTCACTGCTCACTCCTAATTCTAGGTCATTAATGAACAAGTTGAAAAGTATAGGTCCCAATACCGATCCTTGAGGGACTCCACTTTCTACAGCCCTCCATTGGGAGAAGTGTCCATTTATTCCTACTCTCTGCTTTCTGCTTCTTAACCAATTCCTTATCCACAAGAGGACCTCTCCTCTTATTCCATGACTGCTAAGCTTCCTCAGAAGTCTTTGGTGAGGTACCTTGTCAAATGCTTTTTGAAAGTCTAAGTACACTATGTCCACTGGATCACCTCTATCTATATGCTTGTTGACACTCTCAAAGAATTCTAATAGGTTACTGAGACAGGACTTTCCCTTGCAGAAGCCATGCTGGCTCTGCTTCAGCAAGGCTTGTTCTTCTATGTGCTTAGTTAATCTAGCTTTAATCATACTTTCTACCAGTTTTCCAGGGACAGAAGTTAAGCTAACTGGCCTGTAATTTCCGGGATCCCCTCTGGATCCCTTTTTGAAGATTGGTGTTACATTTGCCACTTTCCAGTCCTCAGGCATGGAGGAGGACCCAAGGGACAAGTTACATATTTTAGTTAGCAGATCAGCAATTTCACCTTTGAGTTCTTTGAGAACTCTCGGGTGGATGCCATCCGGGCCCGGTGATTTGTCAGTTTTTATATTGTCCATTAAGCTTAGAACTTCCTCTCTCGTTACCACTAATTGACTCAGTTCCTCAGAATCCCTTCCTGCAAATGTTAGTTCAGGTTCAGGGATCTGCCTTATATCTTCCACTGTGAAGACAGATGCAAAGAATTCATTTAGCTTCTCTGCAATCTCCTTATCGTTCTTTAGTACACCTTTGACTCCCTTATCATCCAAGGGTCCAATCGCCTCCCTAGATGGTCTGCTGCTTTGAATGTATTTATAGAATTTTTTGTTGTTGATTTTTATGTTCTTAGCAATGTGCTCCTCAAATTCTTTTTTAGCATCCCTTATTGTCTTCTTGCATTTCTTTTGCCAGAGTTTGTGTTCTTTTTTATTTTCTTCATTTGGACAAGACTTCCATTTTCTGAAGGAAGACTTTTTGCCTCTAAGAGCTTCCTTGACTTTGCTCGTTAACCATGCTGGCATCTTCTTGGCCCTGGCGGTACCTTTTCTGATCTGCGGTATGCACTCCAGTTGAGCTTCTAATATAGTGTTTTTAAACAACTTCCAAGCATTTTTGAGTGATGTGACCCTCTGGACTTTGTTTTTCAGCTTTCTTTTTACCAATCCCCTCATTTTTGTGAAGTTTCCTCTTTTGAAGTCAAAGGTGACCGTGTTGGATTTTCTTGGCAATTGGCCAGTTACATGTATGTTTAATTTAATAGCACTGTGGTCACTGCTCCCAATCGGTTCAACAACACTTACATCTCGCACCAGGTCCCGGTCCCCACTGAGGATTAAGTCCAGGGTTGCCGTCCCTCTGGTCGGTTCCATGACCAACTGGTCTAGGGAATAGTCATTTAGAATATCTAGAAACTTTGCTTCTTTGTCATGACTGGAACACATATGCGGCCAGTCTATGTCCGGGTAGTTGAAGTCACCCATTACTACCACATTTCCTAGTTTGGATGCTTCCTCAATTTCATATCTCATCTCACGGTCTCCCTGAGCATTTTGATCAGGGGGACGATAGATCGTTCCCAGTATTAAGTCCCTCCTGGGGCATGGTATCACCACCCACAACGATTCTGTGGAGGAGTCTGCCTCTTTTGGGGTTTCGAGCTTGCTGGATTCAATGCCTTCTTTCACGTATAGAGCGACTCCGCCACCAATACGTCCTTCCCTGTCCTTCTGATATAGTTTATATCCAGGGATAACCGTATCCCACTGGTTTTCCCCATTCCACCAGGTCTCCGTTATGCTCACTATATCAATGCTCTCCTCTAAGACCAAGCACTCCAGTTCTTCCATCTTGGTTCGCAGGCTCCTAGCATTATCAGTTGTGCAACAGAATCTTCCCCCCTTCCTCCCCCTGCATGCCCCCTAAATATAATCCGGGTTTTCCCTCAACCCTCCGGAAAATATTTTGGGTGGATGCAGGGCATCCATGAGGGAAGGAAGGGGGATGTCCCATTGCACAAATGAAAATCCTTGCACTGACAGGCTGTTTGCTTAGCACAGCATTGCCTACAAACCAATAATTTTGGCAATCTGTGATCCAGCTTCAGCAGGTTCTCCACAATCTTAGCACGCCCGTTTCTCACATTTGCTTTCCACACGACACTAGTGGTGCTTTTGGTGAATAATATTAATATTTGTGGCCACATTAATATTTCTAGAGTGGTGGAATAGCCTTTGGTGCTACCACCAAAATCCTCTGTGAGTACCGTTATTTTATGGAAATACCAATGACGTCACTTTCTTCCTTTGAAAGCTATTTACCCTTTTGTTAGCCTAAAGTATCTGTTATAGTTTCCTATTATCTTTATGGTGACATTGAAACCAGCAGTGTATCATGGCGCTATTTTGCCCACTTCCCGATACTGTTCTCGGCAACCTTGCAATTATTAGCAGACAGGGTATGTGCTTGTTTTACATGTTTTTTAAGATGGTCATTGTTTTTAAACATTTTAGATGTTTTTAATTGGTTTTGAATATGTTTTTATTTTATTTTTAATTCCAGTGATTTATTGTTTTACCACTTTGGTGTTTGCCACCCTGTGCTCCTTTGACAGAAAGGAGATATATAATTGTTGTTGCTGTAAATAAGATGATGATGATGAATGGGGTATTCTACATATGCCTTCATTGTTTTCTGTCCTTTCTGCCATTCATTGTCATATTATGTTACCTTCTTTTTCACTTCCAAACCCTTTCATTCCGTTTTCCCAACACAGGCCCCCTTGATAGGATTTGCTTCATTCTGATTTCCAACTGTTAAGAGATTTGTTTATTCACTTTCTTGGTCTGCAGCCCAATCCTTCTGCATCAATTTTGTTACCACCAAAGGCAGCAGGAAGAAAAGTCAGATGGTATTTTTACAGCCATTTGTTACTGCTTCACCAAAGAATTCACAGTTCTTTGCACAGATTGTCATCTGCTGGGAGAATTCATGTTTTCCCCCCTTTTCTTGTCAGCTTTAATTGAGGAAGTCTCTCTGTATGTAGACATTTTACTGTATGTGTGCACAGAGGGGAGAATGCTAGGAAAGTTATATAACTCATGAGTTGCCAGTGCAATATTTTGTCTGCACATTGGATAATTACTTTGATTGCAAACCTGGAAGACGCTCCTCAGAACATCTTTGAGGATAAAGATCAAGCAGAAATGGAAGCAGATTGATTGCAACAGAACTTTCCCAATCTGACATGATGGACCACATATTTTTTTTCAATTACTGGGAAGTTCTGCACATATTGCTGGGTTGGTGATACAAGCTGCTTCTGTTGAAACTCTCCTTCAGTGTGTGACATATATACAAATGTATCACACAACATTATAAATATAGTTGAGGATATAGTTAGCTGCATGAATGTGTTGTATATTAAAACATACCACTGGCCCATCTTGGTTCTCCAAGAGCTTTAGCAGAGGTCTTTCCCATGCCCTGCTGCCTCATCCTTTGAACTGGAGAATTTAGAACTTGAACTTGGGACCTTCTGCATCAGTGCTGTGCCAAACATTTCTCCTACGTTCCTCACCACCTTTCTCAACCAATTTATGAGAAAAAATAAATTTTATTTTAAATATGAAAGGGGAGAGAACATTTTGGCCAAGTTCTCATGCCGAGTGTGTGTGTGCACAACGTTTTTGTTGTCCTTATCTTACTTTCATGGTGGCCAAGAGTGCATATGAATTTCTTTCCTTTCATTTTACAAATCATCTTTCCAGTGGTGTGTGCTCTGCAACTTTCCTGGGTGCTCGTGTTTCCTAAAAGCTGAGCTTTCACGTAAGCCCAGAGGCTGTCTACTGTGTACACCTGACAACAGTTCATTTTAAAAAACGTTGAAAGAAATCAGCATGGAAAATTCTTTTAAGTAAAAGGAAGGATTTCACTTAAAAAACAAAATCAATGAGTGCTCCAATCTCAGGCATTTGGTAGCTAGTCCTCATGGTTCACAGTCTTCAATTAAAGCTCAGAGGAAGAAGTTGTGAGGCAACTCCTTCCATAAGGCTTTTTCAGTTCAGAAGGCTCAGGCATCTAGGGAGGCTGGAGAAGTGTTTAATGGAAAGAAAACAAACAAACAGCACGTAAAATGCAATGATTTTTGTACTGAGCTGGACTTGTCACAATCTGCACTGTTTTCATTCTGCTGCAGTTCAGTTTTTTTCAAATTGTTGTTGTTATGTGCCTCCAAGTCGACTACGCCTTACGGCGACCCCATGAATCAGTGACCTCCAAGAGTATCTGTCAAATACTGTGTTATTAATTTCCATATTTGTTATTTACATACTATTTATGTAACTTTCACTACATATTCATTTCAATGTAAACAAAATGTAAAAAAACATGTAAAAAGTCGTTAATGACATATTGTTTGGGGACTTAAAAAACAATAGTGTGAACAAATACCGATCATATTTGCTTAACTGATTCCCATTCTTGATTATAGATGAACATGTAATCACAGCCATTTCTGCTTCATATTCCATTTTCAACAGAATTTTCTAACATCCACATGCACCACACACAGCTACCTTATAACAATAAAGTAAGCTCAATCCACCAAAATTTGGAAGAAATTCTTTAAACATTCTAAAGTGTCATAAGAATGAGGTAGGAAAATAGATGCCTCTTTTGCAGGGAAACAAATCTTCCAAGACATTGGAAGGCATGTTTTGACACAGCATTAATCTTGATGTGCCAATGCCACCATTATCTCTCAAAGTCAATTGTCCATATGAAATGGGATCATATTTATTTATTTTGAATGTAATACGGACCTATATCACAAAATAAGGATGTAAATTGTAAAACATATTGAAAGATAGCGATGGTGGATACAGCTCTTAACTCTAATAAGATGTTTAAATGTAGGGCTCAGAAAGGAGCTAGATTAAGTAAATCAGACAATCTGTGTCTAGCTTCTAAGATCCTCACCCAGTAATCAAAGATTCTATCTCCAGTTCTTTCATAAAGTTCACAGTTTTCTTAAAAGATAAATAATTACCCTTCTTCTTCATTATCTTGTCTGTAAATTCTATTAGACTTTGAATCTTTATATCCTGGAAATGTTTCTGTGGCTAAATGAACCTCATTACACACTTTTCATGAATGTGATAAATGGGGGGTAAAGGCACAAATCGCAGACTATCAAAATTAATTGCAGAACTCCCAATATTACAATCTTAAAATTTGCACCAGTATTTAAAAATGATAAATTTATTAATGGGAGACTTTCTTTGCTGAAATCAACATACATTGGCATCAGTCTGGGGCACCTTCTTAATGCAGCTTTTAAATGGTATAAAGAGATAAACACAATGAGATTTGTATCAATGTTTTGATAAATGAATGTCTTTGCAAAATTTTACAGCTAAAAAGGTTATTTACTTAAGAGAGATTTTTCTGTACATATAAAGGTCAGATTTTTTAGATTGCTGTGAAATTGCTTCTGCCTTTTAGCAAATCTTCCAAGACGGCTTCTCTCCTTGCAGTGTTGACAAGGACATGGAAGGACATGGCCTAAAGAAATCAAATGAGCAACATAAATTCTTGTCTAGAGTCTTCTGAAACTATGGAGCATGATCCAGCCAAAATAAGCTAGTCTATATCAAGAGTGGATAACATGGCAAAAGTGTTCCTAAACTGTAGCACTTTAGATTTCAGGTATGTTGCTGGGATGTGTATGTATGTGTTGGTGCGTGCATGTGAGTTTCCATGACAGAATGCTCCCTATATGCATTTGTATATGGGGTGGTGGTGGGAGAGAGGGTAGTTGTTTTATTCTCATAATAAAACTTGGGGTCATTTAGGATTGACAAAAATAAGTACACCTTCACACAGAAGCATTGGTTGCATCTGCATATACATTGAATGTAGTATCATACCACTTTAAAAAGTCTTAGCTTCTTTCAACGAATGCTGGTAACTGTAGTTTGGTGCTGGGTATTGTTAGGAGACCCCTATTCCTCTCACAGAGCTACAGTTCTCAGAGTGCTTGAATGGTCACTCCATCTTCCCACAAAACTCTGGGAATTGTAGCTTTGTGAGGGGAATAGGGATCTCCTGACAATTCTCAGCATCCTTAAACAAACTACAGTCCCCTGGATGCTCCGAGGGAAGCCATGACTGTTTAAAGTGGTATGTTACGGCTTTAAATGTGTAGTGCAGATGTGGCCATAATTAATTTTTGGAATTCACTGCCGGAAGATACAGTGATGGCCTCTAGCTTATATGGCTTTTAATAGGATTAAATAAATTCCGGGAGAATATAACTGTCAACAGCTGCTAGTCATGGTTCCTTATGGTTTTTGGGTTAACTCTGCTAGTTTGGACCAGTGCTGGCAGTATAAAACCAGGATTACATTGGGAACAATTCCTCTAACATAACAGTTGAGCTAAATTCACCAAAGAATACATGTTCCAGAATCAATTGCATAAATTGCTTACAGTTTTTGATTAAGGATAAATGAATCTGTCAATTTTGGTTTCTCTCAGTTTCTCATTTTCCTCCCAATTCAGTTTTCCACATTTTCAGAGCAATTCATGGATTATTCTGAGGGAAAAAATCCTCATGAAAACTCACCAGCATTTGAGTGTGAATTTTTCCTAATATGCACAACATGCAATTTTGATATACAAATTTTTATAAGCAATTTTCCCTAATAAAATGACTTTTTTATATGTTAGTTTTACTAGTATATGCATTTTTATGAACACCTTTCCCTAGTATATGCATTTTTGTAAACATTTTCTGGTCGGAGAACATCGCAAAACTCAGAGAAGTGCAAATTTAGGAGAATAGCTATGTTTTGCTGTGAGTAATGGTTCAAATAGCACAAATTAGGTAGGTTCTTATTCAAATGCAAACAAAATCAAATTTCTTCCCATACATATTTGTTGTTATTACATTTGAGCCCTTTTATCTTTAAGGTCTTCCAGGGATGTTTTTGTAACATCTGTTTTACAAATAGCCTGGTCCCACGCTATGGTCTGAAGGCACATGAGGCCAGCACCCTGTTGAAGCTAAGCAGGGTCAGGTCTGGTCAGTGCCTGGATGGGAGGCTGCCTGGGAACCATATGCAAGCCGCCTTGGGTTCCTATCATGAAAAGAAAGGTGGGGTATAAATGTAATAAATAAATAATAATAAATAATATATCTGGCATGACTGCTGTGCCCATTGTTTATTTCCAAATGTTCAAGTCCAATGAAAGCTTGACTCAGAGGCTGAAGATGCTCCCTATCTCTCAAATAGATATTGCAAACTACATTTTACCAATAAAGTCTGTACAATATACTGCGTGTAGTATTTTCACCACGTCATGTTTCCGCTGCAGGGTACAATTTACTTCAAGGGGGTTCACAAGTCTCTTGATAGCATCACTCCACATTCAAACTAATAACCGAAAAGACATGGAGTGCAATTCAAAAGGGCATCACTGTGACTAAGAGTCCAATTGTGATACTGTAAATACTGGAACATTTTCTGAATGTGTGAAATATTAGATCAGGGTTGGATGTAATATTGTATTAATTGAAATTACACGTCCTTACATTTGTTCAAGCCTGTTTAAAAATGCAAAACATTTTGTACCATCAAGGTTATTCTGGGAGAGTTTCTGTGCACATTAAATTGAGGTTAAAATGGCTAGTAAGTGCAGGGTTGTACAGTAATTGCACCACTGTTCCTGAAACCACAGATTGCATACATTTGCTAAGTCTTCAGAGATTTTTTTTAGTACAAATGAGAATTCATATGAATTCTCGCCTTAAATTAGTGAGTGCTATCTGAGAGAAAGTAATAGCAACCAGTAGTGGCAAAGAAAGGGTACTAACAAACACTATGTAATTGTTGTTTTCACACAAGATTTCACTGATCAACACTCCTGACCCATATGCGTATATGCACTCTCCCCTGCACACTCCAGGATCAAGCTCATGTGAGGTCAGGAAGAAGTGAAAATGCTATCCTAATGACTCCTTTTTCCTCTCATTGTGAGAAGGAGGGAGCATGGACAGAGCAAAGGAAAAGGATCCATGTGTGAAGGGTGAACTAAAATATGTGGCCCTCCATGCCTCTCTGCATGGCCCTCAGGACTATTCCCACACTGTGCCCCCTCCGGAGGCCATACACAGCACAGGCCTTGCTCTGTGGCCTCCTTGATTGTTTTTGCCTGGCTGGAACATATCCTTGAACTGCAATAATGCTTCTTGCTTGCCCAGATGGGTGGGTGGATGGATGGAGTGTGTGGGTGCATAGAAACCTCTGTTTTTTTTATGTGGCTGGATTGTAGCCAACTACAGTATATAAAGGTAAGAGTCACATCTTGACCAATTTTGCCTTTGTCCACACCCACTACTGACAGGTGGCGCCCACAAGAGAATGCAGCTGTTGGACGGGAGAAGATTTCACTCTTCCCATCCCCATCACTGTAGTGCTTGGGAATGAATACAGGCATACCGCGATTTAACATACGCAATGGGACCGGAGAGTGTATACAACGTGAAAATGTACTTAAAGTGAAGCAATTATTTATGCATGTACTGCACTGCAATCGCCACTAGATGGCAGCGGCGTCATGCCATTAAGTGTCCGTAATTGCAAAGCACGCGTACGTTAGGTGGGGTATGGTGGCGTATGGAGCATGTACGTTATAGCGAGGCGACGTTAAGTGAAGTGACGTTAAGCGGGGAATGCCTGTACATTTTATTGGATTGTAATAAATATATGCAACATTCCTATGTTTTCCCCCTACATAAGAGACTTGCTCATGTTTGAAAGGTTGGGCTTTGGGTACAACACTAGGAGCCCAGTCCACACAAGTCCACACAAACATCTGTGAGCCAGCCCCATTTGTACAGAAGCTTATAGTTAGCTGTAGCAGTAGCAGTGATAAATTCTGGAAGTTGCCCCCAGACAGCCTCATCCCATCAGACGACTCTACTGTTCACCAAGTCAAAGCAATTTGCTCCCCAAGAGGCAAGGAAAGCAGGTAGAAGAGGACAGCATGCGTGCATGCACAAACGCACACACAAATCATTTCTGTAAAACTTTGGGGGGGGGAAATAATTTGAAGGTGATTTTCTTCATGAATGAAGAAGCTGTTTGCAAATTTCCCCTCTCTGTTCCAACCCAGCTCTCTCTCTATAACACATACGTAATGTGTGTGTGTGTGTTGAAAAGTTGGTTCTTTTTTAAATTGCCATTAGCCTTTCAAACATATATTAAGAAAAGACAAAAAAGAGAAAAACTCAAACATTCTATGGCTGATACTTATTACAATTCCAAAATTTACTACAACCATAAGAACATAAGAAGAGCCTGCTGGATCAGGCCAGTGGCCCATCTAGTCCAGCATCCTGTTCTCACAGTGGCCAACCAGGTGCCTGGGGGAAGCCCGCAAGCAGGACCCGAGTCCAAGAACACTCTCCCCTCCTGAGGCTTCCGGCAACTGGTTTTCAGAAGCATGCTGCCTCTGACTAGGGTGGCACAGCACAGCCATCACGGCTAGTAGCCATTGATAGCCCTGTCCTCCATGAATTGGTCTAATCTTCTTTTAAAGCCGTCCAAGCTGGTGGCCATTACTGCATCTTGTGGGAGCAAATTCCATAGTTTAACTATGCGCTGAGTAAAGAAGTACTTCCTTTTGTCTGTCCTGAATCTTCCAACATTCAGCTTCTTTGAATGTCCACGAGTTCTAGTATTATGAGAGAGGGAGAAGAACTTTTCTCTATCCACTTTCTCAATGCCATGCATAATTTTATACACTTCTATCATGTCTCCTCTGACCCGCCTTTTCTCTAAACTAAAAAGCCCCAAATGCTGCAACCTTTCCTCGTAAGGGAGTCGCTCCATCCGCTTGATCATTCTGGTTGCCCTCTTCTGAACCTTTTCCAACTCTATAATATCCTTTTTGAGATGAGGCGACCAGAACTGTACACAGTATTCCAAATGCGGCCGCACCATAGATTTATACAACGGCATTATGATATCGGCTGTTTTATTTTCAATACCTTTCCTAATTATCGCTAGCATGGAATTTGCCTTTTTCACAGCTGCCGCACACTGGGTCGACATTTTCATCGTGCTGTCCACTACAACCCCGAGGTCTCTCTCCTGGTCGGTCACTGCCAGTTCAGACCCCATGAGCGTATATGTGAAATTCAGATTTTTTGCTCCAATATGCATAATTTTACACTTGTTTATACTGAATTGCATTTGCCATTTTTCTGCCCATTCACTCAGTTTGGAGAGATCTTTTTGGAGCTCTTGGCAATCCCTTTTTGTTTTAACAACCCTGAACAATTTAGTGTCATCAGCAAACTTGGCCACTTCACTGCTCACTCCTAATTCTAGGTCATTAATGAACAAGTTGAAAAGTACAGGTCCCAATACCGATCCTTGAGGGACTCCACTTTCTACAGCCCTCCATTGGGAGAACTGTCCGTTTATTCCTACTCTCTGCTTTCTGCTTCTTAACCAATTTCTTATCCACAAGAGGACCTCTCCTCTTATTCCATGACTGCTAAGCTTCCTCAGAAGCCTTTGGTGAGGTACGTTGTCAAACGCTTTTTGAAAGTCTAAGTACACTATGTCCACTGGATCACCTCTATCTATATGCTTGTTGACAATCTCAAAGAATTCTAATAGGTTACTGAGACAGGACTTTCCCTTGCAGAAGCCATGCTGGCTCTGCTTCAGCAAGGCTTGTTCTTCTATTTGCTTAGTTAATCTAGCTTTAATCATACTTTCTACCAGTTTTCCAGGGACAGAAGTTAAGCTAACTGGCCTGTAATTTCCGGGATCCCCTCTGGATCCCTTTTTGAAGATTGGCATTACATTTGCCACTTTCCAGTCCTCAGGCACGGAGGAGGACCCAAGGGACAAGTTACATATTTTAGTTAGCAGATCAGCAATTTCACCTTTGAGTTCTTTGAGAACTCTCGGGTGGATGCCATCCGGGCCCGGTGATTTGTCAGTTTTTATATTGTCCATTAAGCTTAGAACTTCCTCTCTCGTTACCACTATTTGTCTCAGTTCCTCAGAATCCCTTCCTGCAAATGTTAGTTCAGGTTCAGGGATCTGCCCTATATCTTCCACTGTGAAGACAGATGCAACGAATTCATTTAGCTTCTCTGCAATCTCCTTATCATTCTTTAGTACACCTTTGACTCCCTTATCATCCAAGGGTCCAATCGTCTCCCTAGATGGTCTCCTGCTTTGAATGTATTTATAGAATTTTTTGTTGTTGGTTTTTATGTTCTTAGCAATGTGCTCCTCAAATTCTTTTTTAGCATCCCTTATTGTCTTCTTGCATTTCTTTTGCCAGAGTTTGTGTTCTTTTTTATTTTCTTCATTTGGACAAGACTTCCATTTTTTGAAGGAAGACTTTTTGCCTCTAAGAGCTTCCTTGACTTTGCTCGTTAACCATGCTGGCATCTTCTTGGCCCTGGCGGTACCTTTTCTGATCTGCGGTACGCACTCCAGTTGAGCTTCTAATATAGTGTTTTTAAACAACTTCCAAGCATTTTTGAGTGATGTGACCCTCTGGACTTTGTTTTTCAGCTTTCTTTTTACCAATCCCCTCATTTTTGTGAAGTTTCCTCTTTTGAAGTCAAATGTGACCGTGTTGGATTTTCTTGGCAATTGGCCAGTTACATGTATGTTAAATTTAATAGCACTGTGGTCACTGCTCCCAATCGGTTCAACAACACTTACATCTCGCACCAGGTCCCGGTCCCCACTGAGGATTAAGTCCAGGGTTGCCGTCCCTCTGGTCGGTTCCATGACCAACTGGTCTAGGGAATAGTCATTTAGAATATCTAGAAACTTTGCTTCTTTGTCATGACTGGAACACATATGCGGCCAGTCTATGTCCGGGTAGTTGAAGTCACCCATTACTACCACATTTCCTAGTTTGGATGCTTCCTCAATTTCATATCTCATCTCAAGGTCTCCCTGAGCATTTTGATCAGGGGGACGATAGATCGTTCCCAGTATTAAGTCCCTCCTGGGGCATGGTATCACCACCCACAACGATTCTGTGGAGGAGTCTGCCTCTTTTGGGGTTTCGAGCTTGCTGGATTCAATGCCTTCTTTTACGTATAGAGCGACTCTGCCACCAATACTTCCTTCCCTGTCCTTCCGATATAGTTTATATCCAGGGATAACCGTATCCCATTGGTTTTCTCCATTCCACCAGGTCAATTCAACCAAAGTACAATATAAATGTATTTTAACAAAAGAAAACAAAGTGTTTCACAATGCAGACCGCAATATAAATATGATGTTTCATTACTTTAAGAGTTTCTAGATTTTGTCTGAAAATATTTTACTGCTATTAATTCAAGTTAAACTACATTTAATATTGCAACTTGAACATTATATCAAGATTCGTAATTCTAGTATTTTATAAACATATACTTTTGTTGTCTACAGCTGTTGATGTAGCATGACAGGTAGATAGATGGTAACCCTATTTTAAATGTGTACTTTTGCTGTGCCCTTTATGTTGGATACCCTCATTAACCACCATATACTAGTATTACCAGTGTACTTCAAAAATGAAAAAAAAAATGCCCATGGCTGAATATAGATCTGTCTGCCTTGTATAGTAGCTATTCCACATGCCTGTGTCATTGTTTTCATTCATCTGGATTAAAAAGTGGGAGACAAAGCTTCCAAGTAATGAACAAGGAAAAGAGTGCAGCACCCACAGGCGGAGTCTAACTCAGTATAACTCGCTGTGAGAATCTTAATTGACAGGCAAGCATGCCAAACTTTCACAAGCACTAATTTGTTATGAAGCAAAGGGTTTCACTTCCTTCAAATTAAAGATAATTGGAAAACATCATCTAGGAATCACATACTATTTACAGCCAGTAGCACCACAAATTAATGGACATTTTCAACTTTACCCTGTGAACGATTCTTGAATTATCATGAACTGAATGCTTAGAGAAGAACTCCAAAATACCATGGCTCCAATCCAAGGAAATATGTGCATCTAAAGCTGCAATCCTGCATTGATCTTTGGTGAAGTACCATTGAACAGAGTGGGATTTATTTTCAACTAAACTTGCATAGGATTGCACTGTTCACTGCTTTGAAATAAATGGACCACTGGATTGTGGCTAACTTGTTTAATTGATTACACCAGGGTTTATCCACTACTTACTTTCGCTGAATATTCATTTTCATTCCAGTGTGCAGCCATTTTTTCTCCCTATAGCAGAGATGGGGGATAATTCATTGATATTTAGACTGCAATCCTATGTATGTTTACCTGAAAAAGTATGCCCCATTGAGCTTTGTGGGACTTACTTCCCCGTATGTGTTGCTTGTTAACTCATCTTCACTGCAATAGACTCAATTTTCTCTCTGGTGGCAGCAAGTTGGAAAAAGATTAATCACCACCAGTCTCCCAGTAAAAAACATAAAAGGGTTATTCTCCCATTTGCCATCTTAATGTAGCACTAATTGAATCTGCTCAGCACTTAGATTCCACAGTACAGTGTCTCTTTTGGGGTTCCACCTTAACCCAACCTCGCAACCCTTCTAATCCCTAACATGCTGATTGATTAATCCCTCTCAAACAGGATAAACAGGAAGTAAGAATATGGGTCAATCTCACAAGCAACAAACTTTTAATTGAAGTTGCCAGGATTTTTGCTGAAAGGGATTTAGTTGTGAGTAAATGTTATAGGAGGACCCTGGCTAAGAGCATTGCTGCATAATATAGCATTATATAGTGCTATATTCAAGAGCTGCATGGAACAATTGAATCAACACTCAAATTACACAGTAGACAATTTGGTTTTTTTTGCACCCGCCTCTTGATCCCTACACACACCATAATTAAAATAGTTTTGGTTGTACATTCAAAGTACAGCCTAAAGCTGTTAATAGATTCTCTCTCCCCCCCCTCTCTCTCTCTCACACACACACACCTTTTTTCAGTGCATGTGCACAGATTGCAAGGAAGGGCAGTTCAAAACGAAATGAGATTTTTGCCACTATTCTCACCCTGCTAATTTGTTTTGAAATACAAGAGTCATATACACAAGAGATACTTAATATATAAAAATGAAAAATAGATTACATACATTTTTCATAATGTTTTGGGTACCAGCATAATACATAGCTGAGCTGACATTTATTTAAGGAAATAAATCAGTGGAGGCCCACTAGCAGATTATACCATCAAACAGAACAAGTTTAGACATAAAATAAAAACGTGTAATTTAAAAACAAATAATGTGGCCATTATTTTAAAAATGGGAAGAAAACAAATATAAAGTCCAGAGGATAAATGGCTGAACTGAAATGAATTTGTTCATGGTAAACAGACTGGATATGTAACAGTATGTATATACATACTATACATACATACACAGTATTACACTATACTATGGGTGTATCAATGAAGAAAAATGAGTATCTGCTACAGAAATGATCAAGAGCTCCTATTTCTGTGTCTTGGATCACCCATCACTCCGAATATAACCCCCACCACATAAACTTGAATCTTAAGTTGTCACATGTAGATGGAGAAGGCTTTTTTTTTTTTTACAAATCTTGCATTAGAAGATCTAATGCATTAATGTAAATTAAAGTAATGCAAACCATTTTAAGATGCATTGTGTTTAAACGTCGGAAGACAGTACTTTAGTTTTATGAGTATACACAACAAAAGAAAAATAAATCAGCATACAGTTTATTTGATACTTGTGTGAATGTTTATGCACAAGCTTTGTTTAACAGCACAAGCTGAAAGCCAGCCAGCTGCAATGTATTTTTCTCAGCAGTTGATTTTACTCCATAGATGCTTGATGCTTTTGGTGACAAATGTTTTAGGTCCCATAGCCATGCATGGTCCCAGTATAATTGACATATAAGTTACCCAACATGGATTAACAATTTCTGTGTTAAATGCCTTTTTTCTCTGTACTGATGTCTCAGTGTTAAATTGAAATCAACCAAGAGAAGCACAAGGACTCCATATGAATTCTTGTGCTTGGAACAAAATGAATTAGGCATTACAAGTTATGCTAGAAGTTTATTTTAATCTGGTTTATTATATGCTATGATAATAAAATGTAGAAATATGAAATACTGCAACCAAACATAACTACTCACAGCTCTATGGCAGTTATGTTTAATTATATGAGGATATCTGAAGGGGGTTTCACAGCAACCTCACTATTTGCCTACACAAATACCCAAGCCCACCCATATTCAACTAATCATACAACCAAACTAATATTCTTTGGTTATATATATGTCTGTCTCTCTTTAGGTTGTTTTACAGCCTGCTACTTGATGATAAACAACAGAGGTCCAGATTGAGACCATTGATGGCCAGTAGCTTCTTCAAATTAATGAGATTAGAACCGTATCCCACCTGCCTTGGTGGAAGAGATGGAAAGATCTGTCCATTTCAGCTCTGCATTTCTCATTTTTCCAATCATAAATTCAGTTTTCCTCATTTCTGTAGCAATTTGTCATTTTTTAAAAAAAAATCCTTATGATTATTCTCCAGCATTTTAGTGCAAATTTCTCCTAATAAATACATTAGGTACATAAGTACAGTTTTGCAAGCCATTTCTCATAACACAATGCATTTCTGCATGTTATTTGCAGTGATGTATTCAGTTTTAAGCACATTTCCCCCAATACATGCATTTTTGTAAACATTGTTTTGCTGGTGAACTGTATCACAAAATTTGAATGTGTGAATTTCAAATGATAGCTGTGTTTCAGTTCTCATATTGTTTTGGAAAGTGTAAATTTGATAAATTCAGCTTACAGCGTGTCTAAATTCTCACCCATCCTTACTGGGTGTTAGCTAGTAGAAATATTTTTGCAGTTTGAACTTGGTTTAAGAGAAATAGACATTTGCACCTATCTGACAAGATGCATCTTTAAAAGGTATCTCAAGGTTTGGCTGTTGATTTGGGAGGATGTTATTTTAGGACAGGTAGGAACAATTGAATGTAAACATCTCAGCTTAATAAACTGAGATATGCACAAAATGTATGTCCACATACTCCATCCTCACACCACTCCTTTCCCAGGGATGTGGCTGTCTGGGGTCATAGGGTCACCTGCGACTTTTTTGGGAACAGAGTCCCAGCCAGGTCAGTAAGTATGAGCCAATCCTCATGACAGGAGAGCATGTTATAATGATAATGTTGTTTCTATTTAATCTAATTTTTGTATATTTTATTGTTTATATTGTATATTATTGTATTTTTATACCTGTGTTTATTTTTCTTGTAAGCCGCATTGAGGGCCTTTGGCCGAAAGGCGGGGTATAAATAAAATTTAATAATAATAATAATAATAATAATAATAATATGCCACTGAGAAGAGTCCTTGTCCTTTCATTCTGATTGGAGCCAATCAGACTGAAAAGAGGTGAGTCAGCCACTGAGAAGACTCTTCTCAGTAGCAAACTCACAGGCTCCCCTTTCATGCTGATTGGCTCCTAAGGATGTCTGCTGTAGTGGAGTGTGGACTCTGATACAAAAGGGAGAGCAAAGAAATTGAAAGTGAAAAGGGGGCATGGCTGTAAGGGGACGTTGTGTGACTATCATGAAGGGACTCTGCTTTTTTGAATTTGCCACCACACTACTGTCCTTTCCTTGTCTCTTCTCAGCACTTAACACCTTCAGTGTTAATTAACCATAGTTTCCTGTTAGGTACTAACTAGGAACCTTTAGTTAGCAGGATCAGAACAAGCTAAGTTTTAACTTGTTTTAGGACCCTAGCTTGTCTTGATCTTGGTAATTACAGTCTCCCACTTCAGACATAAAGGGAAGCCATAGTTAATTGAACACTTATTGTTGCATGCTGACAAGGAAAGAGAGACGGGGCTGTGCCAGGGCAGCACACAGGGATAAGATTCATGCATATCTTGGCGTTTGATATATCCATCTAATCCCTGCTGCTCAGTGTGCATGTTTGTTAACAGATATTACAAAGCAACCATCACTAGTATTGTCTTCTCAAAAGGAAACTGACCCTTGTTAACAGGCTGCCCTCAAGCTTCCTATTACTTGGGGAAATGGGAATCACAAAAAAAGTATCATATACCAACAACATCTCTACTTTAGAAAGATTGCATATCAGGAATGACTTCAGTCTCTACACATTGATCTGTGTAATACAGAACCTTATCAAAGAGTGGGTCTTAAGAATTGTTAAATGCAGGGCTGTACATGAAGGATCAGATATGAACTAAATCAGCCAGATCTAAACATGCTCCCCACAATCATTTGGAGTTTACTAATATGGGCCTTTTGTTCTCCAAGATGATAGTAGACAGGGAGAAGTATTATCAGTGTGTGGCAGAGGAAAATATAGATAACAGGAACTGCATGGAGAATGAAAAGAGCAATGGTGGGGATAGGCTTAGGAAGCTATCCTATACCATCACTGCATTCAGACAGGGAGTTTATTGCATTAGCACTTCTGTCTCAGTTTCTAACATTCCTTTCACACTGCAGTACCTGTGGCATTATGGAATTGTGCATCAGTGTAAGCTTCAGGGGGGCTGCGGAGCTTAAGTCTCTCCAAATTCCCCCAGGAGGCTCAATCCCCCCCCCCGGTGCAGCCAGTGCAGGGCAGTATTGATAGGCTCACATGATGGACTCAGTTACAACAGTAGCTGCAGCAAAGGACTGCCCCATGTCCAGCCCTGTAGCCAGCCTTTCTTGTTAGGAGGGACAGCCATATTTCTAGGTGGGGCATTCGGGGGTAGAGGTGCATAATGCCAGCCAATTCCCACACACACACTGGTGGAGACAATATGAGGGCCAGGACAGAGGAAGGGAAAGACAGTGACTTTTCCCATCACTTCTTCTTCATCCAGAGAATGTGTTAATTTTCATGAATGAAGTTTAATATGTTGGATTATCTCACCCTTGTTTGAGAGATTCCCCTAGGAATATCAGACTTAAAAGCTTGACTTTGCCTATAGCTATAATCCCCTTTCACCTGGGGTCTCTCCCTGTATTCTGATAATTCATGAGCTCGACTACTTTGGTAAAGACTGTGAGCTCCCAAGCTTGCCTTTCATGCTGCGTTAGATAGTTTTAGATTCCTCGCCTGAAAAACATACTTGTCCATACTACAAGTTTAGAGAAGGGCAGAGAGAAAATAAATACTAGAGGGTGTGTTTCTTAACTCCTTCTTGAGAGTACCTTCTTCTAGTCTTGTTCCTGGCCTTTAGATTTTCCTTTGTGTTGGACAATCAAAGGAAAACTTTTTAACTGACTGCTATATAAAGGACAAACTAAGCAATTGAAAACTAATTGTGGAAAGTAATTGAAATTTTTTTTACTGGTCATTGGGTTGATATTTCTGCCCAGAAACACTGAAAAGGCCTCATCCTGAGCTGCACATATTGGGAAAATCTTAAATTAGGCTGAGTTACAGCCTAGGTGTACACCCAGCCAATTAGCTAACTGTAGCATACACAGCAATATTTCTATTCCTCTAGGGCTGTTTTCATCCTTTGCCATCAAGGAATCAAGAAAAAGAAGAAAATAGCCACTATGATTATGAGTATAGTGAGTGCTATAAAAGAGTAAAGAGTAGCCATTTTTAAAGATCACTTTCAGTTATCTCTTTATTTAATCCCTTAACAATAAACACCAAATCCTGCTCTACTTATTATAATAACTGCAGAATAAACAAACTCTTACTGCAGGCAAACAAACATGCTTCTTTATTGCTGGCTTGACAGACGGGACAACTGAAACTAAAACTCAAAAGCAGAGCAAAGGAAAGCCCAAGTGGTGGAGTATAACTCTAGCCTATAATACAAAATTCTAATGTATAACTCTTCAAGGGTTATCTTACTATACAGGCTGTTTTTTCAGGATCAATCATTCATTTTCATTGGCAATCACTCGTGGACAAGTAAGATTGTCTTCCAAGATAAGGTCTTTAACAGTGGGTCCGTAAGTGACTGTGGAGGCCAATTCTGGATCCTCACAGCCTCTCACAGTGAGGACATAGGTTTCCAGATGGAAGGTGGTCGCAATGAGGATTTGTTTGATGTGCCTTCCGCTTAGCTCGTTTGTCCCTTTCGCCCTGCATTAATGTTTCTTCGAAGTCCATAGCACCTTTGATAATACCCGACCTCCATTTGGGATGTTCATGGGCCAAGACTTCCCAGTTCTCAATGCTTATGTTACATTTTTTAAGATTCACTTTAAGAACATCTTTAAACCTCTTTTGCTGTCCGCTGATATTCTGTTTTCCATCCTTAAATTGGGAGTAAAGTAGCTGCTTTGGAAGACAGTGATCAGGTATTTGAACAACTTGGCCAGTCCAGCGAAGTTGATGTTGAAGGTTCATTGTTTCAACATTGGTAGTCTTTGCTTCTTCCAAAATGCTAACGTTAGTCCGTCTGTCTTCCCAATTAATTTGCAGAATTTCCGGAGGCAGCATGGGTGGAATCTTTCAAGAAGTTGGGAGTAGTGTGTATAAATGGTCCATGTTTCACAGGCGTACAGTAAGGTCGGTAGTACAGTCCCTTTGTAAATAAACATTTTGGTCTCCCTGCGAATATCCCGATCCTTGAACACTCTACCCTTCATTCGGGAAAATGCAGCACTCGCAGAGCTCAGACAATGTTGAATTTCAGCATCGATGTCAGCTTTTGCAGAGAGATGGCTGCCAAGATAGGGAAAGTGATCAATGTTCTCCAGCGTCACACCATTAAGCTGGATTGATGATGCTACAGAGGGGCTAGTTAACACCTGTTGATGAAGCACTTTGGGTTTTTTTAATATTAAGTGAGAGGCCAAGCTTTCCATATGCTTCTGCAAAGACATTTAGGATAGTTTGAAGATCTTTCTCTGAATGTGCGGAGACTACATTATCATCGAAATATTGTTCTACAACAGAGGTTGACATTACCTTACTTTTTGCTTTCAGCCTACTGAAATTAAAAAGCTTTCCATCTGTTCATTATATGATTTCCACACCAGTAGGAAATTTCCCCTCAATAAGGTGTAGAATCATAGCAATGAAGATAGCATATAAGGTCGGAGCAATGACACATCCCTGTTTTATGCCTGATCTGACTCTGAATGGATCACTCTGAAATCCATTGTTATACAAAATTGTCGTTGTCATGTTATCATGAAGGAGTCGCAAAATATTCACAAATTTATCGGCATCCAGTTTTCAAAAGGTTGGTCCAGAGAGTGGTTTGATTCACAGTATCAAAGGTCTTAGTCAGATCAATAAACGCCATATGTAAAGGTCGATTCTGCTCCTGACATTTTTCTTGAAGGTGTCAGCAGTAAAGATCATGTCCACTGTCCCCCTGGAAGGGCGGAAACCATTTTGAGATTTGGGTAGGACAATCTGTTCTATCACCCTTCTTAAAAAGTGTGACAATAATGGCATCCCTAAAGTCTTCTGGGATCTCTTCCCTCATCCAGATTTTTTCGCTGAGCTTATGAAGTTGTTGTGTAAATTCAGGCAGGAATCCCATCAGGTCCACTAGCTGTGTTGTTCTTCATTTGATTGATGGCTTTACTGACTTCATCCAAATTAGGGGATACTGCAAGCTTGTCTCTAGTTTGTTGTAGAATTTGTGAGAAGGCCTCATCAGCCACAATAGAATTATGATTAAGGAGGTCATGGTAATGCTCTTTCCAGCACAGTGCAATAGACTCTTTAACCTTAAGAAATTTGGTACCATCCATTGAACGTAAGGGATTTGTACCATAATTTGTTGGTCCATAGATGCCCTTTGTGGCATTAAAAAAGCCCCATGCATCATGAGCATCTGCAAAATGCTGGATTTCTTGAGCTTTCTTTATCTACCAGGCATTCTTAAGTTCTCTAGTTCTTCTTTGGACCTCAGCCTTTTCACTGGCATAGATTTTTTTCTTAGCAGCACAGTTAATGTCTTTTTGCCATATCTGGAAGGCTTTCCTTTTCTTGTCAATGATATGTTCAATCTCACTATCATTCTCATCAAACCAATCCTGATGTTTCTTAGTTTGGTATCCAATAGTTTGTTCACATGCTGCAATAATGGATGTCTTCAGTTTAATCCAGTATTCCTCAACATTTTCAACATTTGAACTACAACTCTCATCAGCCCCAGCCAGCATGGCCACTGGATTGGGCTGATGGGAATTGTAGTTCAAAAAAGTAACTTTTCCAAGCTCTGCCGTCAGTAGATGTTTCTTGAGAGTTGTTTGAAAGCAGGCTCGCTTAATAAGATCTTGAAGGGCATGGATGTTCATTTTACGCCTTGGTTTTCTTCCTTGGAGCCTACATTGAGCAACAATATTAATGGCCATAGTAGATCGAATTAATCGGTGATCTGCCCAGCAGTCATCAGGACTCGTCATGGCCCTGGTGAGGAGTACATCATGACGATCTCTGGCACGGACAATTACGTAATCCAGGAGATGCCAGTGTTTTGAACGAGGGTGCTTCCATGATGTTTTAGATTTATTTTTCTGGGGAAAGAGTGTGTTTGTAGTAACAAGATTATGTTCTGCACATTTAATCAGAAGTAGAATGCCATTCAGGTTGCTATTGCCAACTCCTTCTTTCCCAATGGTTTCAAATTCTGGCCATAAATCGAAATCACACTCAATGCTTGCATTGAAATCACCCATAAATTTTATCCTCCTTAGGTATCTCTGATAAGATGGTGTCCAGCTGGTTATAAAAATTTTCCTTGATGTCTTCATCAGCATCTAATGTTGGTGCATAAGCACTTAGAATAGTTGCCTGCTGGTTTTTGATGGGTTTTAACTGGAGAGTTGAGAGTCGTTCATTAATGCCAGTAGGAACTTCTGACAACTGCTTCACGAGATTATTTTTAATAGCAAGGCCTACTCCATGTATTCGTCGTTCTTGTTCAGGCAGTCCTTTCCAGAAGAAGGTATAACCTCCTTTTTCTTCCTTCAGTTGTCCTTCTGATGCTCTTCGAGTTTCTTGGAGTGCTGCTATGTCAATATTAAAATGTCTCAACTCCCTCGCGATGATGGCAGTCCTACGTTCAGGACATTCACTTCCTGTATTATGTCTGTATGTTCCATGTTCCAGTTCAATTGTCTTTTGCAACTGCTAAGTGGTGACCCCACTGGATGTGGTAATCCAGTCAGAGAGAGAGATGAGGCAGACTATGTTTAGGGCACTTTTTCTAGCGCCCTCCCCATACGGGGTGAGCAGAGTGGATCCTGAATAGGACTGCTCAGTCGTGGATACAGCTGCTGAACTACTCAACTGCCTTGGACCTTGAGCCAGGATGACTGAGTCTGTATCCACCGCCCATGTGCCAGTCCATGACTAGGGGCTTCCGGATTTCACAGTCCTGCCCCTGTCACCACTTGCCGATCGCCATGGGACTTTTGGTTGCATTTGGTTTGGTTGGAAGATGCCTGTGCATGAATCTGTTTTATGTGGTGAGATCAGCGCACAACGATCAACACACAATCTTGACAGAAAAAGACTTTGATCAAATAGCATGGGTACCACGACAATTGGAAGTCTCTTATCTGCTGCAGCCTTCATCCGCCTTCACAGCTGTTGTAACATACAATTGTTATCCTCCACCTCTTCTGCCATTGAGGACATTTTTGGATCATTCTTTGTCTGGTTCCTCTCCCTTGACCTGTCATGTACTCCCAGCAGGATCACTTAAGTAAATATAGGGTGATTGTGATCATGAGAAATCCACCCTCAGTAAGGCTTGAATGAGCAGACTTTTGGAGGCTCTTCCAGATGAGGCTTTTGTTGTACACTCACCCTGTCTCATTCACTCAATTTTTCAGAGCATCCTATTCTTAAACTGCTCCTGTTCTTAAAACAAGCTATCCTTTAAATGGAGGTTGCCATTGTCTGTCATGTCACAAATTAAAAGGAACAACTTCCCAAAAGCAATCTGGGGTGGGGGCAAAGCACAGTTCTGGGGGGGCAGCACCTACATTTTCTCCCAGCTACAGGCTCCCCATATTTCTGTTGTGTCATACTACAATTTCTATGATTCTTTGGGGATTTGTTCCTGCTTGCCAGTATTTGTTTGTCTGTGTGTTTTCTAATTAAGAATTTTTACCCTGCCTTACAAGGCCTATGGCCCTCACAAGGTGGCATAGCTCTTAATCCTATATGAGTCTGCCCAGGCCCTGAGATCCTCAGGAGAGGCCCTTCTCTCAATTCCCACATCTACACAAGACAGGGCCTTTTCGGTGGCTGCCCCTAGGCTCTGGAATTCCCTTCCTAGGGAGGCAAGAATGGCCCCTTCTTTGCAATCCTTCTGTTGGCAGATAAAGACTTTTTTATTCCAACAGGCCTTTGGAGCTGAAGGTTGCTAACGTCATAGCTTGAAGAGGGTGCTGCATTGTTATTGTTTAATTGTACTATTTTAAACTGAGGTGATTTATTAAGTGTATGTTTTAACGGTTTTAATATTGTAAATAGTTTAACTCTATTTATTTTAGATTATTGTATGTTCTTAATTATATGTATTTTTATCTGGAAGCCGCCTTGAGTTCCAGTTTGGAAAATAGGGCAGGGTAAAAATAAAGATAATAAATAAATAAATAAAATAATAAATAAATAAATCCTGGCTGCACCCACTTTTTTTGGAGCAACAGACGGCAAGGTCAACAGATTTGGTCCGGAAGACTGCAAAGCTTTAAAGGAGACTGAACTAGGTAAGAAGAGCTTCCACATTATTAAATATAAATGAAATTGTCAACGCATTTTACAGAGACAACAACCATTTTGCCACCACACCAAAGAAGACTCGTGACACAGTTATGGAATAATGTTATATTTATTTAAAATATAACAATTACATACTAAATCCAATTTCTGCCAATTACCAAATTAACGCTACTTCGGGCAGCTGTAGATACCTAGCTGAGAGGGATTTATCCCTGCTATTCACTGGGCATGTCAGTCTCTACAGACCATGACTCCCTAGCAAAGTATGTGGGTGAAATTATCCCTCCTTGCCAGTAGAGTCAATCACGTGTTTCCAACCTCTACACCCCGGCCCCACCATACAGGTGTTCATCCTGATGCACAAGTTGGTCCCACAAGGACACCCCCAAGATCCCCACCAGCCATGCCTGACTGGTGGTTCCCTAGTGAGTGCCCTTTAATACAATGCCTCAGTCACCTATTTTGTACCCCACCTTCCTCACCTGCCCAAATTCCATGCCAGCCAAAGCAAAACAACCCAAATCCCCCCTTTTAGCCAATTAAATCAAATCCCAGCAGTATGGAGTAGGCAAAACGAAAGGGATGCTGATTTCAAAATTTCAAAAATATTTCTACTCAGCCCCAACTGGCGACTAGCAAAGCCCATACTGACCAGGGAGGGGTGGGTGGGTGCCGCAAGGCAAAAGAGAGGCAAGATTCGAGGGAGGAGCTGGCTTATATGCCCTGCTCCTCCCTTACTTGGAGTGGCCCAAGGGGGCCCATGTGATGCAATTTTGAACCCTTTGGGAATCTTCCTGAGCCTTCTGCCAAGGTGGGGTGGTGGCAAACACACCCCCACCTTGGCAGGAATGCCATTGTCACAGTTGGGTATGTGTGTGTGTCAGTCACTATTATAAACAGCAACAAATAGTCTGTGGGACTTTAATGGCTGTTTTTTTATTATGGTATAAGCTTTTGTAGGCCAGCACCTACTTCATATAGATAGATATTTATTTAAAATATAACAATTATATATTAAATCCAATTTCTGCCAATTAGACAGACAGACAGACAGACAGACAGACAGACAGACAGATAGATAGATAGATAGATAGATAGATAGATAGATAGATAGATAGATAGATAGATAGATAGATAGATAGATAGATAGATAGATAGATAGCTTGCACTCGCTTATAGGATACTTGGTTACGTGAAAAGAAAAAAATTGCCACTATTTTGAACTCTGTACATTGTTCAGAAACTGAGTTAGTGCACATCAACTGTTTTGTACTCTGCACTGGCTCAGAGACTACAATTATGCCTTTTCCAAATAAAGGCACATATGATGCTATAATTTAGTCAATTTCATATTGCTAAGTCACCCTCCTAAGCCCAAGGACTTTCAGGGGAATCAAGGAAGGGGGCTGAAGGAGCTTCAGCCCCCTCAGCTAGAGCAGCAAGGGGCAGAGCCAGAGGTATTTGAGACTTTTGAGGACACTGAGGGAGGGAGTATGCTTGACACTGTGCCAGTTCCCACGGACAGTCGTCCTGCTGAAGAAGACGCATCAACAGAACCGTTGGGGGAATCTCTGCCCCCTGCGCCTATTCCAACCCCCCTCCCGGATCCCCCTTTTGACACTTCAAATACTTCCCCGCCTCCTGACCTCCAGCCTGCACCTATCCAGTCGGATTGTCAGATGAGCCGTCAGAGGCGTGCTCTCTTTCACCCCGTGCCAGACGTCGCCAGAAGCATGCCAGTCAGAGGGAAGTTCTTCGAAGGAGTGAGAGATTACGTGTGAAGACCTTTCCTATTTAACGTTGCCCCCCCCGACCGGGGTGCTGAGTCAACTTCATTCATATGCTGCAGAGTATGCTTAGTAGCTTAGATAGGGCTTGCAGTGAGTTAGTTAGTCGAGTTAATGAGGCATGCTGCCTTTGATGTTTCAATTGCCCTAATAAAACAAGAATTTCTTTCACCCTCATCTCTATCTCATGCCTCACACTCTGGGCAGGACACCCTGAAACTGAATGGCCAGGAAGATTACATTATTCTTCTACAGACTTTTCTGTGTTACTATTCTTAATGTCAAATATGTATCCATTTATTCTCCTCAGTAGACTATCCAGTTTGTCCTATGGACATGCATGAATATTTGCAGATCTTAAACTAGCCATATTAAAAGTGAATTTCAAAGACAAGACCCAGCAGGAGACCACTGAGATTTCACTATAACCCGCACTCAACTTTTCCTCAGTTTGGCCCAGCTCTGCTCCCTCCAGGGATATTGGAAAGTCTACACCCCTCGAACTGTTGCTTTTTGACTGACCTATTGCCATGTTGTGCTAAACTTCAGTCACACCCATGGGCATGGTGTGAGACAACAATGAATGTCATTTGACATGTTGGTACTCCCCCACCCTTTCCGCACATGCACACTTCTATTCCTCCATGATTTCCTTATGAAAACAGCAGGAAAGAACTGTGTACTGGTATACCACCCCATATTTTGTCCCTTTACTCCATGATTTTCTGGGTTAGTGGGGTTGCAAAATGATTTTTTTCTGGAACCAATTAACACATAAACTAGTGCTAAACTTCTACTATATTCCACTAGATTTCCAGAAGTGGCTTTTACATCATGTGAAAGATAAAATAAAATGTGGAAATTGTTAGGTAAGGAAATGCTGCAAAAATGGAATAAACTGCTGTCTGAATGCAGCCAGAGACAAATCTTAATGCAGAGTTTTACCAAGTGGGTCTGTTAGCATTTTTCATATGAAATGCACTTTAATGTGAAAAGAAATATTCTGAGACTTGAACTATTACATTTCTGTCCTTCAGTCGGTTACACACAATCTAATGCATCCCAGCCCTAATCTAATCTAATCCATCCCAGAATAAACTGCTGTCTGAAGGTAGCCCATGTCAGATTATAGGTCCATCCAACTCATCCCTATCCATGCTGACTCCTTCTCAACCATATCTGGAGAGGCCATGGATTGAATCAAAGCAAAACATATGGTCTACCACTGAACTACAGCTTTCCTCAATGGAGTCAGTGAACAGGAGTCAGGACCACACATCGACTGGTCCCTATTATACTTCTGTTTAGACCGAGTGTATTTATGAATGTCTACTGCAAACAGTAAAGCCTCAAGTACATAGTGTACAGCAGCTATGCTCTGGACAGAGCTTGGAAGATTATTTTTAAAAAGGAATACATTACAATTACTGTTACACGCCCCCAAAAAAGAATAAATTACCATTACAATTACAATTGTTCTGAAAGTAATTGATTACTTTACCGTTGCTCAAAAGCAATCACTAAAATACACTTAAGTTACTTTTTTAAAAAAACTAGAGTGCCTACAAGGTGCTGGCCTTGGCTGCTGCATACCTAAGTAGCCTAAAACAATATTAAAATAAACACACACAGAGAGGTAGTAGAATAAAAAAAATTATCCATAAGATAGCAATGCTGGTCTCTCCACTGGTAAGGGAGGCAGAGGCCACTACTCAGATCTTTGCACGTCAAACCAAGTGCAACCACCCCACCGACAAATTCTCAGCCAGCAAGCATAATCTCTCTCACTTAACCACCTCCCAGACCCTGCCCTGTCACCAACTAAGGGACAATCACTCAAGCAAACATTTTCCCCTGAGATGCAAAAAAGTTAAAACACTGCAAATGCAGCAAAGTAGCCAGGGAGGGTGGCGGAGGCCACTTTGTGTGCCAAGTGCCAAACACAGTACGCGCATACACACACACACACACACACACACACATGTTGTCATCTTTCACCTGCACAGTTTTTTATCTCCATTCTGCTGCTGCCTCCTTTATCCATGTTCTTGCCCTCTGGCTCCTTTCTCACTCCACTCCATCACCATCCATTTTTTTTAACAATTGTTTTTTCCACTCCACCCATCTCACTCTCCACCTTCTCCCTTGTCACCTCCCATCCACCCAAAGAGCACAAGGGAAGAGTGATACTGCACAGGAGCCCAGTTTGAGGCACATGATTTTCATCCACAAAACCGAGAAGACTTCCCCTGCTCCCCCCCAAAGTAATGCCCAAAAGTAATGCTGGAAACATTACAATTACTCTTCAAAAGTAATAAAATTACTCCTCATTCTATTACAATCAAAATGTAAAGGAATTACTCACTTGTTTCTGAAAAAAGTAATGAATTACAAGTAATTCATTTTTTGCAACTAATTACTTCCAAGCTCTGGCTCTGGAACTCCTTGCCTATTGATATTAGGCAGGCACCTTCATTCTACTGTTTTCACTCGCTGCTAAAACATTTTTTGTTTAAGCAAGCCTAACCAGACATGCAGTTTTATTATGCATACTTATTCTTAAATTCTGTTGATTTTGGGTTGTATTCAATGCTGCACAAGTGGCCTTCTGCTTGTTGAACAGGACTTCCCATTACGTTCCTCTTACAATATCTTTCAAAATCTGATCCGGAGGGTCCCCCAACACTCTGGAACAGATTTTGATGGTGCGCAGGGTGGCTCCAGTCAAGTAGAGAGGAGGGGAAACTTTCATTGCACAAGCAGAAGATTGCACAAGTGGACCAGAAGTGTTAGTTACAACCCAGGATCTTTATTTCAATAATTTAATTATGTCTACTTGTTCTTTTTAAAAAGTTTGTTGTTTTTATAAGCATTTTTGCTGTTTTATGCAAATCAGTTTTTTTTTATTAAGTGGTCTATAAATTTTGATTAATAAATTAATGAAGTCAAATACAAATTTTAGGTAGGGTTAAATAATCCTGGAATAAAATAAAATTAGCTTTCCCATTGTGTGTATCATTTGCAAATTCTTGAGGGGAGGACAGATCCCTTTTTTTAGTTCTAAAATGCCATCCTCCCATAGCCTTTTTTGGTTTTGCACATATGAGCTATTGCACTGTTACATGGAATTTGTAGCCAGAGAGCAAGATATGGAAGGCCACACTTTGCTGAGGTGACAGTGCTGCTTCTTTTCCTTCTATACATGTCACATATCATGATGCTTTGCCTCATAATTGGCTGCCGCCCATGCTTGCTGCACTTTGTCCATATAGGTCGGTATATTGTCCACGCTGACTGGATGAGGTTCTCCAGGGTTATAGGCAAGGGACATCCCCAGCTCTGCTTTAGATGCCAGGAATTGAACCTGGAGACTTCTACATATAGAACAGATGCTCCACCTCTACAGCCCTTTTCCTAACTTGCTGTTTTCTTATTCACAAAGCAATGTCCATCTGCCCCTCACATATTTGGAAGGTTTGTATTCCCAATAGCTGAACTCACAATTTGCTTTTCTAAAGGCTGTGTTCAGGTTATGCTTCTGTTATACTCAGGATGTACATTAAGAGTCATGCTATTGTTCCACAAGTTACTGTGAAGAGCTGCAACCCCTAAAATCAAGAACCCACGGCTCTGTGCAAAGCCGATCCATGTAGTGATCTCTTAAGGCTACAGGTTGGAACATCTTCCTGAGCAGTGAAGGGTTCCCAGGTGGTTATTCTTACTAAGTTGCCCATTGGTTCTCATCAAGAGAAGTGGTTTTCTGTTCAGGCTGGGATTCCTTGTCTTTGGCTCACTCTGGCTTTTGGCGTATTACTTGGCTTGACCCTTCAATTATTCTGGGTTGTCCCTTAGGCTCTGGCTCAATCTCCTTGACTCTGATTCCTGGATCTGACCACGAGCGTAAGCATCCATTTTCTGGTTTTGTATTCCTGACTCCCATTTAATGGATGCCTATGGCTAAGCCCTGACACTTATATGTCCATTTTAGGGTCAGTTCAGTTTCAGCAAGGAATGCACGTATGCCAATCTACAGTTAACACATCAGTTAACACATATTTTGTGTGCCTAGTCTAAGGAACACAGACTACAAAAACAGGCAATATTTTCAATTTCATTTGAAAGCAGAAAAATATGGAAGATTGGGAAATTGCCTCAAAATACATTCAGAATATTGTGGATAAGTAAATTCACATCTTGAGTCAGATATGATCAAACTTTGACAGCATCACTAATACTAGTCCTTGTGCATACTTCCAAATTCCCACAACTGCCCTAACTATGTTTGCAGACACTCATTTTAAATAAAAAACATTGTAGGAAATGCAGAACCCATAATGGCACTCACAGATCTAATTCTCTATTTCTCCTCTACAACTTATCCACTATGATGACATATTGTTACAGGCACCCCATCATTGGCTGCCACTGTCTAAGGAAAGGAAACAAACCATTTACCTAGAGAGGGAGTGGGTCCTCCAACACTGGAGGCATTCAAGAGGCAGCTGGGCAGCCATCTGTTGGGAATGCTTTGATTTGGATTCCACATTGAGCAGGGGGTTGGACTTGATGGCCTTATAGGCCCCTTCCAACCCTACTATTCTACGATTCTATGAAAATGCAAAATAGCATGGTATCAGAATGTGTCAATTTTACTAGACATTAGAGAATAGAGGGGGATGTGTGTTTTCCATTTTCATCAGCAGTGCATTTAGGCAAATGTCTTCTTATGGACCTCAGTTTTTATTTATTGAAGGCGGTGTAGAAAAGGCAGTATTTGGATTAACCATAGTCATTTTAAAATGCATAGATTTGAAGAATTCATAGTAAAAAGGAACACAGCAACTGGAACTCCCTTCTTTTTCAACCTTTATGGGAGCATTCTAAAGGTGAGTTCTGCGAGCCTTGAATAAAATAGAGAAGAAAGAGGGAAAATAGAAGTAGGAATAACAGAGTTCATATTTAAAACAGGATCTGTTTCATAGTCACATTTGTGTGCAAATTCCACAAAAAGCTAAAAAAAATACTTTCCCCTCTCTATGTTAGTGTTTGGTTTCATAGATTCTAAACAAAGATCCCCGTGCTAATGGACAAAACTACTTAATTTTGCCTTCTTTCTAACTTAAATGTTTAAACTTTCTTTAACTTAAAAGTTCAACATTTAAAATTAAAAACTTCTTTGATACTAACTCTGACTACACTTTAAAGAGCTAGTCCTACATCTAGCTGAAGTAACTGGAATACCTTTTTTATTTTTTTACTGTTTACTAGATTGACTTGACTGATCATAGCAAACTGAATTGTATTTTTGTAAGGCTCTTCAACAGGCAGCCAAATAAATAGCTTTTTCCCTGCTGCATGGTTTGCTGTTTGCTTAAGCAAAAATCCAATTTCTAGAGAAGACTCTGCAAGGGCTAAATTCCCTGCCATTTACAAGTGTCCCATTAGGGTAGCTTTCTATATGGAAATAACATTCCAAGACAAGGAGAGAAACACTAGGTCTGAGGCCCACTATTCCTGATGCATTTTTTTTTAATTTGAAGAGTAGAGCTGGGCTCCCATGAGAAAGGCAAAAAAGGGGCAGTAATGTTTGAATACAAATGTCTCAAGGAACTGAAGCATCTTTAAATGTAAAATCTCTTTTTTGGTATGCATCAAGGGCAAGGAAAAAACTGACAGCTTCAGACTCAAGCTGCCTCCTGTTGAAAAGCTTTTTAAATTAGGGATTCAGTGTAAACCTCCTGCTGGAAGAGCATACATGAGAGGTGCTGAGATTTGGACTTGATTACTGGCTCTTTTGTACACTTAGTGGAATCTTTTATTTGAAAACAATTCCATTTTTTTTAAGAGCAGGTTGTGGTAGGTGTGGCAGTTAGATGTGTGTGGCTTGACAGATAAAAGGCACAAACATATGAATTACTGTTATCATGCGTCAAAAGCAAATAAAATAACAACAGCTTTCCCTGAAAGCACATGGATGAGCATTTAATTTAGAGCTAAGAAGAGATGTATGTAACATTCAGTGTCTTCCATCATTGCATAATTAATACCCAGGAAACATGTTTTCACAAGTCTACAGCTACTTATTTAACAATGCTGACTATTTAACACTGCAAGTCACACTTAATTGGATGTGCTTTTTTAAAAAATATGTAATTCAATTTTTATTTTTATTTTTGGTAAAGGATTAACTGTACAGGCTGCTGCAGGCAATTAAAAAGTAGGAGAAAAACTTTGGCAGCCCAAAGGCATTCCCTAACCTAGAATTCTTGAATGGCACTCAAGATGTTTCCTTGCCAAACAGCAACCTGTGACAGAGCAAGTGCGCAAATGGATCCTGTTACTGCAGCCTTCACTGACTTTTATAATCAAATTGTGTGCTAAGGATGACCATTCAACAAAAAAAGAGCTCAGTATCAAAATCATTAGACCAAGTGAATGGAGACAAATTCATGGTTAACTATATTTCATGTATTTTTATCTATTTTTTGGTTTTTATTTGCTGTGTTGTACTGTGATGACATTGTGAGCCTCCCAGAGTGTCCCACTATAGGGTAGAAGGGTGGAATAGAAATATTTTAAATAAATAAATGGGCAGAGCAATTCAAAATGTTGGGGAAAATGAATACCAAAGGCAGATGAACCATCTTTTCCTATGTGGGGCACACTTTTTTCTGTCTCTTCTCAGTTCTGCATTCACTCCTCTCTCTTTTTAAACCCTGTTTCCTTCCTATTGATCCCAGTGGGAGGGAAACTAACCACACCAGCTCCAAGACTGGCATAGTTTGTTCCCCATTCTTAGGAGAATGGATGGCCTGTGGATCCTGCCTCTCCTGGCATGCCCCGAACCTTTCAACACCCTCACTTGGAAGACATCAAATGTCAGATATTCCTCTATGAGGACATACCTCTCACCTTGCCCTTGGAGAGAAAGATCTAATAGATTCTATGACTCCCTGGATGCTCTCCCAGAACCATAGGGTTATATGCCAAGTGATTACTAAGAAGAATGGCATTCCACAAATGGGGAATCACCACCAAGAAGGCCCTGTCATGGGTCACCTCCAACCAGGCAGCACCTCCAATAGGACACCAGATGTGCTTGGCACTCAGCCGTGGGCTTTCTAGATTTCTCTCTCTAGCTCCTTCCCATGCTGCTAAGATTCTATGTCTGCTTCCCGGTAGATATCAAATGTGTCTGGAAAGTCTAGGTGTATGTGTGTGTGTGTGAATGAGAGAGAGAGAGAGATGCTACATTGCCTACAAGGTACTAATCTAGGCCACATAATACACATCTATCCCATTGTGGTTAAACTAGAATAAATGGAAGTGTGCCACTTGCAGATCTAGTCCAATCCTATTAAACATCTATGTTTCAGGTAAACACCTGTGAGGCCCTATTTACATGTCACCTAGAGTGGCATAATTGCTTCCATACATATAGATAATGTCTATAGACTCTTTGATTATATAACAAGTTGATGACATGCTGCCTAATGGGATAGATGTCCCAACATGAGGTTGGGATACAGTCTATTCTAACCACAGGACTGGATGATAGGTGTGTTAATAAGAGCAAGATGAAAGCAATTGTGGAGATAGTTGAAATTATACCAGTCCTGGTAGTGTGTAAAAGAAGAGCTCCTTTGGATGATCTAGTTTAGCTGTCTCCAATAACACATAAACCTAGGCAATTTAAACTGTAAAAAAGATTGTCAAAATTTAGTATTCTTGAAGCAGATTATTTTTAAATAGCATTTGGAGATGTCATATGCCACTTGCTGGCATATCCTGAAACTTATGCTTAAGGCAGTAATAATAAATAAAGCAGAGTGCTCACCTTGTTCCAAATACCTCACTTTTCTGAATTTTATATTAAAACTTGTAAACTTATTTTAAGAACCCCTTCTCATGATGCCTTTTTAAAAAAGGACTAACATTGTTTTAAATATAGCTTAAACATGCACAGTGTTTCAAGAAGTGTCATTAAAAGGCAAGCTAGTCTTATACAAAGGATATCAAATTAACTACTATGTCCTTAATACAGAACTTTCTGGTAAATCTTCCGAATTGACTTCAGGTTGTTGCCTGCACACCCCATCTGTACTGTGGCTGCTCAATAAAGCACCCAAATTGCCTTTGAGTATCATGAGGTGTAACATCAGCTTGCTGTGGGTAAAGAAAGAAGTGAACTAACTTCTTTACAGTTAAATTTGTACAACAGTGACTTTCTAGTATTAACCACCCACTGCTATAAATTCAGCCTGAGCTATATTAACTCACAGTTCCGGAAACAAGCAAGAAATTCTTAGCACACTTGTTTCTGTCAAGTCAAATACTCATGATTTTCTTGAATGCAAAATTGATAGACTACAACACAATGTGTGATATTCTTAGTTTTTAAGATGTTATAAAAGCAGAACAAACAGAATCATGCATTTGCTGAAATGCTCTTAAAATATAAGGATATAACAAACGCTTGAACGGTGTATGTGTACACATGTGTGCACTCATCTATTGTTGTTACACTGACACTAATGTTTGCATCAGCAGAGCGATGACGAGGGAAGCAATTTCCAGCTATCCTCTCTGCAGTTCTCTGCAGTTCTCCACTGGGGCAGGTTTAGGCAGGGTGAAAAATTAAAAATGACAATAACTTGATAAAGGCCATTAAGTCCATCTTTTCTTGGTGGTTGTGTGAGCAAATGAGTTCCATGCATGTAGCAATGCCCAGATTCCCATAAGCAGTCTCTAGAGCCGAGTACAAATCTAAGAGTGCGTACACACAGAAAAAGAAAATGAATGATTCTGGGTACACACCATGATGCAATTATCTCTACATACAGCTCCAACTAGATTGGCCATGGTTTAGCAGCTCACCCACATGAGACATGACACAGAGGTGTTTTTCAAATTAGAAGTAATTGTAAAAGCAGCTTGTAATGTGACTCCCCACTGAGTGTGTCTATCTTCTGCTTCTCTGCATATGGACCATAATCTCTGCATACAAATGCATCCAAGCACACTGTGATATTGTAGTAGATAAATTGCACAATACTATACACCACATACTTAAAAAAAATCTAAGAAGTCATTTCTACAGTATGGGTGTCATGGCAAGTTCTATGTTTGACCACAAATTCTCCTTCATTTTTGCCCATATGTGTGAAATTGGAGAGGATCAATAAAGGGAAGATCTTTCCACCCGGTTTTGACACCTTCCCTCAAGGTTACCGTTGACAAAATCCCAGTGAGTGTAGCTAAAGCCTTGAGACCAACCATTGGTAAATTCTTTTGGATGCATAGCATGCTGCCAGTGCATCTATCCAGCCATGTAGAAAATCCACAGGATATAAGAGAAAGCCAGCTAGGTGCATACTAGCCTGCTATTTTAAAAGAGGTCCGCAAGATTTCTCTCATACAATGCAGTTCGTCATTGAACTATAAATTGCCTTTTTCTCAGTCACTCTGTGTGTGTGTGTGTGTGCATGTGCACATGGACATATATAATTATACAAGAGAAAAAAGGAATTAGGTGGGTAACCAGAGATGAATATTTTCAAAGACCTCACCGTTACTTCTAAATCTGTCCCCCCCCTGTTGATTAGTGAAAGATTTTCACATCCATGGATTGATAAAAGTGATGCTCGACAGCATCTAACAAAGTTTAAAGTGCACAAGAATGTCCACAAATAAACATGTCAACATTCAGGATTTGCATTTGTGTGAGACTCAGCTAAAACCAAAGCAATGCAAAAATCAATAGGATTCCATAGACTTTATTTGCTTGAGAAATTAATAAAAACAAATTGTCAATGCATCTCATATTTCAGATAAGATTCCAATTTCTTGCTATGATTAATGTGGTCCAGACTGAACTTTTTAGCAGCTTTACCAAGCTGTTTATGGTCTGGCATGCTGCCACAGAGTGATCTATAACCTCACACCTCAATATTATGCAAATATCCATTTGGCAAGGAGACCTGAGCCTTCAGAATTTCTCTAAGGACAATCATATATTTCAAACTTCTTAAACCAAATTATATTTGACATTTAATTTTAACCCACTTATCCTGAAAAATAACTTTTAAAAAACCCTCCTGTGTAAAGCTGTTAATGCAGCAAATATGTTTTACTTTAATGCTCATTTTGCCTTATGCTGTTGCTATCAGTAAAGTTAATTTGGTGGTGAAAAGTATATCCTTTTATGCTATTCTTGAGAGGATATAAAGTTAAATGTTATTTTATATAAAATTAAGCCAAAATGTAAAAACATGGGAAAATTCACATCCTTTTAATTAAGTTTAATTACTATAACAGCAACAACAATAATAACCAAAAGTCAAAATAAGACTGTCAAGAACATATGCATTCATATAAGGTGTGTGAGAAATTAGTCTTTCCAAGCAGTTGATTTTAATAACTCAGGGTTAGAAACTGGTCATTGAAAACAGGAAATGTCAATTAAAATAGTATATTTTTATGAAGAGTAACCATATGAAAAGGAAGGCATCGGTCCTATAACAGTTCTGCAGAACACAGAATTTGGGCAACACAGCTTCTCTCATTTCACGACAGACAAAAAAAATAGTGCTTCTTCACACAGTGCATACTTAAACTATGGTATTTGCTTCCACAGGAGGTAGTCATGGCCACCAATTTGATGGCTTTAAAAGATAGACAAGAATGTTCCTGCCAATATGGGGGGTGTTTGCCTCCACCCCCTCCTTTTGAAAGAGGACTCGGGTGGTTTGTCCCGAGAAGAGGAGGGAGGTCACATGAGGCCAGCTGGCCTATCCGGGTGGTGGTGAGGGAGAAGGCTTAAAAGCCAGCTCCGCCTGCAACTCTCCCTCTTTGCTTGTTTGTGGCACCTACCTTCCCAGCCTTTCAGTATGGACTTATCTAGTCACTGTTTAGGGGCTGAGTAGGAATTTTTTGGGGGGAGAGGCACACTTAGCCTTTCCTTTGGTTTGCCTACTCCATACTGTGAGGTTTAATTCAATTGGCTGCAATGGGTATGGTGCCTTGCCTTATGGTATGGAGTCTGGGTGTGATGAGGTTGGGGGGTATAAATCGGTGTACTGAGGCATTTGGGGTTTGAGGGGCACCCTCTAGGAATCACCTGGGCTTGATGGTGGGGTTGGCCTTGGGGTCTGGCTTGTGCATTTGGGTGAACACCAGAACAGCGGGGCTGGGATGCACGGATTGGGTGCATACCCAAGGCTGGCCTAGCAAGCAGGGAGGTTTTCCTTCTCATTCTTGGCTGGGGAGCCTCAGCCAGTGGCTGGTTACATGCCCAGGGGGCTGTGGGGGGAATTTCTCCCCCTATGAGGTAGGCAAAGTTCTCACCCACCTGGATGGTTTGAATTTGGATAATTTTGTTAATTTGGCCTGCATGTTTTCCAAAAGTTTGTCCTGAGTCTTCTTTCTGGGTGTAGGGACAAATTCATGGAGTATAAGGCTGTCAATGGCTACTAGTCACATGGCTATGTTCTACCTCTACTGTCAAAGGCAGTACGTTTCTGAATATCAGTTGCTGGAAACCACAGAAGGGAGAGTGCTATTGTGCTCAGGTCCTGCTTTCAGGCTTCTCATAGGCATCTGATTGGTCACTGTGAGAACAGGATGCTGGACTGGGTGGACAACTGGCCTGATCCAGCAGGCTCTGCTTATGTTCTGTAAGGTTCCCAAATTCGTACTTCTACACAGTGGTTAGAGTACAGAACCTCTACCTTCCTTTTTTAATGCTCAGATTACTTGATGCAAGTTTATTAACAAGGTGCCCTGAAGCACTGTTGGGATACAGAGTTGCCTTACTTGATTGTTCTGTCCCTCACACAATTAGAATCATGTGATGTGGAGAACGGCCATGTTTAGTCACTCACCCGTCCTGATGCTGCACAATCCTTCCATATTCCATGAGATAGATATGGTAGGTGGGAAACCTGCTGTACGCATAGATTCTACCCAATCAGGATTCTAAATTGGGGGTGGAGACCCTCTTTCAGCCTGAGGGCCACGTTCCATTCTGGGCCACCTTTGCAGGGCCACATGCCAATGGTGGGGCAAGGGCAGAGGCCGAAGTGGGCAGAGTAGTTGATGTAAATTTTACTTTTGCACAGTAGGCTGTATTTTTAAATCTATGTAATTCGCTTCAGGACCCGCATTCCGGGGGAGGTGGATAACAAAAATAAATATATTATTATTATTTCTAAGACATGCTCACCCCCCCCGTCCTCTATCCTGGCCAGCAAGCAGCATTATCAGAGGTTTAGGAGATATTCAAGCCAGGCCAGTTTACTTGTGGTGTGAAGCAGGGCTAATAAGGGCTGTGGCCTGGGGAAGAGTTCCAAAGGCCAGAGAAGCATTTGGCTCCAGGCCAAAACATATGGGAAGTCTACACACATAAAGGAGGCTCCACAGTTCAGACTTTCTCCATCCAATGCATGGAAGGTGGTAGGGTTGGGCACTGGGGTTGCAAGAAAGAGGTGCAGCCAGTGAGTGTGACCCCATTCACTCCTTCACATGATGAAGATAAGCATCTAAACAGAGCCCTCAATTCCAAAGAAAAGCATCTGGATATGGACCTAGTTTTATTAAACAAAAAAAAGCTGTTAATCTTAACAGCATCATTTACACACACTCAGGATTTCTTCATATCACCATCATGCCCCCTGGTAAACGTGCGGAAAAGTTGGCATACACTGAATTCTGGAATGCAGCCTAGCTATGGCTTCTGATGCATCACTGCAAAGCAACCTAAATGTTAGTTAGCAGTAACATGATCAAATAGGCATGAAGGCTGCATTTGGCCATTATGGTACAGTACATGCACATTTTTAGCTTATCTCTACCCCAGACATGGGATTACTCATCAGAAGGGCCTTCATAGCTGGCCTGACTCACATATTCTACACTCTCGAGGGCCAAAGTAGACATGTAGGAAAATCGTGTACCTTAAGAATGTGGTTGCCACAGGAGTGGAGAAGCACAGAGGGGAACAGATCTAAACCTGACCACCACCACTCACCTTACTGTGCTCTGTGGATTTTAAACCCAGGTGAGTGCAGTAGCAGAAGTGAAGGGAGGAAACATTTAAATGTTTGAGGCATGGCACAGTTAGGCAGAGGAGAAGGCTGGATTATGTTCCCCTTCCTCATGTGCTCCTCTTTGTGTAATGAGTAGACTGTCCACACTTGTTTTTATTCATGAAAAGAACAAGCATGTGCCCATGATTGCCTCATGTATCTAATTTGGCCTGTCACTATTCTTATAAACAATTAAAAGGATCTATGTTCATGCCTAAGGCAAAAAATCATCTTTCTTCAAATATGAAAAAGCCCATGTCACTTTGATATGCATTGAGATCACTGCTGGTTATTATAAGAAAAAGAAAGAAAACAAGCACAATAAAGCACTTTAAAATGCATTGCTTTGTAATAAACAATCTTTGAATGTATGAAGAGCATCCTTTTGAACCTTCATTAGTGTTGCCAACCATCAATTGAAATATTACATATGCATGCACACTTAAATTTAATGTGCTACCTACACAAGTATAAATGCACTCAGGAAACAGAGACTTCTCCAGCCCCTGTAGGGAATAGCAGTGTTTGGTGACGTTATGTTTGCATTGGCTCTTATTGACCATATATAAATAGCCCTCCACCACTTTCCAGGTAATAGTCCTCAATACCTTGTACTTTATAATGTTAAGATGGCAGGGCCAAGCCTAATTCTGCAAAAACCTTTTGCAGCTGGAAGTGGAGATGAAGCTTGCATCCAAGGGAAATGTCAAAAATTTTAAATTAGTCTTCTTTTCGAGTCAGAAAAGAAAGCTAGAAAGAAAATAATTCATATATTCATGATAACCTTTTCAGTAACCTATCATATCCACTTTAGCTCTTTATCTTAGTTGTTTCTTTCTTGATAGATGCTTGTGACCCAGAATCAATCCAGCTAGCCATCCAGCCATCCAACATTGAGTGATGTTGTGTCATGAACCACAAATAGCATAGGATATTTTGTGAGGATCACAGTGCCTTACAGCGATCAGCAGAGGCTTGGAAACAGTAGTAGAAAATCCTTAAGCAATCAAAGACTGTAGAAGGAAATGTTTGATTTTATACATTGATGTTTTTGCTGGTATGCTTAAACCTAGACCAAGTGTTCGCTTTGTAACTACCATTTTTAGTTAATTTTATGAGAGTGCTTGAAGCAGATAGCAAGTGTATACTTCTAGTTATTACACCAAAGGGCAGCAGTTGTATGATGCACCTGAAGTATGAGTGCTACAAAGGACACAACTGCAACTGAAATGTCAAAGTGTATATATAACACAAAATAGGAGAAAAATGCACAGGTATGGCTGGCTGAACAACAATATGTTAGTTACAGAAATAACCATAAAATATATACATAGAAATATACTGAACACAAAGATTATAAATTACAGTTTACTAAATACAGAAATGTCTGCTATGTAAAGTGCAAAATATTATACTGAAATACAGAATATTGACAGGTATTGGGCATATTCCAGGGCTTATGAGTTATTAGAGGCATTTATGGGATTTAATTAAGAAGTTGTTTTCATTTTGAAGAAATGTTTGAAACAGGATTGATACCTGTCAATACTCTATATTCAGTATAATGTCATTCAGACAGCCATAAGTGTACATTTTCACTTACCTTGTAGCATTTACTTCTGGTTATGTTATCACATAGTTATTGCTTACAATGAATATCTTCAAAGTGATGCAGCATTTTTAGTAACAGAAATAGTTTGATTCAATTCACATTTGATAATGCTATTGTAACCCACAGATAGGGATGGAAGAACCTGTCAGTTTTAGTTTTCTTTGTTTCTCATTTTTTCGAATCTTAAATTCAGTTCTCCACATTTCTGAAAAAAAATTGATTTTTTTAATCTATATGAAAATTCTTCATGATTTTAGTGTGAATTTCTCCCAACACACATATTTCTATGCAGTTTTGTCTAATTTTTGCATGCAGTTTCTAATATATTGTATTTTATATGTTATTTTCACTAATGTATTCCTTTTTTTGCACATTTTCTCCCAATATTTGCATTTTTGGAAACATTCTTTGTTTGAAGAATTGCATGATTCATGCAAATTTTGATTAGTGCAAATTTCACAAATTCTGAAATTCGTGCAAATTTCAAAGGACAACTGTGTTTTGGTTCTCATATTGTTTTGGAAAGCGTGAATTTGATGTATTTGGCTTTAAATGTAAGCTGAATCAAATTTGTCCCCCACCCTTACCCACAGAAGATAATACAGAAACTTTGGCTGGTAAAAAATGCTACAGTCCATCTTCTGTTAAATATTAATTCTGGAGTAAATGTTAATCTTCTGCTCAGTGTTAATCCTAGAGTATGCAGATTACCACATCTTTTAGTCAATGGTAACACTAAGGGGAAAAAGGAGGGGCCCAGCGGGACAAAACAGATTTTGAGGGGGCAAACTTTGTCCTGCATGCTAAGATTTCTCAAAGTGAAATAATTATGTTATTCACGTTGAACCCAGCTGTTATAAACACATTGAGTGTCCCTGAGCAACCGAGATCTAGTAGAAGCTTCTGCTGTGGGAAAAAGGGAGGGCAGATAATTTTTATCCCTACAAACCCACACACACATATCCCACACTGTTGCAGAAAGTTCACTCAGTCTCTGGAACTATCCTCCAGTGAAGACATTTGGTGGAATAGTTCCATCTTGGGCTCATGGAACTATTTTGATATTTGAATTAAATCTCCTAATCTTTTGCTGTTTTCAAATTCACTTGATGGTTGAAATATACTGATAGCCAAAATACATGAAATGCAGTTCCAAAACCAAACCAAATCCTAGCTTGAATAATTTTCTTCTGTGGGTAGGGTTGGGGGAGAATTCTGCTCGTGAACCAATAACCTTAGTTAACGCAATATTCACACAGTCTCAGAATGTGCACACATGCACACACACCACTGATCTACCTAACAGGGTTGTTGTTATCAAGTATTATGGCTACATGGCTAGTACTTTGAAACGAATACAGGAACATCCACTATTCATCTCAAAAGCCATTTTGGTTTTGCAATTACTCCTTATGAATACATATGAAATCCAGATGGCAATTCTTACACAAAAAAGAAAAACAAAAGCAACAAAAGACATGTTGTCTTTGTAACAGGTGGGGGGTAATGAATGGCAGGAGGGAGCCTTTGTACCCAGATAGACATGCAGGTTGGATGAGTAGCTCACAAGCAGGGAGGTAGGCTGGCTCCAGAAGTTGAAACCATACTTCTGAGTATGTTCAGAAATGTTACTAACAATTTTGCATATGGATTAACCAACCTGATACCTTATCAAAGAACAACAAAAATAAGTCAATGAATTAAAAAATACACAGGTGAAAGAAGCAGTAAAGTGACTGGAATGTGCTGTCCTGATGCTAATTCCAAATATTAAATTGCATGATAAGCCCAACATTAGAGCTAAGCAAATAATTCACAGTGAATAATTTATTCCACAAACTTGGCTCCTTTGTTTCTGTATACATAACGACCATGAGTAGATTGCAATTTCCCTGAATTTATTCATTATTCACATTTACTCAAATGTTTGTGAATCTGTTTTTAAACTCAAGGGTTATTCATGAGCAGGTCTGATAAAGAGTGTTATGAATCTAAGTGTTGCTGGTTATGAACAGAGATACTAACTGGACTTGTGACTTCTAATTTTCTATTAAAGTAATCAGTGTTTCCAAAGAGAAACTAAATTTGTAAGCAACTAATTGAATTGGGACTCCTGTTTAACTCAGGTGCTTTAATTAAGTCACAGTGCTTAATATTAGGCACCTAAAATGTAAGGGGTTTTTATTATTAATTTTGCTTCACTAATTTGGCATCTATCTCATCCTCCTCTAAGAGTTGACAGATGATAATTGCTTTTGAAAAATGTATCTATGTATGCCTGACCAAACAGGATAGAATTGAAACTCAGTCACTGGTGGATCTATAGGAAAAGTAAGTTTTATATTGCTATGGCAACCAGGGCCAGCACTAAATGACACTGCTGATGGATTCCTGGCCAGTGCCAACCTGGGCTCACAACTGCTATTGCCAGTGCTGCTTCTGCTGCAGTAGGTGCTACTACCACCAATCACTCAACTTTCCTCCTCCCCCAGGACTGGGCATGTCTCCCCAGTGTATGGATAGACAGGGGGGTGGCAAGAGTGATTTGTAAAGGGAGCCACCATTACATTCTTGGATTGTAATGCCCCATATCAAGCATTTGGCAATTAAAATAGCAGCTGGCCATCACACAAAGCATAGCATCAGTCCCGGCTCCCATTCCAAGGTGCAGCAAATGACAGTCAGGGTTACTTCCAGGGAGTACGGGGAGTAAGTGATTGAATGTGGTGGCAGCAGCATGCAGCAGCACCAGGCAGGGTCCTCAAATGCATTGGTGGGGAAAGCAGCAGTGCTGATGAGCCCTGGTGAGGGCAGAAGGCACGGAGATGGGCTTCCCAATTCCTATCAGCCATTGCCCAACCATGACAGCCAGACCCAGGGTGAGATGCTGCAGGATTCCCCAGCAAAATCCATTACCTTCCTTTCCCTCTCAGATATGAGACAGTATCTTCTCCTTGTTAGAGGGTTCAGCACCAGAAAGAAAACAGATTCATAGGGTTGTGTAACATTACACAGAGGATACAACGTTTCAATAAAAACAGCATCTATTGGATTGGAGTGAAAAGACTGAGTAGAAAGGAAAAGAGCAGCTAGTATTGTTCACTGCTGAGCAATGGGATGTCTGGTGTTTATTCTCCACTTATCGGTTTGCTATACAAGCAAAACAGTAAAGATAGTTGCTGGTATTACTTGGAAAACTTATCAACATGCTCATCAGGATTGAGCATCATCAGATAGCAGTGTCCTACTCCTTAGTAGGGTTGACACTCAGTTTTGCCAAAAATTAATACATTTGAATGAGGGTTTGGACATTGCTCCTTCATTGGACCTTTTGAAACATATTCACTAATAGGCAAAAAACCTTGCGGTTTAAGATCATACCTATTGCCCACAGATATTTCTACCAAACTTTAAAAAGCAAGGAAATTGGGCAGTTATAGTGAATGCACCAGGGGAGCAGGAGACCTGACCTCCTCTCTGAGATATTGTACTGCCCTACAAATTGGTCAAAATGCAAACACAATTTGGGTTGGTCTTTCACAGTCCAATCCACTTCCTGTGTAGCTTGGAAGAATTTGGTAACACGGAGGAAGGGGAGGGGAGGAAGGGGAAGAGAGGGTGGGTTTGATCATTTGCATACTTTTTGAGTTCAGTAGCATTTATTTCTGTGCAATCATGTTTGAAAATGGAAATGGACTGCCTTCAAGTCGATCCCAACTTATGACGACCCTATGAATAGGGTTTTCATGGTGAACGGTATTCAGAGGGGGTTTATTGTCTTCCTCTGAGGCTGAGAGGCAGTGACTGGCCCAAGGTCACCCAGTGTGCTTCATGGCTGTGTGGGGATTCGAACACTGGTCTACCAGGTCATAGTCCAACACTGACTGGGGGAGGGGCAAGGAGGGGAGGAAATTGGGTGGGTGGGCACTGGGCAGAGGGAAAGTCCCTTTCCTTTCCAAAAGGAAAACATTGTGAACAGTATCATTGCTTTCCAGCATTTCCCCCACCTTTTTATTCTACAGCAGGCACATGTAGCCTCCCACCCAAATTTAAACCAAAGCTCTCCCTGGCCACATCCACACCAGACCTTTATTTCACTTTAGATGGTCATGGCTTCTCCCAAAGAATCCTGGGAAGTGTAGTTAGTGAAGAGTGCTGACAGTTGCTAGGAGATGCCTTGTTCCCCTCACAGAGCTTTAATCAGAGCAGCTGACTGTTAAACCACTTTGGCCACTGGACCTCTGTCAGGAGAATAGCAGTCTCCTCTCAGCACCTTTCACAAACTACACTTCCCAGGATTCTCTAAGGGAAGCCATGACTGTTTCACGTGAAATCAAAGTCTGATGTGGGTGTGGCCTCTGATTAGGCAAGCGCACCAGCTGTGAGTTTGGCTTTTAGAACACTGACAGTTGGTTCTTACTGAGCATGCCTGACATTATCATTCAGTTCAATGCAAAATTTATTAAATTAATTAAAAATCAGCCAGACATATTTTTAAGTTTTAAACTGCAGAAGATGAAGGTCAGAGTATGGGTCAAGGTCAATAACAGGATTACAGGTCCTCTGTGAACATGGCTGATTTTTAATTAATTTCAACAGATTATGAGAACTCTCAGAGAAAAAATTCCAAAAGGTCTCTTGGTTTTTTTCTTCTCTCTTTAGACTTTGAAATCTCCAGATTCAATCCCAGGCATCTAAAAAAGACTAGATGGGAGGCAAGTCATTTGTCTGACATGAAGATGAAGATGCTTTAAATGTATGTCCCGCCCTTCCACCCAAAAGGAGCCCAGGGCAGCAAACAAAGAAACCTGTAAAAAAAAAATCATAAAACATATTAAAAATAAAACATCTTTAAAAACAAAACATTTTTTTTAAAAAAACCACTTGAAAAATCTTTAAAAGCTTCTTATTTCCTATATTGTGTAGAACATACCTCTTGATGAGATGATATCTGCAGGAGGCCCTCACCTGCACAGTGCAGTGAGTTACTGGGTTTATAAGGGGAAAGACAATCTTTCAGGTATCCTGGTCCCAAGCAGTATAGAGTTTTATGCATCAAAAACAACACCGTGAACTTAGCTAATGAGCAGCCAATGCAATTCCTTCAGCAGCAAGGTAACATGTTGGTGATATCCTGCCCTAGTGAACAGTCACACTGGTGCATTTTGTACCAGCTGCAGCTTCCAGACCAACCTCAAGGGCAGCCCCACATAGAGAACATTACAGTAATCCAGCCTGGAGAATAGCAGTACATGGACAACAGTGGCCAGGCTATCCTGGACCAGAAATGGCTGCAGCTGTCTTACCAGCTGAAGCTGGTAAAAGGCACTCCTAGCCACTGAGGTCACCTGGGCCTCTAGTGATAAAGATGGATCCAGAAGCACCCACAGACTACAAACCTGCTCTTTCAGATGGAGTACAACCCCATCCAAAGCAGGAAATTGACCAATTCTCCAGACTTGAGAACCACCTAGCCACAGTGCCTCTATCTTGCTAAGATTCAGAGTCAGTTTATTGGCCCTTATCCAGCTCACCACCAAGTCCAGGCACTGGTCCAGGGCTTGCACAGCCTTTCCCAGCTCAGATGTTACAGAGAAACAAAGCTGGGTATAATCCATATAGTGGGTACACTTCTGACACCTTGCCCCAAATTTCCTAATGTCCTTTCCCAACAGGTTCATATAGATGTTAAACAGCATTGACAAGATGGTACCATATATCACCTCAGAGCACAACTGCCAGGGGGCCAAAAGACTATCACCCAATGCTATTCTCTGAAAACGACCCTGGAGATATGATCAAAACCACTATAAAACAGTGTCTCCAATACCCATCTCACCAAGTCAGATCAGGAGGATACCATGGTCAATGGTATCAACAGCTGCTGAAAGATCAAGTAAAAATGACAGGGTTGCATTCCCCTGTCCTCCTCCCAGTAAAAGTTATTCATCAGGGCGACCAAGGCCAATTCAGTCCCATAACCAGGCATGAACCCACATTGGAATGGGTTAAGATAATCTGTTTCATCCAAGAGTAGTTTCATCCAAAATCCAGGGTGGGCTTTTTCAGGAGATCACCACCTCTTTCAGGGAGGCTGGGATCACCACCACCCTGCAAAGATGCATTGACAGCACCCTGGATCCACTCTGTTATTCCCCCTTGGGAAGCTTTAATAAGCCAAGAAGGACAAGGGTCAAGAAGATGTGTTGCTGTCCGTATCATCACAAGCACCTTGTCCATTTTATGTTGTATCAACTAAAACAGATCCCAAGAGGTTTCAGCAGACGTTGCACTGAACACATCACTGGAGACTACAATAAATGTGGATGGGGTGTCAAGATTGCTATGGAGGCGAGCAACTTTACTCTGGAAGTGCCATGCAAACAATTCACAGTGGGATTCCAAAGGGTCTAAAACTCCATTTCCTGGAATCGATCCTGGAGAATTGCTGTCAGATGATACTGGATGAGATGGACCAAGGCAGCTTCTAGAAGGCATATCAGAGGTGAAACTTGTGAAAAAAGCCCAGCTTTTAACATGATCTATTTAAATATTCTTTTAATTAGGTTGCTTCCACAGATGTCCCTTCGTTGATGGAAGACTATGAGTCAGCAGAGGATGGAATGGGGAAGGAATCCATTTTTCACATATTCAGCCTCCCCCGAATGCTCCATCACCAAATTTGCTCTAGAGAGTTGTGGGAACCTTCAGAACAGCAGGGAAGATGGCTCAAGGAGGGTGGGCAAAGTGGTGAAAACAACCCCATTCTGTTAACAGGAGCCTCTGCTGGATGAAAAAACCTTCTTTCTAGTAGCAGAGAAACAGCATTAGATGTAATCCATGAACCTAATCAAGGCTTTATTTTTCTTCTGGTTTGAGAAATAACTTGCAAGTTAATTTTTAAAGTGTCAAAAATTATAAAGACAATTATTACAAATATGGAATTAGATTTTATTCCCTGATGTGTTAAACCCTTCTCTAATTGTTTTCTTCAAATATTTAACATTGCAAATTTGGCACAAGTCTGCTGATTAACTTTGTCCAACATTAGTTTCATCTAGTAGATTTTAGCAGCAATTATTCAAATCTTCTCATGTTCAACACACGCATTACCTGATCTTGCAATACTTGTTGAATCTTTTAAACTATTCTGGTATTTATATATTTTCATGAATTCCATGAATTCCTAACCTTATTTTTCAGAAATCAGGGAAAAAAATAGTCTCAACACTCCACAGCATCACATCTATGAATGATGCATAAATCATTTAACACTTATTTTCAGAGTATATTATCTCCTGCCAACTCATTTATTCTCATGCTGATAATCTTGCCTTAAAAGTCTAGCGTTCTGAGGTACTAACTAAAGCATTTCTGGAAGCAATCACATTTGTGGTAATTAGTCAACTGAATAGTCATGAGAAATGGGATACGCTTCTTCATCCTGTCAATTCAGAGCTCTGACTTGTTAACACAGTTACCTTATCTCACTGTTGTTGGATACCGTAAATAAGAATGTAGAGCCATCATCTTTACCTACTGTTTCCAATAAATTGCTTCATCAAGTTGAACAACACTGTTGTTTCATGGACAGTTCCGTAACAGACACAACTAAAAGGGCAATTTCCAACTACATATTCAAAGTAGTTCTGTTGACTTAAATAGGTCTAATCTAGTATAACTAACACTAACTGTTCGTATAGGATTAGATCAAGAATCCCCAGGAGGAAAACGCCACTCTCAGCAGAAGATGACAGAGAAAGTGATTTCCCGATTCTCCCTCCTGCCTATCCCCCCCCCAAAAAAGGTTAAGGGACCTTCTGCCACAGTGGGGAGGGGTAGCACAGAGGACTGCAGAATGAATAGGAAAAGAAAAAAGACAGCCCGCCTCCCTTCCACAGGTGAGAACATCTTCTGGATCACAGGCCATTCCACAAAGAGAAGAAGCCCTTCCATTTGTGGAAAGCTCACTTAGGATATAAGCCACAGCTAGTTTTCATAATGTAAGAAATGTATATTGTATTTAACAAATCAAAAAACCCATTTCTTAAACGAAACAGATAAGACAGATGAGGAAAAAGAAGAAGCACAAAATCAGGAAAGTGGGGACCAGTCTACAAGTTCTAGATATTGCAGCATATGTGACTTAATATAGTAAAGCAGAAATTTCATATTTCCTCAATTCCTCTGTATAAATTAGAGGTAAATGCTTTATTTGAAAAAGATGTGCCCCTCTCATAATTGATGTGGTCCCTGTATTGGATCCACCCAATACCAGTAGTACAGTGGCAAATTCAGAAGCGCAGGATCCCTTCATGATAGTCACAGCCATGTCCCTCCCCCTCTTTTGGCTGCTGGGTTGAGAATGAGCTCCTTGTTAATGTCTTCTCCCACAACAACAGTTGTCCCTAGAAGTCAATCAATATGAAAGATGAGAGTGTTAACTAATGAGAAGAGTCTTCTCAGTGGCTGACTCACCTTCTTTCACTCTGATTTGCTACAATCAGCAGAAAAGGACAAGGAAACATGTTACAAGACTCTTCTCAGTGGCTAACACACTCCCCTTTCATGCTGATTGGCCAGTAGGATGGAGACATAGGGGCCTGCTGGGGCCCTGCTCCCCAAAAAGTAAGGATTCTAAGACCCTTGAGACCCTGGATAACTACATACCTGCCCATTACTCCATTTTCAGAAGTAAATTGTTGACCAACCTGTTCTAGTATTGTTGTATAGAATTAAAGGTCACAAGGACCATATAAGAACAGTACAACCTTTAATGGCTATACTAGAGGCTATCCTCGCAAGGCTGTAGCTCTGTTTCCTTCCTCCCCTCTTTGGCTTCTTACCTGAAACTGCACTGTACAGTTTCTTGTTGCGTGCAATGTTACTGTATTTAAGCCTGACAGTATGGTTGGTAAACTTCTCCTGTTGAATGGGAAGCTACTGTAACATAGTCTTTGGGAAGCAGTGTAGCTATGCATTTAGAGAGCATATTGTTTTCTCAATAATAAATGTAGGCTTTGTCTGTCTGAAAGCATGAATGGCATTAGAATAATTCATCAACCAGTTAGTAGTTGGTAAACAGATGTTCCATATTCCCCCCCCCCCCCAAAAAAAACCTACCCAGGGTTAGTCAGCTACTGAACAAGTGGTTCTCAAGTAGTTAAAAAGATGGCATAAGCTTTCGTAGACCACGTCATCCTATCAAGCAAGCCTAAATTGGTGGATATGTTGACAGCGAGGAAATAGAAAAGAGTGAGATCAGAGAAAAACTAAATGCACTGAAACCAGTTACATAAAAAACAAAGTAGTTACAGTGACCATTGACAAGGTAATGAAGGTGATAACACTCAATACCCTGGCATTAATTAGATAATCAAAACCACAATAGGTCAGAGAAGCAGCTTGGGTGAAATTAATTTGGTTCAAACATGATACATCTTAATGATCCAAGTTTTTAATTAGTTATCAAAGGAGGACTACATGTTTATTAATGGATTACAAAATGCTGTTGACTTCCCCCACCCCACCCAAGGCAACAAAACAAAACAAAACAAAAACACTGTTCATTCATCCCTGCTCCAAGAATGGATCAAGCATTACATTTAAACTTGTTGAGGAACTGAGTTATATATCACATAGATATACCACCTGCAAGGGCCATAAATTTGCCAGGAGTTTGAACCGTTGGTATGCCCTGCAGCGTCAGCTATAACCTCCTCTTGTAGACAAAATGAAGCTATCTACAAAATGTTCAGAGTAAATCAAGTGCAGAAGAAATATTAATTATTTGCTTTCAAACCTTACCCTTGGAATCAGAAATTTTGAGGAAAGCTTTGGATATAGAACTAATAATCAGCCAGCACATTTAAATCAGAGTGTGCATCGTGTAAACCAATGAGCAGAATCTACACATTTTATATACTAAGGGGATGTTGTTGTTTTTAAAAAAACAATATACTTTTGTGGAAAGGTTCTGTCTGTCTTTAATCCCAAAATGTTGTAGCTGATTAGATGAGGACTACACATCACATTCTATTCTGTGATGCGCACACAATTCAGCTCCCTCCAGCGGCTCAACACTGCTGTTCAGAAGTGCTATTTAAGGCTTGCCAGGGACATGCATAACACAGTGATGCATGTTAGCATCAGTGGCTGTGGCTGTGGCTGTGTGGTTTATAAGCCTGTGTCATGTACACCATCTGCCCAGCCCACCTTCTGTTCCAGTGCAGAATTCCTATTGCTTCAGGAGAGTAGGATTTTTTTGCCTGTGTACAAATTGGTTAAGCTGAGCAGGTTTTCTCACCCACTCTGTACTGGAGGCTGTAAGGAGCGGGTAAGGGTTTAAGGGTGGTTACTGTTAAATACGTTGTTTGCTCACAGTGTTTGGCAGAAGGTGCAGGAAAAAGTTAATAGGAAAAAGGGAAACAGGTGAACACCTTTCAGCATCTTTGAAGCTGAGTGGCATTTCTGGAGGCCAGCTGCTCTGGGTTGTGTGGCCTTAGCATTAACATTATGAAGGCTAGCCTACTGTACCTGCCTAGAGTTATGGCGCCCTAGGCGGGATGGGGCAGAATAGCCTTCCTGCTCACCAGGCATTGAGACCCAGACCCTGAGGTCTCATGAAGTCCCCTGAGATGGACAGCATTTGGCTCATGGCTACATTTGAGATTAGCTTCCATGCATTTTCCATGCAGATATTATTATTAGTTTGTTGGTGGGCCCAGAATCATTACATTAGGGATGCTTAAGCACTGAGGCACCAGTTCAGCACTTTCACAGTCTCAACTAACTCAAATGACAAGGAGAGGTAGAGCTGGGTATCAGCAGCCACTTCACCCCAATTACCCAGATGGATGTCTTCAGGGATTTGTAAAGATATATGATATAAATTAAAGACCATGCCAGACAAGATGAATCTTTGTCCTGTCATACTTATTGGAGCCAATCAGAGTAAAGGGAGGTGAATCAGCCACTGAGAAGACTCTTCTCAGTAGCTAACACAAAGTCTCCCCTTTCATGCTGATTGGCTCCTAGGGATGTCGGCTGTTATGGAGTGTGGACTTAGAGACAACACGGAGAGCAAGGGAGGTGAGGAAAAGTGGGAAATGGGCAGAGCTTAGAAAAGTTACTTTTTTGAACTACAACTCCCATCAGCCCCAGCCAGCATGGCCACTGGATTGGGCTGATGAGAGTTGTAGTTCAAAAAAGTAACTTTTCCAAGTTCTGGAAATGGGGCATGGCTGTGAGAGGGCATGGTGTGACTCTCATGAAGGGACCTTGAACTTCTGAATTTGCCACTACACCACACTGGTGGGAACCTATAGCACAAATGCCAAGGGGCTTGATCTTTATAGAATGTTGGCAAGATATCTGCAAGGATGTTATGGCTGCATATATATTATATTCATTTATCGCTTTTCATTTGTTATAGGCGAGCATTTCATTGTTTTGTAGTGTTTTGTATTAAATCCGATGCAAGTTGCCCTGAAGGCTACATAGAGCCAGGTTAGTGGATAAAAATCAACTATTGTTTCCTACAGCTGTGCCCTGTCAACATTCTACTGCTGTCTGTTTTATCCTGAGCAGTAATTGTGTCCATGAACATAAACTTAACCAGTGGTTGGGAAGCTTGAATATATGCCCAAACGTATTTAATAGATTACCCTGCCTTTCAGAACAACTCCTTACAAAAAACTCTGTTATTTCAGCTCATTAGTAGGGATAGAGGAGAAATTTTATTCAGTTTAAAGGCCGATCTACCTCATTCACATTTTCTGAAACAATACAAGAACCAAAACACGGCCATCCGTCGAAACTGGCACACCTCCAAATTATGCAAAGCAGTTCTCCAACCAAGCAATGCATACAAAAATGCATTGAAAAGTGTGCATAAATACACATATATTAGTGAAAACATATAAACACACACTATAGAGAAAAGTGCTTTGCAAAAATGTGTCTGTTAACCAAACTGCATTAAAAAAATGTGCATTTGGAAAAATTGCACTAAACTGGTGATGAATCTTCATGACAGCTTTTCTAAAAAAAAAAAAAAAAAACCACAAACTGATGTGGAAGTGTGGAGAATGAAACCTAAGGCTGGAAAAAAATGAGAGAAACTGAAGTTGACATATTCACCCATCCTTACTCATTAGTTCATCCTCCACTACCCCACAGTTTTCTGAATGAGCACTGCTTACCAAGTGTCACAAACACGTTTCACCAAGAAAAACAAATTGGGTAAAATGGGCTTTAAGGCTAGTACTTAAAAGTAGTACTTTTATTATTATTATTATTATTTATTTAATTTGTATCCCACCCTTCCTCCCAGCAGGAACCCAGGGCAGCAAACAAGGCACTAAAAACACTTTAAAACATCATAAAAACAAATCTTAAAATACATTTTAAAAACTTTTTTAAAATGGTTAAAAACATTAGTAAAAAACATATTAAGCAATTCTAACACAGACACAGACTGGGATAGCTCTCAACTTAAAAGGCTTGTTGAAAAAGAAAAGTCTTCAAAAGGCGCCAAAAAGGTAGCAGAGATGGTGCCTGCCTAATATTCAAAGGGAGGGAATTTCACAGGGTAGGTGCTGCCACACGAAAGGTCCGTTTCCTATGTTGTGCAGAACGGACCTCCTGATAAGGTGGTATCTGCAGGAGGCCCTCACCTGCAGAGCGCAGTGATCAACTGGATATATAAGGGGTAAGATGGTCTTTCAGGTATCCTGGTCCTGAGCTATATAGGGCTTTGTACACCAAGACTATGTTAGGTCCAAACCAAACACGCCTTGAACCAAACCAAACCTTGAACTTGGCCCGGTAGCAAATGGGAACAACATAAGTTACTTCCACCTGTCTTACTGGAAGTGGATGTTTCAAACAATCCCTTTGTGCCTTATTTTTAACAGGCCTTACAATACCTGTATTGACATCCATCTTTTTCAGTTTAATGGAATATGCATGAATAGGTCCATTTGTATTTCTCTGCAAATCAAAGACTTGCTTACCAAACAAGCTAATCAATTTATCAGACCTTTTTAATTAGTAAGATGAATGTGACTAGTCTGGCTGTGCACTTGTTTTATCAATTATGTGACATTAGTGGCAATACAGCATGACACTGACATTGAAATTACAACAAAAATTATACAAAATGAAACTCAGTCCTTACAACTTGTCATGTGTCTGAATATTAAGATTTAATTCACAGAGAACTGGGGAAACAAAACTAGTAGATTGTGACATTTACAGAATGTAAAATGTTCCTGCATTTATGAAATAGTAAAAGCACACAGCCTTTATCAAAGTTGATAGTATTCACACTAAATCAAACATAACAATGGAGTTAGTATTTTATTTGAATGTTAACTGCGTATTAATAAAGTCTTGCTGTTATATGATAATGCAACAACATTTGAGGTGGTTGCTTGGTTTGCTTTTTGTTGTAGTGGATTCTGTAATGTTTTATTGCAAGAACAAAATAATACAAAATGTTTTGACTGTTGCAAGCTTTCCATAATGGAAGACTAGATTTAGACCAGGGCTCATTTAAACTTTACTGCCTTACAACAGGAAGCAGCTGAAAAGTGCTACACAGGGTTGCCAGGTTGGAAGCATCCAAACCCTGAGATTTTAGGGGCGGGCCCTAGTGATGTCATGGGGTGGGCCCTAGTGATGACATTAAGCATGATACATTAAGCATCAACCACAGTTGCTTGGTGCATACAATTCAAACAAAAACATTTCTCTGATTGGAAATTAAGATAGAAATCTTAGCTAAAAGATGGTGCTAGGCTAGGGAACATTTAATCTAGCCAGCTTGCTTCTGGCAAAAAGGGTTTAAGTGCCCTAAAGCTAAGCCAGTCACCAAAAGGCCATTGTAGGAAGAAAGGAGCCTAGTATTGTGGAGATGTTAGATGGGAGCACTCAGAGGTAAAGATGGATGCCCCTGAAGGCTGCAATTCTAAATACACTTACTAAAGGACTAAGACCCATAGAACTCAACAGGACTTATTTCTGAGTAGATATGATTAGGATTGTGCTATTGGTAAGGCTTCACTAGGGATTCTGCAAAGATAACAAAATCCAAGCAGGGTTGGCAACCCTCTGCCTGGAATGCCCTGCCTGCCTTTTAACATGGTTGCTCCAAATTTCTTTACAGATTTGACCCTTAATGTTAGAAGGAGGTCTGAGAAATGGGTAAGAGTAAGAAGACTCTCTACCCCTTTCTGTCTAACCTGTGGGCTGCTATAAACTCACTTTGACAGACAACCCAATTCCAGTGAATAATAATTGACAGAGAGAAAACACACATGGTTTGGTCTACCTTGAGAGGCAGCAGTTTAGGAACAACAATTGCAGCCACACTGCCCAGTACATGAATTCTCTTTTGCCACTATTGGACAAGAAACAAATCATCATGCAAACAACAAGGTGCATCATCAGTGAGTTTAAGGGGGTGGAGTGGAGCACATAGAACCACTGTTGTTGCTTCTATGGATGTAACAGAGTGAGGTTAAAGGTAAATGAAATGCAAAAAGAAAAGACAGTGATGATTTCCTATATGCAGTACATACCAACCACAACAAGATTCCTATGAGTAAGGCAGAAAACTCAGCATCCTACAACCGGTCAGGAATCCTAACCAAAAACTCAAACTAAAAAAAATCCTCACAGCCAGTCAGCCAAGGTCACAGAAATCCCTACTCAGCACAACCTGACCTGGTGGCTGCAATTAGTACAGAATGCTGTAGCACGGTTGCTGACATGAGTGAGACCCTATCAGCTCTGAAATCTGCACTGGTTGCTGGTTTGGTACCAGGCCAAGTTCAAGCTGTGCTTTCCATGGTACGAGTGTCACATATAGTATTTGTTCTGCTCTTGTACAAAATCAGTCCTGTAGTGTCGCAGCACCTATGCTTTGGAACTCCCCGCCTATTGACATTAGGCAGATGCCTTCATCGTATTCTTTTCAGCACCTGCTAAAAACATTTTTGTTTTGCCTACCCGGGCATGTAGAAGCAATTGTGTTTTTTATCTGTTTTTAACTCATTGCTGGTTTTATTATTTTGAATGTTTTTAAATACCTGTTTTTAACTGTTTTTGCTAATAATTTTATTGTTTTAATTCCTTCGGTAAACCACTTTGAGGTTTTTTACAGTAAAAATGGAAATGCCTTGCCTTCATGTTGATTCCAATTCATGGCAACTCTATGAATAGGGTTTTCATGGTAAGCGGTATTCAGAGGTGATTTACATTGCCTTCCTCTGAGGCTGAGAGGCAGTGACTGGCCAAAGGTCACCCAGTGAGCTTCATGGCTATGTGGGGATTTGAACCCTGGTCTCCCAGATCCAACACTCTAACCACCATGCCATGCTGGCTCTCACGCCATGAGCGGTATATAAATGTTGTAAATAAAATACATAAATGTTACAGTCACTGTGGCCCTTGGGTTTCTTTCCATTTTTAGGAGCAAAGGAATCTGCCTTATACTGACTGAGGCCATTTGGTACCATCTAGCTCAGTACTGATGACATGGACCAGCACTGGCTCTCCATGATTCCAGCAGAGCTTGGAAAAGTTACTTTTTTGAACTACAACTCCCATCAGCCCCAGCCAGCATGGCCATTGGATTGCGCTGATGAGAATTGTAGTGCAAAAAAGTAACTTTTCCAAGCTCTGGATTCCAGGCAATACTGTTTCCCAGAAATTGAAATTTGGACCTTTGCATACAAATCATATGCCCTACCACTGGGCTACAACCCTTCCCTGTTTAAAAAAGTATCTTTTAAAATTGTTGTTTTTAATTCATTAATGAATGCACAGCACACCTAGGACAGATCCACATGGTTCATTTAAAACACATTCAACACACACATATGAAGCACATGAATCAAACCACAGAATCATGGGAACTGTAGTTTGTTAAGGGTAGTGGGAACTATAAGTGTGAGGGGGAAACTACACTTCCAAGGATTCTTTAGGGGAAGTCATGTGCTTTAAATGGGAGTTGGATGTGCCTTAAACATATTGTGTGGATCTACCTAATTTAATTAATATTTTAAAATGGAAGCACAAACACAGTTCTTTGCTGTGTTCAGTATCCAAGGCCCTCCTCCGGGTACCAACTCATCAGGATGCCCGGAGGATTGTTATTAGATCTAGGGCCTTTTCTGTGGTGGCCCCTGAACTGTGGAACAGCCTACCTGAGGAGATACGCCTGGTGCCTTCGGTACTTTCTTTTAGGTGCCAGGTTAAGACCTGGCTATACTCCCAGGCATTTTAATGTTCAATGTGTTTCATTTAATGTTTTTCGTTTAACTTGTTGCTGATTTTATTGTAATTTTATTGTAATATTGTATTTTAATCTTGTTTTGTTCACCGCCCAGAGAGCAACTCGCTATGGGCGGTTTAAAAATGAAATAAAATAAATAAATAAATAAATAAAAGTCCCATCAATTTACAGCACAATCCTAACAATGTCTGCTCAAGGGTAAGTCCTATTGAATTCAATTGTGTTTACTCTGGGTATGTGGAATTAGCCAGCAGTGTCACTAGCCGGGTGTGGGGAGTGCAGACCGCACCAGGGTGACACCATGAGAGGGGGGTGTCACCCAGAGTAGGGTTGCCATATTGCCCAGTTAGCTGGGTTTTACCCGGATTCTTTGCATGCCACCCAGTGCCCGGTTAGCCCCTTAGGTGGCCTGGATTCTCAGCTTTCATTTAAAAAAAAAATTAAGTTTCTAGTTGGTCCGGTTCTCGAGATATACATAAAAATGTCAGTCCCCTGTTAAATCTTTTTTTAAACTACTGTATAGCACTCGTAGCTTTAACCCCACCCATTCAGGATTGCAGCCAATCAGTGAAGGGTTTGGTTGACCTGTGGCAGTGTCTGGTAAACCTCATTGCAAGGCCAGAAAATGGTGGTTTCCCCCCCTGTTTATCTGAAAATCTCATAAATTGGGTAAGTATATACATTTCAGTTTTTTCCCTTCTTGTGTGTAGGAGTCAGATCCTGGGCAGTGTTTTGAAAACCTTCCCAATACTTGCTTTTGTGGGGGTAAAAGCATTGCTAATCCCATATGTCCAGAGTAAATTCCATTGAATTCAATAGGATTTACTTTTGAGTAGACATGGTTATGAATGTGCTGAAAATCAATGGGACTTTGGAGTGAATGTAAAAAAGAATTGTGTTTGTGTTCTCTTTCTGTCCCCCCCCCCCAGTCCTATTTTAAAGCAAGTAGGCAGGGCTTACTTAGGTATTACAGTTTTTATTCTGTAGGAAACTAATACTGATTTTTTAAAAACTAATACTGATTTTTCTCCAATGACCAACTGGTTTGACAATATATTATTATATGGGCTGTATGTATTTATACATCTGCAGTGTGTGTGTGTGTAGTCTTTCCAACAACCCTGTGAGGTAGGGTTGGAAACCAAGGCAGCTCACAACAAGAAATAAAGCCATTTAAAATCCAATAACCATAAAAACAAGTATAAACAGTTGCAAAATAGCGTAAAGTGGCATGATTCAGTATTTTGGGTTGTGTGAATGAAGTTGCTTATCACTTGAGGTTGCAGTTCTGTTCCTGTTTGAGTAAGTTCCACTGAATACACTGGGACTTGCTTCTGAATAAATAAACCTAGGATTGCACTATAAATATCTTTACAGTTTGTGTAAATAATAAATATATTTGATAGTCATGCTTATATAAATATTTCTTCATTTATCATATTTTTGGTTTTTGGTTATGAGTCCTGACTGGTTGTGAGATGCTTAGTTTTCTGCCTTACTCATGGGAATCTTGTTGTGGTTGGTATGGTATTACATTTAGGAAAGTGTTACTGCCTTCTGTGTTTTTTTTTCCTATTTGCATTTCACTTATCTTTAACCTCACTCCATTACAGCCATAGAAGCAACAGCAGCATATGCAAGATAATTAACTCCCATTAGTGATAAGAACAAGAATTTATAATTATTATTTCAATTAAAACAAGAGGCTTATCAATACTTTGAAGAGGACCAGATATTTATTTTCTTTCTGAGCCCAGGACTGGGTCTTTCATGATGCCCGGTGGGGGGGGGAGCAGGAGAGTAGTCGATAAGACAGACATCCTGGCATTGGTAATCTATTTAGCAAGGTATGTGTGGGGTTGTTGCACACTTCCAGGCCCAGTTTCATTTTGAGTAGGGAGGTGGAACCTGTGTAGATGTGGTTGATCAAAGGGAGAAGAAATTTTGAGTTAAGCAAAGCTCTGCTTTTATAAAACCTAAGAAACATACAGATACTTTGAATGTCTGAGTGCCTGCACCAGTGGAATACTGGAGGAACTTGTAAAACTTGCTGCAGCAGTATTTAGAACTGAGCATGTGGTGTGAAAGACTCCTTTCCCTAACATTTTGGCTTGTTTTTCTCCACCCACCACATCTCTGAAATATATCGTATATGTAATGGTTAACCATACTGACTTACTTTATGTTTGTTACTATTTTGTGTTTTTATTATGTTTTTATATTGATTGTGCATTTTTATTGTTTTTATTATATTTGTAAGCTGTCCTGAGCTCTGTTTTTAACAGCAGAAGGGCAGGATATAAATCCTCTTAATCAATCAATCAGCATTCCATAGTGTTGGAAACTAGAGTCTAGGCATTTAAGGCTGAAAATGTTGTTTTTTTAAAAAAAGATTTCTCACATCTTTCCCCAGTTTTTGGTGGTAATTCCTAGGCACAAAAACAAAACAACTGGACAATCCAAACATTAATATGCAAATATTTGCATAATATGCAAATTAGCCTGCCCGGATTTGCGGAACTGGAATATGGCAACCCTAACCCAGAGCTGTCCTGCCCCGATGCACCCTAGGTCTGGTATGGGAGGAGGTCCATGCGGGGTGACACCATGAGTTACCGCACCAGGTGACACCAACCCTAGTGATGCCACTGGGATTAGTGTTACAGCTTTACTCCCAGGAAAGCGAGTATTGGATTAAAGCTTCATATTGGGAAAGTTTTCAAAACACTGCCGTTTTCAACAGCCCCCCCAAATTTAAACTTGTTTGTCTCCTGCACATAAGAGGAAAAAAGATTGGAAGTTATATACTTACTCAATTTATGAGATTTTCAGATAAGCAGGAAGAAAAAACAGTTTTCTGACCTCGCAATGTGGTCTACCAACTTCTTTGTCAATCACAACCCTGACTTCACTTATTGGCTACAAATCTGAACGGGCAGGGTTAGAGCAGCCAGCTATGAACTCATTTTACAGAAGTAGCAGTAGAGACAGCTGGCTTTTGGTGTATATCTCGTAAACAAGATAACCTTGAAACTTAATTTTTTAAAAAAATGAAAGCTGAGAGTCTGGAGGTTAGGGTGACACACCTGGAGACCTGGAGAGGATCCCAAAAATCCAGAGTCTCCGAGCGAAAACCAGCGACCTGGCAACCTTAGCACTGCTACAGAAATGCTTATAGGGAAGGATCAGTTAGAGTACTGACAAACAATAAAGCTTCTGTAAGTGAAATGGAAGATATACTTAATAATGATAAAACCCTCACACATGGAATTGGGGCTTCAGGATCAAGGTGGCAGGGGAGGGAAGGTGACAAAGTGGTCAGGGCATGCAGGGGACCAACTTGCCCAGCACCCTTCAAATCTGGTATCATTAATTAGTTTTCACCTAACAGTTAGAGAATAGTATTCTACTACACAAATAATGCCAAAATAGGTTATCCTTCCCAGTTGCAAATACATATTGCAACAATGTTTTCGGAATTGCTTTTTAATATGTTTTTAAAGCTTTTTTAAAAAAGATTTTTTAAAGATGTTTTAAATATATTTTAAAGTTTGTTTTTAGGATGTTTTAGAGTATTTTCAGGTTTGCCACCGTGGGAGGAAGGGTGGGATATACATTTAACAAAAAACAAACAAACAGTGGGTCTAAAAGGTATGTCTTTTATGTATGCCTAGCCAGCAATATTCTAATGGGTCCTTAAAACTGGCAGGTTTTAATCCAAGACAAAAAAAGTCCCCTCACAATCACTACAATGTAAAGTTACTCAGGTTCAGAGAATTTGGAAAGGCAATCAGCCTTTTGAAATACTTAAGATGTATACCATAACAGCAGCCTAAATTGGTAAACACCATGCATTGCCTTCACCTTGCAAACACTACATATTATCACTGATTTCCTACTGCAAGTTGGTGTTGACAGTATAATATCCTTTGCGATAAGATCATTAATCCATGATACTAATAATAGTAATAAAAATAATAAAAATGCAAAGTTATATTAAGAACCAAGCTTGTAAGCAAGTTGTCCAGATGGCTTAACTAATGAGTTTTATAAAAAGCTTATCTAGTCCTTAGCGAAACATTAGCTAGCTTCAAGGGCTTTATATAATAATTATTTCATTACTGGTCTGGCTCTTTTCATGCAAACAGCTTAGCTGTTTAACCAAACAAAGCTTCAAAGATGCTGAAGTGGCAATGTATGCTTGGCATTTATCAAGTGAAATATATAAATGAGTAGGAACATTAATATTTTGATCAGTGTCCTAGCACGTAGCTCACAACAGACATCCTCTAAAGCAATCTATTCAAATCAAGCCAAATATATTAATGCATTTGTTTATGCACTGATTTCCAGCCAAGATAGGTTCCCAAAGTATCTTAAAACAAGCACCACGATAGTAGAGATATTTGTGTATATCTGCACAGTAGTTTCTCTAGCTATTGATAACATAATCTTCCCTTCAGAGAGAGAGAGCAGACAAAGCTGCAAGTGGATTCCTAGACCAGCTGATGGTAAAAATAAATGTGAACCCACAGAAGCAGATCTGCATACACATCTGCCAACTCACACATGAATGAAAGTAAATCCTTATGATTTGTAAGAATAGCATGTCTCATCTTTAATTGCCACCACTGTAGAAGTAGAACAGAACAAGCAGGACCTGAAACAAAATGTTGTGGTGCGGAGTGTTTAGGGTTCTAACCAGCCATGCCCTTTTTAAATTGTCTCTCTTCCATTTCCTCCTCTCAGTAGTGTAGTGAGCTTGAAACCTGGAAAGACAGAGGCCCTGTGGGTGGCTGTCTCACCAGAGGCAATTTATTATGCCAAAGCCTAAGGTTCTTTGTGGATCTGGAAATAATACACAAAATAAATTTTCTAGATTAGATTCTCTGTAGAAACAATAGTAACACGGGAATGAAGGAAAGTAAGAACACCAACAAACATACAGAAATGTAATTCTCCATCTTTGGAGATGGCAGGTATTACCACCACTCACCATATGCTCAGAGACACATGCTATCAAATACTTCCAAGCTACACAGGAAGTGGATTGGACTATGAAATATCAACCCAAATTGTGTTTGCATTTTGACAAATTTGTAGGGCAGTCCAATATCTCAGAGAGGTGGTCAGGTCTCCTGCTCCCCTGGTGCATTCACTATAGCTGCCCAATTTACCTGTGTTTTAAAGTTTGATAGAAATATCTGTTGGCTATAGTTACATTCTTAAACTGCAAGCTTTTTTGCCTATTGGTGAATTATTTTTAATCCGGGAGATGAGAAATGGGATACTCTGCAAGAATGGATTGATCATTTGCATGCTTATTGAGTTCAGTGGGATTTACTCCCCTACAATCATGCTTAAGATAGGTAAAACTGACCATGGGGAGGGGGAGGGGGAGGGGATTGGAGAGGAAGGAGGAGGGAAGGGCAAGAGGGAGGGGATAGGAGGGAGGAGAAGGTGGGTTTGATCAGTTGCATACTTTTTGTGTTCAATTGGATTTATTTCTGTGCAATCATGTTTGAAAATGGAAATGGCTTGCCTTCAAGTCGATCCCCATTTATGTCAACCCTATGAATAGGGTTTTCATGGTGAATGGTATTCAGAGGGGGTTTATTGCCTTCCTTTGAGGCTGAGAGGCAGTGACTGGCCCAAGGTCACCCAGTGAGCTTCATGGCTGTGTGGGGATTTGAACCCTGGTCTACCAGGTCGTAGTCCAACACTGACAAGGGGGAGGAGCAAGAAGGGGAGGAAATTGGGTGGGTGGGCATTGGGCAGAGGGAAAGCCCCTTTCCATTCCAAAAGGAAAACATTGTGAACAGTATCATTGCTTTTCAGCATTTCCCCCACCTTTTTATTCTACAGCAGACACATGTAGCCTTCCACCCAAATTTAAACCAAAGCTGTCCCTGGCCCAGAGCTTGGAAGTAACTAGTTACAAGTAACGAATTACTTGTAATTTATTACTTTTTTGAGAAACGAGTGGGTAACTTCTTTACATTTTGCTGGTAATAGAACGAGTAGTAACTTCATTACTTTTGAGGAGTAATTGAAACGTTTCCAACATTACTTTTGTGCATTACTTGGGGGAAAGCAGGGGAAGTCTTCTGCTCTGATTTGTGAATAAAAATCATGTGCTTCAAATTGGGCTTCTGTGCAGCGTTGTTCTTCCTTCGTGCTCTATGGGTGCTTAGGAGGCGACGAGGGAGGAGGTGGATAGCGAGACAGGGTGGAGAAAACAATTGTTTAAAAATTGACAGGAGTGGAAGGAGAAAAGAGCTGGAGGCAATATATATATACAAAAATATGTGTGTTGGGGTATCATCATTGCTGGGGGTGGGGTGAGGGGATGTGAGATTCTGTTATGCCATTCTGTTAATCTTATGGATAAAAAAAAATATTCTACTACCCTCTGTGTGTGTGTGCTTATTTTTAATGTTGTTTTAGGCTACTCAGATGTGCAGAAGCCAAGGCCAGCATCTTGTAGGCAATTTCTTTTTAAAGTCACTAAAATGTAAATGTAGCAATTACTTCTGAGAAAAAGTAAATTAATCAATTACTTTCAGAGCAATTGCAATTGTAACAGTAATTATTACTTTTGGGGGGCATGTAACTGCAACTGTAATTTATTACTTTTTAAAAGTAATCTTCCAAGTTCTGCCCTGACCACATCCACACCAGACCTTTATTTCACTTTAGATGGTCATGGCTTCTCCCAAAGAATCCTGGGAAGCATAGTTAGTGAAGGGTGCTGACAGTTGCTAGGAGATGCCTTGTTCCCCTCACAGAGCTTCAATCAGAGCAGCTGACTGTTAAACCACTTTGGCCACTGGACCTCTGTCAGGAGAATAGCAGTCTCCTCTCAGCACCTTTCACAAACTACACTTCCCAGGATTCTCTAAGGGAAGCCATGACTGTTTCACGTGAAATCAAAGTCTGATGTGGGTGGGGCCCCTGATTAGGCAAGCACACCAGCTGTGAGTCTGGCTTTTAGAACACTGACAGTTGGTTCTTACTGACCATAAGAAGTGAAAAAAAGAAAAAGTGATGGGCATTCAAAAACATGTATGAAAAAGAAAAGGGAGGAGCCCAGGATGCCAAAAAATGGGAAAGTCAAAAACTGTATCTTCAAAATAATATTTATTGTATAAACAATATTAGAATATGCCCAACGCGTTTCAGCCCAATCAGGGCTTTCATCAGGGGATATTGATTAGTTCTGGAAAATATACAAATACTTTATCTATGTTGGTTCTCATAAGTGTTTGCAGTTAATTTGCTTTAATATAAGAAAAATTTTCCAGAACTAATCAATATCCCCTGATGAAAGCCCTGATTGGGCTGAAACGTGTTGGGCATATTCTAATATTGTTTATACAATAAATATTATTTTGAAGATACAGTTTTTGACTTTCCCATTTTTTGGCATTCTGGGCTCCTCCCTTTTCTTTTTCATACATCTTACTGAGCATGCCTGACATTATCATTCAGTTCAATGCAAAATTTATTAAATTAATTAAAAATCAGCCAGGCATATTTTCAAGTTTTAAACTGCAGAAGATGTAGGTCAGAGTATGGGTCAAGGTCAATAACAGGATTACAGGTCCTCTGTGAACATGGCTGATTTTTAATTAATTTCAACAGGTTATGAGAACTCTTAGAGAAAAAATTCCAAAAGGTCTCTGGGTTTTTTCTTCTCTCTTTAGACTTTGAAATCTCTATTCTCTCTGACTGTTTTGTGTATCGCCATGAAAATTGAGAGGGGTGTTAACAAGTGTTTCTGAGTTCAGGACTATAAATTTTGTAAGGTTTTGTTTTGAAATGAGCTTATGGGAAGCATCAGAATGGCATGGGGATAATTTCAATTTAACATTGCAGAATGTGAAAAATCCATGCTGGCTATAGTATACAGCCACTCTTGTGGCTGTATAATAATGGAACAGACCAAGGAATTTCAGAAGAAAATCACCCTGTGCTTTATAGATTACAGCAAAGCCTTTGATTGTGTAGATCATGAAGAACTATGGAATGTTTTAAAAGAAATGGGGGTGTTATAGCATCTGGTTGTCCTGATGTGCAACCTATACTCTGGACAAGAGGCTACTGTAAGGACAGAATATTGAGAAACTGATTGGTTCCCCATCAGACAGGATGTGAGATGAGGTGTATTTTATCACCCTATTTGTTTAATCTATATGCAGAACATATCATGTGGAAAGTGAGATTGGACCAAGATAAAGGAGATGTGAAAATTGAAGGGAGAAATATCAATAATTTAAGATATGCAGGTGATACCATACTACTAAGATCCTCCGTGGTGCAGAGTGGTAAGCAGCGGTAAGGCAGCCGAAGCTCTGCTCACGGCCGGAGTTCAATTCCAATGGAAGGAGGAAGTCGAATCTCCGGTAAAAGGGGTCAAGGTCCACTCAGCCTTCCATCCATCCGTGGTCGGTAAAATGAGTACCCAGCATACGCTGGGGGGGTAAAGAAAGGCCAGGGACGGAACTGGCAATCCCACCACATATATATGGTCTGCCTAGTAAACGTCACAAGATGTCACCCTAAGAGTCGGAAACGACTTACACTACAAGTGCGGGGACACCTTCACCTTTACCTTTACCATACTACTAGCAGAAACCAGTAATGATGTGAAAAGAATGCTGTTGAAAGTTAAAGAGGAAAGCACAAAAGCAGGACTACAGCTGAATGTCAAGAAGACTAAAGTAATAACTAAAAAAGATTTATGTAACTTTCAAGTTGACAATGAGGACATTGATTTTGTCAAGGATTATCAATCCCTTAGCACAGTCATTAACCAAAATAGAGACAATAGTCAAGAAATCAGAAGAAGGTTAAGACTGGGGTGGGCAGCTATGAGAGAACTAGAAAAGGTACTCAGATGCAAAGATGTATCACTGAACACTAAAGTGAGGATCATTCAGTCCATGGTATTCCCGATCTCTATGTATGGATATGAAAGTTGGACAGTGAAAAAAGTGGGTAAGACAAAAAATAAACTCATTTGAAATGTGGTGTTGGAGGAGAGCTTTGCAGATACTATGGACCATGAACAAGACAAATAATTGGTTGTTAGAACAAATTAAACCAGAACTATCACTAGAAGCTAAAATGATGAAACTGAGGTTATCATACTTTGGACACATAATGAGAAGACATGATTCCCTAGAAAAGACAGTAATGCTTGGAAAAACAGCAGGGAGAAAAAAAGAGGAAGACCAAACAGGAGCTGGATTGAGTCCATAAAGGAAGACGCAAACCTGAATTTACAAGATCTGAATAGGGTGGTTTACAACAGATGCTATTGGAAGTCGCTGATTCATAGTGTCGCCATAAGTCATAACCGACTTGAAGGCAACAACCATACTTGGACTGTGATAACCTGACCATATAGTCCATGAAATGGTGATGATTGTAACACGCTTTATGTGGAGCTGCCCTTGTAACTAGTCCAGGAGCTGCAACTAGTGCAGAATGCAGTGGCCGGATGGCTTACAGGAGCAGATTACTAGCAACATATTACCCTGCTGCTGAAAAAGCTGCACTGGCTGCCAATTTGCTACTGGGCCAGGGTTAAAATACTTGTGTTAATTGGCAAAGCCCTAAACAACTTGAGCACAAAGTACCTTAAGAACCGTCTGACTCCTTTGTTCCACTTTGATCACTAAGGTCTTCTGATAGGGCACATTTGGTGATTCCCCACGCCCCTGAAGTTTGATTCACCTCCACCAGGGACCAAGATTTTACTGTGGCAGGCCCTACTCTTTGAACTCCCTACCAATAGAGGTATAGGAACCATCCCTTTTCTCTTTCAGGCATCTCTTGAAAATATAACTTTTTAGACAAGCTTTTAACATGAATTTTCTTTCTTCCAACTAATGCAGTATTTGATGTTTTTATTATTGTTTTTGATAATTTTTAAATTTTGTTTTCAATTTTTAAGCCACCTTGAGGTATCTTTATGAAAAGTGCAGCTTATAAATGCTTAAATAAAATCTGCAGCAGATTTTGGGTGTACATGGGGACTGCAGATGGGAGGAGGGGAAGAGAGCATCCTGATGTACCAGTGAAAATTGGATGTCACCCAGACAATTTCAGTATATGAATTCAACTATGGTATTTCAAAAAAGGCCAGATTTGATTTTCATGTGTACACATATGCTTATATTTTGCTCTTTGACCAAGCAAAACAGACATGATGAATCATTAAATTAAAAAGGTTTAAAATCCCCACCCCAAGTACATTGCAACTTTTCAGCAAGCGTGGAAATGCGGTCTGATGCTGCAAGTGTTTAACATCCACATCTGCATGTAATTTATCCAAGTAAATTACAGGTAACTTATCTCTTGGAAGTTATAAAAATGCATGAATGAATTAATAAGCATGACTGGAATAAATGAATATTAAATAAAGTCCCCATATAGACAGTTCTTCTCTGCACCATGATTGCATGCCTCAGGTGTGCTGAAAAAGCAAGAGCTGAATACTGCCTAAACTCAGCCATCTGAGAAGTATGGCCATTGACTTGAAAGTCTCTGTATTTACACATTTAACAAGTGCTGTTGAGCTGGAGGCATATAACAACAATGTTCCATTCATGGCAAAGTTTTTCTCTGAAGGCTACCATTCAGTGTGTCATGTACCACACTAAAGCTGCATACACACCCATTATATTCTACATTCAATGTACACTGAGATCTTGTGGGTTTTTTTACTAGATCACATACAGTGTGGACCTACTGCATATTTTATGCCCCTGAGAAGAAATTTGACAAACTAGTTTCATTCCAAAAATAAAAGCTCATTGCAGAAGGTTTCTGTGTTACAACCCAGTGTGTCCATTTGAAAAGAGATGGAGGCAGTTCCTTTAATGGACTGCATATCTATGTTGTGGGCGGGTGCATACAAACATTGCAATTACCACTTCCTTATTTATTCACATGGGGCATGTGTGGTGAGGAAAAGGTACAGATAACCTAATCAAGGGGAGGGTTTTCAAATGTGTATCAATTAACTACACCCACTCTTGTGGACAGCAGGATTTAGAATCAATCTGGACTGAAAGCAGCATCTTAAGGATGAGCATGCATGATTCTGTATTGAGCAAAACTATTTCTTTGCACAACAGATGGGTAAGTTTGTACGCAGCCTAATACTCCAATACTAGCATTTTATTCTGAGCAGCCAAAAAAGAATGAAAAATATAGTAGATGGTTGTTTCCTGTCCCCGATGTAGTTCAGGCATGCCAAATAAGATATCTAAGTGAAAGTGTCCAAATTTATATTATTCCAAAATATGCATCAGAACATTTGGGAAGTGCAAAAGCCACTGATATATGATTTGATTTGCACCATTAGTCTGGGAGAGGAGTATCATGTCATTTCATATTAGAATACACAAAGACTGAATGCCTCAAGTATCCCTGTTTCTTTGCTGTAGTCCTGGCAAGCACAAACACAAAAAAACTGAAGGCTACATTGTCTACAGGAACTCATGTGCTTTGGAACAATCAGCAACTGCTTGTATGAGCACACTGCCTCATTCAGAAGCTACATCTCTTATGAATATGATGTATACATTCCAAATGTTACCTTGTCAAATTATCATGGAGGTGGATTCCTCAAGTGGAAACCTGAAGATTACATATAGTCGGGTATGTTCTATAAACATAAGAAAAAAGCATAAGCCCTACATGAGAACAGATTTATACATATGCAAAGTAAAATTTCTACACCAGATCTATAGCAGAACCAGTTCTATAGCACTGGGAACCAGGCTTTAGACCACATATAATTAATCTTTGCAGATGGTCTTTCCTTAATGCAAAATTATCAAAGTCAAAATCAAAAGATCCTGATTACTTTTCCTAAAATTTCCAATTGTTGTCATGAATACAAAATTGTGTTACACTGCAGTAGCCATGGAAATGATGTATAGTATCACAGTGGATATTGCATTTTGACAGGCAGAGAGATAGGCCTCAAAATCAAATATCTAGAGAAGTTCTAGTAAAAAAATGAACAGAAAAACTCAAACCTTTCTGCCAATCAGACTGAAACACATTTAACCATATGTGCATTCCGAAGCATCCATCCACAGTTTAGTATGAAAAAGGTAAAGATGGAGACACAACATTCTCTGCTCTGTAAAATTAAAAGATGGAAATCCCAACAGATAGATAATACCTGCTTGAGACATCGCTCTTCCAGTTCACAGATGCTGCCAAAAAGCAGGGTTTTTGCTTCTGCTAATATTGGTTGTGAAACATTAATATTTATAGCTTAGCAGCCAGCAGAGAGATAACAATTATTTATGGTGCAGGAAACACAGACAATGGAGCAAAAGAAATCCAGTTTTCCTGATCAAGAATCGTATTCACAAACACAGTTTCAAATAACTCTGTTCAAGCTGGAGCGGAACATACTCATTATGAAATCCTGTATTACATTTTATTTTCCCCTCATGCCTTCTCCTGAAAACTCCCACAGAATAATATTGGGTGGTTCTTTTCTTTTCTTTTCTTTTTTATCCCTTGAAAGTATAAACAAAGCCATATAATCTCTGATAAATGACCCCTCACCATGCATTTCCTGATATATTGTGTCATAACTCTCTCATCACATCACGGTTCTTCTGATTAAAAGGGGGGGGGGAGAAACTACTATTGCATTTGGTTTAGTATAAACTGAACCTCCTCATTTCATAAAACATTATTTTATGCAAATGTAATGAAAAACTAATTATTGTCTCCCACCAAGAACTGCAAACAATGTATTAAGACAAACAATTATTGTATGGGTCTGTCAGCTCTTCTAATATTACTCTGAAACGCGTGTCCCTCAAATGAATAATTACCTACAAAATAATTAAATGTTGCTGATATGGTGAGCTCATCCCACCTGCACACAGAACAGCAAAGCTTGTCTTCCCTGAAATCCATCTCCGTCATGTTGGATAAGCTTACTGTCCATCACACAGCTGGCATCGATCCCTGCTCAATTACGGAAGAAACACAGCACCATATTAAATGACAAATAAGGCTTAATTTTAATCACAGGCAGGCTGTAAGTCCATGTTCCATTATAGATTAAAAGAACCAATTATTTTTAAAAGAAAGATTTAATGAAAGGCCCTTAGTAATATATGGACATGTTGCCCCCTCTACATTTGCAAGTCAAGCTCTCCAGTAATGGTTGAGAGACTTGGCAAACAATCTCAGCATGCAGTAAAGATATTCTCTAGGGTTTCATAGTTCTGTCTTAAAAACCACACAACTTCAGGACATTCTCTCTATAATTATACCAGAACGCATCACTCTTAAAAGCTATATGAGACATTAACATTTGTTAATTGAGTCAATATAAAACAAAATTCTGTTTAGATTAGAGTCACAGGGTTATCTCAGACCATATAGGTCCAGTTCATCTAGGCACTTTTTGGAGGGGGACGAATAGTGCAAACTAGGCTAGCACACATGATGTCCTACAAGCAAAAGGTATTATGACACATAAAGGGATATGTACTACGGTTGTGCACTGGATTCAGCCAAATCCTGAACCAGGTCGATTTGTGCCCTGTCTGGTTGGGTCAAGGTTGCTACAAATCACTACAGAGTGAATCAGGTCAACCCAAATTGATTTGTAGTACTTTGCCTTTGAGTGTGTATGTATTAGTAAGTCTTGTGAGCGCATTGTACACAGTCCAGTACATTGTACACTGTTAGTGTATAAGCAGCACACATACAATGTCATGTCACATACATCAATGTGGTATAGTCTTTTTTTTAAGGTATCTTTAACTTTAAATGTTTCTAGCACAAACACTCCTGGTCTGCAGTCTGGCAGGGTTAATCCTTTCTGTAGGAGCTAGCATATCTGCAAATTTCTTGGCCCTATATGAAAAAGAAACAAAAAAGCTATGGCCATGTTGGTTTCCCAATGCAAGCCAATGAGATTTCAGAATATTTGTGTTTTCTAGTTTATGATCCAAATCTGGCCAAATTTACAAATTAGACCCAAGAATCAGATTGGGGTGTGTGTGTCTGTGCATATCCCTAGTCTGCACCACCAGAAGATACTTACCTGTCCAGTAGTTGTATAATCTGGGCCCTAATCTGAATTTACTTCTCTACAGCAGGATCCTCCATTTTATGCCCCAGTAGAGAGAAAGACTGGACAATTTGCTCCAACAATGATCATTCTTTTGAAATACTTAAAATCTACAGTAGGGCCCCGCTTATACAGCGGGTTAGGGACCAGGCCCCTGCCGTAAAGCGGAAATCACCGTAAAGCGGAACCCATAGACTATAATGGGTCCGTCGCGCGAAAATGACGCAAAAACATTGCAAAACATCACAAAAGAGCAAAAATCGGCTTTAAAATAGAAAACAAAAGCTGTCGCATTAGCGGAATGCCGGGAAGTGAAGCGCCGGTAAGCGGGGCCCTACTGTAATAGGCAACATACACAGGAATGTGGGAAGCTGCCTCAGACCAGTCAGATCATTGGCCCATTTACCTCAGTACTGTTTCTATAGTAACTAGCTGTGGCTGTCTGGGCTTACAGGCAAGAGTCTCTCTCAGCCTGGCCTGAAAATATCAGGGACTAAACCTGTGACCAATTGTATACAGTGCATGTGCTCTACCATTAAGCGACATCACTTCCCCACAAGTTTATGGCTGACAATGTTATTTGAAAAAAAAATGCAATTCAGAGAAGTTGTTCTGCATGAAAAACATCCTCCTGCTTACACAGCACTGTTTTCTTAACACAAGAAACTTCTGCAAGCACCTTCAGAGAGAGGAAATAACTGAATCCAGAACTGTCCACATGCATGGACTATTTTCCCTTACATTGCAAGTTTCTTGTTCAGGGTCCTGCCCATTCATTCACTGAGGTGTTGGAGTAGTTTTATTGTTTTGCACATAGAAGCCTCTGGCCATTGTCCTCTGCAGTATTAGTTTATATTATGTTTCCTGCAATGTTATTTTACTTACAGAGCTCTGACCTGGGATCTGTTGGAATGTATGAGGTTCAACTCCAACTTGTGGGTTGAGGCTGCATGGGGCTAAAGGCGTAGCTAGAGAGGAGACCTCTTGGTTGCTAGGCTATACCTGTCCTTCGATCTCCTGCTGTCTCTTCCTTCCTGCTAGACTGATATGCAAGGGATGTTGATCTCAGTTCCTTCCTTCCAGTCTTCGTCTTCTTTCTCTTGAGAGGGGAGCAAACATCTTTCCTTTGTCTCTCCTCTCGTCCAGCATGAGGGCAGACCCTGGGATCAGAGTCTGCTGCCCCAACATAGCTAGTTAGCTAAATATAGAACTCTTTCCTATTAAGTATGTACTTCCAGAATAAAGTAGTTATTTCTTATTTTAAAGCTTAAAGCCTCTGTCTGACTAATTTGCAGGGAAGGTAGAATCTTAATAAAGATTCAAACACACACACACAAGCTCGCTCAAAACTGTCCGTTCCACTATGCAGCTCTTCAGGGTCCTGCAGAACATTGGGCCCAGCCTCCTATAGGATCTGCCATATAAAACAAGACTCCTGAATCTAACTGATTGACAAGCTATTTTCAGATCCTGGATGGCTCACTTGATAAATTACTGTGTCTGGACAAATATATGTATGTGCTTCCTGGCAATCCTATGTACAAGCATTCTAATCCTACAGAGCTAGTGTGTGCATATACTATGTGGTGAATGTGATGTTCCTATATATTAGTGTATATATGGTAAGTGCTGGTTGTTTAGAGTATACATGGTAAGTAGAGAAAGAGGAGGGGGAGTGAATGGGCAATAGAATGCTTGATGATTGGCTGAAGGTTTAAAATGGCTGACAGTATAAATGAAAGGATGTCAGGTAAATCTGGGTGAATGTGAGGTGGTGAATTGTGGAATCTGGGGGGAGAAGAGAAAGAGTGGATTGCTTGGTGGGGTTTGAGAGAGTTGTTTGCCAGGAGAGAGGGAAGAAGGAGGGGGGTGGAGTTCGGATTAGTATTGAGTAAAACCATATGCTTATGTGCCTTAAGAAGAAATCTTGTTAATCTTGTTAGCTTTGTTATCTTTAATAAATACTTAATTTGGTTTACCAAAGGCCTGATCCTTGGCTGGGGTTTCACAGACCAGAAGGGAGGGTAAGGTAATGACCAAGGCTGAAGGGGAACTGTAACAAATGGTGGCAGCGGTGAAGAGAATAACAATACCAGTATTCAGAGTCTCTGGGAATACTAGTATTGGGACGTTACTGGTGGTTGCCTAGCAGGGGGATCTGTTGAGATCTGTGCTAGAGCGGGGAGAGAAATCATAAGAGAGAGCAGTCCGGACTGGTGGAGTCCCTGGTGGTGCCTAGAGACAGGCAGTAACCACGAGCAGGTAGGAACCTGACAGGGAGAGCCAGGGAAGGACGCCTCACATGTGGTGTCAGTAGCGGTGGGATACGAACAACAGAGAATCCAGATACGAATACTAGAGAATCCCTAACAGTGGTGTGGCAAACAGAAATAACAAAACAAGATTTCTTGTGAGAGTGACTGGCAAAGAGTGTGTGGCAAAGAGTGAGTGAACTCAAACACCATGGCTGAATACATAAAAATGAAAAGAGAGGAGCTGGTGGAGAAGTGCATAACATTCAATTTACCTCACGAGGGTAAAGGGGTAGATGAATTGAGGGTAGCACTTATAGGATTTGCAACTGCCCAGCAAAAACAACCTGTCAGGGAAGAGACCCCAGAAGGATATTTAAGCAATCCCGCTTATATAGAGTACTTGAGAGAGAAGTTAAGATGGGAAGCTGAGGAAAAAGACAAGCAGAGGGAGTTGGAAGCTGAGAGGTTGAAGAGGGAGGCTGAGGAAAAAGACAAGCAGAGGGAGTTGGAAGCTGAGAGATTGAAGATGGAAGCTGAGAGATTGAGGATGGAAGCTGAGGAAAAAGACAAGCAGAGGGAGTTGGAAGCTGAGAGAATGAGATTGGGGTTTGAGGAGAGGGAGAAGCAACGAGCATTGGATGCTGAATTACAAGTAGAAAAGTTAAAATTTGATAGAGAGAAATTTCACTCTGAGGAGACAAGGAAAGACAGAGATGGAGCAAAAATAAAAATTACTCCAAAGGACTTTGCTGTCTATGAGCCTGGTCAAGATCCTCAAATTTACCTCAGCACCTTTGAAAAAGCAGCTCAGTTGTGGGGGCTACCTGAAGATAAATACATGCAGTATTTATCAAATCTGATTAAAGGGGAATTGGCTGAGGTATACCAATATTTCCCCTCAGACAGGCCCATCACCTATGCTGAATTCAAAGAAGCAGTGTTTAAAAGATTCAGACTGGGGCCTGATTATTTTAGAAAGCTTTTCAGAAACTGCCAGATACAGACAGGGAGGTCTTTTGTGGAACTGGGAGCAAAGTTGATGGATATATTTGGAAAGTGGATGAGTAGTGCCAAAGCTCAGTCAGTGGAAGAGGTGAAAAGCCTCATGATACTGGATCAATTATACCATCAGTTACCACCAGAAATAAGGCTCCTAGTCAAAGACCGTTCCCCTACATCTGTGCAGGAGGCCGCAGAGATGGCGGATCACTTCGCCTCTAATAGAACTGGCTGGGTGGGGAAAACATCAAGAGAGTTTAAACCCAGACCATATAGTGCTGGCAGAAGGGATGTGGTACCACAGCGAGTGAGTCCTCCATTAAAATCTGAAGGGCACAGGACACCCCAGAGTGGATCTGTGTACCCTAAAAGTGAGGAGAAATTATGCTACAAATGTGGTAGACCGGGGCACCTACATTTTCAATGTGAGGTTGCCAACCCCATTAGTAATCCTGCTCAGACAAGGGCAGTGAAAACAGAGCCCAAGGCTTTAGAAGCAGCAAAAAGGTTCAGTTTTGCCAGATAAACTGGACAGAAGTAACAGACCTTGATTCAAGTCTGAGAGAGGAAGTGAGTGTACAAGGGGCAAATTATTGGGCATTGCTTGACACTGGTGCCGCTCAGATGTTACTGAGGCCAGATTTAATAAAATCTGAAGAAATATTACCTCAGGAAACAGTGACTATCCAAGGAGTGAGGGGTCAACCAGAGAGTTTGCCTGTGGCCCTAGTGAAAATGGAATGGAGAGGCCGAAAGGGCCAATATAAAGTTGGTATTAATGCCCAGCAACAAGAACCAGTAATACTGGGAAGAGATGTTATGGGGGCACAGGGGAAAATATATGTAGTGACCAGACAGCAAATTGGCAGAGAAAAAGAAGCCATATTAAGGGGGGCTGAAACAAACAGGGTGGAATCTGTTAACCAGCCTCAGGTCACCATAGCAACCACTAGCAGGCCTGCTGAAGAAGACAAACTGTATCAAGTGGTCTCTGGGGAAGAAGCAGATCAATTCAGGGAAGAGCTGCATAATGATACCAGTTTGAATCAAATAAAGGAACAGGCTCTGGCCCAACAGATTCCTTTCACTGACAAACTGAGGAATCAAGTTGTGTGTGAGAATGGGATTTTATATAGACTGTGGATGCCTGCTGAGAGAAAGGATGAATATGAACCAGTGAAACAAATGATGGAGGTGGTGAAAAAGAATCTCAGTCAAGCACAGCAGAAGCAAAGTTACTGGTATGACGGAACAGCCAGGGAACGTGTGTATAATGTGGGAGATATGGTTATGGCGTTCATACCCAGGAAACATGACAAATTACAGGCTAACTGGGAAGGACCATATACCATCAGAGAAAGGCTTGACACAGTGACATATGTAATCACCACAGACCAATTAAACAAAAGCAAAGTGGTTCATGTAAATATGTTAAAGCCTTACCATACCAGGGATGCAAAGGTGTTGCAAGTTACCTTATTCCCTGAGGGAAGTGGGCCTGAACTTCCAGATTTGGTACAGGAAAGCAAAGACAAAGGAGGGGTAGATCAAGTGGAATGGTCAGAGGAGGTGAAGGAGGAAGTAAAAGAGGAGATTCTGAGAGTTTTGAAAACCTATAGGAATCTCTTTAGCAACAAACCTGGCCGAACCAGTATAGTTATACATTCCATTGATACTGGAGATCATGCCCCAATCAGATCTCTTCCGTACCGTGTGAATGGGAAAGTTTTGAATGAGATCAAAAAGGAGGTGGAAGATATGCTGGAATTAGGAGTGATCAGGGAATCCATCAGTCCCTGGGCCTCAAGTATTGTCCTGGTTCCGAAAAAAGATGGAACGACAAGGTTTTGCATTGATTATCGGCTAATCAATAAAATTACTGTCCCAGATGCGTATCCTATGCCTAGGGTAGATGCTATGTTAGAGTTATTGGGGGCAGCAACCATTATCTCTACACTAGATCTCTGTAAAGGATTTTGGCAAATGGAACTAGACGAGCAATCCAGAGCCAAAACTGCCTTCAGTACACCAGATGGGTTATATGAGTTTGTGACCTTACCCATGGGACTAAGGAACTCACCAAGTGGCCATTTTTAGCAAGTCGGTGCCTGAGCATGTCCAACACCTGACAACAGTATTGGAGGCCTTAAGAAAAGCAGGCCTCACAATAAAAGCTAAGAAATGCCAGTTTGGACTAAAGGAAGTAATCTATTTAGGACATAAGGTGGGGAGTGGGAAAATCACCCCCTTATGGAGCAAGGTGGAGGCAATACAAGCGTGGCCGATCCCCTTAACCAAAAAACAAGTAAGGGCATTTCTGGGTGTGGCTGGTTTTTATAGGAAGTTTGTGAGAAATTTTGGCGAAATAGCAACCCCCTTGCATGAATTGACCAAGAAGAAGTGTTCTGAGCGTGTGGTATGGACGGATGAATGTCAGAAGGCTTTTGATCTGCTGAAGCAAGCCTTGTGCCAAGGACCCATATTAATAGCACCAGACTATGAGCAACCATTCATCGTGGCTACAGATGCGTCAGACCTCGCACTGGGAGTCGTCTTGCTGCAGGAGAGAGAAGGCACCAGACATCCAGTGGCGTATCTGAGTCGCAAGCTGACGCCGAGGGAGAAAAACTATTCGTCGGTCCAGAAGGAGTGCCTAGCGGTCGTGTGGGGACTGAACAAGTTGTGCCCATACGTGTGGGGATGAAGATTCACAGTGACTACGGATCATCGGGCCTTGTTATGGTTGCAGACTATGAAAACCATAACACTATGCTGCAGCGGTGGTCCTGGGCCCTACAGGACTATCAAGTGGACTTCCAGTTCATCAAAGGCAAGGACAATGTACTGGCCGATGGACTTTCCAGGCAAGTGGCTGGGACTGCAGTGACGTGACCAGACAGAGGAACAAAGAAAGACATTTTCCCCATAGAGACTTTTATTTGTTAACGCGACGTATAAATCCTGGAACAGGAATAATACTCTGCAGTTGTTTAAGGGGGGGGAAATGTGATGTTCCTATATATTAGTGTATATATGGTAAGTGCTGGTTGTTTAGAGTATACATGGTAAGTAGTGAAAGAGGAGGGGGAGTGAATGGGCAATAGAATGCTTGATGATTGGCTGAAGGTTTAAAATGGCTGACAGTATAAATGAAAGGATGTCAGGTAAATCTGGGTGAATGTGAGGTGGTGAATTGTGGAATCTGGGGGGAGAAGAGAAAGAGTGGATTGCTTGGTGGGGTTTGAGAGAGTTGTTTGCCAGGAGAGAGGGAAGAAGGAGGGGGGTGGAGTTCGGATTAGTATTGAGTAAAACCATATGCTTATGTGCCTTAAGAAGAAATCTTGTTAATCTTGTTAGCTTTGTTATCTGTAATAAATACTTAATTTGGTTTACCAAAGGCCTGATCCTTGGCTGGGGTTTCACAGACCAGAAGGGAGGGTAAGGTAATGACCAAGGCTGAAGGGGAACTGTAACAAATGGTGGCAGCGGTGAAGAGAATAACAATACTAGTATTCAGAGTCTCTGGGAATACTAGTATTGGGACGTTACTGGTGGCTGCCTAGCAGGGGGATCTGTTGAGATCTGTGCTAGAGCGGGGAGAGAAATCATAAGAGAGAGCAGTCCGGACTGGTGGAGTCCCTGGTGGTGCCTAGAGACAGGCAGTAACCACGAGCAGGTAGGAACCTGACAGGGAGAGCCAGGGAAGGACGCCTCACAGTGAACAACATATTTTTCACATGTACTTGCCTATAGGATTCATGCTACATCTGGTAATTAGACTGTAGATAGATAAATTTATTTTGGTCATTGACCAGCTCATGGAAAACACAATATTTAAAATCCAGAACAATATACAGTAAAATACCATACAATATAATGTCAGACCCCATTGGTAAAAATACTGTTTTATCATCAGTCTACGACAGACAATGGAGGCTGTGATCCGCAGAGTGCCCTGTGTGAAATAATTTGCCGCAGGTGGGGGAAGAGGGACTAAGCTGAGGCTTGTCCTCTTCTGTGGCAGATAGGTACAGAATTTCACAAGGTAGGGTTTGGTGACCGCTCTTAGGCACCTTTTAAAATAAGGTGATCAGTGGGTTCTGAGGCCTGCCTTCCAGGTTGTGCGGCCAGTTGGCAGGATAAAGCTCACCTTTGGGGCTAACCTGTAACAACCACTCAGAGTTGTGCAGCCCTAAGGGGGGGGGTGAAGCAGGAAGGCCTCCTTAACCACCCTGCGGGAATGGGGCCGGGAAAAGGGGATTGGACTTGGACCACCCCCTTTCCCATGGCAGGGTGTCCTTGCTCAATTGGGTATGAGATAGGTTCCGCACTTGTCTCTGCAGATAATTTTATCATGCTGTCACACATGCAATTGGCTTTATTCCAATAAACATGGCCCTTGATTTACCCACACCATCTTGTCTTGCCTCTTCATTTCCCAGCTATGCGATGCAATATACAGTATAGTACAATACAATACAATGTCAGACCCCATTGGTAAAAATACTATTTTATCATCAGTCTATGACAAGCAATGGCAGCTGCACAGAAACTAATTAATTTAGCAACAACCTGGGAATTCTGATCTGACAGAACAGACTGCATGAAATGGGCTTCAGATCAGTTCAATGATAAAGATCAAGATCTGCACTAGAAAGCTTTACATGTATAGGTGATGGTAGCTCTGCAGAGGCCTTGTTGAGAATAATCAACAGGGCTATAATATAGCACAAATAATGACAATTGTTACCATGGTTTCCAAAACGATTCAGAGTTAACTGTAGTGCACAGCTGGACAATAAATCCATAGATGAAAGAGACAATGACTATTGTTTTTCTTGATAACCTTTAGAGATTAAAGGTTTGGAAGTGCAGGCTTATCTTTCATAAATAAGTTTGGAATAATTAGTGGGAAAAGTAGGAACACAAAAAACTGAATTTCTTTATGCAAAATATTGTAATGTGATACTATTTCCTGAACACTGATTCAATGATTGAGACAAATCTGATTCCATCAACAAGATATCCGTCTAGATCTTGTAAACTCTATTAGCCTTAGTAACTAACTTTCAGTCATTTAGTTACTCTAGTTTCACTAACAATATTCAAAACTTGGAAATTTTAATTATATATACAAATAAATAAATACTTGTTTGTTTATTTATTTATTGTACTTATATACCATCCCGTAGCCAAAGCTCCCTGGGTGGTTTACAGTAAATAAAAACATATATAATATATGATTATATATATATGTAGAAGCAAAATCAGATAGGATTTTCAGCATTAACTATTTGCCTGAGCTGGAGAGCCTGATCTAAGAGCAGAGGACCCATCAGTTACCTTCAGATATCTGTTTAGGAGTACAAAGCTCTCTTCTCTTACCCGCCACAAGATATGATCTTGGAAACAATTTTGTGCATGTTAATCCTAGTTCTTCAACTCAGGGAACCATGTGTGCAATATCTGTCTGTGCACATTTCCCTCCTGTTTGATTGAAGTAATAGGACGAATGCAGTGGGTGGAATCCAACTGGTACCCTTCTGCTCACAGAAGAACTTTTGATCTCTAATAGAAAAAAGATGGGGGTGGGTTGCCAATAGCTCCTTACAGCTCCCAACTCCTACCCCCTTAAGCTCCAGACAATTGAGAGACCCTTAGAACAGCATGGTAAGTGGCATGGGGGCTGCGAGGAAGGGAGGGGAATTGGTACAGATTTCCTCCCCTCCTCTTCTGTTACCAGAGATAATCTACTGTATCAAAAGCCCTTCTGCAAGCGCAAAAGCAAAAAATGGACTCCACCCAATGTTTGCAAGTATGATATTCAGTTGTGTGTATAATGTAATATGAAAAGCTGCTCCCATTCCCAAACAGTTTGGATATTTCTACATGAATCTTAAATACATTTTATTTCTACACCTGTAATGAGAACAGAAACCCATATCAACTAGAACATGCATTTGGTTTTTAAATGGCTTCCTTACACTTTCTATCCATTAACACATGCACTTGAACACCATATCCGGAGATCAAAAGATACTTCTTAATGTTTTGACATGCATGTCGTGTTCATCTGTCAAGGGCACATACTCATTGTCATATTGATGAGAAAGTGCTCTGAACTCCTCTCCGACATGTTATTAGTAATAATGGAGTAATAATGGAGCAATAATGAAGTAAGTCCCAGACAATATCCTACACCAGAGAGGAAAAACCCTCTGGTGTGAAGCAAACTTAATTGTTGAATGTACTTGTTTTAAGGGAAAAAAGCGGGAAATAGTATATAGAGTAAGGGTAGGCAATCATTTCTCTGTTAAAGGTCTGGGCAAGTGGTAGGTGGGCCACTACATTATTTCCCTCCCTGTCACCCTCTTCTCTTTCCTCTGCCCAAGCAGGCAGCTCTAGCCAGAGGTCTGACTGAAATTAGGCCAAAGGCTGCATAGAGTCCTAGGGTTACAGGTTGCCCTATCTTGCCATAAAAGTTCACCTACTGAACAGCTAGTGACCATGTACTGAGTCACCATAGACAGTACCTTTTATTAGTGGAGGATTTGGTTGGGAAATGGCTTAATGGGAGGCTAAATGAATGAACAATGACTGTGTTCTTCATAGTTTCTCAGTATTATGGTAATGGTAGTGAAATAGAAATAAAACCATATTAAATTCTTCCATGGCATTGCCTTTCCCACATTTAATTATTCAGACATTCTGAGATTGGAAACTCACCCTAGTACAACAGAATTGGTTTGCTCCCCTAATCTCCCTTTCCAGAACATAACCCAGTTGAGCAGTGTTGATTTTATATGCAAAGCAATAAAAACTTTGTTTTTAGTTTGCATAATTGAGTTATGAGTAAATTGACCATTTAAAATTGCCTCCAAAACATTTTCAAAATAATTGCAATTGCTTCCATGTGAATACACAAATTCTTCTACACAAGCAGGTGAGCAGGTATCGCTTTTGCTCCAGTATTACCCATGACCATTAGATATCTCACATAGGAAAGCAATTGACCTTCAAGGCATTAAATGAAGAATACCTCCAAAATATAGGTCAGAATGATTGCTGCTTTGAATCCTTTCACTTTCTCAAAATATTGCTTTGATACTATATATTTTTTTAAAAAAATCTTCCAAATGAATGTTTAGTATTAACAGCAAAGATGGTTATTGCGAGTGAAGGGGCGAAATAAGACAAGGACATATCAGCTGGGTTGAACAAGGGCCACTTTATTAAATTATCCAAAAACCCAAATTAAAGTGACCTGCAGAGGAAAACCTAGGTGCGGAACTACCTATAAGCAAGCATCTTGCCATACAGCTCACCGGCGACCAGCCCCTGCTGGGGACCAGGGCAAGCCCCCTCTGCTTACCCCTTCCCCCGGCCACACCCAGTAGGTGAGTAGGGGGGCCTTCTCAGGTCCTCCTGGTGTCACCCCTACACCAGATACAGGGTGGGATGCAACACTTGTCTCAGCTCTAGAGGGAGTAGCGAATGTACCTGGCCACCCAGTTGTGTGTGCAGACTCAGCAGACTCACCTGTGCCCACCAGCGGCCTTGGCATGTTAGCTGTCTGCCCCGTGCCCACAGATGCTGCTGCTGCAACAGCGCAAGGCACAGCCTCCTCCTATCTGGCTCCACCCACCTCCGCTGATGAGGCATGAGCCACTGTCCCTGCCCTCACATCCTGTGCTAGGCCAGAAGTGGATTTCAAGGCCTCCAGCCGGGCTAAAACCAAATTAACAGCATTCTCATTAGCCCTCTTTTTCTGCCCCATGCCAATGCCACCCCGCTTCCCTGCCATAGTTCTGTTCGGTCTGGTTGCCCCCCAGGCAGAAGTCCCAGGCGTGGGTGACGCCTCTGTGGCAACCAGAGGTAGCATGGAGCATTGTTCTGGAGCAGCCAGGGGCGGCGTGGAGCCTTGACCCGCTGTCCTACTTCCCTGATGCTCCAAAGCTTCCAGGTGTGCTAAAATAGCCGCCCATGGAGGAGCATCCTCCTCATCAGAAGAGGAAGGGACTGGTGCCTTTTTGGGGGAGGCCTTCAGGCCTTTCCCTTGCCTTTTGGCCCCCCTTTTCCTTTCTTGGAAGGCATAACTATTAATTTGCCTGACTTGTTATGTCTATTATTATTATTTTATTTCAATTTATTTTAGTTATGTGTGTGTGTCTTGCTTTAACCAGCAGCACCCCTAATGAGGCACTGTTTAAAAGCCTCAAACACTCCCCCTAAACAGTAAATGGGGTGGGTGATGGGCTTCCAGCCAGCTAGGCCCCACTTACAAGGCCGCTGGCTAGGCCCCTGTAAGAGGCCTGCTCCTGGAGCAGCCGCGCTGCTGCACTGCTGCCAAAAGGCCCCGCTGAGGCAACTGAGCCTCCTCTGGGCTCCCTGCCCCTCCAGGGATCACTTCAATGGACCTGAGCCCAACCAACACAGCCTCCACAGGCTGCAAGGCGCCGTGAAATGGCGCCATTCACGTGGCCAATAAAATGGCTGCCGCAACTCTCCTATAGTCCCTCGTCGTCCACGCGGCCGAGAAAATGGCCGCCGCAGATGAAGCTCTCTCCGCTCTGCTCCCTCGTTGCTTGTCCGTCGCTTGCAGAAAGAGGAGGTAGGAGGGGCAGCCTGGCCTTAAATAGGCCCATGGTCCCGCCCCTGCCTGCCTCACGTCGCATATGCATAACGCTGCAATGCGCGACATTGCCCTTAGCCAAACTGGCGGCAGTGGCATCGCTCCCTCCTCGCAACCAGGCCTCACCTATCCACCCTGCGCAGGTCAGCGAGGCCTCATATTCTCTAATTTTATAGTCAAGTTCCAAAGAACTGCAGCACATCATGTTACTCAAATTTGGTGTAACATTTTATCAATTGGCAAGATACAATGTGATGCTACGGGATCCAGCTGAAAATGAAAATGGCTAAACTGTACTCCTTGTTTAAGTAGAAGTATGGGGAGGGAGGACCCCAACTTATTTTCAAAAAGGATATTGTATTATACGATATTTCATAAATATGTCAATTTTTTCTCTCAAAACAAATATGGAAAACTCCTTTGAAAGTGTTTATTGGGATCCCTGCTACTTTCCATAAAATCAGTTAATATTAATATGAATGTTTTCAGACTCCCAAAATTCAGACGGGGATATTTTGAAGGCAGAAATTTTGCATCAATTTTACACGTAGGAAATAAAAAATGTGTAAGAGAATACATTTAATGAAATATTTGGCACACATGATATACAAAACTCACCTATTCACATTTCCAGATAACAGCTCAATAATACATTCAAGTATTAAAATCTGTATGTTCTTTTTAAAAAGTCAAGTTTGTAAGTACCACTAGAATGTCTCATTCTGGCTGCTTTCAACATCATATAATTTTTTTTTAAACAAGCTTCAAGGTAGTACATGAAGAATTTCTGACAAAAATAACTGGTCAAGAATATAATCTCAGACCTTTAATTATAGTAACAATTCAATTTGTGAAAATGTAACTGCGTACTCACCTGGAACCAGGAAGTGGAGATAAAGTCACTTTCCAGGAAGTGGAGATAAAGTCTCTTCTATAAAATGCATGTTCTTCATAAGACTTTAACCCACAGGGACTATAAAGGCGGGTCCCGCTTATACGGCAGGTTCCGTTCTGGACCCCCACCATAAAGCGGAAATCGCCATAAAGCGGAACCCCATTGAGTATAATAGGGTGCATCACGCGAAAACAGCTTTAAAACAGGGAATGAAAGCCGCCACATTAGCAGAACGCCAGGAAGCGGAGCGCCGGTAAGCGGGGCCTTACTGTATTTGCAGAGAAAAGGCAGCTAAATATTAGGATGGAAAAAGAAGTTGAATTCATGGTTTTTACCTTTAAAGGCAGCAGTATAAAATAATTTAAACAAATCTATGCTGATCCCTTTCTAATATAGCTTAGATTTCCTTAAAGATGTGCACTTGTGGGGGTTGGGAAGGGGGAAGAAATATTTGTTTCATAAATATTTTGGGGAGAAATATACCACTGTGATTTTCAAAACCTGGAAAAACAAGAATATAGTGATTACCTGACTGTAATGTCCCAACAATTTGCAGGTAATTATGTGTCATATATGTGCATATTGCAAAGTGCTCAGAAATACACACAACACATTTAATTAGGAAGCAGTGACAACCAATACTTTGTTTTCACCATAAGGCTAGCACAGCAAGAAGCAATAATATGTTTGAGAAACGTTATATGTAAGATTTTATATGTAAGAAGGACAGGGAAGGATGTATTGGTGGCGGTATCCCTCTATACGTGAAAGAAGGCATTGAATCCAGCAATTGAAGGCATTGAATTCAGCAAGCTCAAAACCCCAAAAGAGGCAGACTCCTCCACAGAATCATTGTGGGTGGTGATACCATGCCCCAGGAGTGATTTAATACTGGGCACGATACATCATCCCCCTGATCAAAATGCTCAGGGAGACCTTGAGATGAGATATGAAATTGAGGAAGCATCCAAACTAGGAAACGCGGTAGTAATGGGTGACTTCAACCACCCAGACATAGACTGGCCGCATATGTGTTCCAGTCACAACAAAGAAGCAAAATTTCTAGATATTCTAAATAACTATGCCCTAGACCAGTTGGTCAGGGAACCGACCAGAGGGACAGCAACCCTGGACTTAATCCTCAGTGGGGACCAGGACCTGGTGTGAGATGTAAGTGTGGTCGAACCGATTGGGAGCAGTGACCATAGTGCTATTAAATTAAACATACATGTAAATGGCCAATTGCCAAGGAAATCCAACACGGTCACCTTTGACTTCAAAAGAGGAAACTTCACAAAAATGAGGGGATTGGTAAAAAGGAAGCTGAAAAACAAAGTCCAGAGGGTCACATCACTCAAAAATGCTTGGAAGTTGTTTAAAAACACTATATTAGAAGCTCAACTGGAGTGCATACCGCAGATCAGAAAAGGTACCGCCAGGGCCAAGAAGATGCCAGCATGGTTAACGAGCAAAGTCAAGGAAGCTCTTAGAGGCAAAAAGTCTTCCTTCAGAAAATGGAAGTCTTGTCCGAATGAAGAAAATAAAAAGGAACACAAACTCTGGCAAAAGAAATGCAAGAAGACAATAAGGGATGCTAAAAAAGAATTTGAGGAACACATTGCTAAGAACATAAAAATCAACAACAAAAAAATTCTATAAATACATTCAAAGCAGGAGACCATCTAGGGAGGTGATTGGACCCTTGGATGATAAGGGAGTCAAAGGTGTACTAAAGAACGATAAGGAGATTGCAGAGAAGCTAAATGAATTTTTTGCATCTGTCTTCACAGTGGAAGATATAGGGCAGATCCCTGAACCTAAACTAACATTTGCAGAAAGGGATTCTGAGGAACTGAGACAAATAATGGTAATGAGAGAGGAAGTTTTAGGCTTAATAGAAAATATAAAAACTGACAAATCACCGGACCCAGATGGCATCCACCTGAGAGTTCTCAAAGAACTCAAATGTGAAATTGCTGTTCTGCTAACTAAAATATGTAACTTGTCTGCTCCACAACCTAGAGGGAGCCCCAGCTGATGAAGCGTCAAGGCCCCAGCTGACAAAGCATCAAGGCGAGTTAAGCAGCAGAGCGAAAAGAGGGTAAGTAGCTCCCATTTATTCCATTATTTAATTGAAGTAAAACAGCGCAGAGCAATAAGCAATAAGGGCAGCCTAAGGTCACCCTGAGCTAGGAGCCAAATCCTGAAAGAACCTATATCTTAGGAGACAGATCCTAGGAGAAGGAAGCCTATAGAAAGCTAGTGTTCAACACCACCCTAGCCGGAAAGCTTCAGGGGACACTGTAAATAAGGCTAAATTCCAGTCGGAGAGAGAACGGGAAAAAGGAAACTCCACCGATACATACAGGGAGAGAGTCAGCTCAGTCCTTGCTAAAAAGGGCAGCTTCAGCCTCCTGAAACACAACCACAAGCTCTGTTTCCCTAGGTTAAAGAAAGGTCAGGCTGTTCTAGGTGGGAAAACAACAAACACAAAAGACTTGCCTGGAAGTCGCAGCCCCTTGCTGAGATTAAAAGCAGCCAAAAGCTTAAACAGCCCCGCCCCTCGCTCAGGAAGGAAGCCTGCCTTCCTGCCTTCAAAGGAAGGAAGCCTGAGATAATACTAAAGAGTAAGCCCCAGCTGATAGTTGAGCCATCAGCCTCAAGTAACACATCATTGGCTGGCAGCAGTAGCTGGGAGGAACCAGCCACACATATAAAGTCAGAGCACCTAGCGAGGGAGCCTGCTCCACGAGCTAGAGGGAGCCCCAGCTGACAAAGCGTCAAGGCCCCAGCTGACAAAGCGTCAAGGCGAGTTAAGCAGCAGAGCGAGTTCGGCAGCAGGGCGAGTTCGGCAGCAGGGCGAGTTCGGCAGCAGGGCGAGGAGGCCAGGGCCCCCCACTCTGTCCTTCTGTTCCCTGACCTCAACTAAACCACAGTCTCCAACCTATTGACGTAATAAACCTTAAACAAAACTATGCAGGTAAGAAGCCAGCAGGGGTGTGGGGGCTTTCCAGTGTTTTGCACAGCCTGCAGCATGTACGACTATCTGCCTGTTGGACAGCAGTCGTGGGTGTGCTCTCGGTGCAATGAGCTCCTGGCTCTCCGGGAACGACTTCATTTCCTTGAGGCCAAGGTGGCGGACCTGGAAAAGCTGACAGAAGCAGAGAGGTGTGTGGAGGAGGCCTTCAGGGACGTTATAGCTGTGTCCCACTCCAGCGATGATAGCTCTCCTGCTATCATGGAGAATGATGGTCTCGGGGAAGGAGAGCATCCAGCTGAGGAAGAGGGAAACGATCCCTTAGAAGGGACCCATTCCTTGGGGGATGAGCAGCTATCCTCTCGTGCCGAGGATATATCTCCAGGGGGTGGAGGGATCCTTGTAGTGGGTGATTCGATCATTAGGAACATAGACAGTGGGTGGACTTCCCAGGAGGATCCCTACGCCTGTGCAGCCTCTGAGACGAGCTCTCGTCTTGGATGAAACTTTTCCAGTTTAAATTCAGTCAGAAGGCTCTTTTCTGACTGGGAATAATTTCTTCCGGTTAAAGAAGAAACGTGAGATTTCCTACATAGCTTTGTTTTGATTGTTGGAGTCTGGAATTCGTTAGAATTGTCTGTCTTCCAGCAGCTCAGACAGAGCGAGGATTTTTATGCTAGCTCAGCTGGATAAGTGACCCGTTTTTTTATACGGATTAACAGGCAAACATCCTCCTGTCTACATTCATCATTTTCTTATCTATACAGCTAACAGAGATTTGTCAAAGTAACAGCAATTGAGATAACCTAGGTGAGGTAAGACTTTCCTTTTTTTATTCACGGAACTAAGGGGGAAGAAAATATAAATAGCGTATCTTTTTTTATTGCAAAAAGCTGACATGGAAAATAGCATTCTAAAGATTAAACGGATGAGAGATTTCTGATTGAAAGAGATAAGACTGGGACTATTTTTCTTGATCTACTTTTTTTTTTCTTTTTGACGAATCTGCTCATTCTCTCTGCTACTAGCTATTTCGACGCTGTGAACTAAAGCCGTTCTTACACTTCTGGGCAGATAAGAGATAAGGGCTGTCTAGCGTGTGACGTTAGTTTGCTGGAAAGATTAACTCCTTTGTAACTGGTTAAAGAAATAAGCTGCTCTCTGTTTGGGACATTGAAAATTGAAGGAGTTTTGTTCCTTTGGTTTTAAGAATGACAATTAAGAAGATCATGGATGTACAAGAAGGGACTTTATCTCTAGACATGTTTCAGAAAATAATGAATGGGATTAACTCAATAAAACAAGAACTGAGAAATAATAGACAAGCGTGGAGAATTGAATTTCACGAAATGAGACAGGAGCTGAAAGAAACTCAGGATTCTATGAGAAAGGAGAATAAAGATAGATCTGGAAAACAAAAAAAGGATGGAAGAGAAATTAAACGCAAGGTTCAAACTATGGAGATTGGCTTAATTATGGACATGAAAAAAGATTTGGATTTTCTGGCTGTGATGGATCCTGGAGACAAATATTATAGTTTGGAATTCAGCGCTGTCCTTGAAGGAATTGAAGAGATTGGAGATAAAGATATTATCGGTTCAAGAAAATTCTTGGACTGGAAGGATTTGATGGAACTTGAAATGGAGAAAGTTAACAGAATTAATCCCTGTTTTGTGTCAATGGAAAAACCTTCAAGAGATGTACTAGTGTATCATGTGGAAAAGAGGAGCAGAGATGCGGCTTTGCAACAACACTTCAGTGATACGTTTGGATTTGATGGTAAGAAAACATCTGTGATGGAGGAAATTCCTATCAGACTTTTATTATATGACTATGACAGCAAGATTTTTGGGTGCGTAAAGATGGAAGATGGAAGATGGACCCAATATGGATAATGACAGAAGAGCGATTTAAAATTACTGGAATTAGTAGATTTGATGAGTTGGATTAATTGGCATGTTTATTTAGAAAAAAAATTGATTGACATATATCTCAAGGATTGGAAACTTCTCTTTGACTTTTTGTGGAAGATTAAAATGATATGATGTTAATGAGATTTGAAACCAACTAAGATAACCGTTGGAGGAAGGTGATTTTATAATCTATTAAGAGATAGGTTTGTTATATATTATAGATTTATAGCTGAACTATGACAAATCGGAAGTCAATATTCTTTCTTTTTTATATATATATATATATTTTCTTTCTTTTTGTATTGTACTAGTTATTGATTTGTGTTGTTTTCTTTTGTATTGTTTTGGTTTTGAAAATTGGAATAAAAATTAATTGAAAAAAAAAAAGGAACATAGACAGTGGGGTGTGTGATGGGCATGTAGACCGCAAGGTGTTTTACCTGCCTGGTGCGAAGGTTGCGGAAATCGCCCGTTGTTTAGATAGTTTGGTAGACAGTGCTGGGGAGGAGTCAGTGGTGCACGTTGGCACCAACGACATGGGGAAATGCAGCCGTGAGGTCCTGGAAGCAAAATTTAGGTTGCTAGGTAGGATGCTGAAAGCCAGGACCTCCAAGGTGGCTTTCTCTGAAATGCTACCGGTTCCATGCACAGGACCAGCCAGACAGGCCCAGCTTTGCAGTCTCAATGCGTGGATGAGACGATGGTGTCGGGTGGAAGGGTTTACATTTGTTAGGCACTGGGGAACATTTTGGGACAAGCCGGGCCTGTACAAAAGGGACGGGCTCCACTTGAACCAGAATGGAACCAGACTGCTGGCACTTAAAATTAAAAAGGTAGCAGAGCAGCTTTTAAACTGACTGAGGGGGGAAACCCGACAGGAGCTGAGAAAGGTCCAGTTCGGAATAAACCTCCCCCCTGGGATAAAAACCAAAGAAATGATGAAATTTTAAAAGGGGTAGGCCTAGAAGTAGGCATTGTGAGAGCAGGGGCACAGGATATAAATTCAGAAGAGCAAAATTACCACAGGCCAAACCACAAGTGCCAAAGACACTTGAAGAGAGACACTACTTACAAGTGCCTGTACGCTAATGCTAGGAGCCTCCGAACCAAGATGGGAGAACTGGAGTGCTTGGTCTTAGAGGAGAGCATTGATATAGTGAGCATAACCGAGACCTGGTGGAATGGAGAAAAACAGTGGGATACGGTTATCCCTGGATATAAACTATATCGGAAGAACAGGGAAGGACGTATTGGTGGCGGAGTCGCTCTATACGTGAAAGAAGGCATTGAATCCAGCAAGCTCGAAACCCCAAAAGAGGCAGACTCCTCCACAGAATCGTTGTGGGTGGTGATACCATGCCCCAGGAGGGACTTAATACTGGGAACGATCTATCGTCCCCCTGATCAAAATGCTCAGGGAGACCTTGAGATGAGATATGAAATTGAGGAAGCATCCAAACTAGGAAATGTAGACTTCAACTACCTGGACATATACTGGCCGCATATGTGTTCCAGTCATGACAAAGAAGCAAAGTTTCTAGATATTCTAAATGACTATTCCCTAGACCAGTTGGTCATGGAACCGACCAGAGGGACGGCAACCCTGGACTTAATCCTCAGTGGGGACCGGGACCTGGTGCGAGATGTAAGTGTTGTTGAACCGATTGGGAGCAGTGACCACAGTGCTATTAAATTAAACATACATGTAACTGGCCAATTGCCAAGAAAATCCAACATGGTCACCTTTGACTTCAAAAGAGGAAACTTCACAAAAATGAGGGGATTGGTAAAAAGAAAGCTGAAAAACAAAGTCCAGAGGGTCACATCACTCAAAAATGCTTGGAAGTTGTTTAAAAACACTATATTAGAAGCTCAACTGGAGTGCATACCGCAGATCAGAAAAGGTACCGCCAGGGCCAAGAAGGTGCCAGCATGGTTAACGAGCAAAGTCAAGGAAGCTCTTAGAGGCAAAAAGTCTTCCTTCAGAAAATGGAAGTCTTGTCCAAATGAAGAAAATAAAAAATAACACAAACTCTGGCAAAAGAAATGCAAGAAGACAATAAGGGATGCTAAAAAAGAATTTGAGGAGCACATTGCTAAGAACATAAAAACCAACAACAAAAAATTCTATAAATACATTCAAAGCAGGAGACCATCTAGGGAGGCGATTGGACCCTTGGATGATAAGGGAGTCAAAGGTGTACTAAAGAACGATAAGGAGATTGCAGAGAAGCTAAATGAATTTTTTGCATCTGTCTTCACAGTGGAAGATATAGGGCAGATCCCTGAACCTGAACTAACATTTGCAGGAAGGGATTCTGAGGAACTGAGACAAATAGTGGTAACGAGAGAGGAAGTTCTAGGCTTAATGGACAATATAAAAACTGACAAATCACCGGGCCCAGATGGCATCCACCCGAGAGTTCTCAAAGAACTCAAAGGTGAAATTGCTGATCTGCTAACTAAAATATGTAACTTGTCCCTCGGGTCCTCCTCCGTGCCTGAGGACTGGAAAGTGGCAAATGTAACGCCAATCTTCAAAAAGGGATCCAGAGGGGATCCCGGAAATTACAGGCCAGTTACCTTAACTTCTGTCCCTGGAAAACTGGTAGAAAGTATGATTAAAGCTAGATTAACTAAGCACATAGAAGAACAAGCCTTGCTGAAGCAGAGCCAGCATGGCTTCTGCAAGGGAAAGTCCTGTCTCAGTAACCTATTAGAATTCTTTGAGAGTGTCAACAAGCATATAGATAGAGGGGATCCAGTGGACATAGTGTACTTAGACTTTCAAAAAGCGTTTGACAAGATACCTCACCAAAGACTTCTGAGGAAGCTTAGCAGTCATGGAATAAGAGGAGAGGTCCTCTTGTGGATAAGGAATTGGTTAAGAAGCAGAAAGCAGAGAGTAGGAATAAACGGACAGTTCTCCCAATGGAGGGCTGTAGAAAGTGGAGTCCCTCAAGGATCGGTATTGGGACCTGTACTTTTCAACTTGTTCATTAATGACCTAGAATTAGGAGAGAGCAGTGAAGTGGCCAAGTTTGCTGATGACACTAAATTGTTCAGGGTTGTTAAAACAAAAAGGGATTGCCAAGAGCTCCAAAAAGATCTCTCCAAACTGAGTGAATGGGTGGAAAAATGGCAAATGCAATTCAATATAAACAAGTGTAAAATTATGCATATTGGAGCAAAAAATCTTAATTTCACATATACGCTCATGGGGTCTGAACTGGCGGTGACCGACCAGGAAAGAGACCTCGGGTTGTAGTGGACAGCACGATGAAAATGTCGACCCAGTGTGCGGCAGCTGTGAAAAAGGCAAATTCCATGCTAGCGATAATTAGGAAATGTATTGAAAATAAAACAGCCGATATCATAATGCCGTTGTATAAATCTCTGGTGCGGCCGCATTTGGACTACTGTGTAGAGTTCTGGTCGCCTCATCTCAAAAAGGATATTATAGAGTTGGAAAAGGTTCAGAAGAGGGCAACCAGAATGATCAAGGGGATGGAGCGACTCCCTTACGAGGAAAGGTTGCAGCATTTGGGGCTTTTTAGTTTAGAGAAAAGGCGGGTCAGAGGAGACATGATAGAAGTGTATAAAATTATGCATGGCATTGAGAAAGTGGCTAGAGAAAAGTTCTTCTCCCTCTCTCATAATACTAGAACTCGTGGACATTCAAAGAAGCTGAATGTTGGAAGATTCAGGACAGACAAAAGGAAGTACTTCTTTACTCAGCGCATAGTTAAACTATGGAATTTTCTCCCACAAGATGCAGTAATGGCCACCAGCTTGGACGGCTTTAAAAGAAGATTAGACAAATTCATGGAGGACAGGGCTATCAATGGCTACTAGCCGTGATGGCTGTGCTGTGCCACCCTAGTCAGAGGCAGCATGCTTCTGAAAACCAGTTGCCGGAAGCCTCAGGAGGGGAGAGTATTCTTGCACTCGGGTCCTGCTTGCGGGCTTCCCCCAGGCACCAGGTTGTCCACTGTGAGAACAGGATGCTGGACTAGATGGGCCACTGGCCTGATCCAGCAGGCTCTTCTTATGTTCTTATGTTCTTATGTTCTTATGTTCTTATGTCCCTCGGGTCCTCCCCCGGGCCTGAGGACTGGAAAGTGGCAAATGTAACGCCAATATTCAAAAAGGGATCCAGAGGGGATCCCGGAAATTACAGGCCAGTTGTCTTAACTTCTGTCCCTGGAAAACTGGTAGAAAGTATTAATAAAGCTAGATTAACTGAGCACATAGAAGAACAAGCCTTGCTGAAGCAGAGCCAGCATGGCTTCTGCAAGGGAAAGTCCTGTCTCAGTAACCTATTAGAATTCTTTGAGAGTGTCAACAAGCATATAGATAGAGGTGATCCAGTGGACATAGTGTACTTAGACTTTCAAAAAGCTTTAGACAAGGTACCTCACCAAAGACTTCTGAGGAAGCTTAGCAGTCATGGAATAAGAGGAGAGGTCCTCTTGTGGATAAGGAATTGGTTAACAAGCAGAAAGCAGAGAGCAGGAATAAATGGACAGTTCTCCCAATGGGGGGCTGTAGAAAGTGGAGTCCCTCAAGGATCGGTATTGGGACCTGTACTTGTTCATTAATGACCTAGAATTAGGAGTGAGCAGTGAAGTGGCCAAGTTTGCTGGCGATACTAAATTGTTCAGGGTTTTTAAAATAAAAAGGGATTGCGAAGAGCTCCAAAAAGACCTCTCCAAACTGAGTGAATGGGTGGAAAAATGGCAAATGCAATTCAATATAAACAAGTGTAAAATTATGCATATTGGAGCAAAAAATCTTAACTTCACATATACGCTCATGGGGTCTGAACTGGCGGTGACTGACCAGGAGAGAGACCTCGGGGTTGTAGTGGACAGCACGATGAAAATATCGACCCAGTGTGTGGCAGCTGTGAAAAAGGCAAGTTCCATGCTAGCAATAATTAGGAAAGGTATTGAAAATAAAACAGCCAATATCATAATGTTGTTGTATAAACCTATGGTGTGGCCGCTTTTGGACTACTGTGTAGAGTTCTGGTCGCCTCATCTCAAAAAGGATATTATAGAGTTGGAAAAGGTTCAGAAGAGGGCAACCAGAATGATCAAGGGGATGGAGCCACTCCTTTATGAGGAAAGGTTGCAGCATTTGGGGCTTTTTAGTTTAGAGAAAAGGCGGGTCAGAGGAGACATGATAGAAGTGTATAAAATTATGCATGGCATTGAGAAAGTGGATAGAGAAAAGTTTTTCTCCCTCTCTTATAATACTAGAACTCATGGACATTCAAAGAAGCTGAATGTTGGAAGATTCAGGACAGACAAAAGGAAGTACTTCTTTACTCAGTGCATAGTTAAACTATGGAATTTGCTCCCACAAGATGCAGTAATGGCCACCAGCTTGGATGGCTTTAAAAGAAGATTAGACAAATTCATGGAGGACGGGGCTATCAATGGCTACTAGCCGTGATGGCTGTGCTGTGCCACCCTAGTCAGAGGCAGCATGCTTCTGAAAACCAGTTGTCGGAAGCCTCAGGAGGGGAGAGTGTTCTTGAACTCAGGTCCTGTTTGCGGGCTTCCCCCAGGCACCTGGTTGGCTACTGTGAGAACAGGATGCTGAACTAGATGGGCCACTGGCCTGATCCAGCAGGCTTTTCTTATGTTCTTATGTTGTTAATAGATTATGGTGGAATCCCATAACTACTTTCCTCAGAGTAAACCCACTGAACTCATTGGGACTGCTGCATAGACATGTGTAGAATTGCATTGTTAGGCTCTGCAATTGCTAGTGTTCCATGTTTGATAAAGAGCATTTGGTAAATTATCTAGGAAGCCCTCCCGCACCAGTACCTAATCAAAATGCAGGAAAGAAAGCAAACATAAAAGAAATATAAAGTTACTATTTAATAAGTGGTGTCATGGGCAAGTTGTCTTATCACATCTCACAAAAGTCTTCACAATTAAAGAATCTCTCTGACTTGAAAGCAGTATGCTGATATGTGTGATGTGTGCAGCTAATTAGAGCTCTGCTCATACAAAGACCTATACACATTCCTAACTTCAGGCACTTTTTGTTGGCATTCTACTTCAAAAGCAAAACTCAATGAGCATAAAATTAAGGGCAGACAGAAACCTTCATGGAATAAAGGCCTACATAGAGAAGAATAAATATTTTGGCACATGCCCCATTGATTGGTCTGGCCATGAATTAATTTTGAATAAACTCCCAAAACAGGATTTAAAATTATGACAGTGAATAGGTCTAAAAACACTGGTTAAGTTTTAACATTCTTAGGAAAGCCAAATCTCATGTAATGGTAAACTCTCTCTGGTTAAGGTTGGTTCTTTGAGGCATTTCTCTTTCTACTCTGTCAGTATTTGAGCTGGGCATCTTAGGTTTTGTGCCTGGAATCTAGCCTGGTGAGACTGTGTATATGCAACACCCAGAGATGATGGGATGTACAATGTCAGTCCCTGGAATTGGTAGTCAGTGACACTTCTGAATATGTCAGGATTGGAATAAATACTAGGATCATGGCCTTCTGGCCCTGCCTAGGTAATGAAGCAGGACCTCCTGCATGCTACAGCTTCAAACTCACAGTGTCTCAGTTTCAGCGGAAGGCCTAGCTGTTTAGTTTTTCCTGCATACAGGCTCCACATAGGTACTGGTTAATAAGACAGTTTATGAAACTACACCTCCCTGGTAGGGTCCTTAATGTGGGCTTGTAGCAAGTTTCTCCTAATCGGGGTGGGGGCTGACCTGTGGCCCTGATGTTAACTACTGATAGGCAACACCAAGATCCCTGGCTCTCACTGCTTAGCGTTCTTTATCTTGAAACCAGACAGCCTTCAAATAGGGAACTACCCTCTGTGAAGCAGAACACTCTACATCAACTTCAATTCTAGAAACTGACTACAGGAAATCTAGATTGGAGTCCCTTCTTCCCAGGCCTGCTTCTGTGACTACTCAGTGCTCTGTCCTACCCCTGATATATTGAATGTAATACCTAGAATACATTCAGTGCAAATTAATACACAGGAAGTTTAGTTCTTTCCAGGGCCTTCCCTATAGTTACTACCCAGATACCATCCAAAGCTAAGGTTACCTGGAAAGGGCTTATCAATGTAGCTCTAAAGATGGTCCTTCAGATAACCCATTCCAAAGCCATTTAAAGCTTTGCAGGTGAACCCTCCTCACCTTGAGTTGTGTCCAGAAACAACATGCTCAAATTAGTCCAGGTCTGGCTGCCATGGACCAAATCTAAAGAGGAAAGTCTTCAAAAGGCGCTGAAAAGATAGCAGAGATGGCATCTGCCAAATATTTAAGGGGAGGGAATTCCACAGGGTAGGTGCTGCCACACTAAAGGCCCATTTCCTATATTGTGCAGAACGAACCTCCTGATAAGTTGGTATCTGCAGGAGGCCCTCACCTGCAGAGTGCAATGATCAACTGGGAATATAAGGGATAAGATGGTCTTTCAGGTATCCTAGTCCCAAGCTGTATAGGGCTTTGTACACCAAAACTAGAACCTTGAACTTGGCCTGGTAGCAAATGGGCAGCCGGTGCAATTCTTTCAGCAGTGGGGTGACATGTTGGCGATACCCTGCCCCAGTGAGCAGTCTTGCCACTGCATTTTGCACCAGCCTGGAGGTTACCAGTACGTGGACAACAGTGGTCAGGCTATCCCGGTCCAGAAATGGCCACAGCTGTCTTACCAGCCAAAGCTGGTAAAAGGCACTCCTAGCCACGGAGGTCACCTGGGCCTCTAGCGACAAAGATGGATCCAGGAGCACCCCCAGACTATAGACCTGCTCTTTCAGAGGGAGTACGACCCCATCCAAAGCAGGCAACTGAACAATTATCCGAACTTCGGAATCAGCAACCCACATTGCCTCTGTCTTGCTAGGATTCAGACTCAGTTTATTGGGCTTCATCCAGCCCACCACCGAGTCCAGACGGAGGTCCAGGGCTTGCACGGCCTCTCCTGATTCAGATGTTACAGAGAAATATAACTGGGTATCATCAGCATACTGCTGACACCTCACCTCAAAGCTCCTGATGACTGCTTCAAGGGCTTCAAATAGATGTTAAACAGCATGGGGGACAAGATGGTACCCTGCGGCACCCCACAGCACAACTGCCAGGGGGGCGAAAGACAGTCACCCAATGCTATTCTCTGAGAGCGACCCTGGAGATAGGATCGGAACCACTGTACAGGCATACCCCGCTTAACGTCGCTTCACTTAACAAGATGGAATTAACACTGATAATGGAAGAATGGCTATTGAAATTACTGGACCTAGCAGACTTGATGAGATGGATTAATCGACATGTTTATTTGGAGGAAAATCGATGGATATATTTCTCAAGGACTGGAAACCTCTCTTTGACTTTTTGCGGAAAGAATAAAGTGATGTTAATGAGATTTGATGATTAATTAAGATAACTACTGGAGGAAAGTGATTTTGTAATATATTAAGAGACAGGTTTGTTATATATTATAGACCTATAACTGATCTGCGACAAATCGGAAGTCAACATTTTATTTTATTGTATTAGTTATTAATTTGTTTTTGTTTTGTTTTGTTTTTTGAAACTTTGAATAAAAAAATGAGAAAAAAACATTGCCTCGCTATAACGTACATGCTCCATATGCCTGTATTTCTCCAGAAACGCAGCGTAGCAGCAGAGGCTTTAGCACGTGGGGGTGGAAATAGACGCGATCTGCGCCACCGCAAATCAGCTGGGAGGCGCAATCGCGATCAGCTTGGAGGTGCAGCAGTGCAGCAGCAGAGGCTTTAGCGTGCGGGGGTAGAAATAGATGCAATCGCACCACTGCAAATCAGCTGGGAGGCACGATCGCGATCAGCTGAGAGGCATGGCAGCGCAGCAGCAGAGGCTTTAGCGCAGGGCTTTGAGGCTCCACATGAAGGAGAGGTAAAAAAGTTTTAAAAGGTAGTGCTTCACTTTAAGGACATTTTCAGTTTACGTACTCGCTCTGGTCCCATTTTGTACGTTAATGCGAGGTATTACTGTAAAGCAGTTCCTCCAATACCCATCTCACCAAGTCGGCCCAAAAGGATACCATGGTCAATGGTATCAAAAGCTGCTGAGAGATCAAGGAAGAATAACAGAGTTGCACTCCCCCTGTCCTTCTCCCGATAAAGGTCATCCATCAGGGCGACCAAGGTTGATTCAGTCCCATAACCAGGCCTGAACCCAGACTGGGATGGTCAAGATAATCTGTTTCATTCAAGAGAACTAGCAATTGCTGCGCCGCAACCCTCTGAATCACCTTCCCTAAAAAGATCTTGTAAGTTCAGGTCTATGGCTTCCTTTATGGAATCAATCCATCTCTTCTTTGGTCTTCCTCTTTTTCTACTCCCTTCTGTTTTTCCCAGCATTATTGTCTTTTCTAGTGAATCATGTCTTCTCATTATATGTCCAAAGTATGATAACCTCAGTTTCATCATTTTAGCTTCTAGTGATACTTCTTGGTTTAATTTGTTCTAACACCCAATTGTTTGTCTTTTTCACAGTCCATGGTATGCGCAAAGTTGTCCAACACCACATTTCAAATGAGCTGATTTTCTCTTATCCACTTTTTTCACTGTCCAATTTACACATCCATACATAGAGCTCCAATTTGAGTCACATAGTTTAACTTATTTCTGTTGTGGCAATAGATTTGCTGGGAAGTAGTTCAAATATAAATTGAGTGCATAGAAGAGCTCTGTGAGAGACGATTAATCTAGAAAATTCCAGTAACCAATTCCATGGAAAAAGTGCAGTCTAAAACAATGGATTTCTAGAAGAAGCTTTACTGAACCAGCAAGCCATTGTCAGGTTCTAGGTAAGTTAACTGTAGGCCTCCAGGGTTTTTCTGAAAGTTTTTGTTATTCTTTATTTTCTAAAGACTTATAGATGTGTTTGTTGAAGGCTAGAGCACATACACAACTAAATACTTAGCAATAACAACAGAAATTCACAATACCAGATAATCGTAAGATGATGTACCAATAAAACATTTGCAGCGCATAGCCAGGAAATGAAGAGGCAAGACAAGATGAAGTGTGGGTAAATCAAGGCCCACATTTATTGGAATAAAGCCAATTACATGCTTGATTGCATAATAAAATGAGCTGCAGAGGCAAGTGTGGAAATTATCTCATACCCCATTGGGTGAGGGCACCCTGCCATGGGAAAGGGGCGTGGTCCAAGCTCAACCCCCTCTTCTGGGCCCCTTCCCTGCAGGGTGGTTAGGGAGGCATTCCTGCTCGACCCCCCCTCAGAGCTGCACAACTCTGAGTGGGTGTTACAGGTTATCCCTAAAGGTGAGCCTTATCCTGCCAACTGGCTGCACAACCTGGAAGGCAGGCCTCAGAACCCACTGATCACCTTAAAGGGTGCCTAAGGGTGGTCACCAAACCCTACCTTGTGAAATTCTGCACATATCCACCACAGAAGAGGACAAGCCTCAGCATAGTCCTTCCCCCACTTGCAGCAAATTGTTCCACGCAGGGCACTCTGCAGCTCAGAAAGAAACAGATTGTTACCCAGGTCAGACATATGAACACCTTCTGGCTGGTAAAGATCAGCCCTATCACACCTCACCTCCGGGTGATGTATTATCTCACCCTGCTTCACAGCAAGGGTGAGCTGGACTTCCCTATTTACCTTTCAACTAGCCTTGTTCAGGCTCCTGGGGTCAATCCCACCCCACCAAATCCTCCTGGGGAGGATATTGGACCAAACAGTCATGGTCCCAGGCCACCCACTAATTACATCCTCAAAGTCCAGGCAAACCTGAATGATAAGGGCGTTTCCCCTTCAGCACTCCCAGGTCATTGCCTCCCTAATGGATAACCAAAACCTGTGGAGGTTGCTGCTTCAATGATGCATCAACATTAGTAGGAGGTGTTCCCACAGCATGCCGCATCTACCCAGCCAGACCAAAGTGCAATGGCTGAGCCCCAAATGGGTTTTGTGCCTGCTCTGTGACACCCTCCTCTTTGCCCAGAACTCCATCTGTGGCCACACATGAGTACCTTGACTCTCTCCAGTACCCTCCAACCTGTTAAAACAGAAACAACAATTAACAGTATGCTCTTTAGCACAATGGTCCACGTGGGTCCTCGATTGGCCTGACATAAGACTGGGAGCACCCAATTGTCAGCACTCCACTGCCTGCATGGCTGTGCTCCCAAACCCAACATAGCTGCTGTAGAAGCCACACCAATCTTGAAAGAGTGCATACCGAACTGGTTGGGATCCAACTCCAAACTTGACAGTAATTAAATCTGCAGTCAGTCTCTCAAAGGCAGAGACCGGTCACTGCACCTCACTGTAATGTGAATAGTAGTTTCCATAATGCCCCATACTGGGTAATCTGCTACTTTATTATCAGAGCCGCCTTTACTGCCTCAGTATAACATTAAAGCAGTTGGGATTAGATATGGTATATTCCAAATGTAAATATCCTGCCTTTCTTTCCTCAAGAAACCCAAGGCAGCCTACATGTGGTTCCCAGGCAGTCCCCATCCCAGCAGTGACCAGACCCAGACCTGCTTAGCATCAGCAACATGATGGCCCCATGTGCCTTCAGAACTAAGCCTTTCTTAAAATGATGAAATGACCACCAAGAAAGCATGGCCACCACTGTCTTGGACACAATGCACCATGTGTGAAGTCCACCCGTCGTACTTCTCAGGGGTGTTTGCTACTCCTGATACCAGTCTGGAAGATGGGCCATCCCTGTCAAATCCCTAGTGATGCCAGCTTCTGCCCATGCCACAGGCCATGCCTCAGCACACCATCTATCCCAGAAAACAACCCCAAAGCCTAAAGCCCCAGAGGCATCCGAGTGAAATTGCAACTCTGCCTCCAACAGCCAATACTTACGCCAAAATGAAACCCCATTAAACTGCTCCAAAATGCGACCAAACTAGCAAATCCTCCCTCATGTCCCTAGTAACCCAATGATGAGGCCTGCTTAGGCCCTTCATCAGGTCGCAAATCCTGTGAAGAAATGCCCTGCCAGGTGCTATGCCTCTGCACACAAAGTTCAAATGCCCCAGCAACTCCTGAAGCTCTGAGAGTGTAGCCTTCCTTGCTTCCGCATGCTATCAACCCTGCACTTCAAAGCCCCTAGTTTGACTGCCGGTAAACGACCAGCCTGTGCCACCAAGTCAAGCTCAATACCCAAAAAGGTGAGCCCAAATGACAGGCCCTCAGTTTTTCCTTGGCCAAAGGCACACCTAACTCCTCTGTCAACTGTCCAAATGTCCCCATCAGCTGCCTGCACTGCTGTGAACCAGCAGGACCAGCAATCAGAAAATCATCTAAATAATGCACTACTGCATCACAGCCAGCTTGCCTCCTGAGAGCCCACTCAAGGAATGTACTAAAGTGTTCACAAGCTGCACACGAAATAGAACACCCCATGGGTAAAGCTTGATCCACATAAAACAAACCCTTGAAAGAAAATCCCAACAGATCAAAGTCCAAAGGGTGGACTGGCAAGAGGCGAAATGCTGACTTAATATCACACTTACCCATGAGAGTGCCCTGGCCAAAACACCAGACCATCAAAACTGTGCTGTCAAAGGAAGCGAAATGCACCAAACACAAATATTCAGGAATAGCGTCATTCACCGACTGCCCCCTAGGGTAAGACAGGTGATGAATGAACCTAAACTGTCCAGGATATTTTTTAGGAACGATGCCCAAAGGGGAAACCCTTAGCATGGGCATGGGAGGGTGATCAAACTGTCCCTCAGCCACCTCCTTGTTAATTTTCTCCTGCACCACTAACTCCATTCCCACAACAGAATTAAAATTCCCTGGCATGTAAGGCGTACACCCCCCAACAATCCCAAAACCAGAATGAAAACTTTCTCCCAAATAAGCTGCATCTGCCCTTCTGGGATAATACCAGAGCAAATGCATAAGCTGAGGAACTTTAATCAGTGTTGGGCCCCTTTCCTGAAGGCTGTCCCCCAGTCCCAAGTTTTCCCCCCTCTGAAAACCCCTAAATCCCTGAACCCTAGGACCACTGGTGAAGGGATAGGAGCAAGTGCAAATGGAACACTTGTGCCTAAATTTACACAGGTTCCTTTTACAAAAGCCCTTAGCACTGAACTCCCAACAGAGCAGGCAGGGTTGAACCCCCTGCTCTGTGGGCCCACGGGTGGGAGCCACACTGGGAGACCTACCAAGCAAATGGCCACTAACTGCCCTGTTACCCTGCATGGGTAGAGCTGCAGTCATAAACTGCTGCCACAACTCTGGGTCCTTCCTGTCCCACTGCAGGTGAACATCCACTGCTGCCCTTATCCTGAAAGATTCATCATAGGCCAGCTGTGCTGATCCCATGAATTCCTAATCTAAAAGTTATATGAAGGTACTTCACCAAGGCCACCACCCTCATAGGCTGGTGCTGGATCACTACCCCCAAATCAAGAAACATGCCAGCCAATTGCCCCATGTCCTGCCCACTTTTTAATTTATTATTATTATTTATTTATTAAATTTATACCCCGCCTTAGGGCCAAAAGGCCCTCAAGGCGGCTTACAAAAAACACAAATATAGCAATACATCAATAGAACATAATACATCAATAAAATAATACAATTCTCAAAATTAAATAATGAAAACATTATTAAAAGGAAAAAAAACAGCAATTACAAGCTTCCAATGGTAGGTATCATACTGTCGGAATCATACTGGATCCTTCTGATCTTGCTGGAAATTCTGGCTTGAGTTGTCATGGCTTCGTCTCCCGCATGGTTTTAGATCCAGCTCTTCCAGCTGTATTTCTGTGGTTCTCGATGGAGATGACGTGCTCGAGAATCCAGCTCTGGAGCACGAGATCATCAACACGCTCAATCAGGTTGTAGATGGCATAGATGTTGGGGTGTAGATGTTGGGGTGCACCGACTCAAAGCACCTGATCTCAACATGGGTGGCTGCTGAGTTAGAGAGGCCAAACTGCGGCTGTGGCGCACTGCCCAGAAACAGGCCCAATGGGCCCTCTGGCGCCGCCAGGCTCTGCTGCTGCTGCTTCCATACCCAGAAGGCACCACACCTACATAAGGAGAATAAGGCCACCCCTGAGGCAAACCTCAAGGCATGCCCGCCAGCCCCATCCCAGGCCACCCAGGCGTTCCCCATATCTTACCTGGAGGTGTGGACTCACTATAACCCAGATGAGCTGCAGCCTTCTCCACCGCAGGACTCTCGGGACCCATCGCCTCCACCTCAGGGACTGAAGAAGAAGGTGTGAACTGACCTGAGGAGCCCTCCAGTGCAGCCAATCAGCCTAAGACAGAATCCCAATCAGTGCCACACTGACTTTTCCTATCCTGTGGCCCCTTAGCTGACTTAACCCTCACCCCACTAGCCTCCTGAGGCCACCTGTTCCACCTGTCCAGTGACTCCATGCAGGCTAACACTGAGGCCATATCAGACCCCTCATCCTTCACAGTCTTGCCCTTACCTTTCAAGCCCCCAGAGCCCTTCTTAGGAGGCATAATAGCGCCCACTAGGCAGCCCTTCTTAAAAGAACCGAAATAGCTAGATAAAATGGTATCCCAAAATGACCACCACACACGAGGCAGCAAAATGTGCTCCAAAATGTCCACTGAAGATGGCCACCACACAATGTATTGTTGAAAACAGCTGCTCACATGAAGGAGCAAAATGGCTGATCAAAATGGCCACTGACCACAATGTGTCAAAAATGTGCTCAAAATGGCTGCCCACCTGAGGAGCACCATGTGCTCCAAAATGGCCACCACATACCAGGCAGTTCAGTGTCAAAAATGTGCTCAAAATGGCTGCCCACCGGAGAACCACAGTGTGCTCCAAAATGGTCACCACACAGCTGGCTGAAAAAGCCAAATACTGTCCCTAGCCACACTCAGCAGCCCCCTGGGAAGAGGCCCAACTGCTCCCCTTCAAACCACACAGGCCCAAAGGCCCACCAGAAGTTGCACCATGACTCCTCGCTTCTGCCGCCGCCACTCAGCTCCACTCCAGACCAGAGCTTGGAAGATTACTTTTTAAAAGTAATAAATTACAGTTACAATTACTTGGCCCAAAAAAGTAGTAATTACCGTTACAATTACAATTGCTCTGAAAGTAACATTACTTTACTTTTTTTCAAAAGTAATCACTACAATTACATTTGTTACTTTTTTAAAAAAACTCCTACAAGGTGCTGGCCTTGGCTGCTGCACATCTAAGAAGCCTAAAACAATATTAAAAATAAACACACACACACAGGGGGTAGTAGAATAAAAAATTTTATCCTTAAGATTAACATAATGGCATAACAGAATCTCACATCCCCCCAAGCAATGAAGATACCCCAACTCTTGAAATCAGATTTTACACTTGAAATGCTTTTATAATATGTTTCTGTTATGTCTCAAAAGAACAAGATGCTCAAAGAGCATGTCAGACAAGGAATGTCTTTTTACAGTCATTACGTTGCCACCAGTACTAAACAGGCGTTCTACTGCGGCGCTTGAAGGCATGCCTGTGTTGTGCTGCAAAAAACACCGCAGCACAAGTGGAAAGCCATGGAGTGATGACACTTCCTTGCTGGAAGACCTCAGGTACCTCACCAGTTCCTCCTCAGCAGTGTCCACTGCTGACTTCTTGCCCTGGGGCAGAAAGTTAAAGAAGTCATCTTCTAAGTCATCTCCTTCCTGGTCTTTATCTGAAGACTGATCACTGTCCTCATTAAGTACACCCATCTTTATTTCAGCTTTCAACAAGGCTTCCATTGTGTATCTAAGAAAGAGAGAGGATATGTTAACACATATATGTTAGGAAACCATCATCTGCTCTTCATTTTCTGATGCTTGTCATGTCCCCTGGTTCAGGGTCCAGCCTGAGCCTGTGGATGATGACATGGAAGGTAGGAAGGTGACCAAGTCACCACACTCATGGGGCAGCACAGCAGACCCTTAAGGATTACCTGCAGCAACCCAAGGTTGTGATGAGGAGCCCCAGGAAGAAAAGGGCCAGCCCCTGCCTACCACCTTAAGCCCTCTGATGCCTCCCTTGAGACATTTCCCTTGGAGTAATCCACCCAAAGGGCTTCCCTAATGTTCTTACTTGTTGGTATGGGTGGTGGCCTGACACGATTCCAGCCGATCTAGTTTGAAGCGAGGGTGTACGCAGGCTGCCAGAAGAAGCAGATTCCTGCCAGATCCCTACCTCTCAAGGGTTGTCTGCTGCTGCTTCAGCATTTTGGGAGGAGGGGTCTCATGCATTGGTTCAGGAAGGCCACGTCTCCTTGCCTTTATTGCTTCTTCAATTGCTCTCAGCTTCTCAGGGTGTGCCCTCTGAGGAAGAAGAACAAAGCATGAATCCAAGAAAAAATGGAAGAGGAACTTCACAATTTAAACATAAATAGACAATGGACACGCTTTGAGGACCAGCATGACAAAGGCTTACCTCAAAATGTTTCTTCACATTGGATGAGGAGGAAACAGCTGATCTCAGATTTTTGATCCTTGGAAGGCAGTAATTGCATCGTACAACATTTTCCCCACTCTGGCTCACAAATGTACAAGCTTTCTCAAAGCCAAACCATGGTACTTGCTGTTCTGCAGATGTGGCTGTGGGCAACTGGCACTGCTTCATGCCCTCCTCCTCCTCGTGCACAGGGCCTCCTTTCTGAACCTCACTTTCTAGTTTTGCCTCCTCAGGATCAACAAGCTGTGACGCAAGTGGCCACACTAACTGACTGCTGCTCTCAGCAGCAAAACCTGCAACAGGCGTCTCTGTAATAAACAAGAGATAATGCTCCTATATGGGTGAACTTCAGCTGTGATGTGCCCCCATCTCTTCCCCATGCTGCAAGATGCCCCAGTCAGAGTGGAAGTAAGCAGGTCGATAGCACAATTAAAAGAGATCCTATTTGCATCATTTTTGCTCACTAAATAACCCTGCCTGGGCCAGTCTAACCTACTATCTCACAGGGTTGTTGTGAGAACAAAATGAGACTAGGGTTCAAATCCCCACATAGCCATGAAGCTCACTGAGTGACCTTGGGCCAGTCACTGCCTCTCAGCCTCATGAAAACCCTATTCATAGGGTCACCATAAGTTGGAATCAACTTGAAGGCAGTACATATATTTTTTATTTTGAATATGATGATTATGATAATAAATATGCAGCATTTCAAATTAATTCTGTATGAGAAGCATTCCATGCCAAGCTTGGAAAACCAAGGATGAGGTATAAAATGTAGACAAAAATACTTTTGACAAAATGCCGTTTATATTTTATATATATGAGCCTGGGTAGGGAACATTTAATCTAGCCTACTTGCTTTCAGCAAGAAGGGTTAAGTGCCTTCAGGCTAGGGCAGTCACCAGAAGGCCACAGCAGAGACAAAGGAGCCTAGTGTTGTGGAGATGTTAGATGGGAGCTTTGGGGAGTAAAGATGGAGGCTCCTGAAGGCTGCAATTCTAAACACACTTACTAAGGGATTAAGCCCCATAGAACTCAACAGGACTGACTTCTAAGTAGATATAGTTTGGACTGTGCTGTTGGTAAACCTTGACTAGGGTTCTTCTGCAAAGACATCCATATCCAAGCAGGGTTGGCAACCCCCTGCCTGGAATACCCTGCCCTTATCTTTTAATGTGGCTGCTCCAAATGTTTTTACAGATTTGACCCTTTACTTCAGAAAGAGGTCTGAAAAATGAGTAAGAGTAAGAAGTATCTTTTAAAATTGTTCTTTTCAATTCACTCTTGAATGAACATCATACCTAGGGCAGATCCACACCATTCCTTTAAAGCACATTCAACACCCATTTGAAGCACATGAATCCCACCACAGAATCATGGGAACTGCAGTTTGTTAAGAGTGGTGAGAACTATAACTGTGAGGGGGAAATGACACTTCCCAGAATTCTTTAGGGGAAGTCATGCGCTTTAAATGCGAGTTGGATGTGCTTTACACATATTGTGTGAATCCGCTTAATAAATTTTGCCTGCATGTAAATTGTTTTAATTAATTTTTCAAAATGAAAATAAGCTATAAAGTGTAGTGGGTGACCATGGGCTACTCACCATTTCTCAGCCTATCTGCCCCTCAGGATGAAAACAATGGAGAACCATGACTACCCCAAGGCATACTTAAAATGTAAAGGAAGTATTGTGCAACCATAGTATGCAATTGGATACTTATAGGGACACAGCATGACAAAACTGGGTGGAAGTAAAAGTTCTACACTTAGGAAAAAGAAACCAAATGCACAGTTATAAGATGGGGGATATTGGCTCAGCACTACGACATGCAAGAAGGATCTTGGAATTGTTGTTGATCACAAGCTGAATATGAGCCAACAGTGTGATGTGGCTGCAAAAAAGGCAAATGCTATATCAGGCTGCATTAACAGAAGTATAGTTTCCAAATCATGTGAAGTATTAGTTCCCCTCTATTCAGCACTGGTTAGGCCTCATCTTGAGTGCTGTGTCCAGTTCTGGTCTCTACACTTCAAGAAGGATGCAGACAAACTGGAACAGGTTCAAAAGAGGGCAACAAGGATGATCAGGGGACTGGAAACAACGCCCTATGAGGAGAGACTGAAGAAACTTGGCATATTTAACCTGGAGAAGAGAAGACTGAGGGGAGATATGATAGCACTCTTCAAGTACTTGAAAGGTTGCCACACAGAGGAGGGCCGGGATCTCTTCTCAATGATCCCAGAGTGCAGGACACAGAATAATGGGCTCAAGTTGCAAGAAGCCAGATTTCGACTGGACATCAGGAAAAGCTTCCTAACTGTTAGAGCCATACAACAATGGAACTAATTACTAGAGAGGTAGTGGGATCTCCGACACTGGAGGCATTCAAGAGGCAGCTGGACAGCCATCTGTCGGGAATGCTTTGATTTGGATTCCTGCATTGAGCAGGGGGTTGGACTTGATGGCCTTATAGGCCCCTTCCAACTCTACTATTCTATGATTCTATGAAAATATTTATATAAGCATGACTATCAAATATGTTTATTTATATAACCTGTAAAGATATTTATAGTGCAATCCTATGTTTGTTTACTCAGAAGCAAGTCCCAATGTATTCAATGGGGCTTACTCAACCAGGGAAAACTGCAGCCTCAAGTGATAAGGAACTTGTTCTTTTAACAAGTCCTTTAAGTTGAGAGCTTATCCCAGTCTGCGTCTGTGTTGAAATTGCTTTTTAATATGTTTTTAAACTTTTTCTTAAAAAAAATGTTTTTAAAGCTTTTAAAAATGTTTTTAAAGATGTTTTCTTTTAATATATTTTAAAGTCTGTTTTTATGATTTTAAAGTGTTTTTAGTGCTTTTGTTTGCTGCCCTGGACTCCTACTGGGAGGAAGGGTGGGATATAAATAAAATAATAAAAATAAATAAATAAACTTCATTCATTTTTTTAAAAAATGAGTATTAGTTTCCTACATAATAAAAACTGTGATAAACCCTGCCTAATTTCTTTAAAAATAGGGTTGGAGGGAGAGAGATTTATAACACAAACACAAGTCTGCACTTTACTCACAATCATGAAAGGGCGGGTTTGCAGCCAGAGCTTTGAAAAGTTACTTTAAACTACAACTCCCATCAGCCCCAGCCAGCATGGCCACTGGATTGGGCTGATGGGAGTTGTAGCTAGAGCATGATCTGTTTAAAAAAAAGTTGTGCAGGGGGGGTTACGTTTTGGTGTATATCTTGGGAATTAGACCACCTAGAAACTTAATTTTTTTTTTAAATTGAAGCGGAGAGTCCAGAGAGTAAGGGGTGGTAGCCAGAGAGCCGGAGCCCCCCCCCAAAACCAGAGACTCCAGCCAAAAACACACACACCGGGGCACACACACACAGAAATCATCGTCACTCACCTCCACAGCTCTTCGCCATTCTGCTGCAGCCTTCTTTCTCCTCCGTTGTTGTCCTTGCCCTGGCTTTTTCCTCCGGCATCCATTTTTTCCTCTCAGAGTCAGACGCTAGCAGGCTCCCCCTGCCTATTCATCTCTTCCCTTGTGCCTCCTAACACAGATCACGAGGGAAGAGACAGTCTGCGCAGAGGTCCAATCAGTGTGAGGCACATGTCTTGTGTTAACCAATCACAGCCAGGAGCTGACTTCCCCTTGTTCCCGCCCCCAAGTAACGTCCAACCTAACGTGGAAACGTTAAAGTTGAAGCTGAAAAGAAGGGAAATTACTATTCGTTCCGTTACTTGCCAAATGTAATGGAATTACCCACTCGTTATTTAAAATTGTAACGAATTAAAAGTAACTCGTTAAAAATAACGAGTTACTTCCAAGCTCTGCTCCAGACTACAGCTCCAGCCTCGTCGCCGCCACCATCACTGCCACTGCTGCCCAGCTCACGCAGCCCGCACTGCCCTGTTACCGCTGCTCGGCCTTGCTCCACCGCCTTGCTCCAGGTGATCGGCGGGCTGTCACGCAAGGCCAAAAGAGGCCGAGGGGAGACACAGCAGGGCTTACATAGCCACCTTGCTCTGTCCCCTACGTGACAGGCGCGCGTGGCCACGACGCACTGAGGGAAGGGGCTTTGAAGCCATGCCAGATCTTCCCCGGGTCTGACGATGGCGGGAATTCATAACATGTATACAATACAGACAAAACTAGTTTTGTGAATTTTTTTAAAGTTAAATTGGCTAAATTGGTTGTAGCCAAAACATCAAGACAACAACAGATAGTGTATTATCAAAAGGTCCCAGGCTCCAGTGGAAGAAGGAAGAGGCAGCAGCTTGAGGGTAGGAAATGGGAAATGAAAAGCAAGAAAGGGCATGAGGTGTCATACCAAGCATTTTGATTCATAGCCTGTCTTTCGACTGCTGGGGAAACGTTAATGGGGTGGATCATATTGTTATGGGATATCTATACTCACCCTCAGCCAACACTCTGGAGCAGGTATGTAAGCTCAATTGAATTCCGTGGGATATTTTTAAGTAAAGAGGCATAGGATTAAACCGCACAAATTACAAAAAAACCCTGAACTGCAGGCTATTGTCAAGACCCACTGAATAACATTCCATTAAGACAAACCCATAGTTCTGCCACACTTCATTCAACATAAAGACAGACCTTTCACAGTTATATCCATACACCCCAATCATATGTATGGTTCCTCAGACGCACGTCACTCTGTTTTCAATATGGTTATTCCCAGGTAATTATGCCTAGGTTTGCAGCATAAATTTGTTAAATTGCAGTATAAAATAAATTATGAATATATAGAATAACTGCTTGAGCAGCATACTATATAGCTACATTTCTACTTATTTGAAAATATGCCAGAAAAAAATGGCCAAGGTCATCTAGTATTAATTCCACACCAATCCTTTGCAGTTCTTATATTCAAAAAGAAAGAATGGTGTGTTCTCCTGGTAACATTCAAAATTAATTTCATGTTGGTGTAATTTAAAACATAAATATCACCCAAGTTCACCACTACTGTACATGTGAGACTAGTAATTAAATAAGACGCCCTCGTATCTAAAAACAACTATATTATAAAGAACATGCATTGCAAGGACAGACATGCAAAAACAATTGTGTTATAAAAACAACGTCTTTGCAAGGACACACAGCACTGATAGTACAGTACATCCATGAAGAACAAAAGTGCATTAAATATAATTGTAGAAAGATCAAGGAATGGCAGTGTGTATCTAGTTTCACTGTGAAATTATCACAACCGTAAATCTGCAATAAGCTTTGTTTCTGATTGCAGCTGTGACAGGTGGTTGCAACACAGCAAAAGACTCCTGTGATATAAGTTGTTCAAAGTGGATAGTGAAGTTGAATTATGGGGATTCAGGACAGACAAAAAGAAATAATTCTTCACACAGGACATAGATTTAACTATGGGATCCTTCACTGACTTGGAAGACTTTAAAGGGGGGTTAGACAAAGTCAGGGAAGATAAGGCTAGCAATGGCTACTAGTATCAGAGACGGTATCACTTTTTAATACCAGCTGCAGGGAAGCACAAATCGAAAGAGTGCTGTTGCACTCAAGTCTGCTTGTGGTTTCTGACAGACATCTGGCTGGCTACCGTGAAAACAAGATGCTGGAAGAGATGGACCAGCAGAGCTGATCCAGCAGAGCTCTATTATTATTAGTATATTCACATATCAATAAGAACATGTGGATTATGTCAGCCCTGCAAAGAGCTGCTATACTAATATTGTTGAGGCAGGGTGCTGAGTGGGAAACAATCCTGCAATGTAATCCAGTATCTTTCTGTGTTATATGTGGAGGGAGGGTTGTTTCTGTTTTTGGAAAATGCAGTTGGAAGGGTGATTGCAGCAGCAAGATGTGGCAGGTATTAATAGTTTTCCCATGCATGGGAGAAATTAATATTGGGGGATTCTTGAGGGTGGCTTGTTTCAGGTGGTGTAAGCACTTAAGCAGGCATGTTCATGGCAAAGGTTCAAATCCTCCTTGCTCAAAAATGAAAAAGAAAAAAAGTTAGCTGTCCTGACAACATTGCTGTAGTTATTATGAAGCATACATAAATAAAACAAATGCTCTTGATACACTGCTTGCTTTTTAACAATTTAATATTGAATTCATCTCAGCACTGGCATCTTGATCTTGGTCACTGTAAATCTTAAATCTCTTTTGACACATACTCCACTGATCTGAAATATCTCACCTGGTGGAGCATTGAATGTAGCTTTGCCAGCCTTCAACCAATTGACGAAAGACCTAAAGTAGCATAACTACTTCACAAAACGCATGAAACCCAGATTCTTTGAACAAGTTTAGTGTTGGCACTGAGTAACAGCAAAGTTCTTGTGGCTTTAACAGCTGTGTGGTAGGCAGAAATGCAAAAGATAAATCTGCAGCACTAGGGGCTGAAGAAGACCTGCCCTGGGAGTGAGTATCTGAGCACCTGGGTGCTTGCTGCTTGCTCCTTTTGGGTGTTGTCTTTCAAGACAGCTGAAGTCCCTGGTAAGTGCTGCAAGGACTGGGATCCCCTGCCTGACCCTGGCTCCAGAGAGAGGCTGCAGTTAATCTTGCAGCCTCTTGCATCAGCTACTGGCTGGGTCAGGAGGCCTAAAAGTCCAGCTGCCCTTGGGCTGCGGGTCTGCCACCGGCAGGGCAACACCAAAGGAGATTGCCCCTTGGGGAGTCCCTTAGGGAGTCTCGAAGGCAAGGGCACTACCCCCCTTCTATTACCTTCCTTTTTTCTTTGTTTTAATTTTCTGTTAAACCAATCTAGAGGAGATTGGTGGTAGGGAGGGCTTGTGGTGCACCTGTAGTTCCTGCAAAGGGTGAGAGCCTGTGCAGTGAACTGAATGGTAGGAGAAAGTCACCAGATGCCTTCAGAGTGAGAGTCTGTAACTGGCAGAAGGCTGGCCCTCCCTGGGTGTGAGACAGGAGAGTAGATGGGCCCTGTGTGAAAAAGTATGAATGGGTATGACTGTCACAATTTTCGCAGAGGCCTTCTGGGATAATTGGCACCGGCAGGCTTTGTTGGTGGGCTTCTGTTGGGTCCATATCAGCTGTTTAGGAGGAGTCTTAGTATGGAGGAACATGGGTGATGCCACCCCAATTTCAGTGAGCATGGGTAGAGGGAAATATAGCCATGGGGATGTGGTAAATTACCATAGAAGACAAGTGCAAGGCTATCTGCGCCTTGTTTCTTGCTGCCTCTCCTCTCATGGATAGGTTCCGTGTTGCTCATCTGCTGTACCCACTGGCCTGTGTGTGTTGTTGTTTAATGCCAGATCGGTACACAATAATACCACTCTCATCCATGATTTCATTGTGGATGAAGGTGCCATTTTGGTGTGCATTACTGAGACCTGGGTGGCTGAGCTGGGAGGAGCTGATCTTTCCCAGCTTTGCCCACCTGGATACTTGGTGCAGCACCAGCACAGGCTGCAGTGACGGGGGGGAGAAGTTGCTGTGGTCTACAGAACTTCCATCTCTGTCACCAGGAAACCACTCTGTCTTGGAGCTGGCTGTGAGGGCCTGCCCCTGGTGTTGGGCCGAGGAGACAGTAAACTAGGGTTGCTGCTGGTGTACCATCCACCCTGCTGCCCAACAGCTTCTTTGACTGAGCTGGCGGAGGCCATCTCAGCTGTGGTGTTGGAGGAGCCCAGAACGATAGCGCTGGGTGACTTCAGTGTCCATGCTGAGGCTGCCTCTAGTGCTCTGGCTCGGGACTTCATGGCCTCCATGACGACCATGGAGTTGTCTCAAGTTGTCACTGGCCTGACGCATAGGGCAAGACACACCCTCAACTTGGTTTTTGCTCCAGATGGAGGAAGGGGTAATCTGGAGATGGGGGTGTGGATGTCACCCCATTGTCATGGTCAGACCACTTCCTGGGTAAGTTGATACTTATGGCTCCGATCCTTCCCTGCAGGGGTGGTGGACAGATTAAGCTGGTCCACCCCCGGAGCCTAATGGAATCCACTCCTGGGGGAGTTCACAGTAGATAGAGCAGGTGACCCTGTTGAAGCCCTTGTCACACTGTGGAACAGTGAGGCGCATCTGGCTGTTGATATGGGTGCCCCTGAGTGCTCTCTCCAGCATTGTGGAGCCCGGTCTGCACCTTGGTACACTAGTGAGCTAAGGGCAATAAAACAGGCACGATGGCAAGAGCGCAGGTGATGAAAGACGTGCTGTGAGGCTGATCGGGCGTGAGTAAAACATCATAACCATGCCTACTGTGTGGCGGTGAGGGCAGCGAAGAAGGCTCAATTCTCTGCCTCCATCGCATCCTCAAGTAGCCGTCCGGTGGAGCTTTTCTGTATTGTCAGGGTGCTGTTGACATCAACTCCAGGAAATGGAGTTTTAGACCCTTCGGAGGCCCACTGTGAATTGTTTGCTAGGCACTTTGAGGGTAAAGTTGCTCACCTCCGTAGCAGTCTTGATGCCCCAACCACATCTACTGTAGTCCCCAGTGAGGTGTCTAGTGTAAAGTCTGCTGCAACTTCTTGGGAATGGTTTCAATTGATGCCGCCTGATGACGTAGACAAGGTTCTTGCAATGATGCAGCCAGCAATGTGTCCTCTCGACCCTTGACCTTCTTGGCTTATTAAAGCTTGCTCAGGGGGTTTGACCGAGTGGATCCAGAGTGTGGTCAACGCATCATTGCAGGAGGGAGTGGTTCCAGGCACCTTGAAAGAGGCGGTGATCTGACCACTCCTAAAAAAGCCCACCCTGGACCCATTGATTTATGACAACTACCAACCGATTGCAAATACCTCCTTTTTAGGGAAGGTGATTGAGAGGGTTGTGACGCAGCAACTGCAAGTACTCTTGGATGAAACAGATTATCTTGACCCATCCCAGTCTGGGTTCAAGCCTGGTTATGGGACTGAATCAGCCTTGGTTGCCCTGATGGATGACTTTTATCTGGAGAAGGACAGGGGGAGTGCAACTCTGTTATTCTTACTTGATCTCTCAGCGGCTTTTGATACCATTGACCATGGTATCCTTCTGAGCCAACTTGGTGAGATGGGTATTTGAAGAACTGTTTTAAAGTGGTTCCGATCCTATCTCCAAGGTCGCTCTCACAGCATAGCATTGGGTGACTGTCTTTCGGCCCCTGGCAGTTGTGCTGTGGGGTGCTGCAAGGTACCATCTTGTCCCCCATGCTGTTTAACATCTACATGAAGCCCTTGGGAGCAGTCATCAGGAGATTTGGGGTGAGGTGTCAGCAGTATGGTGACGATACCCAGCTCTATTTCTCCATAACATCTGAATTGGGAGAGGCCGTGCAAGCCCTGGACTGGTGCTTGGACTCGGAGGTGGGCTGGAGGAGGGCAAATAAACTGTCTCTGAATCCTAGCAAGACGGAGGCACTGTGGGTTGGTCGTTTCCGAGTTTGGATAATTGGTCAGTTGCCTGCTTTGGATGGGGTTCTACTCCCTCTGAAAGAGCAGGTCCGTAGCCTGAGGGTGCTCCTGGATCCATCTTTTTTGCTAGAGGCCCAGGTGACCTCAGTGGCTAGGAGTGCCTTTTACCAGCTTCAGCTGGTGAGACAGCTGCGGCCATTTCTGGACCGGGATAGCCTGACCACTGTTGTCCATGCACTGGTAACCTCTAGGCTGGATTACTGTACTGTGCTCTATGTGGGGCTGCCCTTGAGGTTGGTCCAGAAGCTGCAGCTAGTGCAGAATGTAGCAGTGAGACTGCTCACTGGGGCAGGGTATCGCCAACATGTCACCCCACTGTTGAAAGAATTGCACTGGCTGCCCATTCGCTACCGGGCCAAGTTCAGGGTTCTAGTTTTGGTGTACAAAGCCCTATACAGCTTCGGACCAGGATACCTGAAAGATCCTCTTACCCCTTATATACCCAGCTGATCACTGCACTCTGCAGGTGAGGGCCTACTGCAGAAACCATCTTATCAGGAGGTCCATTCTGCACAACATAGTAAATGGATCTTTAGTGCGGCGGCACCTACCCTGTGGAATTCCCTCCCCTTAAATATTAGGCAGGCGCCATCTCTGTTATCTTTTCAGCACATTTTGAAGAGTTTCCTCTTCCAACAAGCCTTTTAACTGAGACCTGTCCCAGTCTGTGTCTGTGTTAGAATTGCTTTTAACATGTTTTTAATGTCTTTAACCATTTTTTTTTAAAAACATGTTTTTAAAGTTTTGTAATGTTTTTAATGTTGTTTTGTTTTAATGTATTTTGAAGTCTTTTTATGATGTTTAAAAGTGTTTTTAGTGTTTCCATTTGCTGCCCTGGGCTCCTGCTGGAAGGAAGGGTGGGGTATAAATAAAATAATAAAATAAATAAATACACGTTTTTGGCCCAGTCTATCTGAAGGAGCGCCTCCAGCATCATCAGCTATGCCGCCTAACAAGATCATCCTCAAAAGACCTTCTCTCTATCCCACCAGTCAAAACAGCTAGACTGGTGAGGACTAGAGAGAGGGCTTTTTCAATTGTGGCCCCCACCCTATGGAACTCCTTTCCAAATGATCTCTGCCAGGCCCCCTCTACAATGAGTTTCCACCGGGCTGTGAAAACCTGGCTTTTCAAGCAGGCCTTTGGGGTGGGCTAGATTTTATCATTATCGCTTTTAGATTTTAATGTTATTGTATTGGTGTGTCATTTTGTGTTATTTTGTTCATCTTGTACGTCACCCAGAGTGGCTGGATGGCCAGCCAGATGTGCGACTAAAAATCCAATAAACTAAAATTAATTAAATAATTGTGGGGAAAAGTTTACCTGTTGACATTCTGTCTGTTAGATGTTATATTATCTTTGTGTGGCCCTTCATTCATTTTTGTTATCTCCATCCCACTGGCAAAAGGGGATACAAATTTGCACAGCACATGAAGTATATGTAAATTTGTATTGCACATGAAGAATATGCAAATTTGTGCCGCCATTTACAAGTGGGGCAACTCACACAGTGTACTTGGCTCTTAAAATCCTATTGACACCTGTATTGGCAAAGGTCTGCCAAATATATGCAGTCCCCCAACTACCCCCTTTATGGGGTAACTACCCCCCTCAAGCCTCAAACAAAGGTCTGACACCGCTTGTAAAGAGCTAGCAGCTGTCTTGCTGCTCTCACAGTGAAATGGTCTGTAAAGCATGCATTAGTTTAGTCCTGTGTAGAAACCAAGCTGTGACCTCTCTCCTAGGAGTTGTCATTCTTTCTTGTAGACTCTGAGTGCAAGACAGCGCCTTTGAAGACAGAAGCAGTACACAATACCAGGTGGCTTATCAGTTTTGTTATGATTATAGAAGGTGAGGTCATGGGTAAGTGTGAGACTGGAGTAGTAAACATAGTAAACATCCAGCAAATGTTCTGTGATGTAGCAGTGCCACCTATTGGCCACTTACAACAGGTGTCTCTGTCTAGGATAAAGCACAGAAACTCAGAGCAAGGGAGACACAACTCACTGGACATCAGACATTGAACATCGATAATGCAGTGTCCTGAAGACTCCCTTCCCTGTATAAGATGAGGGGGGCTTCCCCAGTTGCTGAATCAGGTCATATGTTAACTGCTATATATAATTATAATAATATCTGTTGGCTGTAGTACAGTAAAGAAGTTGATTAGCATATCTTGGAGTCAAGCCTTTTTGGTTATCTGAACTTATTCTAAAAGAACATCTGCCCCAACACAGAGGGGACAGGACAGCACCCCATTATCAGCATATATATTCATGATCTATTCAAACACTAAAGTTTTGCTGATTTATTGTATTATTGTACTATTGTATGTTGTACACCGCCCAGGGAGCCATTGGTTATGGGCGGTTTATAAATGAAACTAAATAAATAAATAAATAAATAAATAAATTAGCTCTCATCATTCCTCACACTACAACAACAGACTGTATCATGCCAAGCAATAATCAATGACATGTACTTTGATAAAATTAGTGTTTGAGCAAAAAAATGCTTTTCCAATAAACCGCTTATGATTTGCTAATAAAAAAAATTGAACACTGAATCAGTGATCACAACCCTACAGCAGAACAGGATGAAATGTATTCTTAGGCTGTGAACACACTAGTCACCATAGCAAAGTGTTTCCATTACTCACATCTGGAGGGGAATGGGTTGATCTGCCAATCAGCTGTGAAATCTCTTTGAAGCGGAAGTTTTTTGTTTGTTTTTTAAAAACCTTTCTCAAGCTGCTCCAACCAGGTTTTACAATAAAACTATTTGCGTGTGCCCCCAATTTTCAGACGAGAGAGATAGAGACACACTGGAACAGTGTGTGTGTTTCTACCCTTATTACTCGCAGAGAAGGAGCACACTGAAAGAAGTACTATGAGTATTATAAAGTATATTTCTCTACTTTCCCCAGCACATTGGGAATTAGAGTGGAAACACACAATTCCACAGCTATGGACACCACAATGGCACAATGTTCAGCTAAGGAGATATGAAAAAGAGGGAGATAGAGGAATGTGCACCAGAGGAAAGTGAATATGAAGGCTCACCGGAACAGATGTATGATCAAAGCTCATTGAATAATAGAGTCCAAATCAGTGAAATGAGAATATAAAATGGGCTCAGAGTCAACAGAGCTATTTTAAAAATAAGATAATAGTTCAGTTTTCTGAATCAAGCTCAAAGCCATGCTAGCAGCAGTCTCCCTAACATCTATTCATTATACAGCCACAAGAGTGGCTGTATTGTTGACGTGTGTGCATTGTTGCGTGAAACAGCATACATTACGTTGGAGTTAAGTTGAGCAAGAAACTTCTTCAGAGCATTAGATCATGTTAAGAGTCTTTATTAAGACATTACGGCCAAAGGCTTAAGAGTAAATACATGTAGAGTTTCTTCAGTCACCCCCCTTCTGGTACATCTCTCTCCAAAGGTAAACACAGAAGAGAACCTCTCAGTTCAGAGGCAATACACAGAAGACTCAGCTTAACACAGATAGCTGCTAGAACTTTTCCCAGTCTATCGCGATGGTTACCATAGCAACAGCCTTGGCAGTCCGTTCCCAGACTGGGCAAAGACATAACTCCCCCTAGTTACAGTTTTTCAGACTTGATGGAAAACAGACTCAGTGACAGTGCGGTTCAATGGTCAACAATCCCCCCTTTTTCCCATCATGTCTGTAACTCATTACAACATTAACAACAATACATTTCTCCAATACATCTTGCAATACAGCTTACATTTCAGTACAGTTCAAAACATCTCTGTACATTTAGCTAGAACTTTATTCAATCAAACTTTGGCTCATTCCAAGCCTTGTCACCAGTTTGCCAAATTTCTCCTCACACAAAGGCTTGGTCATTATGTCAGCCACCATGTTGTTAGTGTCACAAAATGTTAGGTTAACGAACCTCTACTGCACACAATCCCTTACGTGAAAGTATCTGACACTAATATGTTTTGTTCTTTTGGTATGAGCTTCTGATGTGGCTATCTTGATGCAGGTCTGATTGTCTTCATATACAGTAATCGGAAATTGCATATCAATGCCTATCTCCTGCATGAGCATTGCGAACCATTGTAGCTCATTACAGGCCTGTGATAGAGCCACATACTCTGCTTCTGCACTTGAGGTTGCCACCACATTTTGTTTCTTGCTGCTCCAGTCAATGCATGACCCGTGCCACATCACAACTATGCCAGAGGTTGACTTACGACTGCTCAGTTCCCCTGCATGATCTGCATCCACAAAACATTCAAGACCTCCTGTCTTTGCTCCTGACAAAACCAGACTCTTTGTCTCCGTGCCTTTCAGATTTATGTCAAGATCTGGTTTAAATGGTTGCGCTTGTGTTTCTGGACACCATACTCTGAAATATGCATTCTCTTGTGCTCTAGGCGCACGTTTGCCACGTCTCTTACCCTGTGGCTTGTAAACTCGGCTGCGATGCACTCTTTTAGGCATCAGCCTGACTGCATTACATGAATACTGTGGCTGTGTGCTTTTAACAGCTGTCTTCTTACAGCTCTGACCGTCATTCTCTTTCTGCCCCATTAAACTCAAGGCATCAGCACACTTCACACCCACGGTCATTCTAAACAGCCCTTGTGTCATAAAACCCTGACAGACAACTTTGTCTCTTCTTTGCACAAAACATTTTCCTCTATCAAATGTTACACAATACCCAGAATTCACCAGTTTTTGAACTGATAAAATATTATGAGCCAATTCTGGAACAAACAAACATTCTGACATTATCCCAAATTGATTAAATCTCACCAGTCCTCGGGCTTCCACCCTTTTCTGTGATCCATCCGCAAGTTGCACAAAATCCTGCACTTCTTCTGAAGCATAAAACAAACTTCTGTCTTTAATTAATATATGGCTCGCCCCACTGTCGACAATCCAGTTAACAGGTCCTAAATCTTGAGACTTCTGTTTACAAACAAAGTTCACACTTCCCTGCTTCAAGCCTCCGTCCCTGGTTACAGTTTTTCAGACTTGATGGAAAACAGACTCAGTGATAGTGCGGTTCAATGGTCAACATGTATACCATAGTCAGCATGGATTTTTCGCATTCCGCAATGTTAAATTGAAAATACCCCCATGCCATTCTGATGCTTCCCATATGCTCATTAAAAAAAAAAACCTTACAAAACTTATCGTCCTGAACTCAGAAATGCTTGCTAAACAACTCTAAATGGTGATACACAAAACAGTCAGATAGAATCAAGAGTTGAAAGTATAAAAAGACCCCTTTAGGATTTTTTTGTCAGAGTTCTCATAATCTGTTGAAATCAATTAATTACACAGAGTACCTGCAATCTTATTACTGACCATGCCCCATACTCTGACCATCTTCTGCAGTATAAAAGTTAAAAAAAATGCCTGGCTGATTTTTAATTAATTTAAGAAATGTAGCATTGAACTCAATGATAAGGCTGGGCATGCTCAGTAAGAACCAACAGTGTTCTAAAAGCCAGACTCACAGCTCTTGGACTTGGCTAATCAGGGGGCCAAACCCACACCAGACCTTTATTTCACTTGAGATAGTCATGGCTTCCCCCAAAGAATCCTGGGAAGTGCAGTTTGTGAAGAGTGCTGAGAAGTTTGTGCAGTTTGTGAAGACTCCTATTCCCCTGACAGAGCTCCAGAGTGGTTTAACAGTCAGCTGCCCTGATTGAAGATCTGTGAGGGGAACAGGGAATCTCAGCACCCTTCACTACTACACTTCCCAGGATTCTTTGAGAGAAGCCATGACTGTCAAAAGTGAAATAAAGGTCTGCTGTGGATGTGGCCAGGGACAGCTTTGGTTTAAATTTGGGTGGGAGGCTAGATGTGCCTGCTGTAGAATAAAATGGTGGGGTAAATGCTGAAAAGCAATGACACTGCTCACAATGTTTTCCTTTTGGAAAGGAAAGGGACTTCACCTTTACCCAGTGCCCACCAATTCTCCTCCCCTCCCCCTTTCTCCCTTCCCCTCCCATTTCTGCCATCCTCTCCTCCCTGTCCTTCCCCCAGGTAAGTTTCACTTTTCCTAACCATGATTTCAAAGGAGTAAATCCCACTGAACTCAAAAAGCATGCAAATGATCAAATCTGCCCTCCCCTCCACCTCCATCCTATCCCCTCCTTCTTACCCCTTCCCTCTCTCTTCCTTCACCCCTCCCTTCCCCTCCCCCATCCCCTTCCAATTCACCCTTCCCTTCCACCCTCCCCCATGGTCACTTTTTACCTATCCTAGGACTACAACCTGAGAGACCAGGATTCAAATCCCCACACAGCCATGAAGCTCACTGGGTGACCTTGGGCAAGTCACTGCCTTTCAGCCTCAGAGGAAGGCAATGGTAAACCACCTCTGGATACCACTTACCATGAAAACCCTATTCACAGGGTTGCCATAAGCTGGAATAGACTTGAAGGCAGTCCATTTCATTTTCAAACATGATTTCACCTGAGTAAATCCCATTGAACTCAATAAGCATGCAAATGAACAAACCTGCCCTCCCCTCCTCCTCCCTCCCATCATCTCCTTTTGCCCCTTCACTCCCCCTTCCTTCACCTCTCCCCTGCCTTTCCAATCCCCTCCCTCCCCCTCCTCCTGCTCCCCTCTCCCCGTTCCTCCTTCCCTCTACTCTCCCCTCCCCCTCCCCATGGTCAGTTTTACCTATCCTAGCTGCCTGTATGTTTCCAAGCTCTATTTAAGGTGCTGGTTTTAACCTATAAAGCCTTACATGGCTTAGGACCACAATACCTGATGGAACGCCTCTCCCGACACGAACCCACCCATACACTATGCTCAACATCAAAGGGCGTCCTCTGGGTGCCTACTCCGAGGGAAGCTGGGAGGATGGCAACAAGGGAGAGGGTCTTCACAGTGGTGGCCCCTAAATTATGGAATGATCTCCCTGATGAGGTGTGCCTGGTGCCAACACTGTTATCTTTTCGGTGCCAGATCAAGACTTTTCTCCCAGGCATTTTAGCTTGTGTTTTTATATAGATTTTTTAAAATGTGTTTTTAAATTTGTATATTTGTTTTTAATGTTTTTAATTGTTGTAAACCGCCCAGGGAGCTTCGGCTATGGGGAGGTATACAAATGCAATCAATCAATCAATCAATCAATCAATCAATGATTGCATGGGAGTAAATCCCACTGAACTCAATAAGCATGCAAATAATCAGACTTGACTTTTCCTCCTCTCCTCTCCCTCCTCCCCTCCCCTCTTCCTTATTCCTCTTCCCCTGGCCACTCCAGTTCTCCCTCCCCATGGTCAGTATTACCTATCCTAAGCATGATAGCACGGGAGTAAATTCCACTGAACTCAATAAACATGCACATGATCATACCTGTCCTCCTCCCCTCCCCTCCTTCCTGCTCCCATCCTCCACCTCCCCTCTGCCCTCCCTCCCCTCCCTCCTTCTCCTCTCCACCCCATCCCCTCCAGTCAGTTTCACCTATCCTTAGCATGATAGAGACGAGTAAATCCCAATGAATGCAATAAGCATGTAGATGATCAATCCATTCTCAGCAACCTTGCACCGGATCCCATTTCTTACCTCCCAGATTAAAAAGCAGAGAAATTCACGAGTACGCAAAAAAAAAAAAAAACACCTTGTGGCTTAAGAACGTACCTATATAGCCAACAGATATTTCTATCAAACTTTAAAAAGCAGGGAAATTGGGCACCTATAGTAAATGCACAAGGGAAGCAGGAGACCTGACCTCCTTTGTGAGCTATTGTACTGTCCTACAAATTTGCCAAAATGTAAACACAATTTGGGTTGGTCTTTCACAGTCCAATCCATTTCCTGTGTAGCTTGGAAGAATTTGTTAACATGTGTTTGATAGAAATATCTCTTTGCTATAGGAACGTTCTTAAACTGCAAGGATTTTTTGCGTATTATATATTATAGGCAGCAGTTCATACCAGCAGCACAAAAAACTTCGTATAACTATTACCCCAAAGCCTGGCCAAACAGAAAGGTTATTATATTTCACCTGAATACTGGCAAACAGAGGGTTTGCCTGTTTTACCTTGGGAGGGACTGCCACAGGCAGGGTGCCACCACCAAGCATGCCCTTCCTCAGATCCCCATGCTCAGAGGCACATATTACCAAATGTTTCCAAGCTACACAGGAAGTGGATTGGACTGTGAAAGACCAACCCACATTTTGTTTGCATTTTGACAAATTTGTAGGGCAGTACAATATCTCAGAGAGGAGTTCAGGTCTCCTGCTCCCCTGGTGCATTCACTATAGCTGCCGAATTTCCCTGCTTTTTAAAGTTTGATAGAAATATCTGTTGGCTATACGTTCTTAAAATGCAAGGTTGTTGCCTATTATATGTATGTATGTACTGCCTTCAAGTCGATTCTGACTTATGGTGACCCTATGAATAGGGTTTTCATGAGGCTGAGAGGCAGTGACTGGCCCAAGGTCACCCAGCGCGCTTCATGGCTGTGCGGGGATTCGAACCCTGGTCTCCCAGGTCATAGTTCAACACCTTAACCACTACACCACACTGGCTCTCTGTTGCCCATTAGTGAATTATATTTTGTTTCTGTCTTGCCAAAATATATTTTCACAATGCAACAAGAATGATCATAAATGAAAAAGAAAATGCCACCTGAATTTGGTTTGAAAATTTGAAAAGGCTATTTGCTTATTTAACTTTCAGAAACAGATATATTATTACTTGTGCTGCATGCATTGGGCTGTATTGAATGGTGTTCAGCTAACAGCAAAACTTTCATAAGCAGAATGGGGAGGGGAGCAATTTTCAGCGATTCCTCCTCCACCTATTCCCTTCACACCAATACTATATCTGTTCTGAAGGTTCCCCTAATCCTCTGGAACAGATTTAGGAGAGCTGCAGTGTGGGAGGATTGTTAAAAATGCCTTCCTTCCCTCCCCATTCCGCTGAAGGAAGACTGACTGTCAGCTGAGCAGCACTGTTAAATGCAACCTAGATTTTTTTTAGAATTGTTTTAGATGGAAATGTTTCCAGTTTTGAAGGTGTTCTCTCCTATTACTCAAAGTTGTTTTACTAAGAAACACCATATATAAAATAGTAATTTAACCTGTATCGATAGAGATAATAAAAATTGCAGTAATTCTGCCCAATGAATTCAACTAAGATCATTTGACAGCTTCCTTTATCTCACAAAATAATTCAGCTAGTGTCAGCCTCCTTCATCTCAACTCCATATATTCACTTCCAAAATTGGAAACTTATAAAAAGATACCAAAACTTATCTGAGAATGTTATCAATTCCATGGTGACAGCATTCTTTTTTTTAAAAAAGGGAAATGTTTCAATGTTTCAATTATAGAAGCAAGAGAACACAGCATAATATAAGGAAATTGTCGCTAGAAATGAAATGCCTATCAAGTCAGATGTCTTTCTCCTATATATATATATATATATATTAGATGGTGAATCTCAACATAATAACGGAATAACAGAGCAGACAGGTGCAACACATGTAAATAAAAATATAACCCAAGATAGATTGGCTACAGCAGAGAAGTCTTACTGATGTGAACAAACAGAATAGAATACTGTTGCAAAAGAAAGTACTGATGCATTATATCATCTGTGATTGTATTGATACATTCACCATTTGTCAGATATGAAGGCTAGAACAAGGAACTGACAACTCTGTATCCAACTGCCCTGTGTGTGATGAGCCCTCAGGGTTACAGCTTGGAGCAAAGGGTGTCTGTCCGGGTGCTCGGCTGACTTTGCCCATACAGGTTGCCTATCAACTCTCCTTGATAAGAAGAACTATAAAACCTTCCTGCTCATTGCCTGGGCTCAGCTTCCAAACAGTGAAACTGCATTAACATATTATATCATACATTGGTGTTCTAAACTTCTAGATCAGCTTTCTCCAATATGGTGCCCTCCAGTTGTTTTGGACTTCAGTTATCAGCCAGTCCCAGCCAGTATGGTCAATTACCAGGGATAATGTGTTGTAGTCCAAAATATTTGGAGGAAACCATGTTGGGGAAGGCCTTTCTAGATTATTTCATAATTTGTGATGTACCTGGTTAAAACTGTATTGACTGACAGATCTGGGGCATGGAGGGTAGTGGTCAAGCTCTCACTAGACCACCTACCCCATCCCAGTAGGGAACACTAACATTTCTTATCTTAATACACACTGATGAGGCTCACCATTTGGAGGCTGAGCATCTCACAGACTTGCCTTCCAATTTCCCCTCAAGTGGGATTTCAAGGCAAATTTGCCTAAATCTTTTCAGGTGAAACTTCTAAGGAAAATAGATGAGTGCCAAAACAAGAGAGCTTTGATAGGATTAGAAGTATTGGAAGGAAGTATTCTTGCTTGGGAGCCAACAAAATCATTATAGCAAATCATGAGTCAAACTGTTGTGGCCATTATCTACCTTTCACCAGCACTGGAGCTCCTGTTGGAATTTCAAGGCTAGTGAAGGAACTTTGCATGTAGAGGGAAAGTTAAAACCTGTGACCAGCCACCCAGTTGCTTCAGAAGCAAACAATAAAATATCCACAGAGTGAGAGAAGCAAAAAGAGCTTCAATAAGATGAATTTTAAAAATTGGGTTGTTAAGCATAGTCTGTCCTGAAACTCACATCTATGTTATAGAAATTGTGCTTTTTCCCTAAAATAAAACAAAGAAAAGTAAAAAGCAATTTTGATTCAGTTCGCATTTCAAGCAGAATTTATCAAATTCGCAATTTCCAAAACAATATGAGAACGGAAACACAGCCATCCTTTGAAATTCACATTTATTAGATTTTGGGGATGCAGTTCGCCAACTAAACAACATTTACAAAAATGCATATATTAGGGGAAAGTGTGCATAAAATTGAATATAGGAGTGAAAATACCATGCAAAAAGGCATGAAATATTAAGAAATGGCTTGCAAAAAATGTGTACCTTTGTCAAAACTGCCTACACAAATGTATTTATTTGGAGAAATTTGCACTAAAATGGTGGAGAATTTTCATGAGGATTTTTTAAAAAAAAATCACAGATTTCTATAGAAATGTAGAGAACTGAATTTGACACTGGAAAAATGAGAAACGGAGAGAACCGAAACAGACCTTTCCATTCCTCCTCTCCAGTGGGAGCAAAAGCTGACTAAGATGGCAATCTTGCACCCTTACCTGAGAGGAAGTTCCACTGAATGCAATGGGGCTGACTTCTGAGTAGACATGTATAGGATTGCATTGTAAATAAATGGGACAAGTAATCATTAATCTATTAGCTGCAATGAGCCAAAAAAAAAAAAGCAATAAAACAAGCAGAACCTACGAACAGGGTTTTAGTTTAGAGGAACTACCACCCTTAAAAGCCTCAGTAGCACTTTGCCTATCCAAGCTGGATCAGATGTTAGTGCAATCACATTATTTTATTTTATTTATTTATAATGCTATACATGACAATATATAAAAAAGTAATGCATAAAATGTTTATATAAACAATGGAAATAAAAGCAAATGTCTGGCTACATACTTCATCTTCAACATGAAGATTGTCTTTTTTTTCGCAGCCACACATAAGCACGTAGTTGCACAAATACAACTTACACAAAGATATATGTTACTCAAAATGGAAATTATAAACGACAAATGCCGGTTGGAATTATAATCCCTGAGAAACCGCTTGTTTTCAACACCAAGACCAGAAGTAAGGAGGTGTTTTTAAAAAATTATCTAGCAGATGGTTCAGACATAAGGACAGCTTGCTAGAAGCAGGACAAGGCTAATTAGCCCATCTTGACTCCCTTTCTCCTCCTCAGCATTAACACCCTGATCATTTCTCCCCTGTAACAGATCAGCTTCTCTGTGGTTAGGAAATCATCAACACCCATACAATGATCTTTTCCAGCACCATTCAGCACAGAACCTTTATAAAGCAAGCAAGGCATTCTAAGTAAGCAAAAAATCATTTGTTTGCCGGAATGACCATTACTTCTCCTCCTTCCAGGACAGAGCTTTGGATAGCTGCATGATAAACAGTAACCCTACAGGTAAAGCATTCACACTGCTGCATTTCTATGCCAGGAAGCCCTTTTTAGTGTTAAATGTCTACATACTGTGCAGCTGTTAAAGGCTCATCAGCCTTGCCAGAACAAAAAGGTGGCATCCCCACTGGGGAGGCGTACTGCATTTTAAAGCAACTACCAGTGTTTTACAGCTTTTGTGCTTTGTCAGTTTCCTTCCCCATGAAAGACATGGACTATCACCAGGAAACATACCATGAATATTTAAGCAGACTGACTCTTTCAATTTGTATAGACCACTCTGCAGGATCCACACACGCCAATATGAAGGTTGAAATCAATGTGCTGGATTGACTGGATGATGTGCAACACGGTACTAGTGTTTTAAACACATTAAAATTGAGTTTTCATTTAACTCCTAGCTCTCCTGCAATAACTTTTACCCCTGTAGCCATTTCAAATTGAAAAAGCATTCAAGTCTCTAGGACACAAGCTTAACATTCTGCTAACATCTCTGTTTGTGATGCTATTACCATCCAGAGAGTGCAGCCAAATGGGAAAGAGGACTGGCTCTTACACCTTTAACAGTTTCCGGAGGAATTTCAGCAGATGCAGCAGAATTTATGCAAGCTACATCTGCTGAATTTCCTTTTTCTATACAACAATTAAAAGGTGCAACAGCCCTGTCCTCCTTCCTATCTGGTCACCCTCATCAAGAATTAGGACATTTCAGTCCAACCCTAGACCTCTCCCCCCACCCAGGGTAAGTTAGATAACCAGCTCATGATGTGGTTGAGGCTGGCCACTATGGTTCATGCACTGGTAACCTTAAGACTCAATTACTGCAATGCATTCTATGTGTGGCTACCCTGGGGCATGGTCCAGAGGCTTCAGGTGGTGTAAAATGCTGCAGCTACACTGTTGATGGAACAGATCATCTCTGGCACATAACGCTAGTGCTTAAAACTTGCACTGGCTGCCCATATGCTACCAGGCCAGGTTCAAGGTTCTTGTATAAATTCATAAGGCTCTTAGCAACTTGGGTCCAAGATGCTACATGATCCCATATGTCCCAGCCCAATCACTGAGATCTTCAGGATTGTGACTGTTAGCAGTCCTCCGTGATTCAGATGCTCATATCCACCAGGAGCCATGTGCTCAGTATGGTGGGCCCAATTTTGTAGAACTCCCTTCCAGCTGAGATCAGACAGACCCCCCCTCCCTGTGCAACTTCTGGTGCCTACTGAATAATAATAATAATAACTACTCAGGCATTTTATGCCATTTCTCATTTTACAATTAGCTTTTAACCAATTTTATCTCTGTTGTATTTGTTGAAGTTGCTATATACGCCATTGTAATTTCTGCCCCTCCCCAAATTGCCTGCTTCTCATAGTATGTATTTTGTGTGGTAAAGCTTAGCAACAAGTGACCATGGCTGGCTTTGTAATATTCGGTTGATGCTTTTCTTCCACTCCTAGTTACTGAATTGTGCTGTTGGTATCCTTGCATGTATTGCTGTGGTGTTTTGGCACTACTCCCTGGTTCTTTGTTTTGGAAATCATATCATAATCAGTTCTTATACAGGTGCATCCGATGTTAGTCACACTCAGAGCAGACCCACAGAAATTAATAGACCCAAGTCAGGTCCTATCTGCACTATACATTTAAAGCAGTACCATACCACTTTAAACAACCATGCTTGCCCCAAAGAATCCTGGGAATTGTAGTTTAAGAGTTGTTAGGGAATTCCAACTCCCCTCACAGAGCTACAGTTCTCAGAGTTCCCTGCAAAGAGGGATTAACTGTTAACCACTCTGGAAATTGTAGCTCTATGAATAGAGTAGGGGTTTCTAAATAACTCCTGTGAAAGAGTTGAAACTTGTGAAACAGCTCAGCTATGGTGTATACAGAACATATACGGACTTTACACTATTTGACCATTGTATATTACGAGTTGTACGAGTATACAGCTCAGCTATTTGATTACACAGATATACAAATTGTAAACTCACAAGATGGAGTGTGTAAAACCTCATAAGTGCAGTACTCAATAGGCGATTTCATATGTTTAATTACTCATGCAGTTACCATTGCATGAGGGAGAAGCTCAGGGCTTTACTTTTTACCCCCACCTCCTCTGTCACTTCCCTCCCTAAGACATTCCCATCACCTCACCCACCACCTCCCATGACGAACTGAAACTCCCATCAGTTTCAGCCAGCATGGCCAAGAGTCAGTGATGATGAGAGCTGTAGTTCAGCAACATCTGAAGGGCCAAAGGCTCCCCACCCCTCTGCTTGAATTTACAAATCCCTAATTCAGGTGTGGGGAGCCTTTGCAACTCTATGATACTGTTCTTCAACTTTGGGTCCCCAAATGTTCTTGCACTAGAACTTCCATCATCCACAGCCAACTTAGCTACTATTCATAGGTTCCAATATTGCTGAACTACAACTCCCATCATCACTGGCTATTGGCCATGCTGTCTGGGACTGATGGGAGTTGTAGTTTAGCAACACTGGGAGGGCCAAAGGCTCCCCATCCCTGCTCTAATTAATTTTGGAAATTCTTCTAATTAAATTGGAATTCTGGAGAAGACTAAGCAGACTGACTCCATGGAACTATAAATGAATGGAAATCAGGAGAAATCAGTTCATACCTAAAAAGGAATGGAAATCAGGAGAAATCAGAACACACCTAAAAAGAGCATAAAATCTGGTTTTCAAAAACACCATGTGTCACTGCCAGTCTAAAGGCAAGAAATTAGGGTCACAGCAGTTTGCAGCTACAGGAAATTTCAACAACAGGCCAGATAGCAACTGCTGGCCTGAAGGTAAGAATTACAGGCCACATTCCCCTGACACTGTAAAAAAATCCATCTTGTCCTGCTGGGCAACCAACCTGAAGGCACAAAGCTGTAGGTAGTAAGTAACCAAACATCACTATAAGCTCTAAAGAGGCAGTGTCCTAATCACTGGATACTTAGCTTGTGCAGGAGTTCACAGACTATTGTAATATTGCAGGAATTTAAGATCTTTATTTCCTCTAAGAATTGAATACTTTTATTTCTAAAACCCCTCCTTTATGCATTAATAGCATGAAGGGGCTTCCACATGATGACTGGGGGGGATGTTGTGACCCCCCTGCATGTTATGCATTTGTGCTGGTGTCTTCAGTTGGTCATACACAGCTTTCCCTCCTGAAGACATCCACACCAATATATGGATGACCAGGGGGTGCCCACTGATGTTCCTGATATCAGGAGCAGGGCTAGGACCAGGGGCATAGCCCTGCTCTCGAGTCATCATTCATATGCTTAATGCATGATTGAGTCAAATGTCTCATAAATAATTTTATGTTAACAAGGGTAAGGACAGGATTCCTTATCTTTCTATCTGCCCATCTACCACAATACTCTGTCACTGTTGAAGTTCCACTGCTAGGGAAATTTTTTAAAATATAGAACACATATTCACTAACATATTTTTCTTGACTCTCTGATATAGTTGTCATGGTATCTAACATGGAAACAGATATTTAATTTTTTTTAGTGAGATTTACCATCTGTCGATTTTAATTAAAAGGATCTGACAGGTGCATATGTGTATGAATTGATGTGGTCTTTGCATAGGTGCATTAGTACCACTGCAGAAAATGAAACATCTGGGCTGTTCTCATGGGTGTATGGCCTGGCCTCTCCTGAGGGGGAAAATTAGTGTGCCAATGCTGTCCTGAAAAATGCATAATTAAGGACATTTTTGTCAATATTGTGGAAGCTATGTCATAGCTTTCGCCTTACACTTCCATGCTACTCCATCATGGCGAGAAAGAGGTGACATGATAGCAATGCATAGATTTATACATGGCATGGAGAAAGCGGATAGAGACAAGCTTTTCTCCCTCTCTCATAACACTAGAACTCGTGGTCATCCAATGAAGCTGAATGTTGGAAGATTCAGGACAGACAAAAGAAAATACTTCACACAGCAAATAGTTAAATTATGGCCTTTGCTCCCACAAGAGGCAGTGATGGCCACCAACATGAATGGCTTTAAAAGAGGATTAGACAATTCATGGAGGATAAGGCTATCAATGGCCACTAGCCATGAAGTTTATGCTCCGGCTCCCTGGTTGGACACAGTATGCTTCCGAATACCAGTTGCTGGAAACTGCAGCAGGGCAGAGTGCACCTTGGAGAGCTCGTTGAAAGTATGGACTAAAACCTGGAGCAGATTCCACTGCTCCCTAACATGGAGCCGCCAACCAACACTGCCTGCTGTTATTTTTTAAATGTCTTTCTCAACATATGATACAAATAACAATAAATAAACTTACCATAAATTTACTTAAAACAAATTAAACAATGCAAGTCAGCTACAATATGAATATCATTAGAACAATTATAGTCAACCAAAATGAGTTTCTATTAAAATCTTGGGCAACAAGATGGACTTGGTTTAGTGCCAGGTGAATTTAGGCATATTTGACAATTTAAGATAATAGAACTGAGACAGGATTTTGTTATCAATAGCCTAAGTCAAATGTTGCATAAATAACCACAAAAATGAATTCCTCAACAGAACTCTATATTCATCCATACAACCTTTCTGTGGGCCTTTTTCTATATATTTTTATTTATTAAATTTATATCCATCCCTTCCTACCAGAAGAAACCCAGGGTGGCAAACAAAACACTAAAAACTCTGAAGCATCTTAAAACAGACATTAAAATATATTAAAACAAAACATTTTTAAAAACATATTTTTAAAAAGCTTTAAAACATCTTAAAAAGCAATTCCAACACAGATGCAAATTGGAATAAGGTCTCTACTTAAAATTTCTGTTGAAAAAGGAAGGTCTTCAGTAGGCGCTGAAAAGATAACACGCATGGTACCTATCTAATATTTAAGGAGTGGGAATTCCAAAGATTAGGTGCCACAACACAAAAGATCCACTTCCTATATTGTGCAGAATGGACCTCCTGATAAGATGGTATCTGCAGGAGGCCCTCACCTGTGGAGCATAGCAATCAACTGGGTATATAAGGGGTAAGACAATGTTTCAGGTATCCTGGTCCCAAGCTGTATAGGGCTTTCTACACCAAAACCTTGAATGTAGCCCAGTAGTAAATGGGCAGCCAGTGCAATTTTTTCAACAGCGGGGTGACATGTTGGCAATACCCTGCCCCAGAGAGCAGTCATGCCACCACATTTTGTACCAGTTGCAGCTTCTGGACCAAACTCAAGGGCAGCCCCACATAGAGCACATTACAGTAATCCATCCTGGAGGTTACCAGTGCAAGGACAGCAGTGGTCAGGCTATCCTGGTCCAGAAATGGCTGCAGCTGTCTTATCAGCCAAAGCTGGTAAAAAAACATTCCTATATACTGAGGTCACCTGGGCCCCTAGCGACCAAGATGGATCCAGGAACAACCCCAGACTACGAACCTGCTCTTTCAGAGTATGACTCCATCCAAAGCAGGCAGTTGACCAATTATCCGAACTCAGGAACCACCAACCCACAGATCTTCCATCTAGCTAGGATTCAGAGACAGTTTATTGGCCTCCAGCCCACCACCGAGTCCAGGCAGCAGTCCAGGGCTTGCATGGGCCTTTTCTGATTCAGATGTTACAGAGAAATAGAGCTGGGTATTGTCAGTGTACTGCTGACATCTCACCCCAGATCTCCTGATGACCGCTCACAAGGGCTTCATATGGATGTTAAACAGCAAAGGGGACAAGTTGGTACCCTGCAGCACTCCACAGCACAACTGCCAGGGGGCTGAAAGACAATCAGCCAATGCTATTCTCTGAAAATGACCCTGGAGGTAGGATTGGAACCACTCTAAAGCAGTGCCTCCGATACTCGTCTCACTCAGCACAGAAGAATACCATGGTCAATGGTATCAAAAGCTACTGAAAGATCAAGTAAGAATAACAGGATTGCACACCCACTGTCTTTCTCCCAATAAAGGTTATCTATCAGGGTGACTATGGCCGATTCAGTCCCATAACCTGGCCTAAACCCAAATTGGAATGGGTGAAGATAACCTGTTTCACCCAAGAGTACTTGCATTTGCTGTGCCACAAGCCTCTTGATCACATTCCCCCAAAAGGGGGTATTTGCGACTGGGTTGTAGTTATCACAAACAAATGGTGTCTTTTGTTATGTGTTGTCTTCTGATGTTTATGTAGAAACTCACTACAAGCTAAGTTCATAGTAGAACTAACTTTATTCTTGATGAGGCCTGGGAGCCTGCACAGAGTAATAATAACTTCTCCAACCAGGGCACACGTTAGAGTCAGCTCTCATGGAGCTGGCCACCTGCGTCATAGCTTCTTTGTTTAAAGGGACCATCTGCTAGGTGTTTTGTTGCCATTTATTTATTTATTTATTTATTTATTTATTTATTTATTTATTAAAGTATATCCCTCCCTTCCTCCCAGAATACATTATAGTTAAATATCTCATATAGAGAGCTGATCCTAATGAAAGCCTGGGCTTAGGCTTCAGAGCAGGTTCTTAGCTTGGGCATAGTCCTCGATTCAAGAATGAGTGACACTGGTAGACCAGGTGTCATCAGTGGTGAAGAACGTTTTTTTCCTGCTCTCTTATGCCCACTGTGGCTGTTCCTGGATTGGGATAACTTTACCACAGTAGCCACTGCTCACTATTAGGCTACTATAACACGCCATACATGGAGCTATACTCAAAGATGATTTAGAAACTAAAGCTAGTGTATTTAACACTGGCTATGCACAAGCTGCACTGGCTGCCAATATGCTTGGTCCAACTTAAGGTTTTCACATTAACATATGAAACCGTGAAGAAAACATGAGCCCCAAGTACTTGAAAAAGTGCCTCTACCATTATTAGCCAGCTTGGGCTTCTCATCTGCTTTGGATCTGTGATAAGTGTAACGTATTGTGTGGTGATGTGAGATAGGACCTTCTTAGTGGTGGCACCCCATAAATTCTCTCTCTGCCGCCTGACCTGAAGATATTGCAGTTTTCACCACCATATGAGTTTTCAGCAGCGTTTTTTTTATTGCAGCCCCTTGGGGCTGGGAGACTGAGATATTCAGCATCACTGCAATTATGAAATTCAGTGCTCTATTGAACTGCATTGCTTTGGTTTGATAGGTGGTGCATCATTTTTAAATGTTTGTATTTAATGGCTTCCTAAATGATTTTTACATTGTCCTGATTAGATATTGTAAACAGCCCAGCCCTGGGATCTTATTGATGAAGGGCGGTTAAAAATTAAATCAAATAAATAAATAGTAGGCTGTGATCCAAATCATGCATACTTGGAAATAAATCACAATGAAATAAATTATAAATAAATAATGCTTATGATTGGGGTGCCTATTTCTTTTTTATAATCTGGTTCCTCAGAATTTGTTTACATGTTACTGTTCCAGTAAGAATTAACCATTCATGACATTCTCCTATTTGTTTATAGAATCAAGAGTTTAATTGTGTGGCTGGCATGAACAATAAGCAAGGAGAATTACTCCCAGCTAATTAGGAGCTCTAACCTGCAAGCAAAAGCACGGTCATAAGGTACACAGAGGTAGTGAAATTCAGAATTTAATACAGGCATTGCCTGACCTAATTAAGCCCCAAGATAGAAAACAAGTCTCATATGTCAAGAGGCTATATAGAATGTATTATAAAGTTATATCATTATAGAAATTAAAGTGGTAGCTGAGGAAATGGGACATGTGCTGATGAAGGAACATGTGCCTATACAGTATGTTTAGGGTTGCCAGTTGTTTGGTTTTTGCCTGGAGACTCCAGCTTTTTGGCCTCCTCTAGAGGTCTCCAGGTGAGTCACCTTAATCTGCGGACTCTTAGCTTTCATTTAAAAAAAGAATTAAGTTACTAGGGGTCTGGTTCAAAAGATATAAACCACAATGTCTGCCCCCCCATAACTTTTGTTAGTATTGGCTGCTCTAATCCCTGCCCTTTCAGGTTTTTAGCCAATAAATGAAGTCAGGGTTGTGATTGACAATAGCAATAGTTAAACCCCTTTTCAAGTTCTGAGAACTGCTTCATTTTTCTGCTTGTCTCACATCAGGAATTCATGAAATATATAGTTTTCAGCAGGATAAAGAGTACTTTCTCTTCACAGGATTCAGACTTGCTTCTGAGTCAAAATGCATAGGATTGCACTACAACAGAAGATCACAGCAGGATCTTGGTAGGCATAAAAGTGTATATGCAGGGTTTTTTATTACTTGCAAAATGGCATATTAAACTTTTTATCATTCAAATAATTTTTGAACAGAAGTTTTAAGAAGTGTACATGCTGCAGTGTTATACAACTTTAAATTTAAATACAACAGGAGTTAACAACTTTAAATTTTACTGGGCTGATGAAGATGGCAGTTTATTTGTCTTATACATAACCTATTTTGAAAACCTTCTCAATATGAAGCTGTTCTGGGAGTAAAGCTGCAATGCTAATTCCATATACCTGTTAGTTAACCATGAGTTAACCCCATTTAATTCAGTAGGACTTACTTTTTAGTAGACATGGTTAGGATTGTGCTGAAAATCAATGGGACTTTTGAATGAACATAGAAAAGGATTGTGCTGTAAATCTTTCTTTGCCCCTCTGAATCTTTTTTTAAAGAAGTTAGGCAGGGCTTAGGGGTTATTGCTTTTATTTGGCAGGAAATTACTGTACTTACTTTTTAAAAAAATGTTCAGCAGTGGCCAACTGATTTTGACAATAAAATATTATATGGGTGTATGTATTTTTACATCTCCAGCATGTGTGTATATGGAATATTTCCAACAACCCTGTGAGGTAGGCAGGTCACAACAAGGCAGCTCACAACAAGAAATAAAGCCATTTAAAATACAAAAATCATAAAACAAGTATAAAACAGTTGCAAAATAGCTTAACGTGGCATGATTCCGAATTTTGGGTTGGGTGAGTGAAGCTCCTTATCACTGAATTGAAGTCTTGTGTATGCTTACCTGTCTGAGTAAGCCTGATTGAATACTTTGGGACTCACTTCTAAGTAAAATGCATAGGATTGCACTATAAATATTTTTACAGGTTGTGTAAATAATAAACATCTTTAACATTTATGCTTATATAAATATTGTTGCATGCCTCCCCAATCTCTGAGCGGTAAGATTTCAAGGGTCCCTGAGCTCATCCAGGGTTTGGTTTCCTTTGGGAAGGTCAGTGGAGACTGTGGTGTCTTTAGGAAATATGGTTTGTTTATTTACACACATTCCAACCTGAGCTTAGGATGGAGGGGTTCAAGGCATCAGCAGTCCAATATCCACCTTTTCCATCTGGGTTGCAGGAGGCATCCTAAAGCCATGGTGCAGAGGGATAGCCTCTCTGCCTGCCTCCAGCCCCAGCCATTCTCTAGACAATTCTAAATACACCCAAAGCACAAACTTCTGCTAGCCACCAGGAAGGGGGGGAGGCTCTCCTGAAGAGTTTCAATGACAAAAGGGTCTTCCTGGCCCATTCACCAGTTGCTGGGCAACTGATAGACCCATTATCCTACCTGGCCACTCTATTAGCTTAACAAAAGACTCATCTGACCAGCAGAGTGAGTTCCTCATTCCAAGGCACAGGATTCCAAATCAGAGGTTGGAAGGGGTTCCACAGGGATCATCCATTCTAACCCCCATACTCATAACACTACCCCCTTCTCTGAAAAAGGTCTGTCCGAGTCCTGCAAACAAACAACAGAATAACAGCTTCAGCTACAAAGAAATAACAGGTACGGGTTAGGCAGACATTGAACTATACATCATTAAAAGCATAGTCATAGAAATACAGTTTCATTCCCACACAAGTACAAAAACAGTCCATCCCTTTCAGCACGTTTTCAATTAACTGCTCCCTCTTTAGGCTTCTTCTTCTTTCTGGGTGCTCCCCCAAACAGTTGTACACACACCCACAATCTAACAGACACAGAATAGTAAATCTTAAACATTAAAACCTTATTACAAAACCTATCAACATAATTCCTAAAAAAATAATTGAACAGCTCATATCCCCATCAGCATGCAAAAAGCACAAATCAGCAGCATTTCAAAAGGCAATACTAAAACCATCAGAAGAATTCCTACAGCAAAACCGCCCAGAGAGCTTTGGCTATGGGGCGGTATACAAGTGCAATAAATAAATAAAATAAATAAATAAGTACACAGCAAATCAGTACACAGTCCCATAAGCACAACCCCCACCCCCAAACCATGTGGTTCCCCACATGGTCCTTTGTCTTGGGGCCTCATGGAGTTCCCAATCCAAGCTGATCTCTGCTGCTGCCTGCAGGGTCTTGGGACTCATCTCCAGGAACAAATTTGTTTCCTCATCAGCACGTGGCTGTAGCCATTTTCCTCCCATTCTCTGCTCTGGGAAAAGTCTTTAAGCCAGTTCATCTCCTACCCCAAACTCCAAATCAAAGTTCTGCCACAAGTCTTTATCTGGGGGCATCTTCTTCAGGGCTAGCTGGCCTAGCCCACCCAGGCTGGCAGAAAGGAATCTTCTCTGTTCTGCCTCCCCATCTCCAGTGTGAATCATGAGCCCAAACAGAGGCAGGTAACCCTCCCAGTGTCTCTTGCCCTCCAAACTCACAGGGTGCTGGGTGCCTCTCACTGCTGGAATTTGCTCAGGGACTGCACCCATCATAGGAGCTGCATCCCACCCTATAAGACCATTATGGGGCACCCAAGGAGCAAAGTCACTTGGGGATTTTATCTCACCCGTCTCTCCAGACACTGGGAGCTCCTCTTGGACTTGCACTCCCACCTCAGGCTTCTCCTCCTGCACTTTTTCTTGCACAGCCATTTCTCCAGGTGCTGGTAGCTCCTCTTGCACACACGCCTCCAACTTTTTCTCCTGTGCTTTCTCTTCCAGAGCTGGCACAGAAGAGGTGAAGAAATCTATCGACAGCTGCCCTTCTCCAGCTGCTCACCAGGGTCTTCCTGGCCCATTCACCAGTTGCTGGGCAACTGATAGACCCATTATCCTACCTGGCCACTCTATTAGCTTAACAAAAGACTCATCTGACCAGCAGAGTGAGTTCCTCATTCCAAGGCACAGGATTCCAAATCAGAGGTTGGAAGGGGACTCACAGGGATCATCCATTCTAACCCCCATACTCATAACAATATTTCTTCATACTATGTCTTGATATGTATCTGATTTCACACTATGGTTGTAAATTATTATTTACAAATTATTATTTCCTCTACATTTTAAGTGTGCCCTTCTTCCTTGGGGTGATCATGATTACCCTCTTTTGTTTTCACCCTGAGGGACAGATTAGGCTAAGAGAGGGTGCAGAGCCCATGGTTACCCAGCTGATTTCCATTTTAAAATTTAATTAAAATGATTTAAGCAGGCAAAGTTTATGCAGATCCCCATAATGCATTTAAAGCACATCCACCCCTCATTTAAAGCACATGAATTCCCCCAAGGAATCCTGGGAAGTACAGTTAAAGGTGGTGGGAACAGTTATAGTTCCCACCACCCTTAACAAACTACAGTTCCCAGCCTTCTGTAGTGGAATTCATGTGCTTCAAATGGTGTGGATCTGCCCTAGTATGCTGTGCATTCATTAGTGAATTGAGAAGAACAATGTTAAAATATATGTTTTTAAACAGGGCTATAGCTCAGTGGTAGGGCACATGCTTTGCATGCAGAGGATGTTCCAGATCCCCAGATGAGAGATGGTCTAAACTAGCGCACTGTAAATCAGCAATTCTCTGAAGATTATTATGTATGTCTGTTTGTATAGTTCTGGTTATTATTGCATATTTCTGCTGAAATAATTAAAGTTATATGTTATTCCATTTTCTTAAAAATCTAGATGTTCTTTAACCATCCCATATTTCTTAAGCTAACTCTTTTTATCTAAATGAGGTGCATACCAACTAGAATATATGCTAGTTTGCTTTAAACTAGTACTATTCTCAACCCACTCTCTTCTGTTGGGAAGAGATAGAATTTACCTATTTCCCCCCTCTAAGGCAGCCTCTAGGCCTAGCTAGAGGTATGTTCTCTAATAATCTCCTATCACATCCACGCACTCATTCCAATTATAGAAGAAATTCTTATTTTTCCATGCTGTCTATCCTGCATATTCCCTCTTAAAATGTATTGTGCATATACACTATACAGTATGTGTGAGAGTCCACAAGTTTACTTTGCTTCAAATGAATTTGCTTCAAATTTTGCTTTAGGTAAAATTAGTGGCAACTTAATTATTGTTATTACTCTTGTTCTGGTTGGGGTTATTAAATTTATTTATGTAGCACTGTCTGTGAATAAGGTGCTTTACAAAGAATGAGAGGACAGGCCCAAAGTTAAAGTGGCTTACAGTATAAAACTAGATACAAGGGAGGCAAGGAAATGGAGGCAGGGGGAGATAAGGGGAGATTATGTAATTATTGCACTTTCACATACTTAAACTTCATTACAGCAGAGCATTGGGAATGTGGGTTTTCTCCCTCTAAAAGGTTTCATGGAATATTTTTGTGTGTGTGAAGGAACTGTCAATATGAGAAACTCACTTGTGTGTTTGATTGATTTAGACCCTGCCTTTCTAAAGGTTCCCAGGGGAGCTTACAAAAAGGTTAAAAATGGAAAGGAAAGCACATTAAAACAAAAACACTGGTATGAGCATTCCATAGTGAGGGTTCCTCCACCAAACAGGCTCTTTACCCTGTAACCACTTGCCACACCTCACATATTGGGGCCAAGGCTGGCTCCAGGTTTGGGGGGGCACTGGTGCTCTCCCTCTTTAGTGATAGCTCTCCTCAGGTTTGTCTTGCAATTGCAGCAGTGCTCCAAGTGTGGCTGGGAGTAAAGATGTAATAAAGCATAGTTTTCCATTCCACTCTATACTCGCCACAGGCAGCACTGTTTCCATTCCACTGCAGTTCATCTTCTGCCAAAAACTACACTATTCATTTTGTTGTCCACTGTGGCAAAATTATATAACTTACATAATTTATGTAATATGTTGCCATTATGTTATTCCACCCCATTAATTTCAGCAGAAAGAAAACTCAATGCACACAAGGGGGCAAAGATAATCAATTACATATCATTTGTGGAGTGAAAGCAACAACAGAAAATACCAATTAAACTGATTCTTGTTCAAGACATGAAACAGATAAGCGAGCACTGGCAGTTTCCACTCCCATTTCTTTTTTTGTCAGAGTTCTCTCCTGGAAGCTGTCATTTTTATTTCCCACAAGATAAGGTATTGTAACTCCAGGAAGAAATTAAAATGGAAGTTCACAGACCTAGCTGCCCAGTGTGGATGGCCTGAGGCAGGTGTCAGTACTGGTGGACCTGGTTGGGCCATGACAGCTGCCCATGGATGACCTGGTGTCGTGCCCGGGTTGGGACTCAAGAACAGAATCACTTGATGAAAGCAAATCAGTTTTTATTAGAGTAATTTCCAGACATAGGCTTCTCCGCCTCATGAACTCTTAACATGAACCAAAACCCGCGGCATGGAAGAGAGTTGATAGAACAGAGTTTCAAGCATTCCCCGTCCCTTATCAAGGGGGCTTTCGGGCCCGGATCCTCTCACTCTGCCTCAAACTGCCCACATCTATGCCCCTTCCCTCCTCTTTTCTTTGGTGCCTTTTTAACTGTCTTCGGGTGCGGGGCAATGGGGGCGGCGGCTGCCTCCTCCCCTTCTGATTCGGAAAGGATGGTAGGAAGTGGGGGGGGTTGGCCCAACACTTCAGGCGATTTCTCTCTACCCTTCTCTGCAGCCGAATGACCTTGGTCCTCCTCCTCCCTCTCTGTCTGTAACTGCAGCACATTCCTAGGGGGGGAGTGCGTGGGAAACGAGTCTGTTGTCTGTTCAAGATTTCCCCCCTCTATCTGAGAAGCTTCCCCCTCCCCTTCAGATGCCTCAGCCCAGCTGCCCCCCTCTCCTAGCTCATTCTCAGAAACATCAGAACTCCAACCATACATCCTGACACCTGGACTGACCTGGACAGATGAATCACTAAGGGTATAAGAAGGCAATCATTTTCTGTTCTGCCCTGTATTCATTGCATGGAGCACTCTTTCCATTTGACTGCAGTTTGTCTTCTACCAAAACCTACATTATTCATCTCACTTTCTTCTGTGGCGAAAGTATGAAGGTTACATAATTTATGTAATTAATAATATAAGTACGTCATATAAGTTATGTAGTCATTATGTTATTCCACCCCATTCACTTCAGTGCAAAGGAAACCCATGCAAATGTGGGGGGAACAATTATGTATCATTTTCAGACTGAAAGCAACAACAATGAATACCAAATGTATTAGTTGTATTGATTTCTGTTCTGGACATGGGACAAATAAGCGAACATTGGCAATATGCACTTCCATTTCTGTTTTCATCAGAATTCTCCAACATCCGTATGAACCATCCAGTAGGACCTCTATTTTATCTAGATTAAGCTTCTGCTTAATACCTTTAATCCAATCTGTTACTGCACTCAGGCACCAGTTTAGTACTGTCTCTACCTCCTGAATTGGATGAATAAGAGAAATAGGGTTGGGTATCATTTGCCTGTTCATTATACCTACCCCAAACCTTGCTTAGAAGTTTCATGTAGCTGCCAAAAAGCATCAGAGATAAACAAGAAACCAACAGGACCCAATAGTCAGAGTGTGAGAGTGTCGATCAGCAATCCCCCAGCACTACCCTTTGGAATTGAGACTCCAATCTGAGGAATCACCTTAGCATGATACCTCCAGTTACCAAACTAGACAGCCTACCCAGAAAGGTACAATAGTCATATGGCTTTGGACTAGGGTTGCCAGGTTCAATCCCTGAGACTGATCCTGTATCTTTAGAAGAATTTATTTATGTATTTATTTATTAAATTTGTAAGTCGCCCATCTGGCTGGCTGTCCAGCCACTGTGGGCGACGTACAAAATAAAAACATACAAATACATTAAAACATTTAAAATCTCAACAATAATAATAAAACCTAACCCACCCCAAAAGCCTGCCTGAAGAGCCAGATCTTCAAGGCCCGGAGGAAGCTCATCGTAGAGGGGGCATGGTGGAGATCATTTGGGAGGGAATTCCACAAAGTGGGGGCCACAATTGAAAAAGCCCTCTCCCTAGTTCTCACCAGTCTAGCTGTTTTAATTGGTGGGATAGAGAGAAGGCCTTTTGCGGCTGATCTTGTTGAGTGGCATACCTGATGGTGTTGGAGGTGCTCCGTCATATAGACTGGGAGAAGAGAAAGTCAGCCAAGTGCAGGTCTTCTTGCAACCCTGTAATGGGAAAAACCACATGGTGGAATTCTCCCTGCCCTCTGCACAACTTTTAAAGGTACAAAAGACCTCTTGGAGGCTGGGCCTGGCAACCAAGAGGTCTTTTGTATCTTTAAAAGTTGTGCAGAAGGAAGGGAGAATTCCACCCTGTGGTGTTGCCCATTACAGGGTTGCAAGAAGACCTGCACTTGGCTGACTTTCTCTTCTCCTAAAGATACAGGATCAGTCTCAGGGATTGAACCTGGTAACCCTACTTTGGACATATGGAGTTTGAGATGACAATGAAACCTCCAGCTGGAGATAGCAGAGTGGCATGTGAAGATAGGGGAATGGATGGAGACAGTAAGTTCTGGAGTAGCAAGAGTTAGAGCTGGGTGTCATTAGCATATATGGTGCTGAAAACCATGGAATGTGACAACATTATCCACTGATAGTATCCATAAATAGAAGAGTAGAGGACTAGGAACAAAGTTATGAGGGACCACAATGGAACTTGTTCAGAGACTCTATGTCTCTGGATACCAGTGGCTTGTGGATAAATAATGGGAAATGGCTGTTGCTTTCATGACCTAATTATTATTGCTGGTGTTGTTTATTTCTACCCCGCCTTTCGGCCAAAAGGCCCTCAAGGCGGCTTACAAAAAAACACAAATATAAAAATACATCAATAAAATACATCAATACATCAAAATACATCAATAAGACAGGGAGGCGGGGCCAAGATGGCGATGTAGGAAGATGCTTTCTCAGGAGCTCCGCTGCTTATCTCCTTAGAGTTCCAATTCAACACTCAACATTCATCATTCAACATCCCTGGAATGCTGTATAATAACTCCAATACTAACTGACTCTGAAAAGTGTCCACTGTGGCTGCTCTCTGGTCGACTGGGAGCTAATTCCGTCCCAATCAGCGTTTTATCTTATCTCTTCTCCTCCCACGAACCCGGCTTGTTTTCGAGGACGAATAACAGCAAGTAAGTAAAGGATGCAAGCTTACTAATGATAGAACCAGCTCCCTTTTTCTTCAGCAGTTCCGGCGAACTGTTTGTTTATTCAGTCGAGCAAGTTAAAGAAAAGCCTCTCTAATTTTAGTTGCTGCATCGTATTACCTCACCTTACTCAATCCACTTAAAGAGAAATTACTGAATTATGGTCCATACCAGAAAGGATTACAAAAACCTGGGTATAGCCCCCTCAGAGTCTATTCCTCTTACCAAAAGATCAAAGCAAGCAAAAATTACACATTTTTACAAGAGCAACTGGAGCATTCTGAGGGTATAGAGGATGATAAGAGGGCTGAGGCAAGCTATTCCAGCAACCCCATAGTGCATGGAGAAGACAACCCACCCCAGGTAAACACTCCTCTGGATTGGTCATTGGACCTCAAAGGGGCTTTACAAACAGATTCTCTTGCCCTCTCCTCGCCTAATCTTGCCTGGGAACTAGTGGTGGCAGAGAATCTGGCTTTGAAAGGGACATCTGCTGCCCCACGGGTAGACAAATATCCATCAGAGTCAAAAGCCGAGACTTTAAAACCTTTGGCCCATCCAATTTGTAATGATTTACAATTCAACACAAACCCACGTAGTCCTCCCATCTTGTTAGAAAAGGAGAATTCATCAAACATGGTCGATAATTTCCCAATTGAGTCCCAATAGACCACATCAAGGCCTATCTGACCAAGTCTAACAAGCTCTTAACCATATTGGTAGAGGCTCACAGTAAGCCCACCCCCCCAGCTCGAAAGCGTCTCACTGGGAATTCAGACCTGCACAAGTTCCGTGCAAACTACATGGCCGGATAGGCCCAAACGGTGAAGAAACCCTCTAGGAACAGATGGTGTAACACTATCAAGAAGACCAAGAACATTAAATACCCAAAGATCCAGCGCAGTAGAAAAATGAACATCACTAAACTTTGCAAACTCCTAGAGGTCACTTCTAATCGGAAGAGCGCCCAGAAACTAAAAATGGCAACGCAGTCTGAACGCATGGAGGGCGACAACATCGTCCCCACTTGTAAAGCAGCAACTCCTTCCCTCTGCCTCAACTAACCACCACTTCTTCGCTGCATCAGTCCCTAGACCATCAAGACCCATGGTCACTCATATTCTTGGATGCCAAACCAACCCAGAGGTTGGTAACTGAGGCAAAATGGTGCTTAGTTCTCAATCGCCAAAAGCTTGTGCTATCAAACTACCCAAAACTTTTGGGACTCATCACACAAAATGAACGTAAAGCCCATCTCTTGAGAATTTTAGAAAGCATCTTACCAGGCTTTTTTTCTATCGAAGATATACTCAATGTGGAATACCTCTACTTTAATCAAGTCACTGCTCAAGCTGTAGTGTCTTTTAATTCGTCTGAAAAAGCTAGTCTGTTATTTAAAAATAAAGCTGCTTTCCAATCAACTGGCATGACAACAACAAGAATCTTTGAAAACAAAGCACCCCCGTACGGTCTAATCAGTTGCCCTCTTATATCAACTAAAGGGCCTCCAACAAAGTTTGACCATGCGCCAGGAAAAAATCTACTTGAGCTGGAATCTGAGCCTGACTCTCCCCTCCCTTTGAGGTCCCAGCCACATGCCCCCCACCCTGAGTCAGAGGCCCTTGACCATGGCCTTGACCATAGTTTTGGGAGTGTTGGTGGGAAAGATCCGTTTAACGATGAAGAAATGAGACTACTCGACACTTTCAATGTCCTTCCATCACCAGCCCAAGCTGACATTGTCTCAAGACTACAGAAACTGTTAACACATCTACTAAATAGATCGTCAAACTCCAGGACCGAAAACTGCTCCTTGAAAGAATATCGAACGCCAGTGGACCCTATTAGTACCCTTGATGCCATCCCTAAGCTGCCTGGGGCACTAAGCCAAAGACCTTCTGTAAGCAATACAAACGCCTTTCTGACAACCACAGCAGAAATTAATCTAACAGCATCAAATGCTGAATCAGTATTCACTAGGAAGAATCAGAGATCTATTCCACCTAGTGTAACAGCTGCAACAAGCTTAACTTCCACCTGGACAGAAATGAGACATCTAGATAAAAATGATGAGGGCTCCCCACAAAGGGGACTTGCCTATAGGGGCCTCCCTTCCAACTCTACGCAGGCGCTAGTGTCAAATGTTAGTCGGATGGACCCAATTCTAGAGGCAATAGATCTTTTGCAGACGGAGCTGCCTGTGAGGCGTCCTTCCCTGGCTCTCCCTGTCAGGTTCCTACCTGCTCGTGGTTACTGCCTGTCTCTAGGCACCACCAGGGACTCCACCAGTCCGGACCGCTCTCTCTTATGGTTTCTCTCCCCGCTCTAGCACAGATCTCAACAGATCCCCCTGCTAGGCAACCACCAGTAACGTCCCAATACTAGTATTCCCAGAGACTCTGAATACTGGTATTGTTATTCTCTTCACCGCTGCCACCATTTGTTACAGTTCCCCTTCAGCCTTGGTCATTACCTTACCCTCCCTTCTGGTCTGTGAAACCCCAGCCAAGGATCAGGCCTTTGGTAAACCAAATTAAGTATTTATTACAGATAACAAAGCTAACAAGATTAACAAGATTTCTTCTTAAGGCACATAAGCATATGGTTTTACTCAATACTAATCCGAACTCCACCTCCCTCCTGGCAAACAACTCTCTAAACCCCACCAAGCAACCCACTCAGTTCTCTTCTCCCCCCCGATTCCACACTCACTCTTCCTTTTATACATTCAGCCATTTTAAACACTCAGCCAATCATCCAGCATTCTACTGCCCATTCACTCCCCCTCCTCTTTCACTCCACTTACCATGTATCTTCTAAAACAACAACACTTACCATATATACATTAATATAGGAACATCACACTGCCCCCAGTAACCAGCTCTCTATATTCTCAAAAAACAGCAGCCCTTCAACAAAACCCAGGCGGTCAACTTGCTACGCCTTGACTAAAAATGAATTATCCTCCATCTTGGCTGCTATTTTTATCTTGGAACATCTCAGGATGGAAGTCCAAAGCTGCGGATCCTTCCCTTCGGGACTATGTCAGAAAGCATGATATTATTTTTCTTCAGGAGACTTGGGCTACAGGGGATCTTGAATTGAATGGCTTCACTGCCTACTCGTTGATGGCAACTCCAAACGATAAGGGTGGCCGCCCCAAAGGTGGCCTGAGTGTGATGATTGCTACAAATCTCTGAATCAACATCACCAGACCAAATTCTCTGCCTGGGCTAGCCATGTCACTAGTCTTTAAGTTTAACTGGGCCTGCCTGCTTCTGATAAATGTGTACCTCCCCCCGGTTTGACAAAAAAAGTCAGTGAAAACCACTTGCCAAGAACTAGAGGACTACATAGTTAAGATGACAACGCTATATCCGGAAGCAGTGGTGTTGACTGCAGGCGACTTTAATGCCAGATTTGGGTCCTAATGATGAGGCTTTATATGCCCACTTCCATGAAATTCCACCTGTTCCTGACAAGGCCCATAACTTACCAGTTCATCGATCTAAAGATCTAGGGTTCAACTATGCTGGCTTCTGCCTGGCCTAAATGGTACATAGACTGAATCTTGTTATAGCAAATGGGTCTGTGGATGGTGACAGAAGTGGTGAATATACTTACTTCTCCGGTCTAGGAGCTTCCTCAATTGATTTTTTTATAGTTTCCTATGATTTGCTAAATGCTATATCCACCTGTACAGTCGACAACCACTCTGAGAGTGACCATCTCCTCCTCACTTTGTCATTATGCTGCGGCACTCATAACATCTATGCTGAGCAGCCACCAACCCCGATAGCAAAACCAGAAATAAGAGCCTACCGCATTAGATGGTCGACCAAGCTGGAGAAGAACCTAAAAGGGATACTATACTCAGCCAGCTGTCTCCGACACCGGGAAATCCTGCTAACAGTGACCCCTGGAGAGGCTATGCTTGCTGCCTTCCAAGAATTGACTACGGAGGTACAACACTGTCTGACCCCCAAGCCCTTGGCCTGGCCACCTACTCGCCATCACCATTCCAAACCGTGGTTTGATCAGGAGTGTATTGTTTTAAAAAACCCGCTAATTAAGAAATACAGGGATTACAGAACTAAAGATCTTCCCGTACTGCCACCTGAATGCCTAGATCTGAAGAAAAGTTATAAACTTCTAATCAAGAGGGGAAAAAGATTAGCACAGGCTCAGCACTGGCAGGCCCTGATTGTTGCCTCAAGGACCAAGGACTCGTCTGCCTTTTGGAAGCTAGTGGCCAGGGGTTGGCCAAATACATCCACTAACATGGATTATTATATACCTGTGAACTCTTGGGAGCTGTACTTCCATAACATTTATTCAAGTGATCAAAACAGGGCATATCAGTTAGTGAACCCCATAAATGATTTCCCTAACTGGCCCCCAGTCTCCGTTAAGGAAGTTACCTCCTTAATCGCAAGATTGAAGTTGGGTAAAGCTCCAGGGTCAGATAACATGCTCCCTGAAGTATTTAAATCCAACCCAGAGTGGTGGGCTCCAATCCTGACAGCTCTATTTACGAGCATTGATCAAATTGCCTGTATCCCTGAGGACTGGGGACTTGCCATTATTATACCAATCTTTAAAAAAGACAGCTGTTCAGATCCCGCCAACTATAGACCCATAAGTTTGCTGAACACCATCAGCAAGCTTTATGTGAGCCATTTCCTTATAAAATTACAAAGCTGGCTGGAACAGGAAAATATCTTGGAAGAGGAACAAGCCAGATTCAGAGTGAATCGTTCTACCATGGATCACAGCCTTGTTCTACAGCATCTTGTGGAAAAATACACATCCAAACCGGGGGGGGGGGCTTTATGCAGCTTTTATAGACTTCAAGTCAGCATTTGATCTTACACTAAGGGACAGGTTGTGGATAAAACTTGAGTCTACTAACATTGATAGACATCTGTTAGCATTCATACACTGCTTGTATAAGAACACCCAAGTCCGTATAAGATGCAACAATGCTGGCAATCTGTCTAAGCCCATTGCCACTTTTAAGGGAGTTAAGCAGGGCTGTATCTTATCACCCACATTGTTTAACCTTTACATTAACTTCCTGATTAAGAGTCTGGTGCTGGTCCCTTCACATCATCCTACTTTGTCAAATAGGCCCTTATCTATCCTCCTCTACGCAGACGAAACAGTACTTTTGTCCCTTACAAGCACTGGTCTGCGACGCCTGCTCAGAGCCCTCACTAGCTATTGTGAAAAAGAACAGCTGGTTATCAACCATGACAAATCAAAGGTTGTAGTGTTTACCAGGAAGAGGGTGAAATATCGATGGCAACTAAATGGAAACCCAATAGAACAAGTGTCATCATATAGGTATTTAGGGATAACCTTACATTCATCTGGAGCATGGCATCTGCAGGCACAAAATGCCATTGCTAATGCCCAGAGGTGCACAAAGGTGCTACTCTCCTTTTTTTATACGAAAGGTGGGCAACATGTGCCATCTGTGTTGCAGGTTTTCACCACCAAAATTATTTCCCAACTGTTATATGGTGGCCAGATAAGTGCCTATGGCAAATGCACCTCCTTTGAAACCATTCAAACTAAATTCCTAAGGAATATATTGGGCACCCCTCCTTGTGTCCCCAATACCATCTTACGCCTCAAAGTTGGGCTCCCCCCGACTGAGACTCGCATATGGATGGCCAAGATCAAGTACTGGTTAAAATTGATGTTTTTCCCAGTTGGTCTGGCCCCCCCTTGTACTATCTGACGTCTTCCAGTCTAAATGGAAGAAAACTCTGCTTACTAAACTTTCAAGTTTAGGCTTTTCTCCCTCTGTTATTATTTCGATAGGTTTCCCCCAAGCGAAGGCGGCCATCATGCAGCGAATACTGGATGTCGAATTGCAAAATCATTTATCTCTTGTCGCTTCTAATCCTAGTTTTAATCCTCACACAGAGGCTTTTACCCTTGCACAGTATTTGGCTTCTCTCCACAACCCCAGACACAGGAAAGCGTTCACACTGGCTATGTCATTCCTGTTAAGGGGCGTTTTTGCCTCCACCCGAAATGTAGGAGAAGGCTCGGGAACAATCTCGAAGCTTCTCTAGTGTGCCACGTGAGATCAAGGGGGCCAATCAGGTCTGGGATTGAGCGGAGTATTTAAAGCCGCTCCTTCCTTTAGCGTTTGCCTTTTTTGCCTCGCGGCAACTCTCGCAGTTTGTGCTGGCAAGGGCTCTGTCCGTTAGCCGTTTGTATTGCTTCTCACCGCTTTCCCTTGTTGCTGCGTGCTCCTCAACTCCGTCTCGATTTATTTGCTTCTGGTTTGTTTGCCGCGGCTCAGCTGGGCTGCGGGCGTCTTCCGCTTCCCAGCTGATCGTTCTCGCCTGAGTCCCTGTGCTTCAGCATTTGATTCACTTAAGTTGGGCAGTTTCCTTCAGGGTTAAGTGGTTGGGAACGTTACTTGTGGGTGCTTTTAGTTTTGTCTTTATTAGTGAATTCTTCCATTTGTTTCCCCCCCTTTTTCCCATTGGGTTGCTTTGCATTCTATCTTCCCTGTAGGTTGCTGTATTTCTATTTCGTTTGTGATTGAAATCAATTTAATAGCTTCCCCTGTTATTTTATTGTTCCCTCAAAGTTAGTTTGTTTGTTGTGGTAGTCATTTAGCTTTGTTCATAAGTTTCTGTTTCTAACTTTGTCCATTTTAAGAATAATAATATTAAGAAATAAAATAAATAATTAATTAATATATATATAATAGTAAATACGAAATAAATAGATATATATATATAATATAATAGTTGATATATTAATTCCTGTTTCCCCCCCTTTTAAAAAAAAACTTAGTCCAGTTTCTGAGTTGATTGCTGTTTTCCTCTGAGGTTTTACTTGTTAATTGTTAATTGTGTTTTTTGCTGTTATTTTTCTTGTACTGTGGTTGAGACATGCCGCCTAAGAAGGTTCAACAGAAGAAAGGCGTTCGTGTAGTGAAGCAGGCTTCTAAGCGCCCCGCAGCTCAGCAGCACCAGTCATCTGACGAAGAGGAGGATATGGGCACCATTCGGGCTTTGGTAGCGCGGGTGGACGCTCTGGAGAGGGGACGTTCGCAGCCATGTGATGCTGGGGCGGGACCTAGTACCATCCCTACAGGTAAGAAGTCTGCCCGCATTGCAGAGAAGAGTTCTAAGTCAAGTATTCTTGCTGCTTTGATTTCCAGGATTGGTGTTGTTGAGGCTGCAGCACCAGTACAGGAGCCCACGGTTCTCCCGTCTCCAGTAGCTTCGCCTGTGCTTACGCTTACGTCTTCCTCTCCCGTGCTCCCACTTCCAGCTGTTGCTGGGTCACTTCAGGGACAGATTCTGTCTCATCAGTGCAGTGGTCTGCCCGTGTCAACTGAGGCTTCTGCTTTGGTGTCTTCTCCGCTGGTTGCTTCTCCGGCTGCTTATGCAGGTGAGCCACTCGCACCACATACTCATGTTACACAGAGTCCTGCTACAGGTGTTAGTCCTTTAGATTCATCCTTGGCTGGTTCTCAGCTAGCAAGTGGCTCCCAACCTTCAGTGTTTATGGGAGGAGTGTTAGTTCCACATCAACCACAGCTCCCTTGGCCTGCTGCTGCGGTAACTCCTTGGCAGCCGTCAACGGCTTCCTTGGGTCTTCCTTCTTCTTCTTTGCCTCTCCCTCAGGGTATTTATCCTCAAGGAGATACCTCTCTTCCTTTGGGTGACCATTTATTGGTTGCGACGAAGGAAATAATTTGGCGTGGAGAGTACATTGATTTATTTACTCTCCTTTTTCATGAGAATGAGGTCAAAAGTAAGGAAGGTCAGGATGGAAAGGAACATGAGGTAGTCACAAAAAAGAGAGTTGACCGCGTATGGCCTAACTGGCTAAACGCTTATACGATTTATATGGGTGTTATGACGCAGGCTTATCCATCTAGGGCCCTCTCTATGATAAAATATCAGGATATCATTCATCAGGCTTTTCGAGAATTCTCTGGCACCACTTGGTTGCAGTATGATGAAAATTTCAGGCAAAGGGCGGCATTGGATCCCACCCTACGCTGGGACGTGGAGCATGCTGGTTTGTGGCTTCGCTCCATGACCTCCGCCAGGCCTACTTCTGGCGAGAGAGCAGATAGTGGTCACCTTTTAGCACGTGCACAGACTTCCGCCGCTGGCTCTGGTCAGGGCGGGCAGTGGGTTCAATCCCAGCAGGTCTGTTGGACATTTAATAGTGTTGGCCGATGCCTCAGACGTCCATGTAGGTTTCGACACACTTGCGGACTGTGTGGTGGCAACCACCCCAGTTCATCCTGTCAGCGTGCCAGGCAGGCTCGCCAGGGTACAGGGGAACACCAGCAGCCCAAACGTGGGTCTGGCAACAGCGGCGGTACGTCGCAAGGCCTGTAGCCCTGTTAAATTAATTCCCTTGGCTCGCTTGTTGGCAGGTTACCCCAATAGATCTGCTGCTAGTTTTATGCTTGCGGGTTTTACTGAAGGTTTTCGTATACCCTTTCAGGGCCCCAGGGTTGCTATTTCGTTAAAGAATCAGCCCTCTCTCATGCCTATGGCCTCGGTAGTGTTGGCCAAACTCCATAAGGAGCTAAGTGCCGATCGTATTTCAGGTCCCTTTACTTTTCCTCCTCTGGAGAATTTAAGAATTTTGCCTTTGGGTATTGTTCCTAAGAAACAGCCGGGCGAATATCGCCTTATACACAATTTTTCATTCCCCAAAGGTGCTTCTGTCAATGATGGCATTTCCCCAATTCATGCATCAGTTAGGTATACATCCTTTGATGAGGCTGTGAGAGTAATCCGTAGGGCTGGTAAGGGCGCTTTATTAGCAAAATGCGATATAAAATCTGCATTTCGCCTCTTACCAGTGCATCCCGATGATATTGATTTATTGGGTTTTAAATTTCAGGCCTGTTTTATATTGACAGGGCCATGCCAATGGGTTGTTCCGTGTCTTGTGCTGCTTTTGAAGCATTTAGCACATTTTTAGAGTGGGCGCTGCGAAGAAGGACATCTTCTTCTCTCTCAGTTCATTATCTCGATGATTTTTTGTTTATAGGGCCTGCAGGGTCTTCCCATTGCCTCTATTTGATGCACTCCTTCGAGGCTCTAACCGCTGAACTGGGTGTTCCCTTAGCTCCTGAAAAGTCTGAGGGCCCTTCTTCTTCACTTACCTTTTTAGGTATCAAATTAGACACGATTGCCCAGTCGTCCTGTTTGCCACAGGACAAGTTGCTTGCCTTGCAGCAACGTCTCCAGGATGTCCTTGTATTAAAAAAGATTACATTAGCTCAATTGCAGGAACTTGTAGGACACCTGGTGTTTGCCTCTAAAGTCATTTCTCCAGGGCGGGCATTTCTCAGGCGTCTCTGTGACGCCATGAAAGGTTTGCGCTCTCGATCTTATTTCATTCGAGTTTCTGCTGGTATGAGAGCAGATTTATGTATGTGGCTTATGTTTTTGGAGGACTTTAATGGTCTTTCATTCTGGCACGATGAATTGCTTTTAGAGGCCGAATTACAGGTACATTCCGATGCTGCTGGGGGTATAGGCTTTGGTGTAATATTCCGGTCGCAATGGTGCGCTGATAAGTGGCCTAACACATGGCAGGCCTCTGGGACCACTGGAGATATGACTTTTTTGGAATTTTTCCCAATAGTTGTGGCGGTTCATATCTGGCCGCAGGCATTCCAAAACTGTACTGTACGCTTTTGGTGCAATAATTTGTCCACCGTGTGCGTTATCAATGCCCAGACTTCCAAATCTCCTCGTGTCATGCGTCTAGTGCGCATCTTTGTATTGCAATGTTTGCGATTTAATATCCTTTTCGTTGCTCGGCATGTTCCAGGTTTGCAAAACAGCGTTGCTGATGCTCTTTCCCGATTACAGATGGTGCGTTTTCGGGAGCTTGCACCTGGAGCGGCTCTGGACCCTGTCCCGGTCCCGCCTTTCTTATGGAACCTTGGCGCTTAGAAGTTGGGGCCGCTATTGCATCTGCTCTTGCTCCCAGTACTCAAAAAGCGTATCAGCGTTCTTTTGCGAAGTTCCAAGCTTTCAGAATCAGTGCTGCTTTACCTATGGCGTGGCCTATTCCTGTGGATCAATTGTTACAGTATATGTTGCATTTGAAAAGGCACGGCTCTTCTGTTTCCACTATCACTGGGCACCTCTCTGTGCTGGCCTTTATCTCTAAGGCACGAGGACTGCCGGATCATTCTGTAGATTTTAGGGTCAGAAAGGTCCTTGAGGGTTGGTCGCGTTCTGCTCCCAGGCCCACTGACCGGAGGAGGCCAATCACACCCGATGTCCTCCTCCAGATCCTGGCATTGTTTCGTTCTTTATGCTCATCACAGTATGAAGCGCACCTTTTCGCCGCAGTAAGTCTGATGATGTTCTAAGGTGCTTTTCGCCCTAGTGAAGTGTTAGTCCTCTCTAAGCGAGATGTGTCTTACAGAGCCTTATGCTCAGGCAATTGCACGTTACGTGCTGATATGGTTAGGTTTTCCCTGCGAGTCTCTAAGACTGATCAGAAGGGCCGTGGCAGTCTTGTGTCTTTACGCAGCTGCCAAGTTTTGGAATTATGCCCTGTGTCTGCAATGCGTCAATTCCTGCTTCTAAGGCCAGTGGGCCTGCGTTATCTTTTTATACATGTGGATGGTTCTGCCCTGACTCAGTTCCAATTTTGGGCAGTTGTTCGGCGGGCCTTGTTGGCCACTGGTTGCGATGCTGGAGTCTATGGGCTGCATTCATTTCGGATTGGAGCGGCCACGGCCGCTGCCTTCGTGGGCATGAGCGTTAGCGACATCCAAGCGATCAGCAGGTGGCGTTCCTCTGCTTTTCAGTCTTATGTCCGGTATTAATGTTGTATTTAATTTTGTTTTTCTTTAGGTATTTTAAGTCTTCCAGTTCCTGTGCGGATCGTTCTGTGTGGCCATTCCATCTTGTTTGGGGCGCATCGGAGGGCCTCTTCGTCATTTTCTGGAATGCAGCTGCAGCTTTCTGCATCAGCAATAGTTAGCTGGGAGGCGTGGAGGGGCATGTTATGGGATGCGTTGTTGCCATTGGTGTGCAGAACCATGGCGTCAGCAGCCCCGCCTCACATTTTGTTAATTCACTTGAGGGAGAACGACCTTGTGCAGCGCCTCAGTATGGATTTGCTGCTCAAGGTCACTCGTGATCTCATGTGGCTTAGGCGTTCTTATCCTACTCTAATTTTGGTGTGGTCAGATATGCTCGTGAGACGAGTATGGAGGGGTGCTCTTCACCCAAATAAGATCGATAGGTCGCACAAATGGGTGAATAGGAAGGTCAGGGATTTGATTTTATCCCTTGGGGGGGCATGCATAACCCATGACAGGATAAGGTTTTATTCCCCTCAATTGTTTAGGGATAATGGCGTCCACCTGTCAGAATGGGGATGTGATTTGCTTTTAGAGGATTTGAGGTTGGGTTTGGGGAATTTGTTTTCTTCCTTGGGTTGAGGGGTCCAAGCTTGGGCTGATCCCCTCTTGTGGCATGGAATTTGGGCAGGTGAGGTATATTGGGTTATTTTGAGGCGGTTAAGGTATACAGGTAAGGGGCACTCCCCAGGGAACCATCAAAGCTTAATGCCTGGTGGCGAACTGAGGAGTGTCCTTGTGGGACCTGCTTGCGCATCATGGTGAACGCCTGTACGGCGGGGCCATGGTGCGGAGGTTGGAACCACAGCTGACTTCAGCAGCAAGGAGGGAGGTTTTCCCCCATGTCCTTGACTATGGAGTTAAGGTCTGAAGAGAGTTATTTGCCTTTAGAAGGCGTGGGAGTATTCCCACATATATAGGAGGCCTCACCTGCCCGAAGCAATTTAATCTGATGAATTGGCTTATCTGCATTTGATGTAGAATGTTATATTTAATAAATATAACATTATTCCAACTTGTGTCACGAGTCTTCTTGGGTGTGGAGGCAAAGCATAATGTTTTACCATTGGCACTTTTAGAGGGCAGATATAAAAAAATTCCATTTCCAGAGCTGGTCTGCCCCTGCGACACTGGTGTAATAGAGTCTGTGGGCCATGTTTTATTAGAGTGCTCTTATTATAGCGACCTCCGACGCTTATTTATTGCCCCCATTTTACAGAAAATTCTGGGCAGGGATGCCGCTTTTTATGTTAAATATCTTTTAGCTGATAAAAAATCTCTAGTCTCATCTAAGGTTGTGAGTTCTTGCGCTGTGGCCATCAAATACTGAAAAACTTTGTCAACCCAACAACCGATGCAGAAGTGAGATTTGCTCTTAAACTGTGTGTATGGGCATGTGTATATATATGTGTACTGTATTGCATTCTGGTCTCTGACCGTAATTATAAGGTATCTATCAATAAAACAATACAATTTACAATTTACAGTAGCCAATACATAAATAAATAAATGTGAGTGAGAAGAAGGATGGGCACAGGAGAAGTCCAAATAATGGATCTTGAGGGAAAGACCTGGAGGAGAGATCTTTTCTCCATGGCGACTGAGATGATGGGTTAGCGATGTCATGCTACTCAGAGTGGATTTTAGTCCAGCCACCACCGACTGCCCCAACCCAGGTCATCAAATGGCACCAGTCTCTTTGCTCCGGGCTTGCTCCTCGGTGGCAGCGGCGGCTGCATCTTCCCCAGTTCAATTGTGAGCTTCCCAGAAGCATCTGGCTGGCAATTGTAGAAAACAGTGTGTAAAATTAGATGGAGCTTTGGGCTTATCAAGCAGGACTCTTATGGATATTCCTATGGTTATGAATGGATATGGAATATGGTTAAGTAGTTTATAAGATTAGAATGTGCTCAACATAATAGAGAAGGCATACAGAATAATAGCACAAATGAATTTATGAAATTACACATACATTCATATATTTTCAAGTTTGAGACAGAATAGATTATAGTTACTGTAGTAGAAAAGTAATGTAGCCCTTGTTTGTTATTAACTATCAGAAGAAATTCTTTGCCAATCATTAGAAGCACTTGGAGACGTATGAGAAAAACAAACAAACAATACAAACACACTGAAAGTGGGGAAAAAGTAATTTCATTCCCTACAAAAGAATTATGCTTAACATTCTTGTAAATATTCCTTTGAAGTAAAGACAGCTAGCACAATAATGTAATTTGAAGTTCAAGAGTTTTAATCATACCATCAGGGATGTGGGGCTAACTAGCAGAAGGGTGTTCCTATTGGTGTCACTAACAATAATTGTTATTTTAATTGGCTGAAATAAACTGTAGTGCCCCCAGGCAAGTGCTAAAACTGTACTAGTGTGGCGCTCCCCGCTCCCCCTTTAAAAAGGATAACTTCATGCAAAAGCCTGCCCTTTGAATTAACTGTCTATCCAATGTTGTCAGCCAATATCATCAAAGGGAAAAAGAAAACCAGACACTGTTTTATGTACCCAAAGAAAAATGCAAAAAGTCCATGAAAACTATAAACATTGAAGAGCTGGCTTTCTTTCCCCACTCAGTCCTGATTGTGTTTGCCCTCCCACTGAAGGAAGCAACCAAAGAGACAGAAACAGACAGCAAAGAGACTCATGCATGCTGTCCAATACTGTTAATGTTTAGTGGGGAGAAACTACGTGTCATTATCTAAAGTTACACACACATGTGTGGATCAGGCTAAGAGAATAATATTGCAGCTGCTTCTGATCTGGATCAGAGGCAGGGTAGGATCACACAGAATTATGGGGAAGGTGACTCTCAGGATTCTCTCTGTCCCTTTACAGACTGAAGGAGCTATTGTGTACATTATGCAAAATAATGTGGCAGATTTCTAGACTGTAAGATACAGAGCCTATAATTGTAGAGTTGGGAGGGACTAAAAAGATCGTCTAGTTCAACACCCTGCCACTTCAGTAAATCTGCTCTTGTTCTTCCAGCTTCTACTTAAAAAAAAAAAAATCTAATGGAGAGTCCACATTCTTAGACAGGGTTTCCTCTGTTGAACAGCTCAAACCTGTTGTCAGGCAGTCCTTCCTGTTCTTGAATGCTTTCGCATGTAAAAGTTCCTTGCATACAGTAAACTAGCTCTTTGGGGAGCAAGTCACTCTTCCTGATGATTGAGGATTCAAACTGAATGACTGACATATCTAGGTAAGGTTTTTATCCAGGGAGGGCTCAGAGAAGATTGAAATGTAAAGAACTATAGAAGAATGTGCACCCTCTTCTCAAACTCCCATCCAAGCATTCAACATACGTGTGGAGGGAAGCAGGAGCATGGTTGTTCGCCCCATCCTGATGTCCATGTGGAACATAAGAAATGTGCTACTCAACACATGCACATGTGTTTGGGAATATACTCCAGCTATGATTCCTAGTCAAGAGTATTGAACCAACATGTGTTCAGTTATACACTTGTAGAGCAGGGGTGGGCATTCTTTTTTTTTTTACTAGAACCCCATGATCTACCAATGAGAGCCAGGTGCCCAAGACATAGTTAGAATTAAAGAGCAAGGTGCATCTGAGCACATTCTGAGCCTAGGGTTTTGTTTTTAGTACTAAAACTGAGCTGAGCTCTCAGACCTGTCATGCAAACATCCATTCCTGGCTTTCTTCATTTCAGTAGTCTCATTTCTGTGGAAAGGGTCATTTTGTTGTTCCTACTGTTAAACAACTCGGAGCCAGAGATCCTTGCAGATCCTCCGCAAATCACCTAGAGATCTAACAGTAGATCCTGATCTTCCTTCTGTCCATCCCTGATGGAAAGCCTTTCTTAAACCCATTTGCAGAGTTTGGAGCATGACCAGCAGGCACACTTCCATGACTTGAGGGAATGCACAGAATGAAAAGAAGTCTAATATGTCATTGGAAGAAGCTAGAGGTTGGAGAATTAATAAAAGGAAGGGCTCAAGTGATAAAAGCCCCCAAAAAGAAAGAGCAGGTTGGGCAAAACCTACTTTGTGTCATTCCTCCACTGAATGAGTCTTTGGAGGAGGGCAAAGAGGAGTGGAGTGCCACCGCAGACCCAGGAGAGGGAACAAGAAGAATCTCCCAAGATGCAGCTCCAGATCTCCCGCCACTGGAAAATGTTCAGGATACCACTGGAATCCCTGTCAGACTCAGAGAGTGAACAGGAGGCCCCTTTGCCCCCTGCAGAGTGAAGATGCCAGCGAGTAACAGAGCAATGCAGGCATTCTGGCCATTTAAGGTTGCAAGCTCCTGGGAGCTGGAAGACTGATTACAATCACCTGAACCAGGGAGTGGGGTTTACAAGGCAGTGAGAGGCCTTTTGCCCTCCGCTGGAAGCAATGTCAGACACCAGTGTCAGACTTTTGCCAGTTGTGCCTGTGACCCAGACCCTTTTGAGTCTTTGGAATCCTGGATTGCATTACTGGACTATTTGACCTTACATTGCCTACTGGACCTTGCTTGCTGAAACCCAACTGGAATTTGATGCTTTGAACAAAAACCCAGATCCTTTCTCCCTTCCCCTCATTATCCCCAAGACTTGGCAGATTTACAGCCTGCCACTGCCTGGCCAGCTGCCAGCTAATTGCTTTACTGCACTATCAATCACCCCTGTGCAGCCAGCAAAGAATGACACTTCAGAGTATGGTTGTCATACATGCTGTTTAAATGCCTATGGCTCTTATTGCTGAAGTATAGTTGGACACGTTTCTTTCACCAGTTGTTGGTTGCTTATCCAATTCTAAAGCCAGACTTCATTCACCTTGGAAATTTCTCTCTCTATCCTTAAAGCTTCAAGTGAGTCTTTTTGCCGTTTCTCAGTTTGTTGGTTCTGTGACTGAGATTTTTTTTGTTCTTTCCTTTAAGACAAAGTAAGCTCAAAAAGGACCAAGGTGACATTGCTAAACGTAGCTTGCCTGTTCTAAAATGACTTCCCACGCCCTGTCTTTACAGGTCCTTAAAGCTCTGTTATTAAGCACTGGGAATAAAAGATACCAGATAAGAAAACAGCAGATAGAACTGAAGTGCAACACAAAGGTTGAGTCTACAGGAAACTATTTTCAACTACAATCTCTCACTGCAAAAGCTCTCGCTCTCAACAGGCAGGTGCATCAATTCTGGCTCTATTTACAGTTTAATCGTGATCCTGTACTGAAGTGCTTTTAACATATTGCTCCTTAAAAGAAGCACATAATAAAACACCTCTAAAGATATATTAGACCCTTGGCCCCTCAATTGCGATGTGCCACAGGGCTCTATCCTTTCTCCCATGCTATTTAACATCTGTGTAAAACCGCTGGGAGCTATCATCAGGAGGTTTGGGCTGCAGTGCCACCAATATGCGGATGACACTCAGCTCTACCTCTCATTTAAGTCCTCACCAGAGTCGGCTGTGGAGACCATGTCCAAGTGTCTGGAATCCGTGAGTGGATGGATGGGAAGAAACAGGCTAAAGCTGAATCCTGATAAAACTGAGGTACTGCTCGTGGGAGACAAGGGGGGGTTGGGAAACATCGACCTGGTATTTAATGGGGTAAAATTGCCCCTGAAGGACCAGGTCCGCAGCCTCGGGGTGATCCTTGATTCCAAGCTGTCCATGGAGGCTCAGGTTTCATCGGTGTGCCGGGCAGCTTGGGGTCAATTGCGTCTCATACGAAGACTGCAACCCTACCTTCCTGTCCACCAGCTCCCACTCGTAGTACACGCTCTGGTCACCTCTCGTTTAGACTACTGCAATGCGCTCTACGTGGGGTTGCCCTTGAAAACAGTCCGGAAATTACAGCTGGTACAAAATACTGCGGCTCGTCTACTTATGAACACCCACCGTTATGATCATATTACCCCAGTGCTGTACAATCTACACTGGCTTCCAGTTATTTTCCGGGCTCAATTCAAGGTGTTGGTATTAACCTATAAATCCCTGTACGGTTTCGGCCCAGTATACCTGATGGAGCGCCTCCAACGTCATAAATTATGCCGCCCTACAAGATCTGCCACTCAGGGCCTCCTCTCAGTCCCGTCAACTAAAGTGATTGGGTTGGTGAGGACTCGGGAGAGGGCCTTCTCTGTGGCGGCCCCCATGATTTGGAACTCCCTCCCAATAGATCTTCGACATGCCCCTTCCTTATATATATTTCGCCGAGGCCTGAAGACTTGGCTTTTCCATCAGGCCTTTATGAACTTGAGACTTCTAAGGTGAACTAGCTTCAGAATTGTATTACTGACAACTCTACTAAATATTGTAATTTTGCATTGTGCTGTACTGGTTATATTGTTTTTATTGTATCATATTTTACCATGTATTTTATCGTGCTTTATTGTACGCCGCCTAGAGTGGCCATTGGCCAGATAGGCGGCCTATAAATTAAAGTTTATTATTATTATTATTATACATGGGGAACATTTAGGCTTAATTCTTTATTTATGCATATAGATGTTTCCATATCGCAAGTAGGGTGTGAAAGATATATACAGAACATATATTGCAGTTCCAATAGTTTATATTATTAAAAGACACCATTTCTTTCACTTTCATTTGTTAAAAAACACATGTACTTTATTCATTCATACCACATTTGTTTTATTACTTATATTCATTTTCATGTGTTTCTTTTTTCACTTTTTTTGTTGTTACCTCCAGTGCTGGTGTTTTCTTTTCCCAGAATGCCCTGGATATAGACTGGTCCTAAGGTATTCTAGATCAGAAGATATTATGGCTGTCACAAAAAAGTGGCAACCATTAGTGGCTGACATTTACCCCTAGAATGCCCCAGAATTAATGTCTTGTGCATTCTTCATTTTAAAAATGACACTTCCTAGGAGGCAACCACCTAAAGAATGCCACTGCATGTCCACTAATTGCCAAATGATGAATGGATTAATGTGAGTAATTAACAACAAACACATTTGTACCCATTTGCTGCTCATGGGATTTGCTTTTAAACAAATAAAAATGGGTCCAAATCAGCCCCAGTCAGTTCAATTTTTAATTCATTCTATAATTAATACACACTGCTGATCATAATGGAGGAACCTTCATCTGCTGTTTTCAGAGATGTAGCAATGTGTTTAGTAGAAACCACACAAACAGAGCCATCATATAAATTAATATAGATTAGTGTCTGGAGTATTGAAATGCAGTATCTCTTTGTGTTTATTGCAGACTCTCTCAACCTTTGGGTTCCCAGATGCTGCTGGACTACAATTCCCATCATTCCTGAAAATTGGCCATGCTTGCTGGGACTGATTGGAGTTGTAGTCCAGCAACATCTGGGGACCCAAAGGTTGGGAAAGGCTGGCGTATCGCTCTGCTATACGATGTTAGTAGGACTAGGATTGTTTTATATATAGGATAGAAGATGTGGGGAAAATTTTCATTGCATATAGCAAAAGAGAAAGAGGAACAAGGCATTTTGGGCCCTGATCCAGTGCACCATAAGCACGGCAGAAGGCTTTGTACTACACATACTATTGTACTAATGGAACCTGAGACCCAAAAGAAGGTGTATCATACAGGGAGAACTCACAGGTTGCCTTCATGATGGACTACAGAACCCTGTCTGTACTTCTCTCCATATTCAATATCTCTTTCTCCTAGAGCCAAAATACTAACCGTATGATTGCACATTCAGTAGAATAAATTTACAAATGTGTTTAGCCCATTTCAAGGAGGAGGTGAACCTGGTGGAAATGTCTGTTGCAGGCTAGCCTTAGAGCACTGTGTGGAGAAAACACACTGTTGTAGCTTCTCAGTAGCGGTGAGGGAGAAATTCACTTTCCTAAACAATATGAGGATCAAAACACAGGTGTCCTTTGAAATTTGCACAAATCAGAATTTTGTGGTGCAGTTCTCCAACCAAAGAATATTTACAAAATTGCATATATTAGGGGAAAATGTTCATTTAAAATGCATATATTAGTGAAAATAGTGTACAGAATTCATTATATTAGAGACTGCATGCAAAACTGTGTACATTAGGCAAAACTGCATACAGAAAAGGTTTGTGTTAGGAAAAATTCATGCTAAAATTCTGAAGAATTTTCATGAGGATATTTTTAAAAATATCTGCAGATCGCTGCAGAAATTTGGAGAACTGAATTTAATATTGGAAAAATGTGAAACTGAGAAAATGGAAATGGACAGATCCTTCCATCCCTATCTGTGGGTTACAACAGCATTATCAAATGTTGATTGAGTCAAAGTATTTCTGTTATTAAAATGATGCATCACTGTTATTAATGATGCATGATGTGTTATTAAAAATGATGCATATCAGGAGAAATTGCTTGCAAAATATATACATAAGTAAAAAGCATATAACATATATTTATTAGAAAAAGTGCACACTAAAATGCTGAAGAACTTGCATGAGTTTTTTTTTAAAAAAATGAAAATTGCTGCAGAAATGTGATAAACTGAATTTAAGATTGGAACATGAGGAACTGAGAGGATTGAAACTGACAGATCCATGCATTGCTACTTCTCAGATTCTGCTAAGTTAATATTCAGATCTCAAAGGTAGTAAATAGACCAGTGATTAGTAGATGCTGGGGACAAAAGTCAGCACAATATACATTGCTATCATTTATTTCCTGCTTGTGAGTGCCCCATGTTTGTTTGACACAGCTGAAGACAGCTAGACTAGTTACACCTTTGATCTGATGGCAATTTATATGTGTTCTCCAATTGGAAACCTTTAGTATTCTGGGCATGCCTATGCTGTCCTTTCCAGCTCAGACAACTGTGCTTTATGTTTCCCTCCATTGCATTGCAGACATATTTAACATCCACCCGCTGGCCCTGCTACTTGAAGCATCTAAATTATGTGAGTAGTTAAACCATTAATTAAATCATTTTAAATATTGAAGAGATTCCTAATAAGTCTCTTGCCCCTCCCCTATAGTGGCTGACTAAACAGCCCATTGTTTGGTACAAAACAAATAGCCTCCTTAGCTCACTCAAGTTACCCAAATCTCCTGTTCAAGCACTGCATGTAGCTAATGAGCTCTCTGTAGGCAGTGATATCCAAAACTCTTTGGTCAGTGGGAGGGTCACAAGACTACAGAACATTTCATGCTAGGCAATCAGGGCCTGGAAAATGAAAGCAGCTGTTACTCTTGATTAAAATGCATTGGTTTAGGACTGGGCAAAAGGATCTCATATTTTTATCAATTTTCAGCTCCAGATTGCTTTTGATTGTATACCCAGAATGTTTGTCTGCAGTCACCTGAAATGCATTGTTTCAATAAACACAGCTCACAAAACTAGTTTAGATATAATACATGAATCAGGGAGGAAAATAATATATATATATAAAATCTGTCTCTACAAAATGAATAGAAACACTTTTATTGAGATTTAATTTACTCTTAACATTAAAAATGAAGGTTACATTATACATGTATAACTTCACTGAAATCAATGGAATGTACGACTGTATTACTCTAGAGTAAAAGTATTATTTAGTATAATATTAAATTAATAGCACAAACATCTCATTGTGAAAGAGATTTGAGCCAGGTAATTTTGCAAATCAATTGTATAACTTGTCCAAAGGTAGAAACTAGATGTCTGAAATGACAGTATGTATTACTTTCCTACATACACCACATTGATAGAGGCCATGTCTCTGCAAAGGGCAACAACGCCTAGTTTGGTGACATCAATGGTGGCCTATGTTCTTGTTTTCAGCATGGAAATGGGGTTTGTGGTAAGTTGGCACTCTGTTCCCTTGTGGCGGAAATGGCATTGGGCAGGATCAGACATAACGGGGACCTCCATAAGGGGTCTAGTGGGTTACTTGCTGGCCATGCCCATAGCTCAGGAGGGGCTGGGCCTCATTCAGCTCAGAACCATCCCCATTGGTTGGACAGTGGGACTGCAAGCGGATGGGCTGACACCTTGTTTGGGTCTAATGCTGTTCAACTCCCAAGAGTGTTCCCAACTGCTGGTTGGACTGACTCAGCATTTCCTCAGTGTGGGCTGATGGAATAGAAACACATCCTTGCCCTACTGCCATGCCAACCTCGCTTACTTGCTCTAATCAATAAAGTTGTGGCCTGTTTTCACCCATTAACCAGTCTGCTTTATTCCCATGGTGAAGGGGGAAACACATCATGCAACTGCCTCACAAATGCCTGTTCTTCCTGCTAGAAGCAGAGAACTCTGACAACTGTGTGTTTAAAGAGATTTCTCGCTAAACAACCTATTGCTCTGAGAATTTGGTAAGGAGAACAGCTCACCTGTAAGGGACAACCTATACTGATTTCTGCTAACCTTCACAATCTGGAAAGGGGAGACTATGGAGGTGAGAAACACACAGCCTTCAGAAAATATAGCAGCCTCACTAACCCAGACTGCCCTGTGTGGTACAGTCTAGGAAAAGAACATTTTGAAGGTGAGGATTGCCAGGTGCTAGCATGATCCCTTCCTTCTAAGCTTCCCAACCCCATCCAGGCAAACAGAAAGAGGAGTCTTTGAAAACTGGGGTTCTCTCTCTGGGACAAACACAACTGTGCAGAAAGGTGCTTTGCAAATGAAGCCCACGAGGGACAGGTTGTAATGGGGTTCTTCCAGTAAGCAGGCTTACAGCTGAACACAAGAACACAGTACTTTTGTTCAATTGTTTTCTAGAATTCTGATACAAAGCTAGTTGCACTCTCATTCAAATTCCAGAATTTTGGCAGACTTTTGCACTATATATATATATATATATATATATATATATATATATATATATATATATATATATATATATATATATATTAACAACAACAACAAAAATCCTGCCCCATGCATTATATTGAATTTGTGCAAATATTTGTCAATTGGGACAAATTGGGAGGGGTTGTTGTTGTTGTTAACTAGGATTTTACCATAGGTTATTTTTTTTTTGTGGGGGGAGGGTTCCTAAGATGCCTCTGACCTTTCACAAAAATCTTATATAATGACAATATTGTAAGAACTTTTTTTTAAAAGGAAATTTTATTCATTTCATTTCTATCCCTCCCTTCCTCCCAGGAGGAGCCCAGGATGGCAAATTCTGCTTTGCCATGTTCTAGTGTGGATCTTTTCTAGAAGTACAAAACTGCCAAATCTGGCTGGGATGGATTCTCTTACCAGCAATACCCACCATTAAGCCTATTGCTACAGTATGGGCCTGCCATACAGGATAAAATGACTGTTAGAAATAGCAATATTAACCTGTCATGATATTCCCTCAAAGTTACAGACACATCCGTTTTACAAACTAGATGCTTTTCTGAGTGAAATGGAATATGAACAAGAATAAAAACAAGATCTGATTTTCTGGGCAAGTCTGTCAATAGCAATTTTTTTTCTTTGAATTGAAATGATGTCCCAAAAGATTACCCATCTCATTAGGAAATATATTAACATCCAGGTCCTTTGCCCTTTACTGATGACACAAACCCCAGTTCTATTGAAGAATCAGGATGACTCATTTAAGACGAAACATGGAGAAGGAATTTGAATAAAATAACTTGCATTGGTTAACATTCGCTGGATTTTTAAAAAACCACTTTTCATTTGATTACTACTGCAAACTGGGGGGAAACATCAGTGTTATAAACTTCCTAAGCATCTACAGGTAATTATAGGAAATAAATTAAGAACCTAAAAGAGGAGCACCTTAAAGATAGGTAGAGGAATCCTAATGGGAGTGGTGGTGATGGGGAGTGAAGTGGTGGACAATCCAGGTCCAGCTGGCCAATGGAGGAGATTTTTTCCTTCTTTTTGTCCCAGCAGTACTTCATTTTTTAAATTCCCCCATTGATTCTGTGTGGCAGGAATTAACTATGCTAACATCAGGCTGGATCCTGGGGCCATCCAAAGGAATGAATGGGCTTTCGATCCAGTGGATTCAAGGACACTGCCACCCCATTTTTGGACCTAGAACCGGCAGAAACTCACACACAGCTATACAACTGACAAGCTTTCCATGGATATACCTGTGACTGGTGGAGAGACACTCCATTCTACCTCCTTCAGCTAGCAGATCTGGGAATTATGTTTGCTCTCTTGAAGAGCTATTGTAGCATAAACTTTAATTGATTAGAGTCCACTTCAGCAGATGATGTCAGCTTTTCTTCTGTTAGTCTTTTAAGATGCCACAAAACATTTTATTTGTGCTACAATTGATTGTTTTACATGGCTCTCCCACTGGAAGTTCTCTTCAGAAATCAACTAAGGCTGTGTACACAGCATGCATTTATAGCACATGGCTTCTCCCAAAGAATCCTGGGAACTGTAGTTTGTTCAAGATGCTGGGAATTGTAGTTTGGGTATGGGTAAACTACGGCTCCCATGGTCCTTTGAGGGGGAAGCCATGCACTTTAAATGTATGGTGTATACACAGTGATTATCTCTTTGCTCCTCAGAAGTCAAGGGAGCCTGAGCTCTTCCTTCTCTTCCAAGATGACTATGGATATGATGCCTTGGAGCCCAAATCTCTTTCTCCAGTGACTACTTCAGGGATGAAAGGAGGACTGAAAGTGGTTGTTGATGGATAGGATTTGAGAATTGTGAAGTGACATATTTCGGCCTGCCAAAACCCACTCATGAGGAGGAAAGTTATTTTTTTCTTTAGATTTTCTTATCCCATTCAGTAACAGAATTCCCACTTCCACATTCTGCCTAGCACACACAGAAATCCTAATTCCACACTCCAAGTTAAGCAAAGTTGTTGCTAGGGAACTTGTTTTCTTCCCCACTTGTCTTCTTCCCCAGTCTTGCCTTACAAATGGCCTTGGAAAACAGAAAAGGCTCAACCCCTCTGGATACTCTATAGTCTTTAAAGATCTCTGGAACTGGCTTCTACATTGTGTGAAAGACCAAAAAATGTGAAAATTATGAGATAAGGAACCATCAGGAAAATGGATTAAACCACTGTCTGAAAGCATCCCCAATAAGACCACAATGCTGAGCTAAGACTAAGACTTCTTTAATTGTTTATTTCACTTTCAAAAACTGACATTCGAGAACATTAGGGTCAGGCTATACTTTGCAGCAAACTGTATCAGTCTCTCACATATTAGATACCAAGGCCATATGGTTTATTTTTTTATATTTCTTTATTTGAAATATTTTAGGCTGACTTTTAGGGCAAAATCCTTCTCAAAGCAGCTCATAAAATAAAAATATAATGCAATCACAATAAACAACATACTTAATAAAATCCAGTTGAATTATAATAACCACCCAACAAATACAGACTTGAATTTTTAACTTGGATTCCAGCATTGAGCAGAGGGTTGGACTCAGTGACCTAATAGGACCCTTCCAACTCTAGTATTCTATGATTTATTGCCCAATCTAGACCCAAGATCCACTGGGATGAGCAAGTTTGGAATAGGTGGATCTTGGATAAGGATGAGTGAGAATTTATATGAGATCAAATTTGGCACTGGACTTCCCCATAGTTCACAAATTCACTATCTTTGCATTGGATGGCATAAGTCAAACTCTATTTTAAAGGCTAATTTTCCTTCAGTCAGGCTCAGGCCAGCTCAGCTGGCAGTAGCCCCACTCCTGAACAGAGTTTAGAATAGGGCTTACACCAGCAATGCTTAATTTAAACCAGTATAAATTCTGTTGGCTCAACTGATTAAACATCAGCAGCCGTGTAAAGAACTTCATAATAAATATTCAGTCTTTTAAAAAAGATGACATAATGGCAGTGGAGGGAGAACTATAAACCTAGTAGAGGATAAGTATTTATAGTCCCAGCAACCTATATGGTAAAAATGCCAGACTGGGAGACAACTGGTGTTCCTATGTATTAAAGGAACATAATTTTAATTGAATCTATAAACATTGAAAATGTGGACAACCCCTGATTTGTTGCTGAATGTTCCAAAGGAGCTCAGATTTAGAACTATGTTAATAATTTGTGACCTCCCCCACTAAAATGTCAGTTACACTTAAAACCATTGTTTAAATTTTTACAGCACTAGGATAAAATCTATGGTCATGTTATCGCAGCAATAAATAATTGATCAGCGACCACATTTTTCAGCTTGTTATTGTTTGTAGATTTTGGGGGGGGGGAGGATGGAATCACCATTACTGATTTACACAGAAAGCCTGTACCTTTGAGGCCTGGTCCTTCAGATGCTGGCTTCAAAGATTTAATATAGTTGAATGATTTGGAATGCTAACCCTGAGCATTTGGAAAGCATCCATTGAAATATGAAGCATTAATTGCAAATATGGGTCTTTGGTTAACATTTCTTAAAGCTATGTTTCTTAAAGCTAGGCTTCCACTAACATACTTCCAATATATTCCTATTTTATTTCCTAATGTCTTGTTTCTCTGTTGTCCCCAAATAGCATGGTTTGAAGAATGCGTGAAAGCCCATGTGTTTATTCTGTCTACAAAACAATGTTTCCTATTTCCCGTAGTAAGTACACCATTCTTTCCACTTGTGAATGGACTCAGGTTTCTTTTTTAGAGAAAAAAGGAACACACACACAAGATGAAAAGCTCCGTGGAGACCATGCCACTGCTGTGTGTCTGCTTCTACCACATTAATCTGCTAGTCCTTTTTCTCATCCTCTTCTCCTACCTCCTATAGTAAGGTTAGCCAACATGGTTCTAACCAGATATTGTTGGACTACAGGTCCCATTGTCCCTGACAATGTACCATTCTGGCAGGGGCTGTTGGGAACTGTAGCCCACAGCAAAGAGGCCCATTGTTGGCTACCCATGTCCTGTAGTAAGCTAGACTCAACAAGGCACAAAGGGAACTGGATCAGTGGTGGAATGGAAGGTGCAGGACCTGCCTCTCCTTAACCCTATGTGAAAGCAGCTAAGGATATCTGATGAGAATGAACCACACTGGAACTTGTTCTTATGGATAAGTCTAACATTATGGCATAGATTCATCAAGACATATTTCAGCTAAGCCATTCTGATACTGTAATTCTAAACATGTTTACTCAGAAGTAAGTTCACTGGGATCAATGAGATTTACTATCTCATAAGTATGCTATGGATTGGAGCCGGAATTTTAGTCCATACTGAGTTCTAATAAATCCATACATACCTAATTCATTATATGATCAGTATTTATTTTATTTTATTTTATTTTATTACATTTTTAGACCGCCCTATAGCAACAAGCTCTCAGGGCGGTGTACAACAGGGTAAAAACAGATTAAAATACATGTGGGTATGAGTACAATACAATAGAAAACATTTTTAAAAACAAAATTAAGACAAAAGATTAAAACTAAAATAAATGAAAATTAAATTTAAAATGCCTGGGCAAAGAGGTAGGTCTTTACCTGGCGCCGAAAAGATAACAAAGAAGGCACCAGGCGTATCTCGTCAGGGAGGGCGTTCCATAATTCGGGGGCCACCACTGAGAAGGCCCTAGCTCTAGTTATTGCTCTCTGGGCCTCCCTATGCGTTGGAACCCTGAGAAGGGCCTTCGACGTCGAGCGCAGTGACCGGGTAGGTACATAGTATCACCGGGTAGGTACATAGTATCACAACACACAATCCTGATTTATAAGAGCCAATCTATATATTACATGTAAATTCATGTAACTATGGCTGAAATACACCTTTTTTTTGCTTTAAAAGCCATTTTAGCATAGTACAATTGATAGGGGAGGGGGTGCTCACTCTTTTCCTGAAATGCCATTTCCTTGCTCCAAATCTCCCAATGGCATTTGGGCCAAACTCTTCAGACTTGCAAGTGAAATTAAACCCTTTGGAATTCTCTAGGACTGCTGTGGAAGAATGGTAGGCAGGTAAAAAGCAGTAAGTATCCCTTCACCACTGCCAATAGTGCCCTCTTGGAGTAGCTTTTAACATAAAAAAGCCATCAGGCAACAGTCACAGATGTTTGCCTCAGTGGAGGCTGATCATCAGGGCAAAAGGGGTGCTGCTGCAACAACCTCAGTCTCCCCTCTGCCAGCCCCCACTTACCTGCCCTCTTATTTACAACATGTCTAGGGAGTGGGCTCTGCCTGTTGGCTTCCTCCTCCTTACTCTCAGTGTTGCCCCTGTAGAACTCATCAGGGAGATGGGGACAAAACTAGAATTGGTTAACTCTGCCTGGCATTGGCTCTGACTGCATGTACTGTTGGGCTCCCTGCCTTTCACCCCACCAGCCCCAATGGGCACCAGCCACCACTGGTTTGCATGTAATTTGGTCCTAAGTATTTTCACAATTCTGGATTACTTTGATGCTTTGGTTTATGTTCTCTAGTTTTTTACACAGTCATAATGCAATCTTCAAAATATTTAATGATGGAATATGTATTTTCTTTAGCTGTGGAAAGCTACTAAAATGTAAGTGATTTGTAAAATGTAAGTCTCAGACTCTTTACACATGAATGTACCACATTCTTTTGTGTCATGAGCATCCTAAAAACAAAGTCTAGCTCACTTTCAGTTCAACAAGAAGTAGGATATTATGTGTATGGAAAGTGTTAGTTTCTTTGAGTCTATATTAAATTAAATATTGACTTAGGAAGCACTTCATCATTTATTATTTATCTCACTCAGTCTGTGGTATTTATATTTAAAAATGGGTACAAATGCCACGTGACATCAATCTACAGGTGAGCTCCCAGGCCAAGTCAATTATGAGATCAGCAAGCTTATAGTTACTGTGATATAATGACACTATTTGAGTTTAGCAGTGGATGATATGTGAAAATAACATATTGTGAGAGGGAAAATGGTATCATCATATTTATATTAAAAATCCCTTTTGTCTGATATTTGAGAGACCTTTCTATTCATATTTGTCCTTTTTCCAGACTTAACCTCATTTATTTCTCATTTAGATCTCATTATTTTAAAGGTATTTTAGTACACATGAAGGTTCAGGCTTTCAGGGATAATCAGGGCTGCACAAGCAACTGGTGGTAAGACCTGAATCACCAAACAAGCTTCAAAAATCCAGATTCCATTTCCACGTGCTGCTCCCTATCACTGTATTTTTTTTCCTGTGGGTTGTGTCCAGTTGGTAACCCTCCATTAACAGAAGACTCTTTGATCCAGTGATGGCTTCCATTTTATTTATTTATTTAAATTTATGAGAAAAAATTATTTTTTCTCTAGATGGCATCAGCGGGACAGGAAGCATAGTGATTTTCAGTTATGTCCCCCTCCTCCTGTAGCCCCCAAGCCACCTCCCACATTGTTCTGACAAGTCCACTCACTCTCCTGTGTAGCTTTTTTGAGGATGGTGATTATAAGGAATTCACAAAAATCATGGCCATGAATATCAGGACTATGCACACTGAACAAGGAAGAAAATTCTTTCCCAGACAACCATGTAAACCAAATTCCACCACTAGGTGCATGTTCCTAATTCAAAGAAGTGAACCTAGAAGTGAAGAAATATTTTGACCTTCACCATCTGTTCTATTTTAAACTCCTTCCATAGCCTCCTAGTCATGCCTTTTCATTATAACTAAGTCATAGTAGGTGAGCCTTAATCATAACAAATAGTAATTAATCATGTGGATTATATATATATATATATATATATATATATATATATATATATATATATATATATATATATATAAAACATTTGCATATGTGAAATTAAGAGGAAACTAGTGGAAAAACCTAAAGGTGCAGATAAACCTTATTTTCCAGATGCTTACTCATCAAATCCCAACTAGTTCTTGTGCAAGGGACAAACTGTGGTTAAAAATAAAAGTCAGTTGTAGTGCAACACATGCTAATACTACAAATCAGTGTTGTCAACTGATGTGCATATGCTCTATACATTAGCATTGGCTCAAAGTCTCCCTCCCCTCTCAAGAATTGAGAATTTAAAGGGAAACAAATCTTGAGACACCAATCATTCAAATTATACAAGTAGCCCCTTCTTGCTTTGCCTATGAAAAAGGGAAATTTAAACTAGTGAAATGTGGAAATGGAGCAACTTCAGCAGAAAGAGCCACCTTCACCCAATATAAGGCCTGTAATTTGCACATGCATGCAATGAAATGCCCTATGGGCAAACTATCTTAATTCATTTCATTATTAGAACATCCCTCAAATGTCAGCTTCTGGCTTTATCACTGAGGTTTCTCATAGCAACGAGGTGACTTCCATTCCAAAGAAGGGCTCCCGTTAACAGCAAAGTTCTTTTGTGAAGTCACCAGACAAGACGGGGTAGCATTTTATTAGAAGAAAGCATATGTCAAAAAGATGAAAAGGGGAGTTCATCATTAAATGAAAAACTCCATCATCAAGCTGCCGCTTCATACTTCTGCTCCGAGAACTTTGTTTGCTTCAGCATAAAACTTTGCTCCAGCTTTCTAAAGATCCAGACAAAGCAAACAACACAAAGAGAAAAGGTTTCTATTTCATTGTGGCATGTATACAATAAAGAGTTATTATTGCATGTAGTAAATCCATTGTAATGTCAAATCTATGAATAACAGCGAACAAACATTAATGCTTGTTAACATTAGAACTACAATAATAATTTTACAACTGCACATAAAGAGCTTCTACCCCATATTAAGTAGCACAGATGTTCTATGACTGTCTCTGATTTTACTTTATTTTATTTTCTTCCTGAGCCTAGGTATGAAATCAACATATTAATGATCACAAATATGTTTTGCCTTTGTGCTGTGGACTTTGTGGGAATAAGGAAGATAAAAACATGCACACAATGCCACCCCAAGACATTTTGCTGCCTGAGGTGCAGGACATGATGGCGTCTCCTTCCATTCCATATACAAAAGCTGACCAGACTGCCGGTTGAATCTTTCTTCTACAATGTCCGTGGGAAAGTGTCCTCTACTGCACCTGAGGGCAGCAGGCTTGCTTAGGGGGCTTAGAGCAGACCATGTTTACTTCCTGCTCCTCAACACTTGCTGCCTGAGGCAACTGCCTCAATCTGCCTTATGGTAAGGCCGGCCTTCTATACTCATTTGTAAGCGCCATAATACAATGTACACAGTAGGAAGCCACAGACATTCCATACATTTAACAAAACTTATTCAAAACTAGCAGGTGCAACTGGTTTATGATTATTTTATTAGAGACTGCATTCAGACATGGGGTTTATTGTGTTAGTTTTACTGATTATAATGGTAGTGCTTCTGTCCTGATTTCTAGCATTCTGTTCACACTGCAGTACTTATTGCCTTATGAACCTGTGGCTTTTTAACGAATATACTGCCATGTCCACTAAATTTCATTCACACCAGTGGTATGACACAACAGGGAACATCACTGGACATGTCGCTACTCTCCCACCCTTTCCACACATGCAGACTTCCGTTCCCCCATGATTCCCTCATGAAAATGGCAGGAAAAAATTGTATGCCAGTACACTGTCCCAAATTTTGTCACTTTTCTCCTGCAATTTCTAGGTTAAATGGATTGAAATAATGTTAGAGCTGTGAGAACATTTTCAAAGCACCTTCTTTGCTTTTAGTTCAAATGTATCATTTCCTCTCCAGAGTTGAAGAATTTCAACAGAAGCTAGCTAGTTATGGCACTGATTGTTTGGGTCCTGAGATGTTACCAAAAACCTCCCCTGGCCAATTCACAGACTTTCAAAACACTTTAAAACAGTTTAATAATAATAATAATAATAATAATAATAATAATAAACATAGTAACAAGTGAATGACAGATAAATGGATAAAGATGTAATGACATAAGAAAGCCTCAATGGACCAAAAGTCCACCTAGTACAACTTCCCATTTCCAACCGTGGCCGCTGGCCAGCTATGGCTTAATGCAATAGCTGGACATGCTGTTTGCACCCTAGCACCTGGTGTTCAGAAACGTATTTCTCTGGTCCTGTACATTTTGTGGCAGTCAGTTCCAGATGATGACGACGGTGATTTAAATGTATATGCCACCTTTCCTCCCAAAGGAGCCCAGAGCAGCAAATAAGCAATAAATAATCAATTCCTATACAGATGCAGACTGTATACATTGTTTGAAGAAATATTTTTATCACCTGAATCTGTTGAGCTCATTTTCATTGGATGGCCATGAGTCCAACTATTAAAAATGAGGAGGAAAGTCTGGTCTTTCCTATAACTCCATACTTTCCTTCTAAAATCAGCTGATTATCTAAGTTTGCATGGAAGTTTGCAAGCCCCAATGATTGGCTGAAACAAAACAATGCAGCCAGTGTAGCCTTCTGTGCTATATAAAGCGTTATCATACCACTTAAACAGTCATGGCCTCGCCCAAAGAATACTGGGAATTCTAGTTTGTAAAGGGTCCTGAGTGTTGTTAGGAGTCCCCTATTCCTGTAATGGACCTGAAGGAGAACCTTTGGCAAAACTGGGAGGATGAAGAGTAGCGTACGGATGTTGGGGAAGGGGTTGGCACTACTGATGAAAGAAGGCACAAAGGCCTCCAGACGCCTCTGGGCCTGCTAATAGAATTGCTGAGAAAAGCCCAGAAAAGCCCCCTTCACAGACCAATGAAGAGTCTTCACCGATACCCAGCCCAGACCTAGCCATTGAACAGATAAATTATAATGTTCAATCAGGATTGTCCCAGAGAAAGCATAGTGAAAGAAACTTGCCAGAGCCAGAGATAACCATATCTCCACGGTCAAGAAGACTGGAGAAGAAACATTTGCAATTAGGCCAATTTTATTCTGCTCCTAAAAGCAGCACCCACATTGCAGGACTTGAGAGAAATAGCCAAAATTAACCTATAGAAGTGTCCTCCAACTCTCTGATATAAAGGTATAGTGAAACTTGTTTAGATTTGTTGCGAGAACTCATCTATTTTTGTCCCTACATACCTAGTATGTTCCTGAGATATACCTAGTCTGTTCCCCTGTTGTGTCCTGAAACAGGCTTAGTTTGCTCCACTTCCATATCTTGAGTTAAGCCTCGAGTGCTGTCCTGTGGAATAAAGCTTCAAGTGAAAAAATCCAGTCTCTGAGTCCTGAGTCTGCTTCTTTGGTTGGGAGCCAGAACAATTCCTCTCACAGAGCTACAATTGCCAGAGTGGTTTATCAATCCATCCCTTTTCCCAGGGAATTCTGGGAATTGTAGCTCTGTGACGGGAATAGTGGTCTCCTAACAACTCTCAGCACCCATAACAAACTACAGTTCCCAGGACTCTTTGGGGGAAACCATGAATGTTTAAAGTGGCATAATACTGCTTTAAATGTATAATACAAATGAGACCCTGTAGCTTTTAATGTTGGGAAGGAGCTCCTCCAAGCCTTGGTCATTTTAGATGTTCGTTTTTGTACCTTGTTCACTTCAAGGACATCTTTTTTCTGATGGAGCAACTGTCCACATTATTCCAACAGTGTTCATAACGTATAAGAATGCCCATTGTATTGTCAATCCCTTTCATTACCCACACTAGCATGGAATTTGCCTCTTTCATACTGTACACTGAGTTGACATTTCCACTGAATCTACATGTGAAAGTGATATTTTAGTGTGTCAGCAGCTGTGCTTTGGAACTCCCTGCCTATTAATATTAGGCAGACACATTCATTATACAGAATTTAAAACATTTTTTTAATTCAGCAAGCCTATCCACATGCATTATTAAGTTATGTATACTTATTTTTAAATTGTTGATTTTATCTGTATTTTATTGATAATTATTTTACTGTTTTACGTACCTTCACTTTGAGTTTTTTTATTAAATGGCTTATAAAATTTCTTAAACAAATTAATGTGGTCTTTTTATAAATAAACTTTCTGAAACATCAGGGAAGGGGTAAAACTGGCAGCTGAGCTAGAAATGTGCATGTCTATAATTTTCATTGGAAAGAAGCCAGTTTCAAACCACAGCATGATAATTTTCTCTGAGCTCTGTTTCTATATTATGACTATCTTCACCATAAGTTGAAATGCTATTATGGTATAGGAAATCCACTTCTAAATGCCATAATAGTTATTATCTCTTTAAACCCAGCTGTAAAACATATTTTGCAAGATTTGGGCAGTAGCATAGCGGAGAGGGAACACATGGGAGCACAACTCCAGTTTTTTTTTCTCAGAGCATGAAAGATAACATCATATACTACTTGCTGGAAACCACAGGTGGTAAGAATGCTCTTGTGCTCAGATCCTGCTTGCAGGCTTCCTATAGGCAACTGGTTGGCCACTGTGAGAGCAGAATGCTGGATTGGATGGGCCATTGGCCTGATCCAGAAGGCTCATCTTATGTTCTTATCATTTGCTAGAGAAGGGTAATTGACAGACCATCCTTGCTCTGGTGAGGTGATACTAAGACTTTCAAGTTTGAAGTTAGCATTGCAAAAATCAGAGAAACAGAAAAATAAGCCAAGAATGGATACTTCTTTCCTCTTCACATATAGGGTCCCTACTTCATGCTAGCAGCTTCAGTGGTAAGACTTCTTTCCAAGATTGTTTTCATTTGCATGTCTCTTTAAAAGCTAACAGTTGCATTTAGCTGACTGACTCTGCATACACACCATACATTTAAAAGCACATTTTCCCCTGGAAACTGTAGTTTACCCTTCACAGAGCTACAATTCCTAGCACTCTTAACAAACTAAAGTTCCCAGGATTGTTTGAGGCCATGTGCTTTAAATGTATGGACTGTACATGCCTTGAAGAACTTTTGTTGAAGCTTATGTACCTGCCAGATGGTTTCATCTCATGCAGTGATTCAAATCACAGGATTTTTAAGTGGGGCAATTCTATTAAGCAACGATTGGAAATTAGTTAATTCTGATTGTGTACTTTATGTATACACCTAGTAGATGATAACATTTGAAAAATAGTTCTTAAAAATATTATATGGAGACCATGCATGATATGGTGTTTTTAAGTAAATGGCAAATGAACAAGAGGGGAAAGATACTTTTCAGCTTCTCTTCTTTGGCGCGTCACTGAGATCTTACAGAGAAGGATAAGATGGTTGTTAGCAATATCTCGTCCTTGTGATATGAAAATCATGATTCAGTTTTTCAAGGAACACATGAATGAGGTGTTCAGTGTTAAGAAACCAACCATGTCTAAAATATGAATGTGGAGCAACTAAAAAGATGAATATTTCAAGAATCTGCAAGCAAATATTTATATAGGTTAATGTATTTTGCTTGCTCCTTTCATATTTGATATTGAAAAGGGAATCCTCAGAATTGTATTGTATATAGTGAAAGCTTCCAATTCTGTCTTTCAACTTTGCTGTCTATTGTGTTTCTCACAATGTCTCGGCCCATATGTCTTTAGGCACATTAGCTATTCTTTGGTTTCTCTTATTCTATGCAAGTGCTTCAGAAAAATAACTTATATCTAAAAAAGTGCATACATGTATACCTCTACATTATCCCAGCAATTTTCCACAAGTAACTGTGAATCCGACTGCAGAATTCCAGTGAGGTTGCCAAATATGGACGAAGAAAAGGGACAACAAAGGTCTGAATGTGTCTGTTTCATAGTTCTAACCTTTTGTCTCATGCAAAAAGCCCAAGAAGTTCACTTGAGGCTTGCTTTACCTACTCATTTCTTTCCTCAGGTATATCTTGCTCTAACACAAGTCGCACTAGCATTTCATAAGGCATAAAAGCCACCTTGGGGTATATGCTCCATTATATTATATACAAAATCACTGTGCATGAAAATCTTTCCCAGAGTGGCAAAATAAGTGCTATAGTTCCATTTGGAAGGAATACTCTTCTTATGGCCTCAGTACCTTGTAAGCACCTTCCATATGTATGATCTCACATTGGCAGCTTATTAAAAGCAAATGTTTGGCCATAATATCAACATTTTACCTTGGCAGAAGGCAGCGGACATCAACATGAGAGAACATGAATGACAAATATGCAAAGTCAATAACAAAGACAGCAACAGATGGACAAAGACAGTAACATAATATGTCTGAGAGAAAAGTGCCAATGAGAAAGTCCCAAACTAAGTACGATTTTATTAATTTTGTTGACTTTTAGTATATGGGATGGAGAAGAAATCCACACTTCCCAAACAAAAAACGGAACACAGTTTCCCTTCAAAAGTCACACTTCTCCAAATTTTGTGATCAGACCAAAGAATGCATATGAAAATGTATGCATTAGTGAAAAGTGCATGCAAAAATGCACATGTTAGTATCAATAAAGTACAAACGTTAGCGGGATGGTGCTTTCAAAATGCATATACTGGGACAAATTGTGTACAGAAATTAAATATTAGGAGTAATGTGTACACAAATGTATACACCTTTTCTTGAGGACCTCCTTGATAAATAAATAAATCACAAACATATGCAGAAATGAAGTGAACAAAACTTTAGAATGGAAAAAAAATGAGAAACAGAGAGAAATTAGCACTGATAATTTCTCTATCTCCATAGAAATGTATTCAAGGCAACAAACAAAAATTAAGATACAAAAACCCAGAATTTTTTTTAATACTCTATGATGGCTCAAATATAGGATAACTAATAAAAAGAGCCAGATGGAGAAAAGAAAGGGCAGCATGTTTCTTGGCATAAGGAAGAGGATGGGAGGCTTTACGACTTCATTTGTTATGTGTTGCTTTTTAGCCTATAAGTGTAAAGTTTGATTGGAGTCAGGCAGGGTCCAAGTTTACAGCCACTTCAAACCAAGTTAAAGATGCATTCATGCTCTGAGACATTATTCTCTTTCTCTAACAGAGTAAGTTTCTAATCTACTTTTTTTCTAGCTTGGTGGATGAATAGCTATATAGACTGTGCTTGTAGATGTATGCAGCTCTTTTTAAATCTTCCTTAAATTCATGGCTTAGTGATTTCTCATGGCTGTCAACTTCTCTTACAAACCTCACAGAGTGGGGCATCAGGTTTAATTTCAGCCAATTTCTCTGAGTGCCTTCCACCTTTTCATATTATAGGCTGAAATTAGGGGGGTGGGGTGGGGGTGGAAGAGATAAAGTGGCAGATCAGTGCATAATACCCTATCTATTGTTGGGATATATTAGTCAGTTGTTAAGATCAGGAGGTTACAAGAACTCCTCTCTGTCGACTGTTTCATTGTCAAGCTGGAGTCTTGATAGAGTTGGATTCTTCACCTTAATCTGCTTAGAGTAATTCGCCCTCAGAGGCTGATTTGTTTAGAATGATTTGCCCCAGAGGCTGATTGATCTGAGGGAATCCCAAGGAGTAACTGGGAATTTCTAGATGACATGATTGGTGTTTGCATTAATGTGGGTCACTCTGTAGGATGCCGAAATGACTCAGGCAATTGACATAATCACTCCTAAGTATACCATTTGATAGGGCCTACTTGGCTCCTTGGAGCTGGAAGAACTGAAGCAGATGAAGTGCTGGCTAGGCCATAATTAGTGGGAAACTCAAAGTGAATCCAATTGAACCCAAATACTACTCTGTGGTAGTGATGGAGGTGAAAAAAAACACACTTCACCATGACCACAATAACACTGAACATCCTCACACTATCGCTGAGCGGGGCAGTTGTGATGTGATACCTAATTAAGAGCCCTCAGTGCATTTTGAGGATAAAATTTCTCCTTTCCATAGCAACTCAGATGCAGGGGTGTTATGAGAAATCAAATACTTATTTATTATTTATTGTTATTTATGAAATTTATATGCCGCCCTTCCTCTCAGAAGGAGCCCAGGGCAGCAAACAAAAACACTAAAAGCACTTTAAAGCATCTTAAAAACAAAAGATTTTAACACATATTAAAACAAAACATACTTAAAAATAACTTATGTGCCTTCAAGTCGATTACGACTTATGGCGACCCTATGAATCAGCGACTTCCAATAACATCTGTCATGAACTACTCTATTCAGGTCTTTTAAGTTCAGGACTGTGGCTTCCTTTATAATAAAGCAATTACAGCACAGATGCAGACTGGGATAAGGCCTCTACTTAAAAGGCTTGTTGAAAGAAGGTCTTCAATAGACACTGAAAAGATAACAGATATTTAAGGGGAGGGAATTCCAAAGGGTAGATGCCACAACACTAATGGCCTGATTCCTATATTGTACAGAACAGACCTCCTGGTAAGATGGTATCTGCAGGACGCCTTCACCTGAAGAGTGCAGTGATTGACTGGGTATATAAAGGATAATACAATCTTTCAGGTATCCTGGTCCCAAGCTGTGTAGGCCTTTGTATACCAAAACTAGAACCTTGAACTTGGCCCAGAGGCTAATGGGCAGCTAGTGCAATTCTTTCAGTAGTGAGGAAACATGTTGGTGATACTCTGCCCCAGTAATCAATCTCACCGCCACATTTTGCACCAGCTGCAGCTTCCAGACCAACCTCAAGGGCAGCCCCACATAGAAGAGGTGCTTGCAACCCTGCTCAGATTCTGAAAGCAGAACCTGGGTGGACAGCACATCACCTCAATTCTTCTCTCTCTCTCTCTCTCTCTCTCTCTCTCTCACACACACACACACACACACACACACACACACACACACTTGCTATCCCATCCTGGTTCCCTATGGGGAAAAAGTTACTTTGAGGGCTATGATGGAGTAGCTGGAGACAGCTTCATCAATGTCAGGAGGGACCTAGCTTTCTAAACTAAACTAAACTAAAATACTGGAAGCATCTTTTCCACTTAGGATCATGGGAGTGGAAAAAACACATCACTACATAGACATTGTCGTCTTCTTTTCATAGGAGAAAGAGAGCTGATACTCTGTTCTCTACCATAAGGTAACTTTTCCCCACAAGTGAATGTGGCCCTTGGTCTGAAAAAAGTTTTCCAGTCCTACTTTAAGAAATAAGACAAAAGGCCCCGCATAGGAATATTAAGGAACATCATTTCCCATGTGTACCTACCTGTGCCTAGAATAATCAACCTGAGGCCTTTCTGTGAATGTCCCCTCCTTCTGAAGCATGGAGGGTGGCAGTGTGAGAGAGGTCTTTTTCAGTGGCTTCCAGCTGTGAAATACTCTTCCTAGAAAGGTGTGTCTGGTGTCCACAGAGATATATTTTCTCATCAGGACCAAAACAATTCTGAGCCTAGATCAACCAGAAACCAGGGACAATTCTCAGTTAGCTTGTATTTGTTCCCCCCTCTCCATTCTAACCTTTTATGACTTTCATTTTAACATTTAGTTGTAGGGCTTATCCACATGGGAGCATTTCTTTGTAGCAAATACACAGCTTTTACCATTGTAATAGATTTGCAAGGTCCAGACTTTGTGCTCAGTGGTAGCTTCAAATCCATTGTTTTCCATTCACACAAATAGGCATCCCTCTGGGAAGGATTTGTGTTGCTGTTTCCTTGTGGCCTCACCCTCTAATTTTACATTTTTACTCCCTCCGGTTGCTCAGTTACTGGGCATGTGCAAATATTTTTGACCTGAGCAGTATTTCCACTCCCTCCTGTCCCCTGCTTCCTAAAGTTTGGCGGTTGAAAAGAAGTGGGGTCATCTCCCCCCCTTTCTCTATTGCCCCTTGTTTTTTCTGAGTTGATTTCCCCCCCTGGAAAAACAAATCAACATAATATCGATATTTTCTTTAAAAATATAAATATCAATATTTTCTCAAATATGATGAAGAAATATTTTCTCAGCAACTGTGAAGGTGGGAGGACAGAGCAGTCAGAAGCGGCTAGATAAACCACCAGAAACAAAATGGAATTCATGGGAGAGTTAGTGGGCGGAGAAAGGAGAACAGCTGAAAGTGATGATTCACCTGCCCACTAAAAAGCATTGAAGCAAACCGTCTACAAAGACATGTGGAGTGGAGTGGAGCCATATTGTTCTAAACTTTTTGTATTATCAGCGGGTTGGGATAGTATGGATTTACAGTGGGGAAACTGTGTGATGGCTTCTGTATGCCAGTAACATCATGTGAACCGTGTGAATTAAAAGCGGATGCAAGTAGCACCAAACATACACTAAACCACTGTGTAGATGAGCCTGTAGTCATAAATAGTTGGGGTTTTGGAAGAAGTTTGCAATGGTTCTCAAAATTAACAAAAAGGTCCAAGAAAGGATGATGGATGGGAGAAGGGATTGTGCCCCTTCAAACAGTTTTGTGTATTTTGCTAACCAGCAATACAGCTGTAATTTCTGCATTTAACTTCAGCTTGTTTAATTTTATCCACCAATCCATGGCCTCCAGCCACTAGAGATGGGATCCTTTGGCTGGTGCTGGTTCAAAAGCATTTCATCAGCCTAATAGACTGACTTCATTCTTTGTCCACTATCTGCTGCTTTTACCAATTGTTTTTTTCTTCTCAAAAATATTGATATCAAAATAAATATTTTAAAGGAAATATCAATAATTTTAAAGAAAATATTGATGTTTTGAAAGGAAATATTGAGAAAATAAAAGAAATACTAATAAAAATTCTTAATATTGATATTTCAGAGGCAGATTTAGTTTTAAGAAGAAAATCCATTCTCAAAAATTGCTGTGGAAAATCACTAAATAAAAATCTGATACACAATGATAGAGAATATGCAAATTAATGAAAAATTTGGTGTCAAATCCAAATTGGGTGGAATTCTAGCACATCCCTACCAGCCACTATACATTTGAGGACTGAAACAGCTGCTCCTGGACAAATTGTTAATGAAATATAGATGTCATCAGCATATTTAATTGATTGATTTATTAAATGTATATGTTGCCCTTCCTCTCAAAATGAGCCCATATTGATGTTCTCATGGCCCCAAATGGTCTCTTACTGGCATAATGGCAGCTAGAGCAGGGCTCTTTAGCTCTGCCTCATTTGCTAAGCCATATAAGCTGTCAAGGTGCTGTAAGACAAAAGCTGTGCTACAGGAACTGAAGCAGCTTTATAATATTTGAATGTGGGATGGTGAAAAAAACGGGACAGAATGGAGCAGCCTGGAATGGCCCATTACTGATGAAACTCATGCCAAAAACAGTGGTATGTGCTAAAGACACTGAAAATAATATTTTATAACTGAAACCCTTCCAATCAGGAGTGTAGTGGCAACTCCAGAAGTGCAGGGTCCCTTAATGATGGTCGCAGCCATGCCCCTCACAGCCACGTGTCCTCACTCACTTGCTCTCCGTCATCATCTTCACACTCCTCAGCCCTTGCCATATGCGTCTTCTCCCACAACAACAGACATCCCTAGAAGCCAATCCACATGAACGGGGAGTGTTTTACCTATTGAGAAGAGTCTTCTCAATGGCTCTCTTACCTCCTTTCACTCTCATTGGCTTCAATCAGCAGGAAAGGACAAGGAAGCATGTTAGAAGGTTCTTCTCACACTCTCCTTTCATGCTGATTGGCTTGCAGGACAATGGAGACATAGGGACCCTGCTGGGACCCTGCTCCCAAAAAAGTAAAGGGTCTAAGACCCCCCGAGACCCTGGATGACTACACCCTGCTTCCAAAATTGAACTTTGATTTGGTTTTGATTTGAGCTCAAAGTGGCTCACAACAATAATAAAGCATTAACAAATAAAAACAGCATTTTTTATTAACACCTCCATATCCTGAACCCATTCAGAGCATAATGGAAAAGCTAGAATTACTATTTTAAATACTGCTTCTCTCTTTCTCTCTTTTCCCCCAAACGAACATTGACATGTAGTAAATATACGAGTACAATAATTTTAGAAACAAAATCCATACATTAGCAAAACACTTTTACAGCCAAACTACATTTTAAACAAAACATAATTCAACCCAACTAAAATTAGGGCAATGCATTCTGTCTGGACAAATCCTGCATCCTGAACCAAATTGGCCCATCTGAGATTCGTCTGAAATTGATAGAAGCAGCCCTGGTTTGCCCTGGGTCAGGCCAGATCCATCTGGAACAATCTGAGGGGGGTGGGGTGGTGAGGAGTGGAGGCAGAAGGAGATGATGCAGGCAGAGACTCTTGCTTGCATTGTCTCCTTCTCCCCCCCCCTACTGACTGCATGTTGAATTAGGATTTAAAACCCTGATCAAACATGTGGTTGAGAAGGTGGGGGAAGGAGATGATGCTACTGACCTCATGTTTAAAAGGTAAAGGTGTCCCCGCACTTGTAGCGCGAGTCGTTTCCGACTCTTAGGGTGACGTCTTGCAACATTTACTAGGCAGACCATATATATGGGGTGGGATTGCCAGTTCCTTCCCTGGCCTTTCTTTACCACCCAGCGTATGCCGGGTACTCATTTTACCGACCACAGATGGATGGAAGGCTGAGTGGACCTCGACCCCTTTTACCGGAGATTTGACTTCCTCCTTCCATTGGAATCAAACTCCGGCCGTGAGCAGAGCTTTGGCTGCATTACCGCCGCTTACTACTCTGTGCCACAGCCAGATTGGTTTGTGTCAGATCAGGTTCCCTTCAGAATCACTAAACCAGGCCCTGAATGAAATCAGGGGTGCCTTGCATAGCCATATCAAAAATAGTCCAGAACTCCAACTTCTGAAGAAGAAAAGCAACCGTTTTCACCAGTCACAAAGGATTAGATGAGACTGATACAATGCACCACAAAGTATCAACAGAAACCATATTCACATATCCTCAATGGACAATAAATTACATTCTAGAAAAACAGTATAGAACACTAACTTCCAGGCTAGCCAAACTAACCTAATTTAATAAGTAGGGCTGGAAAGAGCTGTCAATTTCAATTCTCTCAGTTGCTTATTTTTTTAATCTTAAATTCGGTTTTTCACATTTCTGCAGCAATTTGCAATTTTTTTTAAAAAAAATTCCTCATGAAAATTCTCTAGCATTTTAGAGCAAATTTATCTTAATAAACACATTTTATTAGGCACTTTTGACTAACGTACAGATTTTTGCAAGCTATTTATTTATATATTTATTTATTTATTGCATTTATATACAGCCCCATAGCCAAAGCTCTTTGGGCGCTTTACAACAATTAAAAATGTATAAACAAATATACAAATCTTAAAAACACATTAAAAAAACAATTTAAAAACACATGCTAATTTCTCATCATATAATGCATTTTAATGTTCTTTTCTTTTCTTTTTTCAATTAATTTTTATTCTAATTTTCAAAACCAAAATAATACAAAAAGAAAACAACACAAATCAATAACTAATACAATACAAAAAAAATACATATATATAAAAATATTGACTTCCGATTTGTCATAGTTCAGCTATAAATCTATAATATATAACAAACCTATCTCTTAATAGATTATAAAATCACCTTCCTCCAGCGGTTATCTTAGTTGGTTTCAAATCTCATTAACATCATATCATTTTAATATTCCACAAAAAGTCAAAGAGAAGTTTCCAATCCTTGAGATATATATCAATCAATTTTTTTTCTAAATAAACATGCCAATTAATCCAGCTCATCAAATCTACTAAATCCAGTAATTTCAAAACACTATAATTCAACTATAAATCTATAATATATAACAGACCTATCTCTTAATAGATTATAAAATCACCTTCCTCCAGCAGTTATCTTAGTTGGTTTCAAATCTCATTAACATCATATCATTTTAATCTTCCACAAAAAGTCAAAGAGAAGTTTCCAATCCTTGAGATATATGTCAATCAATTTTTTTTCTAAATAAACATGTCAATTAATCCAACTCATCAAATCTACTGAGTCCAGTAGTTTCAAATCGCTCTTCTGTCATTATCCATATTGGGTCCATCTTCCATCTTTACGCACCCAAAAATCTTGCTGTCATAGTCATATAATAAAAGTCTGATAGGAATTTCCTCCATCACAGATATTTTCTTACCATCAAATCCAAACGTAACACTGAAGTATTGTTTCAAAGCCGCATCTCTGCTCCTCTTTTCCACATGATACACTAGTACATTTCTTGAAGGTTTTTCCATTGACACAAAACAGGGATTAATTCTATTAACTTTCTCCATTTCAAGTTCCATGAAATCCTTCCAGTCCAGGAATTTTTTTGAACCGATAATATCTTTATCTCCAATCTCTTCAATTCCTTCAGAGACAGCGCTGTATTCCAAACTGTAATATTTATCTCCAGGATCCGTCACAACCAGGAAATCCAAATCTTTTTTCATGTCCATATTTAAGCCAATCTCCATAGATTGAACCTTGCCTTTAATTTCTCTTTCATCCTTTTTTTGTTTTCCAGATCTATCTTTATTCTCCTTTCTCATAGAATCCTGAGTTTCTTTCAGCTCCTGTCTCATTTCATGAAATTCAGTTCTCCACGCTTGTCTATTATTTCTCAGTTCTTGTTTTATTGAGTTAATCCCATCCATTATTTTCTGAAGCATGTCTAGAAATAAAGTCCCTTCTTGTACATCCATGATCTTCTTAATTGCCATTCTTAAAACCAAAAGAACAAAACTCCTTCAATTTTCAATGTCCCAAGCAAAGAGCAGTTTATTTCTTTATCCAGTTACAAAGGAGTTAATCTTTCCAACCAACTAACGTCACACGCTAGACAGTCCTTATCTCTTAAATGTCCAGAAGTGCAAAAACAGCTTTTAGTTCACAGCGTTCAAATAACTAGTAGCAGAGAGAATGAGCAGATTCGTCAACAACAACAAAAAAAGTAGATCAGAAAAAATAGTCCCTTATATATATTACACAAAAGTCTTGTAAATCAAAAAGATTTCTTATCTCTCCCAATCAGAAAGCTCTCATCCGTTGTAATCTTTAAAACACAATTTTCCATGTCAGCTTTTTGCAATAAAAAAAAAGATACGCTATTTATATTTTCTTCCCCCTTAGTTCCGTAAATAAAGAAGGAAAGTCTTACCTCATCTAGGTTATCTTAATTGCTGTTACTTTGACAAATCTCTTTAGCTATATAGATAAGAAAATGATAAATGTAGACAGGAGGTTTGCCTGCTAGTCCGTTAAAAAAAAACGGGTCACTTATCCAGCTGAGCTAGCATAAAATCCTCACTCTGTCTGAACTGCTGGAAGACAGACAATTCTGACGAATTCCAGGCTCCAACAATCAAAACAAAACTATGTGGCAGATCTCACGCTTCTTCCTTATCCGGAAGAAATCATCCCCAGTCAGAAAAAACCCTTCTGACTGAATTTAAAACTGGATGTTTCATCCAAGACGGGAGCCCGTCTCAGAGGCAGCACAGGCGGAGGGATCCTCCTGGGAAGTTCCCATTTTAATGTTATTTTCACACGATATGCACATTTTCCCCAACATGGATTTTTGTAAACATTGTTTGGTTGGCAAACTGCACTGCAAAATTCAGATAAGTGAGAATTCAAATAATGGCTGTGTTTCAGTTCTCATATTGTTTTGGAAAGTGCGAATTTGATAGATTTGGTTTGAAATGCAAATTGAATCAAATTTCTCACCCATCCCTGTTCATAAGTTGCATTGAACTAGATAGGAGGGATGCAGTAAGTCACGAACGTTCCCCAGAGTGCATGGGGAATATATCCACTACTTGTTCCATTGCAGTTTTTATGTAATTTTTTTCTATATTCTTCCTCCTCTGCCACCACCATATGTCATAACTGTTTTTGAGGCATGTTACACCTGTTTAGGTATGAGATGATGCAGTATCTAAAGTATGCAATTGCCACTGATTGATCTTAAACCTTCATAATATGATTATTAAACAGAAAGTGGAATGTTGGCAATGCAAGCCACTTTCTGTACATAGGAAGGCGAAAAAAGGGTGTCAGCTGCAGCATAGAATCCTATTAGCCTTTGACTGCAACTGAAAATTCTGCAGACATCTTAATTGAACTGTCTACAATTACCCCCAGATCTTATTTCCAAATATATGTCAGCTAATTTGGAACACAGAAGCATGCATGTAAAATTCAAATTAGTTCTCCTAGTGTTTCATTACTTTGCATTCACCCAATTTAAATTCAATCTGCCATTTAGTTGCCCAGTTGCCAAATTGAGACAAGCACTTTGGAGCTCTACAAAGCATTGTGTGGCTTTGACAACCATATTAATGGAAGACATTTATCAAGAACTACATCCTTGATCCTATAAACAAGATACAAATTCAGATCAGATCAGTTCACTTCTTCACTTTGGAAAAAGTCCTGCATCTGATGGATTGTAGAAAAGCCTCATGAAATCATGTTTATAGCTGTAACATTTATAAACTGGAGACACTGGTTGTGGTTTTTACACACACACACACACACACACACACACAGAGAGAGAGAGAGAGAGAGAGAGAGAGAGAGAGAGAGAGAGAGTTTTGAAAGCAACAAACAGAACTTCACCCAAGCTTGCTCTGGATCCCAATAAGGATTCCATTAATCACCTAAAATATATCCAGGTCCTGCAATATAATTTATGTCATCGAATGCAAAAGACCAGGATGTCATATGCAATATGTAGGAAAAACTACATCTGACCTACTCACAAGCTTCAGAAACTACAAATCAGCAATCTTGACAAAAAAAGTGGAGCAACCAGTTGCTAAACATTTCAACACTGAGGGTCACAGCCTGCTGGACTTTTTTTATAACAGCTATAGAGATGCCAACAGATCCAGCAGCACTGACAGAGAGAGAGAATTTTTGGATTACACAGGTACATTCTTAAACTGCAAGGTTTTTTTGCCTATTAGTGAATATATTTGAAGATATTTCAAAAGAAATGATAGAAAGGGGCCATAATCGGTCTGCTCAAAACTGCAGACTGCAAACTTGCACAGTGAATTATAGGGAAACTACAGTGCACATAAATAATATGTTTTTAAGGATGTTTTGTTGTAATATTTTTTAAAGTCTGTTTTTATGATGTTTCAGAGTGTTTTTAGTGCTTTTGTTTGCTGCTCTGGACTCCTACTGGGAGGAAGGGGAGGATATTTATTTATTTATTTATATAAAATATTTCTATCCCGCCCTTCTACCCTGTAATAGGGCACTCAGGGCAGCTTAGAAAACTAAAATCAAACACTTACATAAGAAAATTGTAAACAAGTAAAATCATAAAAACATTAAAATAAGATATATAAAATACAATTAAAATACATAAAATACAATATATACACACACACACACACATATACATAGGGGTGGTACTAAAGAACAGTTTGCAGCCCCGTGCCTGGTGCAGTTTTTCCCTTGACCAGCAGTACTTCTGTCTTGTCTGGATTAAGTTTCAGTTTGTTAGCCCACACCCAGCCCTTCACAGCCTCCAGGCACTAGTTTAGGATGAGCACTCTCTCCCTGCAATCAGGTGGTAGGGAGAGATAGAGCTGAGTGTCATCAGCACATTGATGACATTGTACTCCAAATCTCCTGATGACCTCTCCCAGCAGTTTCATATAAATATTAAAGAGCATGGGAGACAGAATGGAACCTTGTGGTACCCCACAAGCCAATGGCCAGGGGGTCGAGCAGTAGTCTCCCAGCACCACTTTCTGGGTCCTGTCCATCAGGTAGGACCGGAGCTACTGTAAAACAGTGCCTCCCATTCCCATCCCAGCTAGACGGCCCAGAAGGATACCATGGTAGATCATACTGAAGGCCGCCGAGAGGTCCAGCAGCACCAACAGGGATGCACTCCCCCTGTCTGATGACCAGCATAGGTCATCAAGCAGGACGACCAAGACAGTCTCTGTCCCATGACCAGGCCTGAAGCCTGATTGAAAAGGGTCTAGATAGTCCAATTCATCCAGGAAAACGTGGAGGTGAGCAGCCACTACCCTCTCAATCCCCTTGCCCAAAGGGGATATTAGAGACTGGGCGGAAATTATTAGGATCCGCAGGGTCTAACAAAGGCTTTTTTAACAAAGGTTTTATCACAGCCTCCTTCAACAATGTTGGCATAGAACCTTCCCTTAGGGAGGTGTTAATTAAATATGCCAACCAGCCAGCCACTCCCCCTCTGGCAGATTTGATTAACCAGGATGGGCAAGGGTCAAGAGAACAAATAGCAGACCTCAATTCTCCCAGAATCCTGTCATCATCCTCAGGCTTTACAAGCTGAAAAGTATCCATAGAAAAACGACCAGAGGAGGCTTCGGGGACATCTGGCACACCTGTAGTTAATGAGAAGTCCAAGTCAATCCGAATGTGAGCAATTTTATCTGCAAAGTTCCTTGCAAACATGTCACAGCGAGCGACTGAGGGCTCAGAGTCTAATGTAGGGCCAGAGCCCAAAAGACCCCAGACCACCCGGAAAAGCATTGCCGGACGACACTGAGCAGATGCAATGGTGGCAGAGAAGTGCATTTTCTTCGCTGCCATCACTGCCACATGATAGGATCGAAAATGGGCTCTAGCCTGTGTTCGATCCGAAGTGGACTGAGTTTTTCTCCATCGTCGTTCTAGCCATTGTCCCTGCCATTTCATCACACCCAAACTGTGAGTGAACCAAGGTGTAGTGCAGGCTTTTCCTGGTGGAAGAGGGCGCTTTGGAGCAATAGTATCCACCGCCTGGGTCATCTCTATATTCCAGAGATTGACCAGGGCTTCGGCAGTATCACCAGCCATGCTGGGAATATCACCCAGAGCATTCAGGAAGCCTTCTGGATCCATGAGACTCCAGGGGTGGACCATCTTAATCGGCCCTTCACCCCTGCGAAGGTTACCGGGGGCACAAAGTCTAAACCTTGTCAGGTGGTGATCTGTCCATGACAACAGAGTCGCTAAGAACCCTTCCACCCTCAGATCACCTTCTTCCTGTCCCGAACAGAACACAAGATCAAGTGTGTGTCCACATGCGTTGGTCCAGATGATATTAGAGACAGCCCCATGGTTGTCATGGCAGCCATGAAGTCCTGAGCTGGACCTGCAAGTCTAACCTTGGCATGTATGTTGAAGTCACCCAGGACCATCAACCTGGAGAACTGCAACACCAACGCCAAGACCAACTCCACCAGCTCAGGGAGGGAGACTGTTGGGCAGTGGGGTGAACGGTACACCAACAGAATCCCCACTTTGTCTCCCTGACCCAACACCAGGCACACACACTCAAAGCTGGAGGTGTTAGGGACAGGGTTGCTGACAGGGGAGATAGATTCCCTGCAGACAATTGCAACCCCACCAGAGCTTGGAAAAGTTACTTTTTTGATCTACAACTCCCATCAGCCCAATCCAGTGGCCATGCTAGCTGAGGCTGATGGGAGCTGTAGTTCAAAAAAGTAACTTTTCCAAGCTCTGAACCCCACTCCCCATCCCCTGGATCTAGGCTGCTGGAGTGCCACAATAACTGGTGGGCAGATCTGGAAGAGACCTACTTTGCCTTGGTCATTTAGCCAGGTTTTGGTAATACAAGCAAGGTCAGCGCATTCATCCAGGATTAACTCCTGAATTAAAGTGGCTTTATTAGTCACTGACCTTGCATTCATAAGCAGGACTGTAAAATCCAGGGAGTTTGCAGCATAGCTACCAGTGTCCCAAGGGTTGCAAGGGGGACCAGAAGGGATGCAAGCACAAAGATGTCTTATATCCTTTCCCCTGTAATGGCCAGTCTGCCTCCCACCACTATTATGTCCCCTGCTCAATATTACCTCAATGGCAGCCCCCCCCCCTGACTACCACATATTAAAAGAAGCCTGACACGGGGTTGAGCCTTGGCTAGAGGTGGCTCTTATGAAGGAGAGCTCTCTTCCCTAACCTCTGGCAGTTGTCTTCTCCCTTGTTAGCCCCAACTGGCTTCAGCTGGCACCCAAGGCCTTGCAGGGAGTAGCAGTTGATACCTGAGGAAGCCTGCAGATGGAGTTGTGCAGGAGGCCACAGCAGCAAAGTGTAGGTTCTGCTGGGTTTCTCTCACCTTCCTCAGGGCTTGCCTTAATTAATTAATATTACAGGTGAGGGATGAAAATAAGACACTGTTTGCTGGAGCAACGTGAAAGACATCTGCATGAAATGCCAGTATATCGGCCAAAAAAGATACGGTTCTTTATGTCAACAAGTACTGCAGTGTGAAAGGAATTTTAGAAATGTGGACCGAAGTGCTACCATCTTAAATTGCAAAACTGATCCAATAAACCCCATTTGTGAAATCAGTCCTCATATCTCTAGGATATCACTCTTCAACCATAATAATAGGAAGTCATTTATCTTACTGCCATTCATTTACTGTACTGTGCTACAAATTTGTCAAAATGCAAGCACAATTTGGGTTGGTCTTTCACAGTCCAATCCACTTCTTGTACGGCTTGGAAGAACTGGGTAACATGTGCCTCTGAGCATATGGTGAGTGGTGGCAACACCTTTAATCAGCCCAAATAACAGAAAGAAGACATGCTGTACTGATCTTGTTTTAGCAGGGAGGAAGCAACATTATTAAGACAGTTGATATAGTTCTGATGGTCACTTTAAATATGTCTGATTTACTTTGCAATTTTAGTGACGTTTCCTATAGGAAATCATTTTCTTTTGTTTCTATTTCTGTGAATATGTGAAGTACAGCAACACTTTGCAAAATTTACACTAAAAATACTCCAAAAATAATTGTGGAATAATGGCACTGACTATTCTGCAGAATAGTCTCCAGTGAACATCAGGAGTGTCTCAATTTGCACAAGGTGAAAGTGTGGGAGGTGAAATATATTCTAGAAAATTCTAGGTGTGCTCTATGCTTTTAATTGACCATGCCCACCTTGCTTTAAATGAAGTGCTTTAAACATAGCAGTCTGAAAACATGCATCTTCTTTTTTCCAACAGGTAGAGTCATTCCTGAAGTAGTAACATATTGTAATCAGTCTGATTTTACATCAAACTGTAGTTTCAGATTCAACTGTTAATGCACCTAAAATAGAAATAGAACATAACCTCCTATTTGAAACACAAAAGGCTATCTTCACCATCATATGGCATTGACCAATAAAAAGGCTTTGAAATTAATAAAAATAAATTTGACACAGATTTCTAGGATCAATAATGAGAGAAATAAAATTTTCTAGATTAGAATCTCTGTAGAAACAGTAGTAACACAGGAAAGATGCAAAGTAAGAAGAATACCAACAAACATACAAAAATATAATTCTCCATCTTTGGTGATGGCAGGTGTTGCCCTCACTCACCATATGCTCAGAGGCACATGTTACCAAATTGTTCCAAGCTACACAGGAAGTGGATTGGACTGTGAAAGACCAACCCAAATTGTGTTTGCATTTTGACAAATTTGTAGGGCAGTATAATATCTCAGAGAGGTGGTCAGGTCTCCTGCTCCCCTGGTACATTCACTATAGCTGCCCAATTTCCCTGCTTTTTAAAGCTTGATAGAAATATCTGTGGGCTATAGTTACGTTCTTAAACCACAAGGTTTTTTGCCTATTAGTGAATATATATTAAACAATCACCATGATATATATAGATACATACTTAGCATATTGTGGTACTGAGTTATGACATCTATGGAGCCAAATGGGGTAACTGAGAACAATAGGGAGGAATCAGCATATTCAGGGAACCCCAAGGTTTGTAGAAGTGGAAAAAATATTAAGGAAAGAAAATCCAATGGGAGATCCCCACCCCACCCTCACCCCAAAAACAGCCTAAATGAGGATTGAATATGCTCAGTGGCTATAGAATGCTAAGCATCTGCTGGAGCTAGGGAGAACTGGAAACCTAGAGAAGAGGGAAGGGAATGGAGCATCCTGAAAGAAGGTATGGGGCTGACTGGGAACAAGAAGCACTACACACTGAACAGGAGCACTCCACACTGCAGCCTTTTATTGCAGTTCCATGTCAATTGTAAGGTATACCATGATAGCTGGTAGATTGTGAATGGCACTGTACCATCTTGTTCTTCAGTAGGAAGGGGGGAATTTTACTCAGTTTGCATTTGAAGGCAAATCTATCAAATTTGCAACCAAATTTGCAATTGTGAAACAATATGTGAACTGAAACACCATCATCCTTTGAAATTTGCACCTATCTGAATTTTGTGATGCAGTTCTCCAACCAAAAAATGCTTACAAAAATGCATATATTAGGGGAAAGTGTGCATAAAAATGAATATATTTGTGAAAATAACATACAAAAATGTAGTAGGAAAAATTACTTGCAAAAATGTATGCCTTAGTCAAAACTGCATACAAAAATATGCTTATTAAGAGAAATTCACACTAAAATGCTGAAGAATTTCCATGAGGAAATTTGTCTCAGACATCCTGATAGCACAAATGAAAATATTTGCTTGCTTTAGTCAAATTACTCCCAGCTTTACAAGAAGAAAAAATTAAAGAGGCTTTCAGACTTTGGGAAGACCTCAATTCAAATTTCTCATCTTCAGTTTCCTTCTCTCTCCCCCCACCCACAGTAAATGTCATTAACATTTGCAGCTTTACAAGCTGCATATGTAATGCTGCATCCTCTCTCTCTCTCTCTCTCTCTCTCTCCTGCACTCCCTCCCCCCATTTGCAGTGTTTCTCAGCAACAGAGAATAAAGCCAACCAAGCTGTTGGACATTGTCTTAGGCCCTCTGTCTGATTGGCAGATCACAGAAAAGAAACATATCCCATGAGCCTCTACGTGAGGTTGTTGCTAACTGATTGAGTATTCACTTTCATGCCTTAAATCTCTGAAACCCAGGTGTGTTGTAGATTAGCACAACTTACAAGCAGTGTGTGGAGATTTATTATGATAATTGTTGCTTTTATTTTTTATTTCCCTGAACTCAAAGATAATTAATGCCAGTGTGTGTCCTGGTATCTGACTCCCTTAATTGGCCCTGTGGTGCCTTGGGTGTTTGAAAATCCACTCACTTAAGGGTTTTTTTCCCCCTTTTGACTTGTTTTCCTGGAGCTGTTCATTAGTGCCTAAAATATTTGATTACATTTAATTGTGATGCCTTCAATTCAGTGCACCTGCTGCAATTTACATAGGGGGAATGGAAGCTTGCCGAAGCTAAAAAAAAAAGAAGAAAAAACAAAACAAAAACCCAGTGAGATTGGGGAATTAAATGTAAAAAGAATTCCCCAGTAATTGGGGTTAAATACAAAAACAAAGCAAACATATAATATAGTTTAGATTTTGTTTTTTTTCTTAATTATTACAGTAGCACCAAAAGGATTTATACCATAACAACTTCATCTGTCTCTCTCTTTCTCTTTTTTAAAAAAGGACTTCTTCCAAGGCTTTCATCTTCTGTTGGGCATCTGCACTTAGTACCTAATCTCCAGTATTAGAAAGTCCACATGTTGTTGTTCTTGACTGTCTGGCAGTCCTGAGCCACAATTCTGCTTCAAGATGTTTTCTTTTTGTCGGCGTCCTTCCTTTTGCTATCAGCGTTCTGTTCTTTCCTATAAGCAATGTGTATAATTCAGCACCCACAGTCCTCCTTTAGCACTAACAGGGATTAACTGCTTGACAGAATGTTACTGGGCTGGACAATGTTCTTCCAATTGACCATACTATCATTTAACAAGTTTTGGGAAAGGATCTGAGAAAATACGGGGCCATGCATTTTCAAAGGGGAAAATATAGATCAGACTTCTGTCCTTGCTATTAAACTGCACAGCTTCTTTTCATTTATCTCCAAAGAGCAGTGTTGTAAACCTCTAAAACTGCCTTTAAAACAAGCTTTCATAAGAAAAGTAATTAGAGTGGTTTTAACACCCCTATAATGTTAGTATTGCCTAATAAATCTCTATTTGACCCTTGCAGGAGTAGAATGTAAAGGAATACAAAGTACCATATATTGTGGAAGGAGGATAATGTCACCCATTAAGACACATTTCTCAAACATACCCAAAAGATTCCTCTCCAGGTTTATGATTGAAGCAACAGCAGTTTCTGTTATTGCTCTTCATTATAAGCAAATTGCTAACAAATTTTCAAAATGAGACTGTACATTCAGCTCTCAACGCCTGACATGAGGTTTGCCTCATAATAGAGACCAACATTCTAGAATGTTGGTGTGTGCAAATATGTATTTATTTAATTAATTTATAGGTTTTACAAAGTATCTCACCGGTGAACATACACATCCATAAAAGAGCAATCCACTCCCCATCTCACTTCCAGGGCTTTGTGGAGTGGCAGGCCACCACCACATCCCCAATGCTATTGCTCACAACAACCATGGTGGAATGTGGGGTGGGGCAGGGTGATCATGCCTGATGTCATTGTGTGATGGCAGTTAGACCAGCTCAGGATCCTGCAGACCTTGGCCAGCACAGCCCTGCCCCCTGCCTTCAGAATGCCCTATTTCAGGGCCTTCCACTGGCTATTGCCAGGGAGCCACCCACTGATGGTCCTCCTGCCCACACATTCAGTGGCTGGTGAGAGGCTGACTCAGCTGTGAGAGCTGTGAGGATGGATACCTCCATCTAATCCAAACCCTCCCAGCTTGTCTGCTAACATATGGATACTGATACACAATAACCGATGGCTGAACTATGAATATATATTTATATTTGTCCTAGATGTTATAATTGGTAGGCTTTTTTATAGTTTATGCTATTACAAATAATTAATAGCAAGAAGCAATTGTTCCTACGTTAGAACTAAGACTATCTCTTTGCTAGGTAGAGGCACAGCATGGATTTCAGTGGACATAGCTTTTGCCAGTTCCTTGGTTAAAGCCCCCACTCCCCAGCAACAACTGGGCTTCTATTCTTACAGAAAAAACTTGGCCAGGAAACTAGCTCACAGGCACAACATGATTTGAGAAGGTACAAATGTAGACCAAAACAAGTGTGGGCAGGCAGTGCACAACTGCATTAGCAGTCAGGAGCAATCAGCAGCTGAGCCATGAGGCAACTCTAGAAATGGAGGCAACTCTAGCTAATGCAGGCACAGACACATTCTACTATATTTCTCCTTCCCACTGCACCATGCTCCTAAATCACTCTGGCACCTTGTTTGTGTTGAGAGCAAAAGACACAAGTCTTCAAGAGAAGCAATTTTCACACTTTAGGAAGGTGTCAGTGACCTTAGAGCTACCAACAAGATTTCACCTAAACTAAATTCTGAAGCCTACTTCTCAAGCAAAACATCTAGAGAATTTTAAGGGAAGTCAAAAGAGTTTGATGAGACTAGCAACATTTCTCAGTAAGACTGCATAGATTTCTAAAAAAAGCTTGAGTCCATTACTTTACTATCCATCTCTTTCAGCATCCAAACCATTGCCAAATCCTGCTACTTTGTCCTTTTCTGCATCTCTTTCCATCTTTTGCATCAATTCTTAGCATTGGGTTTTAGATAACCAAGTATATAGGAGCTGAAGTGCAGGTTCTGTCAGGATTGGAACTAAAGCTAGATGGAAATATGGGAGAACATCTACACTGAAATAGCCAATGAGGTCCTTCCAGATGTTGTATCAGCCCTACTGAGCATGACCAATGGTCAGGGATGAAGGGAACTATAGTCCAACAAGCTCTAGATGTCCCCAGTATAATAAACGTCTTCTCTGTTGTTCTTTCACAATGTGTTCAGGAAAGTTTCTGCTAATTTGGAACATTCAATCTGAGGCCACCAAAATTCAAAACACTTGGAAACTGGCAGGTCTGATTTGGCAGAAACTGCCATGGATTTTAGTGGTAGATTTTATTTTAATCCAAATCCAGTTTGCCTGTCATATTGGGTTGAAACAACCTTGTTCAAAAACCTCAAGGTCTTGGTGTATAGCACTGAAGGTTGTTTATTTGTGACCCTCCAGTTGTTGCACTCCAACTCCCACCAGCCCCAGCCAGCATAGACAATGATCAGGAATTATGGGAGTTCTAGTCCAACAACATCTGGAGAGCTATAGACACCCAATGTCTGGCTTAGAGATTTGAAATAATAGATGCTCTCAATTTCTAATAATGTCGTGTTTGGCCACTTCAGCCTGTATGTTATGATCTACAAAAAAATTACAATGAAGTACGAATGTTTGCCTACCGGTGAATGCTTCCCCCCCTCTTTCCCCCCCCTATTTAGAAAGTAAGTGGCATGTTTATTCATACACTTCCCATAGGCATCTGATTGGCCACTATGAGAACAGGATGCTGGACAAGATGGATTGCTTGCCTGATCCAGCAGGCTCTTCTTATGTTACGTTCACACAAGTATCCCCGAATACAGTGGACTTGCTCCCAAATAAGCATGCATAGGAATGAAACTTTAGCCTGAACATCAGTGGTGTACCAAGGGCTGAGCAGTGGGAATGGTCTGCCCCGGGTACAGGCAATAAGGGGGGCATTGTCTGTGAGGGCTTTCCTCCCCATGACAGGTAGCTGTCAGAGCTGCCCAGGAGGAAGTGCTGACCTGTCTAAAGGACACTTTTTGCCATAGGCATCAGCGGGTAGAATACAAAGCAGAGCGGGAGCTGATCAATTGATACATAGCTTGGTCTCTTTTTTCTCCTTTGGAAAGGTAATGCATCTTTTAGGAAATCCAAGCCCCCATTCCAGCAATTCCCCTGCTTCCTCAATCTTGCAGCCTAGTCAGTTTCTCTGGAAGTCTGTTCAGTTTCATCATCGAACCAGCCTGTGAATAAGCACTAATGCAGGGAGATATTCTCATTCTTGCCACAGCCGAGAATGCTGGAGCTTTTAATGCCTCCCTTGAGTTGAGAGAGGCGATGGAGAAAACCGGATTAAAGGATTGGTAGGGGCAATGGGGTGCGTGTGTGCACGTGAGTGTGCAGGCATTGCTGCAGTACTTCTGCTTCCATGTGGATTTCCGTTTTATTTTCCATTCCTCTCTCTTGGCTTTCCTCTTCTTCAAATTGAATCTCCCCTTCAGATATCAAACCAGTTCCATGCCCAGCAATTGTACTCAGGCATTACCGAGCACGCAAATCCTTGTTCCAGCCCAAGCTGGGCTTCAACATCTGGAGTTAAAGCCCATCCCTCTCACAACAAACAAACAAAAACCAACCTCCTGTTTTCAGAGTGCCTGCTGTCTCCCTGGAGGAAAGGTGGTGGGTAGGTTACCATCCTGACTCTCTAGTAATGTGGTCTTCACATCCACAACAGGGGAAAAAATTAATCGAAAGCAAAGGCAATGTCCGGTTGGGATAGGGGGGTGCTTCTACAGTGGGAGATTGTGTGTGTGTGTGTAATGGCTGGTTTGTAGCTTTAAACATGCAATGATTCTAAGTAGGACATCAGAAAGACTTGTGTGTTATACGGAGGGAGGAAAAAGAGCTCCCCGGGACTGAGGGAGGGGGTAGTCATCATCAGCCCTTGTGGAACCCTGTAATTTTGTGACTAATTTGCAAATTGCAATAGTGACATCAATGCATCTGTATCTCTGAGAATTTTCTGGACAGATGTTGCCGGTTCAGTCCACGGAGGCTTTCATTAATTTGTGTACACTGAGTTGAGCTGATGACTGTTTGGGTCGAAAACAGAAACTGTAATGTTATTATTCATTATTGCGACAGACCAATATGTAGGTATAAGTTTTTCTCCCCTTTTTTCAAAAAATGCATTAATGTAATTAAAAAGTATTAATCCATTACTTTTTTCCTTTTTTGTACTGTAATTTTTATTTTATTTTTTAATTTTTTTACTGGCATGATTATATACAAAGTTCAATAAAAAAAAATTTTCACTGTCTGCATTTCTTTTCTGGTCATTATTATTATTCATTTCATTTCATGATTATTACTGAAAATAATTTTGTCGTGTAGAGGAGGGGGGTGTTAAAAAATGATCCACTCCGGGTGTCAAATGTGCTAGGTACGCCACTGCTGAACACACTGATGTAAACTAGGGCCTTACTGTAGTAAGATTTATGTCCTGCAGTTTTCGCTGTTGGGACCCATCTGCACTATACATTTAAAGCAGTCACGGCTTCCCTCAAAGAATCTTGGGAACTGTAGTTTTTTAAAGAGTGCTGAGAGTTGTTAGGAGACCCTTATTCCCCTCACAGAAATACAATTTTCAGAAAGGTTTAACAATCCATTCCTCTTTCTGGGGAACTCTTTAAGTATATAATGCAGGTGGAGCTTTAGTTTAGTTGCTATAGTTGATTGTTATTAATTATTATCAGTTTATTGGGTTTTCTTTTGTTCCACACTGCCCTGTGCTCTGTGAGAGAAAGAGAGGTATAAATAATAGCAATGATAATGATAACATAATAGGGGCTTTTGAATAAACATGAATAAAACTTAACTGTTAAAGTTCAGCTATTTCCTACAGCCATGGAAAGCACAGGTGATATTCCCAGAAGCCATGGCAGGCCCACTTATAAATCTTTAGTGCAGGCGTTACAAGCAGTCAGCAGCTCCACTCTCTTACGCCCTTGGTTAGTGTAGGTGAATCTCTGGTGCTAATCAGCAAGGGTGATCAGGAGCTGGGGAGAGTAGATGATCAAGAATCCTCTTTGCTTCTCACTTCCCATCTGCCTTATCATTGATGTCAGCAGGATCATTGTCTCCTCCCATGCTCAATGCTGTATGTTATTATAGTTGGTAAGAGATTAGTAGTGATCTTATCAGCCATGCCTACTGATAAGAGATCAAAATCACATCAGATGGAACTAGTAAACTGTGTGGTTTCTAATAAAGTACTCTAAATCCAGGTTAATTGTTTTAGAGACAAACTATACAATCAGCATGATAAAATGGTGCAGCCTATTCTGGAATGCACACTTCAAACTACCTGTGTTTCAACCCTGTACCCTGCATATAAAGAACTTCACACACACACAGGAAGCAAGCATGTCAGGGAAAAAAGCCAAGATAATTCAAATGCCGCTATTAGTTCATTTTTTAACTGCCCGCAATAGCAAAGTTTATAGGTGAACTAATAGTCCTTTATAAAATAGCAGTGTGGAACCAAGCAGGTATTCTGACCTGTGCATTTTATATCTATCAGGTTACAATTATAGATAGATAAATAGAAAGATGGATTAAAATCAGCTAAAACCATTTACAATTAGAAGAACAGGGTGGTCTTTATTTGTCCCAGGTGTCAAAGGCCAGGGTAAAGAGGTGTCCACACCTCTTTATCCTGGCCTTTGACACCTGAGATATATCTGTCTTGCTGTCTAGGCACATGCACACACACATACACATCTGAGAAAAAATCCAATGGCCTTTATATGTAATTAAACAGAAGGATGGAGGAAGCAAGGCAACTAAGGAAAATAGCATTTGCCTTAATACAGGAAAGGCTACTGCTCTGATCCAAACAACTATTCCAGAGATTATTTGAATGAGAATAATGAAATTGTACAAATAGGCTAAGCCTGGTTTGTGAGTCTGGGTGAATGAAAAGGAGAGAGACAGACAGCAGTCATGGTTCTTGTAGCTGGTGGCGTGTGGTGAATAATTGATCATCCCTTCCTTCCGTCTGATGAGTTCACTAATTCTCTCAGTGCCGCACTTCTACAAGTGTCACGATCACTATTAAGCCAGCAGAGAAGCCCAACGAGCCCTTGAGAATTCCAACCGTCTGAGATGTCTTTTAAAGCTCTGAATGAAAAATTAAGTGCACAAGGAAGAAAATGACTCTGAAAGCTTCACCTTTTTCACATGCTGTAATGTTGCACTCGGCAGGCACCTTGCCACATCCAAATGCTGCACAACGGTTCAGATAACCAACAAAGAGGCAGCTCCGGGGTGAGAGCAGAAATGCACATACTCCTCATGCATATTTTGCTTATAGACTATGAAAAGCTTCTGGAGTAAAACAAAATATATAGAGTTTCAAAATGACTTTGAAGTTTATCTTAGTTCCAGTGAAGGTGGTTGTTAGGCTAATAATTTAGTATGAAATGAGAGATACTGCATAAATATACTAGTGTGACATCAGGAATTTTTGCCATTTCTAAATATAAGAGGAGAGAGGAGGAAGGAGAAGACTGGAGCATAGGGAGACATGAGAAAAAGGAAAGTTTGTCTACAGCAAATGTGTATATCACATGTATAACATTCCAGTGGAAGGTACTGAATAGACTAAAATAAAATGTTTGAAAGGTTATATCCTTCTTTGTGTGTTAAGTTTCCATGATGCATTCATGTTTGTATTATAAAGTATGTCCAAACTGAAATGACACAGACAATTTTCTAGTCTTATAGTGCAACATTAAGCACATTGAAGTTCTGCTGAGTCCACTGAGGCCCACTCCTTGCTATGTGTGTACAGAACAGCGGACTTTTGGCTTCCCTTGAATTCTGCAGATATTTTTATTTGAGGAGGAACCCCTTATTTGCTTCTAATTTTGCTTTAGACAAAATTTTCTGTGGAAATCCAGGGATGGAACTCTCTGTGATAAACTTCAAACCTTTGGATTTCCTGTAAATGTCCTCAGCTCTTTGGCCTGAGGAAGACTCCCACAATATCCACTTCAGATTTTGTTTTCAGCAAAATGTCTGCAGCAGCTCTACAGCAGCATGTACAAGTGACTCAGCCACATTTGTCTTCACTAAGGTCAGTTTTTCATTAATCCATAAAGCATGACACAATATGAAAAGCCTTCATCCTGCATGGCCGGTCCCTTTTATTTATTTATTACATTTATATACCGCCCCATAGCCAAAGCTCTCTGGGCGGTTTACAGCAGAGTCGGAGGGGCACCCATCTCAAATATTTTATTTGGTTTTGCTCATCCTTAAATTTGAGTTGAAAAAAAAGAGGGGTAAGCTCTGGTGCTATGAAAATGATATATTTACTTGCTCTGCACACTTCAGGGACAACTTCTCCTTCATCAAGAGCTGTGGAGCTGTTTAATCTCTTAACTCTGCCACATTGCAAAGCAGAGCAAAAAAACATGTGAACAATCTTCTCCTAAAGCACCACACAACACTATTCTCAGGCTGAGAGAGTACAAGTTCATTCTCCTGCCACACACATTTGTTATTGTGTATCTTGAATGCTCACATACAGTTAACATTGTCATGGAATATATACATATATTATACAGTCACGAGAGTGGCTGTATAATATAGCCAGTGTGGGTTTTTCACATTCCGCAATCTGAATGCTAAACTAGAGAGAACTAAGGCTGGGGGGAGGAATACAAGCCCCCCTTGCCTACAGGCAGCTGTTCTGCTGGTGAAGAGACCGAGCATTTGCCACGTGCCAGTACACAGGTGTTGCCACCACTCACCATATGCTCAGAGGCACATGTTACCAAATTCTTCCAAGCTACACAGGAAGTAGATTGGACTGTGAAAGACCAACCCAAATGGTGTTTGCATTTTGACCAATTTGTAGGGCAGTCCAATATCTCAGAAAGGAGGTCAGGTCTCCTGCTCCCCTGGTGCATTCACTATAGCTGCCCAATTTCCCTGCTTTTTAAAGTTTGATAGAATTATCTGTGGGCTATCAATACTTAAACAGCAAGGTTTTTTCCCTATTAGTGAATATATATATTAATTAGGTGCTTTTTCCTTCAGTTCAACAGACCTCCAAGAAAAGGAAGTGACTGAAGGAGACTGATGGCCACTTTTGAACCTCTCCCATACAAAAGAATGCGTTGAAAAAATAACAAAGTATGTATGTCCAGATCATCCCAACCAAAAACTAAAATGGAAGGTGGGGTGGGAAACTATAACTGAATTCTGTTGCCCTTATGATTTACCAAGAGGCTGGGAAGGGGAGGAGAAATAATGTATATCAGTTAAGGTGATAAAAGAGGGTTGGAATAAGGAGAAATAACTGGAATCAGAAGGAAGCAATGTTAGAGGATTACAGTGGATCTAGACACCAGGAGCAGAAGATGGTGAACACTGAGATGGGTAGAAATGGTTTAACTGCTAACTGTTGTCTTTGGAAGGGAAATCGTTTAGATCAGGTTTAGGTGGATGCATTTTCTTGTGTTGTTTTCATTTGTTCTCATGGTACATTTTTTTAAACTGTTTTAAAAAGATACTCCCCTAGGCATATAGCCACAAAATTGTTTAAATTACAAAAACTTATAGCAATATTAAATATATATTTTTCAGAACCCTTCTTAGTCATATTACATATAATAGCATTAGTATACAACTAAATACAGAAAGCTGGCTGGGCTAACAAGTAAAGTTGCAGAGGTCAAAAGGCTGTTAGTGAAGGCAGCGAGACAGGGAATAAAGTTATCCACTTGGCAGTGGTGAGGGCCAGAGGAGGAGGGGGTGAGTTTGGCTCCCCACACTTTCTCTCACAGTGCAGGCTGCAGCTCACTCTGTCAGAGGCAGTTTTGGAGTCGTTATGAAGGGAATGTGGTGTACATAATGTAAGGAATGTGAAAGAATTACATGTTCTTCCTATGGAAAAGACAACTTTTAAGAACACTTTTTTGTCACCTTCCAAAATAATCTTTATCTGGGCTGAAATATCAGAAATTCATTATCCATATTTGGAAAATATGTTTCCTTTAGTCTTCTCTTTGGTCTAGGTATGTGGCCACTCCCTCCCACTCACCCACTCCAGTACCCTTTTTGTTTTTTTCATTGAGAATTTAGACTTCTCATTAAGAAGGCAGTACTAGCTACTGCAACTTTTTGCTGGAGTAAACCAATCTTTGAGGAATTGTATTTTTGAAAAGTTATTATATAGCGCTAAGTCTGAAGGTTTAACTGTGCACAGTGTTTCAGTTTAACAGTCAACCAGGGATAGAAAGCTATAAGGAAGGCACTGAAGTAATCTTACATTGGTCTACAGCTTCTGGATGTGGAAAGGTAAGGTATACACTTTTTAAAATAACTAGGGACTTCTTTGGATGGTAAAGATGTGTGTTGGGAAGCAAAAAAAATGGCTGAAGGTCTGCATCTTCATCACCTCAGATCAATGGACAGGTGCACAACTTTTGTTGAAAGGCATATATAAGAAATAGGAATATCCAAAATGTTCACAGAACTAGTATATAATTAAAACATGTAAAGATTCAGAAACTTTCAATAGATAAATTAGATTCATATCCCTTAAACAGGGTATTTAAGAATTTGTCTGATATGGAATGCAGTGTGTGTGCAAGATATATTTATTAGGTCTGTGATGTGAAGGTGTGCAGTAACAAAGAGCTGAAGTTTAATAATTTAAAATTACTTAAGTCTTGAAAGGTCCAGTGTATCCTAGGGATCACTTGAACTCTTACTTCCCAATTTAAGTCTCTGAGATCATCTGTTGGAGCATCATTAATTATCCCACTCTTGGTGAAGCTCATTTGACATAAACACAAAATTGAGCCTTCAGTGTTATTGGCCCACTCCTTGTGGAATTCTCTTCCAACAGAGATTCACCAGGCACCTTCTGTACTAACTTTCATATGCTTGCTGATGCTGAAAACTCTTCTTTGCTGCCAAGCTTATGCAGACAATTAAGAAAAACATTTTCAGTAATAGTCAGCTGGTGACCTGTTTTAATTTTTGTTTGCTTTTTTATTATACAGCCACAAGAGTGGCTGTATACTATAGCCAGTGTGGATTGTTCACATTCCACAATGTTAAATTGAAAATACCCCCATGCCATTCTGATGCTACCCATAAGCTCATTTCAAAACAAAACCTTATAAAACTTATAGGCTGAACTCAGAAACGCTTGCTTAACTACCATCTAAATTTTCATGACGATAAACAAAACAGTCAGACAGAATCGGGAGTTCAAAGTCTAAAAAGAGAAAAAAACAGATCCCTTTTGGACTTTTTTCTGTCTGAGTTCTCATAATCTGTTGAAATCCATTAAAAATCAGCCATGTTCAAAGAGTACCTGTAATCCTATTACTGACCTTGCCCCATACTCTGACCTTCATCTTCTGCACTTCAAAAAATGCCTGAAAAAAATAGAAATGGACTGCCTTCAAGTCAATCCTGACTTATGGTGGCCCTATAAATAGGGTTTTTATGGTAAGCGGCATTCAGAGGGGGTTTACCATTGCCTCCCTCTGAGGCTAGTCCTCCCCAGCTAGCTAGGGTCTGCTCAGCTTGCCACAGCTGCACAAGCCAGCCCCTTTCTTGTTCACAACTGCCAGCTGGGGGGCATCTGGGCTCTTTGGGACTATGCAGCTTGCCCACGACTGCACAGGTGGCAGGGCAAGTAACCCCTGAGCCACCCACTATGGGGGGGTGATCTTTAGCTGGCCCTTTACACCCAGGAGACACAAGCTGGGATTTGAACTCACAGACTCGGGACTCCCAGCCAGGCTCTCTTCCCCACTGTGCTATACAAGCTGTTGAAAATGCCTGGCTGATTTTTAATTAATTTAATAAATTTTGCATTGAACTGTATGATATTGGGCATGCTCAGTAAGAGACTGTCAGTGTTGTAAAAGCCAGACTCACAGCTGCTTGGATTGGCAAATCAGGGGGCCCACACCAGATATTGATTTCATGTGAGAAAGTCATGGCTTCCCACAAAGAATCCTGGAAAGTGTAGTTTGTGAAGGGTGCTGAAGGAGACTCCTATTCCACTGACAGAGCTCCAGTGGCCAGACTGGCTTAAGAGCCGCTCAGATTGAAGCTCTGTGAGGGGAACAAGACATCTCCTAGCAACTCTCAGCACCCTTCACTAACTACACTTCCCAGGATTCTTTGTGGGAAGCCATGACTGTCTAAAGTGAAATAAAGGCCTGGTGTGGGTGTGGCCAGGGACAGCTTTGGTTTAAATTTGGATGGGAGGCTACATGTGCCTGCTGTAGAATAAAAAGGTGGGAGAAATGCTGGAAAGCAATAACACTGTTCAAAATGTTTTCCTTTTAGAAAGGAAAGGGGCTTCCCCTCTGCCCAGTGCCCACCCACCCAATCTCCTCCTCTCCCCCTCCTCCTACACTCCCTGCACCACCCCAGGGTCAGTGTTGGACTATGACCAGGGAGACCAGGGTTCAAATCCCCACACAGCCATGAAGCTCACTGGGTGACCTTGGGCCAGTCACTGCCTCTCAGCCTCAGAGGAAGGCAAAGGTAAAATCACTTCTGAATACCATTTACCATGACAACACTATTCATAGGGTTGTCATAAGTCGGGATCAGCTTGAAGGCAGTCCATTTCCATTTTCAAATGTGATCGCACAGAAATAAATCCCATTGAACTCAAAAAGTATGCAAATGATCAAACCCACCCTCCCTTCTCCCTCCCATACCCTCCCTCTTGCCCCTTCTCTCTCCCTTCCTTTGCCCCTCCCCATGGTCAGTAAGAACATAAGAACATAAGAAGAGCCTGCTGGATCAGGCCAGTGGCCCATCTAGTCCAGCATCCTGTTCTCACAGTGGCCTACCAGGTGCCTGGGGGAAGCCCGCAAGCAGGACCCGAGTGCAAGAACACTCTCCCCTCCTGAGGCTTCCGGCAACTGGTTTTCAGAAGCATGCTGCCTCTGACTAGGGTGGCAGAGCACAGCCATCATGGCTAGTAGCCATTGATAGCCCTGTCCTCCATGAATTTGTCTAATGTTCTTTTAAAGCCATCCAAGCTGGTGGCCATTACTGCATCTTGTGGGAGAAAATTCCATAGTTTAACTATGCGCTGAGTAAAGAAGTACTTCCTTTTGTCTGTCCTGAATCTTCCAACATTCAGCTTCTTTGAATGTCCACGAGTTCTAGTATTATAAGAGAGGGAGAAGAACTTTTCTCTATCCACTTTCTCAATGCCATGCATAATTTTATACACTTCTATCATGTCTCCTCTGACCCGCCTTTTCTCTAAACTAAAAAGCCCCAAATGCTGCAACCTTTCCTCGTAAGGGAGTCGCTCCATCCCCTTGATCATTCTGGTTGCCCTCTACTGAACCTTTTCCAACTCTATAATATCCTTTCTGAGATGAGGCGACCAGAACTGTACACAGTATTCCAAATGCGGCCGCACCATAGACTTATACAACGGCATTATGATATCGGCTGTTTTATTTTCAATACCTTTCCTAATTATTGCTAGCATGGAATTTGCCTTTTTCACAGCTGCCGCACACTGGGTCGACATTTTCATCATGCTGTCCACCACAACCCCGAGGTCTCTCTCCTGGTCGGTCACCGCCAGTTCAGACCCCATGAGCGTATATGTGAAATTAAGATTTTTTGCTCCAATATGCATAATTTTACACTTGTTTATATTGAATTGCATTTGCCATTTTTCCGCCCATTCACTCAGTTTGGAGAGATCTTTTTGGAGCTCTTCGCAATCCCTTTTTGTTTTAACAACCCTGAACAATTTAGTGTCGTCAGCAAACTTGGCCACTTCACTGCTCACTCCTAATTCTAGGTCATTAATGAACAAGTTGAAAAGTACAGGTCCCAATACCGATCCTTGAGGGACTCCACTTTCTACAGCCCTCCATTGGGAGAACTGTCCATTTATTCCTACTCTCTGCTTTCTGCTTCTTAACCAATTCCTTATCCACAAGAGGACCTCTCCTCTTATTCCATGACTGCTAAGCTTCCTCAGAAGCCTTTGGTGAGGTACCTTGTCAAACGCTTTTTGAAAGTCTAAGTACACTATGTCCACTGGATCACCTCTATCTATATGCTTGTTGACACTCTCAAAGAATTCTAATAGGTTACTGAGACAGGACTTTCCCTTGCAGTAGCCATGCTGGCTCTGCTTCAGCAAGTCTTGTTCTTCTATGTGCTTAGTTAATCTAGCTTTAATCATACTTTCTACCAGTTTTTCAGGGACAGAAGTTAAGCTAACTGGCCTGTAATTTCTGGGATCCCCTCTGGATCCCTTTTTGAAGATTGGCGTTACATTTGCCACTTTCCAGTCCTCAGGCATGGAGGAGGACCCGAGGGACAAGTTACATATTTTAGTTAGCAGATCAGCAATTTCACCTTTGAGTTCTTTGAGAACTCTCGGGTGGATGCCATCCGGGCCCGGTGATTTGTCAGTTTTTATATTGTCCATTAAGCTTAGAACTTCCTCTCTCGTTACCACTATTTGTCTTAGTTCCTCAGAATCCCTTCCTGCAAATGTTAGTTCAGGTTCAGGGATCTGCCCTATATCTTCCACTGTGAAGACAGATGCAAAGAATTCATTTAGCTTCTCTGCAATCTCCTTATCGTTCTTTAGTACACCTTTGACTCCCTTATCATCCGATCCAATTGTTTCCCTAGATGGTCTCCTGCTTTGAATGTATTTATAGAATTTTTTGTTGTTGGTTTTTATGTTCTTAGCAATGTGCTCCTCAAATTCTTTTTTAGCATCCCTTATTGTCTTCTTGCATTTCTTTTGCCAGAGTTTGTGTTCTTTTTTATTTTCTTCATTTGGACAAGACTTCCATTTTCTGAAGGAAGACTTTTTGCCTCTAAGAGCTTCCTTGACTTTGCTCGTTAACCATGCTGGCATCTTCTTGGCCCTGGCGGTACCTTTTCTGATCTGCGGTATGCACTCCAGTTGAGCTTCTAATATAGTGTTTTTAAACAACTTCCAAGCATTTTCGAGTGATGTGACCCTCTGGACTTTGTTTTTCAGCTTTCTTTTTACCAATCCCCTCATTTTTGTGAAGTTTCCTCTTTTGAAGTCAAATGTGACCGTGTTGGATTTTCTTGGCAATTGGCCAGTTACATGTATGTTTAATTTAATAGCACTGTGGTCACTGCTCCCAATCGGTTCAACAACACTTACATCTCGCACCAGGTCCCGGTCCCCACTGAGGATTAAGTCCAGGGTTGCCGTCCCTCTGGTCGGTTCCATGACCAACTGATCTAGGGAACAGTCATTTAGAATATCTAGAAACTTTGCTTCTTCGTCATGACTGGAACACATATGCAGCCAGTCTATGTCCGGGTAGTTGAAGTCACCCATTACTACCACATTTCCTAGTTTGGATGCTTCCTCAATTTCATATCTCATCTCAAGGTCTCCCTGAGCATTTTGATCAGGGGGACGATAGATCGTTCCCAGTATGAAGTCCCTCCTGGGGCACGGTATCACCACCCACAACGATTCTGTGAAGGAGTCTGCCTCTTTTGGGGTTTCGAGCTTGCTGGATTCAATGCCTTCTTTCACGTATAGAGCGACTCCGCCACCAATACGTCCTTCCCTGTCCTTCCGATATAGTTTATATCCAGGGATAACCATATCCCACTGGTTTTCTCCATTCCACCAGGTCTCGGTTATGCTCACTATATCAATGCTCTTCTCTAAGACCAAGCACTCCAGTTCTCCCATCTTGGTTCGGAGGCTCCTAGCATTAGCGTACAGGCACTTGTAAGCAGTGTCTCTCTTCAAGTGTCTTTGGCACTTGTGGTTAGGCCTGTGGTAATTTTGCTCTTCTGAATTTATATGCTGTGCCCCTGCTCTCACAATGCCTACTTCTAGGCCTACCCCTTTTAAAATTTCATCATTTCTTTGGTTTTTATCAAAGGGGGGAGGTTTATTCCGAACCGGACCTTTCTCAGCTCCTGTCGGGTTTCCCCCCTCAGTCAGTTAAAAAGCTGCTCTGCTACCTTTATAATTTTAAGTGCCAGCAGTCTGGTTCCATTCTGGTTCAAGTGGAGCCCATCCGTTTTGTACAGGCCCGGCTTGTCCCAAAATGTTCCCCAGTGCCTAACAAATCCGAACCCTTCCACCCGACACCATCGTCTCATCCACGCATCGAGACTGCGAAGCTGGTCCTGTCTGGCTGGTCCTGCGCGTGGAACCGGTAGCATTTCAGAGAAAGCCACCTTGGAGGTCCTGGCTTTCAGCATCCTACCTAGCAACCTAAATTTTGCTTCCAGGACCTCACGGCTGCATTTCCCCATGTCGTTGGTGCCAACGTGCACCACGACCACTGACTCCTTCCCAGCACTGTCTACCAAACTATCTAAACGACGGGCGATATCCGCAACCTTTGCACCAGGCAGGCAAAACACCTTGCGGTCTACACGCCCATCACACACCCCACTGTCTATGTTCCTAATGATCGAATCACCCACTACAAGGATCCCTCCACCCCCTGGAGATATATCCTCGGCACGAGAGGATAGCTGCTCATCCCCCAAGGAATGGGTCCCTTCTAAGGGATCGTTTCCCTCTTCCTCAGCTGGATGCTCTCCTTCCCCGAGACCATCGTTCTCCATGATAGCAGGAGAGCTATCATCGTTGGAGTGGGACACAGCTATAACGTCCCTGAAGGCCTCCTCCACACACCTCTCTGCCTCTCTCAGCTTTTCCAGGTCCGCCACCTTGGCCTCAAGGAAATGAAGTCATTCCTGGAGAGCCAGGAGCTCATTGCACCGAGAGCACACCCACGACTTCTGTCCAACAGGCAGATAGTCGTACATGCTGCAGGCGGTGCAAAACACTGGAAAGCCCCCACACCCCTGCTGGCTTCTTACCTGCATAGTTTTGTTTAAGGTTTATTACGTCAGTGGGTTGGAGACTGTGGTTTAGTTGAGGTCAGGGAACAGACGGGCAGAGTAGGGGGCCCTGGCCTCCTCGCTCTGCTGCCGAACTCGCCTTGACGCTTCGTCAGCTGGGGCCTTGACGCTTCGTCAGCTGGGGCCTTGACGCTTCGTCAGCTGGGGCCTTGACGCTTCGTCAGCTGGGGCCTTGACGCTTCGTCAGCTGGGGCCTTGACGCTTCGTCAGCTGGGGCCTTGACGCTTCGTCAGCTGGGGCCTTGACGCTTCGTCAGCTGGGGCCTTGACGCTTCGTCAGCTGGGGCCTTGACGCTTCGTCAGCTGGGGCCTTGACGCTTTGTCAGCTGGGGCCTTGACGCTTCGTCAGCTGGGGCTCCCTCTAGCTCGTGGAGCAGGCTCGCTCGCTAGGGTGCTCTGACTTTATATGTGTGGCTGGTTCCTCCCAGCTACTGCTGCCAGCCAATGATGTGTTACTTGAGGCTGATGGCTATCAGCTGGGGCTTAACTCTTTAGTATTCTCTCAGGCTTCCTTCCTTCCTGAGCGAGGGGCGGGGCTGTTTAATCTTTTGGCTGCTTTTAATCTCAGCAAGGGGCTGCGCCTTCCAGGCAAGTCTTTTGTGTTTGTTGTTTTCCCACCTAGAACAGCCTGACCTTTCTTTAACCTAGGGAAACAGAGCTTGTGGTTGTGTTTCAGGAAGGCTGAAGCTGCCCTTTTTAGCAAGGACTGAGCTGACTCTCTCCCTGTATGTGTCGGTGGAGTTTCCTTTTCCCCCTTCTCTCCGACTGGAATTTAGCCTTGTTTACAGTGTCCCCTGAAGCTTTCCTGCTAGGGTGGTGTTGAAAACTAGCTTTCTATGGGCTTCCTTCTCCTAGGATCTGTCTCCTAAGATATAGGTTCTTTCAGGATTTGGCTCCTAGCTCAGGGTGACCTTGGGCTGCCCTTATTACTTATTGCTCTGCGCTGTTTTACTTCAATTAAATAATGGAATAAATGGGAGCTACTTACCCTCTTTTTGCTCTGCTGCTTAACTCGCCTTGATGCTTTGTCAGCTGGGGCCTTGACGCTTCATCAGCTGGGGCTCCCTCTAGCTCGTGGAGCAGGCTCAGTTTTACCTATCTTAACCATGATTGCATAGGAGTAAATCCCATTGAACTCAATAAGCATGAAAATGATCAGACCTGCCTTTCCGCTCCTTCCCCTCTCCTCTCCCTTCCTCCTCCCCTTCCCTCTTCCTTCTGTCTCCTCTGCTACCCACTCCAGCCCACTCTCTTTCCCCCCATTCAGCTTTACCTATCCTAAGCATGATTGCACAGGAGTAAATCCCACTCAACTCAATTAAATGCAAATGTTCAAACCTGCCCTTCTGCTCCCACTCCTGCATGCTCCCATCCCCCTCCTCCTCTCCCTATCCCCTGTGGTCAGTTTCACCTATCCTAAGCATGATGGCAGGGGAGTAAATCCCACTGGACTCAATAAACATGCAAATTATCTATCCATTCTCAGCAAACCTGCACAGGATCCCATTTCTTACTTCCACAGATTAAAAAGCAGATAAATTCACCAATAGGCAAAAAACCTTGCAATTTAAGAAAGTACATATAGACAACAGCTATTTCGATCAAACTTTAAAAAGCAGGGAAATTGGACAGCTATAGTGAATGCACCAGGGGAGCAGACCTGATCTCCTGTCTGAGATATTGTACTGCCCTACAAATCTGTCAAAATGCAAACACAATTTGGTTTGGTCTTTCACAGTCCAACCCACTTCCTGTGTAGCTTGGAAGAATTTGGTAGCACGTGCCTCTGAGCATATCGTGACTGGTGACAACAACTGCACTCAGCCCAAATAATAGAAACAAGACATGTGCTGTGCTGATCTTGTTTTAGCAGGGAGGAAGCAACATTACTAAGACAGTTGATATAGTTCAGATGATCACTTTGAATATGTCTGATTTCCTTTGCAATTTTAGTGAAGTTTCCTATAGGAAATCATTTTCTTTTGTTTCTATTTCTGTGAATATGTGAAGTACAGCAACATTTTGCAAAATTTACACTAAAAAAACTCCAAACATAATTGTGGAATAATGGCACAGACTGTTCTGCAGAATAGTTTCCAATGGACATGAGGAGTGTTTCAGTTTGCACAAGATAAACAGTGGGGGGTGAAATATATTCTAGCAGAATTCTAGGTGTGTTATATGTTTTTAATTAACCATGCTCTCCTTGCCTTAAATGAAGTGCTTTAAACATAGCAGGCTGAAAACATGCATCCTCTTTTTTCCAGCAGCTAGAGTCATTGCTGAAGTAGCAACATACTGTAATCAGTCTGATTTTACATCAAACTGCAGTTTCAGATTCAACGGTTAATGCACCTAAAATAGAAATAGGACATAACCTTCCATTTGAAACACAAAAGGCTGTCTTCACCATCATATGACATTGACTTTCCTCTTTCAACAAGCCTTTTAGGTTGAGAACTATCCTATTCTGTGTCTGTGTTAGAATTGCTCAATATGTTTTAATAATGTTTTTTTAATGTTTTTAACACTGTTTTCTTTTAATGTATATTAAGATCAGTTTTTATGATGTTTTAAAGTTTTTTTAGCTCTTTGTTTGCCACGCTGGGCTCCTGCTGGGAGGAAGAGTGGGGTACAAATTAATTAAATAAATACAAAACGGATGGGCTCCACTTGAACCAGAATGGAACCAGACTGCTGGCACTTAAAATTAAAAAGGTAGCAGAGCAGCTTTTAAACTGACTGAGGGAGGAAACCCGACAGGAGCTGAGAAAGGTCCGGTTCGGAATAAACATCCCCCCCTCGGATAAAAACCAAAGAAATGATGAAATTTTAAAAGGGGTAGGCCTAGAAGTAGGCATTATGAGAGCAGGGGCACAGCATATAAATTCAGAAGAGCAAAATTACCACAGGCCTAACCACAAGTGCCAAAGACACTTGAAGAGAGACACTGCTTACAAGTGCCTGTACGCTAATGCTAGGAGCCTCCGAACCAAGATGGGAGAACTGGAGAGCTTGGTCTTAGAGGAGAGCATTGATATAGTGAGCATAACCGAGACCTGGTGGAATGGAGAAAACCAGTGGGATACGGTTATCCCTGGATATAAACTATATCGGAAGGACAGGGAAGGACGTATTGGTGGCGGAGTCGCTCTATACGTGAAAGAAGGCATTGAATCCAGCAAGCTCGAAACCCCAAAAGAGGCAGACTCCTCCACAGAATCGTTGTGGGTGGTGATACCGTGCCCCAGGAGGGACTTCATACTGGGAACGATCTATCGTCCCCCTGATCAAAATGCTCAGGGAGACCTTGAGATGAGATATGAAATTGAGGAAGCATCCAAACTAGGAAATGTGGTAGTAATGGGTGACTTCAACTACCCGGACATAGACTGGCTGCATATGTGTTCCAGTCATGACGAAGAAGCAAAGTTTCTAGATATTCTAAATGACTATTCCCTAGATCAGTTGGTCATGGAACCGACCAGAGGGACGGCAACCCTGGACTTAATCCTCAGTGGGGACCGGGACCTGGTGCGAGATGTAAGTGTTGTTGAACCGATTGGGAGCAGTGACCACAGTGCTATTAAATTAAACATACATGTAACTGGCCAATTGCCAAGAAAATCCAACACGGTCACATTTGACTTCAAAAGAGGAAACTTCACAAAAATGAGGGGATTGGTAAAAAGAAAGCTGAAAAACAAAGTCCAGAGGGTCACATCACTCGAAAATGCTTGGAAGTTGTTTAAAAACACTATATTAGAAGCTCAACTGGAGTGCATACCGCAGATCAGAAAAGGTACCGCCAGGGCCAAGAAGATGCCAGCATGGTTAACGAGCAAAGTCAAGGAAGCTCTTAGAGGCAAAAAGTCTTCCTTCAGAAAATGGAAGTCTTGTCCGAATGAAGAAAATAAAAAAGAACACAAACTCTGGCAAAAGAAATGCAAGAAGACAATAAGGGATGCTAAAAAAGAATTTGAGGAGCACATTGCTAAGAACATAAAAACCAACAACAAAAAATTCTATAAATACATTCAAAGCAGGAGACCATCTAGGGAGACGAGTGGACCCTTGGACGATAAGGGAGTCAAAGGTGTACTAAAGAACGATAAGGAGATTGCAGAGAAGCTAAATGAATTCTTTGCATCTGTCTTCACAGTGGAAGATATAGGGCAGATCCCTGAACCTGAACTAACATTTGCAGGAAGGGATTCTGAGGAACTAAGACAAATAGTGGTAACGAGAGAGGAAGTTCTAAGCTTAATGGACAATATAAAAACTGACAACTCACTGGGCCCGGATGGCATCCACCCGAGAGTTCTCAAAGAACTCAAAGGTGAAATTGCTGATCTGCTAACTAAAATATGTAACTTGTCCCTCGGGTCCTCCTCCATGCCTGAGGACTGGAAAGTGGCAAATGTAACGCCAATCTTCAAAAAGGGATCCAGAGGGGATCCCGGAAATTACAGGCCAGTTAGCTTAACTTCTGTCCCTGGAAAACTGGTAGAAAGTATGATTAAAGCTAGATTAACTAAGCACATAGAAGAACAAGCCTTGCTGAAGCAGAGCCAGCATGGCTTCTGCAAGGGAAAGTCCTGTCTCAGTAACCTATTAGAATTCTTTGAGAGTGTCAACAAGCATATAGATAGAGGTGATCCAGTGGACATAGTGTACTTAGACTTTCAAAAAGCGTTTGACAAGGTACCTCACCAAAGGCTTCTGAGGAAGCTTAGCAGTCATGGAATAAGAGGAGAGGTCCTCTTGTGGATAAGGAATTGGTTAAGAAGCAGAAAGCAGAGAGTAGGAATAAACGGACAGTTCTCCCAATGGAGGGCTGTAGAAAGTGGAGTCCCTCAAGGATCGGTATTGGGACCTGTACTTTTCAACTTGTTCATTAATGACCTAGAATTAGGAGTGAGCAGTGAAGTGGCCAAGTTTGCTGACGACACTAAATTGTTCAGGGTTGTTAAAACAAAAAGGGCTTGCGAAGAGCTCCAAAAAGACCTCTCCAAACTGAGTGAATGGGCGGAAACATGGCAAATAAATGCAATTCAATATAAACAAGTGTAAAATTATGCATATTGGAGCAAAAAATCTTAATTTCACATATACGCTCATGGGGTCTGAACTGGCGGTGACCGACCAGGAGAGAGACCTCGGGGTTGTGGTGGACAGCACGATGAAAATGTCGACCCAGTGTGCGGCAGCTGTGAAAAAGGCAAATTCCATGCTAGCAATAATTAGGAAAGGTATTGAAAATAAAACAGCCGATATCATAATGCCGTTGTATAAATCTATGGTGCGACCGCATTTGGAATACTGTGTACAGTTCTGGTCACCTCATCTCAGAAAGGATATTATAGAGTTGGAAAAGGTTCAGAAGAGGGCAACCAGAATGATCAAGGGGATGGAGCGACTCCCTTACAAGGAAAGGTTGCAGCATTTGGGGCTTTTTAGTTTAGAGAAAAGGCGGGTCAGAGGAGACATGATAGAAGTGTTTAAATTATGCATGGCATTGAGAAAGTGGCTAGAGAAAAGTTCTTCTCCCTCTCTCATAATACTAGAACTCGTGGACATTCAAAGAAGCTGAATGTTGGAAGATTCAGGACAGACAAAAGGAAGTACTTCTTTACTCAGCGCATAGTTAAACTATGGCATTTGCTCCCACAAGATGCAGTAATGGCCACCAGCTTGGATGGCTTTAAAAGAAGTTTAGACAAATTCATGGAGGACAGGGCTATCAATGGCTACTAGCCATGATGGCTGTGCTCTGCCACCCTAGTCAGAGGCAGCATGCTTCTGAAAACCAGTTGCCGGAAGCCTCAGGAGGGGAGAGTGTTCTTGCACTCGGGTCCTGCTTGCGGGCTTCCCCCAGGCACCTGGTTGGCCACTGTGAGAACAGGATGCTGGACTAGATGGGCCACTGGCCTGATCCAGCAGGCTCTTCTTATGTTCTTATGTTCTTAAATAAAAATTGACCAATACAAAGCCTTTGAAATGAATAAAAATAAATTTGACAAAGTGTTCTAGGATGAATAATGAGGGAAATAAAAATTTATGGATTAGATTCTCTGGAAAAATTCACAGGAAAGAAGCAAAGTAAGAAGAACACCAACAAACGTACAAAAATATAATTCTCCATCTTTGGAGATGGCAGTGGTTGCCACCACTCATCACATGCTCAGAGGCACATGTTACTAAATTCTTCCAAGCTACACAGCAAGTGGATTGGACTGTGAAAGACCAACCCAAATGGTGTTTGCATTTTGACAAATTTGTAGGGCAGTACAATATCTCAGAGAGGAGGTCAGGTCTCCTGTTCCCCTGGTGCATTCACTATAGCTGCCCAATTTCCCTGCTTTTCAAAGTTTGATAGAAATATCTGTGGGCTATAGGTACATTCTTAAACGACAAGTCTTTTTGCCTATTAGTGAATTGTATTATAAACTGTGAACTTGTATAATTATAAACTGCTTTGATATTTTTGAAATTATGGTATGATCTTAATGATGAGGTGTGCCTGGCACCAACACTGTCATCTTTTCGGCGCCAGGTCAAGACTTTCCTCTTCTCCCAGGCATTTTAGCATGTGTTTTTAAATTGTTTTTTTTTTAAAAGTGTTTTTAAATTTGTATATTTGTTTTTAATATTTTTAATTGTTGTAAACTGCCCAGAGAGCTTTGGCTATGGGGTGGGATACAAATGTAATAAATAATAATAATAATAATAATAATAATAATATTTTTATGAAATTGCAGTATACCAATAAATAAATAAATAAAATGTATATGTACACTTTACCCTAGTATATGCATGTTTGTACATATTAGCTGATGATTCAGAGAAGTGTGAATTTCAAAGGATGGCTATGTTTCTGTTTGTGTTTAGTTTTAGAAAGTATGAATTAAGTAAGTTTGCCTTTAACTGTGAACTGAATTGAATTTCTCATCCATCCCCAATACTGGCCAATGAAACCACCCAGCCCTAATAGTGTGAACTATTAGTAGGAGGAATAAATGTGTGTGCGCGTGTGCATGTATTCTGACTAAAAGAGTTAGTAGGAGGAAGAAGGAATTATATTATTATACAGCCACAAGCGTGGCCAGCATATACTATAGTCAGCATGGATTTTTCACTTTCCCTTGTGTTAAACTGAAAATATTCACCGTGCTATTATGCTGTTTCCCATAAACTCATTTCAAAACAAAATCTTACAAAATGTATAGTCTTGAACTAAGAAATGCTTGCTTAACAATCCTCTAAGTTTTCATGATGATACACAAAAAATCTCAGAGAGAAATTAGAGTTCAAATTGTAAAACAAGAGGAAAAAAAGACTCCTGTTGGACTTTTTCCCATCACTGGTCTCATAATTTGTTGAAATTAAATATTTGTATGTTTGTTGCTGTTTATTGTTATTATTATTAGGCAGGCTCAGGAAGAACCAACTGTCAGTGTTCTAAAAGCCAGACAGCTGCTTGGCTTGGTTTATCAGGGGTCCATACCCACATCAGACATTAATTCCACTTTAAACAGTTATGGCTTCCCCAAAGAATCCTGGGAAGTGTAGTTTCTGAAGGGTGCTGAGAGTTGTTAGGAGACTCCTATTCCCCTGACAGAGCTCCAGTGGCCAGTGGTTTAACAGTCAGCCCGTCTTCTCAGAGATTTCTGGGGATTGAAGCTCTGTGAGGAGAACAGGAGTCTCCTAACAACTATCAGTTCACAAACTACACTTCATAGGATTCTTTGGGGGAAGCCATGACTATTTAAAGTGGAATAAATGTCTGATTTGGATGTGGCTAAGGACAGTTTTGGTTTAAATTTAGGTGAGAGACTACATGTGTCTGCTGTAGAATAAAACGGTGGGAGATAACCCCCAAAATAATTATACTGTTAACAATGTTTTCCTTTTGGAAAGGAAACAGGCTTTCCCTCTGCTCAGTTCCCACCCATCCCATCTCCTCCTCTTTCTCCCCTCCCCCTTCTTCCTCCTCCCTGCCCCCCTTCATCTATCCTAAGCATGACTGCATATAAGTAAATCCCACTGAACTCAAGGAGCATCCAAATGATCAGATGTGCCTTTCCCCTTCCTCTCCCCTCCCTCCTCCCTTTTTCCTCTCCTCCCCTCTTCCTTCTTTCTCCTCCCCTGCCCACTCTGGCCCTCTTTCCCCCTTCCATTCTCCTCCTCTCCCATGGTCAGTTTCATCCATCCTAAGCATCATGGCAGGGGAGTAAATCCCACTGAACTCAATAAGCATACAAATGACCAATCCATTTCCAGCAAACTTGCACAGGATCCCATTTCTTACTTTCTGCATTAAAAAGCAGAGAAATTCACTAATTCACTACTGACGGAAAGGCCCTACTTATGGTCTCACAAAGTTGGAATAGGACAGACAATGGGGATCTGAAAAAAGGGCATGCTTGATGGTGGCACCCTGACTGTAGCAGTCCCTCCCAAGGGAAACAGGCAAACCCTCTATTTTCCAGTATTCAGGAGAAACATAATGAGCTTTCTGTTTGGCCAGGCTTTGGGGTAATAGTTTTATGAAGTTTTTTGTGCTGCTGGTATGAACTGCTGCCTATAATATATAATAGGCAAAAAACCCTTGCAGTTTAAGAACATACCTATTGCCAAGAGATATTTCTGTCAAACACATGATACCAAATTCTTCCAAGCTACACAGGAAATGGATTGGACTGTGAAAGACCAACCCAAATTTTGTTTGCATTTTTACAAATTTGTAGGGCAGTACAATACTTCAGGGAGGAGGTCAGGTCTCCTGCTCTCCTGGTGCATTCACTATAGCTGCCCAATTTCCTTGCTTTTTAAAGTTTGATATAAATATCTGTTGGCTATAGGTACATTCTTAAACTACAAGTTTTTTTACCTATTAGTGAATATAGTTCTATTTAAGAACCGGCAATATCTCATGGGTAGAGAAAAGTGTATTGTGTTTTGATAGGAAACTGAAAACATCCCCTCCTCTCATCACTCTTCTACGATTCCAACTCCCACTTTATTGGTCTTCTGTTTTACAGCTGCCCAATTTCTTTGCTTTTGATCGAAATATATGTTGGTATGTTCTTAAACCGCAAGCATTTTTTGCCTTTTAGTGAATATAATATTCTGATTAAAAGAAAGTATATTCTAGGGAGATAAAATAGAACTTACTTGAACTCAAGAAGCCAAGGAGGTAGGAGGTGCGATTAGAGACTTAAAAAAAAACTCATGAGGATCCTGATACAAAAGGAATTGAGCGATGGAGAAAATGAACATGCCACAGAAAATAAGATTTATGTTCCCCAGACACTGATGATACTGCTATCAACAGATAAAAAAAATTCTAATATAAAGTAGTGACAATATATCTGTACTTTTTTGTTTTTGCCTTGAGGTCTTTCACAAAGAGATATTTTCAAAGATTGCAATAAAGTACCATAACTATTCATTCACATTTTAAAATGGTATTTATCTCATGTAACTTTATTTCCATCTAAAATATTTATTTTCTTAACCATTTGTTAATTTCACCTGGTATTGTTCTAAATTAATGCAACTAATAATGTTGCAATTAATGTTTTGAAAATAAACGGATGTTTGGAATATTCAGAGCCTGTTTTAGCTGAATTTATTTCTAAAATGTTTCAGTTGCCTTTCTAACAGCTGTGCACTAAAGGCAACATACAGGCTACTTACACACTATATATTTAAAGCATATGACTTCCCCACAAAGATTCCTGGGAACTGCAGTTTAAGAGTGCTGGGAATTGTAGCTCTGTGAGAGATAAGCTGTAGTCTCCAGGATTCTTTGGGGAAAGTCATGTACTTTAAATATGCTTTTAAATTTAGTGTGTGTACAGAGCCACAATAATCACTAAAATGGAGCATAAGAAAGTACATGTTAAAAGGACAAGAACAGACAGAGTTTTTTGTAACAAGAGACGTGTAATGACCCTTCATCTTGCTGTAGCTCACCTCTCTCTATGAGTGCTCAGATTATTTTGGAAAAAAAATAGGGGTGCCTGTCATGCCAGGCAGAAGGCTGGTTGAAGGTGTGTCAGAAGATGAGGACTTGGACTGGGAGCCCAAGGTGAGGGACGACAGCAGGGTGAACTTGCAGGATGCCCCAAACCCTGTTTCAGAGGGTACATTTCCCCTCGCTCCCGACTTCCCTGCAGAATCACAATCTAGCTCATTGCACACTCCCCAGCATGACAAGCTCCCACTGCCCGCCTCTGAGATGCAGCTGGGCACGTCAGACATTTCCCTGCTTATTGCTGCCCAGTTTCCCATGCCTGAACTGTCTGTTGGAAGCCCCCCTCTGTCAGAGGGGAAGCCAGAAATCAATCTACCTTTGCCCCTCATGCGGAGGCACCAGAGGAGAGAAATTGAAGCTTAGGAGGAGCCTCTGTATGCATGCACAATCCAAGCCTACTTAAGCTGACTTGGGGGGGACCCCATTGCTGAGTCAGCATCTTAGTGCCATGTTAGCATGCGTAGCCAGTGTTAGTTTAGGGCCAAAGTTCCTAGCAAGTGTAGTTAGGTTAATGAGGCACACTGCTTTTGATGTATCTATAAGTTTAATAAAAAGAGAAAAAAACACAGACACGTCTGCAACTGAGTCTTTTGACAACGGGCAGGACAGCACCATAAGATTCAGAAATCCCACCACTGTTTGTCATATCTTGCCCCCCTTTCAGATTTCTAAAAACACAAGGCAAAAAGCTGTAGTGGCATATGGAGGTGGAAGGCACAGTGGTGCTATGTTGTGTCACCAGGATATAGATGGTGTGAGGTAATGGTGAGGTCGTTCAGGTACACACCCACCCACAGGACACCACTGCCACCAACGTGGAGCTGTGTCGAGCCCCAGCTCTCTCAGGAGGATCAAGGAGGGGGGCTGGATGAGTGTCAGTGCCGGCTGCTAGGGCAAGGGGAAGAATCAGACGGTGTTGTGACTTTCAAGGACGAGGTGGGAGGAGGTGTGTTTGACACTGTGCCAGTTCCCACGGACAGTTCTCCCACTGAAGAAGACCGCACTCAGCTTCCAGACACCCCCATAGAGCCGTTGGGGGATGTCTTGGCACGCGCACCAACTCCACCCCCCCGAACTCCCCCCTTGGCACATCAAGCACTTCCCCACCTCTTGAAGCTGAGTCGGCACCTATCAAGGCTGTATTGGCGGATGAGCCAGCAGAGGCACGCCCCCTTTTGCCCCACGCCAGACACCAGGAGAAGAGCTTCGGTCAGAGGGAGGTTCTTTGAAGGAGTCAGAGATTACGGGCGAAGACCTTTCCTACTTAGGCCTGCTCCCCCCTGACCAGGGTGCTGACTCAACTTCCTTCACACGCTGCAGAGTTTACTTAGGTAGCCTAGTTAGGGATTGCAGTGAGCTAGCAGAGTGTGCCTATGAAACGTATCACCTTCGATGTTACTTTAATAAAACAGGAATTGATTTCATCCTCGTCTCCGTCTCGTCAGTCTCACTCTGGGCAGGAAAAGCTGCCCCAACCCCACTGCCCCTTGCCCTGCCCCATCCCAGTGAATACAACACCACTGCCACTCCACTCCCTTCATGTGGTGCTACTGCCAAGGAGAGATACTGTGAAAGATAAGGAAATATCACCTTTGGCCTTTCTGTATTTCAAGGACTGCTGCAGACACTTCTATATGCATAGTAATTTGATATCCTCTTTGTGAAATGGTAAGTGTATTTGCAGTACCCCAGTGCAGCACTACTTTTGTGACACCACCCAACACTGATTTATATGTATTCAGTCAAATACTATATTTGCCTATTCATAAAGCCAGAGATTTGTATAAAATATGAGGTACAACAAAACTAATAAAGGCAAAATATAAAACTAAACTAATGGTACCAGTCATGAGCATATTAATACAACTATGGCAGATTATTATTTTCACAGGTAGCCCATCTTTGTACTGCACTTGCGTTAGCTGTCTATTTTTCTCTTTAGCAAAGTGAGTTCTTCAGGAGTGGGAAGGTGAGATTAATCTGACACTGGGATCCATGTTTGGGGTATGAGTGACATCTTGAGTGTTACAGTGTTCTAATATCTGTTTCGGTTATTTTGGTTTCTTATTTTTCCAGTGTTAAATTCAGTTCTCTATATTTCTACAACGATCTGTAAAAGATTTTTTTTTTTTAATCCGCATGAGAATTCTCCACCATTTTAGGGTGAATTTCTCCAAATAAACACATTTGTGTAGGCGGTTTTGACAAAGGTACACATTTTTGCAAGGCATTTCCCATTATTTCATGCCTTTTTGCATGTTATTTTCACTCACATATTCATTTTTATGCACACTTTCCCCTAATATATGCATTTTTGTAAATGTTTAGTTGGTGAACTGCATCCCAAAATTCCAATAATTGTGAATTTCAAAGGATGGCTGTGTTTCAGTTCTCATTTTGCTTGGGAAACTGCAAATTTGATAAATTCTGCTTGAAATGCGAACTGAAACGAAATTCTCACCCATCCCTACAGTGTTCTTAAATCAGATGAATGATTTTCCAACCCGATTTCTAAAAGTTTCTGGTCACATCTTCCATAGCAAATAACATTTCATTGGGGGCATACCAAAGACTACATTTTATGCAGTGTTCCACCCTTCCTTCTCTCTTTCCCTGAAACAACATAATCCAAAATGAGGGCTGCAAATATGCTTTCCTTTTTCAATTAGAAAGCTTTGCATATTTATGATAGACATTGGTATTATACTCATGTTACAAATTCATAAATGATGAATAAATAAATATAAATAAATATAAATAAATTTTATTTGTTAGTCGCCTATCTGTTTGACTGAACAAACACTCTAGGCGACTTACATAACATTTTAAAATACAATATAAAAACAACATATTCAACAATCAATCTAACATCACAAAAACAGCAATTAAAAAATACAAAAAACTACTCCACCCCAACATTCTTATAGGCCTGCCTGAATAGCCAGGTCTTTAAGGCTCGGCGAAAACTCAACGGGAGGAGGCATGTCGGAGATCGTAGGGGAGAGAATTCCAGAGGGTGGGGGCCACCACCAAGAATGCTCTCTCTCTGGTCCGCACCAGCCTAGCTGTTTTGACTGGTGGGACCGAGATAAAATCCTGCATGGCTGATCTTGTAAGGCGGCCTATTTGGTGATACTGGAGGCGGTACTTCAGATAAACTGGGCCAGAACTGTATAGGGTTTTAAAGGTCAACACCAACACCTTGAATTGGGCTCGGTAGGCCACTGGTAACCAGTGTAGATCTAACAACACCGGAGTGATGTGATCCCGGTGGCGGCTATGCTTAATCAAGCGTGCCGCTGCATTCTGTACCAGTTGTAGCTTCCGGACCGTTTTCAAGGGTAACCCCACATAGAGCACATTACAATAGTCCAAGCGAGAGGAGACCAAGGCATGTACCACCTGTGGGAGTAGATGTATGGGAAGGTACAAATATGGGCAAAATCTCCCCCAAACTGATATTTTACACTCCCATTGATATCTTCAGGATTGACAGCTTGCTTTGCCTGGACCGTGCCTAGTAAATTAAAAGTTTAAAAGCTCTTTTCTCTCCTTTTTAATCTTCAGTGACTTCTTTTTCCCTACTTCTCCGCTTTTTCTTTTGTTTCCATTAACATATTGTTTTGTTTTGTTTCATTTTGTGTATAAGATTTCTTAGCCTTCATCATTAGGTCCCAGGTGGGTTATAAAAAACATAATCATACAAAAAAAAACCAAGAAAAAATAATTCCAAACAAAAGCAGCACAGTATAGATTAAACAAAGGAGATGTGGTCTATCCCACTTGTCACAAAAAAGAAAAAAAATGCCTGAACTGTCAAAGGTCAGGGTAAAGAGGTGCTTCAGCAAATGGCAGAAGCTGAACAATAAAGCTGCCAGATGCAGCTGTATGGGGAAAGAGTTTCACAGTTTAGGGGCTGCCACAGAGGACGTCCTCTCTCAGCCCACTGTTCCCCACACTCCTGAGGGTGGTGGAATGAACAAGAGAGCTCCCTCTTCCAAACAAAAGACCTAGGAGGATCAAATGTGGTCTTTCATCTATTTGGGCCCTAACTCATTAGGTCTTCAAACACCAATCAAACCTAGAAACAAACTGGTATCCAGTACAGATGTTACATGAGCTGTAAATTGAACTCCAGCCAGTACCCTGTCTACTGCATTTTGGACCACCTGAAGTTTCCAAATCATCTCCAAGAACAACTCTTGTGGATGGGTGACAGGGGGCTGGAGCTAATTATTTTCCTGCTCTCTCTTTCCTGCCAAACTCCTAAATCAAAGGTTCTAACAACATAGGCTACATTTTGACAGATGTAGCTGTAGAAGGTATGCAGGTATGTATCAGGGCCATATTGATTAGGTACTACTAAAGCCAGACTCTTTGTTGGGTAAGGGCAATGTTCCCAAGACTCACATGTGGAGGAGGCTACATCAGCACTGACTCACGGTAGCTTGTTTCATTCTTTTTAATGGCCAGATCCCTTTGCTTCCAAGGCAGAAATGCTAGTCAATGAAAATGTAACTCCAGGACCAAGAGCAGTTTCAGAGCTTTGGGTTTGTGTAGTGCTCCATATACTGAGCCATGGGTCTTTCAGTGGAAGGAACTGTTATTGTTTTTGTTCCATTTTACTTGAAGTTTTAATCAGCATATATCCTATTAACTTATTTCCTCTTCATTTCTACCAGACTGTCAGACAGACCAAGAGTTTGACTGATAAGCTGGCTGTAGGGTGGGGTAATGGAGCAATCCAGTAGCAGCAAGGAATACCTACTGGCTCAAACTTTTACTTTCTCTGATGTTTATATTGGTTGATGAAACATTAAAAGGGGGAGCCATATGCAGAAGGACTGCAGTACTTGCCAGTGAATTTCTATTTTTTCCCATTAAGAAAATCACATTGGCATAGAGTGCAACAAGAAGTAAGGAGCCCCCTCAAATGAACTTGCAGCCTCCTGGGATTTTCAGAGCCAAAGTAGACATTACTTTAATTATCTGGTATGAAACCATATCTGTATTATTGTTAAACAAAGAAGGGGGATTTTCAATTGGGATCCCAAGATGTAGTAAGGGAGGTTTAACCATTCCTTCTACTGCCATGATCCCAACAAAAACTGCAATTGGCCTTAGAAAAAAGCTCCTATTGATGCCAATGGAAGTTGTTTTGCTAATGCTAATAACACCCCCTGTTCTCTGCATTGGAACAGTTCAAACTGAAATTGCCCTCCCTTTGGATTTAAAAACAAAACAAAAATAACCAGGTGTGGTTGCTAATCACACAGTTTAAGGCAACATCTCATTTGGTTCTCGTTGTCTTAAACAGTGCCTGACTAGGATAGAGATATAAAGGCTAGAAAGGTATGTTCACTGGAACTGCTGAAATGCAGTGGAGGCTGGTCCATTAGGACAAATGGATCATTGCCCCTCCAACCTCAGTGTGCCCTAAGCCAGCCCACACCTGCCTGCCTTCTTTCTTACAACCAGCCCAGGGATTGTCCATGGCCTTCAGTATCCCTCTCCTTAGTGTCAGTTGTAGAAGTCAGCAGGAAGATGGGGTCAAAACTAGAATTAGGTGACTCTGCCTGTCATTGGCTCTTACTATCTTAGGCTCTGGCTCCATCTACTGTTGGCCTCCCTGACTTCCACTCTACCAATACCAGTAGGCACCAGTCACTATTGCTGAAATGTGACTATAATTGCTTTCTTTGTTATGCACGAAAGAGGGAGATTAGAGATTCAGAGTGACAAGGGAACTGGGGGCAGGGGATTTATTTGAAATAAAGTGTTTCTGTTTACCCCTTTCATGTGTTTGATTCCACAGAAAAACATTCCAAAGAGATCAGTGCAATGTGACTGGATGGAAATAGGTCTATCAGAAAGATATCCTAGACAACACAGATTCCTTGACTATCAGGCAAGAAATGAACAGATGGACTTGTCATTCTCCATTTCGGAAAGATTGACTCTAGTGATAAGATCTGCTAATAAGCTGTTCTTGAGTACCCCTTAAGAAGTCAGCAAGCTATGGCATTAGAAATGAAAGACTAAATTGGGTTAGACATGCTCTTCTCAAGGTGCTCTGTAGGTCTCATAAAGGTGTAATAGCAAAATGGATTGGATACTCACTCTGCATCAGCTTCATGGAAATGACCAAAGTATGTCAGTGAGACATTACACCTGATCTATGAACTAAAAAAGAACCAAGTCTCCGTTAGTGGGCTGCTGTTTCCAGAAGCTATATAGACATGATTCATTACCACAGTTGGATCAGGAAAATGCACAACTGCAAGAGTCTGAATGTGGAATTACTCCCCAGAAAGTGGGGTTAGGGTTGCAGCCCTATTAAATTTATATTATTAGTAAACATAAATCTAAATATCAAATTTAGCAGGGCATATTTTGCTATAGCACCAGCAAATAAAGTAATTTGCTAGGTGGCAATGGTGAGAAGTGTATGTGATTTCTAAATCATTTATGGATTTATTACTGATTATGATTTGTTTTATCATCTTTGTAAGGCACTGCAGAAGCCTTTTTTGGCTGAAGAATGGGGTAAAAATGCTTTGCTTTTTCTGACAGTAGTATTGTATGCAAAATAAAAATATTGCAGCTTCAGAATAATGATGCTTGTCTGGTTCTTGACGTAATGAGGTGTGTTCACAGGTTAGTAAACAGAAAAGAAAAAGACTTGTTACTCAACTAACCAGAAACAACATTTTTTTAAAAAAACTGGTGTGGGGACAGGGAGTCCCTCTGAATATAAGAACAACCAGATTGGATGACACAAAAGGTTCACCTAGTTTAGCATCCTGTTTCTCACAATGGCAGCCAGATTCACCAGAAAGCCCATAGGCAGGGTTTGAGACCAATAACCCTTTTCTATTAGTTGGTTGTATGTCCTCCCTGAGCATAATCAAAGGTATACTACCTCTTAACTCAGAGATTGAAAAGTGTCCATCAATTGATATTTAGACCATAACTGCTGTATGGAACCTCCAGTTTCACAGCCAGTTTACCTGTGAATAAACTGAGGCCAACAAGAGGAATGGGCTCTTGGTCTCACACCCTGTTTTGTCTCATCACCTGTAAAAGAATGGGTAAGCCAGTGGCTCACAACACACAAAGTGCTATATGAAGAACTGTCTCTGTAGCAATCAGTAATAACCCAAACTAGTTTCTTTTGTCTTGATCTGTGAACCGTCTGCTTACGTTCCATGGAACTTACTCCTGTAGTGTCCTGGCCAGCCCTGTTTGATTCATACTGGGACTGTTGAATGAGAAATTTAAGCTTAGAGTGTTTCATAGAATAACTTACAGAAGACGCAGGTATCTGCAACAATAGACAGCATTGCTTGGCATGGCTGCTCAAACTAAGACATTGTCACAGCAACTTCACATGCCCCCTGAGACCACTTAAGTAGACTTAGGGCAGACTTTCTACTTGCGTGGGAACTTTCTCCCAGATTGGGACTGGGCAAGCAAATGGGCACTCCTTGACAAGGACTGGGGAGAAGGTTCAGTCTGTTCATGTCTGTGAAACTGACAACTCATCCTTGGCAAAGGGGGTGGAAATAGCTCCTCCAGGTCTCCTCCCTCACCTCTAGTCTTGCCCCAGACTCCTCCCTCCCGGTAGATGGGGATGGCTCCAACTCAGGAGGCAGCTCAGGAGTTGGGTGGAGTCTGAAGATGCAGCCAGCATGGGCTCTTCATCCAGTTCCAGCTCTTCAGTAGTAACTGGAACTTCAGATTGTCACTAACCAGACTGCCATTATTTTGCCTAGGCACCTCCCCTTCTCCACACAAACCTCTGCTTCCCCCCCCCGATTCCTAAGTAGTACATGATGGGCAGCTAGAGCTGCACCCAGCAAAGTCAGCACCACAATTATAGAGAGACCTATTTACATTGTAAAAATATTATGGATGACAGAACAGAAAAACAGGCAACATGAAATTATGCAAGGGTGCTAGTGAAAAAGATGGAGAAACTAGATATTGCTTTTATGACTGCAGTATATTGACCCTCCTGGCTTGCCATACCAGGAACTGTTGAGTCGGCTCTCAGGCTGTGTGCTATTAGTTTCAGGCCTGCATGGTTGTTCCCTCTATAACTGTTTTATAATAAAGTCAGGTTGTTATACGTCCTCTTGCTGGCCTCCTGTTCATTATACTTTTCAATGACTGTAAGGTGGAACACCATATTTTAAAGATTCAATGCTACAAGTGTTAAGCTACAGGGAAAAAAAGCTAGATGTTTGTGCTGGAGTTCATTTGTTGGAGTCCCTCACTGCCTACATTGCTACTTCATGTGAGAACTTTCAGAGCTTTGGGCAACAAGCATTTGGCCTTAGTGAAGTGGTAGACAGAGTCTTCGAAAGCCAAAACCCTAAAACCTTCCACAAGGTCATGTCTCATAAAACATGGGAGAATGAATTTGTCTTGGAAAGTTCTCAAAGGTTCAGAGTAGAATCATTTTATCCAATTATTGATAAGTTAACCACCTGCAAAAGTTCACATCTTAAAGTCTACAAAACTGCATGGGACAAATTTTGATTCCTCAGCAATTTTATTGAGATGTTAAATGAAAACATCCTCAGTGCTGCTGCAAATGTACAAGAATGTTACCAAAAGGATGCTGATAATTTTTTTCCTGAAGAATTTCTTCAGTTTAAAAGCTTTGTGAAACAGTCATGTTTACCGCTACAATATTATAAGAGATAACAAAATGGAGACGGTTTTTCCAAATGTAGATGTTGCCCTCAGAATTTACTTGTGCCTGCCCATCAACAACTGCAGTGTTGAGAGGTCGCTTTCAAAAATGGCACATATTTTTTTTAAAAAAATGATCTGAAGGCAAGCATGCTGCATGCAATACTGCTTTGGTACTGAAGCAAGTCTTCTGCACAGTGTAGATGTTGAGGATATGATCAATGACTTTGCAGCAGCAAAGGCAAGAAAAGGTCAGTTGTAAGGAAATGCTCCTGCTTTGTAGACTCAACTGTCATTTCATCTGCTGTTAGACAGATATCCACAGTTTTAATTTTTCACCACGTACTAATAACATTTCTTTTTCTGCTGGCCTTTGGTAGAGTATAATCTATTGTTGTTTTTATTATTGCTGTTTTATTAGTGATTTTTCAGAATTGTACACCATTCAAGATATGAGTACTCATGTGTTGCACTATACAAACACATCTAATAAAATAATAATAATATATATAATGTATTGCTGGGGGGGGGCTTTTGGAGAACTGCACTAGTTTAATCCAGCCTTGGGTGTCTGCCTCAGGCACCAGATGCTGGGAGACAGAAAACATCAGCAAAAGTTGTGTGTGCCATGTGGCTTGACCTGCTGCCCTCTTAATTTGCCTATTCTCTTCGTTGCAGTGGAGAAAACCACCCATGTCCAAATAAGATTCAACTGTACTAGCAAGGTGTTAGAGGAAAGAACTAGGTGTGTCAGGCAACCTGTCCTTCATATCTGTAACTAGCCTACAGTCTTCAGGTGCAGTGGAGGGTACTGTTCCTTTGCCATTGTTGAAGTAAGATTCCACTGCCAATCCAGTCAACTTCTGTATGTGAAGTGTGGGGCAGGAAGCCATGTTGTCCTTCACCTAAGGTTGCAAAATGATTTGGGCCAGCTCTCACCATATTACATTATGTCCTGACTTTACTTTATGGGAGACGGTTTGCTGCCTTATTGAGCCAATTCCAGCATTTCTATCTTTATTTTCCTTGTGATTTTTATAAAGGCAGCAATTGTATTTGAGCCCCACTAAATGAAGTAGAAATGTTTTGCATTTTTTGTTTATTCAGCTCTGGAAGTGAAATTCAAGAAGCAGCACAGGATGTTTGTGGGATCATAAAAAATACAAAGGTAATAGTTCGGCATATAACCTACACTTGCCTTACATGAAAACATAAAAAAGTCTGTTCACTGAGTCCCACATTATAAACAAAAGCAAACATATTGTCAAGGTAATGTGTTTTTCCAATAGGGATCCATGAGTAGACTTTACTGTGTGATTTATGTTGCATGATATTCTGCTCTGTAATAAAGACTAGTAATGTTCAGAAAAATGTTGGGCTTAATTGATACCTCATCTAAGGAAAAACAAATACAATGTGATTTTAGAAATAAAACAGAACATTAGTATTTATAATTCCTTAGAAATGCCCTCTCATTGTTTATATATTCATGAATTTATGTAAACAGGCTGATAGCAGGAACTATTTATAAAATGCTAATAATTTACAAAAGAAGCCTCACTCTCATTGTGTTTCTGCAGAGTAGGCACTTCTTGTAACTTATTTACTTAATCATCTCTATGCATACAGGCGGTTCTGTTTCAGTGGTTAAACACAAATGAGCTAAACTAAAACACACAATTAAATGGAAAATGGAAAGACTTTGAATTATGCTATTTCCAGCCAGTCTTGAATCTTGAATGGCCAGGGGCAGAATCTCTCTTTCTTTATTGTGGAACTTTTGAAGAGAGTAATATTAAAGCACTATGCTTGCTTTTATCAAGGTGTGTTGGATTTACTAGAACACAATGCTGATCAAAGTACAATAACTCTTATGTACAATGGACATATGCAAGACCTCATTAACCTAATCCAGGGATACTCAGTTGCTGTAATCCAAAGGAAATAATACGTGCTTTACAAATATATCTTTTCCCCCACTACTTTTGCTGAATGACTATATGAATTGTGTGCCCTAACTCTATCCCCCCAATATCCGATGACACTTAGGGTGTTCACATGTTACATTCAATGAGTGTACAATCTGTGTACCTGGGTACACAAACTTTTGAGCTGTACACTCATATAGTAATTCACATGTAACGTTCAACAAGTGTACAATCTGATCACCTGTATCTAGAATAGTTTAGCTGTACAAATCAACAAGTGTGTACTCTTTCACAGAAAAACTTGACCATTTCTAGAGGCAGCTTGTACCCATGTTCAATGAAAATTATGAACAAGCCTACTATTGATATGGCCAAATACAACAATATTAACAAAATAAGTTATAATAATAAATAATATTAATAAATAATATTAATAATAAATAATATTAATAAGTAATATTAACAAAAGTGAGGAAAATAGTCAGGCACTGCTGATTGCAACTGTCAAAGACATTATTGATTGTGGATGACTTCTGATGCAAAGTGGCAGCTTACTATGGTGTGCAGGTTATCATTTAGTAAACTAATTGGATGGATACAGATTATCATTTTACAGCAGAGGTCCTTGCTAGTTCGCAGAATGAAGCAGACAAACTATTTACAAAGGGTTACATTCATAGCTTGGCAAACTGTCATAAGAAGAGCCCCACTGGATCAGGCCAATGGCCCATCTTTTCCAGCATCCTGTTCTCACATTGGCCAAACAGATGCCTATGAGATACCTGTAAGCAGGACCTAAGCATAAGAGCACTCTCCCCTTCTGTCATGTAAAACAGGTCATGTATATCCACCACTGATCTTAGGTCACAACAACAACTGATCAGTTGAAAAACTTGATTCTGGACTACTAATTCAGACTACAGGTGGCCTGAATACTCCCGCATCTTTAAAAAATAATAGAAAACTAGGTATTGGGAATATCCATTCTAGTCTATTCAAGAGTGGTCTATTCCCAATATGTTAGTTTTCTATGCGGCCAGAAACAAAGTATGAGATCACCCACCTGCAGTCTACAGTAATATAGTCCAACAAGTTTACCAGTACCAACTCCTCTGCCTGTTTTTATAAACTTGGCCTTTACAGCATGCTGGCAAGTTCAAATGATCATTTTACCATACATCAGGTACAGATGTGTGTTAAACTGATTATCTGTTTCCATTCTGTGCCATTATGATTTTAGATAAAAGGTGTAAATTGTATTTACAAATAAAAGGTTGTAAGAAGACCCCTGCTGAATGAGACCAAAGGTCCATCTTGTCCTCCATGCTGTACAATGTCTACAACATCAGATTTCTTAGAAATATTGTTTGGGACTTGGCCTTTAACATTATCAATATCCACAAATAGGCAATAAAACCTTGCGGTTTAAGAATGTAACTATAGCCAACAGATATTTCTATCAAACTTTAAAAAGCAGGGAAATTTGGCAGCTATAGTGAATGCACCAGGGGAACAGGAGACCTGACCTCCTCTCTGAGATATTGTACTGCCCTATAATAAATTTGTCAAAATGGAAACAAAATTTGAATTGGTCTTTCACAGCAGGCACATGTAATCTCCCACCCAAATTTAAATGAAAGCTGTCACTGTCACCACTGAAGGGTGCTGAGAGTTGCTAGGAGAGGCCCTATTCCCCTCACAGAGCTACAATCCCCAGAAGAGGGGCTGACTATTAAACCACTCTGGCCACTGGAGCTCTGTCAGGAGAATAGGAGTCTCCTAACAACTCTCAGCACCCTTCACAAACTACACTTCCCAGGATTCTTTAAGGGAAGCCATGACTGTGTAAAGTGAGATAAATGTCTGGCCTAGGTGTGACTACTTGATTAGCCAAGCCAAGCAGCTGTGAGTCTGGCTTCTAAAACACTGATGGTTCTTACTGAGCATGCCTAACACTATAATAGACTTCAATGTTAAATTTCTTAAATTAATTAAAAATCATCCATGCATATTCTTTTCTTTGCTTTTATACTGCAGAAGATGAAGGTCAGAGTATGGGGCAAGGTCAGTAATAGGATTACAGGTACTCTGTGAACATGGCTGATTTTTAATTAATTTCAATAAATTATGAGACCACTGGCAGAAAAAAGTCCAACAGGGGTCTGCACTTTCCCCCCTCTTGTTTTACACGTTGAACTCTAGAGTCTCTCTTACTGTTTTGTGAATCATGAAATCATGAAAACTTAGAGGGTTGTTAAACAAACATTTCTGAATTCAGGACTATACGTTTTGCAAGGTTTTGTTTTGAAACACTCTTGTGGCTGTATAATGAGGTCAGTGATACTCAACTGTATCTTGCCTCTCTATCTTGTTCTAAGGGGGCTATAGATCAGGGGTGGCTAGCCTCCAGTTTCAGACCTTGATTTGCCCCCAACTCACCCCCAGCAAGTTGATTTTTTAAATTTGCTTAATTAAATGGATTTCATAACTGAACATGACTTCTTGTTTTAGTTGCCGCCTTTATCTTCCCATATTCTTCCCATATAGTGTTTTTGATCATTTTGGTTTGTTTGTTTTTAACTTACCATTGTTAGACACCTTGAACTTTTCTTTTTTTAAAAAAAGAGGGGATTATACATGTTTGAAATCAATTAAACAATCAGTTCCAAACCAGAGACTTTTGGACAGACCACAACGAGAGCATGAAGGAAATAGTTCTTCCACATTTTTTGCTCCCAGCCAAAAGGTATTCAGAGGTATGCTTCACTGACTCTGAACTTTGCAATTTCACTTCACACTCATGGCTGATAGGTATTGATAAACATGTCTAATTCCCTTTTAAAGAAATCTAAGCAAGTGGAAACCATCATTCTAGTCACAGTGTGTCCCACAAATTAATTATACTTTATATGAAATACTATCTTTCTTTATCATGAATCAAATGCTAATTAGTGACAGGTGAACTCACCCAGTTTTTCTTGAAACATGCTTTCAGTTGTAACATACAACAATGCATTAATGATTAGAAATTGCTTGAAAAATGTTTACAGTAGTCAAAACTGCCTCCAAAAATGTGTTTAATAGGAGAAATTAACACTAAAATGCAGCAGCATTTTCATGAGCATTTTTTTTAAAAAAAAATGCAAATTGCTGCAGAAATATAGAGAACTAAATTTAAGATGGAAAAATGAGAAACTGAGAGAATTGAAATTCTGTGGATCTTTCCATCCCTACTGTGAAGTGGTATTTTAGGGACTTCATTCAGAAACTTTCCTGCAAAACACAGTAACCTACTAGGTATGTAAGGAGTAAGGATCCTCACATAACTTGGTCTTGATCCATATAGCCCCCGATAGGTTAGTATCAAAAATTGAAACTTCATCCTTGAATTAAGGTGAAAGGAGGGCAGTCTTATCCCAGATTTCTGATTCTTCTTACTCCAATGCAGAGACAATTTATTAGACTCTTGTCTTCATCAGTAGCTGATCATGTAAGGGCAAACGTCATCCTTACAAATTAACATTTTTAAAGTGGACATGTTGGCTAAATGTGTTTTTTCACAAATTTAGTGTTATCCTCAACTTGAAGAAACCCTGGCGCTAAAGCTCAGAAGTACCGGAATTCATTAGAGAATAATTTTGTACTTGAGCATGCTGCTGGTGAAATGGCAGCAATTTGTACATAATCTTCAATTTGCTAACTAAGCTGTGCTGAGCTATATCATGTAAGAATAATAATGGATAACAATCCTCATTCTAAATGTTTCAATTTATTTGTGTCTTACAGCTTTAGCATATCTGAGGTATTAGAGATGTTGTGATTTTTTAAGCTGCTCTTTTGACTAAGCTGAATGGCAATGTAAAAGAGTGAATAAAGCTTACATTCATCCAAGAAACGATCACAATTCAATATTACATTCATTAATAGGCAAAAAAATGCAGTTTGAGAATGTACCTATGGCCAACAGATATTTCTCTCAAACTTTTAAAAGCAGGGAAATTGGGCAGCTATAGTGAATGCACCAGGGGAGCAGGAGACCTGAACTCCTCTCTGAGATGTTGTACTGCCCTACAAATTTGTCAAAATGCAAACACAATTTGGGTTGCTCTTTCACAGTCCAATCCACTTCCTGTATAGCTTGGAAGAATTTGGTAAAATGTGCCCCTGATAATATGGTGAGTGGTGGTAACTCCTGCCATCTCCAAAGATGGAAAATGGCATTTTTGTACATTGGTTGGTGTTCTTACTCTCCTTCTTTCCTGTGTTACTGCTGTTCCTACAGAGAATCTAACCTAGAAAATTATATTTCTCTCATTATTCATACTAGAAATCTGTGTCAAACTTATTTTTATTGATTTCAAAGCCTTTTTATTGGTCAATGTCATGTGATGGTGAAGATAGCCTTTTGTGTTTCAAACTGGAGGTTATGCTCTATTTCTATTTTGGGTGCATAAACTGTTGAATCTGAAACTGCAGTTTGATGTAAAATCAGACTGATTACAATATGTTGCTACTTAATCAATGACTCTACCTGTAGGAAAAAACAAACCTGGCCTGCCCTAGATACATATTTTCAGCCTGCCATGTTTAAACCACACTACTTAAGGAAAGGTGGGCATGGTCAATTAAAAACATAGAGCACACCTAGAATTTTGCTAGAATATATTTCACCTCCGATGGTTTTATCTTGTGCAAACAGACACTCCTCATGTCTATTGGAAACTATTCTGCAGAACAGTCAGTGCCATTATTTCACAATTGTTTTTGGAGCTTTTTTTTTTTAGTGTTGCAAAGTGTTGCTGTACTTCACATATTCACAGAAATAGAAGCAAAAGAAAATGACTAACTATAGGAAACTTCACTAACATTGCAAAGTAAATCCAACTTATTTAAAGTGACTCAGCACTATATCAAACATCTTAATATTGTTGCTTCCTCCTTGCTAAAACAAAATCAGCACAGCACGTCTTCTTTCTGTTATTTGGGCTGATTGCATGTGTTGCCACCACTCGTGATTTGCTCAGGGACGCATGTTACCCAATTCTTCCAAGGTATACAGGAAGTGGATTGGACTGTGAAAGACCAAACCAAATTGTGTTCATATTTTGACAAATTTGTAGGGCAGTATTATATCTCAGGTCTCCTGCTCCCCTGGTGCATTCACTATGGCTGCCCAATTTCCCTGGTTTTTAAAGTTTGATAGAAATATCTGTTGGCCATATGTACATTCCTAAACTGCAGGGTCTTTTGCCTATTAGTAAATTTCTCTTCTTTTTAATCCAGGAGATAAGAAATGGGATTCTGTGCAAGTTTGCTGAGAATAGATTGATCATTTGCATGGTGGGATTTACTCCCCTGCAATCATGTCTAGGATTGGTGAAACTGACCATATGGAATGGAGAGAGGAAGAGGAGGAGGGATGGGAACAGGCAATAGGGGAGGAGGAGCGCAGGGTTGATCATTTGCATGTTTATTGAGATCAGTGGGATGTACTCCCATACAATCATGCTTATGATAGGTAAAATTGACCATTGGGAGGGAGGCCTGGAGTGGGCAGGGAAGGAGAAAGAAGAAGAAAGGGACAGGGGAGGAGAAAGAGGGGAAAGGCAGGTCTGATAATTTGCATGCTTATTGAGTTCAATGGGATTTACTCCTGTGCAATCACGGTTAGGATAGTTAAACTCACCATGGGGGAGGGGAGAGTAGAGAGAAGGAGGAAGGGGAGAGAGAGGAGCAGAAGGAGGGGGAGGAGGAAGAAAGTGATAGGATGGGTAGAGGTGAGGAAAGGGGGTGTGGAGGGGCAAAAGGGAGGTGATGGGAGGGAGGAGGAAGGGAGGGCAGTTTTGATCATTTGCATGCATTGAGTTCAATGGGATTTATTCTGATGCAATCAAGCTTAGGATAGGTAAAACTTACCATGGGAGAGGAGGAGGGGAGGGTGGAAGGCTGAGGGAAGGGGAAGAAAGAAGAGGGGGAGGAGGGGATGGGAAGGGACAGGGGAAGGGAGGGTGAAGGAAAGGGGAGGGAAGGGGCAAGAGGGGAGGATAGCAGGGAGGAGGAGGGGAGGGCAGGTTTAATTATTTGCATTGTTTTTGAGTTCAGTGGGATTTACTCCCATGCAATCATGCTTAGGATAGGTGAAACTGATGTGGGGGAGAGGCTTGTAGGGGATGGGGAGAGAGGGAGGGGAGGGGAGGATGGGTGGATTACACGAGAGTGGCTGTATAGTATAATCAGCATGGATTTTTCACATCCCGCAATGTTAAATTGAAAATACCCCCATGCCATTTCTGGTATGAATAATGAGAGAAATACAATTTTCTAGGTTAGATTCTCTGTAGAAACAGTAGTAAGAGGGAAATAAGCAAAGTAAGAACACCGATAAACATGCAAAAATGTAATTCTCCATCTTTGGAGATGGCAGGTGTTGCCACCACTCACCATTTGGTCAGAGGCACATGTTATCAAATTCTTCCAAGCTACACAGGAAGTGGATTGGACTGTGAAAGACCAACCCAAAGTGCGTTTGCATTTTGACAAATTTGTAGGGCAGTACAACATCTCAGAGAGGAGGTCAGGTCTCCTGCTCCCCTGGTACATTCACTATAGCTGCCCAATTTCCCTGATTTTTAAAGTTTGATAGAAATATTTGTTGGCTGTAGGTACATTCTTGAACCACAAATGTGTTTTGCCTATTAGTGAATATAGTTCTAGTTAAAAACCAGCAACATCTCATGGGAAGGGGAAAGTGTATTCTGTTTTGATAGAAAGCTGAAAACATCCCCTCCTCTCATCACTCTTCTGCCACTCCAACTCCTACTTTATTGGTCTTCTATTTTACAGATTACACCTACTCCATAACACCCTCCCCCTTATCAGACCAGTTTCTAATGCCACCCTAACCACCGCCACCTAGGGATGATGAAATAAATCAGTTCAGCTCACATTTATAATTGAACCTACCTAATCCACACCTTTCAAATCAATATGCAAATTGAAATGGCCATCTTCAAAATTCACAATTCTTTGAAATTTGCAGGGCAGTTCTCGATCCAAGTAGTGTGTACAAAAATGCATATACTGAGGTTAAGTGTGCATAAAAATGCACATAACTGTAAAAATAACATACAGCGATGTATTATATATTAGGGGAAGTTTGTTTGAAAAATGGTGAAAATTGCATACAAAAAATCACACTAAAATGCTTATGAATTATCATGAGGATTTTTTTCAATTAATAAATTGCAAACTGATATAGAAATGTGAACTGAAGTCAAGACTGGAAAAAATTAGAAACTGAGAGAAACCAAAACGACCCTTCCCTTCCACCACTACATCTTCTACATCCTGGTGTCAGGCAGGGCCAGGCATCCTTTTTTTTTTCCAGATATAGCCCTGCACCCCAGCTTTCCCAGTATGAATGAATCAATGCCAGAGTGTCCTGAATGGCACTGATGAGGCTCCTGGAAAGTGCTCCCCTCTCCATATATTCCTTATACTATGCAGGTTTATTCTATGAAAGGGGCTTCTGATAAGGCACATTCTATATTGAGGCAGTCCTTTCCAAGAGCTGTAGTTCAGTGGTAGAGCATATGCTTTGTGTGTAGAAGGTCCCAGTTTCAATTCCTGGCATCTCTAGATAGGGCTGGGAATGTCCTCTGAATTCTTGTAGAACAGTGCAGTCAGCATCAGTCAGTGCAGACAATACTGACCTAAATGGACCAATAGCTTTTCTATGTTCCTAATGGATGAACATAGTCCATACATTAACCACACTCCATATTTCACCTGCTCCCTTGGTGCACCTAATATAACAGTCCTGGGTCTGAGTACAGAAACAATACAGCGAGTCCAAGTAAACAAAATAGTACTGACCACTTTCCTCAAATAGCCCATATGGAAAGCATGCACAGAGTTAATGTGCTAGTGTTCTGTCTGGGTGCTGATGCCAGAAAGTCAGTAGTGCCATGCTACCAGGACTCTTTGGGCTCATATTATGTCCTCTGGAGGCAGAATGCCAGACAATGGGAGGATTACTCAACTCCTCTATCCCTTACTAGGAAGTTCCCATTTCTTTCATACATGCAAACTCGTTTTCAGTGAAGCTTTTTGGCATGGAGATAAAGCGATTAGAAAAGCTTTACCTGAAAACATTCTGGGCTCTCAAGGAGCTGTTAAAAATCACTGAAGTCTTGGCCACACACACAAAAAAGGTTTTTTTAGATGTGCACAAGACCACATTTACATGCAAGGGTTGGACTGCTCATTGCTCTTGGGTTGGCAATAAACAAATGTAAATCAGAGATCCACTTCATGCGATTTATAAATGTACTTGCATTGTTTCTCAGAAAGGAAAATCAGAAAATCTGCCTTGTGTTAACTGCAGTCAGATGACTTTTAGCAGAAAGAAGAATCAGAAAAAAGCATTTAACATTTCTGAAATCCTAGTTTTATTAGACTATAGTACTCAGTTTTTTAATATTGACTGTTGAGATTTTCTGTGTTTTGGGACCATGCACTGCAGTGACTCCATGCCACAGCCAGACACTGATGATGAAGTTGCATTCTGGCACACCACTGACATTAAAGATCAATGGAGCAACTTATTTGTGTGAAATGGAAAATCCATTAGAATAAAGTATATTGATGAATGATCTGTTGACAAATAAGCACTTATTCAAGTTACTCCAAAGACTATAACTATCATGCACTGCCAAGTCTAATAAATATATTTATTTGGATGAGTTCACTATTGACTGGCTTCTTATGTATACTAACAACATTAGTAGTAGACCATGAATGCAAAAAACAGTATATCATAAGCACAGCTTATTAATTAAGCCACAATTCCCAGAGAGTTCTGGGAAGAGGGACTGACTGTTAAACCGCTCTGGCAATTGTAGTTCTGTGAGGGGAATAGGGGTCTCCTACAACTCTTAGCACCCTTCACAAACTACGCTTCCCAGGAATCTTTGGGGGAAGCCATGACTATTTAAAGTGGAATAATAGTGGCATAAATGTATGGTATGGATGTGGTCCAGAAACACGGCACAAAGGTAGGTGGTGGCTTTAAATGTTTTTGCCCACCACTGTCCCAATCAGAATCATCCAGCACTTACACACATACATGTGGGAAGAAATCAAGGCCAAACCGTGTGACAAATTTCATGTCTTGTTTGGTCCTACAAATTTAAGTTTGTTGTTTATTATGTTTTACACTGGAATATTTTATCTCCTCTTCTATGTATTGTTTTATTGTATATTTTATCTTTTTTTAAAAAAAACACCTGAGCTTTATTCTTTTTATTCCTGCAAATAACTATTGAGTGTTTCAGGCTGCATTCAGATGCGAGGTTTATTGCATTACTTTTCCTGATTATAATGCTAAGGCTTCTGTCCTAGTTTCTAATATTCCTTTCACACTGCAGTTCCTGTTGCATTACTGAACAGTGGTTTTTTCCATCAATATACCACCATGTCATGCTAAATTTCATTTCAGTGGGCATGGTGTGACACAACACTGGACATCATCCAACATGTTGCCACTTCCCATCCTTTATGTGCATGCATGCTTCTGTATGATGGAAAAGTGTCCCAACTTTCATACTGGGAAGAAGGGTAGAATATAAATTTAATAAATACATAAAATAAAAGGTGCTCATTCTACAAAACTAACACACAAAGTTGTTTGTGCATTTTCATTCAAACTTATGACATCGAAAGAAAACAACAGCTATTGTCACCATTTTTGTACTTTTGAGGGTCATTTTCTTGAAACTCAATCCTTATTAGCAAAAATTAGGTGGGTTGTATTGTATTATCAAGGTACACTGGCGTTCCCCTTTTTTCCCTTTATGTCATTATTCAAAATACCAGGTTATCCAAGATGTTGCACAAACTTTTAAAGGCAATGTACTGAGACTGTCAACATATTTTCAGCGTTAAAGGAGCTAATATGAATTGTAATGAAATTTAACAGATGAAAGGCTCTAGGAAATTTTGTTTAGAAAGTGTTGTCCTAGCTTCAGTAGAAATTTCCTCCAGAAATCATATTCAGGGAGGCAGAAATATGACAGGAAACAGCACAATAAAGTGTACCCAATTCATTCCAATTCACAGCGTAATGCATTTCAATTCCCACAGCGATGCATTCCAGTCACCAACATGAGAAACCAATCAAGTTGATGTTTAGTAGAGTTGAAACAAAATTCACAGAAGTAGAAAGCTGACATTGTCTATTTTGCTAAATGGAAAAATACCAAAAAGATGGTTCATTGTTTTTTAAAATATGGTTCCAGATGTATTTATTGACTTATTATTAGTCTAAATCCAGACTTCTGGTGAGTGGAGTACTGCTGACAGGACTTTCCAACTGGAAAAAATGGGGAACACATTTTCCCCAATTCTTCTTTTCCCCTGCTGGGCACCTGTGCCTCTAACTATTCTGGAGGATTGTGGAACCTTCCAGAATAGCATGGGAGGTGGTCTGGGGGCTGTAGGAGAAAGGAGGATCAGGAAAAAGTGCCATCTCCTTTCCTATGGGATCTCACCCAAACAACAACAAAATATTATTCCCACCAAATCAAAATATTCCTAGGAAATGTCTAAAGTCAGTAGAAAAAGTTCAAAGTATTTTCATTTGTTATGACATTGAATATTTGAAATGCAGTATAATATCACTGGTCATCCAGACATTTAAAAACATTAAAATAGATAATAATCATGGTTAGCTTTTGTTAAGAATCAGAACAGGTTTCTTACAAAACCTGTACTGTACCTGACTTCTTAAGAATTTGGACTGTTGTCACTCATAAGGCTGACTATACTTTGTTTTGTCTGTTACTTAGATTTCTCTGTCATATCAGTGCAAAGACTACATTGTCCAGAATGCCAGTCTTCTACTTTCTATTCCACATCAACACTGATTGTACATTTTCATAATAAACAGTGCAGGGGAAAAAATCAACAGCTATTTCATCTCTTGTGTCAGAAAATTCTCTCTAATGACAGTCTTATAAGTTTGGTGGTGGGTGGGAAGGGGGACAATATGCATCAGCACTTCCAAACTCTGCACTTGAGCAGTCCATTTTCCCTTCATTGTCTATCACTTGCTGGCTGTAACTACCTAGACTATAAATTGTACCTCACTGAAGCAGGGGTGAAAGCTGGGCAAGTGGAGTGCTTGAGCACAGTACTATCACATTTTGTCTGTCTGTCTCTCCTGTAATTATTGAAGTTATTGACACCAGTATGTTCAGATCTAGAGGTGGCAAGCCTAGCAATAACTAGGGATGGATGGATCTATTTATGGTCCTTTGCATTTTCATATTTACTTATTTTCAAAATGTATGTGTTTATCAGTATGACTGTTCTGTCCTGTTTCCAAATGTTTGTTTGAAAAGATTTACATGAAAACATTTGTTCAAATAGATATTAAAAATACACATTTTTAAGGCTGCAAGACTCTGCCCTGTGGTAGAACATCTCTGACGACATAGGTTACATTGGGTCTTTGTCTCCAGGGTTGGAGACAGAGCTCTAATCTTTGAGATGGAGGTCCATTGGCAGGACCCCTCCCCCAAGTCTTCTGCAGCAACGTCTGCATCCCTTGCCCTACTGATATTGCACCTCTGGTGTTAGTAGAGTCAAAAGGGGGTGTTGGAAAAAAACAGGAAATGGCTTGAATGCAAAGGATTCAATACCTTTCCAGTCCCATGACATACCCCCAAACTCAAGAGAATCTCTCCATTCTTATTTCCCTCACATTGGGAAGAAGTGCACTCCTCCGCCCCCACTTCCACCCCACCAGCAACAGGGCTTTGGTTCAGACAATTAACCACCCTCAGATTTCCCCTCCCTACATTACCTTAAGACTTAAGAAGCCTGCTCTCCACTGAGTCTTGGTACAACAGGATCCTTTCTGGGGAGTGACATTTCCTCCCTCTCAGTATATCCTGGGGATTTTTCAATCCCCTTCCTGTATGTAAATTAATTGAAAGATATCTCTCTCCCAGAAAAAAGAGGCTGTATCCCCAAAACATTGGGGGGGGAGGCAGAAGCCCACCCCTATCAGTGAGCCTTGAAGAAACAGGGTAAAATTTCTTTCATCCCATTCTTTGCTGGTGATCCATGCTCTTTCCTCCCTCGATTCCTATTGTATCCACTCCAAAATGGTATCAGAAAGCCAAAGCAGAGGAAATGGTAAGCTATGATCAAAGAAGTAAGGGGAGATTATTATCCTATGTGACAATTACCATAGAATCATTTATGTGAAACATAGGATTGAGACTGTAACAGTGTAAAGCCCAAACCTTCAGACCCCTTCAGAATCTCTATCAGATACAAATGAGCAAAACATATATAGACTTAGGTTAATTCAGGACTGTTCTTATGTTCACAAGACAAAACCGTCATGCTAAAATTGTCTAAGTTGAGAGGTGCTTCCAAACAGCAGTTGAATCCATTTTCCTGAGTTTCTTACCTCATAATGTTTGCGCTGGGGGGGGGGAATCTTTCACACAACATAGAAGCCGGTTCCAGAAATCTAACACACATTTTGTGGAAGTTTAGTGCTTTTTTCCATGATAAATGATTCCAGAAATATTCCATTTGCAAGTCTTAAGATATGGTAAATCACAGGAGTTTTGCATTGTCATTTTCCCACCCTTTTTTTAACCTCGCAAAAATTGTGCTAGTATTCCAGCATATTCCAGCACAGGCGCAATCAGCAGTCCTGCCCACACACACAAAAATATGAGAAGCGAAAGGAAGACGGGTCACATGGAGACATGACAAGATACACTCACAGTTAATTATTGTTGAACTACAGTACACACGTGTATAAAGGGTGAGCGATGGAAACAAGTCATTGTTTGTTGTAGCAGTGTGAAAAATATTTAATACAACATGGCAGCATATTGGTCAAAAATCCACAATTCCAGGTACTGCAGCATGAAAGGAATTTTAGAAATTGGGACAGAAGCACTACTATTATAATCCATAAAACTGACACAATAAACCTCGTGTCTGAACGCAGACATGTCACCTCAGTTCTAGTATCCACTCCATCATTTGAAGTGATATTTGTGTCTTGTCTGATAACAGCTCAAGAGAAGGATCCTCTTCCATGTATGCCTCCCTTCTCTGATGCTTGGACACCCATACCCGCTTCTGATGTATACACCCCTTGCCCTTTTTTCATTTCCCCAATACACCATATACAATGTGGTAGTTTAGAGTATGCTTTGCCTTCACTTGCCCTAGAGAGGGGCTTCCTATTCCCTGACAGAATGAAATCCTTACTGTTGGCATGCAGAGCAATGTTAAACTCTCACATGTAAGCTACTGAATTTATTTTAAGTTCTATGTGCAGTGTAAGGGCTAGCTAGGAAAAGAAATATTTTATTTCAATGCAGTTTCTAGTTGTTTCACTTGCTTTGCTCTTGAATCTTTAACAAATATGCAAAATAAGAAATCTGGAATTGAGTAACAAGCCTTTACATGACTTCACCCCCACCATCTGTTCTCCTAATGCTACTTAATTGCTTGGAGAAGAGGTACCATGGTGTCCCATTCCCATTTAAGGTACCATAGATTTGAATTCACAAATGTTCCAACTAAGTTATTAACATGTGGAAGACAGTAGTGCTATTCATGTGTGAATGACACAAGGGGCATCTCTCAGTTCTCCTACCTTGCAAGGAAGGCAGAACATTGTTACAGAAACAAATATATCTATTTGTGAAATTATTTTCATTTGAAAGACAAGTATGCAGCAAGGGTGAGGAAAGTAATAACACCCCATTTTATTCTTCCTATTGCAAAGCAATGACTTCTGTCTCTAGATCAGAATTCTAAGATGCATTATTATAGGTTTTATGGCCCTAGATGAAAATTAAAAGGAAAGCAATTTTACACTAAAGACAGATAGTGGTAGAGAGGGGTGTTAAGCAAGGATGTCTTTTAGCTCCTCTGCTTTTCAACCTGTTTTTAAATAGTATCATTCCCGTCTTATCTGGCTCTCAATATTTTCCACCTTCCATTGGGCAAAGGAAAGTGTCAGTGTTGCTTTATGCCGACGATATGGTCCTTCTCTCCTTAGTTCCCATCGGACTAAGAAAGCTGTTGAGAAGCCTACAGTCCTTTTGTATAAGGGAAAAGCTGAAAATAAATTACGATAAAACTAAAGTTTTAGTCTGTGGTAAGAGATTTGAAGGACACCATTGGCATATGGCAGATCATCAGTTAGTGCAGTCTCGAGAGTACAAGTATCTGGGAGTATATTTCTCGGATACTCTCTCCTGGAAATGTCATCTACAATATATTAAATCACTAGTGGCAAAAACAGTGGGTGCTATTCTAAAATTTTATCGCTCTACAGGCGGTAACCAGATCCATCCAGCCTTAAAAATCTTTAAAGCTAAGGTGATTCCACAGATTTTGTATGGAGTATCTGTCTGGGGTTGGGACAATAAGATCATAATATCCTTAGAGACGATTCAAAACAACTTCCTTAGGCGCTTATTATCCCTCCCAATAGGAACTTCAGCAGCTATGCTACGTGCAGAGACAGGTCTCCCCCCGCTGAGTGCACATATACATCTCACTCTTATGAAGTTTATGAGACCTTCTAATGCACTTCAGGGTAGGGAAATACTAAAACTTTGTCTCGACCACCCCTTTGCCCCTAATTTGTGGGGCTGTAAATTAGATGATTTGATACATAGATATCATCTTTCATCACAGGAATTTAATTCAATTCCAAACAACAAATGGCTTCGTGAGGTTGTCTTCCTCCACTCTATGAATTTAGACAGACTATCTTTAATTAACTCTAAGGTGGCCCCTTGGTTTTGGAGGTTTAAGCACGATTATCAATGTTCCTTATACCTTACACAGCCCCTCCCTCTTGCTCTTAGACAGGCATTCACAGCATTACCTTTTTTGTCTCTGCCCAATGCCGATAGAGAGGGCCGGATTTCTGGTATCCCTAAGGATCAAAGGATTTGCATCTGTGGTTCCAATATGGCGGAGGATCTCCCTCACGTATTGCTTTACTGCCCAATCTATAAAAACCCTAGATCTAGATTCCTTAGGAAATGGCTAGATACTTACCTGTTTAGTTCGGTAGAGGATAAAATAATTTTTCTAATGTCTGATTCCAATTTGGAGGTGACTCACAATGTATCCTTGTTTGTGATAGCAGCGCGAAAACTACGAGTTAATTATAGAATGACATATGAAGCAGATGGGCCGTGTTCTTGCGCAGCTGAGGAAATGTCCTTGATTGCTTTTAACAATTTGTTTTAAACTATAGGTAATTTTTATTGTATTTGTTTGTTTTGTACTTGTGTTGGCCAATGGCCCTGCAAATTTCAATAAAGACTAAAGACTAAAGACAGATATCTGAAAGATTTTGTACATATTTTAGCTTTTAGTCTACCACAACCTTGAAGTAATTTTTTATAGAAAAAAAAGTATAAAAGTGTTTTGCTAGATTATGCGAGTACATTGCTACGCTGCATTCAAGATGCAATAACATTCTGAAGTATGTAGTTTAGTAACATAATATTTACAGGCCAAACCCATTGCTGTGCCGGCTGTAATCAGAACACTGAACTCACTTGATCTTAAGCTATTGTAGTGTGGGTCACAAGTGTGACAAAAAGAATGAGATTCACCTTGAATATTACCACATTGCCATCTCTTTTTTATGACCTGACATTTTAGCAGCACAATCTAAATGCTATCAGTAAGTATTAGTGGAAGTGTATCCTTGATCTGTGCTTATTTTAGTTCACAAGGGGTCCCATTTGTTTTTATTGAGGTTAATGGATCTGTGAATACAAATCCATTAACCTCAGAATTTTTAAATGTTAAATCAGCAGCTTTAAACAAATGTTAACGTGAAGCAGCTATTATTGATACCGCAATACCAACTAGAGGGCAAGGTCTGAAGCATTGTCTACTAAGAATATAGTAAATTACAGAGGAAAGGAAGTATAGAAGCAGACACTAACAGATGGGAATAAACAGGACACAATTTTAATAAAGGAACATGGTATGACATGCTATCAAGACCAGTGTGGAGAAAGTAGTTACAATCTTTCCTGTTGGGATATCAAATAAGACTGGTATGGGCAATCATATAGGAAGCCTCCCTTAACTGGACCCTCCCTGCCCCTGATAAACCAGTGGCAGGAAACCTGCAGTCCTCCAGTTGTTTTAAACTCCATCTCCCACCAGCCCCTGCCAGCATGACCATTATTATTATTATTATTATTATTATTATTATTATTATTATTATTATTATTATTACATAAAGCTCTCTGGGCGGTTTACAACAATTAAAAACATTAAAAACAAATATACAAATATACAAATTTAAAAACACTTAAAAAAAACAATTTAAAAACACATGCTAAAATGCCTGGGAGAAGAGGAAAGTCAGAAATGATGGGAGTGGAAGTACAGCAACATCTGGAGGGCCACAGATTCACCCCCCAATGATAAACCATTATGACAAGAAGCATATGTAAGAGTAAGATTTCTCATCAGAGGCACTGTCACTATTGTTGGTCTTTCACAGTCCAATCCATTTCCTGTGTAGCTTCGAAGAATTTGGTAACGTGTGCCTCTGAGCATATCATGAGTGGCAGCAACACATGAAATCAGCCCAAATAACAGAAACAAGACATGCACTGTGCTGATCTTGTTTCAGCAGGGAGGAAGCAACAATATTAAAACAGTTAATATAGTTCAGATAGTCACTTTAAATATGTTGGATTCAGAGCTTGGAAGTAACTCATTAGAAATAACGAGTTACTTCTAATTTACTATCTTTTTTTGAGTAATGAGTGGGTAACTTCATTACATTTTGCTTGTAACAGAACGAGTGGTAATTTCATTACTTTTCAGCTGTAACTTTAACATTTCCACCGTTACATGGGGCGTTACTTAGGGGGGAGCAGGGGAAGTCTTCTGCTCCTCTGATTCATGGACGAAAGCACGCTCTGTGTGCATGTGTCTCTAGAAGCAGAGAGGTTTCCCTGCGCATGCTGCTGTTGGTAGCAGCAGCAGCAGTTTCGGGAGCTTTTCGGAGACTTCAAGATTGTTGGATGGGTCTGAGGAGCAGGCGGTGTGTGTTCATGTGGGAGACAAGGTCAGCCAGCCAACCAACCTACGGTCGCCTTGCCAGTAACTGCCCCAGCCTCTTTATTCCTGGTGCGAGGGGTGTCCGTGTCTCTCCACTCAGAGGGGCCAGAAGGTCCTGTTACTTTTGCTGGCCCGCCGCCCTGTGTATGGAGTCAGGAGTTAGAGCCTCGCCACTCCTCTCTCTTTTACATAGGGAGAGGAAAAAAGAGCCTTGGGTGCAATGGCAGCTGGTTTGCTGGCAAGGAGGAGTAGGCGCCTGCCTCATGACTCTCGCTTTATCACGAAGGAAGCCAAGGGCAGCCTCCTTGAGTGTCTTGCTTATACTAGTGGGGTCTGAGAGGGGCTCCTGCAGGTATTTTTCAGGGAGGGTGGTGGTGGCTCGTGTGTCCACCAAGTAATGGGAATTCTGCCTGTGCTCCTGTGCTCCCCTCCCACCTCTTTGTGGCTCCTTCTGCTTCTGAACTCTTTGGCCAGCCTCTCTTGCTGTCACTCGATTATTTTCTGAGTTAGAGAAAAGACTTGCAGAAGGGAAGGAAGATAATCTTTTCTCTGCCATCCTGGATTATCTCCCAGTTCTCTGTGGGATTATTCCATCCCGCTCTTGATTTGCCCCACCGCCTGCCCCCAAATCTTAGGGGTGGCATGGGGACAAATCCCACCCACCCCTTTCCTTTTCAAGGACTGTTGTGCACGTTCTGTTTCCCTCCCAAATTGGTCGCTCCTTTATCAGGTAAAAAGCACGTATCTTGTTAGGTGGTTTCAATTAAAAAAAAATGCCAGTGGCTGCAATCCTCATTGAACTGACAGGGTGGAGAGAAGAAAGGGTGGCAGGTGCTGATCGAGGAGGTGGGTGGGTTGTAATTGCCATGGTGGTGCTGTCACCTGGCTAGATTTGGAGCTGGCAGGGCAGGAGGTAGGACAAGTGCATGGATTGGCCATGGGAAGCCAGGGAGAAAGTAGGTGAGTGTGGCAATCTGCCAGATGCTGGTTTTAAGGTATTATGCATTCTCAGTGTATTTGCGTTACTCCTTATTAAGCTATGAAGCATATCTTTTTTATTTTTGGGTTTAAACTCCTCAGAATGCTTCCAGAACCGTCAAAACAGTTTACTTAAACACAAAATATGAATGGAAAAACTACATGGATGTCATTTGTTGTAAGTTGGACTGGGCTCTGAATTGGAGTGCACTTCTTTCTGGTGTTCATCCAATTGGCTGTGGCTATTGCTGACAGCAGGAGGAGCGGGCATCATTTAAATTATTGCTGACGACACAGCAGTATAACATAATCATGTTTGGCTCATGGTAGAACTGGTGGAGATATTTTGCTTATGTTGCTCCATCCTCCTTTCACCTTTTTTAGCTAGGTGCAGGGATCTGGATGGCTGCTGCTGCAGAACTCCTTCCCAGTTCCCAATTCTGGCAATAGGGTACTGTGGTGGAAACTGAAATGCTGGCATAACCTGTTGCTGTCCCAAGAATCATTTTCCTATCTTAAACTTGAAAGTTAGAGTCTAGAGTCATAGCACAATATTTTGCTTATGAAGGTGGCTGTTATCCACAGAGGCACTAGCCTTTACTAACATGTAGAATTATTCATTGACACTACAACGCATATACGATGCTCTATGATGAATTTGCCTGTCTAATGTGGTGTTGGAGTAGAGCTTTGTGCATACCATGGACTGCGAAAAAGACAAATAATTGGGTGTTAGAACAAATTAAACCAGAACTATCACTTGAAGCTAAAATGTTGAAACTAAAGTTATCATACTTTGGACACATAATGAGAAGACATGATTCACTAGAAAAGACAATAATGCTGGGAAAAACAGAAGGGAGCAGAAAAAGAGGAAGACCAAACAAGAGATGGATTGATTCCATAAAGAAAGCCACAGACCTGAACTTACAAGATTTGAACAGGGTGGTTCATGATAGATGCTCTTGGAGGTCACTGATTCATAGGGTTGCCATAAGTCATAATCGACTTGAAGGCATGTAACAACAAATGGCTTTGTCAAATATGCTGATCTTCAGTGTGATGTGTTCCTCTGATTCAGTTTTTGGCCACACAGCATCCTCTTAAATAAGTTATTCTGGATGTCATACACTTGTGAGTTTTGTACAGATATGATATTGTGAAGGCATAAATCTATACGTAGTAGAGAAGTCAATATGGTTCTTTGAAAAGCATTTTGTTAGAATGGTGCTGTTAATAAATGAAAGGATGAATGCAATAAGCAGGGTTTTTAGAAGTCACAAAATCTTACCAAAAAGTTTGTATCTATGGTCAACACTAATTTTATTGCCAATGACGTTTGATCGATTTTAGGGTAACTTTGTGTTGGTGATTCCGAATATGGCATCGGTTTTGCTAGATTGGCTCTAATTTTTGAGATAATGGATAATTCAAAAAATTTAATGGTCAGGCATAGCCTACCCACAAACAACATGGAAACTGTCTCAAATCATACAAAAGTAAACACATGAAATACCTAATGGCGTTGTATTCAGTACAATAACATTAAAACAAAGTAAGCTGATTCAGATAATCACAATTAATGCATAGAAAAATGCTGTGTGTATGATTTTCTTTTATGTGGGGCATCAGGACAATCACTTTGGAGGCTCCAGCAGTAGTCTGCCATCATGTGTCTGTCCCATCTGCCTTGATATCTTTCCTCCATCACCTTTATATCCTGATGGAACCTCTCCCCTTGTTCCTCACTAAAATCACCAAGATTATCCGGAAATCTGTCTAAGTGGCTATGGAGATAGTGTACCTTTATGCTCATATTAGTACCCAAATGTTTAAAGTTAGCAAGCATGTTTTGCACCAATTCTACATAATTGTCTGCTTTGTGGTTACCCAAGAAGTTCTTGACAACTGAGACATAACTGCACCAGGCAGAAGCTTCAACATCATTCATAAATTTAGTGAAATTCAAATATTGATGAGTTTACGAATTTTAGGACCATCAAAGATTCCTGCTTTTAGTTTTTCCATAGTCAGTCCAAGGAACGATCTACAAATGTATTTGAAGCAATCACCATCTTTGTCCAAGGCCTTAACAAATTGCTTCATCAGTCCAAGCTTGATATGGAGTGGTGGGAGAATGATTTTTTCTCTGTCAACCAATGGCTTGTTAATGATGTTCGCTGCACCTACAGTCATGTGTTCCCTTGAAGGCCATGTCACTTTTTTCCAATGATCTCCCTTTGTCCTACTATCCCACAAGCAGATGAAACAAGGGTACTTCGTGTATCCACTTTGCTGCCCAAGCAAGAAGTTCACCATCTTTAGATCAACACAAATAGACCGCTGGTGCTCATGATAGCAGAGCTTCTGCAAGACCATTTTGATATTTTCATATACTTCTTTAAGTTTTGTTGAGTGAGCAATTGGAAGAGATGCATAGCGGTTACCATTGTGCAATAAAACACATTTCAAGCTTCTGATGGAGCTGTCTATAAAAAGCTGCCAATCTTCTGGTCGATATTCCGGTAGTCCATTTGGAGAAGAAGTCCAGGAATGTTATTGCAGTATACAAGTTCTTCATCTTGGCTGAAGTACGGAAGAAGTCCCTCCTCTCTTGTCCGATAAGCTGTTATGCTAGCTTCCGGCTGTAGACAGTTCTTTTCCATTAGCCTGGATGCTAAAAGTTCAGATGCTTGCTTTGACAGACTGAGGTCTCATATCAGATCATTGAGTTCTTTTTGGGAGAACTGCTCAGGTGTTGAAAAGCTTTCTTCATATCCACTTCCAGGGCTACCACCTGTGCTACGCTCCACGTCCAGCATTTCTTCAACATCTGACAATGGAAGGTCAGGCAGTGAGGTAAACACTGGTATGGGAATGCCTTCACTGTGTGGCACAGGTCGCCTTGCTGAGTCCAAATCAGGATACTCCCAGTTATGTGATGGTTTTGCGGCTCTCTCCACACCATAGGCACACCAAAGTTTAAACGTTTCCTTTCTCCATTTTTCCACTGTTGTAGGCACTCTACACAGGTTTTGCAAACCTTATGGGGAGCCCAAGACTTATCTTGATCTCCAAGCTTCACTCCAAAATAAGCAAGATATGCTTGTTTTACAAAGTCAGTGATGTTTTTTCTTTGTTTTTGCAGAGTGTATTCTCCAGAAATGTAGCAGAATGCATTAAGATTGTTTAAGCAGCCTCTTCGTGATGAACTCATATTCCTCTTCAAAAAAAAAAAGAAAAAAGTATCAATATGATATTATATGCAATGGATAAACTTGCAAAACAATGTTCAAGAGTAAAAAGACAGACCAAACCCTGCTGCATATGTCAGCAGCTACAGGTCTTATTGGGGTACAATCGTCATTTGAGGGGTATCCATTATCTCAAAAACTAGAGCCAATTCGGCAAAACTAATGTCATTTTTGGATTTAGCACCCCCCAAATACCCTAAAGTCATTCAAACATCCTTGGCAACTAAAAAGTTTTTTTTTTTGTTGGTCTGTGATACATTAACGTCCAATAATTTACTTTAAATAAAGCTTTTATTTCAATAGTATTTCTAATATGCATAATTAGGTGAATATTCTTAGATAGGTTGACGTTCTCTGTGTGTTAATCATCAATTTAAAGTAGGGATGGTGAACCTATTGATCTCCAGATGTTGTTGGACTACAGCTTCCATTAGTGCCACTGAGCATGGCCAACAGTCAGTGATGATGGGAGTTGTAGCTGAAAACTTTTGGAAGGTTGGAGAAGGCTGCTGTAACTTGACATTGGCAATCTGCAGTGGGTTATACTAGAAATAGTTTTCAAAGTCATGAGAAGTAACTATATCTGTAAAGTGTTTCTGGACCGGGATAGCCTGACCACTGTTGTCTATGCACTAGTAACCTCCAGGCTGGATTACTGTAATGCCCCTGTGCAGAGCTGCCCTTGAGGTTAGTCCAGAAGCTGCAGCTGGTGCAGAATGCAGCAGCAGGTCTGCTTACTGTGGCAGGATATTGCCAACATATTACCCTGCTGGTAAAAGAATTGGGCTGCCCACTAGCTTCTGGGCCAGGTTTAAGGTTCTAGTTTTGGTGTACAAAGCTCTACATAGCTTGGGACCAGGATACCTGAAATTACCCCTTATATACTCAGTCGATCTCTGAGATGTGCTAGCCACACCCTCAACCTGGTGGCAACACAAGACATAGAGACCATGCTTTCTGACTCCTCCAAAAGTAGCCCTCTTGGTTCTTTCAAGAAATACTTTTGTTTCTTGATGAGAAAGTGCAGCAAGTTGTGGTCCAAGCAGAACCAGTCAGCACAGATTGCTGAGTACATCCATGCACAATGTGGTGTGTATCTGAAGGTACTGAACAAGACCAGGTGCAATTCCACCTTTGATGCATGATGCAACTACATGAGCTCCTGTCAACTGTGCCACTAAAAATGAACGCCATAATGGATCAGTGCTCCTTGTCCAGGATCACAGCTACTGAGACTGTAGTGGTGCAGGAATACGCAGAGACCGCTAGCCCAGTCCCTAGACATCCTGCAATGGGAGACTGGCATGTTCATAGGGTATTTGCTACCAACGCTCTGCAATCTGGACTGCAAGTTAGAAGGGCTGGAAAACAAACCTGTGAGGTACACATACTGTTTTCAGCTGCTGAGAGGCATGAACAAAGTTCTAAGAAAGCGGTTTGCAGCTATCTGGGAGAACAAGAGTCTTCTTCTGGCAGCCTGCCTACACCCTTGCTTCAAACTAGAGTGGCTGGAATCATGCCAGGCAACCACCCATACCAACAAGTAAGAACATTAGGGAAGTCCTTTGGGTGGATTACTCCAAGGGGAATATTGGCTCAAGGGAGGCATCAGAGGGCTTAAGGCTTTAGGCAGGGGCTGGGCCTTTTCTTTCTGGGGCTCTTCATCACAACCTTGGGTGCTGCAGGTAATCCTTAAGGGCTTGCTGTGCTGCCCCATGAGTGTGGTGACTTGGTCACCTTCCTACCTTCCATGTCATCATCCATAGGCTCAGGCTGACAGTTGGACCCTGAACCAGGGGACATGACAAGCATCAGGAAATCAAGAGCAGATGGTGGTTTCCTAACGTAAATGTGTTAACATATCCTCTCTCTTTCTTAGATACACAATGGAAGCCTTGTTGAAAGCTAAAATAAAGATGGGTGCACTTAATGAGGACAGTGATCAGTCTTCAGACAAAGACCAGAAAGGACATGATTTGGAAAATGACTTCTTTAACATTCATCCCCAGGGCAAGAAGTCAGCAGTGGACACTGCTGATGAGGAATTGTTGAGGTACCTGAGGTCTCCCAGCAGGGAAGTGTGATCACTCCATGGCTTTCCACGTGTGCTGTGGTGTTTTTTGCAGCACAACACAGGCATGCTTTCAAGCGCCACAGTAGAACGCCTGTTCAGTAATGATGGCAACATAATGACTGTAAAAAGACCTTCCTTGTCTGATGTGCTGTTTGAGCATCTTGTTCTTTTGAGACATAACATAAATGTATTGTAAAAGCAGCATTTCAAGTGTTGGGGTATCATCATTGCTGGGGAGGTTGGGGGATGTGAGATTCTGTTATGCTATTCTGTTAAACTTGAATAAAAAAATTCTACTACCCTCTTTCTGTGTGTGTTTATTTTTAATGTTGTTTTAGGTGACTTAGATGTGCAGCAGCCAAGGCCAGCACCTTGTAGGCTTTTTTTTTTAAGTAATTGAAATGTAACTGTTGTGATTACTTTTGAGAAAAAGTAATCAGTTACTTTCAGAGCAATTGTAATTGTAACGGTAATTACTACTTTTTAGGGCCATGTAATTGTAACTGTAATTTATTACTTTTTAAAAGTAATCTTCCAAGCTCTGGTTGGATTTACTTTGCAGTTTTAGTGAAGTTTCCTATAGGAAATCATTCTCTTTTGCTTCTGTTTCTGTGAATATGTGAAGTATAGCACCACTTTTCATAATTTACTCCAAAAAAACTCCAACAACAATTGTGGAATAATGGCACTGACTACTCTGCAAAATAGACTCCAATGGACATGAGGAGTGTTTCAGTTTGCACAAAATAAAACAGTGGGAGGTGAAATATATTCTAGCAAATTTGTAGGTGTGCTCTATGTTTTTAATTGACCATGCCTACCCTTCCTTTAGTGGAGTGGTTTAAGCATAGCAGGCTGAACACATGAACACATACTGGGCCAAGTTTAAGGTTCTAGTTTTGGTGTACAAAGCCCTATACAGTTTGGGAACAGGATACCTGAAAGACCGTCTTACCCCTTATATATTGAGTCGATCAATGCGCTCTGCAGGTGAGGGCCTCCTGCACATACCATCTTATCAGGAGGTCCGTTCTGCACAACATAGGAAACTGGCCTTTAGTGTGGTGGCACCTACCCTGTGGAATTCCCTCCCTTTAAATATTTGGCAGGCACCATCTCTGTTATCCTTTCGACACCTATTGAAGAGTTTCCTCTTTCAACAAGACTTTTAAGCTAAGACCTATCCCAGTCTGCGTCTGTGTTGGAATTGCCTTTTAATATGTTTTAAAAAAACAACAACGCTTTTTAAAATATGTTTTTAACCCTTTTATTTAAGATGTTTTTAAAGTTGTTTGGTTTTAATGTATTTTAAGGTCTGTTTTTATGATGTTTTAAACTGTTTTTAGTGCTTTTTTTTGCTGCCCTGGGCTCCTGCTGGGACGAAGGGTGGGATATAAATAAAATAATAAATAATTAAATAAATCTTGGGCAGGCCAAGTTTGTTTTTTTTCTATTAAATAGCAACATATTGTCATCAATCTGATTTTACATCATACTGCAGTTTCAGATTCAACTGCTAATGCACCCAAAATAGAAATAGAACCTAACCTCCAGTTTGAAACACAAAAGGCTGTCTTCAAGATCATATGACATTGACCAATAAAAAGCCTTTGAAATTAATATAAATAAATTTGAGACAGATTTCTGGGATGAATAATGAGAGAAATATAATTTTCTAATTAGATTCTCTGTAGAAACAGTAGTAACACAGGAAAGAAGCAAATTAAGAACACCAACAAACATACAAAAATGTAATTCTCCATCTTTATAGATGTAGTCCTGATTGAAGGTGTTGCCACCACTCACCATATGTTCAGAGGCACATGTTACCAAATTCTTCCAAGCTACACAGGAAGTGGATTGGACTGTGAAAGACCAACCCAAATTGTGTTTGGATTTTGACAAATTCGTAGGGCAGTACAATATCTCATGGAGGACAAAACATCTTGCCATTTATAATAAAGCAACAGTTGCAATTCAAGAAAAAATGAAACCAATGTGATGAGGGGAACACCTTGAGCTCTTAGAGAAGGGGTGGGGGTGGAGGGATCTTTTATTTTAGTGGACAGACCTAGGTTTTAATCATAGTTTATTATTTCCCCAGTGCACTCCAGTTGTGACCATTTGAGGAAGGGATGTTTCGTGTGATTTATTTGTTCCTTTTATTCTAATCACTTTCTGATTTACAACAAGCAATACCTATCTTAATTGCTTTCCAACAAACAACACCTACTTTATTTGTTTTTAATTTCATTGGCATTCTCTTATGTTTTCCTTACATTTGTGCAAACTACTCTTAGAGCTTCCCTTCCCCCACTGCTCCTGTGTTTGTGTTTTTTTGGTTGCTTTTTATTAATTCCACTTTTTCTTTCCAAGTTTAGATTTTGCTCAAACTTTCATTCTCCTTTCTTCAGTTTTAGGGTGATTTCTGTGATTTCATTATGTTGAATATATACTGTCTAGTTTTATTAATATTATTATTAACATTTCCCCCCCTCCCTTCTCTGGTTCTGGGTCTCCCTCCCTCACCCAGCTAAGCTTACTTCTCCCTTAAGTAAGTGCTCAGTTGTGTTACTCATTGCCAGCCTATTACTACCTGCTCATCCAGGGGCTGCTTTCTCATGACAACAGTTTTCAGACAATTGCCCTTAAAAACATAGTGCAGGTTAAATGATTTCTGTTTTACCCACCTGTATTGGCAACTGAATCCAGAAGACATATCAATGTAACTAAGGAGATTTAGGGTGGCATGCTCCACTCCCAGTTCTCATACTCCTGTCTCATACCGTTGCTTTTGGGGCCAGGTGGGTTTGTTTATTGCCTTTTCAGGCTCCCAATCAACAGGAGTCTGGGAAGCTCTGTTTAGGACAGTCAGCTCAATTTGCAGGATGTTCTCACTCTGCCTGTGTTAAACTTAACAGTGCAAAAAGCTGCGAAAAGGCCTTCAATTAACCAAAACAGATAGTGGATGCCAATGAGCTCATCCTGGCATATGTTTTCACATATTCTGCTAAGGGCTGGGAACACAACCTTCAAAGCTGGGTTATAAGACATGCTCAAGGACATTGCCCAGCAGAAGGGATAAACAAAAAATGGAAGTGTGAGATTCAAGTAAAGATAAATATCTCACAGGTATAGCCAATTAAAATCATAGGTGCAAAGATGCCCCCTGGTTCAGGGGTTCTTTTTGGGTATAAATAAAGCTCCTCAGATCTTGATCAGGAAGCTTCAGTACAGACTGGTGGGTGCTGTATAAGGAAAACTGGCCATTGGAGTCTCGTTGTTGCTGTTTTTGGAGCTTCCAGCAACTGAAGGCAAACATAACTCATTACTCATTAGCTGCTTTTATCTCTGTTTTATTGCTTTACTGTCTGCCTGCAAACATCATTATCTCCAATAAAACAGTTAACCTTTTTCCACCAGTGTGATTCATTGCCTTCTGAAAATCCAAAGAATCTCTGTTGCCTGTTGGCAGGACACCCAGCTCAAAATGGTAACTTCTGTCCTAGAGGAGAACCACTGCACCTATTGTTCAGAAAGTTGGCACATTTTATCCCCTCAGAAGGGGCAACCATCCAATTCTGGCAGAAAATAATTTTTCTTGTTCTTTTAAAAATAAGCTTTAAAGGTTCCCTGCGCAAAATCCCCTGGATATATCTGCATGTAATTTGGCAGGTTTAATTCACTCTGGAGGAGCATCTCTACCTGCAAATTTCACTCACTTCTGTGAAAAGGAAAAAAAATAGATATTTTTAGATTTCCTGTTATTGTAAATGGAGGCAAACAGAGCCAAACCAGAAAGACAGTCTGAGACAGACTGCATTGCTTTCCAATGCCAGAGGTACAAATTCAAGGCAAATCTTGTGGCTAGTACACATCCCTATATGGGCCTGTTTTCCACCTTTGACATGTAAGACCCCAGGCCAAATCTTGCCTCTTACAAGATTTTGGATGTTATAAGCCTGCTGCCTTGCTGTGTGACATTCTTCCCAGGCTATTTCTTCTTCCATCCTTAGCAAACTTCTCACCACTACCAATGTTGGTGGGTTCTCTACCACTGCAGGTATTCAAGAGGCAGTTGGACTGCCACCAGTCATGTATGCTTTCACTTGGGTTCCTGCACTGAGCAGAAGGTTGGACTCGGTGCCCTTATAGACCCCATTCCAGCTCTACTATGCTATGATTCTATGACCACCATGCTCCAAAGTCTTAGCTGCAAGGGACAGGAGGAGGGCAAACTCCTTAGCATCAAGGTGAGAAAATAAACAACCACTGTTCAACAACAAATAACAGTTTGTTGAAGATTTTCTGAAGAATTGCTACTCTCATGTATGAACTCTAATATAAAATCATGATACTGTTAATGCTGTTCATTCTGATGAATATTAAATGGAGTAATTTAATATCTATGCACCTATTCATCCTTACTCAGCAGCTAGTTATTTGTATTAAGTGACATTTACTTATGAGTAATTGTGCAAAGGACTGCCACTGTAGACTGAATAAGTCCCACTCAGCTCAATTGGACTTTCTTCTAAGTCAGCATTCTATGTAAGAGTCATGCTGCATAAAATCAATTTATACACATTCTATTATTTTGGTTAGGAAGGTTATCTTCTAAATTAGCATATCAACCTTAACCTAAGCAAAAAAGATTTATTTTCAGTACAGTGACTAATTTATAAGACAAAAAGTATTCAGATCTAAACTTTGTTACTGCCTTGAGTCACTGCAGTAGCAACATTTGTGCTGCCACTGTGATGATCACTAGGGAGTAGTTCAGACATTCTGTCCATTGACAATATCTTTTGTGTGGTGTTGAATGCACTTGCAGTTCAAGAACATGTACATTTACCACCACAGAAGTTACATTGCAAGTGAGCCAGGTATTTGCATGTCCAAATGTACATCTGAATTACCTGATAACTGAGATTCTCCCACAAATTTTTGGAGGGGGGTAGTGAGACTTAGGCCCCATTATTCCACTTTAAACATTCTTGGCTTCTCTCCAAGAATCTGGGAAGTATAGCTTGTTAAAGGTGCTGAGAGTTTGGAGATCTCTATTCCCCTCACAGAGCTACAATTTCTAGAGTGGTTTAACAAGGGAATAGTTCCCAGGATTCTTTGAGGGATGCTTGGTGTGCCTCCTAGATAAATGAGTTGGTGATGGGTATTCTGCTGAGGGATATTATGAAAGGCTAAACTTCTCATTTGGCCCCAGCTGGATTTCTTCAGGCAGGATAAGTTGATGCTAGTAGGAGATAGTGACAGCTTGAAGAACTACACTTGTATTAATTGCAACTATAAAAAAACCCCATATCATAACTGGGAACTACTGTAGTATATCTTTTTACATGCTATGTAGGTAGTTTTGATAATAAATCAGATGAAATTAATCACACCCAAAAGCCATATGCAGCTGAATCAGTAATTTAAGAGTGATTCAAATTTAAATTCAACAGTATTTTAATTATTACAGTCAACCAAAGCTAAGGAGGAGTTTAGCATGTTGCTTTTGGTTCACTCTAGTATGATACAGAATCACACATACACACACAAATAGGGAAGAATCAGTCCCCAATATTTTACTCTAGCCAAATGCCATTCCACTCGCCCATGCACATCCTGGATGGGCGGAGCATAGTTGTGGCAGGGGGCGATGCCACAGCCACCATCTTTAGGATGGGCAGTGTCGTGCGATGCATGTAATATGCGTGCGTGACATGTGGCATGGGGGTGGAGCGCCAGGGGCTTATTTAAGCCTGTGCCACCCCTGCTATCCTCCTCTTGGCATGTGACATCCACCCCGCCCGCCCTAGTTTATGGTGTGTTCTGGGTCGCTTCAGGGCCGAGTAGGAATTTTTATCCTGACTACCCTGGTTGGTGGACAGGTTTTTTGCCTGCTCCACACTGTGAGGGTGGGAGGGAATCAGTTAGGGGGTGTCATGATTAATAGGTGGTTTTGGCTAATTCGGCTAATTTGGCATGGTCTAAAAGGTTAATGCCCTGAGTGGGGCAGTTTTGTCAAGGCATGGGTGCAGTAAGGTGCAGGAAGGGAAGTAGGTAAGGACAGCTAGGTGGCCCCCTTAGGCACCTTTGGAGGTGATTGCCGGTTCCAGAGGCCTGTCTGTCAGGGCTTTATGGTCCAAGGGCAGGATATGGGCTGCTTCTGGGGCCAGCTTACCTCATCCACCCGAGGGTTGTACGGCCCTGGGGGGTGGTGATGTGGGAAGGCCCCCCTGCTCACCTACAGGGTGTGGCCAGGGCAAGGGGTAAGCAAAAGGGGCTTGCCCTTGCCCCAGCAGGAGCTGGTCGCCCAAGAGCTGTAGGGGAAGCTGCTTGCTTATAGACAGTTCCCGCACCTAGGTTTCCCCTCTGCAGGTCACTTTAATGGGTTTGTTATAGTTTAATAAAGTGGCCCTTTGTTCAACCCAAACTGCTGTGTTTGTGTCTTATTTCGCCCCTCAGCCGCAAAACCAAACAAAAATCCAAACTGAAACAGAGCAATTTTTAAATGCATTAAGAGGACAGAAACAGAAAATTTGACACAAGTGAATAAGATTTAGATCTTGCCAAGCTCATTGTGTGAAAGGAACATGCACAGAGAACCCTTCTACTGCAGTGCTAATTGCTGACATTCATTTACCACAAGTAGACTTGAGGCATCGCAATGTGTAATAACAATCTTCCTGGCTAAGATTAATGATCCAGCAAACAGAGAGTCTTGGCTCCAATTCAATTCAATGCAGTATACAAGCAATGAAACAAATATAAAATGATTCATCTCCTGCTTTTAATTCTTAGATTTCAGCAGCCCACATTTAAGGGCAACCTGATTGCAATGTTACAGCCTGACACAAGTTAGCTAGTGAGATATTAATATATGCATCTTCTATCAGTATGGTGTGTATGCAGTTTCCAGTCTTCCAGTGTTTTGTGGCTGGCTAGGGAAGAAAAACAATTTGCCAGACAAGTGCACATGCTTTCTTAACATTTCAGTGTTTAAAGTGAGATCTGTTTCAGTGCATTGCTGTATGTAATTTCACAGAAGCCATTAAGCTTTGGTCTTGGATCACAAGTAGAAAAAAAATACATCCTTAACAAGATACTTGTCACTGTATTGAGGCTTATCATTCACCTGCTCTCCCCACCCCCGCTTTGCTGTACTGCAACATTTTGAAAGTGATATGTGAGATATTGTTGGATTGATATTTCATCCAATAGAGACTGGATTAACTATACTGTTTGGTGGGGTAACTGGTACTAGCTCACCCTTGCGGTTAACTTGTGACACCCACTCAGAATTGTGAGGCAATGGGAGGGGGTGGAGCAGGAAGGCCTCCTTAAGCACCCTGTGGGGTTGGGGGAAGAGGACTGGGCTTGGACCACCCCCTTTCCCATTACAGTGTGCCCCACCCTACTGGTTAAGAGTTCTGTCCTGCACTTTATCTCTGCAGATCATTTTGCATAATTAGTCGCTTTATCTAAATTCACTAATAGGAAAAATACCTTGCGGTTTAACAACATGTCTATAGCCCACAAATATTTCTATCAAACTTTAAAAAGCAGGGAAATTGGGCAGCTATAGTGAATGCACCAGGAGAGCAGGAGACCTGACCTCCTCTCTGAGATATAGTACTGCCCTACAAAGTTGTCAAAATGCAAACACCATTTGGGTTGGTCTTTTACATTCCAATCCACTTCCTGTGTAGCTTGGAAGAATTTGGTAACGTGCCTTTGAGCATATCGTGACTGGTGACAACACATGCAATCAGCCCAAATAATAGAAACAAGACATGTGCTGTGCTGATTTTGTTTTGGCAGGGTGGAAGCAACATTATTAAGACAGGTGACATAGTTCAGATAGTCACTTTAAATATGTCTGATTAACTTTGCAATTTTAGTGAAGTTTCCTATAGGAAATCATTTTCTTTAGCTTCTATTTCTGTGAATATGTGAAGTACAGCAACACTTTGCAAAATTTATACTAAAAAAAGCTTCAAAATCAATTGTGGAATAATGACACTGACAATTCTGCAGAATAGTCTCCAGTGGATGCCAGGAGTGTCTCAGTTTGCACAAGATAAAACAGTAGGAGGTGAAATATATTTTAGCAAAATTCTAGGTGTGCTCTATGTTTTTAATTGACCATGCCCACCTTGCCTTAAATGAATTGGTTTAAGCATAGCAAGCTGAAAACATGCATCTTGGGCATAATTTTTTGCCTATTAGTGAATTTCTCTGCTTTTTAATCCGGGAGGTAAGAAATGGGATCCTGTGCAAGCTTGCTGAGAATGGATAGATCATTTGCATACCTATTGAGTTCAGTGGGATTTACTCCCCTGCAGTCATGCTTAGGATAGGTGAAACTGACCACAGGGGATGGGGAGGGGAGGAGGAAGAGGGAGGGGAGGAGGAGGTGGCAGCAGGAAGGAGGGGGAGGGGAGGAGAAGGACAGTTTCTATCATTTGCATTTTGATTGAGTTCAGTGGGATTTACTCCTGTGCAATCATGCTTAGGATAGGTAAAACTGAACAGGGGGAGGGAGGGATGGCTGGAGTGGGCAGGGAAGGAGGAAGAGGGAGGGGAGGGGAGGAGGAAGGGAGAGGAGGAGGAAGGGAGAGGAGAGGGGAAAGCCAGGTCTGATCATTTGCGTGCTTATTGAGTTCAATGGGATTTATTCCTATGTAATCATGGTTAGGATCAGTAAAACTGACAATGCGGGAGGAGCAGGGGAGGGGAGAGAAGAGAGTAGACGAAAGGGAGGGGAGAGGGGAGTGGAAGGAGAGGGAGGAGTAGCAGGGGATTGGAAGGGGAGGGGCAAAGGAAGGGGCAGGGGAGGGCAGGTTTGATCATTTGCATGCTTATTGAGTTCAATGGTATTTACTCTCGTGCAATCATGCTTAAGATAGGTAAAAATGACCATGGGGAGGGGGAGGGGAGGGAAGGGGCAAGAGGGAGGGGATAGGACAGAGGAGAAGGTAGGGTGATCAGTTGCATGTATTTTGAGTTCAATGGGATTTATTTCTGTGCAATCATGTTTGAAAATGGAAATGGACTGCCTTGAAGTCAATCCCGACTTATGACAATGCTATGAATAGGGTTTTCATGGTAAACGGTATTCAGTGGTGGTTTTACCTGTGCCTTCCTCTGAGGCTGAGAGGCACTGACTGGCTCAAGGTCACCCAGTGAGCTTCATGGCTGTGTGTGGATTCAAACCCTGGTCTCCTAGGTCATAGTCCAACACTGACCTGGGAGAGGGCAGGGAGGGTAGGAGGAGGGGGAGGGTAGGATATTGGATGGGTTTGCACTGGACAGAGGGGAAGCCCCTTTCCTTACCAAAAGAAAAACATTGTGAACAGTATTATTGCTTTTCAAGGTTTTCCCCACCTTTTTATTCTACAGCAGGTGCGTGTAGCCTCCCACCCAAATTTAAATCAAAGTCGTCCCTGGCCACATCCACACCAGACATTTATTTCCCTTTGGTCAGTCATGGCTTCTCTCACAGAATCCTGGGGAGTGTAGTTAGTGAAGGGTGGTGAGAGTTGCTAGGAGATGCCCTGTTCCCCTCACACAGGTTCTATCAGAGCAGCTCTGGCCACTGGGGCTCTCTCAGGGGAATAGGAGTCTCCTCTGAGCCCCCTTCACAAACTACACTTCCCAGGATTCTCTGAGGGAAGCCATGACTGTCTCATGTGAAATCAAAGTCTGGTGTGGGTGTGGCATCCTGATTAGGTATGCCCAGCAGCTGTGAGTCTGGCTGTTAGAACACTGACAGTCGGTTCTTACTGAGCATGCCTGACATTATCATTCAGTTCAATGCAAAAATTATTAAATTAATTAAAAATCAGCCAGGCATTTTTTTTAACTTTTAGACTGCAGAAGATGAAGGTCAACATATGGGGCAAGGTGAGTAACAGGATTACAGGTCCTCTGTGAACATGGCTGATTTGTAATGAATTTCAACAGATTATGAGAACTCAGAGAAAAAATTGAAAAGGGCTCTGTGTTTTTTTCTCTCTTTAGACTTTGAACTCTTGATTTTTTCTGACTGTTTTATCACCATGAAAAATTAGAGGGTTGTTAAGCAAGTGTTTCTGAGTTCAGAACTATAAGTTTTGTACAGTTTTGTTTTTAAATGAGCTTATGGGAAACATCAGAATGACATGGGGGTATTTTCAATTTAGTATTGCGGAATGTGAAAAATCCATGCTGGCTACAGTATGCAGCCACTCTCGTGGGTTTATAATAAACACAGCCCTTGTTTTACACACACTTCACCTTGTCTTGCCTCTTCATTTCCTGACTGTGGCTGTACTTCCCACCTTGCTGACAGACCAAGAGGGCTTTGTTGGCAGTGGGCCTTTGCAGCCATGTTAGAGGAAATCCTGGCATGGTTTCAAACCCCCTCTCCTTGCATGGTAACACATTGCATTGGGACAGGGTAGTGTAGCTATTTAAGCCCTGCTTCACCCTGTCAGACTCTTTCTGGCCTTCTGTGGCTGCTACCCTCCCTCCCTCAGGGCAGTACAAATGTTACTGGTTGTCTTTTGGGGCTGGGTAGGAATTTTTATCTCATTGGCCTTCATTTGCTGACAAGTTTTTTGCCTACGCTGTACTGTTCTTTCAATTCAACTGACTGGCCTTCCTGATTTGGCTGATTTGTTTAATTTGATTGAGCTGTTTGGTTGTCCTTGCCAAGTAGGTAATACTCTAAATAGGTTAATTTGGTCACATTGGTGGCCATGTGTGGGAATTTCACAGGGGTAAGGCTTGGTGGACACCTTTAGGCACCTTTAAGGTGAAAGGTGGGATCTGAGGCTTGCCTTCCAGGTTGGTGAGGCCTGTTGGCAGGATAAGGTTCACCTTTGGGGTTAATGTGTAACACCCACTCAGAGTTGTGTGGACTTCAGGGGGGGGTGGAGCAGGAAGGCCTCCCTAACCACCCTATGGGGATGGGGCCCAGGGAAGGGGCTTGGGCTTGGACCACCCCCTTTCCCATGGCAGGGTGTCCTTGCCTGATTGGTTAAGAGTTCTGTTCTGCACTTTATCTCTGCAGATCATTTTGCATAATCAATCGCTTAAATGGTTTTATCTAAATAAATGTGGCCCTTGTTTTACCTACACTTTACCTTGTCTCGCCTCTTCATTTCCTGACTGTGGCTGCAAATATATTTATTAACATTCGTCAGTTACAGGATATTCTAACATTCTGATGGAAGTCAGAATTTATAGGATTTAGAGATATAAGGACCACATGTCAGGACTAGGGATGGGGCTTGGTAGCTGGTTCCTGTCCGTTTGACTTCCGACAGTCTGGCTTTCACTAGCGATCCACCATTTTTTTGTTCCTGATTGTTCATCCAATTGCTGATTTGGGTTTTTTTCCAGTGAAAAAAATAACAATTGCTCACAAAAAAAGCTAATGAAATGCTTATGCTGTGGGCATTTGTCCCACTGAGTTAAGAATGAATGAGTTCAGAGGAAAGCTGATTATAAAGACAATAACATAAAATTCAGAGTGGATTTTTTTTTAAAAAAAATGCCGATGATAGCTGTGACCCAGTGCAAGAAATCTATGCTGGTCTGAAAACAATGCAGATTGTTGGATTATGTCAAAATCTGGCAATAAATCTGATTTAGTAAATATTCTCCTCCATCCCTAGTCAGGACAACAAGTATAGCATAGTGGTTCCAGTGTCAGTCACCCTCTCAGCCTAACCAGTGGGCTGAAGTCCAGGCCTGAATCCCATGGATCCCCCAAATGATCATCCAAGAGTGACAGATGATCAAGGCAGTGCGAGACAGGTCAGAATGGATGTGCAAGGTCTCCACTGCGATCTTTCTTCTTTTTAAAATTATGTTTTATGGTTTTATACATGGTTACAAATGCTCATTTTATTATTTTTGCTTAAAATATATATGATCCTTTCTGCAAAAAAGAACTTTTCCCCAAATAAATGTGTTCAGTATCAGGGCAGAAGCAAACACACTTTATTCCTGCAGTCATGATAAATGAGGCTCTATTTCCCCATTCACTCTAATGGGAAATCTAAAAACTGCTATAATGTTTTCACCTTTTGGCCAAAGTAGATGAAATTTACATGCACATGACACCATCAGAGTAGATTAAGCCTGTCAATTGCATAAACATAGGTCCAGGGGTTTTAGAAGGGATTCATCTTCCTTAACTCTTGCTCGTTCTTACCTTATATTAAGTGATGGTTGAGTGGTATGTATTCCTGCTTGACTTTTAAAACTTGCTTTTTAAAGCTTAGCACCTACACACTGGCCTTTTCTTTCTAATGTTTGTGTACTCTGATAGGTATTACAATGTGAGGCTCACCAAAGTGTTGTCTATGGTGTTTTGAAGAATGTTGAGTTTAGTTTTGGTTTTGGTTATGCCAGAGTAATGTAGGATTTTTTTTTTTTAAAGAAGGTTTTGGCTTTTTTTAATCCTCCACTGTTGTTCTTTAGTCAGTGAGAGAAATACATAGGGAAACAGTGTTAAAAAGTCAGAAAAGGACAGAAATGACACGACATATGTTGGGGGGCCTTGATCCAACTCAGGGAGGATATTATGACATTGCACTTCAAACTCTCAAGGGAGAATTTAAAAATCACCCAGGTTTGCCTCATTATTCACCCTCCCCTGAACTGATACACACCCCTGTTGGCTTGTGTGCGTTGTTGTGTGAAACAGCATACATTACGTTGGAGTTAAGTTGAGCAAGTAACTTCTTCAGAGCATGTTAAGAGTCTTTATTGAAAGACATTAAGGCCAGAGGCTTAAGAGTAAATACATGTAGAGATTCTTCAGTCACCCCCCTTCTGGTACATCTCTCTCCATAGATAAACACAAAAGACAGCCTCTCAGCTCAGAGGCATAATTCAGAAGAACAACACACAGACTCTGTTAGACTTTCCCAGTCGCTATCAGATGGCTACCATAGCAACAGCCTTCACTGTCCGTTCCCAGACAGGGCATAGACATAACTCCCCCTTAACCACAGTTACGTCTTCGAACTTGCAGGCTTCATGGAAAACTACTAGAGACAGTAATGCCTACTGGTCACCAGCCCAACAGCCTCCCTTTTTTCCATTAAGACTGCAAAATACACATGAAATACATCTCCATAATACATAGTCATACAGTCATACATTTCTACAATACCTCTTGCAATACATTTCAGTACATTGCATTTTCAGTTCAGTACAGTTCAAACTTACATCTCAGTACAGTTCAAAACTTTATTCACTCAAACTTTGGTTCAACACATGTCAAATAAAGTGTCTCAGGATCCATGTCTACAACTTTATTCATTCCAGGACTTGTTATTAATCCCACAGTAAATCTGTCAGGCGGTTTGCCTAAATTCGCTCTCGTGGAGCGTCTTAAAGGAACCAGAGCTTCGGCTCTCTCTGCCCCCCCATTTGTGCTTGTGCTTGGCACAACCTGCGCAGGAGCTTCCATTTCCTCAGCTTTTCGTTTCTTTGATCTGCATTTTCCAGAAATGAGCTCATTCAAAGCATCTCTGAGAGGTATTTGTGTACCTTCCACTTTAACGTCAACATCTGGCTGAAATTTCTGTGATTGTGTTTGTGTTTGTGTGTCATTTGTTCCTGTAAGAAGGACTGTCTCCCTTTGATCCCAAGGCTTTTCTGAGACTTTAATGCTTCTGCTCAGAATTAACTGCTGTGTTTCTGGACACCAAACTTTGAAATATGCATTCTCTTGTGCTCTAGGTGCACGTTTGTCACATTTCTTACCCTGTGGCTTGTAAACTCGGCTGCGATGCACTCTTTCAGGCATCAGCCTGACTGCATTACATGAATACTGTGGCTGTGTGCTTTTAACAGCTGTCTTCTTACAGCTCTGGCGGTCATTTCCTTTCCGCCCCATTAAACTCAAGGCATCAGCACACTTCACACCCATGGACATTTTAAACTGTGAATCATCAAGGCTTCCCTGCATGCACACTTGATCTCCCCTCATTACAAAACATTGGTTTTTGTGGAACAAAATTGAATCATTACAACTCACCAGTTTGCCCACTGATAAAATATTATGAGCCAATTCCGGAACAAACAAACAGTCTGTCATTATGCCAAGTTTGTCAAATTTCACCAGACCACGTGCTTTTACGGATTTCCGTGATCCATCAGCAAGTAAAACAAAGTCCTGCTCATCTGTAGACGTGTAAAACAGACTCCTGTCTTTGATTAATATATGGCTTGCTCTGCTGTCGACAATAAAGTTAATTTGTTCCAAGTCTTTAGACTTCTGTTTACAAACAAAGTTCACACTGCCCTGCTTCAAGCCTCCGTCCCTGGAGTTTTGCTTGATTGCACAATCTTTACGGAGATGCCCACGGGCCCCACAGGCAAAACAAGACTTCAGCCGCTGCTGCTCCCGCTTGTTTTCCTGTCTGCTTTCGGCAGCCTGCTCCGGGTCGGCACATTTCTCCTCCTTGCTTCTGACAGCTTCCACCGGCTGGGCTCTCTGCGCCTCCTGCCTCCGCTGCCATTCCTGGGACAAATCCTGCAACACGTCCCACGTCTGTTTAGCCAACGGCTCATCTCTCACACACATCAGTTGAGAATCCGATAGAGCCAAGATTATAAACGCCTGCGCCCTCTGGTCTCGACGCTTCTAGGCCGCGGTCGGTACCGCCGGGGTTTTTTCCTCAATCACGTCCCATAAATCCTCTGTTATCAGCAAAGCCCGCATGCTCGGCTTCCAGCTGCCATAATTCTTTCCATTAAATCGTTCCATCGGCAAGACTCCCCCAGACAGGTTTACAGCCATGTTGCTCACCTCCGTCTGGTTCAATCAATCAAGCTGCCCTCTCTGGAACTCCGTCTGCCGTTCAGACCAGCAACTTACTCCGGTGTAATGCGCTGTGGAGCGTAACCATCCTCTGCTACCACTGTTGGCTTGTGTGCGTTGTTGTGTGAAACAGCATACATTACGTTGGAGTTAAGTTGAGCAAGTAACTTCTTCAGAGCATGTTAAGAGTCTTTATTGAAAGACATTAAGGCCAGAGGCTTAAGAGTAAATACATGTAGAGATTCTTCAGTCACCCCCCTTCTGGTACATCTCTCTCCATAGATAAACACAAAAGACAGCCTCTCAGCTCAGAGGCATAATTCAGAAGACGACAACACATAGACTCTGTTAGAACTTTCCCAGTCGCTATCAGATGGCTACCATAGCAACGGCCTTCACTGTCCGTTCCCAGACAGGGCATAGACATAACTCCCCCTTAACCACAGTTACGTCTTCGAACTTGCAGGCTTCATGGAAAACTACTAGAGACAGTAATGCCTAATGGTCACCAGCCCAACACCCCTTGTATGTAACTCCAGAAAGCACTGGGCCACTTTTATATTATCACCCTGATCCAGGTAAAAAGCCCACATCCAACAGAGCAGAGCAGCTGTAGACAGCTTTTCAGCTCCAGCAAAGGGGTGTTTAATGAATGTGTGCACAATTGCACCCTCTGGTCATGTCCCCTTCTGATAATGTGCTCACTGGCCATGCCCACAGTGCAACACATTCTGCATTTTTGTCAAAAGGTTCTATGCAGAGCTTGGAAAAGTTACTTTTTTTAACTACAGTTCCCATCAGCCCCAGCCAGCATGGCCACTGGATTGGGCTGATGGGAGTTGTAGTTCAAAAAAGTAACTTTTCCAAGCTCTGGTTCTATGTACACTAGGGATGGGAGAGAATACCTGCCAAATTGGACTTGGCACTGGATTCCAGCTGAATTTGATAGTTCACCATCCTTTTGGACTGGCACCTTTCTTGCTGCGGGCTGCAGCTCTGGACCGCGGCTGTAATTGGCAAGGATTTTGCAGCTGCAAATCAGCAAGAATTTATTCTTTCAAACTTTCACCCCTATTTTACATTGAGTTATTTTCATAACATTCCGTAAATGGTTCATTTCCATTAAGAAGCCAGAGTTTCATGCCCTTCTGACCTCCGTCACTTGTTGTCAATCAACTGCTTGCCAAGCCTCAGGCATTGCTACCAAGAAAAAGCAGCTTCAGTTAACCAATTTAAAACTGTGTTCCATCATACTTGCAAATACCAGTGCCACGAAGCTTTCTGGATTTGTTCTTTAGTCCTGTTTTTTCTCTGCTCTCATGTCCCCTCACTTCCCTAAATTTTAAGAACCTTAGTATTTTACAGAAATGTTCCTAATAAAGCCAGTTTTGAATCTAGATCACCGTAAGGGTAAAGGGTAACCCGTTCATAAGCCTGCAACCATTTGGCTCCAGTTGGGTAACCTCCAAGGCTTTTGCCTTGGAATCCAGAAAACACTTGTTGCAATTACCGGAACCCTTTAGAGGTAACCGACTAGATTGAACAGTCTGAATTCAGTCTGTCCAGTTGTAGTCAGGATGGCACCAGCTGTCCAACACTACCTGAAGTGGGTCCATTTTGCTTTGCTTGTTTTATTTATTTATTTATTTATTATATTTCTATACCGCCCCATAGCCGAAGCTCTCTGGGCGGTTCACAACATATAACATCTAATATACAATTTAAAAACATATATTAAACTTAAAATAATTATACCAAAAATACCTAAACATAATTAAACATATAAACAACTACAAAACTCAGTGCTAAAATATTAAATGTAAAATGCATTAAATCGATTGAATATTAAGATGTTAAGATGTAAATATTAAATTGCTAAAATATTTAAAATTATAGATGTTAAAATGCCTGGGAGAACAGGAAGGGTTTTACCTGGTGCAGAAAAGATAACAATGTTGGCACCAGGCATACCTCATCAGGGAGAGAATTCCATAATTCGGGGGCCACCACAGAGAAAGCCCATTTTCTCGTTGTCACCTTCCGGACTTCTCTCTGGGTAGGCCCCCGAAGGAGAGCCTTTGATGTTGAACGCAGTGTACGGGTAGGTTCATATCGGGAGAGGCGTTCCATCAGGTATTGTGGTCCCAAGCCGTGTAAGACTTTATAAGTCAAAACCAGCACCTTGAATTGAGCTCAGAAGCATATAGGCAGCCAGTGCAAGCGGGCCAGAATCGGTGTTATATGCTCGAATCTCCGAGTCCCTGTTAACAGTCTGGCCGCTGCGTTTTGCACAAGCTGCAGCTTCCGAACTGTCTTCAAAGGCAGACCCATGTAGAGTGCATTGCAGTAGTCCGATTTAGAGGTTACCAGTGCATGGACAACCGAAGCAAGGTTTTCCCTGTCCAGATAGGAACGTAGTTGGGCCACCAACCGAAGTTGATAGAATGCATTCCGTGCCACCGAGGCTACCTGTGCCTCTAGTGACAGGGATGGTTCTAAAAGAACTCCCAAACTACGAACCTGCTCCTTCAGGGGGAGTGCAACCCCGTCCCGGACAGGATGAACATCTACCATCCACTCACTAACAGCATCTCAGTCTTATCTGGATTGAGCCTCAATTTATTCTCTCTCATCCAGTCCATTACCGCAGCCAGGCATCGGTTCAGCACCTTGACAGCCTCACCTGAAAAAGATGAACAGGAGAAGTAGAGCTGTGTGTCGTCAGCATACTGGTGGCAATGCACTCCAAAACTCCTGATGACCGCACCCAGTGGCTTCATGTAGATGTTAAAAAGCATGGGGGATAGTACTGACCCCTGTGGAACTCCATATTGGAGGGCCCAGGGCGCCGAGCAAAACTCCCCAAGCACTACCTTCTGGAGGCGACCCGCCAAGTAGGAGTAGAACCACTGCCACGCAGTACCTCCAACTCCCAGATCAGCGAGTCTCCCCAGAAGGATACCATGGTTGATGGTATCAAAAGCCGCTGAGAGATCAAGGAGAATCAACAGAGTTACACTCCCCCTGTCTTTCTCCCGACAAAGGTCATCATACAGGGCCACCAAGGCCATCTCCATGCCAAAACTGGGCCTGAAACCCGATTGAAATGGATATAGATAATCGGTCTCATCCAAGAGTGCCTGGAGCTGGTCCACAACCACTCTCACTAGGACCTTGCCCAAGAATGGAACATTCGCTACCGGCCTATAATTGTTAAGAGTTTCTGGGTCCAAGGAAGATTTCTTCAGGAGTGGTCTCACCACCGCCGCCTTCAGGCAGCCGGGGACCACTCCCTCTTGCAATGAGGCATTAATCACTTCCCTGGCCCAGCCGGCTGTTCCAACCCTGCTAGCTTTTATCAGCCAAGAGGGGCAAGGGTCCAGTACAGAAGTGGTTGCACGCACCTGTCCAAGCACCTTGTCCACGTCCTCGAGCTGTACCAATTGAAACTCATCCAATAAAACATGACCAGACTGTGCTCCAGATACCTCACTTAAATCCACTACTATAACATTGGAGTCCAAGTCCTGGCGGATGCAAGAGATTTTATCCTGGAAGTGCCTAGCAAAGTCATTGCAGAGTGCTTCCGGTGGATCTATCATGTCCTTAGGGCCAGAATGTAACAGCCCTCGGACAATCTTAAAAAGCTCTGCTGGCCGGCAGATAGAAGATTGAATAGTAGCAGCAAAATACTGTTTTTTTGCTGCCTGCACTGCCCCTAAATAAAACTTAGTATAGGCACTTACCAATGCGAAATTACATCCATCAGGAGTTCATCTCCATCTGCACTCAAGCCGTCTCCTATGCTGTTTCATCACTCTCAGCTCTGGAGTATCCCATGCAGCTGTATGAGCTCTACCCAGGAAAGGGCGCTCAGGAGCGATCATGTCAACTGCCCGGGTCATTTCAGTATGCCACATTTCGACCAGGGTTTCGACAGGAGCGCCAGCCTTACCAGCCGGAAAACTCCCCAGAGCCTCCTGAAAACCATCCGGATTCATTAGTCTCTGGGGGCAGACCATCTTAACAGGTCCCTGTGATGTTCCTATATAAATGTATATATGGTAAGTGTTGTTGTTTTAGAAGATACATGGTAAGTGGAGTGAAAGAGGGGGAGTGAATGGGCAGTAGAATGCGAGATGATTGGCTGAATGTTTAAAATGGCTGAATGTATAAAAGGAAGAGTGAGAGTGGAATCTGGGGGGGAGAAGAGAAAGAGTGGATTGCTTGGTGGGGTTTGAGAGAGTTGTTTGCCAGGAGAGAGTGAAGAAGGAGGGAGGTGGAGTTCGGATTAGTATTGAGTAAAACCATATGCTTATGTGCCTTAAGAAGAAATCTTGTTAATCTTGTTAGCTTTGTTATCTGTAATAAATACTTAATTTGGTTTACCAAAGGCCTGATCCTTGGCTGGGGTTTCACAGACCAGAAGGGAGGGTAAGGTAATGACCAAGGCTGAAGGGGAACTGTAACAAATGGTGGCAGCGGTGAAGAGAATAACAATACCAGTATTCAGAGTCTCTGGGAATACTAGTATTGGGACATTACTGGTGGTTGCCTAGCAGGGGGATCTGTTGAGATCTGTGCTAGAGCAGATAGGTAAACCATAAGAGAGTGCGGTCCGGACTGGTGGAGTCTCTGGTGGTGCCTAGAGACAGGCAGTAACCACGAGCAGGTAGGAACCTGACAGGGAGAGCCAGGGAAGGACGCATCACACATGGTGTCAGTAGCGGTGGGATACGAACAACAGAGAATCCAGATACGAACCAAAGAGAGTCCCAAAGACACGTGGTGACAAAGGAGACTACGTCACAGGTGTTGGCTGTAGCAGTGAGATACGAATACTAGACAATCCCTAATAGTTGTGTGGCAAACAGAAATAACAAAACAAGATTATTTGTGAGAGTGACTGGCAAAGAGTGTGTGGCAAAGAGTGAGTGAACTCAAACACCATGGCTGAATACATAAAAATGAAGAGAGAGGAGCTGGTGGAGAAGTGCATAACATTCAATTTACCTCACGAGGGTAAAGGGGTAGATGAATTGAGGGTAGCACTTATAGGATTTACAACTGCCCAGCAAAAACAACCTGTCAGAGAAGAGACCCCAGAAGGATATTTAAGCAATCCCACTTATATAGAGTACTTGAGAGAGAAGTTAAGATGGGAGGCTGAGGAAAAAGACAAGCAGAGGGAGTTGGAAACTGAGAGATTGAGGATGGAAGCTGATGGGAAAGACAAACAGCGAGAGTTGGAAGCTGAGAGATTGAGGATGGAAGCTGAGAAAATGAGATTGGGGTTTGAGGAGAGGGAGAAGCAATGAGCAGTGGATGCCGAATTACAAGTAGAAAAGTTAAAATTTGAAAGAGAGAAGCTTCATTCTGATGAAACAAGAAAAGACAGAGATGGAGCAAAAATAAAAATTACTCCAAAGGACTTTGCTGTCTATGAGCCTGGTCAAGATCCTCAAATTTATCTCACAACCTTTGAAAAGGCAGCTCAGTTGTGGGGGCTACCTGAAGATAAATACATGCAGTATTTATCAAACCTGATTAAAGGGGAATTGGCTGAGGTATACCAATATTTCCCCTCAGACAAGCCCATCACCTATGCTGAGTTTAAAGAGGCAGTATACAAAAGGTTCAGACTGGGACCTGACTACTTTAGAAAATTATTCAGAAACTGTCAGATCCAAGCAGGGAGGTCTTTTGTGGAACTGGGAGCAAAGTTGATGGATATATTTGGAAAGTGGATGAGTAGTGCCAAAGCTCAGTCAGTAGAAGAGGTGAAAAGCCTCATGATACTGGATCAATTATTCCATCAGTTACCACCAGAAATAAGGCTCCTGGTCAAAGACCGTTCCCCTACATCTGTGCAGGAGGCCGCAGAGATGGCGGATCACTTCGCCTCTAATAGAACTGGCTGGGTGGGGAAAACATCAAGAGATATTAAACCCAGACCATATAACGCTGGCAGAAGGGATGTGGTACCACAGAGAGTGAGTCCTCCAGTAAAATCTGAAGGGCACAGGTCACCCCAGAGTGGATCTGTGTACCCTAAAAGTGAGGAGAAATTATGCTACAAATGTGGTAGACCGGGACACCTACGTTTTCAATGTGAGGTTGCCAACCCCATTAGTAATCCTGCTCAGACAAGGGCAGTGAAAACAGAGCCCAAGGCTTTAGAAACAGCGAAAAAGGTTCAGTTCTGCCAGATAAACTGGACAGAAGTAACAGACCTTGATTCAAGTCTGAGAGAGGAAGTGAGTGTACAAGGGGCAAATTATTGGGCATTGCTTGATACTGGTGCCGCTCAGACATTACTGAGGCCAGATTTAATAAAATCTGAGGTAATATTACCTCAGGAAACTGTGACTATCCAAGGAGTGAGGGGTCAACCAGAAAGTTTGCCTGTGGCCCTGGTGGATATGACTTGGAGAGGCCGAGAGGGCCGATATAAAGTAGGCATTAATGCCCAGCAACAAGAACCAGTAATACTGGGAAGGGATGTAATGGTCGCCCAAGGAAAGATCTATGTAGTGACCAGACAGCAAATTGGCAGAAAAAAAGGAGCCATATTAAGGGGGGCTGAAACAAACAGGGTGGAATCTGTTAACCGGCCTCAGGTCACCATAGCAACCACTAGCAGGCCTGCTGAAGAAGACAAACTGTATCAAGTGGTCTCTGGGGAAGAGGCAGATCAATTCAGGGAAGAGCTGCATAAAGATATAAGTTTGAAGCAGATAAAGGAACAAGCTCTGACCCAACAGATTCCTTTCACTGACAAACTGAGGAATCAAGTTGTGTGTGAGAATGGGATTTTATATAGACTGTGGATGCCTGCTGAGAGAAAGGGTGAATGTGAACCCGTGAAACAAATGATGGAAGTAGTGAAAGAGAATTTGAGTCATGCACAGGAGAAGCAACGTTACTGGTATGACAGAACAGCCAGAGAACGTGTGTATAATGTGGGAGATATGGTTATGGCGTTCATACCCAGGAAACATGACAAATTACAGGCTAACTGGGAAGGACCATATACCATCAGAGAAAGGCTTGACACAGTGACGTATGTAATCACCACAGACCAATTAAACAAAAGCAAAGTGGTTCATGTAAATATGTTGAAGCCTTACCATACCAGGGATGCAAAGGTGTTGCAAGTTACCTTATTCCCTGAGGGAAGTGGGCCTGAACTTCCAGATTTGGTACAGGAAAGCAAAGACAAAGGAGGGGTAGATCAAGTGGAATGGTCAGAGGAGGTGAAGGAGGAAGTAAAAGAAGAGATTCTGAGAGTTTTGAAAACCTATAGGAATCTCTTTAGCAACAAACCTGCCCGAACCAGTATAATTATACATTCCATTGATACTGGAGATCATGCCCCAATCAGATCTGTTCCGTACCGTGTGAATGGGAAAGTTTTGAGTGAGATCAAAAAGGAGGTGGAAGATACGCTGGAATTAGGAGTGATCAGGGAATCCATCAGTCCCTGGGCCTCAAGTATTGTCCTGGTTCCGAAAAAAGATGGAACGACAAGGTTTTGCATTGATTATCGGCTAATCAATAAAATTACGGTCCCAGATGCGTATCCTATGCCTAGGGTAGACGCAATGTTAGAGTTATTGGGAACAGCAACCATTATCTCTACACTAGATCTCTGTAAAGGATTTTGGCAAATGGAACTAGACGAGCAATCCAGAGCCAAAACTGCCTTCAGTACACCAGATGGGTTATATGAGTTTGTGACCTTACCCATGGGACTAAGGAACTCACCAAGTTCATTTCAGAGGCTAATCAATACTGTGTTGCCAGGCATGTCAGATTTTGCAGTGGCCTATATCGATGACGTGGCCATTTTTAGCAAGTCGGTGCCTGAGCATGTCCAACACCTGACAACAGTATTGGTGGCCTTAAGAAAAGCAGGCCTCACAATAAAAGCTAAGAAATGCCAGTTTGGACTAAAGGAAGTAATCTATTTAGGACATAAGGTGGGGAGTGGGAAAATCACCCCCTTATGGAGCAAGGTGGAGGCAATACAAGCGTGGCCGATCCCCTTAACCAAAAAACAAGTAAGGGCATTTCTGGGTGTGGCTGGTTTTTATAGGAAGTTTGTGAGAAATTTTGGGGAAATAGCAACCCCCTTGCATGAATTAACAAAGAACAAGTGTTCTGAGCATGTGGTATGGACGGATGAATGTCAGAAGGCTTTTGATCTACTGAAGCAAGCCTTGTGCCAAGGACCCATATTAATAGCACCAGACTATGAGAAACCATTCATCGTGGCTACAGATGCGTCAGACCTCGCGCTGGGAGTCGTCTTGCTACAGGAGAGAGAAGGCACCAGACCTCCAGTGGCTTACCTGAGTCGCAAGCTGACGCCGAGGGAGAAAAACTATTTGTCGGTCCAGAAGGAGTGCCTAGCAGTCGTGTGGGGACTGAACAAGTTGCGCCCATACGTGTGGGGACGAAGATTCACAGTGACTATGGATCATCGGGCCTTGTTATGGTTGCAGACTATGAAAAACCATAACACTATGCTGCAGAGGTGGTCCTGGGCCCTACAGGACTATCAAGTGGACTTCCAGTTCATCAAAGGCAAGGACAATGTACTGGCTGATGGACTTTCCAGGCAAGTGGCTGGGACTGCAGTGACGTGACCAGACGGAGGAACAAAGAAAGACATTTTCCCCATAGAGACTTTCATTTGTTAACGCGACATATAAATCCTGGAACAGGAATAATACTCTGCTGTTGTTTAAGGGGGGGGGGAATGTGATGTTCCTATATTAACGTATATATGGTAAGTGTTGTTGTTTTAGAAGATACATGGTAAGTGGAGTGAAAGAGGGGGAGTGAATGGGCAGTAGAATGCGAGATGATTGGCTGAGTGTTTAAAATGGCTGAATGTATAAAAGGAAGAGTGAGAGTGGAATCTGGGGGGGAGAAGAGAAAGAGTGGATTGCTTGGTGGGTTTGAGAGAGTTGTTTGCCAGGAGAGAGTGAAGAAGGAGGGAGGTGGAGTTCGGATTAGTATTGAGTAAAACCATATGCTTATGTGCCTTAAGAAGAAATCTTGTTAATCTTGTTAGCTTTGTTATCTGTAATAAATACTTAATTTGGTTTACCAAAGGCCTGATCCTTGGCTGGGGTTTCACAGACCAGAAGGGAGGGTAAGGTAATGACCAAGGCTGAAGGGGAACTGTAACAAATGGTGGCAGCGGTGAAGAGAATAACAATACCAGTATTCAGAGTCTCTGGGAATACTAGTATTGGGACGTTACTGGTGATTGCCTAGCAGGGGGATCTGTTGAGATCTGTGCTAGAGCGGATAGGTAAACCATAAGAGAGTGCGGTCCGGACTGGTGGAGTCCCTGGTGGTGCCTAGAGACAGGCAGTAACCACGAGCAGGTAGGAACATGACAGGGAGAGCCAGGGAAGGATGCCTCACAGTCCCCCCACCCCTGCAGAGGGGGAAAGTCGCTGTAAGTCTAAACTTCAACAAGCGGTGGTCTGTCCATGACAAAGGGGCTGACGTAAGACTCCCTACCTTCAGATCACCTTCGTCCTGTCCAGATGCAAAAATCAGGTCTAGAGTATGCCCTGCCACATGCGTCGGACCAATAGCGTATTGGGACAGCCCCATGGTTGTCAAGGAGACCATGAAGTCCTGAGCCGCCCCAGATAAAGTGGCCTCAGCATGGATGTTGACATCCCCCAGCACCAAAAGTCTAGGGGATCTCAACAACACATCCGAGACCAGTCCGTCAGCTCAGTTAGGGAGTCTGTTGGGCAGCGGGGTGGGCAGTACACCAACAGAATCCCCAATCTGTCCCCTTGACCCAACACAAGGTGCAAACACTCTAGACCAGTAGCTAAATGGACAGGGTGCTTGGAGAGAGAGATGGAACTCCTATAGACCACAGCAACCCCCCCTCCCCAGCCCTCAGACCTCAGACCTACCCTGATGCTGAACCAAATACCCAGGTGGGCACAGCTGGGAGAGACTAGCTCCACCCTGCTCAGCCAACCAGGTCTCGGTTATACATGCCAGATCGGCCGCCTCATCCACATTTAAATCGTGAGTAAGAGAGATCTTATTATGAACCGATCTGGCATTTAAGAGCAGCATCCAGAGATCTGAGAGCTGGCTGATAGGGCAACCAACAAACCTGTGGTTGCGTGGGGGACCGGAACACAGCACAGCTATGAAGTGTCTGGGCTGCGTTCCCCTCACCTGGCAAGTCCTCCACACAATGCCATATCTCCCTTTACCCATCACTACATTAATTGGGGCCTCCAGAAATCCTCCCAATCGACTTTGATTCCTCTCTCCCAGGCACATATTAAAACCCACAGACACACACACACTCTCAAACCGTACACTCCTCAACAAACCCACACAAGGCAAAGGCTACTACAGAGTCACTCCTTCTCTAATGCAGCTTCATTGTTGAAATTATATCAAGCCGTCTTCCTCAGGAACGAGCAACGCACACATATACACTCACACCCCCCCCCACACCCCTGCACAAAGCAAACCACTACAGTTAAAAACTGAAGTAAAGTTCTGCAAGCAAAAGGTGAGGAGCAGCAGCAATAGCAACGTTGAACAACGGTGATGTTCCTTTTTCTGCAGGCAGAAGGTCTCCCAGGCCCCTCAGTCAGCGAACCAGTATATCCCTTCAAAGAGGGACAGATAGAAAAATTGGTCGCAGCTAAGTGAGTGCCTAGTCCTGCAGAGTGTAGCACCTGTCAAGCAGTAGTAGTCCAACAGGGAAGGGCAATGATGGTAGTAACCAGGAACCAACAAATGGAGCAGTAGTAACAGCAACGGTGACAATAGCAACTCTCCCTGGGCAGCAGAGATGTTCCTTTTTCTCTTCCAGCAAGCAAATGGTCTCCCCAAGCCCCCCCCCGCCAGCCAGCCTGCCTGCCTATAAGCCCCTCCACAGAGGGACAGGTGAAGAAAAAAATTAGCCCCAGCTGGCTGGGAACCAGGGACCTGGTCCTGCAAGGTAAAATGCTTATCAACCAACAGCAGTCCAACAGGGAAAGGCAGTGATGATAACGGCTCTCCCTCCCTGGGTCACGACGATGTTCCTCTTCTTACAAGTAAAAAGGAGTAGTTGGCTGCATTTGTTCTATCACAGCTCGTCCCTGCTTATCCCTGCTGCCTTTCAAAAAAATGCGTTGCCTAAAAATAGGCTAATCGCTAGATTGTAAAAACTACAGTCCGAAGGCAGATTCAGGACTAATTACTGCAAGGAGCCACAGCTTGGAGCATGCTCCTATAGGCTGAAACAGGACTCTGATTGACCTCCTCTTCATTATCAAATATGGAGAGCACATTAATTGGAGTTATCACAAGGCTGATACATGTAAAGATACTTCTGCCATGTCACAAGTGCTTTCCAGGCTTTGTGGCTTGCATTCTGTATCGGTCGCTAATGGTGACCTACAGTATGCGTGAGAGAAATGGGAAGCTGTTCATCTCTTCCCAGATCTGCCCTTCTTTGGTAAAGAACAGATGAACAAACAATACATATACAGATATTTAACATATATTATAATACCTTGAGACCTCAATGGCTCCTGACGTTGATAACTATGAAAGTTTGGCTACCAAAAAAAAAACACCTGCAGATCAAATCACCCAAAAACGCGAACAGCAGTTTGAATTGGTAAGTACAAGAGCAAGTGGGAACAAAAACATGGCGGATTGGGATTAAACAACGGACTATCAGAATGCAAGTGGATCGGAGCCATGCAGTGAATCCTATCCCTAATGCATACATATCTAAACACAATTTCCTCCCTTCACACTAATACCAAACATGTGAACAGCAGGGAAATGGCAAGTGAGTGTGATTTGGTCTCCCCTCATGCATTAACTGAACATGGTGTCCATGTGCACACATGCATACACACACACACTAGGGTAAACATACATTATGGCACAATTACACCACCTTCCAATGTGCTTTGTATCTTTATGAATTTGTGGATGCTAGTTCCAAGGAATATGCACAGGAAGATGTTGCATGTGCAAAGGAGTAAAAACAAATAAATCAAATTCTGAACATTTTGTCAGATTAATTAAAGATTCTTAAAGCAATGAACAATGCCTGTCTGTTTGCTTTAGTTGAAAAGAGCCTCCAGCTAAATGTAGCCTCTCCTAATCTATTAAGTTCATTATTTAAGATCATTTGTATCTGAAATTCTTTCCTATCTATGAGGTTCAACTGATTTCATTTGGATATCCTTCATAATATTTGAATTTGAATCACTATAGTTTCATTGCATGTAGGAGTGTAGTTGTCTGGGATCTGGGGGAGTCTTAGGCCCCTTACATTTTGCGGAGCAGGGTCCCAGCATGGTGCCTATGCTTCCATCATCCTACGAGCCAATCAGCATGAAAAGGAACTGTATTGGTCACTGAGAAGAGTCTTCTGACATGTTTCCTTGTCGTTCCCTGCTGGTTGGAGTCAATTAGAGTGAAATAAGGTGAGTCAGCCACTGAGAAGAGTCTTCTAAGTTGCCAACACACACCCTCATTTCATGCTGATTGGCTCCTAGGGATGTCTGTTGTTGTGGGAGAAAGCATTAACAAGGACCTCATTTTCAACCCAGCAACAAAAAAAGAGGGAGAGGTGTGGCTATGACTATCATGAAGGGACTCTGCACTTCTGAATTTGCCATTACACTACCAATTGCATGTCAAATCCTTGTACATGAGTGTTCCCCATCAGGAACCTCAGGGGTAGTAAAGATGAGTCAACATAGATTAAAAAACAAGACTCTCATCACATATGTTGCACAAGAACGATAGCTTCCATTCATTAATGGTCAAAATACAATCTATCAGGATGATAACAACAGACCACAAATGTTTGCTTTCAAAAATACACTAGACAACATAGAACACTGGTTCCCAAACATTTTTTGTCACGGACCACTTGAAAATTGCTGAGGGTCTTGGCGGACCACTTAATGATTTTTTTCTGTGATTGGAATGCACTGTGCTAGATGTTATATTTTTTAAAATTGTATTTTTACAGACACACTGCAGACCACCTGAATGACACATGTGGACCACTGGTAGACCACGGACCACATTCTAGGAACCCCAGACATAGAATATGCAAACCTTATTCACCCATTCCCAAATGTTCAGAGGAAGGAGTAGGTAGGATTATACAAGTTTGTCCCACCCCCAATCTTTGCATATTTAGCAGAAGTGTGAAAATCCTCATAACTCCACTGAATATGCAACAGTTCTTCTACACTATAGGAAATTCTGCACAATGTCCAGGTCTGGGGGGATGGGGGAGTGAGCACTGACACTATTGTATCACATGCACAATGTGCACTGGGAGAGGGGGGCAACCAACCCTATTTAACTCTGGCTGCTCCACAATCTCCCTTTACTCGGCGGCACCTGCCCACCCTCCCTGGTTCATAGTGTGACTTGTTGGTCACTTTTAAGGGCTGAGTAGGAATTCTGGCCTCCCCACTGATTGGCATTGATGGGTTGCTTTTTTTACCTACTCCATACTGTGTAATGGGCACAGGGGAATTCAGATTGGGTCCGCTTGTTAAATAGGTTAAGTTGGTCAGTTTGGCTTTTCCGTCTTGTGGAATGTTTGAATGGAGAACATGTTATGGGCTAGGCGCTATATATTGGCTTTTATATTCGTATTTCTCACTTAAAATGCCTATTTTTCCTCCTCCCCCCCCATCTCATACAGACACTGCCAAAGCCTATCTGCTCAAGCTTATCTGCCTGTTCAGGTCTGCATAGTCCTGAACAGGCACAGATAACAGATAACGAGTCTGGGAAAAGAGCCAACATGTTCGTAGATGGAACTCCATAAAAACATAGTTAATTGTTTAGACACTTTATAGAGAGGACTTAGCAGGACTCAGCAAGATCCAGTCCCTAGTACTCAGAAGAGCTTGAGAAGCTCTAGTAAGCATACCTTTTTATAAGAATGAATATAAAAAGCCCAAACACCCAGTGTTCTGGGCCACTGCTTATTTAGCATAGGTTGAAGCAAGAAGCAAGTATCCTGTCATGGCCCTGTCAGAGGACTCATCAGACAAGGATGACTCGGGAGTAAAAGCAGCAGACCCAGAAGGAGAAACGGAGGAAACTCCTGAGAACCCAGCTCCTTCTCCCCCTCAGCTGCAGAGCACCCCAGACACAGCTGAAGCCCTTCAGCCAGACGCAGCCAGTGAACAGGATACTCCCCCCTCACCTGCAGAACGTAGACAACAGAAGGTCAGGCAGAAGAGGGGCAGGCCTATCCACTTAAGGCCAAAATGCTGATGGCTCACACCTGCTGGCAAACCTGCTCCTTAAAAGTCAAACCTTGGGTTCAGCTTGTTGCTGATTACAATGTCAGGCGTGACCACTGTGTGTCTTCCTATCCCCTGAACCTTGACTTGGACTGATCTCTTGGCAAACTAGACCCGGACTTTCACTGATGTTTCTTCTGGATTTCTGGCTTGGCACGTAAGCTTTGAATGGCCTCTGCCCTTATCTTGTTTTCTCCTTGCTAGCCTGGCAGATTTATAGCCAAGCTGCCGGCTGAGGACTTACAGCCTGGCAATTACCAAGGAATCTCCAGCCCTGCCTGCACCCCCACTGACACTGCTGTCTCAGTGAAGAGCTGACATATCCCACCCATGTCATCTGATAGTGAGAAGTATCTCTGTATGTTTCCAACTACTTTCTAACTCTGGGTTAGTAAGAATTTGAGCTTGGACCCAGTCCAGGGGTATCACTACCAGGGTGTGGAGCGTGCAGCCCGCACCCGGGTGTCACCATGAGGGCAACAAGGCTGCTCTAACTCCTCAGAGGTGGGCGAGCAGGCGGGCGAGACCGGGAGCAGCGTCGGTGGGGTGAGGGAGGCGCGCTGGTGTTCCCAGGCCTTCTCCGGCTGGGTGCCCCTCCGGCGTGTGCCCTTCCAGGTCCGCACCCCCCCCGCACTCCCGCTAGTGATGCCGCTGACCCAGTCTTTTCTAACGTTGTAACCCAATAGCTTCTGTAACTTAAAGGTTTTATACTTTAACATTGACAGTTTCTATACTTTATATATTGCTTGTATACTGAAATGTACCTGCTTTTGATATGTATTTCTGATTCATGATTCTAATATGTCAACCAAGGCTGACTAGCATGCATGTAATAGTAGTAGCATGTAAGACATGAATAAATAGAACATTATGAGGATATTCTGCTGTCAGCTTCCCATTTATCTTCCTCGTACCTCCCAAGACCCACAGATATGTGAGTGGGGTCTCCAACCATTATGCCTGTTCAGATGACTGTTGTGAAACTGCATAAGCTGAAGTGAACACAACGTCTGACATATAAGGACTCTGAACAGCCAAGGGACAAAGGGGAGAAATCAAGAACCTTCAGTCCATGCTTTTGCTGGAAAGGGTGATGGACTTGCCAGTTTCAAACAGTTCAATTCAGTTAGATGTCCCCCCCCTTCAGGGTGATGGATAGGCCCTCAGGCTTGCAAGCTGCTTTTGAAGCTAACCTGTATCATCTGACTGGAGTTATGGGGCTCCAGAAGGTGGAGATCCAACCTCCTTACTCTTGGGTGAGGCCAAGGAAAAGGAGTAGGCAGTACATTTCCCATTGGCAGGGGTTGTCACCCTAGTGGCTTCAGGCTTGGACTGGTATGTTATTAGTTTCCCTGCTAATAGTTTGCAGGTAATTTGTGTTTAAATAAAGTGCCCCATAATTCAACCTATGCACTGTGTCCGATTCTTTTATTTCAGGTTGCAACAGCTGCCTGATAAACTAAAGGATCTTATCTGCATCAAAGTCCCTTTCACTTTCATGCTGAACACATAAATTGAACGCTGTGTGCATAAATTGGGTCACGACCTGTGGATATGATGCCAATCCTGTCTGCACACATTGTATACACATAGAGGGAATAATTGAACAGATCTGCAGTACACTTAGAATAACGTGAGCTCTTTGCACAAGTTACCCATGCAAAGGGGCAACACAGATACAAAAGGGAAGCAAGGCTGTGTGCTTAGCCCCAGCCTGAGGTTGTGTGGCTCATTCTGGCCCCTCACACGTTGAAGGATAACTTCTGAAATGGGCAGTCTTTTTCTATCTATGCTGGCTCCCCAGCTCTTTGGAACCCTGGAAGGTCACTCTTGTTTCTTGTACAAAGGCAGGGATGTTCTTCACAAATTACTGCTGTTTATTGGTATTCTAGCCCTGTTAATATAACCTGGTGTTTATAGTGAGAATGTGGTGAGGCTTTAGGACTGCACATGCTGTTACTACTTTTATTTATTTAGTTATTTATTATTTGATTTATATCCCACCCTTCCTCCCAGCAGGAGCCCAGGGCAGCAAACAGAAATGCTAAAAACACTTTTAAAACATCATAAAAAGACCTTAAAATACATTAAAACAAAATAACATTAAAAACATTTTAAAAGCTTTAAAAACATCTTTTAAAAAAGGGTTAAAACATATTATTTAAAAAACATATTAAAAGCAATTCCAACACAGACGCAGACTGGGATAGGTCTCAACTTAAAAGGCTTGTTGAAAGAGGAAAGTCTTCAAAAGGCACCAGAAAGATAGCAGAGATGGCGCCTGCCTAATATTCAAGGGAAGGGAATTCCACAGGGTAGGTTCCACACTAAAGGTCCACTTCCTATATCGTGCAGAACGAACCTCCTGATAAGATGGTATCTGCAGGAGGCCCTCACCTGCAGAGTGCAGTGATCGACTGGGTATGTAAGGGGTAAGAAGGTCTTTCAGGTATCCTGGTCCTGAGATGTAGGGCTTTGTACACCAAAACTAGAACCATGAACTTGGCCCGGTAGCAAATGGGCAGCCAGTGCAATTCTTTCAGCAGCCGAATGACATGTTGGTGATACCCTGCCCCAGTGAGCAGTCTCGCCAGTGCATTTTGCACCAGCTGCAACTTCCAGACCAACCTTAAGGGCAGCCCCACCTAGAGCGCATTGCAGTAATCCAGCCTGGAGGTTACCAGTGCGTGGACATCAGTGGTCAGCCTATCCTGATCCAGAAACAGCTGTAGCTGTCTTATCAGCCGAAGCTGGTAAAAGGCATTCCTAGCCATGGAGGTCACCTGGGCCTCTAGTGACAAAGATGGATCCAGGACCACCCCCAGACTACAGACCTGCTATTTCAGAGGGAGTACGACCTCATCAAATGCAAGCAACTGACCAAATAATTGAACTCAGGAACCACCAACCCACAGCACTTCCGTCTTTCTAGGATTCAGACTCATTTATTGGCCTACATCCAGCTCACCACCGAGTCCAGGCAGCGGTCCAGGGCTTGCACAGCCTCTCCCAATTCAGATGCTATGGAGAAATAGAGATGGGTATCGTCAGCATACTGCTGACACCTCGCCCCAAATCTCCTGATGACTGCTCCCAAGGGCTTCATATAGAAGTTAAACAGTATGGGGGATAAGATGGTACCCTGTGGCACCCCAAAGTACAACTGCCAGGGGGCCAAAAGACAGTCACTTAATGCTATTCTCTGAGAGCGACCTTGGAGATAGGATAAGAACCACTGTAAAACAGTTCCTCCAATACCCATCTCACCAAGTCAGCCCAGAAGGATACCATGGTCAATGGTATCAAAAGCATCAAGTAAGAATAACAGGGTCGTACCCGCCCTGTCCTTCTCCCAATAAAGGTCATCCATCAGGGCAACCAAGGCCAATTCAGTCCCATAACCAGGCCTGAACCCAGACTGGGATGGGTCAAGATAATTTGTTTCATCCAAGAGTACTTGCAATTGCTGTGCCACAACCCTCTTAATCACCTTCCCTAAAAAGGGGGTATTTGCAACCGGACGGTAGTTGTCACAAACCATTGGGTCCAGGGTGGGCTTTTTCAGGAGTGGTTGGATCACTGCCTCTTTCAAGGTGCCTGGAACCACTCCCTCCCACAATGATGCATTGACCACACTCTGAAGCCACTCAGTCAAACTCCCTCGGCAAGCTTTAATAAGTCAAGAACAGCAAGGGTCGAGAGGACATATTGCTGGCCGCATCATCACCAGCACCTTGTCTATGTCATCAGGCCGCATCTACTGAAACCGTTCCCAAGAAATTGCAGCAGACATTGCACTGGACACCTCATTGGGGACTACAGTAGATGTAGATGGGGCATCAAGACTGCTACGGAGGTGAGCAACTTTACCCTCAAAGTGCCTTGCAAACAATTCACAGTGGGCCTCCAAAAGGTCTAAAACTCCATTGCCTGGAGCTGATGTCAACAGACTCCTGACAATACGGAAAAGCTCCACCGGACGGCTACTTGAGGATGCGATGGAGGCAGAGAAGTGGGCCACAGTTTTGAAAATTATTGTTTTGACTTTGTCTAGAAAAGGCAAATGTGGCTGACCTAAGCAACTAGTTTGTAGTCCTATGAACACGTTCTTGGCAGTAAGCCCCATTGTACTCTGTGAAACTCACTTCCAAACATAGGCAGAGGAAGTTATGTTTCATGTATATATGTGTAGGAGGTGAATTCTTTTCTTTTTGACTGCCTTTAAAAAAGTAAGATAGCACACAGCCCTTCAGCTACAAAATAGGCTAAACAAGCAGCCCTAGAGTTTATTTTATTTTAGTCACAAATTGTGCATCTACAGCTTTGTCAAGGTTATATTTTGAAAAAGGTTTAGCACTATGTTTGTGGTTTCCCACTGTGCTTTTGATTCCATTTTAATGGTTCGCATACATACTGATGGCGAGCTGTGTGCAGCAGGCCCACAGTTATACCTATATGCATGACACACATTCTCAATTGTCCAACAAATGAGGATCAAATCTGTGGTTTTATTTTCCTTGTAACATAGTATAACTTGTTGGATCCTCAGATTTTATTGGAAGTCATAGCTACAGTTGTGGGGAGGGGAAGCAATGTTTATTCTTTTAGTAAACACACAGATTGGTAGCAGACAATGGACCCTTTGGTGCTTCCACTGCACAAAGCATGGTTAAACCAAGAAGTCTCTTATTCATGAGTGGCTTGCCTAGTGGGTCAGAGCTGCATCAATAGCCTCCCAGCAGCAACATCGCTGCCATTTTCTGGGAGGGTGAGGTGGTACATGGAGCACGGGTAGGAGCACCAAACTGGTTCTGCCAGTGTGCCACACAGGCCCAACCTCACTGCCACCTTGCTCCTTACTCTCCTGATAAGTGGCTGCAGCAGCATCACTGCTGCCAGGAGCCTATTGCTGTGGCCTTGCCCCACTGGACAATCTGCTTCCACTCTTAATAACCATAGTTTTCCATTTTGTCTGAATCAAGGAAGTATGGTTCCCAGCTTCAGAACAGGGCAGGCTATTAAGATCAACTTAAACTATGCTTTAATATCTTATTTTATTTATTTATTTATTGCACTTGTATACCGCCCCATAGCCGAAGCTTCTCTGGGCGGTTTACAGCAATCAAAAACATTAAAACAAATATACAATTTAAAACACATATTTTAAAACAATTTAAAACACTATTTTAAAATTGTTAATATCTTAGGTTGTTAACTATAGTTTCCTCTGTCTCTGTGTGGAATAGAGCTCTAACATCTTCAGTGTATAAACGTCTTAAGTACAGGAGGTGTGAGGCACTCTGTTGTAAGGCAGTTACAAATTACAGGGATTGATGCTTCAGCATCAAGCCCAACTTTTTCTCTCCCTCCCACATTATTTTGCTTAACATGCAGTCTGATGAAAGGCGCTAGCAAACTTGAAAGCTCTCTCACTACTTTGTGACATTTAGCTGGTCCTAATAAAGATACATTTTAAAGTGTTCAAGGTATTTTAAGTTTCAGTTGCATTCAGCTGGATACATAACAGCAAAAGCTAACTGCTGAATAGTTCCCAAACTTTCTTTGGAGAAGGGAGGGCAAGGTCCATAAAGCTGAATGTCTACTATGAAGGTAGAATTCTACCACCACATAGCCATAAAGTCAGAATCAATGTATATCTATCCACTTTTCATTTCTGTATCACTTCCTATTCTGATCATATGTTTCTTCCACTTTATAGCCTTGAAACAAGCTCTAGGGCTGTGTGGTACACCAGCAGAGCCAATGGAAATCAATGGTCATGTTACTTAAGTCCATTGATTTCACAAGGTCTACTCTGATTATGATTAACATTGGATCTTGCCCATTGTATGGCATTTTGGTACCTTAACATGACAAGTATTTATACAGACAGAAAATCTGGCTTAGTAAACCTTCTGAAGCTTAGACACCTTAGTTATTAAAACACATTCTGGTTAAATCAGAAAAAAATGTCAGCTTTATGAAATTACATTTTAAAAAATACTCTAGTTTCTGTTTTTTCTTCACTCATAATTGAATAAAATTCTTCTGAACACACTGCCAAAAAACCCATATCCAAGTTATTTCATTTATGCCATTTTCCCTATGTTATTCCCTTTACTTCACATATTTATTATCTTCCCCTGAGATTAAGTAAAATCACTCTTACTCTTTATCAATCTATGCAACTAGTAAGCAAAAACAAAGTCATAAAGTTAAAACCATTTAATCCCATTAAAGCCTCATTAAATCAAGGCAGTATTTAATGGGTAGGCATTTCTTCCCTATACTCCCCCCTGCCAGCAGATCTTCAAGTCACAATGTTCACAAAGTAATTAGCAACTTGACTAAGTGGAAGTGGTTGAATAGCAGTTGGCTTGATCTGTTCCCACAAAAGTATTCAACCCTGGCTACTTTAGGCACATGGAAGTCACACTGACAAAAATGTGAAGTGCAGTGCAATCATAGCCATGCTTATTCAGAAGTCCCATTAACTTCACAGAGACTTACTCTGTAGCAAATATGTATAGGTCTGCGGTGGTGGTGGCACCCCCCCAGCATCCCTACTCTGTTTCTTGGTGCCCCACTCGTCTGCACCAGGCTCCATGACACGGCGACTGTAGGCAGGTGGGCAGACTGGCAACCTTGCATATGGTGCGGTGGGTGGCAGGTGACTCCTCACCCCAGGCATTGTGCCAGACTCCTCCATCGTGCCGGACTCCTCCTCCAGCTATTAAAGTTGGATAATACTGTTTTAAATGTAAGGTGAATGTAAGGTGGAGATGTGGCCTAAGAGCAAGGACATGCACTACAGACTTCTACCTCATCATTTATTATATGAAGCCACAACGTATGACCTTTCTCTGTGAACAGTGATTCCCTAAATAGCCATTGAACTCAATGGGACATATTTCTGAGTAGTCATGCATAGGATTCTGCTGTAAATGCCAGAAATGCTTTAGAAGCATTGGACTTGCCTTTGACTAATCTGAAGGCTAATGATGGAAAATAATGTCAGAAAAGATGCTCAGGGAATCGTTAAAAGTGTAGTGTCTCATGCAAAACAACTGATAAACTGATGGTGTTGAGTTAGTGTGATCTGTCCCATGGCAATATAAAAGTGCAGGAGATGGTTGCTGTAACTTGAGATAAAAAACACCATATTGTAAATCTGTGGGAAGTGAATGGATGGCAGAGCCATGCCATACTGTATCACACATTTTTGGCACTGACTAACATGTTATCCCTTAATCTCTTCAACCTCAGATTGTTCTCTTAAGAAAGCCATCTGGCTCATTACTTTGTGTGTGTAGGTTGTTGTTATGCCCAAGCAGTCAAAGCTTATGAGAAGTTAATAATCTTTTGTGTATTCTGTAGGAAGAACCCTGCTGAATCAAACCAAAGGTTTATGTAATCCAGCATCCCGCTTCCCACAGTGACCATAGAGATGACTTTGGAAAACCCACAAGCAGGATATGGTATCTCTGGAATATCCTCCTGATCCCCCACAACTGGTATTTTGAAGTATGGCTTCTGATCCTGGAGGCAGGTAACATAAACCATAACGACTATTTGTTTATTGATTTATTCAAACTATTTGTAGTGTATCCTTTATCTTAAGATGCGGTGGCTCGATTACTCACAAACAGTCGTTGCCAGGACCACATCACGCCAGTGTTGTTCGATCTACACTGGCTTCCAGTTGTTTTCCGGGCCCAATTCAAGGTGTTGGTTTTAACCTTTAAATCCCTACACGGTCTCGGCCCAGTTTATCTAAAGGAGCGCCTACAACGCCACCAATCATGCCGCCTGACAAGATCGGCCACACAAGGCCTTCTCTCAGTCCCACCAACCAAAGCAGCTAGGTTGGCGGGCACTAGAGAGAAGGCCTTTTCAGTGGCGGCCCCCACCCTCTGGAACTCCCTCCCACAAGATCTTCGGCACATCTCTTCCCTGAATATGTTCCGCAAGGCCTTAAAGACCTGGCTTTTTCAGCAGGCTTTCAGGACTTCTGGGGAGACTTAATATTCTTCTGTTTTAAATGCCTCCTATTATGTATTGTTTGCTCTTATAATTTATATATTTCACTGTATTTTTGTATTGTATTCTGCCATATTTATTGTATGTACGTCGCCTAGAGTGGCCACTGGCCAGATAGGCGACACATAAATTAAATTTATTATTATTATTATTAAGATCTTAAACCACAACACAATCCAGTTAACAAATAGGAACAGATAAAATTACTATTATAAACCATGAGAAAATGTTGAATCTCTCAAAATTCTAGCTGAACAGTAAAAACTACCAAAGTCTTGGGTAAATAGTTACTCCTTTTTGTTATTTGATAGGTTTTGAATTTTTGTTATTATGCATGGCTTTTAATGTATTTATTGGTTTTATTGATTGTGTGTGTTTTTATCTATGATTCTTGTTTTAAACTTGTGTATGTTTTAAGTCTGTTGTAAGTTGCCTAGAGACTGTTATTAGGCTACTAATAAAATAAATAAATAATAAGTAGATATGTTTTAAACTGAAACCAAACTGGACTGCCTTCAAGTCGATCCTGACTTATGGCAACCCTATGAATAGGGTTTTCATGGTAAGTGGTATTCAGAGGGAGTTTACCATTTCCTCCCTCTGATGCTGAGAGGCAGTGACTGGCCCAAGGTCACCCAGTGAGCTTCATGGCTATGTGGGGCTTCGGACCCTGGTCTCCCAGGTCGTAGTCCAGCACTTTAACCACTACACCACACTGGCTCTCTTGAAACCAAACCAGATGAATTTCAGAGGGGATGGAATTCCATAATCAGGGCACCACCACACAGAAGACCCTCTCTATGTCACTACATAGTGTTGGTGGATAGAGATGGGCTGAGAAGGTAATTCCATTTCACTTAATGGCACTCAGTCAGAGGGCATTCTCATTACATCCCCTTGCATTTCATTCCATTCAGTTAATTCTTAACACTTGCTTCTTGTTGTACACATTTTGTGCATACTTTTATGTAAAATAGACACTTTTCAAGGCTTTTCAATGAATGAATTCACTAGTAAAATATGAACTTTAATGCATCCTTTACACAAAATATGTGTAAAAATTCACAAATAGCATTTGAAAATTCAGAGGTGTGAAATCTGTCTGGGAGTAGTGTTCAATCTGCATGCAAGTTAGGGAGTGTCAGACTGGGTCAGTCCACTGCAAAAGGAGACCAAATGAATCCCTCCCCCATCCTTAATAGTGGGATGTTGCAAAGGGCCTTCCTGGAAAATCATAACATCTGGGCAGGACTACATAGGAGAAGGCACTCTTCCAGTTACGCAGATCCCAACTCATTCAGGGCTAGTAGTCTTATACTCCATGAATCTGCCATCTAAGTTGATGGCCAACACTCAAATTACTATCCTTTTATTTTAAAAAATGCTATTCACCAATCACTCAAAATAAAAAACAAAAACAGCAAAATGTTGTTTCCCAGAAAAAGAGCAACTGCTCACAGTTTGCTAACCTCCCCCTAAAGGTATCTTCTAGAATAGTATATATTCCAGAAAGACAAGATCTACTGAATTATAATACTCCTTGCAAAAACTGTGTTGACCAAAAGTGAACACAGTCTATTTAATTCTAAAGCCATGGGCACTACAATTGCAATAATGAAATAGATTTGGAAATGTGTCTATTCTGCAGGCGTGTAAGCCCTTTCGTATAGGGAAGCCAATTAAAATGTTGGCTTTGTCCTTGGAGGTTAATATACACTTGGCTGCTAAGGAAGTAGCCTCCTTTCTTAGCAAAAATAATGAGTGGACAGGAGACAAAGGATTAATGAATTATCCTAATCTCTGTTTGTTTACAAATGTACCATTTCAGCAGATGGCTTTGAACAGCAATTGAGTTTAACAGCAGCATAACTTAAGCATCCACAGAGTGATTATCAGCCAAACCCCCTCTTCCCCTTCACATGTCCATTGTTTTGCTTTAACTCTTCCATTCAAATCTCCAAAAAATAGATTTTTTCTTCTACACCCAAAACAGTGAACCAAGTCTGTAAAACTTATTTGCATCATCAATCTGTCCAAATTGCTATCTGCAACACCTTGATTCCTAAAAGAAAATGCCTCCTGACAACTGGTAAATGCAATTAACCTAGAGAAACACACGTTTGAAAAGAAACAGATGTGAAATCATCTCCTAAAATAAGAGGATAGTTGAAAGGAGTTAAAAGATGCCTTCTATCAGAGAAATATTCAACTGGCCAGTAAGGCTGGTTGAGTGGGAGAAAATTAGTGTAGCGTGATGAGCAAAACACCCATCATAATGATATATAGGCCATGTGTAGAAAGAGGTCCTGTATACTACAGGAACCTCTGGTGTCAGGGTGGCCAAATGTAAAAGTAGACAGGACTCCTGCACATTTAATAGTTGTGAAAAAGAGGGAATTTTAGCAGGTTAGTAGCCTGCTGGAGTCTTGTCCTCTTTTTGCATCTAGCCACCCTAACTGGGCTTTGTACAGTCATAGATAAATTTCACTTCACACAGTGCATCTTATCCAGAGGTTTGTATCTCTCATGTATGTTTGTATATGAACAATCCTAGATGTACTTCACACATTGCATCTTGGTGGAGACTGGACCATCCATTGTCTGGAATTGTGAAAGGATTTTGTCACAGCATTGCCCCAGTGTAGCACTTTACTTTTACCTCCTGTTACTGCATGACATCTATTTATTTCAAGGGTCACTCACTGATGCAACTAAGTTGGAAGCAAATTTGTCCCTGTCCTGGTGAACACAGCATCTGGGGTGAGATTTTGCTCCTCAGTTCTGTTCCACGTGGCAGCACATTTTTTTCGTCCCATATAATTCAATGGGGATTCTCAGAGAAACTAGCTTGCCACAGTCAATATAATTTTACTTCTTCAACTGCATACTCCTGCTCTTCATTCCAATTCTTCTAGTCTTGCTCAACTGTGAAGGGACACTTGGACTTGGCTTGTAGATTCTACATTGCCTAGAAGAACCTGACCCTGAGAACCAATTGTGCTATCAATGTGAAATGGAAGGGATTTAATTTCCCAGCACAGCAGATCAATGGACCAAATGAGGAGACCAAAGAAGTATGTTCTCCACCACAGTCCATTCCAAAGTACCATATTGGCTGCCTGGACTAATTGCAGAATTGATGTCGTGTCTGATATGAAAATTCATGCCAATCACTGGAATCCATTTTGGCAGGGACACATGAAGGTTGGCTTGCTGCCCAGAGAGTAGATGCCTTTTTCTCTGAAGTAGTGAAACACACCTTAATTCCCTTTTTGGATTGTTTCTGTAATGGATACAAATGTTTACATACACAGTGGTTTTCTGCCAAGGTGATATGGGTGGAGAGAGAGCCTGCTGGAAAGAGGCACAATTGGAACTGACTCTCAAGTTATCATGACTATGAAACAACCAGCTACACTGACATAACAGTATTCACCTGATTAGATACGTACTTATAAATGGATGTTGACAGGAAGCATCACAGTATACGCCCTTTCTGCTTCATAAATTGGCATGCACAAAACATTCAAATGGGGAACCTTTGCAGAAAATTTCAGCTAGTGTCATTTGTGTTGCTATTATTTCGATACTCATTACTCACTTCAGTTAGGCTTTGGGTCTTTTTGTGTATATATGTGTGTTTCACACTGCATGATGGTTATAAAGGCTTCACATATACATATTCATTCTCACATGTCCATGTACTATGAATGTAAAAGTCTCCCATCTTATAATTGTGCACTTGGTTTCTTTTTCCTAATTGTAGAAATTTGCACGCATCCCTGTTCAATTTTGTTGTTGTTTTCAGCCCAATGCTCCAGCTTATCAAGATGAATTTTGTTTCTGTCCTCCAGGGTATTAGCTATCTTTCCTAATTTTGTATCATTTGCAAATTTGATAACCATTCCCTGCGCCTCCTCACACAACATTAATAATAATGCTGAAGAGCACTGGGCCCAGGACCAAGCCCTGCAGTACTCCACTTGAGAAGGAACCATTGAGTATGATTCTGTAGCCTACTGTGGATCCACCAGATAGTTGTTTCATACAGTCCACATTTAGCTAGATTGCTAATCAGAATACCATGGGGCACTTTGTCAAAAGGTTTCCTGAAGTCTAGATATATTATGTCCACAGCATTTCCACAGTCTACCAAGGAGGTTCCCCTCATCTGCTTTAAGGCAATGTAGATACGCTGTATATTCTCAACATTTCACAAAACGCAAATGCACATGGGATGGAAGTGGGATCAGAGCAGCAACCTCTTCTCTAACCTACATGTGCTCACTAGATTGTCTGCACAGTTCTATGTACTGTACACACATCCAAGTATATAAACATTGACTGTGCAGAAAGTGTAATGATTATGTGTAGGTAGGGGCCAGACATGCTGCCATTAGAGCTCTCTCAATACCAAGAATCTAATGTGCATCCTATCATTTACAGAATGTTAAAATATACCTTTTTATAGTTGGAGTTGCTGGATCCATCCAACTGATTATAATTAAGTAGATAGTAATTGAGTAATATTTTTGAAGGAAAAAGATGAAATTAATTAATTTAGTTTGGTGGACTTGAAATATTCTAACCAGCTCTCCTAGTATATCTGGGTTTAGCATAATTTGATAAGTCACAATTCACAAACAAAATAAAGACAACTCTATTGAAGAATGAGTCACCAGAACAAAAACGTATGAGTTTGATCATGATGGGGAAAATATATCATTATATTAATAAGGCAATTAGCAAAATTCACAGCTGCACTCTTTGACAACTGATTCAGGAGCTCTGTATTAATGAGGCAAGTCTATATGCTTTTCATGAACAAAGTTTAGGGAAGCAATAATTCCTTTCATGTTTATCATAAAAGCTAACAAAAAAAACTTGCATTCAAATATTCTATGCTTCTAGTCAAGGATTATGATCAAAGGACGGTCTGCTTCCCTGCTTCTGTTTAGTAATTGTATTGCATTCAGTAATAACTTCAGCATGCAAAGTGGCAAATCTCCCCTACTTTCAACAGAAACAGGACACGACTCAAAGGAAATGTCTAAACTTACAAAAAATGTTGTTTTACTTTTCCACAGCAGTGCTAAGGTAGGAAGCCCCACCACGAATGTGTCGCCTATATCTATGTCTGCAAAGTACAGCAGATTGTTGGGATATAGAAAAGAAGCAGTCTTGGTGGGCCTCACACTGCAAGGCTTTGGGCTTGTATCACCCCCTTGGAGACCAAGGCTTTGTTATGAACTCTCACAAAATAGGTGAGAATGAAGCATTAAAAAGCCCAGTTCCCATCTTGCCTAATGGGATCTTTGTGATTTACAAAGATTTGCCCTCTATCTCCTGGACAGACTCCATCTTATGGGGCTGAGAGAGAGGGCAGCCATGGCTAAATCCAACAGTAAGAATTTAAGAGCATAAAACTATCAGAAAACTCCTGCTGGATCTGACGATCGTTCAACCTAGTCCAGCATCCTGCGTTCCACACTAGCCAGCCAGAAGGCTCTGGGCAGCTCGCAAACAGGATTTAAAAGCAATAGCCCTCTTCCTGTTGTTCCCCAGCAGCAACAGGGATTCAGTAGCATATTTGTCTGACTCTGGAAGTTCCAGATAGCCATCATAGTGCATCTTGGATTTGAAAAGCCATCTAAGTTAGTAGTTCTCATCACATCTTCTGTCAGCAAATTCAATGTGTTAAATAGCATTTTCTTTTGTCTGTCCCAAATCTGCTGCTGGTCAACCCTAAGTTCTCATATTATAATACACAGTTGACACATTGGTCTGGGAAATGAGGATCATGTCAGTCCGCTTTGGAAACCAAATTCATTGAATTACTTCCCTCATTCCTAGTAGTTGCACCCCATATTTTTTTTTTTCAATAATTTTTATTCAGATTTTCATAAAACATACAAGACAAAATCATAGAACATTCAAAGACAAAAAACAAAATCAAAAATAGTTAAACAAAAAGAAAAAAAGAAAAAAAAAACAAAAATAAAAAATAAAGAGTAAAATATTGACTTCCCATTTGTCAAAGATCAAATCAGTTATAAGTCTATAATATATAACAATCCTGTCTCTTAAGTCATATTATAAAATCACTTTCCTCCAGTAGTTATCTTACTTAATCATCAAATCTCATAAACATTACTTTATTCTTTCCACAAAAAGTCAAAGAGAGGTTTCAATTCTTTAAGAAATATATCTATCAATTTTTTTTTCCAGATAAGCATATCGATTAATCCATCTCATTACTAATTATGATAATCTTATTGTCATAACCATAGTCAAAATAAACATTTCAATTAATCCATCACATCAGAATCTGTTAGGTTCAGTAATTTCAGTAGCCATTGTTCTATTATCCCTATTAGTTCCATTTTCCATCTTCCATCTTCAGTAGTCTTGTTAAGTCCAGTAATTTCAGTATCCAATCTTCCATTATCAGTATTCCATAATAATCTTGCTATCAAAGCCATAGTCATATAGTAAGAGTCTGATGGGAATTACCTCTATCCCAAATATTTTCTTGCCATCCATTCTGAATAGGTTGCTGAAATACTGCTGTAAAATCATATCTCTGTTCTTTTTTTCAAAATACACTGGGTCATCTCTTGAAAGTTTTTCCATTGTCACATGGCTGCAGTTAATTCCATAGATTTTCTCTATATTGGGCTCCATCACATCATTCCAGTCCAGAAGATTATCCATGCCATTGATAACTTTATCTCTAGAATCTTCATTCATTTCTTCAGAGATAACATTGAGTTCCAAACAATAGATTTTATTTCTAAAGTCCATAGACTCCAAATCTTGTTCCTGTTCCACGTTTGTTCCAATCTCCGGGATCTCCTCTCTCACAGGGACCCCTGTTCCAGTCTCCAGGGTCTCCTCTCTCACAGGGATCCCTGTTCCAGTCTCCAGGGTCTCCTCTCTCACAAGGACCCCTATGTCTTTAATCTCCTGTGTCTCCAAACAATAGATTTTGTTTCTAAAGTCCATAGACTCCAAATCTTTTTCCTGTTCCACGTTTGTTCCAATCTCCGGGGTCTCCTCTCTCACAGGGACCCCTTCCAGGGTCACCTCTCTCACAGGGACCCCTATATCTTTAATCTCCTGCTTCATTTTACTCAATTCAATTTTCAGCTCCTTACAACCCTGTCGCAGGTTTTGTTTCGTTATCTCAATCTCATCCATTATTTTCTGAAACATAGTTATTTCCAGCTTCTCAGCCACTTTCTTAATTGCCATTTTAAAAGAAAAATATAGGAAAACCACTTCTTATTTCAGCAACAATTGGGTTAATACTCCAAACTTGGTGACATCACAGTATAAACAGAGCAGACAGCCTTATCTCTCCATGCTTAAGTAAACAAAATGCAGTTCCCAGGATCGAAACAATTAATGGCGGTCGTCAGGAAACAGATTCGTCAAAATAAAATAGACCAAAAAGAGAGTAGTCTCAGACAATATAATATTCTTCAAAATAAAAATCTGGAATAGAAATCCCTCTTCTGTGTATATCTTTAGAATGCAAATCCAGGACAGCTTTTTGCAACAAAAACAGAGATAAGCTATTAATTAGTGAGTAGCAGAGAGAAGTTATGGCTCCCCAGTGAGATGTCAAAAACCGATCAATCTGGCAAATCTCTTTTAAACAGCAACAATTTAAGTCAAGTAAAAGAAAAATATAGAAAGAAGGGTGCTTGCCTGTTAGTGCGTTCTCTCTTAGAAGATAAGATGAACGTTCGCTTTATCAGATAGAGCTTGTTGTTGAAAATCCGTCCCACCTTCGTTGGCTGGACCTCGTCCCATAAATTAATGAGATCTGGTCGTCCCAACAAAAATAGGCTTTGAGGTTAATCTCTTCGTTTCTCCCTACCCGGGAGAAGTTTAATCAGTCAAAAAAAAAAAATCTGACTGATATATCTGAATAAGCTTCTTTTGAGGCAGGAGCCCGTCTCAAAAGCAGGCACAGGCTAAGTCACCCTTCCCGGAAGTCAGTTGCACCCCATATTTTTGAGTTGGTGGTGAAGCATTGGTAGGTGGAGGCCTTGCTGGTAAGGCTGGGACTGAAGAGGGCTTATTTTAAAAGTTCTTCATTGCTTAAACTCCTGCACTCTGGTCGGGATGTGTTTGGAGATTGTGGTGGTGGTTGTTTAGAAAAACTGTGAGGGACACAATTGGTTTTATACATTATGAATAGGTAGGAGTAAAGTACAGAGAGACAGAAAGAGCGAGAATCTTAGAACTCAGTCACCTAATTAAATTCATGGGCAATAGCTTCAGGACAGGCAAAATTAAATACTTCTTTGCACAACACATAATTTATGGCATTTGCTACCACTTAATGTCGTGATAGCATTTAGCTTAGCTGGGCTGAAAAGGTAATTAGACATATTCATGAGTGATAGGTGTCTTGCCAGCTATTAGTCCTGGTAGCTAAATGGAGTGTTTAAGTTCAGAGGCATTGTACCTCTGACTACCTATTGCTGGGGCAAACAATGGGAGAAGGCTATTATCTTCATATCCTGCTTGTGTGATCACCTGGCTGTTAGAAACAGGATGCTGAACTAGAAAATCTCTTGATGTGATAGTTCAGGAATCTTACGTTTTCTATCAGAGTTGCCATTCTGTGCTTCCTATGAAGTTGCTGCTGAAGCTAGGGAACAGCATACCTAAAAGTTATTGGATCCCATCTTGAAAGTAGCTGAAGATTTATGGATGCAGATATATTGGAGGCTTGAAAAGAGACTATAATTTGCCAGCTCCAATCATGATAGGGTGGTTCTTATTCCTCAGGTATTGCCCCAATTTGTGGGACTAATGAGATGGGTATTGGAGGCACTGTTTTACAGTGGTTCCAATCCTATTTCCAAGGCCATTTTTCAGAAAATAGCATTGGGTGATTGTCTTTTGGCCCCCTGGCAGTTGTGCTGTGGGGTGCCGCAGGGTACCATCTTGTCCCCCATGCTGTTTAACATCTATATGGAGAATTGGGACCGGTCATCAGGAGATTTGGGGTGAGGTGTCTGCATTATGCTGACCATACCCAGCTCTATTTCTCTGTAACATCTGAATTGGGAGAGGCCCTGCAAGCCCTGGACCACTGGCTGAACTGACTCTGAATCCTAGCAAGATGGAGGCATTGTGGGTTGGTGGTTCCCGAGTTCAGACAATTGGTCAGTTGCCTGCTTTGGATGGGGCCGTACTCCCTCTGAAAGAGCAAGTCCATAGTCTGAGGGTGCTCCTGGATCCATCTTTGTCACTAGAGGCCCAGGTGATAATGGAGAATTTTTATATATCCACACATATATACATAGATATTAGAAGATATATATTTTTAAATCACAAGGAACTAAGAAAAAAAGTCTCACAGTCCTAGGTTACATCTTAGCATTTAAATTCAGGCCTGTGAGGAAAGGTCTGGAAAACAGGCAGTGGTCAAAATAACCTCACAGTGAACTCCTGGTCATGCCAGGAATAGGTCTCTGTGTGACCGACAATAATTAATGAATGTATTATTTAAGAGCAATGAGCATATAACCTATGACTGATATATTGTTAAAGAAAAACATAGTTGGCAATTATATTCTTGTTTTAATATTCTGTAGAGCAATAGCCCCGACTACTGGAGAAAGTTTATAACCTTAGCAGAGCAGGAATGACATGAAACATCGAGCTTTAATACTGAATTTTAAAATAACTCGGTGTGTTCTGTTTCACTTTTGATCAATAGCATACAACTTTGTAAGTGGGTATTCATGGTAAAAAGGTATTTTGGAGTGGTTTGCCTTTTCCATTCCTCTGAGGCTGAGAGACAGTGGGTGGTTCAGGATTATCCAGTGCCTTGTCTTAAATGTATGGTCTCCAGGCATAGTTCAGCACCTTAATCATAACCCTTCCTCCATAGCTATGTACTTTTACAGTTAGGAATGGGATTTCTAAGAAAATATAAGAAATAAGAACCCCTATAACAAACTATTAAAACTGTGGTGCTCGTGAAATTTCAGCCACTGTAAGTTGATTGAGACAAACCCAAGCAGGTGTACCTGGGTCAGCCTGACCGATCAGAAACAATGGAACAATGGAAGTACTGGGTATGCATGGAAGCCCATTCACAATAGTAGAATGTAATATATGATAGTAACTGGTTTCAACTGGCCTGAAAGAGCATTAGTCTTGAGGGACAGCAGAACAATGGTGATATGAATAAGACAGACAGAATATTGGAATAAGAAGGAGAATTACCTAATGCTTTCTGATTGGTTTGGAAAGATTGCAGAGAGGAGGAACTGTTGTGTATGTGGGAAGGAACTTTTATGATTGGTGTAAGGATGTCACATGCATATTTATTACTGTATAAAAGAGCCTGCACACAGTGTCTCATTGCAGTCTCTCCTGGATGTCTCTGGGAGGCTGACCCTGCATATGCTTGTAAAGAATTTTTTGCTTCAAGCCTGTGTCTTCACATTTCTTCAAGGACCCCCAGTCAAAGATCCCAAAGGACCAAATTCTCCATCAGTGACCTCAGTGGCTAGGAGTGCCTTTTACCAGCTTTGGCTGGTAAGACAGCTACAGCTGTTTCTGGACCGGGATAGCCTGACCACTGTTGTCCACGCACTGGTAAACTCCAGGCTGGATTACTGTAATGCGCTCTAGGTGGGGCTGCCCTTAAGGTTGGTCTGGAAGTTGCAGCTGGTGCAAAATGCATTGGCGAGACTGCTCACTGGGGCAGGGTATCGCCAACATGTCACCCCGCTGCTGAAAGAATTGCACTGGCTGCCCATTTGCTACCGGGCCAAGTTCAAGGTTCTAGTTTTGGTGTACAAAGCCCTATACATCTCAGGACCAGGATACCTGGTCTTACCCCTTATCTACCCAGTCGATCACTGCACTCTGCAGGTGAGGGCCTCCTGCAGATATCATCTTATCAGGAGGTTTGTTTTGCACAATATAGGAAATGGACCTTTAGTGTGGCAGCATCTACCCTGTGGAATAAGGCAAATTCCATGCTAGTGATAATTAGGAAAGGTATTGAAAATAAAACAGCCGATATCATAATGCCGTTGTATAAATCTATGGTGCGGCCGCATTTGGAATACTGTGTACAGTTCTGGTCGCCTCATCTCAAAAAGGATATTATAGAGTTGGAAAAGGTTCAGAAGAGGGCAACCAGAATGATCAAGGGGATGGAGCGACTCCCTTACGAGGAAAGGTTGCAGCATTTGGGGCTTTTTAGTTTAGAGAAAAGGCGGGTCAGAGGAGACATGATAGAAGTATATAAAATTATGCATGACATTGAGAAAGTGGATAGAGAAAAGTTCTTCTCCCTCTCTCATAATACAAGAACTCGGGGACATTCAAAGAAGCTGAATGTTGGAAGATTCAGGACAGACAAAAGGAAGTACTTCTTTACTCAGCGCATAGTTAAACTATGGAATTTGCTCCCACAAGATGCGGTAATGGCCACCAGCTTGGATGGCTTTAAAAGAAGATTAGACAAATTCATGGAGGACAGGGCTATCAATGGCTACTAGCCATGATGGCTGTGCTCTGCCACCCTAGTCAGAGGCAGCATGCTTCTGAAAACCAGTTGCCGGAAGCCTCAGGAGGGGAGAGTGTTCTTGCACTCGGGTCCTGCTTGCGGGCTTCCCCCAGGCACCTGGTTGGCCACTGTGAGAACAGGATGCTGGACTAGATGGGCCACTGGCCTGATCCAGCAGGCTCTTCTTATGTTCTTATGTTCTTATTGTTTTCTTCAACATTATTAAAATATCAATAAAATTATCAAAAAGCCAACATTAGAGGATGGGAAATTGGGGAGACCATTTTGCTGAATATTGGTTGCTTTCATACTGCACTGTTGTTTGTTATGGGTTTTGGGAATGAGGGGTAACAAGATTCTTTAAATGTGCTTTCGATGTATGGTGTGTATTCTGTCTGAACCTAAGATGTGAGCTGGCTCAGGAGAATGCACAGAAGGGAATCCCGGCAGTCTTTAGGAATTCATTTCCTGCTAAGCTCCTCTAAATCAGATGTGAAGCCACACTAGTTATTGCCCGCACAACATTCTTCGACTTCTTCCATTAGAATTTCAAGCGGCAATTCAAAACACTCGAAGTTGGACTAAAAATTCAGCTGAAGGTTAGCAATAATATAAAGCAAAGCAAAACACACACACACACATACACAATCCCTCCCATGCATCTACTCTGTGGACATTAGATCAGGAGCTAATTCATTACTTTTTTGATGAATGAGTGGATAATTCCTTTACATTTTGATTGTAATAGAACTAGGAGTAATTTTATTACTTTTGTGGAGTAATTGTAATGTTTCCAGCATTACTTTTGGGCATTATTTGGGGGGGGGCAGGGGAAGTCTTCTGCTCCTTGGATTCTGTGCAGCGTAGCTCTTCCCGCATGATCTGTGGGGAGTGGGAAGCAACAAGGGAGGAGGTGGAGAGTGAGACGGGGTGGAGTGGAGAAAACAATTGTTTGAAAAAATGGATGGTGGTGGTGAAGAAGGGAGTGGAGCGAAAAAGGAGCCAGAGGGCAAGAACATGGATAAAGGAAAAGGAGGCAGCAGCAGAATGGAGATAAAGAACTGTGGAGGTGAAAGATGATGACATGTATGTGTGTGTGTGCATGTGCGTGTGTGCGTGCGTGTGTTTGCACTTGGCATACAAAGTGGCCTCCACCACCCTCTCTGGCTACTGTGCTTCATTTGCAGTATTGTATCTTTTTTGCATCTCAGGGGAAAATGTTTCCTTGGGTGAGTGTCCCTTAGTTGGTGGCAGGGCAGGGTCCAGGAGGTGGTTAAGTGAGAGTGATTATGCTTGCTGGCTGAGTGGGGGGAGGCACTTGGTTTGACGTGCAAAAATCTGAGTAGTGGCCTCTGTGTCCCTTCCCATCTCCCTTACCAGCAGAGAGACCACCACTGCTATCTTATGAATAAAAAGAATTATTTTACTACCTCTGTATGTGTGTGTTTATTTTTAATGTTGTTTTAGGCTACTTAGATGTGCAGAAGCCAAGGGCAGCACCTTGTAGGCTTTTTTTTAAAGTAACTGAAATGTAATTGTATTGATTACTTTTGAGAAAAAGTAATCAGTTACTTTCAGAGCAATTGTAATTGTAACAGTAATTACTACTTTTTGGGCCGTGTAATTGTAACTGTAATTTATTACTTTTAAAAATAATATTCCAAGGTCTGATCAGGAGAACATCCCCATCCAAGTCAACAATCCTCCACCTGGAAGCAGCAAGATGAACTCAGAAATGGGTTATCCATTGACTACTCTGATTGATCTGCTTCTGCATGTGCAGCTCAAGCCACACCTGCAAAAGAAACCGGTTGTCAATGTGATGTCAGGTGATAGGTGGGAAGCCCCCCTTCTGGTCAAAATGGCTTGTGGGAGATGGAGAGTTGTCATAATGATATGCCAACTATAAAAGATTTGCCAGTATGATTCTAGTGTTTCTTGCGGCTTCAGTGCTCTTTTGCACTGTCTCTGTTTGTGCAGATAGATAAGGCTATTCTGGGGATTTTCAAGGGTGTATAAGGAAATCTGAGAGATCACTCAGACTAGCTTAAACATCATACTCACCATCCAGTCCCTCCCTAAGACCTGTCATCCTCTCATTCTAAGAGTCAGCACACATGAAACCCAGCCCCCCAGTAATGAGTATTCCCTGACCAAGAGTTCAGACCTAACACAAACATACAAGATTTAGAATGCAAAAATGAAATTTCCATTGAATATATTTGTTAACATTTTATGTGCATATTCCAAAGCAGTTTCAGGCTGATTAGCTGGTGAGTGAGACAGGTGCACTTTCTGCTGCAGAGAACAACAATTAATATTAACCCCCTAGCTTGATGTGTGTGTGTTTGTGTGTGTGTGTGTACGTGCATGCACACACACTTTTCTAGATTCTCTCAGGGCTGCTCAGCAGTTTGCATAATCTCCTTACTTGCGGCTATACAAGCTTCTGCTGGCAAATCCTGAAAGCTGCTTTTAGATCTTGTTCAAACAGCAAACTCAGCTAGATTTATTACTGTTGCTTCTGGAAAAGAGGATGAGCTGACTTTTCTTGACCAAATCCCCCTTAAGTTTTGTGAATGTTTGTGACCAATAAATAGAGCTAATGCTGGACAAAAGCAAATTTACTTTTCAAGACCTCGTCCTGGTCTGTAGCTTATATACTCTTGTGATTAGGCCATGTTTTCAATCCCCGCGTAAGCACTCTTGCCATATACTATAATTTTAATTATTAGACCGTTCCATCACAAAATAAAGTGTATATTTGACTGAACCAATGGGGTTTTTTTTCTCCATGGTGCCAAAAGAATTGTATCTTTTTTTCACTAATTCCCTGAGTATGTTCATAGAGGATTGTTGGGAAATTGCATGTTTTTATCAACTACTTAAGACTTAGAAGCAGGGCTGTGGAGTCGGTACATCAAACCTTCGACTCCGACTCCAACTCCTCTATTTTTCTACTGTCTGACCCCCACTCCTTCATAAATGGCAAATGTATATTGATTTATGTTAAAATATTAATATTAAAATATTAATTTTATTTTGAAGCCAGAGTTGGTACATTTCTACCGACTCCGACTCCAACTCAAAATTGCTTCCGACTCCGACTCCACCCAAAATTGCTTCTGACTCCGACTCCGACTCCACAGCCCTGCTTAGAACTACTTACAAACCATTAAAATTCACATCCCATTATTTTCCAGCAGAATACATTTAACTTGTAAAATCTACTGTGCTTCCGCCTGTAAATTTAATTCACTTTGGCCAAAGGGGAAAAATTATATAGCCACTTTTTGATTCCCCATTACAGTAAATGGGGAACACAGCTTCATTTTATACAGAGCAGCTTGGGACCTGAATTATAGATCAAGGCAGAGAGTGCACACTGCAACTCAGAAATAATCTAGATTAAATAACAGGAAAAAATACATATATAAAAGGTGAATCTTAGGGCTTGTGCATGTCCCTAGTTTAGAGGACACAAAAGGGGGAGATTAGCATGGTTCTCAGGTGAGGTGAATAAAAGATGCACCTTGTTCAAATGCAACATTAAATCATAATTCAGCACTAGGCCTCACATTTAGAGTGTGAAAATGTCTAGGGCAGCGATTCCCAACATTGGCGGTAGGACTCCCCCTGGGGGGCATTACATCCTTGCAGGGGGGAGTTGGCATGACTACAAACTTTAGGGGGGCATTTGGGTTCATTAAGATCCTCCGTGGCGCAGAGTGGTAAGCGGCGGTAATGCAGCCAAAAGCTCTGCTCACGGCTGGAGTTCGATTCCAATGGAAGGAGGAGGTCAAATCTCCAGTAAAAGGGGTCGAGGTCCACTCAGCCTTCCATCCATCCATGGTTGGTAAAATGAGTACCCAGCATATGCTGGGGGGTAAAGAAAGGCCAGGGACAGAACTGGCAATCCCACCCCATATATATGGTCTGCCTAGTAAATGTCGCAAGACGTCACCCTAAGAGTCGGAAACAACTCACATTACAAGTGCGGGGACACCTTTACCGTTTTTTGGGTTATTAGGGGGGCATCGACATTTGGTGGTCTGATGCGACAGTTGAAGCATTTAAGTTTAATTTTATTTAATACACAAATCATTAATTTTTAAACTGTTTTGTCCCCAGTTAGAATGTATTTAATTGTCTCAATTCATGGAAATAACACTATAAATAGTGTGTGCTCTTTAGTAAAGAAATTCTGAATAGCGGCCAGTGTCATATCAAGGAATGGGGATATTAGCCACGCCCCGGCACTAGGTAATGTTCCGATGCTGTTTTGAGGGATGTTGGAACCAACCATGAGAGAGTGTTTGATAAGCTGGGTGTACTGGTGGAGGGCACTTTCTTCCAGCGGATGAGTGCCGTGTGCAAACGGGTGATGCAGACAGTCAGTTATTCGCTGGTTTTCTTCAGGAATGGGACACACTCGCTACCCGTTGTTTCTGTGATGTTTAAATGAACTTGTTTAACGAAACAATGCTGGTAAACTGAATGAGTTTGTTGTTAAGTAACACAGTGTATTCTATTGGTTCATACTGTGTGGACTTAATTAGTTTTTGCTTAAGTTTTTAGGATTTGTGAAATAAGAAACAACTCCTATATCTGCAATTTGTTTCTTACATGTATTTTATGGATTTATCGACCTACCTAACTATTGTTAGCCATGGTGACTTAAGACTATTACTATCCAAGTATACTCCAGATATTGTGAAGTTAGCCAAAACTCATCAAGGATCACACTAGTATTTTATAATAAATCTCATTTTATTTACTTTTCTATAACTATGTATGTATATTAATAAATCATACTAAGAATTCAATGTGTAATCTAAGTGCAATAAAAAGGCATGATAAAAATGATCAGTAATAATAATTGAAAATACCTTTTATTCATTACTCATATTTTAAGGGAAGAATAGGAAGCATTGGCATATACTTAGTCTGAGGGGGGCACAGGGCACAAAAAGATTTTGCAAAGGGTCATTGGGTCGAAAAAGGTTGGGTAACGCTGGTCTAGGGTGAACCTGCCCATAATTGTCTATTTTTATTGTATTTCACTGATACATCTACTTTTAAAAAATAGAGTGGGTAACCCAAATGATGATAGCACTGGAGTCACCACAGAATATCAGTCAGTGCACAATTTCAAAGTGAGTTCAGAGTTACAACCCAGGATTCAGATTTGTGTTTTATTTGGAAAAAACTACAGAAGTGGAACTGAAGGCTGGTAGAAAACCTCTAGGTTTCTGTTAAGTGCACAGGAAAGAAAAAAAGTATTGTGGAAACATGACCTTAATTTTATGAAATGCTGATTACACCTTAGCCATTCAAAGCATGAAATACTTCTGGTGTCCAATTCTTCCATTGTTTCCTTTTGTTTCCTTTTTGTTATTGTTTTAACAGCACAGTCACACCTTCCCAAAAATCAGTATTCAGTTTAGTCCCTCTCACTGAACATCAACCCATGTAATAAAAAAATAACTCTAATAAATATATTATTTTATATTCATTCTAATTTTATGCCTGTTGTATTTATTTATTTATAGTTTTAAAGTCTGTCCATGCTGATTGCTCTCGTTATGATGCATGCTACTGATACCCAGATACTCTGGTGTTTTTAAATAACAACAACAACAACAAACAGCATACTTAATGGAAGCTAAGCAACACACTGCCAAATTTAGTGAGTGAGTTTAGTGAAGGTGCAAGGCAAGAAGACACAGAAAAAAAACCTCCTTTTGATTCCACTTATATGTCATTGCATGTTTATAACAATGCATGTTTTATGTTATGGATGGCTAAAGGGACAACAGTACCTTGTGTGTGGGATGAGAAAGTTTAATCTCACTCCAACAATGCACAGAAGAATAATCAGAAAGAAGATTCCCCCAACTTGGTCTAATAAATGCCTAAAGAAATGTCAGAGTTTTCTTTTTAAAGCAAAAAGATAATAATCTTTTGATATATTTTTTTTCTTAAGGCTGGAAGCATCTGGCCCTTCATTCAGTGACACAACATTAATGGTGTAATTCTGAAAGTTGTTCCATACTGAAAGCACAAGGCAATACCATTTTGTATAGGTTCTGTCCTGCTACTTCATCGGCATGAAATGATGGAGCTAAATCTGTTTAAAATGAATCTACAGTGGGTGAAGCCAAGTGTGGAAAATAAAAGTACATATGTGAAAATATGAGAAGGTTCCATATAGGGAAACACCTGTCACTTTTCAAGTGGCAGTTCTTTAACAAAATAATAATCTGGTGCTTTAAAAAGTAGATGAAATGTACCAGAGGACACAGATACAGAATAAAAGGTGGTTTTGGAAAATAAGACGGTGGGAAATGGCTACATGAAGATTTATGAAATAAATCCCTCCATATGATCTATTGGGAACATAAAATATACTCATGCAGGGTTGATGTGATAACATTACGGCAGCATGGGGGAACTACTCTTCTTAAAAAATCTTGAAAATCCCTTAGGCTGCAATAGTGGAAGTAAACACCACTGAACACAATGGGACTTACTTCTGAGTAGGCATACTTTGGATTGCACTGTTAGAGTGTATATTAAGATCCTAGCAAATTGGTGACAGTCTCCAAAGCATGCTAAGAAAAGCAGTACTAACTTTTATTTTTCTCAGTGGATAAAATTGCACAGCCATTATAACAGAAGAGAACTAATGCAGCAAGAAAACATAAGCTGATGTCCCACTCATATGCAAATACTATGCAAATTCATATACAGGATATAATACATTCTCAAAGCTAATCACAATGTGGATTAACCATCTTTGTACTGTCCTATTCTAATGATATTGCCTTGTCCTAAATTCTAGTACAAAGGCTTCTGTATTACAGCTCTTAATTCCAAATGTAATACTTTAAATGATGGAGATTGAATCCTCCAATAGTTCATTATCTAAGCACTGAAGCGACTTCACTTTCCTTTGATATGTTTGTTCCCTTGACAATAAAAATCACTTTATTGCATTTAATTTTCACACAAAAATACAAAAGAAGCATTAAAACAATTCCCTGCAAGTGCAATTCACTTTTTAAAAAATCACTTTCATTGGTTAATAGTGCTATTTTGTGTTGTATAATATCTTATTGCAATTACTATTTATTGATAAGTATTGAATCTATTGCTAAGTAAGTCTCTTGAAAACTGAAATGAAATGTTCTTTTGTACCTGGGCATCACTTGATTTATGTGTTCTTGTAACATACATTTCATATACATTATGCACACCACACACACATAACAGGGTTGCACAGGAGCTTATTGAATGGACTCCTCAACGGAGAGTATTTTCATGTGCCTTGGAGAGATTGATTCTATTATCAGTCAGAGTAAATCAATATTTATGTCAGCCTGTTATCTGACTAATGCTTGATGTTATTGAACAGACAACTGAATTTCAAATACAGAATTTAATAAAAGGGATACAGTACAGGTAATAAATATGGCAGGTACTGCAAAAAGCATTTCCAGAGAACAGCTATTATTGTGCAGTTGCTTTGGTTTACCATATAGATTTCCCAAGTTTAATGCAGTAAAGGAAATATCTGATAATCATGATGTAGACTTTTCTCTAAATGTTTACATATAAACTTAAGGCTGTCAGTTTGCTGTGGACCTATGGAATGAAATTGTAAACAATAGACATTTAAGCCAGAACTATGTGTTATGTAAATATGCCACCCAAAACACAGCAATAATGTCTACTACAACTTCATCATGTCCTAATGTCAATGTTGTGGGTTTTTTTCTGAAATAGATTAGAGATGGTGAAGAAATTCAGTGTGATTCAGAATACACAAACTGAAATGCAGATTTCTCCAAATTTTCAAATGCAGTGCTCCAAACAAAACTTGTATACAAAAATTCACATAAAAATGCATACATTTGTGAAAATGACAAACAAAATGCATCATATTATAGGAAACTGCTCAAATGTGTATATAAGACCAAACTGCATATAACAATATGCATATTCACTAATAGGCAAAAGACCTTGTGGTTTAAGAATGTACCTATAGCCCACAGCTATTTCTATCAAACTTTGAAAAGCAGGGAAATAAAATTTTCTAGTTTAGATTCTCTGTAGAAACATTAGTAACACAGAAAAGAAGCAAAGTAAGAACACCAGCAAACATACAAAAATATAATTCTCTGTCTTTCGAGATGGCAGGTGTTGCCACCACTCACCATATGCTCAGAGGCACATGTTACCAAATTCTTCCAAGCTACACAGGAAGTGGATTGGACTGTGAATGACCAACCCAAATGGTGTTTGCATTTTGACAAATTTGTAGGGCAGTACAATATCTCAGAGAGGAGGTCAGGTCTCCTGCTCCCCTGGTGCATTCACTATAGCTGCCCAATTTCCCTGCTTTTCAAAGTTTGATAGAAATATCTGTGGGCTATAGGCACATTCTTAAACTGCAAGGTTTTTTTGCCTATTAGTGAATTTCCCTGCTTTTTAATCCGGGAGGTAAGAGATGGGATCCTGTGCAAGTTAGCACCAGCAGTAACAGAAATAGTTCAGCAGTGTATTTTAAATGTTATATTACCATCAAGAATGCCTTTACTTTTACAAGAGGGTCATGGCTTAGTGGCAGAGAACATGCTTTGCATGCAAAAGTCCCCACATTCAATACCCAGCATCTCCAATTAGGGCTGGGAGAGATCCTTATCTGAAACCTTGTCAGTCAGTACTGAGCTAGGGACATCTATTGTCATAGGAGAAGGCATTAAAAAAGATCTTATTCTCAACCCAGCAGCAAAAAAAGAAGGAGGGGCATGGCTGTGACTATCATGAAGAGTCCCTGCACTTTTTAATTTGCTACTGCACTACTGGTCACAATCAGAAAAACCACTTGGCCACCTCATTAGTGTAATATGGTATTACACTAACTGCAAATGTTTGATGCCCCTGCAAATGTTTGATGAAGAACTTCTGTTCTCTGCAAAAGATGAAGAGGAAAATGCCTCTTCCCTATACAGCAAAGGCTTTCACAAAAGTGGGAGGCAGTAGCCAACACAGCACTAATTTCAGATGGGGGCTTCAACACAGGACTAATTTCAGATAGTGAATGAGTGAGTGAGTGAAAGAGATTTAAGATTAAACAACCAAGAGCTAAATTCAAGATTAAAGTGTTAAAAACAAAGAGTCGCATCAAATCTCAAAATAAGTACAGCAATGTTATGAGCACAGGTCAAACAGCCACACACACTTCAAACAAAAAAGTATTTGAGCATTTGTCATTTATAAACCCATTTAAGGATTATACCACCAGCATCAACCCAAGCACAAGAAGCCTCTATTTTTCTCCCATGAGTGGGAAAGCAATGATCCCTCCACCCATTGCCACCCAGGGCTCCTTCTGGGAGGAATGGTGAGATATAAATTTAATAAATTAAAGAAATAAATGCTGCTGCTACAGTCAATTTAAAAGTTCTTTTCAAAAAAGAAGAAGAAAAAACACAAAACCAAAAGACTGAACAACACTGGACTACACTTCAGGGTTGTCATACACAACTCCCTCTCACCCCCCCCAATATCTGTACAGTCACACTAGGCTACTTTGCAGGGCTGCTGTAACCTATCCAGCACTATATCCACCCCTCCCCACTGCTGCACTATGCATATACTAATGTGTGTGTGTGTGTGTGTGTGTGTGTGTGTGTGAGAGAGAGAGAGAGAGAGAGAGAGAGAGAGAGAGAGAGATTTAAGAACCAAGAGCTAAATTCAGGATTAAAGTGTTATAAACAAAGAGTCTCATACAATCTCAAAATAACTACAACAATGTTATGAGCACAGGTCAAACAGCCACACATACTGCAAACAAAAAGTATTTGAGCTTTTGTCATTTATAAACCCATTTAAGGATAGGGGGTGGGGGTGGCAGGGCGATTGAGCCAGCGGAAAGAGCAGGCTGCGGGAGTTTATCTGACAATGTCATACTAAGAGCAGACCCACTGAAATAGTAGACCCACTTGAAATTAGGTGTGTGCACTGCCCCAAGATTCATCTTGTATCTGTGCATTTAAAAAGAAAAAAAGAAATTCCGATCAGCTTTCTGAATTACTCTCCATTTTTATCTGTAATTCACCACCTGAGCCACTCTGAATACAACAAAGCTCTAAGTTTCCCTATTCACTATAATGGGGAATCTAAAAACAGGGGTTGTTTTTTTTTGCCAAAGTAGAGAAAATGAAAAGGCACAGGGGCCCTTCCAGAGTGGATTAGGCCTGCCAAATTGCAGACAAATAGGTCCAGGTGCTTTTTGTAGGGGAAGGAAAAGGAATTCACTTTTCTCCATAAACCTTTCTAGGAGGGCGAGTAGAGATTTGTCTCTTGCTCTGTGTTACCTTAAAATAATTAAGAGGTGACCAAGTGGTGTGCATTGCTTGTACGTTTTTTGAAAAACATTGTAACTTCACACTGGCCTTTCCCCCCAATGCTTTCTGAGGGGTGACTCCAAATAGGCCACAGACCTCCAATACAGACCTTACAATGTGCAACTATCCAAAATACTGCCTGTGGAGTTCTGAAGAGCTCTGTGTTGTTGTTGTTGTTTATTAAAGCAGAGCAATATAGGATTTTTAACAACTTACATTAAGGGATTTTTTTTAAAAAAAAATCCTCTGCTAACGTGATTAACAACAGCAGCAGCAACAACAACAACAACAACAACAATTCAGAGGTTTTCAGTGCCTCACTGGCACATTTTGAACAGCTTCACTTCTTGCAAAGCCATGAACCTCAGAGAATTTATGTTATGAGGAAACTAATAAATATAAATAATAAATCACTACATTCTAGCATAAAGAATCTAGGTCCTGCAAGCCTCGTCTGCCCACTCCTGGTCTACATTGACTGGCAACAGCTCTCTAGGGTTTTACAGAGGGCTCTTTCTCAGCCCTACCTGGAGATGCTGGGAACTGAACCTGAGATTGTCTGCATGCAAAGCATGCACTCATCTTCTGAACTACAGCTCTTCCTCAAACCCTATTGTGTGTTGTGCGTGTTGCACTGTGTGTAGTTGTGTTGCTTAATTTCGTTTAAAAGCAACACCACAGCAAGCAGAGTAACAGCAGATGTTGAAATGCGAGTGTGCCAGTGTGTGCGTGCGTTTGCCTAAGAAAGCAGGCTTTTACCCTGCATCAGCATCACTGAGACTTGAGACTTAGTAAAATAAGAAAAGCTACTTTATTTAGAGAAATACATAGTAGATAGAAAAGGCATACCTAGTTCTAATTAACTAGCTAAGTTGGAGAGAGAGCAGAGACAAAGGGAGTCTCCTCTCTCCTGGACAGACAGAAGACAAAGGAAAGGAAAGGGTGGAAGGAGGAGAGGCAGGTAAGCTTCCCTAAAGGCGTCACAGTCTAGCGACAGAAGGAATTCAGTCAGAGCATCACAGGTAAAAGGCTTGTGCGTACAACTACTGGAGGAAAAGGGAGAAAGCAAAAATAAGGATATTGTGTTGCTGCTCAACCAACCAGTCTAGCTGGCACTGAATTATAGCTACCGCATGGTGAGAGGAAGGCGAAAGGGCAGCAATGATTACCTTATGAGCACTGTCAGATCCTTGCATAAGCAGGTGTTCCATGCCAATTATTCACCTCTTAGACATATTTTCCTTTTCATCTAGTGTCAAGGTCAAGACTTCTACTCAGTACAGAAAGAAACTGACCATCTAGTAGTTTCATTCTCATTGAACAGCCCATTTGTCTACACAGTAAAGCACTCCAGCTTGGATGATCAAAACAGTTAAGTTGTACTCCTGCAGCTTAACATTGTGCTTTGAGAGTTGCCACTAAAAACTAGCCATTTTACTACTTGTACTCACAAGTATTCTTTTCAGCAATTAATTATTGGGGTTCCTGAAATTTGCATGTTTACAGAAAATTTCTGCATGACCCTTAAGTACTGTTCTGAACAAAAAGGAAATAGTGCTATTGGGAACATGCGCCACTGCCCATTATACAGAGACTTGGCAAAACATTAGGAAATATATTGTGAACAAGACTGCATGAGCTGTACCTGGCTGTGAACTGTTTACCTAAGGTCTCTAAATAACTTATGTTCCATACTTTGATCCCAACAAATATGAAGATTTGAATTACAAAAGTTATAAAACTTTGTTTCAGACATGGAAGGAATGCCATTCAGTCAGGGTGAAAACACTTTCAAGATGCCATAGCAAATCCTGGTATGAACCTTTCCCCAATACAGCACAATCCTCTATTCATCTATTACGGACAGTTCCAAAGGTTGGCAATCTGGTGACAGCCAATGTGCTGCAATGGTTAGAAAGCTGGACTATGAATGGGGGAGGCACAAGTTCAAGTCCCCTGAAGCTCACTGGGAGACCTTGGGCTAGTCACCATTTGAAGCCTAACTTACCTCACAGGATTGTCATGAGGAAAAAAAGGGACAAAGAACCAGAGCTTGGAAGTAACTAGTTACAAGTAATGAATTACTTGTAATTCATTACTTTTTTGAGTAATGAGTGGGTAATTCCTTTACATTTTGATTGTAATAGAAGGAGGAGTAATTTTACTACTTTTGTGGAGTAATTGTAACGTTTCCAGAATTACTTTTGGGCATTACTTGGGGGGGAGCAGGGGAAGTCTTCTGCTCCTCTGATTTGTGGATGAAAATCATGTGCCTCAAACTGGGCTTCTGTGTAGTGTCTCTCTTTCCTCATGCTCTGTGGATGGGTAGGAGGCGACGAGGGAGGAGGCGGAGAGTGAGACGGGGTGGAGAGTGGTGGTGAAGAATGAAGTGGAGGGGAAAAGGATCTGGAGGTCAAGAACATGGATAAAGGAGGAGAAGGAGACAGCAGCAGAATGGAGATAAAGAACTGTGCAGGTGAAAGATGACAACTTGTGTGTGTGTGTGAGAGAGAGAGAGTGAATACTGTGTTTGCACTTGGCACACAAAGTGGCCTCCACCACCCTCTCTGGCTACTGTGCTGCATTTGCAATATTTTAACTTTTTTGCATCTCACTGCTTGCTTGCGTGAGTGTCCTTTAGTTGGTGGCAGGGCAGGGTCCGGGAGGTGGTTAAGTGAAAGAGATTATGCTAGCTGGCTGAGGGGGGGGGGTTGCACTTGGTTTGACGTGCAAAGATCTGAGTAGTGGCCTCAGCCTCCCTCCCCACCAACCTTACCAGCGGAGAGACCACCATTGCTATCTTATGGATAAAATAATTATTCTACTATCTCTGTATGTGTTTGTTTATTTTTAATGTTGTTTTAGGCTACTTAGATGTGCAGCAGCCAAGGCCAGCACCTTGTAGGCATTTTTTTTAAGTAACTGAAACGTAATTGTAGTGATTACTTTGGAGGAAAAGTAAAGTAATCAGTTACTTTCAGAGCAATTGTAATTGTAACAGTAATTACTACTGTTTTGGGTCATGCAACTGTAACTGTAATTTATTACTTTTTAAAAGTAATCTTCCAAGCTCTGCAAAGAACCATGTCCACTACCCTAACATACTTGGAGAAAAAATGGAATATAAAGGAAATAAGTATATGGAATACAAATCAAATACATTCAAAAGCCAATAGGCAATACTATGAACATCAGTCCAACACAAGTTGCTTATTTACCTGAAAACTTGTGTCTCCCAAGTTAACACCCAGTATTTCAGGACTATCCAGGCTCTTAGCACACACTTGGTACCAGTGTGTAGTAGATTGTTCTTTGGCACAATGCAGACTTCATTCTGGCCTACAAGGAGTATAAGACATTCCCTGTTTTGACGGTCCACCTCAATGGAGAGCCCTCACTTTCTTGTGCCAGCTGTGGTATGGAGTCACAAATCTCAGTGCAGAAACAGAAACTGAAGTGCTCCCTGGTCATTATAAATCTCCACAAATTCCTTTTCTGACAGAAATAAAGATTCTTATTACTAGGATCCAGTATTTCCCTTCTTAAATATATGTTCAGTTACAGTATTTCCATAATAGTTTCACTCCATCATCTTTAGATACAAAGGTGCAAGCAGTGATTTGTACCAACATAGCCAAATGGTGATACAATCCATCACATTGATATATTATGGCCACATATTTCAGGCAATTTCTATGCACTTTTTTATCATGAGGAATGGTGATATATTTTGCATCAGATTCTAACTCCTATGGACCCAAACATATGCTAGAGTAGTGGAGACCTTATGAAGAGCTACACCCCATGACTATAAAGAACTAGACTGCAAAGCTGCATTTCAGCTACAAAATGCTGGTTGTTTTTCTTCACCCACACCCTCCCTTGTTGGTGACTGGAACCACATTGGAAGTTTTAATATACAACTAATTTGGGCAAGTGTCTTCCCTATGATTGCAGAGAAGCAAGTGTAACAGCAGGGACCCCTTCTGAACCAAGGTAAGTCACTTTTAGGCCCTAAGCATCTGTACAACTGTACTACTTAACTGTCCATTGAATATTTGCCAGGGAAGCAGGTGGGGACCTCGCAGGCTCAGCCCAGGCTCCCCACCCAGTCCAGCTGCCACCAGCTGTCACTGTTACCTGGGGACTTTTCTATATATTAGTGCCCCTTGAACCACAGAGGGCAGTGGCACTACCCTGCTGATCTTAACATCTGGGCAGGTTGATGTGGGAGGAAGTGCTCCTTCAGATATTTGGGAGCAAAGTTGTTTAGGGTTTATGTGTCAATGTTAACACCTTAAATTAGGATCGAAAGCAAATTAGTAACTACTACAAATCTTCCAAGGTGAGTGCAATATGTGTCTGGCCAGAGATATCCACCAGCAGTCTTGCTGTTGTGTTCTGCTATAGTTACAGCTTCCAAACTGCCTTCAAGGACACCCCCCATGAGCACATTGCAGTAGTCCAATGTGCAAATCCAGGAAGGCCCATTGCTGGTGAACCAACAATAGCTGGAAATAGGCACTCCTAGCTACCAAGGCTACCTGAGCTTCAAATGACATAGATGGATCAAGGGGTAGCCTCACGCTTCACCTGTTCCTTCCAAGGAAGAGCAGCCCCCCCCCGAACTGACCATCTCCTTATTTTCTAGACTTGAGAACCTGCAAGACTCAGGCCACATTTGCACCAGATATTCCACTATTATTCCACTTTAAACAATCATGACTTCCCTCAAAGAATCCTGGGAAGTATAGTTTGTGAAGGGTGCTGAAAACTGTTAGACTCCTGTTCCCCTCAGAGAGCTACAATTCTTGAGTTTTCTGGAAAGAGGAAATGACTGTTTAAAGTGGAATGATAGTGGAATAAATGTCTGGTGTGAATGTGGCCTCAGTACCTCCATTTTGTCTGGTGTATTATGCATCAGAACATCACAGCTACATCCTTTCTTACATTTTTTATCCCATGTGCCTTTTCTTGATGTGACCCCCCACACCCTCTCCCCACCCATATCCTTGGTCTTTTTCAGATTTCAGTAGATGTGTAAATATCAAATAACCTGAGTGCATCCTGTAACCCTTTAAAAGAAAGAATTTAGCTGGGGACATTTAATAAGACCTAAAAGAACTGGGTAAAATTAGGCAAAGCAACCTGAAGTTCTAAGACATATACTGTGCATCCTATGCTACTTGTACCAGCAGCCAACAGGAAACTGTGCTTTGGGAATGGTACAGTGCATATATTTTATCTGAACCTAATGGTAAAAAAGGTAAAGGTGTCCCCGCACTTGTAGTGCGAGTCGTTTCCGACTCTTAGGGTGACGTCTTGCGACGTTTACTAGGCAGACCATATATATGGAGTGGGATTGCCAGTTCCTTCCCCGGCCTTTCTTTACCCCCCAGCATATGCCGGGGACTCATTTTACCGACCACGGATGGATGGAAGGCTGAGTGGACCTCGACCCCTTTTACCGGAGATTTGACTTCCTCCTTCCGTTGGAATCGAACTCTGGCCGTGAGCAGAGCTTCGGCTGCATTACCGCCGCTTACCACGCTATGCCACGGAGGGTCTTCTAATAGTAGAGCACATGTATTTCATCTGAACTGAATCTTCAAGATCATAGGTAGTCAGGCTGGAAAAGACCTCTGACTGTGACCCTGGATTGCCACTGCTTGTCAGAGTAGACCAAGGTGATCAACGTACTGCCCTCCAGAAGTTGTTGGACTCCAACCCTCATCATCCCCAATCAGCATGGCCAATGGTCATGGAGTCACAGTCCAATTACATCTGGAATGTACCATGTGGGCTACCCTGAAGAAGACAATGCTGAGTCTTATTCAGTATAAGTTTACTTGGAATTAATTCTTACTGATCTCAATGAGGCTTATTCCTAAGTAAACAAAGATCATAAGGACGTGTGTAGGATTGTAGCGTTAGTGAATGTGGTTAATATCCCCCCTACACACATTTCATTATAAATTTTATTGCAATTGTCCACTGAACTGAACATCCCTTCCCATATTATTGCTCCTCATCCTCTGTTTACTGGTACCTTTATGGCTCTTCATGCATTGCTTTATTTTCCTAACTCCTTGTTAAACTGTTCTTCTGTCTAGAACTCTGCATTTCAACACATCCTTCAGTTTACAGTGACATTTCTTTCAATGCTGTGAGCTCACCTTAGAAATCTTCAGTATAGTTTACTTAGGCTGTCAACCTGCTACTACAGCAGACCAGCATAGATACAGGGAGGGAGGCTCAATAAATGACTGGGTTGAAAATGATACAGTTGTGGGATTCATTACAAAGTCTGATGAGCTCTTTGTCATTTAGGGAGATAGGGAAGACTGACATTAAAATACGGTTCATTAAAAGTGAATTTGAGCTTCTCTCTTCACAGTACCAAAACATCTGGAGATGATCTAATTTATACTGGAGTGCCTTAGAAAATGTTTGAGCTTCTAACTAAACACTAGGGATTTGGGTAAGAAAAAGGATGCAGCTATTGTATCACTATACATTTGGAGAGGATTTATTACTCTGAATCTTTCATTGCCATGAGGCAAAAGACTCCTGGATTGAGAATGTGCTCATGCTTAACTTATTCTTATTTTTAACGGCTGCATGTTACCAAACCCCCTCCTACTTTTTTTGTTATTACTGTGTGTTTGTTTGCTTGGCGAAGTATTGACAAACAGCCCAGGGAGTTAAGCAGTTAAATAGCTCAGCTACAGCATATCCTTTCACAGATTCATCATTTCTGACTAGATAAGGAAGCAATGAGCCAAAAATCAAAGAATGAGCACCAGCAAAAATGTGAAGTAGACTTCAATGTAGATAGATAGTAATGCCACAGAACTGTCTTTCTTTGTCCTCATATCCCAGACAGTTCTGAAATGCTGTTATTTACATGATGTTTGGTATCATCTTTGACCTTCACATTTTTCCCTATTTCTATGAAGCATTTTGTGAATCATTAAATGACAGCAGATCCTAGATACATCCATTTAAACACTGCAATGCAGCTATGCCAAACAAAAACATAGGGTGGTGGTGGTGGTGGTGGACTATAATGTCATGTTTTTGCAAAAAAAGAACACTAGAGTGGTATACATCCTATCTAATAAGGACCATAATAATTTTTAGACTATTTTAGAAAATCCATTCAATGTTAAAAGTACATAACAGTCTTCATTTTGTCAGCCCTCGTAGCAACTCATGGCAAGAGATACCTATTATTCTATTTTATCCATGGGGAACTGCAGCAAAGGGAAAGTAGCTTACTGAAGGCCACCTAATGACTTTCCTGGAACTAGAATCTAGATCTTCTAAGTTTAGGGCCTTGTTTACATTGAATAGTGTAGTTTTTGGCACATCAGTTGCTTCCACACTGCTTCAGATAATGTCAACTGCCTATGTGGATAGGGTGGATTGCAAGATTACATACTATGCTGGTGATGGAACTCTGATATGGCAGGTGCCCAGGCATGTTGTATAACCATTCAGTCTGTCTTATCCATTCATGAACATATTATTTAGAGAAGTGTGGGACCAACTACTGATTCACTAGGAATCACATTGATCAAGGTAACATTCTAACCATGGCCAAATCTAACACTCTATCCACTGATCTACATGAGATTCATCTTTCTGACAAAGAAAGTTCGGCCAAGACTACCATAGCCAGTTCGGCCCCTTCAGGTAAGAAGTCTGCCCGCCTTGCAGAAAAGAGTTCTAAGTCAAGTATTCTTGCTGCTTTGGTCTCCAGGATTGGCGTTCTCGAGGCTGCAGCACCCGTTCCGGAGCCCTCGGTTCTTTCGCCTCCAGTTATTTTGCCTGCTGTTCCGCATACGTCTTCCTCTACCATGCTTCTGCCTCCAGTGGCTGGTGGGCTAATTCCAGGACAGCTTCAGTTTCATCAGCCCAGTGGCCCGCCAGTGTCATCTGAGGCTTCAACATGTGTGACTTCTCCATTGGTTGCTTCTCCAGCTGCTTACGCAGGTGAGCCATTTGCACCACATGAACATGGTACACAGAGTCATGCTTCAGGTGCCATTCCTTTGGATTCACACTCGGCTCATTTTCAGACACCAGGTGCCTCCCAACCTTCAGTGTTTATGGGGGGGGTGTTAGTCCCGCAGCAACCTCAGCTTCCTTGGCCTGCGGCCGCTGTGACTCCTTGGCAGCCATCAGCGGCTCCCTCGGTTCTACCTCCTTCTTCTTTGCCTCTTCCTCAGGGTATCTACCCACAAGGTGATACCTCTCTTCCTTTGGGTGACCATTTATTGGTCACAACGAAGGAAAGGATCTGGCGGGTAGAGTACATTGATTTATTTACGCTCCTTTTTTGCGAGAATGAGCTCAAACCTAAGGAAGGTCAGGATTTTAAGGAAAGGGAGACAGCCACTAAAAAGAAAGTTGATCGCATTTGGCCTAACTGGCTCAACGCATATATGATTTATATGGGAGTTATGACGCAGGCTTATCCATCTAGGGCCCTCTCTATGATAAAATATCAGGATATCATTCATCGTGCGTTTCGTGAATTCTCTGGAACTGCTTGGTTGCGGTATGACGAGAATTTCAGGCAAAGGGCGGCATTGGATCCCACCCTTCGCTGGGACATGGAGCATGCTGGCTTGTGGCTTCGCTCCATGACCTCTGCCAGGCCTACTCTTGGCGACAGGGCAGATAGCGGACACCTGTTAGCGAAAGCACAGACTTCCGCCTTTGGTTCTGGCCAAGGTGGGCAGTGGGTTCAATCCCAGCAAGTCTGTTGGACATTTAACAGCATTGGCCGCTGCCTCAGACGCCCCTGTAGGTTTCGACACGTGTGCAGACTGTGTGGTGGCAACCACCCCAGTTCCTCCTGCCAGCATGCCCGGCAGGCTCGCCAGGGTACAGGTGAACACCAGCATCCCAAATGTGGGTCCAGCAATAGCGGTGGTACATCGCAAGGCTAGTAGCCCTGTTAAGTTGATTCCCCTGGCTGGATTGTTGGCAGGTTATCCCAATAGGAGTGCCGCTAGTTTCCTGCTGGGAGGTTTTACTGAAGGTTTCCATATACCCTTTGAGGGTCCTAGGGTAGCTACTTCGTCTGCAAATCAGCCCTCTCTTACGACTATGGCTATGGTAGTCTTGGCTAAACTCCATAAGGAGATAAGTGCCGATCGCATTTCAGGCCCCTTTCCCTTTCCTCCATTGGAGAATTTGAGAATTTCTCCTTTAGGCATTGTCCCTAAGAAGCAACCGGGCGAATATCGCCTTATACATAATTTGTCGTTCCCTAAGGGCGCTTCCGTTAATGATGGTATTTCCCCAAGTCACGCATCAGTTAGGTATACATCTTTCGATGAGGCTGTGCGTGTAGTCCGGAGTGCCGGTAAAGGTGCTTTGTTAGCAAAGTGTGATATAAAATCTGCTTTTCGTCTCTTAGTGCATCCTGATGATGTTGATTTATTGGGTTTTAAATTTCAAGGCCAGTTCTATGTTGATAGGGCTATGCCTATGGGATGTTCTGTGTCTTGTGCAGCCTTTGAAGCATTTAGCACTTTCCTAGAGTGGGCATTGCGAATGAGGACTGCGTCCTCCCTCTCAGCTCATTATCTGGATGATTTTTTGTTTGTAGGGCCGGCAAGGTCTTCCCATTGCCTATATTTGATGCAATCCTTCCAGGCCTTAACTACTGAATTGGGAGTTCCTTTAGCTCCTGAAAAGTCTGAGGGCCCTTCTACTTCACTGACCTTTTTAGGTATTCAATTGGACACGCTTGCCCAGTCGTCTTGCTTGCCACAGGATAAGTTGCTTGCCTTACGGCAGCGCCTTAGGGATATTGAAAAAGATCACATTAGTTCAATTACAGGAAATTGTGGGGCATTTGGTATTTGCCTCTAAAGTTATTTCCCCCGGGCATGCGTTCCTTAGGCGTCTTTGTGACGCCATGAAAGGAGTGCGTTCCCGATTCCATTTTATTAGGGTCACTGCTGGGATGAGAGCAGATTTACATATGTGGCTTGTGTTTTTGGAGGACTTTAATGGTCTCTCCTTTTGGCGCGAAGACTTACTTTTGGAAGCCGAATTGCAGGTTCATACAGATGCTGCTGGGGGCCTAGGTTTTGGTGTGATATTTAGGTCTCAATGGTGTGCTGGGAGGTGGCCTACCAAGTGGCAGTCCTATGGTATCACTGGAGATATGACATTCTTGGAATTTTTCCCAATAGTTGTGGCAGTTTATATCTGGCCACTGGCATTCCAAAACCGTACAGTACGTTTTTGGTGCGATAATTTGTCCACAGTGTGTGTTATCAATGCCCAGACTTCCAAATCTCCTCGTGTTATGCGCCTGGTGCGCGCGTTCGTATTACAGTTTTCGCAATTTAATATCCTTTTCATTGCTTGGCATGTTCCAGGTTTGCAAAACTGTGTTGCTGATGCTCTTTCCCGCTTACAGATGGCGCGTTTTTGGGAGCTTGCACCTGGAGCAGCTTTGGACCCTGTCTCGGTCCCACCTTTCCTATGGAACCTTGGCAATTAGAAGTTGGGGCTGCTATTGCTTCTGCTTTTGCTCCCAGTACTCAGAAAGTGTATGAGCGTTCTTTTGCGAAGTTCCATGCTTTTCGAATTAGTGCTGGTATACCTATGGCGTGGCCCATTCCTGCGGCTCATTTGTTGCAGTTTATGTTGCATTTAAAAGGGCAAAGTATTTCTGTTTTTACTATCGCTGGGCACCTCTCTGTGCTGGCCTTTATTTCCAAGGCACGGGGACTGCCGGATCATTCTGTAGATTTTAGGGTCAGAAAGGTCCTTGAGGGTTGGTCGCATTCCGCTCCCAGGTCCGCTGACCGGAGGAGGCCAATCACGCCCGATGTCTGTGACGCTTCCTTCCCTGGCTCTCCCTGTCAGGCTCCTACCTGCTCGTGGTTACTGCCTGTCTCTAGGCACCACCAGGGACTCCACCAGTCTGGACCGTCCTCTCTTATGGTTTCTCTCCCCGCTCTAGCACAGATCTCAACAGATCCCCCTGCTAGGCAGCACCACCAGTCACGTCCTATAACCAGTATTCCCAGAGACTCTGCCTGAGTCTCCCTCAATCTGGTTACCTCTGTGACTGAGTGCTTAAGCTGTCCCCAATCCCTTTGATTTACTCAGACTGCTTATAATTCTGGTTTGCTCTGAATACTTGTGGTGTTATTCTTCCCTTCCCTGCTGCCACCATATTATCCTTCAGCCTTGGTATTTACCTCACCCTCCCTTCTGGTCTGTGAAACCCCAGCCAAGGATCAGGCCTTTGGTAAACCAAATTAAGTATTTATTAAATAACACAGATAACAAGCTAACAAGATTTCTTCATAAGGCACATAAGCATATGGTTTTATCTAATACTAATCTGAACTCCACCCCCCTCCTTCTCCACGCTCTCCTGACAAACCACTCTCTCAAACCCACCAAACAACTCACTCTTTCTCTTCCCCCCCAGATTCCACTGTCACTCTTCCTTTTATACTGTCAGCCATTTTAAACATTCAGCCAATCATCCAGCATTCCACTGCCCATTCACTCCCCCTTCCTCTTACATTCCACTTAACATGTATCTCCTATACAAACAGCACTTACCATATATACAATAATAGAGGATCATCACATTTCCCCCCCCTTAAACAACGGCAGAGTATTATTCCTGTTCCAGGATTTATACATCGCGTTAACAAATAAAAGTCTCTATGGGGAAAATGTCTTTCTTTGTTCTTCCGTCTGGTCACGTCACTGCAGTCCCGGCCACTTGCCTGGAAAGTCCATCGGCCAGTACATTGTCCTTGCCTTTGATGAACTGGAAGTCCACTTGATAGTCCTGTAGGGCCCAGGACCACCTCTGCAGCATAGTGTTATGGTTTTTCATAGTCTGCAACCATAACAAGGCCCGATGATCCGTTGTTACCGTAAATCTTCGTCCCCACACGTATGGGCGCAACTTGTTCAGTCCCCACACGACTGCTAGGCACTCCTTCTGGACCGATGAATAGTTCTTCTCCCTCGGCATCAGCTTGCGACTCAGGTACGCCACTGGATGTCTGGTGCCTTCTCTCTCCTGTAGCAAGATGACTGTAGCTAGGTCTGACGCATCTGCAGCCACGATGAATGGTTGCTCATAGTCTGGTGCTATTAATATGGGTCCTTGGCACAAGGCTTGCTTCAGCAGATCAAAAGCCTTCTGACATTCATCCGTCCATACCACACGCTCAGAACACTTCTTCTTTGTTAATTCATGCAAGGGGGTTGCTATTTCCCCAAAATTTCTCACAAACTTCCTATAAAAACCAGCCACACCTAGAAATGCCCTAACTTGCTTTTTGGTTAAGGGGATAGGCCACGCTTGTATTGCCTCCACCTTGCTCCATAAGGGGGTGATTTTCCCACTCCCCACCTTATGTCCTAAATAGATTACTTCCTTTAGCCCAAACTGGCATTTCTTAGCTTTTATTGTGAGGCCTGCTTTTCTTAAGGTCTCCAATACTGTTGTCCGGTGTTGGACATGCTCAGGCACTGATTTGCTAAAAATGGCCACGTCATCAATATAGGCCACTGCAAAATCTGACATGCCTCGCAACACAGTATTGATTAGCCTCTGAAATGAACTTGGTGAGTTCCTTAGTCCCATGGGTAAGGTCACAAACTCATATAACCCATCTGGTGTACTGAAGGCAGTTTTGGCTCTGGATTGCTCGTCTAGTTCCATTTGCCAAAATCCTTTACAGAGGTCTAGTGTAGAGATAATGGTTGCTGCCCCCAATAACTCTAACATTGCATCTACCCTAGGCATAGGATACGCATCTGGGACAGTAATTTTATTGATTAGCCGATAATCAATGCAAAACCTTGTCGTTCCATCTTTTTTCGGAACCAGGACAATACTTGAGGCCCAGGGACTGATAGATTCCCTGATCACTCCTAATTCCAGCATATCTTCCACCTCCTTTTTGATCTCACTCAAAACTTTCCCATTCACACAGTACGGCATAGATCTAATTGGGGCATGATCTCCAGTATTAATGGAATGTATAACTATACTGGTTCGGCCAGGTTTGTTACTAAAGAGATTCCTATAGGTTTTCAAAACTCTCAGAATCTCTTCTTTTACTTCCTCCTTCACCTCCTCTGACCATTCCACTTCATCTACCCCTCCTTTGTCTTTGCTTTCCTGTACCAAATCTGGAAGTTCAGGCCCACTTCCCTCAGGGAATAAGGTAACTTGCAACACCTGTGCATCCCTGGTATGGTAAGGCTTCAACATATTTACATGAACCACTTTGCTTTTGTTTAATTGGTCTGTGGTGATTACATACGTCACTGTGTCAAGCCTTTCTCTGATGGTATATGGTCCTTCCCAGTTAGCCTGTAATTTGTCATGTTTCCTGGGTATGAACACCATAACCATATCTCCCACATCATACACACGTTCCCTGGCTGTTCTGTCATACCAGTAACATTGCTTCTGCTGAGCTTGACTCAAATTCTTTTTCACCACCTCCATCATTGATGTTAATTTATTGCGGAATTCCATTACAAAATCAACTACAGATGTTTTGTACTCTCCCAGGGTTCCTTCCCATGATTTTTTTAACAGTTCCAAAGGTCCCCTCACTTTTCTAGTGAACATGAGTTCAAAGGGTGAGAAGCCTGTTGACTCCTGAGGGACTTCTCTGTATGCAAATAAGAAGCATCCCAACCGTTCATCCCAGTCTTGTGGGTGATCTTGAACATAGCTTCTGATCATGCCCTTCAAAACGCCATTGAATCTCTCTGTTAACCCATTAGTGGCGGGATGGTAAGTAGTGGTCTTTAGATGTTTTAGACCACAACATTTCCACATACATTGCATCACTTCTCCCATGAATACACTGCCTTGATCCGTCAGCACTTCATGAGGGAAACCCAGCCTCATAAAGATTTTTAAGAAAGCCTCTGCCACTACAGGGGCTTCTACAGATCTTAGTGCTTCTGTGTCTGGGTACCTGGTGGCAAAATCCACCACCACCAATAGATATTTCTTGCCATGCCTTGTGGGTTTGGAAAAAGGGCCCACCAAATCTATTCCCACTCTATAAAAGGGTTGTCCAATTATACGAAGGGGCTTTAAGGGTGCCTTAGTCTTTACTCCACTTTTTCCCACCTTTTGGCATATACCACAAGATAGACAATGTTGTTTTACATCTTTGGAGATGTTTGACCAATAATAGTGTGCAGCCAATGTCCTCTTGGTCTTTTTTATTCCCAGATTTCCTGCACATGGGACATCATGGGCTACCTCTAGCAATCTGGTTCTGTATTTGCTAGGTACTATCAATTGCTTCACTGGTTCACATTCATCCTTTCTCTCAGCGGGCATCCACAGTCTATATAAAATCCCATTCTCACACACAACTTGATTCCTCAGTTTGTCAGTGAAAGGAATCTGTTGGGTCAGGGCTTGCTCCTTTATTTGATTCAAACTGGTATCCTTATTCAGTTCTTCTCTGAAATGCTCTGTCTCTTCCCCAGAGACCAGCTGATACAGTTTGTCCCCTTCAGCAGGCCTGCTAGTGGTTGCTATGGTGACCTGAGGCTGGCTAACAGATTCCACCCTGCTTGCTTCAGTACCCCTTAACACAGCTTCTGTTTCTCTGCCAAGTTGTTGTCTGGTCACTACATATATTTTCCCTTGGGCTCCCATAACATCTCTTCCCAGTATTACTGGTTCTTGTTGCTGGGCATTAATGCCTACTTTATATTCTCCCCCTTTTCCTCTCCAGTCCATTTTCACCAGGGCCACAGGCAAGCTTTCTGGTTGACCCCTCACTCCTTGGATAGTCACAGTTTCCTGAGGTAATATTTCCTCAGATTTTATTAAATCTGGCCTCAGTAATGTCTGAGCGGCACCAGTATCAAGCAATGCCCAATAATTTGCCACTTGAACACACACTTCCTCTCTTAGATTCGAATCCAAGTCTGTTACTTTTGTCCAGTTTATCTGGCAGAACTGAACCTTTTTCGCTGTTTCTAAAACCTTGGGCTCTATTTTCACTGCCCCTGTCTGAGCAGGATTACTAATGAGGTTAGCAACCTCACATTGAAAACGTAGGTGGCCTGGCTTCCCACATTGGTAACAGATTTTCTCCTCTGTTTTAGGGAACACAGACCCAAACTGAGGTGTCTTGTGCCCTTCTGATTTTATTTGAGGGTTTACTCTCTGTGGTACCACATCTTTTCTGCCATTGTTATTTGGTCTAGCTTTAAAATCTCTTTGTGGTTTTGCCGTCCACCCAGATCTGTTTGAGGCGAAATGATGGGCCAGCTCTGCTGCTTCTGTTACAGTTTTAGGGGAACAATCTTTCACCAGCAGCCTAATTTCAGGCGGCAATTGATGGTACAACTGATCCAATATCATGAGGTTTTTCACCTCCTCCACAGACTGAGCATTTGCACTTGTCAGCCATTTCCCAAATATGTCCATCAGTTTTGCCCCCAGCTCCATGAAAGACCTCCCTGTCTGTATCTGGCAGTTTCTGAAAAGCTTTCTAAAATAATCAGGCCCCAGTCTGAATCTTTTAAACACTGCTTCTTTGAATTCAGCATAGGTGACGGGCCTGTCTAAGGGGAAATATTGGTATATGTCAGCCAATTCCCCTTTGATCAGATTTGATAAATACTGCATGTATTTATCTTCAGGTAGCCCCCACAATTGAGCTGCCTTTTCAAAGGTTGTGAGATAAATTTGAGGATCTTGACCAGGCTCATAGACAGCAAAGTCCTTTGGAGTAATTTTTATTTTTGCTCCATCTCTGTCTTTCCTTGTCTCATCAGAATGAAACTTCTCTCTTTCAAATTTTAACTTTTCTGCCTGTAATTCCGCATCCACTCTCATTCCCTCAGTTTCCATCCTCAATCTCTCAATTTCCAACTCCCTCTGCTTGTCTTTTTCCTCAGCCTCAAAGACCCGCTGTTTATCTTTCCCATCAGCTTCCATCCTCAATCTCTCAGTTTCCAACTCCCTCTGCTTGTCTTTTTCCTCAGCCTCCCATCTTAACTTCTCTCTCAAGTACTCTATATAAGCGGGATTGCTTAAGTATCCTTCTGGGATCTCTTCTCTGACAGGTTGTTTTTGCTGGGCAGTTGCAAATCCTATAAGTGCTACCCTCAATTCATCTACCCCTTTACCCTCGTGAGGTAAATTGAATGTTTTGCACTTCTCCACCAGCTCCTCTCTTTTCATTTTTATGTATTCAGCCATGGTGTTTGAGTTCACTCACTCTTTGCCACACACTCTTTGCCAGTCACTCTCACAAATAATCTTGTTTTGTTATTTCTGTTTGCCACACCACTGTTAGGGATTGTCTAGTATTCGTATCTCACTGCTACAGCCAACACCTGTGACATAGTCTCCTTTGTCACCACGTATCTTTGGGATTCTCTTTGGTTCGTATCTGGATTCTCTGTTGTTCGTATCCCACCGCTACTGCCACCACATGTGAGGCTTCTTTCCCTGGCTCTCCCTGTCAGGCTCCTACCTGCTCGTGGTTACTGCCTGTCTCTAGGCACCACCAGGGACTCCACCAGTCCGGACCATCCTCTCTTATGGTTTCTCTCCCCGCTCTAGCACAGATCTCAACAGATCCCCCTGCTAGGCAGCACCACCAGTCACGTCCTATAACCAGTATTCCCAGAGACTCTGCCTGAGTCTCCCTCAATCTGGTTACCTCTGTGACTGAGTGCTTAAGCTGTCCCCAATCCCTTTGATTTACTCAGACTGCTTATAATTCTGGTTTGCTCTGAATACTTGTGGTGTTATTCTTCCCTTCCCTGCTGCCACCATATTATCCTTCAGCCTTGGTATTTACCTCACCCTCCCTTCTGGTCTGTGAAACTCCAGCCAAGGATCAGGCCTTTGGTAAACCAAATTAAGTATTTATTAAATAACACAGATAACAAGCTAACAAGATTTCTTCATAAGGCACATAAGCATATGGTTTTATCTAATACTAATCCGAACTCCACCCCCCTCCTTCTCCACACTCTCCTGACAAACCACTCTCTCAAACCCACCAAACAACCCACTCTTTCTCTTCCCCCCCCAGATTCCACTGTCACTCTTCCTTTTATACTGTCAGCCGTTTTAAACATTCAGCCAATCATCCAGCATTCTACTGCCCATTCACTCCCCCTTCCTCTTACATTCCACTTACCATGTATCTCCTATACAAACAGCACTTACCATATATACAATAATAGAGGATCATCACAATGTCCTCCTCCAGATCCTGGCACTGTTTCGTTCTCTATGCTCATCTCAGTATGAGGTGCACCTCTTCGCCGCAGTAAGTCTGACCATGTTCTACGGTGCTTTTTGCCCTAGTGAAGTCTTAGTCCTCTCTAAGCGCGATGTGTCTTATAGGGCCTTATGCTCTGGCGATTGCACGTTAGGTGCTGATACGGTTAGGTTTTCCCTACGAGTCTCTAAGACTGATCAGAAGGGCCGTGGCAGTATTGTGTTTTTACGCAGTTGCCTGGTCCTGGAATTATGCCCTGTGTCTGCAATGCGTCAATTTCTGTCTCATAGGCCATTGGGCCTGCGTTATCTGTTTATACATGCGGATGGATCTGCCCTGACTCAGTTCCAATTTTGGGCCGTTGTTCGGCGGGCCTTGTTGGCCACTGGTCGTGATGCTGGAGTCTATGGGCTGCATTTATTTCGGATTGGAGCGGCCACGGCCGCTGCCCTCGTAGGCATGAGCGTTAGCGACATCCAAGCAATTGGCAGGTGGCGTTCTTCTGCTTTCCAGTCTTATGTCCGTTATTAATGCTACATATTTTAATTTTGTTTTTCTTTAGGTATGTTAAGTCTTCCAGTCCCTGCGAGGATCGTTCTCTGTGCCCATTCCATCTTGTTTTGGACGCATCGGAGGGCATCTTCGTCGTTTTCTGGGACGCAGCTGCAGCTTTCTGCCTCAGCGATAGTTAGTTGGGAGGCACGGAGGGGCATGTTATGGGATGCGTTGTTGCCTTTGGCATGGCATCAGCAGTCCAGTCCCACGTTTTGTTAATTCATTTGGGGGAGAATGACCTTGTGCAGCGGCCCGGAATGGACTTGCTGCTCAAGATCACTCGTGATCTCACGTGGCTTAAGCGGTATCACCCTAATCTCATATTGGTGTGGTCGGACATGCTTGTGAAATGGGTGTGGAGGGGCGCATGTCACCCTAATAGGATCGATAGGTCCCGAAAATGGGTAAATAGGAAGGTTAGGGCTCTGGTTTTATCCCTTGGTGGGGCTTTCATATCTCACGATAGGATTAAGTTCCATTGCCCTCAATTGTTTCGGGACGATGGCGTCCATCTTTCGGAACAGGGGTGCGATTTGTTCCTGGAGGATCTTAGGTGGGGCCTTGGTAGTTTGTTTTCTTCGTTGGGTTGAGGGGACCAAGCTTCAGCTGATCCCCTCTTGTGGTGTGGAATTCGGGCAGGTGAGGTATATTGGGGTTATATTCAGGCGGTTAAGGCATACAGTGAAAAGGGCACTCCCTAGGGAACCATCAAAGCTTAATGCCTGGTGGCGATCTGGTGAGTGTCCTTGTGTGACCTGCTTGCGCATCAGGGTGAACGCCTGTACGGCGGGGCCATGGTGCGGAGGTTGGAACCGCAGCTGACTCCAACAGCAAGGTGGGAGGTTTTCACCCATGTCCTTGACTCTGGAGTCACGGTCTGATGAGAATTATTTGCCTTTAGAGGCGTGGGAGTATTTCCACACAAGTAGGAGGCCTCACCTGCCCGAAGCAATTTAATCTGAAGAATTGGCTTATCTGCATTTGATGTAGAATGTTATATTTAATAAATATAACATTATTCCACCTTGTGTCACGAGTCTTCTTTGGTGTGGGGGCAAAGTTAGTTTACCAACTCACTTTCCAGTTCTATGACATTTGCCACTTCCCTGTTCTATAACATTTGTCTTCTCATATCAGTTTCTTACAGGTCCTTTCTTGAAGTGTTGTTGTCTAATCAGTGTGTCATGAAGAGTGCCACTGAAAGACTCACAAGTGCTTTTATATATCACCATACAAGCTATTCACCGTGCAGAATAAAAAAAGCTACTTTATTTTCAAGACAACAATCAGATCCAATGTTCAGTGGTCTTAACCTGGCATAGCACCAGGGCTGTTAAATGAAGCAGTGTGAATTTACACCCTCTGACAGACGCAGGCTTTTGAGTAGAACATCAATTTGCCATGTCAAAAATAATTTGAAGCATAGTCAAATGTGACTAGTTCATCACATCAGACTTCCCAGCTGAATCTAATGAACTACTGGATTCTATGAAAAATATGGAAAGCCAGATTTTGCCTGACCCTTACAGGGGTGTAATCAAGTACTTTTCATACAAGTCACCCATGCAAAGGGTGAACACAGGAAGTAAACTAATCAATCTTGCTGTCTTTCAATTCGTTGATCTAAATTTTATGTCTTGGTTTTCAAGATGCTGAAAAGTATTAGAAAAAAACCACTGAGTTTGAGTTTTGATCATTCATACATCCTGTTTGTGTTCTTTATGCGTTTGACTGAGCTCACTTTCCACGTTATTTTTATTATTAGAAAAGCTGTATTTTTAACAACTTTAACAATGGTAGCCAGTGTAGGTTTCCATTTTACAATCATGTACATCAAGGGTAGGGAACTGGATCTGGCCAGTGGGCCAGTTCCTTCTCTCCACACACAACTGCAGGCCAAGTTTGACAGGTGGATGAAGCTGCCACCCTATCAAATAGCTGATGTCACAATGGTATCAGGTGACCTTTTTTTTTTTACTTGCATGGTTTGAAATCAAATCATGTGGGCAAAAAAGTGTATGCGTGCAGTGCTTCCCTAGTACCAACAGCCATCTGATTGTCTGCACTAGGGAAGCCGTGTGCACAACATTCCCAATAATCAGCTGATTATCTGCACTTGGGAATTGCTAAGCAAGGGGCTTTCCAGCCCCTGCTGATCAGCTGATCGGCAGTGCCTGCAAAGCCTTTTTTTGTCCAAGCTCTGCCTTTACTTGCTGCATTCTTGATGCCATATATGATGTCAGGTGTAGGACAGGTGGCTGTAGCTTGGCTGAAATGGCCTCATGGGTCAAATGGGAAGGTGTAGTGGGACTGATTCGGCCCACCAGCCAGAGTTTCTCCACTCCTGATGTATAGGATTCCACATAAGGAGGTAGATTGGCTCTTTCATTCAACAGCGTTAGTTTGAAGAATAGTCATATGCACAGTGTCACCTAACATACTGGTGAGGATATGGTCTGAAGGCACATGAGGCCACTACTTTGCTGAAGCTAAGCAGGTGTGAGTCTTGGCAGTGTCTGGATGCAAGACCACATGAGAACATGTGTGCCACCTTGGGTTCTATGATGAAAGAAAGGCAGGATATAAATGTAATCAATAAAGGCATAAAGCTTAGAGAAACCATTTCTCCCTGCTTACACCTGAAATGTGACAATAATCATGGGAGCTAAAGGCAGGCACTCTTTTCCAAAAAATTAATCTGCAATCCCTCCTTGGAGCCAAAAGTGGATGAATTCTATCCCTTACTTGATTTAGCTGCTCATAACCTTTTTTTAAAAATTATGGTTATGCAATGCAGCTTGTCTATATAGGCATCAGGGGTGCCCATTCCTGATTCCTACATTATGGAAAAGAAAGAGGTGAAACCTGTTTCCTACCTATATAGCAATCCTGGTGCCAGATTCCGGTAGTAATTTTTAAGGCATTGGTGACTACTGGATGCACCCCTGATGGGCATCATCTTCAGGTGGTGCTGGTCTTGGCACCTGCCTGTCCTGTGCGAAGCACTGATCTTGCTGCAAGCATGGGAGTGCAGTGTGCACCTAGAAGAAATCAGCATCCCCCTAACTGTTACTAAATAAACTAAAAAAACCTGACATATTTTCTAATGACACATTTAGTTTAGTCACGTGGAAGGATAGGCTATGTGTATCACATCAGAACCAAAACACTTTTCATGTCTATGTACATTACTTTGACTTGTTATTTCTATCACATATCCTTAGGATATGGATTTTGACATATTCCTCCTTTGTCTCTGAAAAAGTATGTATTCCATGGTCCCAACAAGGCACTTTGATGTCTTGAACTCTGCTAAAAACTTGCCATTAAGGTATTTCATAATTGTGCTTTGTTGAATGTCGTTCCTAATTAGGGGCGTATTTGCCTCCACCATAATTACAGGGAAGACTTGGGAACATTCTCGAATCAAGTGCTAGGAGCCACGTGAGATCAATCATCCTATCAGGGAAGGCGCTGGGCAGCAGATATAAGGCTGCTCCGTTCTTCCCGCTCTTGCCTTTTTCGCCTCGCGGCTTGTGCGGTTTGTCCTCGCTCCGTGGCGTTGTTGGTGCTCAGACGCGATCATTCTGCTTATTTCCCTCGTTGCTTGTTTGCTTTTATTCTGCCGTTCCTTGAAGTCCCTTTAACTCCTTTCCTCGTTCCCGCCGATCAGCTGGGCAGCGGGTGTCCGCCCACCCGCCCGACGGCTTCTAGCCGGCTCGTCCTCCCTTTAATCTCGCTTATGTTCCTGTTGTATTTATAGCATTAAGTTCCCTAATTTACCAGTACCGTTTGCTTAGGAATTGTAGTTGGTGTATTATTTGTTTCCTTGTGTTTGAATTTTATTTGGTGCTTTGGGCTTTAGGTTTCGTTTTTGCTATCCGCCCCCCCTCCCCCTCCCCTTCCCTTTCGTTTTCCTTCATATTTAGCTTATTTGTTTCTTCTGTTTGTTGGTTTTTCAGTTCATTATTTGAGTAGTTCTTATATTGATAGTTCTTGTTTATTAAGATCAATTGTTCAGGTGTTGCAGTAGTTGTTGGATTTTTATATTTGTTAATTTATTAATTATATTCATTGCGTAAAATTCATTCCCCTTTTAAAGAATCCCCTTTACCCCCTCCCTCATCTCTTAATAATAGTAACAATTTATTAATTGGATTATTATAATAATAATAATAATAATAATAATAATAATAATAATAATAATAATAATAATAAATAAATACTAATAATAAATTTTAAATAATAATGTAAATCATAATTATAAAATTTGTTTATAAAGTTTGTGTATTCAAACGTTGTTGGAGTTTTATAATTTTGTTAATTGTGTAATTGTTATTTTGCTGTTCTGAGCATGCCGCCCAAGAAGGTGCAACAAAAGAAAGCAGTGCGGGTGGTGAAGCAGGCCACGAAGCGCCCCCCATCTCAGCAGACTCAATCTTCTGATGAAGAATAGGATTTGGGCACCATACGCGCCTTGGTGGCTTGGGTTGAGGCGTTGGAAAAGGAACGCTGGCAGCCAATGGATGTTGATGCGGGCCCTAGTTCAGCCCCTGCAGGTAAGAAATCTGCTAGGTTGGCTTCCAAGTTGCCTAAATCTCATATTCTCGATGATTTCGTTTCTAGGATCGGTGTGCTGGAAGCTGCAGTGCCTCCTGCTGATACTCCAGTGCATACACCTTCAGCTGGTTTGCCTGCTCCTCGGACCGCTACTTCTTCGACCACTGCTTCAGCCCCGCTGGCTGCAGGGCCTTTGCAAGTGCAGCTTCCTGTTCCTCCTGCTCCTGCCACACTCATCCCTGGGGCTTCAGGGTTTCCAACATCGTCTGTGGTTGCTTCTCCTGCTGCTTATACAGGTGAGCAACATTTACAACCGCACGCTACACATGTACAGGCTTCCAGTGTCCTTTATCGGGATTCCTCAACCACAGGTTCTCCTTTGCAGGTAGACTCATCACACCCAGCGGTATTCATGGGGGGGGTTGGTGCCTCTGCACCCACAGATCCCTTGGCCTGCTTCTGCAGTGTCCCCTTGGCAGCAGTCTTCAGCCTCACCTTCTCAGTTGCCCGCCTATTTACCTCTTCCTCAGGGAGTTTACCCTCAGGGTGATACATTGCCCCCTTTGGGTGACCATTTAACATTAGGAACAAAGGAAAAAATTTGGCATGGAGAGTACATTGATTTGTTCTCTCTTCTGTTTCATGAAAATGAAACAAAGCCTAAGGACGGGCAAGATGTTAAAGAGCGTGAGGCTGCTATTAAACGGAGGGTCGATCGTGTGTGGCCTAACTGGTTGAACGCCTATACGATTTATATGGGTGTTATGACACAGGCTTATCCGTCTAGAGCTTTATCCATGATAAAATATCAGGATATAGTGCATTGGGCCTTCTGAGAATTCTCTGGAACAGCTTGGCTTAGGTATGATCAGAATTTTAGCCAAAGAGCAGCATTAGATCCCACCCTTCGTTGGGACATTGAACATACTGGACTGCGGCTACGTTCTACGACATCCGCCAGGCCCTCTCTTGGAGATAGGGCCGATAGTGGGCATTTATTGGCACGTGCGCAGACTTCCGCCTCTGGCTACAGCCAAGGCGGGCAGTGGGTTCAATCCCAACAAGTCTGCTGGACATTTAATAGCAATGGCCGATGCTCAAGACGTCCCTGTAGGTTCCGACATGTTTGTGCACTGTGCGGAGGCAACCACTCTAGTTCTTCTTGCCAGAGGGCACGTACAGCTCCACAGGGTACAGGGGAGCACCCACAGCCAAAACGCGGGTCTGGCAATAGCAGCTGTACGTCGCAAGGCCAGTAGCCCGATCAAGCTGGCTCCTTTGGCGAAGCTGTTAGAGCATTATCCCAATCGGCAGTTTTATACTCCAGGGTTTTACGGATGGTTTTCGTATCCCTTATGAGGGTCCTAGGATTGCTACATTGCTAGTCAAGCAGCCCTCTTATAGTAATTTAGCACCCGTAGTTTTGGCCAAGCTTCATAGGAGATACTTGCTGATCGGATATCAGGCCCCTTCCATTTTCCTCCTTTGGAAAATTTGAGGATTTCTCCTTTAGGTATTATCCCTAAGAAGCAGGCTGGAGAATATCACCTGATTCATAATTTGTCATTCCCAAAAGGGGCCTCTGTCAATGATGGCATTTCCCCATTATTTGCATCAGTTAGATATACTTCTTTTGACGAGGCGGTTAGAGTAGTTAGAAAAGCGGGAAGGGGTGCTTTAATGGCAAAGTGTGATATAAAATCTGCTTTTCGGATTTTGCCAGTACACCCTGAGGATGTGGATTTGCTTGGTTTTAAATTTCAAGATCAGTTCTACGTCAACAGAGCTATGCCAATGGGCTGTTCTGTGTCGTGTGCTGCTTTTGAAGCATTTAGCACATTTCTAGAATGGGCATTGAGGAGGAAAGCATCGTCCTCCTTTTCTGCTCATTATCTTTATGATTTTTTATTTGTGGGGCTGGCCGGGTCTTCTCATTGCCTTCATTTGAGGCAATCTTTTGACACTTTAACTGACGAATGGGGAGTTCCGTTAGCTCCCGAAAAGTCAGAGGGCCCTACTACTTCCCTTATTTTCTTAGGGATTCAGTTAGATACTGTGACTCAGTCCTCACGTTTGCCGCTTGAGAAGTTGGTAGTACTGCGTCAACTGCTCTGTTTAGTAATAGGGTTGAAAAAGATCACATTGGCCCGGTTACAAGAACTTGTTGGCCACTTAGTTTTTGTTTCCAAAGTTATTTCCCCTGGTCGTGCGTTCCTCAGGCGTTTATGTGACACCATGAAGGGAGTTCACTCTCGCTTCCATTTCATAAGGATCACGTCAGGGATGAGAGAGGATTTGTACATGTGGCTTGCATTCCTGAAGGATTTCAATGGCCTTTCCTTTTGGAGGGAGGAATTACTCTTAGAAGCGGAATTACAGGTGCATTCTGACGCTGCCGGAGGCATTGGCTTTGGGGTCATCTTTAGAGCCCAGTGGTGTGCTGAGCGATGGCCTGACAGTTGGCGAGATATCGGAATTACTTCCGACTTGACATTTTTGGAATTTTTTCCAATTGTGGTCGCTGTTCATGTCTGGCCAAAGGCATTTACAAACCCCACAGTGCGCTTCTGGTGCGATAATATTTCCACAGTTAGCGTGATTAATGCCCAAACTTCTAAGTCTCCTCGGGTCATGCGCTTGGTGCGTGCTTTTGTGTTGCAATGCTTGCGCTTTAATATTTTATTCCTGGCCAGACATGTTCCAGGTTTGCAGAATACGGTAGCTGATGCACTTTCACGCTTACAGATGGCGCGCTTTCGTGAGCTTGCACCTGGAGCGGCTCTGGATCCAGTACCAATCCCACCTTTCCTGTGGAACCTTGGCAACTAGAAGTTGGGGTTGCGATTGCTGCCGCTCTGGCTCCCAGTACTCAAAATGCGTATGAGCGTTCATTTGCTAAGTTCCAGACTTTCCGTATAGGCACGGAGCTGCCTTTGGAGTGGCCTATTCCTGTGGAGCATTTATTGCAGTTTATGACACATTTAAAAGGGCACAATAATTCTGTTTCTACTATCGCTGGTCACCTCTCGGCACTAGCCTTTATTTCCAAGGCAAAGGGGGTTGCCAGATCATTCTGTAGATTTTAGGGTCAGAAAGGTCCTTGTGGGTTGGTCGCGTTCCGCTCCCAGGTCCACTGGCCGGAGGAGGCCAATCACGCCCAATGTCCTCCTCCAGATCCTGGTGCTATTTAAGTCTTTATGCTCATCTCAGTATGAGTCGCACCTGTTTGCCGCAGTAACTCTGACGATGTTTTATGGTGCTTTTCGCCCTAGCGAAGTATTGCCCCCTTTTAAGTGCGATGTGACTTATCGAGATTTATGCTTTGGCGATTGCACATTAGGTGCAGATATAGTGAGGTTTTCACTGCGGGTCTTTAAGACCGATCAAAAGGGCCATGGCAGTATCGTGCTTTTACGAAGTCTCCAGGTCCAGGTATTGTGCCCTGTGTCTGCAATGCGACAATTCTTATACATTCGGCCAGCGGGCCAGCGTTATTTGTTCATACATGTGGATGGTACTGCCCTGACTCAATTTCAATTTTGGGCCGTTGTTCGGCGGGCCTTGTTGGCCAGTGGTCGCGATGCTGGAGTCTATGGGCTGCATTCTTTCCGGATTGGTGCAGCTACAGCTGCGGCCCTTGTGGGCATGAGTATCAGCGAGATACAGGCGATTGGAAGGTGGCGTTCCAATGCATTTAAGTCTTACATCAGGTTTTAACAGATGACTTTGTTTTTGTTTCCTGTAGGTTTGACAAACATCCCAATTCCCGTCAGGATCGTCTTGTGTAGCCACTCAATTGTGTTTTGGGCTCACCGGAGGGCATCCTCGTCTGTTTATGGAACACAGCTGCAGCTTTCTGCCACAGCTACGATTCAGTGGGAAGCCCGGAGGGGCATGTTATGGGATGCATTGCTGCCTGCTGTGTGCCGGATCATGTCATTGGCTGACAGGCCGCACATATTGTTAATTCATTTGGGTGAAAATGATTTGGTGCAGTGTTGGATTTGCTGCTAAAAGTAACGTGTGATCTCACGTGGCTTATTAGATCATATCCCCATCTTCTGCTTGTATGGTCTGAAATGTTTGTTAGAAGGGTTTGGAGGGGTGCTGTTCACCCCAATAAGATAGATAGAGCTAGGAAATGGGTCAATAGGAAGGTTAGGGATTTAGTTTTGTCTCTTGGTGGGGCAGTTATTCCTCATGATAGGATTAGGTTTCATGCCCCACATCTATTTCAAGATGATGGTGTTCATCTTTCTGAGCAAGGGTGTGACCTGTTTTTGGAGGATCTTATGGGGGGATTAAGGGGATTGTTATCCTCATTGGGTGGAGGGGACCAAGCTTAAGCTGATCCCCTCTTGTGGCATAGAATTCGGGCAGGTGAGGTATATGGGGGTTAAAATTAGGTGGTTAAGGCATCATGAAAAAGGGGCACTTCCTAGGGAACCATCAGGGCTTTGTGTCCGGTGGGGATCTGTGTTGTGTCCTTGTGGGACCTGCTTGCGCATCATGGTGAATGTCTGTACGGCGGGGCCATGGTGTGGGGGTTGGAACCACACAGCTGGCTCCAAGAGCAAGGAGGGAGGAATTCACGCACGTCCTTGACTATGGAGTCACGTGATGATGAGAAGTGATGCCTTAAGAAGGTGAGGGTGTAATCCCTCGTTGTTAGGTTTAGCCTCACCTGCCCGAAAATATATAGATTTGAATAATTGGCTGTATTGCATTGGATTTAGGATGTTATATTTTAATAAATATAACATTATACCAGTTTGGTGTCACGAGTCTTCTTTGTGTGGGGGCAATGAGAAATTCAATGACAAGTTTTCTTTTAGTGCCTGCAATTCACAATTGTATACAAGAGTTGATCATCTTATACGAGCTGTTGTTACAATTACTTGGGGGCAAGTAAGTTCCACAGCACAAGGTACTGTATATAAAGGAATTTACTAAAATCACCTTGTAAAATTCCCTGTCTCTTTGTAGTGCTTACAATTATTTCTGAGATTGTTAGGCTGTATGAATGTCATTCTGCTCATTACCTAAAATATAGGTAAACAGGAAAGAGTCAGCCTGGCTTTAGCTATTAGAAGAAGGCAAGCTTGCAGAATTGAATGTCCACATTAATTTGGCTCATTGGCAAGGTTCCTAATACATGCCTATTTTCGTCAAATGCCATGTTGTTGTTTTTATATCCCAGACTTGAAGACAATTCCCACCATTGTCAGACTCAAGGGCTCTGGCAATGGTGGGTCTTTGCAGCCATGTTGGGGAAGACCTGGCATGGCTTTAAAAGCCCCTTACCTCTGGCATGACGTGTCAAGTGCACCTGTCGCATAGGGGGCAGAACGGGGTGGCTATTTAAGCCCTGCTCTGTCTCCCCTCAGCCTCTTTTCAGCCTTATGTGACAATGGAGCAGGTCTTCACTTACTTTTGTTGGATGCCTGTTCCTTTGGAGCATGGGGGGGGCTGAAGGAGGCTGACGATCAGCTGTAGAGCTGGGCTTCAAGGGCCTGAGTGATCAGCTGTAGCATGGGGCTTCAAAGGTCTGCACAATCAGCTGGAGCACGGGGCTTGGTGGTGTGATTAGCCGCATGGCAGCAGTGCAACAGCACGGGCTGCAGTCAGCTGGAGCGCAGCAGCGACTGGCTGGGTCATGGTCCAGCGGCTGGGCTGCAGTCGGCGGGCTGTGGCGAGTTGTGGGGGTTGGCGGCAGCGAGTGCAGGGCAGCAGCAATTGGCAGCTGCAGGGCTGCGAGGGCCTGGTGTGCGCCTAGAGGGCGCTCCCACAGCAGGAGTGGTGGCAGCACACACGTAGACCAGCGGTAAGGATTTGGCATGGGCTTCTTGGTGGGTCTTTCTGGGCCTGCATGGTTTGAGCGGGCAGCAGTTAGGCCTCTTCAAGGCTGCTGAGGGCAGTGGTGGCCTGGCGGCTTTTCTGGGGGGGGGGAACGGCATTTGCTGGTGGCCATTGGTGGTTTCCTGCCAATTTTAGGTGGGGTTTTTTCTGCTTTTTTAGTTGCGTATACTAGAAGCTATTCTGCATGTGTGTTCATATGACCCTCCCACACACATTTATTACATTTGTATTCTACCTTTCCTTCCCTCCCCATTTTATCCTCACAACCCTGTGAGGTAGGTTAGGCTGTGAGATAGAGAGTGGCCCAATGTTACTCAGTGTGTTTCATGGCTGAGTGGGGATTCGAGCCCTGGTCTCCCGGGTCGTAGTCCTAACCTCTAACCACTTTATCACACTGTCTTAAGGCTATACAAACAGTTAGCGTTTTCTTAAGCATGCATATTGCAGTCTAAGTTGCATTGTACCACGTGAGATATTGGCTATTCTCATGAATACACAAAATAAAATGTTTGTTGCTCTAGACCTATATATATATATATATATATATATATATATATATATATATATATTGAAAGTACATTTCCTCAATGAATCCTTGAGAGCAATGCAGATTCCAATGCGTCTGCCTGTAGACACCATTACCACCCCAACTTTCAAACAGAATTATGTTTTAGGTAGAATTCAGTGGTAGCCCTAATAATATCTTATAACATTATACAGCAATACCTCAGTTAAGGAATCCTCCAGGAACCAAGTTTTTTTTTCCAGGCAGGCCTTTTAAAAGATGAAACTGACCAGCTTTCCTTTGCTATGGATAAAATTTCAAGCCTGTGCCTTTCCTTTTGGGCGCACTGGGTTGCCTGGGGTGCTGCAGCCTTTTTGGAGCACATTTTGCTCCTTCATCTGAGCAGCCATTTTGAGCACATTTATTTGCTGCCTGTCATCGGTGGCCATTTCTAGTAGCTATTTTGAAAATATTTTGCTGCCTTGTGTGGGTCGGCCATTTTGGACTGGCCATTTTGGAACACATTTGGCTCCTTCATGTGGGTGACCATTTTGAGTACTTTTGCTGCCTCGTGTGTGGCGACCATTTTGGGACACCATTTAGATCTATCTGTTTTGGTTCTTTCAAGAACGGTCACCTAGTGGGTGTAATTGTGCCTCCCAAGAAGGGTGCCAGGGGCTCAAAAGGTAAGGGTAAGGCTGTGAAGCAGCCAGCTCAGAGGCTGCCTCCTCCACCTCAGAAATCCTTATCCTCGGAGGATGAGGACCCAGATATGGACTTACCCACATTAAGTCACTAGAGAGGTGGAATAGGCAGCCTCAGGAGGCTAGTGGGGCAAGGGCTAAGGCAGCTAAGGGTCTCCAGAATGACAACAGTCAGTACAGCACTGATTAGGATTCTGTTTTAGGTCAATTGGCTGCATTGGAGGGATCTTCAGGTCGGTTCGCACCTCTTTGGCTACTGGGAGTCCTGTGGTGGAGAATGCTGTGCCCCAGCCAGGTTATGGTGAGTCCACACCTGCAGGTAATGTGTGGGGAATGGCTCAGGGGTGGCCTTATTCTCCTTATGCAGGTGCGGTGCCTTCTGGGTATGGAAAGGGGATGTCTCCTCCAGTCCAACAGCAGCCTGCGAGTGAGGCTTGCAGGCAGGTTTGGACTTCTATGGCCGGTCCTACCATGGGGCCAGCTCAGTTTCCTGGTGATCCTTTGGCTTATGTTCAGGCTGGCGCCTTGCCATTTGGGAAGATGTCTGCTACCCTGGGGGCTCATTTGTTGTTAGCAACAAGAGAGCGTATATGGAAAGGGGAATGCATTGATGTGTTTCCTTATTACACTGAGAGCCTGAACAGAAGGAGAAGGATAGGCAGGAGGAAAGGAACAATGAGAAATTTAAACAGGAAAAGGTGGATAGGACCTGGGGCAATAGGTTGGCAGGGTTTTTGATCTATATGGGGGTAGTGATGATGAATCTTTAGGATGAGGGCAGCAGTGGATGTTCACCTGCAGTAGAACAGGAAGGACCCAGAGTTGTGGTTGCAGTTTATGACTGCAGCTCGACCCATGCAGGGTGACAGGGCAGTTAGTGGCCATTTGCTTGGTAGGTCTCCCAGTGTGGCTCCTACCCGTGGGTCCATGGAGCAGGGGGTTCAACCCTGCCTGCTCTGTTGGGAGTTCAGTGCTAAGGGCTTTTGTAAAAGGAACCTGTGTAAATTTAGGCACAAGTGTTCCATTTGCACTGGCTCCTATCACTTCACCAGTGGTCCTAGGGCTCGGGGATTTAGGGGTTTTCAGAGGGGGGAAACCTGGGCCTGGGGGACAGCCTTCAGGAAAGGGGCCCCACATTGATTAAAGTTCCTCAGCTTATGCATTTGCTCTGGTATTATCCCAGAAGGGCAGATGCAGCTTATTTGGGAGAAAGTTTTTGTTCTGGTTTGGGGATTGTTGGAGGGTGTACGCCTTACATGCCAGGGAATTTTAATTCTGTGGTGGGAATGGAGTTAGTGGTGCAGGAGAAAATTAACAAGGAGGTGGCTGAGGGACAGTTTGATCACCCTCCCATGCTCACGCTAAGGGCTTCCACTTTGGGCATCATTCTAATAAAGATCCTGCACATTTTAGGCTCCTTCATCACTTGACAGCGTAGTTTTGATGGTCTGGCATTTTGGGCAGGGCGCTGTCATGGGTAACTGTGATATTAAGTCAAAGCTTTGCCCATGGGGTGTTCTATTTCGTGTTCAGCTTTTGAACACTTTAGTATATTCCTTGAGTGGGGTCTCAGGAGGCAAGCTGGCTGTGATGCAGTAGTGCATTATTTAGACATATTTTCTGTTTGCTGGTCCTGCTGGTTCACAGCAGTGCAGGCAGCTGATGGGGACATTTGGACAGTTGACAGAGGAGTTAGGTGTGCCTTTGGCCAAGGAAAAACTGAGGGCCTGTCATTTGGGCTCACCTTTTTGGGTATTGAGGTTGACTATGTGGCACAGGTTTGTCGTTTACTGGCAGCCAAATTAGGGCATTTGAAATGCAGGGTTGATAGCATACGGGAAGCTAGGAGGGTTACCCTCACGGAGCTGCGGGAGTTAGTAGGGCACTTGAACTTTGCGTGCAGAGGCATAGCACCTGGCAGGGCATTTCTTCACAGGATTTGCGACCTGATGAAGAGCCTAAGCAGGCCTCATCATTGGGTTACTAGGGACATGAGGGAGGATTTGCTAGTTTGGTCACGTTTTTTGGAGCAGTTTAATGGGGTTTCATTTTGGTGTAGGGATTTGCTGTTGGAGGCGGAGTTGCTAATTCACTTGGATGCCTCTGGGGCTTTAGGCTTTGGGGTTGTTTTCTGGGATAGATGGTGTGCTGAGGCATGGCCTGTGGCATGGGCAGAAGCTGGCATCACTAGGGATTTGACAGGGATGGCCCATCTTCCAGATTGGTATCAGGAGTAGCAAACACCCCTGAGAAGTACGACGGGTGGACTTCACACATGGTGCATTGTGTCGAAGACGATGGTGGCCATGCTTTCTTGGTGGTCATTTCATCATTTTAAGAAAGGCTTAGTCCTGAGGGCATATGGGGCCATCATGTTGCTGATGCTAAGCAGGTCTGGGTCTGGTCAGTGCCGGGATGGGGACTGCCTGGGAACCACATGTAGGCTGCCTTGGGTTTCTTGAGGAAAGAAAGGCAGGATATTTATTCTACATTCAGAATATACCATACCTAATCCCAACTGCTTTAATGTTATACTGAGGCAGTAAAAGCTGCTCTGATAATAAAATAGCAGATTACCCAGTATGGGACATTATGGAAACTTCTATTCACATTACAATAAAGTGCAGTGACCGCTCTCTGCCTTTGAGAGGCTGACCACAGATTTAATTACTGTCATGTTTGGGGCACTCTTTCCAGATTGGTGTGGCTTCTACAGCAGCTAGGTTGGGTTGAGAGCAAAGCCAGGCAGGTAGTGGAGCTCTGGTAATTGGGTGCTTCCCAGGCTTGTGTCAGGCCAATCGAGGGCCCACATGGACTGTTGTGCTAGAGAGTGTACTGTTAATTGTTTCTGTTTTAACAGGTTGGAGGGTGCTGGAGAGAGTCAAGGTACTCATGTGTGGCCACAGATGGAGTTCTAGGCCAAGAGGAGGGTGTAGCAGATCAGCATGGAACTCAGTTGGGGCTCAGCCATTGTGCTTTGGTCCAGTGGCTGGGTAGATGTGGCATGCTGTGGGAACGTCTCCTACCAATGGTAACGCATCATTAGTGCAGCACCCTCCACAGGTTTTGGTTATCCCTTAGGGAAGCAATGACCTGGGAGTGTTGAAGGGGAAAAGCCCTTATCATTCAGGTTTGCCTGGACTTTGAGGCTATAAGTAGTGGGTGGCCTGTGACTGTGACTGTTTGGTCTGATATTCTCCCCAGGAGGATTTGGTGGGGTGGGATTGATCCCTGGAGCCTGAACAAGGCTAGTCAAAAGATAAATAGGGAAGTCTGGCTCACCCTTGCTGATAAGCAGGGCGAGGTAGTACATCATCTGGAGGTGAAGTGTATCAGGGCTGATCTTTACCCACCAGATGGTGTTCATATGTCTGACCTGGGTAATGATCTGTTTCTTTCTGATCTGCAGAGTGCCCTGTATGAAATAATTTGCTGCAGGTGGGGTGAGGGACTAAGCTGAGGCTTATCCTGTTCTGTGGCGGATATGTGCGGAATTTCAGAAGGCAGGATTTGGTGACCACCGTTAGGCACCCTTTAAGGTGATCAGTGGGTTCTGAGGCCTGCCTTCCAGGTTGTGCGACCAGTTGGCAGGATAAGGCTCACCTTTGGGGCTAACCTGTAACACCCACTCAGAGTTTTTCAGTCCTGAGGGGGGGTGGAGCAGTAAGGCCTCCCTAACCACCCTGTGAGGATGGGACCCAGAAGAGGGGATTGCGCTCCCCCCTTTCCCATGGCAGGGTGCCCACACCCAATTGGGGATGAGTTAGGTTCCACACTTGTCTCTGCAGCTCATTTTATTATGCAATCAAGCATGTAATTGGCTTTATTCCAATAAACGTGACCCTTGATTTAGCCACACTTCATCTTATCTTGCCTCCTCATTTCCCAGCTATGTGCTGCAAATAAGGACTTTTGCAAATAATGATGATCAAATAAAGCTAATATCCTTTACATTCAGATTAATGTCAATCATTTCTAATAACATACCAACATCTTGAATGAATTTTACTCCAGGTCTCATTCAGGATTCTTAACTAATTATTTGAAAATTCGCCAAAAGAATTAATTCCTTCTTTGAGATTTGCATATATAACCATTTACCCGATCCCTCCAGGTTCTTGATAATACACTATTATAGGACTGTTAATATTTTGTGAAAGATGCTACCAATTTATAATGCTTTCTCTGATTTTTGCTTTTGTTTTTACAAAGGGATTTTATTAATAATATTCCTATTGATTCTTTCTATGGCAAAATGGACATACTAAATTCAGAATAATCGAAGGTCAAATAAATGAAGCATTATGGTTCTGAAAGTTCACATTTGACAGTGATTACATCAGAAAAAAGGAATAGGCTGTCCTGTCATATGATTATATATGAAAAAAGTAGAGTCAGTATCAGATTTTTATTTATTCTTGCTCTGCTTAATGCTTTTTAAAATTACAGTGATTCACAATTTCCATTCACTTAGAAGTGCAGTTTGACAAGTCGCAGTGGATAAAATCTATAGACTGCAATATAAAGTAGTATTTAGTAGGCTAAATGCACAAGGACTTGGTCACTTTGATGGTCTCCTGTGCAAGCCCTATTGAATACACAGTTATTTAGGGCTGCTTAATCTTTGCAAATTCATATAGAAAATGACCTGACCTGGAACTCTCAGATTAATGGGCAGAATTTAGCTGTCCAGTGGATTTACACATTCTAATGATGTGTCATAATTTCTGGTAGTTTAAACATTTCAAAAATAGGGATGGAAGGATCTGTCAATTTCAGTTCCCTCAGTTTCTCATCTTAAATTCAGTTCTCCAAGTTTTTACAGCAATTTGTGATTTTTAAAAAAATCCTCAGGAAAATTCTTCAGTATTTTAGTGCAAATTTCTCCTAACAAACACATTTTTGTTTACAGTTTTGACTAACGTACACATTTTTGCAAGCAACTTCCAATATAATGCATTTTTGTACGTTATTTTCATTAACATATTCATTTTTATACACATTTCCCCCTTAATATATGCATTCATGTAAACATTAGTTGGTTGGAGAACCGCATTGCAAAATATGAATAAGGGTGAATTTTGAATGTTGGTTGTGTTTTCATTTCAGATTGTTTTGGAAAGTGAGAATTTGATAAATTTGGCTGTAAATGTGAACTGAACCAAATTTCTCCCCCCCAATCAAAATACACATTTAAATACACATGTTGAGAGCCAATACATATTAAAATACATCCCTACATCCAAGAACCCTTGACCCTTATTATTCAATTCAATAGAGATTGTTATTATTTCTCTTATTTATTAGCCACCCTTCACCTCCAAGTCCCAGGGTAGGTTACACTAATTTAAAATAAAACATTAAAAACAGTTTAAAACAAATTATACTCAAGGACAGGATAGTGTTAAAAGGTACCAGATGCAGATTGTATATATAATGACTATGGCTAGATTACGTTTTGCTAAAACTTGGGGGAAAGATAGATACCCATGAAAAACAGCTAATTAGGAAAATTTGAGAAAAACTGGAAGTTAAAACTAACTGTGATGCTGTGACCACATAAAGGAGAGAAGAAATAGCTAATTGGGCTTCTAGACAAAGGAGTAAGCCATAAGTCATGATCGACTTGAAGGCACATAACAACAAGGAAGAGGAATTAAATTGTATATTTAGCAGTATTAGATTTAAACAGTATGTAAACTGCTGTGTAGTATCATTTATGGATAGCTGTTTTCTCCCCCCACCCCTTTTTCTCTTCCTTTTTTAATGTGATTGTTAATGCAATTGATGTATATGTGTATATCTTTCAAGTGTGATGATACATTATTGAATGAATTTAAGACATTTATAATAATGAAAAAACACGAGTTATAATCACAAGTATAGGGTGGTACTTAAAAATTAATCTCAAGTGTCAAAGGCCAAGTTAAAGAGGTACATCAAAGGCTATACAGTGAAGTTGCCAGACACTCCTCTGTGGGGGGGAGTTCCATATCTTAGTATCCTGAGCCCTGCTGGGACAGAGTGGACAGACAAGAATGAAGCAGAGGAGGAGGACTTAGAGTGAGATGTTCGAGCCAGTGAATGGCCAAGCAGGGAGTGGGACCCAGAAGGTGCCCCAGCTCTGGACTTGGACAGTTCAACCCCAGCAGCTCCAGATACCCCTGTGGAGAGTCAACCTGACCAGCTGGTTGTTTCCCAGCCTGATGCTTCCCCACTCCCTGCTCCCATGTCACCAGCAGGCAGCCCCCTCTCTTGGAGGGGGCAGACAGGACAGTGCTAGAGGCTCCACCTTTGCCTCACACCTGGAGGCAAATGCAATGGGAGATTCAACAGACACAGTTGAATTGGAGCCTTCACTTCTGTACGCACTTCCAACAGTGACAGTTGACACACACAAGCATGGTGCTTACCCAGCCTTACTTAAGCCGAGTGAGGGGGCGAGTAGTTGCTGAGTCATCATCTTAATGCCATGAAGTAATGACTAGTTAGTCCTAAAGAGATGCTGAGTTCTGAGTAAGCCATAGGTAGATTCATGAAGAACTGAACTGAAACTGTCTCTTACTACAATAAAAGAAAAAACTGCAGCCATGTCAGAGTCTGAGTTCTTCAAGTTTGGGCAGGACACTTAGGGCCTGCCACAGAGAATGCCCTCTTCTAAGCTTCTGAGGACAGCAGAACTATCCAGTGCACCCCTTTGTATAGCCGAACAGCCTAGATAATTAAGCCCCAAAGATTATAATTAGATTAGATTAGTTTTCTGAATTTTGCAGACAACTTGTTAGGAATTCTGGGAAAAAATAATTACTTCACTATAGATTAAACTTGCACACCTAGATATAAAATTTGGCAGCCCCTTCCTTCAGATGTTCTACACTACTGGTGGCTTGTGTCAGCTGATTTTTTACATGTGTATGTGTGAATTCCTGCATGCGTGTCCACCCACCAGAGACTCAAAATGCACCCCAAGAGCATAGCGCTGTTACATGTATATACCTGTCCCTACCATGCCCAAAGAAACACATAACAGGTAATATAAAGGTTGATTTATTGAAACAGAAAACAGAAAACGTGTGTGCCATTACAATTGAGATTACGGGCAGCATTACCTAACATCACACATTCATTCCCTAGTTCTAAAACAGATTAAGAGGGAACCCTATGCTAAGCATTTCCAGGTTCATAGATACAACTCACACCCAAGAAAAGAAAGAAAAAGTGATAGAGGTATACTTTTCCTGAAAAATATCGACACTCAATGTCAGGAATCCCCTTTCCTTGGTCTGATCATCCTGCATTGTGGTGTTCCTAGTATGCAATGTGTCACATTCAGTAAGTCAAGAGAGCCCCAAGAAGGTGCTACTTGATCCCACAAAAACCCTGATCTTAAATGTAATTCTGAATTACATTGAGTAGGATGTAAACTGGAAGGGAGAGTGCTGACGTGACAAGTGAAGAACAATTGAAAACTTGGAAGGTGCGGATGAGAGTCTGGTAGAGACCAGGTGTACCAGGTGGTAGAGACTTAAATCTCCTGTAAAATATTTAATGTAAATTCTTGTTTTGGGATGACTAATCCCTTATCCCTTAGGGGTCAAACGATCTCACAACCCTCACCCAGATGGCCCCATTGTTTATTATACAGCCATAAGAGTGGCTGTATACTATAGCCAGTGTAGATTTTTCACATTCTGCAATATTAAATTGAAAATACCCCCACTTCCCATTCTGATGCTTCCCATAAGCTCATTTGAAAACAAAACCTTACAAAACATATAGTCCTGAATTCAGAAATGCATGCTTAATAACCCTGTAAATTTTCATGGCGATAAACAAAACAGTCAGAAAGAATCAAGAGTTCAAAGTCTAAAGAGAGAGAGAGTTCTCTTAATCTGTAGAAATTCATTAAAAATCAGCCATGTTCACAGAGTACCTGTAATCCGGTTACTGACCTTGCCCCATATGCTGACTTTCATCTTCTGAGGTTTAAAAGTTAAAAAAATGTCTGGATGATTTTTTATTAATTTAATAAATTTTGGCTTGAACTCAATGATAATGTCAGGCATGCTCAGTAAGAATCAACACTCAGTGTTCTAAAAGCCAGACTCCCAACTGCTTGGCTTGGCTAATTAGGGGGCCACACCCACACCAGACTTTGATTTCACATGAGACAGTCATGGCTTCCCTCAAAGAATCCTGGGAAGTGTAGTTTGTGGAGGGTGCTGAGAGGAGACTCCTAGTTCCCTGAGAGAATGGTTTAACAGTCAGCCACTCTGATTGAAGGTCTGTGAGGGAAACAGGGCATCTCCTAGCAACTCTCAGCACCCTTCACTAACTACACTTCCCAGGATTCTTTGAGAGAAGCCATGATAAATTGTTTTAAATTGTGTTTTAAATTGTTTTTAAAAGATGTGTTTTTAAATTTGTATATTTGTTTTTAATGTTTTTAGTTATTGTAAACCACCCAGAGAGCTTTGGCTATGGGGTGGTATATAAATACAATAAATACCAGACTTTGATTTCACTTGAGACAGTCATGGCTTCCCCCAAAGAAATCCTGGGAAGTGTAGTTTATGAAAGGTGCTGAGAGAAGACTCCTATTCCCCTGAGAAAGTTCCAGTGCCCAGACTGGTTTAAGAGTCAGCTGCTCTGATTGAAGGTCTATGAGGGGAACAGGGCATCTCTTAGCAACTCTCACCACCCTTCACTAACTACACTTCCCAGGATTCTTTGAGAGAAGCCATGACTGTCCAAAGTTAAATAAATGTCTGGTGTGGATATGGCCAGGGACAGCTTTGGTTTAAATTTGGATGGGAGACTACATGTGCTTGCTGTAGAATAAAAAGGTGGGGGGAACCCTGAAAAGCAATGATACTGTTCACAATGTTTTCCTTTTGGAAAGGAAAAGTGCTTCCCCTCTGCCCAGTGCCAACCCACCCAGTCTCCTTCCCTCCCCTTCCTCCTCCCCTCCCTGCCCCTCCCCCAGGTCAGTGTTGCACTGCTACCTGGGAGAGCAGGGTTTGAATCCACACACAGCCATGAAGCTCACTGGGTGACCTTGGGCCAGTCACTGCCTCTCAGCCTCAGAGGAAGGCAATGGTAAAACCAATTCTGAATACCATTTAGAATGAAAACCCTATTCATAGGGTCACGATAAGTTGGGATCACCTTGAAGGCAGTCCAGTTCCATTTTCAAACATGGTTGCACAGAAATAAATCCCATTGAACTCAAAAAGTATGCAACTGATCAAACCCTTCTCCTCCTTCCTGTCTCCTCCCTCTTGCCCCTTATTCCCCTCCAATCCCCTCCCCCCTTTCCCATGGTCAGTTTTACCTATTTTAAACATGATTGCATGGGAATAAATACTCAATAAGCATGCAAATGATCAAACCTGCCCATCCCTGCCCCTTCCTTTGTCCCTCCCCCTCCAATCCTCTCCTTCCCTGTTCCCCTCCTTCTGCTCCATTCTCCCCTCCCTTTCTGCTTCTGTCTCCTCTCCCCTCCCTCTGCTCCTCCCCCATGGCCAGTTTTACCTATCCTACCCATGATTACATAGGAGTAAATCCCACTGAACTCAATAAGCATGCAAATGATCAGACCTGGCTTTCCAATCCCCCTCCTCCCCCTTCCCTCTCTTCTTCCTCCCCTCCCCTCTTCCTTCTTCCTCATGATTGCACAGGAGTAAATCCCACTGAACTCAAAAAACATCCCCTTCCCCCTCCTTCCTGCTCCCCTCCCTCTCCTCTCCTCCGCCCTCCCTCCCCTCCCTCCTCCTCCTCACCTCCCCATCCCCTGTGGTCAGTTGCACCTATCCTAAGCATGACTGCAGGGGAGTAAATCCCACTGAACTCAATATGTATGCAAATGATATATCCATTCTTAGCAAGCTTGCACAGGATCCCATTTCTTACCGCCTGGATTAAAAAGCAGGGAAATTCACTAATAGGCAAAAAACCTTGTGGTTTAAGAATGTACCTATAGTCACAGATATTTCTATCAAACTTTAAAAAGCAGGGAAATTGGGCAGCTATAGTGAATGCACCAGGGGAGCAGGAGACCTGAACTCCTCCCTGAGATATTGTACTGCCCTACAAATTTGTCAAAATGCAAACACAATTTGGGTTCTTCTTTCACAGCCCAATCCATTTCCTGTGTAGCTTGGAAAAAGTAACATGTACCTCTGAGCATATGGTGAGTGGTGGCAACACCTGCAATCTGCCCAAATAACAGAAACAAGACATGTGCTGTGCTGATCTTGTTTTAGCAGGGAAGAAGCAACACTATTAAGACAGTTGATATAGTTCAGATAGTCACTTTAAATATGTCTGATTTACTTTGCAATTTCAGTGGTTTCCTATAGTAAATCATTTTCTTTTGCTTCTATTTCTGTGTATATGTGAAGTACAGGAACACTACGCAAAATTTACACTAAAAAACCTCCAAAAATAATTGTGGAATAATTGCACTGACTATTCTGCAGAGTAGTCTCCAGTGGACATGAGGAGTGTCTCAGTTTGCACAAGATAAAAGTATATTCTAGGTGTGCTCTATTTTTTTAATTGACTGTGCCCACCTTGCCTTAAATGAAGTGGTTTAAACATAGCAGCCTGAAAACATGCATCTTGGGCAGGCAAAGTTTGGTTTTTTTTCCAACAGCTAGAGTCATTCCTGAAGGAGCAACATATTGTAATCAGTCTGATTTTACATCAAACTTCAGTTTCAGATTCAATTGTTAATGCACCCAAAATAGAAATAGAACATAACCTCCAATTTGAAACACAAAGGGTTGTCTTCACCATCATATGACACTAACCAATAAAAAGACTTTGAAATTAATAAAAATAAATTTGTCACATGTTTCTAGGATGAATAATGAGAGAAATAAAATTTTCTAGGTTAGATTCTCTGTAGAAACAATAGTAACACAAGAATGAAGCAAAGTAAGAACACCAACAAACATACAAAAAGGTAATTCTCCATCTTTGGAGATGGCAGGTATTGCCACCGCTGACTGACCATATGTTCAGAGGCATGTTACCAAATTATTCCAAGCTACACAGGAAATGGATTGGACTGTGAAAGACTAACCCAAATGGTGTTTGCATTTTGACAAATTTGTAGGGCAGTACAATATCTCAGAGAGGAGGTCAGGTCTCCTGCTCCCCTGGTGCATTCACTATAGATGCCCAATTTCCCTGCTTTTTAAAGTTTGATAGAAATATCTGTGGGCTATAGATACATTCTTAAACTGCAAGCTTTTTTGCCTATTAGTGAACTAGAAGTGTCTTTCCTCTGACAATATTGAAACTCAGGAAAGTTATAAACAGGTCAAGAGTTAACAGGAAGGATATTGTATTGGGGGATAATAGGAATTCACTTCTATAGCAGGGTACCATACTACGGTAATTTATTATTATCCCAGGGTTCATTGCAACTTAGACTCTCAAACTTTGGTTCACTGAGATGAATCAAAGAATGAAAAGCCCCCAAATTATAGATATCTTCATAACAGATTCTCATGGTCAGCTTGTTGCTATAGAACAGTGGTGGAAAACAATGGCCTGCTATATGTTGTTAGACTACAACTCCCATAATCTCTGACTATTAGCCATGTTGGCTATGGCTGTTGGAAGCTGTTATAGAAGAAAGAAAATAGGGTATTTTATATTCAGAGAGCACAACATTATTATTTAAAAAATATTTATTGCATTTTATGTACTCGTAGATCATTTCATATTACTAAAAATTCAATTTGTTTCAAAAACATTGCTCTCAAATTTGCTTGTAGGTTTGGTCTTAGCACAAATCTCCCTCTCCTAGCTAAATTTCAAACTTGGTTTATGTCAAGACCTAGTAAAATGTCATAGATAGTTACCATAGATGCCCCAAGGTTTTTATATTACTCATGGCTAGTTTACAATATGCTTTCAGAAATATATTATACTGAAGTGTCAATGTAGCAGAGCTCTAATACCCACAGGGAACATTTTCAAATAAACTCCAACGTATTCATAATATAGAAAGGACCATAGATTTTAAAATTCTTAAATTGCAATCACACAGGAAATGGCTATGTTTGATGTTCTGACTTAGATATTACCACACTTTGCTCAGGTATCCTAGTTTGGATGGTGCTTGCCTTTCTCAAGTTCAGCTATTAGTATTGAGAGAGAGAGAGAGAGAGAGAGAGAGAGAGAGAGAGAGAGAGAGAGACTTTGTTCTAATTGTACAGCTAGGTCATAGCTTAATTTGCCAATCTGGCTATAAAATAAACACTTTGGTGAACAGCAAAATGTTTATCATCTTTTTTGCAGTCCTTTACTTGCTTGATTTCAGTTCCCCATCTCCTTGGTCTATCTCATTTTGCTTGCCTGGTTTGTCATTGTCAAGCCTCCCTCTTCGTCTACCATGTGAATTCATACCCAGAAACCACAACAAAGGTAAGCGTTTGACACTTGTCCCACCTCATGTAAGCTGCAAAACATGTTTTATTCCATGGCAGAATGTTGCAGTTGGGTATGAATCTTATCGGGAAGCCTGACATCTGGGACTGTTTCCTTTCATCGCCTGCCTGTTGTTTTCTCAGTTATTGGTCCCAGTCTAGGGATCTGAGTCTGCTCTCATCGTTCTATTTGTGGAGACCTCCCTGATTCACCAGCTGTCATTACATTGTGGAGAATTCTACCTGCTGAGCCCAGTTAGGTTCACTGTCCCATCAGCTGCTATCACAGTGTACAGAGCCACCACCTATTATCTTTCTGTCAATTATAATATCACTAAGTGTAAGATCCCACATTTTCTTTATACAGTTCTGCAGGATCCCCACCTCTTACAGTTTAATAAAATGTACCAGCTTTTCTATGCCTGTTTACTTTACCACTGTAACCATTTAATTCCAGCGTTATTTAACAGCATTTGACTACACATAGCATGCCACAGGTATGGAATAGACAGGCCTGAAGCCTTGTATCAAAAACACATTATAATTTATTAAAGCTTATATAATAGATTTACTTGCAGGTTAGTTATATTACAATACTTGATCTGATAAACTGCTTACATTGGTCACTGTTACTTTAAATCTGCGACTGCTGCTTCAGAAGACGTTACTGTTGCAAGTAGTCATGTTGCCTCAAAGAGAGGGCAGTGGACTTGCTCTAGCTCTCACCCTTATGTAAAGCTAATAGCCCCAAACCCTTTATTTCCACCCCAAGTTAACTCACAGTCACGTAGAGAATAAAAATTGAAGTCTTCTTTCTGGTCATGTTTTCACAAAAAGGATGCAAGGTATAGCAATTTCTCAGCTCACACTCACACTTGACTCTACCTGCTGTCTCACTGACAGGCTTGCTTGAGTTTTCATCTGACATCTTCCTTCTGTCCTGGTACTTGAAGACCATGACTCAGCCACAAAGGTATCACTAGACTACTTGTGATGCTTTCTCTCTGGTGCACTAGTAAAGAAGTATGCCAGTCTTCTTAAGTATAATGTTTCATTTATTTAACAAAAGATAGTTTAAACATTTATTTTAACCTAGTACTTTGTTATGCTGTACTAACTTCCACAGTCTGATCTCTCTGCCCAGGCTCCACCCTCATATTACCACCTCCCAGAGAATTTCCTTCCAAAACTCAGCAAGCCCCTTAAAGGTATATCACCACACTCCTGAAAGAATTTAGTGAAGATTATGAGAAGGAGTTGCTGTATGGAGGCATCAGTGCAGTGGTGGTGCCATCGGTCTGACCAGAAGTAAAACCAAGCTAGCCTAGGAGTAAGTGTATATTGCCATGCCATGTTGCAGTGCATATGCATACCACGCATGCTTTCTAGACCCTCGTATGGGGAACATAAGGAGAGGCAAAAATAATACTCCTGCCTGACCATGTGATCTGGAAGATTCTCATTCATTCTACTGAGTCTCTGAAAAGAAATATAGGTGCTCACCCATAGTCGTGAGCAGTAGTGCAGTAGGAAATTCAGAAGTGCAGGGTCCCTTCATGATAATCATGCCACAATCCTTCTCTTGCTTGCTCTCTGTCATCTCCATACTCCTCAGTCATTCCTGTGTGTGCCTTCTCCCACAACAACAGGCATCCCTATGAACCAATTAGCATGAAAGGGGAGTGTGTTTGCTACTGAGAAGAGTCTTCTCAGTGGCTGACTCACTGCTTTTTACTCTGGCTCTGATTAGCAGGAAAGGACAAGGAAGCAGGTTAAAAGATTCTTCTCAGTGGCTAACATGTATGCTGATTGGCTCCTAGCATGCTGATTGGCTCCTAGCATGCTGGAGACATAGGGGCCCTGCTGGGACCCTGCTCCCCCCAAAATAAAGGATCTAAGACCCTCCGAGGTCCCAGACGACTACACCCCTGAGTGAAGTATACAGATGATGCACATCTTCACTCAGAAGTAAGGCTAACTTTAATGAATGGTGCATATGATCAAACACTAGTTTATGTAGACCAGTAACCCTATCTAGGGGTTTATTACCCAAATACCTGCTGAGCTGCAAGTAGGTATATGGAAATGCTAAGCATGAGCTGGTATCCCTGTGTCAATTTTTTATTGGGATGTTTTTTATTAATGTTATTAATTCTCCTTTTAGCTTAATTACTGTAATTATTGCAATACATTTTTAAAATATGGTTCTGGGAATCAGACTTGATCCATAGCTTTGCTGGTTCTTCTTTATGTGATGTCTATACTAAGGAATTTTAAAAAAAACAAAACAAAACAAGAACTATCAAGAGGAGCAATGTTCCACATGTGTAGATGTTGGTGAGAGTAGGATCATGAAAGCCGCTTTGGACATGCTTCTGTCGTTTTTCTTAAGTGGGACCTCTTTTGCATCTGTTTTCATTAGCTTTTCATAGAACTAATCTGTATCCATTGTAAATCACTACAATTCTTCTAGATCCCACATTGATTTCCACCTGAAAAACCTTCTAAGATCACATCATACTTGGTCCGTCATTATAGACAGAGGCCCAAAATACCACTAGATGTCAGTATTAACAGACCATTTTCTCTTGCATTACATCGCATTTGCAAAGAGTAGCATGAGAATATTTCTCAAGCAGCACCAGTTGCACCTTCTCGTTTCACTTCAAGAGTGCTAATTGCCAAATTTACACTATCAACTGCATCCCTGCGATCCAGATCTAAAGCTACAAATAGTAAATAATATGTTAAAGATGTAAGATATTCAGCCCAGGGAATTCGAAGAGCTGCCACTATTTTATTAATTAGCCTACAGTGTCATGCACAGCCAGTCAGTTTATTATTATTTCTTAAGAAAGCATTATAAGTATCTGTCTCATTAGAGAGCAGAAGTAGCAGACAGATTAATGCACATATGCTCCCACATTAATTAGAAAATCAGATTTCTCACAAGATTGATAATTTGATAGCGACAATTGTAGTTGCAATTAATTGGCTCTCTCATAGTAGGCTTCTGATGAGGCATGCTAAAGTGAAAGCACATTGAGACCCAGTGCACTGTGGACATGAGGCAGGATCATCTATAGCACAAGATAAATTGCCTCTCTGTGGGGGTCTGCACTGTGCTTTTGCAATAATGTTCCATTGTGTATATTCTTAATGAGCCCAAGGAAAAGGAGAAAACACAGAAGCAACATTAAGAGTGACTTCTGAGCCTGACTGAATTTGAATTTAATTTCTTTAAAATATAATTAAACAGACAAAGGTCCCAATCAAGAAAACAAGCAATCAACAGTTGAAATGCCCTTAATAATGGGAAGATGCTAAGAAAATAATAGGGAGAGAAAATAACTATTCAAATTATCCAGCTCTGCTGACATTTAATACATTCATATTTAAAAGTGACATTTAACTAACTAAATGATGCAAATGAGAGCTACATTTACAGAAGTTTGAAAAACAACTTCTGATCTCTGGTATTTTCCTGTATGCTGGAATGTCTCCAACCCATCAGTTATGGTAAAACAGGACACAAAGCACCTGCCACGGTATCTCTTCACTTTGCATTATGCTTCTTGTTGATCATGATCATCATAGCATTCTTTCTGGAGTGTGTGTTTTCCTCCAGTACCATGACATGAAACTCCTAAGTAATTAGTATTAACATGACTGAAATCCTTCAAGTTGGAATAGAATATTATTTCAGCTGGAGGATTCACTGTGTAGGAAAATGTCAGAACATGTCAGTGCTTGCATTTCCATACACACACACATACACACACAAATGGCTGCTAAAAACAGCACACCAAATTATGTACTAGCCTTTCACTTCCTCTAAAACAATACACAAACTGAATATCAGAGAGAAGGCTGCGTTTTTTTCTGGCATATTGGGGGATAGTAGGACTTCACTTCTGTAGCAGGGTACCATACTACAGTAATTTATTATTGCTATCTCCAGCACAGGAATATTGTACTGTAGTAAGGGAGATGGGGGATTGAATCCCTTTTCTTCTTCTGGTTTTATTATTGCTGCAGATACCGTTCTGACCTGGCAATACTGACACCTCCACAGGAGCCATCTGGTCTACCTTCTCATAGAGGGCAGTATAAATAGACCCACAAAGGCAGCCTGTTGAATCCTCCCAGCAGCCAAGATAGTTGCCTCAGATATTTGTCCTTGGTGGCAGGAGGAGGGAGGGGCTAGCCTTCTTCTATTGCCTAGAACAAGCAGTAGGCATCTGACCATTTCCACCCCACCTATGAAGATGTGTCACATCACACTACTTTTTTCCACCTTGGTTTAATGTCCTCCAGGACTTCAGTAGCCAACCCTTTGCCCTTCAGACATTATTGGACTACAACTTACATCATTTCTGACCATTGACCATTCTGGCTGGGGCTAGTTGGTTTTCCTCATCAACACACTGCAAAGGAAGATGCTCTCAAGTGAGACACTTTTTTTTTACCAGACTGCTTTTGCCAAGCCACCCACTCCATGCAGCTACCTATAAGAACATAAGAAGAACCTGGTGGATCAGGCTAATAGTCTATCTAGTCCAACATCCTATTCTCACAGTGGCCAATCAGATGCCCTTGGGAAGCCCACAAGCAGAATCTGAGCACAATAGCACTCTCCCCTCCTGCAGTTTCCAGCAACTGGCTTACGGAAGCATACCCACCTCCAACTATGGAGGCAGAGCATAGCATTTTTCTAATCTTGTTTTAAAGCCATCCAAGGCAGGCCATCACTGCCTCCTGTGGAAGTGAATTCCATAGTTTAACTACGTGCTGTGTGAAGAAATACTTTTTGTGTGTGTCCTTAATCTTCCAACATTTCGCTTCATTGAATGTCCACAAGTTCTAGTGTTATAAAAAAGGGAAAAACTTTTTTCCATCCATTTTTTCCATTCCATGCATAATTTTATACACTTCTATCATGTCACCTTTGACTCGCCTTTTCTCTAAACTAAAAAGTCCCAAATGCTGCAATCTTTCCTCATGGAGGAGTTGCTCCATCCCCTTGATCATTCTGGTTGCCCTTTTCTGAACCTTATCCAACTCTACAATATCCTTTTTGAAGTGAGGCAACCAGAACTGTACACAGTATGCCAAATGTGTCTGTACCATAGATTTATGATATCAGCAGTTTTATTTTCAGTACCTTTCCTAATGATTCTAGCATGGAATTTGCCAACATCTTCATTGAGCTATCCACTAAACCACAAGGTCTTGTCCTGGCCAGTCACCGCCAGTTCAGACACCATGAGAGTATATGTGAAATTAAGATTTTTTGCTCCGATATACATAACTTTACATTTTTTATATTGTATTTCATTTGCCATTTTACTGCCCATACACTCAGTTTGGAGAGATCCTTTTGGAGCTCTTCACAATCCCTTTTTATTTTAACAATTTAGTATCATCAGCAAACTTGGCCACCTCACTGCTCACCCCTAACTATAGATGATACATGAATTGGTTAAAAAGCACAGATCTCAATACCGATCCTTAGGGGATTCCACTTTCTACAACTCTCCACTGGGAAAATTGTCCATTTATTCCTACTCTCTGCTCCTGCTACTTAACCAATTCCTGATCCACAAGAGGCCCTCTCCTCTTATTCCATGACTGCTAAGTCTTTGCTGAGGTACCTTGTCAAAAGCTTTTTGAAAGTCTAAGAACACTATTTCTTTTCTTGTGAGAGTGAGGAATGCAGCTAACAAAAACACTAAAAACACTCTAAAACATTATAAAAACAGACTTTAAAATATATTAAAACAGAACATCTTTTAAAACATATTATTAAAAAATCTTAAAAAGCAATTCCAACACAGACACAGACTGGGATAAGGTCTCTAATTAAAAGGGCTTGTTGAAAGAGGAAGGTCTTCAGTAGGTGCCAAAAAGATAACAGAGATGGCATCTGTCTAATATTTAAGGGGAGGGAATTCCACAGAGTAGATGCCACTGCATTATAGGTCTGCTTTCTATGTTGTGAGGAACGGACCTCCTGATAAGATGGCATCTGCAGGAGACCCTCACCTGCAGAGTATGGTGATCAACTGGGTATATAAGGAGTAAGACAATCTTACAGGTGTCGTGGTCCCAAGCTGTACAGGGCTTTCTACACCAAAACCAGAACCTTGAACTTAGCCCAGTAGCTAATGGTCAGCCAGTGCAATTCGTTCAGCAGCAGGATGGCATGTTGGTGATACCCTGCCCCAGTGAGCAGTCTCACTGTGGCATTTTGCACCAGCTGAAGCTTCTGGACCAACCTCAAGGGCAGTCCCACATAAAGCACATTAAAGTAATAGAGCCTGCAGGTTACCAGTGCATGGACAACAGTGATCAGGCTATCCCGGTCCAGAAACAGCCACAGCTGTCTTACCAGCCGAAGCTGGTAAAAGGCACTCCCAGACACTGAGGTCACCTGGGCCTCTATCAACAAAGATGGATCCAGGACCACCCCCAGACTACAGACCTGCTCTTTCAGAGGGAGTACGACCCCATCCAAAGCAGGCAACTGACCAATTATTCGAACTCAGGAACCACCAACCCACAGTGCTTCCATCTTTCTAGGATTCAGACTCATTTATTGGCCTACATCCAGCCCACCACCGAGTCTAGGCAGCGGTCCAGGGCTTGCACAGCCTCTCTCAATTCAGATGTTATGGAGAAATAGAGCTGGGTATCGTCAGCATACTGCTGACACCTCACCCCAAATCTCCTGATGACTGCTCCCAAGGGCTTCATATAGAAGTTAAACAGTATGGGGGACAAGATGGTACCCTGCGGCACCCCAAAGCACAGCTGCCAGGGGGCTGAAAGACAGTCACCTAATGCTATTCTCTGAGAGCGACCTTGGAGATAGGATCGGAACCAGTGTAAAACAGTTCCTCCAATACCCAGCACACCAAGTTGCCCCAAAAGGATACCATGGTCAATAGTATCAAAAGCCGCTGAGAGATCAAGTAAGAATAACAGGGTCACACTCCCACTGTCCTTCTCCCGATAAAGGTCATCCATCAGGGCAACCAAGGCCAATTCAGCCCCATAACCAGGCCTGAACCCAGACTGGGATGGGTCAAGATAATCTATTTCACCCAAAAGTACTTGCAGTTGCTGTGCCACAACCCTCTTAATTACATTCCCTAAAAAGGAGGTATTTGCATCTGGGCAGTAGTTGTCACAAACCAATGGATCCAGGGTGGGCTCTTTCAGGAGTGGTCAGATCACCGCCTCTTTCAGGGCAGCTGGAACCATTCCCTCCCACAAAGATGTATTGACCACACCCTGGATCAACTCAGTCCAACCTCCTCAGCAAGCTTTAATAAGACAAGAATGGCAAGAGTCAAGAGGAATCATTGCTAGCCGCATTGTCGCAAGTACCTTGCCCACATCATCAGGCTGCGTCAACTGAAACTGATCCCAAGAAGTTGCAGCAGATGTTGCACTAGACACCTCACTGGGGACTACAGTAGATGTGGATGAGGCATCAAGATTGCTATGGAGACGAGCAACTTTACCCTCAAAGTGCCTTGCAAACAGTTCACAGTGGGCCTCCGAATGGTCTAAACCTCTGTTTCCTGGAGTTGATGTCAACAGACCTCTGACAATATGAAAAAGCTCCACTGGACAGCTACTTGAGGATTCAATGGTGGCAGAGAACTGGGCCTTCTTAACTGCCCTCATCACCACACAATAGGCATGGTTATGATGTTTTACTCATGTCCAATCAGCTTCACAGCACATCTTTTACCACTTGCACTCTAGCCATCATCTAGCCTATTTCATTGCCCTTAGTTCACTGATGTACCAAGATGCAAACCAGGCTCCACAATGCTGAAGAGGGCTCTCAGGGGCAACAGTGTTAAGAGCCCAATGCATCTCATTCCACAGCATGACAAGATCTTCAACAGGGTCACCTGCTCAACCTACTGGGAACTCCCCCAGGGCATTGAGAATCCAGTCGATATCATTACTCTCTGGAGCTGACCATCTTAATCTGTCTACCACCCCTGCAGGGGAGGACTGGAGCCGTAAGTCTAAACTTCACCAGAAAGTGGTCTGATCCACCCTATATCCAGAACACCCCTTCCTCCATCGGGAGAATAAACCAAGTCAAGGGTGTGCCCTGTCCTATGTGTCGGACCAGTGACGACTTGAGGCAGCCCCATGGTTGTCATGGAGGCCATGAAGTCCCGAGCTGAAACACTAGAGTGTTAGCATGGACATTGAAATCACCCAGGACTATCATTCTGGGCTCCTCCAATGCCACATCCAAGATAGCCTCTGCCACCTTGGTCAGAGAAGCTGTCATGCAGCAGTGTGGACGGCGCACCATGAGCAACCCTAATTTACTGTCTCCTTGACCCAACACCAGATGCAGGCCCTCAGAGCCAGTTCCAAGACAGAGTATTTTCCTGGTGACAGAGATGTTCTGTAAACCCCTCCCCCCACCCTGGCATCTTGTGCTGGTGCTGCACCAAGTATCCAGGTGGGCAAAACTGGGTCAGATCAACTCTTCCCAGAAAACCCACACAGGTCTCAGTAATGCACTCAAAATTGGCACCCTCATCAATGATCAAATAATGGATGAGTGTGGGCTTATCGTGTACTAACCTAGAGCCATACGGCAATGGAACCTATTACCTAGAGAGGTAGTGGGCTCTCCGACACTGGAGTCATTCAAGAGGCAGCTGGACAGCCATTTGTCGGGAATGCTTTGATTTGGATTCCTGCATTGTGCAGGGGGTTGGACTTGATGGCCTTATAGGCCCCTTCCAACTCTACTGTTCTATGATTCTATGATCTGGCATTAATAAACAGCACACACAAGCTAGTGGTCACAAGAGATGAGCAATGAGGAACCTGTCCATGAGAGGAGTGGGAGTGAGGAACAAGGCATAGATAGCCTTGCATTCATCTTTTACGGTAGTTCACCACCTTCCCATGACTATACCTCCTTCTACCCATGATCACTGAAATTGGGGTGGCATCACCCATGTCCCTCCTTACTAAAACTCCTCCTAAACACCTGATATAGACACAAAAGAGCCCACCAACAAAACCTACCAGATCCCAGACGCCTCTGAGAGAATTGTGAACAGTCAGACCCACTCAATATTTTTCACACAGGGCACATCTACTCCCCCCCTCCATCTCACACCCAGGGAGGGCCAGCCTTCTGTCAGTTACAGACTCTCATTCTGAAGGCATCTGGTGACTTTCTCCAATAATTCAGTTCACTGCACAGGCTCTCACCCTGCACAGGAACTACAGACTACCAATCTCTAGATTATATTTTTTTAAAGATAGAAGAGGTAGCACCCTCACCCTTGGGACTCCGTAAGGGGTTCTCCAAGGAATGCCCCCCTTTGTTGTCACCCTGTGGGTGGCAGACCCACGGCCCAAGGGCAACTAGGCTTTTATGCCCCCTGACCCAGCCAGGAGCTGATACAAGAGGCTGCAAGATTGACTGCAGCCTGTCTCTAGATTCAGGGTCAGGTAGGGGATCCTAGCTCTTACAGCACTTACCAGAGACCTCAGCTGTTTCAAGAGACAACAACCCAGAGGAGCAGGCAGGCAAGCAAGCACCCAGATGCTCAGGTGCTCTCTCTGACTGGTTGATTTTAATGGTTACTGGTGTTACAAATGGACCTTGAACTTCCTCGTAAGCATAGCTCACTAGAAATCCAAGTGCCCCTATTAAGAGAGCAGCAGGATCTTTTGCTGGAGTTACCTGCATGTCACCCCCCAGAGCATGTATAATTTTACCCTTAACCCAATGACACATACACAGAAAGTAAAATAAAGAGTGGTTTTATTAAGAGAAGAAACAAGGGAAAATATTGCAGTTTACAATTACAGTTAACAATGAGTAGCTTTCTAACTAAGAACATAAGAAGAGCCTGCTGGATCAGGCCAGTGGCCCATCTAGTCCAGCATCCTGTTCTCACAGTGGCCAACCAGGTGCCTGATTATTCATTCATTATTCATTCATGCCTATTATTCATTCATTCAGCAACACTGGATAGACTAAAGCAAAGAGACTAAACTTATGCACATGTTCACATCAAACTCACCCACACAGAAAGAAAAGGAAAAGAAAGAGGCCCAGAAGTTGCATATAATTTCCTGGAGAGTTGCTGCAAGACTAAGGCTGAGAGAGAGACTTTTGTATGTAGCCCAATGAGCCAAAAGCTCTGCCCTCATGGATCCAGCGCTAGATTTTAAAGTTCTCACCCAAATCCATAGCTCTGAAGCTCTGCCACTGTCCTGAAGAGGCTAGGGTGCATTGATAAGAAAAGTAGTTGTTGAGCCCTCCAGAAAGAGGAACTGCCAACCCCTTCTCACTCCTCATGTTTTATACCTTTTCCTAACTAATCTGACTCCAATGTAAACCCAATGTAAATGTCTCCAGGAAGATGTGGACGTGACAAATAAGAACAATGAAAGAATTTAGGATCATCAGTCAAGGAATTTGTTGTTTTTCCAGAAACCATTCCTTGAGGGATTCCCAGATAATGACTACAATCTCCTACCTGTGAACTCCTAATGTTCTGTCTCTTCCTTTAAGATTATCATAACAGTCATGCAGACCATTTCCTAGTTTGAAAGGAGCTATCCTGTCTCCTCCAAAGGCTTAGAAATGCATAACATTTCCCAGTTTGAAAGGAGCTATTCTGTCTCCTCCCGAAGGCTTTAGATTATCATAAACATTTCCTTTGTTTGCAAGGAGCGCCTATTCTTACTGGGTGACATTCCCCACATTTCCATAGGAGTCAGGAAGTCTATACCTTCAGCTTTGCAAGATATTTACTCAGAGGTCACAGAGGGGCGTCTCCCAGGAATCCTTGCTGTTGCCGGCTTTCCAAACTCTGGTTCACTGAGATGAATCAAATATTAGAAATCCTCAATATTTGATTCCTCATTACACTGGTGTGAAGGGCAACTAGACAATATGTGAAATGTGTGAATGTATTTCAGATCTCTGTTTTTAAACATTTAAATCATGGCTGTGGGGTGGGGGGCAGAACGTGGAGGAGTGCTGTGTAGGGGGAAATGACTTCCTTCTCAGCTCCCCCATCCCCTTGAAAGAAGAAAGATCCTTTGTCTGCAGTGTAACACATGCACCCATATACACCATGGTTGCTATTTATATTTTCAAAAGCATGAAATGCATTCATATGTTTCATGTATTATTTAGCTGGGCCATGAACTCTGAAGACCAGAAGTTCACAGATCAAATGTTGCTTCAGCTATATACTTACAAGCCTGAAGCCAGGAACGTTTCCCCCTATTCTAAAGCTCACAAGCATAGCATGAAGATAATAATACCATATAAATCACTGGTGATTAAAGTACAGTGTTTAAATATTTAACTTACTATATGAAGTATTTGGGCTTAGGGGACTTTTAAGTGAATCAGACAAATTCATAAGGACTATCAATATATGTTGGCGATGTTTGGTTTGGACGTTTGGAAGCAGTGTCCCCCTGTATACCAGTTATTGGAGCTCAAGCAGTGACTTTAATGCCCTGTGTGCAAACTTCATGGAGACATCTGGTTGGCCTCCAGTGGACTGAATGCCGGAACAGATCAAGTTTTGGTGTGCTCTTTGGGGACAGCAGCAGACAAGAATATGATGAAATACCAATAAGCCCACAAGTGTGTGTGAGTCAGTGAGTGAGTGAGACAGAGAGAGAATATAGACATATCAAAGAGCACATAATAAAGAAGGTGATACACACAAGCATGCACGCACACACACACACACCTTAGACGATCCCAACTATTATAGTTGCAGCAGAATGGTATGCATTAGGGGTGTACAAAATATTTGGACAAATCCCAAATCAAAACTGAACCAAAGGCCACTTCAAACAGACTTGTGGTTGATCCAAGCTAAAGCAAGATCTCTCCGAAGCACCCCGAACAGAAACAGAGATCTCTAAAGCACTTTGTGGCTTTAGAATGTTATAACATTGCAGACTGTGAATCTGCAAACAAATGAAACATTTCTCCCAGAGGTGCCTCGTGTGATGGGGCAAAGCCACTATTTATTATTTATTTATTACATGTATAAGTAGTGAGACCTCTTTTAAAGAAACCCTCCTTGGACCCAGATAATTTAAACAACTATAGATCGGTGGCGAATGTCCCTTTTTTGGGCAAGGTTTTGGAGCGGGTGGTTGCCAGCCAACTCCAGGCGCTCTTGGATGAAACCGGTAATCTAGATCCGTTTCAATCCGGTTTCAGGCCCGGTTTTGGCACCGAAACAGCCTTGGTCGCCCTGTATGATGACCTGTGTCGGGAGAGGGACAGAGGGAGTGTGACTCTGTTGATTCTCCTTGATCTCTCAGCGGCGTTTGATACCATCGATCATGGTATCCTTCTGGGGAGACTCGCGGAGTTGGGTGTCGGGGGCACTGCTTGGCAGTGGTTCCGCTCCTACTTCGCGGATCGTCACCAGAAGGTAGTGCTTGGGGAACATCACTCGACACCATGGACTCTCCATTGCGGAGTCCCTCAGGGGTCGGTTTTGTCCCCCATGCTTTTCAACATCTACATGCAGCCGCTGGGTGCAGTCATCAGGAGTTTTGGAGTGCGTTGCCATCAGTATGCTGATGACACGCAGCTCTATTTCTCCTTTTCATCTTCTTCAGGTGAGTCTGTTGATGTGCTGAACCGTTGCCTGACCGCGATAATGGACTGGATGAGAGCTAATAAACTGAGACTCAATCCAGACAAGACTGAGACATTGTTGGTGAATGCCTTCCCTGCTCAGATGGTGGATGTTAACCCTGTTCTGGATGGGGTTACACTCCCCCTGAAGGAACAGGTACGTAGTTTGGGGGTTCTTCTCGACTCTTCCCTGTCTCTCGAGGCCCAAGTGGCCTCGGTGGCATGGAATGCGTTTTACCATCTTCGTCTGGTAGCCCAACTACGCCCCTATCTGGACAGGGACGACCTCGCCTCCATTGTTCACGCTCTGGTAACTTCAAGATTGGATTACTGTAATGCGCTCTACGTAGGGCTGCCCTTGAAGACAATTCAGAAGCTTCAGCTGGTGCAGAACGCAGCTGCCAGACTACTGACGAGGACCAGTCGGTCTTCGCATATAACACCTGTCTTGGCGCGTCTGCACTGGCTTCCTATTTGCTTCCGGGCGAGATTCAAGGTGCTGGTTCTTACCTATAAAGCCTTACACGGCGTGGGACCTCAATACCTTGTGGAACGCCTCTCTCAATACGAACCTACCCGTTCACTTCGTTCAGAATCTAAGGCCCTCCTCTGGGTACCAATCCATCGGGAAGCCCGGAGGGTGGTTACTAGATCTAGGGCCTTTTCTGTGGTGGCCCCTGAGTTGTGGAACAGCCTCCCCAAAGAGGTACGCCTGGCGCCTACACTTCTATCTTTTCAGCGCCAGGTAAAGACCTTTTTATGCTCCCAGGCATTTTAAATTTTCTTAACCATTTTAATCTTTTAATCCGTATTTTTTCATTTTTGTCGTATTGTGTTTTTGTAGTGTTTTTTTGTTGTTTGTTTGTATATGTTTTTATGATTTTTATTATGATATATTGTATTTTATCTTGTTTGTTCACCGCCCTGAGAGCTTTTACACTCTGGTCCTCAGAACGCAATAATACCATCAATAGCCCGCTGTAATGAGTTTGCGAGACACTTCCAAGATAAGATCACAAACATCCGCCGGGACCTTGACTCCAATATTGTAGCAGTTGAGCCTAATGAGGTGTCCGGAGCACAGTCCTGTCCTGTTTTATTGGATGAATTTCAGTTGGTTCAGCTCGAGGACGTGGACAAGGTGCTTGGACAGGTGCGGGCGACCACTTCTGCTCTGGATCCTTGCCCCTCATGGCTAATAAAAGCTAGCAGGAACGGAACAGCCGGATGGGCCAAGGAGGTGATCAATGCCTCTTTACGAGAGGGAGTAGTACCACCCTGCCTGAAACAGGCGGTGGTGAGACCGCTCCTAAAGAAACCCTCCTTGGACCCTGAAAATCTTGACAACTATAGACCGGTAGCAAATGTTCCGTTCCTGGGCAAGGTTTTAGAGCGTGTGGTCACTCACCAGGTCCAGGCTCTCTTGGATGAAACTGATTATCTGGATCCATGTCAATCGGGCTTTCGGCCGGGGTTTGGTACAGAAACAGCCTTGGTCGCCCTGTATGATGACCTCTGTCGGGAGAAAGACAGAGGGAGTGTAACTCTGTTGGTTCTCCTTGATCTCTCAGCGGCTTTTGATACCATCGACCATGGTATCCTTCTGGGGCGACTTGCGGACTTGGGAGTTGGAGGCACTGCTTGGCAGTGGCTGTGCTCCTACCTCGAGAATTGTCTCCAGAAGGTGGTGCTTGGGGAGCATTACTCGAGTCCCTGGGTACTCCAATATGGGGTCCCACAGGGTTCAGTTCTGTCCCCCATGCTCTTTAATATCTATATGAAGCCGCTGGGCGAGGTCATTAGGAGATTTGGAGTGCGTTTCCAGCAATATGCTGATGATACGCAGCTCTACTTCTCCTTTTCATCTTCTTCAGGTGAGGCTGTTAATGTACTAAACCACTGCCTGGCCGCGATAATGGACTGGATGAGAGCTAATAAACTGAGACTCAATCCTGACAAGACTGAGATGCTGTTGGTGGGGGGGCTCTCTGCCCAGATGGTTGATGTCCGACCTGCCCTAGATGGAGTTACACTCCCCCTAAAGGAGCAGGTCCATAGTTTGGGGGTCTTATTAGATCCGCTCCTGTCACTGGAGGCTCAAGTAGCCTCAGTGGCACGGAATGCGTTCTACCAGCTTCGGCTGGTAGCCCAACTACGACCCTATCTGGATAAGGAGAACCTTGCCACAGTTATCCATGCTCTGGTAACCTCTAGATTGGACTACTGTAATGCACTCTGCGTAGGGTTACCTCTGAAGACGGTTTGGAAACTTCAGCTGGTGCAGAATGCTGCGGCCAGAGTTCTTACTGGGACAAAAAAAATTGATCATATAACACCTGTCCTGGCCCAGCTGCACTGGCTACCAATATGTTTCTGGGCCAGATTCAAAGTGTTGGTTCTTACCTATAAAGCCCTTAACGGCATCGGACCGCAATACCTGGCGGAACGCCTCTCCCGCTATGTACCTACCCGGTCGCTGCGCTCGACGTCGAAGGCCCTTCTCCGTGTCCCAACGCATAGGGAGGCACGGAGAACGATAACTAGAGCTAGGGCCTTCTCAGTGGTGGCCCCCGAACTATGGAACGCCCTCCCTGATGAGATACGCCTGGCGCCTTCTTTGTTATCTTTTTGGCGCCAGGTAAAGACCTACCTCTTCGCCCAGGCATTTTAAACATTTAAAAAATTTAAAAAAATTTTAAATTTGAATTTAAAATTGAAAATTTTTAATTATGTTTTATTGTGTATTGTATTTACATCCACTTGTATTTTAACCTGTTTTATTATGCTGTACACCGCCCTGGGAGCTTATTGCTATAGGGCGGTCTAAAAATGTAATAAAATAAAATAAATAAAATAAATAAATTCTGCTAAGGGCGGTATATAAATTGAAATAATAAATAAAATAATATACCCCACCTTTCTTTCATCATAGAACCCAAGGCAGCATACATGTGATTCCCAGGCGGTCTCCCATCCAGGCGCTGGCCAGACACAGATTTATTTATTTATTTATTATACTTGTATACCGCCCCATAGCCAAAGCTCTCTGGGTGGTTTACAGTAACTAAAAACAAATACAGTAACTAAAAAACAGATCTGCTTGGCTTCAGCAAGGTGGTGGCCTCAGGTGCCTTCAGGTCATGGTCTGGGGCCTATCCCAATGCTGGTTTTACTGCAGTTTACCTGGATGGTGCTGGACTGGGGCAGGGTGGTGGCAAGATTGGAGCTCTGAGGATGCATTAGGAGGAGCAACAGATTCATTCCACCAGTGTATCTGTTTGCACAGCCATGACAACACCAAGAACATGCCCCAGTATTGTCCAGGTAACCTACAGAGATGGCAGTGTTGGGAGTGCAGCTCCATGATTCTGCCCCACCAACTGGCCACTAGTGATTTCTCCTAAAGGTTGGCACATAAGGAAAATGCCAAGGTGCAGAGAGGGGGAAGGAGAGCTCTATTGCAACTGAGGTCTAGCTTCTTATCAGATGGAATGATTTTGCCAGGCCTTTCCAGTCACTGTACTTTAGGAAAGGGATATTTCCTTTAATGCAGGAGTGCAGAATCTTTGGCCCTCCAGTTATTGCTGAACCTACAACTCCCATCTGTTCCAGCAAACATGGCCAATGCCCAGGGATGATAGGAATTGTAGTTCCGCAACATCTGGAGGGCAAAATGTTCTCCAAAGGTACCGTAATATTAACACTTTTTTTCTTGTTTGTTCTGTGCTGTTTGCTAGGTTTGTTAGGGGTACTTAGAGAATGCTGAGCATTTTCCAAGCAAGCCTCTTCCTCTGCCTCATGCTCATACGTCTACTCCTTTTAAATTAACTTTGCACTTTAGTTTTTGTGACTTTTGGTGGCAACTAAGCAGAATACAAACCTGAAGCTTCCCCTCACCCCAGTTCATCATAACTCCCTAGCCTCTGCATCCATCCGTCTGAAATTTTGACTGTTACTTTCCTAGGGGCACCCCTATGATGAATGCAATTTTCATAATAAAATATTTGCCACAAAGCCACATGGAAGAAAGCACAATTTCCACACCTCCACCCAAAAAGTCAGCTTTAAAGGTGTTTAGTCAAACAAAAACAAAGCCCTAAACCAATTTGTCTTATAATTTGGCAGGTTTCTTACTCAGGGGCACCTCTCTCTTACATGCTATTTTCATATATATTGCCCATAAAACAATAGGGAGACTAACCACCCCAAAACATTTTTAGCCACCCCAAAACTAAAGGCTGCTATTGCAGGGGGAAAAAATATTTGCAGCTCTCCTGATGAAATTTGACAAGATCCATCCTCTCAGGAGGGGCAACAATGCTAGCAAATCTCATCCAATTATTCCAAAAAATTCAAAAAGTCCAGTTTTTACAAGTGCCCAACATAAAAACCATTGACCTATTTTTCTGTAATTTGGTAGACTATCTACTCAAGAGGAGCTAATGCCCCTGTATATTTCATCAAATTCTGTCAAAAAGAGGAAAAAAGTTTGTTTTTATTTCCTCATAGTGGTAAATGGGAAGGTGCAACACTTTATTTTCCTAATTGGGATTCAGATTTGGATCCTGAGCAGAATGGGACAGCTTCAGCAGTGTTTTTGGACCAAATCTTTCCCAAAATGAGGTCCAAATTTAATCTTGTGGTCAGTGCACACCCAAAGTATGTATTAGTGGTAGTAATTTTGTCCATTCTGTATTACTATGATATACAACTGTACATTTTATATTTAATATATTTAAAAAGGCAATGGGTGCAATCAAGTGAAAATCATGTCCAACTCCCACTGAAATAAATGGAACTAAAGCACATAATTAAGTGTTCAAGCTTCATACATTTAAATGAGAACTAATTGTGACTCACTTTTAAAAAAATATGCCTAGTATTATTTAGACTTGTACAAACTGCATTAGCTATGTTGACATTAGTGGAAATGAAAATATATGAATATAATATTAATACACAAAACTATGTAACCAATGGGCCTTCAAATATTAACCTGACCACGTGGTGCTAAATTCATCTCATAGAGGGCAGAAGAAAAATGACATTTTTGTATTACAAAATCCACTTCTAATTTCTAAAATATTACAATGTTAATTAGCAATACAAATCCTTGTGAAAATGATTCAAATAAGAAACCGGCACATAAAGAAACCAATAATATGGCTATATTAATGTATTTGGCATTCCACTGTCTTGATCAAAATTCTCAGACAAACCTATTTCAAAAGGAAATTATCAACATCACCAAAGTGTTAGATTTCAAATCAATCAATCACAGCTTTGAATCAGATCTATGTAGAACTTTGTATAATCAAGTCCTCACCCAGAAATCTATTCAGAATTAGAACAATAGGACTTACTTTTGAGTAGAACAACAGTCCTACCCTCAGTTTCATTTTTATAGAGCCAAATCTGATGGGCTGCATGACTATATGACATCTTTACATGGGCTGTGTGATACTTCATTGGCTTGCATTTCTTTGGAAGAAGCCCATTTAAAAACTAATGTCACAAAAAGAGCAGACTCCTTGTTTTTCCACTACAGGGGCAAGAACAGTGGGCTACAATCTGGACAAACGAAAACAAGAGTGGTTGAATGTTTTGCTCCTCCAGCCCTTTCACACTAAATGTTTTCATAGCAAAATTCTAATGTAATCAGAAATTTGCAGTTCTGAATTTAAACAGGGCTGGACCAAAGATGAAATGACCTGCTTCAGGCAGCACCTGAAGGGAGAATAGATGAAGCCAGAATATGGTGTCTGAATGGTGCCACAGACTTTTTAAAGTGTTGACCCCCTAGGTGCCATTTGGGCTCTCCTTCAGGCAACAAAATGTCGTCTTTGGCTGGCACTGAGTTTAAATTAAAATAACTTTGCAAATACAGACAATTAAAATTTGCAAGTTAAAACATAACCAAGCTAAATTAAATAGGAATATCCTTCTGACAACACATACCAGGCCTCTTTACATACCACATTGTGCAAAGAAGTACTTTCTTTTATCTGTCCTGAATCTACAGCGGACTAATTTTGCTGGATAATCCTGTAGTCCAGTCTTAAAAAGAGGAGAAAAATGTCTCTTTCCAATGTTTCCATATTATTTACATAATTTTATAAATGTCTGTTGGGGTTTCTAAACTAAAATATTTGAAAACTTTAGCTTGTTCTCTGGCATGATGCTTCAACATCCTAATGGTTTAATTTAATTTTTCTACAACTAATTGGGGCACCCAGAAAGAAGAAATGAAAACTAAGAAGAGTTTATGAACTAGGGTGAAAAATAAAATGGTTGGAAGAGTGGCGAAAAGGAAGAGAAGCCTGATATCCCAGATATTTTCTGATGCTTTCCCTTTCTATCAGCTTTTCTTCAGAGACTAGAAGGAAATGGAATAATATTTTTCATTGGGTTGGATCCAGAATTGTCTTCCCACAAATGTTCACACTGGAGGAAAGGAAGGAGGCAATGTTTGCAATTTCCTCCTTCTTTCACAGACTCCCACACTGTTCCACACGGTCCCTACCTTGCCAGAGCAGATTTGCAGAAGGCACTGAGGAAAGGAGGAATTTTCAAAAAAATCACCTACCCCTTTCTTCCAGTAAGCGTGTTCCACTCACAGGAAGTCTGGATCCTACCTACTTAATATAAGATAAAATGAAAGCCAAAACAGTGGGAAACTCTAGTTCTTCCAGAGCTGTTATGTTTTGTCAAACTGGAAGTCATTTTTGGTGGATTTATTGAAAATATGTAACAGATAACAGCATAATGTAACATTATGTAACAATGTAACATAATGTAATATTGTGTCTGTTGCACTTGATTTGGCACCATTTCCTGTGAGTGCTTGCTCCAAAAACAGTCATTCCTGCCACGTTTGTTCTTCCAGATCTCACCTCACATCTTCCTTCTGGTATGATTATGCTGTGAGACTCTCCGCTATTTGCAGCTGATTGTGTCTTTACTGGGCTACCTCCACTGTTGCTTCCATTGGTTCATGGACTGGCAGCATTCACATCTGCCATAAATATTGTTGGGTAAGAATAATCAGCAAATCACATTAGGTATACATGCATGATGACCTGGTTCCAGGTTCACAATTGTGATGGCACTTCAGGCCTATTTTGATATCATACCACAGAGCAAAGATGTCAATTTCAGTTTCTCACTTTTCCAATCTTAAGTTCAGTAGCCCATATTTCCACACCAGTTTATTATTATTATTGTTAATATTAAAAGTCCTCATGAAAATTCATCAGCATTTTAGTTTCTCCTAATATACACATTTTGAGTGCAATTATGTCTAATATAATGTATTTTGATGTTAATTTCACTATATGCATTTCTATGCACACTTCACCCTAGTACATGAATTTTTGTGCACATTATGTGTCTGGAGAATTGCACTGCAAAGTTTGGAGAAGTTCACATTTCAAAGAATGGCTGCGTTCTGGTTCACATATTGTTTTGGAAAGTGTGAATAAGGTAATTTTGCCATTAAATGTGAACTGAATAGAATCCCATCCCCATTCCTGCCCTAAGGTATTATATTTGAAACTGCAACTATTAAACATGCCATCATACATGGAGGACAGGGCATGCCACATGTGCAGTGATACTATGATGCATTTCATATTTGTCAGCTCTTGTCTCTGGTCCATAAGAAGTCAGGGCAACCAAGGGTTAGCATGGAGCTTCAATTATATTCTTGCAGGGCAGCCCCATTCTTGCTGGGCAGCCCAGAGCTTGGCAAAGTTACTTTTTTGAACTGCAACTCCCATCAGCCCCAGCAAGCATGGCCACTGGATTGGGCTGATGGGAGTTGTAGCTCAAAAAAGTAACTTTGCCAAGCTCTGGGGCAGCCCCATTCTTGCCAGAGGCTTTCTAGAACCAAGAAAACATCAGTAACCAGTTCCTGAAAACCTCTCCCCACCAGTGTCTCCACTTCTCTCATGTTTAGCAAGGCCAGACTTTAACAAGGCAGGCAGAAAATACAGATCAAAAGAACGGGAAGCTGTGGGGTTATGCCATCTTAAGGGATTATTTGGTAATGATATATCTTTGATGGGAGAATATAAAGGTTAACAGAGCAATCCAACTCAGGGGAAGCCAGCACAAGAGAAGCCAGAGTAAAGTTCCATCACATCCAATTGCTGTTCAGGAACCTCTGGATTAGCAGAACGCTGGCTCAGCTGGGAATTGCACCCAGGGACCGGAAAGTAAAAAAAAAAAATCAATTTGCAATTTATTGCTTTCCCAAATACCCTTACCAGGGAGAAAGCCTGCTCCATTGACTTCTATTATATTTATTTTTTTAGACTGACCTTGTTCCTGGCATAACCTTTGCCTAAATTGGGACCTGCTGGAGTGCTCCGAACAGGAGTTGGATGTGGCCTAAGTTTCCTCACCTCAGCCCCTCCCCTGACACCCCCTTTTTTTAGCATTTATGCTGACTTCACTTAAGCCAGGCTTGGCTGAGCTGGCTGAGCCCTGGTTGAACTGGGCTGAAGGACTTATGCTGCCTCAGCTGGAGATCCACTGTATGCAGCTTCCCTCAGCCCAGCATCAATGTGAGTTGGATTGTGCCCTAAATTCCCAAAAACCTTAGTGAATTGGCTCCAAATAAGTCAGGTAGTACATTTTGCCCCCACACAATGAAGACTCGTGACACCATACTGGAATAATGTTATATTTATTAAAATATAACATGATAAGTCCAATGCAATACAGCCAATTAATTAAGTATACAACACTTCGGGCAGGTGAGGTTAAACCTAACAACGAGGGATTACACCCTCAACTTGTAAAGGCATCCATTCTCATAATTACGTAACCCCAGAGTCAAGGACGTGGGTGAAATCCTCCCTCCTTGCTCTTGGAGCCAGCTGTGTGGTTCCAACCTCCACACCATGGCCCCGCCGTACAGGCGTTCACCATGATGTGCAAGCAGGTCCCACAAGGACACAACCCAGATCCCCACCAGACACAAAGCCCTGATGGTTCCCTAGGGAGTGCCCCTTTATCATGATGCCTTAACCACCTAAATTTAACCCCCATATACCTCACCTGCCTGAATTCTATGCCACAAGAGGGGATCAGCTTAAGCTTGGTCCCCTCAACCCAAAGAGGATAACAAACCCCTTAACCCCACCATAAGATCCTCCAAAAACAGGTCACACCCTTGCTCAGAAAGATGAACACCATCATCACGAAACAGATGTGGGGCATGGAACCTAATCCTTTCATGAGGAATAACTGCCCCACCAAGGGACAAAACTCAATCCCTAACCTTCCTATTAACCCATTTCCTAGATCTATCTATCTTATTGGGGTGCACTGCACCCCTCCAAACCCTTCTGACAAGCATTTCTGACCATACAATTATAAGACTGGGATATAGGCGGATAAGCCACATGAGATCACACGTAACTTTGAGCAGCAAATCCAATCCAGGACGCTGCACCAAATCATTTTCGCCCAAATGAATTAACAATATGTGTGGCCTGTCCACAACGGACATGATCCAGCACACAGAAGGCATTAATGCATCCCATAACATGCCCCTCCGGGCTTCCCACTGAACCGTAGCTGTGGCCGAAAGCTGCAGCTGTGTTCCAGGAACAGACGAGGATGCCCTCCGATGAGCCCAAAACAAAATTGAGTGGCCACACAAGACGATCCTCACAGGAATTGGGATGTTTGTCAAACCTATAAGAAACAAAAACAAATTCCTCCGTTAAAATCGGACATAAGACTTAAATGCATCGGAACGCCATCTGCCAATCGCCTGTATATCGCTTATACTCATGCCCACGAGGGCTGCGGCCGTAGCCGCACCAATCCGGAATTAATGCAGCCCATAGACTCCAGCATCGCAACCACTGGCCAACAAGGCCCGCCGAACAAGGGCCCAAAATTGAAAATGAGTCAGGGCAGTTCCATCAGCATGTATAAACAAATAACGCTGGCACGCTGGCCGAATGGATAAGAATTGTCGCATTGCAGACACAGGGCACAATACTGGGACCTGGCAACGTCATAAAACAACCATACTGCCATGGCCCTTTTGATTGGTCTTAGAGACCCGCAGGGACAACCTCACTAAATCAGCACCTAATGTGCAATCGCCAAAGCATAAGGCTCTATAAGTCACATCGCGCTTAGAAGGGGCCAATACTTCGCTAAGGCGAAAAGCACCATAAAACATCGTCAGAGTTACTGCGGTGAACAGGTGCGACTCATACTGAGATGAGCATAAAGAATTAAACAGTGCCAGGATCTGGAGAAGGAGATCGGGTGTGATTGGCCTTCTCCGGTCAGCAGGCCTGGGAGCGGAACGTGACCAACCCTCAAGGACCTTTCTCACCCTAAAATCTACAGAATGATCCGGCAGCCCCCTTGCCTTCGAAATAAAGGCTAGCGCCGAGAGGTGGCCGGCGATAGTAGAAACAGAATTATTGTGCCCTTTTAAATATATCATGAACTGCAATAAATGATCCACAGGAATAGGCCACTCCAAAGGCAGCTCCAAAACAATGCGGAAAGTCTGGAACTTAGCAAATGAACGCTTATACGCAGTTTGAGTACTGGGAGCCGCAGCAGTAGTGATAGCAACCCCAACTTCTAGTTGCCAAGGTTCCACAGGAAAGGTGGGATTGGTACTGGATCCAGAGCCGCTCCAGGTGCAAGCTCACGAAAGCGCACCATCTGTAAGCGGGAAAGTGCATCAGCAACGGTATTCATCAAACCTGGAACATGTCTGGCCATGAATAAAATATTAAAGCGCAAGCATTGTAATACAAACGCACGCACCAAGCGCATAACACGAGGAGACTTAGAAATTTGGGCATTAATAACGCTAACTGCGGAAATATTATCGCACCAGAAGCGCACTGTGCGATTTTGAAATGCCTTTGGCCAGATATGAACAGCTACCACTATTGGAAAAAATTCCAAAAATGTCAAATCAGAAGTAATTCCGGTAGCCTGCCAACTGTCAGGCCATCGCTCAGCGCACCACTGGGATCTAAAGATTACTCCAAAGCCAATGCCACCAGCAGCATCGGAATGCACCTGTAATTCTGCTTCTAATAGCAATTCCTCCCTCCAAAAGGAAAGGCCATTGAAATCCGTCATGAATTCAAGCCACATGTGCAAATCCTCCCTCATCCCTAACGTAATCCTTATGAAATGGAAGCGGGATTGAACTCCCCGCATGGCGTCGCATAGATGGCTGAGGAATGCATGACCAGGTGAAATAACTTTAGAAGCAAAAACTAAATGGCCCACAATTTCCTGTAACTGGGCCAAGGACCATCTACCTGTCTGAGTTTCTGCAAGACCTGCTCCCTGCATTTCTGGCTGATTTCCACCTGGCCTGGAAGGGTGGGGCCCTGTCTCTCTCCAGCTACAAAAGCAGCAACTGCTGAAGAGGCCAGAGACCATCTACCTGTGTGAGTTTCTGCAAGACCTGCTCCCTGCATTTCTGGCTGATTTCCACCTGGCCTGGAAGGGTGGGGCCCTGTCTCTCTCCAGCTACAAAAGCAGCAACTGCTGAAGAGGCCAGAGACCATCTACCTGTGTGAGTTTCTGCAAGACCTGCTCCCTGCATTTCTGGCTGATTTCCACCTGGCCTGGAAGGGTGGGGCCCTGTCTCTCTCCAGCTACAAAAGCAGCAACTGCTGAAGAGGCCAGAGACCATCTACCTGTGTGAGTTTCTGCAAGACCTGCTCCCTGCATTTCTGGCTGATTTCCACCTGGCCTGGAGGGGTGGGGCCCTGTTCCTCTCCAGCTACAAAAGCAGCAACTGCTGAAGGGGCCAGAGACCATCTACCTGTGTGAGTTTCTGCAAGACCTGCTGCCTGCATTTCTGGCTAATTTCCACCTGGCCTGGAAGGGTGGGGCCCTGTCTCTCTCCAGCTACAAAAACAGCAACTGCTGAAGGGGCCAGAGACCGTGTGTGTGTGTGTATGTGCGTATGTGCGCGTGAACCTGCTGCTCGGGATGTCTATAGACTACTGGGGTTAGTTGTTTTTTAGTTGTTTTTGGGGTCAAGATTTAATTTTGGAGATTCATTTTTGCTGTTATTTGGACTACAGCATATTTTTGTTAGACACTGTTGTGAAGTGTGTGGGGATTGCTTAATTGTATATTTATTGAGATGTTTTCATTAGTTTGTTGTTTATTATTATTGTTTGGCTACTTATATACTGTGTATATTTATATTTCTTTGTTGTATTATTTCTCTGTTGTACACCGCCCAGAGAGCTATGCTAGTCGGGCGGTATAGAAATTTAACAAATAATAAATTTAACAAATAATAACAAATAAGGTGATCTTCTTCCGCTCTAGGGCTGAATGAAGCAGTTGACGCAGTGCAACCAACTTCTCAAGCGGCAAACGTGAAGTCTGAGCCACAGTATCTAACTGGATCCCTAAGAAAATAAGGGAAGTAGTAGGGCCCTCAGACTTTTCAGAAGCTAAAGGGACTCCCAATTCGTCAGTTAAAGTGGCAAAGGAATGCATCAGATGGGAGCAGTGAGAAGACCCAGCAGGCCCCACAAATAAAAAATCATCAAGATAATGAGCAGAGAAGGAGGACGATGGTTTCATCCTCAATGCCCATTCAAGAAATGTGCTAAATGCTTCAAAAGCAGCACAAGACACAGAACAACCCATTGGCATAGCTCTGTCTACGTAAAACTGACCTTGAAATTTAAAACCAAGCAAATCCACATCAGCAGGGTATACAGGCAAAAGGCGAAAAGCGGATTTTATATCACACTCTGCCAGCAAAGCCCCCTTTCCAGCTTTCCTAACTACTCTCACTGCCTCATCAAAAGAAGTATATCTGACTGAGGCATATAATGGGGAAATGCCATCATTGACAGAGGCTCCTTTTGGGAAAGACAAATTATGAATAAGGCGATATTCCCCAGGCTGCTTCTTAGGGATAATACCTAAAGGGGAAATCCTCAAATTTTCAAACGGAGGACAACTGAAGGGGCCCGAGATACGATCAGCAAGTATCTCTTTATTAAGCTTGGCCAGAACCACGGGCGCTAATGTACTAAGAGAGGGCTGATTGACAAACGATGTAGCAATCCTATGACCCTCAAAAGGGATACGAAATCCATCCTTAAAACCCTGAAGTATAAAACTAGCAGCCTGCTTATTGGGATAAAGCTCTAACAGCTTTGCTAACGGAGCCAGCTTGATCAGGCTAGTGGCCTTGCGACGTACCACTGCTATTGCCAGACCCGCGTTTTTGCTGTTGATGCTCCCCTGTACCCTGTCGAGCAGTACGTGCCCTCTGGCAAGAGGAACTGGAGTGGTTGCCTCCACACAGTGCACAGACGTGTCTAAATTTACAGGGACGTCTAGAACATCGGTCACTGCTATTGAATAACCAGCAGACTTGCTGGGATTGAACCCAATGCCCGCCTTGGCTGTAGCCTGAGGCGGAAGTCTGCGCGCGTGCCAATAAATGCCCACTATCGGCTCTATCTCCTGTAGTGGGCCTGGCGGAAGTCATAGATCGCAACCACAGTCCTGCATGTTCAATATCCCAACGAAGGGTGGGATGCAATGCTGCTCTTTGCCTGAAGTTCTGATCATACCGCAACCAAGCGGTTCCAGAGAATTCACGGAAGGCACGAAGCACAATATCCTGATATTTTATCATGGACAAAGCCCTAGACGGATAAGCCTGTGTCATAACACCCATATAAATCGTATAGGCGTTCAACCAATTAGGCCATACCCAATCCACTTTTCTTTTTATCACCGCCTCATGCTCTTTAACTTCTTGACCATCTTTAAGCTTAACCTCAGTTTCACGAAACGGGAGAGTAAAGAGATCGATATACTCTCCCCTCCAAATTTTTTCTTTCATTCCTAACAATAAATGATCACCTAACGGAAGGGAGGTATCGCCTTGAGGCTAAACCCCATGTGGCAGGGGTAAATAAGCAGGTGATGAAGAAGAGGAAGTCAAAGGCGGCTGCCAAGGACTCAAGGCAGCCGCCGGCCAAGGAAGCTGTGGGTGCTGGGGTACCAACACACCTCCCATAAACACTACTGGGTGCGTAGCATCTCCCAACAAAGGAGAACCAGCCGTTGGTGTATCCCTGTTAAGGGCATTGGAATCCTGTGCTTGTGTATTGTAAGCTTGTGAGTGCATAATTGGCTCACCTGTATACGCAGCAGGAGAGGCAACCACAGGCTGTGCTGCAAACCCAGACGCCCTATGAGTAAACGCGGCAGCATCATGTGAGACTGGAAGCTGAACTTGCATAGGCCCAGCAACCGGCGGGACTGAAGGCGTGACCGAAGAACTGGAGGCAGGAACAGTTGGCAAACAAGCTGGAGGCATAGGAATTGCTGGCTCCTCGCTAGGTGCTGCAGCTTCCAGAACCCCGATCCTAGAAACTAAATTGGCAAGAAGACGATTTGTAGGCATTCTGGAAGCCAACCGCGCAGATTTCTTACCTGCAGGAGCGGAACTCATGCCAGCATCAGCATCCAGCGGCTGCATGCGTTCCTTTTCCGGCGCCTCCACCCTAGCCACCAAGGCACGGATGGTCCCCAAATCCTCCTCTTCATCAGAAGACAGGTTCTGCTGGGGTGGAGGGCGCTTTGTAGTTTGTTTCACAACTCGCACTCCTTTTTTCTGTTGAGCCTTCCTGGGTGGCATGGTTGTAAAAAACCAATCAACAACAATTATGCAACGTACCAAATTGCAATCACAACCAGATTGTAAATTTGACAATTTTTAATAAGTAGCACACCTAAAGTGCTAATTACACTAACCAATAAATTGAACTTAACTTATTATTATTATTATTATTAATCTATTAACTAAATATGTATTTATATATATTTATCTATATGAATGGGGTGAGGGGGGGATGTAAACTAAAGGGAATTGGGAGATTGGGGGGTTATATATTTAAATGTAATAAACTGAACAAATAACAACTATAAATCGAATATTAAAACTAATGCAATACTTAAATAATTAAATTAACATACGCAATCATAATAAATTTATTTAAAATTTTTGGTCAAATTGAGGTGAGATAACTGCCGGACCAACACCCAGTATCAACAAACAAACTGAAATTACGCCACAGGAAATCAATGGGGGGGAGGGAACGTATTATAACGTTAACGAAAGCAAGGCACAATCAAATAATACACGCAAACTATAGCAGGAACCTCGAATCAACCAACTCAAACCCCCTTTTTACTAAAACTTAAAAGGCAATAAACCATAAAGAGAACACAACCAGGAAGTAAATCAGCCGGCGTGCCGGCCGCCGCCGGGGCGCGTGGGCGGACGCCCGCCGCCCAGCTGATTCGTCGGAGATCAGATAAGGACAACCAAGGGGCTTAAGGAGTAAAACACTTGACAAACGAATCACTATCAAGTAAAATACTCAGAACAAACGTCCAAACCGCAAACGGAGCAATGTGGAACGAGGATAAACGCAGCTGCTGCGAGGCAAAAAAGGCAAGAGCGGGAAAGACGGAGCAGACTTACATATGCTGCTCAGCGCCTTACCTAATTGGATGAGCGATCTCACGTGGCACCTAACACTTGATTCTAGAATGTTCCCAAGTCTTCCCTATAACTATGGTGGAGGCAAATACGTCCCTAATTAGGAACGTCATTCTTCCATTTCTGCAGTCTGGAGCCGCCATTGCAAAATACACAGCAATATCCTTGGGGATTTAATTTCAGGGCTGATAAAATCTTAACAGAGGGTCCCTGAATGGCTTGAGACTAACATGAGAACATGACAAGTGGAATGGATCATAGAATAAAAAAAAATTATATTACTCTGCAATCTAATACACACTTACCTGGGAGTAACTCCCAATAAACTCAGTGGAGCTTACTTCTGAGTAGACATGTATTGGATTGCAGCCCTAGTTTCAGCTCTAGTAAGGGAGAAAAATCATACAGTTGGTGCTACCTCCCAACCTTCTGCCTTCTTCTTTAATACAGGTTCCACCACTCTGAAGTGTTTGAGGAGGTAGTGTAGGGGACATACTGATATACTGTATATTTTTGTCGCGAGGAGTGGAAATCCGTTTTGCGACAAGCTTTGGCTGGAGGCTGGTGCGCCGGCTGGTGGTGACGGGAGGAAAAGATACAACATGCTGGATGGGATGAATTCATCTTCTTAGTATTTCTTACTGCATCATAGGGATGCCAGTATGGAATAGGAGGCTGGACTGTGGGATCTGCACATGTACTGGACCTGAGCTTGGCTGACATCATTTTCAAAAGTGTAAAGGCCATATTCAGCCTCTTCCATCCGGAAGGATTCCAAGAATTACAAAGTTGATAAAAACTGCAAAGTCAAAGAATATCCTTATCCATAGCAAGATGGCGAATGAGTAAGACACTGAGCTGAGAGCTGAGTTGAGAGCCCTGCAAAAACTCTGCAAAACTAGCAAAACACTGGATAAATGTTTGATGAAGAAACATACCTCAGCGTTTGTGGTGACTCGTAGTCGCAGGTGGGGCGGTTTGAGAGGTCCCTCCTGTGTTGCCTGGGCCTGGCTGGGTCGGAGGGAGCGTGGGCCTCGCGACTTTTCCATCGGGGGGGTTCTGCCCGACGGTCCGTTTGCCTCGCCCGCGGCTTTGGGGGCTTTGGAGGCAGTTCTGGAGGCAATGGAGAGGCATTTTTCGCCCGGTTTGGTCGTCGTCCCTCACCGCGGCTCCAAACGGCACCAAGCAGGGGGGCGTTTCGTGCGCCACGTTGTTCTTGATGCCGCCTTTGGGGAGCTGCTAGGTGGGGAGAAGGACTCCCGCTTCCTGCTTTCTGCTTCCCACCGTGTACAGCTGCTTGCCGCCCACATCGGGGAACCGACGAACGAAACGGGGCTCTATTTGCTAGCGCCAGACTTTTCAACATTGTTTTGTGTAGACCGGCTGGACTCGGCGCCTAGACGACCTGGTTGATGTCTGTCGAGCTGCTTTAACATTGAGATCCGCGGGCAGGAGCTACAGCTGGACTTGCAGTGCCTGCCGTATATTGTTTGTGTCTTTCTCGACTTATTTGGTGGATGAGGACAACGGCTAGGCCATTCTGAACGGAGCAAGAAGCAGCTGGTGGTGACGCTGCCCATTTTTTAATGAAGTCGGCTTGACATATTTTCCCCAGCGATGAGGCCTTGCTAGAGACAGAGTGACTTAGTAGTGGCTCTTTTTGTGTGGGGGTGTGGGGTGTGTATGGTGTGAGTGTGTGTTGTGGGGGTTTGCATCATGTGCCTGGGAGAGAGGAGTCAAAGTCAACTGGGAAGATTTGAGGGGGGCCCAATTAGTGTAGTGACGGGTAGAGGGAGATATGACGCTGTGTGGAGGACTTGCCAGGTGAGGGGAACTCAGCCCAGACAGTTAACGGCTGTGCTGGGTTGCGGTCCTCCACACACCCACAGGTTTGCTGGTTGCCCTATCAGCCAGCTCTCCGATCTTGATGGTGCAGCTTGAGGACGTTGACAAGGTGCTTGGACAGGTGCGTGCAACCTCTTCGGTTCTCGATCCTTGCCCCTCTTGGCTAATAAAAGCTAGCAGGGATGGAACAGCCGGCTGGGCCAGGGAAGTGATTAATGCCTCACTGTGTGAGAGAAAGGTCCCTGGCTGCCTGAAGGCGGTGGTAGTGAGACCACTTTTGAAGAAATCTTCCCTGGACCCAGAAAATCTTAATAATTATAGGCCGGTAGCAAATGTCCCATTCCTGGGCAAGGTTCTAGAAAAAGTGGTTGCGGACCAGCTCCAGACACTCTTGGATGAGACCGATTATCTGGATCCATTTCAATCGGGTTTCAGGCCCGGTTTTGGCACGGAGATGGCCTTGGTGGCCCTGTATGATGACCTTTGTCGGGAGAAAGACAGGGGGAGTGTAACTCTGTTGATTCTCCTTGATCTCTCAGCGGCTTTTGATACCATCGACCATGGTATTCTTCTGGGGAGACTTGCGGATTTGGGAGTTGGAGGTACTGCTTGGCAGTGGTTCTGCTCCTACTTGGCGGGTCGTCTCCAGAAGGTAGTGCTTGAGGAGCATTGCTCTGTACCCTGGGCTCTCCAATATGGAGTTCCGCAGGGGTCAGTTCTGTCCCCCATGCTCTTTAACATCTACATGAAGCCGCTGGGTGCTGTCATCAGGAGTTTGGGAGTGCGTTGTCACCAGTATGCTGATGACACACAGCTCTACTTCTCCTTTTCATCTTCATCAGGTGAGGCTGTCAAGGTGCTAAACCGATGCCTGGCTGCGATAATGGACTGGATGAGAGCGAATAAATTGAAGCTCAATCCAGACAAGACTGAGATGCTGTTGGTAGGTGGTTCCCCTGGCCAGATGGTGGATGTGCAACCTGTCCTGGATGGGGTTTTACTCCCCCTGAAGGAGCAGGTTCGTAGTCTGGGAGTTCTTTTAGAACCATCCCTGCCACTGGAGGCTCAAGTAACCTTGGTGGCACGGAGTGCTTTCTACCAGCTTCGGCTGGTGGCCCAGTTACGCCACTATCTGGACAGGGAAAACCTTGTTTCAGTTGTCCATGCTCTGGTAACCTCTAAATTAGACTACTGCAATGCACTCTATGTGGGGCTGCCCTTGAAGATGGTTCGGAAACTGCAGCTCATGCAAAATGCGGCGGCCAGACTGATAACCGGGACCAGGCGGTCCGAACGTATAACACTGATTCTGGCCCACTTGCACTGGTTGCCTATATGTTTCCGGGCTAGATTCAAGGTGCTGGTTTTAACCTATAAAGCCTTGTACAGCATAGGGCCACAATACCTGATTTAACGCCTCTCCCGATATGAACCTACCCATACACTGCGCTCAACATCGAAGGCCCTCCTCCGGGTGCCTACTCAGAGGGAAGCCCGGAAGGTGACAACAAGAAAAAGGGCCTTCTCGGTGGTGGCCCCCGAACTATGGAATATTTTTCCTGATGAGGTACGCCTGGTGCCGACATTACTATCTTTTCGGCGCCAGGTAAAAACCTTCCTCTTCTCCCAGGCATTTTCAGCATTTTAGTAATATTTAATATGCATTTAATATGCATTTTAGTATGTGTTTAATTATGTTTAATCTTTGATATTTTTAACGTATTTTTAAACTGTTTAAATATGAGGTTTTAATTGTATGTCAGATGTTTTGTCTGTTGTAAACCACCCAGAGAGCTTCGGCTATGGGGCGGTATATAAATTTAATTATTATTATTATTATTATTAATAATAATAATAATAATAATAATAATAATAATAATAATAATAATATTTATGACTTTTCCCCCTAAGACCAGCTCCAATTTTGAAAGTGAGAAGGCTTTAGGGGGGGAAAAGAGTCTTAAAATAGATAGGCAATATCAGTGCAGGGAGATAACTTTGGTTTGTATTTATACTCCACACACTGTTTAGTCTCAACAATGAACTGCCCAGTCCTGCTTTATAGCTGAACCAGCAATTACATGTTTCAGAAACACACATGTCTAGTTTGTCTCTTGGTCCACAGGGGGATGGGGAAATGAGGGTAGACTCAGGGGCACCTCATCTCAGGCCCTAACCCAATAGTTTCCTATACATTGCTCTCATAGCATTCTCGAATTTTAGCTACCACAATAGCCATCTAGCTGTTTGAAACTGAAGCATAGTCTGCATGCCCAATTTAATATGCACTTAAGCCTACTTGAACATAATGAAAAATCATTAGGACAGATTAAGTAGCCTGTAAAAAAAAGTTAGAAAACTGAAGAGAAAAGTAATGTCTTTGGGAAACAATTAAATTGCTAATCATGACACATTTTGCCTTAATGACTCTACCATTTCAGGTTTGGTATATGTGATTATGCAGAGCAGCATCACTACCTTGGTTATAAAAAGCCAATTGTCTTCTTCATTTTATAAGCTTAATTTACTCCACAGGCTAATGGAAGTCTCCTCTGAAAGCAGGGGAACTGGCCAGTAAAGTGGATGACTATGGTCTTTTAAACTCCTTGGTTTAATTCATATGGCTTCAGGCATTACTCACCACCGTGTCTTTAGTCCCAGCAAAGACAGCAGCAGAGGAACCCATTTGGAATTATAAACTGGTTTGTATGTGTGTGTATTTTAATGTGAAAATGGACCGATCTCTCTCTGTCAGTCACTGGAGGGTGTTCTGTAGATGGCAAAACAAGGAAAAATAACTTTTTAAAAGTGTGGATGAGCAGCTGTCAATCAGTAACAGTGAGAAACTCAAAACAAGGAAATTGCTAACTGAGGTTCTCCATTTTTTTACCTCTGTTATCTCAGGCAGACTAAAACTATTCAAAACCAGTCAAGCCAGCTAACACAGCACTGGTTTAAAAATGACCTAGAGTAGGGTCAGAAGAATCCCAAACGCTGAGATTTTGGGGATGGGCCATAGCAATGTCACGGGGCAGTCCCAAGTGATGTCATTAAGCATGATACTTTAACCATCAACCACAGTTGCTTGGCACATACAGTTCAAACAAAAACATTTCTCTGATTGGAAATCCACATAGAAATCTTAGCTAAAACATGGAGCCTGGGTAGGAAACATTTAACCTAGCCAACTTGCTTCTGACAAAAAGGGTTTAAGTGCCCTCAGGCCAGGCCAGTCACCAGAAGACCAATGTAGGAAGAAAGGAGCCTAGTGTTGAGATGTTAGATGGGAGCGCTCAGGAGTAAAGGTGGATGCACCCAAAGGCTGCAATTCTAAACATACTTACTAAGGGACTAAGCCCCAAAAATCTCGATAGGACTTATTCTCAGTAGATATGTTTTGGATCGTGTTGTTGTTAAAGTTTGACCAGGGATCCTCTATAAAGATATCCATATCCAAGTAGGATTCGCAACCCCCTGCCTGGAATACACTGTCCCTGCCTTTTAATGTGGCTGCTCCAAACTTCTTTTAGCCTTCACTTCAGAAAGACGTTTGAGAAATGAGTAAACGTAAGAAGATTCTCTACCCTTTTCTGTCTACCCTGTGGGCTGCTATAAACTCACTTTGACAGCCAACCCAATTCTAGTGAATAATAATTGACAGAGAGAAAACACACATGGTTTGGTCTGCATTTATAGGCAACAGGTTGGGAACAACAACAATTGCAGCCACACTTCCCAGTATGTGAATTCTCTTTTACCAGTATTGGGCAAGAAACAAACCATCATGCAAACAACAAGGTGCATCATCAGTGGGTTTAAGGGGGTTGAGTGGAGTGCATGTAACCACTGTTGTTGTTTCTATGGATTAAAGCGAGTGAGGTTAAAGGTAAATGAAATGCAAATAGAAAAAGAAAAGACACTGATAAGAACATAAGAAGAGCCTGCTGGATCAGGCCAGTGGCCCATCTAGTCCAGCATCCTGTTCTCACAGTGGCCAACCAGGTGCCTGGGGGAAGCCCGCAAGCAGGACCCGAGTGCAAGAACACTCTCCCCTCCTGAGGCTTCCGGCAACTGGTTTTCAGAAGCATGCTGCCTCTGACTAGGGTGGCACAGCACAGCCATCATGGCTAGTAGCCATTGATAGCCCCGTCCTCCATGAATTTGTCTAATCTTCTTTTAAAGCCGTCCAAGCTGGTGGCCATCACTGCATCTTGTGGGAGCAAATTCCATAGTTTAACTATGCGCTGAGTAAAGAAGTACTTCCTTTTGTCTGTCCTGAATCTTCCAACATTCAGCTTCTTTGAATGTCCACGAGTTCTAGTATTATGAGAGAGGGAGAAGAACTTTTCTCTAGCCACTTTCTCAATGCCATGCATAATTTTATACACTTCTATCATGTCTCCTCTGACCCGCCTTTTCTCTAAACTAAAAAGCCCCAAATGCTGCAACCTTTCCTCGTAAGGGAGTCGCTCCATCCCCTTGATCATTCTGGTTGCCCTCTTCTGAACCTTTTCCAACTCTAGAATATCCTTTTTGAGATGAGGCGACCAGAACTGTACACAGTATTCCAAATGTGGCCGCACCATAGATTTATACAACGGCATTATGATATCGGCTGTTTTATTTTCAATACCTTTCCTAATTATCGCTAGCATGGAATTTGCCTTTTTCACAGCTGCCGCACACTGGGTCGATATTTTCATCGTGCTGTCCACTACAACCCCGAGGTCTCTCTCCTGGTCGGTAACTGCCAGTTCAGACCCCATGAGCGTATATGTGAAATTAAGATTTTTTGCTCCAATATGCATAATTTTACACTTGTTTATATTGAATTGCATTTGCCATTTTTCTGCCCATTCACTCAGTTTGGAGAGGTCTTTTTGGAGCTCTTCGCAATCCCTTTTTGTTTTAACAACCCTGAACAATTTAGTGTCATCAGCAAACTTGGCCACTTCACTGCTCACTCCTAATTCTAGGTCATTAATGAACAAGTTGAAAAGTACAGGTCCCAATACCGATCCTTGAGGGACTCCACTTTCTACAGCCCTCCATTGGGAGAACTGTCCGTTTATTCCTACTCTCTGCTTTCTGCTTCTTAACCAATTCCTTATCCACAAGAGGACCTCTCCTCTTATTCCATGACTGCTAAGCTTCCTCAGAAGCCTTTGGTGAGGTACCTTGTCAAACGCTTTTTGAAAGTCTAAGTACACTATGTCCACTGGATCACCTCTATCTATATGCTTGTTGACACTCTCAAAGAATTCTAATAGGTTACTGAGACAGGACTTTCCCTTGCAGAAGCCATGCTGGCTCTGCTTCAGCAAGGCTTGTTCTTCTATGTGCTTAGTTAATCTAGCTTTAATCATACTTTCTACCAGTTTTCCAGGGACAGAAGTTAAGCTAACTGGCCTGTAATTTCCGGGATCCCCTCTGGATCCCTTTTTGAAGATTGGCGTTACATTTGCCACTTTCCAGTCCTCAGGCACGGAGGAGGACCCGAGGGACAAGTTACATATTTTAGTTAGCAGATCAGCAATTTCACCTTTGAGTTCTTTGAGAACTCTCGGGTGGATGCCATCCGGGCCCGGTGATTTGTCAGTTTTTATATTGTCCATTAAGCTTAGAACTTCCTCTCTCGTTACCACTATTTGTCTTAGTTCCTCAGAATCCCTTCCTGCAAATGTTAGTTCAGGTTCAGGGATCTGCCCTATATCTTCCACTGTGAAGACAGATGCAAAGAATTCATTTAGCTTCTCTGCAATCTCCTTATCGTTCTTTCGTACACCTTTGACTCCCTTATCATCCAAGGGTCCAATCGTCTCCGTAGATGGTCTCCTGCTTTGAATGTATTTATAGAATTTGTTGTTGTTGGTTTTTATGTTCTTAGCAATGTGCTCCTCAAATTCTTTTTTAGCATCCCTTATTGTCTTCTTGCATTTCTTTTGCCAGAGTTTGTGTTCTTTTTTATTTTCTTCATTCGGACAAGACTTCCACTTTTTGAAGGAAGACTTTTTGCCTCTAAGAGCTTCCTTGACTTTGCTCGTTAACCATGCTGGCATCTTCTTGGCCCTGGCGGTACCTTTTCTGATCTGCGGTATGCACTCCAGTTGAGCTTCTAATATAGTATTTTTAAACAACTTCCAAGCATTTTCGAGTGATGTGACCCTCTGGACTTTGTTTTTCAGCTTTCTTTTTACCAATCCCCTCATTTTTGTGAAGTTTCCTCTTTTGAAGTCAAATGTGACCGTGTTGGATTTTCTTGGCAATTGGCCAGTTACATGTATGTTTAATTTAATAGCACTGTGGTCACTGCTCCCAATCTGTTCAACAACACTTACATCTCGCACCAGGTCCCGGTCCCCACTGAGGATTAAGTCCAGGGTTGCCGTCCCTCTGGAAAATCTGATGATTTTCTAAAAGCAATACCATACCAACCACAACAAGATTCCTATGAGTAAGGCAGAAAACTCAGCATCCCACAACCACTCAGGATTCCTAACTAAAAACCAAAACTAAAAAAATACTGGCAGCCAGTCAGCCAAGGTCACAGAAATCCTGATGCAACACAACCTGACCTGGGGGGTGCAGTTAGTGCAGAATGCTGTGGCACGATAGCTGGCATGAGTGAGACCCTATGAGCACACAATACCTCTGCTCTGAAATATGTACTGGTTGCTGATTTGCTACCAGGCCAAGTTCAAGATGTGCTTTCCATGTTACGCATGCCACATAGTACTTCTGCTCTTGTAAGAAATGTTTAGTGTGGCAGCACCTACTCCCTGCCTATTGACATTAGCAGGTGCCTTCATAGTACTCTTTTTGGCACCTGTTAAAATATTTTTGTTTAGACAAGCCTACCCAGGCATGTAGAACCTATTGTGTTTTTATCTATTTTTAACTCATTGTTAGTTTTATTATTTTGAATATTTTAAATACCTGTCTTTAACTGTTTTCACCAATAATTTTATAGTTTTAATTATTTCTGTAAAGAAGTATATAAATGTTGTAATTAAAAAACCTAAATAAATCACTGTGGCCATTGGGTCTCTTTCCATTTTTAGGAATAAACTAATCTGCCATACCAACTCAGGCTATTTGGTGCCATCTAGCTGAGTACTGATGTTATAGACTAGCATTGGCTCTCCAGGGGTCTGGGCAAGAGTCTTTTCCAGAAATTGAATTTTGGACCTTTGCATGCAAAGCATATGCCCTACCACTGAGCTACAGCCCTTCCCCTATTTTAAAAAAAACTTTTAGAATTGTTCTTTTCAATTCACTAATCAATGCACATCATACCTAGTGCAGATCCACGCCGTTCATTTAAAGCAACACATACTTGAAGTATATGAATCACACCACAGAATCATGAGAACTGTAGTTTGTTAAGGGTGATGGGAGCTATAATTGTGAGGGTGAAACTACACTTCCCAGGATTCTTTAGGGGAAGCCATGTGCTTTAAATGCAAGTTGGATGTGTTTTAAACGTATTGTGTGGATCTACTTAATAAACTTTGCCTGCAAGTAAATAGTTTTAATTGCTTTTTTTAAAATAGAAGTGAGCTATAAAGTTTACTGGGTGACCATGGGCTACTCAACATCTCTCAGCCTAATCTGTCCCTCAGGATGAAAACAATGGAGGAGAAGTGACCACCCCAAAGGAAGAAGGGCACACTGAAAATGTAGAGGAAGTAATACTGTACAACCTTCGTGTGAAATCAGTTACTTATCGGGACACAGTATGAAGAAATATTTATATAAGCATGACTGTCAAAGATGTTTATTATTTACACAACCTGTAAAGATATTTATAGTGCAATCCTACATTTGCTTACTCAGAAATAAGTCCCAATGTATTCAGTGGGGCTTACTCAAACATGGAAGTGTGCAGAGAACTGCAACCTCAAGTGATAAGGAACTTCATTCATCCAACCCAAAATTCAAAATCATGCCACTTTAAGCTGTTTTGCAACTGTTTATACCTTTTAATGGTTATTGGATTTTAAAGGGATTTATTTCTTATTGTGAGCTGCCCTGGTTTCCAGTCTGCAACCCTACCTCACAGGGTTGTTGGAAAGACTTCACACCCACACACACCCACAGGAGATATAAAAATACATACACCCCATATAGTAGTTTATTGTCAAAACCAGTTGTTCATTGCAGAATTTATTTTAAAAAATAAAATCAGTATCCGTTTCTACATTCTGAGAACATGGAAGATGGCTATGGGCGAGGGAGCTATGGTCGACGGAGCTCTTCTACTGATGGCTTTTACGGAGTAATTCTCCCCCCCACTGGAAGCTGCAACGTTTGGGAGTGCATGGGAAAGATGGGGGAGCCCCCCTCCCTTCTTTCCATACTTTCTATACTGCCTTCTTTGTTATTTGACCTGAATTGGACACTAGCTACCGGAATGTCCCAGAGACTTTACCTAAATCAGGCCGCCGCCACCGCCTCTCATGGTGGAGAGCGCCGAGCCAGGCTGGACCCAGAGGCAGGCGGGAGCCGGAGACTGGCGGGTTGGGTGTTGCGGCCTGACCTTGGAAGATGCCGTTGCTGTGATAATCTTTCAGCTTCTGAGGAGTGGGAGGTGCCCCTGCGGCGGCTGTCATTTTGCCATGCGGCCTCTGTTTGTTTTGCCTGTTATCAGTCGCGTTTACACCCTGGCTCCTCTGCCTTGGCTTCCTTGAGAACTGCCCTGTTGGTTTTGATTTCAAGGGGCCTGTTGTCCCGCCCCTCTCTTTCTTGGAGTTGCTGGATGTTAAGATCGGGGGAGGATGTTGCTTTACATCTTGCAAATGAACTATTGCCACACTGGTTCTATGCTTACACCAGGAACCTCCATCGGTAGTTACACCTCCGGACTATACAGGAGAGAAGCCCTATTATTATTGGAATTTGTTGCTTTTATGTTATTGTTAGTTTTTATTGTTAGTCTCTTAACGTTTTGGTGTTTACATATTCTGCTTTGTACGTCACTTAGAGTGGCTGACAACTCAGCCAGATAAGCGACTAATAAGTCGAATAAATAAATAAATAAATACATAATAAAAGAAGTGATACCTAAGTAAGCCCTTCCTAATTGCCTTAAAAATAAGATTGGAGTGGGAGAGAAAGATTTACAACATAAGCACAATTCTTTGCTACGTTCACTCAAATGTCCCATCAATTTACAGCACAATCCTAACCATGTCTACTCAAAAGTAAGTTCTATTGAATTCAGTGGGGTTTACTCTGGGTATGTGGGATTAGCATTGCAGCTTTCTTCCCAGAAAAGCAAGTACTGGATTAAAGCTTCATATTGGAAAGGCTTTCAAAACAGTGCCCTCTTCTACAGCCCAGAAAAATTTAAACTTGATTGACTACTGCACACAAGAGAGAAAAAGGCTGAAAGCTATATACTTACTCAATTGATGAGATTTTCAGAAAAGCAGGGGGGGAAACAAGTTTTCTGAGTTGCAAAGGGCTCTAGTTACTGCCCTGTCAATCACAACCCTGACTTCACTTATTTGCTATAAGCCTGAAAGGGCAGGATTAGAGCAGCCAGCTACAAGTTCATTTAACTGGAGTCGTGGGGGGGGGAGCTGACATTTTGGTGTATATCTCGGGAACCAGACTACCTAGAAATGTTTTTTTTAAAAAAAAGAAAGAAAGAAAGAAAGCTCAGAGTCCAGAGATTAAGGTGACTCTCCCAGAGACCTGGAGACTACTCCAAAAATCCAGAGTCTTGAGGCAAAAACCAGACACCTGGTAACCCTAAGCCAGATAGTTATGGGGTAGAAGGATTTTTTTAAACAAGGTGGTGATCATTGCTGTGGTGGATCCAGTAATATACATTTTTGGTCAGTTAACTCCAAACAGCCTAAATGTACAGACAAGAAGTTCAAGTCAGCAGTGGTTCAGTTTTCAACTTTCAAAATAACATCACCTTGCTGAAAATAAATTCAAATGAACAAGCCTGGTTTAATTATGTGGTGGGCATTTTGTTGACTGTCATTGGACAGACAATAAGCCTGAGGCAAAATCCAGACTTGATGGGCAATTACCTGCCCCATATACATTTCAATACAAAAACAAAGAGACCATTGGTGGAAAGAATGATAACACTGGTAGAAAGATCAATAACAATATTGCCACCCTGGACTCCTACTGGGAGGAAGGATGGGGTATAAATCAAATAATAAATAAATAAATAAATAAAATACCATTATTTTTGGGAAGGAAAAAAACAATAAAAGCAAATGAAGATGAAAAGTGAATGACTACAGAATGGAACTGCATATTGGTTTGGTGAAATGAAAACCGAACCCACAACAGCAAGTGAACTACATCTCCACACAAGCTCCACCAGAATGAGCCTCATCCCAGCTTACTCAGGGCTTGGCTGGCCCAGGCTTGGCTGATGTAAGTCCACCCAAAAAGGGGCATTCTTGGGGCATGGGGGGGCATGACCTGATGGGTGGGACTTATGCTGCATCTCAACTCTGTTCTTCTGAGTCACGTGACCAGGAAACCTGACAGAACTTACAACAGAAAAAAGGGTGGTGTAGGCTTATTTTCCCTCTGTCAGGCTTAGAACAGCTCAGCCAGCAGTAACCTTGCTACTCAAGGAAGTTTGGATCTGGTGTATTTACCCTGACTTAACTTGAGCTGGTGTAAATTACGCTGGTTCCCTATAGTTTGCATTGCTTCCTAAGGGCACAATCCAGACTCCCAGTGAAGCTGGCTGGGTTCTGGCTCAGCCATGCTACACCAGCAGAAGCCCCTCATCCTGGCTCAGGATGGCAGAGCCAGGACCCAGCCAGCTCCACCGGGAATCCGCTAGGGAAGCCCCGCCTGGGGTAAGGGGACCCAGTGGAAGGCCATGGAAGACCTGAAAAGGGGGCATTCTGGGGGAGTATCGAAGGAGGGGCCAAGGGGGGAACTTACATAATATCCAAGTCCCATTCATTCCCTCTCGTGGCCCTTCATCATGGCAGCAGGTACGCAGGGAAAAGGGATGGCAGAAGGAAATGCATTTTCTTTCCTTCCACCATGCCCTCCCAGTGCAGCCAGCTTCCTACCTTCCAAGAAGCCTCCAAACGGCAGCTGGATGTGGCAGTCCCTTCCTCCAGCTCTGCCTCCACTGGCTTCACTCCCTCCAGCCTCCGATGAGTTGGATTGCTCTGTAAGGCAGTAGAATTTACCTACCAAATGTCTGCTCTGACTACCATCCTTCTTCTGAGTTTATCTATCAGTCATGATTACAAGGTGTGTCTCAGCAGCCAGGCTGGGATAGTTGGCCTATCTTTATCTCCAAAACTATTTGGAAGTACTGCTAATAAAGTTGTGGCTTATTATTATACAGAGCAGGTCTGTGTGTCAGCTCCTGTTTGTGTCCCTTGCTCCTATTAAGGGCACAAAGTTTTCTCAAATGATTTTTGGAATATATATATTTGTATTCTTTGTTGTTCCCAGCTGATTTACCAGGCTTAACATCTACCATTAGGCAAAATTTGTTCACTTTACTAGTGTAAAATATTCAACCAAGGTAATCCTAAAATATTTGTAGTCTACACAAACTTTGTTTGCCCATGCATGGAAGTCATTTAATAAAGCCAGTTCACCTGGAAACAATGTTAAATTAAATAATCCAAAATGAGTGTGATGGATATTCAAACACAGGATAAAAGTAGAACATGCAAGCAGTAAAGGAAGCTAGTTTGCTTAAACAAAATAATACACTCTTTGTAATTCATGTGACTTATGATCCGTTTTTACCTTCTGCACATCACCCAAGAACACAGATACATAAATAATCTTCTCAAAGTCTGGATCCATGGATTTACCTTCTTTCCTAAAAATAAAACCTGCCTTCATGGGAAATTGAAGAGATTGTACTTTTCTACATTGTGCCTCTCTCAGCACCAGTCCTCGCTCTTGTCCATCTGGTCCTGGCGTCTCACATTTGCTTTCCAACCTGGTGGCAGTAGAAAATTTCTCACTGGTGAGGAACTGTAATTATACAGCCATGAGAGTGGCTGTATACTATAACCAGCATAGATTTTTCACATTTCACCAAGTTACATTGAAAATACCCCATATGGCATTCTGCTGCTTCCCATAAGCTAATTTCAAAACAAATTGTTTTGAAGACTGTTAGGAGACTCCTATTTCCCTGACAGAGCTCCAGAGGCCAGTGGTTTAACAGTCAGCCCCTCTTCCAGAGAATTCTGGAGACTGCAGCTCTTTGAGGGAATTAAGGCATATTCTTGCAACTCTCACCACCCTTCATAAACTACACTTCCCAGAATTCTTTGGCTGAAGCCATGACTGTCTAAAGTGGAATAAGTGTCTGGTGTGGATGTGACCAGAGACAGCTTTGATTTAAATGTGGGTGGGAGTACATGTGTCTGCTGCAGAATAAAAAGGTGAGGGAAACCCTGAAAAATAATGATACTGTTAACAATGTTTTCCTTTGGAATGGAATGGAAAGGTACTTTCCCTCTGCCCAGTGTCCACCCACCCAATCTCCTCCCCTCCCTCCCCCTTTCCCCTCCTCACCCAGGTCAGTTTAACCTATTCCAAGTATGATTGCACAGCAGTATAATCCCACTGAACTCAATAAGCATGGAAATGACCAAACCTACCCTACCCTACCCTCCTCCTCCTCCCTCCTATCCTACCCCTCTTCCCCCCTCCCTTCTCTATCCCATCCCTCCCCCTTCACATCCTCCCTCATAGTCAGTTTCACCTATCCTAAGCATGATTGCCCAGGAATAAATCCCATTGAGCCCAATAAGCATGCAAATGATCAGACATGCTTTTCCCGTCTCTCACCTCTCCTACTCACCTTCTTCCCCTCCCCATCTCCCTCCTTTATCTTCTCTATATCTTCATTCTTCCCTGCCCACTCCAGCCCTCCCTCTCTTCCCCCTTCTCCTCCCCCATGGTCAGTTTCACCTATCCTAAACATGATTGCATAGGAGCAAATCCCACTGAACTCAATTAGCTTACAAATGATCAAACCTGCCCTCCTTCTTGCCTTCCCTTATTATCTTCTCACACACCCCTTCACATTCCTCCTCATCCCCCCTCCCTCCTATCCTAAGCATGATTGCAGGTGAGTAAATCCCATTGAACTCAGTAAGCATGCATATTGATCAATCCATTCTCAGCAAGCATGTACAGGTTCTCATTTCTTACCACCCAGATTAAAAAGCAGAGAAATTCATTAATAGGCAAAAAAAACCCTTGCAGTTTAAGAATGTATCTATAGTCAAAAAATATTTTTTTATCAAACTTTAAAAAGCAGAGAAATTGAGCAGGTATAATGAATGCACCAGGGGAGCAGGACACCTGACCTCCTTTCTGATATATTGTACTGTGTGATGTTCCTGTATTAATGTATATATGGTAAGTGCTGTTTGTATAGAAGATACATGGTAAGTGGAATGAAAGAGGAGGGGGGAGTAAATGAGCAGTAGAATGCTGGATGATTGGCTGAGTGTTTGGATGGCTGAGAGTATAAATGGAAGGATGACAGTTGAATCTGGGTGGACGTGAGTGGGTTGTTTTGATGGAGTTGGGAGGTGGGTGTGAGTTGGTGTATGTCAGGAGAGTGTGGAGAAGGAGGGAGGTGGAGTTCGGATTAGTAATAAGTCAAATATCACAGTAATAGATGAAACCATAAGCTTATAGATCATTATCAAAGTTATCTTGTTATTAATGTTATTTAATAAATACTATTTTGGTTTACCTAAGGCCTGATCCTTGGCTGGGGTTTCAGAGACCAGAAGGGAGGGTAAGGTAATGACCAAGGCTGAAGGGAAACAGTAACAAATGGTGGCAGCGGTGAAGAGGAGAAGATAACATTATAAGTATCCAGAGCAACCCCGAGTTATGAGTTATCGGCATTGATACAAGGGGGTTGGGAACAGCATAGGCATGCAGTCACGAATGTAACCGGATAGAGAGACTCAGGCAAGGTCTCTGGGAACATTGGTTGTAGAATGTGACTGGTGGTGCTGCCTAGCAGGGGGATCTATTGAGATCTGTGCTAGAGCAGAGAGAGAAACCATAAAAAAGGACAGTCCGGACTGGTGGAGTCCCTGGTGGTGCCTAGTGAAAGGCAGTAGCCACGAGCAGGTAGGAACCTGACAGGGAGAGCCAGGGAAGGGCATCACATACTGCCCTATAAAACTTGTAAAAATGCAAACGCATTTTGGGTTGGTCTTTTACAATCCAATTCACTTACTGTACACCTTGGAACAAAGCACCACCCGCACCCCATAGAATCACTCCCTCCATTCAACAGCTGATGAGCAGAGGGAGCGATCCAGTGTGATGCTGCTTTGCAAGGAGCTTTCCTTGAGAGAAAGCCCCTTGCAAAACAGCAGCCTGCAAAATTGTCCCCCACTCTCATTCGGGAGGAAATTCAATGCCTCCTTCCCTCAACTGTCTTAATATTGTTGCTTCCTCCCTGCCAAAAGAAGATCAGCATAGCACATGTATTGTTTCTGTTATTTGGGCTGATTGCAGGTGTTGCCACCACTCACCATATGCTCAGAGGTTACCAAATTGTTCCAAGCTACACAGCAAGTGTATTGGACTGTGAAAGACCTACCCAAATTACATTTTTACAAATTTGTCAGGCAGTACAATATCTCAGAGGGGTATCCTGCTCCCCTGGTGCATTCGCTATAGTTGCCAAATTTCCCTGCTTTTTAAAGCTTGATAGAAATATCATTTTTGGTATTTCCACAGGCCACATTGTGCATTATCAATTCTCTGAGTTCTAGGAATGCTAGAGTGATTGTATTGGTACATGCTTTTGTAACCCAATGCCTTAAATTTAACATTATTTTTCTTGCTTGCCATGCTCCTGGTCTGCACATCGTGGCCGATGTCCTCTCTCGCCATCAGATATCTTGGTTTTGGGAGTTGGCCCCTTTAGCCAGGCTTCAACCAGAGCTAATGCTGGTGACACTGTACGAACTTGGCAGTTTGAAGTTGAGAAGGCCATAATGTTATTTATTATTTATTTATTATTTGATTTATATCCTGCCCTTCCTCCCAGCAGTAGCCAAAACAAAAACACTGTTATAGTGTTTTGGGGGGCTTTTCATATGGTAGAGTTACTTCCCTCTTCTAGAAATGACAGGTCTGGTTGGGCTTTGGAGGTAGGTGATGTTATGTTAAATGGCAGCTGTGTTCAGATTCGGCTGCACAAGTCAAAGACTGATCAGAGAGGGCGAGAAGCTGTCATCACTTTGCCTCTTCCCCTGTTGATGGACAGTGTCCAGTCCAGGCCTTATGTGCATTTTTGCAACTTACGGGTGTTGCTATTTTGTCATCAGGATGGTCAGCCCTTAACTAAGTTTCAATTTTGGTCCATCACCAGACAGGCCTTGTCATGTTTGAGTCTAGATCCTGGGCTGTTTGGTATGCATTCTTTCAGGATTGGTGCGGCTTCTACAGCAGATACCCTGGGCTTTGGGAGCACAGTGATACAGGCGGTGGGGCACTTGTGATCGGGTGCTTTCCAGGCTTATGTCAGGCCAATCAAGGTCCCACATTAACTGTTGCACTAATGAGCATATTGTTGTTTCTGTTTTTATTTATTTATTATTTGATTTATGTTCCGCCCTTCCTCCCAGCAGGAGCCCAGGGCGGCTCCTTTAACAGGTTGAAGGATGCTGGAGAGAGTCAAGGTACTCATTTGTGGCCACAGATGGTGTTCTGGGCTAAGAGGAGAGTGTCACAGACCAGGCAAGGAACCCAGTTGGGGCTGAGCCATTGCACCTTAGTCCAGTGGCTGGGTAGATGTGGCATGCTGTGGGAATGCCTCCTGCCAACACTTTTTTATGCTTCGTTGGTGCAGCACCCTCTGAAGGTTTTGGTTATTCATTTGGGAGCCAATGACATGGGAATGTTGAAGGGGAAATCCCTTATCATTCAGGCTTGCCTGGACTTTGAGGCCATATGTAGAAGGTGGCCTCGGACCATGATTGTTTGGACCGATATCTTCCCCAGGAGGAATGGAATGGATCCCAGGAGCCCGGACAAGGCTTGTAAAAAAGTAAATAGGGAGGTCCAGCATGCTGTGGCCAATTGGCAGGGTGAGGTAATATATCACCCGAAGGTGAAGTGTGGCAAGGCTGATCTTTACTGGCCAGATGGTGTTCATATGTCTGACTTGGGTAACGATCTGTTTCTGACAGATCTATAGAGTGCCCTGTATGAAATTATCGGCCGCAGGTGAGGAAAGGGGGACTAAGCTGAGGCTTGTCTTCTTTTGTGGCAGATATATGTGGGAATTTCACAGGGTAAGGTTTGGTGAGCACCCTTAGGCACCCTTTAAGGTGAAAGGTGGGATCTGAGACTTGCCTTCCATGTTGTGAGGCCTGTTGGCAGGTTAAGGCTCACCTTTGGGGCTAACCTGTAACACCCACTCAGAGTTTTGCCACCACACCAAAGAAGACTCGTGACACAGAAATGGAATAATGTTATATTTATTAAAATATAATGAATATTAAACCTTAACCAATCTCAGCCAATTAACCAAATTACAACTACTTCAGGCAGGCGAGGCTCAACCTAACTGGGAGGGAATCCTTCCTCCAGTCCTGAGGGCATGTAAGTCACTGCAGACTGTAACTCACCAATCAAGGATGTGGGAAAACTATTTCCTCCTTGTGAGTGGAGCCAGGAATGTGGCTCCAACCTCCACACCCTGGCCCCGCCATACAGGCATTCACCATGATGCACAAGCTGGTCCCACAAGGACATTCCCAGGATCCCCACCAGACATTCAGCACTGATGGTTCACTAGGGAGTGTCCCTTTACCAAAAATGCCTCATCCTCCTCAAATGTCCCCCCTGCTACCTTGCCTGCACAAATTCCATGCCTGCCAAAGCAAGACAACCACACCCTCCCAGAAGACCAATCGAATCAAACCGAGCAATATGGAGTAGGCAAAACCAAAGGGATTCTGAAATCAGGATCCCCCCAGAAAATTCCTACTCAGCCCCAACTGTCTACTAGCAAAAGCCCATACTGACAAGAGAGGGAGAGCAGGTGCCGCGAGGCAAAAAGGTGAATTTGCAAGGAAGAGCAGGCTTATAAACCCGTTAATCCTTGCATCCCATTGGACAACCTGGCCCACCTGACCCCAATTGGGACCTTCGGGAACATTCCTGTGCCTTCTCAAGAGTGGGGGTGGTGGCAAACATGCCCCTGTGCAAGGCGGGAACGCCATTGTGGTCCTGGGGGGATTGGAGCAGGAAGACCTCCCTAACCACCCTGTGGGGATGGGGCCCGGAGAAGGGGATTGGGATTGGACCACCCCCTTTCCCATGGCAGGGTGTCCTTGACCCATTGGGTAAGAGTTTGGTCCCACACTTTTCTCTGCAGATCATTTTTATACAATCAAGCACTTAATTGGCTTTATTTAAATAAATGTGGCCCTTGATTTACCCATACTTCATCTTGTCTCACCTCTTCATTTCCCGACTATGGCTGCAAATATCTATTGGCTATAGTTACATTCTCAAACCACAAGGGTTTTTTGCCTATTAGTGAATATACAGCCACAGGAGACTGAAAACTGGTAAGATTTGATTGGTCAGGTCAATGAGCATTCTATCTCATCCCATTGGACCAGAGTAGAATCCCACTCAAATGTGAAGTAATTGACTCTGGTTAGAAATAAGGGCAGTCTCAAGCCACAGTCAAGGTCATTGGGTAGATCAGTCAGAAGAAGTTGGTCAGTGAATGAAGCAGAAGCAGGACTGGAAGCTGGAGTTAGGCAAAGGACCTAAAGGCTTAGAGACTTGTGGAGCCTGAGGAAAACCAAGAGCAGAAATCACTGGTTGGAGCTGAGGAGAAAGGAAGCATCCTATGAGACAGTCTTCAAAAGAACTCTGAATCCATGAGTCAGCAGGGTTGCCAAGTACCTCAGGTAACAGAGATTGCTGGTTCTCAGTGAAGACTGCAGCAGAAGTCCTGATAGAAGCCTGTGAGACTCCAGAAAGAAGAGATTCTAAATGAAGACTGCAAGAATAATCCTCAGTGCCTAGATTGATGAGGGCCAACTGGGTTGGAGGAGTTTGGGGACATTGGCTATAGGTTTAAAATAGGGGGAGTACCTGAATCTCTCAGAGCTGTTTTCTTAAAGTAGCAGTAACCTCAACAATGTAACAATTCTGAGTTAAAGAAATAGTAACAAAGTAAAGTTCAACATATAGTAGCCATACAAGCTAAAATACCCATTTGCTTATATTAATAGTTATTTATAATAAATATAATTTACATTGTTTTTCACTTTAAAGTGGAATCTGTGCTGTTTTGTACCATGCTTATCCAGATGGATAAACTGAGGCAGACAACTGACTTGGTGTTTGGAAGTGGTAAGAGGGTTAGATAAATAAGTAAAAGGTTTTAGAAACTATAGAAAGCAATACACTTTAGGTGTGTGGAACTAGCCTCTTCCAAAATAGATAATGTTGGAGGTGTGGATATTGGGAAGAAAATTTCAGGAGATTTGTTTTGATTCTCATCTCTGGCAGCTCCTTTCATTTTTTTTCTCCAGTTCACAAAGGAACTCTGTAGATTTAAGACTGATGATGTTTGAATTTTAACTGTCCATATGTTTTGACCAAAATAAATTGTCAACAAATATGGAAAACTAAACAATGGCCCACAGACTGTAAGCATTCAATATACATCTGAATTCCAAAGAAAAGGGATCCCAGGGAATGCAGTAATTATCTAACTATTGCCTTAATAACCCATGCAAGTAAAGTAATGCTCAGGTTTCTACAACAAAGGCTCTTACCATATATGGAGTGAGAAATACCAGTTATCCAAGCTGGATTTAGAAAGGGAAGAGGTATCAGAGATCATATCACAAACATATGTTGGATAATGGAACGGACCAAGGAATTTCAGAAGAAAATCACCCTGTGCTTTATAGATTACAACAAAGCCTTTGACTATGTAGATCATGAAAAACTATGGAATGCTTTAAAAGAAATGGGGGTGCCAAAGCATCTGATTGTCCTGATGCACAACCTATACTCTGGACAAGAGGCTACTGTAAGGACAGAATATGGAGAAACTGATTGGTTCCCAATTGGAAAAGATGTGAGACAGAGGTGTATTCTATCACCCTATTTGTTTAATCTATATGCAGAACATTTCATACAGAAAGCAGGGTTGGACCAAGATGAAGGAGGTGTGAAAACTGGAGGGAGAAATATCAGTAATTTAAGATATACAGATGATACCATACTGCTAGCTGAAACCAATAATGATTTGAAACAAATGCTGACGAATGTTAAAGAGGAAAGCACAAAAGCAGGACTACTGCGGAATGTCAAGTAGACTAAAGTAATGACAACAGAAGACTTATGTAACTTTAAAGTTGACAATGAGGACACTGAACATGTCAAGGATTATCAATACCTTGGCACAGTCATTAACCAAAATGGAGACAATGGTCAAGAAATCAAAAGAAGGCTAGGACTGGGCAGGGCAGCTATGAGAGAACTAGAAAATGTCCTCCAATGCAAAGATGTATCACTGCACACTAAAGTCAGGATCATTCAGACCATGCTATTCCCAATCTCTATGTATGGCTGTGAAAGTTGGACAGTAAAAAAAAAACAGATAAGAGAAAAATCAACTCATTTGAAATGTGGTGTTGGAGGAGCGTTTTGCGGATACCATCGACCATGAAGAAGACAAATAATTGGGTGTTAGAACAAATAAAACCAGAACTATCACTAGAAAATGATAAAACTGAGGTGATCATACTTTGGACACATAATGAGAAGACATGATTCACTAGAAAAGACAATAATGCTGGGAAAAACAGAAGGGAGTAGAAAAAGAGGAAGGCCAAACAAGAGATGGATTGATTCCATAAAGAAAGTCACAGACCTGAACTTACAAGTCTGAACAGGGTGGTTTATAGCAGATGCTATTGGAGGTCGCTGATTCATAGGGTCACCATAAGTCGTAATCAACTTGCAGGCATATAACATTTTGATTTTATCTTTTTAAAAAATTAAAAGTACTGTCCTCTGTCATAAGATCTTACAGTACAGGTCAGACTGAAAAATAAACAAACATACAAATTCTGTTGAAAACCAAGTTGGGACTATTTTAACCCTACTGATTTCAATGGGAATACTGTCCTAATGAGAGCTTGGAAAAGTTACTTTTTTGAACTACAACTCCCATCAGTCCCAGACAGCATGGCCACTGGAGTAACTTTTCCAAGCTCTGGTTCTAATACAAAGGATGCATTTAATAATTTATTATTATTATACGCCACATATTCGGAGTAGGCTCTCCCCCATAAGCAGCTTGCAATTAAAATCTAACACAAAAGTATCCTCAGTGTAACCATGTGCATATGGCAGCCTCACCATATGCTGATGACATGGGGATATGGATTTACATGCAAGTCCCATTAAATTCAATGGGACATACTTCTAGGTATGTGTATAGGATTGCAATGGTAGTCATAACTAATTTTTGATGGATTGCACACAGTATATTCAAGTAGTTTGTGCTATTACAACATCAATATTAGAAGTAAAACACAGTAACTTCTTTTTAAAAACCTATTTTTATTACAAAATCTTTTGCAGGTTCAAATCTGCTCAGAGCACATTATTATTTTTACAAGTAAGTTTTATAGAATTAAGAGCATGTGTAGATCTCAATTACTATTTCGTAGATCTTAATTGTGTAAACTCAGTAGAACCATGATATTTGATAGTTCTATTAAGTGTTTTGTCAATAGAAATTACATTTGATAAAATATAGGAAGATATTTCCAAAGAAACATCTTTCTATCTATGGCTACAGCATGGATTTCCTCTGCAATGTATTAATACCAAAAGATTGTAACAAAGTCAATAATTTTCAATTGAAATAGCACGTTTGCCTCTTTTGTTAGCAGTTTAGCCATGCAGCTAAGAATGAAAGTACTCTTTCATTTTCTATGAGAATCAAACTGATTCTGGGAGATGAGAGTTCATTTTAAAAGTCATATTGCTTTGATCTGATGAGCATTAAAAGTAACTGTTTCTATGTACTTTTATTGCCTAAAATAGTTCAGAAGATGACAGTCATTCAAGGTTAGATCATTCATCTTTTTATAATGAAATTTAACAAAAGGGCTGAAATGCATAGAAGGAATCTACTTTGGTTATGTTTAGCCACAGAATTTGAAACATCCTCCCAGCTTGGGAGAAAAATATTGGTAATACAGCCACTTACAAATCCAGCAACAGCCCTGAAACAAAAGACAGATTCCTTGCTCCACCTTTCTCTTGTAATTAGCAATCCTGCTGAGTTCCTTGCTCTGGTGCTGGTATGTCCCTTGCTCTCATTCCAACACAGCCTCTGTGTGTGTGTGTGTGTAATTCTCCTTGTGAAGGGTGCCATTAATATAATTAATTAATATTTTTATATAATTAATTTTAATTTTTTAAACCTACTGCTGTCATAGGTACCCAACATGTGACTCCTCAAGCCCCACTCTCAATTGTGCAATATATATATTTCAAACTGACCACTGCTATGGCTCCTCTGATGTGACTCTGTGATACAATATTCTATTTCATAAATGCAGATTTTATGAAGAAAATGGTCATGTGTACACGTCTGTGCACTGAAACATAACACTCAAGCTAATTTATGCTTTCCATGTTTGCAGTAAACAGGATTTTGTATTTGACACCTTTAAATCCTTTTTTTGTGCCAATGAGAAAGGCCTCCCCAGAAGATTGTAACATCTGAGCAGGGCAGTATAGGGAGAAGTGTTCCTATTTAGATCCTAGGTTGTTCAAGTCATCAACAACACCTTGAATTCTGACTGGAAGCATATCAGCAGCCAGAGCAGCTTCTTCAGATCTAATATTGCTTTGTTTAAGGCTGATCCATTTAACAATCTGGCCGCTACATTTTGCATTAGATGTAGCTTTCATGTTGTCTTAAAGGGCAGCCCCATATAGAGCACATTATAGTCATCCAAACAGAAGGTTATCAGAGCATGGCTTACTATACTAGGCCATCTCTATCCAGGAAAAAGCATTCTGAACCATTGAAGAAAGTCTCAGTTTATTGGGTTTCATCCAGCCAATTACAGCAATCAATCAATGCTTCAGGACCCCTATGGCCTTACCTGACTCTGATATGGAGAGATAGAGCAGGGTGTCATCAGCATACTGATGACACTCAACTCCAAAACCCCTGACAACCTCACTTAGTGGATTCATATGGATGTTAAACAGCATAGAAGTGAGAATGGATCCTTGCAGGTGCCCACAAATAAATAGCCATGGAATTGAGCAGAAGTCCCCCAATGCTACTGTATGGAACTGAACCTACATGTAGGAGCAGAACCACTGCAGCATCTTGCCCACCAGTTCTAACCTGCTGAGTCGGTCAAATAAGATATCATGGTTGATGGTGTCAAAAGACACAGGGAGATTTGGGATAATCAACAGAATTGCACTCCCTCTGTCTGTCTTCTGAAGGAAGTCATATGTCAGATCTGCCAATGCCTGTGCCACCACCCTCTTTCAAGGTGGCAGGTAGCACTCTCTGGATCCACCCAGTCAATCCACACACATGCATACACACACCACCAGCTGTTATCACTCACAGTGGGTAAGGTTCAAGACAACACATATTTGGAAAGACAGCACAAGGCATCTTGCCACATCTTTGGGCCACAGCAGTTGAAACTGATTCCATAACATGGTACTCTGAACACCTCCACAGGATGTTTTGCCAGAGGCAAGAAAGTTCGGGATTTCAAAGACCAGGCAACACACTTGTGCAGAAAATTTAGTGCTTTTAGTGGTCGGTAGTTGTCACAAACCAGTGAGTCCATGGTGGGCTTTTTCAGGAGTGGTCGGATCACTGTCTCTTTCAAGGCAGCTGGAACCACTCCCTCCCACAATGATGTGTTGACCACACCCTGGATCCACTCGGTCAGACCCCCTCAGCAAGCTTTAATAAGCCAAGAAGGGCAAGGTTTTAGAGCACACGTTGCTGGCCGCATCATTGCAAGCACCTTGTCCACATCATCAGGTCGCATCAACTGAAACTGTTCCCAAGAAGTTGCAGCAGACGTTGCACCGGACACCTCATTGGGGACTACAGTAGATGTGGATGGGGCATCAAGACTGCTATGGTGAGCAACTTTACCCTCAAAGTGCCTTGCAAACAATTCACAGTGGGCCTCCGAAGGGTCTAAGACTCCATTTCCTGGAGTTGATGTCAACAGACCCCTGACAATACGGAAAAGCTCCACTGGATGGCTACTTGAGGATGCGATGGAGGCAGAGAAGTGGGCCTTCTTCGCCTCCCTCACCGCCACACAGTAGGCACAGTTATGATGTTTTACTCGTGCCTGATCAGCCTCACAACACGTCTTTCACCACTTGCACTCTAGCCGTCATCCAGCCTGTTTCATTGGCTGTAGCCCACTGGTGTGCCAAGATGCAAGCTGAGCTCCACAATGCCAGAGAGGGTGCCAGAGGCAACTTTGTCGAGAGCCTGACATGCCTCGCTGTTCCACAGTGTGACAAGGGCTTCAACAGGGTCACCTGCTCTATCTACTGGGAACTCCCCCAGGGCATTCAGGAATCCTGTAGAACTCAGAAATGCCTGCTTAACAACCCTCAAAATTTTAATAGCGATACACATAAGAGTCAGAGAGAATCGAGAGTTCAAAGTGTAACAGCAGCAACAACTAGCAGCAGAAGCTGGCTGTGGAGAGTACTGATTGGCTGGAACTGCCCTCAAGATCCCTACCTTCCACAAATCTATAGCACAGTTTTGCCAAAGGGGTCAGTGACAGTCCTGGTTTTCAGTTTCACTGAGTCTGGGTCTCCTTGTCTGAACTATGGTTTGATTCAGAGACACATCTATAAAGTAATTAAATTGCAGAGCTGGGTCCACACCAGAGAGTGAAAAAATCCACTTGTGCTGTAATGCCATGTCTGTCTTCACCCTAAATGAACTAGTTCCTACTGAGCTGGAAACTTATCTGGAATAAATCATAAACGAAGAGTGGTAGGATGTGAACGTCTATTATTATTGGTAACCTGCAAAATGTTAGTCTCTCTCTCTCTCTCTCTCTCTCTCTCTCTGTGCGTGTGTATGTATGTGTGTGTGAGTGTGCACACACATGTAATTTCATCTTTTTTACTTTACATAAATCTAGATTGCAGAGGCATTTCGTTTGGCAGTGTAAATCTTTGATGACTACTGTTTTATAAACGCACTCCGCCATGCCTTTAGTTGGTAAGTATCATAGGGAGAGAAAGATGAGGTAATCTGAAAAGTCATAATTAAGCATGCAACCCCTAAAATCAACACAATCAAATCAGTTGCTGTGGAGCTTGACTTCCGCTATGTTAAACAATATAGTTATCCAGTCTATGACATTAGGGGCCTAAAGCCATCCTAATGGTCAATAAATACCATTACTGCTACCAACTAGAATTTCATTACTTGGGGGCTATATGTCTAAATCCCCAAAGCCTCCAAAAGAATCCAAAGCTTTTGACATTTACAAAGCTGTTTCTAAAGACATAAAGAAAGTGAAAGGTCACCACAGCCAATGGTACTGAAGGACTGCAGACATGAAAATATTTGTGCTTCTGAAGGTTAAAGAAAAGGCTGTTTTACAGAACAAAGTTCTCAGGTTTTTCTTGTGAATACATATCATCACCCTAGTTCTTTCCAGATGGTAAAATGCACATGCCCCCATCCAGCTGTAGTTGGAGAAAACTAGGCATACAGAGCATCTGTTGTGTTCCCAGATATAGGGATGGACATCCTCATTTGCATAAAAAGACTCATCTAGGCAGTTCAATGAACAAAATGTAGATCCAGATAGGATTCTGCATCATCATTGGCTGCATTTTCTTTCTGTAAATTGCATCAATGTACAAGGAGCTTTCCAGCTTCATAATACTCAGGGGGAATTTTGAAACAGAAGGTGGATTGTGCCTTTCCCCTCCTTCATTTTAATTTTAACTGTAATCTGTACCTGTAATTGAGTTTTAGAATGTTTTAAACTATTTTTTAGAATGCTTTTCTTTCTTTCTTGTTACATTGTTTTGTTGATATGCTTGCCGTTCTGGAATACTTTGCGAGGGCGGGCGGGCTATAACAACAACAGCAACAACAAATAACAATAATACATGCTAGACCTAGCTGAGCACCAATAGCACCATATCTTGTCCCTACATAAAAGAGGCAGGGACAGCGTTGCTGCATGGGATCCAGGCTCATCCTCTTTGGCTACAGTCCTCTACCTACTTACCTGGGAGTAAGCCCTATTGAACTCAGTGGGAATTACTTCTGAATGGATATGCATGAAATTTCACTGTTAATTGCTCTCCCTCCCTTTTAAAGAGGGGATTAGGAGTGCATTGGAAAAGGCAACCACAAAAGCTTTCACTATATTTTTTAAGCAGCACATTTCAGATTGATTAGGATTTATTTACAAAGAGGAATAGGGAATGGAGGAATATAAAGGAACACTGTTGCCATTTATATTGGTACAACAGTACGTAAGTGTGAGAGACTGTGACCACTTTTGATCCAAGGGATGACGACTTCTTCTTTGCCCTGCTCCAACTGATACTGCCTCGGAATGAAACTTTGGGTGCAGGGAGTGTTATGGTGCTACAAAACCACCTTCAGTAACTACTGCCCAGAAGCATTTATCCCTCCCTCTCATAGCATGGACTTTGCATGGTTGGCAAGCAAAGCAAGCAGGGGGGGAGAGGCCCCCCCAGTAAGAATAGAAAAAATCTTCCATGGAATCAGGCTCTGAGAACCCTTACCACCACACCAGCATGGCTATGGCTATTTGCACTGGCCACAGGATCAAGTGATGATCAAGAGGTAAGCAGAACCCCATTCTTGTGCTCTTTCTCAGCCAACCAATCATGCCCTGGGTAAGAGTATATGGAAGCTTTTTTCTTGGCTCTGTTCCCAGGCAGCACCAGTTTCTACAAATAAATTGAGCAGGGGAACCATTTTCTAAACTATAAAGAAAAGCTTCACCTAAATTTCTGCTTGTTCAGCTGCTGTTAAAAGTTCAGGAACAGGTCTAGTAAAAGAAGACATTTGCAGCTCTAATACTTCTATATGTCTAGAAGGCGTGATTGTTGCATGGCTACAGCAAAGCTGTCTAAGGGAAATAGCCTGGAAATTGGCTGGAGAAGCTTTGATCACAGCTGTCTCTTGGCATTTTCTCCCAGCAACATTAAGATATTCTAAGCATCAGGTCCTTTGGGCTCCATGTGATGTACAGTAAACTTTTCCCATTCCTTCGGCATGGTGGAAGCCCATGAAATTATATGTTATTCTTTGGCAGTCACAAAAAATATATAGAACAATAAAGTTTGTACAGATTTTGCAGATGATATCAAAACAAACATTTTTTGACATCTGAACATGGTTTAACATAATGCAACCTTAGTTTGAAGAATAATGCTTACTAAAAACTCCAAGAGCTTCACACTGTGAAAGTACAATTTATTGATTATGATATTAAAATATATAATCTGCTTTAAAAAGTTTTATTCAAGCCAATTCACAAATATTATTAAACACTTAATATAGTATTTATACTATACTTCCTTTATTATTTTTTGCAACTGGCAATTTTTCACTTCGATGTTCTTTGTGAAATTTCAGAGTCTCGTTAATCACTATTGAAATCTAAACAGCCAATCATTTCTACATTTTATTTGTCTGTCATATATGGTGACACATTTATTCTTCTTGATCCAAATACTTCACAATCTAGATTGTTTACGACCCAGTGGTAGAAGTTGCACTTAGTGATTTCCCTCAAGCAACACAAGTTCTCTTTTTAGGAAAATGGTGTGTAGATGCTGCTCCTGAGATGGAGAACATAACAAATAAACATCATTCATTCAAAAAGGCTGGAGTAAACTGGCTGGCAAGTAATAGAGATGAAGTGTATACTGTATGTGTGTGTGCAAACAAGACTACCTCAACAGACAGTTGATTTACGCCCTAGTAAAACACACACACACACACACACACACACACTTCCTTTCCTCTTTTGAAAATGACTTTAAAAAAATGAAAAGAAGAAAAGGTATTTGCACTCATCCTCATAATAGAATATGAAATTAAAGCATGAAGGGATTAATGTTTTAAAGCTTGACATGTAGTGATAAAGCTATGGCAGAAGAAACAACAAAACTGTTACAGGACAGACAAGCTAAGGGAAAGTGGCACATGCCTTAAAGATGAGCAAGTCAGCCTAGAATAGAATTACAAAATGATTAATCAATACAAATGAGAAATTGTACAAGAAAAGAGAGCTTGGTGAGACTTGTTAAGGGACTCAGCACTGCACCGCTTAAATATAATGAAAGAAGCCCAGCAAAGCCAAAGAAATGCTTTCATTCAGTAGTAAAGTCATTTGTGAACAGTTAAATTACCCTAATCACCTCCCCTCCAGCCGTCAGTATGGTCTGCCTCTTTAGCTTTTTTTAAAAAAAAGAGTTTGGGGAGATGAGTTCTGCAAATCCAAGCTGCAAAATAATTATACACACACCGTTTTAGCATTTTAACAATGCAATCCCAAACATTTGTTCTCATTAGAATGCAAATCATCTCATTTAATAATCCCACATGAGAATTCCCCCACACTCACCTTAAAAAGCTCAATAGTATTCAAAATATTAATAAATGCCAAATATGGAAAACTACTATGCCTTACTAACAGCTCGTGGTAGATAAAAAATTATAGACATACATTTCTAACATTTGTCCTCCAACTCAATTTTAATTGAAATTTAATAGAGAAAAAAGCTCTGAGATGGTCTTTGGGAAAAACATGATGACAATACCCTTTTCTTAATGCATAAATAGCCATGGTTTTCACACAGTCATATGACTTGTCTTTCAAATCATTGCATCATGTAGCTCAAGTAGAATTGTTAACATCTGACAGAGGTTTACAGCAATATTCTAAATGGTGTTGCTTCTGATTTACCCATTCAGATTTTGTTGTCAAATGATAAATGGAAAAGAACATAACACATAGGAAGTTGCTTTATACTGAGTCAGACCACTGGTCCATTTAGCTCAGTATTGTCTACTGACTGCCAGTGGCTCTCCAAGGTTTCAGGGAGTCTTTCCTACTACCTCTCCCTCAATATATGGTATCATAGATGCTTTGTCTGAAATTATCTTGAAGCACTGCTGGATAACATCTCTCTTTTAACAGCAAACAGTAGCCTGCCTGCTTTCAACAGTGACTCAAACTAGTATATCATCATCATCATCATCATCATCATCAATTTTCTGCCCTTCACCCTGAGGTCCCAGGGCAGGTTACAACAATTTAAAATGCAAACTTAAAAAAAAATTAAAACAATTTGCAATCACAAAACACAAAAAATGGGGGTGGGGGGATTGCCCTAAAATGTACATCTCAGGTATTGAAAGGCCAGAGTAAAGAGGTGTATCTTCAGCATTTGCCAAAAAACAGTATAGTAAAGTTACCAGATTCACCTCTGTGGGAAGGGAAATCCACAGTTACACGGAGAATACACCCCCCCTTCTGAAGGCACTGGAACTACTGAGAGTAGGATTGCTAGGTCGGAACCATCCAAAAACCTGAGAAAATGGGGGTGGGCCCTAGTGATCTCATGGGGGTGGGCCCTAATTATGTCATTAAGCATGTAAGTATCCACCACAGTTGCTTGGAGCATACCATTCATAAAAAAAATTCTCTGATTGGAAATTAAAATAGAAATCTTACCTAAAAGAGGGTGTTCCCAGGTCCAGCTGAACTGGCAAGGTCATTCCTTCTCACAAGCGTAGGGAACATGGATGCAAAATGGAAATGGACTGCCTTCAAGTCGATGCCGAATAGGGTTTTCATGGTAAGCGGTATTCAGAGGTGGTTTACTATTGCCTTCCTCTGAGGCTGAGAGGCAGGGACTAGCCTAAGGTCATCCAGTGAGCTTCATGGCTGTGTGGGGATTCGAACCCTGGTCTCCCGGGTTGCAGTCCAATACTTGAACCGCTATGCCAAAGTGGCTCTCTCAATGGGATTTACTCCTGTGCAATCATGCTTAAGATAGGTTAAAGCTGACTATAGGGAAGGGGGAGGGGAAGGAGGGGATTTGAAAGGGATGGGGAGGGAAAGGGAGGGGTGAAGAAAGAAATAATTGACAGAGAAAAAACACATTGTTTGGTCGACCTTCACAGTCAGTAGCTTGGGAACAACAACAATTGAAGCCACATTTCCTAGTGTGTGAATTCTCTTTTACCATTATTAGGCAAGAAACAAACCGTCATGCAACCAACAAGGTGCATCATCAATAGGTGTAATAGGAGCTGAGTGTATGAGACCACTGTTATTGCTTCTATGGATGTGAGGTCAGAGGTAAATGAAATGCAAATAAAAAAAACCCCATTTCCTAAATGCAATGCCATACCAACCACAACAAGATTCCTATGAGTAAGACAGAAAACTCAGCATCCCACAATCCTGGAAGCCAGTCAGCCAAGGTAACAGAAATTGTCATGCAGCACAACCTGACCTGGAGGCTACAGTTAGTGCAGAATGCTGCAGCACAACTGGTGACATGAGGGAGACCCTGTCAAGCATTGGACTTTTGCTTACAAAGCATGTGCCCTACCATTGACCTACAGCCCTTCTCATTTAAAAAAGTACACAGTATTTTAACATTGTTCTTTTCAACTCACTAATGAATAAACAACATACCTAGGCTGAATCCATACTATGCATTTAATGCACATCCAACACACATTTGAAGCACATGAATCCCACCACAGAATCATGGAGCTGTAGTTTGTCATGGGTGGCGGGAACTCTAACTGTGAGGGGGAAACTACATTTCCAAGGATTCTTTGGGGGAAGTCATGCACTTTAAATGTGATTTGGATGTACTTTAAATGTATTGAATAGATCTGCATTAATTCTTGCTGTGAGCTGCCTTGGTTTCCTCTGGAAGCTAACAAGTAAGTCCCCAGTACCAAAACAAAAAAACAAAAATTAACACATGGAAGGAATATACCAGGCATAGGGAACCATAGGACTTCCAGTTATGCTTCTGGTCCTGGGGAGTTGCAATTCAGAACCATCCAGAAGGCCTTTAAAAAAAAAAAAAAGCAAAGCCCCCCCTTTTTTAAAAAAAAAATGAAATAAAAGAATATAAGGTTGCCAGTGGTAAACTTACCAGAGCCAAAACCACAGAATTTTAAAGGAATTTATACACCTACACACCTGATCATGTATAAACAATTAAATAGCTGAAGTTAGTTCAAAGCTTGTAACTAAGCTACAATCCAATACACACTTACCTGGGAGTAAGTCCCATTGAACCTAATGGAGCTTACTTCTGAGTAGACATGTATTGGTTTGTAACAAGAAGTGGGGGATGATTATATTGGATGGCAGTGGTGAAAACAACCCTTAAACCTCTGCTGAAGCTTTCCTCGGAGTAGCTGCTTTTCGTGTTTATTTATTTAAGGCATTTATACCCCACCCTTTAGCCAAAAGGGCTGGGAGACTGTTACCTGAGTCTGCTGTATAATGGCCAAGGGTGTTGCTAGCAGTAATACAGTGGCAAATTCAGGAGTGCAGGGTCCCTTCATGATAGTCACAGTCACACCCCTCCCAACTTTCCCCCTTCTGCTGCTGGGTTGAGAATGGGATCCTTGTTAATGCATTCCTCCACAACAGAGGTCCCTAGGAGCCTATAGGCAGGAAAGGGGAGTGTATTAGCTACTGAGAAGAGTCTGCTCAGTGACTTACCTCCTTTTACTCTCATTGGCTTCAATCAGCAGGAAAGGACAAGGACGCATGTTAGAAGACTCTTCTAAGTGGTTAACACACTCCCCTGTCATGTTGATTGGCTCATAGAATGCTGGAAACACAGGGATTCTGCTGAGACCCTGTTCTGCTCTGCTCACTGAACCCCTTCCGGGATGCTGATGGCTTTTGAAGTCATCATAGATACCTCCTATTTTACCAGGTTCGAGCCCAGCTTTTGACAAGTGTAGGTGGGGGGCAAGTTGTCTGGTTATTGTTCCTGAACATTTATTTCAAACGCTATGATTGGGAAAAGTCGAAGTGATCCAAACTGCAAATCCTTTGCTGGGAAGTAAATCTGACTGAACTGGATAGGCTTTCCTTCTGAGTCAACGTGTACAGATTGAGTTAAACTATCTTTCCTTCTCCCAATTCTAGTCCCCTCTCTTTCTTTTTGTCTCTCTCTCCCTCCTTCCTTTTATTCCCTTTCTCCCTTCCGACTTTACTCTGAATCCAGTCCCTAGCACCTTTCACTGGGGCTTACTCCTAAGTAGATGTGCACTGCTAGCCTCCCCTTCACCTTTCCTCTCTGCAACATACCTTTTTGTGTCCAGCTTCATCAGCCTGCAATCTTAACCTCACCTACCTAGGAGTAAGCCCCACTGAATCTAATGGGCGTACTTCTGAGCAGACCTGGTTTGGATTTGCTGCTGTCAGTTATTCTTTTGCCAAACCAGTCTTAAATCATTCTGCCTTTTGCACTTTCTACAGTTTTGAACGAAAGTCCTTCACCTTGGCCATCTCTTTCCATCTGCCCCCCCCTTCTTTCTGTTGCCAAACCCATCCTCCTACACACCCAAAACCAGAGCAAGGTTAGAGACAGTTTTCTGAAGATCATTCCACCTAATACAGCATTCTGGCAATGAGGTGTATTAGTGGAGAAGCTGGTGGGGAGAGATTTAGGCTCTCTGCAAGCAAGAATTTGATATGCTTAGGTATTAGTTTGGGTTTTTTGAAAGTTAGTTTTTAAACAAACAAACAAAAAACACCCTACCATCTGATTGATTTAATCCAGTCTTTTGCTAGCTACGTTGAAAAGGTTTGAGAGAGAAAAGGAGCAAGTGTACACAAACGCACATGTCTTAAAATTATTAATTTATAAACATAAAAGGAAGAAACAGGATTTTTCCAGGATAGCCACTTTACTACAGATTTACTACTCTGTGTGTGTGAGTCTGCACACACACAATCTTATCATCCTACCTACTTCTCCTGTGCCAAAACATGTGCAAAACAAGAAATATTTTTGCAATTACCCCCCACCACAAAACTTACCCAACTAAATTAGAGTATATTATGAACCTCCCCTGCCTCTGGTTTAAGCTTTTCTCTCTCACACACACACACACAAATGCACACTTTCCCAATTTTAGTGAAGCTGACAAGGCATTGCAGATTTTACCTGCAGTATTTTAAGAGTAATTGGTTTTAACATCTTAATAGTTTAATCCTGTTTTAATGCTGATTTTATATGTTTATATGCTTTATATTTTTATAGGTTCTTAATGATATGTACTTATTTTTATCTGGAAGCCGCCTTGAGTTCCAGTTTGGAAAAAGGGCAGGGTATAAATAAAGATAATAATAATAATAATAATAATAATAATAATAATAATAATAATAATAATAATAATAATAATTACCTGTGAGTTGCGAGCACTTTGCTGTTTTTAAAAATCTCTTTCTCTCTCTATGTGTGTGAAATGAATGCTAATGGCTAGCAGTGCCCTGTCACAATCCCTCCCCGCCCTGCAGAAGGGGCTGCATGTGCCCAGCTGCCCTGTGCGCCTAGGGGGCACCGCACTCACTTCCCAGGTGTCTTTAGTGAGGAGGAGCCATCCAAGATGCACCCCACCTGTATGGTGCCCTCCCCTTAGGAGCAAGGAAGCCAGCCAGCCCGCCTGCCTTTTGGCCATGATCCTTCTACCTGCTGTGCTTCACCAAAAGCTTTGAGTTTCAGGGAGAAAGAAAATTCCCCGACTGAAGTTTGTGGCAGGTGCTGAGCAGGAAGAGGGGCAGGTTGAGGGGGTACCAGGAAGGGAGGGATGCAGCGGTGGCGGCTGGTTGCTGAGCAAGCGTGAGTATGTGCGTAAACAGGCAGGCAGGAAGGAGGGAGGGGAGGCAGCGGCCTGCCCAGACCCCTTCCCAGCAAGCAGAGAGCAAGGATGGCTCCTCTGGAAAAGGGCGGCCTGAGCCTTCGGCATATGCGTGAATCACGCATGCGTGGCTGAGCAGGAGCCTGGAAAGCCAGAGATCCAGGTATTTGAGGGTGAGCTGACCAGAGACTGGAGAGGGCCCTCAGATGCCTGAGTCTCCGGCTGAAAAACGGAGGTCTGGCATCCCTAACTGATAGGGTCCCTTCTGCTGATCTTAATACCCATTATGGTCGGTAAAGAAGGTGCCTTTCAGATATCTGGGCCTAAGTAATTTAAAGAGTTAAACACTAACACAACCACTTTGAATCGGACCCAGAAACAACTGTTAACCATGCAGCTGTTTTAAAACAAGAGTCATATGAGATTTAAAGGGAATCCCAGTCACTAATCTGGCTGCTGCATTGTGGACCAGTTGAAGTTTCTGAGTTGTCTTCAAGGGCAGCCCCCTGTAGAGCTCACTGCAATAATCCATTCTGGAAGTTACCAGAGAATGAAATACAGTGGCCAAGTCAGTGCTGTCCAAAAGGGGCCATAGGTGGCAAACCAGCCAGAGCTGGAAAAAGGCACTCCTAGCTACTGAGGCCACCTGAGGCTCCAGTGCCAGGTTTGAATCTAGAATCTCAACCACCTCTCTGGGTGTCATCTGCAGAATTAACATTCAATTAACAAAATACCTTTTGGTCTAGCATGTTGTGTTAAAGGTTATCAATGTTCATTCAAGCTCCAAAGTGCTAGGAAATTGCAGTTGTTAAGAGCCACAGCATTAAGAGAGACATTATTTGGGCAATATGGATATGGTATAGTGTCCTATGCTGTGGTTAGTTCCAGCTTCACTAGTACCTTTGAACTGAATGTCTGTCAGTGGCAAAGATATGGACTAATGTCCAAGATTTGTCTGTTCACTGGAACAGACACTTAAAAACTATGCAGCTGATGCCATCATTCCATGGTTCAGGTACCCAACCAATACCATCAACACAGAAAGATAAGAATACAGGGAGACTGGGCATGACCATACCTTTCATTAGGCATGTAATGACTCAAGATGTCCAATTTATTTATTTATTTATTAAATTTGTATACCGCCCCATAGCCAAAGGTCTCTGAATGTCTCATGATGGAAACTAATTGTCAGATGATAGTTTGGAATGTGAAACACATCAGAAACCAGGGGAGATTACTGATTTAAACCCTTGCCGCTAACAGGATGGACCCAAGCTAGATGTGTGCATGATGGAACAATAGAAGCATGTTTGTCAATGACAAAAGAAACAGGTCTGGGGGCAATGAGAAAGAAACTGCAATATGAGATAGAGACAGAGAATCAGAGAGAGAGAGGGAAGGAGAGGGAATCATAAGCCACTTTTGGAGGTGCAGCTATTTCTCTCTGGGAATCTGATGGATGGATAGAGGGTCCCCTGCCCTGATAAGGAATGCTATGCTGTTTGCATCCACCTATGCTCAACTGATATATTTGTAAAAAAAACCCTCCAAATATTACAAAGTCCCCAATGATCTCTTCTTCCAAAGGAAGCCAAACTCAAGCAATTGCTGACCCTGAAACTTCTTACCTCTCAGCAAAATGGAGGGCATGTACTATATTAAAGGGTACAAATAATATGAGTTCTGAGAAACAAGCATATCAAGTTGAGTTTCTTTTTTAAAAAATGTCTTATTTTTCTACAAAACTAAAAAGAAAAACCTACTACTACAGTTAAAAGCAAGAAGTAAACATCTCAGATCTTTATATTGTTGTGTGCCACCCCAGTCTCTGAGCAGTGCGAGACTTACATGGGTCCCTTGCCTTGCCCAGGGTTTGCTTTCCTTGGAAAGAAGTTCAGCGAAATCTATGGTGTCTTTATGAAATATGGTTTGTTTACACATATTTACAGCCTGAGAATAAGATGGAGTTCAAAGCATTAGCAGTACAATAGATCTTGCTTTTCCATCTGGCCTATAGGAGGCATCCTGAAGCCATCATGCAGAGAACAGACCTTTCTGTTTGTCTCCAGTTCTCAGCCTTTCCTCAGATTCAACAAAAAACATAACCCTCTCTTTGGCCCCAGCAGGGAGGGGGCTCTCCTGAAGAGTTTCAATAACAATGGGATCTCCCTGGCTGATTCACCAGTTAATGGGCACTTGGCAGACCCATTAGCCCACCTGGCCACTCCATTAGATTAACAAAAGAGACAGCAGAGCCCACCTCCAGGTGCAGGGTTCCAAATCAGAGGCTGGAAGGGGACTCACAGAAATCATCTCTCTCAGCCCCCAAACCCATAACAATATCTTGAGTCTTCTGCAAAAATGCAGCTCCAGATTTAAAGGGAAAGGAAGGAAACATACAGTTAGCCACAGTCAGTTTGAAGTTTGTTTGTTTTTAAATGAAAATTCAGATTTTATCTGAGCAGAGATATACCTATAATATTGGTTTTAGGCAGTTGGATGATCTCCCATAGAAAGCTGGCATTTAAAGGAAGCATTTGGCAGAATGCTGTTTTATTATGGATGATGGTGAATTTGGGACAAAACAAAGTGGTTGATTTAGTGCCTCAGTCAGGGACAGTCAATGATGAGACCACTTTTTAGAAGCCATTGCATGGTCCTATTTAGTTCCCCACAGCACCCTATATCTTTCTAAAAGGTAGCAGTCAGGGCCAGGGCCGAGGGACCCTGTGGCCTAAAGGGGCTCCTTTACATCCCCTCTTTAGGGTGGGAGAGTAGCGCTCCCATACCATGATCCGTGGCAGCATCAACTCCTGGCCCTGCTGCAGATCACAGAGAGGTAGCTCCCAGGTACCCCCCAAACAGACCGCACAGGTAGGGTTACCATCATTTTGTCATTTCAAAAAGAGTACATTTGGATTCGATAAGTAAAAAGTAAGAGTATGCTGTTGCACCATCTCAAAAAGAGTACTTGTACTCTTAAAAGAGTATGGTTGGTAACCCTACACACAGGTTTCAATAAACCTGCATACACTCCCCACCTACCTCTTCCATTGCTGTGAATGCTGTGTGGGCATATCTGCCATCAACCAAGATGGTGACAGAGTCTTCCCTAAGGGGTTGATGCCACTGCTGCCATCTTGGTTGATGGCTGGTATGTGTGTGCAGCATGCACAGTTTTCACATCAGGTGATGGGAGAGGTAGGTAGGGTGTGAGTGTGGCCGCCATGGGCCTGGGGCAGGATGGTGCCCAAGAGTCCAGTCATGCCTGGCACCAGTGGACAGCATTGAGACTCACTTAACAGAGAGCAGTAAGCTCCCTTAGGAAGGGCACTCAAGTTTAAATCAAGTATACCTGGCAATGAACAAAAAGAAAGCATCTGCACAATAGATACACTTACCTACACATTTCAAAGAACCCAACCAATTTCAAAGGGAGGGTGATCCAACATCCCTTGCTCTTCCCCAAAAGGAAATAATATGATTTATATTCTAAGCCAATCTGAAATGGGGGGGGAGTCCAGATCTTCCTCCCTGTCACCTCTCACCACATCCCCAAAATACCTTCCTTGGCAGTCCCCTTACTTTAAAGGCATGCCAGTCAAAGGGTGATTCAGTGGTGGCATGTGGAGAGAGGAAACCATGAAGCAGTGTCCCATAGTGGTTGTTCCCCAAGTTGGCAAGGCTCATTTGACAGCAACAAGAAATTAAGACATTAGTTGCATCAACCAAGTCCTGCGGAATGTTCTGCCAATAGAGATTCAGCAGGCACCTTCTGTTCTGACTTTTAAACACCTGCTGGAAACTTTTCTATGTCACCAGGTTTAGGCAGGCAATTGAGAAGGTATCTTTCTGCAATAGTTAGTTAATGATGTCTGATTTAAAATTTTTATGTTTTTATTGGGTATTTATATCAGTTAAAAACTGCTTTAGTTTTTTTATTGATAGCAGAATACAAATATTTCTGTTGTTGTTGTTGTTATATGCCTTCAAGTCGATTATGAGTTATGGTGACCCTATAAATCAGTGACCTCTAATAGCATCTGTCATGAACCACCCTGTTCAGATTTTGTAAGTTCAGGTCTGTGGCTTCCTTTATAGAATCAACCCATCTTTTCTTTGGTCTTCTTCTGTTTCTATTCCCTTCTGTTTTTCCCAGCATTATTGTCTTTTCTAGAGAATCATGTCTTCTCATTATGTGTCCAAAGTATGATAACCTCAGTTTCATCATTTCAGCTTCTAGTGATAATTCTGGTTTAATTTGTTCTAACACTCAATTATTTGTCTTTTTCATGGTCCATGATATGTGCAAAGCTCTAACACCACATTTCAAATGAGTTTTTTCTCTTATCCGCTTTTTTCACTGTCCACGTTTCACATCCATACATAGAGATCAGGAATACCATGGTCTGAATGATATTTCTCCCTCCAAATTTCACACCTCCTTCATTCTGATCCAATCCCACTTTCTATAAGATATGTTCTGATTAAAAAAGTAGGGTGATAAAATACACCCCTGTCTCACATGCAATCCGATTGGGAACCAATTGTTTTGCCAACACACCAAGGAAGACTCGTGACACATATATGGTTGAAATGTTATATTTATTAAAATATAACACATAAACAAATCAAATTCCAATTCGCCAATTAATAAATATCAAATCCTTCGGGCAGGTGAGGCTCCACCTATCTATGAGGGTCTATACCCTCCAAACCAGGAGGCAAGTCAGTCACATTGAACTGCACTCCCCAGACAAGGATGTGGGACAACTTCTCCCTCCTTGCAATTGGAGTCAGGTATGTGGTTCCAACCTCCGCATCCTGGCCCCGCCGTACAAGCATTCACCATGATGCGCAAGCCGGTCCCACGTGGACACCCCCAAATCCACACCAGACCTTACGCCTTGATGTTTCACCAGGGGGTGCCCTTTACCAAAATGCCTCATCCACCTCAATTTTAACCCCAATTACCTCACCTGCCCGAATTCAATGCCACAAGAGGGGATCAGCTCAAGCTTGGTCCCCTCAACCCAAAGAAAACAAAGCCCCCAAACCCAACCTAAGATCCTCCAATAAAAAATCACACCCAGCATCCGAGAGATGAACACCATCATCCCTAAACAGATGAAGAGCGTGAAAATGAATCCTGTCATGTGGAATATAGGCCCCTCCCAATGACAAGACCAAATTCCTAACCTTCCTATTCACCCACTTCCTGGCCCTATCGATCCTGTTAGGATGCACAGCACCCCTCCAGACCCGTCTCACCAGCATGTCGGACCACACTAAAACAAGGTCCGGATATGACTGGATGAGTGTATTAAAATCCCGTGTGATCTTACGCAGCAAATCCATCCCGGGCTGCTGCACCAAATCATTCTCCCCCAAGTGAACCACCAACACATGTGGCCGGCTAGGCGAAGCCATCAGCCAACCCACCACAGGCATGAGCGCATTCCATAGCATGCCTCTCTGAGCCTCCCAGTTAACCATAGCGCTGACGGAAAGCTGCAGCTATGTCCCGGCAACAGTAGAAGAGGCTCTCCGATGGGCCCAAAACAAAATCGAGTGGCCACACAGGATGACCCTTGAAGGCACTGGAGGCTCCTCATACCTAAGAAGAAAGAACAACACATTACAATCAATATCTGATGTATGACTTGAAAGCGGAAGAACGCCACCGTCCAATCGCCTGGATATCCTCAACACTCATGCCCACGAGGGCGGCGGCCGTAGCCGCCCCAATCCAAAATGAGTGCAGCCCATAGACTCCAGCGTCACGACCACTGGCCAACAAGGCCCGCCGAACAATGGCCCAAAATTGAAATTGAGTCAGGGCAGAACCATCTGCATGTACAAATAGATAACGCTGGCCCACTGGCCTCAACGACATAAATGATCGCACTGCAGCCACAGGGCATAATTCAGGAACCTGGCAAACTTTCAATGAAATAATACTGCCACGGCCCTTTTGATCCGTCTTAGAGACTCGAAGGGAAAGCCTAACTATATCTGCACCTAGCGTGCAATCGCCAAAGCAAAAGGCTCGATAGGACACATCGCGCTTTGAGGAAGCTAGCACTTCAGTAGGGTGAAAAGCACCATAGAACATCTTCAGAGTTACTGCGGCGAACAGGTGCGACTCATACTGAGATGAGCACAGAGGCCTAAATAAAGGCAGGATCTGAAGGAGAACATCGGGCGTGATTGGCGTCCTTCGGTCAGTGGGCCTGTGAGCGGAACGCGACCAACCCTGAAGGACCTTCCTGACCCTAAAGTCTACAGAATGATCCTGCATTCATCTTGCCTTGGAAATAAAGGCCAGCGCAGAGAGGTGTCCGGCGATGGTGGAAACAGAATTATTTAGCCCTTTTAAATATAACATAAACTGCAGCAAATGCGATACAGGAATTGGCCACTCAGCAGGTAAAGCACCATTGGCATGAAAAGCCTGGAATGTCACAAGAGCCCGCTGATATGTTCTCTGAGTGCTTGGAGCTAGCGCAGCAGCTATGGCGGCCCCAACTTCTAACTCCCAAGGCTCCACAGGAAGAACGGGACCGGTATCGAATCCTGAGCCGCTCCTGGTGCCAGTTCCCGAAAGCGTGCCATCTGTAAATGTGAAAGAGCATCAGCAACACAATTCTGTAGTCCTGGAACATGGCGCGCTACAAATAAAATGTTGAAGCGCAAACATTGTAATACAAAGGCCCTCACCAGGTGCATCACCTGAGGCGATTTGGAAGTCTGAGTATTGACCACACACACTGTAGACTGATTATCGCACCAGAAACGTACAGTGTGATTTTGGAATGCTAGAGGCCAAATGTAAACCGCAACCACAATGGGGAAGAATTCCAAAAAGGTCAAGTTTGAAATGATCCCAGAAGTTAACCAATCAGCCGGCCATCGCTCAGCACACCAATGAGACCTGAAAATTACCCCAAAACCAATGCCACCTGCAGCATCGGAATGTACTTGTAGCTCAGCTTCTAATAATAAGTCCTCACGCCAAAAGGAGAGGCCATTATAATCATTCAAGAAGGTAAGCCACATAGTTAAATCCTCCCTCATCCCCGAGGTGACTCTAACAAAATGGAAGCGAGCACGAACTCCTTTCATAGCGTCACAAAGACGACGAAGGAATGCCCTACCTGGCGAAATAACTTTAGAAGCAAATACTAAATGACCAAGAAGCTCTTGTAACTGAGCAAGAGTGACCTTTTTAAGAACCAAAACTGAGCGCAGTCTCTGCCTCAATGCTAACAACTTATCCTGAGGCAGACTAGAAGACTGGGACTGCGTATCCAAAATAATTCCCAGATAAGAAAGGGAAGTGGCAGGGCCCTCTGATTTCTCGGGAGCTAACGGGACACCCAATTCCCTAGTTAACTCCTCAAAAGTTCGCATCAAATGCAAACAATGAGAAGAGCCTGCAGGGCCAATGAACAAAAAATCATCCAGATAATGAGCAGACAAGGAAGAACCTGCCCTTGTCCTCAAAGCCCACTCCAGAAAAGTGCTAAAGGTCTCAAAAGCTGCGCAGGACACTGAGCATCCCATAGGCATTGCCCTATCTACATAATATTGTCCTTGAAATTGAAAGCCTAATAAATCCACATAATCAGGATGGACTGGGAGCAACCGAAATGCAGACTTAATGTCGCACTTCGCCAACAAAGCACCCTTTCCAGCCCTCCTTACTACCTTAACTGCCTAATCAAAGGAAGTATAACGAACGGACGTATATAATGATGAGATTCCATCATTAACAGAGGCTCCTCTAGGGAAAGACAAATTATGAATAAGGCGATATTCTCCTGGCTGTTTCTTAGGAACAATACCGATAGGGGAAATCCTCAAATTGGATAAGGGAGGATAATTAAAAGGGCCAGAAATCCTATCAGCTGCTATTTCTTTATTTATTTTTCTAAGGACAACAGAAGCCAAAGCCAAAAAAGACTGCTGGTTGGCAGCGGAAGTGGGAACCCTCGGGCCTTCGAAAGGAATACGAAAACTTTCCGAAAAACCATACAACAGGCATCTAGCTGCAACTCTGTTGGGGTAACTACTCAATAATCTGGCTAGGGGAAGCAACCTAATAGGGCTACTGGCCTTGCGACGTACTGCCGCTATTGCCTGATCCACGTTTAGGTTGTTGTTGTTCCCCTGATCCACGTCGAGCCAGGCGGGCTCGCTGACAATTGGAACTGGGGTGATTGCCACCGCAGATTCCACATGTGTGTCGAAACCGACACTGGCGCCTGTAACAACGTCCAGAACTGTTGAAAGACCAGCAGACTTGAGGGGGTTGAACCCACTGCCAGTCCCGATTAGAACCGGAGGCTGAAGTCTGAGAACTCACCAAAAGATGCCCACTATTGGCTCTGTCACCCAATGAAGGTCTGGCTGCAGTCATAGAACGCAGCAAAAGACCAGGATATTCTATGTCCCAGCGAAGCGTGGGATCCAAAGCCGCCCTCTGCCTAAAATTTTCATCGTACCGCAACCAAGCGGTCCCAGAGAATTCTCTAAAGGCTCTATGAATGATGTCCTGATATTTAATCAGAGACATGGCCCTGGATGGATAAACCTGAGTCATCACACCCATATATACGGTAAACGCATTGAGCCAATTAGGCCATATACGATCCACTTTCTTTTTTATCGCTACTTCTCACTCAGTCGCATCTAAGCCTTCCTTGCGTTTCGCCTCGGATTCACGAAAAAGGAGTGTGAATATATCGATGTATTCACCCCACCAGATCTTTTCTTTAGTTGAAGGCAGCAAATGATCTCCCAATGGCAGGGAACCATCACCCTGCGGATAAATGCCCGAGGGAAGAGGCAACAGAGTAGCCGTGGTACTAGCGGAAGCCAATGCCGGCTGCCAGGGAGATACTACCGCCGTGGGCTAAGGGAGCACAGGCTGCTGCGGGACTAATACACCTCCCATATAAACTAGGGACTGTAGCGCACCACCAGGCGCCATAGTGGCTGCAGGCGATTGCTGCATCTGCTGAACATGCGTACCATCCGAATGTAACGGTACACCCAACTCACCCGTATAAGCATCTGGCGACGCCACCACAGCTGATGAGGCACCCGCAGAAGTAACTGGAAGAGGAACTCGCATGGCAGGTTGAATCTGCTGAAGCTGCTCCTGAGGAATGCCAGCACCAGCACAGACCGGAATACCAGAAGATATGAATGCGGAAGGAACCACTGATGGGCCAGCTGGGACGGAAACGACGGCGGAGGCATCTCTGGGCGCTGCCGCCTCAAGGGTACCAATTCTGGTGACCAAATCAGAAAGAGTACTAGCTTTAGTCGCTTTTGCAGCCAAGCGGGCTGACTTCTTACCTGGAGGGGCGGTGCTAGGCCCAGCCCCTGGCTTGGAAGGGCACTTTCTCTCCCTCTCCAGGGCCTCCACCCTTGCCACCAGAGCACGAATTGTCCCCATGTCGCCTTCATCATCCGAGGAAAGACACTCTTGCTGTTCCGGGGGGCGCTTAGCAGCCGGCTTCACCACACGAACCCCTCTCTTTTGCTGAACCTTCTTCGGAGGCATGATGAATTCCAGTAAACTTGCCGATAATAACAACAATAACAACAATGATTATACCAATGTACGCTGCAACAAATTACACGTTGCAAATAGCCAATGGGAAGTGACCATAAAACAACACGTGAACAAGCAATTAATTGAACCAAAAACCAAAAGCCAAAGAAATTAAAAACACAATGTATTTTAAATGGAAGGGGGGGGGTTAAAGAAAGAAGCACCAATTAATTCCCAATTCTACTAATGATTTATCTTTTTATTCTAAAAAAAAAAAAATTAAATTTAAAAAATTAAAATTCCTAATGTATATATTAAAACAACTTACTAATTAATTAATTATCAATATAACACAATATTAATATTTTTTTTAATTTTTATTTATTTGTTTATTTATTTATTTATTTTTATTTAATTATGTATGTATTTATTGTTTATAATTAATTCAAGAATCAAATTGATTAAGCTCTACTAGATTGCTATAAAAGTAAAAGGGGGGAGGGGAACGTTGCAAATACAAATTATAAACCGCAACTGGGGATAACACGAAAAAAGGCGGGAAAATTCAAACGAACACAAACAGCTGGAAAGATGCAAGGAAAAGCCTCCCGCGCCACCCTACAGCTGATCAGACCTCACAGCTGATCAGCGGAAGAAGAGGACTGAGGAAAGGGGAGGGAGGGGGGGATTTAACTGAACTGGCCTATTCACTTAATGCGAATAGGCAAAAAACACAAAGGCAATCGGATTAGCTAAACTGGAGGCAAATGCAGGGCGGCGACTTAAACGGCCGCACACGATGCAGGCAGGCCTCCCGCGGGCGTCGCCCCGCCGAAACCACGCAAACGAATGATTGCCCAATCAAGTGCGGCAGGCACCCAATGCAGGAATTAGCAAGACAATTGGGCCGCCTGATACACGCCGAACCGCAACACGGTAAGTAACGTCGGATTTTAAATAATATTATTATGTGCACAGGCAACAGTAGAGCCACTAAATAAACACAATCACAGAGTATAGAGCTAGGAAAATAAAGAAAACACAACGTTAACTTCAATCCCCAGCTAATGCTTGGGGAAAGACAAATACTACGGGGGGTGAAATGGGAATGGGATTAAGGGGAAGAAATTGGGGGAATCCCCCCCCACCCAAACACCAGCAACACAATTAAAATTAAACAACAATTAGAAGCAATAAAACTCATCACCAATACAATCACCCACGGAACAGGAGCTAGGGCGAAGCACTGAGATCGAGACCAGTCACAGAGCCTTTCCAACGTGCCGCAAGGCAAAAAAGGCGCGTGCCTAGGGAGGAGCAGTCTATATATAGCTGCTCAAACCCTTGCCCAATTGGACAAGGTGCACCACCTGACCTATTACAAACCTTTCTCGAACCTTCCCGAGCCTTCCACTAATAGGGTGTGGCAAACCCGTCCCTTACCAAATAGGCAGGAACGTCATTCTCCATATTCTGTCCTTACAGTAGCCTCTTGTCCAGAGTATAGTTTGCGCATCAGGACAATCAGATGCTGTGGCACCCCCATTTCTTTTAAAGCATTCCATAGTTGTTCATGATCTACAGTCAAAGGCTTTGCTGTAATCTATAAAGTACAGAGTGATTTCCTTCTGAAATGCCTTAGTCCGTTCCATTATCCAAAGTATTGTTATGAGTATTGGGGTTAGATTGGATGATCCCTGTGGGTCCCCTTCCAACCTCTGATTTGGAATCCTGTGTCAGTGTGGTGTAGTGGTTAAGGTGTTGGACTACGACCTGGGAGACCAGGGTTCGAATCCCCACACAGCCACGAAGTTCACTGGGTGACCTTGGGCCAGTCACTGCCTATCAGCCTCAGAGGAACACAATGGTAAACCACCTCTGAATACCGCTTACCATGAAAACCCTGTTCATAGGGTCGCCATAAGTCGGAATTGACTTGAAGGCAGTACATACACACACATGCCTTGGAATGAGGAACTCGCTCTGCTGGTCAGATGAGTCTTTTGTTAAGCTAACAGCGTGGTCAGGTAGTTAATGGGCCTATATGGTGCCCAGCAACTGGTGAATAGGCCAGGAAGATCCTTTTGTCACTGAAACTCTGCAGGAGAGCCTCCCCCCCCTTCCTGGCGGCTTGCAGAAGTTTGTGCTTTGAGTGTTTTTAGACGTGTCTGGAGAATGCCTGGGAACTGGAGGCAGGCAGAGAGGCTGGCTCTCTGCATCATGGCTATAGGATGCCTTCTGTAACACTGATGGGGAAGCTGAATATCGGACTTCTGATGCCCTGCACCCCTCCATCCTAAGCTCAGGTTGGAATGTGTGTAAATAAATAAACCATATTTCATAAAGACACCGCAGTCTCCACTGACCTTCTTTCCAAAGGAAACCAAACCCTGGATGAGCGCAGGGTCCCCGGAAATCTCACCGCTCGGAGATTGGGGAGGCGCACAACAATATGTAAGAGTAAGATTTCTCATTAGAGGCACTGTCACTATTGTTAGTCTTTCACAGTCCAATCCACTTCCTGTGTAGCTTGGAGGAATTTGGTAAAGTGTGCCTCTTAGCATATCATGAGTGGTGGCAACACATGCAATCAGCCCAAATAACAAGACATTCACTGTGCTGATCTTGTTTTAGCAGGGAGGAAGCAACAATATTAAAACAGTTAATATAGTTCAGATAGTCACTTTAAATATGTTGGATTCACTCTGCAGTTTTAGTGAAGTTTCCTATAGTAAATCATTCTCTTTTGCTTCTGTTTCTGTGAATATGTGAAGTATAGCAACACTTTTCATAATTTACTCCAAAAAAACTCCAACAACAATTGTGGAATAATGGCACTGACTACTCTGCAGAATAGCCTCCAATGGACATGAGGAGTGTCTCAATTTGCACAAGATAAAACAGTGGGAGGTGAAATATATTCTAGCAAATTTGTAGGTGTGCTCTATGTTTTTAATTGACCATGCCTACCCTTCCTTAAGTGGAGTGGTTTAAACATAGCAGGCTGAACACAAGAACACATACTGGGCCAAGTCAAAGTTCTAGTTTTGGTGTACAAAGCCCTATACATCTCAGGACCAGGATACCTGAAAGACCGTCTTACCCCTTATATATCCAGTCGATCACTGCACTCTGCAGGTGAGGGCCTCCTGCAGATACCATCTTATCAGGAGGTCCGTTCTGCACAACATAGGAAACTGACCTTTAGTGTGGTGGCACCTACCCTGTGGAATTTCCTCCCCTTAAATATTTGGCAGGCACCATCTCTGTTATATTTTTGGCGCCTATTGATGACTTTCCTCTTTCAACAAGCCTTTTGAGACCTATCCCAGTCTGCGTTTGTGTTAGAATTGCTTTTAATATGTTTTCTTTAATAATATGTTTTAACCGTTTTTTTTTTAAAAAAGAGATGTTTTTAAAGCTTTTTTAAAAAAATTTTTAACATCGTTTTGTTTTAATGTATTTTAAGGTCTTTTTATGATGTTTTAGTGTTTTTAGCATTTCTGTTTGCCGCCCTGGGCTCCTGCTGGGAGGAAGGGCACGATATAAATCAAAAAATAAATTAATAAATTAAATAAACCAATCATTAAACAGTTCCTTTCCCTTTCCCCATGCTCTTTCTACATGGCCCACAATCCAGGGAGGAAAAAAAATCAGAGCTTGGAAAAGTTACTTTTTTAAACTACAGCTCCCATCAGCCCCAGCCAGCATGGCTACTGGATTGGGCTAATGGGAGTTGTAGTTCAAAAAAGTAACTTTTCCAAGCTCTGAAAAAAGTGCTTAAGATATGAAAAAGCAACAGCTCTCCCTTTGAAGTTTATGAACGACTGAAATCAAAGCAATGTAGTATAATAGCGCTCTCATTTAATTAAAAAAGGGTTGCATTGTTTATTTAGTTTTTATGCTCTCCCGCTGCACACCACTTAAGCAATCACATATGACAGAGTATACAATTATTCTGGAAAGGGGAAAAAAACCCTGCTTGCTTAAATTGTATTTGCCTCATGCTTTCAGCTGCCCCAGACATGCAATTATTATGCTTGTTGTGTCTGGAGGATAAGTATCGGAAGTATGCTATTTATAAAAGCAGGAAGCAACCCATACATATCCATTATCAGATTAAGCTGGGGATATCTGCTTTTTGAACATGTTTTCATTGTTACCTTAGCATTGTAATTATCGAGTAATGGGATTTTTTATACATGAAATAATTCACCTGGTTTCTAAGTAATAATTCTTAACTCACTTGCATGCTTAATGTCTCATGTTTCCGATACTTTTTCTTACTTAACATTGTAAATATGGTGTCAACAATAGTTTGCATAAAAAAAAATATTCTTGCTGGATAAGACACTTATCTAGTCTGTTTATTATTTTATTTAATGTAAATTTAATGTTTATTTAATGTAAAGCGTTTTTATCCCACTCTCCAATAAAAAAAAACCTTCCAGAGCGGCTTACAAATATCAGTAATAAGACAGTCCCTGCCCTCAGGCTTACAATCTAAAATACATAACACAGAAGAAAAGGGATTGGGACCAAGGAAGAAAAGCACAATCTTGGAAAGGGATGAATTGGTGAGGTGGTGCCAAACATTACTGGCCTTACAGCAGAACCAATAGAGTGGCCTTGCAGTCCTATAGCTTGATGGATTGGTTGCAGACAGATGACAGTTGAGGACGGAGCCTGAGGGAGCTGGTCTCTCAGCAGAGCCACCCTCTCCCCCTGAATAGAGCTCAGACGACACTGTGGTACACTCCATGGTTGTGAACTCTGAGGTGGAAGGTGAGAGGGCTAGAGCGCCGGTGGTGGAAATCTCGCTCTGAGGACGATCAGACATGGGCTAGAGCGGCTGCAGCAGCCTACCATGTGGTGATAAGGGCAGCAAAGAAGGATTTCTATGCTGCCTCTATTGCGTCCACAGTGTTGTTCCAGGAGGCTGTTCCAAGTGGTCCGGAGCCTGGTTAGTCCAGTTGACCCGGAACCGATGGAACATGTTAAGGCCTCCTGTGATGAGTTTGCAAAGCACTTTGCGGATAAAATCGATCGGATTAAGAGTGCTATTCCGTGCACTGTGGATACAGTGAGCAAGCCAGAGGTGGCCAGTGGTGCTCTGGTGGTGTGGGATCGGTTTCGGCTTCTTCCTTCTGATGAAGTGGACAAGGTGCTTTCAACCTTAAAGCCAACCACTTGCTTACTCTATCCTTGCCCGTCATGGCTCATTATGAGCTGCAAGGATAGACTGGGCGAGGGGATCAAGGCAGTGGTAAATACGTCCCTGGAAGATGGAGTAATACTATCAGCCCTCAAGGAGCCAGTAAGAAAACTGATACTAAAGAAGCCCTCCTTGGATCCCCAAGATTTCTCCCAGTCTCAAATCTGCCATTCTTGGGCAAGGCAGTGGAGCGGGTGGTGGCACAGCAGTTGCAAGCGCACTTGGAGGAAGCGGATTATCTGGATCCATTTCAGTCAGGCTTCAGGCCTGGACATGGGACTGAAATGGCCTTGGTCGCCTTGGTGGATGATATGAGGAGGGCGCTGGATAGGGGCGAATGCATCTTCCTTGTCCTCCTGGATTTCTCAGCGGCTTTTGATACCGTTGACCATGGTATCCTTCTGGACTGCCTGAAGGGGTTAGGCATAGGGGGCACTGTATTGCAGTGGTTCCGTTCCTTCCTCTCTGGTAGGCACCACATAGTGGCATTGGGGGATGAGGTTTCAGATCCTTGGCCTCTCACTTGTGGGGTGCCACAGGGTTCTATCCTCTCCCTGATGCTGTTCAACATCTATATAAAGGCGCTGGGGGCTATCATCAGAGGATTTGGGCTGCAGTGTCACCAGTATGCCGATGACACGCAGCTCTACCTCTCGTTCATGTCCTCACTGAAGTTGGCTGTAGAAACCCTGCCCAAGTGCCTGGAGTCGGTGAGTGGCTGAATGGGAAGGAATAAGCTGAGGCTGAACCCTGACAAAACCAAGGTACTGTTCATGGGAGACAAGGGAGGGTTGGGGGATGCTGACCTGGTCCTCAATGGGGTACAATTGCCCCTGAAAGACCAGGTCTGCAGCCTGGGGGTCATTCTCGACTCCCAGCTGTCCATGGAGGCTCAGGTCTCGGCTGTGAGCCGGGCGGCACTGTATCAACTCCATCTGATATGGAGGCTGTGCTCCTACCTTCCCAACCATCTGCTCCCATCTGTGGTACATGCGCTCATCTCCTCTCGCCTAGACTATTGTAATGTGCTCTGTGTGGGGATACCCTTGAAAACAGTCCGGAAGCTGCAACTGGTACAGAATGCGGCGGCTCGCCTGATTAAAGGCAGCATCACATCACTCCAGTGCTGAAGGAGTTGCACTGGTTGCCGGTTATTTTCCGGGCCCAATTCAAGGTGTTGGTTTTGACCTTTAAAACCCTATATGGTCTTGGCCCAGTTTATCTGAAAGAGCGCCTCCAGCCTCATCAAGGATGTCGCGCAACAAGATCAGCCTCAAAAGGCCTTCTCTCTATCCCACCAGTTAAAACAGCTAGACTGGTGAGGACTAGGGAGAGGGCTTTTTCTATTGTGACTCCCACTCTGTGGTATTCCCTCCCAAACAATCTCAGTCACGGTCCCGCTATGATGAGCTTCTGCCGGGCCTTGAAGACCTGGCTCTTCAGGCAGGCTTTTGGGGTGGGTTAGGTTTTTTATATTGTTGAGATTTTAATGTTTTAATGTATTTGTATGTTTTTATTCTGTACGTCACCCAGAGTGGCTGGACAACCAGCCAGATGGGCGACTAATAAATCGAATAAATAAATAAATAAATAAAATGAGGACTATAGTCTTCTCCTGCGGTCATTCCCCAGCAGATATCCAGAGGCAGCCTGCCTCTGATCCTGGAGGTAGTATGCCTCTGAAATCTGTATTAGCAGCCATCGCTACATCTTGTCGTAGCTGAGTCAGTATTTCAACTATACAATGTACGGATAAGTACTTTCTTCTATTCTTATTCAGCTTCACTGGAAAGTGCAAGTGTGACAGGATGAGATTTGTTTATCACTTCTATTTGTCTAAAGGTAAGCCACAGTGTCCCCTTACGTTCTGGGTTCATCTTATCTCACTTTAATTCTTATTATCTACCAGTATTTGAAGAAAAAGAACTAATGGAACACAGGCCTAAAATATGTGAATAACATCTCATTACTTTGTAAACAACTATAGTGGCTCCTGGTCTCTTTCCTGTAGCGCAATTGCTTTAAGATTTAGAGCTGTAAATAGCTTAGGACTCACGTGTCTAAACATCTGGTCCCCTCCCATGTGAACACCAAAGGTTTTGCCATGTTCAGAAGTATTCTCTTGGTTCTCCGACCATCAGAAATGAGGTGGGTGGTGGTAAATGAGAAAGGGGCCTTCTCACTTGTGGCACCCTGGTTGTGGAAAGCTCCCTAGGAGGCTTGTCTGGAGTCTGGAGTTGTGTGTTTCTCCTTTTTTAGCACCAGGTGAAAGACTCTACTGATTGGGCATTTTAGATATTGGTTTTACATTGTTTTTGTAGTGCTTTCCTCTTGAAGAGTTTAATTGAGTTGTATGGTGGTTTTTTAAAGCTGACCTTAAGCTGAAGAGTAATGTTTAAAACAGATAAAATAATTTACAATAGCTTGTAAATTCCAAGTAAGAAATTATTTCAGTGGCTAACAAAAGATCACATGCACACACATAATTCCAGCTATATAGCACCTGGTTATAATTCAGGGTGGAGACTATGGCAGACTTGCTGAAAACACAGTCTGAGGCCTCTTTTTACTGTGTGTGTGCCAGGAGGCTATAGCATAACAGAGAACGGAATGTTGGTATAAGCTACATGGCACTTTTTCCTCTCCTGCTCCCTATGCATGCTGGGAAACAAGAACTCTGTAGCTGATTTCTGTGATATCCATCTCAAGCACTTAGCAATAAGGAGGTAGCAGATGGAGTAAATATATTACCTGCATGCAAGTAAAGAAAGAAGGGGAAGGAGGGAACTTAGGAGGAAGAGGGTGTTTACTTGCCTGCCCACATCTCCTCTTGCTACAGCCCTGAGATGGAAGCAGATCATCTTCCATCCCCAACAGGAAAAGGTGTTTTGTTCCCCAACCAGAAGATGGGGAAGATAAGGTAGTGACAGAATAGTTGTAGCACAGATCAGTGTTAGATTTGCTATAATACTATAACCATATGTACATTAAAAAGAAAACCTGACAGTGCAATCCTGCACATGTCTACTCAGAAGCAAGCCCTATTCAGTGCAATGGGACTTACACCCAGGTAAGTGTGTAAAGGCCTGGAGTCTCAGAGCCATGAGCCTATTTGCTATCTGTGTTTCTTGGCCTAGGCTACCTTCAACAATAATCCTCCCAGTGGACATGTCACCAATATTTCACAGACAATATAAAACCTATAGGCTTAAATTGGCTTTTCCCTTAAGGAATCCTAGGAATTATAGTTAGGTGAAGGGGGATGGAAGCAGGTCCACTAACAGAACATTCTACACTCCCCATGATTCTTTGGCAGAAAATTAATGTAAGTTTGTAGTGCATATGGGATATTATAGTCTGAAGGTAAGCCAGATGAAAAAATGGAAAAACAGAAAAGCATATAAAGCCAAAGTTTAAATTAGAAAAAAGTTTGTCCTATTCTATCTTTCCCAAAGAATACAGCATATGAATTCTCCATTGGTTTTGATGCAGCACATCAACCAAATATGATCGGAAAGAGAAATGTTGATGGAAGGGGAAAATTAAACTACAGATAAGGTCTGCAATGGTATCTTAAAAACAAATGTAGAATCTTACAAATTTTCCTATCTAAATATGTTCCAAGTCTTAAAGAAAAACAAATCATAATAATTACCAATATAAGGGCTGAATTTTATGTACTGCTGACTCTTGATATTGTTCATTATAATCACACTGACACTGAAGTGGCTTGGTTTTCATTGATTTGCTACACAGAATCATATATTATACAGAAAATACATGACTTCATAAAGAAAAAAGGCTTGATGCAATGATGTTTCTAATTTCTTTCACTATCAGTTCAAATCTTTTCAGCCTCATATTTACTGTTAGAACAAAGTTCACTTCAGTAAATCTGCAAGGGTAAGTCCTGTCTCACTAACCTATTAGAATTCTTTGAGAGTATCAACAAGCATTTGGATAGAGGTGGTCCAGTTGACACTGTGTACGTAGATTTTCAAAAAGGTTTTGACAAACTACTTTATCCAGGACTGGCACCAGGCATGCCTGGGCCCTTGGGCACAAGCCTGTCCTGGGCCTGAAATGCCATAGCCCAACCCCTCCATACAGGTGGCACGGAGCTCATAAACCCACCTATGTGTCCCACCTACCTCTATCGTCCCTGTAAATGACATTCCTGTAAAATCTTGGTTGATGGGAGGCATGTCATTCACAGGGATGGGAGAGGTAGGTGGGACATGCGTGTGGGCTTAATTAAGCCAACACTGACTATTGGGAGGAGGTGCCTGGGAGCTCCTTCTTCACAATCTGCAGCAGGGTTGGAAGCCAACGCTGCCATGGATTGCAGAACAGGAGTGCTACCCGAAGGAGGGACCCCTCTGGGCTGCAACAGCCCTCAGGCAGGGCCCAACCTGGCCACCCCCTGGTGTCAGTCCTGACCTCATCAAAGACTCCTGATTAAGTTAAGAAGTCATGGAATAAGAGGCGAGGTCTTCTTGTGGATCAGTAACTGATAAAGTAAAAGTACACAAAGAGGAATAAATGGGCAATTCTCCCAGAAGAGGGATGCAGAAATGGAGTCCCTCAAAGATCGGAATTAGGACCTGTGCTTTTTAACTTGTTCATAAATGATCTAGAGTTAGGGGTGAGCAGTGAAGTAGCCAAGCTTGCTGATAATACTAAATTGTTCAGGGTGGTTAAAACAAAAAGGGACTGTGAAGAGCTCCAAAATGAATTCTCCAAAGTGAGTAAATGGCAGAAAAATAGCAACTGCAATTCAATGTAAACAAATGTAAAGTGATGCATGTCAGTGCGAAAAATCTTAATTTCACATATATGCTCATGATGTCTGAACTGGTGGTGACTGACAAAGAACGAGATCCTGGGGAGATAGTGGATAGCTCAATGAAAATGTTGGTCCATGTGCAGCAGCTGTGAAAAGGGATACTTAGGAAAGAAATTAAAAATAATACTGCCAATATCACAATGGCATTCTACAAATCTATGATGCAGCCACACTTGGTATACTGTGTACAGTTCTGGACACCTCATATCAAAAAGAATATTGTAGAGGTGGAAAGGATGCAGAAAAGGACAATCAAAATTATCAAGGGGATGGGACTCCCCTATGAGGAAAGAATGCAGTATTGGGGGCTTTTTAGTTTAGAGAAAAGGTGAGCAAGAAGTGACATGATAGAAGTCAGAGCTTGGAAGTAACTCGTTAAAAATAACGAGTTACTTGTAATTCGTTTCTTTTTTGAGTAACGAATGGGTAACTTCGTTACATTTTGCTTGTAAGAGAACGAGTGGTAATTTTATTACTTTTTAGCTGTAACTATAACGTTTCCCACGTTACATTTGGACATTACGCGGGGGAGGAAACAGGGGCAGTCTGCTCCTGTGATTGGTGGAAAAAAGACATGTGCCTCGCACTAGGCTTCTGCGGTGTTGCTCTTCCCTCGTGCTCTGTATTAGGAGGCACGAGGGAGGAAGTGGAGAGCCAGATCGCGCCGGAGGGCAAGAAAGGAGAAGGCAGAAGCAGAAGAGCTGAGGTTAGTGATGATGGTGTGTGTGTGTGCGCTCCCACTGCTCGTCCTGCTGCCCCCTTCCCGCCTGTCGCTGCCTCCGCCGCCACCTGTTGCTGGCTCTCCCTCCCCACCGCCGCCTGTCGCTGGCTCTCCCTCTCCACCACCGCCTGTTGCTGGCTCTCCCTCCCCACCGCCGCCTGTCTCTGGCTCTCCCTCCCCACCACCGCTTGTCACTGGCTCTCCCCCCCCGCCGCTGCCTGTCGCTGGGTCTCCCTCGTCTGTCGCTGCCTCCCCTGATGTGTGGATCAGCTTTCACTGCTACCTTCAGTTTTTAAGGCTACATACAGTCTTTGGAAGTAAGTCCTAAACTAGTTTACCACCTCAGGAAACCTGGTCATGACTGAGCTACAAGCCTTGCAAGCTCCTTTCATGTGTAAAGCACAGATAATTTCTCTGTCCCAGATGTATTGTACGGGTTCCTGTTTGAGAAGCACTATGTAAGGGTTGCATCTAGAAGTGGTTTCCTTCTTGTGTAAAATGAAGCTCAGCCTATGGAAAGCAGACTTAAAATACCTGGACAGCAGCCCAAACCTAAATGGTGTTCCCCCCTCCCCCAGGACTGGCCTCCTGTTCCCTCCTGGTAGTCTGTTTGAATATTGCACAAGATTCACTTCTTATGATGCAGCATGTGCTGTCTTTGGCCTTTCCAGAAAAATACGAAAGTGTAATGGTGCCATTAATAGACTTTTCTCACTCTTAAAAGAGCCTCTTCCAATTCCTTTAAATCTACCACATGCATTTCATTGTCAACTTGAGGTGGTTGTGCAAAAGAAGTGATTCATAAGGGAGGGGGGAGAAATAAAGTTGGTATGAAACTACAGCTCTCCATTTTTATTAATTCATGCAATGCCAGTTTTCCTGGGAAGTGATTCAACTGCCTTGCAAGGCAGCCTCTCTGTTATCAATATTCCCCTGCAACGTGCTGCTGCAGAACAGAGCTGGACACATCTGAGGTCCTGTTCTCCGTTCACAGTTGTGACAGCAAACCCCTATAGATTATCCCCCAAAATAAGCAATTGAAATGTGCAAGCTTGAAGAAAACATTAACCACAGTCTTTAGTCAGTTTACAGAGATCTCTTTCAGGATAAGTTTTTGCCCCTGTGGGGCACTTTATTCCTGATTGAAACCTCCTGAAAACTATCAACAGAACACTGCAGCATCACTATTTGGCTGAATAAAGAAGCTCAACATTTTGCAAAAATACAAACTACTGGAGCAGTGTTCAGCTTTTTTTTGTTACATCTACAAAGCTTAGAATATTGCACTAACAGTGCAATCCTCTGTGTGCTTATTCAGATGGAATAAATTCAGTGGAACTCCCTGGCTGTTATTATTTATTTAATTAAATGTATTAGTCGCTCTTCTTCACAATAGTGAATCCTAAGCAACTTACAATCAACAAATTATATCGAGATTGGAATGCTGCCTGAAAGAGCACAGCTCTTGTGACTGGGGAAGGGTTCTAGCTCAATGGCAAGAGCGTTTGGTTTGCATGCAAAATATGTCAGGTTCAGTCCCTAAATTTTTAGATAGGGCTAGGAAACACCCATATCTGAGATCCTGGAGATCCACTTCGAGTCAGGACACATAATACTGAGCTAGATGGACCAGTGGCCTGACTCAGTTTAAAGCAGCTTTGCTATGTACCCAAGACTAAAACAAGTTCTGCGGGCAGAAAATACAAATTCTGCATTTGGAATCCGTTAAAAAACTGGAAAATGATTCATACATACATGGAGAGGGGTAGGCAGAATATAGACTTTTGGGTTTGTTATCTGAGGTGGGGGGCTGTTTGCCAGTTGGGTGGAATATATTTCTTAAGGTATTGTGGCAATCCAGAATTCCCCAGACTTGATTATAATATTCTGATGCATGTGCAGGTAATACAGCATGTACACCAAATTTCAAATAAGGGGCCAGACACACCCATTGCTGCTGGGGTTATCAGGAGGCTTCAGCCATCTTTTCTAGTATGAAATGCATACCTCTTGGCTCATCATGGTAAACTAGAAGTGGGCAGACACTGCACCCACTTCTCACTTGAGGATCTGTCACCAAAGGAAACCAGTGCAGCAGCCTTCTTAGTTCTCTCACAAAGCCAATCTGGGCCTCCAGCTGGTGCCCATTCCTGTCAGAAAACAGCTTCTCCTCATGCTCAGATAGTAACTGACCAGGTCTGCAGACATTCTTTTTATTCCTTGAGGCAATACCTGCAGCTATATTCTCCACCATACTGTATGGGTTGACCGTCAGCCATCCTTGAGGACCATAAAGGTACCATCTTGTCCCCCATACTGTTTAACATCTATATGAAGCCCTTGGGAGCGGTCATCAGGAGTTTTGGGGCAAGGTGTCAGCAGTACGCTGATGATACCCAGCTCTATTTCTCTTTAACATCTGAATCAGGAGAGGCTGTGCAAGGCCTGGACTAGTTCCTGGACTCTGTGGTGGGCTGGTTGAGGGCAAATCAACTAAGTCTGAACCCTAGCAAGACAGAGACGCTGTGGATTTGTGGTTCCCAAGTTTGGATAATTGGTCAGTTGCCTGCTCCGGATGGGGTTGTACTCCCTATGAAACAGCAGGTCATAGTCTGGGGGTACTCCTGGATCCATCTTTGTCACTAGAGGCCCAGGTGACCTCCATGGCTAGCAGTGCCTTTTACCAGCTTTGGATGGTAAGACAGCTGTGGCAGTTTCTGGACAGGGATAGCCTGACCACTGTTGTCCATGCACTGATAACCTCCAGATTGGATTACCGTAATGCACTCTATGTGGGGCTACCCTTGACGTTGGTTCGGAAGCTGCACCTGGTGCAAAATGCAGCAGCGAGACTGCTCACTGGAGCAGGGTGTCACCAACATGTCACTCCACTACTGAAAGAATTGCACTGGCTGCCTATTTGCTACTGGGCTAAGGTTAAGGTTCTAGTTGTGGTGTACAAAGCCCTATACAGCTTAGGACCAGGATACCTGACAGACCGTCTTATCCCTTATATACCCAGTCGATCACTGCACTTTGCAGGTGAGGGCCTCCTGCAGATACCATCTTATCAGGAGATCTGTTCCACACAACATAGGAAATGGATCTTAAGTGTAGTGGCGCCTACCCTTTGGAATTCCCTCCCCTTAAATATTTTTGTTGTTATGTGCCTTTGTTGATTACAACTTATGGCAACCCTATGAATCAGTGACCTCCAAGAGCATGTCATGCACCACCCTGTTCAGATCATGTCAGTTCAGGTCTCTGTGGCTTTCTTTATGGAATCAATCCACCTCTTGTTTGGCTTTCCTCTTTTTCTGCTCCATTCTGTTTTCCCCAGCATTATTGTCTTTTCTAGTGAATCCTGTCTTCTCAGTATGTGTCCAAAGTATGATAACCTCAGTTTCATCATTTTAGCTTCTAGTGATAGTTCTGGTTTAATATGTTCTAACACCCAATTATTTGACTTTTTCACAGTCCATGGTATGCGTAAAGCTCTCCTCCAACACCACATTTCAAATGAGTTGATTTTTCTCTTATCCTCTTTTTTCACTGTCCAACTTTCACATCCATACGTAGAGATCGGGAATATCATGGTCTGAATGATCCTGACTTTGGTGTTCTGTGATATATCTTTGCATTTGAGAACCTTTTCTAGTTCTTTCATAGCTGCGCTCCCCAGTCCTAGCCTTCTTCTGATTTCTTCACTATTGACTCCATTTTGACTAATGACTGTGCCAAGGTATTGATAATCCTTGACAAGTTCAAAGTCCTCATTGTCAACTTTAAAATTACATAAATCTTTTGTTGTCATTATTTTAGTTTTCTTGACGTTCAGCTGTAGTCCTGCTTTTGTGCTTTCCTCTTTAACTTTTATTATTGTCATGATCTGTGGGTGGGTAGGAGGGGACAAGGGAGGAGGTGGAGAGTGAGACGGGGTGGAGTGGAGAAAACAACTGTTTTAAAAAATGGAGTGGAGGGAAAAAGGAGCCAGAGGGCAAGAACATGGATAAAGGAGGAGAAGGAGGAAGAAGCAGAATGGAGATAAAGAACTGTGGAGGTGAAAGATGACGACATGTCTCTGGCTACTGTGCTGCATTTGCAGTATTTTAACTTTTTTGCATCTCAGGGAAAATGTTTGCTTGGGTAAGTGTCCCTTAGTTGGTGGCAGGGCAGAATCCAGGAGGTGGTTAAGTGAGAGAGATTATGCTGGCTGGCTGAGGGGGGGGGTTGCACTTGATTTGATGTGCAAAGATCTGAGTTGTGGCCTCTGCCTCCCTCCCCACCTCCCTTACCAGTGGAGAGCCAACCATTGCTATCTTATGGATAAAAAGAATTATTCTACTACCTCTGTATGTGTGTGTTTATTTTTAATGTTGTTTTAGGCTACTTAGATGTGCAGCAGCCAAGGCCAGCACCTTGTAGGCATTTTTTTAAAAAAAGTAACTGAAATGTAACTGTAGTGATTACTTTTGAGAAAAAGTAAAGTAATCAGTTACTTTCAGAGCAGTTGCAATTGTAACGGTAATAACTACTTTTTGGGCCATGTAACTGTAATTTATTACTTTTTAAAAGTAATCTTCCAAGCTCTGATAGAAGTGTATAAAATTATGCATGGCATGGAGAAAGTGGATAGAGAAAAGCTTTTCTCCCTCTCTCATAACACTAGAACTCATGGACATTCAATGAAGCTGAATGTTGGAAGACTCAGGACAGACAAAAGAAAGTAATTCTTTACTCAGCACATAGTTAAACTATGGAATTTGCTCCCACAAAATGTAGTGATGGCCTACATTTTGCTTCCACAAAAGAGGCTTAGACAAATTCATGGTGGATAAGGTAATCAATGGCTGTTAGCCATGATGGCTATGTTGTATCTCCACTATTGGAGGCACTATGCCTCTGGATACCAGTTGCTAGGAATCACAAGTGTGGAGAGTGTTGTGTTCAGGTCTTGCTTTCAGGATCCCTTAAGGCATCTGGCTGACTACTGTGAGAACAGGATACTGCAGCAGATGGGCCATTGGCCTGATCCAATGCTCCTCTTATGTTCTTATGAAAAGATAACTTTTGGGGAAGAAAAAAAATGAATGGTTTTAATATCATGCAGACTTTCCCATACTCTTCTCCTTACCCCCAGCAGTCCTCCAAGCCCTCTGATCCCAAAGATTGGGGACTCTCCTGAATGGGTAGGGCTGTGGTGTTCCATTTTTTAAAAAAATCCCTTTTCCATTTAAAGGGTCCTCCAGACGACCTATTTACTGAGCATTAATCTTGCACCAAGCTTGCATGGATGTGATGTGAGAAGGCATCCTTTTCCGTTCCACTCTGTATTTGTTGCGTGCAGCACTGTTTCCATTCCATTGCAGTTTGTCTACCACCAAAAACTACATTATTCATCTTGCTCTCCATTGTGGTGAAATTACATAACAATTACAAAATCTATGTAAGCTATAGTGTCATTGCATTTGAATGCAAAGGAAATATTATGCAAATATGGGGAAATGTAATCAATTATTTATTATTTATGGACAATAAGCAACAACAGTGAATACTGATCATATGTGCTGGATTGATTTCAATTCTGGATATGGGACGAATAAGCGAACATTAGCAATTTCTGCTCCCATTTCATTGGAAGTCTCCAACATCCTTACATGGTTAGATTATATCCAATCTTCATTCATAACTGGTTCTTATTTGTTTGCAGGTTGCTAATAAAACAGTGAGTATTCATCCTGATTTGCTTGAGGGGGATTATATCATTTATTGATCATTTATTCATTCCACACCTTTCAGCACATTTACCCATCACTTCCAAACCACAAAATATCTGCTTTTTTGAAAAAAAAAACTGGAATTTTTTTTTGCACTAAAGTGGCATATTGCTTTTATATACTTTAATTGTGCTAACCTACATTTCCCAGTATGTATTTGAATCCCTCCCACAATACTGACAATCCAGAGGCACTTCCCCTCACCCCCAAAACCAGCTAACAATCCTGAAAATCTAATACAAAATGTGAAAGTCATACTATACTCAGAACAATAAGGTAAAAACCAGCAACAAGCCACCAAAACATCAATAATCTGCAATTCTAACTCACCTACTTAGAAGTAACACACATTAAATTTAGTGGAATTTATTTCCCAGCACACAGGCATAGGATTGGACTGTAACAGCTAAAAGTAAATTCACTAATAGGCAAAAAAACATGTGGTTTAAGAACTTACCTATAGCCAACACATATTTCTACCACACTTTAAAAAGCAGGGAAATTGGGCAGCTATAGTGAATCCACCAGGGGAGCAGGAGACCTGACCTCCTCTCTGAGATATTGGACTGCCCTACAAATGTGTCAAAATGCAAACACCATTTGGGTTGTTCTTTCACAGTTCAATCCACTTCCTGTGTAGCTTGGAAGAATTGGGTAACATGTGATTCTGAGCATATGGGGAGTGGTGGCAACACCTGCCATCTCCAAAGATGGAGAATTACATTTTTGTATGCTTGCTGGTGTTTTTCTTACTTTGCTTCTTTTCTGTGTTACTACTGTTTCTAGAAATCTGTGTCAAATTTATTTTTATTAATTTCAAAGCCTTTTTATTGGTCAATGCCATATGATGGTGAACACAGTCTTTTGTGTTTCAAACTGGAGGTTATGCTCTATTTCTATTTTGGGCACATTAACAGTTGAATCTGAAACTGCAGTTTGATGTAAAATCAGACTGATTACAATATGTTGCTACTTAAGCAATGATACTAGCTGTTGGTCTGTCTAAGATGCATGTTTTCAGCCTGCTATGGTTAAACTACTCCACTTAAGGAAAGGTGGGCATGGTCAATTAAAAACATAGAGCACACCTAGAATTTTCTAGAATATATTTCACCTCCCACTGTTTTATCTTGTGCAAACTGAGACACTCCACATGTCCATTGGAAACTATTCTGCAGAATAGTCAGTGCCATTATTCCACAACTGTTTTTTGATCTTTTTTTTTAGTGTTGCTGTACTTCACATATTCACAGAAACAGAAGCAAAAGAAAATGATTTGCTATAGGAAACGTCACTAAAATTGCAAAGTAGACCAAAGATATTTAAAGTGACTATCTGAACTATATCAACTTTTTTTTAATATTGTTGCTTCCTGCTTGCTAAACAAGATCACCACAGCACGTGTCTTGTTGTTGATGGTGGCGGTTCTTGCGTGACACAGCATACGTTACTTTGGAGTTAAGTTGAGCAAGAAACTTCTCAGATGCATTAGATCAGGTTAAGAGTCTTTATTAAGACATTAGGGCCAACAGGCTTAAGAGTAAATACATGTAGAGTTTCTTCAGTCACCCCCCCTTTCTGGTACATCTATCTCCAAAGGTAAACACAGAAGACAACCTCTCAGTTCAGAGGCATGATACAGAAGAACATAACTTACAGACTCTGTTAGAACTTTCCCAGTTGCTATCTCACGTTACCATGACAACGGCTGGCCTTGGAGTGTCTGCTTTCAAGCCAGCAAAGACATAACAGTGTTACTTCTCCAAACTTGCAGGCTTTATGGAAAACTACTAGAGACAGTAATGCCTATGAGTCAACAATCCAACACTTGTTTCTATTATTTGGGCTGATTGCAGATGTTGCCACCACTCCCCATATGCTCAGAGGCACATATCACCAAATTCTTCCAAGATGTGATTGGCCTGTGAAAGACCAACCCAAATTGTGTTTGCATTTTGACAAATTTGCAGTGCAGTACAGTATCAGAGAGGAGGTTAGGTCTCCTGCTCCCCTGGTGCATTCACTACAGCTGCCCATTTCCCTGCTTTTTAAAAGTTTGATAGAAATATCTATGGCTATAGGTACGTTCTTAAACTGCAAGTTTTTTGCCTATTAGTGAATTTCTCTGCTTTTTAATTTGGGAGGTAAGAATGAGATCTTGTGCAAGTTTGCTGAAACTGGATTGATTATTTGCATGGTTATTGAGTTCAGTGGGATTTACTCCCCTGCAGTCTTGCTTAGGATAGGTGAAACTGACCACAGGGCATAGAGAGAGGAGGGGAGAAGGGGGAGGGGAGCAGTCAGGAGGGGGATGGGAGGAGGAGGGCAGGTTTGAGCATTTGTACATTTACTGAGTTCAGTGGGATTTACCCCCATGCAATCATGCTTAGGATAGGTAAAACAGACTATAGAGAGGGAGACCTGGAGTGGACAGGGAAGGAGGAAGAGGGGAGGGGAGGAAGAACGGAGGAGGAAGGGAGAGAAGAGGGAAAGGAGGAAAAAGGCAGGTCTTACCATTTGCATGCTGACTGAGTTCAGTGGAATTTACTTCCATGCAATCATGGGTAAAATTGACCATGGGGGAGGAGGAGGGGGAGAGTAGAGGGAAGGAGGAAGAGGGGAACAGAAGGAGGAGGAAGGAGGGGAGGGGAGGGGTGAAGAAAGGGGAGGGAAGGGGCAAAAGGGACATGATGGGAGGGAGGAGGAGGGGAGGGCAGGTTGATCATTTGCATGCTTATTGAGTTTAGTGGGATTTACTCCTGTGCAATCATGCTTAGGATAGGTAAAATTGACCTGGGGGAGGGGCCTGGAGGGGGGAGGGGGCAGGGAGGGGAGGAGGAGGGCAGGAAGGTGAGGGCAGGAAGGTGAGGGGGAGGGAGGAAGGGGGAGGGGGAGGAGAAGGGAGGGAGGAGGAGAAGGGAGGGAGGAGGGAGGGTTGGGAGAGGAGATTGGATGGGTGCACACTGGGCAGAGGAGAAGCCCCTTTCCTTTCCAAAAGGAAAACACTGTGAACAGTGTCATTCTTGTTCAGGGTTTCCCTCACCTTTGTATTCTACAGCAGACACATGTAGCCTCCCACCCAAATTTAAACCAAAGCTGTGACTGGCCACATCCACACTAGGACTCTATTTCACTTTAGAGTCATGGCTTTTCCTAAAGAATCCTGGGAATTGTGGTTAGTGAAGGGTGCTGAGAATTGCTAAGAGATGCCCTGTTCCCCTCACAGAGGTTCGTTCAGAGCAGCTGATTGTTAAACCACACTGGCCAAGGGAGCTCTGTTAGGGTAATAAGAGTGCCCTCTCAGCACCCTTCACAAAGTACACTTCCCAGGATTCTTTGGGGGAAGCCATGACTGTCCCAAGAGAAATAAAGTTCTAGTGTGGGTGTGGTCCCCTGATTAGCCAAGCTCAGCGGCTGGGATTCTGGCTTTTAGAACACTAACAGTTGGTTGTTAGTGAGCATGCCTGGCGTTATCATTGAGTTCATTCCTAAATTTCTTAAATTAAGTAAAAATCAGCCAGGCATTTTTTTTTTACCTCTAAAACTGCAGAAGTTGAAGGTCAGAGTATGAGGCAAGGTCAGTAATAGGATTACAGGTACCCTTTGAACATGGCTGATTTTTATTTATTTCAACAAATTCTGAGAACTTTGACAGAAAAAAGTCCAAAAGGGGTCTGGTTGTTCTCTCTCTCTTTTTACTCTTTACTCTCAATCCTCTGTGACTGTTTTGTGTATCACCGTGAAAATTTAGAGGGTTGTGAAGCAAGCGTTTCTGAGTTGAGGACTATAAGTTTTGTAAGGTTTTGTTTTGATATGAGCTTATGGAAAGCATCAGAATGGCATGGGGGTATTTTCAATTTAATATTGTGGAATGCAAAAAATCCATCCTGACTATAGTATACAGCCACTCTCATGGCTGTATAATATACATCTCCACTCCAAAGCTGCCATGGAATCCTCAAAAGCCAGCCACCTTAAAGGCAAGAGGGAGGAATAGGGTTGGCCTGAGATAAAACAACAAATGCCTCCCTCCACCCATGCCAAAGGACCCAAGGCCAATCAAGTTATTTTGGCATCTGGGGCGGTAACACCTCTCCTGCTCTGAGGCAGTAAAAACACATCATGCATTGCATGACTAACAGTCACTAAAAACCAGTTCTGGAGAAGAAGCAAAATAGAAATAAATGTAATTCTTTTGAATGTAGATATAATTATGCTTCCCAACACCATCAAAAGTGGAAAAAGCAGAAAATGTTGGTGAGCAAAAGTAGAAATTCTTTGTAACTGACTTGTCAAATCACAAAATAGTGTGGCTAGCTAGGAATAGTTCCTAACTTTCTCCAGAACTAGCTGTGCATGTGCCACAATGTATTTGAATTGCAAAGCAGTTGAGCTGCACTAGCAGGTATTGCTAACTCTACCCATTTAGGATCCCCATTACAACAGGGACATTCACATTTTTAGGACCCTACTTCATAACTAGGAACATGCAGCTCAATTAGCAAAGGTGTATGATCAGACTTAATCTGCATAACAGTTGTTATTGGACCCTTGCTAGACTTTGTACAGTAGACACATAAAACCAAGGAATGATGCAAAAAAAAAAAGACTATGCCCCAATGTACAGAACTAACTGCATGCTTATAGACATCCATTCTTTGTTTTATACACTCAGCTATCCCATTTTGTTCTTGTTTAATGATCTGAGTCAGACTGCAATTCCAGATGCAAGGCACAGATAACTAGATACGGTGCTTTTAAAAAAAAATCACATGGCTGCACTTGCATAAAAGAGCATATGTGCAATAATAGATTCCTGGCAGATTTCAACACAGCAACTCTTCAACCAGAATGTAAAACCTTTTCCGCTCACTTTTAATATCTCCTTAACATTTCTCAATGGAAAACAATGCAGCTTGAACATGAACCATATAATTGGAGTATATAGTATACACTTTTAATAAAGATGTTTAAATATGTGCTTTACATTCGTAGGCAAGGGACTCAAATAACATGCAAACCTTCTAGGACACATTACAGCTATTTGCTTAAATTAGACAACTCAAATATGAGCTCCTCCAAATTCAGACAATGTCAGCTGTAAAATATACTATAGTAGAGAATGTTGCATATCAATTTGTTTTTGAAATATTTTCTTATGAAATTTAATGTAAGGCCCCAGTTGCTGATAAAATGTTTGTTGAGGTATTAACAATGACAAATAAAATAGCTTGTCTGAAGGACAATGGCAAAGGGTGCCACCATTCATGACTGTTGGCCACTAGTCTTTAGGAAAAAGATTCTAGATTAACTTTCCCTCTGGCCTCCTAGTTCTGAAAGTGCGAAAAGGTTTGCTTTTGTTTTTTTGTTTTGTAGCCCAGGGGTGAAATAAGACACAGACACAATATATATTGGGTTAAATAATGGGCCACTTTATTAACTAAATTCATATTGCATAATGAACCTGCAGAGGGGAACATAAGTGCGGGATTCTCCTGGTGAGTCAGGCAAAGCCTGCTTGCAGCTATTGGGGCGATTCAACCCCTGCCAGGCAAGGGGCTGCCAATCTGCCAACCCCTTGCCCTGACCACACCCATATGGTGTGTAGGAAGGCCAACCTGCATCACCACCTCCCCCCAATGCCCTGAAAGTCTGAGTGGATGAAACATGTTGGCCCCAAAGGTGACCCGTATCCTGCCCTCGGGCCATATAACCCTGAGCTGCAGGCCTCTGGAACTGCCTATCACCTCCAAAGGTGCCTAAAGGTGTCACCTAGCTGCCCTTCACCTTTAACCTTTCCCACACTTCCTTGCCACAGAAGAGGGGACAAACCTCTGTTTAGTCCCTGCTTACCCCACCTCCTATCAACAACTCACACAGACCCCTCTGCAGGTCTCCTAAAAGGATGTCATTACCCATATCTGTCATGTGGACTCCATCTGACCAAAAGAGCCAGCCTGAGTTGCCTATTGACTTTCTTGCAGGTCCTATTTATGTCCTTAGGATCACCCATGCAATTCCAATGCCTACAGGGTAAAATATCTGACCACACCAAGTGCAATCCTGGCCAGTGCCCTTCAATGGCCCAGAAGTCAGCACACGCCTGCTCAATAAGAGCCCTGCCTTTCAGCATACCAAGGTCATTACCGCCCAGGTAATGACCAAAAACTGTGGCACAGCACAAACCACAGCCGAGTGGAAAAGCTTAGGAAGGAGCCCATCCCATCGCATCCCTTGGCGGCCCAGCCACTGCACAGTGGCACACTGGCTAAGCCCCAGCTGTGTGCCAACACGTGACTTCACCGCCCTGCGGCCTGCCCAAAAGACCATACTATGGCCGCAGAGGAGGATGTGTGCTCTTCTGTCTCCCCTCCAGTGGCCTGTCAAAACAAACAATAGAACTTATAACTCTAATAACAAAACGTCAATGTCGAGTTTTCTGAATCCCTCGGAATGATCTAACATATGACCTATAGGCATTGGAACGCCACCTCCCCAGTGCCTGTAGTGAAAAGCCCAGGCATGCGGCTGTTGAGGCCGCTCCAATATGGAAGGAGTGAGTCCCGAATAATTGAGGGTCAAGCCCTAAATTAGTAGGGCCATCCTGGTCACTGTCTAGAATTGGAATTTTGAGAGGGGTTGGCCATCCTTGTGAACAAAAAGATATCCTGGTTGATGACCCCTCAGGATTGTCTCAATGCTGCCACTGGGCAAATGTCGCCATTGGGTGAGGGGGAGAGCAAGACCAGCCATCCCTTCCTGCGCTGGTCCATTTTTGACCATCACAGCCACAATAGGGCCTGTTCATTCTTCCAACTAAGGTCTGAGATCAACAAGGCCCATAAAGAGAAATCAGCTTTGGACCTGGCCACCACCTCACTGATGCGGAATGCTCCAAAGAAAAGCGTAAGTGCGGCAGCATGGAATAACCGTGCTTCAAAAGTTGAAGCGCATAGAACATCCCACTGCCTTTAAAGTCCCTTAAGAATTTCAGGGTGTATAGGGGAGTGGGTATGCTGGGCCCCGGGGTGCTGCCGTGTCCAACCTTCCAACATCTTATGAATACAGAAGTCGTCTGAGAAATCCAGAACCCCCAAGACTTAGCCAAAAAGGGAAGGCCAGAAAGCTTACCTCTAATAGTCTTGGTAGCAAGGCCCTTCCTCCTGCCTTCCACACAAAGCTCAATGAGATGCTCCACTGCGACAGGCCATTCCTGCGCATATCCCCTAACAGCCCTTAAAGGCAATAACCCTACCTGATCTTTGGTAGCTGGCCATAGTGCTGGGTGCAACAGATAGGCTTATTGCCTTCTCTGACTCAAGCCGCCAATCTCCCATAGTTCTGGTGGTACCACGCCCAGCTGAGCCCTGGCCCACAGTGCCAGCTGGCAAAATCTCTCCATCTGGTTCCATGACAGAGCATCAGCAATACTATTATCAATACCTGGGACGTGGCGCGCTAAGAAGTGAATATTAAATCGGAGACAACGCAAAATGAAGGTACGAACTAGGTTCACGACCCTAGGATTTTTAGATGACAATGAATTAATAACATGCACTGTGGACAGGTTATCACACCAGAAATGGACTGTGGTATCCTGTAACCTGTCTGGCCAAAGATGTACTGCCGCTACTATTGGAACGAATTCAAAGAGGGTCAAATCTCTAACTAAACCTTCTTGCATTCAGGACTGTGGCCAGCCACCATGGCACCATGGATCATTAAAAATAACCCCAAAACCGAAAGACCCCGAAGTGTCAGAGTGAATTTGGAGTTCTGCCTCCAAGATGTGATCCCGCCTCCAAAAAGAAACCCCATTGAACTCCAGAAGAAATCTGGACCAGACTGACAGATCTGCCTTAAGGGCCGCCAAAAGTCTAATGGATGTGACAATCCTGACATGGTATCATACACCCTTCTAAGGAAGGCGCGTCCAGGTGCTATTACCCTGCATGCAAAGTTCAACAAACCTGTCAACTCCTGAAGAGAAAGCAGGGTCACCTTTCTGGATGCCAGAATGTATGTTACCTTCTCCCGTAACAATTCTAACTTCAGTAGTGGGAGCCTACAGCATTGAGCCAAAGTGTCTATTTCATTTCCCAAGAATGTCAGAATAGAGGATGGGCCTTCTATTTTCTCCCCTGCCAGCGGAACTCCAAGGTCCACTGACAATCCTATAAAATGATCCATCAGATCTCTGCAATCACCCATGTGTGCACAACCAGTAAACAAAAAATCATCCAAATAATGAACCACAGAAAGTGATCCAGACCGCCTCCTGACTGCCCACTCCAGGAAAGAGCGAAAACGCTCAAATGCTGAGCATGAGATTGAACATCCCATGGGCAATGCACGATCTATATAAAACAACTCAAAATCCCCGGGATGGACAGGGAGGAGGTGGAATGTTGATTTTATATCACACTTCCCCATGAGGGCACCAACCCCGCAACGCTCAACCATATCAACTGCACAGTCAAAAGAGGTGTAGCATACTGAACATAGATGTTGTGGTATAAAATCATTTACTGATTGGCCATGGGGATAGGAGAGGTGATGGATCAAGTGGAATTCACCAGGTGTTTTCTTTGGCACAATGTCCAGTGGAGAGACATGGAGGGAAGCAGTGGGTGGTGAGGGAAAGGGGCCTAGAACCCTGCCAGCATTCCTTTCCTTGTTGATCTTTTCCTAAACTACCTGTTCCATGCCCAAAATGGACTTAAGGTTCTTGGAACAGAATGTGTGTCCAGTGTAAGGGATCTGAAAACCTATTGTAAAACCCTCCAAAAGAAACTGAGTGTCTTGAACTGAGGGGTAAAACTCCAATAAACATCATAACTCAGGCAACTTAACCGGACTGGGGCCCTTTTCCTTGATTTGCCCCAGGAGGCCCTTGCTTCCTGGGGCCGGGGGGGTCCCTATTCCCTCTTTTGGAGAAACGTCTCCTGGGGCAGGCAGTACAGGCATGTTGGCCTCCACATAATGAACACTCATGCCTAAATTGGCATGAGCTGTGGCCGCAAGAACCTCAGGAGCTGAACTCCCAGCAGAGCAGGTGAGATTGAGCCCCCTGCCCCGCTGGCCCGCGGGAGGGGGTCAACATTAACTGCCTAGTCAGGAGGTGTCCACTATCAGTTCTGTCGCCGGGTACTAGCCGCGAGTGGGACATGAACTGCAGCCATAGGTCCGCCTCCTTCCTGTCCCATGGGAGAGAAGTGAGAGGTAGGTAGACAGTGGATGTCATTCAATGAAACAGTTGAATGGAGGGGGGTAGCCCAGCATGACAAAAAAGCATAAGTGACTTCCGGGAAGGGTGACTGACTTCCGGGAAGGGTGACTTAGCCTGTGCCTGCTTTTGAGACGGGCTCCTGCCTCAAAAGAAGCTTATTCAGATATATCAGTCAGTTTTTTCTTTTTTTTTGACTGATTAAACTTCTCCCGGGTAGGGAGAAACGAAGAGATTAACCTCAAAGCCTATTTTTGTTGGGACGACCAGATCTCATTAATTTATGGGACGAGGTCCAGCCGACGAAGGTGGGACGGATTTTCAACAGCAAGCTCTATCTGTTAAAGCGAACGTTCATCTTATCTTCTAAGAGAGAACGCACTAACAGGCAAGCACCCTTCTTTCTATATTTTTCTTTTACTTGACTTAAATTGTTGCTGTTTAAAAGAGATTTGCCAGATTGATCGGTTTTTGACATCTCACTGGGGAGCCGTAACTTCTCTCTGCTACGCACTAATTAATAGCTTATCTCTGTTTTTGTTGCAAAAAGCTGTCCTGGATTTGCATTCTAAAGATATACACAGAAGAGGGATTTCTATTCCAGATTTTTATTTTGAAAAATATTATACTGTTTTGAGACTACTCTCTTTTTGGTCTATTTTATTTTGACGAATCTGTTTCTTGACGATTGCCATTAATTGTTTCGATCCTGGGAACTGCATTTTGTTTACTTAACTATTGGAGAGATAAGGCTGTCTGCTCTGTTTATACTGTGATGTCACCAAGTTTGGAGTATTAACCCAATTGTTGCTGAAATAAGAAGTGGTTTTCCTATATTTTTCTTTTAAAATGGCAATTAAGAAAGTGGCTGAGAATCTGGAAATAACTATGTTTCAGAAAATAATGGATGAGATTGAGATAATGAAAATTGAATTGAGTAAAATGAAGCAGGAGATTAAAGATATAAGGGTCCCTGTGAGAGAGGTGACCCTGGAAGGGGTCCCTGTGAGAGAGGAGACCCCGGAGATTGGAACAGGGGTCCCTGTGAGAGAGGAGACCCTGGAGACTGGAATAGGGGTCCCTGTGAGAGAGGAGATCCCGGAGATTGGAACAAACGTGGAACAGGAACAAGATTTGGAGTCTATGGACTTTAGAAATAAAATCTATTGTTTGGAACTCAATGTTATCTCTGAAGAAATTAATGAAGATTCTAGAGATAAAGTTATCAATGGCATGGACTATCTTCTGGACTGGAATGATGTGATGGAGCCCAATATAGAGAAAATCTATGGACTTAACTGCAGCCATGTGACAATGGAAAAACTTTTAAGAGATGACCCAGTGTATTTTGAAAAAAAGAACAGAGATATGATTTTACAGCAGTATTTCAGCAACCTATTCAGAATGGATGGCAAGAAAATATTTGGGATAGAGGTAATTCCCATCAGACTCTTACTATATGACTATGGCTTTGACAGCAAGATTATTATGGAATACTGATAATGGAAGATTGGATATTGAAATTACTGGACTTAACAAGACTACTGAAGATGGAAGATGGAAAATGGAATTACTAGAGATAATAGAACAATGGCTACTGAAATTACTGAACCTAACAGATTCTGATGTGATGGATTAATTGAAATGTTTATTTTGACTATGGTTATGACAATAAGATTATCATAATTAGTAATGAGATGGATTAATCGATATGCTTATCTGGAAAAAAAAATTGATAGATATATTTCTTAAAGAATTGAAACCTCTCTTTGACTTTTTGTGGAAAGAATAAAGTAATGTTTATGAGATTTGATGATTAAGTAAGATAACTACTGGAGGAAAGTGATTTTATAATATGACTTAAGAGACAGGATTGTTATATATTATAGACTTATAACTGATTTGATCTTTGACAAATGGGAAGTCAATATTTTACTCTTTATTTTTTATTTTTGTTTTTTTTTTCTTTTTTTCTTTTTGTTTAACTATTTTTGATTTTGTTTTTTGTCTTTGAATGTTTTATGATTTTGTCTTGTATGTTTTATGAAAATCTGAATAAAAATTATTGAAAAAAAAAAAAAAAAAAAGCATAAGTAAAAAGTCACCGTTTTATTCCATTTATGTAAATTAAAATTGTAAAAAAAGCCCAACGCGTTTCGGCTAATCTTATATAGCCTTCATCAGGGGCTGAAAGAGACAGATATACATTGGAATCACTAAACATTCTGTACAAACTTGTAACTTACAGTTTCTATTTTTCGAAAAAGGGAGGGTGGGATGGGAGTACATACATTTCTTTACTCACATGCTTATTTTAAATTCTTCATTCAAAGTAATGATGATTCAGATTCTATTAAAAAGATTGTTGATTATCAGCAGCACGTTCGTCAGGCTGAATCTAGTGAGCGTATTTGTTCGTCAGGCCGAATCTAGTGAGCATGTTTGTTCGTCAGGCAGAAACTAGTGAGCATGTTTTTTCCCCTGTTGTAAATATACGTAATTGTAACAAGATCCCTAAGAAACGAGAGGCTGCAATCACTCAACAATTACGAACTCTAGCTGAGAGCATTTGAGACGGACTATATTTTACTCTGCAGCTTTCAACAAACACGCCTCTGGCCTTAAAAAGAAGAGGCCTAGGAAGAAAGGCTGTCGGGCCCGTGAAGCACTCCCCAAGAGATATGGCCCTATAGGCCAAAAATCAGCCTCTGCGAGGCCAACGTGAGACCAAATGGCCATGCTATCGGTGCTCCCTGTGGGGGAGGAGAAGTCCCGCCCCCTCATGACAATCCCGGTCAACTCTGGCCTTAATAGAGAAGAGGCCTAGGAAGAAGGCCGTCCGAAAATGGTGTCCACCACACCGTGTTTGCACCTCTCAAAATGGCGCCTGCAATGCTGTAGCCTCACTGTTTGCCTAGCGCAGGCTTCCTCAAAGCCAAAGAAGAAGAAGAGGTGGGTGAGGGGCCTGCACGAGCTTAAATAGGCTCGGCCGCCCATCGTCTGCGGCACACCTTGATGGCATCATGCCAGTCCTGGCGCGCCTGCCCCTCTCCATAATGGCGGCTGGGGATTCAGCCCGGGCCGCAAATCTCACCCCGCTACCAGTAAGTACTGTGAGCAGAGCAGGGAGTAACATGTAGAAACATTCAAATATTATACCCCACAGCTGCTGTCTGAAGTGGCACAATCCAGGAGCACACATATCATGTGAACTACTGATCAGATGTTTTGCCTCTAAGTGAACAATCCTAAGGTCCCAGGAATGACAGTTGTGAGGCCACTGCATGCAGTCGGAAAGGAAGAGCCACATCAGGGGGAATAAGGCACTGGACCACACACATGGCACTGGAATGGAAGAAAAACTATGCCAGCCCTATGGCTCACATAGTTCCCACACACACACATTGGAACCAAAGATGTGAAGAGAAAGCCCAGCAATTCAATGTGGGTGTGGGTGAGAGATTGCTCCATAAGAATCTTTGCTACTTTCTATCAGTAGCTACTCACAAGTTGGACAGAGCTGGAAGTACATGTTTAAATTAATGCCTAATATCCTTAATCCCCAAGCATTCCATCTTAACTAGATTGTAGGCTCTGCTGTTTGTTAAGAAGTGGATCCCAATAATAAACAGATATACACAGAAGTCTGCCGCACTGATTCAGGGCCAGCCCAAAACATTTCGATGTCTGAGGCAAAGGACAAGATGGCAACCTCTCCTCATTCTATGTAAGGAAGGAAACTGGACTGACAGATGGATCTTACATCAACACTGCTAACGGGGGAACATCCTGTTGGAAGTGGTGCAAAAGTATCTCCTGTTTGGGTTCTTTTGTTGGTATTCCAGACGAAAGATAGAGTTAGGGTCCTCCAGCTGGCTAGGCTTGCCTACCTTTACCTGTGCTGTTCTCTACCTAACTTCCTTCCATTGTAAACTGATATGCTCAGGGAAGCTGACCTGCCCCTCCTTCCTCTGCCTTCTTCTTCGACTGTCTGAGGAGACAGGAGACATCTTTGTCTTTGCTCTCTCTCCTGAGCCAAGAGAGCAATACCCAAGTCTGGGCACTGCACCTCCAACTTAATTAGAACTAGGTATGCCTTTCTTATGTACTATGTATTTCTATAAATAAAGTAGCTTTTCTTATTTTACCAAGTCTTAAGTCTCAGTGATCTAAATGCAGGGTAAAAGCCTGCTACTTAGGTAAATACACATACTGGCACACATGCAGCCTAGATGCTGAGTATCTCTGCATATTTCCATAACAAAGGGTTATGGCCGCCCAGTAAGCTAAATTGAATTGCAAGTTGTGCCTGAAAGCTAAAAACGCTACGTACTATGTATGATTTACAAAAGAGATCAAATGGAAACTTTAGGTTAGAGAAAGAAAAGCAGAACAAAAGATAGGAAACCATGGCTGAAGAATCAACACTTAAGACAAGCATCCCAAGGCTGGAGAAGGACAATTATGCGATTTGGAGTCTAAGAATGACAGCACTTTTGGAAGAGGAGAATCTGCATGGAGTCCTGCCTGATCCTGAACCCTCAGCAGTGAATGAAGCAGCCACTGCCTCCTGGAAGCATTAGCATGCCAAAGTGAAGTCTCTTTTTATTTCTGCTTTATCAGATGAGACACTAAACATTTGCATAGGCAGCAAATATGCTAAAGAAATAAAGGGAAAGCTTGAAAATGTGTATGAGAGAAAATCTAAAAATCATGTGATGTTTCTCTATAAGTCGCTCTACATGCTGAAATAGTCTAGCAATCTGAATCAACATCTGGAGAAATTTACAAGTCTGCTCCAAGAATTAGAAAGATGTGGGACATCATTGGACAAAGATTTGCAAAAAGTTATTTTGCTTGCCTCCCTAAATGAACATTATCGAGTAATTGCTAGCATACTAGAACAGACAGATCAGAGTATGGATCAGATTATGTCATATTTGAAAGATCAGGTCTATAAAGAGAGATAGCAACAAACTTTGTCTGAAAAAGCAAATTTTACCATGGGCAGAAGCAGCAACCAAAGACAGGATAGAGAGATGAGCCACAAGCAGGAAGCCACAGCAGGGTACAGACAAACAAAGGAAGAGTTGCTTCAAATGCAAATATCCTAATCACCTTCAAAAAGATTGTCCTAGAAGGGAAAAAGGATGAAGAGTTGATTTTAAATAAAAGCAAGCTGAAAGAAAAATGCATAGCCAAACTAAAGTAAAGCAGTCCAGTTACTATGTATCTGACGGAAAGAATGATGAGTATAAAACCAGATTTTTAATCGACGCTGGTTGTACTGTACATTTAATTAATTATAAAAATTTGTTTAAGAACCTTAGCCCCCATACACAGAATGTAATGACAGCTTCAGGAGATGTTTTCTCTTCTCAAGGAATAGGCATGGTGGAGTTATTTTGCAAAACACCAGAGGGCGCCAGAGAGCTTGAACTGAAAATTTGTCTGTTTGTTCCAGCATGTTTAATAAGTGCCACTAAAATAATGAAGCTTGGAGCTGAATTTTTTTTTAAGTGACAAAATTTGCCAAGGTTTAGATCAAAGAGAAGTGTGTTGTAATGCAAAATTACTTTTTTATTTGGAATATTTTGAAACTATGCATTCAAATACGGCCAAAGAAACCTGTGATCCTGGATGTGTCCATGTTTGGCATAGAAGAATGGGATATACCAGCTTAGCCAGAATCAATGCTCAAAAGAAAGAAAATTTGGCTAGAGGCATTAAAATTGGACAATATAATTTCACAGAAAAATGTGAATAATGTATAAAGACAAAAAGTGTGAAACCAAAATAAGAAAAGTGAAAGGAAAACTACAAAAATTCTAGAATTAATTCACTCAGACCTTTTTGGACTCATGAGAATGCCATCACAGGATTGATATTTATACATGCTTACTTTCATAGATGATTACTCAAGGTATACTACAATGTACCTACTGTAAGAAAAAAGTCAAGTACTTTAAAAATTGAAGTACTATGTCAGAATTATATCCAACAAACTTGGCAGAAAGCCACAAATTATAAGGTCTGACAATGGAGGAGAATTTGTGTGCAGGGCTGTGCAAAACGTTCTACGTGAGAAAGGCATAGAGTACCAGACTACTGTTGTTTATGTTTCAGAACAAAATGGGGTCACAGAACGCATGAACAGGAATCTGGGACAGATGCTTTGTTCCTTGTTGGAAGATTCACATTTACCACAGAATTACTGGGGGAAAGCAGCAGTTACTTCCACCTAACTGCAGAACTGTCTTCCAGCAGTTGAAATGAACAAAACACCTTTTGATCTATGGCATGATTGGACACCAAGCGTGTCTCACCTTCATGTATTTGGCTGCAAGGCCTTTGTACACATCCCAAAAGAAAGGAGGTCAAAATTTGACAACACGGTAAAGGAAGGAATATTCATTGGATATTCTTCAATGTAGAAGGGATAATGAGTCATAGATCCCCAAACTGGTGAAGTTGGAGTATACAGAGCTGTTCATTTAGATGAAGGAAAGTGTGCACACCAACCAGAAGGGACGCACACACCGAACAGATAACAGCCTTTACCTGTGCTGTTCTCTACCTAACTTCCTTACATTGTAAACTGATATGCTCAGGGAAACTTCTCTGCCCCTCCTTCCTTTTGTCTTCTTATTTGACTGTCTGAGTAGAGAGGAGACATCTTTGTCTTTGCTCTCTCTCCTGAACCATGAGGGCAATGCCCAAGTCTGGGCATTGTGCCTCGAACTTAGAACTAGGTATGGCTTTCCTATCTACTATGTATTTCTATAAATAAAGTAGCTTTTCTTATTTTACCAACACTTAAGTCTCAGTGATCTAAATGCAGGTTAAAAGCCTGCTGCTCAGGTAAATACACACTCTGGCACATGTGCAGTTCAGACGCTGAGTATCTCTTCATACTTTCAAAAGACATCCTCCAATACACCAGAGGCAGCAGGGTAGTTGGGGGTGGGCAGACAGACTGTGTAGCACACACAGATTTATCCTCCAAGAGTCAGGAGCCCTAGCAGGAACAACCAGGGGGCTACCACTGCTGCCCTTACATCTGATCTGAGGCTGTTATCTAATGGTATGACTGGCCCTGCACTAATTGTATGGAATGTTAAGTAATTATAAAGTTTGTTGGGATCATTGTCAATTAGGAATGGAAATATCTGTCAGTTTCAGTTCTCTGCTTCTCATTTTTCCAATCTTAAATTCACTTCTCTGGATTTCTTCACCAATTTTGTTTTAAAAAAATCTTTATGAAGATTATTTAGCATTTTAATGCAAATTTATCCCAATAAGCACATTTTTGTAGGCTGTTTTGACTTTAAATGTTCAAATTTTTGCAATCCATTTCCCATCATAAAATGCATTTTGCATGTTATTTTCATTCATATATTCATTTTTATGCACCCTTTCCCCTAATGTATCCATTTTTGTAAAAAGTGTTTGGTTGGCGAACTGCATTGCAAAATTCAGATAAGTTTGAATTTTGAAGGATGGCTGTGTTTCAGTTCTCATATTGTTTTGGAAAGTGTGAATTGATAAGGTTCGGCTTGAAATGTGAACTGAATTGAAATTCTCACCCATCCCTATTGTCAGCAATACTACTTTTTAAATGTACCCTTTTCCATGTCATTTAAGTATTGCTGACGGATAGGGCTGGCATCAGGCAAGACTGGGCCTTTGGGCACCAGCTTGCCCTGGGCCCACAGCACCCACTCGTGCATTCCACCTACCTCTCACATCATGCAGTCTCATGTGAATGATGTGTATGCATGTCTGCCATCAACCAAGATGGCAGCGGGGGTGTCTGCCTGAGGGAAACCCTTGCCACCATCTTGGTTAATGGCAGGCATATGTGAGCTATGCACACACATTATTCACAGCAATGGGAGAGGTAGGTGGGGATTGCACGCCCATTGAGACCCGTGTGCTGTCGGTATTGGGGGGGGTGCCTGGTAGTTCCCTTTCTCAGCAGGATTGGGAACCAGCACTGCCTCAGATCACAGAATGGGAGTGATACCCTCCCACCCTAAGGAGAGGCCCTGGCCACCCTCTGGCATCAGCTCTGCTGACAGACAAAGTATTTCCAAAAGCATAACCCTCTGTTATAGTAAATCTATTAATATATGAGCATAAGATACAGTGCAAATCAGTGAATGTTTTGCTCTAGTAATATATACATTAAGAATAAATGATTGATTTAAAGACCTTTGTATGCAGTTTTCCCATCTGCATTTTTCACAAGACTATGAATCAAGATCAGGAAAAATATGTTCTGGAAAAAGTATTGACTTTTAACAACCAAGAGCAGTAAAAGTCCAAATACTGTTTTAGATCAATTAAGTGACTGTCCAATATATGCCCTCTGTCATACTTGGATTATTTGGGGAATTCTGCCTTCAACAAAGCCTGCCCCTGAAAGAAAATTGTGTGCGTGCGTGTGCATGTGCTAGAATTATAAATGGGAAGAACCAAGTAGCAAACTGCATCCCTAGGGTGGGTAGACAAAGTTTCCTGCTCCTGGCATCCTCAGAATTTATGGAACACTGTTCCAGAGTTCCCAACCTTCAGGATGTCTTTCAGAGGTGAGGGACTACTATTGAAAGGGGAAGAATGAACCACCCTTCCTCATGAATACACAGAACACCAGTTGTTGAATATAACACATGTTACTTTGGACCCTGGCCGGTTCTAAATTCTAGATCCTAAACACAATTCTAAGGGAAGGGAAGGGTAACAACTGTTTTGCTTTTTGAACCTTGCTTCTCATATCCGCAGGGTTGTTGGTTGTCCTCTCAGCCAACTCTCAGATCTCCAGTTGCTGTTATTGAATGCCAGATCGGTACATAATAAAACCTCCCTCGTCCATGATTTGATTATGGACGAGGCAGCCGATCTGGCATGCATAACCGAGACCTGGGTGGGCAAACAGGGAGGAGTTAGTCTCTCCCAGCTCTGCCCACCGGGGTACTTGGTTCAGCATCATGGTAGATCTGAGGGTCGGGGAGGCGGGGTTGCTGTGGTCTATAAGAGTTCCATCTCACTCACCAAGCACCATGTACATGCAGTTACTGGTCTGGAGTGTTTGCACCTTGTGTTGTGCCAGAGGGACAGACTGGGAATCCTTTTGGTGTACTGCCCACCTTGCTGCCCAATGGCTTCTGTAACTGAGCTGACGGAAGTGGTCTCGGAGGTATTGTTGAGATCCCCCAGACTATTAGTATTGGGGGATGTCACCATTCATGCCGAGGCTACTTTGTCCGGGGCGGCTCAGGACTTCATGGACGCCATGACAACCATGGGGCTGTCTCAATATGGTAGTGGCCCAACACATACATCATGGCATACTCTCGACCTTATCTTTGCTACTGGACATGGGGATAGTAATCTGGATGTGGGGAGTTTTACATCTCTCCCTTTGTCATGGACAGATCACTGCTTGCTGAAGTTTAGACTTTCAGTGGCCTTTTCCCTCTGCAAGGGTGGGGGACCTATTAAATTGCTCTGCCCCCGGAGACTAATGAATCCTGAAGGTTTTCAAAGGGCTCTGGGGGATTTTCCGGCTGATAGGACCGGCGCTCCTGTTGAAGCCCTGGCTAATCTGTGGAATACGGAGATGACCCGGGCTGTGGACACAATCGCTCCTGCACGCCCTCTCCTCTGTAGAGCTCATTCAGCTCCTTGGTATACTCCAGAGCTGAGAGCGATGAAACAAGACAGGAGGCGGCTTGAGCGGAGATGGAGACGAACTCCCAACGAATGCAACTATGCGCTGGTTCGTGCTTCCACTAAGCTGTATGTAGGAGCAGTGAGGGCGGCGAAAAAACAACATTTCACCGCCACTATTAAGTCATCTCTCTCCCGCCCAGCGGAGCTTTTTAGAGTTGTCCGAGGGCTACTCCATCTAGGCCTACAGGACACGGTAGATACATCGGTGGCCCGCTGTAATGAGTTTGCTGAGCACTTCCAGCATAAGATCTTATGCATTCGCCGGGACCTGGACTCCCATTTTATAGCAGTTAACCCTAGCGAGGTGTCTGGAGCACAGTCTTGTCATGTGTTGTTGGATGAGTTTCAGTCGGTTCAGTTCAAGGACGTGGACAAGGTGCTTGGACAGGTACGTGCAACCAATTCGGTACTAGATTCTTGCCCCTGCTGGCTAATAAAAACTAGCAAGGAGGGAACAGTTGGCTGGGCCAAGGAAGTGATAAATGCCTCCTTGCGAGAGGGAGTGGTCCCCGGCTGTCTGAAAGAGGCAGCTGTGAGACCACTCCTGAAAAAACCTTCTTTGGACCCAGAAGATTTCAGCAGCTACAGACCAGTAGCGAACGTTCCATTCCTGGGCAAGATCCTGGAATGAGTGGTTGCCGACTAGTTCCAGATGCTATTGGATGAAACCGATTATCTAGATCCATTTCAATCGGGCTTCAGGCCTGGTTTTGGCACTGAGACGGCCTTGGTCGCCCTGTTTGATGAGCTATGTCGGGAGAGAGACAGAGGGAGTGTAACTCTGTTGATTCTCCTTGATCTCTCAGCGGCTTTTGATACCATCGACCATGGTATCCTTCTGGAGAGGCTTGTGGAGTTGGGAGTTGGAGGCACTGCCTGGCAGTGGTTCTGCTCCTACTTGGCAGGCCATCTCCAGAAGATAGTGCTTGGGGAACATTGCTCGACACCGTAGGTTCTCCAATGTGTCCTCGGTGGCACGGAATGCATTTTACCATCTTCGTCTGGTAGCCCAACTACGCCCCTATCTGGACAGGGACGACCTCGCCTCCGTTGTTCATGCTCTGGTAACTTCAAGATTGGATTACTGTAATGCGCTCTACGTAGGGCTGCCCTTGAAGACAGTTCGGAAGCTTCAGCTGGTGCAGAACGCGGCTGCCAGACTATTGACGAGGACCAGTCGGTCTTCGCATATAACACCTATTCTGGCGCGTCTGCACTGGCTCCCTATTTGCTTCCGGGCGAGATTCAAGGTGCTGGTTTTGACCTATAGAGCCTTACACGGCGTGGGACTTCAATACCTTGTGGAACGCCTCTCTCGCTATGAACCTACCCGTTCACTTCGTTCAGAATCTAAGGCCCTCCTCCGGGTACCAGCTCATCGGGAAGCCCGGAGGGTGGTTACTAGATCTAGGGCCTTTTCTGTGGTGGCCCCTGAGTTGTGGAACAGCCTCCCCAAAGAAGTACGCCTGGCGCTTACACTTCTATCTTTCCGGCGCCAGGTAAAGACCTTTTTATGCTCCCAGGCATTTTAATCTTTTAATTTTCTTAATCTTTCTACTTTTAACATGTATCCTTAATTTGTGTTGTATTTCGTTTTTGTTGTGCTTTCTGTTGTTTGTTTGTACATGTTTTTGTGATTTTTTACTATGATATATTGTATTGTATCTTGTTTGTTCACTGCCCTGAGAGCTATTCAGCTAAGGGCGGTATATAAATTGAAATAATAATAATAATAATAATAATGTGGGGTCCCGCAGGGTTTGGTTCTGTCTCCCATGTTTTTTAACATCTATATGAAGCTGTTGGGTGCTGTCATCAGGAGTTTTGGAGTGCGCTGTCATCAGTACGCTGATGACACGCAGCTCTACTTCTCCTTTTCATCTTCTTCAGGTGAGGCGGTCAATGTGCTGAACCGTTGCCTGGCCGCGACAATGGACTGGATGAGAACTAACAGGCTGAGACTCAATGCTGATAAGACTGAGATGCTGTTGGTGGATGGTTTCTCCGATCAGATGGTGGATATATACCCTGTCCTGGATGGGGTTACACTCTCCCTAAAGGAACAGGTTCGTAGTCTGGGAGTCGTTCTAGACTCTTCCCTCTCACTTGAGGCTCATGTAGCCTCGGTGGCACGGAATGCGTTCTACCAACTTCAGTTGGTAGCCCAGCTACGTCCCTATCTGAGTAAGGAGGACCTTACATCAGTAGTACATGCTCTGGTAACATCACGTTTGGACTACTGCAATGCGCTTTACGTAGGGCTACCTTTGAAGACGGTTCGGAAGCTACAGCTAGTGCAAAATGCGGCGGCCAGACTGCTAACAAGAACTAAGCGGTCTGAGCATATAACGCCTGTGCTGGCTCGCCTGCACTGGCTTCCAATACGCTTCCGGGCCAGATTCAAAGTGTTGGTGTTAACCTATAAAGCCTTATACGGCGCGGAACCACGATATCTGTCGGAACGCCTCTCCCGATACGAACCGGCTCGTACACTATGGTCTACTACGAAGGCCCTCCTCCGGGTCCCGACGCATAGGGAGGCCCGGAGGGTGGTGACGAGATCTAGGGCCTTCTCAGTGGCGGCCCCCGAATTGTGGAACAGTCTCCCCGAGGAGGTGCGCTTGGCTCCGACACTATCATCTTTTCGGCGCCAAGTTAAAACCTTTCTCTTCTCTGAGGCATTTTAATCTTAGTTAAATGTTTGTAATTTGATTTTAGATTGTGTAGTTTTTATATACTTGTTGTATTAGATTCTGTAATTTTATTGTATTTTATGTTAACTGCCCAGAGAGCTATTGCTAGTCGGGCGGTATATAAGTTTAATAAATAATAATAATAATAATAATAATAATAATAATAATAATAATAACCGAAAGAAACTGTGACTGTGAGATTATTTATTTTCTATTCCAAATACCATCTATTCTATCAGCATTATATGAGTGGCTTGCAGTAATGGAAAATTTATTTGTTTTTACTACAACATAAGGTACTCAGCTGCCAGCATAAGGTACTCAGCTGCTATAAAAACTTACTGTCAAAGTAGTGCTGGCTCGGCATAAAAGGATCTCAAATGGCCTTTATTCTATCATGTTAAACAAATCCTTTTTAGTGCCATTATTATATGGCAGATTATTATGGAAGTAATAAGCCAATTATCACTTGTTTTAATTGCTTTACATTATTATTATTATTATTATTATTATTTCTTATTTCTACCCCGCCTTTTGGTCAAAGGCCCTCAAGGCGGCTTACAAAAACAAACAAACATAAAAATACATCAATACATCAATAAAATACATCAATACATCAAAATACTTCAAAATACATCAGTAAAATAATACAATTTACAATTTACAGTAGTCAATACTGAATGTGGGTGAGAAGAAAGATGGGCACAGGAGAAGTCCACTTTACATGTGAAGCATCAGTAATTTATAAGTAATTTATAAGTAATTTATAAGTAATAAGTAAGGTTAAAGCCATAAAAGTCTGCATTTATACCAAGAGCCTAACAGAATATTTAGAAGGGGGGACACTTTCCATTTAATAAAGTTATTTACAAACATACACATGTGACTATGCAGAGTTTATAGAGGAACTATATAAAAAAATTGAATATCAACTAAAAGAGTGCTTCAGAAAATAAAGGCAATTTTTGATATACATTCTCAGTATTTTATTGTTATCTATCCATAGAATCATAGAATAGTAGAGTTGGAAGGGGCCTATAAGGCCATCAAGTCCAACCCCTGCTCAATGCAGGAATGCAAATCAAAGCATTCCAGACAGATGGCTGTCCAGCTGCCTCTTGAATGCCTCCAGTGTCAGAGAGCCCACTACCTCTCTAGGTAATTGGTTCCATTGTCATATGGCTCTAACAGTTAGGAAGTTTTTCCTGATGTCCAGTCGAAATCTGGCTTCCTGCAACTTGAGCCCATTATTCTGTGTCCTGCACTCTGGGACGATCGAGAAGAGATCCCGGCCCTCTTCTATGTGACAACCTTTCATGTACTTGAAGAGTGCTATCATATCTCCCCTCAGTCTTCTCTTCTCCAGGCTAATCATGCCCAGTTCTTTCAGTCTCTCCTCATAGGGCTTTGTTTCCAGTCCCTTGATCATCTTTGTTGCCCTCTTCTGAACCCATTCCAGTTTGTCTGCATCCTTCTTGAAGTGCGGAGACCAGAACTGGATGCAGTATTCAAGATGAGGCCTAACCAGTGCTGAATAGACGGGAACTAATACTCCATGCGATTTTGACACTATACTTCTGTTAATGCAGCCTAATATAGCATTTGCCTTTTTTGCAGCCACATCACACTGTTGGCTCATATTCAGCTTGTGATCAACGACAATTCCAAGATCCTTCTCACATGTCGTATGGCTGAGCCAAGTATCCCCCATCTTATAACTGTGCATTTGGTTTATTTTTCCTAAGTATAGAACTTTGCATTTATCCCTGTTGAATTTCATCTGTTGTTTTCAGCCCAATGGTCCAGCCTATCAAAGTCCCTTTGAATTTTCTTTCTGTCTTCCACGGTATGAGCTATGCCCCCCAATTTTGTATCATCTGCAAATTTGATAAGCATGCTCTGTACCTCCTCATCCAAGTCGTTAATAAAAATGTTAAAGAGCACTGAGCCCAGGACCGAGCCCTGTGGTACAACACTCGTTACTTCCACCCAGTTTGAGAAGGAACCATTGATAAGCACTATTTGAGTACGATTCTGGAGCCAACTGTGGATCCATCTAATAGTTGTTCCATCCAGCCCACTTTTAGCTAGCTTGCTAATCAGAATATCATGAGGCACTTTGTCAAAAGCTTTGCTAAAGTTGAGATATATTATGTCCACAGCATTCCCACAGTCTACAACGGAGGTTACCCGATCAAAAAATGAGATGAGATTAGTTTGGCAGGATTTGTTCTTTATAAATCCATGTTGGCTCCTAGTAATCGCTGCATTGCTTTCAAGATGCTTACAGATTGACTGCTTTATAATCTGCTCCAGAATTTTTCCAGGGATTGATGTTAGGCTGACTGGTCTGTAGTTCCCCGATTCCTCCTTCTTGCCCTTTTTGAGGATAGGGACAACATTAGCTCTCCTCCAGTCATCTGGCACTTCACTGGTCCTCCATGGTTTCACAAAGATAGAGAGCGGTTCTGAGAGTTCTTCAGCCAGTTCCTTCAATACTCTAGGATGCGGTTTATCGGGCCCTGCCGATTTGAACTCATTCAAAGTGATTAGGTATTCCTTGACCATTTGTCTATCAATCTGAAGGTCCAATCCTGCCCTTTCTACTTCATGTTTCCCGGGAGGGTCATAGACCCTTTTTTGGGAGAAGACTGAGCCAAAGTAGGAATTGAGCACTTCTGCCTTTTCTTTATTATTTATTTATTTATTTATTAGATTTATATACAGCCCGACTAGCAATAGCTCTCTGGGCAGTGTACAACAGAAAATACAAAATACATCTCATAAAAAGTGCATAATAAATATTACAAAAACGTATAAAGTGCAAAAATCAGATTATATAATTTTTTTATATTTAAATTAAAATGCCATAGAAAAGAGGCACGTCTTAAGCTGGCGCCGAAAAGACAGCAGCGTTGGCGCTGTACGCACCTCAATGGGGAGACTATTCCAGAGTTTGGGGGCCACCACTGAGAAGGCCTTAGTTCTTGTCACCACCCTCCAAGCCTCCCTATGAGTCGGGACTCAGAGGAGGGCCTTTGATGTAGAGCGCAGTGTCCGGGCAGGTTCATATCGGGAGAGGCGTTCCGACAGGTATTGTGGTCCCACACTGTATAGGGCTTTATAGGTTAAAACCAACACTTTGAATCTGGCCCGGAAGCATATTGGCAGCCAATGTAAGCGAGCCAGAACAGGTGTTATGTGTTCCGACCGCTTGGTCCTCATTATTAATCTGGCCGCCGCATTTTGGACAAGCTGTAGCTTCCGAACTGTCTTTGAAGGCAGCCCAATGTAGAGCGCATTGCAGTAGTCTAATTGCGAGGTTACCAGAGCATGTACCACTGATGTAAGGTCCCCTCTGCTCAGGTAGCGACATAGCTGGGCTACCAACCGAAGTGGGTAGAACGCATTCTGAGCCACCGAGGCCACTTGAGCCTCAAGTGACAAGGAAGGATCTAAGAAAACTCCCAGACTACGAACCCGCTCCTTTAGGGGGAGTGTAACCCCATCCAGGACAGGGTAAATATCCACCACCTGGTCAGAGAAACCATCCACGAGCAGCATATCAGTCTTGTCTGGATTGTCATCTGTTATCATTTTGCCGTCCTCATTGAGTAGCTGTGCCACCATTTCTTTTCTCTGTCTCATACCTGTGTCCCAAACACTATTCTGTATCAGTGTCAATAAGTTAGGTACTTATATTTGCCCAACAGAATAATTCATTAGACTAAACCAATGGACAAAGAAATAACAACCCAAAACCATTATTTTACTTAACTTATCCTTGTTCACAGGTACTTTTACAAACTATACGTTTAGAATAATCATTGTTATTTCATACTTGGATGTTTTAAGTTAGGGGTGTGCACTGACCACATGAAACATTTTGGACCTAGATTCAGTCCTTTGGTCTGAAGCACTTCAGAGGCTACCTGATTCAGCTTGTGGGCTGAAGGTGCTAAGGATGGGCAAGAAGTTCAATTCAGTTTGCATTTCAAGTCAAATCTATTGAATTTGCACTAACAATATGAGAACCGAAGCACAGCCATCCTTTGAAATTCCCCTTAATTCCAATTTTGTGATGCAGTTCGGCAATCAATGTTTACAAAAATGCATTTATTAAGGGAATGTGTGCATAAAAATAAACAATTTAGTGAAAATAATATGGAAAATGGATGATATGACAAGAAATTGATTGCAAAAATGTGTGCATTAGTCAAAACAGCCTATAAAATGTGGTTAGTAGGAGAAATTTGCACAAAAATGCTGGTGAATTTTCATGAGAATTTTTTTTTTAAAAGATCACGTGCTGAATAAATGTGGAGAACTGAATTTAAGATTGGGAAAATGAGAACTGAGAAAACTAAAATTGTCACTTTTGCTCATCTTTAGCTAAGGTGAAGTCCACCTGGGGGGAGGAACAAGTCTTCATTCTCTCCCCCCCCCCCATCACTACTGGGAATTTTTTTTAAAATGGCTATTTTTTTCCTTTTGAAACAAGTCAGTTAAATTTGTATTTATGATTTTACGGTCGGTAAAAATGATTCACTTTATTTCCCCTTTTGTTGGCAATAGCTCTTAAAACAGCAAACATGACAGAGATGTCCCTAGTTAAGAAATCTGCCAAATTACAATCAAATAGATTCATACAATCAAATAGATACATAGATTTAGAAAGTAAAGGTTCTAGTAGGCACCTTTACTTTTGGGGGGGATAAAAGAAGTTTGCTTTTTCCACCTCAGCACTGAGATCAGAGAGTCTAGGTATAATCATCCCCTCAGATTAGAATCTTGAGCTGTCAGTCACAATGACGCTCCTCCTCCTCCTCCTCCCTACCCTGGTATTTGCTCTACCTCCACTCCCTCATTCTGACATTTTCCTTATATGATGTGGTTTCAGACATTAGTTTCACTTTTAGCAGACACTTTTCTGTAGCACCTTTTTGTGTCTGAGTCACTGAGACACCATCATGTACTTTGTGGAAGATCCCTGCTTCAGTTAGGGGTGTCTTGTTCAAGTCCTGCTTCACCTTGGGCAATTGTGGAATATCTCCATGAAACCACATATCTGTTTGGGATTTTTCTGAAACTATCACACACCTCCAGTTTAAATATGAGGCAAATTGGGAGATTATACCATAATAATTTAGGTTTTTTGTTTTTTTCAGCTGGCTAAAATCATCATAATCATATATGCATTTTCCTTACAGCATCTGCAATGATTTTATATATATTTCAGTGTATGTGTATCAGTACTACAGTTCTAATCCAATCCCAATGGGCTGGATATATCTTTTGATGCACTAGGTGGGGATGTATATCTATATCTGGTACAATCGGTTGTTGTGAGAATACTTGGAATGTGTCCTCAAGGCCCAGTTCACATGATCAAATAATGATCTAGACAAGGGTGGGAAAAATGTGAAGGCATTGTGGAAAACACTAGAAAACAATGGGTGATAGCAACAAGGCACTTCACAAGAGCCTTCTCATGCTTACTCAAAACACACAGAGAGAAGGGTCACTGCATCTACTGTCCCAACCCCTGACATGCACCTGTTAGCCCCTCTGAGTTCTGCCTGTGGAGTATAACATTGGCATGAGAGGGGGGTCCATTATTATTATTATTATTATTATTATTATTATTATTATTATTATTATTATTATTATTATTATTGTTGTTGTTGTTGTTGTTGTTGTTGTTGTTGTTGTTATTGTTATTATTATATTTATATTTATATTTATTTATACCCCGCCATTTTTCCAAAACTGGAACTCATGGCGGCTTCCAGATAAAAAATACATATAATTAAAAACATACAAAGTCTACATTAAAATAAGATTAAACTATTTCCAATATTAAAACCATACACACATATAGCTAAAAATGTTCAAACTAGTTTAAAAATGATATATGATATGTAGGTGCATGTAGATGCCAGAGGGAAGCTGGAATATTTAAAAATGAATTATATTAGGGAAGATTGCTTTGAAAAAAATGTATAGCTTAGATAATAATGCATACAAAAACATGCATTTTAAGAGAAATTTGCATCAAAATGTTAATGAATTCTCATTTGGACTTGCAAAAATAAATAAATTGTGAACACAGTAAAACTAGTTTTAGGACACACTATTGTGCTGTGAAGAGGAACTGTTAAGAATGCATCATCAGTTAAATGTGGGAATATCTGTTCAATTTTTGAACAGCCTATACCATACAATGCCATCTGAAGAAACAGTCAAGAATTGCAGTCTAATAAATATAACCACTAGGTTATGTCAGTGCCAGTGGCCACTTTTTACCATTTCATCTGTTTGTGACAATCATTGTAAGAGGAATGAGATATTGTAAAAGCACTTCTCAGATACCATGCATTCTGTTCATTTAAATCTATGCATGATATTACTTAGCCCTTTCCAAGAGTTCAGCAAAGCTATTCCACTCATAGCCCACCTTAGTGATTAGTTTGAGTGCAAAGACAGAGGATTGGGTGGGAATGGAATGGACAGCTGATCACAGTTCCAAAGAGATTAGGGGAAGCATCTTCTGTGATATTTCAGAGAAAATATTAGATTAAAATTCAAATACTTTCCCATGACAAATTGTTACAAAAATGGGAAATGGCACAAACAATCCATTGTGATGACAAATATTTTTTTAAAACAGGAAGGTTAATTATAATTGAACATTCCCTATGGATCTTTGAGGAGATATGGCTCAGTCTATTTCCTATTGACAGGTGGCAGTGTAAATTAAATGTAGTATTATGAATTCAAATTGGATTTCATCTGCTCATCATCTATACTACAGCTTGAGAATAGGTTATTTTGTGCCTACTTTCATGTCCTCATTGATTTTTCATGAGGGTAGATTTATGATCATCTTACAACATTTGTCAGCTAAGTAACATGTTATTCTGAATATCCTGCCCCTTCTCACCTGTAATGCAAATGAAGTTGTGGGTTACCCATCTAAAAAGTACAAAATCAAAGCCCTTATTCCCTCCTCCTATCATTTCCTATAATAAAACATTTGAAGGAATTGGAATTATATCCTTTTGGAACTCGACCTATGAGTCCAATTTAAACCAATTAAAATGTCCAGCTTAGGAGGTATACAGACAATTATTTTGTAGAGCAACAAGAATTATTTTTACTTACTACTATGGAGTAAGGAAATTCTCCTGCAATCCTAGCCATGTTTACTCCAAAGTAAATCCTATTTAATTCAGTGGGGTACTTATTCCAAAGATTGTGGGGTTAGGCTTGCAGCCTCCATAGCAATAACTTTAGAAACATAATAAAAGAGAAAAGAAAGCTTTCTCAGGAGCCATAAACGTGCTGCTAGATTTTTTAAAAGGTGAGTCTTTGCTCTTTAAAAATATGTAACGTATCAATAGACATTAACTTGAGTCCCAGAGAGAGGGAGAACTAAGGCTGCATTCACACCATACATTTATTTCACTATGATTCCACTTTGAAGTCATGGCTTCCCCCAATGAATCCTAGGAAGGGTAGATTGTGAAGGGTGCTGAGGAGAGACCCGTTGCCCTCACAAAGGAACAATTTCCAGAATTCCCTGGGAAGAGGGATCAATTGTTAAACCACTCCGAGAATTGTAGCTCTGTGAGGAGAATAGGAATCTCCTGACAACTCTCAGTACTCTTAACAAACTACATTTCCCAGGATACTTTGGGGGAAGCCATGACTGTCTAAAGTGGAATAAATGTATAATGACGGTCCTGCCCATTTGGTAGGAGCGGGTTTGCCTACACCCTATTTCTAGGAAGGCTCGGGAAGGTTCCAGAAATTGTGTAAGAGGTCAGGTGGGGTATCTTGACCAATGGGGTAAGGGTTTTGAGCGGCTATATATAGCCTGCTCCGCTTTAAGAGCGCACCTTTTTTGCCTTGTGGCACGTTAAGAAAAGGCTCCTTAGGTCTCCTGCTGCTGACCGTCTTTGCTGAATTTTCCTTGTAGAGGTTTCCTGCTTTCTACTGCTGGTACCCTCGTGCCTTGTTTAACTTTGCTTTCTCATCAGCTGAGAGGCGGGTGTGGGGCTTGCCTATTCGCGCTAGTGCTTCATCTTACCTACTTCCCAGGCATTCTTTCTTTTTTTTTTCAATTAATTTTTATTCTAATTTTCAAAACCAAAATAATACAAAAAGAAAACAACACAAATCAATAACTAATACAATACAAAAAAATACATATATATAAAAATATTGACTTCCGATTTGTCATAGTTCAGCTATAAATCTATAATATATAACAAACCTATCTCTTAATAGATTATAAAATCACCTTCCTCCAGTGGTTATCTTAGTTGGTTTCAAATCTCATTAACATCATATCATTTTAATCTTCCACAAAAAGTCAAAGAGAAGTTTCCAATCCTTGAGATATATATCAATCAATTTTTTTTCTAAATAAACATGCCATTTAATCCAGCTCATCAAATCTACTAAATCCAGTAATTTCAAAACACTATAATTCAACTATAAATCTATAATATATAACAGACCTATCTCTTAATAGATTATAAAATCACCTTCCTCCAGCAGTTATCTTAGTTGGTTTCAAATCTCATTAACATCATATCATTTTAATCTTCCACAAAAAGTCAAAGAGAAGTTTCCAATCCTTGAGATATATGTCAATCAATTTTTTTTTCTAAATAAACATGTCAATTAATCCAACTCATCAAATCTACTGAGTCCAGTAGTTTCAAATCGCTCTTCTGTCATTATCCATATTGGGCCCATCTTCCATCTTTACGCACCCAAAAATCTTGCTGTCATAGTCATATAATAAAAGTCTGATAGGAATTTCCTCCATCACAGATATTTTCTTACCATCAAATCCAAATGTAACACTGAAGTATTGTTTCAAAGCCGCATCTCTGCTCCTCTTTTCCACATGATACACTAGTACATTTCTTGAAGGTTTTTCCATTGACACAAAACAGGGATTAATTCTATTAACTTTCTCCATTTCAAGTTCCATCAAATCCTTCCAGTCCAGGAATTTTTTTGAACCGACAATATCTTTATCTCCAATCTCTTCAATTCCTTCAGAGACAGCGCTGTATTCCAAACTGTAATATTTATCTCCAGGATCCGTCACAACCAGGAAATCCAAATCTTTTTTCATGTCCATATTTAAGCCAATCTCCATAGATTGAACCTTGCCTTTAATTTCTCTTTCATCCTTTTTTTGTTTTCCAGATCTATCTTTATTCTCCTTTCTCATAGAATCCTGAGTTTCTTTCAGCTCCTGTCTCATTTCATGAAATTCAGTTCTCCACGCTTGTCTATTATTTCTCAGTTCTTGTTTTATTGAGTTAATCCCATCCATTATTTTCTGAAGCATGTCTAGAAATAAAGTCCCTTCTTGTACATCCATGATCTTCTTAATTGCCATTCTTAAAACCAAAAGAACAAAACTCCTTCAATTTTCAATGTCCCAAGCAAAGAGCAGTTTATTTCTTTATCCAGTCACAAAGGAGTTAATCTTTCCAACCAACTAACGTCACACGCTAGACAGTCCTTATCTCTTAAATGTCCAGAAGTGCAAAAACAGCTTTTAGTTCACAGCGTTCAAATAACTAGTAGCAGAGAGAATGAGCAGATTCGTCAACAACAACAAAAAAAAGTAGATCAGAAAAAATAGTCCCTTATATATATTACACAAAAGTCTTGTAAATCAAAAAGATTTCTTATCTCTCCCAATCAGAAAGCTCTCATCCGTTGTAATCTTTAAAACGCAATTTTCCATGTCAGCTTTTTGCAATAAAAAAAAAAAAAGATAAGCTATTTATATTTTCTTCCCCCTTAGTTCCGTAAATAAAGAAGGAAAGTCTTACCTCATCTAGGTTATCTTAATTGCTGTTACTTTGACAAATCTCTTTAGCTATATAGATAAGAAAATGATAAATGTAGACAGGAGGTTTGCCTGCTATTCCGTTAAAAAAAACCGGGTCACTTATCCAGCTGAGCTAGCATAAAATCCTCGCTCTGTCTGAACTGCTGGAAGACAGACAATTCTGACGAATTCCAGGCTCCAACAATCAAAACAAAACTATGTGGCAGATCTCACACTTCTTCCTTATCCAGAAGAAATCATCCCCAGTCAGAAAAAACCCTTCTGACTGAATTTAAAACTGGATAAGTTTCATCCAAGACGGGAGCCCGTCTCAGAGGCAGCACAGGCGGAGGGATCCTCCTGGGAAGTTCCCGGGCGTTCTTTCTGTTTGTTGCAGACTTCCTCTTTTTCCCGCGCGTCAGCTGGGCAGCGGTGTTTGACCGGCTGCCTCGGCTTGCCGGCTGGCTCTGGCGCTGCAGCGCTGAGCCTGCACGTGGCTGCTTCCTGGAGTTCTCCCTCATCGCCTTCCTTTTGTTGGGCCCCCTTTTCCCGCGCGTCAGCTGTGCAGCGGTTGTAGTGTTGCTTGCTAGCTCTACTGCTGCTGCACTGAGCCTACACGTGGCTTTCTATAGGACTTCTCACACTTTGCCTTCTGTTGCTGGCCCCTTTCCGTTTGTCAGCTCTTCCTGGAGCTGGCTGTTTGCAGGTGCGTTCCAGCACCAATCCCACCCCATTTATTTCAGGGGCCTTCCTTGCACCCTATTGGGGCCTTGCTAGAGTGGGTTTTAAGCAAGTGCTTTGCACAAGCAACCCCCCTTTGTGGATGGTAACCTTCATTAACCCCCCCCTCCATTCAGCCTGCTACATAATTCTTCCACCACTTTTTGGATTGTGGGGAGTTGGGTTGTTTACCCCTCCCCTTAGCCCCCTCCCTTATTCCTTTTGCCTCTTTCATGGGGGAGGTGTGAGTTGCTCACAAGGGTGGGGGGGTGTCTGCTTGTTTTGTCTTATTAATTAATTATATATAATATTATTTTATTATTAAATATATAAATAAATAGATACGTACATGAATTAATTTTCAGATATTTCTAGATATATATCATTTTATTATTATTAAATAAATAAATACATGAATTCATTTTAATATTTATAGATATGTATTTAGATTCCCCCCGTTCCTTTTGCTTTTTTCGCGTAGGAGGGGTGAGTAGCTTGGAAGGGGGGGGTGTCTGCTTGTTTTGATTTCTTAAATTCTTTATTATATATGGAATGATTTTATCATTATTATATGAATAAATACTTTGATAATATATAAATTAATTTTAAAATCTTTATAGATATATGCATAATCATATATAGATATATGAAGCTTATTCTGGCGGGTAGCATTGCGGATGTAGGTTTTAGATTGATCTTCGTTGTTGCTTATCCCCATATCATTTATTTTATATACTTAGTTCTGTTTGTATTCCTGCATGCATGTTTTGTATTTTAAAATGATGTTGTCGATCATGTAGCTTCATAATTTGTTGCACTTCTTATGCATGGAGGAAAAGTATAGATGCTTCTACAATAGCGTCTCTAAAGGGCAATAGTTTATTTTAAGATGAGTATAGAAAAATCCCACATCTCATATTTCTTTTGCGGTTTTTTTTAAAAAATATGTGAATAGGTGTGATTCCGAGAAAGGTAATCTATACTATGTAAGCTTATAGGAAATGCTCTGCAGCCAGGTGAACTCATTGTTGTGGCGTTCTGAGCCAAGCAGAAAGGAAATGCCCTACAGCCAGGTAAACTCATAGTTGTGGCTTTCTGGGAGCCAATATGTTTAAGGTTAATATATATCTTTCCTGTAGTTTTAAATGCTCTGTTTTATCCCTGAAATATCTAAAATGAAACATTATGCTTAATTTGAGATTGACAGTTTATTGGTCCTTGATTAAAGTGCTCCTCTAGCATTAGGTAAATCTTTATTATGACGCTTTTCCACGGAATTTTAAATCAATTTAACTTTAGTCCACAAATATGAATTGTATACTGCTTGTTTCACAAGATACAGGTACCCTCTTCAATTGCATCTATTTCATGGCAGTCTCGTGTACACTGGGCGCTGCTACCAATTTTCTTCAGCGGCCGTTCTTTCTTTAAAGAACAGAGGACTTCCTCCTGTAGCCTGAACTGCAGGTAAGTTTTGATACAGGCTGTAGTTGATAATTTGGTGTCAATTCAGGAGCTTGGGCGTGCCAAATAATGGCTGGCTGCCTTTAGGTGCCTGGGGGCTCACTATAGAATTTATTTTCTTGGATTATCTTCCTACAGTGCCCGTGGTACATATGTGGCCTTCTGCCCTTCAGATCTGCATGATACGTTCAGTGCAGCACCTGGCTATGGTTATGGGGTAAATCCCCAGACCCTCAACGCTATTTGAGCTATGCGCTTTGTGCATGCGTTTATTCTGCAAAGTATAATACAATATCTATTCATTACTTGGTATGTCTGGGTTTACGTGCAGTCAGGAACCCATTTTATGAATATCATAAAGGGGTTGGTTACATTTCACTCTAATGCCACCTGATCTTATGAGGCCATTTCCCCCCCCCCAATGAACGAATGATGTACACCTTGTTGCAGTTTATTATCTACTAAAGAGGGCAGGACGTTACCATTGGGAATATATCTTGCCTCCTTTCTGCCTTTGTCATTAATTTTCTGGCCAAGTGCATTAGGGAACCCATTTCATGAAAACCAAAGGGTGTTAGTTGCATTCCACCCTGAGACTGCCTGGTCCTATGTGGCCATTTGCCCTGGATGTGCTATCGATACTCCTGCCTTCGATGATTCTTAGTTTCCCCCCCCCTTACAGGACAGTTGTCCTGGGCGGTGGCCTTAATAATATTTTCAGTGAGCCTTTTGCCCTGGAAAAATTAGCTTTCTGGGCAAGTCATTGTAAAATTTGAGCCCTGCGCTTATATTGCCGTGCTGTTTTTTTTTTTTTTAGCGCATACGCTTAATATGGACCAGTGGGCTAGTGACTGAGTGGTTAAGCTGAGGGGCTGCCCATCGCCCACTCTGTCTCTGGTTTCCCTCGGATAGAGCTTTTTCTCTGTTAGGCCAGTGGGCCAGTACTATCTTTTCATATTCATTAATGGCTACATATTGATTTAATTTTGATTATTGCTATGTTGTTCGTATGGCCATTATGTTTAGAGGTTGCATTTCTTTCATACAGGAGCGGCTGCGACAACTGCCCTAGCGGGCATGCGTTCTGGAAGTATTCTGATATTTATGCTATATTCAAAAGGGCAAAATTAATTCTGTCATAATTATCGCTTGACACTCTCTGCGCTGGCCTTTAATCCAAGGCAAGAGGAATGCAGGATCATTTTGTAGATTTAGGGTCAGAAAGGTCCTTGAGGGTTGGTTGTGTTCCGCTCCCAAGGCCACTGACCGGAGGAGGCTAATCACACCCAATGTCCTCCTTCAGATCCTGCCTTTATTTAGGTCAATGTGCTCATCTCTGTATGAGTCGCACCTGTTCGCCGCAGTAACTCTGACAATGTTCTATGGTGCTTTTCGCCCTAGTGAAGTATTGGTTTCCTCAAAGCGCGATGTGTCCTGTAGTGCTTTATGCTGGTGATTGCACATTAGGTGCAGATTTAATGAGGTTTTCCTTAAATGTCTTTAAGACTGATCAATGGGGCCGTGGCAGTTCTGTATCTTTATTTAGTTGCCAGGTACCTGAACTATGCCCAGTTTCCGCTATGCGGCAATTTTGTGTGTGTGTGTGTGTGTGTGTTTCAGGCCAGTGTGCCAGCGTTATCTCTTATACATGCAGATAGTTCTGCCCTGACTCAGTTTCAATTTTGGGCCGTTGTTCGGCGGGCCTTGTTGGCCAGTGGTTGTGATGCTGGAGTCTTTGGGCTGCATTCCTTTCACATTGGAGTAGCTACGGCCGCTGCCCTTGTGGGCATGAGCATCGAGGACGTCCAGACGATTGGCAGGTGGCGTTCTTCAGCTATAACTTCTGCCCTTGCTCCCAGCTCTCAGAGGGCATACCAGCGTGCCTTGGGAACGTTCAGGCGTTCCATGCCAGTAGTGCTTTGCCTCCTGTATGGCTATCCCTGTTTCACATTTGCTGCAGTTTAAGTTACATCTGAAAGGGCAATCTCTTTCTGTTTCTACCATCGCCAGACACCTCTCTGCGCTGGCCTTTATTTCCAAGGCAAGAGGATTGCAGGATCATTCTGTAGATTTTAGGGTCAGAAAGGTCCTTCAGGGTTGGTCGCGTTCCGCTCACAGGCCCACTGACCGAAGGAGGCCAATCACGCCCGATGTACTCCTTCAGATCCTGCCTTTATTTAGGTCTCTGTGCTCATCTCAGTATGAGTCGCACCTGTTCACCGCAGTAACACTGACGATGTTCTATGGTGCTTTTTGCCCTAGCAAAGTATTGGCTTCCTCAAAGCGCGATGTGTCCTACCGAGCCTTTTGCTTTGGCGATTGCACGCTAGGTGCAGAGATAGTTAGGCTTTCCCTTCGAGTCTCTAAGACTGATCAAAAGGGCCGTGGCAGTATTATTTCATTGAGAGTTTGCCAGGTCCCTGAATTGTGCCCAGTGGCTGCAGTGCGTTTATTTCTGTCAATGAGGCCAGCGGGCCAGCGTTACCTCTTTATACATGCGGATGGTTCTGCCCTGACTCAATTTCAATTTTGGGCCGTTGTTCGGCGGGCCTTGTTGGCCAGTGGTCGCGATGCTGGAGTCTATGGGCTGCATTCCTTTTGGATTGGGGCGGCTATTGCCGCCGCCCTCGTGGGCATGAGCGTTCAGGACATTCAGGCGATTGGAAGGTGGCGTTCTTCCGCTTTCAAGTCTTATGTCAGGTATTGATTCTGATGTATTGTTTTTTCTTTTCTTAGGTGTGCTGAGCCTTCTTGTGCCTGCGAGGATCGTCATGTGTGGCCACTCTATTTTATTTTGGGCACATCGGAGAGCCTTCTCTACGCTTGCTGGGACACAGCTGCAGCTTTCCGCTAGAGCAATGGTTGGCTGGGAGGCTCAGAGGGGCATGCTTTGGGATGCGCTCATGCCTTTGGTGTGTCGCCTTATGGCATCGTTTAACCGGCCACATGTGTTGGTGGTTCATTTAGGGGAAAACGACTTGGTGCAGCGGCCAGGTATGGATCTGCTGCTTAGGATCACCCAGGATTTTAATGCTCTCATCCAGTCATACCCAGACCTTGTTATAGTGTGGTCCGACATGCTGGTGCGACGTGTTTGGAGGGGTGCAATGCACCCCAACAGGATCGACAGATCCAGAAAGTGGGTAAATAGGAAAGTTAGGAGTTTAGTTTTGTCATTGGGTGGGGCATATATTCCTCATGACAGAATCCGTTTTCATGCACCGCATCTGTTTCGAGATGATGGTGTCCATCTTTCGGATATTGGGTGTGATTTGCTATTGGAGGATTTTAGGTTGGGTTTGGGGGCTTTGTTTTCTTTGGGTTGAGGGGACCAAGCTTCAGCTGATCCCCTCTTGTGGCATTGGATTCGGGCAGGTGAGGTAATTGGGGTTAAAAATGGAGGTGGATGAGGCATTTGGGTAAAGGGCACTCCCTGGTGAAACATCAAGGCGTAATGCCTGGTGTGGATCTGGGGGGTGTCCACGTGGGACCGGCTTGCACATCATGGTGAACGCCTGTACGGTGGGGCCAGGATGCGGAGGTTGGAACCACAAACCTGACTCCGATTGCAAGGAGGGAGAAGATTTCCCACATCCTTGTCTGGGGAGTTGCAGTACGATGTGACTGACTTGCCTCCTGGTTTGGAGGGTCTAGACCCTCATAGATAGGTTGGGCCTCACCTGCCCGAAGGATTTGAGATTATTAATTGGCGGATTGGAATTTGATTGATTATGTGTTATATTTTAATAAATATAACATTTCAACCATACATGTGTCACGAGTCTTCCTCGGTGTGTTGGCAATGTGAATGTGGCCTAAGCCAAAATTAAAATCACATTGATTTCCATTGGAATGAAGCATGTGCTTGAATCTCTACCATTGTATAAAAGGAGTTAGAAATGCATACCTTAGACTGGACTGAGTCCTTATTTCAATGAAAAAAATAAATAAATATCAGTGCAACCCTAAGCATGTCTACTCATAAATATTCTCAGTGAATTCTGTAAGGCTTACTGGAGGCTCAGGCAAGTGTGTATAAGATTGTAGCCTAAGAAAATTATCTTAAATGGGAGAGTACCTCTACTATTTTTTTATGTTACACCCACTCAGCGCACCCACACACTTCATTATAGAAAGAAAGAAAGAAAGAAAGAAAGAAAGAAAGAAAGAAAGAAAGAAAGAAAGAAAGAAAGAAAGAAAGAAAGAAAGAAAGAAAAAGAAAGCATTAACAAACCTGTCCAAAGAGTATGTGATACTTGGATCCAGTGTTTGACCACAGCTGCAGTCGATGGATGCATTGAAGGCAACGCAGATTTTATAACACTGACTCTGCCATGAGAAATATTACATTCTGTTAAAGCCTAATTTCAATTTTGGAGGTGGGATAAGGATTATAATAGAAAGTGTATTGTACAAAGTATAGTTTTTGGGGGATTAAAAGGATTCAAAAATTCAAATTACATAGAGCCCTTATGTCTGACAAAATAGGAAATGTAGGGTTTTTTTTAGCTATATAGATAACTTGACTTCTTAGCCTATGCATCAGATAGCAACACTCAGCTGTGAACAATTACCTTCAGTAATAGCTAGGGATTATGGCACCTAAATAGCAGATATCATGAAATATTCTTTTTTCTGCAGATGAAAAAGAAACACATATCTTTATTATGGTACCTAATTCATACATTGCTCAAGCCATCTGGACAGAATTACTTAAACCTTAAAGAAAAGGATCACACAGTCAATTAATACTTAATAAATATAAAGCACCTCAAAAAGAATACTTCACATAATTCAATTTTTAAAAATAGAATAGGTAAAAGCATGGTAACAAAACTATCTATGGGTCTTACTACATATTTAAAGGGTGCCTATCCATAAGTTTCAACATAAAAAAATTAGGATTAAATAATATTGACATAAATATATAATTCAGAGATAGCAACTTTTTTAAAAGTATTTTTACAGTCACCTGAAACTAGAGGCTTCAGAAATTGAAAGGATAATAAAAATATTTCCCAATCTATGAAGTATTCAAGTATTTTGTGCATATTGTACAAATATACCATCCAGTAAAAATTTTCCTTTGACTCACAGAAATCATGGAGGGATAGAGAGACATGTCAAAGATGTTCATGGCAGTTATAGTTTTGTGTGTGGCCTAATAACATAGAAGAGCCATAAATCCCTGGTTTCTAGTCTTGAAACCTAGACACTGAGACTAGGACAGGCCACAGATAGCAAAGATTGACTATCCATAGTTTTTGGTCCAGTGACTTCAGGTCCGAGGACTAAATCTTGTCAGTCATTTCCTGGTACACAGCAGAAGGGTCAAGAGGATGTATTTCATTTCATTGATATTCATGGATAAAGTGCTTGTATTTTAAAATAGTAAAGTTGCCACTGAATTTGACATAAATGCAGTTCAAGATGGATTTTGTGATCCTAAGAAATATATATGTGGGAATAATTTGTTTACACAACATGGAATTGGGGGGTGGGGGTGGAGCAGGAGTACAAGAATTACACCAAGGCAGGAAATATGTTAAAAATCGCACAACCTTTATTAATCACAGTTATCACATTGTTTGGTGTGGCACAGGGCAAAGGTCCAGATCTCGGACAGACTAACTGCTGATAGAGACAATCATCCAGCCCATATTCTGGAAAATGTTAATGGGTGGAAGGCATGTGCATCTTTACATGCATGTGCATGTGTACTGTGGGACATTACTTCCACTTTGGGTGACTAGTAAGCATGCCAGCCACTAAGCTGTCTGAGCCTTGAATATTGTATAGGAAAATATCTCGCAAGGTATCTCAATGTAACGAGGAGGCTTAGTATGGCATGCTCAATTTCCCTGTCCCATGCTCCTCTCTCACTCCCCTGCACTCCAGCCAGGTGGTTCTCTTGCATGCTTTCTCACCCTGCCTATGTAGTATATAGCAGTACAGAAGGTGGGGAGACTTTGTTTATGTAACATGGATGAGGTCAGAAGAGGCCCTTAACTGGCCAAAATAGACAGTGGATGCCAATAGCTCATAAGTGAAGATGCTTTCCCGTGCTGCTAAGGTCTGGGAACACGGCCTTCAAGGCAAGTGCAATGAATCATGCTGCTACAAAGCTCAAGGACATTGACCAACTGATAAACAAAGGCAGAAGTGTGAGACCCAGATAAAAAAAAATCCCCAAAGGTATAACTAATGAAAGTCACAGGTGCAAACCTGCACCCAGGTGCAGGGGCTCTTTTGGGTATAAATAAGGCTTCCTGAATCCTGTTTGGACAGCTTCAACACAGACCAAGTCTGGTGAGGTGCTGTACACCTATTGGCCAGCTGGGATCACTCTGTCACCGCTGAACTGGGGCTCCTGGTGACTGAAAGGACACAGTAAGATAATTCTGCTCAGTAGCTAATGGCTTGAATGCTTGTTTAAAGACTTGACTGTAATAAAATGCCAACTGCTCTCTAATAAAACTATAAATCTTTACTACTGTGCTCATTGCCTTTGAAATCCCTGAACTTCTTGACTCTGGCAAAACAAATATACACCCCAAAAGTTCTCTCAGTGCAAAGTGGGGCACACCCCCATATATCCCTACTATGGATTCAGCCCAAATCCTCTAATACTCCCAAAGAAAAATGACAGGGAAATGTAATTGAAAAACCAATGCTACAGGAAAGGCAAAAGCTCTACATAGATAAGCCCATCAACTGGTGGCCAAGGGTGTAGTCGTTCAGGATCTCAGGGGATCTTAGATCCCTTACTTTTTTGGGAGCACAGTCTCAGCAGGGTCCCTATGTCTTCCACATCCTATGAGACAGTCAGCATGAAAGGGGAGTCTCTTAGCCACCAAGAAGGGTCTTCTAACATGCTTCCTTGTCCTTTCCTACTACTTGGAGCCAATCAGAGTGGAAGGAGGTGAGTCAGCCACTGAGAAGACACTTTGCAGAAGCTAACACTCTCCCCTTTCATGCTGATTGGTCCCTAGCGATGTCTGCTGTTGTGGGAGAAGGCATTAACAAGGATCTCATTCTCAACCCAGCAGCAAAAGGAGGGGAGGGAGTGTGGCTATGACTGTCGTGAAGGGACCCTGCACTTCTGAATTTGCCACTACATTACAGCTGGTGGCTAATGTTTGTTTATCATGAGTGCTGCAAGGGTAGGGTTGGAGGGTAGTCACTGATTTCAATGTTGTGGCCTACGTCAGGGTCATCATTTACAAACCAGGTTTATACTAAGGCCCTGCCCTAGAAAAGCAATGGTTGCAGCCGCTTGGCTCCAGGGGGCAGCCGTTATTGTAGAGTGGCCAAAAGGTGGATTGGCCCAGACTGCTACCCAGCCACACAAGGAAGATATTCTTACTCTCCCACCCCCCTCCATGGCAAGTATAATTGGAGAGGGGTGTTGGTGTGAAATATTGTTTTAATTACTGTGGGGACACATAATGAGAAGATATGATTCACTAGAAAAGACAATAATGCGGGGAAAAACAGAAGGGAGTAGAAAAAGGGGAAGACCAAACAAAAGATGGATTGATACCATTAAAGAAGCCACAGACCTGAACTTATGAGATCTGAATAGGGTGGTTTATAACAAATGCTATTGGAGGTCACTGATTCATAGGGTCACTATAAGTTGTAATTGACTTGAAGGCACATAACACACACGCATACTGTAGGAAAATTAATGACAAAGTATTAGTAAGACTTTCTCAAAGATTATGTCTATTGCCATTCTATTGAGACAGCAGAGAATTTACCTTGTGCTCTCAGAAATCTCTCTCTCTCTCCAGCCCTTTTCAGATGTGAACTATATGAGGATGAGTGGGGTGAGGGTAGGGGCACTGCAATGGCAGTCCTGTGTGTATTAGTTTCAATATTTGATATGAGCATAAACATGTATTCTAATAGGTCAAGTGAGAGCCTGTCACCCCAGTCCCATGCTCCCTCCTGATCTATGTGTGATTCACATCTAATAATGGTGAAAGAGTTTGGCATACAATATACATACATGATCCAATGTATAGTAAAAAGGAAACTACCAAGCTGAATCATTTGACTTAGGTTAAAAAAAAAGGTAAAGGTGTCCCAGCACTTATAGTGCAAGTCGTTTCCGACTCTTAGGGTGACGTCTTGCGACATTTACTAGGCAGACCGCATATATGGGGTGGGATTGCCAGTTCCTTCCCCTGCCTTTCTTTACCCCCCAGCATATGCTGGGTACTCATTTTACCGACCATGGATGGATGGAAGGCTGAGTGGACCTCGACCCCTTTTACCGGAGATTTGACTTCCTCCTTCCATTGGAATCGAACTCCGGCCGTGAACAGAGCTTCGGCTGCGTTACCGCCGCTTAGGTTATCTCTTACTTTATATAACAAAATAGAGTTTTAAATTATATGTCTGAGGAAAACATATTTATTCTATTACCATAAGCAAAAAAATGTTTCCTCTATCCAGGCAACACACATAATTACATGTGTATTGTTTGCAATAAAAAAATAAATGCAAGTGCATTTTGTCACTCATGCACAAGTTAGAGTTACTGTTTTAGGCTCTACATACATATAAATGCAATCATTTCATTGTCAGGCACCTAAAGCTAGTGTTAATTACAGTATGAAGCGTTGATTATTAATGCATCTTTACTTATTGAAGTGTGAAATAAGCAATAGTAGTTGGAATGCTCCAATTAAATTAGGTGCTGAGACTGGAATTCATAAATAGGGTTCTTTCTTGTATTTACAGCTCACTTATAGCAGCACACAGAGACTGGTAGGTTCTATATTTTTACCAAGTTTCTAAACTTTGCCTGTCAAAAGATAACTTCTTCAAGCATTCCCAGGGTAAATATAAAATAGTGATATTGAAGGGCCCTAAGTTGTTTTCTATGCAAGTACAGGAACTTTTCATTCCTTCATTCTAATCAATGTCTTCTGTCCTATGAAAATCTTTATCTGAGGACTGGGGAACTTTTCAAAGCAGCATTTGATTGTGGTGTATGTAGTGTTTTCTGTGTGCACTGGTGTCTTTGGATCTTGGACATAAGGAAATGAATAACCTCAAAGTTTACTTTTTTGAATAAAAATAAAATATGGCTGCACAGTGAATGCAATGGCATACAAATACTGTTACATGGTGTATGTTTATATTAGAACAGAGAAGAATTCAACCAGTAATGTCAAGGGACATTTCTATGCTTAAAGGGTCTTGATATTTATGTATTATTGCCTTACTTTCTCTATATAAACACATTGCAGATTAATTCTTACGTTAGGTAAATGTTTATGAAATGTTTCAAGGAATTTGTTTTTTATTTAACATTGATATTATTTAGTACTGCTGGACATTATGATCTTTTTGAATTTTTTTATATTGTGATTTGTGGCTTGTGATATGTTGTTGTGGATCTACTTCTCTTGTTGTTTCTGTTTGGTCATTTTTAATGTAAAACTCTTTAAGCATGTTTTAAGCCACAGCTCTCTGTCCCTTAAGAATCCCTTGTTTGTCAGTAGTATAAAAAGATCACCTCCTGTCAAACTGCTACACCCCGCCCCTTTTGAGTTTGAGTAATGATGTAAGTGGATATCCCGCCCCAGAAATCCCACCCCAGAAATCCCGCCCTAGAAGTTCTGGTCCCCCAATGACTTCACCAGATATCCTACCCCAACCCCAGATGTCCTACCCCAGAAACAGAAGCCAAGTAACCGCTGTGAGCATATGGACCCCCACTTGACCAAAGGGTGCATTTTTACTCATAATAGGGTCCTGGATTGGTCCTATAGGGGCACATGACCCCTCTACAAGAACATGGTCTCCAGGGGACCAGTCTGAAGAGGTTTAAGCCTCTTAGGTCAAAATAGGGTGCCAGATGGGTGCCCCCTCTCCAGATTGGCCCAATAAGGACAAGTGACCCCTCTAAAGCTATGTAACCCAGTCATGGACCAATAGGGTGAGGTTTTAAAGCCCTAACCAATCAGGAAAGGGGATGGCAAGACCTGGCACAGAAGTCCATTTTGCATGCCCAGACACTTTCTGAGGATTGAACATGGAAGCAGCCAGCACCCCTTTGAGTCCTACTGAATGAACTACACCACTACTGGTAGATAGACCTAACCCTCGAAAGCACTTTATTAGCACAAGTTCTGATGAAGATAAATGTTTTTCACCAACTGAAATCAGAGAATTAGATCAGCCAAATGTGGAACATGTTGTAGGCAATTTCAACAGACAATGCTGTAATGCAGGTAAGCTTTTATTTGGAAACTACTTGATTGGAGAGCTGCAAAATAAAAGAAGGGAAAATGTTGAAACAGGTCGTTACTTTTCTAGGGATCTTCAGTAACTGAAAACTCTGCTGAAGGTAGTTCCCTGAGATGCTGCTAGTGGGTGGTTCTTCTGACCGGATGGTGGATGTCCAACCTGTCCTGGATGGGGTTGCACTCCCCCTGAAGGAGCAGGTTCAAAGCCTGTGGGTTCTCCTAGAACCATCTCTGTCACTTGAGGCTCAGGTAGCCTCGGTAGCACAGAGTGTCTTCTACCAACTTCGGCTGGTGGCCCAGCTACACCCCTATCTGGACAGGGATAACCTGGCTTCAGTTGTCCATGCTCTGGTAAACTCCAAGTTAGATTACTGCAATGTGCTCTATGTGGGGCTGCCTTTGAAGATGGTTCGGAAACTGCAGCTTGTGCAAAATGCAGCGGCCAGATTGGTAACGGGGACCAGATGGCTTGAACATATAAAACTGATTCTGGCCTGCCTGCATTGGTGGCCTGTATGTTTCTGAGCTCGATTCAAGGTGCTGGTTTTCACCTATAAAGCCTTACAAGGCTTAGGACCACAATACCTGATGGAACTCCTCTCCCGACATGAACCCACCTGTACACTACACTCAACATCCAAGGCCCTCCTCCGGGTGCCTACTCGGAGGGAATCTAGGAGTGTGGCAACAAGACAGAGGGCCTTTTCAGTGGTGGCCCCCAAATTATGGAATGTTCTCCCTTATGAGGTATGCCTGGCACCAACACTGTTATCTTTTTGGCACCAGGACAAGACTTTCCTCTTTGCCCAGGCATTTTAGCATGTGTTTTTAAATTGTTTTTAAAAAAAATTAAATTGTGTTTTTAAGGTTTTTTTGTGTTTTAAAATTTGTATATTTGTTTTTAATGTTTTAATTGCTGTAAACCTCCCAGAGAGCTTTGGCTATGGGGTGGTATATAAATGTAATGAATAAATAAATAAATATATAAATAATAAACATGTCTGGGCATGCAAAGTGCACTCCTGTGCCAGGTCTTGCTGTCCCCTTTCCTGATTGGTTAGGGCTTCAAACCTCACCCTATTGGTCCATGATTGGGTGACATAGCTGTAGAAGGGCCACTTGCCCCTATAGGGCCAATCTGGAGAGGGGGTCCATTTCCAGCACCCTGTTTTGACCTAAGGGACTTAAACCTCTTCAGATTGCTCATCTGGAGACCACATGCTTGTAGAAAGGTCACATGCCCCTATAGGGCCTATCCAGGACCCTATTTTGAGTAAAAAAATGACCATGTGGTCCAGTGGGAGGCGATGTGCTCACAGGGGGTCACATGACTTCTGTTTCTAGGGTGGGACATCCAGGGTTGGGGCTTCTGGGGGGCAGTATATCCGGTGAAGTCATCAGGGGACCAGAACTTCCAGGATGGGATTTCCGGGGCAGGATATCCAATGGTGTCCTCAATGAAACTCAAAATGGGGTGGGGCACAGCAGTTTGACAGGAGGTGGTCTTTTCATACTACTTCTGTCATAAACTCTTCCCTTCCATTACAGCCAAGCAAGGGAAACAAGTAGATTCCAGATTTGACATGAATAAATAAAATAATGTTTTCCTTATTCTTAAACTATGTTGAACAGGAACTGGGCAGGATATCTTTTCAAATTTATAGCTTATTTCCCCTTGTTTCTATGAATGGCAAAGTCCTAGACATCCATCTCCTAGATGATCAATTTACAAATTTACATTTGCTGGATGGCCCCTTTCTCACTTCTAGACTTCCTGGAACAAATACATACAATAGCATGTATTTTTCATTGGATCAGTTGCATTGATGAGTCTTGTTCTGCTGGCATATCAGGTGAAGATGCTGTGCTCGTACATGACTACTATACTAGCCTAGGATTAGTTAGAAAACCACTGGTTTATTTTCCTTTATGTAACTGTGATTTCTATGCTTGCTTATCTGAATTCCTTAATAAAAAATATTTCAGTTAGAAGTCTAGTATTGACTAAGAATTGTGCTAAGCCACAAAATCACTTTCACTTGCTTAGCCATGCATCCATGAGATGAACTTTTAAGGCAAAGGAGAGAAAAGATATGGACTGGTCCCAGCCCTGTAGTCAGGGGGGAGGGCAGATGGGTGCACCACCATCCTTAGAGCTGTGCTTGCCCCCTGAGATATTTGGGGAAATTGTCTTTTTAATTTGTGACATGACAGACAATGACAGTCTCCATTTAAAGACTGACAGTTTGTTTTAAGAAAAGGAGCAATTTAAGAATAGGACCCTCTGAAAAATTCAGTGAATAAGGCACGGTGAGTACACAACAAAAGCCTCATCTGGATGAGCCCCCCAAAGTCTGCTTATTCAAGACTTTTCCTGATTGAGGGTTGAGTTTTTATGATCACGATCACCCTCTAATTACTTAAAAGCCAGTATAGTAGCATGACCCTTGAAGAGGTAAATATTAGAACTTTGTATAATAGTCTAGAGTTAGACTCCACCCCTTGGACTTTCCTTTGCTCTCCTTTTCTGTTTCAGTTGTGTTCTCTGCCTAGCTAGCAATAAAGAAACGTGTTTGTTTGCCTGCAGTAAGAAGTAAGAGTTTGTATGTTTATAATGAGTAGAGCAGGATTGGGTGGTTATGGCTAAAGAGTGAAATATAGAGATAACAAAGTGATCTGAAAAAAAAATATCTACCCTTATCATTTACTCTTTTAAAGCACTCACTCTACTATTACTCACAGTCATAGTGGCTGTTTCTTCTCCTCCTCCTTCTTGAGTACTTGATAGCAAAGGATGAAAACAGCTCTAGAGGAATAGAAACACTGTGCCCACAACAGTTAGATGGCTGGCTGTCCAGCCACCTAAACTGTTACACTTAATTTCTGATTTTCCCATTTTCAGTTCTAACTCAAATCAATCAGCTACAGAAACATTTAGTGACAAGCATTTAGCAAATTTTGGGTTTCTTGCATTTGAAAAAAGAAAGGAAGGCTAACCTTAATTTTGATAAATGTTTACATTACTTTAATTCTAGAGAAAGCCAAAAACTGCAACTGTTCTAAAGTATTATTTTTAAGTGCTATGCATTTTTCTCTCTCTGAAAAGGTATGTTGTGAACCTACCATTCAGAAAGCTTTCTTGGATGTTTATGAAGCATTTTTATAAGTTTACGAAAGGAAGTCTGTTATGCAGTAAATATTTTACAAAAGTAGGCACTAATTTGACTTCGAACAGTAAGTTATGCATATTGTTCTCAGCACCATTCTCCCTCAGTTCTTCACGATGGTTGCACTGGAAGGTGTGTGATGCCCCTGTATTTATAATACTGTAAATATGGTAAGTGCTGGTTTATTAGAGTATATATGGTAAGTAGACTGAGTGAGAGGGGGGAGTACATGGGCTGGAATGCTGGAGAATGTTGTATTATGATTGGCTGAGCGTTTGAGTGTCTGAAGGTATAAATGAGAGGATGACAGTTGAGAACAGGGGAGATTAGGAGAGTTCTGTTGGTGGGAGTTCTGAGGGAGGCTGTTGGTTGGTTTTGTGGGTTGGATTGGATTAGGCTGGTAGTGAGGCAGGTTATTGACAACTAGTAACATATAGAGTGATGCATCTGATGAAACCATATGCTTATTAAACTATACCTTTAAGTAATCTTGTTATTCCTGTGTATATAAATAAATATTTTTTGGTTTACCTAACGCCTGATCCTTGGCTGGGTTTACAAAGACCAGAAGGGTGGGCAGGGCTTATACCAAGGTTGGGAAACAGTATCAATGGTGGCAGCGGTGAAGAGATAGTGTAACATCATCAGGTATCCAGAGCAACCCAGGCCTGTATTCTTTATAGGCACAGAGATACAGGGGGGTTGTGGCCTGCAAGTGCACCCAGACACAAAGTATCAATAGGCCAGGAGGAGACTAAGGCAATATTGAATTACAGGGAGTGACTGGTGGTGCTGCCTAGCAGTGGGATTTTGAGATGTCTTTGCTAGAGCCAGTGAGAGAACCATTTAAAAACCAGGACCCTGAGGTGGGACCGTGACAAGGCGGTAGCCACAGGCGGGATCCTAGTAGGTGGTGGCCTGAGGTGGGATCCTAACAGGAAGGGTCCTGACAAGGTGCTCTTACTCTGTTTTATATATATATATATATGTGTGTGTGTGTGTGTGTTGTTGTCCTGGATCCCATCCAGAGAAGAAGACTAAGGACTCAGAGACTGAGTTTTGCTTAAGAATTTATTCCAGAAGTCAGCACAGGGATGAAGCATCAAAATGTATGAAGTGTATCAGGATACAGAACAAGTGCAAACTAGGCATGGAAGCAGCAGCAAAGAGTTGTCACAATGACCTTATCACACCCGGACGCTCTAAATAAAAGATAGGTGGGTGGGTACTTTACTTGTCCAAGTTAAATCTAGCACTTTCCTGTCTTAGAAGTGAGTTAGGGATTTCTCCTGGGAAGAGATATGAGTTTCTTTAACTGAAGCCATCTTTTCTCCAGTCTACACAACCTTGGGAAAACTGTTATTTCAGGGTCACATGAATTATTCCCATTCTTATCTCTCTAAAAGAGTTCAGTTGGTTCATTAGAATCTATCTGTTCAAAGGCTAAGTCTAGGCGAGGTGTCAGTGTGGATTCCTCTTGCTCTGTCTCAGGCAAGGGCAGGTTACTGATGTTATTAGACTCACTAGGCATGGAGCTGCCAGAGGTTTCTGGAAGCACTTCCCCCATGATTTCCTCAGTCCCCTTCAAGAAACCCAGAGCTTCACAGAATCTCGTTTGAAAACCTATGGAAAAGATTCAGCATTGCTTCAAATTAAAACATTAAGACATGAATTTACCACCCACTGTTTTTGCAAAGATTGTGAAATGCATTTCAAATTGTGAAATGCAATTGCAGTTGGGAATACTCCCATTATTTTTGTCCTTGTATTAAACCTCTGAATCTCCTGCCTACCTAAATTCCATGACTTAAGGAATGAGAAGTAGGGAGAATGACTTTCTACATCCAAAACTATAAATAGTATATCAGCATTATGTTTGTTTGTTCAATATGTGCACACATGTAGACTTGCACATAGCTGGCTATAAATCAATGCCTCAAGCTTCCCTCAAGGAATGTTGAGAGAGTGCACCTCACATGAGAGAAAAATGCATTTAAAATTACTGTAGCTATAAAACTAACTGACATAACCCAAAGCAACAAATATGACAAAAAAGTCTTCTGGGGCCATGTTGGTGCTTCAGCAAAGCTTTTGACTTTTGGTTTTGTCTAGAAGTGATACAGTTTAGTTTCTCAACATCCCACAAAAGGCACTTGTGTGTGCCCCCAATGTTCAAACCATTGCAGCTTCCGCTTCAATGACTGTATCATAAATATATTCAAATGACATTTTACAACTATGAGATGAGAGCTTGTAGGCTTGCTACTGAAATGTTGTGCTTCAACAAAACATCCCAAGAATTCTAAGTAAAGCTAAAGGTGCTACAATAAGGCTAACATTGTTTCTAACCTGTCTGATCATTTCCATATGGGGAAGCTCTTACTCTACTTTTCCTTTCTCTGTCGGAGTCCTACAGTGATCTCTTCTTGGACCTCTGATCTTCTTTCTCTGCACACTGTTCCTGAGTGACCTCATCAAATCCCATGGTTCTCCATGCCACTTATATGCAACTCCCTAATGCTGCCTAAAACTCTTCTAAAAGCTATAATCTATACATACAATGGCTGGTCATTTTACAGAGTTCTTGCTCCACCAATGCACTTTCACAGAAAAAAAATCAATATACATGGAGCATCAGAAATTGGAATGTAAATACCTACTGTAACTAAATACAGACAACAAAATAGAAATATCGGAAAACAAAAGAGTAAGTTATTGTGTCAAAAGATATGAGGTAAAATATGGAAAAAATAGTTCTAGCAACTGAAGGAGAGATTTAGTAGAGGGAGATATGAAGCAAGAAGAAGTTAAGTATGCATGAACCTTACTTTCTACTAGGGATGGGTGAGAATTTTGATTCAGTTCGAATTTCAAGCTTAATCTATCAAATCTGCACTTTCTGAAACAATATGAGAACCATAAAACAGCCATCCTTTGAAATTCACACTTATTCAAATTTTGTGAGGTGGTTTGTCAGCTAAAAAATGTTTGCAAGAATGTATACATTAGTGGAAAGTGTGCATAAAAAATGAATACATGTGTGAAAATAACATGCAAAAATGCATGACAAGAAATTGCTTGCAAAATGTGTACATTAGTCAAAACTATCCACAAAAATGTGTTTATTAGGAGAAATCTGCACTAAAATGCTGGAGAATTTTCATGAGAGTTTATTTTAAAAAATAACAAATTGCTGAAGTAATGCTGAGAACGGCATTTAAATTGGGAAAAAGTGAATCTGAGAGAACCTAAATTGAGAGATCTTTCCATCCCTACTTCCTACCCTGCACAGCTGTACAGAAGGATGGATGGATGATGGCTTTGCATCCAACCTGCAGGGAAGAGACAAGCAGCTGGAGGAGCGACTGCATGAGGAAAACCAAGGATGCATCAGACTCATGGAGTCAGAAGGGGAGAGTTCACGAACCAAGCACATAGACGTGAAGCACCATTTCATTCGAGATATGTACCGCAGAGGACTACTCAAGATGGAGTATTGTCCAACATGACTGCAGATGCTCTCATGAAAGCATTGGGCAAAGTCAGACACTGCAAGCTGCAAGACAAGATGAACCTCGTAGGCTGGACCAAACAATCATTGAGAAGGGGTGTTGGAAGTGGAGCAAGATCAACTCCTGTTTTGTTCTTTTGTTTATGTTCCAGAAGGGAGATAGAGTTAGGGCCCTCCAGCTGACTAGGCTTGACTACCTTTACCTGTGATGCTCTGACTGACTTACTTCCATCATTAGACATCTGCTTAGGGAAGCTTATCTGCCCCTCCTTCTACCCTTTCCCTTCTCTCTTCTTTGACTGTCCGAGAGAGATGAGACACTTTTGTATCTGCTGTCTCCCTCCTGAGCCATGAGGGCAACTCCCATGTCTGGGCGTTGCGCCTCCAACTTACTTAGTTAGTTAGAATTAGGTATGCCTTTCCTATCTACTATGTATTTCTATAAATAAAGTAGCTTTTCTTTTTTTACTAAGCCTTAAGTCTCAGTGATCTAAATGCAGGTAAAAGTGCGCTACTTAGGTAAATACACACACTGGCACACGCACAGCTCAGACCACTGAAGATCTCTGCATACATGTACAAATTTCTATAACAAAGGGCTATAGGTCCAGTAAGCTAAGTTGAATTGCAAGTTGTGCCTGAAAGCTAAAAAGGCTAAGTGCTGTGTGTGATTTACAAAGAGATCAAAAGGAGACTTTAGGTTAGAGAAAGAAAAGGAGAAAAAGATAGGAAACCATGGCTGAAGAATCAACACTTAAGTCAAGCATCCCAAGCCTGGAGAAGGACAATTATGTGATTTGAATGACCACACTTCTGGAAGGGGAGAATCTTTAAGGAGTCCTAACTGATCCTGAACCCTCAGCAGTGGATGAAGAAGCCACTGCATCCTGGAGGCATAAGCATGGCAAAGTGAAATCTCTTCTTATTTCTGCTTTATCAGATGTGCCACTAAATGTTTGCATGGGATGTAGGAATGTGAAGAAAATATGGGAGAAGTTGGAAAATGTGTATCACAGAAAGTCTAAAAATCATGTGATGTTCATAAGCTGTGGTTCATGCTGAAAGAATCTAATAGAGACTCTCTGAATATATATCTGGAAAGATTTACAAGTCTTCTCCAAGAATTAGAAAGTTGTGGAAAATTGTTAGATGAAGATTTATAAACAGTAATACTCTTGGCATCTCTAAATGAACGTCATTGAGTGAAAGCTTGCATACTAGAACAGACAGATCAAAGCCTGGATCAGATTATGTCATATTTGAACGATCAGGTATATAAAGAGAGACAGGAACAAGCTCTGTCTGAAAAAGCAAATTTTACTGTGGGTAGAAACAGCAACCAAAAGCAGGATAGAGGGATGAGTCATGCAGCCTTGATGCCACAGCAGGGTACTGAAAACACAGGAAGAGTTGCTTCAAATGGAAATCTAATCACCTTCAAAGAGATTACCATAGAAGGGAGAGAGGAGAAAGAGTTGATTTTAAACAGAGGCAAGCTGAAAGAAAAATGCATGGCCAGACTAAAGTGAAGCATTTCAGTTACCATGAATCTGATGAAAAGAATTATGATTATAAAACCAGATTTTTAATTGACACTGGAGCAAGTGCACATTTAATAAATGATTAAAAAGTCTTTAAGAATTTTTAGATGTCGTACACAGAATGTTATAACTGCTTATTTATTCATCCATCCATCCATCCATCCATCCATCCATCCATCCATCCATCCATCCATCCATCCATCCATCCATCCATCCATCCATCCATCCATCCATCCATCCATCCATCCATTCATTCATTCATTCCTCCCAGCAGGAGCCCAGGGTGGCAGACACTTCTGGAGATACATTCTGTTCTCAAGGAATAGGCACAGTGCAGCTACTTTGCAAAATGCCAGAGGGCACCACAGAAAAAAATGCCTATTTGCTCCAGCATTTAAAGATAATTTAATAAGTGCCACTAAAATAATGGAGCTTGGAGCTGAACTTTTTCTAAGTGGGAAAGTTTGCTATGTTTTAGATGAAGGAGAAGTATGTTGTACTGCAAAACTGAAAAATGGACTTTTGTATTTGGAATATTTTGAAACTATGCATGCAAATACAGCAAAAGAAACCTGTGATTCTGCATGTGTCCATGTTTGGCATAGAAGAATGGGACATGCCAGATTAGCTAGAATCAATGCTCTAGAGAGGGAAAATTTAGCTAGAGGCATTAACATTAACATTGGACAATGTAAATTCACTGAAAAATGTGAATATTGTATAAAGACAAAAAGTGTGAAACCAAAATTTCCTAAGAAAAGTGAAAGGAAAAGCTCTAGAATTAATTCACTCAGACCATTGTGGACTCATGAGAATGCTATCACAGGGTGGAAATTTATACATGCTTACTTTCGTAGATGATTACTCAAGGTATACTACAATGTACCTATTAAGAGAGAAAAGTCAAGTACTTCAAAAATTAAAGGCCTATGTCAGAATTCTGTCCAACAAATTTGGCAGAAAGCCACAGACTATAAGATCTGACAATGGAGGAGAATTTGTGTCCATGGCTATGCAACACTTTCTACATGAGGAAGACATAGAGCACCAGACTACTGTTGTCTATAGTCCGGAACAAAATGGTGTTACAGAATGTATGAACCAGACTCTTGGATAGATGATTTGTTCCTTGTTGGAAGATGCACCATTACCACAGAAGTACTGGGGGAAAGCACCGGTTACTGCCACCTATCTGCAGAACCGACTTCCAGCAGCTGAAACCAACAAAACACCTTTTGATCTATGGCATGATTGGACATCAAGCATGTCTCACCTTCGTGTATTCATCTGCAAGGCCTTTGTACACATCACAAAACAAAAGAGGTCAAAATTTGACAACACTGCCAAGGAAGTAATATTCACTGAGTATTCTTCAATGCAGAAGGGATACCGAGTCATAGATCCAAAAACTGGTACACAGCTGTCCACTTTGATGAAGGAAAGTGTGCACACCAACCAGAAGGGGCACCACACCAAACAGATGACAGCGAACTGGAAGAAGAAACTGAGATATTCTTCCACAACAGAAGGGATTGCAATAGTACACCAGCAGAGGAAGGCGAGGAGTCTGAGCCAGAAGAGGCATCAGAGCCAGAAGGGGCAGCTGAAGCTCCAGCACCCAGATGCTCTGAACACACCAATAAAGGTGTACCACCAGAAAGACTTGCTGCTTACCTTGTGAGAGATGAACTTCCAGAGCCAGAGACATGGAAAGAGATTGAAGCCTTACCCAAAGATGAAGCTGAGAGGTTGAGGCAGGCAGCCAAGGAAGAGCTAGAACCTTTACTCAAGAACAAAACTTGGACACTGACCAAGCTTCCTCAAGGGAGGAAAGCTATAAGCTGCAAATGGATATTCAAGAAAAAGCCAGATGCTGAAGGAAACATTGAGAGATACAAGGCAAGACTAGTAGTCAAAGGATAATCTCAAAAGTATGGACAAGACTACTATCAAACATTTGCTCCTGTAGTGAAACACACAACTATCAGAACTCTTCTGAGTGTTGCTGCTAACAAGAAAATGCAGGTGGAACACATGGATATAAAACAGCATTCTTGCATGGAGAAATAGATGAGGAAATCTACATGCAACCACCACCAGGGTTTGAAGTTCCAGGCAAAGAAACCCTAGTGTGTAAACTTCAAAAATCCATCTATAGACTCAAACAGTCTGTCAGAGCCTGGAATAAGAAATTGAGCAAAATGCTCTTGAAAGAAGGCTATGAAGCAGAACCATGCCTGTACAGCAGATTCAAGAACAACAGATGGACTTATTGATTTACGTTGATGATCTGCTGTTGGCTTATGAAGAACCACTGGACAAGCAACAACACGGGAGAGACCCTTTTCAGGTGTGGTCCCCAAGCTTTGGAATACCCTATCCCAAGAAGCCTGCTCTGCTCCCTCCCTGATGGTTTTCCAGAGACTTCTGAAAACAATCTTTTTCCGGAGACCAAAGGTAGAGCCTGACACTGATTTTATGCCTTCTGTGTTAATTTTTACCTCAGTAGTTCCTTCAGTACCACTTCCTATATACAGGCCCTCCCTTAGACTGTGCGGGGCCCGGGGCAAAAGCATAGTTGGGGGCCCCCCACATTAGGGTTGCCATATTCCAGTTCCACAAATCTGGGCAGGCTAATTTGCATATTATGCAAAATATTTGCATATTATTTGCATATTATGCAAATATCTTCATATTAATATTTGGATTGTCCAGCTGTTTTGTTTTTGTGCCTAGGAATTACCACCAAAAACTGGGGAAAGATGTGAGAAATCTTTTTTTAAAAATACTTAACATTTTCAGCCTTAAATGCCTAGATTCTAGTTTCCAACACTATGGAATGTTGATTGATTGATTAAGAGGATTTATATCCTGCCCTTCTGCTGTTAAAAACAGACCTCAGCACAGCTTACAAATATAATAAAAACAATAAAAATGCACAATCAATATAAAAACATAATAAAAACACAAAATAGCAACAAACATAAAGTAAGTCAGGGCAGCAGTACGGTTAACCATTACATATACCATATATTTCACAGATGTGGTGGGTGGAGAAAAACAAGCCAAAATGTTAGGAAAAGGAGTCTTTCACGCCACATGCTTAGTTCTAAATACTGTTGCAGCAAGTTTTACAAGTTCCTCCAGTATTCCACTGGTGCAGGCACTCAGACATTCAAAGTATCTGTATGTTTCTTAGGTTTTATAAAAGCAGAGCTTTGCTTAACTCAAAATTTCTTCTCCCTTTGATCAACCACATCTACACAGGTTCCACCTCCATACTCAAAATGAAACTGGGCCTGGAAGTGTGCAACAACCCCACACATACCTTGCTAATTAGATTACCAATGCCAGGATGTCTGTCTTATCAACTACTCTCCTGTTCCCCCACCACCACCGGGCATCATGAAAGACCCAGTCCTGGGCTCAGAAAAAAAAAAATCTGGTTCTCTTCAAAGTACTCATAAGCCTCTTGTTTTAATTAAAATTATAATTATAAGTTCTTGCTCTTATCACTAATGGGAGTTAATTATCTTGCATATGCTTGCTGTTGCTTCTATGGCTGTAACGGAGTGAGGTTAAAGATAAGTGAAATGCAAATAGGAAAAAAACCAACACAAAAGGCGGTAACACTTTCCTAAATGTAATACCATACCAACCACAACAAGATTCCATTGAGTAAGGCAAAAAACTAAGCATCCCACAACCAGTCAGGATTTCTACCCAAAAACCAAAAATAAGATAAATGAAGAAATATTTATATAAGCATGACTATCAAATATATTTTTTATTTACACAAACTGTAAAGATATTTATGGTGCAATCCTAGGTTTATTTATTCAGAAGCAAGTCCCAGTGTATTCAGTGGGGCTTACTCAAACAGGGACAGAACTGCAACCTCAAGTGATAAGCAACTTCATTCACACAACCCAAATTCTGAATCATGCCACTTTACGCTGTTTTGCAACTGTTTATACTTGTTTTTATGGTTATTGGATTTTAAATGGCTTTATTTCTTGTTGTGAGCTGCCTTGGTTTCCAACTCTATCTCACAGGGTTGTTGAAAAGATTACACACACACACACTCTGCAGATGTATAAATACATACAGCCCATATAATAGTTTATTGTCAAACCAGTTGGTCATTGCAGAAAAATCAGTATTATTTTTTAAAAAATCAGTATTAGTTTCCTACAGAATAAAAACTGCAATACCTAAGTAAGCCCTGTCTACTTGCTTTAAAATAGGACTGGGGGGGGGGGACAGAAAGAGAACACAAACACAATTCTTTTTTACATTCACTCCAAAGTCCCATTGATTTTCAGCACATTCATAACCATGTCTACTCAAAAGTAAATCCTATTGAATTCAATGGGATTTACTCTGGACATATGGATTAGCAATGCTTTTACCCCCACAAAAGCAAGTATTGGGAAGGTTTTCAAAACACTGCCCAGGATCTGACTCCTACACACAAGAGGGGGAAAAACTGAAATGTATATACTTACCCAATTTATGAGATTTTCAGATAAACAGGAGGGGAAACCACCATTTTCTGGCCTTGCAGTGAGGTTTTGCAGACACTGCCACGGGTCAAACAAACACTTCACTGATTGGCTGCAGTCCTGAACAGGCGGGGTTAAAGCTACGAAGTGCTATACAGTAGTTTAAAAAAAGATTTAACAGGGGGGCTGACATTTTTATGTATATCTCGAGAACTGGACCACCTAGAAACTTAATTTTTTAAAAAAATTAAAGCTGAGAATCCAGGCCACCTAAGGGGCTAAACGGGTGCTGGGTGGCATGCAAACAATCCGGGTAAAACCTGGCTAACTGGGCAATATGGCAACCCTACCCTACATTCAGGCAGGGAATTCAAACTTCCCGCCTAAAAGCTTCACAAACACCCGCTTCACAGCTGATGAGCGGAGAGGGGAAAAACCACTCAGGCATGCAGCTGAAGAGCAGGAGATTACCCAAGAGCGGGAAGCGGCTGGCGAGACTGCATGACTTAAAAGAAAAAAACCCTGCAGCCCAGCTTCTCATTGCCAAGCGCGGGGCCCCCCCAAAGCACGGGGCCCGGGGCAACTGCCCCCCTTCCCAGTGCCTAGGGGCAGTGCTGCCTATATATGCATATATGAGTGTATGTGTGTGTATATGCATATATATTATTTTATGTATTTTAATTCAATTTTATGTATTTTAATTTATTGTAATGTTTTTGTGGTTTTTATTGTGCACAATTTTATTATGTACGGGCTTTATTTTATTGTAAGCTGCCCTGAGTGCCCTATTATAGGGTAGAAGGGCGGGATGGATATATTTTAAATAAATAAACTGGTGAATCATCTCAACAAGGAGGTTGAAGTGAAGTGTCTAGGTGATGTCACTCATTACCTTGGAATACAAATTGAAAGAGAAATTGATGGATCCTTCTTGCTGAGTGAAAGACAAAAGATCCAAGACCTTCTCAAGAGTCTAGGACTGGAGGATCCACATCCAGCACCTACACCAATGGAAGCAGGATACCTGAAACCAGACCAGAATAAACAACCATGGGAAGACCATGAAAGGTACAGACAAGCCATCAGAAAACTGCTGTATATCAGCACTCTTAGCAGGCCAGATGTGGCATTAGCAGTGGGATACCTGTGCCAAAAAACCAGCTTGCCAACCAAAAAGGACTGGGAAGCAATCAAGAGAGTGGCGAGTTATCTGAAGGGTACTGCAACCATGAAACTGAAGTTAATGGCTACCTGAGACCCCAAACTAGTGGGATATGAAGATGCTGATTGGGCTGAAGACACTACAGTTTGAAAATCCACCAGTGGAAACATCTTCTACTATGGAGATTCTGTGATCAGCTGGGCAAATAAGAAATAAGACACTGTAGTACTCACTTCCACAGAAGCAGAGTATGTGTCAGCTTCTGAAGCAAGCAGACAGCTGACATGGCTACTTGAACTGTTCAAAGATTTAAGCATCTCTATACCTGGGCCTGTCGTGATGCATGAGGACAACCAAGGATGCAAAAGACTCATGAAGTCAGAAGGGTGAGTTTATGAAAGTCAGACACTGCAAGCTGCAAGACAAGATGAACCTCGTGGGCTGGACCAAACATTTGTTGAGAAGGGGTGTTGGAAGTGGAGCACGAGCAACTCCTCGAAGGAAGATAGTTAGGGTCCTCCAGCTGGCTAGGCCTGCCTACCCTTACCTGTGCTGTTCTCTACCTAACTTCCTTCCATTGTAAACATATGCTCAGGGAAGCTTATCTGCCCCTCCTTTGTCTTCTTCTTCGATTGTCCAAGGAGAGAGGAGACAACTTTGTCTTTGCTCCCTTCCTCCTGAGCCATGAGGGCAATACCCACATCTGGGTATTGCACCTCCAAATAAAGTAGCTTTTCTTATTTTACTAAGTCTTCAGTCTCAGTGATCTAAATGCAGGGCAAAAGCCAGCTACTTAGGCAAATACACACACTTAGGTAAATACACAAACTGGCACAAACGCAGCTCAGACCGCTGATGATCTCTGCATACATATACAAATTTCCATAACAAAGCTGAACATGAGCCCACAGTGTGATGTGGCTACAGAAAAAGCAATGCTCTTTTAGGCTGCATTAACAGAAGCATAGTTTCCAAATCATTTAAAGTATTGGTTCCCCTCCAGCACTAGGTAGACCTCATCTTGAGTAGTGTGTCTGGACATCACACTTTAAGAAGCATGCAAACTGGAATGGGTTCAGAGGAGGGCAACAGAGATGATCAAGGGACTGGAAACAAAGTGCTATGAGGAGAGTCATGCCCCCTTCGGAGGAGTCCTCAGAGGTGGAAGGGGAGGATGACTCGGGAGCAACAGCAGCAGACCCAGAAGGAAGAACAGATGAAGCACCTGAGGACACTGCTCCAGCTCTCCTTCAGCTGGAGAGTGTCCAGGACACAGCTGCAGCCCTTCAGCCAGATTCAGACAGTGAAGAAGAGGCTCCCCTCCCACCTGCAGAGTGAAGACAACAGAGAGTCATGCAGCAGCATCGCCGGCCTGGCTGTTTAAGACAAGCACGCTTTCAGAAGCTAGAGGGCTGATTACCTACACTTGTCTTAGGGAGTGGGATTTAAAAGACAGCTCCTGGCTTCAGCGTGATGCTGACTACAACAACAGGCGTGACCTTTGCGGTTCTCCTATCTGCCAGAACCCAGACTCTCAGACTGACCTCTTGGAAAACTGGACTAGGAATCCCCCACTGACTTCTCTTCTTGGACACTGACTTGGCACATGAGCTCAGAACAAACCCTCTGTCCTTATCTTGCCTCCCCCCAGGTTATCTTGCTAGCCTGGCAGATTTATAACCCAAGTTGCCAGCTAAAGACTTTACGACCCTGACAATTACTAAGAAATTTATAGCCCAGCCTGCATCCCACCGACGCTGACATGTCCCTGTATAAGCTGACAGAGACTGAAAGAACTGGGCATGTTTAGCCTTGAAAAGAGAAGGCTGAGGGGAGATATGATAGCACTGTTTAAATACTTAAAAGGTTGTCACACAGAGGAGGGACAGGATTTTTCCTCAATCATCCCAGAGTGCAGGACACAGAATAATGAGCTCAAGTCACAGGAAGCCAGATTTCAACTGAGCATCAGGAAAAGGTCTCAACTATTAGAGTGGTCTGACAATGGAACCAATTGTCGAGAGAGGTAGTGGGCTCTCCAACATTGGATGTATTCAAGAGGCAGCTGGACAGCCACCAGTTGGGTATGCTTTAAGTTGGATTCCTGCATTGATCATGGGGTTGGACTTGATGGCTTTATAGGATCCTTCCAACTCTATGATTCTATGATTCGGTGATCTATGATCTGGCAAAGTACAGACTTTGTTTGCTGCCTAAATCCCAATAGAACAAAGGAAGAGCTTTCTCCAGGAAGAGAGCTTCACAGTGGTGGTGCCATTGTTAAAAAGGCTTTGTTGCAGGTAACCTCCCTCCATGTAACATGGGGAAGTAGGGAAGAGCATATGAGGAAAGTTTCAAGGTATATCTCAAGGTATAGCCGGTGATCCTTATAATGTTGTATTCTACCTAGAGTTGAGGTGAGAAGAAGGCATTCCCAGAGCATTCATTGTAGAGACTTTAAAATCTTTACCAATCCTGGATTGCTATTGCCTTTTGACAACAAATGTAATAGTCTCTCAAACTAGCCATGTCTACTATCGTTTTGGGAAGCGTTATTACATTGGCTTTAACTGTTAATTTAACCTCCCCGCCCGCTGATTATAATATTCCGACTATGAGCATTGGATATATCTTGCAGTATCTGACAGTATGTTCATGGCATGAATTGTAGCAGCATTAGAACATCTTAATGCCTGCTAGGTAATATAATTAATTTCCTCTTGATGGATCGTATTTTGATTGTACGCTTTTTTGGCAGGGACTGCTTATAATTGTTTTATTTTATGTACCATGCCATGTGCATTTGATGGTGCTATAGAAATAAATAAATAAATAAAATAAGTATACCTGCGTACCATGCTAATTAATGTGCTGCTTTTTGATATCTGGATTTATATTGTGTGGGCACTGTGTCTAATTTTGCATTGAGATGAGTAACATCCCCATTGTTGAATGGGTATTGTGGTTTCTTTCACTACAAATTACAATTATAAATCAAAAGAGAGGGGGAACCTTATAAGACTATTCTGTTGGTAAATATAATATCCACAAACACTGTTAGAGCACAGTGACCATTACGTAGTATCATCAGCTCCTGAAATGGGCTGTCATTTTCAGATTTTGTCTAGTTCCTTCATTGCAGAGAGTGATGCTATGTTTCCCACAATAGCAAACAGATACCCAAATCGGCTATAGGATATAGTCCTGACCAATGCTACAAGGTAATCATTTTTTTATTATCCTTGTAGATAGCACTGGCAAGTAAGAGCAAAGGTCTTTGGAGGGACAAGCAAATCCAATCTTGATAGAATCACAGCCCCATTGTGTTATAGCAGGAAGACACCCCTGACAATCAAGGTATTCAGGAGAGTACAGACAGCTACAAAATGGATCCCCACAGCTAAGAGTCTACTTTGAAAGCTAATGAAAATTGGACTCAAGATTAATACCACCGAAGTCAATGGCTGCTCAGTTCCTCCAGACCTCAAGCTTGACATAAATCCTTCAATTTTGCTTTGAAGTCTTTCAAGTGCAACTCCACAGCAGCATGACTATTACAACTTTTTTTATGACACACTAAATGAAAGGATATAATTTTAAAACAAAGTACTAAGATTGAACATTGGTACTAGTAAGTAAAAGGTGGACTTTCTTATGGGCCAACTGCAGTGACTTTAGATTACAGTTCATAAAATATTTTAGCATTTCATGGGTTCAGATTCAGATTTGGTTTTGGTATTAACAACACTTAGAAGGAGGCAAGTCTAATTAAAATCAACAGGTCTTACCTAAAACAAAGTACTAAGATTGAACATTGGTACTAGTAAGTAAAAGGTGGACTTTCTTATGGGCCAACTGCAGTGACTTTAGATTACAGTTCATAAAATATTTTAGCATTTCATGGGTTCAGATTCAGATTTGGTTTTGGTATTAACAACACTTAGAAGGAGGCAAGTCTAATTAAAATCAACAGGTCTTACCTAAAACATTTGGAATTAGGATGTAAATTGATATAGTATTATTCCAATTAACACAACATTTGTTTGAGATAATTGTCGAAAATTAACCAGAATTTTATTATTCTTCCTTAACCTTTCTTAATTCTTACTTATTAGGAACATATGGAAGGGCAATAACTCTAAATCTTTTCCAGCCCCAATAGAATAACATAGCTAGGATATAGTATTCACCAGGTTTCTTAGGGCATTGCTCACCTTTTTGATCTACACATTTTCCTTGAAGATTTGAGAAAGTTATTTAATTCCTTAAATTTCAAATAGAAAAGAACAGCCGGGGAGCTTTCTTAGCTCATTTGAAGTCTGGAGGCCATTGTACCCATTTTTTAAACCTGATCAAAATTCAGACTGGCTGTTTGTTACTAAATTATGTATCTCTGAAGCATAAGTGTGTTGGTTTTGAAAGTTACAAATTAGTATATTTCCATACAGCCTGGGAGAATGTATTTTAAGCTTAGAAAAAATATTATTTGCATTATTCTGTAACAAAGGAAGTTTCTATATCTATGGCCAGATAACTTCCATAATATCTTCATATTTTTCCACAGTAAATTACTTACTTTACCTATAGGCTTCATAACAAAGTCCACTTGCTTCACCCTTTATTAGATGAAATAAAACTTATTTTCATAGCAATTTTCATTTGCAGCTCATGTTATACAACTGTGTCCTTCCTTCCATGAAGTGATGTAATTGCTGTCCTCATGTTTGTTGTATATTTGGATCTATAGCTTTTGTGTAATTGGAATGCTATATCCATTTTCCAACTACCACTGTTAGATTTCTAGCTGAAGTGAACTGGTTCAAATGGAGGTGAAGAAGAGCAGGATAGGCACCATTTTTGGTTCAAGTTCAATTACAGAACGATAATGGTACCTCTAGTGAGCTTATGAATGAGTCATATTTCAACAGAGGGGCTGTAGTTCAGTCGTACAGCACACACTTTGCCTGCAAAAGTTTCCAAGTTCAGTCCCTGGTATTTGTAGGTAGGAATGGGAAAGATCTCTGTCTGAAGCCCTGGACAGCAATTGCCTGTTAAGTGTAGCCATATTGACCATTAATGGATCAATGGTCTGATGCAATGATAATCCAAGGGGCAAACCAGGCTCCATAATGCCGGAGAGGGCGCTTGGGGGCAATCTTGTCAAGAGTCCAACACGCCTCGCTGTTCCACAGCGTGACAACAGCTTCAGCAGGGTCACCTGAGCTATCTACTGGGAACTCCCCCAGGGCATTCAGGAATCCTGTAGATTCCATTAGTCTCCAGGGGTGGACCATCTTAATCTGTCCACCACCTCTGCAGGGAAGGATCGGAGTCATAAGTCTAAACTTCACCAGGAAGTGATCTGACCATGACAATGGAGTGACATCTACCCCCCACCATCTCCAGACCACCCCTTCCTCCATCTGGAGCAAAAACCAAGTTGAGGGTGAGTCCTGCCTTATGCGTTGGGCCAGTGACAACTTGAGACAACCCCATGGTTGCCATGGAGGCCATGAAGGCCCAAGCTGGAACACTAGAGGCAGCCTCAGCATTGATTGAAATTCAAATCACCCAGCACTATCATTCTGGGCTCCTCCAACACCACAGCCAAGACAGCCTCCACCAGCTCAATCAGAGAAGCTGCCGGGCAGCAGGGTGTACGGTACACCAACAGCAACCCTAGTTTACTGTCTCCTTGGCACGACACCAGTTGCAGGCCCTCACAGCCAGCTCCAAGACAGAGTGGTTTCCTGGTGACTGAGATGGAAGTTCTGTAGACCACGGCAACTCCCCCCACCCAGCCCTGCAGCCTGTGCTGGGGTTGCATCGAGTATCCAGGTGGGCAAAGCTGGGTCAGATCAACTCCACCCAGCTCACCCACCCAGGTCTCAGTAGTGCACACCAAATCGGCACCTTCATCCACAATCAAATCATGGATGTATGTGGTCTTATTGTGTACTGATCTAGCATTGCTATAATTAATGGTATTGCTATAATTAAAGTACAATAATATGTGGATTTACTTGGAAGTAAGGCACATTGGGTTTAATGAGGCTTGCTCCCAGGTTAGGGTGCATAAGATAGCAGTTTGTTGCCGAGGAAGCACATTCCTCTGCAATTGTAAGTATGCTCCTAAGGGTGTAGAGGTGTGTTTTAAATTCTAAAACAGATTAAGAAGAGTACATGTAAGTATTCTAGCCTTCAGATACCTTGTTCAACATACTAACTGTAAAGGAGCTCCGCATTTTATTTAGCCACAGCTAGCTATCCAGTACAAGTGAGATTGCAGTCCTCTGCCCACTTAACTGGAGTAACCCTCCATTAATTCAGTGGGACTTGCTTCTGAGTATAAACTAATCTGTGAATATAGCTAGACTCTTTTCAAAATATCAGACTTGGGAATACAGCAAACAACAACAACTCAAGCACTGTCATCTGTTCTCATTTGGAACATTTTTTTGTAACTTATTTCCTGGTGAAAATCTTTGCAAAATGGTAGTCAAGTTGTCTTTTGGACTATAAACCATGAAAGTGGGAATGTCTTCATATCAACAGCCTTAGATGTTTCTTAGTTTGGAAAATTCAGATAGTAAACCTTACTTCTCACCAACCATTTTTAAAAAATCTTTTAAAGCAATTTCAAAGCTTTTACTCTGGACACAGTTTAAGTGTTGCAGTTGAAGTGCAACCTTTCTTCAGAAGTGCACCATTGCCATATTACAGTTTTTGCTACCAGTCCAAACTTTACTGCATTTTTGTATTATATCTTCAGCTCATTTGGGTGCCATCGCCATGGTAACTTGTTTGCAATGTCAGAAATACGGCTGAAAAGTCAAGGTTAGCTTATTCTTTTGTTTGCTGTTTTGATATTTTTGGCAATTGGAACAATGTGGGAAGAAGCCTTAATGATTCAAACAGTTTTGTGGCAGGTTGAATTGAAACAAAATTCCACCCAGCATCACTTTCAGTAGAAAAAAATAAATTCAAACTGCATCTTATCAGAACCATCAGCTCCATCACCATTTCATATTCCAGAACAGTCCTCATGCTTAAATTTGGCAGCATATCTTGAGGAATAAGAAGTGCATAAGAGGTTATGCCTTTCTGAGGCAATAATTATTATTATTACCTGGTGTGTGTGTGTACATATATTAGTCTATATAGCTGAGGCAGCCTAAAACATCACTGGGTCAGAGAAAATAAGAGGTGTTTCAGAGCCTAAGCTAAATCATTGATGGGAGCCTTTTGTACTCTGAAAATTGACCGTAATAATAATATTTAGCACTCCTATATCTACTTGCAATATTCTGATGGGAAAGACTTGCATTCTTCACTTAGGCTGCATTCCAAATTCATAGCATTTTTTTTAAAAAATGAAAAGCATGTGGGATAAGGCTTTTAGAAACATTTTCTCTTAATTTCGGGAACATATAGGGATTTTCTCTTTTCCATTCTAGGAATGATATTTTATGAGGATCCTATATATTCCCTACCTTTTGGTTATTTTTATGTATTTATGTTCTTATTGGGGGCTGTGCCCCTGCTCAATTCACTTGCCAACCCCCACCATTCTCACCATGGTAACCCCTAGAATTTCCCCTTCCCACCCCATGAAACTACTAAACTGTTTTTGCCTTCCTGATTCCATTGCTGAAGCCACTTCTCTCTTCTATTCGCAGCCCCACACTGTGCCCGTTTTCACCTTCACCCCATGTCAATGCCTCCTCCTCCTCCTCCTTTTCTGCAATCCCCCTTGCACACAGACTACCCACAGGGTAACCTTTGGCTCCTCCCACACATTATAACTACTAAGCACCCTTTTTAACTTCTGCCCAATTATGACTCCACCACTATGTTTCAGCCCCTTTTGAACTTCTGTTGCCATCTTCATCCCTATTCCCATGCCTCCTACTCCCTCCTTTTTTGCAACCCCCTTTCCCCCCCTTTTCACCTTCACCTCTTTTACCTCCTCATTTTATCAGCTCCCACTTGCAGACCACCCCATTTCCATGCCTCCTCTTATTTTATTTTTTGTTTATTTATTAAATTTATATTCCACCCTTCTTCCCAGAAGGAGCCCAGGGCTCTTCCCTGCTATTCTTCAGCCCTCCTTTGTGCACACACACACAGTTTATACCTTCACCCCCTTTTGCCCCCTCCTCTTCTCAACTCACCCTTGCACACAGACCACTCCCATTCCCATTCCTCCTTCACCTCCTATTCTGTAGCCCCCTTTGCATGCACACCCTATTGTAACAATGGGAGAGGTGTGAGTAAATCAGGGATGGAGGGACCTGAGAGGGAAAAAATGTTGGTTTTAAACAGGAGAGATTTAAGTAATGTAGGGATGGAGGAACACTGAGGAAAAAAACGTTGATTGTAAACAATGGGAAAGTTTTGAAAGCAGGGATGGAGAAACACTAAGGGAAAAACAGGAGGATTTAAATACAGCAAGAAGGGAGTTGGGAAAGGCTCTGTTGTACCTGTGTTAACTTTTTGGTTAGCTTCTCTGTTGCACCCATCTCTGGTATTTCTCCCAGTTAAAACTTAAAACAAATCCCAGTCCTCAGTGTTACTTCCTTCCCAGTATATTCAGATTCTCCTATTATTTTAAACTACCACTTTACTCCTCTTACTGTCCCTCTTTGTCCTCACTGCTTTGCCAGGATAGGAGAGGATCTCAGTGTTGTTAGACTATGCACATATATTGTTTCTGCAAAGACATTTAGGATAGTTTGAAGATCTTCCTCTGAATGTGCAGAGACTACATTATTATTGGCATATTGAAGTTCTACAATGGAGGTTGAAAAGCTTGGCCTCTCTCTTAATGTCAAAAAAACCAAAGTGCTTCATCAGCAAGTGCGAACCAATCCCTCTGTAGCACCATCAATCCAGCTTAATGGTGCGACGCTGGAGAATGTTGATCACTTTTCTTATCTTGGCAGCCATCTCTCTGTAAAAGCTGACATCAACACTGAAATTCAACATTGTCTGAGATCTGCGAGTGCCGCATTCTCCCAAATGAAGCATAGACTGTTCGAGGATCGGGATATTCGCAGGGAGACCAAATGCTTTTTTACAGAGCCATTGTACTACCAACCTTACTGTATGCCTGTGAAACATAGACCGTGTATAAACACCACTTCCAACTTCTTGAAAGATTCCACCAACACTACATCCGGAAAATTCTGCAAATTACTTGGGAAGATAGGCGGACTAATGTTAGCATATTGGAAGAAGCAAAAACCACCAGTGTTGAAACAATGATCCTCCAACGTCAACTTCGCTGGACTGGCCATGCTGTTTGAATGCCTGATCACCGTCTTCCAAAGCAGCTACTTTACTCCCAACTTAAGGATGGAAAACGGAATATTGGTGGACAGCAAAAGAGGTTTAAAGATGTTCTCAAAGATAATCTTAAAAAATGTAACATGAGCATAGAGAACTGGGAAGCCTTGGCCCATAAGCATCCCAATTGGAGGCCGGCCATTATCAAAGGTGCTATTGTCCTGCTCAGGGCGAGAGCCACGAGTCGGAGATGAAGGTGAATGCAATTCTTGTTTTATTAAAATAATGGATACATCAAAGGCAGTTGGCTTCATAGAAGTTCCTATACTAACTCACTACAATTCCCTAACTAAACTCTACACATGCTCTGCAGTGTATGGAGTAAGTTGACTCAGCACCCAAACCTGACAGCTGCAGTCTTAAGTAGGAAAAGTCTGGGATCGTAATCTCTGACTCCTCACAAGCCCTGCCTCTGCCATGTCCGTTTCTTGTGGCATCAAAAGAGAGGTGAAGGGGGGCGTGCTTCCAACTGCTCATCTGAAAGAACTGGCTCCTTAGCAACAGGCTCGAGGTCAGGGGGCGGAGACGCGTTTGAAGCATCCTGAGAGCCGCTTGGTAAAGGGGGAGTCAATGCGTGCTCCGAAACATCGCCTAACTGCTCTTCTGGCATGTCTGGGGGCTGCGTGCTGTCCTCTTCGGAGGCAGCGCTGTCCATGGGAATTGGCACAAAGTCAAACTCACTCCCTTCGCCAAGGTCTTGAGGAGACTCAACAACTACTGGATCCTCTGCACCTTCTGACTGCTGGGGAACCTGAAACTCATGCCTTTCCCCTCCCTGGGCCTCGTGAGACAGCTGGGGCTCAACAGCTATGGACTTTGAAGAAGCACGAGTACAGGGCAAAAGGGACAAATGAGCTAAGTGGAAGGCACGTCAAACAAATCCTCACCATGACCATCCATCTGGAAACCAATGTCTTCACTGTGGGAGGCTGTGTGGATCCAGAACTGGCCTCCACAGTCACTTACGGACCCACTGTTAAAGACCTTACCCTGGAAGACAATCTTACTTGGCCACGAGTGATCACCAATGAATGAATGAATATATTGTTTGGAAGCCATATCCCTGCTTTGCTTCTCCCCCTCCATGTTTCCATGGAGATGAGGCCTGCCCCTTCAGTGTGATGGCATTCTTAGGCAAATATAGTATAGGAAACATTTATATCCCACCTTTCCTCCACCAAGGAACCTAAAGTGCTGTACCTGTGACTCCTGATTCTCCAACATGCATAATTAAACTTTTTGTATTTACAGATGGCTTTCCTGTGTGTATATAAGCAGGCAAGAAGAATGCCCCACCTGCAGTATAAACAGAAATTAATGACTTTGTAGAGTGCTTGCAAGCACTGAGACATAATAATGTATGTGAAACAATCTGAATGTTGAAAACCACCATTTAAATCAAGGGGGGTGCACCATTTAAATCAAGGGTGGGTTGCAGCCATCCCATGTTGGCTGGGGCTAATGGGAGCTGGAGTCCAATGACATCGGAGGGCAGGTACCTCTGATTTAAATGCTAAGTAGTATTGAAATAATACTACTGTTGGTCATTACTGGACATGCACCCATATTGCTCAATTGATAGTCAGAGGAATAGCTTAGGAGCTTAATTGTTGAAGAAATTGAAAGTGAGATATCACAGACTCCAGTTGCCTTTCCCTAATGGGCCCAAAACACTGATTGTGTGCATGTTTTAAAGAGAGAAATTATTACTAAGAAACATCACCAAAGCTTACCCACTTCTTAGCTGCTCACTTCTAAGACATAGAGCAATAAATCTGGGAGGGGTAGAAAAGACAGAAAACTGGAATCTTGTTCTTTATTCAGTGAAAATAGTAGGGAGTATGTTTTTAAGCTAAAATCCCCTTCTAGAGTCACCTAACCAACCCACTATCTTTTGGCCCACCTGGTGATGCCCGAAAGGAGAGGGATGTTGCATTTCTGATGTACCAGAGTAATGCTGTCAGGCTTCCATATGATAAAACGTCCTGCCACATTTTGGAATGAACCTGCCTTCATGATGTTGTATGTTCCTTTCTAAGGTGAACTTATGAAAAGGAAGGGGAGGGGATAAACCCTGGAGCTCAGGTGAAATTATCTGTGGCTATTGCCTGATATGATGTTGTGGAACTGTGCACACAAAACTCCTTGAGCACATTCCAATATTACTAGAGGCCTAAGGTTGACATGGCAGCCTTGCTCTGAGTTATATGTCTATATATCAATATCCCCAATGTTCTGATAAAGCATGGATTTGTCTGTATGCCATTGCCTATCATCTACACTACCATATGTCTCAAGCATTAACATATATAGCTTTCATACAGCACATAGGTGGATGATGTCTTCATACTCACAAAGCAGCAACTGTCAGTCAAGCAGCAATGACAAGGAAGGCAGAGTGCAGTGAAAGACAGGATTGAGTGGGCTCACGCAGCCATGTCCTTTAAACTGCTATAGGTGGGAGCAATCACCAGTATCACAGCATTTTGTATATTATTATTGGGCCTGGCAGCAAAGAAAAAGGGTTGGGACACATTCAATATGGTCTTGTTTTCCTAGCCAATCTCTGTAGGGAGTATTATGGCAAAATAGCCTGGTCCTGCAAATCTTTGCCTATGAGAAAGAGTAATGCTTTCACAGCCTGTTTTTATCACACAAAACAGTGATAAGGAACAGAGCTTGGAAAAGTTACTTTTTTGAACTACAACTCCCATCAGCCCCAGCCAGCATGGCCACTGGATTGGGCTGGTGGGAGTTGTAGTTCAAAAAAGTAACTTTTCCAAGCTCTGAATTAAGGAAGTGGGGAATATGCATGCACAATATGGGTGGCTCTGGCCTCCAATAAGGGGAGGCTCATGGCAAGGCAAAGTGACAGGAAGGAATGGTGCTTGTTCAACATGGTGGCCTACTTCATCTGCATAGCAGTTCCATTCCTAGTGAATTGTCTGTGCTAAAAAGGCTGGTAAAATTGAAGCTAACATTGTTAGTATTTAAGGCTCTAAATGATATGAGCCCCTGGCTACATTCAAAACTTGCTCATTACTTGTCACACTGGGTATATTTGCATTCAGACATTATAACTAAACTGGGGGTCACCTTTAACAAGGTGAGCTGCTGCTGATCTGCATGGACTTCAACATAAATTTAATCCATGGCTTTTAAGTGCAGATTCCTGTATTACAACTGAAAAAGTTTGAAATATGATTGTTTTCATGCAAGCACATACCTCCCAGTGTTCTTAATTGAGTTGTCTTGGAACAAGGCAAACACTGATATATTTTCCCCCACAGGAGTCTGTTGGGTGGAATTTAATGTCAATTTAACAACAAGATGAGATAATGCCATGCACCAAATTCTGGAGGAATGTCTACATCTGATCACATCCATTCAAAATAAACAAGGCATTTTAAAAAAAACCCACCTTACCATGTATTGTGAATGGGAGTTTGGGAATAAATATGTACTACTGTGGAGGGGCTTTGCTGGTGATCACTAAATTGGATCTTTATCAGTGCTGACACACTTTGACCCCAATCCATTCAGTCATTTATGCACACAGCTTTCCTACAAGTACATCTATTTGCTCATGAGCAGACTAACAATGATCAGCAGTGGTAGCAAATGCACATATGTGCAGCAGGATATGGGAATGTATAGGAGGGATACAGTGGACACTGCATCGTGCCTGATAAACTAACAATTACATTCTTAAGAACATAAGAGAAGCCCTGTGTGATGTTCCTGTATTAATCAGAGCTTGGAAGATTACTTTTAAAAAGTAATAAATTACAGTTACAATTACTTGGCCCAAAAAAGTAGTAATTACCATTACAATTACAATTACTCTGAAAGTAACTGATTACTTTACTTTTTCTCAAAAGTAATCACTACAATTACATTTCAGTTACTTTTTAAAAAAACTCCTACAAGGTGCTGGCCTTTGCTGCTACACATCTAAGAAGCCTAAAACAATATTAAAAATAAACACACACACACAGGGGGTAGTAGAATAAAAAAAATTATCCATAAGATTAACATAATGGCATAACAGAATCTCACATCCCCCCAAGCAATGAAGATACCCCAACTCTTGAAATCAAATTTTACACTTGAAATGTTTTTATAATATGTTTCTGTTATGTCTCAAAAGAACAAGATGCTCAAAGAGCATGTCAGACAAGGAATGTCTTTTTACAGTCATTACGTTGCCACCAGTACTGAACAGGCGTTCTACTGCGGCGCTTGAAGGCATGCCTGTGTTGTGCTGCAAAAAACACCACAGCACACGTGGAAAGCCATGGAGTGATGACACTTCCCTGCTGGGAGACCTCAGGTACCTCACCAGTTCCTCCTCAGCAGTGTCCACTGCTGACTTCTTGCCCTGGGGCAGAAAGTTAAAGAAGTCATCTTCTAAGTCATCTCCTTCCTGGTCTTTATCTGAAGACTGATCACTGTCCTCATTAAGTACACCCATCTTTATTTCAGCTTTCAGCAAGGCTTCCATTGTGTATCTAAGAAAGAGAGAGGATATGTTAACACATATATGTCAGGAAACCATCATCTGCTCTTCATTTCCTGATGCTTGTCATGTCCCCTGGTTCAGGGTCCAGCCTGAGCCTGTGGATGATGACATGGAAGGTAGGAAGGTGACCAAGTCACCACACTCATGGGGCAGCACAGCAGACCCTTAAGGATTACCTGCAGCAACCCAAGGTTGTGATGAGGAGCCCCAGGAAGAAAAGGCCCAGCCCCTGCCTACCACCTTAAGCCCTCTGATGCCTCCCTTGAGACAACATTTCCCTTGGAGTAATCCACCCAAAGGGCTTCCCTAATGTTCTTACTTGTTGGTATGGGTGGTGGCCTGACACGATTCCAGCCAATCTAGTTTGAAGCGAGGGTGTAGGCAGACTGCCAGAAGAAGCATCTTGTCCTCCCAGATAGCTGCAAACCGCTTTCTTAGGGCTTCGCGCACACCTCTCAGCAGCTGAAAACAGTATGTGTACCTCTCAGGTTTGTTTTCCAGTCCTTCTAACTTGCGGTCCAGATTGCAGAGCGTTGGTAGCAAATACCCCATGAACATGCCGTTCTCCCGTTGCAGGATATCTAGGGACTGGGCTAGTGGCTCCATAATCTCTGTGTATTCCTGTACCACTTCAATCTCAGCAGCTGTGATCCTGGACAAGGAGCAGCGGTCCATTATGGCATGCATTTTTAGTGGCACAGTTGACAGGAGCTCATGTAGTTGCTTCAATGCATCAAAGGTGGAATTCCACCTGGTCTTATTTGGTACCTTCAGATACACACCACATTGCGCATGGATATACTCAGCAATCTGGGCTGAATGGTTCTGCTTGGACCACAACTTGCTGCACTTTCCCATCAAGGAATGAAACTGTTTCTTGAAAGGACCAAGAAGACTACTTTTGGAGGAGTCAGAAAGCATGGCCTCTATGTCTTGTGTTGCCACAAGGTTGAGGGTGTGGCTAGCACATCTCTGGTGTGGTGGTAAAACAAAATCCTCTCCTGAGTCTGCAGCTTCTTCCTCTGCCTCAGGTCCTGTGTCCAGGATCTCACAGATAGGCACAAACTCCACCTCAGCCTCCTCCTCCTCCTGGTTATCACCATCATCGTCACTGGTGCCTGCAGCTTCCACTCGTTCTTTGGCCATGAAAACTCTGAACGCTTTCACAAAGTTGGAGCCATTGTCTGTAGTAGTGCACATAACTTTGTTGTGGATCCTGTACTGCACATGTACATCATGCAGTGCTTTTGAAAGGACATCGTATGTATGGTGCCCCTTCAGACGCTTACAAGCCAAGGCCCCGACCTCACGTTTCAGGGTAGTTGGGTTGATCCAGTGGGCTGTTACCCCAAAGTAACTCTTCTTGCCATTGGTCCAACAATCTGCAGTGGTTGCTATATATGCCACAGCACCCATTCGGTTTGCAAGAGTTTCTCTCATGTGGCATGCTCTCTTCTCAATTCTGTCTCTCAGAGTCTTGGCACATATGATGGTGAGATCTTTGGGGAGTCCAATGCGAACCAGATTAATGAATGATGGTTTGTCCACAGTCTGAAGTGGTAATGTCTCCTCTACAATGAAATCAATGATTCTCCTGTCGAGATTGCTCTGGGTGACAGGCTCCCTGCCAGATCCCCACCTCTCAAGGGTTGTCTGCTGCTGCTTCAGCATTTTGGGAGGAGGGGTGTCATGCATTGGTTCAGGAAGGCCACGTCTCCTTGCCTTTATTGCTTCTTCAATTGCTCTCAGCTTCTCAGGGTGTGCCCTCTGAGGAAGAAGAACAAAGCATGAATCCAAGAAAAAATGGAAGAGGAACTTCACAATTTAAACATAAATAGACAATGGACACGCTTTGAGGACCAGCATGACAAAGGCTTACCTCAAAATGTTTCTTCACATTGGATGAGGAGGAAACAGCTGATCTCAGATTTTTGATCCTTGGAAGGCAGTAATTGCATCGTAAAACAACATTTTTCCCACTCTGGCTCACAAATGTACAAGCTTTCTCAAAGCCAAACCATGGTACTTGCTGTTCTGCAGATGTGGCTGTGGGCAACTGGCACTGCTTCATGCTCTCCTCCTCCTCATGCACAGGGCCTCCTTTCTGAACCTCACTTCCTAGTTTTGCCTCCTCAGGATCAACAAGCTGTGACTCAAGTGGCCGCACTAACTGACTGCTGCTCTCAGCAGCAAAACCTGCAACAGGCGTCTCTGTAATAAACAAGAGATAATGCTCCTATATGGGTGAACTTCAGCTGTGATGTGCCCCCATCTCTTCCCCATGCTGCAAGATCCCCCAGTCAGAGTGGAAGTAAGCAGGTCGATAGCACAATTAAAAGAGATCCTATTTGCATCATTTTTGCTCACTAAATAACCCTGCCTGGGCCAGTCTAACCTACTATCTCACAGGGTTGTTGTGAGAACAAAATGAGACTAGGGTTCAAATCCCCACATAGCCATGAAGCTCACTGAGTGACCTTGGGCCAGTCACTGCCTCTCAGCCTCATGAAAACCCTATTCATAGGGTCACCATAAGTTGGAATCAACTTGAAGGCGGTACATATATTTTTTATTTTGAATATGATGATTATGATAATAAATATGCAGCATTTCAAATTAATTCTGTATGAGAAGCATTCCATGCCAAGCTTGGAAAACCAAGGATGAGGTATAAAATGTAGACAAAAATACTTTTGACAAAATGCCGTTTATCTTTTATATTTTATATATATGAGCCTGGGTAGGGAACATTTAATCTAGCCTACTTGCTTTCAGCAAGAAGGGTTAAGTGCCTTCAGGCTAGGGCAGTCACCAGAAGGCCACAGCAGAGACAAAGGAGCCTAGTGTTGTGGAGATGTTAGATGGGAGCTTTGGGGAGTAAAGATGGAGGCTCCTGAAGGCTGCAATTCTAAACACACTTACTAAGGGATTAAGCCCCATAGAACTCAACAGGACTGACTTCTAAGTAGATATAGTTTGGACTGTGCTGTTGGTAAACCTTGACTAGGGTTCTTCTGCAAAGACATCCATATCCAAGCAGGGTTGGCAACCCCCTGCCTGGAATACCCTGCCCTTATCTTTTAATGGGGCTGCTCCAAATGTTTTTACAGATTTGACCCTTTACTTCAGAAAGAGGTCTGAAAAATGAGTAAGAGTAAGAAGTATCTTTTAAAATTGTTCTTTTCAATTCACTCTTGAATGAACATCATACCTAGGGCAGATCCACACCATTCCTTTAAAGCACATTCAACACCCATTTGAAGCACATGAATCCCACCACAGAATCATGGGAACTGCAGTTTGTTAAGAGTGGTGAGAACTATAACTGTGAGGGGGAAATGACACTTCCCAGAATTCTTTAGGGGAAGTCATGCGCTTTAAATGCGAGTTGGATGTGCTTTACACATATTGTGTGAATCCGCTTAATAAATTTTGCCTGCATGTAAATTGCTTTAATTAATTTTTCAAAATGAAAATAAGCTATAAAGTGTAGTGGGTGACCATGGGCTACTCACCATTTCTCAGCCTATCTGCCCCTCAGGATGAAAACAATGGAGAACCATGACTACCTCAAGGCATACTTAAAATGTAAAGGAAGTATTGTACAACCATCGTATGCAATTGGATACTTATAGGGACACAGCATGACAAAACTGGGTGGAAGTAATGAGTGGGGTACCACAGGGCTCGGTCCTGGGCCCAGTGCTCTTCAACATTTTTATTAACTACTTGGATGAGGAGGTACAGAGCATGCTTATCAAATTTGCAGATGATACAAAATTGGGGGGCATAGCTAATACCGTGGAAGACAGAAAGAAAATTCAAAGGGACCTTGATAGGCTGGAGCATTGGGCTGAAAACGACATAATGAAATTCAACAGGGATAAATGCAAAGTTCTACACTTAGGAAAAATAAACCAAATGCACAGTTATAAGATGGGGGATACTTGGCTCAGCACTACGACATGCAAGAAGGATCTTGGAATTGTTGTTGATCACAAGCTGAATATGAGCCAACAGTGTGATGTGGCTGCAAAAAAGGCAAATGCTATATCAGGCTGCATTAACAGAAGTATAGTTTCCAAATCATGTGAAGTATTAGTTCCCCTCTATTCAGCACTGGTTAGGCCTCATCTTGAGTGCTGTGTCCAGTTCTGGTCTCTGCACGATGCAGACAAACTGGAACAGGCTCAAAAGAGGGCAACAAGGATGATCAGGGGACTGGAAACAATGCCCTATGAGGAGAGACTGAAGGAACTGGGCATATTTAACCTGGAGAAGAGAAGACTGAGGGGAGATATGATAGCACTCTTCAAGTACTTGAAAGGTTGCCACACAGAGGAGGGCCGGGATCTCTTCTCGATGATCCCAGAGTGCAGGACACAGAATAATGGGCTCAAGTTGCAAGAAGCCAGATTTCGACTGGTCATCAGGAAAAGCTTCCTAACTGTTAGAGCCATACAACAATGGAACTAATTACTAGAGAGGTAGTGGGATCTCCGACACTGGAGGCATTCAAGAGGCAGCTGGACAGCCATCTGTTGGGAATGCTTTGATTTGGATTCCTGCATTGAGCAGGGGGTTGGACTTGATGGCCTTATAGGCCCCTTCCAACTCTACTATTCTATGATTCTATGAAAATATTTATATAAGCATAACTATCAAATATGTTTATTTATACAACCTGTAAAGATATTTATAGTGCAATCCTATGTTTGTTTACTCAGAAGCAAGTCCCAATGTATTCAATGGGGCTTACTCAACCAGGGAAAACTGCAGCCTCAAGTGATAAGGAACTTGTTCTTTTAACAAGTCCTTTAAGTTGAGACCTTATCCCAGTCTGCGTCTGTGTTGAAATTGCTTTTTAATATGTTTTTAAACTTTTTCTTAAAAAAAAATGTTTTTAAAGATGTTTTGTTTTAATATATTTTAAAGTCTGTTTTTATGATTTTTATGATTTTTAAATTGTTTTTAGTGCTTTTGTTTGCTGCCCTGGGCTCCTACTGGGAGGAAGGGTGGGATATAAATCAAATAATAAAAATAAATAAATAAATAAACTTCATTCATTTTTTTAAAAAATGAGTATTAGTTTCCTACATAATAAAAACTGTGATAAACCCTGCCTAATTTCTTTAAAAATAGGGTTGGAGGGAGAGAGATTTACAACACAAACACAAGTCTGCACTATGTTTACTCACAAGTCCCATTAATTTACAGCACGATCCTAACCATGTCTACTCAAAAGCAAGTCCTAATGGAGTTCAATGGGGTTTACTCCAGGTACATGCTTTACTCCCAGAAATGGCTTTACTCCCAGAAAAGCAGATATTGGATTAAATACTTTCATATTTCATAGCCCAGGGTCTGACTCTTGGACAGAAGAGAAAAAAACATTAAGCCATATTTGGCCACTGTGAGAACAGGATGCTGGACTAGATGGGCCACTGGCCTGATCCAGCAGGCTCTTCTTATGTTCTTATGTTCTTATGTTCATATTACTTACACAAACTGCAAAAAACTCAAAGCCACCATATTCTGACGTTCAGCCTAGGCATGCCTGGATCAACAAGTCACAACTCTGGCGTCATTGGCTACAATCATGAAAGGGCGGGGTTACAGCCAGAGCTTTGAAAAGTTACTTTTTTAAACTACAACTCCCATCAGCCCCAGCCAGCATGGCCACTGGATTGGGCTGATGGGAGTTGTAGCTAGAGCATGGATCTGTTTAAAAAAAAGTTGTGGGGGGGGTTACGTTTTGGTGTGTATCTCGGGAATTAGACCACCTAGAAACTTACTTTTTTTAAATTGAAGCTGAGAGTCCAGAGAGTAAGGGGTGGTAGCCAGAGAGCTGGAGGCCCCCCCAAAACCAGAGACTCCAGCCAAAAACACACACACCGGGGGGCGCGCACACACACACGCACACACAAAAATAATCATCACTCACCTCCACAGCTCTTCGCCGTTCTGCTGCTGCCTTCTCCGTTGTCCTTCAACTGGCTTTTTCCTCTGGCATCCATTTTGTCCTCTCAGACGCTAGCAGCAGGCCCTGCCTATTCACCTCTTCCCTCGTGCCTCCTAACACAGATCACGAGGAAAGAGAGAGTCTGCGCAGAGGTCCAATCAGTGTGAGGCACATGTCTTGTGTTAACCAATCACAGCCAGGAGCTGACTTCCCCTTGTTCCCGCCCCCAAGTAACGTGCAACCTAACGTGGAAACATTAAAGTTGCAGCTGAAAAGTAGGGAAATTACGAGTTGTTCCTTTACTTGCCAAATGGAATGGAATTACCCACTCGTTATTTAAAATTGTAACTAATTACAAGTAAAACTCGTTAAAAATAACAAGTTACTTCCAAGCTCTGGTATTAATGTATATATGGTAAGTGCTGTTTGTATAGAAGATACATGGTAAGTGGAATGAAAGAGGAGGGGGGAGTAAATGAGCAGTAGAATGCTGGATGATTGGCTGAGTGTTTGGATGGCTGAGAGTATAAATGGAAGGATGACAATTGAATCTGGGTGGACGTGAGTGGGTTGTTTTGGTGGAGTTGGGAGGTGAGTGTGAGTTGGTGTATGTCAGGAGAGTGTGGAGAAAGAGGGAGGTGGAGTTCGGATTAGTAATAAGTCAAATATCACAGTAATAGATGAAACCATAAGCTTGTAGTTCATTATCAAAGTTATCTTGTTATTAATGTTATTTAATAAATACTATTTTGGTTTACCGAAGGCCTGATCCTTGGCTGGGGTTTCACAGACCAGAAGGGAGGGTAAGGTAACAACCAAGGCTGAAGGGAAACAGTAACAAATGGTGGCAGCGGTGAAGAGGAGAAGATAACATTATAAGTATCCAGAGCAACCCCGAGTTATGAGTTATCGGCATTGATACAAGGGGGTTGGGAACAGCATAGGCACGCAGTCACGAACGTAACCAGATAGAGAGTCTCAGGCAAGGTCTCTGGGAACATTGGTTGTAGAACGTGACTGGTGGTGCTGCCTAGCAGGGGGATCTATTGAGATCTGTGCTAGAGCAGAGAGAGAAACCATAAAAAAGGATAGTCCGGACTGGTGGAGTCCCTGGTGGTGCCTAGTGAAAGGCAGTAGCCACGAGCAGGTAGGAACCTGACAGGGAGAGCCAGGGAAGGGCGTCACACCCTGCTGTATCATATTAAAGGTCTATCTAACCTAGCATCCTATTTCCCACAAGGGTAAGACCACAAGCAGAATACAAAGACAGCTGGCTTCTCTGAGCAACTGCTATTCAGAGTCGCACTGCACTGGAACCTGTATGTTACATATAGCTATCAGATAGGGAGACCCAGATTGGCTTGTGGGTGCATTTGCATTGCATCAACCTTGCTGTTGCCTCCCCCTCCTGTTATTATGGGAGAAAAAGAAGGGGAGGGAGCCTTTTATCCAATTTCTATTGTTACAAAACTCCCCCTAACAGCACAACCCTAATAGGGTTGCCAGGTCCATGGCCTGAGACTGATCCTGTATCTTTAGGAGAAGAGAAGGTCAGCCAAGTGCAGGTGTTCTTGCAACTCTGTAATGGGAAAAACCACAAGGTGGAATTTTCCCTCCACCCTCCACAACTTTTAAAGATACAAAAGACCTGTTGGTCGCCAGGCCCAGCCTCCAAGAGGTCTTCTGTATCTTTAAAAGTTGTGGAGGGGGGAGGGAGAATTCCACCTTGTGGTTTTTCCCATTACAGAGTTGCAAGAACACCTGCACTTGGCTGACCTTCTCTTCTCCTAAAGATACAGGATCAGTCTCAGGCCATGGACCTGGCAACCCTAGACTGGATCAGTACACTGCAGAAAGCAGACTGATCTAATTCCTCCTCCATCCTTAGCTACAAGGCCCTTGTGAAAACACCAATATCTTAGATATACCATACTTCATTTATCACTCCAAAAGGTGCATTGTGCTATTCACCTTAGTTAGCTTACCTGAGGGGAGGAAATTCATTATAAAGAAAGGGCGATATCCAATTAAGTCAGAGTAGACCCACTGAAAGCAATGGACTTAAATTACTTTGGTCTATTGATTTTATTCAGTATGATTAACACTAGTTTTCACACAAAGTTAAAAACATCATTAGCGTTGGCTGATAAGACAGCTGCAGCCATTTCTGGACCAGTATAGCCTGACCACTGTTGTCCACGCACTGGTAACCTCTATGCTGGATTACTGCAATGCACTCTATGTGGGGCTGCCCTTGAGGTTGATCCAGAAGCTGCAGCTAGTGCAAAATGCAGCGGCGAGACTGCCCACTGGGGCAGGGTATCGCCTAAATGTCACCCTGCTGCTGAAAGAACTGCACTGGCTGCCCATTTGCTACAGGGCCAAGTTCAAGGTTCTAGTTTTGGTGTAGAAAGCCCTATACAGCTTGGGACCATGATACCTGAAAGACCGTCTTACCCGTTATATACCCAGTCGATCACTGCACTCTGCAGGTGAGGGCCTCCTGCAGATACCATCTTATCAGGAGGTCCATTCTGCACAACATAGGAAACGGACCTTTAGTGTGGCGGCACCTTCCCTGTGGAATTCCCTCCCCTTAAATATTAGGCAGGCGCCATCTGTGTTATCTTTTCGGCGCCTTTTGAAGACTTTCCTCTTCCAACAAGCCTTTTAGGTTGAGACCTATCCCAGTCTGCGTCTGTGTTAGAATTGCTTTTAATATGGCTTTTAATATCTTTAACCCTTGTTAAAAAATATATGTTTTTAAAGGTTTTTTTTAATGTTTTTAATGTTTTGTTTTAATGTATTTTAAGGTCTTTTTATGATGTTTTAAAGTGTTTTTAGTGTTTCTGTTTGCTGCCCTGGACTCCTGCTAGAAGGAAGGGTGGGGTATAAATAAAATAATAAATAAATAAAATAATGTATTTTTCCTTTTTTAAAACCATGTACTAATTTCCAAGTCAGAAGGAACTTGCAAATATTCACTATCCACAGAATGGGAGAGGAAATTCTCCGTGAACATTAATGACCTTGGCTGCCACTGAAATAGCAAATTGGTTGCTTTCAAATTCATTAGTTTGATAAGAAGTTTGCACCTTGGTTTGTGTATTAGTTTCTCTCCTGCAAAGAAATCCAACGATTCAAAAGCTTTTTACTGGAAGTGCAAACAAAACAGCAAAGGAAAATGGGTTTTGGTCCCCTGATGCACTGCCTGACAGCTGACTCTGCATTGTACAATGAACAAGACATGCATCGTTTGAGAAGAGCAGGAAAATGTCAGTTGGGGCTATCAATATAGTGAATAGGATGTGATAACCTTTAAATACATATAAACAATGTGTCCCCACATATTATACTTTCCTATTCCCTCTAGAAAGAGATATTTCTTTCCCAGCTCTGCATAAGGCAGTGGAGGAAATAAAACCAAGTAACTGTGGATTAATAATTTGTGTAAAGGAAGAAATAAAATTCATTTAAAAGGTATGTTTAAAAATAATGGCTAAGGCAAATACACAGGTGACATGAAAGAGCACTTTTCAATAAATAAAATCAGGAATCACAATGGGAGTTATTCTCTGGAACAGATGAGATAATCTACATTACTAAATTTAAGTGCAAGATACAAGATACAACAGGAGCAAAGCTCTCTTATGACTTTTTATCCCGTCTGCCATAATGTGTGACTTAGCAAGACAAAAGGGTTCTATATCTGAAGATACACATTGAGCTTGAGGGGTAAAATGCATATAGAAAAAGTTTGGAAAATACACTTTTTGCATATATTTACATTGCAATATATGTTATTTTCCTCATATACTAAAGACACATCCCATGAGTGGTACTGCAGAACTTATTTTCACAACAATTAATAATGAATTGAAAAGCAGATTGACATTCATTAAGTTTGTTAAATTCTGAACTATATTCTCTTTAGGACAGATACAGAGAGTAACCCTTTTCTTTCTATTTTGAAATATTAACATAGCAGGTTTCCAATTGACATCAGTGATGCGGCATGCCCACGGAGTCCTCACAATTCAAATCCACTGCAGTTGTTGTCATTGTGCAGTATGATGCAAAGTTCTGAAAAGAGAGATTTGCTATATATATAAGTACATAAATAACATAAAAAACATTGATAACATACAAGTCTATCTAAAATTTCTGTAAGGATAGAAGGAACTGCATCAGAAAATGCCAGCCCAACAAGTGCAGCAATGTTTAGCATTTATGAGTCCAGGTATAAAAACACTATCAGGTGTAGCTATACTATATACATGCCCATGAGTTGAAAACATGAGATAAGAATATAACCAGAACTAATGCTCTTCAAAAAAGACAGAGAAGAAAAAAGTATGCGTTCAAATATATAGGGCTCCGAAACCTTTTTCTTTTTTTAATGTCAAGGTGCAGTCTAGGCAACCAGCTCTTACCATTCTGATGTCAGGATGGTGGGCATTTGACTTTCAGGAACATTTCACTGTTAAAGGCAGCACAACTCTTGTGACAATGGGTTTTTATTTTTTCTTCTTCTTGCATTCCTACAACTTTAGTTACAAAAAGATGTAGAGGCAGGTGAAGGTTGCTTGATTGTGCAGAAGCCTACCTGCCCAGTCTTTACAGACTATGTCTTCTAGCCTCTTCTTCCTCTGGTTCCCTCTTCTGTCAAAGGAACACCCTTTATGCGGTCCCCAGAGGCAGAGGCATGGAAAATGCATTGCATCCATTGTGCCAGCTTTAGGCATTATCACACATGAAAAGTCAAAATAAGTTCATTACACACAGACACGTTTAATGGCACACAAGAAAAAGGCTGGAAGCAAGAAAATGACTCCCTCTCTGAATTTGCTGCCTGAAGCAACTTCTTCACAAATCTTCATGATGGGGCTGACCCTGTGTAGTCCCAGATGAGTTCTGCTCCTTTATTCATGAAGTCCATTCATGAAGTTGGTGATTCACACATATATGCTAGATTATTTTTCAACCTTAGACTGGTAATTACCTTATGAGTCTTAATGTATAGCATGCATTTGCACAGATATTTACAAAGAGCTTTTGTGCAGTGGGGTTTCCTGCTGCTTTCTTTTTATAGATAGAACCAGAACTTTTAAAATTATTTCAAATCATCCATTTCTAGTTCAAACACGGTCAGTCATAATGAGTTACGGCAAAAAAATGGAAATGGACTGCCTTCAAGTCGATCCCAACTTATGGCGGCCCCATGAATACGGTTTTCGTGGTAAGCAGTATTCAGAGGGGGTTTACCATTGCCTCCCTCTGAGGCTGAGAGGCAGTGACTGGCCCAAGGTCACCCTGTGAGCTTCATGGCTGTGTGGGCATTTGAACCCTGGTCTCTCAGGTCATAGTCCAGCACCTTAACCACTATACCACACTGGCTCTCAATAATGAGTTACAGCCAGAGTGTTCTTATTGCTTGTGAGTGTACAACAATTCAGGGATTTTAAAAATAGCCTCCCAACAGCTGGCCATATTTCATCAAATGTTGGGCACTTTGCTGGGCATTAGTTTTCATTGCTCGTGTATGATTTGATTAGATACACTTATCTCCGAGTTCTAAAAATACATGGTAGCTTTCTAATTATAGTTTATTATCTTCCTCCAGACATAATTAGGAATTAAGGAATATGAAATCTATAGCTCAGGAGATGAAAAGAAATAGCTCACAAATCACACTTAATTAGAGTTGGTAGAGGCTCTGAAGCTTACAAACTATAAATTCATGTTTGGCTGACAACTAGTCTGTTCCAAAGTAACTGAGTGATCGAGCACATCTTTGGACCTGAAGATGTACTGCCAGTTGTGCAGATGATTCTAAATCTGTCCTTCCTGAAATGTTCAAAAGTGATTTTTTTTACATTCTCTAGACCTCCTAGTTTAGGGGAGATTGTGTTTTGATTCCAAACAGCATCACTAGGTTAGCAAGATTATGCAGGTTGGCCAATTGGGCATATGTGTGGCTGTAACCATGTAAGGCAGTGATGCTTCCCCTAAGCCACAGTTTCCAACATGGCAGCATTCCACCCAACCTTCTGACAAATCAACTTAGATGTTCACTGGGAGCAAGTATGAACTGTCATACCCAGTAAAAAAAAAGGTCAGATAGGAGTTGATGTATATATTTCCATATTTCAGAATTCCTGGAAGATTCTGGAAGTTTCAGTGCAAATTGGAGGGAAGGAAAAACATGCAGGCCAACCATAAGCATACTGAGACAGTAGAGTTGTGAAAGGAGGCTCATGTGGAAGTTGAGCCAGTGGACTGGATTGCCTGTCACATGTGGAAGGAATTTTTGCACTGCCATAAGGGCTGTTTTGTATTTTGTGATAAAAGCATTGTTTACCCCCCTAAAAAAAAATTCCAACAAAGTCTTCTGCTTGCACAAGAACTTCTGTGGGAGCATACACTTCTGCTTCCACAAGAAGAAGCAAGTAGAATGCTATTGAAGCTACCTGTTGTATTACTTGCAAAAGCAATTCTTGAAGCATTTTGGAGTCACCTTTAATGGCTATATACACTATTCCACTTACAGTGGGGATAGACAGATCTATCAGTTTTGGTTTCTCTCAGTTTCTCATTTTTACACATATACACAAAGCTGTATGCAATTTGGCCTAATATACATTTAAGTAAGCAATTTCCCCAATATAATGCATTTTTGTATATTATTTTCAGCAATATAATATTTTTAATGCACACTGTCACAACCAACCCCTGGGAAACCCTCAGAGACCAAGAATGACCCTTAGGGCCCTACTGGAATCAAGGTCCCATTTCATCAAAGGGACCCCTGTTGCCTCTTGCTCTAAGCCACTCCCTTCCCTTGCTGGCTCAACTTGGGACATAACTGACTTGTTCCCTCAGACTTTCTTCTTCAGGTTTGGGCTGAATAACTTGTTCAGCCTCTTCCCCCTTTCCTCTCTCCCTTTTCGCCCTTCCAGGTTTGCTGCCTCTAATAATACTAGCTTCCTTCCCTTACAACAGGGGAAATCTTTTTCAGCCCAACAGCTACATTCCCTTCTGGACAATCTTCCAAGCACACATGCCAGTAACAGGCAGGGCTAGAGGTAAAAGTAAGGGAAGAACAAAGAGAAACAAATGCAAATTTTACTTTTGTACAGTAGGCCACTTTCAACACTCTCACGCCCCTCTCTCTCCTCCACCCAGGCAAACAAAAAGCATGAACAGAGTTCAAGCAAAACACATTATAGTCTGGCAAAGACACCTGTGAAGAAGACCACTGAGGCCTGGGGAGAGTTGAAGGGCCTCTTTTTGCCCAGAGCCTGAGGTTCCCCACACTGCCTTACAACCTTCCAGGCTGTTCTGCCTTGCCTCAGGCAATGGCTGTTTTTAGGCAGCTGCAAATCACTCAGATAAATGTCACCTCTTACAGAGCTTGGAAAAGTTACTTTTTTGAACTACAACTCCCACCAGCCCAATCCAGTGGCCATGCTGGCTGGGGCTGATGGGAGTTGTAGTTCAAAAAAGTAACTTTTCCAAACTCATTTCTCTCCCCTTCCCACTTCCTTCTTGCTTGTGTTTATATGTGAGGAAAGGAAAGCAGCCAGCTTGTGGAGCTCAGTCTTGCAACTTCCCATTACTGTCTAAAATGTGAAATTGAGCTAATCTTTTATTTGGGGAAAATATTCAATTTAATCACTACCCCTGCTACTGTGATAGCTTTTGTTTTGCTTTCCAAGTGTTTTGTGAATAAAACCAGAAACAAAATGTACCTAACCTAATGAATTTTTGTAATTGTAGGTTGATTTTAATTGTTCTTAATGCTGTATTTTAAAATTGTTGGAACCTGCCCTGGGACCCTTGAGTGATGGGCAGGTAATAAACTTTAATAACAATAATAATATTTCTGAATGATATACTGTCCCTACAAGATTAAAAACCTGAGCCATCTCTTCATTGGCTGAACTTGATTAAACTATAGCTCAATTAAATGTATAATTCTAGTTCAAAAATACTTTGCATTCAGAGTACCAATGTGAAAATGCCAATAAACTGACATTTCAACAGTCATATTTTTAGATTTTATTTTAAACATAGTTCATTTTGTTCTAAACTCTTGCACTAGAAGAAAAACATTGTTTTGTTCAAAACCTTAGACATTTTGTTAAACCACGTTGATTTCTATTCAGATTATAGTGGGTAGAGCAATCCAAACTCCCCATACAACAGATGGAGTGGGATTGGAGGCAGAGGTGTCCCTTCACCCAATTTATGTTGGGTTTAAGCAAGCTTGCATGCCATCCCCTTTGATAGGGAGATGTTCCCTTTAACCAGTATTGAGGATATCTCTATATGTTTGTTTACCATGACGTAACTTCCTTAAAGGGTGGGGTTATTTACTATCTCTCCCTCATCCTTTGTCTGGGGATATTGAGATCTCTGCATATTCTCCATTAACCTCTAGCAGAGGGAGCAGCCAGACGCTCCTTTCAGGAGCATCCTCACCAATGACTGAAAATGGACTGAGACTACAGATTATTTCTGTCTAAGTTAGAGCCTATGTTTACTTAAACATATGAAGGTCATGAGTAAATATTCTTTTATTCTTTTTTACCTAAGAAGATTGTCTTGGTAAGTTATGTGGTTAACTAGTATGTCTGAGAGAAGGTGTAGGACTGGTTAGTCTCAAATTCTGCAGTTTCATTTATGCTTTATACTTTGCTAAGAAATAAGACTACATAATGTTCCTATTTCATTTAACCAAACTATTTATCCAGCTCAGCTGCCAATGGAGTGATACAGGCATCATTCTATTGGGGCCAACCTTCCTGTTCCTGTTCCTGTTCAGGCAGAAGACCCACTGGTAGTATGCCTGATGGGGACCAGGTGAAAGCACAAAATTTGACTTCTGAGGGCAGGCAGGGGGTAGGGCTGAGCCAGGATCCCCTGCATCCTGAGCTGGCCTCAGTGCCATTGCACAATGACATCGAGACCACTCTGGGCTTTATTGACATGCCTCCCTTCTGCCATGGGTTACGTAAGCAGCAGATTACTACTAGCTACTAGCTACTAGTACTACTACTAGCTACTAGCCGTGATGGCTGTGCTGTGCCACCCTAGTCAGAGGCAGCATGCTTCTGAAAACCAGTTGCCGGAAGCCTCAGGACGGGAGAGTGTTCTTGCACTCGGGTCCTGCTTGCGGGCTTCCCCCAGGCACCTGGTTGGCCACTGTGAGAACAGGATGCTGGACTAGATGGGCCACTGGCCTGATCCAGCAGGCTCTTCTTATGTTCTTATGTAGATGTGGCAGTAGCCCCACAGCTCTTCAAAGCCCTGCCAGCAAGTGAGGGATAGTTTAGGTTGTCCTATATTTATTCTATTCTCTCTTGTTACATAGATTCTATTCTTTATTTATTCTATGTATTTCTGATTTTGTACTGGGTGTTTATTAATTGGCTTTTAATTTTTACAACCTTTTAATTATTTTCTCATAGTTTCTCATTACTTAATTGTCCTTTGTACACCTTGGTAGTGGGAAAGCAGATGTGATGCTTTCATAAATAAGTATTTTCATTGGGTGGCTTCCATTGGTGGCATCCCAATTGTGCAACAGACTTCCCTTGCACAAATATGACTTACCCTTTCCCCCTTCACCCCTGTAGCCCTCCACTCTCTAGAGCAGTTTGGGAGGCGGGAGCTGCAGGGTGGAGGGCAGGAAAGGGAATTCCGTCACATCCATTGGTTCAACTTTTTATCTTGCTTGTGTATATCTCTTTTCTATATCTCTATATAAACCAAAGCAGTTTTTAAAAATAATTTTAAGAGAAACTTTTTAATATTTGAAAAACCATGTAACACATTGTACACAAGCTGCATCTGGTAGATCATATCAGTTTAATAAACTGAATTATGAACAAGCCTGTGCATGCAGAGCCTTTTCTCCTCCCTTACCAGGTTGGTCAGTTAAGTCTCCAATTAATCACCGTTTCCTGTTTTGTCCAAACCAAAACAAATTATAGTTGCCAGCTGTAGAAGAAGTCAGGATTTTGAACAAATTTCAAACCATCAAGATCCTTGCATGTTCTCAGCCAATGACCATCATTTCCAGAATGAGATGTAATGGGAATCTATGGTTAATTGGACATTAAATTGAAACATACACCTTGAAGGGAGGGGCTGTTATTTTTTTTTAATTAAATAGATATATGATCATCTGGATGCAACCACAGTGTCCTTAGATCACATAATCAAATTGCTGTCTTATATCACAGTGCTAGTGACTTGTCATTCAGCAGCTATCTTCAAGGGAATTGTCTTTTTCTCTGGTTTCTGCTAAGCAGACTCAAGTTCCTGATTAATTTTCAGACTATTCAGACCATCTGCACATACTAAGCTGCCTTGATTGCCTTTAATATCATCTCTTTATAGCCTTATGTGTTTTAAATGAACCCATTAGCCACAGTGTCAGCCAAAGACAAGCACAAAGTTCAGACAAATACATAAATCTATGGATGACTCTTCCAGCTTCCTTCCCACTCATCTTACTTGCCACTGAAATCAAATACAATGCTAATCATAAAGCAACACACTAGCAGCAGTTTCTAACAACATGCCAAAGGCATTTCACAATTGTAAGAGCTAGGGCAAGGGTTGAATTGTAAAAACTAGGGCAAGGGGAAAGACAGAAGCTGGACCTGGCACATCCACCAGGATCCAACTGGTGTTCTGCTAAATAACTACTTGACATTCAGTTTTGACAAATCAATGATGAAACATACATTTTATCTTTGCATTAATTAATGAAATTGTGAAAATGGGCAGCTGTCTTCTAAGGGTTGAAATTAAATGTAGGTTTTGAATTTCAAAGTGATATTGTATTATTCAAGATGGCATCCGCTGACATATTAGCTAGATACAGAAATTAAGATGCCCTAACATCCTGCTAAGGAGTTTACCTACAAAGACTATTAGATTGGTGGGTGCATAGAACAGGACCCTCTCTGTGGTGGCCCCATAGTTATGGAATTTGATTCCACATGAAGTTGGGCAGGCTCCATCCCTTGATAGATCTATCTTTTGATGCAACTTTTAGCAGGTAGTCTGTGGCTGTGGCTGAGTTTTTGATATGATCATATTAGTTTATGCCGGTTTTAGTAATATTTTTTAATGTCCCAATGTAATGAAATGGCTGCTTTTAATCTGGTTTTAAAATTGCCTTATTTACTTTTTTTGTGTACATTCTTTTGGAAACTGCTTTGGAGAACAGTTGGTTTGAAAAGTTTTCTATACATTTGTCAAATAAAATACAATGCATAGATAAACAAACAAAGGGTGAATTGACTGTTTTGTGGTCCCAAAGCAGGAAAACGTTATTGGAAGATACTGAGAAGCGAAGCATATTTTAGTAAAATCCCAGGTCAGGTCTCTCCAGTATTATACAAACTATTATTCAATTTATATTTATTTTAAGAGCATTTGGTTATTATGCATCTTCTTTAATAAATCATTTTGTTATGATCCAGAATGTTTATCTAGCAATACCCTGGTGTGACCTAGGGATGATTCATTCTAATCATCAGGTTAGATTCCAAATATGTAAACTGGGCTGGAGGAAGCTGACTTTTCTAGCCCTTTCTCCCCACATGAACCACCCAGCCCCCCTGAAAATTCTCCACTGAAAGTCAGGGGACTCTGCTGAATGAATGGGCTGTGGCACAGGGGTCTGAGGGGGAAGAGGTGAAATCCCAAATTTGGGCAGAAGCCCAGTCCCTTAATGGAACTCCTGCTAGCAAAAGTTGCCTTCACCCTTTTTAGGGTCTGTGTGTCTCTCTTAGTCACCATACCATAACTCGCATGATTCAGCAGTCCTCTGACCCTTGGAGCATTTTGGGTGGTAGTGGTTGCCATGGAGAGGAGAAGGTGGGGAAGTTAGTTTCTACCAGTTTGGTTGCATGTATTTAACTCAAGATCCAATCCATAGTTGTAAGCTAAGATGAGCTATTTAATGTAAGGGGTTTGATTATAGGTTTTGGAAAGGTTAGAGACAAAAAGAGATTTCAGTGGTGGCCAGGGGTGGAGGGAGCTATAGCAAGATCCAAATTCCCACTCTTAATTAAATGAATGAATGAATAAATAAATACACAGATGATTATTATTTTATTTTGATTATTTGTGCTCTAAAGCACAGGATGGAGATAGCTGCCTAAAGCCCTTCATAAACTGTACCTGAAATTGCAAGAGCTGGGGCCTCTAGTGTTATTAAATGAAACTAATCCTATGGCAATCAGTCCTTGGAGCACCTCAAAGGCTGCAATATGGATTTAAGCAACATGCGAGAGTCACATGAGAAGAAGCTTGGCTGTCTTGAGCTGTATTACACTGATGCCGATTACTAATGCCAAACTGATTAACATTCACTGTGATCTGGCAAGCTGCATAAAAAGGTCTCAGCAATGAGTTATTTCGTACAAACACAGAAATAGTTTTAAATAGGTGGCTATCAATATGTAGATTCCACTTGGTTTAGGGCCAAACATGGATTAAAACTAAATGAAGCACAGAAAAGGATATATGTCTTTGGACTGAATTTAAAAGGAAAACATAAATATGTTTGCAGATAACTCCAGGGATGTTTTCACATATCAGACACTGATTTAGCAAAGTTTTTGGTGTTTCTGTTCGCCGCCCTGGGCTCCTGCTGGAAGGAAGAGCGGGGTATAAATAACATAACATAATAAATAAATAAGTATATTCAATGAAGAGGTATGTTAAGTTCCCCTCCCCCCTAGCATATGTAAAAAAGTTCTCTAAATATAAGACATCTTTCTTTGGTGTTTCAACCACATATAATTCAGAATGCTACTGGAAGCAATGCTGTCTGCAGCTACAGAGATTCTGGTCCATCAGCCTGATGCCTCTGTTCTGACAGGGATTTGCTCCAAAACTATATTCTTAGAATGACAAACCTCTACCAAATAAGAAATCCACCCACATCCTTGAAATGTTAAAGAATGTTTTGTCTAAGTATAAGAACAAACAAACATACACAGACATGAGTGACATTCGTGCTTATGCACTCAATCCTCTGTTGTGTGAGATTTTGCATCTATGGGTTTATTTGCTCCTGATAAAGGACACTGAATCTTAATGCCTTGTGTGGCTCATTCTGCATCAATATTTGTGCAATTAATTCTATCCAGACAAGCCAACAGTGTACATCTATAAATATTTACTACACCTTCAGTTCAGCCTGGAGAAATAGAAATTTAACAATGGAACCACAAAAAAGAGAGTTCCCCTCCCCCGTGCATACATTTTTCCTTACCATAACCTTTTCACAAATTACATTCCTAGAAATGGTAAACCATAAAGGCATTTGAGGAATTAAATGTATTAGAATTTTAAGTCCTTGAAATAGCCCTCTTGGTGTCTTTCTAGTGATACCTGGAGTGCTTGGATTAGACTGAGCACCTGCGGGTATTGGGCTTCTTAAGCATTGTCATTTACAAAGAAATAAAACTGTCACTAGCTAAGAGAAAGTTAGACAAACATAGGCTCGTTGAAATCAATGACTTTGTGCTAGCCTGTAGTAAATAACTTTTATCCAGCATTCCATTGTCAAAGCCTTGGCCTTCTGCAACACTCTTAAGGCATCCTGGAAATAAGCAGGTGTGAGCTCCTGCAAGCTGTCAACAGTTTCCAAAAGGCATGTAATGTAATCCATCCACTTGTTTGCCTGTCTCATGACCATGATTTCTCACTGCTTGCTGTGATGGTAGCACGTTATCATCTGTTGATGAGTCCCAGCAATAAGTGCGATGTTCTTCTCTTCCTTTGAAGAAGAATGCCCTTCAGTGATCAGTGAAACAGATTTAAAAAATGAAGGCTATAAAGTGGAAGGAAAGTTAGTTCATCAATAGCAACAATAAATAGTGTCCCAGTTATGCTGCTTTCCCTCGAGGGAAACTCATTCGTTAATGGTTCCAAGACCTAGAAATTGATCTAAAGCTACAGCATAGGAAAAGATCTGTCCCTTATGTTACAGCTTCCTGCATCCAGGCTGCTGAAGGACAGTTTGACAAACAGATAAAAATAAAATAATATAAAGCAGTATCAAGTAGTTGCTTACCCTTTTAGGTTAGCAATTAGAGTTAAAATGCTGACCTGCTCAAATTTCATTTTATATTGATTCTGGACAGAAGAAGAAATGATAAAAGGGTAAGTATGGGGGGGGGTTGTATCCCTGAAACCAAAACAGAAACTAGCAACTAAAAGGAATGTTGGAAGACTTGGAGACTCTTCAGATGTAGCTGATAGAAAATGGGAACTAGAATGACCAGGAATGTTTCCTAAAGTGGAGACAAATTTGCAAATATTTATTGGGGAAATATGTCTGCACCTCTCCAGCAACATCTCTGCCTGCAACAGATTGCTGGGAACACTGATTTTGATGTAAAAAGCAGGAAATATATCTTGATAAGGCCCACTCAGCAAATAGGGAACCTAAGTAACAAGACTTTTTTCAGTAGTTTTACCACAGCTATGGAACTTCCTATGACTTGAACCCTGTTCTGGAGTTCAATATTCATGTTCATCTAACACATGAGGGTGTATGTGAAGATGAGCCCTCTAACTCTGCCCTTGTTACCATTCCAATTGCCCTCCAAGAGTTGACAAGCAGGAAGCCTGCTCATGGAGGCTCTTGTGCATTTTAGAACCCTGGTAAGTCAGAGTTCTAAAACACCCATGAGTACCTTTGTTAACATGGATACTGATGCCAACATGACATCGATCTCCTGAAGAGGGCTTTGAAATACTGTCACAATCTACACTTTCACATCTTTGCAAAATGAGCTGAACTTATAATCAGTTGTTATAACACCTGGGATATATAATTTACTAACTTAAACCAACAAGTAGATTGGAATCTATGTAGGTTAGAACTTCAGTACAGTGAGTACTCTGAGTATTTATTGATTGATTAAGAGGATTTATATCCTGCCTTTCTGCTGTTAAAAACAGAGCTCAGCACAGCTTACAAATATAATAAAAACAATAAAAATACACAATCAATATAAAAACATAATAAAAACACAAAATAGCAACAAACAAAGTAAGTGAGGGCAGCAGTATGGTTAACCATATACGATATATTTCAAAGATGTGGTGGGTAGAGAAAAACAAGAAGCCAAAATGTTAGGAAAAGGAGTCTTTCACACCACATGCTCAGTTCTAAATACTGTTGCAGCAAGTTTTACAAGTTCCTCCACTATTCCACTGGTGCAGGCACTCAGACATTCAAAGTATCTGTATGTTTCTTAGGTTTTATAAAAGCAGAGCTTTGCTTAACTCAAAATTTCTTCTCCCTTTGATCAACCACATCTACACAGGTTCCATCTCCATACTCAAAATGAAACTGGGCTTGGAAGTGTGCAACAACCCCACACATACCTTGCTAATTAGATTACCAATGCCAGGATGTCTGTCTTATCAACTACTCTCCAGCTCCCCCCCCCCAGGCATCATGAAAGACCCAGTCCTGGGCTCAGAAACAAAATAAATATCTGGTCCTCTTCAAAGTATTGATAAGACTCTTGTTTTAATTGAAATAATAATTATAAATTCTTGCTCTTATCACTAATGGGAGTTAATTATCTTGCATATGCTGCTGTTGCTTCTATGGCTGTAACGGAGTAAGGTTAAAGATAAGTGAAATGCAAATAGGAAAAAAAACACAAAAGGCAGTATTACTTTCCTAAATGTAATACCATACCAACCACAAGAAGATTCCTATGAGTAAGGCAGAAAAATCAGCATCCCACAACCAGTCAGGATTCATAACCAAAACCCCAAACTAAAAAAATCCTTGCAGTCAGCCAAGGTCACAGAAATCCCCATGCAGCACAACCTGACCTAGGGACTACAGTTAATGCAGAATGTTGCAGCACAATTGCTGACATGAGTGAGATCCTATGAGCACATAATACCTCTGCTCTGAAATCTGCATTGGTTGCTGATTTGCTACCAGGCCAAGTTCAAGCTGTGCTTTCCATGTTATGGGTCCCACATAGTACTTGTTCTGCTCTTGTAAGAAATCAGTCCTGTTAAGTGGCAGCACCTACGCTTTGGAACTCCTTGCCTATTGACATTAGGCAGATGCCTCTTTTCAGCACCTGCTAAAATCAGTTTTCTTGAGGCAAGCCTCTCCAGGCATGTGGAAGCTATTGTGTTTTAAAATTTGTTTTTAACTCATTGTTCGTTTTATTATTTTGAATGTTTTTAAGTATCTGTCCTTAACACTTTTGCCAATAATTTTATTGTTTTAATTCTTTCTGTAAACGGCTTTAAGATTTTTTACAATAAAGCGGTATATAAATGTTGTAAATAAAAATAAATAAATGTTGGCGTCACTGTGGCCCTTGATTCTCTTCCCACTTTTAGGAACCAAGGAATCTGCCTTATACTGATTCAGGCCATTTCGTACCATGATTTCTTAAATGCAATACCATACCAACCACAACAAGATTCCTATGAGTAAGGCAGAAAACTAAGCATCTCACAACCAGTCAGGATTCCTAACCAAAAATCAAAAATATGTTAAATGAAGAAATATTTATATAAGCATGACTATCAAATATATTTATTATTTACACAAACTGTAAAGATATTTATAGTGCAATCCTAGGCTTATTTATTCAGAAGCAAGTCCCAGTGTATTCAGTGGGGCTTACTCAACAGGGGCAGAACTGCAACCTCAAGTGATAAGCAACTTCATTCACACAACCCAAAATTCCGAATCATGCCACTTTACGCTGTTTTGCAATTGTTTATATTTGTTTTTATGGTTATTGGATTTTAAATGGCTTTATTTCTTGTTGTGAGCTGCCTTGGTTTCCAACCCTACCTCACAGGGTTGTTGGAAACACACACACACACACACACACACACACACACACACACACACACACACACACACACACACACACACACACACACACACACACACACACACACACACACACACACACACACACACACACACACACACACACACACACACACACACACACACACACACACACACACACACACACACACACACACACACACACACACACACACACACACACACACACACACACACACACACACACACACACACACACACACACACACACACACACACACACACACACACACACACACACACACACACACACACACACACACACACACACACACACACACACACACACACACACACACACACACACACACACACACACACACACACACACACACACACACACACACACACACACACACACACACACACACACACACACACACACACACACACACACACACAGAGGCCATATAATAGTTTATTGTCAAACCGGTTGGTCATTGCAGAAAAATCAGTATTAGTTTAAAAAAATCAGTATTACTTTCCTACAGAATAAAAACTGTAATACCTATGTAAGCCCTGCCTACTTGCTTTAGAATAGGACTGGAGGAGGGACAGAAAGAGTTAGAACACAAACACAATTCTTTTTTACATTCCCTCCAAAATCCCATTGATTTTCAGCACATTCATAACCATGTCTACTCAAAAGTAAGTCCTATTGAATTAAATGGGATTTACTCTGGGCATATGGGATTAGCATTGCTTTTACAAAAAGCAAGTATTGGGAAGGTTTTCAAAACACTGCCCAAGATCTGACTCCTGCACACAAGAGGAAAAGAAACTGAAATGTATATACTTACCCAATTTATGAGATTTTCAGATAAACGGGGGGGGGGCACCATTTTGTTTTCTAGACACTGCTTCAGGTCAATGAAACAGAAACACAATCACTGATTAGCTGCAATTCTGAACGGGCGGGGTTAAAGCTACGAAGTGCTATAGTACAGTACTGTTTAAAGAAAGATTTAACAGTCGGGGGGCGGCTGATGTTTTTATGTATATCCCGAGAACTGGACCACCTAGAAACTTTGTGTTTTTTTTAAATTAAAGCTGAGAATCCGGGCCACCTAAGGGGCTAGCCAGGTGCCGGGTGGCATGCAAAGAATCCGGGTAAAACCCGGCTAACCGGGCAATATGGCAACACTATACATAAGAACATAAGATCCCTGTGAGATCACATCAAAACGTCCATCTAGTCCAGCATCCTGTTCTCACAGTGGCCAATCAGATGCCTATGGGAAACCTGCAAGCAGGACATGAACACAATTGCACTCTCCCCACCTGTGATTTCCAGCAACTAGTAGCCAGAGGTATACTATCTCTAATACTAGAGGCAGTACACATCTAGTAGCCATTGATACCCTCATCCTTTATGGATTTGCCTAACCCCACTTTAAAGCCATCAATGTTAGTGGCCATAACTACATCTTGTGGTAGCAAATTCCATAATTTAACTACTTATTGTGTGAAGAAGTACTTCCTTTTGTCTGTCCTCAGCTTCATTGGATGACTCTGATTCTAGCATTATCAGAGAGAGAGAGACTTCTCTATCCACATTTTCCACACTGTGAATAATTTCATACATGTCTCTGATGTCCCTCCTTACTTGCCAGATAAGGGCCCCAAATGTTGTAACCTTTCCTCATAGGGAAATTGCTCTAGCCCTTTGATTATTTTGGTTGCCCTTTTCTGAACTTTTCCCAACTCTACAGGATTCTTTTGAGGTGCAGCAACTTTTCTTCTTCTTCTTTTGCAGGGAGGGAGTCTGAGAAACTGAGCCAGAGCATGGTGATGAGAGATAAAGTTATGGGCCTATTAGACAAACTAAAATAAAACAAATTGTTGAGTCCAGATGATGTCCACCCAAAACTTCTCAAAGAACTCAAATGTGAAATGGCTAATTTCCTGACAAACTTCCTGATTTCCTGTAACTTGCCCCTCATATCCACTTCCACACTCGAGGATTGGCTGTAATACCAATCTTTAAAAAGGGATGCAGATTGGATCCCAGAAATTATAGGCCGGTTAGCTTATGTCAGGAGAAATGATGGAAAGTATAGTTAAAGATAAAATAAAAACCAAGTATATAGAAGAACAAGTCTTTCTGAAGCAGCACCAGCATGGCTTCTGCAAGGGTAAGTCCTGTCTCACTAGCCTATTAGAGTTCTTTGAGAGTATCAACAAACATATAGGTAGAGATGACCCAGCCAACATAATGTACTTTCAAGAAGCTTTCAATAAGGTACCTGAACAAAGCGCTGGTTCACACTGGAGCTGATTCCGTTTTAAAGGTGAAGCTTTTCTTATTGCAATTGAATTTTAAGGTTCACACTTCTTACCTTATATGAGCCCTCAATCAGCTGTTTTGTGTTCATACTGAAGGGGAAGGATTCATCTTGCAGCTTCCTAATGAGCACGCCCTCTTAAGGTCAAACTATCTTTTCCTCTGGTTAGCTTAGCAACCAAGCATGCTCAGTTTGTTCCAGAGTAAAAAAAAAAAAAAAAACAAAGGGAAAAGGAGGGAGTGGGCATGGACTCACCAAAGCATCGGAGCTAAGCGTCTACAGGCTCCTAGAAATTAAAAGTACAGATGTTTTTTCCTTCCATTTTCAGATTAAAATTTGATTGATTTGCTTCGGGTTTAAGGGAGAAAATGATGGAGAATTTTTTCTCCTTTGGGACCTTTTACTGGGGGTTCTTGAAGAAATTTAAAGACACAGGCTTGAAGCAAAAAGGTAGGCCTTTATTCTTTACAAGCATATACAGGGTCAACCTCCCAGAAACATCCAGGAGAGACTGCACAGAGACATCCCACGACTTCCCTTCCCATGGGCTGGAACGTCATGTAAACTCAGCTAATTTAACAGGCATGCGAGTAGCACGAATCTCAGAGTAAGTCCCCATGTGAACAAGCCCAAAGACTCCTGAATAAGCTTAGCAGTCAAGAAGAGAGATCATCTTGTGGATCCGGAACTGGTCAGGAAACAGGAAGTAGATAATAGGAATAAATGAACAATTCTCCCAATGGAGAGATGTAGAAAGTGGAGTCCCCCAAGGATCATCTCCCAATGGAGAGATGTAGAAAGTGGAGTCCCCCAAGGATCAGTATTGGGACCAGTGCTTTGTAATATCTAAGGGGTGAGCAGTAAGGCAGCCATCATCATTTGATGATGACATTGAATTGTTCAGGGTTGTTAAAACAAAATGGGATTGAAAAGAGTTCCAAAAGAACCTCTCTAAACTGGGCGGTAAACTGGGCAGTAAAATGGAAAATGTAATTCAGTGAAAACAATTATAAAGTAATGCATGCTGGGGCAAAAAAATCTTAATTTCAAATAAAAGCTCATGGGTTCTGAACTGGCGGTGACTGTCCAGGAACAAGTCCTTGGGGTCACAGTGAATATCTTGATGAAGAAGCTGTGGAAAATACAAACTAGGGATCATTAGGAAAGGAATTGAAAATAAAACTGCCAATATCATAACGATGATATATAAATCTAAGGTGTGACTGCATTTGGAATACTGGGTATAGTTCTGATTGCCTCACCTCAAAAAATATTGTAGAGTTAGAAAAGGGCAACCAAAATTATTGAGGGAATGGAGCGACTCTACTCTGAGGAAAGGTTACAGCATTTGGAGATTTCTAGTTTAGAGAAAAGGAGAGTAAGAAGTGACATGATTGAAGTTTATAAAATTATGCATGGCATGGAGAAAGTGAATAGAGAAAAGCTTTTCTCCCTCTCTCATTGCACTAGAACTCATGGACATCCAATGAAGCTGAATGTTGGAAGTCAGGACAGACAAAAGAAAGTGCTTCTTCACAGAGCTTGGAAAAGTTACTTTTTTGAACTACAACTCCCATCAGCCCCAGCCAGCATGGCTGGCTGGGGCTGATGGAACTTGTAGTTTAAAAAAGTAACTTTTCCAAGCTCTGCTTCTTCATGCAGCACATAGTTAAACTATGGAATTCACCCCCACAAGAGGTAGTGATGGCCACCAACTTCGATGGTTTTATAAGCAGATTAGACAAATTCATGGAAGATAAGGCTATCAATGGCTACTAGCTATGACGGCCATGCTCTGACGCCATTGTCAGAGGCAGCATCTTTCTGAATACCAGTTGCTGGAAACCACAGGAGGGGAGAGTGTTCTTGCGTTCATGTCCTGCTTGTGGGCTTCCCATTTGGTTGTCCACTCTGAGGATGGTAAACTAGATGGGCCATTGACCTGATCCTACAGACTTTTCTTACATTCTTAGAACTCAATACAGTATTACAAGTGTTCTCGCCATAGCATTATAATGTTGGCAGTTTATTTTCAAACTCTTTTCTGGTGATCCCTAATATGAAATTCATCTTTTCACAGTTGCCACACACTAGGTCAACATTTTCATCAAGCTATGTTCACTACAACTCCACGATCTCTTTTCTAGTCAGTCACTGCCAGCTCAAATCCCATAAACAGGTATGGGAAACATATATTTTGCCCCAATGTACTTCACTTTACACTTGCTCACATTTAATTGCATTTGCCATTTTACTGCACATTCATCCAGTGTGATGAAATTATTTTGAGCTTCTCACAATCCTGGGATGGAAGGACCCTTTCTGTCTGCAGATGGTGAAGTCTAGAGGCAAGCTTACATCTCCTCAAATTACAATACGAGTGATTCTACCTCAGTGGCATCACTAGGGTTGGTGTCACCCAGTGCGGCAACTCATGGTGTCACCCCCCATGGACCTCCTCCCGTATCAGACCATACAGAATCCTTAGTAATGTTTTTTGTACTAACGTTACTCGTAAATCGTAATTCCCATGTATCACTGAATGTAATAGCAATAGTAGTGACATAAACAACTAGCAAAATTAAAATTACACCTTTAAATTACAATATCGTACACACAGCCTAAATGTATTTACATTTATACATAGTCTCATGTGGTTAAAGTGAAAATTCGGTAAGAAAACAATAGAATTCGAAGTAAAAAACGTTTAAGAACTACATCAAAATTATGTTCATTTTAACATTAAACTTTACTGTTACATGAGATACATTAATGGATTAGGTTTGCATAATCAGTAACGGCCCAAATAATGTAGAAGTTGTAGACAAATGCATATGGAAATATACTCATAAATGAAATAATACCAAAAAAATAAACAGGAACAAAACATTTCCGCACTTAGTGAACATCTCAACTAAATCAGAACTTTCCTTTCCTGGCCTTCAAAGCTGCAAACTTGTGAATCACTTCATCAAAATCAATGCCTTTCGCCAACTCACTTTCAATGGATAATATTGCAAGATCGGAAAGCCTTGACTGTCCCATGGTAGATCGCAAATAGTTCTACACACACACACAGAGAGAGAGAGAGAGAGAGACAGAGAGAGAGAGAGAGAGAGAGCCAGGTGTGGGATCGTCACACAAACAACCTAGAATATTTTTTCCCTTTCACAAGGACATGCAAAGATTGAACCCAGGACCTTCTGCATGCAAAGCACATGCTCAGCCTACCACTGAGATATAGGGTAGAAAAGCACTCACTGTTCTGCTGGTTCTAGTGCTTCTCCACGACTTTCTTCTGCAAATAAGAACATAAGAACATATGAAGAGCTTGCTGGATCAGGCCAGTGGCCCATCTAGTCCAGCATCTTGTTCTCACAGGATGGAAGATTGGAAGACAATCTTACTTGGCCATGAGTGATGGCCAATGGATGAATGATTAGTGCCGCCTCATGCCTGATTCTGAAATGAGTGGGCCTGTGGACAGAGATTCACAGAAATCATAGATCTCAACCCCACAATCCTATAACACTATGTTCTGATGGACACACCACTTCAGTGAAAAGGCACTTCCACAGAGACATTGGACCTGAAAATCATAGCAATTATTACATGACAGTGCCTGCAAAAGTAACTCCCACTATATTGGAAAGTGTAGCAGTCACCAGTGAGCACAGCATCCATGTGAAGGCATCAGGTTAATATGCAATGCCCAGCCATCAGCCCATGTAGCCTCACATCGCCCTGTGATGGTTGCAGTGGGGTTGTTATTAGGTGTAAATTAGCTCTTAAGAGTAAGTTAACAAACTCCTTTAATTATGATATTAAAACAGCACTCTTAAGTATTCACCAGCTTCCTTATGTTTCATTGTGACCTTTCAGGTCCTTGCTTGTAAACAGACATTAAACCACAGTTCCCATTTCAGATGTAAGTTTGATTTTTTATTGTAAGCATCCCTGGGAGTATAACAAATAAATAACTAGATTAAATAAATAAATATAAAACGACAACCAAAGTACCTACCCTATGGAAGAGTAGGGCTGTTTGCTGTTCCTGACTTAACAGCCCATGGACTTAACAGCCCATAGGACTTTCAAAACCCAACTACAGAGACTTGAGCTATTACTCAAATGTCTGTTGTATGTTTCCCATCAAATGAGCTACAATTTGGCATAACTGAGCATTTCTAATGTGCTCATCTCCACAACCACCCTAAGAGGCTCTGCTGCTATTCTGGTTTACAAAGGAGAAAAGGAGGCTATTCAGACAAGACTCGCCACTGGCCCCAAAGCCAAGACAGTCAGCTGTAAAGGAATTCTGTAGGAACAGGAAGTGCAACCATCAGCACAGAAGGAAAAGATGATCTTCCTCCTTGACAAGTCAACCACCTCACAAATAATGGACAGTTGAATTGCAGAGGTTTATACTGTAAATGGGAACAGAAGGGATGTCCAATGGATGTCCATGAGTTCTGGTGTTACAAGAGAGGCAGAAAAGCATTTTTCCCTCCGCTTTCACCATGCCATGCCTAATTTTATGCACTTCTATCATGTTGTCTCTTAATCGCCTTTTCGCTAACCTAAAAAGCCCTAAATGGTATTGCCTATATAACTCTTGAACAGCAGGAACAAAACAATAGTTCACTAGCACTTTAAAGGACAGCAAATGTATTATATATGCTTTCATGGATTATCAAGAATGATGTGTCTGATGAACTGGACTGTAGCCCAAGAAGGCATATGCAATAATAAATGTGTTTGTCTTTAAGGTGCTGCTATTGTTCGTTTTTGTTGTTTTGCTAAACTTGCACCATGATCTACTTTACTGATTTGTTGTATGAAAAACTACGAAACACTTTGGCAAATGTAAACCACTACAAGGAAAGGAAGGATGGTGGAGGGAATGGCGCAGATGAGAACTCAGTGCACAGTCTATATACAATAGGAGCAGGAATTGCACCCTCCACACACACCCCACACAGGCAAGCTTCTCCCAGCAGACAGCCACGCACTGGATTTGCTGAGGACCTACTGGTAAAGTCCAGTGTTTATAGGCCTTAATGTTCTGGTTGTCTCCCAGATTATTTGTTGGTTGGGTTTTTTTCATGAGATGTTTCTGCCGCTTCAGGTGCTATTGTTTTATTGATGTATTTCCATACTTGTGTTTTTCTTGTAAGCCGCCTTGAGGGCCTTTTGGCCATAAGGTGGGATATAAATAAACTATAATAATAATGTTTCCACACCTGCCCTCCCCACATCTCTCCTCCAGTTCAAAATCACGGGCAGAAAGTTTAGAGAAAGCCTTTTTATTATATATAGCTTATCGCATTTATATCCATTCCTCCAGAACCTCAAAGCCGCATTCATAGGTCTCCTTTTCCCAACATTAACCTCACAACAACTCTGCGATGTAGGTTAGGCTAAGGCACAGTGGCTGAGTTTTAGGTTGGTGTTTTCATTCCAAATCCGGTCACACACACACACACACACTCATCCCCCAGTTCATAACTGGGCTCAGAAAATCTGCACGGCCTACTTCTGAGACATGTAAGGTCATCGGGGCATGAGGTCACATTAGAAATTGTCACAGTGATTATGAACCAACGCCAGACACTCCAGTGCGAAGCATTTAAACAACTGATGTCTCAGCCTCCAGTTTCTTGGCAAAGGAGGAGGAGGAGGAGGGCAGGTGGAGGCCACACAGCTTCTACTCTAGCAGTGGCAACAGGGCACACCCCCTGAAGCCAAGCGAGCCCCCTGTCGGTTCTCGCCTCTTCATCTCAGCTCCCTCGCTGAGGAATCTCTCCAGGCCGATTCCCCCTTTGGAGATGGGCAGAGTTCACAGGGCACTGTGCTGCGCCTGGCCCAGAGAGAGACGCAGGTGATGGCAGAGCGAGGAGCGGCCCACTCGCTCGCTTACTCTGCTTGCTGGGATGGAGGAGGAGGGGAGTTCTTGCTGGCTGGGGGGACGGCTCGTGGTGTCACCCCCGTCTCAGGGTGTCACCCGGTGCGGCCCGCACCTGCCGCACCGCCCTAGTGATGCCCCTGTTCTACCTCTTCTTCAGCACAGCCCCTCAGACCATAGTGGACTAATCATTAAAACCTAGTTGCTGGGAAGCATATTTCTCAGTACTAACATGGACTCCTGAAGCCTCCTGAGACTATCCAAGAAAGAAGAGTGCATCTTCTAAAATTATTTAGCTTGTTGCATTAGGGTGCTTCCCTGTTTCATTCATATGTTTCAAGTGCAGAATCATTCTAAAGCTGTCCAAAGGGACTTAAGATTGCACAGCAGCACATTTAGGACTGTCAGCAGTGAGATGGGTAAGATTCTTACCGTCATATATACATACAACCATAGAAAGTGATTATTGTGTCCAAGGTGCACCTAGGCATGTACCTTGGGGACACTGGAGGCCAGGACATGAGTTAAAGAAGGCTACAACTTTATTGATTATATAATTGGCAGCAGAAGATGGAGAAGTTCCATACTTTCTGTGAAAACAAGACCAGAAGCAGACTGCGATACAGATAATGAACTGGTCATATCAAAAATCAGAGTAAAGCTAAAGAAGGCCAACAAAGCAATCATAATGCCAAAATACAATTTAAATAACATCCCAGAAGAATAAAAGATCAAATAGGGAACAGATTTAAGGCTTTAAACTTAGTTGACAGAGAACCAGAAGAACTATGCAATGAAGTAAGAGATATTACAATAGGGGGCCGCTTTCCAGAGCTTCACTTCTCGGTGCTTCGCTAATGTGGCGGTTTTGAATTGTATCCATGTTCCATATGTTTGGCGCTTTTTCCGTTTTTGCGGTGGAAAATTGCCAGAAAACAGAGAGACACTGAGTGCACAAATTGATGGCACCCAACGCCCTTCTCGGACACAGCTACTGAGCGTGTCATCAGAGCTTGAAAATGTTCCTTTTTTAAACTACAGTTGGGCTGATGGGAGTTGTAGTTCAAAAAAGGAACGTTTCCAAGCTTTGACAATGCACTCAGCAGCTAAGTCGAAGAAGGGCGTCCGGCACCATTTTATTGTCGAGGAAGGCAGCAGAGGGTGAGCGATTGAGCGAGCAGGCAGGGGGGAGGGGGAGCAGGTGGGGGGATGAGCGAGGGAGGTGGCGGAGGGCAAGCGAGTGAGCCAACAGGCAGGGGGGATAGCGAGCAGGCAAGGGGGGATGAGCAAGGGAGGCGGCGGAGGGCAAGCAAGTAAACAGGCAGGGGTTGAGCAGGCAAGGGGGGATGAGCGAGGGAGGCGGCGGAGGGCGAGCAAGTGAACAGGCAAGAGTTGAGCAGGCAAGGGGGGACGAGCGAAGGAGGTGGCGGAGGGCGAGCAAGTGAGCAAACAGGCGGGGGAGCGGGCAAGGGGGGATGAGCAAGGGAGGTGGTGGAGGGTGAGTGAGCAGGCATGGGCGAGCAGGTAGCTCCCTCCCTGTGATCCATGGCAGGGAGCCTGCCGCAGAAGAGGAGCACTACTCCCTCACCATAATGAGGGCAAGTGAGTGAGCAAGCACGGGGGCAGGGGAGAGGGCGATGCACGGAAAAGTAGAACATCAATCAGTTGCCCGGGAAGCTTCAGGGGCCAAGCACTGTCAGCTGGAGCTCCCTGTGCTTCAGCTGACCCATGTTCCACTTTTTGGCGGTTTTCACTTTTCAGTGGGAGTCTGGTCCCTTACCTGCCATATAAGTGGGGGCCTACTGTATCAGGGAAGAATGCAAAATGACAATACCTCTCGTTAAAAGGAAAAAACTCAATAGATGGCTGAAGAAACTCTTAAAATGGTTAAGGAGAGAAGGAAAGCAAAAGCAAAAGGAGTTAGAAACACGGTTAGAACCATAAATGCAATAATACAGTGACTAGTACGTAGGGACAAAGAGAACTATTACAATAGTTATTGTATAGAAAAAGAAGAGCACAACAAAAAGGGTAGAACAAGAGCCCTATTCCAAAAGATTAGAGAAATGAAAGGGAAATTTAAACCAAGGGTAGGGATGTTGAAAATTAACAGGGGAACACACTGACTGACCGAGATGAAATAAAAGGAAGATGGAAGCAATACACTGAAGAACTTTATAAAAAAGATGCAAGGGTGACAGATTCATTCATGGAGGAACCGTATGATGAAGAACCAAAAATTTTAGAATGTGAGGTGAAAGCTGCTCTTAAAATACTTGGAAGAAACAAATCACCAGGAACAGATGGCATATCAATAGAGTTGCTACAAGCTACTGAGACTGAATCTGTCCATATTTTGACAAGAATTTGTCAACAAATATTGAAAACTAAACAATGGCCCAAAGACTGGAAGTGTTCCATATACATCCCACTTCCAAAGAAAGGGGATCCCAGGGAATGCATTAATTATCAAACTATTGCCTTAATATCCCATGCAAGTAAAGTAATGCTCAAGATTCTACAACAAAGGCTCTTACCATATATGGAGCGAGAAATGAAGGGGGTAGAAAAAGAGGAAGGCCAAACAAGAAATGGATTGATTCCATAAAGGAAGCCACAGACCTGAACTTACAAGATCTGGTTCACTACAGATGCTATTGGAGGTTGCTGATTCATAGGGTCACCATAAGTTGTGATCGACTTGAAGGCATATAACAACAACAACTTTATTGTTTATTGACATATCCAAGTTTAGCATGGCATAGGAAGAAGATTCACTTATTGGGCAGCCCCTCCATTGCCTGACATCATGTTCAGCACCCTCCCCCATGCCCAGAGATGGTTTCTGTGTACTGAGAACAACAAACACTTATCTCTTTTGTTGTCCTGATAGCTGGAGCTTTTCTCTCAAATGGCTAATGGTTTGGATTTGTGGCACCACTCACTGGTATTATACTGCATTCAGAAATCAGCAAAAAGAGGGGGGGGGAAAACCCATTTGATAGAGTGGCACTGGAAATAAGGCTTGCACTGGGAGTGGTTCCTGCTTGTCATTTACCAGAAGGCTACCATCCTTGACTTATTATCTAACTGAGTGAGAATGCCTTTTCCAAGCTGTCCCAGCATTACCTGTCAAGAGTGGATAATTCTTTCCACATTTTAGCAGTGTCTGCCAGGAAGGAAGTTAACGTAAGAATAGACCTGTGCAAAAAAAAGAGCACTGCTGCCAGTGAAGCTATGGCCTTACTCACAAGTAGCACATATTTTACCAGCTTGATGGGTTTCACCTCTCAGCAAAAGATAATGACATGCGGCAGAACACTTTGAAATCAGTACCGATGGAACAACTTGGAAGTAAAGCTACTGAGCTTTACTCAGTTCCTGGAGTAATTCAAAAACCAAGACCAAAAAATAAAGACTACAACAGAGATAGAAGGAATATGGATCATCTGCAGACCTCAAGAGAAGGTATCTTAATAGCCTCGGGGGCTGTGTGGATCAGGAACTCTCTCATGACAAAATGAGATAAAGCCATAACTTCACTGTATTGTTAAGAGCCAGGAGCTATAGATCCTCATCTGCCTCATCTGGCAAACAAATTGCACATGTAGTAGGCAGCTAGATACATACAAAACAGCTATGCATCTTGTTTTCCCTTAACTAATTAAAAGGGTGTTGCATACTGATTCTCACTTTGAAGGCACCATGCAGGAAGGGGAGGCTTACTTTCTGCTTGAGATCTTCCTCCCCAAGACCAAAATGGAGAGCGGCATCCAATTAATTTTTTTCATCAATGCAAAGATTTTTTTTCTTGGCTATCACTCATGACCGAGTAAGATTGTCTTCCAAAATATAGTCTTTAACAATGGATCCTTCTGAATCTGTATCCACCGCCGATGTACCAGACCATGACTAGGGGCTTCTGGATTTCACAGTCCTGCCCCCCTCGCCATTTGCCAATCACCATGGGACTTTTGTTATGGAAGATGCCTGTGCATGAATTTGTTTTATGTGGGGAGATCGGTGCACCACGATCAACACACAATCTTGACAGAAAAAGGCTTTGATCCAATGGCATGGGTACCATGATGATTGGAAGTCCTGTATCTGCTGCAGCCTTCATCCTCCCTCACAGCCATTGTAACATACACATTGTTATCCTCTGCCTGTTCTGCCGTTGAGGACTTTCTTGGATCGTTCTTTGTCTGGTTCCTCTCCCTTGACCTTACCGCCATGGGTGACCCTGCTGGGAGTATATGACTCCTGAAGGCATCACTCACAGGATTCATTGGAACATGCAAGCCCACTCACCACTACAAGGTGACGATCCAGCGAGGGGAATGCAAGGATTACTGCTAGCACAATGGAACTTTCCCCCCTCCCCCTGAACACCACCTGAATCAGTTCTAGGGGTTACCCCAACCCTCCAGAGCAGATATGGGGAGGGGGCGGTGTGAGCAGTGGGAATAGAGATGGGTGGACATTCCATTGCACAAGATTCCTCAACCCCTTGCAAGGCTAGAAACCTTAGGGGGGAAAGTACCCTTTGGGTATAGTGTCTCTCTCTCACCCTCTGTGTGTGTGTGTAGGAAAAATATCTATTCCAATTTCAATGGAGGAGTGAAGAGATAAGCTTTTCTATGTGTTGCCTTCATGATGAGAAGTCGACTCCCCTACCCCTGTAATTAGTTAAGGAAGAACAAAATACATACCCGTCTGTGATGTATTTCAACACATGTGGAGTGTTGGCCCTTATTGCCAAACCATTTTCTTCTTACTGTTCTACCCAAAAAATGGACACAACACTGCATCTAGTGTCCCTGCTAGTTACACTGACACCATGTTCGGTCTTGCCTCCACTGTATTTCTCTCTCTCTCTCTTTTCATCGCAGTTGTTTGTCTCTCAGTCTTTTCCTTCATCCTCATTTCCACTGGGGATGCAACTCCAGTCCCCAACAGAGAAATTCACACATATATCTTTACAACAAGCAGACACATGTAGCAGTCCAAGAGCTATGGCATGCATGGCAGCGTGTTTGCCTTTTGAAACGGGGATGCTGCTCCACTTTTTACACAAATGCACTTATTGTAGTTAAAAGGGGGGGGGGAGAGAGAAATCTTGTCCTAAGTGCATAGATGCTTTTAGAGTGAAGTAGCAAACCACACCAATAATGACATCTGCTTAACAGAAAGGTCTAAGGCTGAATTTTGAGTGTTTATTGGATGGAAAAGTAATCATCCTGAAAACACAAGAGAGCTTCTAGATGTGTTTGGTGCAGCAGTTTTCTCTCCCTTTTCTATGTTGTAGCCTTTTCCCTTTGTACTTTTAAAGGCTTTCAAATGTATTGTGACTCACAAAGAAAGAATGAAGGCTTGAATTGTGGGGCACACTGATGCTTTGGTGCAGCGGATGTGTGACTTTTCTTTTTCTTTTATTGATTGATTGAGTGCTATTGTTTCTGAACTGCTGCTGATTACCAGGGATGTCGATCTTCAGCCCTGCTAAAAGGTTCTCCCTGTGTTATGAAACTGTATGAAATTATGTACTCCACAGTGGCTTTATAACATTAATATCAGTACATTCTTCTTACATTGTCACTGAAAATTATAATTGTGACGTTTTAAAGAAAAGCTTATAGTGGTAGAACTGGGAAAACCAATTATCCCATTCTTCAGATATTTTGATCTTGGCCACAGAGTATGCCCAGAAAGATATGGTTTTCAGTATGCTAAGCAAAACACTAGGGCCCATTTGCAATGATGTTTATCCTTCTCAGGGAATGGGAATAAATGCATACACTTGACAAGATGATCATAGTTGTAGCCAACAGAAAATATCCAACCATTAGGGCCTGCAAATTGTACTAATTTTTATAACTTAGCGTCAACTAGAGACCTGAGGTACATTCAAAATAATACACAGGAAGATGCCCTATCTGACAGAGAAAAGTAAGTACTCAGATTAACGTATATATTTCCTCTTCAAATGTCTTCCCATGATAAAAATTCTATTTTGCTAAGAGAAAACTGACAACCAGTAAGTTTGTATAAGTTGTATCGTTTACCAAGTCTGTGGAAAAGCCCTTGCTTTGAATTTTTCTTAAAATTTGTCAGTCTCCATTAAAACAGGTTCTTTCCTATTGTCAGTTGATAATAACATTGTGATCTCCAGTAGGGATGGGCGAGACAGTAGTGTAATCCTGCTGGGCCCTGCTGGGCCATTGTCCCCTTATATTTTTTTGGGGGGGGGATCCCTGCCAGGTCCCTATGTCTGCAGTGCTACAGCAAATCAGCATGAATCCCCTTTTGTGCTTATTGGCTCCTACCAATGTCTGTTGTTATGGGAGAGTCATGAGGATGAGGAGAATGCACAAGAGGAGGGGGTGGTGAGAATGATGACAGTGAGACAGAGAAATGTACTGGCCTGAGGTGGGCGCCTCCTTCACTTCATGGTTGTGGCTTACTTTTTAAAAAAAGTTGGGGGAGGAAGTAAGGAGCGGCAGGGATGTTATTCTTGCATGCTCAGCCTGCTGCTCCTACCACTGCCTCCCTGACCACCAGCCAGTAGTCGGCGCCTCCTTCATCTTTTGCTGGGGCTAGCTGCAGGGAGGAAAGTGGGGGAGAGCAGTAGGGATATCACTGCAAGCTCAGGCTGCCACTGCCCAGCAGCCAGCAGTAGGCACCTCCTTAAAAGGTTGGGGAAGGAAGGAATAGCACTAGGGATATCCCCACACACTCAGACCTGGTGGATGCCTCTTTCGTCCCATACTGGTGCTTACTTTCTTTTTAAAAAAAGTTGCAAAGGAAAGGATGGAGCTGTGGGGGTATCCCTGCATGCTCAGGCTGCCAGCGAGGTAGAGCCAGTGTCATGTGCTCCCTTTGCACCATGGAGGAGCTTTTCTGAAGGTGAAGTGCTCGTGTGTGTATGTGTGTGTGTGTGTGTGTGTGTGTGTGTGAGAGAGAGAGAGAGAGAGAGAGTCAGTGTCAGTGAGTGAAGTATGTATATGTGATTTGGATGAAAGGAACAGATGTGTTTGTGGTGTGTCAGAGAGATGGAGGGAGAGACACAGATTTTTGTGGCGTGTGTGCATATAAGAGAAAAGGAGAGATATGTGTGTGGTCTGTGAGCGGGAAGTGCACTTGGACAGAGCAGATAGAGATCTATGTGTGTATGTGTTTGTGTATGTCATGAGTCCTGCCAGAGGGGGGTGGACCAAAGAGAATGAAGCGGAGGAGGAGGACTTAGAGTGGGATGGTCGAGCCAGTGAGGGGCTAAGTGGGGAGTTGGACTCAGTTGGACTCAGCTGGCACCCCAGCTCTGCACTTTGACAGCTCAACCCCAGCAGCTCTGGATACCCCTGGGGAGAGTCAACCTGACCAGCCAGTTGTTTTCCAGCCTGACACTTCCCCTCTTTTTGGGCAGCCCTCCTCCCTCTGAGGGGGAAGACGGGATGGTGACAGGGGCTCCAGCTTCACCTTGCACCCGAAGGCAAATGTGGTGCAAAATTCAACAGGCAGAGTTGAGGCGGAGTCTTCACTTGTGTGTGTTGGAAGTGGGACAAGAGAAACTCCTGTTTTGTCCTTTTGTTTGTGCTCCAGAAGGGAGATAGAACTAGGGTCCTCAAGATGGATAGGCTTGTTTACCTTTACCTGTGATGCTCTGACTGACTTCCTTCTGTCGCTGGACTGTTACATCTTTAGGGAAGCTTACCTGCCCCTCCTCCTTCCGCCCTTTCCACTCCTTTGTTCTCTGACTGTCCGGGAGGGAGGAGACATCCCTTTGTCTCTGCTCTCTCCAAGCCATGAAGCTACCTCCTACACCTGGGCGTTACGCCTCCAACTTAGTTAGTTAGTTAGTTAGTTAGAACTAGGTATGCCTTTCCTATCTACTATGTATTTCTATAAATAAAGTAGCTTTTCTTATTTTACTGTCTCAAGTCTCAGTGATGCTGATGCAGGGTAAAAGTCTGCTTTCTTAGGTAAATGCACGCACACGCTGGCACACTCGCATTTCAACATCTGCTGTTACTCTGCTGCTATGGTGTTGCTTTAAACTAAATTAAGCACACACACAGTGCAACAGTGTGCGCGCTCCCAACAGTGACAGTTAGCACATGCAAGTAGGGTGCCTGCCCAGCTTTACTTAAGCTGAGTGGAGGGGAGTAGTTGCTGAGTCAATGTCTTAGTGCAGCAAAGTTGTGCCTAGTTAGACCTAGAGAGATGCTGTGGTCTGAGGAAGCCATAGGTAGATTCATGAACTGAAACTTTATCTTTCTTCAATAAAAGAAAAAAACACAGCCGTGTCTGAGTCTGAGCTTTGAGTTCAGGAAGGACAGTTTTACTTAGCTACCATCTTCTCCACCTGATCACCCCATGACTGGGATGGAAGCAAGCGGCAGGACAGGGGAGGACTATCAGAAAGCCTTAGAGACTGTGTTAGCTGAACTCCGGAAACTTTGAGCCGAGACCCAGATCAGAGAAATCAGACCTTGCACCTGCAAGTGACTCTGCTTTGGACTCAAGTGTTAGCCTTGCAGTAGAGGTCTGCCCCAGCCCCACCAGTGCCTGCATCTCATGTCAAGATGCCCATGGGACTGCCCTTCCATTACAGTTGGAAGAAGGAGCAGTTTGCCACGTTCATAGCTCAGTGTAAGCTTTATATCCACATGCGGCAGTCAGATTTTCCAAATGACTCCTTGAAAGTGACCTTCATCATCTCCCCCGAAAAGAGAGGATGCCCACTGGGCAACACCTCTGTTGCTTTGGCATGACCCGTGCTAGCTCAATATAGTAACTTTGTTGAGGTCTGATGGAAATCTTTTGGGACCTCCAGCAGAAGGCTATCGTGGCCCACCAATTGGGAACCCTGTGGCAGGGCAAGAATTGTGTTGGGACTTATACCAACACTTTTTGTATCCTAGCCCAAGAGATGGACTGGAATGAGTCTGCTTTGATGTACCAATACCATAACAGCCTCAGCAGTGAGATCCTATATGAATTGGCATGAACCCCACCACCAGACACCTTATCGGAACTCATCCAGCTATGCCTGCAGATAGACAGCAGGCTCGAAGGTTGTTGCTTACAATGCAAGACTGAGGTGGCCCAAGCATTTTCTCCCACACCACTCTGTCACACACACTTCTCACTCAGCATGGGAACCTCCACCCAGTCGAGGGTGGAACCCATGCAGATAGGGGGCCGCAGCAATGTCTGACAGAGGTGGAAAAGGAGAAGCATCACAGAGAGGGGTTGTGTCTCTACTGCGGGAAGGCGGGACATCTTGCAAAGGCATGCCCCTCCAAGTCAGAGAAGACTCCAGTGCAGGAAAACTCCAAATCCCAGCTCTTGTAGATGTTCATGAGTTGTGATCGACTGTACATACATTTACCCAGTCTATGTGAGGGTAAATGAAGTCACCCATTACTACAATACTTTCTCCATCTGAAGATAACAGTGAGAATTTTGATCACAATGAGACTTCTTTGATGGGCAGAGCAAGGCTGCCTCCAAAATGTCCTTTCTTGTTCATCCCATTGAAATTGTTCTCAGACTTTTTTGATATATTTTCTAATAATGAACTGAATTATTGTTGTAAACCCTCTTTGAGGGCAGTAACTACAAAAAAGGGGGTATACAAACAAACTTGACGTGACTTTTCCAAAGGTAGAGACAAGAAAGTGGTCTAGAAATTTAATAAATAAATAAAAGTTCATAAAAATCTCACAGGCTGGCATTGTTAGGGAGGCCAACTTAGAATATGTTCGCAAATGACAAGTACAGTCCCAAGAAATCAGACAGAGTGAACAGATAAAATGACTCCAAGCTAAAAGATCAGAGCTGAATCCATAATGAACTCTGGGAACATTCAGATATCTTGTCTATCATCCCTTTCTCAGCAAAATTTCAACTCACTTCAATCAGGAGATTTTTCACCCTTGACCAATTTTGCAATGGAGTTGCAGCACCCTGAAAATGCTGATAGTTTTACAGCTGTAGGTTTTCAAGACAGTAATTGGTCCACAATAGTGTAGTGGGAAATTCAGAAGTGCAGGGTCCCTACATGTTAATCACAGCCATGCTCCCTCCCTGCTTTTTTTCTTTTTCTTTTTCTTTTTTTGCTGTGGGGTTGCGAATGAGATCCTTATTAAAGTTTAGGAGCAAATCAACATAAAAGAGGAGAGTATTAGCACCGAAAATAGTCTTCTTGGTGTTTGACTCACCTCCTTTCACTCTGATTGGCTCCAATCAGCAGGAAAGGACAAGGAAGCATGTTAGAAGACTCTTCTCAGTTGCTAACACACTCCCCTTTCATGCTGATTGGCTTGTAGGATGCTGGAGACATTGGGACCCTGCTCCCCAAAAAGTAAAGGGTCTAAGACCCCCCCCAAGAACCCACATGACTACACCTCAGTTGGTGCAACCTTGGACATAATAACACAATGCAGGATCTTGTAGTAGGCTGATGACAAAGTATTTGTACAGTTAAAAAAACAGTGGGCTTGTCAGTGTAGTTTGATCTAAGATCTTGCCCTTTCACAGTAAAAGAAAAAAGAAGTAGAAGGCCAGGATAGTCAGGGTGTTCTAATTTAGCTTCTCTCTGTGTCTGTTCCATAATTATTGTTTTTGTCTGAAACTTTCTTTAGTTTGTCCAGAACTGGAACATGGCTTGTACTTAAATACTTAAAGGGAAGGGGTATAGCTTAGTAGCAGCATAGCATCTGCTTTGCATGCAGAAGGTCCCAAGTTCATTCCCCGACATTTCTAGGCAAGGCTTCAAGAAGATTCTGTCTGAAACCCTGAACAGCCACTGCCAGTCAGTGTAGACAGTACTGAGTTATATGGGCCAATGGTCAGACTAGGTAAAAGTCAGCTTCCTATGTTCCTATGCCACTACTCACAAAAAGAGTCCTATGCTTGAAGAAAATCTTATGGAAAACTATGGCTATGAGCACACTGGTTGCCTACAGCAAAGCGTTTCCATTGGCCACACCTGGAGGGGGAACGGGTTGATCTGCCAATCAGTTGTGAAATCTCTTGGAAGCGGATTTTTTTAAAAAAAACACTCAAGCTGATCCCATCAGGTTTTACAGTAAAAGGGGGCAGAGTTTGACTAATGTCGTATAATGTCCCCATTTTCAGAAAAGAGAGGTGAAGACACAATGGAACTGGCAGAACAGTAAGTTTGTCTGTACCCTATGTTTTATAAAAAGGTATCTGCACATCTTTTTCTCCTAGATAAATGGTTCTCAAAGAACCTCCCTATAGAAGTACAGAAACTGATTTGGAGAGACAGAAACGCTCTATGATAGGCATTTTTTTTTTTAAAAAAAGGTGCAGACTACCAACCTTCTGCTTTCCTCAAAACCAGATATTTTGGGGAAAGCTCTGACAAGCTGAGGTCACATAGCTACAGTACATGAATTGGGTGTTGAGAGATTGTCTGAATACTACCTATGTTTTGACTGAAAAGCTATGTTCAAATGGCTACGAACTATTTCCAATTTAGGGCCTCTATTTAACACTGTATTAAGTCTACTGAAATTTGACAGTTCAGATAATTTTCTAATCCCATGAGTCTCTATATTTTACAAATGATAACATAATTCAAGTGAGGATGGAAATATAGAAGCTAAAGTAAAGACCAAGATGTTAATCAGGTTTGGCCAAGTTGTGCCATTACATAGACAGACAGACAGATCGATAGATCGATAGATCACTGATGTGGAACTAATAGAGTTCATATGATTTTTTAAAAAATATGTGGAAGTGTTTTTAAGCACAAATTACCCATGAATATAAATGATACCAGGCATCATACCAAATGCATGTAGACATGCAATTTGTCTCTTCCAATGTTCACTATGTTATAATTAAGCAAGGTGTTAGTAAAATCCTATAGGACATGTTCGAAGTGAAATCTATGATAGCCATGATAGCATTAACACCCAATACCCAATCTTTTAGACACCATGCTGGAGAAATACCTGACTTTTCATCTTTGCTAAGTTTAACATATATCATTCTGAACTCTGAGGGAGACAATAATTTTGAGTCACCTCAGAATTGTACACCATGAACTTTAAGCCAATTGGCTGTCATCCAGCACATAATAAGGCATACTTTAACTCAAGGATTTGAAAAGGCAGAATTGTGGCCTTTAAATTTAACTCTTTATCTTAACAGTAAATTATCAGAAAACTAGTTAGAGAAGATCAGTTAGATTATTCTTTTTAGGAGAAAAATCTGATGGTGCAGCTACATGACTGCTAAGATCTCACAACAATCTGCAGGCCTCTACATGGCCATATACTGCATCAGCAGGCCATTGCATTATCTTTTCTCTTAGTATACTAATGATCTACAAGGCAACATATTATCAACAATATATATTAGTACTTGATCTATATATGCCTAACTGTAACAGTATGAACTGTGCCTTTTGTGGTGCCTCATTTTTATTTTATTTTATGCTTGTCTCTCAAAGCAATGAGAGAAACTGCTGTTTTAAGATTACAGTGTTGTTACTATTCAAATGCAGCTGTGGGTAAAAACAATCAATTTGGCCATAATAATTTGAAGGTGGACATCAAACATTGACAGATGTAATTATAAGTGACACAGCAGGCAAGATTGTCTCATCTAAATCTAAAAGCATGTTGTTAATCTACTGTTTTCTTGATTGGTGTTGCTTGCTTTAACAATTCAGATCATGATAAGTTGGCTTCGGAATAATTCATGAATGCTACAAAATCTATGGGCTTTCTTCCACAGTCAGTGCTTTTGAATTTTACATCCAACTGCTTTCAAGGATTTTGTATTATTACATTTTTTACAGAGCATAATAACCTAACATTTTTGTACCAAAATGCTTATCTGTTCTCACTTGATCATGACGCAGAATAACCACAGTAGCCTAATACTATTGGGGAAATGAATTTGTAAGATTCCAAACCACTATTTGAAAAGAAATATTTGCATAATATTTAGTTAAATCCCCAATGGACACACTAAGACCTCGAATTTGTTTGCAGATGTTATCTTGAATTCATAAATGCTTATATTTCTTCCATAGGTTTCTTTAATGCTTTAAAATTCATTTTCAAGAGATAGTCTATACTCTCTGAACAGAATCTAAAAGTGAAGTGTCATGGGAAGCTTTACAAGGAAGAATTTATTTCATGCAAGAAGCATTAATCTCATTTATTTTACTTGCATCAGTGGCTCTGTGAAGAAAATGAAATAAATTATTATGAAAGAAAGAGGCCATATGACCGGGAAAGCAGGATTTTTGAGAATCTGAAAGTCTTCTGCACCAGTTATTCCCGAACAGTAGATTGGAGCCAACAGATGGAGCTTGTGTTACTGATAGGTAGCATTGCCACATTGTATCCTAGACACTATTCATACCACTTTAAAGACCCAAGCACAGCAGATCGCTAAGCAGTTCTAGCTCCTCCCACCAATTCCTTCCCATATTCTGTAATCTACCCCACTCTTTGTCTGCTGTGCAACACATCTGGACATCTTGCCATAGCATATAGGATGGACAACAGGACGGTGATGAGGGAATTATTTATAAATTAAGAGGGAATAAATAAATAAATAAATTTACACTGCAGGATTTGGGATTTAAAGGAATGTGAATAATGTCCATGTTGCATGATGTAAATAATGTCCATGTTACATGAATGTGGAATAATGCCCATTTTAACAGGAGTATAAGTGTGAGAGACAGTGCTTTTTTTGAGGGGGGGCTAAAACATGAGGTGTTGGTATTTATATATGGATGAAAGTGCTGTAGTTGCCAGCACAAAATGTTTGCCATGGGCAGAAAAAAAAGAGATACAGAGTACTGTCACACAACCCCGCTCCGCACCCGGGACTTACCAGGTCGTGGTGCGTAGTTTGCGGCCTGGAGTGAATCCGGAGCCGCCATTGTGGAAGAGGGCAAGCGCGCCGGACTGGCGTGACGTTGTCACGGCATGCTGCCAGAGTGGGCGGGGTGACCGAGCCTATTTAGGCTCGCGCCGGCTGCCCCCTCTCCCCTCTTCATAATTTGTGGCAATTCGGGCCTCTGCTCCTGGCGTTCGTACTCAACGCCATTTTGGAGAGCGAGGCGGCGACGTCGGCCCCATTTTAAGGCGCGCACGGCCTTGGTGTTTTTTCCTTGTTCAGGCCATGCTGCTTCGGCCTCAGGGCCTTATTCGGCCACGCTTGCACCGCCAATCGGCTCTGGGGCGCGGCGGGCCTTCAGCAGCAACAACAACAGCGGGCGGCGGCGTGGCGGGCCTTTTTTTTGGCGGCCTTCCTGTTGGCGGGCCTTCTCTCTGTGGCGGCTACAGCAACAGCGGGCGGCGGCGCCCCGCCTCAGGCGTGGCAGCGCCAGTCTATAAGCACTCTTTCCCCCTTCTAGGCTTTTGGGATTGACACTGGGTGGGGGCGCGGCAGGCCTTCAGCAGCAACAACAACAGCGGGCGGTGGCGTGGCGGGCCTTCTTTTTGGTGGCCTTCCTGTTGGCGGGCCTTCTCTCTGTGGTGGCTACAGCAACAGCGGGCGGCGGCGCCCCGCCTCAGGCGTGGCAGCGCCAGTCTATAAGCACTCTTTCCCCCTTCAAGGCTTTTGGGATTGACACTGGGTGGGAGGAGGCGGGCACGCACATTTTTCTTGTATTCAGGGCTGGCCTTTCGGCCTTGGAAGGCTGGTGGTTGGGCCCAATCCTGGGAGGGAGGGAGCGGGAGCTTTCCCCCCCACACTCAATACAAGGCATCTGGTTTCTTTCTACTCACCTAGGCCTTACCAAGGGTTGCCTGCCCATTTAGAATTTTAAAATATATTAAAAATAAATAAATAAATAAATATATAAAAAATTAAATTAGTCATGGCGCCAAAAAAGGGTCAGGGTGGGCCTAAAGGAAAAGGGAGGGCACCAAGGCCAGGCTGGGGATCCTTCCCTCCCGGGGTCTCTGGGGCTGGGGCTGGCGAACCACCATGGGCGGCTGTCCTGGCTCGTCTCGCGGCCCTAGAGGGATCTTCCTCCCGGCACTCCCAACCCGCCCAGCCAGCTGCTCCGGCAGCGGACACCCCCCAGGCAAAGCGCACCAGAGGGCAGGCTCAACGGGTGCCCAGCACAGTGCAAGCCTCATTCCGGACTGGTCAGTCCACTGCGGCCACAAGCCTGCCTTCGGTCAACGTTGGATTTAATTCTAGCTCGTCTTGATGCCCTTGAGGCGGGTCCCAGCAGGTTGTTTGGAGAGACTCTCACTCAGGACCGGCGTGCCGCCAATACGGAACAGTTGTCTCTGGACACGGTGTCTGAGGAAAAGTCGGGTGAGTACAATGTGACTGCCTCGCCAGGACAAGGCGCGGCATGGGGCTGGCCCCCATGGGGATACCCATATTGGGGGCCGGGGCAAGTTTGGCCTTTCTCTCCTCCACGCGGCACTGAGACTGACAACCAGGCAGGTGACATACCACCATTACAACCCTCATCGCTTGAGGCCTGCGACTATGTCTGGGCATCTTCCCAAACAGGACCTATGGTTTAGGCAGCCACAGCCTCCCAACCCCCTGCTTCGGGTGTTTTGGCAGTTCATCAGGGCGTTAGTGACCCCCTAGGGCATATGAAAGAGGGTGCCATCCCTTTTGGAGAGACTTCTGCTCCTTTGGGTTTCCATTTGCTTCCAGCCACTAAAGAAAAAATCTGGAATGGGGAATACATTGACTTGTTTTCCCTGTTGTACAGCGAGCTGTTGAAGAGGGACAAAGAAAAAGGGGACGAGAGGGATGTGGAGAGGCCCAAGAGGCGCCGGATAGAGTGCACTTGGGCTAACTGGCTCCCCGCCTACTTTACGTACATAGGGGTGATCATGCAAAAACAGCCACGACGCGGTTTGGTACGAATTAAGTACCTGGATATTATCTACAGGGGCTATACGGAGTTCATGGGGTCACCATGGCTCTCTTACGATGAAGTTTTTCGTATGAGGGCGGCCTATGACACCTCCCTGCCATGGGACAGGAAGGAGGCTGAACTGTGGTTACAGTTCATGTCTCATTCAAGGCTGGTGGCTGGGGACAGGACTGATAGTGGCCACCTCATGGCTAGGCAATTGGCGCCAGCTCCCTCCCACGGGCCAGCGGGGCAGGGGGTTCAACCCCGCCTGCTCTGCTGGGAGTTTAGCTCCCGTGGCTTCTGTGGCAGGAGCCCTTGCCGGTATAGGCATGAGTGTACACACTGCGGTGGTCAACATGCACCCACTGCCTGCCCTAGGAACCGGCCTTATCGAGGTGGCAATTGGGACTTCCACGGACAACGGAAACAAGGAACCCCAGGCGCACCTCAAGGAAAAGGGCCCCAGCCCAATTAAGATACTAGAATTACAACGTTTATTAAATTGTTATCCTTTAGTTCATGAAGCCCGGTGCCTTTTGGAGGGTTTTTTACATGGTTTCCAGATCCCTTATTTAGGCCCCCAGACTGCCTTCCGGTCTAGGAACCTGAGGTCTGTCTTGGGCATGGAACAGGTCGTTCTAGACAAGATTAATAAAGAAAGGGAAGCGGGCCGAGTTTTGGGGCCCTTCGTTTTCCCTCCCATCCCATCTCTTAGGGTTTCGCCACTGGGCATTGTGCCTAAGAAGACACCGGGAGAGTTCCGCCTTATTCATCATCTCTCCTATCCGCATGGGCTGCGAGAGAAGATAGCTCATATTCGGGTTTCCAGGAGGGTAACCCTGCACACCCTTCAGGAGCTGGCGGGTTCATTGAACTTCGCCTGTAGGGTGGTTGCACCGGGGCGTGCTTTCTTGAGACGAGTCTATGAAGCTATGTCAGGTTTGTCCCGTCCTCATCATCATATCAAGCTTTCTCGTGCTCTCAAAGATGATCTGTCGGTCTGGGCTACATTCCTACAGGAGTTTAATGGGATTTCTTTTTGGAGGCGGGATCGCCTCCTGGAGACTGAATTACAGGTGCATACCGACGCCTCGGGGACATTTGGTTTCGGTGTCATTTTTAATGACTCTTGGAGCCATGGCAGCTGGCCGCAGACCTGGGTCCAGGAAGGCTGGATTAGAGATTTGACTCTCCTGGAATTTTTTCCAATAGTGGCAGCAGTGCATCTTTGGCCTGACAGGTTGCGCGATTCCACAGTCCACTTTTGGTGTGACAACCTGTCCACAGTGCATGTTATTAACTCCTTGTCATCAAAGAACTCCCGAGTCATGCATCTAGTGCGGGCCTTTGTTCTGCAATGTCTCCAGTTTAACATTCTATTTCTGGCATGCCACGTCCCGGGTATTGATAACAGTATCGCTGATGCTCTGTCACGGAACCAGATGGAGAGATTTCGCCACCTGGCGCCGTGGGCCAAGGCTCAGCTGGACGTGGTCCCAGCAGATCTATGGGAGATTGGCAGCTTGAAGCGGAGAGAGTGATAAGCCTGTCCATTGCACCCAGTACTATGGCCAGCTACCAGAGAGCAGGTAGGGAGCTATTGGCTTTCAGGGCAGAAAGGGGATACATACAACAGTGGCCCATTCCAGTCGAGCACCTCATAGAGTTTTGTGTGGAAGGCAAGAGGAAGGGCCTTGCCATCAAGACTATTAGAGGTAAGCTCTCTGGCCTTTCCTTTTTAGCCAAGTCACGCGGTTTGCAGGATTTTTCCAATGACTTCCAACTTCGTAAGATGTTTGAGGGCTGGGCACGGGAACACCCCGCCGATCCAGATTCTAGCTCCCCTATGCACCCAGAACTTTTATTAGGGCTCCTGATGCAATTGGAGCATTTATGTTCCTCATCTTTTGAGGTATTGCTGTTCCATGCGGCTGCACTTACACTATTCTTTGGAGCTTTTAGGATTAGTGTGGTGCTGGCGGGGTCTAAGACTGACATCTCTTCCCGTGCCTTTTTGCTGTCTGATTTTAGTTGGAAGGGGGGACAAGCAGCCCTACAGTTGCGATGGTCAAAGACTGATCAGCGCAGGAGGGGATGTATGGTTCTGCTTTCCCCCTCACAGCTCCGCGAGATTTGCCCTGTAGCTGCATTAAAAAGTTTCCTGACAGTCCGGGGACACCAGCCGGGCTATTTGTTTACACATAAGGATGGCCAACCCCTTTCTAGATTTCAGTTTTGGGCAGTTACTAGGACAGCCCTTGGTAACATGGGACTGGACCCCAGATTTTTGGGACACACTCTTTCCGCATTGGCGCGGTGTCTATGGCCGCCTGTTTGGGTTTTTCCCAAGATAGGTTACAGTCCCTGGGCAGATGGCGTTCTACAGCCTATAGGTCTTATATTCGACCTTTCAGAGGGGTTCCAAAAACCAGTTTGTGACTTGTTCTTTGTCACTGTTATAAGTTTCCATTGTTTGTTTCGACAGGCCGCTGGGAGATGAAAGAGTGTGCATCGTCCTCTGCGGCCATAGTATGGTCTTTTGGGCAGGCCGCAGAGCGGCGAAGTCACGTTTTGGCATGCAGCTTGGGCTTAGCCAGTGGGCTACTCTACAATGGTTGGGCTGCCGTGGGATGCGTTGGGACAGGCTCCTTCCAGTGCTTTTCCAGACGGCAGTGGTCCAGGATGCACCACAATTTTTGGTCATTCACCTGGGGGGGAATGACCTTGGTATGTTGAAGGGCAGAGCCCTTATTGAGCAGGCGTGTGCTGACTTCCGGGCCAAGCAGAGGTGGCCGGGGGTGCACTTGATTTGGTCCGATATTCTACCCCGTAGACACTGGAATTGTATGGGCGACCCTAGAGGGATAAATAGGACCCGCAAAAAAGTGAATAGGCAGTTCCGTCTTGCTCTTTTGGACTCTGGTGGTTTTGTCATTCACCACCCGGAGATAAGGCGCAGTAGGGTTGAACTATATCGGTGTGATGGAGTTCATATGTCCGATATAGGTAATGACATCCTGTTAGAGGACCTGCAGAGGGGCGTGAAGGACATCTTGTTTGGATGTGGGGTAAAGGGTGACTAAACAGAGGTTTGTCCCCTTTCTGTGGCAAGGAAGTGCGGGAAAGGTTAAGGGTGAAGGGCAGCTAGGTGACACCTTTAGGCACCTTTGGAGGTGATAGGCGGTTCTGGAGGCCTGCAGCTCTGGGTTATACGGCCCGAGGGCAGGATACGGGTCGCCTCTGGGGCCAACAGGTCTCATCCACTCGGAGTTTCAGGGCACCGGGGGGCGGTGACACAGGTTGGCCTCCCTACGCACAATTGGAGTGTGGTCGGGGCAAGGGGTTGACAGATTGGCACCCCCTTGCCCGGCAGGGGTTTGGGTCGCCCAATAGCTGCAAGCAGGCTTTGCCTGACTCATCAGTTGAATCCCGCACTTATGTTCCCCTTTGCAGGTTCATTAACATAATATGAATTTGGTTTAATAAAGTGGCCCGTTATTTAACCCATCATACTGTGTCTGCGTCTTATTTCACCCCTGGGCCGCAAACACACACACACACAAAAGTCCTGGTGAGAGGTATATGAAACAAGGAGATAAAACGGGGGGAAAGTGACTTCCAGTTAGACAGCAAGCTGCAAGCTTTCGTTTTGAAAGTCCATTGTGGATCCCAGTGGTTCAAAGGCTTTATAGTTTCTCTACCATACAGCAGATTGATGATAGATAAATTCATCTTAAAACTGGTAAACTTCAGACTGTGGAGCACCAACATCATCCCCATCTCCTGTTTTGCTTAACATCCAGGCTGCTGCAGAGTTCTGAAGAACAGAAAAGCTTACTTGCAACTTCTGAGACATTTAAATGTCTTAACAAAGACACCCCCATGGTGGCTTTTTGATATTTTTGTAATGGGCCAGTATGGCTATCTACAGTTTTTTATGGTTTGTAGAATATCACAGGAGGAGGAACTGGAAGAAAATGATCTTCTATTATCTAATATCTAATTATCTAATATTGTGTGGTCTCAGAGGAACTTCAGTATCAATGCTGAGACTGCCTCTGGAGTTCAGGCTTGGAACTTCAGGGACTCCGTGATTACCATGGGGCTGTCTCCAGTTGTCATTGAGTCAACATATAGGTCAGGGCATATTTAGCCTTTCCTCCTGGAGTTCAGATGGAGGAAGAGGTAATCCTGAAATCCTGAGTGAGGAGGATATTTATTTATTTATTTATTTAAAATATTAAATCACTTCCTGGTGACATTTGAACTTAGAGCACCAATCCCTCCCCCTTTTTGCAGGGGCGGTGAATTAATTTTGATGGTACTCCCAGAGACTAATGGAACCTTGGATGGTCTTTTTTTTCCCAGTGGACAGAGTCCTTGTCTGCGGAACAGGGAGGAAACAAGTCAGGCTTTTGACACGGTCGCCACTGAGTGCCCTCTCCATCATTGTGGAGATAGAACTAAGGTTGATGAAGCTGGTGGGATGACCCTGAGTGTCCTAGTGATGAAGATTAATCTAATTATGCCTCCACTCCATTTTAGGACTGTAATAATCTGCAGCCTTTAAAACAACAATGTCATGCTCTGCTTTTTTTTTACTCCCCTCCCCCCCTCCGGGTTTGCTCAATATCCAGGCTGATGAAGAGTTCTGGTGTATTCAAAAGCTTGCTTGCACCTGTTGGACACTTTGGGTGGTCCTAATTCATACATTGCCATACTGTGGCACATCAGTTCACAAGAACTTGATACTTGTAGAGTGCAGTAAGTGAGAAGAACAAGAGACTAATGAATGCGGGACACTTAGATTAATGGACAGATCCATCTAGTGAGTTATGAACAAAGCAAAATTCTGTTGGCGGGTTTAATTAAAAGTCTCAAAAGTCAAGTATTTATGGTTGCATTGCGTTATGAAAATATTGATAGCTGCATTTTATAACTGTATTTAACCTGAAATATTCTGGTGGTGATGATAATGATGACCATATGCAGGCAAGAACTTTCCAGAGGGTTGGAGGTAGTATTAGATAATAAGCTTGTCAACAATAACCACATTTATTTTATTATTTTTCTGTCTTTCTATGCTCTCTTGCACAACTTGCTTTGAAGATGTATCTGGAAATACCTCAAAACATGTCCCTCCAAGTAAAGTGCTCAGTAATTGCTTCAACAGATGTGTGATGGCTATAGACATTTATTGGATAGTGCCTATGACAATTAAACGTATTTTCTCCTCTGCTCTATGCCCAGAGGAATTTTGGAACTGTCTTTAAGATTTTAAATTGTTTTCACCAATGTAAGAGGTGAATTCTTATATGTATTTGAAGTCCTCAAAAATGTAAGACTTATACATCCTGTAATTCTCAACCATTTTTAAAAAAGCATTCATTCACTCATTTTATTCATTGATTAAACCAGAGGTTGCTTGAAATCTGGTCTAGTCAATTTCACCACCTCATTTATTTGTATGGAATTAAGTATGTGGCTTCACTTATTTAGTAATTCCTTTTACTGTTTAAATATTGCCATGATTATAAAGTGTTGCTGCTGCTAACATCCCCCTCCCACCTCCACCCTAAAAAGCTTTCACACTCTTCCATTATGTTGGTGCAGTTATTCAGCTATCAATATTGGGTCTGGGCTAATGTCATTGCATTGACTGGCCTTGTTATTTCGAAAGGGTTTCTTCTAAGATTACCAGTGGAAACAGATTTGGATTGAAAGAAAAATGTGGTATGTCCTCGGTTACTCGAGGATTCAAACAGTACTGCTTAGCTACACAACTTTTTTTTCATGTTCTCCCGTCTCTCGAGTCGGATTTACTGAACTTGAACCACACAATTTTTGCTCTCTAGATGGAAACCAGAATGTCCATTCTGATCCCCCTCCCTTTATATTGCTCTTCCCACTGTGGTTTATAACCCCAATTACACTAGCAAGCATTCCAAGCAAACTCCACAACCAAGAGATTACAAATATAGTTTACATTTTTTACCTCTGTTAAGTCTGTACACATTCTAAATATAGGCACAAATCCAAATATTTAACAAAGTCAAAAAGAAGTCAGACATGTAAGGACTCCAGAACATTGCATACATCACACATCAATCCCCTGGCAAAATGTCTGTGCTACTTCAGTGTTATATGGCACTAAAACTGTTACTCTATGTATTTTCATTTGGAAATAAGTCAGACACAGTCAGCATGGTGTTAGAATGTTTTACTAAGATGGAGAGACCGAGATTCAAATCCCCACTTGGACAAAAAGGTCACTTGGTGATCATGGATGAGTAATTATCATTCAGCCCAACCTATCTCACAGCGCTGAATTAAAAACTCTATGCATACTCTTTCAAGCCCCTAAAGCAGGTATAGGATACCTGTTGCCCTCCAAATGTTGTTGGACTATAACTTGCATCATTTTGGCTAGGGCTGATGGGAGTTGAAATCCAATCACAGCTGGAGATCCATAGGTTACCTACTCCTGATCTATGAGGTATCTAGGAATGCAACTTTGCCAAATGTGTGCATTTTTGCAAACAATTTCTCTTCATATAATGTAGTTTTGTATGTTGTTTTCATTAATATAGTATGTGCATTGTTGTACACACTTTTTAGTTAGAGAATTGAACTGCAAATTCAGGGAAGTACAAATTTTGAAACATAGCTGCATTTTAGTTTGCTTCTGGGTTCAGAAAATGTGGATTAGGAAGGTTCACATTGAAATGTGAACTGGACAAATTTCTCCTCCACCTTTACGGGTAGTCTCAGTGCTGGAGTTTAAGCCAACTGAGATATGCTAAAAAGAAGTCAACAGGAATTCATTGAGTTGCCCTGAAAACACAACCCAGACATGGTCTAGAGATCTTGTGGCACTCTTCAGGGAATGTTGATAATTATCTCAATATAAACAGGGGTCATCAAGATTTCTTTAAGCTAGATAATAACATTTTGGGCTTCCTTAATCATAGCTATACAAATCTTGCTTGCCTGGCATGGTTTACTCTTGTTCTTAACTCAGGGCAAGATATTTGAAGGAGAGAAGAAGGATCTGGATGGAGTCAGTCTGTATCATACTTAAAAGTTGCTGAGATAAGGCCTCCATGGTACTAAAGTTTTGCTCCACTCATCTTCAGCAGTGGCAAGAAATGCATCCTGTGGCCTTGAGAAAGCACACAGGATCCTATTAGGAAGAGGTCATATAACAGATTGGCAATCACATTCCTGGTTGAATCAGGACACAAATTGGAATGAGAGCCCTTGATAGGGGTTGTGCATTCATTTTGAAACAAACGGAGCCATTTCATCACTTTGAGCTATGAAACAAAGCAGGAATCACTCCCAAATGAGTAGCCATTCAATGAGTAGTATTGTTCACATCATGGCTTCTTCCCTGATTTCAACCCGCCTAGCCAAGTTGTATAGGTAGTTTTGATTCCTAGGCAGAGCAGAACAGTATAGGATATAGCTAAGTCAAATGGAGAGGAAAGAAACAAACGGAGGGAGAAAGCAATGGAACATTCCTATTCAATTCAATTCAATTCAATTGACAATTGTAATTTTTGATTATCATTTTTCAAACTAATGATGTTTTTGCACTGATGAAAATATGCAAATAATACTTAAAACACACAGCAGATTTTATGTATCAACATAGCTGGTAATTACCTCAATGCATTTTAAGATCTCTTTGCAAACTACATGACAGACAAGTTCAGGAGAGATAACAAGAGGTTGTTGTTGTCTTAAGTAGTAGCATATGGCAGCTGTAATGCCTGTAGAAAAAGGAAAATGAAGTGGAAAGCATTAGTCTATGAGATAAAAAGCATGGTTAGCAGAAATGAAAGTGTTCGTATCCTAGGTCTGATATCGTGAGCTTACCATGGGAAATAATGTTTTATTTTACTCTGTTGGGACTTGTCTAGTACAAATGTGTTTAAGGGTTATTTATTACTCTGTTTAAGAATAATCTACAAATCAATTTGATGAGGGAGGAAAGCTGTGATTAGGACAGATGTTTGTAGAGCAACAATCAGTTAACACTGCCTGACCTCCAGTGAATGTTTTGCAACCCTAACAAAGATTGTATATTTCTACTGGGCATATACTCCCTTGTGCACTTTCTTCCTTATTCTTTAAAGATATTTGCCCTTGAGCATTAGACAAAATGTTTTTTAAAACTTTAATAAAAACAATACATCACATATGAAGAATTTTCAAGTAACATCTTGGAAATCTCATATCTTTATGATTGTTTAATTTGCCAAACTCTACCAGGAAAATGCAGCCCCTACACATTTATCTTGTCCATCTTCCCTGAAACATATCCAAGCAAGGGCAGATAATCAGGGCTACAGTATAATCAAGTTTCTCTCTTTTTATGCATATGCTGTGACTAATGGCTCATCCACACGGCAATTTAGTGTGTGTCTGATGCTACTTGCATTCCCTTGTAATTCACATGGTTCGCATGATATTGCAGGTAAGCAGAAGCTTTTCACTCACTCCCACCCTGTCCATCTAGGCTGGGACAATGGAGAAGGGTTTTGTTTTGTCAGTTTCATTTTTTCTTGTCAATTTCACACCGAGGCACTGTCCAGGCTTCAGCCTTGAACTGGAGGGATTAAACATGTAAAATTAGAGGGCGGAGCCACAAGGAAACAGTGACACTAATCCTTCACAGATGAATGCCTACTAGTGTGAATGGAAAACAGCGGATTTGAAGTTAGTTTGGACCTTGCAAAACTATCACGATGGTAAAAGCAGCATCTTTAGTATGAAGGCATGCTCCTGTGTGGATAAGCCCTAGTACACAGGTCAAACAAGCTCATTTTAATTTCTTTCTGATCAGTGTTCTCAGAACTGGAATATAAATCAGTTTTTGTTAGTTGACACAGATTACTTTCTCTCCCCTTCTCTCCCCCTCTCCATTTTTCTTCTGGATACTCTGCTGTGACTATCAGATAGATTTATGAGGCATTTTACATATAGGCAAAACTGCAGTGTTAAGAAAGAACATTCCAAATACTAACACTTAGATGCTCAGTTGCCAAACCACTTCATTTAGCAAAATCGTTAGTTCATAATTACCCTTTAAAAGTAATTGAAGCATTTGCAAACTGGATGAGATAATTCATAGCCTTGTTGTTTTAGGTGTGCCAAGCTGATTGTTTTAAAGGCTGTTTGGGGCTAAACATAACCACGTACTTTAGTTGATGACTGACTGGTCACTAATTAGTACTTTAGTTTCCTGATTGAACTATATATGCAGTATAAATTAAGCAAACAAGTCTGCAGTAGATTTGCACTTAGATGTGCTGTAAGTCATTGTAGCTAAGAAATGCATCAATGCAGAAAACCATTGTGACTAAGTCTAAGGTTATTATTCCTTTATCATTCTCTTAGTTGTGGCTATCTGCTGGTATGATTTTATTGAAATGATTGAAAGGTCTAAGAAATGATTGAAAGATAATACTCAAAAGAATTATGCATTCATATATTACATGAACAGTACCAACAGAAACACACACACACACCTTTACCAACATGTCTTCTGATCTGCACTGGAAGTTGCACTACAACAGATGTGCAGCTCAGAGAGCCCCATTGTAGTTAGAATTATAGTGATACTGGTTTAAAGCTCCTTTTCCCCCCTGCCCCTGGATATATTGAGCTATAACACAGACTACAACTATAGCAAAGATGTGCTGGCCAGGACTGATGGGAGCTTTAATCTAAAACATCTGATGGGCACCAGGTTGAAGAAGGATTGTTTGTCACTTTCTATGGATGGAAAGGAGATCTGTGAAAAATCCAGACACAACAGGGTGGCAGTGTGATTGTTATCAGGATCACAGCCTATAGGGGCAGAAGGTAAATACCTTAATTTCTCAACCACAATCTCTATGAAATCACAAGTCCTGCATCAGTTAGCATTATTAAAAAGCACTCCCATTGGTGCCAGAGTGAGTTTTCTCACTAATGCTAATTGCCATGTGTAAGGGAAAATTTCATTCAGCTCACAGATGGGGAGGTAGCACTTAACCCTCCTCTCCACATACAGCAATCCTGATAATAATCACTGTCCCTGTACCTGATAATTATTTTTTAAAATACTCATGAGGTTATTGCTAATCCTATTATTAATGTCACAGGTAGGCAGGCTCCTAGCTACACTTTTTATTTTTTATTTCGCATCCTGACCAGTTTCTACATAAGCATACATCTTTCTAATATTTTTTTTAGAATTTTTTTATCCTGTTCTTCAGTTAGAAAAGGCTCCTACAGTGGAATGCAAAAAGACACTCCCTGTCCTAAGGCTTATAACCTAAAAAGAACACCACAAAAGGAAAATGGATGGGGAGGGAGGAAGAAATAAATAAACTTAGGTTCAAGTTCTCACAAATTGTTCTAACGAGTAGCTGGAATGGCAAAGTTCCAAAATAGGAGGCACCAAAAGTTGCTAGCCTCTCAGCTATACTGTTGGAGTGGTTTGGTAATGACTGTACATATGGAAATTGCAATCTTGCAACTCACAAATCATCAGGAATTTTAATTTAGTGATGATTTTGTATTTATTCAGATGACAAGTGTAGTATTAAAATATGCAAGACACAGCACTGCCTAACTGGTGTTAGATATGCATGTCTCCAATGCCAAGTGTGAACCTTCATCTTTACAGTAACCTTTGCTCTTATCATGTACATACTGCAATTTTATGATCTGATCCTGAGAGGATTTTTATTTATGGATATGATACCTTTGTGCCTAATGACACCTGAATAAATAGTTGCATCTATAATAATAACATTAAGGAAGGAATGCAGTATGATGTCTGCGTTTATCATTAAGGACTGCAGGTAACAATTAAAAATGCCAAAGTCTAAAATAGTGTGTGATTCAGTGTTTATTGTCATCAATTGTATTCTTATGGCTACGAGCCAGCCATTATCTTAGTTAGACAGTTTGTTCATTAATAGCGCACAATGGTCAGTTGCAACTAGCTGAGGATGATTGTTAGAGATGGTTTCCTGACCAAAGGAAATCTGTGGGTTTCAATTGTATATCCATCAGAACTTAGAAAAGGCTCTGACAAGGAGAGAAACAAGATGGAAGACGTGTGTGTGTGTGTGTGTGTGTGTGTGTGTGTGTGTGTGTGTGTGTAAACAAGTTTACAGTTTGGAAGAGAAAGGGAAGAGCTGTAATTATTCATAATTATTTATATAAAGGGTTTGTATACCACTTTTCTTCAAGGAAATTATCACAAACCAGTTCCCACACCCAGAAATTAATCCCATATAGCGTAATTCAAATAATATAACTTTTCAAACAATAGATAAATCATCCTAAACCATCATAAATTCCACAAAATGGGGCAATAGTAGAACATAAAACTTCAGATCAAGCTAGCCAGGCTCACCACCCTAAGCCCAGCCCAAATGAGATCACCCCAAGGCTGCTGTTAGCTGAAGAAAAAAAGATGAAACAAGATGAAGTCCTATATATCCTATATCACATCTACTTTCCCTCTAAAACCTAGGGGGGCAGTTCTTTGTGTGTATTAGGAATGGGGTTCGGTTGCTGGTTCCTATCCATTTGAATTCTGACAGTCCGGCTTTCAGTATTGATCCGCCATTTTTTGTTCCTGATTATTTTCACAATTGCAGATTCACTGTTGTTTCTTCCCCCCGGAAAAAACAACAACGTAATTGCTAACAAAAATGATTATGCTGTAGGCACTTGTTCCACATATATTTTTGTATTTAAATATCAGTTAGGCAGCTAATCACTCTTTAATTCTGTCTGTTGGTTCAGGCTAACTGCTGTGCTGTTTAACAAGGACCGTCCCCACCCCCATTTTGCTGTTCTTGTTGTTTTGCAGTACTTTCAGTTGTTAATGGTGATTGCTAACACCTAGACAGAAGTTAAGAATGCATCAGTTTAGAGGAAAGCTGATTACAAAGATAGTAATATGGGGGGGAAATACCATGCTGATGACAGCTGTGACCCACCACAAGAAATCAATGCCAGTCTGAAAACAATATGGATTATCGGATTATGTCAAAATCCAGTAATAAATATTCTCCCCCATCCCTAGTGTGTATTTTACCCACTTCATGCCTTGCCTTGGGGAAGAGAAAGAACTGGATTCTTACATGTTCAGGGCATATAGTTATGTATTGTTGCATCAAGAAATAGTGGTTTCTCGATTTTTTAAAAAAGAGAAGGTTACAGAGAGTAATCCTACAGAGAGCTTCCCTCCTTATTGTAGCTCCTGGTAATAGCCTGACATAGTTCTGTCCCTGTCATGAAAGTGTATGGTCTGCCACCTTTGGTAGCTAGCCTGACTGGTCTGCTTTTGAGCAACATTCCTTTTCCCCCTGTGCCGAAGAAAGCAGCACATGAAGGCCACATATTTGGGAGTCTCAACAACATAGACATATCCACCGCATTTTAATCAGCAAAAAGCTGGTACCTACTGTTTTTAAAAGGTTAGCTCTTTGTCTGGTAGACACCAGCGAACATACTTGCATTTATACTTAGTCTGTGTTCTCCTCTGCTTAATAACTCATCTGACAACTACAAAGGCCTAACAAGTGCATATCAGCCACAGAGCGTCTTTTGAGAGAACACACATTGGTGTTGGGAGGGGAGGGGGGTGCGAGACTATTTAAGCCCTCTTCTCCTCTTTATGACCTCTTAATTTCTTTGGCCCTTGACCACTCTCCCGCAGGTGGATGTTTTTTACTGATCACTTCAGGGCTGAGTAGGAATTTTCGCCTGCCAGGATATTGACCTTATGACCAGTTTTTTTCTACTCATACTGTAGTTCTGTACAGATGAAGTGAGGATGACAGCATTGGGGTATTCTTATCTAGGTTAACTAATCACATGTGGCAGGAAGGTGTGCGAAGGTTAACAGTAAGGGAGGAATGAAAGCGAGTATCCTTAGGCACCTTTGAGGATGATAGGGATAGAGGAAAAAATAAACTCAGTTTGCATTTAAATACAAACCTACCTAATTCTCACTTTCCAAAACAATACACAAACTAAAGCACAGCAATCCTTCAAACTGTACAGTTCTCCAAACTTTGTAATGGAGTGTTCCAGCCAAAATGGCATACACTAGGGAAAACTGCAAATGAATTCATAGTTTACTGAAAATAATATACAAAATCCATCATATTGGGGAAATTTGCTTTGCAAAAAATGTACATATTTGGCCATATTGCATACACAAATGTTTATATTAAGAGGATGAGGACTTTTCTTTAAAAAATGCAAAGTAATGTGGAAATGTGGAGAATTGAAGTTAAGATTAGAAAAATTGGAAACTAAGAGAAATGAAAATTGACAGATCTACCCAGACAGTGATGGGTGCTTTTTGAGTTTCCTGAGACTTGCCGGCCAGGGTGTGGGACCCATGAGCAGGATATGGAGCACCTCCAAGCCTAACTGAAGTCAGCTGCCTGGAGTTGTGGGTCCCTGGGAGTGGGGAACTTGGGGAGGCTTCCTTATCCACCTAATGGGTGGGACGTAGCAAGTTGGGCAGGGTTAATCCCTGCCCTCCTTGCTAAGCAGGGGCATGCTTGCCCAACGCAGGAGGAGCCTATATCAATCCATCCTTATTACAAGCAAAAGTGTTAACATGCCTTCTTGGCTTACCGAAGAACAATACCAATAAAATAGGAAAATACACAAAGTAGCCCACAAATACTAATACTTGCAGCAGACCTGGAAAAAAAAGAAAAAGAAAAACCATTTTTGGACAACGTATACCAGAGACTGAGGCATCATCCTGTTTTGTTCCACTAGAACATCTTGCATAATAAGAAACCACTTGTAATTCTAATTTCATTTCCTCTGCTACAAATAATTAAAAGATCTGTAAGACCAGACAGCTTTGACTTCTAGGAAAGGGTTTACAGTCAGAAGCAACAGTCTGAAAACATGTTAAACAACACTCCAGCTTGCTATGCGGTGTCAGTTTTTTGCTTGTTAGATCTGAAGGTTTGCAAGCTGAGTTAAATACTGTGAAGCATCTAATCCATATTTTATTTACTAGCTATACAAAACCTGCTCTACTTACAAGAAATAACATACCTCTTCCTGAAATATTAAACTTATGCTTGGATGACTTCTTCTTTTTTATTTTGCAGATGAATTAATAAACCAGACTCCTAACAGGATGCAAAAAGGCAGTATGTTACGTGAATCACACAAAATTGCATGAACCCCCCCTCTCATACACATACACACACACACACACACACACACACACACACACACACACACACACACGGTAAAATCAATATATACACAATCTGTTCAGTCATACAAAATGGGAAATGGTTGGGGAAAGTAGCATATTTGGGAAATTGCTGGAGTGTGTTCTGCAATTTCAAGATGAGCTCTTTTGTATTCTTCCATAGCCCTCTTCTGGTGTTACAAACAGAGCTGTGTAAATATATGAGCGGTGCAGTGATGCACAAGCTCTGCTCCTCTTTGTCCAATTTGTGGCAGGTGACTGTCTGTAGCAGGGAGCCATTTACATCGTTGGAGGCTTCCCACATATTTTAGAATCCTGCATGACTGAGGTTCAAAATGCACGGGGAGGCTCCACGGATATAGAAGGCCCCCCACTGCAGACAGTCACCTTCAATGTAAACTGTGACAGAGGGAGGCTGAGTTAGTGAACTTGTCTCTGCTTAGCTTCCCTTTGCATATGCCTTTAACAGCTCTCTTTGTAATGTCTGAAGAGTGCTTATGACACAAGGCATATGCTTTACACTAAATGTGCTGAATTAATCATAATGCTAAAGAATAGAAATGGAATATTATGGAATCATTGAATACTGAGATTCATAAGTTGATATAGGAACAAGTCTTTTGGCCATGCATACAGTTTTTTTGCTCCTCTGCAAACCAGGAAGTCTTCAATTACCTATAGTTTTTGAACTGGGAAACAATTATTAACAGTCTCATATCATTCCAGGATATTGTTGTGCACCACCCCAATCTCCAAGAGGTGGGAGATCTCCAGGGGTCTCTGCACTTGTCCAGGGTTTGGTTTCCTTGGAAAGAAGGTCAGTGGAGACTGTGGTGTCTTTTAGGAAATTTGCTTTATCATTACACACATTTCAATCTCAGCTTAAGATGGAGGGGTTCAAAGCATTATCAGTCCATCAGATTTTGCTTTTCCATCAGGTTTATGAGACATCCTGAAGCCATGGTGCAGGGAGCAGGACTCTCTGTGTGTCTCCAGTTCCCAGCCTTTCTTCCCAACCCCACTAAAGACACACAAGCCTATCATTTGGCCCCAGGAGGGGGGGCTCTCCTGAAGAGTTTCAATAACAATAGGATCTCCCTGTCCCATTAATGGGCACTTGACAGACCCATTAGCCTACCTGGCCACTCTATTATATTAATAAAGAAGACTCATCTGACCAGCAGAGCAGGTTTCACAGCTGCAGAGCCCACCTCTAGGTGCAGGATCCCAATTCAGAGGCTGGAAGGGGACTCAGAAATTATCTATCTCAACCCCCAAACCCAAAACACTATGAAGCAAGGGTTTGGAGTTGGCCTTATGTCCTTACTTTTTCTGAATCAGTTAACCATAGTTTCCTGGTTTTCATGAAACAGGAAACTAATAGTTAACCAAAGTGATACTGGAATGTTTTATCTTACTGTGAAGACTACAGCCCTAGGCAGTCTTAATTAACAATTAATTCCAGACTGTTTCTGAATTAAGGAGCAAGCACCAAAGCTCAGTGGCAGAATATCTGTGTTGCATGCAGAAGGTCCAATCCCTGATATCTTCAAGTAGGACTGGAAATGTCCCCAACTTAAAAAACCATAGTGAGCCACTTATAGAGCACAGACAATACTGAACTAGATGGATCAATAGTCTGACCAGAGGTTGGAAGATTACTTTTAAAAAGGAATAAATTACAATTACTGTTACATGGCCCCAAAAAGGAATAAATTACCATTACAATTACAATTGTTCTGAAAGGAATTGATTACCATTACTCAAAAGTAATCACTACAATTACACTTAAATTACTTTTAAAAAACTTAGAGTGCCTACGAGGTGCTGGCATTGGCTGCTGCACATCTAAGTCACCTAAAACAACATTAAAAATAAACACATACACACAGAGGTAGTAGAACAATTCTTTTTATCCATGATAGCAGTGGTGGTCTCTATGCTGGTAAGGGAGGCGGGGAGGGAGGCAGAGGCCACTACTCAGATCTTTGCACATCAAACCAAGTGCAATGCCCCCCACTCAGCCAGCCAGCATAATCTCTCCCACTCAACCACCTCCCGGACCCTGCCCTGGCACCAACTAAGGGACACTCACCCAAGCAAACATTTTCCCCTCAGATGCAAAAAAGTTAAAACACTAAAAATGCAACAAAGTAACCAGGGAGGGCAGCAGAGGCTGCTTTGTGTGCCAAGTGCAAACACAGTATTCACACACTCAGACACGTCATCTTTCACCTCCACAGTTCTTTTATCTCCACTCTGCTGCTGCCTCCTTCTCCTCCTTTGTCCATGTTCTTGCTCTCCGGCTCCTTTTCCCCTCCACTCCATTCTTCACCACCACCATCCATTTTATTACCAAATGAGGCCTCACTTACCCGCGCAGCTGGAAGGATGGGGCCTGGTTGTGAGGAGGAAGCGATGCCTCCGCCGCCATTTTGCCTAAGGGCAACATCGCGTGTTGCAGCGTTATGCACGCGTGACGTGCGGCAGGGAGGGGCGGGGCCATGGGCCTATTTAAGGCCAGGCTGCCCCTCCAACCTCCTCTTTCTGCAAGTGACGAGGACGACGAGGGACGCTGAAGAGAGAGCTTCTGCGGCGGCGGCCATTTTATCGGCCACGTGGACGATGAGGGCTCCAAGGAGTTGCGGTGGCCATTTTATTGGCTGTGGGAATGGTGCCAATTCCCGGCACTTTGCAGCCTGTGGAGGCTGCATTGTTTGGGCCCAGGCCCATTGTAGTGATCCCCGGAGGGGGAGGGAACCCAGAGGAGGCTCAGTTGCCTCGGGGGGGGGGGTTCGGTGGCAGTGTGGTGGCGCGGCTGCTCCTGGAGCAGGCATCTGCCACGGGCCTAGTCAGGGGCCTTGTAAGTAGGGTCTGGTTGGCTGGATAGCCCAGCACCCACCCCATTTACCCTGAAGAGGAGTGTAGGATACCTTTGATCAGCGTCTCCTTAAGGGTGCTTATGGTTAAAACAAGACACATACATACAATAAAATAAATTGAAATAAAATCATATAAGGCTATAAACAGCGCCTCTTTTGGGGTGCTGCTTGTTGAAGGAAGATACACACACATAACTGAAATAAATTGAAATAAAATAATAATAAACATAACCAGGCAGGCAAATTAATAATTATGCCTTCCAAGAAAGGAAAAGGGGGGGCAAAAGGCAAGGGAAAGGCCCACAGGCCTCCCCCAAGAAGGCACCCTCCAGCCCCTTCTTCTTCTGACGAGGAGGATGCCCCTCCATGGGCTGCTACCTTAGCGCGCCTGGAAGCATTGGAGCACCAGGGACGTAGGACAGCGGGTCATGGCTCCATGCTGCCCCTGGCTGCCCCAGAACAACACTCCATGCCACCCCTGACTACCACGGTGGTGTCACCCATGCCTGGGATTTCTGCCTTGGGGCCAACCAGACCGAAAAGATCTAAGGCTGGGAAGTGGGGTGGCATTGGCATGGGGCAAAAATGGAGGGCTAACAATAATATTGTTGATTTGGTTTTAGCCCGGCTGGGGGCCTTGGAATCCACTTCTGGCCTAGCACAGGTGGTGAGTGCAGGGACTGTGGCTCATGCCTCATCAGTTGAGGTGGGTGGAGCTGGACAAGAGGAGGCTGCACCTTACGCTGTTGCGATGTCATCATTTGTGGGCATGGGGCAGACAGCTAACGTGCCAGGGCCGCTGGTGAGCACAGGTGAGTCTGCTGGGTCAGTACACACAACTGGGTGGCAAGGTACATTCACTACCCCAGCTAGAGCTGAGACAATTGTTGCATCCCACCCTGTATCTGGGGTAGGGGTGATGTCAGGCAGTCTGCAGGCTGCATGTTCACAAGTGTGGCAGCATGCAGGAACGGGGCAGTTGGCAGTATCAACCATGTCGCCCGATGGGATGAACACACCAGCTGAACAAGCTAATGAACAAGTCAGTGCAATAGGGCTGAAAACAATAGGGGACCCCTTGGGGTCAGTTGCTCCCACAGCCATCCCTGTTGGGGGGACATCCATCACCTTAGGTTTTCATCTTCTCCCTGCCACCAAAGAAAAAATTTGGCGTGGGGATTATGTGGATGTCTTTTCATTGCTATATAGGGAGCACCCCAAGAGGGATAAAGATAAAGAGAGTGAAGGGGAATTTGACCGGCCCAGATGCCGGTGGGTAGAACATATATGGGCTAATTGGTTGCCAGCGTATTTAATTTATGCTGGAGTGCTGATGGAAAGGCAGCCCCTCAGGGGGCTGTCTTTGCTGAAGTACCTGGACATCATCTATACGGCGTATGTGGAGTTTTCTGGCCTGGCCTGGCTCTCTTACGACGAGGCATTTCGTATGCAGGTGGCATGCGATGTGTCACTGCCGTGGGATAAATAGGAGCCCGAATTGTGGCTGCAGTTCATGGCTGCAGCCAGAGCCATGACCGGTGATAGGAGTGATAGCGGGCATCTGCTCAGCAGGCAGCCGACGGCTACCCTTCCCCGTGTTAATGCGGGGCAAGGGGTTCAACAACGGCTGCTATGCTGGGATTTTAGTTCCCAGGGGGTCTGCTCACAGAACCTGTGTTGTTTCAGACACGAATGTTCCATTTGTGGAGCGGCTCACCCTTGCACTGCCTGCCCTAGAGGCAGATTGTTCAGAGGAGGAGGTAGGGACCAGCGGGGGGGGGAGGGAAACAGCCCCAGCCTGGCGCTCCTCAAGGAAAAGGGTCCCTCCCCAGTTAACATCCCAGTTTTGCAGGCCCTGCTTGCTGATTACCCAGCAGTTGGGGATGCACGTTTCTTGTTGCAAGGTTTTATGTTAGGCTTTCGAATTCCATATGACGGTCCATCTAAAATCTGTGATGGGCATGGAGTCACTTGTACAAGCAAAAATTAATAAGGAAGTGCAAGCAGGGCAGGTGCTTGGCCCATTTCAAACATCACCACTTCCTAACTTTAGGGTATCTCCTTTGGGTATTGTACCCAAGAAGGCAGTCGGGGAGTTCAGGCTGATTCACCAGTTGTCATACCCGCGAGGACAGTCAGTCAATGATTTCATTCCTGACTATCTATGTACAGTCCACTATACCTCTTTTGATGCTGCAGTGCGCATGGTGTGAGCCTGTGGCCGAGGTGCATTCATGGGTAAGTGCGACATTAAGTCTGCTTTCCGGCTATTACCCGTCCACCCTGCAGACTTTGAGCTACTGGGTTTTGCTTTTGCTGACAAATTTTATATGGATAGAGCTTTGCCTATGGGATGCTCTATCTCTTGCACAGTGTTTATTTATTTATTTATTTATTTAATTTTATTTATATACCGCCCTAAGCCAAAAAGGCTCTCTGGGTGGTGTACATAAAAGATAAAACAAGCACAATATATAAATACAATAAGTATAACAAAATCAAAGATCAAAACAAACAATAACAAAGAACCAACAACGTCAAAATACAACAATAATGAAAATACTGATAAAATACACTATAAAATACAATTTAAAATACACTTTAAAATGCCTGGGAGTATAAAAAGGTTTTCGCCTGGCGCCAAAAGGATAGCAGCGTCGGCGCCAGGCGTACCTCATCGGGGAGACTATTCCACAGTTCGGAGGCCACTACCGAAAAGGCCCTAGTTCTAGTCACAACCCTCCGGGCTTCTCGATGGGATGGCAGCCGGAGGAGGGCCTTAGATGTTGAGCGCAGTGTATGGGTAGGTTCATATTGAGTGCTTTAGCACCTTTTTGGAATGGGCAATCAAAAGATAGACGGGCATGAATGCAGTGGTTCATTATTTAGATGACTTCCTTTTTGCGGGTAGGGCTGGCACTGGTGAATGCCAATTCTTAATGACTCAGTTTCAGATCTTAACGAAGGATCTTGGGGTTCCTTTAGCTGATGAAAAGACTGAAGGCCCCGCCCCTGTCTTGACCTTCTTGGGTATAGAAATTGATTCTGTTAGGCAGTGCTGCAGGTTACCCAAAGAAAAACTTGAGATCCTATATTTAAAATTGAAAGAGGTGACAGGTGTAAAAAAAAGTCTGCCTCTCTACCCTTCAGGAGTTGGCTGGGCATGCAGGGTCATAGCGCCCGGCAGAGCATTTTTGAGAAGAGTATATGATGCCATGGTGGGGCTGTTGCAGCCCCACCATAGGTTCAGGGTAACTACTGCATTATGCACTGACCTGGCGGTATGGTCCTCCTTCCTGCAGGATTTCAATGGTATATCCTTCTGGAGGCAGGACCGGTTATTGGAGGCAGAGTTACAGGTGCACTCTGATGCTTCTGGGGGTTATGGCTTTGGGGTAGTCTTTGGGTCTTCCTGGTGTAAGGGACAATGGCCACAGACTTGGGTTCAAGAAGGTTTAGACAAAGATCTGACCTTTTTGGATTTTTTTCCGATAGTCGTGGCAGCCTACCTGTGGGCCAATGAGTTTAAGAACTCTACAGTTCACTTCTGGTGTGATAACATGGCCACAGTCCATGTTATCAATTCCCTTACATCCAGGAACCTCAGAGTTATGGGCCTTATCTGGGCTTTTGTTCTCCAGTGCCTGCGTTTAATGTTCTTTTTCGGGCACGGCATGTTCCTGGCATTGACAATAGTGTTGCTGATGCTCTGTCACGGAACCAGATAGACCATTTTCATCAACTGGCACCGCTGGCCAGGACTCAGCCAGATGCCGTGCCCCCTGCAGTCTGGGAGATTGGAGAGCAGAGTCAGAGAGGGCCATAAACCTCTCCATTGCCCCCAGCATCCTTCCCGGTTACCAGAGAACAGGTAGGGCAATTCAGGAATTCTGGGCTGGCAAGGGCTATGCGCCACAGTGGCCCATTCCAGTGAGTCACCTACTGGAATTCCTGGTGGACAGCAGGAGGAAGGGCCTGTCAGTCCAGGCACTGAAAGGTAAGCTGGCGGGGCTTTCCTTTTTAGCTAAAGCGAAGGGTTTTATAGACCATGCTGGGGACTTTAGAGTCCGCCGCATGTTAGCAGGGTGGGCTAGAGAATGCCCTACCCCCGCTGATACCCATCTCCCCTTTTCATTAGACAATTTGTTAGGTATAATGACGCAGTGGGACACGCTATGCTCCTCTGGCTATGAAGCCTTGTTATTTCGGGCTGTAGCCCTGACACTATTCTTCGGAGCTTTTAGGATAGGGGAGGTGGTCGCTGGATCTAAACAAGACATCTCCCGATATGCGCTTCAGCTATCAGATGTTGCCATTGCAGATGGTACTGCTTGTATAAAGCTGAGACAGTCTAAAACTGACCAGGCAGGCAAAGGATGAACTATACATTTGGCACCTGCAATGATGCCTAACATCTGTCCAGTGCTGGCTTTACAAGCTTTCCTGAAGGCTAGGGGAGTGGGCGAAGGATACTTTTTTATCCACGCCAGTGGGGAGCCCCTCACTAAATACCAATTTTGGGCCCCCACAAAGCGGGCCCTACGGGCAATGGGCCTAGATTCTTCGGATTTTGGTACACACTCCTTTAGGATAGGAGCTGCTTCCACGGCAACAGTGATTGGTTTTGCCCAGGAAAAGGTGCAGGCTGTTAGACGTTCGCCCATTTATGTTATGTTCGCCCATTTAAAGGGCTGCGGAATTCGGAGGCCTAATTGTATTACTCTGTATTGGCAGGTTGCTGGACGGGGGAGCAGACGCGCATCCTAATATGTGGCCACAGCATGATCTTTTGGGCAGCCCGGAGAGCCGCAACATCAAGCGTGGGTTCGCAACTGGGCCTCAGTCGATGGGCTGCCGTACAGTGGCTGGGCTGGCGAGGAATGCGCTGGGAGGGGCTCCTACCCGCTCTATTCCAGCAGGGTTTGGTGCGGACAGTTCCGCAAGTTCTGGTCATTCCCCTCGGTGGTAATGACCTTGGTTTGGTGAAGGGCATGGCCCTCTGTGTTCAGGCATGTAAGGACATGCAGTTTATAAGGCTCCGTTGGCCTTGGGTACGTCTGCTTTGGTCAGACATGCTCCCGCGAAGGGTTTGGCGTGGTTTCTGGAGCCCAATAGGGATGGACCGTGTGCGAAAGAAGGCCAACTGACAAATTCGGTTGGCTATTCTGGGGCAGGGGGGGTCAGTTATTTCACACCCCCACATTCAGCATTGGAAGGGTGAACTGTACAGGGCCGATGGCATTCACCTGACTGATGCAGGTAACGACATCTTTTTGGGGGACCTGCAAAGGTGCCTGAGAGAGGTGCTTCTCGGCAGTGGGTAAAAGGGGACTAAATAGAGATTTGTCCCCTTTTTGTGGCGGGAAGGTGCGGAACGGAAAAGAGGTAAGGACAGCTCGGTGGCCCCCTTAGGCACCTTTGGAGGTGATTGGCAGTTCCAGAGGCCTGTCTGTCAGAGCTTTGCGGCTTGAGGGCAGGATATGGGCTGCTTTTGGGGCCAACTTAACTCATCCACCTGAGGGTTGTGCGGCCCCGGGGGGTGGTGACCTGAGAAGGCCCCCCTACTCACCTTCTGGGTGTGGCTGGGGAAGGGGTAAGCAGAGGGGGCTTGCCCTGGTCCCCCAGCAGGGGCTGGTCGCCCATGAGCTGTATGGCAAGATGCTTGCTTATAGGTAGTTCTGCACCTAGGTTTCCCTCTGCAGGTCACTTTAAATTGGGTTTTTTGTATAATTTAATAAAGTGGCCCTTGTTCAACCCAGCTGATGTGTCCTTGTCTTATTTCTCCCCTTCACTCGCAAATGAGGCCTCACTTACCCACGCAGCTGGAAGGATGAGGACTGGTTGCGAGGAGGGAGTGATGCCTCCACCGCCATTTTGCCTAAGGCAATGTCGCGTGTCACAGCGTTATGCACACGCGATGTGTGGCAGGGAGGGGCGGGACCATGGGCCTATTTAAGGCCAGGCCGCCCCTCCAACCTCCTCTTTCTGCAAGCGACGCCCACCCCACCCTCCCTCTTTTCTGGTGTGTTTGAGGGTCGCTTCGGGGCCGAGTAGGAATTTTTATCCTGCTCACCCTTGTTGGCGGGCAGGTTTTTCGCCTACTCCACACTGTTGAGTGGGATGGAATCGGTTTAGGGGGTGTTGTGATTAATAGGTTAATTTGGCTAATTCGGCTAATTTGCTATGGTCGAAGTTTAATCACCCTAAAAGGGCAGTTTATAATTAAGGCATGGTGCAGGAAGGTGCGGAAAGGAAAAGAGGTAAAGACAGCTCGGTGGCCCCCTTAGGCACCTTTGGAGGTGATTGGCAGTTCCAGAGGCTTGTCTGTCAGAGCTTTGCGGCTTGAGGACAGGATATGGGCTGCTTTTGGGGCCAACTTAACTCATCCACCTGAGGGATGTGTGGCCCGGGGGGTGGTGACCTGAGAAGGCCCCCCCTACTCACCTTCTGGGTATGGTCAGGGGAAGGGGTAAGCAGAGGGGGCTTGCCCTGGTCCCCCAGCAGGGGCTGGTCACCCGTGAGCTGTATGGTAAGATGCTTGCTTATAGGTAGTTCCACACCTAGGTTTCCCTCTGCAGGTCACTTTAAATTGGGTTTTTTGTATCATTTAATAAAGTGGCCCTTGTTCAACCCAGCTGATGTGTCTTTGTCTTATTTCGCCCCTTCACTCACAATTGTTTCTCCACTCCACCCCTGTCTCACTCTCCACCTCCTCCCTCGTCGCCTCCTACCCACCCACCCACCCACATGCATAGCATGAGGGAAGAGTGATGCTGCACAGAGGCAGAGGAACAGAAGACTTTCCCTGCTGTCCCCCCCCAGTAATGCCCAAGAGTAAACATTACAATTACTCCTCAAAAGTAATGCAATTACTCCTTGTTCTATTACAATCAAAATGTAATGGAATTACCCATTCATTCCTCAAAAAAGTAATGAATTACAAGTAATTTGTTTTTTGTAACGAATTACTTCCAAGCTGTGAGTCACTGATCTGATGTAAGGCAGTTTCCTGTGCTCCTAATTCATTGAGTTGTTTTATTTATTTATTTATCTGTTAAATTTTTATACCGCCCCACTAGCATAGCTCTCTGGGCGGTGTACAACAGAAAGTATATACAATAAAATCACATAAATCGGTACAAAAACATATATATAAAAATTCACAAATCTAAAACCTAATTGAACATATTAAACTAAAATGCCTGAGCAAAGAGAAAGGTTTTAACTTGGCGCCAAAACATAGCAATGTCGGCGCCAAGCGCACCTCAACAGGATGACTATTCCACAATTCAGGGGCCACCACTGAGAAGGCCCTGGTTCTTGTAACCATCCTCCAAGCCTCTCTATGAGTCGGAACTCGGAGGAGGGCCTTCAATGTTGAACGTAGTGTACGGGCAGGTTCATATCGGGAGAGGCGTTCCAGGAGGTATTGTGGTCCCGCACCGTATAAGGCTTTATAGGTTAAAACCAACACTTTGAATCTGGCCCGGAAACATATAGGTAGCCACTGCAAGCGGGCCAGAACAGGTGTTATATGTTCAGACTGCCTGGTCCTCGTTATCAGCCTGGCCGCCGCGTTTTGCACAAGCTGTAGTTTCCGAACCGTCTTCAAAGGCAGCCCTACGTAGAGCGCATTGCAGTAATCCAATCGAGAGGTTACCAGAGCATGGGCAACTGAGGTGAGGTCCTCCCTGTCCGGATAGGGACGTAGCTGGGCTACCAACCAAAGTTGGTAGAACGCATTCCGTGCCACTGAGGCTACTTGAGCCTCGAGTGACAGGGAAGGATCTAAGAGTACTCCCAGACTACGAACCCGCTCCTTCAGGGGGAGTGTAACCCCGTCCAGAACAGGGTGCATATCCACCATTTGATCAGAGAAATCACCCACCAACAGCATCTCAGTCTTGTCTGGATTTAGCCTCAGTTTATTAGCTCTCATCCAGTCCATTATCGCAGCCAGGCAACGGTTCAGCACATTGACAGCCTCACCTGAAGAAGATGAAAAGGAGAAATAGAGCTGCGTGTCATCAGCGTACTGGTGGCAACGCACTCCAAAACTCCTGATGACCGCACTCAGCGGCTTCATGTAGATGTTAAAAAGCATGGGGGACAGAACTGACCCCTGCGGGACTCCACATTGGAGAGCCCACGGTGTCGAGCAATGTTCCCCAAGCCCTACCTTCTGGAGACGACCTGCTAGGTAGGAGCAGAACCACTGCCAAGCAGTGCCCCCAACTCCCAACTCCACGAGCCTCTCCAGAAGGATACCATGGTCGATGGTATCAAAAGCCACTGAGAGATCAAGGAGAATCAACAGAGTTACACTCCCTCCGTCCCACTCCCGACATAAGTCATTGTACAGGGCGACCAAGGCTGTCTCAGTGCTAAAACCGGGCCTAAAACCCGATTGAAATGGATCTAGATAATCAGTTTCATCCAATAGCGTCTGGAGCTGGGCAGCAACCACTCGTTCCAAGATCTTGCCCAGGAATGGAACATTCGCTACTGGTCTGTAGCTATTAAGGTCTTCTGGGTCCAAGGAAGGTTTTTTCAGAAGTGGTCTCACTACTGCCTCTTTCAGACAGCTAGGGACCACTCCCTCTCGTAAAGAGGCGTTTATCACTTCCCTGGCCCAGCCAGCTGTTCCATCCCTGCTAGTTTTTATTAGCCAGGAGGGGCAAGGATCTAGTACAGAAGTGGTTGCACGCACCTGTCCAAGTACCTTGTCCACATCCTCGAGCTGAGCCAACTGAAACTCATCCAATAAAACATGACAAGACTGTGCTCCAGACACCTCATTAGGATCAACTGCGGTAAACTGGGAGTCCAAGTCCCGGCGGATGCATAAGATCTTATTCTGGAAGTGCCCAGCAAATTCATTACAGCGGACTATCGATTGCACTATCATGTCCTCAGGGCCAGAATGAAGTAGCCCTCAGACAACTCTAAAAAGCTCAGCTGGGCAAAGAGATGACTTAATAGTGGCAGCAAAGTATTGTTTTTTCGCCACCCTCACCGCACCTAAATACAGGTTAGTAGAGGCACTCACCAGTGCATAATTACATCCGTCAGGAGTTCGCCTCCACCTCCGCTCAAGCCGCCTCCTATCCTGTTTCATCGCTCTCAGCTCCGGAGTGTACCATGGAGCTGTATGAGCTCTACACAGGAGAGGGCGCGCAGGAGCAATCGTGTCAACAGCCCGGGTCATCTCTGTATTCCACAGTTCAACCAGGGCTTCGACAGGAGCGCCAGTCTTATCAGCCAGAAACTCCCCCAGAGCCCTTTGAAAACCTTCAGGATTCATTAGTCTCCGGGGGCGGACCAATTTAATAGGTCCCCCACCCTTGCGGAGGGGAAAAGCCGCTGTAAGTCTAAACTTCAACAAGCGGTGATCTGTCGATGACAAAGGGAGAGATGTAAAACTCCCCACATCCAGATCACCATCCCCATGTCCAGTAGCAAAAATAAGATCTAGAGTATGTCCCGACACATGTGTTGGGCCACTAACATATTGGGACAGCCCCATGGTTGTCATGGAGGCCATGAAGTCATGAGCCGCCCCAGACAAAGTAGCCTCGGCATGGATGGTGACATCCCCCAATACTAATAGTCTGGGGGATCTCAGCAATACCTCCGAGACCACTTCCGTCAGCTCAGTTAGGGAAGCCGTTGGGCAGCAAGGTGGGCGGTACACCAACAAGATTCCCAGTCTGTCCCTTTGATCCACCACAAGGTACAGACACTCCAGAACAGTTGCTACATGGACATGGTGCTTGATGAGAGAGATGGAACTCTGATAGACCACAGCAACCCCACCTCCCCGACCCTCAGATCTACCATGATGCTGAACCGAATAAACCGGTGGGCAGAGCTGGGAAAGACTAGCCCCTCCCTGCTCACCCACCCAAGTCTCGGTAATGCATGCCAGATTTGCTGCCTCATCCACAATCAAATCATGGACGAGGGAGATTTTTTTGTGTACCGATCTGGCATTTAAAAGCAGCACCTGGAGATCCGAGAGTTGGCTGAGAGGACAACCAGCAACCCTACGGATGTGAGAAGGACCGGAACAAGGCACAGGCACTACTTGTCTGGGCCACGTTCCACTTACCTGGCACGTCCTTCTCACAGCGCCATACCTCCCTCTGCCCATCACTACATTAATTGGGGCCCCCTCAAGTCCTCCTGTTTGTTGCAAAAGACTCTTCCCCAGACACATAATAAAACTTATATATACAAACTCACACACTCACTCACCATCAAACATAAACACATATACACACCACACATTCATTCACGCCAAACACACCAAACACACGTGCCGCCAATGCTGCAGGCCAGGAAGGGCGTGTCGTGCTGTGCCCCGCCGTTGATGTCGCCATCAATGTCGCTGCTTCGCACCGCACCGTCGATATCGTGGGCCAAAGAAAGCGCGTCGTACTGCGCCGCCGATGTCACAGGCCAAAAAGGGTGCGTCGCACCCTGCCGTCGATGCCATGGGCCGAGGAAGGTGCGTCGTACTGCGCCGCCGATGTCGTGGGCCAAAAGATAATGCACCGCGCCACGCCACCGACACCGCGGGTCTTTGGGGTCTTTGGGGGCTGGCAGATCGTAGCATCATTTGCGCGCACCCCTCCTCCACCTCCACGGGGCTCCCGGCGAGCCAGTGCTCTGGCCGCGGTGGCTTCTACTGCTGCTCCTCGCCGGGCGTCGGCAGCGGCGTTTCTGCACCGGCTGCTTTTCTTTTTTTCACTGGCTAAGAAGGAAATCAAGACATGTACACTCTAGGATTCCCATTGATTTTATGTACAGCCATTTCCATACTCATCTGTTGTATTCATTGTTGTTCACCCGAACACTTCAAAAAACCTAAACGTTGTAAGAGTTTACAAATGCAGTTGTGGCTGACAAGAGAATGATTAGCATTGGCAACAGATTTAAAGAACTAACTGGATATAACAGCCTGATGTGAGACCTCTACCCTAAACAGATAGCCAAGGGAAGGTTAAAAAGGCATGAGAATTGAGAAATATAGCAAGAGAAAGGCCTTCTCTCCTTGTTTTGGTTGTTTCATGCCCCACTAGTGGCATGAAAATTGGGTCCCCATGTTTGGTGCACAAGAAAGTGTCTCCCACATTGCGAGAGGTATTAATAAATTGGGCCAACATTGGCATTTGACAGCAGAGGTGGTGGTGGTGCTCAGAAATGTTGAGTAGGTATGCTACCATGCAAAGGGCTGTTCGCACTTTCTAATTATTGCTTTCTTGTTTTATATTGCTTCTGGAATTGCAATAGAATTTAGAAGCTTTGTTGAACAAAACATGTAGGATTGCATTGTAAGGCTGCAATTGTAATTTATCTAGGAATAAAAACTATTGAACTCAATATAGTTTACTTCTAAATAGCTATCCACAGGATTACACTGACATAAGGATTTCTCCTTCCAGAAGAGTCTCGGGCTATTTAGTTACCATAGCAACATATTGTCACTATTTTAAATACCAAAAGGATACTTAACAAACCTGGCCAGGGCTATTTACGTAACAAACAAAGCTTTTTTTACTTAGTGCTGTACAAAAATCTTGTCTAATTTCTCAAAAGTTGACTTCCTTTGCTTCCAGTTTTCTGCTTCAGTCTTAGGCCCTTGAGAATTTCTTTAGAATTTCAGTGGATGTGGCATTTTGAGCTTGCATTATCATTGAGAGGTAGCCAAGAGCGGTGGGTGTGCTTTCTTTCTAGGCAATATTTCTCCAGCATTCTGCAGCCTCCCTGGCTGTCTGTACTAGGCACCAAGGAAGGCTGCAGAGTGCAGACTACCAGCAAAATTATTTGTAGAATCAAAGAAAAGACACAAACAGGCCTCGGCCACCTTAAAAGTAAGGTAAGCACAACAAAAACCTTTCACCCCACACATGAGAATTTCACCAAAAGTTTCTCTCCCCTTTGATAATTTTCAAATGCCATTTGTTTTCACATTAATTGATGGACAATTGGGTGTGTGGGTGAGCAGGAGAAAATTTCAGCCCGGCACTAGTTTGACCATTTGAACAATACTTGTAATATGTTTTGGTTCAGTATATGGATGCAACAATTAATATGGTGGTTTTATTAAGTAGCAGTTACAATAACCACCAGTTTCTCCAGGAGCTGTTTTAGCCAATCAGGCTCCACCCACTTACCCCATTCTCCAGGAATCATCTCTAAATTCCCATCCCAATGTTTCTTGTAAGGATATGTGTCTAAATTACTACAATCCTCATATTCTGCAGACCTCAGTCTCACAATTATTGAATCACAGGGTTGGAATGGATCCCAAGAAGATACCAGCTCAATTCCTGGCCTTTAACAGCAGGATTCTTCTGTGCCTCATAAACTCCAGCATCCTGCAAGTCTTTTTGATAGCCTTCTGCTTGCTTTTGAATCGCACACGGCCCATTCAAGCCAGGAGATCACAGGTTTTTAACATCAAAAATAGTATGAGTGTATTGCAGAGTTCTAAATACAGATCCACGTGCCATAACTAGGAGTGCTGTTTTGTAAAGAATAAATACAAAGGTCATCAGTGTGCCTTAATCAATATGGCACCACTTCCTGTGTATTTTTATTTGAATTGAAGTGCATGACTTTAACTCGAAAGTGTTGTTTGCTTCTTCTGTGCCTTCTACCAAATAGTCGGCTGTAGTGACAAATGCTATTTCCCCAGCCACAGTGACTATAGTGACATAGTGACATTGTGTCTGGCTTTGCATGCCATGTCGCATACGAGAAAAGAAAAGGTGTAAGCCTGTGAGAAACAGCAGCAAATGGAAAGTGACAGGCAGTGTGTGCTGACCCCCTGCAACTAACTAATGACATAGCTCAGAAGAGAATGTGTCGCCACTATAGATCTAGGAATACAACTATGTTAGAAAACTCAAAGCAGAGCAAGGGCAACCTCAGCATCACATCAAGGTGCATTCTGTGTTTTATCTCTGCAGTTTCTACTAGCCAACCTTCATTTAAACAAAAATCCTTCATGACCTTTTCTACCATCTTGTATCTGTTTTGACGCAAATTCAGTTACAGCTGAAGTCTGAAGTATATAACCTAGGCTGTACTCTGACATTAACTATGAAAAGTCTCAGTAATATAATTTGCTAGAGTGGTGGTGGTGGTGGAAGTAGACAGAATGTAATGCTGCAAGACAATTAATATTGGAATGAAATGTAAAGTTTTGAAATCATCAAAGTCTGAAGGGCTTCGGAACTTGTGAGTGAGTGCCAACTAAAATATATCATATTAGCAATTAGCAGAGTCATTTGAGCTTGGCAACTCCTGCTTTAAGACAAAAAGGCTGCTAAGAGGATTTCACGTTCTCCTCCTAACCTAGCAAGAAACTGTTTTGGTCTGATGAACCATAAAGAGGCGATGAGTGACCCTTCCTTTACAGAGGGCCTGCTGGAGAAAATTTAATTGTCTGAATGATTATCTCTTTCTCTTTCTCCCTCTCTTTTCATGATAGCAATGGCTGAGATTTTAGTGCTTGCTGCTGTCCTGTTTTGTTTTAGGAGTATGATAGTGTAGAGTGGATATAGCAGACAAATGAGCCATGCTTCATATCTTTAAACCTCAGGCGAGACAAAGGTAAATCATTTGGATTGCAGGCAGAGAGCTTCATTTTCCATATGCTAAATCTATGTCATCCCACCGTGGTTTTATTGTCACTGGGTTTATTTTTCACCTTGAATGTATACAGAGTGTTAACAAACAGTTGTTCATGGAGAAGGTAACTAAATGCAGGCTTGTGATTTGATGACCATGGCAAGTGGTACATGATATAGTTCCATACATTTGTGAATGAGCCTACAGGCCAAATAGGTAAAATGTGCATGTTCCATTGTATCAGTTTAATCACAAGATATCTCAATGAAGTCAGTTCATATATACAGTGGTGGCTCATTGAAGCCCTTTCCTGAGGACATTGAGGGAAGGGACCATGCAAGCTCAGTAGCAGAGCACATGCTTTGCATTCAGAAGGCCATAGGTTCAGTCCCTGGCATTTTCAGTTAAATGGGAGACATCAGGTAGTAGGCGATGTGCAAGATCTGATGTAAGGAAGTGGGCTGTGCTTCACATGGGAGATGGCATCACAGAGTCCATCTTCTGATCTACATATGTTAATTGTAAGAGCTGAAAACACCTCTGTGTATGCAACTGTGCATGCAGAAGGATCTACCTATGCATTCAGAAAATCTGGAAAAGCAGAGGTCCTTGCTCCTTAACAGCCCTCTGAGCACATAGTTGTACATGCAGGCATGAGTTGTTGTTTTTCTTAGCTTTTACAATGAACGTACTTAGGTTGGGGGCAGAGCCTGTCACCATAATTCTGATCTCCTATGTAAAGACAGTGAATCTAGCATGAAAGTCTGAAAAGGTCTCAAGTGATGGGGCATCAAATGCATCTTCGTACAGCTTCTTAGAACGTAGTAGAAAGATCTGAGTAAAGGGCTACATCCTGCATCCCTTGAAACTCTAGGCTGTAGCAGGACTGTCTGACCAACCACTCTGGCCATACTCACTTAAATATGATGGGAATTTGAACAGCAGAGTAGTGCTACCTAGCACAGCAAGCTCATTAGTGTACATGTATCATGACATCATTAATGCCATAGATTGGTGCCTTGCTTATGAATCAGCCTGTGTGACTAATGTTAACTTGGGTCTGGTTCACATGGTGATATAATGTGAGATGGATTCTACCTGCAAGCCTGTTTAATTCGCACAGTTCACATGACGTAGGAACCAAAGGAAAGGCGTCCCGCTGCTTTCCCCTTTCATCCACAGCAAATCAATCCAATTTTAATCCAAAAAGGGAAGGAAAAACCATCAGTGCTTCGTATCTCTAGGGACTTGTAGATGCTTAGCTCAGATGCTTTCGTGAGTCCACGCCCACTCCCTCCTCCTCCCTTTGTTTATGTCATTTCCTGCTGGCTCCTGTTCTGCAAGCCTGCTGCAAACAGTTTTTTTGCTTTCCAGTCTAACTTGTGCAAAAAAGCATAACTCATTCAAAAAAAATATTTGTATTTCTGCTGGATTCTGAAAATACAAACAACAGCACTTGAGGCTTTTTTCTTCTTTTTACATGAAACTTACTCTGCAACAAACTGAGCATGCTTGGTTGCCAAGGTAACCAGAGGAAGTCATAATTTGACTTTAAGAGGGTATGGCCATTAGGAAGCTGCGAGATTGACCCTTTTCCTTAAGGATGAATGGAAAACAGCAGATTGAGGGCTAATTATACAGCCACAAGAGTGGCTGTATACTATAGCCAGCATGGATTTTTCATATTCTGCAATGTTATTTTGAAAATAACCCCCATACCATTCTGATGTTTCCCATAAGCTAATTTCAAAACAAAACCTTATAAAACCTATAGTCCTGAACTCAGAAATGCTTGCTTAACAACGCTTTCAATTTTCATGGTGATAAACAAAACGATCAGAGAAAATCGAGGGTTCAAAGTCTAAAAAGGGGGGGGACCCAGAGCCTTTTTGGACTTTTTTCTCTGAGAGTTCTCATAATCTGTTGAAATTCATTAAAAATCAGCCATATTCACAGAGGACCTATAATCGTGTTACTGACCTTGCCGCGTACTCTGACCTTCATCTTCTGCAGTTAAAAAAATGCCTGGTTGATTTTTAATTGATTTAAGAAATTTTGCGTTAAACTCAATGATAATGCCGGGCATGCTCAGTAAGAACCAACTGTCAGTGTTCTAAAAGCCAGACTCACGGCTGCTTGGCTTGGCTAATCAGGGGGCCACACCCACAGCAGAATTTGATTTCACTTGAGACAGTCATGGCTTCCCTCAGAAAATCCTGGGAAGTGTAGTTTGTGAAGGGTGCTGAGAGGAGACTCCTATTCCCCTGAGAACTCCAGTGGCCATAGAGGGGAGTGGTGGCAACAACTGCAATCAGCCCAAATAATAGAAACAAGACATGTGCTGTGCTGATCTTGTTTTAGCAGGGAGGAAGCAACAATATTAAAACAGTTGATATAGTTCAGATAGTACAGTTGATATAGTTCAGATAGTCACTTTAAATATGTTTGATTTACTTTGCAATTTTAGTGACATTTCCTATAGGAAATCATTTTCTTTTCCTTCTGTTTCTGTGAATATGTGAAGTATAGTTTGTGGAGGGTGCTGAGAGGAGACTCCTGTTCCTCTGACAAAGCTCCAGTGCCCAGACTGGTTTAACAGCCGCTCTGATGGAAGGTCTGTGAGGGGAACAGGGCACCTCCTAGCAACTCTCACTTCCCAGGATTTTTTGAGAGAAGCCATGACTGTCCAGAGTGAAATAAAGGCCTGGAGTGGATGTGGCCTAGGACAGCTTTGGTTTAAATTTGGGTGGGAGGCTACATGTGCCTGCTGTAGAATAAAAAGGTGGGGGAAACCCTGAAAAGCAATGATACTGTTCACAAAGTTTTCCTTTTGGAAACGAAAGGGGCTTCCCCTCTGTCCAGTGCCCATCCACCCAATCTCCTCCCCTCCCCCTCCTCCTACCCTCCCTGCCCCCAGGTAAGTGTTGGACTACGACCTGGGAAACCAGCGTTCGAATCCCCACACAGCCATGAAGCTCACTGGGTGACCTTGGGCCAGTCACTGCCTCTCAGCCTCAGAGGAAGGCAATGGTAAAACCACCTCTGAATAATGTTTACCGTGAAAACCCTATTCACAGGGTCACCATAAGTCAGGATCGACTTGAAGGTAGTCCATTTCCATTTTGAAATATGATTGCACAGAAATAAATCCCATTGAACTTAAAAAGTATGCAGCTGATCAAACCCATCCTCCCTTCTCCTCCCTTCTATCCCCTCCCTCTTGCCCCTTACTTCCCCTCCCCTCCAATCTCCTCTCCCTCCCCTCCAATCTCCTCTCCCTCCCCTTCCTATCCCCTTCTTCCCCTCACTTCCTCCTCCTCCTCCTCCTCATGGTCAGTTTTAAGCATGATTGCATGGGAGTAAATACCATTGAACTCAATAAGCATGCAAATGATCAAATGTGCCCATCCCTGCCCCTTCCTTTGCCCCTCCCCCTCCAATCTCCTCCTTACCCCTCCCTCTCCTTGCACTCCCCTCTCTCCTCCCTGTCTCCTTTCCTCTCCTCTGCCTTCCCCCTGCTCCTCCCCCATGGTCAGTTTTACCTATCCTAAATCCCATTGAACTCAATAAGCATGCAGAAGATCAGGCTGTCTTTCCCCTCCTTCCCCTCTCCTCCCCTTCCTCCTCCCCTCCCCTCCCCTCTTCCTCCTTCCCTGCTCACTCCAGCTGTCCCTCCCCCCAGTTAGTTTTACCTATCCTAAGCATGATTTCATGAGAGTAAATCCCACTGAACTCAATAAACATGCACATTATCAAACCTGTCCTCCTCCCCTCCCCCTCCTTACTGCTCCCCTCCTCCCCTCTGCCCTTCCTCCCTTCCCCCTCCTCCTTCCCTCCCCATCCCCTGTGGTCAGTTTCATGTATCCTAAGCATGGTTGCAGGGGAGTAAATCCCATTGAACTCAATAAGCATGCAAATGATCAATCTCAGCAAGCTTGCACAGGGTTGCATCTTACCTCCTGGATTAAAAAGCAGAGAAATTCACTAATAGGCAAAAAACGTTGTAGTTTAAGAACGTACCTGTAGCCCACAAATATTTCTATCAAACTTTTAAAAGCAGGGAAATTGGGCAGCTATAGTGAATGCACCAGGGGAGCAGGAGATTGCCCTACAAATTTGCCAAAATGTAAACACAATTTGGGTTGGTCTTTCACAGTCCAATCCACTTCCTGTGGAGCTTGGAAGAATTTGGTAACGTGCCTCTGAGCATATGGTGACACCTGCAATCAGCCCAAATAATAGAAACAAGTCATGTGCTGTGCTGATCTTGTTTTAGCAGGGAGGAAGCAACATTATTAAGACAGTTGACATAGTTCAGATAGTCATTTTAAATATGTCTGATTCACTTTGCAATTTTAGCGAAGTTTCCTATAGGAAATCATTTTCTTTTGTTTCTATTTTTGTGAATATGTGAAGTACAGCAACACTTTGCAAAGTTTACATGAAAAAAACCCTCCAAAAGTAATTATGGAATAATGGCACTAACTATTCTCCTGAGTAGTCTCCCATGGACATGAGGAGTGCCTCAATTTGCAAAAGATAAAACAGTGGGAAGTGAAATATATTCTAGCAACATTCTAGGTGTGCTCTATGTTTTTAATTGACCATGCCCACCTTGCTTTAAATGAAGTGCTTTAAACATAGCAGTCTGAAAACATGCATCTTCTTTTTTCCAACAGGTAGAGTCATTCCTGAAGTAGCAACATATTGTAATCAGTCTGATTTTACATCAAACTGCAGTTTCAGATTCAACTGTTAATGCACCCAAAATAGAAATAGAACATAACCTCCAATTTGAAACCTCCAGTGTGAATATTTAAACTCTATCACCATGAGAAAAGTTTGTTTTTAAAACAGAATTCAGCTCCCATGTGAATGAGCCCTTGGTTTACCAGATTTTTTAAAACTAGATTTAAAGAACTAGTTGCAAAAGGTTATATACTAAGTGTTGTCCAATGGGCAGAAGGAAAAGGTCCCCCCCACCCCCGGCAAATAGTTCTGCATACCATGTTCATATTTCCTGAGAGAAAAGATTGTCAGGAGCTGTTATCACAAGAAACATGATACATACCTTTGTGCTAGGTAGCCAGTTGTAAGCTGAGATATATGTGGATATTTTACAATAAGGTGCCAAATAGGTTCCAGAAAATGGAAAAGCAATTTTCTCTTGTGCTTGACATAACTGAGTGTCAAAACACTCTAATACTTTTGCTTTCTCTTAAATAAAGCCATGTTAGAAAATGGAAGAAAATTTGACTATGATGCTTGAAATTTTTGTGTCACAGGAAGACAAACCAAAACCCTGCAATACAATATTTAACAATAGGATTTTTGGACCCTATTATTATGTTTTCCACTTTCTACTTGGCCCCGGATTCAAAAGCGGCATATCTAACTTCACTTTAAGAGATACTTCTCTAGTCATGCTTTTATTTTTATGATTCATTTCTGTTTATGTCTGAAAGTGTATTTTACATAATGTGACACATAAATTGCACGCTGGTGTCAAAATTGTCTGTCTCAGTGAACAAAACTATTTTAATCTTCAGTTTTATTATCTGTTAAAATGTATTTAAATATAAGCATTCAATTTTACATTGCTTGACATTTATGAGAAAGCGATTTTACAGTGTTGCAATTGTGACTAGCCAGGATCATAACAAATACTCGTGTTTATTCTACATGCAAAATTGAAATGAAAAACATCACCAGTAAAGAATACTCTGAGTGTATTTAGTTTCGGTATGTGAGGTTCAAACTACATGCAATGACATGGGGTCCCATGATTTAACAAAACCAAAATCAGCCTGGAAACAGGCTTGAGTTGGAGAGGAAGAAGGGTGGATTGCAGTAGCTTAGTGTTAAATTCAGAAGTTCAGGGTTCCTTCATGATAGTCACATCACACCGCTCCATAGCCACATGCCCTTTTCCATTTCCACTCATCTCCCTTGCTCTACAACAGATATTATCCCTAGAAGCCAATCAGCATGAAAGGAGAGGTGGTGTGTTAGCTACTGAGAAGACTCTTCTCAGTGGCTGACTCAACCCCTTTCACTCCAATCTGTTCCAGTCAGCATGAATGGACAAGGGCTCTTCTCAGTGGCTATTATACTCCCCTTTCACGCTGATTGGCTCATACATAGGGACCTGGCTGGGACCCTGCTCCCCAAAAAGTAAGGGGTCTACATCCTTCTCCGACCCCAGATGACTACACCCATGGTGGATGGCAAGAGGTTGCACAGACTGGATTCAGTGTACCCCTGTGTCTTTGAAACCAAGCACACCCCCATGGAAGTAAGCTAAAATCTGAGATTCATTTCCAAATAAATTGTGTTGGGGCTTAATGTGCCACTGCCACATTGCCAACCTAAATATTGGCATAGTGAGGCATAAGGTGCTTCCACACAGCTTTTTACTGTTGATTTGGTTTTGTTCATGCATGCACACAACATCATCAAAATGCAATCCCATATTATTTTTCCATTTAATCCAGATTTACCATTTCTGAAGAAAATCCAATAAGTAAAAACACTGCATAAACAGTAAATCCAGATTATATAGGGGGAAAATATGGGATGACATTTTGATGAGGATGGTTGGGTGGATGCTGCAAAAACCTTGCATACATGAGCAGCATTAAGTCCACAATAAACTGCCATGTGGAAGTGATGTCAGACTACACACTCTGCAATGTTTGTTTTGTTTTAAACAACATCAGCCTGAGCAGGCTACAAGTGGGTGGGGAAAAGGTGGGAAAATGGGAGGACAGAGGCTGTATACACTCCTTTCCCATATTTTTAAAACTCAAAAGATTATATCCAAAGTAGTGCTAAGGAAATCATTTTGTCAGTGCATCTGCTTGTGCAATGAAACTTGCCCCCTCTCCTCCCTCTGCACCCCCTAAATCTGTTCTAGGGATTCCTCCAGCCCTCCAGAGCAGATTTGGGGAGGGCACAGAGCATGAAAAGGGGAGGAGAGGGGGGAAGTTCTGTTGTACAAATTGAAATCGTTGTGCTGACAGGACACTTTGGTTGGATAATGAGTTTCCTTTTCATTCCACTCATTTGCAAAAAAGCACCTTGGGGAATGCAGAGACTCTAGAAGCCTGCATGCTGCTGCATGGCATTGTTGCTATCCCTTCTCCATCGCTTCCGTATCAGCTGTTTTTTCTGCTTCTCCTGCTTCTACCAGTGATGAATCTGACTGGAATGATAAGAACATAAGAAGAACCTGCTGGATCAGAGCAATGTCCCATCTAGTCCAGCATCCTGTTCTCACAATGGCCAAATAGGTGCCTATGGGAAGCCTGCAAGCAGGACCTGAATGCAAGAGCACTTTCTCCTCCTGTGGTTTCCAGCAACAGGTATTCAGAAGCATGCTGTCTCTGACCATGGAGGCAGAGCATAGCCATCATGGCTAGTAGCAACTGATAGCATTATCCTCTATGTGTTTGTCTAATCCTCTTTTAAAACCATCTAAGTTGGTGACCATCACTGGCCACCAACCAATGATGAATGAATGAAAACTCCAGTTTCCTAGACCATCAACGTTTGGCTTTTGCGATTATCACTGATCTATGAATAACCCTTAGTACTTGGTGCTACTTCTAAGAGTTTCTGATAGTCGTAAATCTTCAAGATGCCCACTGCAACAATAACCTAGCAGCAGAGGAACTAGTAACCTGAAGTCTGAGATTCATTAGAACAGTGCTAATAAAATAAAATCTCCATGTCCATGCTGTGAGATATGAAATGATGGCTATCCTCTTCTTGACTACTGTTGCCAAGAGAATGTTGGACTAGAACAGCCTTTCCCAACTAGTAGGCCACCAGATGTTGCTGGACCACAACTCCCATTAGCCTCAGCCAGCATTGCCAATGGTCAGGAAAGATGGGAATTGTGGTCCAACAACATCTGGTGGCCCACTAGTTGGGAAAGTCTGGACTAGAAGGACATTGGTCTGATCCAGGGGCTCATCTTATGCCCTTATGATGTAAACAGCATCATTCATATAAGATTACAAAGAGAGATGCACACTTATGTGTCATATCGTACATCTGGGGTAGGCAGAAGGTACATCCAGATCTGCTGGTAGCTTTGAGTGATTTGAGGCAAGGATTTCTGACTCTCAAATGTTTAACAAATAACAAAAAAAATGAACACCATCACCCTAAATATACTGCTGAAAGGTGGTGGTGGTGGGTAACCAGAAGGTTTGTGTGCAAGGAATGTGGGATCCATTCAATTCTGATACTCTAAATAAATTTCTAGGCTCAGAATTCTTTAATTCTGTAGTATTTTACAGCTGGCTCAACTTAGTGGAACTTGGGTTTTTAGTAAAAGGCCAAGTAAATCCTGCAAGCCTCAAGACTTTTCTCCCTTGTCATACACAGTTCCAATTATAAGAGTTCTCTTATAATTCATTACGAACTGTACTTAGGCTTGAAAGAGCTAGAAGTAATGAACTTTACACACTGAGTTTTGCAGTGCTTTGAACCAAAGTGTTTTATGTAAAACAAAGAAAACTGGGATCTATATGAGCAAGGAAAGCCAATCATTGCAAGATTAAAAATTATAAGGAACATTCTGTATGAAACTTCAATCCATCAAGTGCCCTCTGAAAAATGAGGTAATTTCCCTCAATAATTTGCACGTTAAGAGCCAATTCAATATTACAAAGCAAAGTCCAGTTGCACATTAATTGTGGAAGCAATGCACAATTTCCTGATTAATGTTTCATGCCTAATATTCCTCCATGCTCTGTCAGATGCTAAATAACAACATGGCCAATCAATCTAAAGAAACCAGAAGAGTGAAGACAAGGCACGAGCTCAGCCCTCATTAATCACAGATTGAACTTCCATAACACCAGTGTTGTTGCATGCTACTACAGCGTATTTTAATATTTTAAAGCAATATTGGAGTTTCAAGTTGTCTTATCAGTGACATTTTAAACTACATAAAGCAAAATGCAATCTGTGATTGTTTAGCCATTGCTGGGTGAAGGAGGGAGAGGAAGGGGAGAAAAGAGCACAGACTTCATTTGGAAGGCAGGCCCGTAAAACAGTAAGAGGTTAATATTAACACAGTCTACAACCAAAAAGTGTTAGTGAATTATTACAATGAATCAGAGCTTGGAAAAGTTACTTTTTTGAACTACAACTCCCATCAGCCCAATCCAGTGGCCATGCAGGCTGGGGCTGATGGGAGTTGTAGTTCAAAAAAGTAACTTTTCTAAGCTCTGCAGTGAATACTCTTGGCCTAGATAAGTTCTGATATATGAATGAATGAGATGTCAAGAAATAAGAACATGTTTTGTAAATGGTCAGACAATGAAGCATAGACACACATGCAAAAGAAGAAAAATAACAAAAATAACATTGCCATAATCTGCTATTTCACCCACTTTACAAAACAACTTGTTATGTGCCTTCAAGTCGATTATGACTTATGGCGACCCTATGAATCAGTGACCTCCAAGAGCATCTGTCATGACCACCCTGTTCAGATCTTGTGGTCTGTGGCTTCCTTTATGGAGTCAATCCATCTCTTGTTTGGCCTTCCTCTTTTTCTACTCCCTGCTGTTTTTCTCAGCATTATTGTCTTTTCTAGTGAATCAGGTCTTCTCATTATGTCTCCAAAGTATGCTAACCTCAGTTTCATCATTTTAGCTTCCAGTGACAGTTCTGGTTTAATTTGTTCTAACACCCAATTATTTGTCTTTTTCACAGTCCATGGTATGCGCAAAGTTCTCCTCCAACACCACATTTCAAATGAGTTGATTTTTCTCTTGTCCGCTTTTTTCACTGTCCAGCTTTCACATCCATACATAGAGGTCAGAATACCATGGTCTAAATGATCCTGACTTTGGTGTTCAGTGATACATCTTTGCATTTGAGGACCTTTTCTAGGTCTCTCATAGCTGCCCTCGCCAGTCCTAGCCTTCTTCTGATTTCTTGACTATTATCTCCATTTTGGTTATTGACTGTGCCAAGGTATTGATAATCCTTGACAAGTTCAATGTACTCATTCTCAACTTTCAAGTTACATAAATCTTCCGTTGTTATTACTTTAGTCTTTTTGACGTTCAGCTGTAGTCCTGCTTTTGTGCTTTCCTCTTTCACTTTCATCAGCATTCTTTTCAAATATTACTGGTTTCTGCTAGTAGTATGGTATCGTCTGCATATCTTAAATTATTGATATTTCTCCCTCCAGTTTTCACACCTCCTTCATCTTGGTCCAATCCCACTTTCCGTATGATATGTTCTGCGTACAGATTAAACAAATAGGGTGATAAAATACACCCCTGTCTCACACCCTTTCCCATTGAGAACCAATCAGTTTCTCCATATTCTGTCCTTACGGTAGCCTCTTGTCCAGAGTATAGGGTGCACATCAGAACAATCAGATGCTGTGGCACCCCCATTTTTTTTAAAGCATTCCATAGTTTTTCATGATCTACACAGTCAAAGGCTTTGCTGTAACCTATAAAGCACAGGGTGATTTTCTTCTGAAATTCCTTGGTCCGTTCCATTATCCAACGTATGTTTGCGATATGATCTCTGGTGCCTCTTCCCTATCTAAATCCAGCTTGGACGTCTGGCATTTTTCTCTTCATATATGGTAAGAGCTTTTGTTGTAGAATCTTGAGCATTACTTTACTTGCATGGGATATTAAGGCAATAGTTCAATACTTACTGCATTCCCTGGGATCCCCTTTCTTTGGAATTGGGATATATATTGAACGCTTCCAGTCTGTGGGCCGTTGTTTAGTTTTCCAAATTTCTTGACAAATGTTTTGTGAAAATATGGACAGATTCAGTCTCAGTAGCTTATAGCAACTCTATTGATATGCCATCTGTTCCTGGTGATTTGTTTCTTCCAAGTATTTTAAGAGCAGCTTTTACCTCACATTGTAAAATTTCTGGTTCATCTTCATATGGTTCCTCCATGAATGAATCTGTCATCCTTGCATCTCTTTTATAGAGTTCTTCAGTGTATTGCTTCCATCTTCCTTTTATTTCATCTCAGTCAGTCAGTGTGTTCCCTTGTTGATTGTTCAACATCCCTACTCGTGGTTTACATTTCCCTTTCATTTCTCTAATCTTTTGGAATAGGGCTCTTCTTCTTCCCTTTCTGTTGTCCTCTTCTATTTCTATACAATAACTATTGTAATAGTTTTCTTTGTCTCTACGTACTAGTCACTGTATTGTTCTGGGTTCTGACTGTGTTTCTGTCTCCTTTTGCTTTTGCTTTCTTTCTCTCTTTAACCATTTTAAGAGTTTCTTCAGTCTTCCATTGAGGTCTTTCTCTCTTTTTAACTAGAGGTATTGTCGTTTTGCTTTCTCCCCTGATCATGTCTCTGACTTCAGTCCATAGTTCTTCTGGTTCTCTGTCAAATAAGTTTAAAGCCTCAAACCTGGTCCTTACTTACTTACTTACTTACTTATTTTTATTTATTTATTTATTTATTTATTTAGTTAGTTATTATTCAATTTGTATCCTGCCTTTCCTCCCAGCAGGAGCCCAGGGCAGAAAACAAAGCACTAAAACACTCTAAAACATCATAAAAACAGGTCTTAAAATATGTTAAAACAAAACAGCAGTAAAAACATTTTTTTTAAAAAAAAACAACTTTAAAAAGGGTTAAAATATTATTAAAAAAACATATTAAACAATTCTGACACAGATGCAGACTGGGATAGGTCTCAACTTAAAAGACTTGTTAAAAGAGGAAAGTCTTCCAAAGGTGCTGAAAAGATAGCAGAGATGGCGCCTGCTTAATATTCAAACGGAGGAAGTTCCACAGGGTCAGGGCTGGTTCTAAAGGGCAGCCAGGTTGGGCACTGGCCCGAGGGCCCCGGAGCTACAGGAGCCCCTAAGGGGCCCCAGAGGGGCCCTCCGCTCCCCTTCTGCGATCCACACCCCCCCACACACCCCACTTACCTGTCAGCCAGCTTTTTAGCATTGCCCTTAATGAAGATGGTGGCCGCAGCTTCCCTAAGGTACTGAAGCCGCTGCCACCATCTTAGTTGATGCCAGAGATGTGCGCGTGTAGCACGCACATATGCCATCAACAAAGGTGGTGGCAGAGGCTTCATTCCCCTTAGGGAAACCACAGCCGCCATCTTCATTAAGGGCAATGGTAAAGACTAGACAGGTAGGGGGCTGTGGGGGGCCATGCGGGGGGGGCACACACACACACGTACGTGCGCATGCACACACACCCCCATCAGGGGACCAGGGTAAGCCGGTCCTACACAGGGTAGATGCTGCCACACTAAAAGTCCATTTCTTATATTGTGCAGAACGAACCTCCTGATAAGATGGTATCTGCAGGAGGCCCTCACCTGCAGAGCGCAGTGCTCAAGTGGGTATATAAGACGGTCTTTCAGGTATCCTGGTCCTGAACTGGGTTTTGGCTTTCTACGCCAAAACTAGAACCATGAACTTGGCCCGGTAGCAAATGGGCAGCCAGTGCAATTCTTTCAGCAGCAGTGTGACATGTTGGTGATACCCTGCCCCAGTGAGCAGTCTCGTCACTGCATTTTGCACAAGCTGCAGCTTCTGGACCAACCTCAAGGGCAGCCCCACATAGAGCGCATTACAGTAATCCAGCCTGGAGATTACCAGTGCGTGGACAACAGTGGTCAGGCTATCCTGGTCCAGAAACAGCCACAGCTGTCTCACCAGCCGAAGCTGGTAAGAGGCAATCCCAGCCACTGAGGTCACCTTGGCCTCTAGCGACAAAGATGGATCCAGGAGCACCCCCAGACTGCGGACCTGCTCTTTCAGAGGGAGTATGACCCCATCCAAAGCAGGCAACTGACCAGTTATCTGAACTCAGGAACCACCAGCCCACAGCACCTCCGTCTTGCTAGGATTCAGACTCAGTTTATTGGCCCTCATCCAGCCCACCCCCGAGTCCAGGCAGTGATCCAGGGCTTGCATGTCCTCTCCCGATTCAGATGTTACAGTGATATAGAGCTGGGTATCATCAGCGTACTGTTGACACCTCGCCCCAAAGCTCCTGATGACTGCTCCCAAGGGCTTCATGGGGGACAAGATGGTACCCTGCGGCACCCCACAGCACAACTGCCAGGGGGCCAAAAGACAGTCATCCTATGCTATTCTCTGAAAACGACCCTGGAGATAGGATCAGAACCACTGTAAAACAGTCCCTCCAATACCCATCTCACCAAGTTGACCCAGAAGGATACCATGGTCAATGGTATCAAAAGCCGCTGAGAGATCAAGTAAGAACAACAGGGTCGCACTCCCCCTGTCCTTCTCCCGATAAAGGTCATCCATCAGGGTGACCAAGGCCAATTCAGTCCCATAACCAGGCCTGAACCCAGACTGGGATGGGTCAAGATAATCTGTTTCATCCAAGAGTACTTGCAGTTGCTGCGCCACAACCATCTCAATCACCTTCCCTAAGAAGGGGGTATTTGCAACCGGTCAGTAGTTGTCTCAAACCAATGGGTCCAGGGTGGGCTTTTTCAGGAGTGGTCGAATCACCGCCTCTTTCACGGTGCCCGGAACCACTCTCTCCCGCAATGTTGCATTGACCACACTCTGGATCCACTCGGTCAAACCCCCTCAGCAAGCTTTAATAAGCCAAGAAGGACAAGGGTCGAGAGGACACGTTGCTGGCCGCATCATTGCAAGCACCATGTCCACATCATCAGGCCACATCAACTGAAACCGTTCCCAAGAAGTTGCAGCAGACGTTGCACTGGACATCTCATTGGGGACTACAGTAGATGTGGTTGGGACATCAAGACTGATAAGGAGGTGAGCAACTTTACCCTCAAAGTGCCTTGCAAACAATTCACAGTGGGCCTCCGAAGGGTCTAAGACTCCATTTCCTGGAGTTGATGTCAACAGCACCCTGACAATATGGAAAAGCTCCACCGGATGGCTACTTGAGGATGCGATAGAGGCAGAGAAGTGGGCCTTCTTCGCCGCCCTTACTGCCACACAATAGGCACGGTTATGATATTTTACTCATGCCTGATCAGCCCCACAGCATGTCTTTAGCCACTTGCACTCTAGCCGTCATCCAGCCTGTTTCATTGCCTTTAGCTAACTGGTGTACCAAGGTTCAAGCCGGGCTCCACAGTGCCGGAGAGGGCGCTCAGGGGCAACCATGTCAAAAGCCCGATGCGCCTCACTGTTCCACAGCGTGACAAGGACTTCAACAGGATCACCTGCTCTATCTACTGGGAAGTCCCCCAGGGCATTCAGAAATCCAGTGGATTCCATTAGGCTCCAGGGGCGGACCATCTTAATCTGTCCACCATCCCTGCAGGGAAGGATCGGAGCCATAAGTCTAAACTTCACCAGGAAGTGATCTGACCATGACAATGGGATGACATCCATCCCCGCTTTCTCCAGACCACCCCTTCCTCCATCTGGAGCAAAAACCAAGTTGAGGGTGTGCCCTGCCCTATTTGATCTTTATATTATTCTGGGATGTTATTTAAATTGTATTTTGGCATTATGATTGCTTTGTTGGTCTTCTTTAGCTTTACTCTGATATTCAATACAACCAGTTCATAAACTGTACTGCAGTCTGTTCCTGGTCTTGTTTTTGCAGAAAGTACGGAACTTCTCCATCTTCTGCTGCCAATTATATAATCAATTTGATTCCTATATTGACCATCTGGTGATGTCCATGTGTACAGTCATCTTTTTGGGTGTTCAAAAAATGTGTTTGCAAGAAACAAATTATTGCCTTCACAGAATTCAATAAGTCTTTCTCCTGCTTCATTTCTGTCTCCTAAGCCCCATTTCCCCACAATTCCTAGTTCTTCTCTGTTCCCTACTTTTGCACTCCAGTCTCCCATGATTATCATCATATCTTGTTTTGGTGTGTGATCAATTTCCTCCTGTACTTCTGCCTAAAATCTCTCCAATTCTTCTTCTGCATTTGATGTTGGAGCATAGACTTGGATGATGGTTATGTTAATAGGTTTCCCATTTAATCTCATTGATATCACTCACTCAGACCTTGCGTTGTAGCTCCTAATTGCTTTTGCTACATCACTTCTCACTATTAAAGCAACCCCATTTCTTCTTGATTTCTCATTTCCTGCATAAAATATTTTGTAGTTGCCTGGTTGAAAATGTCCCATTCCCATCCATTTTAATTCACTCACGCCAAGTATTGTAATGTTGATACGTTCCGTTTCTTGCTTGACAATTTCTAACTTTCCCTGGTTCATGCTTCTCACATTCCATGTTCCTATTGTGTGCGTCATACAACTCCGGACTCTCCTTTCGCATCTGTGTGCATCAGCCTTTCGGCTTCCTTTCGGCTTTGACCCAGCTGCGTCATTAGTCACAGCACTACTCGTACTTGTCCTTTTTTTCTTCCCCAGTAGCTTGGTGAGTGCCTTTTGACCTGAGGGTCTCATCTTCCAGCACTATCTCGTGTTGCATTTTGGATACTCTGTTCATAGAGTTTTTGTGGTAAGAGGAATGCAGAGTTGGTTTACCATTGTCTTCCTCTGAGTTTGGATGCATCTTAGTCTGGTGTCTCAGCTTTGACCATTCCGCCTTGGGTGCCCCTGCTAGGAGTCTAGCCTCTTGGTCTAGACTCCTGACGGCATTGCTCTCAGCTTCTTCAACATTCTCAAACCCCCTCACCATGTTAAGGTGTGCATCCTAAAGGGGGACAAAACAACCTAGCAGCTGCTAAATTGTACATACAAAGCTGGGGAGGGAATCTCTGAAAGTCTGGGTGATCCTACCTGATGACTTGCTCGGCTGATTTAGAAGTTAATTAACTAATGCTGGAAACAGAAGCAAAACACCTGTCACCAAGCAAGGAGGCAGATTTTGCACATGGTACTTTGGAGAAGTAAATGCAGTCTCTTTTTTCTTCTCTTCTCCCACACATCTATGAAAGCAAGAACAAAAAGGTCAATTTCTATTTTTGGGATATTTGTACCCATGAACAAAGTAAGCTGTGATGTAAACAAATATAGACATATATGGATGAATCTTGTCCAATTGCAGACCATATTAAAAAGTTTGAAAAATATTGCATTATCCAGTTTAGTGAGAAAGATACTGTGATGCTAATTCAACATGGATGTTTATAAAGCCTCCCACCCATGACTTTATTTAACAGAATTAAAATAAAACACCTCAGCTAGCTACATAGCTAATTGAGGTAATGAATTCCTTCTTGTCAACCCCTAAAGTGTGTCCATTTCTGGGAACAATGGTTTCTGTCACTTCCTCTCAACCACACTGGACTATCCTCCTAAAACACCCAAATGAGGCTGCAATCCAAATCCCACTTATTTAGGAGTAAGTCAGACCTACTTCTGAGTAGGCATGGTTAGGATGACACTGTTAGTCACCCACCCTTTGGTGTAACAGTTCTCTGTTGCCAGCCCCCTCTGGTGCTCATGTAAATGGCATTCCTGCCTTGAGCAGGGGCGTGTTTGCCGCCACCTCCCCACTTTGCAGAAGGTTCAGGAATGTTCCCGAAGGTTTTGAGTAGGGTCAGGTGTGGTCTCTGTGCCAATAGGATGAAGGGAGAAGCCCACTCCTCCCTCAAATTGTGCCTCTTTTCACCTTGCGACACCCACCCTCCTTCCCTGTCAGTATGGGCTTTGCTAGTCGCCTGTTGGGGCTGAATAGGAATTTTTGGGGGGGGGGATCCTGATTTCAGAATCCCTTTGGTTTCATCTACTCCATACTGTATGGGTTGATTCGATTGGCCTTTGGGAGGGTTGTGGTTGTCTGATTTTGGCTGGCATGGAATTTAGGCAGGTGAGGAAGCAGGGGGTAAAACAGGAGACTGAGGTATTGTGGTACAGGGCACTCATTAGGGTACCATCAGTGCTGCATGCCTGATGGCGATCTGGGGAGTGTCCTTGTGGGACCAGCTTGCACATCATGGTGAACACCTGTACGGCAGGGCGAGGCTGCGGAGGTTGGAACCACATACCTGGCTATACTAACAAGGAGGGACAAGTTTTCCCACATCCTTGACTGGTGAGTTATAGTCTGCGGTGACTGACATGCCCAGAGGAATGGAAGGAATACTCCCTCCCAGTTAGGTTGATCCTCACCCGCCCGAAGCAGTTCAATCAGGTTAATTGGTTGGAATTGGCTAAGGTTTAATATTTGTTATATGTTAATAAATATAACATTATTCCACATTTGTATCACAAGTCTTCTTTGGTGTGGTGGCAACTAGATTACCATGTGGATTCATACTTGCATCTAGCCATTTTGTTGTCAGGGCTAGGTGAGTCTGGGGCATGTAACTCACCTTAAAATTAAGTAAAGATGAACCTTTTACCATGTGGGGCTGTTTCATAGTATTTTCTGACTTACCACCTTCATTCCCAAACTGCTGCATCTTTAGCCCAATAACCTCTCGTCTAAAAGTGTATGAACACAAGAGTTACATCTGTTTTCTTCCAGCAACTGTCCTGCTGTTGTGTTGTCCACTATGCCAGTTTCACATTGGTAGGGTGGTCAGGACTCCTCTTTTCTCCTAGCCATTCCACTCTTTTAAGATTCTGTCTTGGTTCCAAATTGCCCCTCAAAAATACCAGAGGGGGACCATGCATGTGGCTGCACCTTTCTTCTAGATGCCTTCTTTTGCCATATTTTAGTTTGGGTTGGAGCAGACCACTCTATTTTGTGGCAGCTGGAGTTCTTATCCTCTTTTCCACTATTTTTCTCTTTACTAAACTACAAATCCTAGCAAGTTGGGCAGGGGTGGGGAATAAGAGACTTTCAGTTCATTTTTAAGGAAGAGAACTGAAGAAGCATGGATGGATACAGCAGCAGGGTTGCTCACTTGCAGGAGTCATGACATCATAGCAATGACCCACTTCTAGATCCTACCCCCCAGAGTCAGCAAGCTAGGGTTGGGAGGAAGATCAAGGGATGTGTATTTGTGTGTTTCTATATATGAAGCATGATTGTGTGTGTGTAAGAGAGAGAATGTAAGACTGAATGAATGCAATCAAAGAAAACTAAGGTTCTAATTCAGGGAAGCTTCATGAGTACAAAAGACTCTCCATTCCATGAAATGAAATGGAGGGTGACCAGAATGGTAAAGGAGGGTAGAACTAGCTTGTATGTCACTGAGCTCTCCTCATATGTGTACTTCACACTTATGGATGCTTGCAGAGAGCTCTCCTTTTGCCTCTCTGAGGATGGCAGTTACGATCAAAATGAAAGTGGCACTGAATTGGCCACTACTACATTTCTAAAGCCATATCCTATGAGACTGACAGTATCCTGTTTATTATCTAATTTGCAAATTGTGTTCTAAATCATTTTTCCTAGGAGGATCTCAGCTACAAAGTATATTTGTCTTTCTGCACCCCAGAGCTAGAAACTGGGACATCAATGTTATTAAGAGCAAAAGGTCACAGGGCTTCATCTGTTTATCAGTCACTCGACATTCACTCCAAGCTTTCTCACCCACAGTTATTTGATATACAAATACTAGACGGTTTAGAACTCTGTTCAGAAACTCCCTGTGTTTCTGTCCCCCTGCCCCAATACTCTTGTGTTCTCAGTGCACAGAGACAAACACACTCATTGCAACAGGCAATAGGAAGTCTTTTTCACAGTTTGTCACAATAGTAGTGGTGGTTTTTTGTTTTTTACATTTAACGAAGCTCTCTCCGATTCTTCTTTAGTCAGCATTACTCATTGACCTGAGACATTTTCGATCTGTCACTTAAATATATTCCCTCACTTCAGTTGCTGCTTCAGTGGAGTGTCAAAGGAAGAATCTCCCTAAATGCTGTCAATGGATCTGGGCCAACGTGTTAAATATATTCAGCAAGCTTGTTAGAAAACAAGACCCCTATATTGAAAGTGTAACATTGCCCTGCCTGCCACAAAAATATTATATTCATATCAACTTTGCACGTTCCATGGAGCAAAAGGACTAGACAGACAAAGTAAATAGCTCAAGGCTGTGTGGAAAAGAAGACAGAAATAAAAATCCCTACTTTGTCTTGCCTCTGTCTTTTGTGAGGGAGCAGCCTTTTTAAACAAGTGTTTCAGTCTGGTACAGGCAGCCTTTCAAGCTGATGCTGATCCTTCTTTTTTAATGAGCAGTGCTCAGAAAGACCTGCAGCTAATGCTATAAACACCTTTTCATATTCTCACCAATGAATCTACTTAGAGAAATGGCGGTACAATGACATAAAGGGATTAAAGCCATTCCAAACACCACGTTTCCATCCATTATGGTTACTTTACTATTGTTAAGGGTAACTCATCATTACATGACTCAGAGTGAAAGAGTTCTCTCTCATTTGTGGCTCATGTTTTGAATTCCACAAATCTGGGTGCTCAGCCAAATCCTGTAAGAGCATATATCAACAATAATAGTTTGTACTTACTTTGGGCATTTCAGCTATGCACTTTTTACCAAAATTAATAAGCATCATTATCCTCGTGCTATGTACATCTAACAAAAAAAAAATGCAGAAAGCACTGCGTGAATTGGCTGCTGTGTTAATCTCATGGAGACTGATGGCTGCATCTACTGTACAATTTTTTGTCCACTCCCACAGGGGTCACTGGTAATGCAGGAAGGATATTATAGCATACTAGGGCTGTACCAATGCCCAGAGGAGGTGTTCAGAGCAGTTTTAGTCATTTCCCATTATTGCTACCACAGAAAATTGGGACTCATGCTAAACCAGTGTGGAATTTTACGTGCCAAAAAAAGCAAGTTGTGACATCCTGAATACATACATACCTACATCTTGCTATTATGAGAAATGATAAGAATTTAGAACTGGCTTGGCATATCTTCATTTGTATTTTTAGCCTGTGTCTGCTGTCTCTCGTGCATTCTCTCTACTCATATACTGGCATCCTGAACAAAATAATCATATTCCTATCTGCAGGGCACAATCCAGACAAAGTTAAGCACTGGCCCCATTCATTTCAATGAGATAGAGTTAAAATATATGCTTAACTCCCCCATTGAAATCAATGTTAATGGGGTATTTAACATGGGTTGCATTGTGTCCACAGTGTCTAGACAAGCCTTCTCCAACCTGGGGCCCTCCAGATATTTTGGACTACAGTTCCCATCAGCCCCAGCAGGCATGGGCATGGAGATATTATCTCCAGCATTCCACCGGGATGTCAATGAACACTCTCTTTGATTTATTAGACTGGTACTTGCTACATATAAAGGATTGCAATTGTCACCCTTTATGTACTCCTCACATCTCCCTTCGGTTAGGGGAAGTGTTTACAGGGATACATTTTCTCAGAAGAGAGAGTGAGAACACTGAATATTTATCTTGTTCTTTGCATCTCTTTAATTAATAAATCTACACAATGGAAACAAACAAGCAACACAAGTGTTGACCCTGTATTAGATTTTGACAGAGAAATGGATTCAGCTAACTTTAGCTAAAAACTCACAAGTCTCTTTGGTCATATCTGTATCTGCCCAAATTTACAATGCAAATGCTTTTTGCTCCCACTCTACCTGCCTTGCCCACAGACACTTATGGATGTCACAGCACATGGCTGGAAAGAGACACCACCAGATCATAAAGGACTATACAGCTAATATTGTTGTGTCTTTGGTCTCCATCAAGACAAAACTATAAGACAAATCCCATGCACAGGGCATGGGAAGCTGCCTTACACTGAGTCAGACCACTGGTCCTTCAAGGTCAGTATGGTATTGTCCACAACAATTAATGGCAGTAGCTCTCTGGGATTTCAGACAGGAGTTCTAAGGCAGTTGAATTAACAACTGCATGTCAGGCAGAAATAATATCTACCCACTTTATTTCTTTCTGGGTGCAGTCACATAGTTTATTTGTGCAGAGAAATGGCCATGCTGGACTATGTGCAAGACTTGCAATGTGGTTCCTACAACTGTGTCATCCAAGGGCGGTTGTTCTGACTGCCCAAATTGACCCTGACTGCTACTTGATGCCACCGTTTCACTAAGTATGTGTTGAAGGGTCACTATGTTCTGCAGTAAAAAAGCCTTTGACTGATGGCTGGGCCACACATCCCATTAGAAATGGCATGGGGCACCACAGATTTTTGGAGGGTGAGGGAAGTTCACAGACCTGAATGACATGGTTTAAATAACTGGGATTATCTCACAATAAACCAGTGATGCAGGGAGGACACAAATCATGTGATAAAACATAAAGGGTTGGATGCAGAGTAGTGCTCAAATGAGTTCTGCTAGTTATAAAGGAAGGGAACAAGGAGGTGATCTTTGCTGATTCCACATTTCCCCTTCAGCCCCCTATGCTTTCTAAAAAGCTGCTCTGGAGGGTGGTGGGACCCTTGATAGCATCAGGTAAAGTGGTGTGGGAATTGCAGGGGGAAGAAGGAATCAGCAAATATTGCCTTTCTCCTTCCTCCATCAAAGACCCTCTGGTTGATCTCAGTTTCTTCTACTAAGAAGGTCCATAGCTCAGTGGTAGCGCATCTGCTTTACATGTTGAAGGTCCCAGGTTCAGTCCTTGGCATCTCCAGGTAGGGTTGGAAGATAGCCATGTCTAAAATCCTGGAGAGCTGCTGAACTAGAAGGACCAGTGCTTTGACTCCATATAATACAGTTTCCTCTGTTCCTGTATTCCTGTAACAGAAGGAGGCCTTCCATTTGCAGATCCATGTTATTAATTATACAGCCATGAGTGGCTGTATATTATAGCCAGCATGGATTTTTCGCATTCCACAATGTTAAATGGAAAATACCCCCATGACATTCTGATGCTTCCCATAAGCTCATTTTAAAACAAAACCTCACAAATCCTATAGTCCTGAATTCAAAAATGCTTGCTTAACAACCCCCTAAATTTTCATGGTGATACACAAAACAGTATGAGAGAATAGAGAGTTTAAAGTGTAAAAAGAGGAAAAAACCCAGACCCCTTTTGGACTTTTTTCTGTCAGAGTTCTCATAATTTGTTGAAATTAATTACAAATCAGCCATGTTCACAGAGTACCTGTAATCCTATTACTGACCTTGCCTCACACTCTGACTTTCATCTTTTGCAGTTTAAAAGTTTAATAAAAATGAGTCAGCCGCTCTGATGGAAGCTCTGTGAGGGTAACAGGGCATCTCCTAGCAACTCTCAGCACTCTTCGCTAACTACACTTCCAAGGATTCTTTGGGGGAAGCCATGACTGTCTAAAGTGGAATAAAGGTCTGGTGTGGATGTGGCCAGTCACAGCTTTGGTTTCAATTTGGGTGGCCTGCTGTAGAATAAAAAGGTGGGGAAAACCCTGAAAAACAATGTTACTGATCACAGTGTTTTCCTTTTGGAAAGGAAAGGGGCTTCCCCTCTGCCCGGGGCCCACCCAGCCAATCTCCACCACTCCTCCTCCCATTTCTGACCTCCTCCCCTCCCTGCCCCTCCCCCAAGTCAGTTTTACCTATCCTAACCATGATTGCACAGGAGTAACTCCCACTGAACTCAAAAAGCATGCAAATGATCAAACCTGTCTTCCCCTCCCTCCTATCCCCTCCCACTTGCCCCTTGCCTCCCCTTCCTTCACCCCTCCCTTCCCCTCCCCCATCCACTTCCAATCCCCTCCTTCCCCTCCCCCCTCCTCCCCCATGGTCAGTTTTACCTATCCTAAGCATGATTCCACAGGAGTAAATCCTATTGACCTCAATAAGCATGCAAATGATCAAACCTGCCCTTCCCTCCTCCTCCTCTCTCCCACCACCTCCCTTTTGCCCCTTCCCTCTCCCTTCCTTCACCCCACCCCCTCCTCTTCCTTCACTCCTTCCTGCTCCCTTCCAATCCCCTCCCCTCCTTCTGCTCCCCTCTCCCCTCTCCCTCCTCCTCCCCCATGGTCAGCTTTACCTATCCTATCCATGATTGCATGGGTGGAAATCCCACTGAACTCAATAAGAATGCAAATGATCAGACCTGCCTTTTCCCTCCTTCTTTTCTCCTCTCCTTCCTCTTCTTCCTCCCCTCCCCTCTTCCTTTTTCCTCCTCCCCTGCCACTCCAGGCCTCCCTCCCCATGGTCAGTTATACCTATCCTAAGCATGATTGTACGGGAGTAAATCCCACTGAACTCAATAAATATGCAAATGACCAAACCTGCACTCCTCCCCTTCTTGCCTGCTCCCCTCCCTCTCCCCCTCCCCTCCCCATTCCCTGTGGTCAGTTTCACCTATCCTAAACATAGTTGCAGGGGAGTAAATCCCACTGAACTCAATATGCATGCAAATGATCAATCCATTCACAACAAACTTGCACAGGATCCCATTTCTTACCTCCCGGACTAAAAAGCAGAGAAATTCACTAATAGGCAAAAAAACTTGCGGTTTAAGAATGTACCTATAGCCAACAGATATTTCTATCAAACTCTAAAAAGCAGGGAAATTGGGCAGCTATAGTGAATGCACCAGGGGAGCAGGAGACCTGACCTCCTTTGTGAGCTATTGTACTGCCCTACAAATTTGTCAAAATGCAAACATAATTTGGGTTGGTCTTTCACAGTCCAATCCACTTCCTGTGTAGCTTGGAAGAATTTGGTAGCATGTGCCTGTGACCATATGGTGAGTGGTGGCAACACCTGGAATCAGCCCAAATAACAGAAACAAGACATGTGCTGTGCTGATCTTGTTTTAGCAGGAAAAACAGTTGATATAGTTCAGATAGTCACGTTAAATATGTTTAATTTCCTTTGCAATTTTAGTGAAGTTTCCTATAGGAAATCATTTTCTTTTTCTGCTGTTTCTGTGAATATGTGAAGTGTAGCAACACCTTGCAACACTAAAAAAAAGCTCCAAAAAATTGTAGAATAATGGCACTGACTGTTCTGCAGAATAGTTTCCAATGGACATGAGGAGTGTTTCAGTTTGCACAAGATAAAACAGTGGGAGGTGAAATATATTCTAGCAAAATTCTAGGTGTGTTTTATGTTTTTAATTGACAATGCCCACCTTTCCTTAAGTAGAGTGGTTTAAGCATAGCAGCCTGAAAACATGCAATTTGGGCAGGCTCATTTTTTCCCCCAACAGCTAGAGTCATTGCTTAAGTAGCAACATACTGTAATCAGTCTGATTTTACATCAAACTGCAGTTTCAGATTCAACTGTTAATGCGCCCAAAATAGAAATAGAGCATAACCTCCAGTTTGAAATACAAAAGGCTGTCTTCACCATCATATGACATTGACCAATAAAAAGGCTTTGAAATTAATAAAAATATATTTGACACAGATTTCTAGGATGAATAATAACAGAAATATAATGTTCTAGGTTAGATTCTCTGTAGAAAGAGTAATAACAGAAAAGAAGCAAAGTAAGAACACCAACAAACATACAAAAATGTAATTCTCCATCTTTGGAGATGGCAGGTGTTGCCACCATTCACCCTATGCTCAGAGGCACATTACCAAATTTTTCCAAGCTACACAGGAAGTGGATTGGACTGTAAAAGACCTTCAACCCAAATTGTGTTTGCATTTTTACAAATTGTAGGACAGTACAATATCTCAGAGAGGAGGTCAGGTCTCCTGCTCCCCTGGTGCATTCACTATAGCTGCCCAATTTCCCTGTTTTTAAAGTTTGATAGAAATATCTGTTGGCTATAGGTACATTCTTAAACCGCAAGGTTTTTTTCCTGTTATTGAATTTGTTTTCAGGTGATTTCCACTTTGTTAAAGTATCATTGACATCTAAATAACATGGAATGTAAAAACAGCCTAGAATGGATAGATACAAAGTGTTAGTATATACCCAAAGGGATAAACATTCTGATATGTTTGCAGCATGAAGTTTTTCCATGCTGGGACAAGTTTTTTTAAAAAAGAAACGTACTCCTTTCACCTGAGTGCTGACTCTGTCGGTTGACTGATACAGATTCTGACTGACAAGAGCAGATATTGATGTCCATGTAGCCATGGGGAAGCCAACAGCATTTGTAAGGAGTAGTGAACAAATGCCAGGGAAAAAGGGGGTGGGGAAAAACTGGTCCACCATTAAAGCTTAACCCAAAAGTGCTTGTCATGTAATAAATGATACTCACTTATCATATAAGGAATTAAAACACACACACACAGATTCTTATATACAAAGCATAATTTCAAGCATCTGAACACCAAGCTTTTGTTTTATAACAACCTCCAGATATTTTGAGGCTCAGTTCCCAAAATCTATGGCCATTGGCCTTTCTGGCTGGAGCTTATGGGAGCTGGAGTCCAGAACATATGCAGAGTGCTAGGCTGGGGATTATTATTTTATTTCTTTCATATGCAATGTTCCAAACTCCACATGAGGTTAAACCCTTTTTTAGACCAACCAAAATGTCACAAAACAATGTGCAAACTATTTTAGTTGTAACATGTTTGTTGGCCTAATGGAGTTCTGCTCTAATATGGATTTGGGATTGTTTTTTTCCTTTAGGGTCAAGATGGTTACCTCTCCTTTTTTTGTATGATGCATAGCTATTATGTGTATGGTGTTGTGTGTACTGCACAACTATAGCCTATTCCTCATCTCCTGATACTTGTTCCTTTTGCACATGGGATGGCAGAATATAGGATACATGCAGCCTTGTCTGTCCTTTCACTATTGGCCAAGGATTAGCTTGACATGCCTAGGATTTCACTAGGATATCAGGTGGGCAAGGCCAACACTTTCCTATAAGGTTTTAGAGGAATATTCATTATAGCAGGGGCACCAACATGATTCCATCCAAATGCTGTGTGTTCCCATCAGCCTCAGCCAACATGGCTTATGGTCAGGGATGGTGGGAGTTGTAGTTCATGACATATCTACTGATAACCACCACTTTGGCTATCCTTGCAATATGGTATCAGCTCCTATGCTAGGGCTAGCCAACATGGAGCCCTCCAGATGTTATTGGACTCCAACGTCCATCAGCCTCAGGCAGCATGGCCAATGATCAGGGTTGAATAAGTTGTAGTCCAACAATATTTGAAGAATACCACATTGGCTATCCCTGCCCTAGACATTTGCCATTGAATATTGAAAACCCTGCCACAACATCATGGTACACAATGCCTTTAAGTAAGTTGTGTGAATCTACCAGTGGCCTCATTGACTGAAAGTCACCACAAATCCCCCCAAAATGTGATTAGCCCTGATTTCCCATATCTTGAATTCAGTCTGTGATGTTGGCTCACATAATAGGTTTGGCATTCCCTGGGAGTTGACAAGGGCTGGCATTTCCCCATGGCTAACTGGTGTGAGAACAGGAATACAATCAATAATGCACTGATCAATGAGAGCAAGAAGTCCTGAGTTCAAGACTCCCCGATATACCAGTTTGGTCCATACACAGATGGATAATATAAAGATAATATAACTGAATACAATCTTATTATTGGATTGTATATAGACCTGAGTGTAAATACTAAATGTATCTTCATTTGAAATCTTTTCAGTGATGATTCCATTCCCCTTCCAAATAGTTTTTGTCAAGTTCCCCTATTCAAGTCCTACCTATTAAACAAACAATAGTGTCAATTGCATTTTATTTTTTTAAAGTGAATTAATGTCTTTCCTATTGAAAGGTCTCTTAAAATTATCTCCTCCCATGATTCTTTACTGGATCTGAGCTCAGTGGATGATCATGGGTGTCATTAAAAGGCTGTCTCTCACTGTGGCACATTTGTAGACTTTCTGGTGGCAGAAAATTCAATAAGTTGTATCAGAGTGATTACATGTTAAAAATTTGTGTTACAGAACAGTTAGTTCAATAAAGTAAATGAGAGGTGCAAGACTTTTCAGAGGAAGTAGTATTAATATTTCATTTGAAGTGAGTTTAAATAACCAAGTATATTAAAGTACGAGAACAGTGGACTAGTGATACATTACAAAAAAAAAGCTGTTCAATTAGATACTTTCATTGAGACTTTTCTTTAGAGAGTAGCAGAACTCTTATCTTAACCAGAAACATAATATAAAATAAACAAACACACACCACTATACGTTCCCCCAAAAATGAGACATGGAAAGTATATTGGGCTAGTTACAAATTAGAAAGCATTAGAATGACATTTTTCAGTCTTCTAGCAACTTAAGTTGCATGGCAGCTCACAGTGTTGGGGTTCAGCTACTAACTCAGATAGAGGCTCAGCTGCATAATAATGAAGAAAGATGCCCAGAATAAGGACCAAGCTTCAGAGAAAGCCAAGTCTTTATTGTCAGCTTGGGTGAACAGTGGAGTTTGACTGTGACAAAGAGACAGGCTTAAAACTAAAATATTGATGGGATATTTTGCTTTTTGAAATGACAGCATTCATCACTATTGTTGCAGTTGTAGTTATTATTATTTAATATTTTTATCCTGCTCTTCTCACATAGAACACTCAAGGGTGAGGGGAGATGCATAGCATTGAATCCAACGGTGTCCCTCATACTGACGGAAGGCTTTTTGATCCAGCAAAGGTTACCTTCAGCAAAACAGGGAGAAAGGTTATTTCCCCCCCAGTTTCCTTCCCACCTGAAGTCCACTGTGCATACCACAGGGATGGGAATTTTGGTTCAGTTTGCATTTAAAGACGAACCTACCTAATGCACACTTTCTGAAACACAGCCATCCTTCAAAATTCACACATCTCCAGATTTTGAAATTAGAAAAAAAATTGCACGTTAACTTGTATCTTAAGAAAAATGTGCACAAAAATGCTGGTGAATTTTCATGAGGACTTTTTTTAATGCAAGCTGATGTGAATATGTTGAGAACTGAACTGAAAATGAGGAAAATGAGAAATTGAAAGAAGCCCAAATGGACAGAGGCACCCATTTCTAAGTCTGTGCATCATGTTTCCCTCTCCTCAGTACTGGGTGACAGGGGAGAACAGCAGGGAAGGGGGAGTTGGCAAAAATGCCACCCTCCCTGATATGCTTAAAGAAGCTTCTGGAGGATCAAAGATCCTTCTTTCAATACAAGGGACACCACTGGATGCAGACCAATACAATCAAAAGCAAAAATTCCCAATAGTCTTTTTTTAAAAAAATTGCCAGGTAATAGGATTGCTGCCTACAGCTGATACATTTTCTGAGTCTTCTATTTTTGACTGCCTCAGAATTTCACACACATACCCTTCAGGAATTCAGCAAAATTGCTTCCCCCACCCCCAATATCATCAAATTGCCCACAGAGTGGAAAATCTTGGGTGCAAGAGTATATCCAGTGGTAATAATTATTAATACTCTTTTGTTATTGTTGAAGGAAGCAATGAACATGGCTCTACATCCCTCCTCTCTTCCTTCATCTATCAGAGTTAATTCAGGATTAACGGAGACAAATATATTTTTCAAAAGAGAATTTTCAGATACATTTTCTAAGAATTTTGTTTTGTTTTGTTTCCCCAATGAGAAAATTGCAGGTCAGTTCCATTAATGCCACAATACATTTGTGTTATACAGAGCAATCCAACCCACCTCTTACTCTGGGCTATGGGGGGGGACTGAGCAGAGTTGTCCCTCTTTCCATCTCTGCTAGCTCAGCTGCCCTTCCATTGGTGCCAACCTCACCCTTCCACTGGCTGAATATGTGGGTGGGCTGGAGGCGTGTTCAAGGTACTCCTGCCAGTAGAAAGCCCCCAAATGGGACTATTCAAGGGCAAAGATGGGGTAGGGCTGAACTGGCTGGGATCCCAAGCTACATCTGCTGGATCCTGAGCCAGTCTCGCTGCTATCAGGTGATGGCATTGGGCCCAGTCTGGAGTTGATTGCTGCCCCAGCCTGGAACTGGCACAGGGTTCAGGCCCAATCATCTCTCCCTTCCCCTTCCATTGCAATGAGCAGCCACGCTATGGACACAGCCAAGCTTTTAAGCAGAGGCAGAGAATGCTTAGCTACTTATGAGAATCCCCACCCCTGCAGGAAGTTATGACTTGAATGTGGGTGTTCCACCTAGTGGGATGAGTCTCCTCTTTTCTCTTCATGTGCTGGTGTCTCTGGGAGATGTTGCTGGATCCAATTCCTTGTCCTGTGGTAGGGAAACAGCCTCCAGAGTCTCTAACAGCCCCCTGTCCTCCACAGGTGAGAGGGAGGCTGCTTCTGAGGCTCCCACCTCATCAGTTGATCTGGGCACATCCGGAGGCAAAGGAGAGTCATCAGAAGGGCTCTGCTCTGTTGTCTCATCCCCCTTTACTAAAATGCCTCTCTCTCTCTCCTGGTCTGAATCAGAGTACAGAGATCATAACATTAGGGCTGCAGCCTTAATGTGTGAACAGTACAATATGCAGATTCTCCACGAGCAATAATTTAGCATGTCTTTGGACTTCTGGCACAGAGGTATTTGCACTTGCAGTACAGATAGGAGAAAATGCATCAGATATTGGTTAAAAAAAATTCCAGCACAAACATGCCTGTAGATTTTTAAGCAGAAATAATGAGCTGTCAAGTGCCATTCATGCTGACCAGCAATTTGTCCATTTCCTTCTTTCTTATGAGCAAGGAGGGGGAACCTCCAGCCTATGGGCCATGGCTTGACATTTCAAGCAGCAGCTAAATTAAGAAGAATCGGAAGCACATTCTAAGTGTGCTCTGATTCTTCCTTTGAATCACTACTGGCTTGAATTCAAGTGAGGCGAAGGATCTTTCTCTGCTGGCATGGCTTAAGCCACACCCAGAAAGGAAAAAAAATGTTCCTTCGGTTCATTTGATGTCATTATAATGTTAGGTGCCTGGCATGTGGGCAGATCCACCCATCTGTTAAAATGATCTGAGGGGCTGGAGGAGCTCCAAATTTGGCCAATCAGCTAGATTCTGTTCCTCACCCCTGCTTATAAAATAGTTATTTTATAGTCTTATAAAAAAGTCCATTAAACAGGTGGAGATTCCCTGCTGCTTAGTTCGTAAGCATCTCTATATGTGAGTACCAGCAATTTTAATTGACCCAGTTACTCCATATTATTAACTTTGCAATCTTATATTTAGTTGAAGGGAACTTATGTGTATGGTGCCTTCATGCTTTATTAAAAAAAATCAAGTAAAGCTAAATGCAAAAGAGTAGAAACTACAGATAAGCAAAACAACTCTAGTGGCGTGAACCATGTATATATTCAGCATATGTATTCTGGTAAGAGTTCTCTGTGCACAATTCAACAAAACCCCATGTTTCTAGAATTTACTGTTATCACTTGCCTGACAGCAGAATTCCATTGCCAAGACTAGAACATCACCCTCCTCTCCATCAGAATAATCATATTTTGCTCAAAGGCATACATGACAAACATGCAAAATCTGCCTCTATTTTGCACCAATTAAAGCAAATACAAAATGTGTTAGCACAATTATATGCTCAAATAATAAGATTTAGACAGCTGATTACCTGATTTATGCACTCACACTTTGATCTCTCCAACTTGGCAGCTTAGTCAGGAGCTCTAATGGTGTTGCACTTCAATTATTCCCACCAAACTGCAGGCACAAAACTGGAAATCTTACTAAGGGCTCTTTGAATATGCAGCCTATTGTAAACTGGCAATAATGTACAAAATAAGAAAGCAAAACACATGTATATCTCATAAGCCTGCATTTCAACGTCTCTTACATCAAGAGAATTAATGTTCTCTCTATTGCTTGGTTGAGTCAGATTTTCTGAAAGTGCAGCTTACTTAATGTTCCAAAAGCACTAAGAGTGGAAACACATTTGTCAGTTAAATTCCTCAAAACACACACAAACCAGGTGTAATTTTGGCTATCATTTTTAATAGTCTCCATCTTGTAGCAAAGAAAATGATAAAAGCTGTCTTTTTGTTATACAATATGTAACCCACATCAAATACAGAATGTGAAGAATTAATCCCTTTTCACGTGTAACCTTTATTGCTTTATTCAGGCATTCATTTGTGAGCAAACAAGGGATGGGGAGCGGGGGGGGGTGCTGCCAAAGCCAGCCCCTCCAGTTCATCATTTTCATCCAATGTATAACCCTCATGAATTTGAAGGCACTCTTATCATGTCTGATTTAGAACTGTGATTGTGCCAGAAAATATGTGCTCATGTGTCCAGGAAATTTGTGAAGAGCTGGCTGGCACCATCCCCAGGCCCCTTAGCATTAGCTAGAAGATCAGTAAAGGGCCACTTATGTATGTACACCCCTTAAGGGTGACACTTTGCAGTCCTTCTGGCTAATTTTCAGAAGCCAAAGTGGCTCACGGGGGCATTGGGAACAGAGCCACTGTTAGTGGAGTGTGTGGAAATGACAGCTGATACAGCGTTGTGGCTGAAACTATAAAAAAGTTACAAGAATAGAAAGGGGGGGCAAGGTCCCTATAAGAAAATATTATTCTTTGCTCTGAGCACATCCTATAACATATGCAAATGTTCTCTGTTCTCTGTACAGGGCCAAGTTCAAGGTTCTAGTTTTGGTGTACAAAGCCCTATACAGCTCGGGACCAGGATACCTGAAAGACCGTCTTACCCCTTATATACCCAGTCGATCACTGCGCTGTGCAGATGAGGGCCTCCTGCAGATACCATCTTATCAGGAGGTTCATTTTGCACAATATAGGAAACGGACCTTTAGTGTGGTGGCACCTACCCTGTGGAATTCCCTCCCTTTGACTATTAGGCAGGCGCCAACTCTGCAATCTTTTCGGCGCCTTTCCTCTTTCAACAAGCCTTTTAGGTTGAGACCTATCCCAGTCTGCGTCTGTGTTAGAATTGCTTAATATGTTTTTTAATAATGTCTTTAACCCTTTTTAAGGTTGTTTTTTAAATTGTTTTTAATGCTGTTTTGTATTAATGTATTTTAAGATCTGTTTTTATGAAGTTTTAAAGTTTTTTGGTGCTTTGTTTGCCACCCTGGGCTCCTGCTGGGAGGAAGGGCGTGATACAAAATAATTAAATAAATAAATAAATAAATATGCTCAGTGTTTCCAAATAACAGAAAGATATTAGCCTTTGACACCTGAGGCATATATATTTTAGGACCCACTCTGTTTTGTGAGTCTGGCTGATTTTAATTGTTTAACACTGTTTGTTAAGGTCCCTGTAACATGCCCTGGGGCATCTGGATGAAGGGTGAGCAATAAATCCTAATCCTACTAATAATCCTAATAATAATAATAAACTCAACTATTATTTTCTTATTCCATGTTATCTACCATTACTATTCCAAAAGCCAATAGATTATGGAAGCTTCTTAACAATATACATGTACGATAGTCTGAAAAGGCTCCTAGAGTTCAGTGTAAATCCCAGATAAATATATAATCATTTATTTTCTCTTCCTTTTTCTTTTGCATGTTCATATTCCATTCAGTAAATCACACAGTCTTATTGCATCCACTGTCATTTAACTACTCCAAATAATGTATTCTCATCTCTGTTGCATTAAACTATTTCTACCCAAGGCTAATGATTTCCTGATTTCCACATGCCAGTGAGCTGGCAGTAACAAATGATGCCTCTCTCCTTTGCATGTTGCAAGTAGTTTAAATTATATTTTACATACACATTTAAAGGATCATTAGTTAAGTTAATATCCTTGCTATTCAGGAATATCAAGCATGTTGGAAAAGGATTGGCTCACTTACTCTGTCTTCTCTAGTAGCTCTTGCAGTCAAAGTGAGGCATTTTCAAAGCTAATATTCCTATTATGTTATCTGTTCCCATTGCCACTGAACTCCCTCACTATTCCAATTGCTCTTTTAAGTATGACAGTTATAAATGGTATCACCACTCAACAGCTATACTGGCCCACACCAGTTTGTTGCCAAATCTGTTAAATCCCATGTTTCACTTTGTTTTTCCTCACTCTTTACTCCTGTGCTTACCTCCCTTTACCTTTTGAGCGTCACATCTCAGAAATGAGCCCCCCTCCCAGTTTTGAATGAGTGATTTACTTCAGCTTGGATAGGGTGTGCAAAATCCACTAGAACAAGGCCTATCAGATATCTGTGTGCCCTTAAATTTGGGACAAAGCATTCACAGAACATCTGGCCTCCAGATATTCTGTCCTTTTCTCCAGTGAATTGACCTCAACACACATCATGCTATGTCTGGTCTGAGGCCTAGAGAATAGGGCAGGGTTTCATCCCCTCTTTGTCACTGGTGGCAGATACCTTGACAGCAATAGGGGCATTCTGCATGAAAAAGAAACTTCAAGCACAATCACAGGTCAATGTTATTATCTATTCATGTGCAAACTAGAGACAAGCTTCTGTGTAAACTGAACATGGCCCAGCTGGTGCCACTGCCAGTGTTGATAAAATACAGAGTGTGTTATAATGTATAACAGAAATAAAGTACAGCCACATCAAAGGTCAAAAGACCTCAGGGAACTGATTACTACTTAGTACTGATGTACTAAGATAAGGATAAAGAAACTAGCTGGAAGTTCTGGTTTATCTTGTGTATGCAGATGTAATGGGCAGATAGCCAAATGGTGGCACATCTTGAAATTTTGTTTCCTGTGTTAAACTGCTTGAGCTTTGTAACTTTTTATTGCCACATAGCATTACTGAGATAAGGTATAAAATGAGGGCATGCTCAGTAACATGCAGGCAGCTTACTTTTACGCATGAGCGTGTGAATGTGTCTCTATTCTGCAAAAGAAACTTGGGTTGAACCCTTGACTCACTGACTTCTCGTTCTTGGTGGTATATCAGAGAAAGCCTACCAAGGGGAACGGACGGCAACATTTGCAACACCAGTATGGAGTGGGAACCTGGCAGATTCATGTAAATCCTTCTCCCTGAGATGGATGGAAATCCAGCCCATGGCATTACAAGGCACATGAAACAGATGGTTTCCTTTTGTGAATGGATCGCACAGCATATAAACCAGAAGATCACAGAAACATTAAACAGTAACTGAACCAAGGGTTGCTCTCCCCACAAGACTTTCTGCTAGTTCTATCCATGTTTGGCAAATTCATTTATGACATTGTCTTATGAATATATGTTCAAGGACAGTCATGGTAGCTCACATGTAATATGTACCTACTCAAGTGAACAGGCCCTGCCTCACTTTACATCTTGGGAATTCTTTTGAGTGCTCACATTCTTGCTATCCACCCCTAATGAGGATGTTTTTAACCACAGATTCTGACTTTGTCCTGGATGATTGCTTGTATAGAATGAGCATTCCTTAGTAATTACAGAGGAAAGGACTATGCATTGTTTCTACTTCTCTTCTTCAATGCAAATTCAAAAAGGCAGAGGAGATCAACTTCAAATGCTACTATTTCTCCTTTGTATTTAAGCCTTCAAGTAGGGTTCTTTAAATCCATTGTAGCAACATTCATATATCCATTTGTTCCATTGTTATCAGTTATAAAACCTCAAGTTTATTCTCCTTTCTCGTATGTGCAATAAATGTGCCAAACATTTCATTATATTAATTGATCTTCACCATAATCTCCTGTGAAAAAAATCCATATTTTGATATGGACTCAGAAATATGCATGCATATCCCTCAGAAATGTTCTACCATTTGTAGCATAATTGTTAGTGGTACAACTCCTGTTGTATGCAAAAAAGTTTTAAAAATAAAAGTTAAACTATGTCTGTGTATTTCAAATTCATTGCTATAAATATACCTAGAATTCAATACCATAAATATTGCTGATACAAACTAAGGATCGGTGCCTAGATTTCTAGTGCTAAAGGTAATGGAAACTTAATCCAATCAGTTTAACATGTCAGAACAATATCAGTCTGGCGATATGGTTCATGATGCCACAGTAGTTGATATACTTCCTCTTAAGCATTCATTTTCACACATCACAAGCATTAAGCTATTGCCACCCTGGGCTCCTATTTATTTTATTTATTATCATTATTTTTACCCTGCCCTTTTCCCAAAACTGGAACTCAAGGCAGCTTCCAGATAAAAGCACACATATAATTAAAAACATACAAAAGTCTAGATTAAAATCAAATTAAACAATATACAGTATTAAAACCATTCATACATACAGTTAAAATAATTCAAACTCAGTTTAAAATAATACAATTAGACAATAGCAATGCAGCACCCTTCAAGTCCTGTCCTTAACAGCTTTCAGTTCCAAAGGCTTGCTGAAATAAAAATTCTGTTTCTGCCTTCTCCTACATCATCCTTGCCCTCTGGCACGGTCTGGCTCTCCGCTTCCTCCCTCGTGCCTCCTAACAAAGAGCAGGAGGGAACAGTGCCGCTGCACAGAAACCCAGTGTGAGGCACATGTCTTTCTTGCACCAGTCAAAGGAGCAGAAGATTTCCCCGGCTTTTCCCCCCACCCAGTAATGACCTAAAGTAATACCGGAAAAGTTACAGTAGCTGCTAAAAAAGTAAGGAAATTACTAGTCATTCTATTACTAGCAAAATGTAATGAAGTTACACACTCATTACTTTAAACAGTAATAAATTACAAGTAACTCATTATCTCTAACAAGTTACTTCCAAGCTCTGCTTTAACAATCATGGCTTAATCCTGGAAACTGTAGTTTACCCCTCATAAAGCTGCAGTTCCCAGGAGCCTTAACAAACTAAAGTTCTCAGGATTCTTTGAGGGAAGCTATGTGGTGTAAATCTACTTTAAATGTGGTGTGGTTGTGACCATACTAAAGCATCAAGGGTTAAACCACAGTTGGCCTGAACAAGAAACAATTTACAACAAATAGTAAATAAGAAGAGTCCTGCTGAATTTATGTATTTATTACATTTATATACCACCCCATAGAAGAAGCTTTCTGGGCGGTTTACAGCAATTAAAAACATTAAAAACATATATACAAATTTTAAAACACAATTTAATTAAAAAAAAACAATTTAAAAACACATGCTAAAATGCCTGGGAGAAGAGGAAAGTCTTCACCGGGCACCAAAAAGATAACAGTGTTGGCGCCAGGTGCACCTCGTCAAGAAGATCATCCCATAATTTGGGGGCCATCACTGAGAAGACCCTTTCCCTTGTTGCCAGACTCCCAGCTTCCCACGCAGTAGGCACCCGGAGGAGGGCCTTAGATGTTGAGCGTAGTGTACGGGTGCCTTTGAGAGGCGTTCCATCAGCTATTGTGGTCCTAAGCTGTGTAAGGCTTTATAGGTTAAAATCAGCACCTTGAATCGAGCTTGGAAACATACAGGCAGCCAATGCAAGCGGGTCAGAATTGGTTTTATATGTTCAAACCATCTGGTCCCGGTTACCAATCTGGCTGCTGCATTTTGCACAAGCTGCAGTTTCTAAACAGTCTTCAAAGGCAGCCCCACGTAGAGCGCTTTGCAGTAATCTAACTTGGAGGTTACCAGAGCATGGACAACTGAAGCCAGGTTATCACTCTCCAGATAGGGACGTAGCTGGGCCACCAACCGAAGTTAGTAGAAGGCACTCTGTGCCACTGAGGCTACCTGAGCCTCAAGTTACAGAGATGGTTCTAGGAGAACCTCCAATCTATGAACCTGCTCCTTCAAGGGGAGTGCAACCCCATCCAGGACGGGTTGGACATCCACCATCTGGTCAGAAGAACCACCCACTAGCAGCATCTCAGTTTTGTCTGGATTGAGCCTCAGTTTATTAGCCCTCATCCAGTCCATTGTCACAGTCAGGCACCAGTTCAGCACATTTACAGCCTCACCCAAAGAAGATGAAAAGGAGAAATAGGGCTGCGTGTCATCAGCACACTGATGGCAAAGCACTCCAAAGCTCCAGATGATCGCACCCAACAGTTTCATGTAGATGTTGAACAGAACGGGGACAGAACTGACCCCTGTGGAACCCCATACTGGAGAGTCCAGGGTGCCATGCAATGTTCCCCAAGCACCACCTTCTGGAGCTGATCCGCCAAGTAGGAACGGAACCATCACCATGCAGTCCCTCCCACTCCCAACTCAGCCAGTCTTCCCAGAAGGATACCATGGTGAATCACAACAAAGACCCACCAAGTCAGCATCCTGTTCTCACAGTGGTCAACCTGCAAGCACGAAAAGAGCGCAACAGCGTTCTTCCTACTTCCGATTCCCAGTCACTGGTATTTAGAGACATACTGCCTCTGATATTGGAGTTAGCAGTGGGATATTTATACATTTTTGTGGTGGTGAGTTTTTTCTACTACTGCCTCATCTGTTAAAGTATTAGTACTGAATCACACTGCCTACCCACAGAGGCAGCTTTCATTTGATTTGATTTCTATTGCCTTGGGCAAGTATGACTGAAGACCCACAAGACTGTGTAAGATGTAGATTGATTAATTTGATCCTGGAAGATAATAGAAAATGTTTAAATTGGCTGTTTTTTTAATCCTTGGTTATTTAAAGCTTATGGAGGTAAAATAGCTATCACAATAAAAAATTTAAAAGGGCCAAAATATGCCTTTCATAGAATCATAGAATAGTAGGGTTGGAAGGGGCCTATAAGGCCATCAAGTCCAACCCCCCTGCACAATGCAGGAATCCAAATCAAAGCATTCCCGACAGATGGCTCTCCAGCTGCCTCTTGAATGCCTCCAGTGTCAGAGAGCCCACTACAGGAAGTTTTTCCTGATGTCCAGTCGAAATCTGGCATCCTGCAACTTGAGCCCATTATTCCGTGTCCTGCACTCTGGGAGGATCGAGAAGAGATCCCGGCCCTCCTCTATGTGACAACCTTTCATGTACTTGAAGAGTGCTATCATATCTCCCCTCAGTCTTCTCTTCTCCAGGATAAACATGCTCAGTTCTTTCAGTCTCTCCTCATTGGGCTTTGTTTCCAGTCTCCTGATCATCCCTGTTGCCCTCCTCTGAACCTGTTCCAGTTTGTCTGCATCCTTCTTGAAGTGCAGAGACCAGAACTGGATGCAGTATTCAGGATGAGGCCTAACCAGTGCTGAATAGAGGGGAACTAATACTTCACGCGATTTGGAAACTATACTTCTGTTAATGCAGCCTAATATAGCATTGCCTTTTTTGCAGCCACATCACACTGTTGGCTCATATTCAGCTTGTGATCAATGACAATTCCAAGATCCTTCTCACATATTGTATGGCTGAGCCAAGTATCCCCCATCTTATAACTGTGCATTTGGTTTCTTTTTCCTAAGTATAGAACTTTGCATTTATCCCTGTTGAATTTCATCTGTTGTTTTCAACTCAATGCTCCAGCCTATCAAGGTCCCTTTGAATTTTGTTTCTAACTTCCACGGTATTAACTATGCCCCCCGATTTTGTATCATCTGCAAATTTGATAAGCATGCTCTGTTCGTCCTCATCCAAGTCATTAATAAAAATATTGAAGAGCACTGGGCCCAGGACCAAGCCCTGTGGTACCCCACTTGTAACTTCTGCCCAGCTTGAGAAGGAACCATTAATAAGCACTCTTTGAGTACAATTCTGGAGCCAACTGTGGATCCACCTGAATGCTAAACAAACCAACCAGGGTAATTTCATATTTCATTATTGGTGACAAAGATTTCTGCAATGAGGGCAAGTTTCACATTGGGGAGGGGGTATCATGTGAACCTCTCCATGGATTGCTGGCAGTAGGACTCAGGTTCCTTATTGTCTCCACAGTCATGACAATTTGTTAGCAGCAGAAACTGCTCTCGCCTTTGTTTTCAGACTGAGCAACTCATTGCTTAGGAGCAGACTGACTTGCTTCTCTCCCCACCCTACTATTTGCTTTTTTGCCTGCTCCACTACCCATGAGGTCATCTATTGGCCTCTGGTCTGAAGAGTGAAACTACAGATACTGCCCAAACATAGATCAGGTGGCACAAGAAGCCACATCCCTGTAAAACTGCTGAACTGGCCTGGCACTACAGTCTGATTTGGAACATCTGTCCCCTTGTAACTTTTCCTGCCTGTGGAACTGCCAGCTCTGATAATGAAAAGCTATAGCATTACAATCAGATCCTAGGGAGTTACAGCTACTACTAGGTAGCCTATCTAAACCTGGCAGGATTGCCAATGAAATCAACTGACACCAATGTACAGTTCTAGTGAACTGGAATCTCCCGTGGAATTGATGGGGAAGAAAGACCCTGAGAATGCACTTACTGAAATCTGTTCCTCATGCCCAGGGCTTACCTAACAAGAATGATTGCTGCATAAAGTTTCTTACACCCAGCACTTCTGGATTCCATCTGAAGACTGAAAAGCACAACTACTGCATCATTGTCATAGCAGAAGACTCCCCATATGACTGATTGCAAGCTGTGGGAAGGGTTCAAAGCATAGCTCAATGGTAGAGGACATGCTTTCTATGCTGAAGGTCTCAGTTTCAGTCCCTGGCATCTCCAGTTAAAAAGAGGATCAGGTAGCAGATGATAGGAAAGACTTTTGCCTGTAACTCTACACTCTAAAGCAGGAACAGGGAAACTTTTGACCTTCCAGATGTTGCCGGACCACAGCTTCAATCTTCCTTGATCATTGGCCATGATGAATGGGGATAATGGGAGTTGGAGTCCAACAACATTTGGAGGAACACAGGTTCCCTATCCCTATTCTAGGGCCTAGAGAACCTCTGCTAGTCTGAGTAGGCAATATTAGGCTAGATGGACCTGCTATAAGATAGCTTCCTATATTCCTTGCTTTGCTAGCATAGTGATTCATATAATTGGACTCTTAAATGAAACAAAATGTTGTGGAGGATCTTTCCCCCCCATCCAGGAAGCTCAGCATATTACCCTTGCAGGTTGTCTCCATAGTGAGACAATCAATTATTTAATATAACCCTAGACCGTCAATGCCACTTTTCTGTTAAGCTACTGCTGTCTGTAGGCTTCAAATCCAAGGTCTTGCAACTCACCAAAGTTGCTACACAATCGGTACGATTAACACATCAATGGTTTGAATTTAATTAAAAATCATTCCCATTAATCAGAATTGATCATCTGGCCTCTTTTAGGTTCAGTCACTGGCAAAAGATTTCCTCTTCCCTTCCCTGCTGTTACATATGTTGTTTGCCTAGACCAATGTTACAGGGCTAGATGGCCAGTAAGAACTAGTTCTGATTCAGCACAGCACTCAGGCATTTTCCTTTATTCACATTTTCTTTTATCCTCATGCATATTGAAATAGTTTGTGTTTGTTTAATGCCAGTCACATTGATTGTGGGAATTTATTTTCATCCATTCTGTGAGTGTATCCTGCTGGCACGGAGTACTCATGGCTAGCAGTGCGGTGAGATCAGACAGAAGGCACCACCACTTCCATTATCCCTGAGGAGGCAAGGTTTTGCTGGCTCCTAGAGGAATAATACCACTCTGTTTTATAAATGCCTCCTTCACCAACTCACATTTCATCTTGCTGTCACTGGTTTCCAGTGCCCAGGGAGCTGACACAACAACCAGTATTATAGACCCTAGAACAATGTTAAGGAATAGGATGACAGAAATAAAATATAACAACCAATGAACCTAACTGACTCTGAGTTTATTGATAAATATCATTGAGTGATACCACTCTATGATACTTCCCTCCTCACCAGGAACTTGTCCTTGAGCTACTGAATTATATTTTTTTAAAAAAACCTTTTTGAGGAACAGATAGTAATTTTTCTACAGAATATGAAGATTTGCATAACACAAAGGTGATACGATGCAAGGGTGAAGAGAGCTGAATTTCTGAAGTGTCCCTTGCCTCCTCTGCAATCTCCAACAGTGCTTCCCACCCAAATGATGGATCAGCAGTAGTTAAAAAAACAAAACAATAATGGGACTCAAAGTTCACATCAGCTAGGGAAATGTTGACAATTCATCTGCCTGATTTCATGCTTCTGGTTGACCATTGAGAATCCCCTGAGACAGGCTATCCTATATAATGCACATGAGCCGCTTTGCCCAAGAATCACATTTTTATGAATTGGATCATTAGAGGAGGAAAAGTATGTCATGGACTAATGGGAATGATTTATGAGTACTTATAGTTTTTCTTCTTTCAGGTTTTAGTCCCAAATTATTCTCTGGGGCATTTATGGTTGAGCATCTGGGCCTGCTTTAATCTTCTCAATGACTTTCACCACTTCTCTTTCCTTGATCTCTTTCCTCCCAGCTTTCATTTATTAGTGGCTAATTACTTCTTTTCATGGTTCACTGTGTAGATTTGCCTGTTTTCAGTCCCCCCCTTTTTCTATTGATAATATGACTACTTGTAGTATAGGATGATTAGTGTTTTCACTCCAATTATTCCTCTGGACAGATAAATACTTTCTTCTCTTTCTGTGTGTGCATTGTCACCTTTAAAGTCATACCACCAACTGAGAAAAATGTTACATCAGTACAGAAAAGTTTATGTGGGCATTATCTTTCTGTTACTGAATTCCTTTGAGAGACTGATGGGTAGCAGAGCCCAATCATAAACCACACCTTCTTTTAATCAAAATTATTTGTGTTATGTCTTCCTGTCCCCAGGGCTTGGGCTAAGAATGGAATCCTCTTCTTTTTTACATTTGGCTTTTAAGTGTGGCTGACTAGTGGTCATTAAAGATCCAATTCCTTTTTCCTCCTCTATCTTACCCTTTTTCCGATCTGCTCCATTTGCTTTGCAGAGAATTATCGAAAGTATAATCGCTATTTATTTATGAGTCTCCTCCACTGGTATTGATCTTTATTCTGAACTCTGTAATGATTGCCTGTTTACATTCCTTTTCAAGTGCAAATTAGGCAGATAACTGCCCATCACCAAGTTAGTGTTGATGACTCCTGCTTGCTGTTTGTCAGATTCCTAAAATATTCATCGAAAAACCCTTATGACCACTTATCTTAAATCAGCTATGTAATTCATATACACACTATTGTTAATTTCAAAGTGGATTAAAAAAAGAATCAGAAAAAAAAATTGGAAAACAGGCGTGGAGACTTGTGACTTCTACATCCTCTCTGCAAAGATAGAGAATATCAGAAATAATGCATAATCCGATGGCAAATTTGATTACTGTGCAAATGGAGCCCATCACTAGCTTGGGCTAAAAAATATAAAGAAAAAATATGAAAAATAATAGATAAAATTATGTGGAAAGCTGCATGCATACATAGCAAAAATAACGAGTTAGTGCAGATTTGGGGGGAGGTTACTAGCTGTCATATGTACTCAAGAATGGATGGAATGGGACCAAAGGGAATTAACCACTGTGGGCCATATTACCACAGAAGAGGTGGGGCACCAGAACAGGTGCACATTTATTTATTCACAAGGCTTCTCCTCAGGCAGACCTCACAAAATGCTTTCTATAATGATTACAGATAAAAAAATTAGAAAGGCAATCAACTGTCTTGAAGAATCTCTGTCTGCTTCTTCTCTATTTTCCTCAGGATCTTTGGAAGCCACTCTGGCAGCTGCTGGGGGGAAAGGCCACCCCCGTCTGTCAGATGATGGCAGCTCAGAATCTGTTTCTGCTTCTTCTCTGCTCCCATCAGGACAAGATATCTATTATTTGATTATATAATTTACAACCGCTCTTCCTCCAAAGAGTCTCAAAGATGGTTAACAGAAGGAGGGAGGGAGTAAAAAACAAACTTAGCAATTAAAAAACATAAAAAGGCCAAAAAAAATCAGTGAAATCAAAAAGCTTGATATAAACCAATTGCAGCATGTTTACAGTTGCCACAACCAGTCAGTTTAAGAGGCCAAATATAAGGTATTTGTCTCCTGGTGGAAGATCATCAGAGATGGAGAAAGATGGGCCTTCCTTGTCCACTGTCTGGAAGGACCCTCTGAGAAGGCCCTCTCGGGCATTCCTGCAAGATATGCTTCCGATGTTGGGTGGGCAGAAAGAAAGTCAGAACTCACAAAAAATAATCTAAGGTGTAGTATTTTGGACTTGGAACTGCCCTCAAAAGGAGTTGGAGAAAAGAAAGGATATAGACCTGGTGTGAAGTACCCTACAGTAGTTTAGAATGTCTCAAAGAAGTGAGCCCAGAGCCCAGGCCCCTTGTCAGGCAAGAAAAAAGGAGGTTCTCAGGGATTATGTGAGAGGCAGAGAAGTTAAAACATTTTTTCTGCTTGCAGACACAGAAATTTCCAAAGCTTATTCAGTCCCATGGCTGTTGATTCAGTCTGAATGATGTTGTTCAGTTGCACACTGAAGAAGCTGAATCAGTAGTCCTACCAAAAATATCATTTCCCACAGCACCTTTTTTTAAGCCAACTTGTCATCTAAGACCTGACTCCATTTAATCCTGCTTAGCCTGTGCAATCTGATGGTATCACAGAAGAAAAAGGGTATTGCTCCAGGCAAACTTTGTTAAGCCATAGAGTGTCACAAAAATATTCCATCAGGAACTCTCAGGCTACAACCGCTTGAAATACAGGGAGCGACTGGCTTCCTCTCCTCCACTGCATTACAGACACATAGTTGGAAAATGGTGGTTGAAAAAATCCAATAATTAAGCATTTGGAGCATTTTGCTCTGGCATATTATACATGCAAGGGAACATATTTGTACACACACTATTTTCATTCTAACACCAGTTAGCAAACAGGCAAACTCATTCACTAACAAATTAAGCTGAATTTATTTAAATTATTCCAGTATGAAATGAGAGCTAGTGTGGTGTAGTGGTTACAGTGCCAGACTACGACATGGGAGACCAGGGTTCAAATCCCCATACAGCCATGAAGCTTACTGGGTGACCTTGGGCCAGTCACTACCTCTCAGCCTCAGAGGAAGGGAATGGTAGAACCACCTCTGAATACCATTTACCATGAAAACCCTATTCACAGGGTCGCCATAAGTCGGAATCGACTTGAAGGCAGTCCATAAGTAAGTAAGTATGAAATGCTTATTCACTTATAGCTAACAATAAGAAGCCAGGTGCTGGGTGACTCTGAATGAGTCCTTTTCTGTAATGGCACCCAGACTCTGGGACTGTCCCTGGGGTTGTTTGCCTAGATCTTACTTTGATGAGCTTCAGTCACTTTTTTGCCCAGGCTTTTGATTGTTTATTGCTACTGGTTTCACCGCTCTTATTCTCACTGTTTTTATTGCTGCTACTACTTTTTATCATTATCCAGAAAAATGTAAAAATGTGCAATCTAAACTACATCATATAATAAATAACCATTTCTGATAATAATGAACAAATTAGCAAAACTTTTAGCAAAATCATAATGGATCTGCTATTCTTTTATACAGTTTCTGTTCTTTGTTGGTTGTAATTTTATTTTCATTAGTTATCGCAATATTATTTTAAGATGCTGGGCATGGGTTATGTCCAATGGAGTCACTCAGCTGATGGTAAGGCTTCTGTCAGCAGAATGAAAAGGGAAGCAGTTTTGGGCGATTTCCCCCTTCTTTCCTGCAGCTCTCTCACCCTCCCTAAACCTAATCAGAAGATTTGGGGACACTCCAGAGCAGAACTAAGGAGGGGGTGGAGGGGCTACAGGGGATAGAGTGAATAGCTGACAGTTGCTTCCCACTCTTGCTGCATGGACAGAAGCCTTACCATCCATATAACCCTATATTATTTATTTGTTTGTTTGTTTATTAAATTTATATCCCACCCTTCCTCCCAGAAGGAGCCCAGGGCAGCAAACAAAAACACCAAAAGCACTCTAAAACATCTTAAAGACAAAAGACTTTAAAACATATTAAAACTGACATCTTAACAACATCTTTTTAAAAACAACCTTAAAAGCATGTTAAAAAGCAATTCCAACACAGACACAGATGAGAAAAGGTCAACTTAAAAAGGCTTGTTGAAAGAGGAAGGTCTTCAATAGGTGCCGAAGAGATGGCATCTGTCGAATATTTAAGGGGAGGGAATTCCACAGGGTAGGTGCCACCACACTAAAGATCCGTTTCCTATGTTGTGCAGAACGGACCTCCTGATAAGAGGTATCTGCAGGAGGCCCTCACGTGCAGAGTGCAGTGATCGACTAGGTATATAAGGGGTAAGACGGTCTTTCAGGTACAGTGGTCCCAAGCTGTATTGAGCTTTGTACACCAAAACTTGAACCTTGAACTTGTTTTTTTTAGAAAAAAAAATGAAACTCAAGATATAATTTTAAAATTAAGGCTAAATAAAATAAGTAAATGCATTGCAAGTGGCAACAAGTCTGGGCAAGGAAAGCCTGGAAGAATTTGCAGGAGGCAGATGGTGGTTGAGGGATGAACTAAGCACATACATGCATCCCAATTTCCCCCCTCCATAAAATGCCCCCAACCTTGCATTAGTGTAACAAGGCACATATGTGTTTGGGGACCCAAAGTTTTTACCTTACAACACAGCTTCCCTATAAGGCACGTAGAGCACTGATGGAGTGACTTTTATCTAACATGTTATATATATCATAGCCACACTTGAGTCAGTCCAAACAAGAAGTGCAAATACAAAAGGGACAATTGGAGGGAAATAAATCCCAAAGCTCAGTGGTCACACTGACAAGTGATGAGTGCAAGGATAAAGCTGACAAAAAAAATCTGCTATCATCTAATATTTAATACCAAAGTCAAACGTGAATTGCATGCTTATTGGGAGACATGAAGCAAACTGCTGTTAAACTTTTTTCCCTGACAAATAATTCAGTCATCTATCAAAGAACTACCAGGCAGTTCTAATGTCTATTTGTGGGCTAACAAACTTTTGGGAACAATGACCTCTGGATTAATTTGGAAGCTATTGTGCTGTGAATAGTTATTTCTATATAAAATATGTCATGATTACTAAAAGCTCCCAGACTCGTTTTGGCTAGGTAATGAGCAAGCAATTTCAAATGCACATACACAGACACACAAATCAAATAGGGGGGAAATGACTGACAAGATAGATTTACAGGTGAATAATCGTAAACCAGTTTCTTTATGGGAGTAAGCAGTGTAAGCAATTCATACACTCTCATAAGCATCCATACCTCTCTTATTTTTCAAAAGTACTTTCAGACAATGGAAACAACTTTGCAATTCTGTCTCACATTGAGAGAAAAAGGATCACTCAATGCTAATTTTCATTGCCCTGTATAGACTGTAGGGTGGGACCTGCAGACTTTCCCCCTCACATTTCTTTTCACATTCAGTGTCTTTTCCAAAATAATAACTTCCCTCATGCTGACTGACCTCTCTAGCCTGTTATTATGGGATGTCAGAGTGATTAGCATTGCCCAAAAATGCACTGTACTGATTCATGTGCTGCATTATGGTGAGCATGTGGATCCTTCTCCAGAGCAGTTATACTGTCTTACTGGAGTTATAGCCAATGTCTACAGTTACCCAAGCATGAGATCCTGTGATCACTGTTATCCATCTGTTCCATCATCATCATGACAGCAAAGTTCACTGCAATTTCAGAGGTCAATGTAGAATGGGAAAGGAGTATTCTACGAAATTACAGTGACAGAATAAGAGAATAGGCTTCTGGCAGAGTGCTATAATCCAAAAGGCAAATGTATTAAGGAGAACAGTAGTGAAAGCAGAATGTTCATAGCAAGACCGTATTAACTTTTATGAAGTTGTGAGGAGTTACATGTCCCAAGAAGCAGTGCCTTAAAAAGCAGGTTAGGACTGGCAGATATTAAAACATCAAAAATATTTCCTCAAGCCGATAACCTTTCTTGATTTTTATGTAAAACATATAAAATGAATCCCAACCCCTTCATCCTTATCTAGTTCTTTAGGCAACATTCATCTACAGTGAAACAATTATTTGATGCTATGTTTGATCCCTTGATTTGAAACACCATGTAGCCCTTCTACCTTCCTATAACATCTCAGAACCATCCATAATGAGGACAAGACATTTATCACTGTGTAGTACAAGTTCTGAGCTATAGGCAGGAACGGAGGTGAGATTTGATTCAGTTTGCATTTAAATCAGAATTTAACAAATTCACCTTTTCCGAAACAATATGAGAACCGAAACACAGCCATCCTTCGAAATGTTGCGATACAGATCTCAAACAAAACAATGTTTACAAAGATACATTTATTTATTTATTTATTACATTTATATACCGCCCCATAGACGAAGCTCTCTGGACGGTTTACAGGGTGGTTTATATTAGGGAAATGTGTGCATAAAAATGAACATATTAGTGAAAATAACATATAAAGATGCATTATATTAGGAGAAATTGCTTGCAAAAAATTGTTCATTAGTCAAAACTGCAAAAGTGGGCTTATTAGGAGATATAACCATTAAAATGCTGAAGAATTTTCATGAGGATTTTTTAAAAAAAATAAGTTGTAGAAATGCAGAGAAATGAATTTACAATTGGAAAAATGAGGAATTGAGAGAACCAAAATTGAGAGATTCTTCCATCTAAGGTTGCCAGGTCAGAAGCATCCCAAACCCTGAGATTTCAGGGATGGGCCTGAGTGATGTCATTAAGCATGATACATTAAGCCTCAACCACAGTTGCTTGGAGCATGCAATTCAAACAAAAACATTTCTCTAATTGGAAATTAAGAAATCTTAGCTAAAAGATGGAGCCTGGGTAGGAAACACTTCATCTAGCCAACTTGCTTCTGGCAAAAAGGGTTTAAGTGCCCTCAGGCCAGGCCAGTCCAGTCACCAGAAGGCCACTGTAGGAAGAAAGGAGCCTAGTGTCGTGGATACGTTAGATGAGAGCACTCAAAGAGTAAAGACTGATGCCCCTGAAGGCTGCAATTCTAAACACACTTATTAAGCCCCATAGAACTCAATAGGACTTACTTTTGCTGTTGGTAAAGGTTAACTAGGGATCCTCTGCCAAGATATCCATATCCAAGCAGGGTTAGCAACCCCCTGCCTGGAATGCCCTGCCCCTACCTTTTAACATGTCTGCTCCAAACTTATTTACAGATTTGACCCTTCACTCGGAAAGAGACTTGAGAAATGAGTAAGAGTATGAAGATTCTCTACCCTTTTCTGTCTACCTTGTGTGCTGTTATAAACTCACTTTGACAGCCAACCCAATTCCAGTGAGTAATAGTTGACAGAGTGAAAATACATGTTTGGCCTACCTTCACAGGCAGCAGCTTGGGAACAACAACAATTGCAGCCACACTTCCCAGAATGTGAATTCTCTTTTACTATTTACTATTGGGCAAGAAACAAACGGTCATGCAACCAATAAGGTGCATCATCTGTGGGTTTAAGGGGGTTGAGCTGAGTGCATGGAGCCACTGTTGTTGCTTCTATGGTTGTAAGGGAGTGAGGTTAAAGGTAAACAAAATACAAATAGAAAAAGAAAAGACAGTGATGATTTCCTAAATGCAATACTGTACCAATCACAACAAAATAAGGCAGAACACTCAGCATCCCACAACCAGTCAGGATTCCTAACCAAAAACTAAAAAAAATCCTGCCAGCCAATCAGCCAAGGTCACAGAAATCCCCATGCAGCACAACCTGAGCCAGGGCTGCAGTTAGTGTAAAATGTGTGGCACAATATGCTCACATGAGTGAGCCCCTGGCAGCACATAATACCTCTGCTCTGAAATCAGCACTGGTTGCCAATTTGCTACCAGGCCAAGTTCAAGGTGTGCTTTCCATGTTACGGTTTCCACAAAGTACTTGTTCTGCTGTTGTAAGAAATCAGTCTTTTAGTGTGGCAGCACCTACGCTTTGGAACTCCCTGCCTATTGACATTAGGGAGACACCTTCATTGTACTCTTTTCAGCACCTGCTAAAAACATTTTTGTTTAGGCAAGTCTACCCAGGTATGTTGAAGCTATTGCGTTTTTTATCTGTCTTTAACTCATTGTTGGTTTTATTATTTTGAATGTTTTAAAATACCTGTCTTTAACTGATTTTGCCAATTTTATTGTTTTAATTCCTTCTGTAAACTGCTTTGAGATTTCTTTACAATAAAGTGATGTATAAATGTTGTAAATAAAATACATAAGGAATTTTGGACTTACTGTGGCTCTTGGGTCTCTTTCCTCTTTTAGGAACAAAGGAATCTGCCTTATACTGACTCAGGCCATTTGGTGCTATGTAGTTATGTACTGCAGACATGGTCTAACATTGGCTCTCCATGATTCCAGGCAATAGTCTTTTCCAGAAATTGAATTTTGAACCTTTGCATGTAAAGCATATACCCAGGGCTGGTCTGAAAGGGCGACCAGGTTGAGCCTTACCAAGGGCCCCTGGATCCACAGAGGCCCCTAAGGGGCATCTTGGTGGGGTGGAGGAGGAATAGCGCTCCTTTTCCATGATCTGTGGCAGAGTAGCTGCTGTGGATCACAGGGAAGGAGCTTCTTATGCCCGCCCGTTTGCTCTCTCCACCTACCCATCTCTCCTGTCTTTTGCGGCTGTGCATGCAGGACTGCCATTAACCAAGATGGCGGCCAAGGTTTCCCTAAGGGGCTGAAGCCTCCGGTGCTATCTTGGTTGATGGCAGTAATGAGCACACATAGCAGCTTGCACATCCGCAAAAGACAGGAGAGACGGAGCCAGCAAACCGGTAGGCGGAAGAATCTCTCTCCCTGCAAGAGACAGGCAAGTGTGTGTGTGTGTGTGTGTGCACGCACGCATGCACACTCCAGGGCAAGCTGGTGCCCAAGGGCCCTGGCATGTCTGGCGCCGGCCCTGCATATGCCCTGCCACTAAGCTACAGCCCTTCCCCTGTTTTAAAAAGTATATTTTAAAATAGTTCTTTTCAGTTCACTAATAAATGCACATCATACCTAGGGCAGATCCACACCATTCATTTAAAGCACATTCAGCATATATTTGAAGCACATGAATCCCACCACAGAATCATGGGAACTGTAGTTTGTTAAGGGTGGTGGGAACTATAACTGTGGGGAGAAACTACAGTTCCCAGGATTCTTTAGGGGAAGTCATGTGCTTTAAATGAAGAAATTTTTATATAAGCATGACTGTCAAAGATGATTATTTACACAACCTGTAAAGGTATCTGTAGTGCAATCCCATGTTTGTTTACCCAGAAGCAAGTCCCAATGTATTTAATGGGGCTTACTCAAACAGGGCAGCATGCACAGAACTGCAATTTCAAGTGATAAGAGCCATCACTCACCCACCCAAAAATTCAGAATCATATCACTGAAAGCTGTTTTGCAACTGTTTATCATTTTTATTATCACCAACCCTACCCCACAGGGTTGTTGGGAAGACTACACACACACTGGAGATGTAAAAATACATATGCCCCATATAATAGTTTATGGTCAAAACCAGTTGGCCATTGCAGAACTTTTTTAAAAAATAAAATAAAATCTGCATTAGTTGCCTTCATAATAAAAGAATGATGTAAGCCCTGACTAATTGCTTTAAAAATAGGATTGGAGGGGAAGAGAAAGATTTACAACACAAGCACAATCCTTTGCTATGTTCACTCAAAAGTCCCATTAATTTACTGCACAATCCTAACCATGTCTATTCAAAAGTAAGCCCTATTGAATTTAATGGGTTTTACTCCAGGTATGTGGGATTAGCATTCTAGCTTTACTTCCAGAAAAGTGAGTATTGGATTAAAGCTTCATATTGGGCAGGTTTTCAAAACCCTGCCCTCTTCAACAGCCCAGAAAACGTTAAACTTGTCTGACTTCTGCACACAAGAGAGAAAAAGACTGAAAGCTATATACTTACTCAATTTATGAAACAACAGTTTTCAGGCCTTGCAATGTGGTCTTGGTACTGCCTGGAGGTCAACACTTATTGTTACAAAGCTGAGAGGGCAGGGTTAGAGCAGCTAGCTATGAGCTTGTTCAACAGAAGTTGCAGGGGAGGGCGGCTGACGTTTGGTGTATATCTCAACCATCAGACCAGTTAGAAACTTTTTTTAAAAATGAAAGCTGAGAGTCCGGAGATTAAGGTGATTTACCTGGAGCCCAGAGGGGACACCAAAAATCCAGAGTATCTGGGTGAAATCTGGACACCTGGCAACCCTACTTCCATCCCTAGATGCAGGTATAGGGGGTACTGATGTACTGGGTCCACAGTCTGAGTTTTCATGTTTTAAAAAAGTACGTCTCTAGAAAAAAAAGTCTCCTAGAAATAAAGTTATGAAGCAAAATGTGCAGGTACCCTTTTAAGAGATTTCTGTGAGATGAGCCTACCTGGCTGCTACTGCCTTTCAGTCTCTTAGCTCATGAGTGAAGCCAGAGCTGTGAGTGCAGAACGGACCTCCAGAGCTGCCCCAGGCAGCAGGATCTTTGAGACCTGCTCTTTTCCCCTACCCTTTGGAGCTATTTTCCTGCCACTGTCTCATTTCCTTGTCCCCGGAGCGTCTTTAACTTGCCCTTTCTTTTTTTCTTAGCAACCTGGATGCATCTTTCATGTGGTGGGTTTTATCTGAGATCAGATACTCCTTCAGTGTCATTTTCTGCTGTAAGTGCAATAAGTAATAAGAGCAGGTGGATGTTAAAGGAGAGAGAGTGCGCTTGTACAAGAAACCCTACGCCGGTCAGAATATAGGAACATCGGAAGCTGCCTCTTGCTAAGGCCATTGGCCCATCTAGCTCAGTATTGTACACACTCACTGGTAGCATTTCTCAAGAGTTTCCAGGCAGTGGTCTCTCTCAGCTCTGTCTGGACATTTCATGCATTGGACCTGAGACTCTCTGGGTTCCCCAGAAAACAAGAGAAGTGTGCCATCCTTTGTTACATTCTTTCTCAAGAACTACTAGTCTCAGAGTTCCATAGTTCTTTTCCTAGGCAGACAGGAGGAGCCAACAGGGCATGGCATTTGAGTGGCAGCTGGAAGGAAATACAAACACTATTGTAATAAGAAAAAATGAGATCCCAGCAACAGTGGAAAGCAGTGGTGCTTCCATGTGAATAAACTAAGTTAGGTCTCTCATGTCCAAAGTTCACAAAAGAAATGACATTAGATCCCAGGGACAGGGAAACATTTCTAAAAGGCATTTGTTATTCAGTACAGAATGCATGCCATACTGTACCACGTTTGACTGTAGATAACAACTAGGCTGTCATAGATGTAAGGAACTTAAATAAAGGGACCAAAAGTAGCGAAAAGACATTTATAAAATCATCTATTTTTTCCAAATAGATAAAGCCTTATAAGGAATGTGGGAGAAGTTACAAGTGTCATGTTACAAATTTGTACCAAGCCCAGAGGATCAATACTTGGCCCTTGCCTCTGAGTTGGGATGCATCACATGCATAAGATATCCTAGGTATAGTTTTCACACAGGCAAGCATCAATATGACAAATGAAGCCCCAATCCTCACAGTGTCAAGATTGTTTTGCACTGCTGGTACATACGGATGTGCCATGAAAGTAAAAACTATCCAGACTTCTAAGGTTCTAGCACGACTTTGTAGAGTTCAGGATGAGGCCAGACAGCAAAATATAACATGAAGCCACCAGCCAATGGGAGCTGGAGAGGAGATGCTATAGCTAAGAACGTGGGCCTAGATGAACAAAGCTGCTCTTTTGCTCAAACATTCTAATGCAAAACCTACCCTTTGATAAAAACAGTAACATCAAACCAAAGTTTCCTTGAAGCTGTAAAATAAGAGCTTTGTCTGAGCCCTTTCCCACACCATTCATTACAGAAAAGAGCTATTAATATTAACACACAGTTCTTTCCAATCTAAGGTGTAAAAAGTTCTCCTATCTGCATAGCCTATTTAGTTATTTACTATTCTTTCTATCACGCAAGAGTTAGATGAATATATTTTTCCAAGAGCTTTAAAACTGATCACTATCACCTTCTTATTTTTTCTTTCTCATTTTATCTTTCTTCATTACACAGCAGAGACTATGCCCCACTCTGTAGTTAGCCACTTTCAGAAATTCTGAATATTTAGTGGTACTCATCTGAATTCCAATTTCCTCCTAAGAAAAACAAACAAAGCTTCAATTCCTCATTTTTCTATCCATTTACTGTAGATACTTCACATCTACATGTAACAAAAATGGATACTGCTTGCAAAATTCTCACTTTCTGACTTAACAAAAGCTCATCAATAAATGCTTAACTTTCAATCATATCTTAAAAATAAAAAAATAACCTATAGTGTGCACGTACATTCTAAATACTGCTGGCAGGACATCAATAGAGAGTCATTTCAAAATTTGAAAAAGGGGTCAAGGAAAGAAATAAAGCCTCTTTTTTATTTAAAAATCATTATTTCTTATCACATATATTTATGATAAAGTAAGAGCCAATGCAAAGGTGAAAACGCTACTCATACAAAATTGATTAGTCTGGAAACAACCACTTGTGTAATTAAGACAGGTCAGGGAATGTTTCTTTATCAATAATTCATCAGCAAACTACAGTATATAAACCTGGAGGAATGTCAACTCAGGTGCACTCTTTAAAAATAAGAAAAAAAAGAAGAAAGAAAACAAAGGCTATTCCTGTATAAATCAATTAAGGCTTTTTATTTTGGCACCCAAATGTCAGTATTTACCAAACGTGGATAGACAAGTCCATCCTTGCAGCCTGCATTTGCAAATAACTTTACTCATTAATGTTTAATTAAGACAGAGGAAAACTGTCCTTGATATTTTGCTGCAATTAGTGCTCTCTATACCCTGCTGACTTTTCCATGATGAATTACTTTTCAAATGGAAAGTGAAGTGATTAAATAAAGCTGAAGATTGTCTATCCCTTGCATGTTGTCCAATGTACACTTAAAGTAAATGCAAAAAATACGACTGTGCAAAGTCAAGATCCCTGGGGGGTGGGGGGGGAGAGGAAAGGAAACCATTGATGAGCAATATTGTTGCATTTCTCTACTCCAAGATGCTGTTCCTTCTCCTTGTAATTTATACCGTCCATCAATATACATGATGTGCTTGTTAATTTGGAAAACCACAAAGAAAGATTTGTTTGCTGCTTTGGGGGCAAAGCTTGCCCCTGGGACCACAAATTTCAATCTTACCGATTTCAAGGTTGGTGCACAAATTAAGAAAAGAAATGAACCTTTGCCTTCTGCAAAAGGCAAGCAGAAATGCCGTAGGAGATGTTATTGTGCCGTTAAGAATTTTTGATTGTTTTCAAGGTTTCCAGTGAGCTGCAAGGTATTTGAAGCAAATGAGTATTCACTAATAGTTAAAAAACCTTGCCATTTAAGAATGTACCTATAGCCAACAGATATTTCTATCAAACTCTAAAAAGCAGGAACATTGGGCAGCTATAGTGAATGCACCAGGGGAGCAGGACACCTGACCTCCTCTCTGAGATATTGTACTGTCCTATAAATTTGTCAAAATGCAAACACAATTTGGGTTGGTCTTTCACAGTCCAATCCACTTGCTGTGTAGCTTGGAAGAAACAGGTGCCTCTGAGCATATGGTGAGTGGTGGCAACACCTGCCAATGTCCAAAGATAGAGAATTACCTTTTCGTATGTTTGTTGGTGTTCTTCTTACTTTGCTTCTTTCCTGTGTTACTGCTGTTTCTACAGATAATCTAACTTAGAAAATTGTATTTTTCTCATTTTTCATCCTAGAAATCCATGTCAAATTTATTTTTACAGTAGGGCCCCGCTTTTCGGCGGCCTGCTTTTTCGCATTCCGCTATTACGGTGGCTTTCAATTAGAGTAAGGCCCCACTCATACGTAGCTTGATCCGCTTTTACAGCATTATTCGGGCGTCGAGCACCATTCTATTGAATGAGTTCCACTTTTCGGTGGATTTTCCTTTTAGGTGGGGGTCTGTAATGTAACCCACCGTATGAGTGGGGCCCCGCTGTATTAATTTCAAAGGCCTTTTATTGGTCAGTGTCATATGATGGTGAAGATGGCATTTCAAACTGGAGGTTATGCTCTATTTCTATTTTGGGTGCATAAACTGTTGAATCTGAAACTGCAGTTTGATGTAAAATCAGACTGATTACAATATGTTGCTACTTAAGCAATGACTCTAGCTGTTGGAACAAACAAACTTTACCTGTCCAAGATGCATGTTTTCAGCCTGCCATGCTTAAACCACTCCATTTAAGGAAAGGTGGGCATGGTCAATTAAAAACATAGAGCACACCTAGCATTTTGCTAGAATATATTTCACCTCCCACTGTTTTATCTTGTGCAAACTGAGACACTCCTCATGTCCATTGGAAACTATTCTGCAGAACAGTCAGTGCCATTATTCCACGATTGTTTTGGAGTTTTTTCAGTGTTGCAAAGTGTTGCTATGCTTCACATATTCACAGAAACAGAAGGAAAAGAAAATGATTTCCTATAGGAAATGTCACTAAAATTGCAAAGTAAATCAAACATATTTAAAGTGTCTATCTGAACTATATCAACTGTTTTAATATTGTTGCTTCCTCCCTGCTAAAACAAGATCAGCACAGCACATGTATTGTTTCTGTTATTTGGGCTGATTGCAGGTGTTGCCACCACTCCCCTCTCTGGCCACTGGAACTCTCTCGGGAATAGGAGTCTCCTCTCAGCACCCTTCACAAACTACACTTCCCAGGATTCTTTGAGGGAAACCATGGCTGTCTAAAGTGAAATCAAGGTCTGGTGTGGGTGTGGCCCCCTGATTAGCCAAGCTAAGCAGCTGTGAGTCTGGCTTTTAGAACACTGACAGATGGTTTTTACTGAGCATGCCCGGGCTTATCTTTGAGTTTAATGTTAAATGTCTTAAATTAATTAAAAATCAACCATGCATTTTTTTTAACCTTTAAACTGCAGAAGATGAAGGTCAGAGTATGGGGCAAGGTCATTAATAGGATTACAGGTGCTCTGTGAACATGGCTGATTTTTAATTAATTTCAGCATATTAGGACCCCAAAAGGGGTCTGAATTTTTTCTCTCTCTTTTTACACTTTGAGCTCTCGATTCTCTCTAACTGTTCTGTGTATCGCCATGAGAATTTAGAGAATTGTTAAGCAAGCGTTTCTGAGTTCAGGACTATATGTTTTGTAAGGTTTGTTTTGAAATGAGCTTATGGGAAGGACAGAGCTTGGAAGTAACTAGCTACAAGTAACGAATTACTTGTAATTCATTACTTTTTCGAGAAACGAGTGGGTAATTCCTTTACGTTTTGATTGTAATAGAACTAGGAGTAATTTTATTACTTTTGTGGAGTAATTGTAACATTTCCAGAATTACTTTTGGGCATTACTTGGGGGGGGAGCAGGGGAAGTCTTCTGCTCCTCTGATTTGTGGATGAAAATCATGTGCCTCAAACTGGGCTTCTGTGCAGTGTCGCTCTTTCCTCGTGCTCTGTGGATGGGTAGGAGGCGACAAGGGAGGAGGCGGAGAGTGAGACGGGGTGGAGTGGAGAAAACAATTATTTAAAAAAACGGATAGTGGTGGTGAAGAATGGAGTGGAGGGGAAAAGGATCCGGAGGTCAAGAACATGGATAAAGGAGGAGAAGGAGACAGCAGCAGAATGGAGATAAAGAACTGTGGAGATGAAAGATGACAATGTGTGTGTGTGTGTATACTGTGTTTGCACTTGGCACACAAAGTGGCCTCCACCACCCTCTCTAGCTACTGTACTGCATTTGCAGTATTTTAACTTTTTTGCATCTCGGGAAAATGCTTGCTTGCGTGAGTGTCCCTTAGTTGGTGGCAGGGCAGGGTCCGGGAGATGGTTAAGTGAGAGAGATTATGCTCTGTCTGAGTGGGGGGGGAGTTTGCACTTGGTTTGACGTGCAAAGATCTGAGTAGTGGCCTCAGCCTCCCTCCCTACCACCCATACCAGAGGAGAGACCACCATTGCTATCTTATGAATAAAAATAATTATTCTACTACCTCTGTATGTGTGTGTTTATTTTTAATGTTGTTTTAGGCTACTTAGATGTGCAGCAGCCAAGGCCAGCACCTTGTAGGCGGTTTTTTAAAAAGTAACTGAAATGTAATTGTAGTGATTACTTTGAAGGAAAAGTAAAGTAATCAGTTACTTTCAGAGCAATTGTATTTATAACGGTAATTACTACTTTTGGGGGCCATGTAACTGTAACTGTAATTTATTACTTTTTAAAAGTAATCTTCCAAGCTCTGGGGAAGGATCAGAATGGCATGGGTGGTATTTTCAATTTAACATTGCGGAAAGCAAAAATTCCATGCTGGCTATAGTACAACCACTCTTGTGGCTGTATAATACATTCTTCCAGTGCTTGGATGCATAGAAAAACAAGTAAATAACAAGATAAGTTAACCCAGCACCATGTCCAATGTTTGGTTTAAAAGGAGCATTAAGTATTGTCTGTCCTTTCCCTCAAAACATTATGACAGGATATTTCAATGTTCCCAAGTGGAATGTAATCATTGAATCCTAAACTTGCCATCTTCCTTCTACTCTAAGCTCACCCTAAGGCACACTCAAAAAGCCTCAGCATTTCCCTTCATTCGTAATAGAGGCAACTTTGGATTTAATGAACAAGAAGGCAGGAAGAAAATAGCATCCTTATACTAGCATATTTGTGTAAGCCCATGGAATGAGCTTATTTATGAGCACATTTCAAAGAATGGCCCTACTGTAGTGTGTGTGCCAGGGGCCACCATATCCTCTCAAACTTACTACCAAATATTAGATATACTGGCAAAATGCCAGTCATTATGATTGGTCCCATGTGTATGGAACAAACACTTCTATTGTGCATGGCCCCTGGGTAGGCATGGATCAGCCTATTTCCATTCTGCGTCAACTTTGCATGTGCTCAGTCATAGCCCCCTCTATCTGTCCCTTTGGACTGTCTCCAAGCAATGCCTCCTCCTCCAGGTCACACCCTTCACTGGCCCTGCTCTTCACCCACTTTGAGTGCTTTTGTCTGGCAGCATGTATCATTGCACTCTGATAATGCCTTTTGCTGATCTGGATTGAGAAACCACTGACTTTTACGGGACATGCATGTAGCTTACTATACAAAGGTAAGAGTCACATTCATCACTCCACCCACTTTTGCTCCTGGCTATATCTATCACTGACATTGCAGTCCCCAGAAGGCAGCTCCTGGGAGAACATGGCCCTCAGGGTGAAAAAGTTCCCTACTGCATTATAACAACATTATCATCATCATTATACAAATGTATAGACTGCTTCACAGTGTAAAGCTATCGGAGTGGTGTACAAGATACAAACAGAAGAAAAGACACAAACACAGACTCTAAAAATAATAAGATCAATTCAACAAACTCTAAAAACAGTAAATTTACATCCATACAAATTCCAAAAAACAATATTCCATAGATGATTGAGTTACCCCTTAGAAAATCCTTCCTAAACAAAAAGTGTCTTCAGTAGGCACCTAAGCATGATCACACTAGGCCCTGTCTGATTTTGGCTGGCAATTGATTACAGAAAGCTGGAGCTGCAACACTAAAAGCCCATTTCTGGTATAGGCTAAGCACACCTCTGGGGCATATAGTACTCTCCCTCAATGCCCCATCTAAGCAGTGTAGTTGCTGAACAGGGATATATTGGGTGAGGCAGTCCTTGAAATATCTTGGTCCCAAGTTGCTTAGGGAGTTACATGCTAAAAGCAAAATCTTGAACTGCCCCCAATAGCATATTGGTGACTAGACCAGCTCCTCCAGCAGAGGTGTTATAGACGGGGTATCCTACTGAACAACCTAGGTGTTGCATTCTACACTAGCTGCAGCTTCTGGGTTAAGCCCGAGGGAAGCCCCATAAAGAGCACATTGCAGTAATTCACTCTTGAGGTTACCAGAGCCAAGATCATAATGGCCAAGCTATCTCGGTCTGGAAGGGCCATAGCTGTTTTACCATCAGAAGCTGGGCTCCTACTGGGAGGAAAGGCAGGATATAAATAAATAAATAAATGGCACTCCTAGCCGCAGAGGCCACCTGTGCCTCAAGTGACAAAGACTGATTCAGGAGCACTCCCAGACTAAGTACCTGTTCCTTCAGAGGGAGAACAACCCTATCCAGAACAGGTAACTGATCTATCTCCTGTATATGAGAACCACTCACCCACAGGACCTCTGTCTTGCCAGGGTTTAAACTCAGCTTACTAGCCTTCATCCAGCCCCCAATAGTGGCTAGATGCTGCTCTAGAGGCTGCATGGCCACTCCCAATTCACATGTTACAGAGAAATAGATCTGTGTATCAACAGTATCCTGTTTTTCAGTTCCAGTAGGATGCAGCAGTGTGTTAGGGTCCCTTCAGAGTCCCATGTCTACTCAAATTTTCAGAAGAGCCTTGGTGAGACTCTTAGTCATTTGTTAGAGGGGATCCAATTATCTTATAATGCAGGTTCCTGTGAGGCTCAATAGCACAGTTCTCATTACTATAATGTGGTTTACATATGCCTTTCCCTCCACCCAGAGTCTTTCCAATGTACAGGGCTGTGCAGTTACTTCACAGGCAGTCCTTTGTGTTATCAAGTCCCTTTAACTCTACTCTGTTAGGCTTCCTCTGAGGATGTACTTGTGTTCACTTCCAAGCTCCTTGTTGTAGTAGTAGAGCTAGTGCTGCTGACATCACATCTTCCCAAATCCCAGCCCTTATATTCAGTAGAGAGCTTTAGGTCAGCAGTTTCAGGCTACTCTAGTAGCCACACCTCACAGCTGTGTCAGATCTAGCAAGGTGTGGGAGCCACAGTTGTTTCCAGCTACCTGTTGACAACCAGCATACTGATGACACTTTGCTCCAAATCCTCCAATGGCTTCATATAGATATTAGATAGCATTAAGGACATTATAGTACCCTGTGGCACCATATAGCATAGATTCCTTGGGGCAAGGAGCATTCCCCCAATGCCACTCTCTGGAACCCAACACACATCCCACAGAGCCAGTCCAGGAGGATATCATGGTCAATGGTATTAAAAGCTGCAGAGAGACTGAGCAAAAGAAGCAAGGTTGCACTTCCCTTGTCCGTCTCCCAATAGAGCTCATCCATCAAGATGACCAAGACTGACTTCGTCCCAAAACCAGGTCTGAAACCAGACTGAAATGGGTGGAGATAGTTTCAGAATGACTGCAGCTGCTCTGCCACAACCCCCTCAATCACCTTCCCAATAAATTGTGTTATTAGCAACCAGCTGATACCTATGACAGACTAGGGGGTCCAGTATGGGCTTTTTTAGGAGTGAGTGAAATAGTGGTAGCCTCTTTCAAAGTGGAGGGCCACCACATCATCATATTAACAACACATTCAAACAACTTGGACCCACCCAAACATACCCTGCCAGCTAGATTTTATTAACCATGAGAGACAGGATCAAGAGAGTGTGCAGCTGGATAGATAACTGCAAGCACCTTGTCAACAACCTCAGGTTGCATTAACTGAAATTGATCCTGTAAAACCTGGCCAGATATGGCACTGGACATCTCATTTGGTTCTGCACCAATTATGGCACTATGAAGCTGAATACCAAGGAATCTCCAGCCCTGCCTGCACCCCCACCGACACTGCTGTCTCAGTGAAGAGCTGACAAAAGAGAACGATAACCCTTTATTTCCTCTTCTTGAACAAACAGTCCCCTGACCACTTGGACAGAGTGTCCATTCTGGACAGGGACTTTCTGGCTCTTCAGTCCTTAACCCTTAAGGGGCTGGTTCCAGGGATGCGGGGGTATGTGTGTTGGTGAATGGAACGTCTGAAGTGGACTCACTTGATCTGTACCTGGACTAATGTGGTGGATTGGGGTGGGTCCGCTTTATTTTATTTACTATTTATTTAGAAGATTTGTAAACTGCTTAATCAAAAAGTTCTCCGAGTGGGGTCCAAATGAAACTGTCAGCTCTTCACTGAGACAGCAGTGTCGGTGGGGGTGCAGGCAGGGCTGGAGATTCCTTGGTAATTGCCAGGCCGTAAGTCCTCAGCCAGCAGCTTGGCTATAAATCTGCCAGGCTAGCAAGGAGGAAGCAAGATAAGGGCAGAGGCCGTTCAAAGCTTATGTGCCAAGCCAGAAATCCAGAAGAGACGTCAGTGAAGGTCCAGGTCTAGTTTGCCGAGAGATCAGTCCAAGTCAAGGTTCAGGAAATAGGAAGACACAGTGGTCACACCTGACATTGTAGTCAGCAACAAGCTGAAACCAAGGTTTGACTTTTAAGGAGCAGGTTTGTCAGCAGGTGTGAGTCATCAGCATTTTGGCCTTAAGTGGACAGGCCTGCCCCTCTTCTGCCTGACCTTCTGTTGTCTACGTTTTGCAGGTGAGGGGGGAGTATCCTGTTCACTGGCTGCATCTAGCTGAAGGACTTCAGCTGTGTCTGGGGTGCTCTGCAGCTGAGGGGGAGAAGGAGCTGGGTTCTCAGGAGTTTCCTCCGTTTCTCCTTCTGTGTCTGCTGCTTCTGGGTCTGCTGCTGTTACTCCTGAGTCATCCTCGTCTGATGAGTCCTCTGACGGGGCCATGACACTTACAAAGAATAGGAGCATTTTCTGTTTCCTCAGCTTTAGTTTTATGTACAATTCAAATTTGCTGCTTCCTCCCTGTTTATGCCTTTTATAAAGACATTTGGCTGTTTATCCAAAAGTATGATTATCCAAGCATGTTAGGTATTATCCCATGCTGTTTGGATACTATATTATTTCATATAGTTGGATTATTTTGTTAATAATAACGTGACAAAAGAAAAGGCCATTTTTCTAGGGCACATTATATCAGAAGAGTGCACAGTATGCAGTGTCCTACACCTGAGCATGAGCAATAGAGATTAACATTGCAATTGTTACTTTTTCTTGTTTTTGTTTTCCTGGTTATATCCTGCAAAATTGTAGATAACAATGATCTTCTGAATGTGAGTCCTTTATCTGGAACTGAATGAAGGTGAACACAATTCCATGTTTAAATCTGCAAATCTGTCAGTAGACTAACAGTGAAAAATAAAGAATAAATAAATAAACTGAAAGTATATCAAGTAACTGCAAGCAAAAAGATACTGCTCTTCTGGGAGTGATCCTTGAGATTTTCACAGTTTATTTGCAAAGCCGATAAACATCCAGAAATGGTTTTCAATATGACTTGAGAAAGTTAGTTTACGGTAGAAAATAGTCATAACTGAATGTGCTTTCTCAAGTGTGTTTTTGTTGTTTTCTTTGTTTAGTTTCTGTCATAATATGGTTAGCAAAACTGAGCTCCCCTCCTACAGTGAAATTTTCCTGTTGTACGATTAGCTGCCACCTATGTTAGATATTTTTAAAGAACTGCTCAGTAGCTTTTAATTTGAATTACCAAACTACCCTTTCCTAAACTGTCTTGCAGAAGCGACTTCTGCTTTTTTGGACTTGTGTGAAAATATCCTTTATGTGAAAGCCCCCTCCCTGTTGGTTGGTTGACATGCCCTCATCCTGATTTCTATGAAAGCATCTTCCGTTTTCAAGCCACTGTTATCATGAGAATCAGAGAAACTGTATATGCACATGGGTTTCTGATTCACTCAAGTGACACCTCCATGTGAGCTTGGCCAAGCTATGACCCTCAAAGCAGTTATCATGAATTGTGTGTGAACAACATAACCTAACCATATTAGATTAATTGTGACAGGTGAGAGGGTCCTTTCTGTTGCTACATCCTGGGAGCAGAACGGTCTCTCATGACAGATTCACCTGGCCCCTGCTTATGCCATCAGGTAAAGACCATTGTATTCAGGGAGGGTTTTCAGTAACTTTGGTATGTTAAATGAATGTTTACTTATCTGTCGTGGAAAGAAGGTCAGTGGAGACTGATATATTTAGGGTTTATTTACACATATTCACAGCATGAGCATAAGATGGAGAGGCTTATAGCATTAACAGTCATTCAGATATTGTTCCCCAAATCCCATAGCTTTGGGGTACACAGACAATGTCTTTCCAAGCTTCACCCCCAAGATGAGACTAAAAGCCACAAGCCTCTCCCTGGCTCCAGTTCTCACATTCTTTTGAGTCCTGAAATCCCTAGAGACTCTGGAATCCAGCTGCTAATTTCAAGGGACTCAACTTAAAGATGTCAGAAGCATTCAAGAAGGGGTATTTACATAAGTGAGCACTCTGTATTTGGATTCCTGCAAATAGGACTGAGTCAAGCATAGCTTTGCTTGCCTGTGCATGCCTTAATCCTGTGGTTAGGGATGGATCCGTTGGCCAGTGCCATTTTGAAAGCATTCCATTGATCTAACAGGCAGTATCAATTGGAGTTCATGCTTTGTCTGTTATCCACTGCTTTTACCAGTTTGATTTTTTCCTCCCCCCAAATCAATATAAATACTGATATTTTGAAAGCAACTATCAATATTTTGAAAGTATTGATATTTTGAAAAAAAACGCTATCAGTATTTTGAAAGGAAAACAGCTTTGCTTCCTCCTCTGCTATTATAGGCTAAGATTGCTCCCTCCCCACTTGGAGGTTGGATAATTTGAGCGGATGTGGAGTGGCATAGAGAGAAAGAGGGGGAGAGAGCGAGAGAGAGAGCCCTGTATGGCTGTGCTGTTCTGTGAATAAAATTAATAAAAGAATAATATATTCGAGTGATATCCCCTGTTCCGGGCCGGCTCACCACCAGAAGATAACTGGGGGATGTACGACTCCATCCAACCTTTGACTGCTGTTGTGTAACGCCAGGTCTGTGGTACAGAAAACATCGCTCATCCATGACATGATCGCGGATGAGAACGCAGACCTGTTGTGTATTACGGAAACCTGGCTGGATGAGGCCTCAGCTCCTGTGCTTGAGGCCATGTGTCCAGCCGGTTTCCAGTACACGCAGCAGCCGAGGATTGGTAGGCAGGGAGGGGGAGTGGCAGTTATCTATCGAGGGTCCTTGAGTTTTGCCAGACTCCCTCTCCACGAGACAAAGTTTGTTGACTGCATGTACTGGAGGTTGGGCCCTAAGGGCAGTTTAGGGATTCTGCTTGTGTACCGCCCACCCTGCTGCACAGCTGACTCCCTGACCGAGGTGCTCGAGGTTGTCTCGGGTGTGCGGGTTCTCTCCCCCAACCTTTTGGTTTTGGGGGACTTTAACCTGCATGCCGAGGCGGCTCTCATAGGAGCTCCTCGGGATTTCATGGAAACTATGACTTCCTGGGAACTGCACCTTAGTAATTTTGGGCCCACCCATGTAGCCGGTCATGCTCTTGACCTTGTATTTGTCTCGGGAGGGGAAGGAAGTGCTCTGAAAATGGGGGCTGTTTCTTCGAACCCCGTGTCATGGTCAGATCACTATTTGGTGAACATGGACCTCTCATTGCCGCACACCCTCCGCAGGGGAAAGGGACCTATTAGGATGGTCCGTCCCAGATGCCTGATGGAGCCAAAGGGATTCCTGAATGTGCTGGGAGACTTGGAGCCATCAGAAGGTCGCTCGGTCGAAACCCTGGTGGCAGAGTGGAATAGGAAGATCACCGGGGCAATAGACCGGGTGGCTCTGAAATGTCCTTTCCCCCTGAATAGAACTCAGATTGCACCCTGGTATACACCACGCTTACGGGGTCTGCGGCAGGAGGTGAGACGACTAGAGCGCCAGTGGCGGAAATCTTGCTCCGAAGACGATCGGACACTGGTTAGCGCAGCAATAGCTGCCTACCAAGTGGCAACAAAGGCAACAAAGAGGGATTTCTTTGCTGCCTCTATTGCATCCGCAGAATGTTGTCCCAGGAGGTTGTTCCAAGTGGTCTGAAGCCTGGTCGGTCCAGTTGCGCAGGAACCCATGGAGCATTCTAAAGCCTCCTGTGACGCATTTGCCAAACACTTTGCTGATAAAATTGAGCGCCTGAAGAGCACGATTCCGTACGCCGTGGATACAGGAAGTGGGCCAGAGATGGCCAGTTGCATTCTGGTCCGGTGGGATCGGTTTCAGCCTCTTCCCTCTGAGGAAGTGGACAAGGTGCTCTCTACTGTGAGGCCAACCACCTGTCTGTTTGATCCTTGCCTCACGTGGCTCATTGTGGGCTGCAAAGAGAGACTGAGCGAAGGGATCAAGGCAGTGGTAAATGCTTCCTTGGAAGAGGGTGCACTGCCATCTGCCCTCAAGGAGGCGGTAATAAAGCCCATCTTGAAAAAGTCCTCCTTGGATCCCCAAGAGTTGAACAACTTTTGCCCAGTCTCTAATCTACCATTTTTGGGCAAGGTGATCGAGCGAGTGGTGGCCAAACAGTTAGACACACTTGGAGGAAGCAGATTATTTAGATCCATTCCAATCGGGCTTCAGGACTGGAGATGGCACTGAAACAACCTTGGTCGCTCTGGTGGATGATTTGAGGAGGGCGTTGGATAGGGGAGAACATTCATTCCTCGTCCTCCTGGATCTCTCAGCGGCCTTCGATACCATTGACCATGGTATCCTCTTGGATCGCCTGGAGGGAATAGGAATAGGGGGCACGGTTTTACGGTGGTTCCATTCCTATCTCTCAGACAGGCACCAACGGGTGGCATTGGGAGAGGAGGTTTCAGACCCTTGGCCTCTCAATTGTGGTGTGCCACAGGGTTCTATCCTCTCTCCCATGCTATTTAACATCTATGTAAAGCCGCTGGGGGCCATCATCAGGAGATTTGGGTTGCAGTGTCACCAATATGCGGATGACACTAAGCTCTATCTCTCATTTAAGTCCTCACCAGAGTTGGCTGTGGATACTATTTCCAAGTGCCTGGAGTCCGTACGTGAATGGATGGGAGGTAATAGGCTGAAACTGAACCCCGACAAGACCGAGGTACTGCTTGTGGGAGACAAGGGAAGGTTAGGAGATATTGACCTGGTGTTGAATGGGGTAAGATTGCCCCTGAAGGACCAGGTTCGCAGCCTCAGGGTCATTCTTGACTCCCAGCTGTCCATGGAGGCTCAGGTTTTGGCAGTGAGCCGGGCAGCTTGGTATCAATTACATCTGATACAGAGGCTGCGACCCTACCTTCTTGTCCATCTGCTCCCACGGGTGGTACATGCCCTGGTCTCCTCTTGCTTAGACTACTGTAATGCGCTCTACGTTGGGTTACCCTTGAAGATGGTCTGGAAATTACAGCTGGTACAGAATGCAGCGGCACGGTTGATTAAGAACAGCTGCCGCCGTGATCATATCACTCCAGTGCTAGAAGATCTACACTGGCTACCAGTTGTTTACCGGGCCCAATTCAAGGTGTTGGTGTTAACCTTTAAAGCCCTACACGGTTTCGGTCCAGTTTATCTAAAGGAGCACCTCCAGCATCACCAAATATGCCGCCTGACGAGATCAGCCTCACAAGACCTTATCTCGGTCCTACCAGTTAAAACAGCTAGGCTGGTGCGGACCAGAGAGAGGGCATTCTCGATTGTGGCTCCCACCCTCTGGAATTCTCTGCCATATGACCTTCGCCATGCCCCCTCCCTGGTAGGTTTCTGCCGATGATTGAAAACTTGGCTGTTTAGGCGGGCCTACAGGACTCCTGGGTAATCTGGTTTTAGTTTGTAAAGATGTGGGGGTGTGGATTAATTAGAGACTGATGTTATAATTGTACTTCTATGTTGTATTTTAATTTTTATGTACGCCACTTAGACTGTCCGTTAACTCGGCCAGATAGGCGGCTTAGAAATAAAATTTTATTATTATTATTATTATTATTATATTTGAAGGGGTAAATGTGGTGTTGGAGGAAAGTTTGGAGCAACCAGGATCACTCTGCAAAGATGGAGAATCTGTGGACCATTGAAAAATCTGGTGCTAAATCCAAATTCAATGGAATACTCATTCATGCCTACCTGTGATCCACTGCTACCACTGCCTTTCTCCTGCCCCATAGCCCAAAAATGTATCTTTGAGCAAGGGAAAGAAGGCCTAGGTGGCAGCAATCATTCCCAGACCCCTGTGAAATATCTTTCCTTTTCTGGACATCATTTGTGACAGGGATTGTAGTAACAGTTACAGTCCCTCAATGATACTGCATCAGAGCCTTAGAGAGCCTGCCATCGCTACTTCCTCCTGCTTCTAGATAGGTTTATGAGCCTTGGATTACAAACGTACCTACTAAAGTCCCACACATCCTTTAAGCCTTTGCAAGCATTCATTTGGAACACTCACGAAGGCTTGGCTGGTTTCAGGGCATTTTGTGGGATGTCTAAATAATAATTTGTCCTGACTCTACAAGGCCTGTTGAGCACTGTCTTCTAATTCAAGAATCCCTTCTGGTCTGAAATGGTTCAGAAACTGCTTAATCCAATATTCCAGCAGGCATATGCACCTACTAGGGAAAATGGGGAATGGGTTTTGGTTTTATTGTCTCTTCTTCCATTTGTCCAGCTTATTTTTCCCTCCCATTCCATGAAAACTCTCGTGTTCACTACAGACAATTCACTTCCTTCATCATGTACTTTCCACATAATTTTGGTCACCAAACTTTATGAATTTCTCCTTATGTACATGCACCCATTTTAAATATTTTATTTTGTTTTATTGCTTTAAAAATACCCCTTTTGTTCACATCTAAGAGACAGTGAACCAAAACTACACCATATCTTGGAATTTAGCACAAAACAGTTGTAACTAAAAAGTTGTAAGTAGAAGTAAGAAGAGAATACCAGCAAATTCTGTCAGAGCTTTAATCTTGTAGTAGCACTATTGGGTGCTACTTATGATAACAATTCATAGACCTTCAGCTATCAGCTATCAAACAGGGTTTACTGATGGAGAACTCTTATCAAGGTTCCTGCTATTCACTCTGACAGATTCATCACACATGGTTGCACATGGTTAGGCTTGCATTCACCCGCATATCTAAAAAAAGTGTCTATTACTGGGCCCACAAGATTGTAGTAATGTTTTAATTGCCAAGAAACTGAAGAGCTGCTGAAAAATGCTTGAAAATATTTCATCTCTTGCCAGCTTCATGCACTTGTTGTTGTTGTTATGTGCCTCCAAGTCAACTACAACTTATGGCGACCCTATGAATCAGTGACCTCCAAGAGTATCTGTCATGAACCACCCTGTTCAGATCTTGTACGTTCAGGTTTGTGGCTTCCTTTATGAAATCAATCCATCTCTTCTTTGGCCTTCCTCTTTTCTACTCCCTTCTATTTTTCCTAGAATTATTGTGTTCTCTAGTGAATCAGGTCTTCTCATGATGTGTCCAAAGTATGATAACCTCAGTTTCATCATTTCAGCTTCTAGTGATCGTTCTGGATTGATTTGGTCTAACACCCAATTATTTGTCTTTTTCTCAGTCTATGGTATGCACAAAGCTCCTCCAACAGCACATTTCAAATGAGTTGATTTTTCTCTTATCCGCTTTTTTCACTCTACAACTTTCATATCCATACATAGAGATTGGGAATAGCATGGTCTGAATGATCCTGACTTTAGTGTTCAGTGATACATCTTTGCATTGGAGGACCTTTTCTAGTTCTCTCATAGCTGCCCTCCCCAGTCCTAGCCTTCTTCTGATTTCTTGACTATTGTCTCCATTTTGGTATATTGATAATCCTTGACTAGTTCAATGTCCTCATTGTCAACTGTAAAGTTGCATAAATCTTCTGTTGTCATTACTTTAGTCTTTTTGATGTTCAGCTGTAGTCCTGCTTTTGTGCTTTCCTCTTTAACTTTCATCATAGGCACCCCTTTTCAGAAGTATACCCAAATATATACATGTTTGATATGCACATGAAGGGAGGTCTTCTGAACACTCATTTTGCATATCCATAGCTGACCTAAGTTACTGCTACCAACTGGAATAATATAGTAACTTGCTTGGAGTGGTCTGTGTAATTGTTTTCTTTATCACATCTAACAAGGGTAGAAATTGCCACAGTCTGTAGCCGCACTGTGGAGTAACAGAGCCTCACTAGTTTGCCACTTTTGGGGTTTTCTACTCCTGAGAAGACCAACTCCATCCCTTCAACACTGCAACTCTTTATTATGTTCCCATCTTTGCATCTCCTCTCTATCCTGTTCATCTGGTTTAGAATATGAGTCTACTTTTCACTGTAACTGTACTGAGCTAGGACACTGTTTAACAGTGTTAATATGTGTAAAAGTACCCTTAGGCCCACACATTGTTGTTTCCTAAGTCATGGAAAATTACAATTCCTTGTTCTATTAAAATTATCCTCTTAATAGCAACTCATTTTCCTTTATATGTAATGTGCAAGTAACCTTTCATTTACTGTAATGAGTGGATAATATGGGGAAATCATGGTAGCATTGCCACAAGCAAGTTTCCTTTTTTCAAAATTTATAGTTAACTTACAATGTATAATTTATGAAGCTGTGCACTCAACTTTAGATAAAAGCTTGGAGGACAGAAAAGAAAATATTCTTACCAAGGACCTGACATCCTAGAAATGCTGAAAGCAGCAGGAGGACTGGGGCAAAGGAGGCCACAATCTCCTCTCTGGAAACCTTCATGTTAACTCTACTCTTAATATTCACCTAATGTTGAATCATTTTCTTTCTTAGAATAACATTTCTGTTTATTTAGCCTCTATTACTTGTGATTACATTTTGTTTGATAGAAAGGCTTTTTAATTTGTTTGTTTCCATTCAAATCAGGCTAATTTAATATCTTCTGTCCACATTACTTTGACAAGATACATTTTGCAGTTGTGCACTTTACAGAGGGTTTTCCATCTAATTTCTACATAGAGACATGTGGCCCTTTAAATGCCTTTCACAAGTAGAGTTTTTAACAAGGGGAATGAAATACTCAGAGTAGTATCCTTTCCACAGCCCTAGTAATTCTGTGACACTGGATTATCCTTAGTTTTGTCCAATATTTAAGTTCTGAGGAGACACCAAGAATTGCATTACTAGAAACTTAAGTTAAGACAAAAGAGAATCTAAGCAGATATGGGCTGAACCACTTCAGAAACATGTATTACTTATTAAATATTTAAATAAATGAACAAATAATTAAATAAATAATGATGGGGCTCCGCCTTCTCCTCAAGCCAGGAGGTGAATGTGGCAGGAAATTCAACAGGCACAGTTGAGGCAGAATCTTTGCCTGCACACGCACTCCCAACAGCAGAGCTTGGGAAAGTTACTTTTTTAAACTACAACTCCCATCAGCCCCAGCCAGCATGGCCACTGGATTGGGCTGATGGGAATTGTAGTTCAAAAAAGTAACTTTTCCAAGCTCTGCCCAACAGTGATAGTTAGCACATACAAGTAAGGTGCCTGGCCAGCCTTACTTAAGCTGGGGGGAGGGGGAAGTAGTTGCTTAGTCAATGTCTTAGTGCAGCAAAGTTGTGCCTAGTTAGACCTAGAGAGATGCTGAGTTCTGAATAAGCCGTATGTAAATTCATGAAGCACACTGAACTGAAAGTTTCTCTTACTTCAATAAAAGAAAAAACCACAGCCGTGACTGAGTTTTTCGAGTTCTTTCCTTTCCAAAAAGAAAACATTGTGAGCAGTATCATTGTTTTTCAGGGTTTCCCCCACTTTTTTATTCTACAGCAGGCACATGTAGCCTCCCATCCAAATTTAAACCAAAACTGTCCCTGGCCACATCCGTACTAGACCTTTATTTCACTTTAGACAATCATGGCTTCTCCTAAAGAATCCTGGGAAGTGTAGTTTTAGAAGGGTGCTGAGAGTTGCTAGGAGACGCCCTATTCTCCTGGCAGAGATACAATCCCCAGAAGAGGGGTCGACTGTTAAACCATTCTGGCCACGGGAGCTATATCAGGGGAAGAGAAATTATGAGATCACTGACAGAAAAAAGTCCAGCAGGGGTCTGGATTTTTTCTCTCTTGTTTTCTGTTTTGAACTCTTGATTCTCTCTGAGTGTTTTGTGTATCACCATGAAAACTTAGAGGATTCCTAAGCCAGTGTTTCTGAGTTCAGGACTATAAATTTTGTAAGGTTTTGTTTTGAAATGAGCTTATGGAAAGCAGCAGAATGGCATGGGGGTATTTCCAATTTAACACTGAGGAATGCGAAAAATCCATGCTGGCTATAGTGTACAGCCACTCTTGTGGCCCTATAATCTTGCTACAATGTTCATTTACTATCATGATCCAGAAAGTTCTTATGTTAGGACAAGACCAGAATATGTTAACTTTTAGTGGGGAGCATACAAAAAAACCCTCCAAAAACAATTAACACTGGTCTCAGTTTTAATAAACCTCAGAGGAGTTAAATACCAATGATAGATATGTTTGAAGAATCTCACCCTGACGTTCACAGATATATCTATTTCCATTCATCTGATAATAATACTTGCCTTAAACCCTTTTCCAATTTATATTGGTGTTTTTGGGTTAATCTTGATTTCCAATAGATCATGCACTTATACATATATGCACTAGAGTCAAGATGCATCCCCTCTCCAACTAAAAGACTTACAGTACAATCTTATTTATATCTACTCAGAGTCAGAAGTAAGTTCCACTGAATTCAATCGGACTTACTCTGAGGAAGTGGGTATAGAAAACATTGTTATTTTAGGTTGCAACAATGGGACTTCCTTACTTCCAAGTAAACATGCATAGGATTATTCATTTGTAGTGCAGGGGTGGTGAACCTTTGACATTTCAGATGTTGCTGAATTCCCATCCCTGGCCACTGACCATAGTTACTGGGGCTGATGGGATTTGTAGTTCAGCAACATTTGGAGAGTCAAAAGTTCCTCAACCCATTCTAGAGACTTGGAGAAGAAAAAATAAATTTAAGAAATGGTAACTCTTTTGCACTAATAAATTTTTTAAAAGGCATCTCCCCAAGCAAAAACAGGGCCTAAATAAGCACAGTGATTTACGAGTTATAACACCAACAATCATTTGTCACATGCAAACATACAACCACATGGAAATATTGCTGTCTATATTACCCAGACTTGAGGAATTTTTTATAACATGCCTATTACAATATTCTGGTTGGTATACAAATGATAAACATTGATCTACCACATGGACAGATGCCACACAGACCAGCTTTCCACATGTTTGCACACTTTTACAAATGGCAAAAAGACTGTGGAAATTCTTCAGCTTGTCATTGTGAGTAACAAATTTAGTGTATAGCAGCCAGAAGAAAAAATATACCCATTTCAGACTTTTCTCTTACCTCATAATTGTTAGTTTTGTTTTCTATACAAATGTAGCAGTGCGCACACACAGTGCTATGGCAGGAGAAAGTATGTGCTGCTTAGAGAAGAAGTTTGCTGGGTTGATATATTTTTTATTTTTCTTGAGATCAGAAGGCATTGGCCATGTTCCTTTGAAGAGGAAACATCTCTCATCCTCCATTTCCTGTGAGATGTCACAGCTGTGACAGGGAGGGGTTTGTAATGGCACAGTTCGGTGCCTTCATAATTTATTCTCTCTGATTTTATGCTCTTTTAGTCTCCTGCTCAACCATCCACTAACAAGCAGTGATATTAGCCAATAAATCAAAGATGTCTGCTTGTCACCACCAGATGCCTGACCACATCACAGCCGATTAGGAGATGTACAGAAGGACAATTTCATGTAGGGAGCTCAGCAGAAGTGTTCCACTGATATTCTGTTTGATAGGAAACCAGCATGAACTGAATGTAGTAAAACCCAATAACTTTTATGCCTCGTGGCAATGGAGAACTAAGCTGAAATAAAACTGGGAAGTAAATTAGGACCCTTACCTTTATGACTATTCCTTTTATGATTTACCATGTATCCCTTTTGTGCTTTCATGTGGGATAACACACAAATAAATCTTTTCATATGTCCAACTTAAACTTTGCTGGCTACAGCGAAACACATCTTTTAATTTTCTAAAAGGGCAGGAATGGTGCCTTACCATCAATTGTTACAAAAGAGCATCATTTATTCATGTCTCACTATCACCAAAGAATATCCATTTGCTTTATCAATCAAATGTGTAGTTAGGATGTCTACTCTAGTCCTAAAGTAGATTTGATCTCTCTTGATTCATTTTTTAATGATTATCACTATTATTTATGAGAGAAAAAGAAAGTCCTCTATGTTAGAGTAAAGTCAGGAGCCTAAATTATAGTTCATAGACATGAGACATGCTGGTTCTTCCTAAAAATTTTGCCACATTTCTATAATGTGTACCTAGTTCAGTCGAAAAATGGCCACTCTAAAGGCCCAGCTGGACATACGCCAGTTTATAAAGTTGATAGATTATCCACAAGATTTACAGAGAAGTCCGAAGTGGCGGCACTCAACAGGCTTAAATTAACTTGGCACAAGTTACTCATATTCCAGAGTCTGTTCAGGAGCAGGACTACTGCTTCAGTGCTTAAGATCCAGCGGCTGAGCCAGCATAGCTCCACTTGAGCCAGGTTGAGGTATTTATACTAGCATAATCCCAACCGAGCAGGCGTTAAGCCCCAATTAAACATATATGGAGGGGATGGTGCATGCAAGATGGTGTGCCTGTGTCATCCCCCCACCATCACTTTTGACATCTCTGGATTGCTCTGGGTGGACCTGACCCAATCCAGGGCTGCCTTGACACACTTTGGACAAACCCTGGATCAGCCTGATTTGGTTTAGGATTCAGGATTTATCTGAACAGCCCCATTATAAACCTTCCCTTTCCTTCTCCTCACTGACTCCTAGAGGAAAATCTCTCTCTCTCTCTCTCTCTCTCTCTCTCTCTCTGCATTTCTCTAACTTTGAATGGACAGGAGAACAGTCTAAAAGCCTTTTCTTCAGGTGATTACACAACCGGCAGTCACCTGCTGCTTCTAAAATCTTGGTTTATAGAATTGCTAACTATGACATGCCCCAGAGTCCTTAAGAGAGTTCATAGCCCTCTCTGTACCCTGACACCCCCCAGAGGTTGCTAGGAAGACCAATGTAGCTGGGTATTTCAGTGTCCCATCTTTATCAAGAGGATTAAGCCCACAATAGAATAGCCCAATAGATTGTTAGTAGACACCATCTTCTGAATATAGACCAATAGGATGCTACAGTTGCTTTGCTAAAAGGTCCAAGGCAATAGTGTGATGCGAGCTCCTGTGCAGAATCCCCTTCGATGAAAACACACAAAGCCAAACAATCTGATTTATTAACAAGATATGCAGAACTCTGGCTGAAGAGCCCTACAACAGGACTTGGCTAAGCATTTATAGATCTTTCTCTGAAATTGACACGGTGGTCTAAACTGCATCAGGATTTTAGCAGGTGAAACAAAGGTCAATCCTGATGGGCTGTTCAGCAAGGAAGCCATGTGGTCTTGAAGCTCAACAAAAAGATTAAACTAAACATTTTAGGCATTTTCTATCATTTAACCCTCAACTTCCCAACTATCTGCAGTGTACAGTATTTTCCTATAGTTGCTCTTGTTAATAAGAGCTTCCTTTCAAGGTACTGGGTTTCCAGGGCTTCCCAGCATCGCATGGGACAGCAGTGGGAGTATGAATAGTTCTTCCCCAAAAACAATGTATATCAATAAAGCAGATTCTTCTGGGTCTTCAATGAGCTTAATGTCCAGAATCTCCTTCCGACTTCTCTGAGACAGAGATTCCAAAGCCACTTGAAAGGTACTTTCACACCTTCAGTTTTTCTTTGACTGAATACCTAATAGTCTCCCCTGCAGAATGCAATAGTCTCCCCTGCAAAATGCATGCATTCAGTGGAAGGTGTGAAGGAGGCTTCAACATGCATACCTGTTCTGTGCAGGTAGGTCTCTCAATGCAATAGGAACATATGAGCAATGCAATAGGAACATATGGCTCAGCAATATGACATGTGAGAAGGATCTTGGAATTGTGGTTGATCACAAGCTGAATATGAGCCAACAGTGTGATGTGGCTGCAAAAAAGGCAAATGCTATATTAGGCTGCATTAACAGAAGTATAGTTTCCAAATTGTGTGAAGTACTAGTTCCCCTCTATTCAGCACTGGTTAGGCCTCATCTTGAATACTGCGTCCAGTTCTGGTCTCCACACATCAGGAAGGATGCAGACAAACTGGAACAGGTTCAGAGGAGGGCAACAAGGATGATCAGGGGACTGGAAACAAAGCCCTATGAGGAGAGAAAGAAAGAACTGGGCATGTTTAGCCTGTAGAAGACAAGATTTAGGGGAGATATGATAGCACTTTTCAAGTACATGAAAGGTTGTCACATAGAGGTGGGCTGGGATCTCTTCTCGATCATCCCAGAGTGCAGGACATGGAATAATGGACTCAAGTTGCAGGAAGCCAGATTTTGACTGGTCATCAGGAGAAAATTCCTAACTGTTAGAGCCATACAACAATGGAATCAATTACCTAGAGAGGTAGTGGGCTCTCCGACACTGGAAGCATTCAAGAAGCAGTTGGACAGACACCTGTCGGGAATGCTTTGATTTGGATTCCTGCATTGAGCAGGGGTTGGACTTGATGGCCTTATAGGCCCCTTCCAACTTTACTATTCTATGATTGTATGGGTCTTTCAGGTGCCCAGCAACTGGTGAATGGGCCAGGAAGATCATTTTGTCATTGAAACACTTCAGGAGAGCCTTCCCCCCCCTCCTGGGGGCTAGCAGAGGTTTGTGCTTTGGGTGTGTTGAGAGTTGTCTGAGAATGCCTGGGAACTGGAGTCAGGCAGAGAGTCTGGCTCTCTGCACCATGGCTTTAGGATGCCTCCTGTAACACTGATGGGAAAGCTGGATATTGGACTGCTGATGCCTTGAACCCCCTCCATCCTAAGCTCAGGTTGGAATGTGTGTAAATAAATAAGCCATATTTCATAAAGACACCACAGTCTCCACTGACCTTCTTCCCAAGGAAACCAAACCCAGGGCGAGTGCAGGGACCCCTGAAATCTCACTGCTCTGAGATTGGGGAGGCATGCAACAATATACTACAATTGTTCGGATTTTTACTAGAAGTAAAAAAAATAACTCTCTTCTCTTTGAGGTGAAAGAGTGAAATGGGAATTTGAAAAAATCCATGCAGGAAACTTCAACACTGGAATGCCATTTTTTTATGGCAGTCCTATGTTGTTTTGCCAATTTCCCATTTCAAAGAGGTTTCCAGTAAGAGACATCTCTGAATATTCTAGTGAAATTCAACACCACTTTTTCAGAAACATGTTAGAGTTTCTCACTTAGGGTGAAATGCTTGCAGTAACACAAAATTTAGTTTTTCATTCTCTAGCACTGGGCTCCTGGTGAGCCTAGATTCCGCACTTGGAGCTTTTTTTTGTAATTTGATTTTATTGATTTTACAAACTGAACTAAATTCAGTACAAATACATCTGTTGGAATCTGGAAAAAACATAAAATATATCTCAAATTAAGAAGTAAATCCAACCCATTTCCTTTTAACCAAAAGAAACTACCACAAAAAGAACATAATACATTCAAGTCCAATACTACTGTCACCTACCCACCCAAATTACCCCACCCCACCCCTGCCTGTCATGACAATAACTAGAAAAGGAATTTTACAGACATCCTATATCAATATTAATTATTTGTAATTATTAAAGAATCTCTGACCAGAAGAATCCTTCACAAAACATGAAAAAGGGAAAACACAAGGCAAATGTCAATAATGAGGCAATAAAGTTCCAAACAACTCAGGGATGCCATCACGACTCTCAGGTGTTCCAAATATGAGCATAATACGTGGGTGGTTTACTTCCATGTTCATTTTGATTAATGTATACTAAAACTGATACCATGCATTTTAAGAAATTATCTGTTTTAGTAAGCCCTTGAGACAGCCAGATTTTGGCTGTTAATATTTCCATAAAAACTAGGTACGAAAACTTTTGATACCAATACTCCATCGTAGCTCCAATTGAGTCTTTCCAATAAGTCGCAATTGTGATCCTAGCTGCCATCAGTAAGTAACATATAAGAGGTTTACTTTGCTAGCCTGGCAGATTTATAACCCAAGCTGCTGGCTAAAGACTTTACGACCCTGGCAATTACCAAGGAATTCAGAGCCCCAGCCTGCACTCGCCAACGCTGACATCACCCTGCAAAGCTGACAGTTTGTAGTCAGCCTCAACAGCAACAACAAAAACAAAAGAGGCAATGTAAGAGCTGGGAAAGTGCCTGCCATGGAGCAGCTCCAGCAAGAAAACTTGCTCCTGTGCTCACAAGTAGAGCAATTGCTGGTGGCTGTTCAAGCCTTGCAAACTCAGTCATCAGCAGCCCCACCCACTGCACCCACAGGGAGAGTCAAGTGCCCTGTGGCCATCCCAGAGAAATTTACTGGGGCTTCGGATCACCTCTCAACAGTCCTGGCCCAAGCCCAGCTCTTCATGGAGTTAAGACCAGAGGCCTTCCCTGATGATAACACCCAGGTTGGATTCCTGATTAGCCTGTGCACCAGGGCTGCAGCTAGGTGGGCCACACCCTTGCTCCTTGAGCATAGGCCAGTGTTAAATAACCTGGCTAGAGAGCTGTGGGCTATGTTTGAGGACCCAGTAAAATTGGCTACAGCTAACCATTGCATATGCAGGCTGAGGCAAGGACAGCGCCCCCTGGTGGAGTATGTGACTGACTTCTGCTTATTGCAACAAGACCTGAGATGGAATGAAGCCGCTCTCATGGATCAATTTCAGGAGGGGTTGTCCGATGAACTCCTGGATGAGCTGGCTAGGGTAGATCATCCTGGAACCCTGCAAGCCTTAATCCGCTTGTGTCTACAGATTGATGGGAGGTTGGAAAGCAGGCATACAGTGAACTGGCCCCAGCCGGCCTGCAGAGCTCCAGCCCCTGTGACTGTGCCCATGGAGCCTCCCTGCATGGACGCTACCCCACCAGAGGAACCCATGCAGGTGGGAGGGGCTTGGCCATGCCTTTCTGCTGCTGAAAAGCAGAGACACAGGCAGCTGGGCCTCTGCCTGTATTGTGGGACTCAAGGACATTTTGCAGCCCATTGCCCAGCCAAACAACCTGCAGCCTCTACCCCAGAAAACTCCCATGCCCCGGTCCCCATGAGCCCCTGGGCCGGGGCAATATCACCATCAAGGGGGTCTGCCAACTCAGTTCTGCTCCTCCCAAGCATCTGACTGTGTTCATCTCTGTGACAGTCCCTGGGCATGGTGTCCTACAAGTACAGGCCATGCTGGACTCTGGTTCCACCAGCAATTTTATAGATGTGTCCTTTGCCAATCTGCACCACATTCCTCAACAACCTACCCGCCAACCTGTGCTAGTGGAGACTATTGATGGGCGGCTCCTTGCCTCTGGCTCCGTAGTACAGGAAACTGTGCCTCTAGAAATGGCCCTGGGTGGACACCAGGAAAGCCTCCAATTCAACATAGCAGCTGTGCCCCACTTCCCGATAGTGCTCAGCCTGGCATGGCTTCAGCAGCATGACCCATGCATCCAGTAGTTCATGGGCTGAATGTCCCTCAGATCCCCCTATTGCCAAATTACCTGTTGGGGCAGAAGGAGCAGGTCCTGACTGCCCGGGAGGCAGGCTCGGAACTAGAAAAATTACTAGAAAAGTACCGGGAGTTGCAGGATGTTTTTGGGAAACAAGAAGCAGACCAGTTACCACCCCATCATCCCTATGACTGTCCCATTGACCTGCTCCCAGGAGCCAAGATTCCAGTTGGGCGGATTTACTCCTTGTCTGAGCCTGAACTGGCAGCCCTACGGGAGATCATAGGCAAGAACCTATGCCGAGGTTTCATTTGACCCTCCACATCACCTGCAGCTGCCCCCATGCTATTTGTAAAGAAGAAATGTGGGAACTCCGGCTTTGTAACCTTTACCGAACCCTCAACCTGATCACAGTTTGGAATCGGTATCCTTTGCCCCTGATCTCCAAACTACTGGAATGGTTGTGGGGTGCTCGCATCTTTACCATACTGCTCCTGAGGGGGGGCTATAATCTTGTGCATATCCAGGAGGGAGACAAGTGGAAGACGACCTTTCGCACCAGATATGGGCATTTTGAATATACGGTAATGCCTTTTGGCTTGTGCAACACGCCCGCGGTCTTTCAGCACTTCATGAATGACATCTTCGGAGACTTCCTAGACCGCTTCCTGGTGATCTACTTGGACGACATCCTGATCTACTCACGGAGCCCCTCAGAACATGAGAAGCACATTCAAGCAGTGCTGCAGCGCCTGAGGGAGAACCACCTGTTTGCCAAGCTGGAAAAACGCAAATTTGACCTCACTAACATGGATTTCCTAGGCCATCAAATCTCCCCCTCTGGAATCCAGATGGACCCAGCGAAGATTGAAACCAGTCAACAGTGGCAAGCCCCTTGAAGCCACAAGGATGTGCAATGCTTCTTGGGTTCACCAACTACTACCACTGGTTCATCTCCCACTTCTCTGAGGTAACGGCACACAACTCAGACCTACTCCGATCCAAGCAGAAGTTCTGTTGGACAGAGGTGGCTCAACAGGCATTTCAACGCCTCCAGGAAGCCTTCACCTCTGAACCCATCTTGCAACAACCTGACCCCATCAGACCTTTCATTGTAGAAGCCAATGCATCTGACAAAGCCGTCGCAGCGGTCCTATTACACCAAGTGGGGAAAAAGCAGTCCCTGCTCCCCTGTGCATTCCACTCCCGAAAACTCAATCCTTCGGAACAAAACTACACTATTTGGGAAAAGGGGTTGCTTGCCATAAAAGCAGCCTTCGAGACCTGGCATCATCTTCTGGAAGGGGCACACCATCAAGTACTGGTACAGACTGACCATCACAATCTTGAGCACTTGCAAAGTGCAAGACGGCTTAATCAACTCCAGATCCAGTGGTCCCTTTTTTTCTCCCGGTTCCATTTCATTGTCACATACCTCCCCGGCCGCCGGAATACGCAAGCAGATGAACTTTCCCATAAGCCGGAATACTGAGCAGAGCAGCATGAGTTCCCCCTTCGCCTGATCCTCCACCCAGAGAACTTTGCAGCTACCTGCCAGCCACAATCCCTACTGGACAGGGTACGGGAGCAGCAACAACAGGACAAGTATGCCATGGCGCAGCAGCAAGAGCTCCAGTCCAGAACCCCCACCTTGGACAGTCCGTTTTCCTTGAAAAATGGCCTCTTATACCACCGGAACTGGCTGTACATTCCCCCAGGTGCCCTATGGGGAGAGGTGCTCTAAGAACATAAGAACATAAGAAGAGCCTGCTGGATCAGGCCAGTGGCCCATCTAGTCCAGCATCCTGTTCTCACAGTGGCCAACCAGGTGCCTGGGGGAAGCCCGCAAGCAGGGCCCGAGTGCAAGAACACTCTCCCCTCCTGAAGCTTCCGGCAACTGGTTTTCAGAAGCATGCTGCCTCAGACTAGGGTGGCAGAGCATACCCATCACGGCTAGTAGCCATTGATAGCCCTGTCCTCCATGAATTTGTCTAATCTTCTTTTAAAGCCATCCAAGCTGGTGGCCATTACTGCATCTTGTGGGAGCAAATGCCATAGTTTAACTATGCGCTGAGTAAAGAAGTACTTCCTTTTGTCTGTCCTGAATCTTCCAACATTCAGCTTCTTTGAATGTCCACGAGTTCTAGTATTATGAGAGAGGGAGAAGAACTTTTCTCTATCCACTTTCTCAATGCCATGCATAATTTTATACACTTCTATCATGTCTCCTCTGACCCGCCTTTTCTCTAAACTAAAAAGCCCCAAATGCTGCAACCTTTCCTCGTAAGGGAGTCGCTCCATCCCCTTAATCATTCTGGTTGCCCTCTTCTGAACCTTTTCCAACTCTATAATATCCTTTTTGAGATGAGGCGACCAGAACTGTACACAGTATTCCAAATGTGGCCGCACCATAGATTTATACAACGGCATTATGATATCGGCTGTTTTATTTTCAATACCTTTCCTAATTATCGCTAGCATGGAATTTGCCTTTTTCACAGCTGCCGCACACTGGGTCGACATTTTCATCGTGCTGTCCACTACAACCCCGAGGTCTCTCTCCTGGTCGGTCACCGCCAGTTCAGACCCCATGAGCGTATATGTGAAATTCAGATTTTTTGCTCCAATATGCATAATTTTACACTTGTTTATATTGAATTGCATTTGCCATTTTTCCGCCCATTCACTCAGTTTGGAGAGATCTTTTTGGAGCTCTTCGCAATCCCTTTTTGTTTTAACAACCCTGAACAATTTAGTGTTGTCAGCAAACTTGGCCACTTCACTGCTCACTCCTAATTCTAGGTCATTAATGAACAAGTTGAAAAGTACAGGTCCCAATACCGATCCTTGAGGGACTCCACTTTCTACAGCCCTCCATTGGGAGAACTGTCCGTTTATTCCTACTCTCTGCTTTCTGCTTCTTAACCGATTCCTTATCCACAAGAGGACCTCTCCTCTTATTCCATGACTGCTAAGCTTCCTCAGAAGTCTTTGGTGAGGTACCTTGTCAAATGCTTTTTGAAAGTCTAAGTACACTATGTCCACTGGATCACTTCTATCTATATGCTTGTTGACACTCTCAAAGAATTCTAATAGGTTACTGAGACAGGACTTTCCCTTGCAGAAGCCATGCTGGCTCTGCTTCAGCAAGGCTTGTGTTTCTATGTGCTTAGTTAATCTAGCTTTAATCATACTGTCTACCAGTTTTCCAGGGACAGAAGTTAAGCTAACTGGCCTGTAATTTCCGGGATCCCCTCTGGATCCCTTTTTGAAGATTGGCGTTACATTTGCCACTTTCCAGTCCTCAGGCACGGAGGAGGACCCGAGGGACAAGTTACATATTTTAGTTAGCAGATCAGCAATTTCACATTTGAGTTCTTTGAGAACTCTCGGGTGGATGCCATCCGGGGCCGGTGATTTGTCAGTTTTTATATTGTCCATTAAGCCTAGAACTTCCTCTCTCGTTACCACTATTTGTCTCAGTTCCTCAGAATCCCTTCCTGCAAATGTTAGTTCAGGTTCAGGGATCTGCCCTATATCTTCCACTGTGAAGACAGATGCAAAGAATTCATTTACCTTCTCTGCAATCTCCTTATCATTCTTTAGTACACCTTTGACTCCCTTATCATCCAAGGGTCCAATCGCCTCCCTAGATGGTCTCCTGCTTTGAATGTATTTATAGAATTTTTTGTTGTTGGTTTTTATGTTCTTAGCAATGTGCTCCTCAAATTCTTTTTTAGCATCCCTTATTGTCTTCTTGCATTTCTTTTGCCAGAGTTTGTGTTCTTTTTTATTTTCTTCATTCGGACAAGACTTCCATTTTCTGAAGGAAGACTTTTTGCCTCTAAGAGCTTCCTTGACTTTGCTCGTTAACCATGCTGGCATCTTCTTGGCCCTGGCGGTACCTTTTCTGATCTGCGGTATGCACTCCAGTTGAGCTTCTAATATAGTGTTTTTAAACAACTTCCAAGCATTTTCGAGTGATGTGACCCTCTGGACTTTGTTTTTCAGCTTTCTCTTTACCAATCCCCTCATTTTTGTGAAGTTTCCTCTTTTGAAGTCAAATGTGACCGTGTTGGATTTTCTTGGCAATTGGCCAGTTACATGTATGTTTAATTTAATAGCACTGTGGTCACTGCTCCCAATCGGTTCGACAACACTTACATCTCGCACCAGGTCCCGGTCCCCACTGAGGATTAAGTCCAGGGTTGCCATCCCTCTGGTCGGTTCCATGACCAACTGGTCTAGGGAATAGTCATTTAGAATATCTAGAAACTTTGCTTCTTTGTCATGACTGGAACACATATGCGGCCAGTCTATGTCTGGGTAGTTGAAGTCACCCATTACTACCACATTTCCTAGTTTGGATGCTTCCTCAATTTCATATCTCATCTCCAGGTCTCCCTGAGCATTTTGATCAGGGGGACGATAGATCGTTCCCAGTATTAAGTCCCTCCTGGGGCATGGTATCACCACCCACAACGATTCTGTGGAGGAGTCTGCCTCTTTTGGGGTTTCGAGCTTGCTGGATTCAATGCCTTCTTTCACGTATAGAGCGACTCCGCCACCAATACGTCCTTCCCTGTTCTTCCGATATAGTTTATATCCAGGGATAACCGTATCCCACTGGTTTTCTCCATTCCACCAGGTCTCCGTTATGCTCACTATATCAATGCTCTCCTCTAAGACCAAGCACTCCAGTTCTCCCATCTTGGTTCGGAGGCTCCTAGCATTAGCGTACAGGCACTTGTAAGTAGTGTCTCTCTTCAAGTGTCTTTGGCACTTGTGGTTTGGCCTGTGGTAATTTTGCTCTTCTGAATTTATATCCTGTGCCCCTGCTCTCACAATGCCTACTTCTAGGCCTACCCCTTTTAAAATTTCATCATTTCTTTGGTTTTTATCCCAGGGGGGAGGTTTATTCCGAACCGGACCTTTCTCAGCTCCTGTCGGGTTTCCCCCCTCAGTCAGTTTAAAAGCTGCTCTGCTACCTTTTTAATTTTAAGTGCCAGCAGTCTGGTTCCATTCTGGTTCAAGTGGAGCCCGTCCCTTTTGTACAGGCCCGGCTTGTCCCAAAATGTTCCCCAGTGCCTAACAAATCTAAACCCTTCCACCCGACACCATCGTCTCATCCACGCATTGAGACTGCAAAGCTGGGCCTGTCTGGTTGGTCCTGCGTGTGGAACCGGTAGCATTTCAGAGAAAGCCACCTTGGAGGTCCTGGCTTTCAGCATCCTACCTAGCAACCTAAATTTTGCTTCCAGGACCTCACGGCTGCATTTGCCCATGTCGTTGGTGCCAACGTGCACCACGACCACTGACTCCTCCCCAGCACTGTCTACCAAACTATCTAAACGACGGGCGATATCCGCAACCTTCGCAACAGGCAGGCAAAACACCTTGTGGTCTACACACCCATCACACACCCCACTGTCTATGTTCCTAATGATCGAATCACCCACTACAAGGATCCCTCCAGCCCCTGGAGATATATCCTCGGCACGAGAGGATAGCTGCTCATCCCCCAAGGAATGGGTCCATTCTAAGGGATTGTTTCCTCAGCTGGATGCTCTCCTTCCCCGAGACCATCGTCCTGCTATCTTGGAGGAGAGCTATCATCGCTGGAGTGGGACACAGCTATAACGTCCCTGAAGGCCTCCTCCACACACCTCTCTGCCTCTCTCAGCTTTTCCAGGTTTTTTCCAGGTCTGCCACCTTGGCCTCAAGGAAATGAAGTCGTTCCTGGAGAGCCAGGATCTCATTGCACCGAGAGCACACCCACGACTGCTGTCCAACAGGCAGATAGTCGTACATGCTGCAGGCTGTGCAAAACACTGGAAAGCCCCCATGCGCCTGCTGGCTTCTTACCTGCATCATTTTGTTTGAGGTTTATTACATCAATAGGTTGGAGACTGTGGTTTAGTTGAGGTCAGGGAACAGAAGGGCAGAGTGGGGGGCCCTGGCCTCCTCGCCCTGCTGCCGAACTCGCTCTGCTGCTTAACTCGCCTTGACGCTTTGTCAGCTGGGGCCTTGACGCTTTGTCAGCTGGGGCCTTGACGCTTTGTCAGCTGGGGCCTTGACGCTTTGTCAGCTGGGGCCTTGACGCTTTGTCAGCTGGGGCCTTGACGCTTTGTCAGCTGGGGCCTTGACGCTTTGTCAGCTGGGGCCTTGACGCTTTGTCAGCTGGGGCCTTGACGCTTTGTCAGCTGGGGCCTTGACGCTTTGTCAGCTGGGGCCTTGACGCTTTGTCAGCTGGGGCCTTGACGCTTTGTCAGCTGGGGCCTTGACGCTTTGTCAGCTGGGGCCTTGACGCTTTGTCAGCTGGGGCCTTGACGCTTTGTCAGCTGGGGCCTTGACGCTTTGTCAGCTGGGGCCTTGACGCTTTGTCAGCTGGGGCCTTGACGCTTTGTCAGCTGGGGCTCCCTCTAGCTCGTGGAGCAGGCTCCCTCGCTAGGTGCTCTGACTTTATATGTGTGGCTGGTTCCTCCCAGCTACTGCTGCCAGCCAATGATGTGTTACTTGAGGCTGATGGCTCAACTATCAGCTGGGGCTTACTCTTTAGTATTATCTCAGGCTTCCTTCCTTTGAAGGCAGGAAGGCAGGCTTCCTTCCTGAGCGAGGGGCGGGGCTGTTTAAGCTTTTGGCTGCTTTTAATCTCAGCAAGGGGCTGCGACTTCCAGGCAAGTCTTTTGTGTTTGTTGTTTTCCCACCTAGAATAGCCTGACCTTTCTTTAACCTAGGGAAACAGAGCTTGTGGTTGTGTTTCAGGAAGGCTGAAGATGCCCTTTTTAGCAAGGACTGAGCTGACTCTCTCCCTGTATGTATCGGTGGAGTTTCCTTTTTCCCCTTCTCTCCGACTGGAATTTAGCCTTATTTACAGTGTCCCCTGAAGCTTTCCTGCTAGGGTGGTGTTGAACACTAGCTTTCTATAGGCTTCCTTCTCCTAGGATCTGTCTCCTAAGATATAGGTTCTTTCAGGATTTGGCTCCTAGCTCAGGGTGACCTTAGGCTGCCCTTATTGCTTATTTCTCTGAGCTGTTTTAATTCAATTAAATAATGGAATAAATGGGAGCTACTTACCCTCTTTTCGCTCTACCTCTGTCATGACAGCCAGCCAGCAGGCCATTTTGGAACCTATAAAACACCCCATCTGGTCTTATGGGACTTCTGGTGGGCCCGAGTTCAAACAGACGTCAAGGATTATGTAGCTGCCTGTGATACCTGCCAACAAGCCAAGGGGTACCCCGGAAAGCCACCTGGACTCCTGCTCCCACTCCCCACTCCCCCAGGGCCCTGGCGGTCTGTCTCCCTGGATTTCATCACAGAATTACCTGTCTCCAGGGGAATGACCACCATCCTCGTGGTGGTAGACCTGTTCACCAAGATGGCCCATTTCCTCCCCTGTGTCAGACTCCCCTCAGCCCCAGAAACCGCTTGGATGTTTTTGACCCAGGTTTTCTGTTTACATTGCCTTCCAGACCACCTGATATCAGACTGAGGGGCCCAGTTCACTGCCCGGTTCTGGCAAGCACTGTTTCAGGCCCTGAACATCCAGATCCATTTGTCCTACACCCACCACTCTCAATCAGATGGACAGACAGAACGCACCAATGCAACAGTAGAACAATAACTGCAATGTTACACTTGCTTCCAGCAGGACAATTGGGTGGAGCTGCTACCTTTGGCTGAATTCGTGTATAATAACTCCGTTCATGCCTCCACACACCAAACCCCTTTCGTTGCCTCCTATGGCTACCACCCCCGGTTCTTCCCCTCAGTTCGATCCCCCTCACTGGTCCCCGCTACAGACCTCATGCTGCAGGAGTTGCAGTCCTTGCAGGCAGTCCTGAAGGAACAGTTGGAGCAGGCAAAGGACTCATATAAGTGCTTTGCTGACTGCCACCACCAACCCGGCCCTTCACTGAAGGTAGGGGACAGGGTGTGGCTCTCGACCAAGTTCCTGCGATCGTAACGGCCATCTCAGAAGCTGGATGCATGACACATTAATCCCTTCCATATAGCCAAGCAGGTTAACCCTGTGGTATTCTGGCTGCAACTCCCTGCGTCCCTTCACATTCACCCCGTCTTCCATAGGTCAGCCTAGGCTCCAGCCCTCCCGCCTCACCCCTTGAGTTCTAAACCACAGCCTCCACTGCCTATAGAAGTAGATGGGGAGGAGGAATTCGAAGTGGCACAGATCCTGGACTCCCAGAGGCATCGCAGCTGACTCCAGTACCTGAGAGACTGGAAGGGGTATGGCCCAGAGGAACACTCATAGGAAGATGCTTCGCAGGTACATGCCCCTCATCTGGCCCGTCAGTTCCACCAGAGCTACCCTGCTAAACCAGACCCAGGTGACAGGGGGCGGGCTGGTCATGGGGAGGGGGATAGTGTCATGGCCCCTTCGGAAGATTCATCAGAGGAGGAAAGGGATGGTGACTTGGGAGTAACGGCAGCAAACCGAGAAGAAAGAACAGATGAAACTCCTGAGGATGCAGCCCCCACTCCCCCTCAGCTGGAGAGTATCCAGGACACAGCTGAAGCCCTTCAGCCAGAGTCTGACAGTGAACAAGAGACTCCCCTCCCACCTGCAGAGCGAAGACAACAGAAAATCAGGCAGCAACGAGGCCGGCCTGGCTGTTTAAGGCCAGAATGCTTTCAGAAGCCAGAGGGATGATTGCTCACACCTGTCTTAGGAAGTGTACTTTAAAAGACAGCTCTTGGCTTCAGCATGTTGCGTTTCCTCTGCATTTCCTCCTATCTCCCAGAACCTACACTCGGACTGACCTCTCAGAAAACTGGACTTGGACCCCCCATTGACTTTACTTCTTGGACTATCTTGCATGTGAGCTTGGAACAAACCCTCTGCCCGTATCTCGCCTCTCCCCCGGTTACTTTGCTAGCCTGACAGATTTATAACCGAAGCTGCTGGATAAATACTTTACGACCCTGGCTATTATCAAGGAATTCACAGCCCCAGCCTGCACCCTGCCGACGCTGACATCTCCCTGCAAAGCTGACAACCACCTTCCATTTTTGAATAAATTTCTTTTTCTCTCTCTCCACCTCCTCCCTCTTGACCTCCTAAGGCAGAGCACGAGAGAAGAGCAACTGTGCAGAAGCTCAGTGTGAGGCACATGCCTTTTGTTCACCAATCAGAGGAGCAGAAGACTTCCCTTGCTCCCCCAAATAACACCCCAAAGTAACGCTCGAAACATTACGGTTGCTGCTCAAAAGTAAGGAAATGACTACTCGTTCTATTACTAGCAAAATGTAATGAAGTTACCCACTTGTTACTAAAAAGAGTAATAAATTACAATAAATGTAATGAAGTTACCCACTTGTTGCTAAAAAGACTAATAAATTATTTGTAATGAGTTACTCCCAAGCTGTGTATCCCTTATATCTTCTGGTGTCCAAGTGTAGAGCCATCCAGCTTCTGTACAGTCAGTACCCTAGAAATTCTACGTTTCCATTTGAGTCTGTTTGCCAAGAGTCTGGAGCCTTTACTGCAATATTCAAAATATTTTTGTTTTGTATACAACATATTAACCAGGATTTTATTTGTGGCAAGGAGATCCAATTTTTTTCTTTTTTCTTTTACTTTTTGAAGGATCCTGGGCGAACCAGTCTCTCCATATATTTTCAGTAAATTTGATATTTCAGTCTCCAAGCTTTCCATTTGTATATTATTATCCCACCTAATATTGTGAAGTTCTTTAATACAAACTCCCCTAAATACCCCTTTCATTGCCTCACACTGAATACCAATTGGCATTCCTGGAGTGTCATTCTCCTGAAAATAATTGACCAACCTTCTTTCAGTGTGTCCTTACAGGGTGATGATGTGAGCAGCCAAGGATGCAGCCGCCAAGTAGGGACTGCATTCACACACTACTCAATCACTGCTGTTACAGGAGTGAGATCTGTTATTCTAATTGACCCTGTTGAGGTGTCTACAACTGAAGAAAGAATCATATCTGATAGCAGGATCCCATCCAGCCATGAATGTATATGATAAATCGAAGAGAAAAAGGTGAAACTGTGATCATTAGGGTGTATTTCTGACCACACCTCTTTTAAATTATGATAACGCAATAAATAAAACAATTGCCTTTGGACATAGAATATTTTTATCCCCCCCCAAGAAATCTGTGTAATTTTAGAGTTCTGATTCGATTTTGCTGCATCCACTCCCTTCATATTAATACTGAAGTCACCTTCCATAACTAGTTGACCTAGATGAAACTTACAAAGTTTTCTAAAATTGTTTTGAAAAAAATTTATCTGCCCTTTGTTTGATGCATACACTGTACCAAAAGTCAAATGTTCTTTACCCTCCAAACAATGCTGCTATAAATAGAAAACGTCCCTCTGGCTCTCTCCAACTCTTCTGAACTGTAAAAGGAAAATTGCACCTAAAATTTAAGGCAACTCCCCATGCTTTTGATGTACCAGCAGCCAGGAATTGTTCACCAAAGTGTCCATGTTTTAACAATGCCTCTTTTGATTTTGGATTATGAATTGGATTATAAATTATGAATTGTTTTACATAGTTCATAATACTTTTCCTTTTGAAATCATGCCCCCCTTAACATTAAGAGATACAATTTTTAATGCATCTATATCACCCATATATGTATTGACTGCCTTCATATCCCTCCCTAATCAGGGAAAATAAACTTGGATTCTGCCATAACAGAAGTAATTGCCCTTGAGCTGCCTACCCCTTCTTTAATCTTCCCTCCCACCCTTTCCTAAACCGCCAACAGACTCCACAATAACAAACAACTTAGAAACATTAACAACCATCCTAAACCCAAAACATCCAATCTAACATAGCAGGCTTTAGGTCTAAAACCCAGCCAGCTCTTGTGCCTCATTGCGCACGCTCTAAAGTTAAACCTCACACACATCTTTGTATGCACTTTATAAGGGGAAGACTCCTTGAGACAAAAGAAAATTAATAGAAAACAGTACAGGTACAATGATCCCATTAAACCCTCCCTCCTCCAGGTAAACTATATTAAATCAAATTGAGATCAGCTCATGGATAGAAATGCCTCCGCATTGTTTTTCCTAGTTCTCATTTCAAGAATTTAAAGTCTGAAGTAAATTATAAAACATTTATCACCACTGATTGTGATTCCAAGCCAGCCACCTTCATCTGATAGCCAATTAAAGAAGATCCATGCTCAACTGTAAAAAAGAGAGAAAAGAGTCAAATAATTCATGAGGTGCTTGGGGTAATATCCCTGCATTGAATTGGCAATTTTGCAGTCTTTTGCTGAAGTGTTGCGGGTTTATTGTGTGTGTTGGAGTGTTTTGTTTCCCATCTCTGACCTTTGCTTTGCCTGTTGTTCTCCACGTCTGCCTCCTCCTCACTCTCCATTACTAGATCTTCTGGCCATTCCAAATTACAAGCAGTGAACAGGGTTAAAGCATCTTTAGGTGATGTTGTGGTGAGTTGCTGGCCATTGTAGACAACTACCAATCGGCAAGGGAATCCCCAATGGTATTTTATGCCAGCCTTTTGTAGTGTCGCTTTGATGGGGCAAAAATCCTTTCGTCACTTCAGCGTCTCAGGGCAAAGATCTTGTAACGTCAGCACAACCTGTCCATTATGTGTTCTTTCATCTTCCTCACCTGTGACACAAGCTCTTCCTTTTTGGGAACACACGAAGCATACTACAATGTCCCTCAGAGGGGCTCCTTAGGTTTAGCTTCCAATACCGGAAGTGCCCATTCTAAATCCGAGGCACAGAATTCAAAATCTGGGACCATAGTTGCAAGCCATAGATGATGAGTGCTCTTCAGACCCTTCTTTAACTCCACAAAAATGTACATTTGAGTGAAGAGGCTGATTCTCCAATTCTTTGAGTTTGTTTTTTATAATTTTATTCTCATGTTCCTCTTCCGCATTTGCCAATCCCAAATCCAAGGCTTCTGATGCCGAGGTTGCTATGTCCCCCAGCCTGTTATCGAATGTCTCCATTTTGTCTTCTAGTGGTTTTAATTTTGTTTCCCAGCAACATTCCATTTCGTCTTTAAAAGATCTAAATTGTGTGGCCAATTCCTCCTGAAAATTTGGAAGTGCAGCTCCAGATTCCTGGGTTGCTGCACACAAGTTCTTTGCTTGGCCAGGTGCCATATTGTCAAGCACTGGTCTCTTTGTTGCTGTTAGGCCGTCTGTGTCTAAGGGCTGGAAATAGCCCACTAACCCCCCTTCTTTAGTTTTAGAAATGTTCAGTAGCATACCCCAGAGGGTCCAAAATATAATGAAAATCAGAATTTTAAAGATTACTGTACTATGTTTAATGTGGGAACAATTAAAGGAGGGAGTTGTCGTCAGGGAGTAGGAGGCAGCTCTGCTTGGTGGCTGAGGAGGAGCTGAAGGGAGGTGGCTGCGGGTAGCAGGGGAGAGATTGAAGCAGTTGTGGAGAGGCAAATGCAAGTCAACCTGGCTTCTGAGTGAGAGGCAGAATTCTGGGGAGCTGCATTTTTGGTGAAAGCACAAATGCAGTTCACGAGTATATAAAGTGCAACTGATGAACCTGGATGGATATGAAGCTAAATATGAAGAGCAAACAACGGCAGAGGCAGTGGCAGTAACAGCAGTAGCCGGAGTAGCATCAGCCCCACCTCGACAGGCTCTTCTCCTTGCTCCTCCACCAGTTGGGGGCTCCCAGGTTGGCAAGGAGCGGCGGCTGCACCAACTGGGAGGTCTGATGGAGGTGGCGGGAGCAGCAGCAGCCCCAGTTCAGCCACGGCCAGTCCAGGAGGGAGCACTGGCGGCACTGGAGGGGGGCTGGTGGCAGGCAGGAAGACAGAGATGGTGCTCGAGGGCTCTCTGCACAAATACACCAACCTCATCCAAGGCTGGCAAAGCAGGTACTTCATACTGCGTGATGAGGAAAACAAATGGTCTCTCATCTCTAAGTTACAAAATGGAGGACAGCGTTTTTGGGAGTCACAAAGATCAGGTCTTGAAAAAGCTGAAGAAGAGCCAATTTCTGTCCTTTCAAATTGAGACTGTCTTGCCTCCGGAGCACAGCATATCTAGTATAAAAAACCTGGCTGAATGCCGTTCTCTTATCGTGACACATTTAAATGTTTTTTCTTTTCTTTTAATAATGTTATTTATTTAATTTTGAGAATTGCATTATTGTATTGATGTATTATGATGTGTTGTTATATTCGTGTTTTTGTAAGCTGCCTTGAGGGCCTTTTGGCTATAAGGCGAGGTATAAATTTAATAAATAAATAAACATTACCTGGATGAGAGCATAGCTGGGAAACTAGGCAGCTGTCTTGTAGCCCTGTTGGCCATGCCCCCCATTTAGAGCTTTATTGAGCTCTAATTTTTAGCTTTCTATTTTTATTATGGTTTGGTAGTTGTTATGTAGTGGGTTGGAACCAGAGATGCTTGGAGAACAGGGCTTTCCAAGCTCCTCTTCCACAGTTGAGGCCACTGTACACCTCCACAATAGATGCTCCTAAGGATCAAAGGACCCTTTGGAATGGAGAGGAGCGGGTAGGGTTGCAGGCCAGGTGAATCCCCAGAGTTTGGGGAGCTGTTCTGCATATGCAGAAGTGCCTTTCTGCTGGGGAAAGACACTTTTGAGTCTCAGCAATTGTATTTTGCTTTCTAAAGCCGAGGTCGCTATGTTGGACTTCAGGTCCCACCAGCAATGTAGTGCAAATTCAGAAGTCAGAGTCCCTTCATGATAGTCACAGCCATGCCCCCCTCCCTTTTTTTTTGCTGCTGGGTTGAGAATGAGATCCTTGTTAATGCCTTCTCCCATAACAAAAGACATCCCTAGGAGCCAATAAGCACAAAAGAAGAGAGTGTTAGCTACTGAGAAGTGTCTTCTCAGTGGCTAACTCACTCCCCTTTCATGCTGATTGGCTTGTAAGATACTGAAGACATTGGAACCCTGCTTTCAAAAAAGTAAGGGGTCTAAGACCCCCCGAGACCCTAGATGACTTCGCCTCTGGTCCTATCATGCCCAACGTTCACCCATGCTTGCTCAGGGGAATGGGAGTTGGAGTCTAATTATATATGGAAGTCCCCAAGCTCCCTATCCCTGTTTTAAATGGTTGTGGGCTGCCTTTTGCCTTTTGTGCAAAAAAGGTGGGATAAAAATCTTAAAAATTCTGAAAGATCGTCTTACCCCTTATATACCCAGTCAGTCACTGCGCTCTGCAGGTGATAGCCTCCTGCAGATAACATCTTATCAGGAGGTCTGCTCCACACAATGCAGGAAGCAGACATTTAGTGCTATGGCACCTACCTTTTGGATTTCACACCCCTTTAATATTAGACAGGTATCATCTCTGTTGTCTTTTGGGCACCTCCTTAAGACCTTCCTCTTTCAACAAGCCTGTGTTTGTGTTGGAATTGGTGCTTAAGATGTTTTTAAGATGTTTGTTTTTAAAGATTTTTAAAGATGTTTTGTTTTTAAGATGTTTTATGTAACTTTTCAGGTACTTTCAGAAATGGGGCTTATTGATTTAGTTTAATGGATTAAAATGGTAGAGCTTCTGTCCCTATTTCTAAAATTTCTTTCACACTGCAGTACCTGTTGCGTTAAACAGTAGTTTTTTCAGCTGATATACCAGCATTTTACACAAATGTCTTTCACACGGCTGCAATGAATATCTTGTTTTTGTTCCCCACCCATTATACACATGTGCACTGTAGTTCCCCACTGTGTGGGAGGGCTAAGATCTCGTCCTGTTGCCATGCAACCCCTCTCCCTTTAGCATCTGACATACTTTTTTTTTAGTTGTATAGACACAGGTGTGTGTGGAAAATGTTGCTGCTACCCGTGCCTATGCTGGAATACTGGTACAAGTTTCATCAGGCATAAAATACCCAGTGTGCCTAAAGGGCGGGAATGCACTGCATGCTGGGATGCCTGTCATGTGAAAAACTCTGGCAATTTTCCAGTTTCCCAAGCTTACAAACAGATTATTCCTGGTATTATTTATCACAAAATTAGCGCTAAACTTGCACTATATTCCAGATTTCTGAAACTAGCTTGTATATCATGTGAAAAATCAAATATAATGTACAAATTACCAAGTAATAAATCATCAGAATAAAGGAACAAAGTGCAGTGTGAAAGCAGTCAGTGTTTTATCACCTGTTTGCCACCCTGGGTGGAATATAAATTTAATAAATAAATAAATATGTACATACATACTTACATACATACATCACTCAGGAATTGAATTATCTATGATCTACGATCCTGTGAAGTTTCACATTTTGACGCCAAAATTTGGTCCTTGACAGACTGTAGATAGACTCTTGGTGTGACCCAGTGATGCAATACTTTGTGGTTATATTAGTTCTGCCCACACTCCTTCCTTGCTATGCCCTTCCCCTTTTTTACTATCAGCCTGAGCTGCAGAAGATACATTTCCAGTTATAAAAGCTTTTAGTTCAAGCATTACATGTTTGTAAGGTTCCCTGAGATCCTCGGCTAACAGCTGCAGTGAAGAAAGAAAAAAGAGGGAGAGCTGTTGTTCTGTTGGATTGAAAAGTGGTATAAGTGAAGCTTCCCTTAAGAATTCATAATACCAGCTCCCCCAAGCCTTTTCACTTATACAGTCAAATGCCTTTGTGCTGCTGTTGTATGCTGGAAACCAGGCTCATAAGTGATCTTGGGATTTCTGGCTGCCCTCTTGGGAGGAACCAATAGAACTAGTTCAGAATGGAGCAGCGCTAACCAGCTGTTTGCCAGAGATTCAAGCCCCTGTAGGTTTGTATGAAAAGTGCACGCTTCTCTTTCATTAAAAAACCCAAACTACTATGCACCTGGCTCTCTGTAACTTTGTTAGTTTAAATATGCTTACTCTTTGCTCCCAGAACCGCCTCAAAAACAGGTGTGTGTGTATGTATTCACTGTATATTCCAATGTAGTGGAATATATTAAGAGAAAATGTGATTATTACGTCTTGTCTTGGAAATAATGGATGAAATTTAGAACACAGTCAGTCCTTAAATTAGTCAGTTTAACACAGCTGCAGTGCAAAAAATATCCTTTATAAATCCAAATGTGTATGGATAGTTCACTAATATAAATTAATACACAGTAATGAACAGATTATCAGGTGAAAAGCAATTGGTTTATAAGCATTCTGTCATGAAAAGATATCCCACATGTCAGACCAAATCTAAACATTTTCATAGCAGCTGTTTCCGAATAAGATGTATTTGGACCACAATACCACAATATCAACAGTAAGGCATAAATTGACTCTTATCATCACAAATTAACTTACCATAAACTTGCATTTATCATGAAGCATATTGTTTGGCACAAGTTAATCCAGCTGCAAATAATTTGTGCAGCAAAAAACAAAATATGTGTTACAAACGTTTTCAAGTATGGGACTTAAATGTAAAATTCTGTGATATGAGGCTGACAAGAAAATTAAACCACATGTTTGAATGGTTCAACCCTAAAACTGTTGGATAAAGATTAAGAAAAAAATATAATGGGAAAAGTTGACTAAAATAGTAGAAAAGTAATCAATGAAAGTGGGAACCCAGTCATAAAGATTTGTGCATATATATCTTGACGCCCAGTTCTGTGTTCCCCCATTCCCTGTAACAGGGAATCTAAAAATGATCAAGATGGATGAAATTTACAGAAGCAGGAGCCCTTCAACAGTGGATTAAACATGCCAAATTGTAGACAAATAGGTTCAGAGGCTTTTTGTCAGGGAAGTAAAAGTAATTAACTTTCCTTGATAATCACTTATGGACAGGGAGGAGGGTGGTCATGTCTTACTCATTCTTACCATAAAATAAGAGGTTGCCAAATAACACATATATTCTTACTTGCACATTTTTAAAAATGTTACATCTTTGTACCAGTCTTAATTTTTGTGTTTGTGTTCTTCAATTGGCCTTACTTGCCTACAGTAGACTTATAACACGAGACTGTCCAAAAAGTTTCCTATGGAGTTTTAAAGAACTCTGGGATAGATAGATAGATAGATAGATAGATAGATAGATAGATAGATAGATAGATAGATAGATAGATAGATAGATAGATAGATAGATAGATAGATAGATAGATAGATAGATAGATAGATAGATAGATAGATAGATAGATAGATAGATAGATAGATAGATAGATAGATAGATTGGCAGTAGGATGTTTTAGACAAAAATTAAATGAAGCATTTAACTTTTTTTTTTAAAAAAATCCAGAGCTCTTAAGTCCTCTGGGGCCAACATTTTGGACAGCCTCACTTCTCGCACAGCCCATGGACCTAGACACAGATAGAAATATAGGGAAACATAAAGGAGAAAAAACAACAACCCAGAAACAACAAATAGACTGCATGTGGGAGCCCTCATCTGACTTCGGAGGAGTATTGACATTGTGATTCAAATCAGGAGGGGGGAGACCTCTGAGTCACCCCCATTTACCTTGTTATTCAGCCCACACATAGAGCGAATGCACACCCCATATTGCATGTGTGCATGCATGTGTACGCACAATGGTTTGTAAACTCTGCAGGCTAATATAAATATCTATATTCCAATGTGCGCATAGGTTTGGGGAGGGGGCAAAATGGGTAGATTTGCTCCAAAGTGCAGAGCAAACTGGAATCCTCTAACAACTACAGTCCAGGGTATGGTGAACACTTCCTTGTGTGAAGGTGTGCTGACTGCAGCTACTTCCGAAAAAGTCCTGCTCTGCACCTGGAGGTGTATGGGAACTTTTGCCCAGTTGAAAATATCTCCGGGGAGGGGACTGATTATCTGGACCCAGAATAATTTGGATTCAGTATAGAATTGGCCTTGGTCACCCCAATGGCTGATCTTTATTGAGAGATAGTGGAGTGCCATTCTGTTCATCTTGCTCAATGTCACAGTGGCTTTTGATTCAATCTGCCATTGTATTTTAGTAGTCTGGCTTTGTGTGTTAGGCATAGGAAGCACCATGTTACAGTGGTTCTACTCTAGGGTTGCCATATTCCAGTTCCACAAATCTGGGCAGGTTAATTTGCATATTATGTAAAGTATTTGCATATTATGCAAATATTTGCATATTATTTGCATATTATGCAAATATTTGCATATTAATACTTGGATTGTCCAGTTGTTTTGTTTTTGTGCCTAGGAATTACCACCAAAAACTGGGGAAAGATGTGAGAAATCTTTTTTTTAAAAGCAACATTTTTAGCCTTAAATGCCTAGACTCTAGTTTCCAACACTATGGAGTATTTATTGATTGATTAAGAGAATTTATATCCTGCCCTTTTGCTGTTAAAAACAGAGCTCAGCACAGCTTACAAATATAATAAAAACAATAAAAATACACAATCAATATAAAAACATAATAAAAACACAAAATAGCAACAAACAAAGTAAGTCAGGGCAACAGTACGGTTAACCATATACGATATATTTCAAAGATGTGGTGGGTGGAGAAAAACAAGAAGCCTAATTGTTAGGAAAAGGAGTCTTTCACACCACATGCTCAGTTGTAAATACTGTTGCAGCAAGTTCCTCCAGTATTCCACTGGTGCAGGCACTCAGACATTCAAAGTATCTGTATGTTTCTTAGGTTTTATAAAAGCAGAGCTTTCCTTAACTCAAAATTTCTTCTTCCTTTGATCAACCACATCTACACAGGTTCCACCTCCATACTCAAAATGAAACTGGGCCTGGAAGTGTGCAACAACCCCACACATACCTTGCTAATTAGATTACCAATGCCAGGATGTCTGTCTTATGGACTACTCTCCTGCTCCCCCCCCCCGGCATCATGAAAGACTGGGCTCAGAAAGAAAATAAATACCTGGTCCTCTTCAAAGTATTGATAAGCCTCTTGTTTTAATTGAAATAATAATTATAAATTCTTGTTCTTATCACTAATGGGAGTTAATTATCTTGCATATGCTGCTGTTGCTTCTATGGCTGTAACGGAGTGAGGTTAAAGATAAGTGAAATGCAAATAGGAAAAAAACAACACAAAAGGCAGTAACACTTTCATAAGTGTAATACCATACCAACCACAACAAGATTCCTATGAGTAAGGCAGAAAACTAAGCATCTCACAACCAAAAATATGATAAATGAAGAAATATTTATATAAAAGCATGACTATCAAATATATTTATTATTTACACAAACTGTAAAGATATTTATAGTGCAATCCTAGGTTTATTTATTCAGAAGCAAGTCCCAGCGTATTCAGTGGGGCTTACTCAAACAGGGACAGAAATGCAACTTCAAGTGATAAGCAACTTCATTCACACAACCCAAAATTCTGAATCATGCCACTTTACGCTGTTTTGCAACTGTTTATACTTGTTTTTATGGTTATTGGATTTTAAATGGCTTTATTTCTTGTTGTGAGCTGCCTTGGTTTCCAACCCTACCTCACAGGGGTGTCGGAAAGATTCCATACACGCACACGCACACGCACACGCAGACATTGCAGATGTACAAATACATACAGCCCATATAATAGTTTATTGTCAAACCAGTTGGTCATTGCAGAAAAATCAGTATTAGTTTTAAAAAAATCAATATTACTTTCCTACAGAATAAAAACTGTAATACCTAAGTAAGCCCTGCCTACTTGCTTTAAAATAGGACTGGAGGGCACAAACACAATTCTTTTTTACATTCACTCCAAAGTCCCATTGATTTTCAGCACATTCATAACCATGTCTACTCAAAAGTAAGTCCTATTGAATTCAATGGGATTTACTCTGGGCATATGGGATTAGCATTGCTTTTACAAAAAGCAAGCATTGGGAAAGTTTTCAAAACACTGCCCAAGATCTGACTCCTGCACACAAGAGGAAAATAACTGAAATGTATATACTTACCCAATTTATGAGATTTTCAGATAAACAGGGGGTGAAACCACCATTTTGTTTTCTAGACACTGCCTAAGGTCAATGAAACTGAAACACAATCCCTGATTGGCTGCAATCCTGAACAGGCGGGGTTAAAGCTACGAAGTGCTATACAGTACTGTTTAAAGAAAGATTTAACAGTTGGGGGCGGCTGACGTTTTTATGTATATCTCGAGAACCGGACCACCTAGAAACTTAATTTTTTTTTTAAATTAAAGCTGAGAATCCGGGCCACCTAAAGGGCTAGCCGGGCGCTGGGTGGCATGCATAGAATCTGGGTAAAACCTGTCTAACAGGGCAATATGGCAACCCTATTCTACTCCTACCTACCGGTCTGTTTCAGAGGGTGGCATTAGATCACTATATCTTTGCACCTTGTATGCCATGTTGTGGAATGCCACAGGGATCCATCCTGTCCCTAATGTTGTTTCATAGAATCATAGATTAGTAGAGTTGGAAGGGGACTATAAGGCCATCAAATTCAACCCCCTGCTCAATGCAGGAATCCAAGTTAAAGCATACCTGACAGGTGGTTGTCCAGCTGCCTCTTGAATGCCTCCGGTGTTGGACAGCAAACCACCTCCATAGGTGTATTGCTCCCTAGGTGTACCACTTTCTGTTACTTGAGCCCATTATTCCATGTCCTGCACTCTGGGATGGTTGATAAGAAATCCCAGCCCTCCTCTTTGTGACAACCTTTCAAGTGCTTAAAGAGTGCTATCTCCCCTCAGTCTTCTCAAGGTTAAACATGCCCAGTTCTTTCAGTCTCTCCTTATAGGGCTTTGTTTCCAGTCCCCTGATTATTCTCATTGCTTGCCCTCCTCTGAACCTGTTCCAGTTTGTCTGCATCCTTCTCAAAGTGTGGTGTCCAGAACTGGACACAGTAGTCAAGATGAGGCCTAACAAGTGCTGAATAGAGGGGAACTACTTCACATGATTTGGAAACTATACTTCTTTTAATGCAGCCTAAAATAGCCTTTGCGTTTTTTGCAGCCACATTGCACTCTTGGCTCATATTCAGCTTGTGATCAACTATTCCAAGATCCTTCTTGCATGCAGCATTGCTGAGCCATCTTCTAACTGTGCATTTGGTTTCTTTTTCCTAGGTGTAGAATTTTGCAATTCTCTCTCTTAAATTTCATTCTGTTGTTTTCAGTCCAATGCTGCAGCCTATCAAGATCACTTGGAATTTTGTTTCTGTTCTCCAGGGTATTAGCTATCCCTCCCAATTTTGTATCATCTGCAGATGTGATAAATATTCCCTGTACCTCCTCGTCCAAGACATTAATAGAAATGTTGAAGAGCACTGGGCCCAGGACCGAGCCCTGTAGGACCCCTCTCATTACTTCCCCCAGTTTGGGAAGGAACCATTGATAAGCACTCTTTGAGTACAGTTCTGTAGCCAACTGTGGATCCACCTGAGAGTTGTTCCATCCAGTCCACATTTAGCTAACTTGCTAATCAGAATATCATGGGACAGTCTCTTCTGCTTCAACAAGCCATTGTTCTTCCACCTCCTGTACTTCTCTTTGCTGATGTTGTTCCAGCATTCTGAATTCTTTGTCTTCTCATATATTCTTGAGTGTGGCCACCCACCAACAGCACCACCAACCCGCACTTGTTGCATGTGTATGCCATGTTGTTTTCAGGCAAGTAAACATTGCACACACCTTGCAGGTCACCACCACTGGAGTGTCCTTTCCATCCATATTTTCGATTGCCTTTTGTTTAGTTTATTCTACTTGTATTGGAATTGCTTGTGATTTGTCCTGTCCTCTTTAAAGGTTAACAGGAGAGTCCCACTGGTATGTGGTGCTCACTATCAGAATTGTTTTTGTTAGGGACCTCCCCCTTGACCTCCCCAACCAACTCTGCTGCCAAACTCCTGTTAGCTCTCTCTGCTTGTTTGCTGTGTTTGCTCACTCTCTGAGAGCTGACTCACTTGTATATCCTCTATACCATGTGAGCAGAGCTTGGAAAAGTTACTTTTTTGAACTACAACTCCCATTAGCCCCAACCAGCATGGCCACTGGATTGGTCTGATGGGAGTTGTAGCTCAAAAAAGTAACTTTTCCAAGCTCTGCATGTGAGACAGCTCCCTCTGCTCTGCTCAGTTAGGAGTCAGGAAACAGAATATTTATATGAAGCTGTTCAGTGTGGTTGTTAGGGGATCTGGTGTGTGATGTCATCAATATGCAGATAACACCCAGCTCTAATTTTCTGTTACAGCTGAATCAAGTGTGGCCATGCTAATCCTGGACCCATTCCTGGACATAGTGGTGGTCTTGAAACTGAAACTGTGATATGTTGGAGATAAATTCTACAAATGCGTGTGTGTGTTTGCACATGCACGCATGCGTGTGCACATTTGTCATAGAGTTGCCTGTTAAAGCCAGCAGCATCTGTTGAATTTCTTACCATACTATTGTAAGAGTACAAACAATGCTGTATGTGTATGCTTCATATAGGTCACATCCTGTCAAGGCTAACTCTTCGTGTTTATTAATTTATTACAGAAACTAAACCCAGATGTCTTTGTGATGTGAGTCATGAAAACTTAAATACCATTGCATTATGATTCCACTGAATTAAGTGGGACTAGGGCTTTAATCCTTTTTACACTTTCTAGGGGTAAAAAATCCAGAATGATGTCAGTGGAACTCAGTGCTGACAAAGGATATAGTTAGGTTTTTGGTGACAACTAAAGCCCTTTGGATGTGTTCAATCTAGTAGACTGAACATGTCTGTGGGATTATGCTAAGATTTTCTCTGCATTCACTCTCAGAATAATCTCTATTTTAAGGATTCCTTTAACTAAAAGGAACACTAATAGGATGAGAGAAACTTATTCATAATAAAAACACATGGGGAAACCCCCATTAAATTTACTATATTGTGTGGGTTGCCGATCACAGGTTGAAACAAAGAGAGAAAAGGAGTTACACTACACTTCCCTGAACACTACATGAACATAACTGGATACTCAAAGTAAAAAGGTCTTCTTTTAGATGACAGCAGCTTCTATGCAACTGGGAGAAAGGTTAAATGACCCAATCATGTAGATGGGAACTGATGGGTAAATGGCCATGTGGTTGGGTCATTTAAACCTCTCAGCTGTGTGGGAGCTGTTCACATCTAAAAGGGAGGAGAAATGTCTAAAGGGCACTACAGACAATTTTCTTTCTATTAATAATCACTGTGTGAGACACTCTGCAATTACACATACTGAAGGAAGCTTTTATGGACCATAAAATTATACAGCTGTCAATACGTTTTATCTATGAGTAGACAAGTAGGACTCTTCTCTCTTTGTTAAAAGTCAAGAAAATTCAGAACCCTCATTGTGAATCAGCAACTTAATTTTGTTGTTGTTTTTATGTGTGCAATGCTTGGTTACTCATTGCATTTCAAAATGAAAACTAGTGAAGTGAGCCACCTGGGATTGATTCAGCTTCTGTTATCATGAAGACTGTTCTCTACTATATTGTGACTAGTCCAGAAGGCCTCCACTTGCCCAGAACTACCTTAGGAAACTATGCTAGGCTTTATTCCTAACTAGCAGAGATGGGAAACCTTTGCCCCAGCCAGCATGGTCAATGGTCAAGGATGATGGGAGTTGCAGTCCAGTGACAGCCACCGGCTCCCCATCCTACTTATCAGCTACTGACAGGAAAATGCTCTGTCAGCTCTCCTCCCAACCTTACCCAGCTTCTATTCCAGGAAACAGAGTCTTTTAGTACTGATGGGAAAGTAACACTGCATGTGCTGAGGAACATGGTACATAGTCCCAGTCCCATACCTTGACAAGAAAAGACATTCTGCCAGGGGCTAGGAGTGCCTGTTGCTCCTGCTGCCTCTGCTTTTCCATTAATCTGACCAAAGGTAAGGGTTTTGTCTGTTGTCTTCAGGCAGGGAAAGGAAGACTTGGAGTCAGCAGTTTCTTCAAATGGAATGATCAGAGCCCAGGTCACAGCAGGCTGCAACCAGCAGTGTGTTCACCTTAATCTTGCTTGTGATAATTCAAGTGAGGTTGTTCATCTATGCAAGCATCTCTTCTCAAATATTTGAGACACCCTTCATTTTTTATTATTATGTACTTAAAAACATGTAGTTAGCATCCCAGCCTAGCCAAGTGGCCCATCTAGTCTAGCATCCTGTTCTCACAGTGGCCAACCAGATGCCCATGGGAAGCCCACAAGCATAATTTAAGTGCAAGAGCATTCTCCCCTACTGCAGTTTCCAGCAACTGGTATTCAGAAGCATACTGCCTCCAATTATGGGGGCAAAGCATATCATCCTTCATGAATTTGTCTAATCATCTTTTAAAGCCATCCAAGTTTATGGCCATCATTGCCTCTTGTGGGAGCAAATTCCATAGTTTAATTATATGTTGTGTGAAGAAGTACTTTTGTCTGTCCTGAATCTTCCAACATCTGGCTTCATTGGATGCCCACAATGCTGGTGTTATGAAAGAGGGAAAAAACCTTTATGTATCCATGTTTTCCATGCCATGTATAATTTTACACACTTCTGTCATGTCACCTCTTACTTGCCTTTTCTCTGAACTAACCCCCCCCCAAATGATGCAACCTTTCCTCATAGGGGAGTTGCTCCATCCCCTTGATCATTTTGGTTGCCCTTTTCTGAACCTTTTTCAACTCTACAATATCCTTTTTGAGGTGAGGTGACCAGAACTGTACACAGTATTCCAAATGTCACAGCACCATAGATTATGGTATCAGCAGTTTTATTTTCAATACCTTTCCAAATTATCCTGGGCATGGAAGTTGCCTTTTTCAAAGCTGCGCACACTGGATCGACATCTTCATGAAGCTATCCACTATGACCCCAAAGTCTCATTCCTGGTCAGTCACAGCCAGTTCAGACCCCATGTGAAATAGATTTGCATACGATGGAGCCATGTGAGTCCCCATAGCTGTGCCTTGTAGTTGCAGATAGTGTTCTCCATTGAAAGTAAAGACGTTGCAAGTCAGGACTAGCGTAGCTAAAGTTGTGATAACCTCTGTTGGAGGATTGTTCTTATCTCTGGTGTTAAGAAACTCATTTAAATCCTGAATCCCATCATTATGTGGTATATTGGTGTAAAGAGATATGACATCTAAAACAGCTAGTATAGTATTGTGGAAATGATACTGCTTGTTTAAAGACTCAATTTTAAGTAAGAAGTCATTGGTGTCTTTGATATATGATGGGAGGTTTTGCACCATGTTTTGTAGATTTAAGTCCATGTACAGAGAAATCCTTTCAGTAGCTGTGTTGTTATCTGAGACAATTGGGCGACCATGATTACTGGCTTTCTGGATTTTAGGCAGCATGTAAAACCTTCCCAGGGTGGGATTTGGATTAACAAGGAGATCAGCAGTCTCTTCCTTAAGAAGTTTCCTACTTGTAAGGTTTTGTATAGTTGTAATGATATGAGTATTGAGTTCTGTGGTGATGTTTTTGTCAAGAAGTCTATATGTTGTTTCATCCTTTAGTTGTCTTTGACCTTCTTCTATGTAGTCTGAAGTGTTAAGTACCACGACAGCACACCCTTATCCGCAGGCTTGATGACAACATCCCTTCTCATATGAAGGTTCCTTGGGGCCATTCTTTCTTCTTTTGAAAGGTTGTCATGAGTAGGAGTTGGTGTGTGGTCGTTACATTACTTTTCAAGTGCATTGCACAGCAGATTAAGGCAGATAATCAAGTCAGTGAGTGTCCTCTTCTCTGCAGTTTACAATCAACACCTCATTCCCCCTGCTGCTTTCTGTCAGTTACAATAACTTCATTGACATCAGTGAAAGGGAATACACATTTGAAGAACTCACATAGAAAGTAGATCAATAAAAGTATCACACTACTGATGATTTCAGAGCAATTTTTTTAAAAAAGAATCAGAAACGAGAAGTATGAATGGGAAACCAGGCACAGAGAGTTGCTACTTCAAAATTCTCCCCGCAAAGATAGAGAATATGAGAAATAATAATTAATCTGATGGCAAATTCAATTATTGAAGAAACTGAACCCATCATTAGTCTATGTGCCTCTTGCACCCCCGAGTGGCTCAGACTGTCATTGCAGTGTGACAACAGACCAGTACAAATATTATAGAGAGATAAGTGGTTGAATTTGGCTATTAGCTACTTTCATCTTTTGTCTCAACTATATAAGTGTGGTCATGAGAAAATTTTAGTACTAAAGAGAGCAAGAAAAGGTGGTGGTAGGACTATCTTCACTGAGACAGAGAAGAGACACCATGACACTCATAGGTCAGGAGCAGTAGTGAAGATATGGTACCACCAACAGGATCATAGATGGCTCCAGTGTGGATCCTACCTTTGTTAGCAAGGGAAATGGGTTGCAAGTTATCAGCTATAGCTCATGTGTAATCTGAATCATGATATGGAGCAATCTTGGCCAAATGTCCATTTCAGTCTCAGTGGGTGCATGAAAGGTTAGAAACTAAAACTAATGCCTCTACACTGATCATAATAGATGCATGCTACTCCATGTTAAAGTTGTGGCCAAGGAGAAGGAATGGGGAAGAAATTTGATTCTGTTCACATTTAAAGGCAGACTTACCTAATTTGCACTTTCTGAAACAATACATGAACTGAACCACAGTCAACCTACAGTGCAGTTCTCCAGCCAAGTAATGCATACCAAAATGTATATGCTAGGGTAAAGTATGCATAAAAAATGCTTACACTCATGAAAATAGCATACAAAAATGCATTATGTTAGCAAACATTGCTTTGTAAAAATAAGAATACGAGGGAGGTGCTGCCACCCCATAATGAATCCTCCTACTACATTGTTCTGCTCTAACTTGTACTTTCTACCCCCCACTCAAGGAACCCTCCCGTTATATATGCCCCCCTCTCTCCACAAACATTCATGGAACACACATCATTCCCCCCGACACACATGCATGCATACCCTCTCTCTCTCTGTTTCACAATCATGCATCCCTCCCCCCAGACACACATATACCCCATTTTCTTTTTCTTTCACAAACACACACAGAATATGCATCCTTTCCTCCCAGACACATAGGAATAGATACACTCCCTTTCTTTCACACATGTGCACACATGCCGACAACTTAGTACCTCTCTGTCTGTCTGTCTGTCTGTCTGTCTCTCTCTCTCTCTCTCTCTCTCTCCCTGTGTCTTTCTGTCATGCATGCAAGCATGAACATACACACATGGTCATTTCTATTCTGCAGCCCCCTTTGCAAACACCTATGTATGTTCACTAATAGGCAAAAAACCTTGTGGTGTAAGAATGTACCTATAGCCCACAGATATTTCTATCAAATTCAAAAAGCAGGGAAATTGGGTAGCTATAGTGAATGCACCAGAGGGGCAGGAGACCTGACCTCCTCTCTGAGATATTGTACTGCCCCACAATTTTTTTTAAAATGCAAACACAATTTGGACTGGTCTTTCACAGTCTTTAGCAAGGAGGAAGCAACTACATTAAAACAGTTGATATAGTTCAGATAGTCACTTTAAATATATTTGATTTACTTTGCAATTTTAGTGATGTTTCCTATAGTAAATCATTCTCTTTTGCTTCTGTTTCTGTGAATATGTGAACTACAGAACACCTCCAAAAACAATTGTGGAATGATGACACTGACTGTTCTGCAGAATAGTTTCCAATGCAAATGAAGAGTGTCTCAGTTTGCACAAGATAAAACAGTGGGAGGTGAAATATATTCTAGGTGTGCTCTATGTTTTTAATTGACCATGCCCACCTTTCCTTAAGTGGAGTAGTTTAACCATAGCAGGCTGAAAACATGCAACTTGGGCAGGCCAAGTTTGTTTTTTCCAACAGATGGAGTCATTGCTTAAGTAGCCACATACTGTAATCAGTCTGATTTTATGTTAGTCTGCAGTTTCAGATTTCACTGTTAATGCACCCAAAACAGAAATAGAGCTTAACCTCCAGTTTGAAACACAAAAGGCTGTCTTCACCATCATATGACATTGACCAATAAAAAGGCTTTGAAATTAATAAAAATAAATTTGACACAGATTTCTACAATTTATTTATTTATTAAATTTCTATACCGCCCCATAGCCGAAGCTCTCTGGGCGGTTCACAACAAGCAAGACATCAAAATACAATTAAAACCACTTATAGAACAATTTAAACACACTAAAATACAAATATACTAGCATACTAAAATGCTAAAAATAAATTGAGATGTTAAAATATTGTTAAAAATTAAAATTAAAATTAAAATTATTAAAATGCCTGGGAGAAAAGGAATGTTTTTACCTGGCGTCGAAAAGATAATAATGTTGGCGCCAGGCGTACCTCCACAGGGATACAATGAATAATAAGAGAAATATATTTTCTATGTTAGATTCTCTCTAGAAACAGTATTAACACAGAAAAGAAGCAAAGTAAAAAGAACACCAACAGACATAAAAAATTTTAATTCTCCATCTCTGGGGATGGCAGGTGTTGTCACCACTCCCCATATGCTCAAAGGCACATGTTACCAAATTCTTCCAAGCTACACCGGAAGTTGATTGGACTGTGAAAGACCAACCCAAGTGGTCTTTACATTTTTACAAATTTGTAGGGCAGTACAATATCTCAGAGAGGAGGCCAGGTCTCCTGCTCCCCTGGTGCATTCACTATCGCTGCCCAATTTCCCTGCTTTTTAAAGTTTGCTAGAAATATCTGTGGGCTATAGGTACATTCTTAAACTGCAAGGTATTTTTTTCCTATTAGTGAATTTCCCTGCTTTTTAATTCAGGAGGTAAAAATAGGATCCTGTGCAAGTTTGCAGAGAGTGGATTGATTATTTGCATGCTTTCTGAGTTCAGTGGGATTTACTCCCCTGCACTCATGTTTAGGATAGGTGAAACTGACCACAGGGAATAGGGAGGGGAGGAGGGGGAGGGGAGCAGGCAAGAGGGGGAGGGGGAGGGCAGGTTGCATGTTAATTGAGTTCAGTGGGATACACTCCTGTGCAATCATGCTTAGGATAGATAAAACTGATCATGGGGAGGGAAACCTGGATAGGGGAGGGAGGAGGAAGAAGGAAGAGGGGAGGAGAGGGGAGGAAGAAGGGAGGAGAAAGGGAGAGGAGAGGGGAAGGAGGGAAAAGGCAGGTCTGATCATTTGCATGCTTATTGAGTTCAACGGGATTTACTCCCATGCAATCATGCTTGAAAAAGAAATGGACTGCCTTCAAATCAATTCTGACCTATGGCGACCCTATGAATAGGGTTTTCATGGTAAGTCATATTCAGAGGTGGTTTACCATTGCCTTCATCTGAGGCTGAGAGGCAATGACTGGCCCAAAGTCACCCAGTGAGTTTCATTGCTGTGTAGGGATTTGAATCCTAGTCTCCCAATTCATAGTCCTAGGATAGGTAAAACTGGCCATGGGGGAGGCAGAGGGGGAGGGGGAGGAGGAGGTGGTGGAAGGAGGAGATTGGAAGGGGATGGAAGAGGGGAAGGGAGGGAGGGAAGGGGCAATAATGAGGGGATAGGAGGGAGGAGGATTGGAGGGCAAGTTTGATCATTTGCATGCTTTTTTGAGTTCAGTGGGATTTACTCCTGTGCAATCATGCTTAGGATAGGTGAAATTGACCTGGGGGGGAGGAGGAGGGCAGGAAGGGGATGGGAGGAGATTGGATGGCTGGGCACTGGGCAGAGGGGAAGCCCCTTTCCTTTCCAAAGGGAAAACATTATCATTCTTTTTCAGGGTTTCCCCCAAGTTTTTATTCTACAGCAGGCACATGTAGCCTCCCACCCAAATTTAAACCAAAACTGTCCCTGGCCACATCCACACCAGACCTTTATTTCACTTTAGAGAGTCATGACTTCTCCCAAAGAATCCTGGGAAATGTAGTTAGTGAAGGGTGCTGACAGGTGCTAGAAGACACCCTGTTCCCCTCACAGAGCTTCAATCAGAGTGGCTGACTGTTAAACCAGTCTGGCTACTGGAGCTCTGTCCGGGGAATAGGAGTCTCCTCTCAGCAGCCTTCACAAACTACACTTCCCAGGATTCTCTGGGGGAAGCCATGACTGTCTCAAGTGAAATCAAAGTCTGGTGTGGGTGTGGCCCCCTGATTAGGCAAGCCAAGCACCTGTGAGTCTGGCTTTTAGAACACTGACAGTTGGTTCTTACTGAGCATGCCCAACATTCAGTTCAAGCCAAAATTTCTTAAATTAATTAAACATCACCAGGCATTTTTTAACTTTGAAACTGCAGAAGATGAAGGTCAGAGTACAGGGAAGGTCAGTAATAGGATTCCAGGTACTCTGTGAACATGGCTGATTTTTAATTAATTTCAACAGATTATGAGAATTCTGACAGAAAAAAGTCCAAAAGGGCTCCGTTCTCTCTCTCTCTCTCTTTTTATACTTTGAACTCTCCATTCTCTCTGCCTGTTTTGTGCATCACCATGAAAATTTAGAGGGTTGTTAAGCCAGCATTTCTGAGTTCATGACTATAAGTATTGTAAGGTTTTGTTTTGAAATGAGCTTATGGGAAGGATCAGAATGGAATGTGGGTTATTTTCAATTTAACATTGCGGAATGGAAACAATCCATGTTGACTATAGTATACAGCCTCTCTTGTGGGTGTATAACAAAGTGAAATAAAACTGAAGGTATAGGGGCTGCAGTGCTGGTGGGGGGAATAACAGCTGAGGCCTGGCTTGAGATATATGAAGGGGAAATGGGCTGTGGTGGAGGGGGAAAGGACAACACATGAGGCTTGGCTTGGAAGGCAGTCTCCATGCAGCAAAGGAGATACTTGTGTTCAGGGGAATTGCTGCCTGCCTGCATGTGTGCATGAAAAGCCTGCTTAGCCCCTTTCTCAGCACAGCAGAAGCAGCAGCAGTCCTGGCACCTTCCCTCAGTCTTTCCCTGTCAGCTCATCTCCCAGTTCAGCAGAGGTAATGAGAGCCTCCCCTTAGGCCACCTAGCTGATCATGCATCACTTACCCACTCACTCACCCATCCAAGCTCTTCTCTCCCTTTACAGGCCTTGCTGGTGTGTGCATGCCAGGAGGATAATAGAGAAGGCGGTTTGTCACTCACAGCTCATGAGCACCCCCACAAAAGTGCTTTCATAACGATGTTCTTACACAAATATTGAATATTCAGTGAGGGGAAATTATGTAGAAAGGTGTGTATGTTAAGAGAAATTTGCACTAAAATACTGATGAATTTTCATGAGGACTTTTCTTTTTTAAAAAAAAAAAAGCAAATTGATGTGGAAATGCAGAAAATGGTAGGGAAAATGAGAAACCAAAAGAAACTGAAAGACACTCTTGTCCATCCCTGCCTAGACATACACCTTTGTTTCAAAAATGAAAAAGAAATTAAAGAAATGCACCTTCTTTAGTTTCACATTAGTTTCAATGGATGAAACTGATTATCGAGATCAGGGGTGGGGAACCTTTTTGCCCCCCCCAACTTTGACAGGTGGGTGGAACCACCCGCCTTCCAATCATCTGATGTCATATTGATATGTGATTGATGCTGGGATGTCCCACCACCTGTCAAAGTTCAATCCTGTTTCATGAATGAGGCCCATTTGTTTCAGTTTTCAATTATCTGAAAACAAATTCAAAGAAGAACAAATGGCTACATGTTTTCTCTCTCCCTGCAGGATGCTTCCTACATTGTTTCCAGGGGGAGGAAATGGCAGCCACCAACAGGACTGCTGATGTTGTTTTTTTTGGTGATAACTGCCATTTTCCCAGACAATACATTTGGAAAATGCAAATAAGGTGACACTGAGGCATGTGTCCCTGTTTGAGATACAACATTTCAAGGAAGGGGCTCACTTGCTGTACTAACTATTCAAAAGCACTTCTATCCACTACAAAATACTGGGCATCCAGGCTAAAGGCAGAATCCAGGAGTACACCCAAACTGAAACTGCATCTTCACAGAGAGTACAACCCCATCCAAGATATGATGAATGCATCTTCCCTGATATGTCTTCCAAATGGCCAGAAGCCTTCAGCTTGACCAGATGAAGCTTCAGTTTGTTCACCCATGTCCTGTCCATTGGTAACACCAAACCACAAAACCCCAGATGACCTCTCCCCATGGTTTCGTGTAGACGTTAAACAGTGTTGGGTACAAGCTAGAACCCTGAGGGACACCATAGACCAATGACCAATTGTGAGCTCTCCTGGGCTCATTTGGAGGAAGGGCTGGATATAAAAATGAATGAATATTATTATTATTAGGTTGTATCCAATGCTAGTTCTACTCAGGGTAGACCCGCTGAAATTAATGGGCATGACTAATTTTGATGCATTAATTAAAATTATTCTACTATGAGTAGAATTTAGTTGGATACAACCCATTATCATTTTTATTAAATATTTCATTTTCTTTCTCATTTATAAAAATATTTGTTTATTGTTTATTCAAAAAAATAATGTGTTGTCCTGTTTTTCTCTATACTTTATCTGATTTTGCCAGTGCAGTAGCAGAGATTTTGCTAGAACCACCACTCTCCCAGAATAAGATTATTTTTTTATTAAAATGAATCACATTACAAAACCAAAACATCTGTGCACTCCTAATGTGTGCCTGCATTCTTCTACATTTGAATAAACCAGTCACTCATTTTACTGGTTTATTCCTTGAATGAGATATCATCTGCACACACAGGACATGCATTCAGACCTCTAGAAAAGATCTGGTGAATATACTAATATCAGCAAATGGTTAAGGCCCTAGAGGGCCCTCACAAATCTTCATAATGTTGATTTCACTCAATTAATTCAGCTTACTAATTCATACTTTCATCATAGTGATCTGTCTCTCTCTCTCCACACACATCTATCTATCTATCTATCTGTCTGTCTGTCTGTCTGTCTGTCTGTCTGTCTGTCTGTCTGTCTGTCTGTCTGTCTGTCTCACGAAGATAAATAAAAATCACCACCAGGAATTTCACAGCAGTTCAGTAATTTCTATGAGAGAAAAAGTCAAATCCCCTTATAATAAACCTATGACATTAATTTGGAATCAAAATCAACAAAATACACGGAAAATTGAAAAGCAATTAAATATGGGAGTGCATTATTGCATCCCTAGGCAATAAATCCACCTACAATATACAAGTTGTTTTATAACAACTCACTATGGATTCACTGAAAAGTTATTCAGTACAACAAAAATGAACACATGAGATTGTGTTGTTGTATTCAGTTGTAGTTATCTTATTACACTTTCAGGGAAGTGTTGACAAACTAGAGAGGTGGAGAGCATCAACACTGATGTAGTAACATTTGGAACACAAACTTTAAAGGAACATGTACATGAACTGAGAGACCACTAAAGGTAGGATTTAAGATCTTGCAGCTTGACCATACTTCTTTATGTAGTATAGTGGTTAGGTGCTGGACTAGGACCTTGGAGACCAAAAGTCAAATCCCCACTCAACCATGAAGCTCACTGGGTGATCTTGGGCCAGTCATTGTTTTTCAGCCTAACCTACCTCAGAGGGTTGTTGTGAGGATAAAATAGGGAGGTAGAGAACCACGAACTCCACTATGAATTCTTTGAAGGAAAGGTGGTATATAACTATGATAAATAATTTTATTATTCATACTCCAGTTTTGGTGAACACTATAAGGGCACAATGATACCTTGGCAGCCTGGGAATAGTTGCACTGTGAACCCCTCCATGCCATTCTGGTAATGTCATATAAGAACCAGTAAATACTGGAGAGATCTATAACATGTCTCCTCCCTACATCAGTATTTCTCCCAGCCCCAGGTGAGGTAATGTGACAGTGGCATGGAAAGTGGCTACACTGCCACCTCTTTCAACTTCCCCTGGGCCATATATTTGTGCTGCTCTGTGTGACACTGCAGTGCATATTTCACATTTAACCCTTGAACTTTATATACAATTGGATACCACCAAATGTAGTCTACAGTTGATGTCATGGGAATCAACCAAAGTCATATCTATTAATAGCTTATCCTTATAGCAAATTTACTTCTAGAGGTCTTTATGAGATGGATTCTTGAGACACTCAACTGTCTCACAATGCCAGTTTCCAGCACATTGTAAAAGTGGCAAAAATATTCCCACAAGTGAATGAAAAATGATGTATTACAAAAAAGGGAAAAAACACAATATTTCAATCAATGACACTGTCTAACAGGGAGGAGGGAGCCACAATCATTGATGAATGATAGTCAGTTGTAAATATTGATATTTCTTTCCTTTAAAATAGCTGCTGTCACCTGGGTGGTTAACATTGCATTAATATGACAAAAATCAGAACACGCATTAATTTAACTTCATTTTGAAAATGCTGTAGATGAATGATTATATCATTTATTGGGTTTTAAAAGTATAGTAGACATTCAGTTGATTTTGTCTTGAATTATAAATATATTCACAGTTCCTTGTTTTTTTTTTTTTAAAAAAAATATATCTAAGGATTGTGGAGCCACGTTTGAATCTTCTCTGCATCTGATTCTTCTACTACTAGCACTATAGTTTGCCCCCATCCATGTTTGGTTGCAAACAACCATAAATGTTCCACCTTAACCTCCTTAGGTCACATCAATTACATTCAGCAGTTGCTGGTCAAACAGCTCCATCGTAGGAACAGACATCTGGCATCATGGGGTGATCAAGAAGGAAGAAGGGAGAAATTGTGCTTTTATTACAAATGGGAGGTGGAGTCAGGGGGCATCTCAGTGCACAAATGCACCACAGACTGCAAATTTTGTATGTGCCATAGTTGAAATTTGCAAGTTGGGATGTAGTAATGGATCTTTCTGCGATGCAATTGTATTATTTTATTCCTTAGGAAAACATAAACAAGAAATGCAGCCTGAAAAAGCTCGTATTTGTGAGTTCATATTTTGCTTTCTGAGTATTTTGTCTAGTGTTAGCTCAAAATGTGCTATTCAGCAAACATAAGTGCCAGTAAATTAATTCCCTAAAATATTCATGGAGAGAGGATACAAATCAGAAAGGAATGTGAAAACAGCCAAAGAGGAAAGCATTCTATTTCTTTCTTTATACCTTTATGTATGAAATTGTTTTTGTTGTAGACTGAATACTGTAATAAGTATGCATAAACTTTGTGACTTTTTTTTAAAAAAGGGAGGGACCTGATCAATCACTTTGGCATTTTAAAATGTAATACAAAAATATCAATACCTTAAAAGAGAAAAGCTCTTATAAACAAATAATTGCCCACTGTTATATTTTCCGATTCCATTTTTAATGTAGACAATAGCTCACATTTCAGTGGATTTTAACTTTCTTTTCCCCTGTTTTTAAACACCATCTTTGTTCTCAACTCCCAGTCCCCTAAATACAGCAAGTATATGGACAATTAAAAATTGTATTTAGAAAAGCATGCCAATAAGTGTTCTGGGGACAAAGGCAAAATGGGGTGTGCATTTGCCTTTGGCATATCCACTTAATCCTCCTTCCTAACTATAACAAAGTTCCAGAGAGGTGTAACTGCATTAGCCCTCCTTCCTACCATCCTTACACGTTGGGCCTCCAGTCTGTCTGTTGCTTGCCAGATGGTTTGGTTTGGGGACCAGAAGCTGTTTATTTTGGGTTGTGTAACTCTCTAAATAGATGACACAATGGTTCTTCAACAACCTAGACTGTCTTCTAGTCTATTTCTCAATACAAAGTGCTGATGCTTATCTTTAAAACTCAAAGTGGTTTGGGACCCAGGTATCCTAATAAACACCTTTTCTTACATGAGCCTATCCAAACCTTAATATCATTGCCAGAGGCTCTCCTCCAAGTTGCTCCCACTTTCTGAAAATAGGAGGGTCTGGAAACAGGGCCTTCCCATTATTGGTGCCTGCATGTAGAATGCCTCCTGAGGAGACTCACTTGGTGACAAACCTTTCTTTCTGGAACCAGGTGAAGACCTTTGTTTTTGTCCAGGTCTTCATATCACATCATCAAAACTGGTTTTAACTGATGGTTTTGTTGGATTCTGGTTTTGTTGTTGTTCTGTTGCTTTGCTGATGATATTACATATTTTTTTCATTTTATGATTACATGAGCTGTCCTGAAAGTATGCTGAAAGGCTACATATAAAGGTTGCATATTTAAAATAACTACAGCTATTATGAAAAGGATGTATTTGTTTATTTCCTGAAGCCACCAAGCATCTAGAATGTTGTCTCAAGGTAACCAAAATGTCCTTAGGAATCATTATTTTTTTACTAACATGTTTGATAATCTATATGCGTATGTTGACAATCTCAAAATATATCCATGTGTTCATAGCTTAAGAGACACTCAAAAGTTTAAATAAATATCAGGAAGGGGAAAACAAATTATGTTTGTCTGAATGGCACCATGGCAAGGTGACTCTTATGATAGGTATTAGTTTGCTGCATTAGATAAAAAAAATGATTGAATATTTATAGGCAGAACACATTTTTCCCTGGTGTGCTGTTTTAATAATATCCACCAATCTGTGTTGGAAAAAAAACTATGAAAAGTTTGCAGTATTATTTAGTTAATGGTCTAAGGTCTCCAAATTTGTAAAATTCAATCTCCTCATTCATCATTCACCAAATGTATAAATCTTTGATCTTCTCTAAGAGGAAATAAAAGAGGGCTAAAGTATGAAACTGCGTATACACCTTTTTCTCTCTACCTACTGGTATTAATAAGAACTGACAAACAGTACACCAACTGTTCACCAAGCCTGTGACAAGAGTGCAGTGATAAGCCATATAAAATATTCATTACCGGAACTTTAGATGAAGGTGATTCACAACATGAGCACCCAAGCTTCGTCAGAAATTGTTGAGAGATTGAATGCATACTTAAAGGATTTATTAAAGGAATCAGAAAAAACCCTCTACTGCAGTTACTATGATTGAAAAGGTTTTATGACCATGTATTTAATCTCCTTGCACTACATCAGAGAAGTAATCCTGTATTCTGATTTGTATACAAGAAGTTTATCAATCTTTCATACCACTATGAAGTACAGTAGAATAATTTTGTGCTAATGTGAGCATTTATATTAAGATTTAATATTAATTACAGTGATTTTGAGCTACTATGAGACATTATCTTTTGCAATAAAATATGATATGTAAGTGGCAGAAGTCACTTAGTGAAGGCTTCTGATCAGAAAGGACTAGGTCAGAAGACAGGGAAATGTATTCACTGCACTGCCTACTTAAACATATAACAAAAAATTACATTCAGAATTCCAATAAACCGCCCAGAGAGCTTTGGCTATGGGGCGGTATATAAATGTAATAAATAAATAAATAATATCATTGAGCTGATAATCTCTGACAATCTCATTCATAAACTTCATTTGCATGACATGGAAAGCCAAACCATGGTTTATGAGGACTGTATTAACATGCAGGCTGCCAGAAATGAGGTTGCAGCCATTTTGCTCCCGCACGATCCTTTTATACTCCTGTACCACACTGAGCTAAACCAAGATTTGGCTTAGTATATAATCTGAACCAAGGCTCATGGTTCTCTCTTCTCTAATCATGAGCAGTACCCAAGGTTTGTTCTCCACAGCATTCTGACTAGCAGTTTTTTCAAGACTATATTGCGTCTCTCCTATTTCTGAACTTGGCCAAACTGCTGAGGGTAAAAATTGGAGGATGAGTCATGCAGACCAGAAGATCATTTCTACCCTTTCTAAAAATATTTGAGTCAGTCATCTGTCATCTCCTAAAATCATCTCAACATTGTATAGAGTGAACAGAAAGAATTTATGCTGATTGGAGGGGGGGGTAGCCTGGATTTAGAGTGAGAAAGCACATGGATTTCTACATGTTTCCCTGAATGCAAACAAGCCTAGTCTCAAGGTAATCATCCATAAATATGGTTGCCTGACCCTAGGAGAAGACCCCAGCCAAAACTAGCACTATGGATTATTTTCAAGATGAATGGAAAAACACAATGAATGGGTCTGTTTTGTTGTTTTCATCACAACCCAAATGCCACAGAGATATGATTACTGAACAAGTAGCTATTCATTCAGCACCATTCATGCCATCTCATTTCCCCCCCAGTTTTGCTTACCATAGCCAGCACAGAGCAGGACATGTCTAAGTCCTATGGAGGAGATAAGAAACTGTGGGAGAAAAATGACACTCACAGGCTTCCACCCATGTACCCTTTACTAGATAAGGAATCATCATGAAGCTGTGTGCTATACCTATGGTTCTTCTCCCTAGCTCCATAGGTTTTCTTTTTTATTTAAATTGTTTGTGTACATTTCAGCAAACAATTGGGAGGCATTGGAACAGGAGTTTAAAATGCTAATCTATTGTTCTATGTAGTGTCATGATTGGCTATGAAGCGCTGTGATGTCATCCTGCTTACTGCATGACCCCTGATTGACTGGGATCATGCAGCCAGAGAGAAGGAAATGGTAACCAAAAATAGTAGAGAGGTGAAACTAACCACTTGTAATCATCACAGAATAATAATAGTAATAAAAAGGTACATGGGTGCATTTTGCAATTCCTGAAAAGCTGTTTTCGTTCCAGTTTTTTTGTTGTTGTTGGTCGTGGTAAGAAAAAAAGAAAGTGGCATGACTTACATCATATCTACATGATGTTATATGTACATTCAGTTAATGTGATAATGATTTTTTGACATGATGCGTACAAGTGACACATGAAGAGGTCAGAAAATAGCAAAAATTCATCCTCCCCTGAAAAGTTTATATTACAGTCTTTCATGTTCAGTGATCTTGTCAAATTGTTAGGACGGATGAATGAGCTAAACTCTTGCCTTTGAGTGGATTGTCAGGTTTATTTTTAACTACACAAATCTAAAAGAACCAAGTCAATCAAACCAACCATCATTCTTATGTTCCATTTACACTACTTTTTAAATACATTTTATTTCTTTTTTGCAATACAAATATCAGAACAGTATACAACAATACATAACACACAACCAAAGAAAGTTAAAAAGGAGCATTATTCACATTGTTGCATATAAAGAATTCATTTTTGTGTTAATTGCTCTTGTTTAATAATTGTTCTCTTTTCCACTTTGAGTTTTCCTGTATAGCCTTTTCAGAGTGGTCCATGTACACTCACTCACTCACATAACCCCATATACAATAAGACTTGACCAAGATGCTCAACATTTTTCTACTAAATTTCTTAATTTTTTGTCTTTTTTTCTTTTTTAAAAATCAACTTCTTAAGTGTATAAATCAAAAACTTCGTAACAATTTAAATGCCTGTTACAATGTACTGACATATAGCTTATACAATTAAAACATATATACATAAATAAATTAAAAAGGAACAAAAATAAAATAAAAAAGTTATAAAATTATAATAAAAATAAGAAATCAATAAATAAAAAGAGATGGAGAAGAGAGTTACTGAGATTAACATAAGCTTTAAAAAACATAACATTTTATACACGGAACACCATAGAGATCTAGGAATTTCCTTTTTGTAGATGGATTTAGTGCAATAAACTACATAGACTACCCGAAGACATCCCTCCATAATGAGGCATGAGTTGACGGCTTATAGCAAAATAAAACCCAAATCATTACTAACCCACACAGCCACTCTTGATTTAGAGGATCCAGGAGCCATTGGCCATTCGCTGATGGTAGTATGGAGTAGTGTCTTATTCTCTTCTGGTGTGTCTCCTGCAGAAAGATGACTTTACTATTAGCATGTTTTAAGGCATTCCAAACTTTTTTCCTCTTTTTATCACTGTTCTTAAACTCCTTACATTCCATGTTGTAACTGTCAGTTCAGAACATGCCATCGGTTATGATTTAGAAAATCCAAGTATCAGAAATATTTTGTAAAAGTAGTAAGTTGTAACCATACCAGCAATGTTTAGCAATTATAATCTCAGTAACTTGCTCCAAAAAGGATTCACAAATAAAAGTCAAAGTAATTAAATTAGAAATGAAAAGTAAAATAAGAAAAAATAATAAGCATTTACTTAACACTAAGTAACAAATAAAAGACCCATCCTTGAGACATCTTACCAGGAAGAAGCCTCAAATGGAAATTGACCACAATCTCCATTATGTAGGATGTTCACTCAGGTAGGTGTATCCCCAGCCCTTCCCCACCCACCCCACCAAATCTCAAAGCTTAAATATTTCAAAGTATCCATCTAACCCTCTCAACTGTCATTTACTATTTCCCTCCATTTTCCCAAATAGTTTGATAATATTGTTAAATCATCATAATAATTATAACCAGGGTACTTACCATTCATTAAAATTCAACTACAGAACTATAATTTATTATTTATTCAATCTGAAATTATGTCTTTATGTAACTCTTTTCACTGCTACATGGAGAATTCTGTTTTGCCGTAAAAAGCATTTACACTACATTTTACATTAAAACAGAATTCTCCATGTAACAGTGAAAAGAGTTACACAAAGACACAATTTCAGATTGAATAAATCATAAATTATAGGTTATTTGTGATTTTAGAAGATGCATAATTTACAATAATAAATAATTAACAATACAGTGACTAGTACTTAGGGACAAAGAGAATTATTACCATAGTTATTGTATAGAAATAGAAGAGGACAATAAAAAGGGTAGAACAAAAGCCCTATTTCAAAAGATTAGAGAAATGAAAGGGAAATTTAAACCAAGAGTAGGGATGTTGAATAATCAACAGGGGAACACACTGACTGACTGAGATGAAATAAAAGGAAGATGGAAGCAATACACTGAAAAACTCTATAAAAGAGACGCAAGGATGACAGATTCATTCACGGAGGAACCGTATGATAAAGAACCAAAAATCTTAGAATGTGAGATGAAAGCTGCTCTTAAAATACTTGGAAGAAACAAATCACCAGGAATAGATGGCATACCAATAGAGCTGCTACAAGCTACTGAGGGCTTATCCAAATGGAGAGGGATAATCCACGGTTTCCATATTCAGTTTGTCATCTGATAGTCCTCACTTTGCCTTTTAGTTCGCTCTTTCCCAATTAAAAAAAATGCTTTTTTGCACCCACACTTGCAGCGGTAAGAACCCTACATTCTTTTTGCTTTTTCCAAGCTCCGCCTCTAAAACCTCCCCCTATCAACCAATTGGTCAGTGTCAGCTCTACACTGCATCAGCAGTGTCAGGGGGGGCTGGAAATTCCTGGGTCTTTGGCAGGGAAGCAAAGTCCTTAGCCGGCAGTCTGGCCATAAATCTGCCAGGTCTTAGGAGGAGGGAATCTGATAAGGGCCAGGCTTGTCCGAAGCGTACTTGCCGAGTCAGGAGTCCAGAAGCGAGGTCAGTAGAGGTCCGGGATCAAGTGCCAAGGGGTCAGTCCGAAAGAGGGTGCCAGGAAACTAGGAACACACAAGCCACGCCTGACGTTACAGTCAGCAACAAGCTGCAGCCAAGGTGTGCCTTATAAAGAGCAGGATGGACAGCAGGTGTGAGCCCTCAGCGTTTGGGCCTTAAGGAGACAGGCCTGCCTCTCTTCTGCCTGACCTTCTGCTGTCTATGTTCTGCAGGTGAGGGGGGAGTATCCTGTTCACTGTCTGTGTCTGGCTGCAGGGCCTCTGCTGTCCCTGGGGTGTTCTGCAGCTGAGGGGCAGAAGGAACTGGATTCTCAGGAGGCTCCTCCGTGTCTCCTGCTGCTCCTGGGTCTGCTGCTGTTACTCCCGAGTCGTCCTCATCTGAGGAGTCCTCTGATGGGGCCATGACGGTCAGCAAAAAAATTACGTATGCTCCTCTCCCCCTTTGCAACGAAGCACAATATGGCTGTAAAGGAGGTCTTGCCTGGGAAGGAAAGGCTGCTGGTTGGTTTCACGCCTGCCTTCCCAGGAGAATGAAATTGACAAAGCTTTCTGGAGCAGGCTTGAAACCACCAGAAGCCCTTTTCTTGTTTGCATTTGCAATATTACACTTAAACGAATGTATGCTTTTCTGCCTTTATTGATATTTAAGGAGATACACACGCTGGCAATGCACTTATTTCTCCAAAAAAGCAAGAAACATGTCAGCCCCCCTCCTTCTCCCTTTCCTTCCCACGAGAATGAAATTGACAAAGCTTTCCGGAGCAGGCTTGAAACCAACCAGAAGCCTTTTCTCTTTCATTTGTGATATTACACTTAAACAAATGTATGCTTTTCTGATTTGAAGCAAAACCCCCAGCAAGTAGAATGAAATTGACAAGGCTTTCGGAGGCAGGCTGAAACCGACCATCCCCCCTTTCTCGCTTGCTGTGCATTGCAGATCTCACCCAGAGTGGCTGCCCAGTTTGCAGGCTGGCAAAAAATAAAATGCATCTGTGCAGTAGTTGCAGACCCCCCCCCAACACCCCACCATTGTGATGATTGGTTCAATTTTCCCAGGCTTATTCTTGCACATGCGCAAAAGTGCAGATACATGATTGGCTGGAATGAGGGGAAGGGGCAAGGGGAAACACCCAAGAACCACCCATCAGCTGTAAAGTCCACAATATTGCATCCTAACTCCTGAAGGCACAGCGGATGATTCCCGATTTTAAACAGCAAATCGCATTTTTCCCGGTATTGCAAGGAGCAGATTTAACCTGCGAAAATGCGTAGCAGCGCGAGACGTCATTTGGACAACCGAAAAATAATGAACACACATAGAGGGTGTATCACACATTTTGCAGTTGTCTGGATGAGCCCTGAGACTGAATCTATCCAAATTTTGACAAAAATCTGTCAAGAAATATGGAAAACTAAACAATGGCCCACAGACTTGAATCGTTCTATATACATCCCAATTCCAAAGAAAGGGGATCCCAGGGAATGTAATAATTATCGCACTATTGCCTTAATATCCCATGCAAGTAAAGTAATGCTCAAGATTCTACAACAAAGGCTCTTACCATATATGGAGCAAAAAATGCCAGACATCTAAGCTGGATTTAGAAAGGGAAGAGGCACCAGAGATTGTATCGCAAACATACGTTGGATAATGGAACGGACCAAGGAATTTCAGAAGAAAATCACCCTGTGCTTTATAGATTACAGCAAAACCTTTGACTGTGTAGATCATGAAAAACTATGGAATGCTTTAAAAGAAATGGGGGTACCACAGCATCTGATTGTCCTGATGCTCAACCTATAATCTGGACAAGAGGCTACTGTAAGGACAGAATATGGAGAAACCAATTTGTTCCCAATTGGAAAGGGTGTGAGACAGGGGTGTATTTTATCACCCTATTTGTTTAATCTGTATGCAGAACATATCATACGGAAAGCAGGACTGGACCAAGATGAAGGAGGTGTGAAAATTGGAGGGAGGAATATCAATAATTTAAGATATGCAGATGATACCATACTACTAGCAGAAACCAGTAAGGCTTCGAAACGAATGCTGATGAAAGTTAGAGGGAAGCACAAAACCAGGACTACAGCTGAACGTCAAAAAGACTAAAGTAATGACAACAGAAGATTTATGTAACTTTAAAGTTGACAATGAGGACATTGAACTTGTCAAGGATTATAAATACCTCGGCACAGTCATTAACCAAAATGGAGACGACAGTCAAGAAAACAGAAGAAGGCTAGGACTGGGGAGGGCAGCTGTGAGAGAACTAGAAAAGGTCCTCAAATGCCAAGATGTATCACTGAACACTAAAGTCAGGATCATTCAAACCCAGAGGTTGGAAAAGTTACTTTTTTGAACTACAACTCCCATCAGCCCAATCCAGTGGCCAAGCTGGCTGGGGCTGATGGAAGTTGTAGTTTAAAAAAGTAACTTTTCCAAGCTCTGTTCAAACCATAGTATTCCCAATCTCTATGCATGGATGTGAAAGTTGGACAGTGAAAAATGCGTATAAGAGAAAAATAAACTCATTTGAAATGTGGTGTTGGAGGAGAGCTTTGCACATACCATGGACTACGAAAAAGACAAATAATTGGGTGTTAGAACAAATTAAACCATAACTATCACTAGAAGCTAAAATGATGAAACTGAGGTTATCATACTTTGGACACATCATGAGAAGACATGATTCACTAGAGAAGACAATAATGCTGGGAAAAACAGAAGGGAGTAGAAAAAGAGGAAGGCCAAACAAGAGATGGATTGATTCCATAAAGGAAGCCACAGACCTGAACTTACAAGATCTGAACAGGGTGGTTCATGACAGATGCTATTGGAGGTCACTGATTCATAGGGTCGCCATAAGTCATAATCGACTTGAAGGCACATAACAACAACAAATAATTAACATATTGACGTATTATAATTTAACTACTCTCTTTAGCAGTAGAACTGCATGAACACGAACACTCCTGTCGTTTTTGTACCCAGACCCAACTCAGTAGAGTTTAAGTTCCAGTTTGATATAGACTAGCTAAGTCTTTATGAAGTCTGAAAATCCAAATTCTTACATACGATGTGCAAGCATGCCAAATCAAAAATAAATGAAAATATAATCAACACTATACTATTAAAAACATACAATTTTCAGTAAGAATGTGTAACTCAAATATTATTGTTGAGTACATCCATGCTTGCACTTTTTTTTCTTTCCCCTCTAGGGGTGTAGTCATCCAAGGTCTCAGGGGGTCTTAGACCCCTTACCTTTTGGGAGCAGGGTCCAAACAGGGTCCCTATGTCTCCAGCATCCTGTGGGCCAATCAGCATGAAACGGAAGTGTGTTAGTCACTGATAGGAGTCTTCTAACATGCTTCCTTGTCCTTTCCCTCTGATTGGAGCCAATCAGAGTGAAAAGGATTTGAGTGAGCCACTGAGAAGACTCTTCTCAATAGCCAACACACTCCTCTTTCACACTGATTGGCTCCTAGGGACATCGGTTGTTGTGGGAGAAGACACACATGGAAAGGACTGAGGAGTATGGAGATGATGATGAAGAGCAAGCGAGCAAGTGGGGGGGTGGCTTTGAAGGGGCATGGCATGACTATCATGAAGGGACCCTGCACTTCTGGGTTTTGCACTACATTACTGCTCCCCTCACATCAGTTAGAGAGATCCATCACATTTTTAATATTGACTAAAACAGAGGAAGCTCTGTCTTGTTTTTATTCACATAATTAATATCTTTGGAGGGGGTGAAGAGAAATGAATCAACGAAGACCATAACTAGAAGCTGTTGATGAGGAACAGAATGGATACACAAATACTGGAATTCCTTTGGCTTTCTTTCACAATGTTTTGTGGGATCAAGGATTTAGTACCCTGGTAGTCTCTCCCCAGTAAACAACCAGTATAACTCTCAAATGCTCTGAAAAATCAGTTCCCCCCATTTATGAGAAGCTTTGTAGGTCACCATATGGGTGTGTGCATGCCTATGGGATTGGTTTCAGTTGTTGCAGACTGATGCGGACATGACACTTGTAGCAGTGAGGCCCTTGTGTGCCTTCTTGATCCCTGCCTTCATAGCTTGTAATATAACAGGAGGGGACTGATGGCATAGGTCAATCTTTAATATTCTCTTCCTGGGTGGTGGTGGCGGCCAGCTAACTGCAGGTTTGCCTGAAGGAAGCAGATTATCTAGATCTATTCCAGTCTGGTTTCAGGCCTAGTTTGGGCACTGAAACAGTCTTGGTTGTCCTGATTGATTATCTTTATTGGGAGAGAGACAGTGGGAGTGTAAGACAGGAGAACTATGACTCTGACCTCTCTGCAGCTTTTGACACTATTGATTGTGATGTCCTTCTGCAATGACTCAGGGGAATGGGAGTTGGAGGCACTATATTACACTGGTTCCGCTCCTACCTGCAGGGCTGTTACCAGAAAGTAGTACAAGGAGACTGATGGTCACTTCCATGGCTTTTGAGTTTGGGGTCCTGCAAGGATCCATTCTGTCTCTGATGCTATTCAACATCTATATGAAACTATTAGGAGTTGTTATCCAGGGATTTGGAGCATGATGTAATCTGTATGATGATGACATGCAGTTCTATCTTTCTATTCCATCTAAATCAGGAGAGGCTGTGAAGGTGTTAGATTGGTATCCAAAAGCAGTGATGGGCTGGATAGTGGCCGGTAAACAGGCTGAATACTGATAAGATGGAGGTGCAGTTCCTGTACTCAGGAATTAGATGGACAACTTATTTTGGGAGGGTTTGCACTTCTCTTGAAGGAACTGATCAGCAGTCTGGGAGTACTCCTGAATTCCAACATGTCACTGGAGTCTGTAGTAGCTTCTATGGCTAGGAATGTTTATGCCCAGCTTAAGCTAGTTTGCTAGCTAAGGCTGTTCCTTGTCTCAGTTGTCCATGCTCTGGTGACCTCCCACCTGGACTACTGTAATGCACACTATTTTGGCCTGCCCTTGAAGATAGTCTGGAGGTTGCAGCTAGTGCAGAATGCAGCTGCTGTGTTAATAAGTGGGTCCACTCAGTGGGTCCATGTGTCACTATTGGTCCTGAAAGTGCTGCACTGACCACCAGTGAGCTACCAGGTCCATATAAGCCATATTCCAAATTCTCACACACTACTTGTCAATAGTCTTTTACAATGGGTTCTTTACCCCACATCTATATCAGTTTACTGAACAAGCCACCATTAATTAATATCCTACCATTTTAAATCATCCAAGATTATGATATCCTTTACATAGCTTAATAGAATTAGTAATGGATCTATAGATAACTCATCGCCTGCAATCTTTTAAATTTCACTTATTACAGTTGCCACTGTAATTCATAATGTTAGGGAAAGCACAAAAGACATGGAATACAATAGCTCTGGCTGAGTCACAGCACCACAATTTATCTTCTATGTCTATATATTTGACTTAACCTATTTAGAGACAGGTACCATCTAAAAATCATTCTCTAAAATTTTTCTTTCAGTTTCATACACACCATAGAGTGTGACATTTTTCCACATCCATGTTTATGTTCCTTGTGGAATATTTTGAGAAAGATAACTATCCCGTTGTGCTTACACTTTTTAACAGCTTCATACATGCCATATAAACTAACACAGCACTGGCAGATCATCTATTTTCCACAGATATGTGTTTAAAATGTATATTCTTTGTAGGGATTCTTTGGTACCTGTGACAAGTACCTGTACCTGTGAGAGTTTACCATTTCTTCTGTAAAAGACTAGTTTCTGTGGGAAATGCTGCATAGTCCTAGGGTGAAAGTCAGTAAATGTATCCACTGGATTGAGGCTGTTGGACAAAAAAAGTGGATGCTAGAAGCTTTTATGTAACAGGTAGGTTAAATTCTTGAGTAAATCACAGAAAACAGTTAACACTCTCCCTCTCTTGTTCTTCCTAGTTTGGAACTGAAGGATTCAGCTCAGAGATTTTCATCACTTGAAGAGGTTGGACTAAAATATCCTCCAAACATAGGCAAACAATATATTTGTGGGTTTCAACTATCAAATATCTAATACATTTTGGAAACAGAGGCTTCAAAGCTTCTCCTTTGTAAAAAGCCCAAAACAAACAAAAAGCTTTGCTGCTATTTCAAGTGGTGGTGGCAGGCTGCTCAATTAGCCCAGCAGAATCCATCCTTCACTTCAAATAAAATGCCCCCATGGGAACGATGCAGCCCTGCTGCCACTTGAAGTAGTAATGGCAAAGTCTTTTGTTTTTTTCTCACCCAAAACCTACCCTTTGCACTTTGTTTTACAGGTACCTCCCTCCAAATGGAATGTAGTATCCTCCCACCTTCACAGGAAGGAAATGGTCCTGCAAAGTTGTGTGAGGGGGAAGGGGGTTGACCTACCACTAATTCTTTCTGCCTGTAGCTTGCTTCAGTTTTGGATCTGGACCAAATAGTCTTTGACTTCAGTAGCCCAGATTTTAACCTCTTTTCATGCCTTAGCCCATTTATATTCCTCCTCTTTGGCCCCATCATCTCTTATATCTCCAAGTTCCCACTCAGTTCCATATTCCAAACTAGGTGTGAGGAACCTCAGGTCTGGAATCTGAATTCAGCCCTCTAGGTCTCTATATCTGACCCATGGGACTCTCCCGAGGCCAGACAGTCTCATCCTAGGACTCAGCCCTCACATGTCCTGTTCCACACCCTCCCCAAGTGCTGTGCCTGGCTATAATGTGCCCTTTAGCTGTGATAGTGCCTGGATGGAAGATTCTGTAGTGCTTGTGTATAGTGCAGTACTTCTGTATCCGTGAGGGTGTGGCAGAATCACTGTCTGAAATAATTATTTCTGAAAATGGATGGCCCATCTAGGACATAGCAGTTAAGACCTCTTCGTGTTGACATCCAGAGCTAAGGAAGCATATGCGGTACAGATATGGAGACAAGCTTGTTAGCTCTGCCCCTGTCGCTGTTAACACCACCCTGCAAGAGTTGGAGGGCAATGGCCTGAAGTGAGGAGACTCTTGCAGTTGTGAAGGTTCCATATGCATTTTAATCCTCCACAAGTATAGGAGACTCTTTGCTTCAGACAGTCATCCTCTTTTTCATGGAGGGCAATGATAACAGTGATTGGAGCAGAGGTAGCACACTCCTCCCCATGCACCCCCTTGCATATTTATTTAACACTGGATTTAAACACCTGACTATAGATCTGCTTGGGAAAGAATAAATTTTGAAGGGATGTGGGCCTGATATGAAATGAAGTTATGTTTTCAAACTGGGGGAGTTCATATTTTGAACTTCTCTAGTTGTGAATCTGATCCCCAGACTAACAACAGCTTTGGTAGGCTGGGTACTGCGTGCGTCATCATCTGCACAAGACAGGTTCTTGCTGAGAAAGCTGGTGACAATTGTTAATCTTTGAGGATGCCACAAGACTCTTTGTGGTTTTGTGTTGTTCCCTGTTAATGTTTAACATTAACAATAATGTTTATTGTTAAATATTGTTAACAAAAGAATAAATGGCTATGTTTTCCGAATGATGTCTGTTTCGTAAAGAAGACTGAAGCCCAATTTTCCAATTTTTGATCTAGTCACTCCCGTCAATGAGATTTCTCATTGGCTTAAGCGTTGGGGATTTTATATTAACCGATAATCATATTTCTCTTCCTTCATCTGTTTTTATTCTTTACTGGTGCATACATCTTATTGTTTATACCGCAGTTGAGGTATATGTATTAATTAGTATAATTCTGAAACCTAATAATGTTTGCATTAATACTGTGCCTGTGTCATATCTTTAGTTATTTTATTTTTGCAATTTGTTGTTTTAATAACAGAAAGGTTAATTGTGCTAGTCATCAGCACTGCTGGCAATGATAGACACACATGAACCTTTTTAAAGATAAGGCCATTCTGACTAATCAGGTCTGTTATTCTAACTAAAAGAGGAGCTTATAGAGAGTCTAATTGATTTATTAAATTGACCAAGGCTTGTGGTGCACAACTAATCCTATTCAGGGGAAAATAGTTTTGTGATAAAATGTTGATTATTGAAGGAGGGGAAAAATCTTTAAGTTTAACTAGGCACCTTTAATTTTCCTATGTTGCCATCCAGACATACAAAATACCAGAAATGCAGGAGAAATTGAAATGTTTGCAGCAACAGTTCCAGCTCAATTATTTTTATATATATACATTTCAGAGGTTTATGTGGTTGTTGTAAAGTTTGGTTTCTTGAAGCATTTGGACTACAGGTATTTTGTTGTTGAATATAACACATCATAGAAAAGATAATAAGAAAGCCTCAGGTCTTGTTTGCTCCCTGTGTGCTAGTCTGCCCTACACCTTCCCTCAGCTGAGGGTTTCATGAGGGAAGAATGGGCAAAAGCTACTTGACCATCAGTTTTAAAAATCTTAGGGCTATCTCAGGGAACGTCTTCTTTCATATATCATCCTTCCTGGTCACTGAGGTCAACTAGTGAAGCCCTTGAAGTTGTGCCATCGCCTTGTGGCAACTAGGGGGAGGGGCTTTTCTGTTGTGGCACTCTCTTTGTGGAACCCTCTCCACTATGACATCCTGCAGGCACCCATATTGATGGTATTTTGGTATCTGCTGAAAACTCAAGCTCCCTTTTCTGGCAGTTGATACCAGTCTGTTCTTAGTCTGTTGGTGCTTGTTTTGCTGCTGCTATTGTTGTATGGGTGTTGGTTTTACTGTATAATTTACATTGTGTTGGAATTTTTAATTGAAAAGTGGTATATAAATATTTTAAATAAAGAAATAGATATTGTGACACTGAAGGTGAAGTATTAAAATGATACCCTCTCTTTCCTTTCAGTCTATCTATGACAAAATACTCAGATGTCCCATTGATCCCAGGTAAGCATACACAAGATTTTATACCTCTTTGTACCATTATTTATGAAATGTCTCATTTTGGCTGTTTATATCATCCAGCTTCAACTGTTTTAGAAATTGAATACCTGTCACAGAATCAACAAATCAGGCATTGCACCATCTCCGATAGTGGCATTTGCAATCATTTTCCCCCCCATTTACTCATATAGAACAGTCCCTCATGATATTTTAACATGGTTTCCTAACTGGTCTAGTTAATACAATGCCACTATCCTTTGATGCTATTGAACATTCTCAGGAGTGTCATTTTCTGCTAAGAAGTGTGGAATGTGTAGGTGTAATATTGCGCTTCCTAGAGGACCATTTTTGCTTGAAAATCAGTAGAAGAGGGAGTGTGTTTCACTCATAGTTTTATTTTAGCTTTCAAAGATAAAAGAATCTTTGAAATTTAATCTAAAGGAAAAGATTTGTATTTATAATTTATCAGAGTTTGTACATTATTACAATAAAACAGGACGACCCCTTATTTTCCTCCCACCCACCCTCTCTTCCCCTCTCCTCTACCTCCCTGTGCCCTCATGCCCTTTTCTTTTTTTGTTACATTTTCATAAGAACATAAGAACATAAGAAGAGCCTGCTGGATCAGGCCAGTGGCCCATCTAGTCCAGCATCCTGTTCTCACAGTGGCCAACCAGGTGCCTGGGGGAAGCCCGCAAGCAGGACCCGAGTGCAAGAACACTCTCCCCTCCTGAGGCTTCCAGCAACTGGTTTTCAGAAGCATGCTGCTTCTGACTAGGGTGGCAGAGCACAGCCATCACAGCTAGTAGCCATTGATAGCCCTGTCCTCCATGAATTTGTCTAATCTTCTTTTAAAGCCATCCAAGCTGGTGGCCATTACTGCATCTTGTGGGAGCAAATTCCATAGTTTAACTATGCGCTGAGTAAAGAAGTACTTCCTTTTGTCTGTCCTGAATCTTCCAACATTCAGCTTCTTTGAATGTCCACGAGTTCTAGTATTATGAGAGAGGGAGAAGAACTTTTCTCTATCCACTTTCTCAATGCCATGCATAATTTTATACACTTCTATCATGTCTCCTCTGACCCGCCTTTTCTCTAAACTAAAAAGCCCCAAATGCTGCAACCTTTCCTCGTAAGGGAGTCGCTCCATCCCCTTGATCATTCTGGTTGCCCTCTTCTGAACCTTTTCCAACTCTATAATATCCTTTTTGAGATGAGGCGACCAGAACTGTACACAGTATTCCAAATGCGGCCGCACCATAGATTTATACAACGGCATTATGATATCGGCTGTTTTATTTTCAATACGTTTCCTAATTATCACTAGAATGGAATTTGCCTTTTTCACAGCTGCCGCACACTGGGTCAACATTTTCATCGTGCTGTCCACTACAACCCCGAGGTCTCTCTCCTGGTCGGTCACTGCCAGTTCAGACCCCATGAGCGTATATGTGAAATTAAGATTTTTTGCTCCAATATGCATAATTTTACACTTGTTTATATTGAATTGCATTTGCCATTTTTCTGCCCATTCACTCAGTTTGGAGAGGTCTTTTTGGAGCTCTTCACAATCCCTTTTTGTTTTAACAACCCTGAACAATTTAGTGTCATCAGCAAACTTGGCCACTTCACTGCTCACTCCTAATTCTAGGTCATTAATGAACAAGTTGAAAAGTACAGGTCCCAATACCGATCCTTGAGGGACTCCACTTTCTACAGCCCTCCATTGGGAGAACTGTCCATTTATTCCTACTCTCTGCTTTCTGCTTCTTAACCAATTCCTTATCCACAAGAGGACCTCTCCTCTTATTCCATGACTGCTAAGCTTCCTCAGAAGCCTTTGGTGAGGTACCTTGTCAAACGCTTTTTGAAAGTCTAAGTACACTATGTCCACTGGATCACCTCTATCTATATGCTTGTTGACACTCTCAAAGAATTCTAATAGGTTACTGAGACAGGACTTTCCCTTGCAGAAGCCATGCTGGCTCTGCTTCAGCAAGGCTTGTTCTTCTATGTGCTTAGTTAATCTAGCTTTAATTATACTTTCTACCAGTTTTCCAGGGACAGAAGTTAAGCTAACTGGCCTGTAATTTCCGGGATCCCCTCTGGATCCCTTTTTGAAGATTGGCGTTACATTTGCCACTTTCCAGTCCTCAGGCACGGAGGAGGACCCAAGGGACAAGTTACATATTTTAATTAGCAGATCAGCAATTTCACCTTTGAGTTCTTTGAGAACTCTCGGGTGGATGCCATCCGGGCCTGGTGATTTGTCAGTTTTTATATTGTCCATTAAGCTTAGAACTTCCTCTCTCGTTACCACTATTTGTCTCAGTTCCTCAGAATCCCTTCCTGCAAATGTTAGTTCAGGTTCAGGGATCTGCCCTATATCTTCCACTGTGAAGACAGATGCAAAGAATTCATTTAGCTTCTCTGCAATCTCATTACCGTTCTTTAGTACACCTTTGACTCCCTTATCATCCAAGGGTCCAATTGTCTCCCTAGATGGTCTCCTGCTTTGAATGTATTTATAGAATTTTTTGTTGTTGGTTTTTATGTTCTTAGCAATGTGCTCCTCAAATTCTTTTTTAGCATTCCTTATTGTCTTCTTGCATTTCTTTTGCCAGAGTTTATGTTCTTTTTTATTTTCTTCATTTGGACAAGACTTCCATTTTCTGAAGGAAGACTTTTTGCCTCTAAGAGCTTCCTTGACTTTGCTCGTTAACCATGCTGGTATCTTCTTGGCCCTGGCGGTACCTTTTCTGATCTGCGGTATGCACTCCAGTTGAGCTTCTAATATAGTGTTTTTAAACAACTTCCAAGCATTTTCGAGTGATGTGACCCTCTGGACTTTGTTTTTCAGCTTTCTTTTTACCAATCCCCTCATTTTTGTGAAGTTTCCTCTTTTGAAGTCAAATGTGACCGTGTTGGATTTTCTTGGCAATTGGCCAGTTACATGTATGTTTAATTTAATAGCACTGTGGTCACTGCTCCCAATCGGTTCAACAGCACTTACATCTCGCACCAGGTCCCGGTCCCCACTGAGGATTAAGTCCAGGGTTGCCATCCCTCTGGTCGGTTCCATGACCAACTGGTCTAGGGAATAGTCATTTAGAATATCTAGAAACGTTGCTTCTTTGTCATGACTGGAACACATATGCAGCCAGTCTATGTCCGGGTAGTTGAAATCACCCATTACTACCACATTTCATTTCATTTCATTTCATTTCTGATATTTCCGATAGTGTTTGACAAAACTGTTTTTTGTGTGTGTGTGAGCTTTCATGGAGTACATCCATTACTAAATGAAAGTGCTACAAAACTGCCATTTGTGCTCTGCAACTCATAAACACATAAATACACATTTTAAAGTTCTGTACTGTTACACCCTTCCCACTTCTCCACAAGATAAAATGTTTCAGTGGCAGCATGTTTTGGTTTCCTTTGGAGGTGATAGCACTGGATATGTATGGCGCCTTGTTTGTTTTGCAATTACAAATACACAAGTAGAGTATAAGGGGAAGCAAGCAACAGGCACTCTTTGAGGCAACAAGTCCAGTGCCCGATATCACCTAAATAGAGAAGGGCGGAGGTGCCTCCAGCTCTCCCTCTTTCTCACTATCTTTTCCAAACTGCTGATTCACATATACAGGAAGCTGCCTTACACTGAGTCAGACTATAAGTCCACCTAGGTGAGTATTGTCTACACTGACTTGAGCAGCTCCCCAGGAGTTCAGACATGGTTCTCCCCCAGTCCTACCTTGAGATGCTGGGGATTGAATCTGGAACCTTCTGCATGCAGAGCAGGGCTCTGCCACTAAATGATATCTGAACCCTCTTCTTGAGTAGGGTTCACACTCTTGAGATCACTGTTGATCTCCAACTATTAGTGTGCTTGTGTGCACACACACAAGTGCATGCACACACACACACACCTTGAGGAAACATCAACCAAACAATCTGAACTGCTTCACAAAGAAATGGTGTGCTAGTCATCACACCACTTAATAGTCATTGGTAAATTTATTTTCCAGGGTTTTTTAATTTCTTTATTAAAACCATCTGTGCTTTTTCATTTCACAGTAATGAAACTGCGTGTTTCTTTTAGCTAATCAGCAAAGTCTTGTTGAGCAGCATCCCTGATGATGTTGGAGGCGCTCCTTCCGATAGACTGGGCCGAAACCATATAGGATTTTAAAGGTCAGAACCAACACCTTGAATTGGGCCCGGAAAACAACCGGTAACCAGTGCAACTCCTTCAGCACTGGAGTGATTGATCTTGCCGGCGGCTGCCTTTAATCAGGCGAGCCGCTGCATTCTGTACTAGTTGCAGCTTCCGGACCATTTTCAAGGGTAACCCCACATATAGCGCATTACAGTAGTCTAGGCAAGAGGAGACCAAGGCATGTACCACAGATGGGAGCAGATGGTTGGGAAGGTAGGGGTGCAGCCTCCGTATCAGATGGAGTTGATACAGCGCCGCCCAGCTCACAGCCGAGACCTGAGCCTCCATGGACAGCTGGGAGTCAAGAATGACCCCCAGGCTGCGGACCTGGTCTATCAGGGGCAATTGTACCCCATTGAGCACCAGGTCAACATCCCCCAACCTTCCCTTGTCTCCCACAAACAGTACCTCAGTTTTGTCAGGGTTCAGCTTCAGCTTATTCCTTCCCATCCAGCCACTCACTGACTCCAGGCACTTGGATAGGGTTTCTACAGCCAACCTCGGTGAAGATTTGAATGAGAGATAGAGCTGTGTGTCATCCGCATACTGGTGACACTGCAGCCCAAATCTTCTGATGATAGCCCCCAGCGGCTTTATATAGATGTTGAACAGCATCGGGGAGAGGATGGAGCCCTGTGGCACCCCACAAGTGAGAGGCCAAGGATCCAAAACCTCATTCCCCAATGCTACTCTCTGGTACCTACCAGAGAGGAAGGAACGGAACCACTGCAATACAGTGCCCCCTATGCCTAACCTCTTCAGGCGGTCCAGAAGAATACCATGGTCAATGGTATCAAAAGCCGCTGAGAGATCCAGGAGGACAAGGAAGGTGCATTCGCCCCTATCCAAAGCTCTCCGCATATCATCCACCAAGGCGACCAAGGCCGTTTCAGTCCCATGTCCAGGCCTGAAGCCTAATTGAAATGGATGCAGATAATCCGCTTCCTCCAAATGCACTTGCAACTGCTTCGCCACCACCCGCTCAACAGTCTTGCCCAGGAATGGCAGATTTGAGACTGGGTGAAAGTTGTTCAGATCTTGGGTATCCAAGGAGGGCTTCTTTAGAATTGGTTTTATTATTGCCTCCTTGAGAGCTGATTGCATCATGCCCTCTTCCAAGGACGTATTTACCACCACCTTGATCCCCTCGCCCAATCTGTCCTTGCAGCTCATAATGAGCCACGATGGGCAAGGGTCGAGTAAGCAAGTGGTTGGCTTTAAGGATGAAAGCACCTTGTCCACTTCATGAGAAGGAAGAAGCTGGAACCGATCCCACACAACCGGAGCATCAGTGGCTGCCTCTGGCTCGCTCACTGTGTCCACAGCGCATGGAATAGCACTCTTAATATGATCTATTTTCTCCATAAAGTGCTTTGCAAACTCATCACAGGAGGCCTTAGCATGTTCCATCGGTTCCGGGGCAACTGGACCGACCAGGCTCCAGACCACTTGGAACAGTCTCCTGGGACAGCACTCTGCAGATGCAATAGAGGCAGCATAAAAATCCTTTTTTGCTGCCCTCATCGCCACATGGTAGGCTGCCGCAGCTTCTCTAACCCATGTCCAATCGTCATCAGAGCGAGATTTCCACCACTGGCACTCTAGCCATCTCACCTCCAGCCTCAGAGTTCGCAACCGTGGAGTATACCACGGTGCCGTCTGAGCTCTATTCAGGGGGAGAGGGCGTTTCGGAGCCAACCAGTCTAATGCCCCAGTGATTGCAGCATTCCACCCCTCCAGCAGAGTCTCAACTGAGTGCCCGTGTGCATGCTCCAAAGAATCCCCAAGCGCATTCAGGAATCCATCTGGATCCATCAGATGTCTGAGGCAGACCAACCTAATGGGTCCTCCACCCCCACAGAGGGTTTGTTGCACCAAGAACTCCACCCTCACCAAGTAGTGATCTGACCATGACAAGGGGGTGATGGATGTACCCCCAATTTTCAGATCACTCCCCTCCTCTCCCAAGACGAACACAAGGTCGAGTGCATGACCAGCTACATGGGTGGGCCCCGTTGGAATAAGGTGCAGCTCCCAGGAAGCCATGGTTTCCATGAAGTCCCGAGGCACCCCTGTGAGGATGGCCTCCGAACGTACATTAAAGTCTCCCAATACCAACAAGTTTGGGGACAGCACACGCACATCCGAGACCACCTCCAGTACCTCGGCCAGGGAGTCTGTCATGCATCAAGGTGGATGGTACAAGAGCAGAATCCCTAGACTTTTTGAAGCCCATTTCTAATAATTTAGAGCACTGTGTAGCTTGTTCCATTGCTTTGCCACATTGACTTGCCTATTTCAATGATATTTCTGTTATGCCCAAAATACTTCATTTCTGGATATTTAGATGAGTCAATTTAGACCTATTAAGAGGGTACCATAATGTATCATAAGACCATTTCAAAACTGCAGTACTAGACTGACCAGTACAGAGTAACAATATGTTAACTACAGCTAGATATTAGGATAGCTGGGCAAAAATTTGTTCACATGATGACAGAAGTAATTTAGTTGTTCTGGGAAAAGACAATAGACAGAGGATGCCTTAGTCTCTAGACAACCTAATAGCTTTTCCTGCCTATAGGCTTTAGGGCTACGTAAGGGGACCAGAAGATGTTTTAAAGCATAAACTATATTATACAACAAACTCTTTTGAGATGTACAATTGTAGTTGTCGAACGCTAAAACAAAAAAGGGGGATTTAAAAGAAATAGGTTTGTATCCAATGTAGCACTAAGTCAGGTTCCTGTCTGCACCAGGATTACCACTAGCACAACAGGATCTCCCCCTGTCCTCCTCCTCCACACACTCCCTAAATCTGTTCTAGGGGTTTCCCCAACTCTCTGGAGCAGATTTGGGGAGGACTCAGGGCACAACTGGGGGAAGGATGGAGGGGAAAGTTCTGTTGTGTTATTAATAATCCTTGCAGTGATGGGACGAGTTAGTTGAATATTGCCCTATTAAATTAAAAAGAAGCATAGGAAAATAATAAAATGCAATTGAATGAGATTCTATGAATTTTGACCACAATCCAGAAACCTGTGTGACCATGTCAAGTGCTTTTGTGCATAGGTGGCTTCCTGGCTTCGCTTTTGCTGGTAGCCCCTAAAGAAATTGCCACCACACCAAGGAAGACTCGTGACACAGAGATGGAATAATGTTATATTTATTAAAATATAACGAATTGTGAAATCTTAGCCAATTTAAACCAAATAACCAGATTCAAACCACTTCGGGCAGGTGAGGATAAACCTAACTGTGAGGGAGTATTCCCTCCATTCCTCTGGGTATATCAGTCACCACGGACTGTAACCCAGCAGTCAAGGATGTGGGAGAACCAGTCGCTCCTTGCTATTAGACCCAGGTATGTGGTTCCAACCTCTGCAGCCTGGCCCCACATACAGGCGTTCACCCCGCTGCACAAGTTGGTCCCACAAGGACACTTGCCAGATCCCCACTAGACCTTCAGCACTGATGGTTCCCTAGCGAGTGCCCTTTACCAAAATGCCTCAGTCTCCTGTTTTTACCCCCTGCTTCCTCACCTGCCTGAATTCCATGCCAGCCAAAGCTAGACAACCTCAACTCCTCCCCCGCAAGCCCAGTTGAATAAATCCAAGCAGTATGGAGTAGACAAAATGAAAGGGACTCTGAAAACAGAATCCCCCCCCAAAAATTCCTAGTCAGCCCCAACTGGCGACTAGCAAAGCCCATACAGACAAGGGAGGGAGGGAGGGTGCCACAAGGTGAAAAAGGGCAAGTATCCAAGGGAGGAGTGGGCTTTTAAACCCCGTTTGTCCCTTCTATCCTATAGGTCATCGGACCCCACCTGACCCCACTCACAACCTTTGGGAATATTCCCGAGTCTTCCCCAAGAATGGGGGGGGGGTGATGGCAAACATGCCCCCGCACAAGGCAGGAACCTCATTCTGTTCCATAGGCAGTTCTAGAACATTCTTCATGGAAAGGGAGGCTAAAAAGTTCCTATGCACATTTATAAGATTTTGGATGACCATGTGGAGAAAATATTCATATTATGCAAGATAATGGCTTGGATGCAGAGTTGTACTTCCACAAACAGAAAGTATGCTTCAATTGGTTGAGGAATAATAATAATAATAATAATAAAATTTAATTTATGTGTCGCCTATCTGGCCGATGGCCACTCTAGGCGACGTACATGTAAACAGTTAAAACACAATGGGATAAAATACATTAATACAATATATAAACAATACAGCAGCAACAACAATACTAATGCAGGGTAAGAGGCATTTCAGTCATAGAAGTTAACCCTCCCCGGAAATCCCAAAGGCCTGTTGAAAGAGCCAGGTCTTTAAGGCTTTACAAAATACATTTAGGGAAGAGGCATGCCGTAGATCTTGTGGGAGGGAGTTCCAGAGGGTGGGGGCCGCCACTGAGAATGCCCTCTCTCTAGTTCCCGCCAATCTAGCTGTTTTTGTCGGCGGGATTGAGAGAAGGCCCTGTGTGGCTGATCTTGTCGGGCGGCATAATTGGTGGTGTTGAAGGCGCTCCTTTAGATAAACTGGGCCGAGACCGTATAGAAATTTAAAGGTTAATACCAACACCTTGAATTGGGCCCGGAAGACAACTGGAAGCCAGTGTAGATCGAACAACACTGGTGTGATGTGATCCCAGCGGGGACTATTCGTAAGTAGTCGAGCCGCCGTGTTTTGTATAAGTTGTAGTTTCCGGACCGTTTTCAAGGGTAACCCCACGTAGAGCACATTACAGTAATCCAATCGAGAGGTGACCAGGGCGTGTACTACCAGTGGGAGCTGATGAACAGGAAGGTAGGGTTGCAGCCTTCATATGAGGTGTAATTGATAACAGGCTGCCCGGCTCACTGCCGAAATCTGAGCCTCCATGGACAGCCTGGAATCAAGCACAACCCCAAGGCTGTGGACCTGGTCCTTCAGGGGTAGACTCACCCCATTGAACTTCAGGTCAACATCTCCCAACCTTCTCTTGTCCCCCACAAGTAGCACCTCGGTCTTATCGGGGTTCAACTTCAGCTTGTTCCTTCCCATCCGTCCACTCACGGATTCCAGGCACTTGGACAAGGTCTCCACAGCCAACTCTGGTGAAGATTTAAACGAGAGATAGAGCTGAGTGTCATCCGCATATTGGTGACACTGCAGCCCAAATCTCCTAATGATTGTCCCCAGCAGCTTCATATAAATGTTAAATAGCATGGGAGAGAGGATAGAGCCCTGTGGCACACCACAATTGAGAGGCCAAGGGTCTGAAACCTCCCCCCCCAATGCTACCTGTTGGTACCTATCGGAGAGAAAGGAACGGAACCACTGTAATACAGTGTCTCCAATTCCCAATCCCTCCAGGCGATGTAAAAGGATACTGTGGTCGACAGTATCAAAAGCCGCTGAGAGATCGAGGAGGACAAGAAAGGTGAATTCTCCCCTATCTAATGCCCTCCTCATATCATCTACCAGAGCGACCAAGGCTGTTTCAGTTCCGTGACCAGTCCTGAAACCCGATTGGTATGGATCTAAGTAATCCGTTTCATCAAAGTGTGTTGACAACTGGTTGACCACCACTCGCTCAATGATCTTGCCCAAGAATGGTAGGTTCGAAATTGGGCGAAAGTTATTGAAAACTTGGGGATCCAAGGAGGGCTTCTTCAAGATGGGCTTTACAATTGCCTCCCTGAAGGCTGATGGCATCACACCCTCTTTCAAGGATGCGTTTACCACCGCTTTAATCCCCTTGCCCAATTTCTCTCTGCAGCTCATAAGGAGCCACGATGGGCAAGGATCAGTTAGGCAAGTGGTAGGCTTCACAGTCGAAAGCACCTTGTCCACATCCTCAGAAGGGAGAAGCTGAAACCGATCCCAACTTACCGGCATGCAACTGGCCAACTCTGGTTCACTTACTGTATCCACGGCGCACAGGATCGAGCTCCGTAAGTGTTCGATTTTATCGGCGAAGTGCTTTGCCAATCTCCAACCTGTCCCTCTTTGGAGGGATACATAAGCCGGCTGGCTGAGGTGGCCTGGGAGACCCAGTGCCTGCAGGAAGAAGGAGAACATCACCACCCAGGCAAGGAGAGCCTGCTGTTGCTGCTGCTGTTGGAACACCACCTCCACCACCCTTCCCAGTGGGACTGCTGCCTGGCAGACGTGCCTCCTGCAGGACCAGGTCCCAGGTACCCAGCCAGCTGTGACTAATTTTCATCACCTGTCCCTCTTTGGAGGGATACATAAGCCGGCTGGCTGAGGCGGCCTGGGTTTTTGTCTTTTTTTTTTTGTTTGTTTGTTTTTGTTTTTGTTTTCTTTTGGGTGCCATTGGTTTTAGCTATGGGTGGGTTCGGTTTTGTTTTATATTGTAGTTCTTGGGTTTTTATGTAGTTTGTATGTTGTATTTTACTTTATCTTGTACGCCGCCTAGAGTGGCCGCTTGTGCGGCCAGATAGGCGGCCTAGAAATAAAATTAAAAAAAATATATGTAACAGGAGGCCTTTGACTGTTCCAAGGGTTCCTGGGCAACTGGACCGACCAGGCTTCGGACCACCTGGAACAGCCTCCTGGGACAGCACTCCGCAGATGCAATAGAGGCAGCAAAGAAAGCCTTCTTTCCTGCCTTTATTGCCACTTGGTAGGCAGCTACTGCTGCTCTAACCTGTGTCCCCACATCTTCGGAGCGGGATTTCTGCCACCGGCGTTCTAGTCGTCTCACCTCCTGTCTCAGAGTACGCAACCGTGGTGTATACCACGGTGCTAACTGAGTTCTATTCAGGGGGAGAGGACATTTTGGAGCCACCCGGTCTAATGCCCTGGTGATCCCATCATTCCACTCCCTCACCAGGGTTTTGACCGGGCGACCTTCAGCAGGATCCAATTCCCCTAGCGCAGTCAGGAATCCATCCGGATCCATCAGGCGCCTGGGGCGGACCATTCTAATAGGTCCTTCGCCCCTGCGGAGGGGGTGTGGCATTGAGAAGTCTATGTTTACCAGGTAGTGATCTGACCATGACACAGGGGTGGAATAAACCACTCCCAACTTCAGAGCAGTTCTCTCCTCTCCCAGGACAAACACAAGGTCGAGAGCATGACCGGCTACATGGGTGGGCCCAATATTACTAAGGTGCAGTTCCCAGGAAGCCATGGTTTCCAGGAAATCCCGAGGGGCTCCAGTGAGAGTGGTCTCGGCATGCACGTTGAAGTCACCCAGCACTAGCAATTCTGGGGACAATGCCCGTACAGCCGAGACCACCTCCAGCACCTCGGCCAGGGAGTCTGCTGTGCAGCAGGGTGGGCGGTACACTAGCAGGATCCCCAAACTGCCCTTCGGGCCCAACCTCCAGTACATACAATCAACAAATTGAGTCCTATGGAGAGGGGGTCTGGCAAAAACCAAAGACTCTCCATAGATGACTGCCACGCCCCCTCCCTGCCTTCCCACCCTCGGCTGCTGTGCGTAACGGAAACCTGGTGGACACATGGCCTCAAGAATGGGAGCAGAGGCCTCATCCAACCAAGTCTCCGTAATACATGCCAGGTCTGCCCGCTCATCCAAGATCATATCATGGATGAGCGAGGTTTTTTGTGCCACAGACCTGGCATTACATAACAGCAGTCGAAGGTCGGTAGGAACCTTGTGTCCCCCAGTTTTCGTCTGGTTCTGGGCCAACCCGGAACAGGGGATGGGTATAATGCATCTATCCCCTGTTCCCCTATTCTGGCGTGGTCTGCCAGCAGCACCTTTCCAGCACCTGCTGCCCAATCTTTCTATAACTTGGCCCCTTACCTCCCTCCCTGGCTTGCACATGCCTCTATCCCTATCTGCCAGTCAACAGGCCACCCACCCTAAAACAATATTGGTCCGGAGACCCGCCTCCGTACCCTATAGCAACTGTAAATTGATTAAGTTAAATTAAATTAAATTAAACTAAATCAATATAAACACACACTCACACACGACTGACACAACCACACAAATACAAATAATAATAATAATAATAAAAAAGAAAGAAAGCAGCAGCAGCCGCCGCCGCCGCCGCCGCCGCCGCCGCCGCCGCCTCTCCTTCCCTTGGGCGATGGTCTCTTCTTCCTGCAGGCACTGGGTCTCCCAGGCCACCTCAGCCAGCCGGCTTATGTATCCCTCCAAAGAGGGACAGGTGGTGAGAATCAGTCCTAGCTGGCTGGGTACCTGGGGCCTGGTCCTGCCAGGCAGAAGTCCCACAGGGAAGGGTGGTGGAGGTGGTGGTCCTACAGCAGCAGCAGCAGCACAGTAGCAGCAGCAGCAGCCTCTCCTTCCCTTGGGCGATGGTCTCTTCTTCCTGCAGGCACTGGGTCTCAGGAAGCCCTGATCCAGTGGAGGACCCCCTGATGGAAGCATGTAGGGAGGTGATGTCTAATTGCTCCCCCTGCAGACCTGTACATCAGTTCCCACGCTGTTCCCAATCATCCAGAGCAGATTTCCAGAGACAGAGGGGACTGTACGAGGGATGAAGAATCTGACAAAAAAAAAATTCTCCCAGGTTTTTAGGATCCAAACCAATATCTTCAGTTCCTCAAGTATTTCTCCTTTGAATGGAAAAGAAGCTGGTGTTGACATCAGTCCCTGTGAGCCTCTGATGCAGCGCCAGTTCTGTTGGACTAGGAAGGTCCAGAGAAATAATAGATGAATGCTTTGAAGTGTTAATGAGCTGACTCATCCTTCACCAACCCTCCACCAGGACAGTTCGCAGAGCAGAAGATTATTCAAGGTTTGATTGACTGACATTGTGTGAAATGTCTGATGATGGTTGTGTATAAGTTATAGTTTATCCAAATGCAGACCATGTTGCTAGATCACCTCTATGCTTCCTGAGAGACACAAAGGTTAGTGAAGCAAGAGTTTCTTGCTATTTCTCAGCAAGGCTTCTTCTTCTGTATGCTTACAATATACACCATAAGGTGTTGTGTTGGAGAAAAATTATTCTATTATTTACTTGCTCTTATTTATTTATGTATTGTTGCTTTGTTGTTTAAAACAGTGTTGCAATCAACCGAAAGATCATTTGAAGAGCAAATTAAAGATGCTCTTAAAACATACATAGACAGGGCTTTTTTGTTACGGTACTCACTGGTACAGTACTCTTTTTTTGTGTGTGCCCATTGCAGCCATTTGTGCTGGCATCCACGGCACTTTGACTAAGATATGAGTACTGGCATCTCATTTTTTACCAGAAAGCACTGTACATAAATAATAATAAACCTAACCCACATATCATTTTACTAGCATATATGTTAGGCTGACAGGAATATAATTCTTATTTTCCAGCTATTTTGTTTTCTTAAATAGGATTATATTGGCCACTTAAAAAGCTTCTGGGATAGAGAACCATTTTTGTTATATTGCATATTTAATCTAACAGGTTAGCAGTTTCATATCTGAGTTTATTTTATTTATTTTTCTTGTATCAGTAAATATCATAATTCACCATAAAAACAGTATAATACAATCACTATCAATTCAATATCAGTTCAAGAACACACAGGTGCATGCATTAAACTCATGAATTGTTACGTCTTAAATTTTGTCTGTTAGTCCTGAAGTTTTATTTTGTTTATTACCCCAGGCATCACTGTATTTGTTTTAATTTCAGAGTTGCACATCACTACCAAGGATGCATTAAGATGCAAGACTATAACATATAGAGAGAGGAATACCAATGTGATACTTTAAGAAGGAAAGATATGGTGAAGATTATTGTTGCTGTTAAAAATGCCTTATGTGTACATTTCCCCCCCAGTCTTCAGGTCCCTATGGATTTTACCCCTTGGCTACAATATCCATGATTAAATTATGGTTTACTTCAGCTACATGGAGTAGGCAGGATTAGTTGCCTAGAGCATGCCTACCTCTGCCTTGTAGCATAATATCTCCAAATTCTAAGGCTGAGCAATGCTAGCAAAGCTAGAAAGTAATGAAAGCTCTACAGTAGTGAGAGACACAAGTAAATATCCAGAAACTGTAGAGCTGAAAATGTAGTCCCTTCCTACAGCTACCTTGTGAATTAGATATTACAGCTTTGACTGCTGTTTTACAAGCAGTACAGAGGTTTGTGTGTGTGTGTTTTCCCAAATGTACTCATTTTTTCCGTTGTATCAGATACAATCTTGCTTCAGTAAGGCTGCTGAGTTTGGTGCAGTGCTTTCAGATACCTAGAATAGAAGCTATTCACAACCTATTCAAACTCCAAAGACTTATCCAGGAGCAACCCTGTGAACGTGCCTACCAAATTATTGATTTGATAACTTCATGCTAAAGTCTTAAAGTCAACAAACCTGATTTTTGTTTCCTGACTCTTAATTAAGCAGAGAAGAGGAAGCTACCAGAGCTGGTCTAGAGGATATGTGAGTGAGCTAGCTCTCAGAGAGTGAGCTAACAGAGCGAATGAACATGGAGAGCTAACAGGAGTTTGGCAGCAGATGTGAAGAGGTGAGTAATCTGGGGTAACCCCAGGAGGCTGTCTGTTCTGAATCACTATGTGCTCACCATGTGCTTGTGATGTCCCTGTATATAGATATTACTGTAAATATGGTAAGTGCGGGTTTATTAGAGTAAATGAGGTAAGTAGGCAGAGTGAGAGGGAGAGTACATGGGCTAGAATGCTGGAGAATGCTGTATGATAATTGGCTGAGCATTTGAGTGGCTGAAGTATAAATGAGAGGATGACAGTTGAGAGGGGGTCGGTAGTTGGTGGTGGTGGTGGGTTGGAGTTGGTTGTGGGTTGGATTGTATTAGGCTGGTATTGAGGCAGATTATATATGACTAGAAACATAAAGAGTAATGCAATATATGAAACCATACGCTTGTTAAATATACCTTAAGTAATCTTGTTATTTCCTGGTGTTTATAAATAAATATTTTCTTGGTTTACCAAAAGCCTGATCCTTGGCTGGGGCTTTCACAGACCAGAAGGGTGGGCAGGGTAATTACCAAGGTGGAGAAAAGTATCAAATGGTGGCAGCGGTGAAGAGATAGTGTATCATCAAGTATCCAGGGCAACCCAGGGCTGTATGCTTTATTGTCACAAAGATACAGGGGGGTTGTGGCCTGCAAGTGCACCCAGGCACAAAGTAACAATAAGCCAGAAGGAGACTAAGGCAAAGTCTCAAAGCAATATTGTGAAATAGGGAGTGGCTGGTGGTGCTGCCTAGCAGTGGGATCTTGCGAGATATGAGCTAGAGCCAGTGAGAGAACAAATAAAAACCAGGATCCTGACTGGAGGGACCTGACAGGAGGTGGCAGCAGGAGGGATCCTGACAGTGCTCAGCTGGGTAGGTGGAGGTAAAAGAGTTGGAAGAACAACAGCAAATTGAAGCAGAAGAGGAGAGTGCTGAGGAGAAGAACAATGAAGTGGAGGAAACTCCATGGAAAAATGTGACAATTAGGAGCAGAAAGAGCAAGAGGGCACCCTGCAGCAGTGGAACTATGGAGCCACGTTCAGGTACTTGAGGATGAGACTAGAGGGCAGCCTACACAGGAAAAATTATAGGAAACCCCACATGACAGCGAACGAGAGGCTGGAGCTCAGTCAAGCCGAGGCAATGAAACCATGCCACACAACAAGAAGAGTAGTAGTTATGAGAGATTCCCTACTGTGTGGGATTGAAAACCAAGTATGCTGAGAAGATCCATGACTTGCCAGGTATGCTGTATCCCTGGAGGACAGGTTAGAGATGTGACTGAAGGGGTGCCAACACTCATGAAGCCCACTGACATGTTTCCCTTTCTTCTCATCCAGGAACGAATGATGTTGCCAAGCGGAGCTACAAAAAAATCACACCAGACTTTTAACCTCTGGGAAGAAAGCTCAAGAATTTTGAGGCCCAGATAGTTTTCTCATCCATCCTTCCAGTACTTAGAAGAGGAGTGGAAAAAGAAAGAAAAATCCTCTGGTTGAATGACTGGCTACAAAGGCAGTGCCAACACAAGAGATTTGAATTCTAGGACTAAGGGCTACACTTTCTGGAAGATAGACTATTGGGAAGTGATGGGTTGCACAAGGACCAGGAAGAATGTGTTTAGCCACAGCATGGAGAACTTCATCAGGAAGGCTTTAAACTGGGGGGAGACATAAACTTGAGATAATGATTGACAATGGCTTATGTGCAGTATCGAAACTGAGAGAATGGCTCCCATGGGGGCCAATAATAATCTTCATAAAAATGTAGGAAGGAAGCAAGACGATTGACAAAGGCTTATGCACAGTAACAGGAACTGAGAGAATGGCTCCAATGGCCCCCCAAAAAAGTCTTCATAAAAATGTAGGAAGGAAGCCAGACCATAAATCACATGCTATTTGATGGCTGTATACTAATGCCCAGAGTATGGGAAACAAAGAGGATGAACTTGAACTCATAATACAGGAGGGTAAATATGACTTGATAGGTATAACTGAAACTTGGTGGGATGACTCCCATGACTAGACTATAGCAACTGAAGGATATAACTTGCTCAAAAAGAAGGAATAGAAAGGGAGGTGGCATTGCACTATATCATATATACATCCTTGCAAAGAAATACAGGAGGATGAGCTTTGCAGCCCTATCGAGAGCATCTGGATTACTATAAATGGGGCAAGGAATAAAAGGAACATGGAGGCTGGAGTCTACTACCAACCACCAAATCAAGGAAAAGACGAGGACAAAACTTTTGAAAAGCAAATTGCCAATATTTCGATTAGGCATGATGAAGTAGTAATGGGGGACTTCAATTACCCCGACATCCATTGTGAGACAAATGCTGTCAAACATGGCCCCTCCAAGAAATTCCTGACTTGTGTTACCAATAACTTTCTCCTACAGAAAGTGGAGGAAGGAACTAGAGGATCAGCTATCCTTGACTTGATTCTAACCAACAGAAATGACTTGGTGGATGAAGTGGCAATTATGGGAACTCTTGAGGAAAGTGACCATGTAATATTTGAGTTCTTGATTTTAAAGGAAGCAAAAGCTGAGAGTAGCCATATGTGTACCTTGGACTTCAGCAAAGCTGATTTTAATAAACTCAGAACAATGGTAAGTAAGGCCACATGGCAAGAGACCCTAAAGAGAAAAGGAGTCCAAGATGCGTAGGAGTTTCTAAAAAAGGAAATTCTAAATTCACAATTACAAACAATTCTAACAAGGAAAAGCCAGTAGAAAAAGCCAGCGTGACTTTACAAAAAGCTTAGAGATGACCTGAAAACAAAAAAGGACACATACAGGAAGTGGAAGGAAGGCCACAAAGGAAGAATACAGACAGAGATTGTGTCAGGAGGGCTAAAGCTGAGAATCAGCTGAGGTTAGCAAGGGATACAAAAAGCTACAAAAAAGCTTTTTTTAGGTACATGCATAGTAAAAGAGAGAAGATGTGGCGGTTCATCTACACAGTGAGGATGGCAAAATGATAACAAAGAAAAGGCAGAAGTGCTCAATTCATACTTTGGTTCAGTCTTCTCCCAAAAGAGGGTCATAGAACCTCTTGGCAAATGTGAAGTGCAAGTTGAAGGGGCAGGATTTCAGATTGAGATACCTAATTACTCTGAATACGTAATTACTTTGAATAAATCCAAATCTCCAGAATTGCATTCTAGAATAATAAAGGAACTGGCTGAAGATCTCTCAGAACCACTGTCAATTATCTTCGTGAAATCATGGAGGATGGGTGAAGTGCTGAATGACGGGAGCAGGGCTAATGTTGTCCTATCTTCAAAAACGACAAAAAGGAGGAACCTGGGAACTACAGGGCTGCTTTCACACATGGGGCTAATAGCGCTAGTTTAACGGATTAAAAAGGTAGCGCTTCGTTCCGGATTTCAAAAATCCCTTTCACACTGCAGTACCTGTTATACCGGCATTTTGCGCAACAGTCTTTCACACACAGAGCACAGAGCAGAGTTTCCCCCCCTTCATTCGGCTTCACGTGACACCGGTTTGAGGCCTGTTCTTTCAGTGCATGGGGGGGGTTGAAAGAGGCACGATCGCAATCAGCTGAGAGGCGCAGCAGCACAGCAGCAGAGGCTCTGGTTGAGCACAAGCAGCAGCAGCACAGGCTGCTCTCTCAGGAGCAGCTGGGATCGGCTGGGAGGTGCGGCAGTGGCAGCGCAGCAGCACACGAAGGCTCAGGGGCATCACTACCGGGGTGCGGAGGGTGCGGACTGCATCTGGGTGACACCCTGAGGGGGGTGACACCCAGAGCTGCCCCGCGCCGCGCCACAGCCCCACGCCAACTCCTCCTCGGCGGCGGGCAGACGAGACCAAAAGCAGGCGCCCGCTCGCTGGCAGTGAAGCTGGGACAGGCCTCCCACCGCCAGCCTGGAGTGTGTGGCGAGTGTGTGTGTGCGCACGCAAGAGCGCGTGTGCAAAACCAGCCACCCCCGTCCATGCACCTGGGAGGGTGCGTGCCGGAGGTACGCACCCCCCTGCACTCCCACTAGTGATGCCGCTGCGAAGGCTGCATGCTGGGAGGGCTGTTGGTAAGGGCGGGAACACACTGCATGCTGGGATGGCTGTCACGTGAGCAGCGGCAGCTAGCACAAAACTCCCACAATCTTCTGGGTTCCCAGCCTGCTATTGGAATTTTTCTTGTATCATTTATTGCAGAAATTAGCGCTAAACTTCCACTACATTCCACCAGAATTCTGGAGAAACCAATTATGTCATGTGAAAGCTCAAATTTTATGCACAAATTAACAGGAAATAAATCGTCAGAATAACAGAATAAAGTGCAGTGTGAAAGCATCCCAGGTCAGTCAGTCTGACATCATTTCCTGGGAAAAATCTGGAGCAGATTATAAAGCGATCAGTCTGTAAGCACTTTGAAAACAATGCAGTGATTACTAGAAGCCAGCGTGGATTTGTTAAGAAAAATCCTGCTAGACTAACCTTAACTTCATTTTTTGATCGGGTAACCTCCTTGGTAGAATGTGGGAATGCTGTGGACACAATATATCTTTCAGGAAAACATTTGACAAAGTGCTCCATGATATTCTGATTAGCAAAATAGCTAAATGTGGGCTGGATGGAACAACTATCAGGTGGATCCACAATTGGCCACAGAATTGTATCCAAAGAGTGCTTATCAATATTTTGTTCCCAAACTGGGGAGAGGTAACAAGTGGGGTGCTGCAGGGTCCAGTCCTGGGCCCAGTGCTCTTCAACATTTTTACTGATGACTTGGATGAGCAGGTGCAGAGAATGCTTATCACATTTGCAGATGACACAAATTGGGAGGGACAGCTAATACCCTGGAAGACAAAAACAAAATTCAAAGTGATCTTGATAGGCTGGAGAACTGGGCTGAAAATGACAGAATGAAATGTAACAGGGATAACGGCAAAGTTCTACACTTAGGAAAAAGAAACCAAATGCACAGTTATAACATCATAAGTTATAATACATGGCTCAGCAATGCTACATGCAAGAAGGATCTTGGGCTCATTGTTGATCACAAGCTGAATATGAGCCAACAGTGTGATGTGGCTGCAAAAAAAAAAAAAAAGGCAAATGCTCTTCTAGGCTGCATTAACAGAAGCATAGTTTCCAAATTGTTGTTCAGTAAAGCAAGTTATGAGACTCACAGACAGGGTTTTCAGTGAGAGAAGGAAACCTGAAGCAAAAGAGTTAAGCAGAGCAGAGGGGTTGCCAGGTTCCTCAAGGCCAGCAGGTGGTTGACAAGCGCAACCGGGTAGATAAGAAGCTGCTCTCGCAGAAGCTCTGGTGTGGGGGAAAGTCGTTTGGAGTGAGAGAACGGTGTTTAGTATTTTGTCAGTAAAGACTCTTACAAGAAACTTGCCTGGCCTGGCTTATTCACTGGATCTATTCGACACTCGAATTTCTTACTTGTATGGTATCTATACGCACGCACCGACACAAATTGCATGAAGTATTGGTTCCCCTCTATTCGGCACTGGATAGTGCTCATCTTGAGTACTGCATCCAGTTCTGGACACCACACTTTACAAAGGATGCAGACAACTGGAATGGGTTCAGAGGAGGGCAACAAGGATGATCAGGGGACTGGAAACAAAACCCTATGAAGAGAGACTGAAAGAACTGGGCATGTTTAGCCTTGAAAAGAGGGAGATTGATAGTACTTTACAAGTACTTGAAAGGTTGTCACACAGAGGAGGGCCAGGACCTCTTCTCAATCCTCTCAGAGTGCCGGACATGGAATAATGGACTCAAATTACAGGAAGCCAGTTTTTGGTGCAACATCAGGAAAAACTTCCTAACTCTTAGAGCAGTATGACAATGCAACCAATAACCTAGTGATGTGAAGGGCTCTCCAACACTGGAGGCATTCAAGAGACAGCTGGACAGCCACATGTTAGCTATGCTTTAAATTGGATTCCTGCATGGAGCAGGGGGTTGGACTAATGGCCTTATAGGCCCATTTCAGCTCTACTATTCTATTATTCTATTATTGTCTTTACATGTGTACAGGAGGAGGGTTTGGTTCCAATCTTTGCCATTTCTTGTTCCACTTCTCTTTCTATCATAGAATAGTAGAGTTGGAAGGGGCCTATAAGGCCATCGAGTCCAACCCCCTGCGCAATGCAGGAATCCAAATCAAAGCATTCCCGAGAGATGGCTGTCCAGCTGCCTCTTGAATGCCTCCAGTGTCGGAGAGCCCACTACCTTTCTAGGTAATTGGTTCCATTGTCGTATGGCTCTAACAGGAAGTTTTTCCTGATGTCCAGTTGAAATCTGGCTTTCTGCAACTTGAGCCCATTATTCCATGTCCTGCACTCTGGGAGGATCGAGAAGAGATCCCGGCCCTCCTCTATTTGACAACCTTTCATGTACTTGAAGAGTGCTATCATATCTCCCCTCAGTCTTCTCTTCTTCAGGCTAAACATGTCCAGTTCTTTCAGTCTCTCCTCATAGGGCTTTGTTTCCAGTTCCCTGATCATCCTTGTTGCCCTCCTCTGAACCTGTTCCAGTTTGCCTGCATCCTTCTTGAAGTGTGGAGACCAGAACTGGACACAGTATTCAAGATGAGGCCTAACCAGTGCTGAATAGAGGGGAACTAGTACTTCAAGTGATTTGGAAACTATACTTCTGTTAATGCAGCCTAATATAGCATTGCCTTTTTTGCAGCCACTTCACACTGTTGGCTCATTTTCAGCTTGTGATCAACGACAATTCCAAGATCCTTCTCACATGTCGTATTGCTGAGCCAAGTATCCCCCATCTTATAACTGTGCATTTGTTTTCTTTTTCCTAAGTGTAGAACTTTGCATTTATCCCTGTTGAATTTCATTCTGTTGTTTTCAGCCCAATGCTCCAGCCTATCAAGGTCCCTTTGAATTTTGTTTCTCTCTTCCACGGTATTAGCTATGCCCCCAATTTTGTATCATCTGCAAATGTAATAAGCATGCTCTGTACCTCCTCATCCAAGTCATTCAAAAAAATGTTAAAGAGCACTACTCCCTACTCAGTATCTCAAAAAACTCATGTGTGTGCCCTAGTAAAACTATCAGAAGCACAGGAGCTTCTCACCTACCAGAAAAAGAAGTTGGAAAGCTCAGGCAGTGATATTAACCTAACTGGCTGATACTTTTATTTTATTTATGAAATTCTAGACCACCCTTCATAACACATAGTGATCTCAGGGCAGTTTCCACTAAAGTATCACATTCAATAAATTTGCTCATTCACTGTGCAAGGCTGATGTAAGAATATATTTTAAACGGGGTAGGTATGGAAGCAATTTCAGTTCTCTCAGTTTCTCATTTTTCTAATCTTAAATTTGATTCTCCAAGTTTCTGCAGCCTTTTTTTTAAAAAAAATCCTCATGCAAATTTCTCCTAATAAACACATGTTGTTTGCAGTTTTGACTAATGTACATATTTTTGCTAGCAACTTTTTCTAATATAACGCATATTTGTATGTTATTTTTACTAACCGTGGTTAAGGAGTTGGACTACGACCTGGGAGACCAGGGTTCGAATCCCCACATAGCCATGAAGCTCGCTGGGTGACCTTGGGCCAGTCGCTGTCTCTCAGCCTCAGAGGAAGGCAATGGTAAAACCACCTCTGAATATCATTTACCATGAAAATCCTATTCAAAGGGTCGCCATAAGTCCAGTCAACTTGAAGGTAGTCCATTTCCATTTCCATTCATTTTTATACATTTTGCCCAGATATATGCATTTCTGTAAACATTGGTTGGTTGGAGAACAGCATCCCAAATTTGGACAAGTGCATATTTTGAATGGTGGCTGTTTCGATTCTCATATTGTTTCAGGAAGTACAGATTTAATGAATTCAACTTTAAATGTGAACTGAACCAAATCCTATCCTCAAAAGGAGGATACACAGTGCAACCCCTCTTCTGATTTTATCAGTTTACAAGTGCTTTGGTTATGCATAGGGAAGGTATTACAGACCTGTTAAGTATTCACTAACAGGCAAAAACTCTTGCGGTTTAAGAATGTATCTGTAGCCAACAGATATTTCTATCAAACTTTAAAAAGCAGGGAAATTGGGCAGCTATAGTGAATGCACCAGGGGAGCAGGAGACCTGACCTCCTCTCTGAGATATTGGACTGCCCTACAAATGTGTAAAAATGCAAAGACCACTTGGGTTGGTCTTTCACAGTCCAATCAACTTCCGGTGTAGCTTGGAAGAATTTGGTAACGTGTCTCTGAGCATATGGTGAGTGGTGGCAACACCTGCCATCTCCAAAGATGGAGAATTACATTTTGTATGTTTGTTGGTGTTCTTCTTACTTTGCTTCATTCCTGTGTTACTATTGTTTCTACAGAGAATCTAATCTAGAAAATTTTATTTCTCTCATTATTCATCCTAGAAACCTGTGTCAAATTTATTTTTATTAATTTCAAAGCCTTTTTATTGGTCAATGTCATATGCTGGAGAAGACAGCCTTTTGTGTTTCAAACTGGAGGTTATGCTTTATTTCTATTTTGGGTGCATTAATAGTTGAATCTCAAACTGCAGTTTGATATAAAATCAGACTGATTACAATATGCTGCTACTTAAGCAATGACTCTAGCGGTTGGAAAAAAACATCTTGGCCTGCCCAAGATACATGCATTCAGCCTGCTATGCATAAACCATTCCACTTAAGGAAAAGTCAATTAAAAACATACAGCACACCTAGATTTTTGCTAGAATATATTTCATCTCCCACTGTTTTATCTTGTGCAAACTGAGACACTCCTGATGTTTACTGGAGACTATTCTGCAGAATAGTCAGTGCCATTATTCTACAATTATTTTTAGAGTTTTTTTAGTGTAAATTTTGCAAAGTGTTGCTGTACTTCACATATTCAGAGAAATAGAAGGAAATGAAAATGATTTCCTATAGGAAATGTCACTAAAATTGCAAAGTAAATCAGACATATTTAAAGTGACCATCAGAACTATGTCAACTGTCTTAATAATGTTGCTTCCTCCCTGCTAAAACAAGATCACTACAGCACATGACTTGTTTCTATTATTTGGGCTGATTGCAGGTGACCAACCCAAACTGTGTTTCCATTTTGAAAAATTTGTAGGGCAGTCCAATATCTCAGAGAGGAGGTCAGGTCTCCTGCTCCCCTGGTGCATTCACTATAGCTGCCCAATTTCCCTGCTTTTTAAAGTTTGATAGAAATATATGTGGCTATATTCTTACATTCTTAAACCACAAGGGTTTTTTTGCCTATTAGTGAATTTTTCTGCTTTTTAATCTGGGAGGTAAGAAATTGGATCCTGTGCAAGCTTGCTGAGAATGATCATTTGCATGCTTATTGAGTTCAGTGGGATTTACTCCCCTGCAATCATTCTTAAGATAAGTATAACTGACCATGGGGAGGAGGAGGGGGAGGGGAGTGGATTGGAGGGGGAGGGGAGGGAACTGGCAAGAGGGAGGGGATAGTGGGGAGGAGAAGGGAGGGTTGGTTTCCATATTTGTTTAGTTCAATGGCATTTATTTCTGTGCAATCATGTTTGAAAATGGAAATCGACTATCTTCAAGTTGATCCCAACTTAAGGAGACCCCATGAATAGGGTTTTCATGATGAATGGTAATAAGAGGTGGTTTTACCATTGCCTTTCTCCAGAGCTTGGAAAAGTTACTTTTTTGAACTACAACTCCCATCAGCCCCAGCCAGCATAGCCACTGGATTGGGCTGATGGGAGTTGCAGTTCAAAAAAGTAACTTTTCCAAGCTCTGCCTTTCTCTGAGGCTGAGAGGCAGTGACTGGCCCAAGGACACCCAGTAAGCTTCATGGCTGTGTGGGAACTCGAACCCAGGTCTCCCAGGTAGTAGTCCAACAACGATGTGGGGGAAGGGCAAGGAGGGTAGGAGGAGGGGGAGGGGAGGAGATTGGGTGGGTGGGCACTGGGCAGAGGGGAAGCCCCTTTCCTTTCCAAAAGGAAAACATTGTGAACAGTATCATTGCTTCTCAGAGTTTCCCCCATCTTTTTATTCTACAGCAGGCACATGTAGCGTCCCACCCAAATTTAAACCAAAGTTGTCCCTGGCCACATCCACACCAGACCTTTATTTCACTTTGGACAGTCATGGCTTCTCTCAAAGAATCCTGGGAAGTGTAGTTAGTGAAGGGTGCTGAGAGTCGCTATATGTCCTGTTCCCCACACACAGCTTCAGTCAGAGCAGCTGACTGTTAAACCACTCTGGCCACTGGAGCTCTCAGGGGAATAGGAGTCTCCTCTGACCCCCTTCACAAACTACACTTCCCAGGATTCTCAGAGGGAAGCCATGACTGTCTCACGTGAATTTGTTTATTTAATTATTTATTTATTGCATTTGTATACCGCCCCATAGCCGAAGCTCTCTGAAATTGTGAAAACAAAGTCTGGTGTGGGTGTGGCCCCCTGATTAGGTAAGCGAAGCAGCTGTGAGTCTGGCTTTTAGAACACTGACAGTTGGTTCTTACTGAGCATGCCTGACATTATAATTAAGTGCAATTCAAAATTTATTAAATTAATTAAAAATCAGCCAGGCATTTTTTTTAACTTTTAAACTGCAGAAGATGAAGGTCAGATTATGGGGTAATGTCAGTAACAGGATTACAGGTCCTCTGTGAACATGGCTGATTTTTAATGAATTTCAACAGATTATGAGAATTCTCAGAGAAAAAAGTCCAAAAGGGGTCTGGATTTTTTCCCTCTCTCTTTAGACATTGAAATCCAAAAGGGGTCTGGGTGTTTTTTCTCTCTCTTTAGACTTTGAACTCTTTGTTCTCTCTGACTGTTTTGTTTATCGCCATAAAATTGAGAGGGTTGTTAAGCAAATGTTTCTGTGTTCATGACTATATGTTCAATCAATCAAATCCTTTATTTGCATTAGCTACAAGCCATTGCAATTAAAATGTATACAATAAAAGCAATAGAAAGCAAATATACAGCTTAATCAGATTTCCTGCTAGGATTCTAACATTTCTATAAGATACCAATCAATAAAATTGATAAATCCACAATCCAACATAAGAGAGATGGATAAGTAGAACTAACAACTAATAAAAAAGGAGTTGTAGCAGATTAAAACTTAAGGTACCATTATAGATCTTATTCTAAAGGCATCTGCTAAAAATTTTGCAGACATTTCTGTCACCCTCTGTTCTTGGTCTGCAAGAAGAAAAACCACATAGAAGTTGGTTGGATGCCCTGGAAAGGGTGACAGCAGTGAGATAATTAGCTCGTACCTCAAATCTCTATAGAAGGAGCAGAATAGCAGTACATGGGCTACTGTTCCATCTCCACACGGGCATAGACGGTTTTGCAGTGGAATTCCTTTAAAACGCCCTTCTAATACAGCTGATGGTAGTATGTTCAGTCTTGCTTTAGTAAAAGCTCTTCTGTATTTAGAGATTGTTAAATTTTGTAAATAAGGGGCAGGGGTGTTAAGATTGCTGAATGGGAAGCTGTTTTACCACGGGCAAAATTTTCTTACTGCGGCCAGATTGCTTTGTTTTTCGATATCGTAAAGGCACTGTTTAATAAGAGCTCTTGCATTACTAAGCCCTAAAGTAATTGGTGTGGGGATAAACCATAGGAGCAGAGTCTTAACCTGACGGCCTTCATCCACCTGCTCTCATAAGAGTCAGACAGAACTCGAGAGGTCAGACCGATAGGAAATAGATTTAACTGCAGCCAGTAATTAAATGTCCTCAGTCAAGCCTGCAAAGTAATAGACAGAAGGCCTGCTTCCATTCACAGTAAAGCATTAAGAGCACAACGGGGAGCAGAGAAAATTTGTCTAAGAAATTTAGACTGCACCAATTCCAATGGTCTTAGCTGAGTGTCAGCCCAACTTTGAATTCCATACAGTAATTGTGCTAAAGGTTTAGCCTTAAAAACCTCAAGTGCTGGAGGTTGCCACCTTTTGTATAAAAAAATGCATTCAGACTTTAGAGCTCTGTAGAGCTTTCTCAATTACATATTTTTGTTGGGCTAGCCATGCCCCTGTTGATTGAAAGACTACACCCAAGTATTTAAAAACTCTAACTTGTTCAATTGACTGCTTGTCCAGGAGCCATCTATGGGGCCTATGACATTTACAGATTACCATAACCTTAGTTTTGTTATAATTTATTGACCACTAAGTACTCCTTTTGGCAATAACAAGAAAATGCCCCCAACAGTCTTTTCAGGCCCACTCTTGTTTGGGAAAGAAGCATGACTATAAGTTTTGTAAGGTTTTGTTTTGAAATGAGCTTATGGGAAGCATCAGAATGGCATGGGGGATATTTTCAATCTAACATTGCAGAACGTGAAAAATCCACGCTGGCTATAGTATACAGCCACTCTTGTGGCTGTATAATGATAACCATGTGGCCAGTCCAGGATGCATTCTCATTCTTGCTTGGGTATATTTGCCCTCAGTGATAATAAAACTCACTACAAGTGTGAAGCTGAACCCCGACAAGACTGAGGTATTGCTTGTGGGAGATAAAAGGAGGTTAGGAATTACTGACCCGATGCTTGATGGGGTAAGTTTACCCCTGAAGGACCAGGTCCGCAGTCTTGGGGTCATACTTGACTCCCAGCTGTCCATGGAGGCTCAGATTACAGCAGTGAGCCGGGCAGCTTGGTATAAATTACATCTGATACGGAGACTGCGTCCCTATCTTCCTGTTCACCTGCTCCCTCAGGTGATACATGCCCTGGTCTCCTCTCACTTAGACTACTGCAATGCGCTCTACGTGGGGTTACCCTTGAAAACGGTCCGGAAATTACAGCTGGTACAGAACGCGGCGGCACGCTTGATTACGCATAGCCGTCGCTGGGGTCATATCACCCCAGTGTTATTAGATCTTCACTGGCTACCAGTTGTCTACTGGGCCCAATTCAAGGTGTTGGTGTTGACCTTTAAAACGCTATACAGTTTCGGCCCAGTATATCTGAAGGAACGACTCCAGAATCACCGATTGTGCCGCCTGACGAGATCAGCCTCGCAAGACCTTCTCTCGGTCCCACCGGTGAGAACAGCTAGGCTGGTACGGACCAGAGAGAGGGCATTCTCTGTTGTGGCCCCCACCCTCTGGAACTCTCTCCCTTTCGATCTCAGACATGCTCCCTCCCTGTCCAGCTATCGCCGAGCCTTGAAGACCTGGCTGTTCAGGCAGGCCTACAAGATTGGGACAGATTAATTTATGTTCTGAATGAATGAATGGTTTTTTAGCTTAAAATTTGATTATGTTGATCTATATGTATTGTTTTTATTCTTGTTGTTCGTCGCCTAGAGTGTCCCTAACCCGGACAGATAGGCGGCTGAAAAATAAAATTTATTATTATTATTATTATTATTATTATTATTATTATTATTATGGTGTACCTCTGGCCTGCAGGTCTGATCTGCTACCCTAAGTAATCTCTCCCACTCCTCCACCCCCAGTCTCACCAAATTTGTCAGCAAAGATGGCAATAGATAAATAAAGAAGACACAGTGTTGGGCCTTGCTGGGGATGCAAATCATCTCCTCTACCCGACTGATGATCTGAAGCAGGAAGAAGAGATAACATAGAGGACTATGTGTTCTATACTTGTGTGTGTGTGTGTGTATGTATGCATGCAAGAGTGTCCATATGAAGTGTAGGGTATTCACACTCACTTTTGGCCCTATCCATCACTGGCATGCTGTCCCCAGGGACTTTGTCAAGGGTGAATGTAGCTACAACATTCTGTAAGTAGGAATAAGTAGGGCAGGAGGTTCTGAAAGCCAAAATCGATCAATAATGTGTACTTCCTTGGGGCTCAAAGAACATTTCATATACAGCTTTAATCACCAGTGAATATTATATGGGCAAAACCAATGTGTGCCCCCATTGTGCATCCATAGTTTGTTTCTTTACTTATATACTTATATGTATGTATGTATGTATGTATGTATATTTTCATATATACATGGTATATCAAATAGCCAAAACTAAAAAGCACAAGTGTTTATGACTGTATACCTATAAGAGGGATTTTGTTTACCTTGGATATGTATTCCAACAGTTAATTACAAAAGCTTGTACTTAAATGCCAATACACACAAAAATCTTGTTGCAATCCCAAAAAAGTTATTATGTGATGGCCTTTCATAAAGTACAGTTTAACAGACCATAGCAGCTGGCAGGCAAAAGGTCGAAAACTGTAACAAGCAATTATATTATGGAATTTATTTTCCCTCTCACTTTTATTACCTAATTTTATTTGAATTTTAATCTGATTCTTTTAATAATGTGTCAGGCCTGACACCCCTCTGTGGACATGAAACGCCCAATGGTCATGGATGAGGGGATCCATCTATTTAATTTCTTTTCCTTCAAATGGTTTAAAAAAATTAATTTATCTGATTGTTAAGACTATTATATAAAAATTGTTGGATTTCTTTCTTTTTGTTACTAATAGTCTACCTTCCATTGCTTTCCCCTCACGTCTGGTTTGATAAGGTTTCTCTAATTCTTTTACAGGTAGCAGATTAAAATAAAATGGAGCACAGAGCAAAAAACAAAGTTTGCATTAATTCTCAAGAGGCACTGGAATTCTAATAGAAAAATGGGCTAGAAATATGGCATAAAGGCTTCATGCATCAGCTTCCAAGCAGGTGCATTATTCCAACAAATTACTTTAAACCCAACTGCACGTATTCATTTTTCACCACCTTTTTATTCCATTCAAAAAATGAATGAAAATGGACTGTGTTCAAGTTGATCCCGAATTATGGCTACCCTATGAATAGGGATTTCATGGTAAGCGGCATTTAGAGGGGGTTTACCATTGCCTCCCTCTGAGGCTAGTCCTCCCCAGCTGGCTAGGGCCTGCTCAGCTTGCCACAGCTGCACAAGCCAGCCCCTTCCTTGTCCGAAACTGCCAGTTGGGGGGCAACTGGGCCCCTTGAGACTGTTCAGCTTGCCCATGGCTGCACAGGTGGCAAGGCACGTAACCCCTGAGCCACTCACTGTCGGGGTGATCTTTAGCTGGCCCTTGACACCCAGGGGATTTGAACTCACAGACTCTGGACTCCCAGCCAGGCTCTCTTCCTCACTGTGCTATACCAGCTAACGTAACTCTCCCTCTCTCTCTCTCTCTCTCTCTCTCTCTGTGTGTGTGTGTGTGTGTGCGTGTGCGTGCTGTGTATAAATCCATTCTCAGAGGCCAAATGTCTTCTATTTATTATTTATTTTAATTAAAACATTTGAGGATGTGCATAGAATTCATGCAGAAGGAAGGCTAATCATGTGTTCACTCAACCCTTGTCCCAATAAAAAGAGCTTGGTTACATTGTGCTATCTGTGGCTATGTTCTAGCTGTTTAAAAGGGGGGTGGTACACCCTTGATTGATACAATTACAACTGGCTACCTCTAACTTAAGTAATTATCACCCAGTATCTAACACATTCTTAGACATGTTGTTCCAAGCAGGCAGTGGCATCTCAGATCCAGGTTTTCCCGGATGATACTTTCTAGCCAGGTTTTCAGCCATATTTTGATGTGGAAGCTCCTCTTGCTGTGTTAGTCAATGATTTGTTGCATAACGAGATAAACATAAGTGTTGCATTCAAATGATCAAATCCTGAACATAAGCCAAGAAATAAATGAGCTTGAAGGTGGGCATCTGAATACTTGCTTGTTGGGAAGCCTTTAACCAAAGTTCCTATTTTGCACATAATGGTTAATGGCGGCATCCAGATTTGTTTTCTCACTGCAGGAAGGGAGAAGCAAAGCAGAAGCAAAGGGGCTTCATGCAGCTGCACAAACTCATGTGTATCCTGGCTTATTAAACCAGGATTTCATCATGTGAACCAGGCCATTATGTATGACCTGCTGATCCGCCTGTGCCTCTCAGCAGTGTTTCATGCCTCCAACAATGGTATTATCTTTGGGCTCACCTTATGGAGATGGGGTGGCGTCATTTTTTTTGCTGGCTCTACTCATTCTCAGAGGTTAGATTCCAGAGGTGGTTCTGAGGAATTACTGCTTGGACCTTTTGCCTATGGGTTCCATAACATTCCATGTTGTCTCCATGCTTCTAAACATCTACATGAAACTATCAGGTGAAGTTTTTTGGAGATCTGAGCTGAGGAGATACCCATCTCTAACTCTTAGTTACATCAGATCCTAGGAAGGCAGTGGAAATCCTGGAACACCACTTGCTGATTGTTATTCAGCTGTCTGAGCTGCATGTGCCAGACTATATACTTACATTAGAAGCTAGCTTTTACCCTGCATTTAGATCACTGAGACTGAAGACTTAGTAAAATAAGAACAGCTACTTTATTTATAGAAATACATAGTAGCTATAAAAGGCATACCTAGTTCTAACTAAGTTGGAGGTGCAATGCCCAAACTTGGATATTGCCCTCATGGCTCAGGAGGGAGAACAAAGACAAAGATGTCTTCTCTCTCCTTGGACAGTCGAAGAAGAAGACAAAGGAAGAAGGGGCAGATAAGCTTCCCTGAGCATATCAGCTTACAACAGAAGGAAATTAGGTAGAGAACAGCACAGGTAAAGGTAGGCAAGCCTAGCCAGCTGGAGGACCCTAATTCTATCTTCCTTCTGGAATACAAACAAAAGAACCCAAACAGGAGTTGCTCTTACCCCACTTCCAACACCCCTTCTCAACGAGTATTTGGTTCAACCCACAAGGTTCATCTTGTCTCGCAGTTTGCAGTATCTGACTTTGCTCAATGCCTTTGTCAGAGCATCTGTAGTCATGTCTACCATTGGACAATACTCCATCTTGAGTAGTCCTCTGTGATAGGTATTTCTAATGAAATGGTGATTCATGTCTGTGTGCTTGGTTCATGAACTCACCTCTTCTGACTCCATGAGTCTGATGCATCCTTGGTTGTCTTCATGTATCACAACAGGCCCAGGTATAGAGATGCCTAAATGTTTGAACTGTTCAAGTAGCCATGTCAGCTGTCTGCTAGCTTTAGAAGCTGACACATACTCTGCTTCTGTGGAAGAGAGTGCTACAGTCTCTTGTTTCTTACTTGCCCAGCTGATCACAGAATCTCCATAGTAGAAGATGTTTCTACTCGTGGATTTTCGATTTGTAGTGTCTTCAACCTAATCAGTATCTGCATATCCTACTAGTTTGGGAACTCGGGTAGCTGATAACTTCAGTTTCATGGTTGCAGTGCCCTCCAGATATCTCGCCACTCTCCTTATTGCTTTCCAGTCCTTCTTGGTTGGCAAGCTGGGTTTTTGGCACAGGTATCCCACGGTTGCCACCACATCTGGCCGGGTAACAGTGCTGATATACAGAAGTTTCCCAATGGCTTGTGCTGTATCTCTCAATGTTTCCTTCAGCATCTGACTTTTACTTGAATATTCTCTTTCAGCCTACAGCTTTTCTTCCTTGAGGAAGCTTACTCAGTGTCCAAGTTTTATTCTTGCGTAGAGCTCCCAGCTCTTCCTTGGCTGGCTGCCTCCGCCTCTCAGCTTCAGCTTTGGGTAAGGTGTCAATCTCTTTCCAGGTCTCTGGCTCTGGAAGTTTATCTCTCACAAGGTAAGCAAGTCTATCTGGTGGTACACCTTTGTTGGTGCGTTCAGAGCATCTGGGTGCTGGCACTTCGGCCGCCCCTTCTGGCTCGGATGCCTCTTCTGGCTCAGACTTCTCGTCTTCTTCTGCTGGTGTATTATTGTGATCCCTTCTGTTGTGGAAGAATATCTCAGTTTCTTCTTCCATTTCGCTGTCATCTGTTTGGTGTAGTGCCCCTTCTGGTTGGTGTGCCCACTTTACTTCATCAAAGTGGACAGCTCTGTATAGTCCAACTTTGCCAGTTTTGGGATCTATGACTCGGTATCCCTTCTGCATTGAAGAATATCCAAAGAATATTATTTCCTTGAGAGTGTTGTCAAATTTTGACCTCTTTTGTTTTGGGATGTGCACAAATACACAAAGGTGAGACATGCTTGGTGTCCGATCATGCCATAGCTCGAAAGGTGTTTTTTTGGCTGCAGCTGCTGGAAGTCAGTTCTGCAGATAGGTGACAGTAACCACTGATTCCCCCCAGTACTTCTGTAGTAACTGTGCATCTTCCATCAAGGAATGAATCATCTATCCAAGAGTCCAGTTCATATGTTCCACAACCCCATCTTGTTCTGGTGTATAAACAACAGTAGTCTGGTGCTCTATGCCTTCCTCACGTAGAAAGCCTTGCATAGCCCTGGACATAAATTCTCCTCCATTGTGGGATTTTATAATTTGTGGCTTTCTGCCAAAGTTGTTGGAAACAATTCTGATATAGTCCTTCAATTTTTGAAGAACAGTAGGGCCCCACTTTTTGGCGCTCCACTTTTCGATGTTCCGCTAACACGGCTGATTGCTGTCAGCTGGAGCACGGCGGCTGGAATACAGTAGGGCCCTACTTTCTGGCGGTTTTTGCTTTTCGGCGAGGGCCTGGAACCTAACCTGCCATATGAGTGTGGCCCTACTGTACTTGACTTTTCTCTCTCAGTGGGTACATTGTAGTATACCTCAAATAATCATCTATGAAAGTAAGCATGTATAAATTTCTGCCCTGTGATGGCATTCTAATGAGTCCATAAAGGTCAGTGTGAATTAATTCCAAAGGTTTTGTAGTTTTCCTTTCACTTTTCTTAGGAAATTTTGGTTTTACAATTCTTGCCTTTATATAACATTCACATTTTTCTGTGGATTTACATTGTCCAATTTATTGCCTCTAGCCAAATTTCCCTTCTCTAGAGCATTGATTCTGGCTAAGCTGGCATGCCCCATTCTTCTATGCCAAACATGGACACATCCAGAATGACAGATTTCTTTGGCTGTATTTGCATGCATAGTTTCAAAATATTCCAAATGCAAAAGTCAATTTTTCAATTTTGCAGTACAACACACTTCTCCTTGGTCTAAAACTTGGCAAATTTTGTCACTAAAAAAAAAATTCACCTCCAAGGCCCATTATTTTAGTGGCACTTATTAAATTATCTTTAAATTCTGGAACCAATAGGCAATTTTCCATTCAAGCTCTCTGGCGCCCTCTGGCATTTTGCAATGTAGCTCCACTGTGCCTATTGCTTGAGGGCAGAAAACATCTCCTGATGCTGTAATTACATTCTGTGTATGGGGGCTAAAAGTTCTTAAACATTTTTTTTATTATTTATTAAATGTGTGGTAGTCCCACTGTTGATTAAAAATCTGGTTTTATAATCATCATTCTTTCCATCAGATACATAGTAACTGGAATGCTTCACTTTAGTTTGGCTATGTGTTTTTCTTTCAGCTTGCTTCTGTTTAAAAGCAACTTTCTCCTGCCTCCCTTCTAGGACAATCTTTTTGAAGGTGATTAGGAGATTTGCATTTGAAGCACTTCTTCCTTTATTTGTCTGTACCCTGTTGTGGCTTTGGGGCATGATTCATCTCTCTATCCAGCCTTTGGTTGCTGTTTCTGCCCACAGTAAAATTTCCTTTTTCAGACAGAGCTTGTTCCTGTATCTCTTTATAGTCCTGATCTTTCAGATATGCCTATGCAAGCCCTTATATAATGATGTTGATTTAGAGAGGCCAGGAGTATGACCTTTTGTAAATCTTCATCCAACGATCTTCCACATCTTTCTAATTCTCAGAACAGACTTGTAAATCTCTTCAGATGTGGATTCAGATCTGTGCTAGACTGTTTCAGGGTGTACAGTGACTTATAGAGAAACATCACATGATTTTTAGATTTTCTCTCATACAAGGATTCAAGCATTACCATATCTCTTTAGCATTCCTACAGCCCATGCAAACATTTGATGCCTCATCTGATAAAGCATAAATAAGAAGAGACTTCATTTTGACATGCTTACGCTTCCAGGAGGCAGTGGTTGCTTCATCCACTGCTAAGGGTTCGGGATCAGTCAGGACTCCATGCAGATCTTCCCCTTCCAAAAGTGCCATCATTCAAAGACTCCAAATCACATAATTGTCCTCCAGCCTCGGGATGCTTGTCTTAAGTGTTGATTCTTCAGCCATGGTTTCATATCTTTTGTTCTGCTTTTCTTTCTCTAACCTAAAGTCTCCTTTTGAACTCTTTTGTAAATCACACACAGTATTTAGCCTTTTTAGCTTTCAGGCAAAACTTGCAATTCAATTTAGCTTACTGGACCCATAGCCTTTTGTTATGGAGATATGCAGAGTGATTCAGAAGTCTGAGCTGTGTGAGAGAGAGTGTGTATTTACCTTAAAAACAGGCTTTTACCCTGCATTTAGCTCACTGAGACTTAAGACTTAGTAAAATAAGAAAAACTACTTTATTTAGAGAAATATATAGTAGCTATAAAAGACATACCTAGTTCTAAGTTGGAGGCGCCATACCCAGACTTGGATATTGCCCTCATGGATGAGGAGAGAGAACAAAGACAAAGATGTCTCCTCTCTCCTCGGACAGTCAAAGAAGACAAAGGAAGGGGGAGCAGGTCAGCTTCCCTGAGCATATCAGTTTACAACAGAAGGAAGTTAGGTAGAGAACAGCACAGGTAAAGATAGGCAAGCCTAGCCAGCTGGAGGACCCTCACTCTATCTTCCTTCTGGAATACAAACAAAAGAACCCAAACAGGAGTTACTCTTGCCCCACTTCCAACAATTATGCGGGTCTGAATGAGTGAAGACAAACTGAAGGTGCAATCCAATACACATTTATTTTTGAGGTAAGAGCTACTGAAGGCAATGAGAGTGACTTCTAAGTAAACATGCATACAATTGCACTGTAAAAGTCAATTCAAATGAGATAGACATACAGTCCCTTTACTCTGGGACTAGGAGTCCACCTCTCCTAGATGGCTTTACACATCCTCTGAAAGATTAGGTTTGTCACTTGGGAACACTCTTTCATTTGCTGTTTTTGTAGGGGCAGGTAGTTATGGTGACTTTTACCAGTGTTAGCTGGTTTGCCAAAGACACCTTTTTGCCATGGTTATTCGGCTTCAGTTACCTCCAGACTCTAAGTGGGACTGCCCTTGAAAAGCATTTGTAAACTTCAACTTGTAGAGAATGCTGCTGTTGAATTGGTGGCTGGAATTGGTCAGTCAGAACAGATTACTGTGATCCTATTGAATCTACATTGGCTTCTTTTGTTTTTGAGTTCAGTTCAAGGTTCTCATTTTAACCTTAAAAGTCTTAAATGGTTTGGAACCTGGGTATCCATTAGGCTGACTTCTTGCACACTTGTTGCCTCATGGACTCTGTTTAATATCAAAAGCTTATTTCTTGTGTCTCTGCTGAATGAAGTTCATCACATGTCCACTAAGAGCAGGACTTTTTCACTTGTGGTGCCACCATTCTGGAATGGCCTACTGTTGATTCCTACTATGCATGGCACTTTGTAGCTTCAGACAGCAGGCTAAAACCTGGCCAATTTGCAAAGCCTTTGGTTAAATTGATACTGGCTATTATTTCATTTATGCCACCTATGAAAAAACAGCCAGTATTACTTTAGCCATGTTTTTAGATATTTGTCTGGCTTTTCACCTGTTTTTGTTCTATTATTATTTACTGTCTGCTGGTTTTATCACTCCTGTGGTTTTTGGATGTTTCTTGTCACACTTTTTATTTGTTGTTATATTCTTTTAATATTGTATATTGTTAGCCACTTCATGTTGTCATCTGACAAGAATGGTGGGATATATCATTTTTGTGATGCCCTTCAGTCTACCAAAACTCCCAGGATGGCGAACAACAAAATTAAAAACACTTGATTATATATAGGGTATTTTGTGTGTGTGTGTGTGCATGTGTGTATGCATATATATATATAAAGAAACACAGCAGAAACAGTCAAAACTGTTCAGAGTAAGAAAGCCCAGTAAAACCTGTGCAGATTATTGATAGGGAGCATGCTGGACAGCCTAGGCAAATAAAAAGGTCTTGGTCTGGTGTGGAAAGGATATCAAATTTAGTGCAAGGTGAACCTCCCTGGGAAGAGCAATCTATACAAAGAGTGTCACAACCAGGAAATCCCTGTATCCATTTGCTACCTCCCTAATTTCAGAAGATATTCCCTGTTTTCCCTTACATGAATATTCCTAAATATACTACATAAACATGCCCGAATGGTCAATTCATGAAGGTCTCGTGCAATTTTGTTTATTTTCCACTTCATAATTTTAACTTCCTCTAATTTTTGCATGGATTTTCATGTCATTTTTCTTAGATTTGAATCTATTATATTAGTACTCAAAGAAGCAGCTTTTGATGGTATGGTAAACGCAGTAGCAGAAACAGTCTCTTGTGCATTACATTTTTAGACTGGTTTAATAAAGATATTGCCCAACAGTGGATTTTGAGGGTTTTTCCCTAACATGACTACTTTGCTGTTTGCATGGCTTGGAGACAGTTAACCTCTCAGTTCTAAAGCTGGAGGAAAGGGGGTCTTTACTTGGGAGAGAGGTAAGGTTATATGCTTTTCTATCACTAGATAAAGCTAACCAATTTGATTTCTATTGACTTTTTACCCAGCATGTCATGTGCATCTAGTATACCACTTAAAATTCAGCTTTGCTAACAATATAAGCACTCCCATGTTTTTCCTTATTTCTGTTTTATAACTCACAAGGAACCTGTGTAGATTGCTTAGGGTTAGAGACAGATCTCAGTAACATCTGATATTTTTTTAAAAAAATAAAAATGGAGGATTAGTCATTATTTGTCTCTTGGTTCTAGCTGCCTTAGGTGCAGATTGACACCTGCATAGCATGTAACCAAGCCTAATCCAATTAAGTCTCCAATTTCTTCCTCCAAGCCATTTTAAAACTCTGACAAACTGAAGATGTTGTGGCTTCAACATCACCAGCTTTTTCTTCCGCTACTCTGTATCCACCCTTGCTTGTCTTAGCATTCAGCCTGATGAAGAGTTCTGGAGAACTTTGAAACTTTCTCCCCTAATTGTGTCATTTTGGTTGGTTCTAATAAAAATATTGCTCAACTGTGGACTTTGAAGCACATTTTTCATGCATACCCATATAGTACTCACAAAAATACAGACAGACTAGAAATTTAAAAAAGAGAGACAGACTAGAAAACTTAGAGTAGTTTTGCATATTGCTATCCGCTGCAACCTGTGTCTGTCATCAGATTTGGACAGATAATGAATGAACGGGATCACAGTTTGGGGGGATACGGAAAGTGTGATTGGCTTCCATTCCTTCTATTCTTACATCTCATGACAAAGTATACAGCAGACACAGTAGTAGGCAGAAAACAAAACAGGCAAAGTAAAAGAGGGGATTGGATTCTCTAAGGGAAATACATAGTATGTGAGCTGTATGCAAACTTCTAGTATTTAAATACACAGTGGGGTAAAATAGATTTTTTATCCTTCACTTGTTTAAAACAATCCTAACAAAATTAGATTGTTGTTTTCACATTTGCCTGATCGTCAAAGAAAACTCAGTAGACCTTTGTCCTTGGTTTGATGCAAACATACAAATAATTAATAACAAAGCTTCACCACATAAAGCTCCACTGAAGCCTGTGTTTTATGATATGCAAATATTACGAAGGCCACAAGTTAATTGTGCCATTATTACATGGGATCATTGTTAATAAAAGTGTTTAACCCAACCTTCCCTTAGCTGATCTTACAGAGGGTAAGAATATTTCATGGTTCTCTTGAGGGTTATGCAATTTACTCAGTATAACCCACTGTATGGGCAATGATTATAAAGTGATACACTACAGTAGGATTTAGTTTAGCATCTTTACACCCCTAGTATTTAATTTTTCACAAGTAAATGCATTCTCCAGGACTGTAAAAGAAAGTTACAAGACAATTGCATAATGCAGTAAAATGTTTTTCACATCGCTAAACCCTGCCTAAAGACTATCAATCACTTTGGGCCTCCCTAAAATTCAGTAAATTATGAATCTGAAGAGATTACAACTGTCATCTTCCATCTTTCACTCTGGCAAAAGATTCATATTTCAAAAATTGGTTATCTTTGCATACAGTTTGATGCTATATTGTCTGCTATAATCGTGATTGGGTAGGAAGATGAATCTCCCAGAGTCAAACATGTATTTTTCTCTTATCTCAGCAGCACAGTTTGCAGTTTGTAGTTAAATCTAAAACTGTACCTTCCTTTAGAAAATTCTACTATCTGCTGTCAAAGAGGTATGTACACTACATCAAAAAAAGAAAAGATTTTAGAATTAAACTTCATGTCCAAATATATCAGTACAGATTGTATTTCTGTGTTTAGTATCAAAATGCCTCCAGACTGTCACTGTTTTGTGGGATGGATTCATACTGTAAATTTAGGTTTGCACAATTAAAGGACTCTGTCACAAGGGATGGGGGAGAAATTCAGTTCGCATTCAATGCTGAATCTATCAAATTCACCATTTCCAAAACACTATGAGAACCAAAACAGCCATCCTTCAAAATCTGGACATCTGAATTTTGTGATACAGTTTTCCAACCAAACAATAACAGAGAAACATGCACTATATTCAGAAAAATTGCTAACAAAAATGTGTACATTAGTCAAAACTGCATACAAATATGTGTTTCTTAGGAGAAATTTGCACTAAGATGCTGAAGATTTTCATGAGGATTTTTTTTGGAAAAGTTGAAAAGTGTGGGATGAATAAATGATTAATGAGATGGATACAGGATGAATGCTCGTTGTATAACCACCCTGGAAATAAATCAGAACAAAGGCTCAGTAAAGACCAAATATAATCTAACCTCCATTTAAATTTGGAGTAAATAGTTCAAGATGAATGTGGATGTAATTACACACTGGTAACTGCCTATGGTTAGCTGTATTTAGGGGCAGTGACGGCAGCAAAAAAAATATTTTGCTGCCACTATCAAATCATCAATCTGCCGCCCAGCAGAGCTCTTCAGAATTGTCTGGGGGCTATTGCACGCTGGCCCCAGGGACATGGTAGAACCATCTGAGGCCCGCTGTAATGAATTTGCTAGGCACTTCCAGAATAAAACCTTTAGCATCTGCCAGGATTTAGACTCCAGTGTTATAGCAGGTGAATCAAGCGAGGTATCCAGAGCACAGCCTTGTCCCAATTTCTTGGATGAGTTTTAGTTGGTACAGCTTGAGGACATTGAGAAGGTGCTTGGATGGGTTTGTGCAAACACTTCTGTGCTGGATCCTTGACCTTCTTGGCTAATAAAAGCTAGCAGGGATGGAACAGCTGGATGAGCCAGGGAAGTGATTAATGCCTCTCTGCAAGAGGGGGTGGTTCCTGGCTGCCTGAAAGAGGCAGTAGTGAGACCACTGCTGAAGGGGCCCTCCCTGGACCCAGAAAATCTTAATAACTATAGGCCAGTAGCAACTGTTCCATTCCTGGACAAGGTCCTGGAACGAGTGGTTGCAGGCCAGCTCCAGACACTCTTGGATGAGACTGATTATCTGGATCCATTTCAGTTGGGTTCCAGGTCTGGTTTTGGCATGGCAAATTGCCCAGAGAGCGTTGGCTATGGGGCTTTATACAAATGCAATAAATAAATAAATAGATGATCATCTGGAGAACCCTCAGGCAGTACACTATGTTCAGTGTGTCTTACTCTCAGGTAAGTGGGCATATAATTGCAGCATAATATGTTTAAATAATTATGTCACAGTCAGCTCAGAATAGAGGCTGTAAAAACCTTCTGAAAAAGTGCTGGTCTTATTTAAACCTTTGTCGTATCTCATCATTCTTCAGAATTAAGAAATCTCTAAATTCATTTGCTTTCAGCCAAATTCCTAGCTCAGAATACCAATGTAACATCACAAATGATATAAATTATTAATGATGATGTTATACACTGGTAAAGAGTCACCTGCATTCTTAAGTAGTTATTTGATCCCAGGATCAGGTCATTAAATCAGATCACCAAGTTTTGTGAGTTCAGCTCTTCTCTCTCTTTTTTTAAAGACTTAGTATCTTACAGTACAGTGCCTGCCTATAGGTAATTAGTTCAAAATATGACTCTGGATACTAATTCTAGGCTTAGTATGGCAAATGATAAATCATCTCTCCTCAGGAACATTTACAGTTTACCAGGAGAAGGGGGGAAATCAGCTGTCCCCAAGGAAAAGTGCACACTACAGTACCTGGAAAATCTTAGCACTTTGATGTTGAAAAGTATACAATCATTCTTTCAAATATGAAGCCTATGCCAAAATACTATAGGGTTCAGGTTTTTCAGCAAAGGATAAACAGCAAAATAAGTCATTACTGCATGTGTGGAGTTTTTCCTTTAAAGGGGGGGGTCACCTTTTGTTGCTAAATCAATATGTCTTCCTTTCTTGGCATTCGGCTGTAGATCACCTCTTTTAAAGTTATGACAGATGTATGCATAAGGAGGAACATGTTCTTACATCACTAAATCAAACAAGGACTTATTGACAGGGACAAATGTTTCCCAGAAAAGGAGACTCTATTTCAGGTCAGTCCTAGCAAATATGTATTTAGGAAAGATCAACAAAAGAGAAATGAAAGGTACTGAGCCAAAATAATTAATATAGGATGATGTACTTGGATGTATCAAAGCTGATTTCAAATCCTATACAATGCAAACCTAAGCATATCTACTCAGAAGTAAAACTTAGTGATTTCAATATATCTTGCTCTTAGGTAAATGTATATTGGAATACAGTCTTAAACTGCAATCCTATGCACACTTACTTTGAAGTAAGTCCAATTGAATTTAGTGAGACATGCATAGGATTGCATTGTTAGCCTTGTAGTTCACATTGTAACATTGGGCTATGACTATTAATCAGTGTAACCTATCCTACAGAGTTATTCTTCTTTTTGTTTCTTAAGGGATAACTTCAGTTGCATCACCAGTTGCCTGAAGTAAATAAAAGTATAGCTTGGGGTGGGGGGGGATCCGGTACGATCTGTTAAGAAACAGAAACACATTTTGCTGATCAGTTCACTGATAAACTGTACTAGAGAATTTAGAGGATAGAACTAATCACAGTAGCTTGACAACCTTGATAGAAAACGTATGATCTATTTATATACATTTATTTGATATTAAATAATACACAGGTGCTACTTTTTCCATCTATTTAATTCTTCAAGCATAAACAAATATATGATACTAAACAATAGTTTCGTGAGATATGAATGAGTCTAGCTTCCTCTGGGGGTCACTCATTCTCTTCTCCTCTCCTGTGGCCAAGAGGATAAGTTTGGAAGCCTCCACTTCTAGTTGTCTAAACCATTTTATCCAAACATGGAATTGTGGCTAGTATTAACAATGGTTAATTTAAGCAAGCTAGCTTCAGAACCATGATCTGAATGTGGGAAACCTATGGCCCTCCAGCTGTTGTTGAACTCCAACTTCCATCAGCCTCAGACTGCGTGACCAGTAGCCAGGCATAATAGGAGTTCGTAGTTCAGCAACATGTGGAGACCCACAAGTTCCCCATCCCAGTTTTAAACTAACCATAGCTAATGTTCATCACAGTTTATAAATCTGGACAACATAACAAACCTCTATTAACTGAGAGTGAACGTAAAAGCTTCCAAACTCCTCTTGAGTTCATGGGAGAAAAGGGGAAGGGAGCATGTGTGAGGCCTGTAGGACACTAAGGTCATTCATGTCTTTCTAAAGATATTTTAGTGTGATGCCCAAAAGTGGACAACAAAAGCGAATGATCATCTTCTGCTCATCCAGTATTTCACCAAGCCTAACTTTATGTGTGTGCTATATTCTGTAAAGTTCCAACCCCATACAAATTTGATTGTCTGAACAGATTTCTCTCCTAATTTGTCATAACACCTACTTTAATAGGTTTCTTTCTCCAAAATGTTCCCACTAGCCTAGCAATCATTCACATATTTACATGCATTGTTTCAAGATTATGTGGAAGCATTAGAAAGCTAAAACAAAAACCAAAAACTGAACATAATCTCCCTGTTTCCCAGAATGACCAATTTAGAACAACATTAGGGTGCAATCCAATACACACTTGCCTGGGAGCAAGTCCCATTCAACCCAATGGAGCTGACTACCGAGTAGACACATATTAGATTGCAGCCTTAGTCTATCTGGATATGAGGTTAAAAAGAATGGACCATGGGTACTTGTATGCTTGTGTCCTATGTGAGAGAGGAGTTGTTCTGTTGCATCAGACCCTGTCCTGAATGTAGCATTTTGGCCAGTCTAGTTGCCAGATATCATTGCTAATGAAATCTTGCCATAGCACTGACCTTGACTCCCACCATCTTAAACTGAAACCTGTGTTTCAGTACCATCTTATTTGTTTTGTTTCCATGCCTGTAGCACCCAACCACCTTGCTTGCTTGTATTTTACAGCAGACCTGAACACTCATTATCTGCAATATGACAGCACTTGTTTCAGGAAACAAAAGGAAAGATTGCTTATGCATGCCCTGTATCTTATTGGTGCCCTTCCACTGACAGAAGGCTCTTTGATCCAATGGAGGCTACCATCAGTAGAGCACAAAGGGAGGCCATTTTGAGCAATTCCCCCTCCCTCCTACAGATGCCTTCTCAAATCTGTTCTTCATCATAGTGTGGGAGGTGGTGTGGGAGGCTGTAGAGGGAGGGGGAGTTGGAAGAAAACATATCTCCCAATTACACTGATGGAACCATTAGTGATGGAAACTGTCCATCAGTAGAGAAGTACCAGTTGGATCCAACCCACTAATAATGCTAATTCTGCATTATTGGCTCATTATAAAGCTGCTTTTCACTGTCCTTAGCATGGACAAAGTTAAAGGCAAGGACATCATTCAACTGCCCTTTTCATCAAATTATTCCCAATTGCAATTTCAAAATATGTTATCAAAATGGTAATTCTGTGCTTTCCTCTCTGTAGATAGTACAGTTTTCATAAAAGTAGATTATTGCTACAAATATATTGGGGGGAAACTATTTCAATTACTGGAAGGAATATGTAACTCTAAGTCTATTTATTTTAATTTATTCAACTGTCTCGATATATTTGTGAGCAGAACCTTTATAAAGTGTGAATAAATTCACCTTGAAATCATACCAATTGACTTTGGCTAGGCAAGGCTGTGAGAAGGAATCAGAATCACTTTTTGAAATAAACCCTGACAACGCTGATCACAACAAAGTGGCTACTCATTTATTAAACTGACAGCTCAGCAATTGTTTCAAGCAGAAGAGATGAAGTGGCCTGAGGTGTTAGCTATGGCCGGGGGGTGATAGCCATGGCTGGCTGCTTTTCTGCTAGTCACATGTTCAGAGGTGGCATCTGATAGTGTGACATTTCCTAAGGCTCCAGCACCTGCCTAGATGTCAAGCAGCTGGTGTGAGCCCTGCATCCATTTCACACTGTTATTTCCAGTGACTGACATGAGAGCTTTGAGAGTATACATTGAAACTTACTCCGTTTCTCTTTGTCACCAACATACCAATCAATATCCAAATGAAAGGAGAATGCCATACAAGACACAGAACAAAACATAGCTACATTTCTCAGCTGCTTAAAATGTACGTAACTATAATACTGAAACATTTTCTGGCAAAGGAAATGGATGTAAAGGGCTTCAGCATTCAGTGTTGAGAGGAAGCTCAAAAGCTAATTTCATATCCATTAGATTTATGCCCTGTTTGTAAATGTCCGTGTGGATGTATTTGTCTCTGTTATCATCACTGTGTCACATACTGAATGGACTTGCTGTCGCAATGGTCAGAAACATAGAAACAAATTTAACTTATTTCCTTGTCCCGGAGACAGGCATTGAATGATTCAAATGGTCTGACTCAGGGTATGCAGAAAGTTTAATTTGAAACTTTGGCAACCTAGGTTTACTTGGACATTAATTCCAGGCTAGATTACTTTAATGTGCTTTACATGGGGCTGTTCTGAAACCTTCTATTGGATACAAAGGTGGTTGCTGTGTTTCTGATTTGAGCTGCTTGAGCAGAAAACACTACACCATTCACCTACTAGCGTTGCTGCTATCAAATTGCTTCTCAATAACATTTATGGTGATGCTTCTGATCTTTAAAGTCTAGCACTGTCTTGACAAGAAAATCTGAAGAACTGTTTCCACCCACATCAACCTGCTCTGCATTAGGAGTTTTCCTTTAGTCTGCTGGGTGGGGTGGGTGGGTGGGTGGAGGGGTGCACAGGAAAGGGCCTTCTTGGTTGTGATGCCCAAGATCAAAAACAGCCTACTAAGAGGTGCACCTGGCTCACTCACTGCCTGATTTTAAGTGAATTAAGAAGATATACTTTGTACAGTGCAATCATATAAATGTCTACTTAAAGAGAGCTCCACTAAGTTCAGTGGGACTTATTCCCAGGTAAATATATATAGTATCACAGCCTTATTCTGATTTAGTATTACATTGGGCCAGCCACTGTCTCTCAGTCTAATCTACCTGACAGGGCTGTTGTGAGGATAAAATTGGGAGGGGGAGAACCATATCTGTATGCCACCTTGAGCTCTTTGGAGGAAAGGTAGGATATAAATGTAATAAATAATAAATAATTTGTTTTATTAAATAGATGTTGATTGTTTGATTTGATATGCTCATATTCCACTATCTTCACAAGTGACCATAAAGTATTTAACATAAAAAGTATATAAATTGCATCATTACAAATCACAAAACACAATTATGATAACTATAAAATATCAGCAACACCACTATCAATAATAAAACCATAAAAACAGTACTATAAAACAAAACAGACTCAAGGCCGCTAAAAGCTTTTTTAAAAACTAAATTTCCATTGAACTTTGAACAAACACACAGCCATCTATGCCTCCAGAAGGAGGAAGTTGATACTGTTGGCTGGGTCTATGATGCAGCTGATTGTAAGAACAACAGAGTTGACATTTTGCATCCTGAAATGGGGCCCAAAGGACATCTCTCACCTGTCAGGGCCAACACTTCTTGCAGCACTGTTCACATACCATTCCTTGCTTTCATCTATCCCCTGTCCCCCTTATGGTGCTGTGTGAAGCAGGTTGCTTCACCCTGCAGCATGACAGGGCTGGCTTTGCAGTTTAGCGCTGACATCGAACTGTAGTGTAATTGTACTATTGGGACCGTACTGCAATTGACAATACTGATAGCTGACCCCCAATAGTTTTCAAACTTTCTACCTCCATAAAACATTTTCCATGTTGACTTGCCTTCCAAGCAACCTCCACTCATCCAGCATGGAATCCTTCTGCATTTCAGAGAATTTCATAGCATGCTTACAGATGCACTTCAGACATGTAGGGTACGGTTAGGCCGCACCATTGCCTACTGGTGGTAGGTCACACCCAAAGTTCCTTTGGGTCTGCGCTTTACAGTATTTTGACAATAACAACAGCATGTGACGATAACAGTCAGTGAAAAATAGTGTTTCACAGCAGTCAGCATGCTAAACAATCAAGAGATCCCAATGAATCCCAAACAGTCAAATTTTCATTTGGAAGTGAAATACATATTTAAAGGCTGAATGTGAAATTTCTCATTCTCATTCAAAATGTGAATGGTAGAATTGGAAAATTTGATTAATATTGGCTTCAGCCTGGAGAGAAAGAATAACAAGTAAGTTTTGGAGGCTAGCACAATACCTGCAAGAGGCCAGCAAGGTGGAAAAACCCATTTTAGATGTGTGTGAAGTCTCTGTTCACGAAAAGTTAGACTATGCATTATGCATGCCCAAAAGGTTAAGCACGTATATTGCATGTATTCTCAATTATCTCTATAACTAAGAAAGTTATTTTTGGAGGATATTATATAAAGGTCTTCAAAGTAACCTTCACTCTTTTTACTTTGCCTTTCAAAATGAGATCTAAAATACATGAATGGTGGGGAAAAGTCTTCTGCCACAGACAACAGTAAAACTCAGAAGCTGACCTGTAAGTTCCTTAGAGTGACTTGTTACTCCCAGGAGATAACAAACATTCATTCTTTTACTTGTCTCATTCTGTTACATATCCCTGTGTTCTTTTTCCCCTCCCACTGAATTTGCTGATCTTGTGTCAGGTTTTGTTTTGATGATTTTTACAGAACATAAAGTCAATTTTATACAACTCTCAAGAGCATCCCCAATTTAGTTTAATTGTCTTTTCCCAGGTGTCTCAAATTGAGTGACATTTGTTCTTAGATGTCTTTCCTATATATAAAATGTGAGCTTATATCCTTTTTGCTGAGGCTGACATCCCATATACCTGCACTAATGAACACCTTGACAGTAGCGCCAACATCACTTGTGATTTCCTCTGAAAATTTTTTGCACACAGTTGTTGTACATCATTATTGGCATATCATCTGCTATAGGGGATGTCACTTTTCCTAGGCATCATTCCCACTTTCCGACTATTCAGAAAGAAGGGGGCTACTGTGATGTTTCCTTTTCCTTCATGGGCACCCAAACATGACGTAAAACATTGCTGAAACTTAACTTGTCAAGCAGGAATTTCTTCATTGTACACTGAGTCACATAACTGATCAAACCATATAACAGCTACAGTCAACTTCTATTCCACACCATGGGCCACATTCACACTATACATCTATTCCACTGTTTTCCACCTGAAACACTCATATCTTCCCCCAAAGAATCCTGGGAAATGTAGTTTGTGAAGGGTGCTGAGCGTTGTTAGGAGACTCCTGTTCTCATCACAGAGCTACATTTGTCAGAGTGGTTTAAACAGTCAGTCCCTATTTCCAGAGAACTCTTATAACTATAACTCTATTAGAGGAATAGGGGGTCTTCTAGCAACTCTCAGCACCCTTCACAAACTGGTTCCATTGTCGTACTGCTCTTAGGAAGTTTTTCCTGATGTTCAGCTGAAATCTGGCTTCCTGTAATTTGAGCCCATTTCTGTGTCCTGCACTCTGGGATGATAGAGAAGAGTGTCTGGCTATAGTCCCGACAGCATTGTATCATATTTAAAATTGAAATAAAGCAGTTGACTTTTATATATATATATATATATATATAATATGAACAAAAGCAACATGTATAGACCAGAAAGAAATAGAAATATAAAATAGGAGAAAAGAAACTTCAAAGGGAAGAAAAGTTAAGAATAAGAACATAAGAACATAAGAAGAGCCTGCTGGATCAGGCCAGTGGCCCATCTAGTCCAGCATCCTGTTCTCACAGTGGCCAACCAGGTGCCTGGGGGAAGCCCGCAAGCAGACCCGAGTGCAAGAACACTCTCCCCTCCTGTGGCTTCCGGCAACTGGTTTTCAGAAGCATGCTGCCTCTGACTAGGGTGGCAGAGCACAGCCATAATGGCTAGTAGCCATTGATAGCCCCGTCCTCCATGAATTTGTCTAATCTTCTTTTAAAGCCGTCCAAGCTGGTGGCCATTACTGCATCTTGTGGGAGCAAATTCCATAGTTTAACTATGCGCTGAGTAAAGAAGTACTTCCTTTTGTCTGTCCTGAATCTTCCAACATTCAGCTGCTTTGAATGTCCACGAGTTCTAGTATTATGAGAGAGGGAGAAGAACTTTTCTCTATCCACTTTCTCAATGCCATGCATAATTTTATACACTTCTATCATGTCTCCTCTGACCCGCCTTTTCTCTAAACTAAAAAGCCCCAAATGCTGCAACCTTTCCTCGTAAGGGAGTCGCTCCATCCCCTTGATCATTCTGGTTGCCCTCTTCTGAACCTTTTCCAACTCTAGAATATCCTTTTTGAGATGAGGCGACCAGAACTGTACACAGTATTCCAAATGCGGCCGCACCATAGATTTATACAACGGCATTATGATATCGGCTGTTTTATTTTCAATACCTTTCCTAATTATCGCTAGCATGGAATTTGCCTTTTTCACAGCTGCCGCACACTGGGTCGACATTTTCATCGTGCTGTCCACTACAACCCCGAGGTCTCTCTCCTGGTCGGTCACCGCCAGTTCAGACCCCATGAGCGTATATGTGAAATTAAGATTTTTTGCTCCAATATGCATAATTTTACACTTGTTTATATTGAATTGCATTTGCCATTTTTCGGCCCATTCACTCAGTTTGGAGAGGTCTTTTTGGAGCTCTTCGCAAGCCCTTTTTGTTTTAACAACCCTGAACAATTTAGTGTCATCAGCAAACTTGGCCACTTCACTGCTCACTCCTAATTCTAGGTCATTAATGAACAAGTTGAAAAGTACAGGTCCCAATACCGATCCTTGAGGGACTCCACTTTCTACAGCCCTCCATTGGGAGAACTGTCCGTTTATTCCTACTCTCTGCTTTCTGCTTCTTAACCAATTCCTTATCCACAAGGGGACCTCTCCTCTTATTCCATGACTGCTAAGCTTCCTCAGAAGCCTTTGGTGAGGTACCTTGTCAAACGCTTTTTGAAAGTCTAAGTACACTATGTCCACTGGATCACCTCTATCTATATGCTTGTTGACACTCTCAAAGAATTCTAATAGGTTACTGAGACAGGACTTTCCCTTGCAGAAGCCATGCTGGCTCTGCTTCAGCAAGGCTTGTTCTTCTATGTGCTTAGTTAATCTAGCTTTAATCATACTTTCTACCAGTTTTCCAGGGACAGAAGTTAAGCTAACTGGCCTGTAATTTCCGGGATCCCCTCTGGATCCCTTTTTGAAGATTGGCGTTACATTTGCCACTTTCCAGTCCTCAGGCACGGAGGAGGACCCAAGGGACAAGTTACATATTTTAGTTAGCAGATCAGCAATTTCACATTTGAGTTCTTTGAGAACTCTCGGGTGGATGCCATCCGGGCCCGGTGATTTGTCAGTTTTTATATTGTCCATTAAGCTTAGAACTTCCTCTCTCGTTACCACTATTTGTCTCAGTTCCTCAGAATCCCTTCCTGCAAATGTTAGTTCAGGTTCAGGGATCTGCCCTATATCTTCCACTATGAAGACAGATGTAAAGAATTTATTTAGCTTCTCTGCAATCTCCTTATCGTTCTTTAGTACACCTTTGACTCCCTTATCATCCAAGGGTCCAATTGTCTCCCTAGATGGTCTCCTGCTTTGAATGTATTTATAGAATTTTTTGTTGTTGGTTTTTATGTTCTTAGCAATGTGCTCCTCAAATTCTTTTTTAGCATCCCTTATTGTCTTCTTGCATTTCTTTTGCCAGAGTTTGTGTTCTTTTTTATTTTCTTCATTCGGACAAGACTTCCATTTTCTGAAGGAAGACTTTTTGCCTCTAAGAGCTTCCTTGACTTTGCTCGTTAACCATGCTGGCATCTTCTTGGCCCTGGCGGCACCTTTTCTGATCTGCGGTATGCACTCCAGTTGAGCTTCTAATATAGTGTTTTTAAACAACTTCCAAGCATTTTCGAGTGATGTGACCCTCTGGACTTTGTTTTTCAGCTTTCTTTTTACCAATCCCCTCATTTTTGTGAAGTTTCCTCTTTTGAAGTCAAATGTGATCGTGTTGGATTTTCTTGGCAATTGGCCAGTTACATGTATGTTTAATTTAATAGCACTGTGGTCATTGCTCCCAATCGGTTCAACAACACTTACATCTCGCACCAGGTCCCGGTCCCCACTGAGGATTAAGTCCAGGGTTGCCATCCCTCTAGTCGGTTCCATGACCAACTGGTCTAGGGAATAGTCATTTAGAATATCTAGAAACTTTGCTTCTTTGTCATGACTGGAACACATATGCAGCCAGTCTATGTCCGGGTAGTTGAAGTCACCCATTACTACCACATTTCCTAGTTTGGATGCTTCCTCAATTTCATATCTCATCTCAAGGTCTCCCTGAGCATTTTGATCAGGGGGACGATAGATCGTTCCCAGTATTAAGTCCCTCCTGGGGCACGGTATCACCACCCACAACGATTCTGTGGAGGAGTCTGCCTCTTTTGGGGTTTCGAGCTTGCTGGATTCAATGCCTTCTTTCACGTATAGAGCGACTCCGCCACCAATACGTCCTTCCCTGTCCTTCTGATATAGTTTATATCCAGGGATAACCATATCCCACTGGTTTTCTTCATTCCACCAGGTCTCGGTTATGCTCACTATATCAATGCTCTTCTCTAAGACCAAGCACTCCAGTTCTCCCATCTTGGTTCGGAGGCTCCTAGCATTAGCGTGCAGGCACTTGTAAGCAGTGTCTCTCTTCAAGTGTCTTTGGCACTTGTGGTTAGGCCTGTGGTAATTTTGCTCTTCTGAATTTATATCCTGTGCCCCTGCTCTCACAATGCCTACTTCTAGGCCTACCCCTTTTAAAATTTCATCATTTCTTTGGTTTTTATCCCAGGGGGGAGGTTTATTCTGAACCGGACCTTTCTCAGCTCCTGTCGGGTTTCCCCCCTCAGTCAGTTTAAAAGCTGCTCTGCTACCTTTTTAATTTTAAGTGCCAGCAGTCTGGTTCCATTCTGGTTCAAGTGGAGCCCGTCCCTTTTGTACAGGCCCGGCTTGTCCCAGAATGTTCCCCAGTGCCTAACAAATCCGAACCCTTCCACCCGACACCATCGTCTCATCCACGCATTGAGACTGCGAAGCTGGTCCTGTCTGGCTGGTCCTGCGCGAATATAGAGCAAGTGGCAGACAGAGGCAACAAAACCTGTGACCTAGCAGGAGAAAGTTGAGGAAAGAACAGCTCCAGACTCTGAAAGGTCCAAGAAACTGAAAATCCTTGAGAAAGCAGGGGTAGTGTTCTCTCTCCCAGACTCTATCTAGCTGCTTTCTCTTGTTTGGTTTGGGACTCTTCCAGGATATGCTACCCATATCTTATCTTCCAGCTGTGTGCATTCCTTAGCTCTGACTGTGTTGTCAGTGTGACACCTTCCTTCCGGTCAGTCCCACTTCCCCTTATGTAATGTTGGATAATCAATTCCACCAGCAGCTGTGAAGCGAGCTCCAAAGACCTACGTGTAAATATTACTGTTTATTTGAAGCCAGGCCAGTACAACAGGCTTATGCTATCCAGATCTATAAAGCAAAAGGTTGCTTCTCATCAGGAACGCAGCATGTACAACAGTCTCACCAATTAAGACAAGAATAATGACTTTCAGAAAATGTGTAATATAAAACAATTTGATCTAGCTTCTCTTTCCACTACCATCACCACAACCTTCCTGTAACCTTGACAGAGATCATGTTATTATAGAATTTTGAGCCAAGACAAGAACTGTACCTGGGATCACACAGAAGGCCTAAGGGGCCCATGGTGTGTTATGCTGTGTCTGGGTTGTAATCCTAGCTGTAAGATGCCCGTTGCTGTGAACCTAGAAGTCAGGTGTATGAGGGCTCAGACTGCAAAATGAAATATCCTAAATTCAAAGGCCTGATTAGCATGGATAGATAGGTACTTAGTAGGTTAGGTGCAGAATGTGCAATGTAATAAAGATGTGGAAAAGCAAGAAAGCATGATGTGTGGGGTGTGTGAGAACAGCATAAGCTAGAAACAGGTTATGTAATACGAGAAATTGTATCACACTCAGCATCTGTCATCAAGGTGCGATGTGATCCCAAGGAGTTGTTTACCACAAGGATGTTTATCTCAAGTTTCAGTAATTGTTCACAACTAGGATGCTTATCACAAGATGTAAATGGCCCATAATATCAGAGGCTATAAGAAAAGCCTTCGGGAAATTAAAAAATGTGATGGGTGTGAGTGCCACCCCTGACCCCTTTGGCCACTTGAGCTTTGACTAATTATAGGGGGTAAATGGAGGACTGATGAAAACTTTGCTGAACATATCTGGGGAACAAAGACAGACCTGTGGGCTGGGTTTGGATTCCTTTATTGAGTATGTGAGTGTGTTGGAAGTAATATGGCTTCTATGCTGAAACTGACAAAATTTTAACCAATTTGGCTTGGTGATTATAATAAAGATTTATTTGCTTATTGCATTATGCCCTAAGTGTCTGAGTTTCCACATTAAAATAAAAGACCTGTCAGCTATCATAGATGGAATGGCAGAATCACTTGTTGGGAAAGCTACAAAAGAAATCATAACAGTTGTTACCAAACAGTTAATTATTAAGGAATATTTATTGATTTGTGTAAAGCATCAGAGCATGGGGTTTTATTGTTGGGAAAATAAGGAATACCAGAGTGTGGTGAAAAGTATCTACAGAACTACTAAGGAAGGGGTTGGCTGATTATCTTAAGAACTTTGAGGCAAGACATCAGTCTAGCACATCGTGTGCCACACCTGGAGATGTAAAGGAAGAAACATTATCATCTTGGGAAAGTGAAGAGGGATATGGAATGGCTATAGTAATAGAGGAGTTGTGGGCTGTCTTTCTGCCTCCCACTATATCATGGTATATCTGAATAAGTGCTGCTGAATATTGTATCTCACTGATGGTGCCTCCACTCAATTTTGATGTCCATAATCCATCTGACACCATTTCAGAAGGTCTCCAGTCCTCATGAATTGCTTTTTGTGGGGTGCAGAGGGCCACAGTGGTGATGTGGGGGTGGGAAAGTATCCTTGTGGAAAAGAATATTACATTTACACTCCTCTGGATATATCCCTCTGCATTTTGTCCACCCAGATTACTGTTTTCAATTGGTCTATTCTCTGTTATATCTTGTTGTGTCTTCATGCATTGGGTATGATCTCCATTTGCAACCCAACCCAATATTACAGTATAAATTTACTAATAGGCAAAAAAACTTGCTATTTAAGAACATACCTATAGCCCACAGATATTTCTGTCAGACTTTAAAAAGCAGGGAAATTGGGCAGCTATAGTGAATGCACCAGGGGAGCAGGAGACCTGACCTCCTCTCTGAGATATTGGACTGCCCTACAAATTGGTCAACATGCAAACACAATTTGGGTTGGTCTTTCACAGTCCAATCCACTTCCTATGTACCTTGGAATAATTTTGTAACGTGCCTCTGAGCATATGGTGAGTGTATCCCTCTCTTCTCTTAACTTACTATATTAGCTTCCAGCTTTCACTTAGGGACATAAAAAACCAAATCACCCTTAAAACATGAATCACAAAAACATTGCTTATCTAAATTTATTTGATGAATTTAATGTCTTGTACCTAAAAGAAAACCCAAATCATACTTAAATATTTAAAAAACTAAATTTAAAAAGTTCTCACATTCACTCTGAGAGCTACACTGAGGATGCCAGTAGAATGGTCAATTAATCAGAATGAGAGAAAACCATACACCAGCATGCCTTCTGAAGCTTCACTGTATTCCTTATAATCCAATATATATTCATAGGCAGCATAAAAACACCAGCAGTAGAATTTTTCATACTCAACCTAATGAGAGTTCTTATGGAGATAAAAAGACATGGTGCTTACAATTAATGTACAGGGGGGGGGGAACACACCACCACATATATTTGATATATAACACAGGACAAGTGATCCAAATCAGGTTTTATGCAAAAGAAAAGTCTCCAATGATACATAGGTTTTCTGTATTTTGTTGGATCAGATGAAATGTCATCTCCCTTTAGCGATAGAACCACTAATCTTTCTGACCCCATTAGTATTTGCTTTTTTTTTCATTTGAGGCATCTTTTTTATAACAGAATAGCTGTATAGATCCAATATAAACACCAACCTGATGTTTCTGAACAATGCATTTAGAAACACCTATGTTTCAGGTCTAAAGTACAGCAGACACAAATAAAAGAGAAAATGTGAAAATATTTTCTTAGATATAATGCCACAATGACTGAAACTGTCATGGTCTAACTATAGTGGACTTCTAACATGTGATCTGGAAATGACAGGGTGGCCAAAATGACACAGACAGGTGAGTGGAATGAATCTCAGCTTCACTAACACAGAGAATTATAAGAAAGATTGGCAGACATACAGATAATACTCAGCATTAGAAACAGTGATGGATGAGGCCACAGAGCACAATTCTGGAATGAGATCAGAAAATCATTACTTTTTCTCAGCTGTTTCAAAGTTCAGCCAAATCATAGCGCCAAATGACGTTGCCGAGTAGTAATGGGAATTTGAGACATGGAGGTGTCCACATTCAGCAAGGTCTTCTCTCCAGTTGCCTCCTTTCGTTTCCAAACATATTCAAATTCATTTACTTATCTTCTTTTCACTACTTGCAGACTGCATGGGTGGTCTACAAGTAAAAAACTAAAAGATTAAAATACAATAATGCAATGTGAAAATCTATCTAAAACAGAATAAAGCCAGCAATAGAATGAAAAAAGGAACAAAAAAAATCAGCAGCAAATATCATTAATATGACAGATCTATAAAGCACTAAACAAAAATTAAGATGGAAAAGCCTGGTAAAATAAATCTTTGCCTGGTGCCAAAAAGACTATGCAATGTTGACGCAAGCAAGCTCATTGGGAAAAGGAACTTAACAGCCAGTGTGCCAACACTGAGGAAGTCTCCTCTCTAGTAGGCAAGCTAGAGGTATCCAAAGAAGGGCCTTAGAAGATGATCCTAGGCTCTGGGCAAGTATATGCAGTAGGAAGATATATTTTCCATAACTTGGCCCCAAGTCATTTAGAGATTTTAATGAAACACTTTGAATTGGATCTGGAAACAATGCAAACGGCAAAGCACTGGCATAGTATGATTGTAGCAGTCAGTAGCCGTTAGTAATCTTGATGCCCTGTTTTGTGCCAACTGAAGAATCTGGGCCATTTTCAAAGGCAATCCCATGTATAACACATTGTAAATGAGAAGTTACTAGATCCTAAGTATCTGTAGCTGAGATATCTCTAGGATGGCAGTTGATATCAGCCTAGGCTGATAGCACTCTGAGCTATCTGTGCCTCCAGCAACAATGTAAGATCCAAGAATGCCCTCAAAGTATGGACATAATTCTTAGGGGGAGTGCAATCCCCTCCCAAACGGATTAAATAAATGACCTCAGTGGTAGAAATGACAGGGTCTCACAATGGGATGGCTTCACCACAGAACCTCGATTACATCTACAGCAGTGCCACAGCAGTGCAAAGGGCAGCTGCTGTGGTGGGGAGAGATAGATGGCCCTGGGAAAAGCCATTCCACATAGTACACAATATTCACAGGGGTGGGGGGCTTGACTCAATTTGAAATAAGCTTGAGTAGGAGGAGAATGTGTATATTCACATTTTCAGGTCCCCCCAAACATAAGAACCCTCATTGGATCCCACCAAAGGCTTATTGACCCCAAGCATTCTGTTTTCATAGTGGACAACCATATGCCCGTGGAAAGCCCACCAGCAGGACATGAGCACAATTCCACTCTCCTGACATTTGTACTATTACTATGAATTAATACGCCTAGTAAAGCAGGGTGTTTTTTAACCCTTAAGCCTTTCTTCCCTTCTTTCTTCAGCCTAAAAGCCATCACAAATGCAGCCGATAGATAGATAGTCTTGTTTCAAAACAATGATGATTGTCCAACCTCTTTTTTATACACAGCTCACAGCCCACTTGGTTCCAGCATCCAGCACACAGGCTATTCCCATTCAACCCCTTTATGAGAGCAGTCTGGATGCTATGGGCCTGGTACAGAGCTTGGAAAAGTTACTTTTTTGAACTACAACTCCCATCAGCCCTAGGCAACATGGCCACTGGATTAGGCTGATGGGAGCTGTAGTTCAAAAAAGTAACTTTTCCAAGCTCTGGCCTGGAGACGAATGTGCCTGCTGCATACATTTGAGTGGCACAGAGGTCTTCCTATTGAAGGTAACATCTGGGCATGTTGCAATGATCTCACCACAATACATACCCACTGGAGGGTCAGCAGTGAAAAGAGGTAGCAAGCTCACTTTGTACATGCAGGGCAGGAAGGAATGGGATACATCCATTAGTTTTTTAATGGACACTTTTCTCTTGGATGTCACCTGAACGAGGGATACACCTATGATGTCATACTGAGAATGATGGTGGCAACAATGAAAATAAAATGTAACAGTAATACATATTCAAGAAAGGACACATCTTCCACATAGAAAACAACTGTACAATTCCTTTCTTTGGGGACATACAATGGGAGTGAAAAGGCCATTTTCCTGTTGTAGATGCATCATATCCATAAACTATTAAAGCTCACTGTTTGACAGTTTCAGTCACTCATAGCCCCACACTGATAATGGAGTTTGGTACTCTAGCTGGGTTTCATGCTTGATTTTGTCCACAGAATGTTAACCTGTATATGCATACCAGCAGCCATTCTGATGTCTCAAGTTCAAGAGATAAACACATTGCATCATGTTTTGCTTCTATAAGGCCTTCCCCTCAATAACAGGTATTACAGATACTTCACTGTGTTTGATTTAATTTCTTACCAAATCGTTGTGAGGAATTCAGTTACTTGTCAAACTTCTAATGTAGAATTGTGCCCTAGATGTGTGTATTAAATGTTATCCTATTATTTCATCATTCAACAAGTCAGCATGTTACGAACAGACAAACTTACCAACAGACTGCTGAATGTTCTAGTTGTCAAACCAAAACCCTCACTTCAGTTGACAAAGAATCAAGGAACTGGCATCAGCAAATGGATCCACCGAAGTGCTGGTAATTCAGCAACTATGTTACTACACTGTTTACACAGAATTCTTTGAGTTAATTACATTCCTTTGATGTAAAATTCTTTCCCAGAGGGAGCAGCAAGACCAGGTGGTTTGACAACAGTGATTCCTTGGTTTATTTCACTTACCTATGAAATCATTTATGAACAAAGGCAATACTAGAAGCAAAAAGTTGGTTTTAAAGGAATACCTCCAAATGTGTAATTGATTTTATAAATGTTTACGATCAAGTGACAAGGGATTTCTTTCCTAGAGCTGCAGCCACTCAACAGAAGGCAAAACAACCACTCCATCAACTACACAGAAGTCCTTTTCAGACATTTGTTTTCTGCTCTCCTCATACTGTACATGTCTGAAGTATGCTTACAAGTATATGCACCATGCAGTTGGAGCCCAACCTTGACCTTGGAGGATTCTGCGGGCAGATATATGGCAGATTGCTGATGAATGCACATACAGGGGAGGGCAGAGCCTGCCATCATGATGCTGTTTTTGCTGTATGTGTATTAATTGTGTTGGGACTGTAACAGCAGAGATCATTCAGTTTGTAACTTACTGTAAGAGTTAATTCTGTTAGTGTTAGCCAAGAGTGGGACAGATGGAGGTGTTACTTAGCAACCAGGCAGAGTGGTATGATCTTTCCTGAGGTAGCACATCCACTGATTGGCTGTGTAGTTCTGAGGGAGTTTTTCCTCTATTGTTATATATGTGTCACTGCTATGTACAAAGCCTGAACTGAAAGACAAAACCTATCCATTCTTATCTCCTCAAATTTTGCACGGATTTTTGTTCAGTTTGCTCAGTAAGGTGTTATTAGAACTTTTCCTTCTGGACTCTGTGTTATCTAAGGGTTTTTGCTAACAAATTGAAAATGCAGAGGAGAGCCTGAACATCTGTATAATATCTGTGTGTTTGAAATGAGGAGAGTGGATTATATTTCTCTATTTCTCCTTTTCATCTTCTTCAGGTGAGGCTGTCAATGTGCTGAACCGGTGCCTGGCTGCAACAATGGACTGGATGAGGGCTAATAAACTGAGGCTCAATCCAGACAAGACTGAGATGGTGCTAGTGGGTGGTTCTTCTGACCAGATGGTGGATGTCCAACCTGTCCTGGATGGGGTTACACTCCCCCTGAAGGAGCAGGTTCGTAGTTTGGGGGTTCTCCTAGAACCATCTCTGTCACTTGAGGCTCAGGTAGCCTCGGTGGCACGGAGTGTCTTCTACCGACTTTGGTTGGTGGCCCAACTACGTCCCTATCTGGACAGAGATAACCTGGCTTCAGTTGTCCATGCTCTGGTAACCTCCAAATTAGATTACTGCAATTCGCGCTATGTGGGGCTGCCTTTGAAGACGGTTCGGAAACTGCAGCTTGTGCAAAATGCAGCAGCCAGATTGGTAACCGGGACCAGACAGTCCGAACATATAAAATCAATTCTGGCCCGCTTGCATTGGCTGCCTGTATGTTTCTGAGCTTGATTCAAGGTGCTGGTTTTGACCTATAAAGCCTTACACGGCTTGGGACCACAATACCTGATGGAACGCCTCTCCTGATACAAACCCACCCATACACTACTTTCAAGATCAAAGGCCCTCCTCTGGGTGCCTACTCCAAGGGAAACTCGGAGGGTGGCAACATGGGAGAGGGCCTTCTCAGTGGTGGCCCCCAAATTATGGTAAGATTTGCTTGACGAGGTGCACCTGGCGCCAACACTGTTGTCTTTTCGGTGCCAGGTCAAGACTTTCCTCTTCTCCCAGGCATTTTAGCATGTGTTTTAAATTGTTTTTATATTGTTTTACATTTTAAAATTGTGTTTTAAATTGTTTTTAAAATATGTGTTTTAAATTGTATATTTGTTTTAATGTTTTTTATTGCTGTAAACCCGCCCAGAGAGCTTCGGCTATGGGGCGGTATACAAGTGCAATAAATAAATAAATAAATAATTAGAGAAGATGATGCATCTCCTTTCCTTGCTAAGCATTGTGGTGTTTCATTTCCCCTGCCCAATTCCTAAGTGTTCCAGTGCCATTCTTTGAGAGAATGTTCATGAAAATGTACCTCTTTCGCCTGGCATGTGTGAAAAAACGTTTGTCTAGCTAGCAACACACTGCTGCAGATACATTTGGTTAAGGTTCAGAAAATGGCCCCAAAGAAAGAGTAATGATGTGAGCAATTCACACAATTTGATAATTATTGTTGCGCGCCTCCCCCAATCTTCGAGCGGTGAGATTTTGGGGGTCCCTGCGCCCCTCCAGGATTTGGTTCCCTTTGGGGAAGAAGGTCAGCGGAGACTGCGGTGTCTTTATGAAATATGGTTTGTTTATTTACACACATTCCAACCTGAGCTCAAGGATGGAGGGGTTCAATGCATCAGCAGTCCAATATCCAGCTTTTCCATCTGGGTTGCAGGAGGCACCCCAAAGGCCATGGTGCAGAGAGCTAGTCTCTCTGCCTGCCTTCCAGTTCCCAGCAATTCTCTAAACACACACTAAAACTACAAGCACAACTCCTGCTAGCTGCCAGAAGTGGGTGGGGAGGCTCTCCTGTAGAGTTTAAATGACAAAAGGGTCTCCCTGGCCCATTCACTGTTGCTAGGCAACTGATTGGCCCATTATCTTACCTAGCCAATCTATTCGGTTATCAAAAGACTCATTTGACCAGCAGAGAGTTCCTCATTCCAAGGCACAGGATTCCAAATCAGAGGCTGGAAAGGAGACCCACAGGAATCATCCATCCCAACCCCCATGCTCACATTATGTTCTTTTAATGGACAAGATGTGTCATGAACCTGTAATGGTCATGAGTTATTAAAAAAATCTAATAGCAATACTTTGGCTCCAGTAAGGGACTCTGGGAGACGGTTACAGTTGGAAAAGACAAGCCTTTGCCAATCTGCAAATCTGAGTTTCACTTCCCAGCTGAAGATGGTTAGAGAAGCCTTAACAAGCTGCACCTGTTTATCTTTGCTGATTAGCAAGTGCCTGGTACCCAAGGTCATCCTTGGCCTGTACAGTTGGAAAACACAGTTGGGAGGGGGGCCTGAAGGCGCGAAAATGTGAGAAACATCGAGAAGAAAGTTACATCAGCCAATTCCTGATTGGTCAATTAATCTTGGACCGTTAGGATCTTTTTCCCTTAAGTATAGGGCTAGAGACCCATAGCCTTTGTTCTCTGTTCTCTGCCTATGCTGACTGGCACCAGAGTTCCAAACCTTTCTGCCTTATGGTTCCAGGGGTTGTTTATGGGAAGGCAACCTATGTCTGGTTCCATTGCTTTATGTTGAACATCCATCTCTCTTAGGAGAGGTGCCACGCAACCAACTACCTCGTGTGTAAGTAGTTAGGTGAGTTAGTTTGTTATTTTCTTGTTGTGTGTATGAATTCTCTTGTAAGAACCTAAACCCCTGTTGGGTGAATGGTCTTAAAGAATTACTTGCTGCTATATGTTATGTGCACTTATATATCTTAATAAAGCTACTTCTATTTAACCTGGTGTGTTCAATTGAGAGAAGGGGTGGTTCTGGATTCAGTACCTTGACCAATCTCAGTCACTAACTACCAAAGAGGGTTAAGAAGTTAAAGGCTTGGATTTTAAGTGTTAAACCAGAGGTGCCTGGCAAGGAGTGTAACTGTGACTCTTGCCTTTTAGGACCTTGGTTTTATATATCTTCTGGGCTCAGAGATCCCCTGGCTCTGAGTGGACCAGTATACAGGGGTGGTGGCGGCCTACCTTCTACCTTGCAGGGTTGTTGTGAGCGTACACAGCCTTGGCAAGGGTGAAGTAATAGCTTTTTGGTTCCAGTCTCATTTCCCTAAGGGTGGGGGTCTGAGTCTGATGCATGAACCCAGTACCTTGAGGGTCTGGGGGTCATGACAAGATGTGTATTTTTTTCCTCCATCAATATCCTTTTTGCTTTTTGTGTGTGGTCATTTTATATAAACTTCCCAACCTCATCTTGGTTGAATGAACACCAAATGAGCTTAGACTATAGATAGATATTGCATGTAACAACAGAGAAGCATGGATTGTGGGAGGATTTACCTCTTCTCCTGTCTATTCCAATTATCCATCCTTTCAGTAACTCTGTCAAGAAGGCTACAATACTTTTGATTACTCTGGTTTTGTTTGAAGTATTACTAAATAACTACACTGAGCTAAGGAAAAATCAAAGATCTCATGACTTTTCTTATGATGGCAAATACAAATTAAGTCAGTAGTAGAAAGTCTGTTGCACATGGCTTGTTCACAAAGCCAGTAGTGCATGAGTATAAACAAGTCCACAGTCCCAGGACTTACCTGGGACCTGATTTGCAGCTCTGTGGGCTCCTGGGGGGAAGGTGGAAAATGGATTGGCTCACGGGAGAGCAAGGAACATGGGCCAACCAGAGGGCAAACTAACCTCCGTCAGTTCTGCCCATGGACTATTTAAGAAGCTCCACCCAATCCTCTGCAGTCAGTCAGGTTAAGACTTTCTCACCCACCCTCCCTTGACCTAGATGTTCAGTTCTGTCTTGACCCCCCCATGGACAATTTCAGTCACTGTTTGCCAGGGATGGAAAGGAATTTTGCTCTAGAATGACTGGCAGTTCCTGAGTGGTTTTTGTCTTTAGCATTGAAGAACCCATCTTCAGAAAATGGAGGAGGATCTTCCAGTTTCCCACTTTGGATCCCCCTAGGGATGTGGGTGCAGCCCAAAATACCCAAAGCCCTTGCTTTGGGAGCAAAGATGAATGGAGGCACCCCAGTTAGTGAGGCCTTCCTCAACACTGGTGCATGCAGAGCAGGCCCCATACTCCCACCTTCTCCTTTCCTCCAAACGGGAGGAACACCAACTCCCTAGGTTTCCCCTCCCCCAGCACTTGGGGTTAGGGGAGCACATCTCACAGCAACAGAGCTGTGTGACTATTGGATCCTATTCTATGCCAAGCCAAACCCTTTAAGTTACTGTAATCAATAACAAGCTGTGGCCTCGTTTCACCCCATAAACATCTAATGTCCCATTATTTTTCCACCTCACCCTTGGGTACCCATCACATCTGTATCAGCAAAAGCCTCTAGTTGGGGTGTGTATTTGATGGTAGTACTTTCTGGAACCATTTGCAATCATAGTAATCACAGCAACAAACACAGAGGGCTACACTGAAAGTGCACAGACTTTCATTTTGATGTTTCGGGTTTAAGTATATATCATATTAAGTTTTACTTTCCATATTTCTTTCCCCCTTGCCTCTCCTATACTAAAGGGGCTTATGTGGACTGTAGCAGCAGCTGTACAAAATATTTGTAAAACTTTTTTTTAAAGTAAACCTGAACCACATCATACTTAAAGAATTCCTCAACAGTTGTGAGGTCAGTTCTCCTGTCACCTTCCCCTTTCAATTTACTTTTTCCTTATAAAAATTTAACTTATGAGCAGAGCAGTCCAAGTGATCGGTAGCTGGTGGGAGCAGAGCCAGCGGAAGTGGAGCCGGCAGAAGCAGAGCCAGAGGAAGGGGCCACCATATCCAGCTGCCATTCAGGAGCTGCTGGGAGGGAAGGACCCTGGCTGCACTAAGAGGTCACTGAGGAAGGAAGCAAAAGGCATGTTTCCTTCTGCCATCCTTTTGCCTGTTGTAGGATCTGCTGAGACTGGAGGGCTGCAGGACAGAGCTGAATGGGACCTGGATGTTGTGTAAGTCCCCCTTCCCTTTGCTCCCTCCCGAACAGGCCCCTGGAATGCCACTTTTTGGGACCTTGTGCCAGCTTGTGACAGCTTCCCTATGCCAGGCTGAGCTTCTCCAGAGGACCTCTGAGCTGAGTTGGACTGGCTGCTCTGTGGCTGTACTCTGGCTGCACTGGGAAGGTAGGGGGGCTTCTGCCAGCATAGCCTGGCTCAGCTGGGACCAGCCAGCTTAGCCAGGGATCTGCTGTATCCAACTCCCCTCAGCCCAACATATGTACCACTTGGATTGCACCCTAAGGCTGCAACCCTAATAGGAAGTAAATCCTACTGAATTCATTGAAGCTTGCTTTCAGATAAGTGGAGTTAGGATTGCAGCCTAAACTGCCAGAAAGCTGATTTACCCCTATTGAAATGAATGGGGAAGTGAAACTGCTAAATATGTAAGCTAATCGGGACCCACTCCATTTCCAGCAACTTCTTAAAATAGGTTACAGCATTTCCCTGTATCATAAACTCCATTTTTAGGTGGCTATACCACTTCAAGAGCACTAGAGAATATTTTGTATGTATGTGTTTCTAAAAGGCACTTACACATCCTAGAAACTTAATTCTGCTCCAAATTGGCTTTATCTTGACAAGGTGTTAACACTTGATTTCTTACTTGTAAAGTTCTTTGGAAGGAGGGACACCCTTTCTGGATCCCTTCCATTATGTATTATGAGCCCAGCATTTCACCTAGGCTGTCAGAATCTGCTGTCGTGCAACTTGTATTTGATACATTGACAAACAATAGCTGATGCTTTATGTAACACCTCAGATGTCTTTATTTAAAGTAAGACCATCAGATTAATTGGGGTAATGTGTAAGCATTCCCCATCCCCGAAAGAATAAGCACATTATAAACAGTGCCATGCAAAGAAACAGATAATGGGGAAAACAAAATATTTGTAAAAGCATATCTTATTGGAATTTCCTAAATGTCATTTGTCTTTTTTGCCATATGCAATGATTTGAAAAAGAGCACTTACTATTAGAATTCAAATAAAATATCACAGAGTCAGCATACTCTTGGATTGCTTGTTTGTTTGTTTGTTTCTAAAAATGTCCTGACTGTTCTCTCTTTTGTTGTCAGCAACACCTCACTTCTTTAGCCTCAGTAGTCATAGCAACCCTCTCTCATTCCAGGACCTTGACACTGCTCAAGAGTATCTGCTAGCAGAGACTTGTTAAGTAGTCTGTTTCATATTTTGGAGTCAGGGATATTTGCATATGGAAACCATAAGTTCATGCCAAAAGCACCTTACTTTATGCCAAGACATACATAACCAAACGTTTCTCCCTTATACTTTAAATCATAATTATGTCCAAAAGTAAAAACAAAGGTGATGATATAGTAGTGTTATTTCCTCTGCAAATGTGAAGTTGTGCTTTTTTTTTTAAAAAATGACTGCATATTGGAGTGGTTTGCTTAATAAATACTACAGATCAAGAGGAGCTATTTAAAGGAAAGCTGAAATTGTTTGTGTGTGGGGGGTGGATATTCAACAGCTTTTGAAAGGTGGGCAAATTCTAAATTTGGGGGCATGTTCCTATCTTAAAGGATGGGATAGCTTTCTTTCTGCAAGGCTGATGAGGAGGGCAGCTTTCAGGAAAATGTAGTATATGTAACTGAATTTCAAGCACATTTCTAGAATCAAGAACTCTACTAGGACAGATCAGACCAAGGGCGTACTTGTTTTTTTTAGCAAACCTGAACCACTTCATACCTCAAGAACTTCTCAACAACTGTGAGCTCAGTTTTCCTGTTGTCCTCGCCTCTCATGAATTATTAGAGCATATAGGTTGCTAGTTATGTTCCCAAGATCCCTGCATTAACTAGCCTCTTGAACAGTGACACATTGCAGTAGGGCAGAAAGCAAATTTAAAATTTATGCAGCCATGAGGAATGGGTGAGAATTCAACTGAATTTGGATTTAGCACTAGATTTTTTTCAATGGTCCACATATTCTCCATCTTTGCAGAACAATCCTGTTTGCTCCAAACTTCAGTGGCTTATCCATGACACTGGTTTTCCCGCCTCGAATATATTGATCTTTTATTGATTTTACTCACAGCGCAGTACAGCAGTACATCTCTCTCTCTCTCTCTCTCTCTCTGTGCCACCTTCCATCACTCAATAATCCAAACTCCAGTGGGAGGAAGCAAGTCAAGTCTCACCCACTTTGACTCTAGGCTTGCTGAGATGGGGGGGGCACTGAAAATGACTTTCCAAAAGAAAAACAGCCAGTCTCTGCTTCCTAACGTGAAAACTGACTAGCCTCAGTCACAGCGGAAAAGGAGCAGGCAGCAGCAAAACTGCTTTATCATATTTTCTTTCAAAATATTGATATTTTCTTTCAAAATATTGACATTTTCTTTCATTTATTTTCTTTCATATTTCCTTTCAAAATATCTGAAATAAAATGTTAATATTAATATCAATATTTTAGGAGAGGGGGGGAAATCAAACTGGTAAAAGCAGCAGATGGCAGACAAAGTACGAACGGTTGACAGAGTGCTTTCGAAGCAGCACCAGCTAGCAGGTATCATCCCTAGCAGCCACTATAGTAAACTGCCACAGAAAAGTCTGTGTCTGTGTTAGAATTGCTTACTATGTTTTGTAAATAATGTTTTCAACCCTTTTTTAAAAGATGTTTTTAAAGCTTTTTTTGTTTGTTTTTAACTTTTTGTTTTAATGTATTTTAAGGTCTGTTTTTATGATGTTTAAAAGTGTTTTTAGCACTTCTGTTTGCCGCCCTGGGCTCCTGCTGGGAGCAAGGGCAGGATATAAATCAAATAATAAATAAATAATAAATAAAAGTAGTTCACAGTCCTCATGTGTCTTTGAGCTCCTGAAGAGGATGATAGTCATATAAGTACCAGAGACTGGTTGTTAGTTTTAAAAATGATGTGTTCAAACGATAACTATGTGACACGGGTAATAAATGTTGAATTAAGGAAGAAGATTCTCTTAGTTCTGAAAATCGATGTGTATATATATATATATATATATGATTATATTATGGTTTGCACTTGCAACTTCCAGATTAACTAAACCCCATTTTGTTATATGCAGCACAACTGTCTCTTTACATGATAGCCAGTTCCCAATATTATTTTGCTTTGTCATAAGGAAACGGAACCCAAAGAGGGACTTTGTCGATAAAAGATCAGAGCTATGCAGATAGAAGCAGCCTTGGTTGACAATGTGAGGTGATATGTAGTGGAATTTTAAAGTTCTTTATCTCACATTAAATAAATCAGATGTACAATAGGGTGAAGGAAGGGACCTAAGATTATTCAGCAATTCAACATGGGAGAGTTTTGCTCACTTTTTCACACAATTATTCTACACAGTCATCTTTGGATATTTTCTAGGGATGTGCAAGACCTGCTTCTTTATTTGTGTTCAGTTTTCCACTCCCAATTGTCAAATAGTTCTCAGAGATATTGTTGAGCATCTTGGATATCTTTTCTTGGATTCTCCACCCACCAACCACCCCTATTAAATATAAGGAAGTTCCATAAGTCGTTCAAATGAATGCAATGACTTAGCTGGGTTTTTGTGATTTTGACACTAGAGTTTAAATTAACTTTATAGGCCTCTTCAGAACTTATCAACGTGTGTTGGAGGTGCAGGATCACGCAAACACACAAGTTTAGTTCAGACTTTGCCATTCACTGTGGTATGGTTGCGGGTGGAGGTGCAGTGGCTGGTATGCACAGCTTCATATCTTCTACCTCTTCACAATTTCACAATGCCCAAAGAAGGTTTATATTGATTTTAAACTGGTTTTTAAACTTTATTTTGTTAGCACACAATCTATTTTTAACAGAAAAGCGGCATACAAATATTTGAAATGTGTGAAAGAGAAATATAGAATGTTTTCTGGGGGGGGGAAGTGGCCACTATAACAATAATCAACCATTTTGTATGCAAAAGTGGGTCAAGACATAGATGTAGAATGCTCCATCAGTCTTTATGAACCTTCCGTGTAAGGCGTAGTAGAGACATTATTTAAATAAATGAAGGTAGTTAAAAAGTATGAAGGCAGAAATGATGTGAGGATGTCCCATGGAGGGAAGCAGACATATAATAGACCTGATCAGAGCCACTGATTTAAAAGCCAATCATATAGAAAGGGACCCCATTTTGGCGTGACAGACAAAACATAATTTTTAAAAGTGGCAGACATGTTTCTTTTGTGCATTTTTGTTTGAAAGCATTTTGCCTTCTAAAGGCCATTACTGACATTTATAATTACCAGGCAAGCAGAGTGTACACAAAAAGCTGACAGAGGAATATGTGTTCAGGTTGACCTGAACAATTTCCAGATCAGATGTTCACTCTTCCTTTCAAAAGCAGTTGATTTGCAAAATCCAAAATTAATTCCAAGCAGCATAGCCTGAAGGGGACTGTGTCAATCATAAAGTTCCAAAAATTATTATATTGATACAGTATGAAAATGAAATGAAATGGACTGCCTTCAAGTCGATCCTGACTTATGGCGACCCTATGAATAGGGTTTTCATGATAAGCGGTATTCCACTTTATGTGGTTTCTAAGGCTGTAGCTTAACCTTTATCACCTTGCTTTGTTTTGTTTTATATTGGAATTGTACACTGCTGCAGAAAGACAATAAATTTAATAGATTTTATGTCAATTAAAAATCAGTACAGAAAGTATAGCTAAGCCAATAGTTAAGAGGAATCAAGATTCTGCTTTCTGCTTTTCAGAAATTAAATCTGAAGCCAAGTGTAACAGTAAATTATAAAGGAAGGAAAAATGAAAAGAGAACAAGACATTTCACATTTGGTTAGATAATAAGTTTCTACCTGTTAACATTTGAATACCACTGACAAAGAGTATAATGTTCCTTATTCAGTACTGCAGCATTTACAAGCCTATACAATCTTATCTTTGCCAACGAATCATACCACTTGTTAGCAAATGGTAAAATAATTAAACCATAAAGTGGGAAATTGATTTTGTGATGTTAGTTGCATAAGCACTATGACCACCAAGTGGCACTAAACCAGGATGCTAGTTGTTGAAGGGAGAAAAATAAATGCCTCCAGTTGCAGAACGCCTAATAAGACAATCGGGAAAGAAATATCAGGAAATGCTTGGAAACCTAGGTTCTGTAGCCACAATCTGCATCTCACCACTTCATAGGGTTGCCAGGTCAGAAGCATCTCAAACCCTGAGATTTCAGGGGCAGACCTGGTGATGTCACAGGGGTGGGCCTGAGTGATGTCATTAAACATGATACGTTATGCATCAACCACAGTTGCTTGCAGCGTACAATTCAAACAAAAACATTTCTCTGATTGGAAATTAAGATGGAAATCTTAGCTAAAAGATGGAGCCTGGGTAGGAACATTTAATCTAGCCTACTAGCTTCTGGCAAGAATGGTTTCAGTGCGCTCAGGCCAGTCCAGTCACCAGAAGGCCACTGTAGGAAGAAAGGAGCCTAGTGTTGTGGAGATGTTAGATGGAAGCACTCAGGGGTAAAGATCGATACCTCTAAGGCTGCAAGTCTAAATACACTTAGTAAGGGACCAAGCTCCATAAAACACAATAGGACTTACTTCTGAGTAGACATGGTTTGGATTGTGCTGTTGGAAAAGCTTGATTAGGGATCCTCTGAAAAGATATGCATATCAAAGCAGGGTTGGCAACCCCCTGCCTGGAATGCCCTGCCCCTATGTTTTAACCTGGCAGCAACAAACTTCTTTACATTTTTGAATCTTCACTTCAGAAAGAGGTCTGAGAAATGAGTAACAGTAAGAAGATTCTCTCCCCTTTTCTGTCTACCCTGTGGGCTGCTATAAGCCCACTTTGACAGCCAACCCAATTCCAGTGAGTAATAACCGATACAGAGAAAACACACATGGAAACAACAATTGCAGCCACACTTGCCACTAAGTGCATTCTCTTTTACCACTATTGGGCAAGAAACAAACAGTCATGCAACCAACAAGGCATATCATCAGTGTGTTTAAGGGGGTTGAGCTGAGCACATGGAAACATTGTTGTTGCTTCTGTGGATGTAAGGGTGTGAGGTTAAAGGTAAATTAAATGCAAACAGAAAAAGAAAAAAAAGACAGTGATGTTTTCCTAAATGAAATACCATACCAACCACAACAAGATTCTTATGATGCAGAAAAATCAGCACCCCACAACCAGTCAGGGTTCCTAACCAAAAACCAAAACTAAAAAAAATCTGGCAGCCAGTCAGTCAAGGTCACAGAAATCCCCATGCAGCACAACATGGCCCGAGGGCTGCAGCTAGTGCAGAATGCTGGGGCACAATTGCTGACATGAGTGAGACCCTATCAGCACATAATACATCTGCTCTGAAATCTGCACTGGATTGCTACCAGGCCAAGTTCAAGATGTGCTTTCCATGTTATGGGTGCCATGTGGTATTTGTTTTGCTCTTGTAAGAAATCAGTCTTTTAGCGTGGCACCACCTATGCTTTGGAACTCCTTGCCTATTGAGATTAGGGAGATGCCTTCATTGTACTCTTTTCAGCACCTGCTAAAAACATTTTTGTTTAGGCAAGCCTACCCAGGCATGTAGACGTTATTGTGTGTTTTTATGTTTTCAAGTCATTGTTGGTTTTATTATTTTATTTTGAATGTTTTTAAGTGCCTGTCTTTAACTGTTTTTGCCAATAATTTTATTGTTTTAATTCCTTCTGTAAACCGCTTTGAGATTTTTTTATAATAAAGTGGTATATAATAGTTGTAAATAAAATACATAAATAAAAAATGGAGTCACTGTGGCCCTTGGGTGTCTTTCTACTTTTAGGAACAAAGGAATCTGCCTTATGCTGACTCAAGCCATTTGGTACCATCTACTGATGACATGGACTAGCATTTTCCAGAGATTGAATTTTGGACATTTGCATGCAAAGCATATGCCCTACCATTGATACTTTTTAAGGATACTTAAAAAAGTATCCTTTAGAATTGTAATTTTCAGTTCACTAATGAATGCACAGCATACCTAGGGCAGATCCACACCATGCATTTAAAGCACATTCAACACACATTTGAAGAACATGAATCCCACCACAGAATCATGGGAGCTGTAGCTTTTTAAGGTTGGTGGGAATTATAACTATGAGGGGGAAACTACACTTCCCAGGATTCTTTAGGGGAAGTCATGTACTTTAAATGAGAGTTGAAAGTGCTTTAAATGTATTATGTGGTTCTACTTAATAAACTTTGTCTGCATGAAAATTGTTTTAATTAGTTTTTTAACATGGAAATGAGCTATAAACTTCACTGGGTGACCAAGGGCTACTTACCATCTCTCAGCCTAATCTAGCACTCAGGATGAAAACAACAGAGGGGAACCATGACCACCCCAAGGAAGAAGGGCACACTTAAAATGTGGAGGAAATAATATACAACCATAGAGTGAAATCCAATACTTATCAGGACATAGTATGAAGAAATAATTATATAAGCATGATTGTCAAAGATGTTTATTATTTACACAACCTGTAAAGATATTTATAGTGCAATCCTATTTTTGTTTACTCAGAAACAAGTCCCAATGTATTTAATGGGGCTTATTCCAACAGGAAAGCATGCACAGAACTGCAACCTCAAGTTGCAACTTCATTCACCCAACCCAAAATTCAGAATCATGCCACTTTAAGCTGTTTTGTGACTTGTTTTTATACTTGTTTTTATGGTTATTGGATTTTAAAGGGATTTATTTCTTATTGTGCACTTCCTTGGTTTCTAGTCTGCAACCCTACAGTACAGGGTTGTTGGAAAGACACCATATATATATATACACACACACTGGTCATGTAAAAATACATACATCCCATACAATAGCTTATTGTCAAAACCAGTTGGTCACTGCAGAACATTCTTTAAAAATAAAGTTAGCATTAGTTTCCTATATAATGAAAGCAGTGATGCTTAAGTAAATCCTGCCTAATTGCTTTAAAAAATAGGATTGGAGGAGGAAAGAATGATATACAACATAAACACAATTCTTTGCTATGTTCACTCAAACGTCCTTTTAATTTACAGCACAATCCTAACCATGTCTACTCAAAAGTAAGTCGTATTGAATTCAATGGGGTTTACTCTGGGTATGTGGGATAAGCATTGCAGCTTTACTCTTAGAAAAGTGAGTATTGGATTAAAGCTTCATATTGCCTCCCTGGGCTCCTACTGGGAGGAAGGGTGGGCTATAAATAAATAAATAAATAAATAAATAAATAAATAAATAAATAAATAAATAAATAGGGAAGATTTTCAAAACACTGCCCTCTTCAACAGCCCAGGAAAATTTAAACTTGTTTGACTCCTGCACACAACAGAGAAAAAGACTAAAAGCTATATTCTTGCACAATTTATGAGATTTTCAGATAAGCAGGAAAAAACAACAACAGTTTTCTGACCTTGCAATAGGGTCTAGGCATTGCCTGGAGGTCAACAAATCATAACCGTGATGTCACTTATTGGCTACAAACCTGAAAGGGCGGGGTTAAAGCAGCCAGCTAGAAGCTCATTAAACAGAAATTGGGGGGATCTGATGTTTTGGTGTATATCTCGTGAACCAGACCACCTAGAAACTTAATTTTTTTTAATGAAAGCTGAGAGTCTGCAGTATAAGGTGACTCATCCAGAGACCTGTAGGGGACCCCAAAAATCCAGAGTCTTCGGGTGAAACCAGAGACCTGGCAACCTACTACTTCAGTATCTGACAAAAGAGAGGCCTAAACCTGAGAGGGTCTAGCCTGCAAGGTACTAAGAGTGAGTCCAACAGTGGGGGTTGGTCCATTAAGGTGAATTGAGGACTGTTCCACCAACCTCAGTCTGCTCTCAGCCAGCCCCTACCTGCCTGCCCTTCTACTTACAACCAGTCCAGGAGGTGACACTCACTGTCACCTTCCACCTCCTTAGTCTCAGTGCTGTTTTTGTAGAACTCAGCAGGGAGGAGGCTGGGGACAAAGCTTGGATTAGTTGGCTCTCGCTGTCATTGGCTCTGGCTCTGCCTACTTTTGGTCTCTCTGCCTTTTCCCTGTCAGTCCCAGTGGGCACCAGTGGAGTCCCAACCAGCTTCTGGTAAAAAAAGGAGATTAGCAAGGAATTCAGATAATAAAGTAGGTTGCTAATAGGGGTTGAAGATAGCTTAACAAACAGTCAAGTTTGGAGAAACGGTCAGTGTTCTCCAGAACTCCTATGGGACAAGAGGGTCTCTTCAGGAACAGTGTTGCCACAATTGAAGCCACTGACTGTGTGAGGAAGACACCCCAGGAAAATGAGAGATGCAGGCTGGTGATGAGCATATAAATCTGAGAGATACTCCACCCCATCATGGCCTATAGATTTTTAAGATGGCTTCAGTTTGGTTCATTTTACAAAGATGCTGCTTGAGACCTGATGGAAAAAGTAGCTGAAAGAGTTAAGTCTATCATTTCAACTGAGAGGATGATGCCAGTCATATGCACAGGACATGACCTTTGGCAATCCAATTAATGCAATCCTAAGAGTAATTGTAAGAGAGGACCCATTGTTCAAACCTTATCAAGCTAGCTAAAAGGTGAATGCTACCACCTGTCTTTACAAAAGAAAAGCCCATCACCCTGACCATACGACTCATAATAGTTATGGAAATTAAGGAAGGACACCTGCCTGATCCAATCAATTCTGTATTTTCCTTTGAGACTTTTGGTCAGAAAGGTATATAAACTGGTCTCCTAGAGCCATTTTCTGTTCTAGGTTCTGGTTGCCCAGTTCCACTATGAAATCACCTGCTGAATCACTGTTCTGGGCTCTGGGTCTTGGCCACCCACTCTGCTGAATATCAGTGTACCTGAAATTACCAGCTGAATCACTTAGCCAGCCAGAACCCAGAGATCTGATTCTCCCCTGCTCTTCCTTCACTTTCTTCTCTGGACCCCTGCCTGCTGAAACAGAGGTCCCTGCTTGCTGAAGCTGCTCCAAAAGGTCTTTTCTGGGCTCCACTACTTTTCTTGCTTTCCACTGGAACTTGCTAGCCAAAGCAGAGATCCAAGAAGCCATTTCAGGACCGGCCTGTTGCATCTGCTGTTTCCCTAAGTGATCCAGGAGTCTCAATGCATTCCAGTTCAATTTCAAGATTGCTCATCAGGACTGGGAAAGGTATATCTCACTGCCTATCCTGTCTTTGGAGGTCCTTTCCCTACAAATTGTAGCCTCCACATTTGCTCCCTCTGCCTATCTTTGACTCTGTGTATGTGTGTGACTGTGTTTCAGAAGCCATGCTCTGGTCCTCTCTGCCCAGCAGTGCATGAGTCTGAAGCCTAGTTTGCAAAGTGAATCCAGAGAGAGAGAAAGGGCAGGCTGGTGTACCTTGTGCTGAACTCAACTCCCCTCCCCATCTCCTCTTATGCCTTGTGTGCTTGCTCCTTCATGTGTTTGTATGCTGAATGTGTATGTGAGTTTAGTTATGATTAGGTTTATGTAGCTAATTCCCTTACACATATAGTTACAGAGCTATCCCCACTGATGTCAATAGATATGTAATGATACTGAGCTATTCCTCCTTGAAGTGTTAAATGTATATATTTTGATTCTGTGTATATGCTCAATAAACATCCCCATGTTTAAGATCTGTGTGAGTGTAAATTACTGGGTAAATCTGCCAAGACACACTATTGCCAATGTCTAAAGATCCTAATTCACAAGACTTGTAGAATGTGTGAATGTGAAACACGTGTCTACAGAGGAGTCTTGCTAATAACATACCCAGATTCGCACAGTTACAGACTGCAACTGGACATAGAACATAGGAAAGGAATGCAATGAACTGGCATTGTAAAATAATGCCAGTGGTGTGGCAAGTCATCTCACAGGAAAAGGAGTGCCCAGATCAATATGCATCAAATGTTTAAAAAGACATTATGCTGCAGGGAGCCACTCTACATATACAGTGGCAATGATTTCTCAAGAAGATCGTTCCAACCTGATATAGAAATAGAGTAACTGGGAGTCTTCATCAGAGATGGTCAAAATAAAATACCATGGATGATAGACTACCGCCATTACGTTAGGAGACCTTGTCTGGGTAAAACACTCCCCAAAAAAGCATGATTCAAGGACATGCAGAGTCCTGTATCCTATTCGGTTGCAATGCTAGCCAAAACGGTCCTTTGCAATCATATCCATCACTTTCTGCCATCCCTAGTCCATTTCTTCATTTCTGTTCTCCTTTCTGGATTTAAACGTTCTTTCTTGATATGTTGTTTTAATAAATGTATTTTAAAAATTAAGAATTAAAAACTTAGCAAAAACAGAATGAAATATCCCTGACTTGCAAGGGATGAGATAATCAGTAAAAGCCAGCTTTGTTGTTGTATTAATGTGGTTTTATTAGATGTCTGATGTGATTTGTATTTTATACTGTTTTGTATATTGCTCAGAGGACTATGTTGACTAGGCAGTTTAGAAATGCTATAAACAAACAACTAAATAATATATATATATAAATAATGGTTGGGATTTTTTTTTCATTTGTCAGCTAGATTTCCATGATACAATTTTGTAAAAAGCTCTATAATTCTATTGTTCCTGTTTAATAGTTGGATGAATGATTTAATAGCTTTTGGAAAGAGAAAAGCTAATGAGAAATAAATGTACATTACAAAGCTTTGAACCTGAAAACCTCATTGTTGAACTGTACATCATACCGCATAGAAAAAGATTGTGGGCTCTTATATCAATTATACAGGAGAAGGAAATGTTTCAGAAAAAGCAAGTTGAGGAAAACACAGTCACACAGATACAGCACAACTGAAGCCTTCAGGACGCTGCAGGTCTAGAAAGGTCAATCAAGTGACAGTGTTGACAGCCTGTGTTCCATTCTTTGCCTCATTCAGGGAAACACTGCAGTACTCTTCACAAACTATGCAAGTCCTACTCCGGCTCATTTTCCTGACATTTTGGCCTCAATCATTTGCCCTGTCAACTGTTTAAGCCACCTCAGCTGGGAGGCTCAGTCAGAGGAGTCAGCGGTTCAACTGTGCTATCAGCAGTGTGAGTTAAGGTCAAGCCTAGAAGACAGCAAATGATTGCCAAACTTTTATTTTCTCCAATGCCTTAATCCCAGCTTTGCTGTCAACATGATTGTGTTTCGAACAGAGGATTTGGGGAGAAATATAGACCACCTTGAAAAGAAAACCCTTTATCTACTGAAACACCAACCTTATTTGCTGCCTACTGTCCTGTAACAAAATTCTCACAGCATTTATTTTTCTCTATCATCTTTTTTACAATTAAACTTTATGTTCTTTACTTTCAAATAAGAATACCTTTAAAGCTGCAATCTTTTAATTGCAGAGCAAACAAACTGTCCATAGTAGTTATGGCAGGGGGAAACTAAGGGTGCTTCTAGATCAGCCTTTCCCAACCTTTGGGTCACCAGATGTTGTTGGACTACAACTCCCATCAGCCCAGCCAGCATGATCAATGGTCAGGAATGGTGGGAATTGCAGTCCAGCAACATCTGGGGAACCAAAGGTTGGGAAAGGCTGTTCTAGATGAAGGATTAATATTGCAAATGGGTCATTGAAAACAGGTTTTTTAAACATATTTTCCATTGTAAATCTGGAATTAATATCAAAGGGAGGGGCTGGCGTTTGATGCCAACATCATTGTATGACCACTGCAAAAAACTTGTATGCATAAACTGCACCAATCCCACAATACATGCCCTCCTGGATGCCCCCTAGGTTGTGTAAGCCCACTTTTTTTCCAAATGGCAAACCAACCAGCCCATCCTTTTGAAACAGAGGGTAGCCTCAAAAGCAGTTTGGGATATAGAGCGTGGGGTGGGTGGGTGTTAAAAGGAGCTCGGGGACCTATGGCCCTTCAGCTATTGCTGAACTACAGTTCCCATCATCCCTGACCATTAGCCTTACTGGCTGGAGCTCATGGAACTTGGAGTCCAAAAACATCTGGAGAGCCACATGTTCCCTATTAAAAGGGGGGGATTTTACATAAGCCAAAGTGGCATTTTGGATCTAAGTCAACAGTTTGAGAGGCTGACGGTAGTGTTTATATTTTATATTAAAAACCAAAGGAAAAAGGGGAATATTGTTACCAAATATTACTAACAAATATTGACCTTAGACAGATTCTAATATAGTATGGGTGATATCACACAGATTTCTCCTCCTCCTTCTGTTTCTGACAACCCCTGTCCCCTCAACAGAGGATCCAGAGAACCCCCAACCCTCCAGGGGAGAGAACCCATTCCACCAGTGGGGTCCATTCCGATGGCAGATTGACACCATTCAATTTCTATTATTATTTATTACACAGCAAGTAAAAATACTCTCCCATAGTTCATAAGCATCTTCTCTGCAAGGTGAACAAAATAAACATTTGTAAAGCAATAAATGTTCCATCTGCCATGCTTCACAGCTTCTCATTGTCAGCAGCTTAGTCTTCAAATCATCAAAGTGATTTCTAGCTGACATGCAAATTAAAAATGAGTTTCAGATGTAACTAAAGAGTATAAAGTTTGTGAATATAATGCAAAGTGATTTATCTAGAAATTGCAATAGCTTTCTGATCTTTTTATGAAAAGTGGCTTGGCACAGCTTGTTCCTAGTGGGTGGGGGAAGGGAACCACTCTAAGGCAGCGGCTGCAAACCTATTTTTGTACATGGGAACATTTGCAAACTGGAAAAAACTGTTGAGGATACCACACACAGACACACACACTGCAATCAAGGACACACCACTTATCTTTTATTTTGGCTACCATGGAATGCTTCTTTGAAGCCAAATTTCAGCGGGGAGAGGGGACACTGTGGGTACCAGGGAAGGCCTTTGTAGGTGCATGTGCCTAAGAGCTCATTGTTTACAATTGCCCCAATAATTCACACCCGAAGCACCTATTCAAAGAAGCATCCATGTTTAGAGTGGGAGGCACTTCACTTAGGAATTCTTCACAGCAGTGGTGAACCTTTTTCAGCCCGAGGTCTGAATTTCCTGATGAAGAACCTTCCGGGCTTCCATTTTTCTGCTTCCTTTTCAGGACACTTTGGAATTTTGGTGAGTGCAGAGGATGGTACTTAACTATCTTGTTCTGTCAGTACAAGGATTTTCACTTGTGCAATGGATGTTCCCCCTCTCCTCCCCCCATGTGCCTGTTTGGGAATTCAGCTAACCCTCTGGAGGAGGGCATGCATGGAGATTGAAGGGGACAAGTTCTGTTGTGCAAGCAAAAATCCTTGTGCTGATGGAGCAAGTTAGTTGGATGCTGCCCAGGTTTTTGACCTTACCTTATCACTGTGACATGGCTGTGTAGGCTGTGTTACTTTTTCTTCCCATTAAACATTTCTGAAGCCTGCCCAGATCACACATCCACTGAACTGATGAAAACAAAAAACATGGAGGAAGTTACTTCATGATGTCTCCTTCTGGGTTTTAATTGCAGTGTGGGCACCCAGCAAGGCTGCAGAGTGCAGAGCACTAGAGGGATTATTTATAGAATGAAGGAAAGGGTATTCACAAATACCCTTTGGCCACCTTGAAAGTCAGATTAGCAAAACAACAACACCCCCAATCAGCAGTTTCTGAGTAGAATCAATCCCTCTGGAAAGCATAGAATCATAGAGTTAGAAGGGGCCTATAAGGCCATTGAGTCCAACCCCCCGCTGAAAGCAGGAATCCAAATTAAAGCATACACGACAGGTGGCTGTCCAGTTGCTTCTTGAATGCCTCCAGTGTTGGAAAGCCCACCACCTCCCTAGGTAATTGGTTCTGTTCTCATACCAGTTTTTCCTCATGTTCATCCAAATTCTGGCTTCCTGTAACTTGAGCATATTATTCCATGTCCTGCACTCTGGGACAATTGAGAAGAGATCCTGGCCCTCCTCTGTGTGACATCCTTTGAAGTTCTTGAAGAATGCTATCATATCTCCCCACAATCTTCTCTTCTCAAGGCTAAACATGCCCAGTTCTTTCAGTCATTCCTCATAGGGCTTTGTTTCTAGTCCCCTGATCATCATTGTTGCCCTACTCTGAATCTGTTCCAGTTTGTCTGCATCCTTCTTAAAGTGTGGTGTCCAGAACTGGATGCAGTACTCAAGATGAGGCCTAACCAGTGCCGAATATAGGGGAACCAATACTTCATATGATTTGGAAATGATACTTCTGTTAATGCAGCCTAAAATAACATTTGCTTTTTTTGTAGCCACATCACACTGTTGGCTCTTTCAGCTTGTGATCAGCAACAGTCCCAAGATCCTTCTCTCATGTGGTATTGCTGAGCCAAGTATCCCTCATCTTATAACTGTGCATTTGGTTTCTTTTTCCTGGGCATACAATTTTGCACTTCGCCCTGTTAAATTTCATTCTGTTGTTTTCTCCCCAATGTTCCAGCCTATCAAGATCACTCGGAATTTTGTTTCTACCTTCCAAGGTAATAGCCATCCCTGCCAATTCTGTATCATCTGCAAATCTGATAAGCATTCCCTGCACCTCCTCATCCAAGTCATTTATAAAAATGTTGAAGAGCACTGGGCCCAGGACCAAGCCCTGCAATACCTCACTCATTACCTCCCCCCAGTTTGAGAAGAAACCATTGATAAGCACTCTTTGAGTATGGTTCTATAGCCAACTGTGGATCCACCTGACAGTTGTTCAAACCAGCCCACATTAAGCTAACTTGCTAATCAGAATATCATCTGGCACTTTGTCAGAAGTTGTGATATATTATGTCCACAGCATTCAGAAGCTTTGCTGAAGTTGTGATATATTATGTCCACAACATTCCCACAGTCAACGAGGGCGGTTACCCAATCAAAAAATGAGATAAGATTAGTCTGGCAGGATTTGTTCTTCATAAATCCATGCTGGCTTCCAGTAATCACTGCATTGTTTTCAAGGTGCTTAAAGATTGACTGCTTTGTAATCTGCTCCACAATTTCCCCAGGGATTGATGTCAGACTGACTGGTCTATAGTTGCAGCGGAGGGGCAGAATAAGACACAGACACATCAGCTTGGGTTGAAGAAGGGCCACTTTATTAAATTATAACAAAAACGCAGCCGAAGCTCTGCTCACGGCCGGAGTTCGATTCCAATGGAAGGAGGAAGTCGAATCTCCGGTAAAAGGGGTCGAGGTCCACTCAGCCTTCCATTCATCCGTGGTTGGTAAAATGAGTACCCAGCACATGCTGGGGGGTAAAGAAAGGCTGGGGAAGGAACTGGCAATCCCACCCCATACATACAGTCTGCCTAGTAAACGTCGCAAAACGTCACCCTAAGAGTCAGAAACGACTTGCATTATAAGTGTGGGGACACCTTTACCTTTACCTTTTGCAGAGGGAAAACCTAGGTGCGGGAACTGTCTATAAGCAAGCATCTTGCCATACAGCTCTCGGGTGACCAGCCCTTGCTGAGGCAAGGGCAAGCCCATCTGCTTACCCCTTACCCCGGCCACACCCAGTACGTGAGTAGGGGGGCCTTCTCATGTCACCACCCCCTGGGGCCATACAACCCTCGGGTGGATGAGGTAAGTTGGCCCCAGAAGCAGCCCATATCCTGCCCTCGAGCTATAAAGCCCTGACAGACAGGCATCTGGAACCGGCAATCACCTCCAAAGGTGCCTAAAGGGGCCACCTAGCTGTCCTTACCTATTTCCCTTCCTGCACCTTCCCATACCCGTGCCATAATAAACTGCCCTCTGTAGGGCATTAACAGTTTAAATATGTTGAATTAGTCAAATTAGCCCAAACCACCTATTAATCACAACGCCCCCTAACCCGATTCCCTCCCACTCTCACAGTGTGGAGTAGGAAAAAAACCTGCCCACCAACTAGGGTGGGCAGGATAAAAAATCCTACTCTGCCCTGAAGCGACCCATGGACACACCATAAAAGAGGGTGGGCGGGATGGGCGTTGCATGCCGAAGAGGAGGCTAGGAGGGGCGGCCGGGACTTAAATAAGCCCTGTACCTCTGCCCCTCCATGCTGTACATCGTGTGCGCATAACTGCTGCGACACGTGATGTTGCCTCATTAAAAGATGGTGGCGGCAGCATCGCCCCCATCAGCAACTATGCCCCACTCGCCAGCTGCACGGAGAGCGGGGCGGTATTTCTCAGGTTCCACTTTTTTGCCCTTTTTAAAGATAGGGACATTAGCCTTCTGGCACCACTTATTCTCCACAGTTTCTCAAAGTTAATAGACAGTGGTTCGGAGAGTTCTTCAGCCAGTTCCTTCAATACTCTAGGATGCAGTTCATCAGGCCCTGGAAAGCGATTAGATGTTCGTTGGCCATTCGGCTATCAATCTCAAGCTGCAATCCTGCCCCTTCACCTTCATGTTTCCCAGGAGGGTCATAGACCCGCTTTGGGGAGAAGACTGACCCAACATAGGAATTGAGCACTTCTGCCTTTTCTTTGTCTTCTGTTATTTTGCCCTTCTCACTGATTAGCTGTACCACCATTTCTTTTCTCTGTCTTTTATGGATATACCTGAAGAAAGCTTTTTTGTTGCTTTTGCTCTTGCTAACCTCAACTCATTCTCACCTTTAGCCTTTCTGATACCATCCCTGCAATGCCGTGCTACCTGTTTGTACCCATCCTAAAAGCAGTGGGTCTTGCATTTGGCACCACATTTAATGGTACCAAATTAAAGTCTTGCTGTCAAGTAACAATAAGTAACATAACAATCAAGAGCACACAGCTGAGGGCATGTTCCTGATTATTTGTTGGTAGTTGTGGGTGGCCTTACCTGTCCTATGCCTGACATCAAATGTGACAGGTGGGCATGGCTAGCTGAAAACAGCCACATGGGACAAACTGGGTGGCCTGACAGGCCTAATTTGGTCTAGGGAATGGGGGTTACCCACCACTGGACTAGGCCATGGCTCATCAGCCTTTGGTAGCCACAGTTGCTGCCTATGGTGACTACTGAGGTCATTGCCTATTTGGTTTGAACCTTAAAGCTTCACCTGATTGTTTGTATGTTGTTGATCTGCATGTCTGCTGAGAACATAACCCCTCACCCTGACCAGGCATGCAGCCTTAGCTTTATAAATGATTCTTCTGTTTTAATTAAAATATATTATTTTTGGTGCCTGGTTAAACCTTTTGATTTGCCTAGGCATTTTACATTTTACACTATGATGTAATATTACACTTCTTTCTATACTGGTCTGGATCCACTTTTTGAAGAGTTGTTTATTCTTTAATAAATTAGTATATTTGCTCCCATTAAAAAAAAGATTGACTGTAAAATTCACACTGGAACGAAATTACTTATTTCTCTCTATGTTCTAAGCTAAAATTCTGGTTCATGTTCTGGTGATCTCCCACCTTAACAACCGAAACAATTTTCCTCTCTGTAGCCTTCCTCTTTCACACCAAAAACCCATTGCCAAAATAATTCATTTCTCCATTGTTCAGACACGTGATGATAATCTTCTGACCCCTTCAGTGGGTTCTCTTCCTTATCTAGCAGAAACATCCTGCCCTTTTCTTTGAAGATCTCACAGGTCATCCCCCCCTTTCAACCCCAGCTCTCCTCTCCTCAATCATCTGAGGATAGCTTGCACCCTTAACAACTTCCCATTTCCTTTACTGTGTTCATACATGGAATTCCATCCCTGCACATGTATGTGGTGCAATACTTTCTTCAAATCCATCTTCAAGATTCACCTTTTCTGCATGATGTTTGTCTTTTCCTCTTAATTGTCATTTCCAGCTATAACTTTCAGGACATGCAACTGTATTTAATCATATTTACCCCCTCCTACTCTTGTTTCTCCTCTACCATGTCCCTCACGCCTATTTTAGATTCTAAACTCATTTGGGACACGGACCTGTCATCTTTTTATCTATTAAACTCTATAAAGTGCCATGTATACTGATGATTCACTAATAGGTGAAAAACTGTGCGGTTTAATAACGTACCTATAGCCAACAGATATTTCTATCAAACTTTAAAAAGCAGGGAAATTGGGCAGCTATAGTGAATGCACCAGGGGAGCAGGAGACCTGACCTCCTGTCTGAGATATTAGACTGCCCTACAAATGTGTCAAAATGCAAACACAATTTGGGTTGGTCTTCCACTGTCCAATCCACTTCCTGTGTAGTTTGGAAGAAATTGGTAACATGTGCCTCTGAGCATATGATGAGTTATTGGAGGTAATGTTCTATTTCTATTTTGGGTGCATTAACTGTTGAATCTGAAACTGCAGCTTGATGTAAAATCAGACTGACTACAATATGTTGCTACTTCAGGAATGACTCTAGCTGCTGGAAAAAACAAACTTAGCCTGCCAAGAAGCATGTTTTCAGCCTGCTATGTTTAAACCACTTCATTTAAGGCAAGGTGGGCATAAATTAAAAACATAGAACACACCTAGAATTTTGCTAGAATATATTTCACCTCCCACTGTTCTATCTTGAGACACTCCTGATGTCACTGGAGACTATTCTGCAGAATAGTCAATGCCGTTATTCCATAATTATTTTTGGAGTTTTTTTAGAGTTAATTTTGCAAAGTGTTGCTGTACTTCACATATTCACAGAAATAGAAACAAAAGAAAATGATTTCCTTTAGGAAACTTCACTAAAATTGCAAAGGAAATCAGACATATTTAAAGTGACCATCTGAACTATGTCAACTGTCTTAATAATGTTGCTTTCTCCCTGCTAAAACAAGATCATCACAGCACATGTCTTGTTTCTATTATTTGGGCTGATTGCAGGTGTTGGCACCACTCACCATATGCTCAGAGACACATGCTACCAAATTCTTCCAGGCTACACATGAAGTGGATTGCACTGCGAAAGACCAACCCAAATTGTGTTTGCATTTTGTCAAATTTGTAGGACAGTACAATATCTTAGAAAGGAGGTCAGGTCTCCTGCTCCCCTGATGCATTCACTATAGCTGCCCATTTCCCCTGATATTTAAAGTTTGATAGAAATATCTGTGGGCTATAGGTACATTCTTAAACCACAAGGTTTTTCACTTATTAGTGAATCTGCTTTTTAATCCGGGAGGTAAGAAATGAGATCCTGTTCAAGTTTGCTGAGAATGGATTGATCATTTGTATGCTTATTGAGTTCAGTGAGATTTACTCCCCAGCAATCAGGATAGGTGAAACTGACCACAGGGGATGGGGATGGGGAGGAGGAGGAGGAGGGAGGGGAGGGAGGGCAGAGGGGAGGAGGGGGATGGAAGGAGGCAGCAGGAGGGGGAGGGGAGGAGAAGGACAGGTTTGATCATTTGCATGTTTATTGAGTTCAGTGGGATTTACTCCAGTGCAATCATGCTTAGGATGGGTAAGACTGACTGGGGGGGAGGGAGGGCTGGAGTGGGCAAGGGAGGAGGAAGAAGGAAGAGGGGAGGGGAGGAGGAAGGGAGAGGAGAGGGGAAGGAGGGGAAAGGCAGTTCTGATCATTTGCATGCTTGAGTTCAATGGGATTTATGAAATCATGGTAAGGATAGGTAAAACTGGCAATGGGGAAGGAGGGGGGAGGGGAAGGAGCAGATTGGAGGGGGCAAAGGAAGGGGGAGGGGAGGACAGGTGTGATCATTTGCATGCTTGTAGAATTCAATGGTATTTACTCCCATACAATCTTGCTTAAAATAGGTAAAACTGACCATGGGGAGGAGGAAGGGGAGGGGGAGGAGGGAGGAGGGGTGGATTGGAAGGGGATGGGGATGGTGAGGGAGAGGCAAAAGAAGGGGCAGGGAAGGGGCAAGAGAGAGGGGATAGGAAGGAGAACGGAGTGTTCCATCATTTGCATACTTTTTGAGTTCAATGGGATTTATTTCTGTACAATCTTGTCTGAAAATGGAAATGGACTGCCTTCAAGTCGATCCTGACTTAAGGCGACTGTATGAATAGGGTTTTCATGCTAAATGGTAGTCAGAGGTGGTTTTACCATTGCCTTCCTCTGAGGCTGAGAGGCAGTGACAGGCCCAAGGTCACTCAGTGAGCTTCATGGCTGTGAGGGGATTCGAACCCTAGTCTCCCAGGTCATAATCCAAAACTGACCCGGGGAAGGGGCAGGGAGGGTAGAAGCAGGGGGAGGGGAGGAGATTGGGTGGGTGGGCACTGGGCAGAGGGGGAGCCCCTTTCCTTTCCAAAAGGAAAACATTGTGAACAGTATCATTGGTTTTCAGCATTTCCCCCACCTTTTTATTCTACAGCAGGCACATGTAGCCTCCCACCCAAATTTAAACCAAAGCTGGCCCTGGCCACAAGCACACCAGGCCTTTATTTCACTTTGGACAGTCATGGCTTCTCTCAAAGAATCCTGGGATGTGTAGTTAGTAAAGGGTGGTGAGAGTTGCTAGGAGATCCCCTGTTCCCCTCACAGAGCTTCAATTAGAGTGGCTGACTGTTAAACCAGTCTGGCCACTGGAGCTCAGTTAGTGGAATAGGAGTCTCCTCCCAGTACCCTTCACAAACTACACTTCCCAGGATTCTTTGGGGGAAGCCATGACTGTCTAAAGTGAAATCAAAGTCTGGTGTAGGTGTGGCTCCCTGATTAGCAGCTTTGAGTCTGACTGTTAGAACACTGACAGTTGGTTCTTAGTGATCATGCCTGACACTATTATGTAGTTCAAGCCAAAATGTCTTAAATTAATTAAAAATCAGCCAGTCATTTTTTAAACTTTTAAACTGCAGAAGATGAAGGTCAGAGTATGGGGCAAGGTCAGTATTCGGATTACAGGTACTCTGTGAACATGGCTGATTTTTAATGAATTTCAACATATTATGAGAACTCTGAGAGAAAAAAGTCCAAAAGGGCTCTGGAGTTTTTCCCTCTCTTTTTTTTTTGGACTTGGAACTCTCTGTTCTCTCTGACTGTTCTGTGTATCGCCATGAAAATCGTGAGGGTTGTTAAGCAAGTGTTTCTGAGTTCAGGACTATAAATTTTGTAAGGTTTTGTTTTGAAATGAGCTTATAGGAAGCATCAGAATGGCATGGGGGTTATTTTCAATTTAACATTGCAGAATGTGAAAAATCCATGCTGACTATAGTATACAGCCACAAATACTGCACAAGCTAATTTAAGCTTGATTTTGAGCAGGCCCGAATTAGTTGATTTAAGCTCAAAAGCAGTCTAAAGTCCCATTGTCATCACGTTCCCAAAACTTACTAAAACTTTCTTGTGAGCCAACCGCAGTCCCATTTTTCTTATGAGGCCTCACTGCTTCCTTCCGTTTAACAAAACTCAACCTGATGATGGTGATTATGTTTGCTGTCAAAGCCACAGAATAATTTTTATTATTTATTTATTTATTATTTAATTTGTATCCCGCCCTTCCTCCCAGCAGTAGCCCAGGGCAGGATAAAAAGCACTAAAAACACTTTAAAACATCATAAAAACAGATCTTAAAATGCATTAAAACAAAACAGCATTAAAAACATTTAAAAAAACAAGTTTAAAAAAGGGTTAAAACATTATTATTATTGTTAGTGTTAGTGTTACTGTTACTGTTAGTGTTTTGTTGTTGTTGTTGTTATTTATCTTTATTTATACCCCACCCTTTTTCCAAACTGGAACTCAAGGCATCTTCCAGATAAAAATAAGTACATATCATTAAGAACCTATAAACATATAAACATATAAAATCAGCATTAAAACAGGATTAAACTATTAAGATGTTAAAACCAATTAGATATACACTTAAAATACTGCAACCCAGTTTAGGAGCATACAAGTAAAACAATAACATACAGCATCCTCTTCAGTCACTACCCTGAAAGCCTTCAGTTCCAAAGGCCTGCCAGAAGAAAAAAGTCTTTAGCTATCAGCGGAAGGACTGCACAAAGGAGGCCATTCTTGCCTCCCTAGGGAGGGAGTTCCAGTGCCTAGGGGCAGCCACAGAAAAGGCCCTATCTCATGTCCCCACCAGTCGCACTTGTGAAGGTGTTGGGATCATGAGAAGGGTCTCTCCTGAAGATCTTAGGGCCCAGGCAGGTTCATATAGGGAGATACAGTCTGACAAATAGCCTGGATCTAAGCCATATAGGGCTTTATAGGTCATAACCAGCACTTTGAATTGTGTCCGGAAACAGACTGGCAGCCAGTGAAGCTGTTGCAGAAGGGGAGTTGTATGATCCCTGTAACCAGCCCCAGTTAACATTCTGGCTGCAGCTCGTTGCACCAACTGAAGTTTCCAAACATCTTCAAAGGCAGCCCCACATAGAGCGCATTACAGTAGTCTAAGCGGGATGTAACTAATGCATGTGTCACCGTAGCCAGATCATATGACTCCAGGAACGGGCGTAGTTATTAAAAACATATTAAGGAACATTATTAAAAAACATACTTCAGGAACAGTGAACTGGGCACTAAGAGCCATGGGAACTGTAGATTCATAAATGCTCTAAATTCCTAAATGTCCCACTATCATGGAAAAGAGAAGAGAGTGGATGTAGCTGGAACAGGCAAACTTCACTCAAACTTCTTAGTTCTGAGATTTACTAGCATCACTGGAATCAAGAGACAAAATTATAGGGAACAGTAGAAGTCTAACTGTATGGATGCAAAAACAACAGCAACAACCAGGATTTATTTTTCCTAAGAAAACAAATTCAAGAGAGTTGGACACCTGTGAGATATACATATGGCTCATGAAGCCAGCCACAAGACGTTAGGGAAGCCTTATGTTGAAAATGAGAAAAAAGAATGCAAGCATCTTTTTTTTATATAACTCCAAGGCATTCTATCCCAGAAGTTTAAGCATGGCATCCAACTGTGAGAGGTGATTAGAGTTAATAATGGCAATTCCATGCAAGAAGCAAACAGCAGTTGCTAAACCTTGATAGATTTTTAGCAGATATTTTCTGAAACATTAGAAAAGCAAAAGCCTGCACTGTGAGAGCTGGGAATGATGAGGCCATCTCTTGTGAACATTAATAAACAGAGATGGCACCAAGCTGTCATCTCTCCTAATCTGTTGATAACTGTGATAAATCAAGTTAAGTACAATTGACACCATCTGCCATTGTTACAAAAATGTGGGGTGGGGGGGAGAAGAAAGAGAATGAATTGGTTATTGATCTCTTTCTAAACATGAACTAATTGATTGTATTATATAGACCACATATTCTTACTGTACAATTATGGGTGGATACTACCTGCCCATACTAAGCAGCCATTTCACATTCCAACATGCTTTCCCTGCATCAGAAAGCATTAGTTCAGTGTAGACAATCAAACAATGTCACATGCAACAGCATTGCCATAGCTCTCAGTCCCACCATAATTGCTTTGTATTGAATGAGTCAGATGAAGAAGACGTACTCAGGATTGCATCAGGGAATAATAATCGGAAGGTGAGGATAATTAAAATGTGTTTCCCTTGACAAAATGGTGTTGGTGCAATGAAAAACTAATTAGTATAGAATATAAATATTAAACTGCCATTTCTAAAATTCATAAAAAAACTGGATGTACATTTATTAACACCTCTATGGATGTGTTATATCTTATTAAAGAAGGTCTAATCAAGATCAACTTTTGTCAGCTAGCACTACTGTTCTTTCAAGCTGGTTCAGAAATGTAAGGTATGATATTTCCTCCAATTAATGTAAGGTATGATATTTCCTCCAATTAATGTAAGGTATGATATTTCTTCCAATTCCAATACAGAATCACTTAACTGGCAATTAGATGAACTGTGAAATACACAAAGGCACCAATTCCTGTGACTAAAGTGGCTGGGAAAAGTGAAGTAGTGTGTAACATGTGAAGTACTTTTAATTTTTTTTTATTGTAGCCCACCCTGGTATCACTTTGCATTGGAGGGTAGGTCAAAAATATTTCAGATAAATAAAAAGAATGTGGAAGACTCTGGCCCAAGATTATGATCAATAGTCTACAGCATTCCAGAAGAATTACAGGGATTCTTCTGCTGAGGAATAGATGCCTGTTGGGGATAGGGTTGCCAGGTCAGAAGGATCCCAAGCCCTCAGTGGGGGGGCTAGTGATGTCACAGGGGTGGGCTCTAGTGATCTCATTAAGCAGGATACATTAAGCATCAACCACCATTGCTTGGCGCATACCACTAAAAAAACATTTCTCTGACTGGAAATTAAGATAAAAATCTTAGCTAAAATATGTTGTGTCTCCAGGTCTAGATGAAGTGACGGGATCATTCCTTCTCAGCTGCTTAGGGAGCCTGGGTAGGGAATATTTAATCCAACCTACTTGTTTCTGGCAAAAAGAGTTTAAGTGCCCTCAGGCCAAGCCAGTCACCAGAAGGTCATTGTAGGAAGAACGGAGTGTAGTGTTGTGGAGATGTTCGATGGGAGCACTTAGGAGTAAAGATGGATGCCCCTGAAGGCTACAGTTCTAAACACACTTACTAAGGGACTAAGCCCCATAGAACTCAATAGGACTTACTTCTGGGTAGATATAGTTTCGATTGTGCCATCATGCAAAACAACAAACCAAACCAAAACAAACAATCATGCAAATAACAAGGTGCTCATCAACAACCAGTGTTGTTGCTTCTATGGATGTAAAGGAGTGAGATTAAAGATAAGTGAAATGCAAATAGAAAAACAAAAACAAAAGACAGTGATGATTTCCTAAATGCAATACCATATCTCCCGACAGGAGCTGAGAAAGGTCCGGTTCGGAATAAACCTCCCCCCTGGGATAAAAACCAAAGAAATGATGACATTTTAAAAGGGGTAGGCCTAGAAGTAGGCATTGTGAGAGCAGGGGCACAGGATATAAATTCAGAAGAGCAAAATTACCACAGGCCTAACCACAAGTGCCAAAGACACTTGAAGAGAGACACTGCTTACAAGTGCCTGCTTAAAGTGCTAGGAGCCTCCGAACCAAGATGGGAGAACTGGAGTGCTTGGTCTTAGAGAAGAGCATTGATATAGTGAGCATAACCGAGACCTGGTGGAATGGAGAAAACCAGTGGGATATGGTTATCCCTGGATATAAACTATATCGGAAGGACAGGGAAGGACGTATTGGTGGCGGAGTCGCTCTATACGTGAAAGAAGGCATTGAATCCAGCAAGCTCGAAACCCCAAAAGAGGCAGACTCCTCCACAGAATCGTTGTGGGTGGTGATACCGTGCCCCAGGAGGGACTTAATACTGGGAACGATCTATCGTCCCCCTGATCAAAATGCTCAGGGAGACCTTGAGATGAGATATGATATTGAGGAAGCATCCAAACTAGGAAATGTGGTAGTAATGGGTGACTTCAACTACCCGGACATAGACTGGCTGCATATGTGTTCCAGTCATGACAAAGAAGCAAAGTTTCTAGATATTCTAAATGACTATTCCCTAGATCAGTTGGTCATGGAACCGACCAGAGGGACGGCAACCCTGGACTTAATCCTCAGTGGGGACCGGGACCTGGTGCGAGATGTAAGTGTTGTTGAACCGATTGGGAGCAGTGACCATAGTGCTATTAAATTAAACATACATGTAAATGGCCAATTGCCAAGAAAATCCAACATGGTCACATTTGACTTCAAAAGAGGAAACTTCACAAAAATGAGGGGATTGGTAAAAAGAAAGCTGAAAAACAAAGTCCAGAGGGTCACATCACTCGAAAATGCTTGGAAGTTGTTTAAAAACACTATATTAGAAGCTCAACTGGAGTGCATACCGCAGATCAGAAAAGGTACCGCCAGGGCCAAGAAGATGCCAGCATGGTTAACGAGCAAAGTCAAGGAAGCTCTTAGAGGCAAAATGTCTTCCTTCAGAAAATGGAAGTCTTGTGCAAATGAAGAAAATAAAAAAGAACACAAACTCTGGCAAAAGAAATGCAAGAAGACAATAAGGGATGCTAAAAAAGAATTTGAGGAGCACATTGCTAAGAACATAAAAACCAACAACAAAATTTTTTATAAATACATTCAAAGCAGGAGACCATCTAGGGAGACAATTGGACCCTTGGATGATAAGGGAGTCAAAGGTGTACTAAAGAACGATAAGGAGATTGCAGAGAAGCTAAATGAATTCTTTGCATCTGTCTTCACAGTGGAAGATATAGGGCAGATCCCTGAACCTGAACTAACATTTGCAGGAAGGGATTCTGAGGAACTAAGACAAATAGTGGTAACAAGAGAGGAAGTTCTAAGCTTAATGGACAATATAAAAACTGACAAATCACCGGGCCCGGATGGCATCCACCCGAGAGTTCTCAAAGAACTCAAAGGTGAAATTGCTGATCTGCTAACTAAAATATGTAACTTGTCCCTCGGGTCCTCCTCCGTGCCTGAGGACTGGAAAGTGGCAAATGTAATGCCAATCTTCAAAAAGGGATCCAGAGGGGATCCCGGAAATTACAGGCCAGTTAGATTAACTTCTGTCCCTGGAAAACTGGTAGAAAGTATGATTAAAGCTAGATTAACTAAGCACATAGAAGAACAAGCCTTGCTGAAGCAGAGCCAGCATGGCTTCTGCAAGGGAAAGTCCTGTCTCAGTAACCTATTAGAATTCTTTGAGAGTGTCAACAAGCATATAGATAGAGGTGATCCAGTGGACATAGTGTACTTAGACTTTCAAAAAGCGTTTGACAAGGTACCTCACCAAAGGCTTCTGAGGAAGCTTAGCAGTCATGGAATAAGAGGAGAGGTGCTGTTGTGGATAAGGAATTGGTTAAGAAGCAGAAAGCAGAGAGTAGGAATAAATGGACAGTTCTCCCAATGGAGGGCTGTAGAAAATGGAGTCCCTCAAGGATCGGTATTGGGACCTGTACTTTTCAACTTGTTCATTAATGACCTAGAATTAGGATAGAGCAGTGAAGTGGCCAAGTTTGCTGACGACACTAAATTGTTCAGGGTTGTTAAAACAAAAAGGGATTGCGAAGAGCTCCAAAAAGATCTCTCCAAACAGAGTGAATGGGCGGAAACATGGCAAATGCAATTCAATATAAACAAGTGTAAAATTATGCATATTGGAGCAAAAAATCTGAATTTCACATATACGCTCATGGGGTCTGAACTGGCGGTGACCGACCAGGAGAGAGACCTCAGGGTTGTGGTGGACAGCACGATGAAAATGTCGACCCAGTGTGCGGCAGCTGTGAAAAAGGCAAATTCCATGCTAGAGATAATTAGGAAAGGTATTGAAAATAAAACAGCCGATATCATCATGCCGTTGTATAAATCTATGGTGCGGCCGCATTTGGAATACTGTGTACAGTTCTGGTCGCCTCATCTCAGAAAGGATATTATAGAGTTGGAAAAGGTTCAGAAGAGGGCAACCAGAATGATCAAGGGGATGGAGCGACTCCCTTACGAGGAAAGGTTGCAGCATTTGGGGCTTTTTAGTTTAGAGAAAAGGCGGGTCAGAGGAGACATGATAGAAGTGTATAAAATTATGCATGGCATTGAGAAAGTGGATAGAGAAAAGTTCTTCTCCCTCTCTCATAATACTAGAACTCGTGGACATTCAAAGAAGCTGAATGTTGGAAGATTCAGGACAGACAAAAGGAAGTACTTCTTTACTCAGCGCATAGTTAAACTATGGCATTTGCTCCCACAAGATGCAGTAATGGCCACCAGCTTGGACGGCTTTAAAAGAAGATTAGACAAATTCATGGAGGACAGGGCTATCAATGGCTACTAGCCATTATGGCTGTGCTCTGCCACCCTAGTCAGAGGCAGCATGCTTCTGAAAACCAGTTGCCGGAAGCCTCAGGAGGGGAGAGTGTTCTTGCACTCGGGTCCTGCTTGCGGGCTTCCCCCAGGCACCTGGTAGGTCACTGTGAGAACAGGATGCTGGACTAGATGGGCCACTGGCCTGATCCAGCAGGCTCTTCTTATGTTCTTATGTTCTTATCAACCACAACAAGATTCCTTGGGTTTTCTGCCTTGGTAAGGCAGAAAACTCAGCAGCCCAAAATGTCTACTCAAAAGTAAGTCCTACTGAATTCAATGGGTTTAATCCTGGTATGTGGGATTAGCATTGCAGCTTTACTCCCAGAAAAGCGAACATAGGATTAAACCTTTGGAAACCTTCATATTGGTTTTCAAAACAGACTATGAATTAGACAAATAAACTACCCTCTTCAACAGCCCAGGAAAATTTAAACTTATTTGACTTTCATAATTAGAAAGGTATAACACATTGTAATGGCATCATAAGCTGCATGTACATTTTAAAAAAAAATTCTGTTCAAAAATTATTTGAAAGATAAAGTGTATATGCTATTTTGCAAGTAATTAAAAACCCCTGCATGCACATTTTATTATAATCATCACTGAAATTGTTTACTGTGCATCCCTACCATGATCCTGCTATGATCTTTCATTCTAGAACTCCTGCATACAGAGAGAAAGGGCTTTTTGCTGCTTCTGAAAGTTATAAATTTACTAAATTTATGACATTTTCAGACAAGCAGGAAAAGGCAACAGTTTTCAGGACTTGCAGTGGGTTCTAGTTATTGCCTGGAGGTCAACAAATCCTTAGTCAATTACAACCTTGATTTCAGTTATTGGCTACAAACCTGAAAGGGCAGGTTTAGAGCAGCCATCTATGAGCTAGTTTAACAGATGTTGCGGGGGAGGTGGCTGTCATTTTGGTGTATTTCGCTTGAACCAGTTAAAAAATGAAAGCTGAGAGTCCAGAAATTGGAATGACTCACCCAGAGACCCAGACAAGGCCCCCAAAATCTGGAGTCTCCAGGCGAAAACCTGAGACCTGGCAACCCTATACCTTCTGCTCTGTATTGTATTTTTTAAATATTTTGCTGGGATCCACAAACTGCTTAGAGAATTCTGTTGAAATATGAAGTAGCATACATGTTAAATAAATAAATACAATCATGGTGGCTAATGGCAAGCTTATGGCTCACCTGGTTACCTACTTCTTTGTTACAAAAGAGACTATGGGTGCTATATACCCAGCTGCTACTAAAGGCCATTGAGATTAGCAGCAGCACTACACCATGAGTGCAGAAATGCCTTGAAGTTGCCTCTAAGTGCCACATGCATGGTTCATGTATTTAAAGTAGCGATATATGAGCATATGTGAAATTGCATGATTTGCAACAACAAAACAAACCCTTGGTGTTTGTGCTATTTTTCTGAGGCTAGCATGCTAAAGGTGCTACATAGGATGTTTTTAATTAATAAAGGGACATATTTAAGCTTTTCATCATTTTTATTTATTATGAAATTTATATTCTGCCCTTCTTCACAGAGGGAGCCCATCCATACATGATGGGGAGTTTTGTGAGAATAGATCTGCCTCTGTTTTACACTGTCCTTTTGTTTCAAAACATAAGATTTTTTTAGACTATTCTCATTACTGTTTTCATCTTTCAGGATGAGATTTACCTTCCATGTTAATCTAACACACAATGAGTAATCACACTGCAATCAAAGTATTGCACAGAATCTGTCACAAATGGAAGATAATCAAATGGCTACTTGGTCCATAATTTTAGTCATGCCTGATAATCAAATAGCTAGCATATTAATTCCGTAACATTAAGAAAATGAGAACAATATATTGGCTTTTAAGATGTAAAAGTGCTACATTTAAAAGTTCTTGAATTTCCTTTTCATCACAACAGTAAATACACCTTGTAAAAACTAATGAACTTTTCAGTGACCATTCTTTTTCAATTATACAGTTAAAGTGCTGCACATCTTTTTTCATAACAGCAGGAATGTACTGTGTATTATAGAAGTCAGGACAAGTTATAATACCTTGCTGAGGAAATGGAAGGATATTACAAAACAATCAACTTCCTTTATTGATTTTACACTTTGCTATATATATAGCTCAGCAAACACTGGCAATATAGAGCACACCTTGGTGACATCATTTTTCAGTGGCAAGTGCTCATTTGCTGAAAGGTCATTTCTATATTTCTTAACCATGTTAGTCCTATATTTCTCTGGAACTCTCTTGGCATAAACTCAATGTTACTCTGCAAATGTATTCCTATATTTATGGTGAACTAACTCTGTCTCTTTCACTGTAGTATTAATCATTGACACTGACATTAATAATTATTTACAAGACACTACTCATTCAACCTATGGACCAATTCTTAAGAATCTGTAGTGGCATAGATGCTACCAAAACAAACAAACAAAAATCCATGTGATCATGGATCTATCTAATTTTGGAAGGCTGCACAGAGGTGATGCTCAGCCTACTTGGAAGTTTCAAGGTCATACACAGATGACATCACAACATGGGAGAACCAAAGTAGGCCCAACTTCCATGACAGATTCATTTCAGACCCCAGCATAATCTTATAAGTCCCAAGTCTTGTCTGAAATGGACTGAATCAGATTGAACCAGATCCATTCTGCTGACCATTCTACAGAGTGATGCGAAATCAGCAGCAATTAAAAAAAATAAGCATCAGTCAAAAGGTGGCCCTACTCATATATGGATGTACATATGTAGAGTTCTTTCCATGGGAATGCAAACCTTGATCAACCAGGGTTTGAAAGCCCATCCCCATGGTAGAATCTGTATGCACATTGCCCTATCTTCAGACTGATGTTGATCATGCAATGGCAACCATCATGTATGCCAGAATTTAGGGTAGCTGGGTACATTCTCAGACTCCTTTGATGCATTCTGTGCACTGGGATAAGTACACTAAAAAGTACACTGATCATGTGTTCTGGTCATTATTATAGTCACCATTACTGGATCATTTTTATATGGATTTTAATATTTTATCAGTTGATATAAATGGTGCTCTACCATTGTAAGATTTTGTGCCTATGTATCATATGTACATGAAACAGTTGGGATATTGAGGCAAATGAGGTTCTAAGCTTTTGACAAAGAGCCCCATGATATTTTGATTAGCAAGCTAGCTATACGTGGGCTGGATTGAACAACTATCAGATGGATCCATAGTTGGCTCCAGAATCAACTCTAAGAGTGCTTATCAATGGTTTCTTTTCAAACTGGGGGGAGGTAACAAGTGGCATACTGCAGAGCTCATTTCTGGGCACACTGCTCTTCAACATGTTTATTAATGACTTGGATGAAGAGGTGCAGAGCATGCTAATCAAATGTGCCAAAGATACAAAATTGGGAGGCATAGCTAATATCCTGGAAGACAAAACAAAATTCAAAGTGATCTTGATAGGCTGGAGCATTGGGCTGAAAACAATAGAATGAAATTTAACAGGGCGAAGTGCAAAGTTCTTCATCTAAGAAAATGAAATGAAGTGCACAGTTATAAGATGCGGGATACTTGGCTCAGCAATACCACATGAGAGAAGGATCTTGGCATTGTTGTTGATCACAAACTGAATATGAGCCAAGAGTGCTATGTGGCTGCAAAAAAGGCAAATGCTATTTTAGGCTGCATTAATAGAAATATAGTTTTCAAATCAAACTAGTTCCCCTCTATTTGCCACTGGAAAGGCCTCATCTTGAATACTGCATTCAGTTCTAGACACCACACTTTTAAAAAGATGAAGACAAACTCGATCGGATTCAGAGAAGGGTAACAAGGATGATCAGGGAACTGGAAACAAAGTGTTTGAGGAGAGACTGAAAGAAATGGGCATGTTTAGGCTTGAGAAGCGAAGACTGAGGGGGAAGATTTATTTTATTTATTTATTTATTGCATTTGTATACCGGCAGTTTATAACAATTAAAAACATTAAAAACAAATATACAAATTTAAAAACACATTTTTAAAAAGCAATTTAAAAACACATGCTAAAATGCCTGGGAGAAGAAGAAAGTCTTGACCTGGCATCGAAAGAAAACAGTGTTGACGCCAGGAGCACCTCGTCAGGCAAATCATACCATAATTTGGGGGCCATCACTGAGAACGCCCTCTCCTTTGTTGCCAGACTCCCAGCTTCCCTCCGAGTAGGCACCCAGAGGAGGGCCTTTGATGTTGAGGGTAGTATATGGGTGGGTTCGTGTCGGGAGAGGCGTTCCATCAGGTATTATGGTCCTAAGCCGTGTAAGGCTTTATAGGTTAAAACCTGCACTTTGAATTGAGCTAGGAAACATAGAGGCAGCCAATGCAAGCGGGCCAGAATTGGTTTTATATGTTTATATGTTCAAACCATCTGGTCCCTGTTACCAATCTGGCCGCTGCATTTTGCACAAGCTGCAGTTTCTGAACCATCTTCAAAGGCAGCCCCATGTAGAGCACATTGCAGTAATCTAACTTGGAGGTAACCAGAGCATGGACAACTGAAGCCAGGTTATCCCTGTCCAGATGGGGGCGTAGCTGGGCCACCCACTGAAGCTGGTAGAAGGCACTCTGTGCCACCGAGGCTACCTGAGCCTCAAGTGACAAAGATGATTCTAGGAGAAACCCCAAGCTACGATATTATATGATACTTCAAAGTCTGTCACACAGAGGAGGAGAACTTGGATTCCTGCATTGAGCAGGGGGACTCGATGATGTTATAGACCTCTTCCAACTGTACTGTTATATGATTCTAAGTAACATGGCAATCTGAAGCATTTATGTGTATTCTTTTTTTCAACAGGTCTAATTGTTTTTTGTCAGTAACTTTGCACTGGGGCATTTTTTGTGGCCAGTTTCTTTCCTCCACTATAACTGGGGGAACTTTAACTTTACTTCCTAATTAGTAATTTCATTTTAAAAACCGAAACTATGTTCATTTTGAAAGAAAAATCTAGGTTTCTAAAAGGAACATATCAATTCTCCAACATAAACTAAACACAATGGGATTGTAAATGTAAGTGCTAATACGCAGAGAGATTTGCTTAGATGGAAAGTGTGAGGTGCTTTACCTTGAAGCTGTGGGTATAAACAATTGACATGCTGATATTTTGTTAGTCCACAATGTACTGAAAACTTGAAATTTACTGTAAAAGCCACCATGCCCATATTATTCAGATAATGTATTTTAGGATTTTATCAACTGCTGCAGTACCAGGTATTGTCTTCTTTTTACAAATAACCAGCAAAGTTATTTGGATCACTTGAAAAAATGTTTTAATAAAAATAATAAAACACCAAGCAGTAGCCAGTTATAACATCCTGAGCAGTAACCGGGATAGAGAAATTTGGCAGGCCAAAGGCTTCTCTAAGTAAAATACCTAAGCCCAAGAATAGGAGGACAACAAACAGGGGGTAAGGAAAACCTTCTTACGAAGGGAATTCCAAAGCTGGGATGTAGCCACTGAGGAGGCCCTCTCACATATTGTCCCCAAATATTGGTGAGACTGAAAGAAGTGCCTCTCTAGAACTCATGCAGGAGAAGATAGTCCTTTCAGTAACCTAGCCTCAACCCATTTATGCCTTCATAGATGGTAACCAATGTTTCTATAAACTGTTAGCCAGCCAGAAATGGCAAAATTAGGAGCCAGATGTTTCTGCTAACCAGCTCTAGTCAGTGTAAACATCGGGGGGGGGCTCAATCCAATGCCAGGCAATATTGACATGCTCACATGATGGAGTCAGTTACAACTAGGGCTGCCAGGTCTCCGGTTTTCACCCAGACTCTGGATTTTGTGGGTCCTCTCAGGGTTGGTGAATCATCTTACCCTGCAGACTCTCAGCTTTCATTTTTTTAAAAAAAAAATAAGTTTCTAGGTGGTCTGCTTTACGAGATATACTCCAACATGTCAGCTGCCCCCTTCAACTTCTCTTTAAAGCACTGGTAGCTGGCTGCTCTAACCCTGCCCTTTCAGGATTGTAGCCAATAAGTCACAGTGGTGATTAACAAAGGTTTTGTTGACCTCCAGGCAGTACCTAGACCCCAGAGCAGGGCTAGTAAACTGTTGTTTTTTCCTGCTCATTTTCTTGCTCATAAATTGAGCAAGTATATAGACTCAGTCTTTTCCTCTCATGTGCAGGAGTCAAGCAAGTTTAAATTTTCCTGGGCTGTTGAAGAGGGCAGTAGCTGCCTATCAAGTGGCAGTGAAGGCAGAAAAGAAGAGGTTCTTTGCTGCATCCATTGCGTCTGCAGAGTGCTGTCCCAGGAGGCTGTTCCAAGTGGTCCGAAGCCTGGTCGGTCCAGTTGCTCAGGAACCCTTGGAACAGTCAAAAGCCTCCTGTGACAAATTAGCAAAGCACGTTGCTGACAAAATCGAACACTTACGGAACTTGATCCCGTACGCCGTGGATACAGTAAATGAACCAGAGTTGACCAGTTGCAAGCTGGTCGAATGGGATCAGTTTCGGCCTCTCCCTTCTGAGGATGTGGACAAGGTGCTCTCAACTGTGAAGCCTACCACATGTCTAGATGATCCTTGCCCGTCGTGGCTCCTTATGAGCTGCAAAGAGAAATTGGGCAAGGGGATTAAGGCGGTGGTTAATGCATCCCTGGAGGAGGGTGTAATGCCATTAGCCCTCAAGGAGGCAATTGTAAAGCACATCTTAAAGAAGCCCTCCTTGGATCCCCAAGTTCTGAACAACTTTCGCCCAATTTCAAATTTACCATTCTTGGGCAAGGTCATTGAGCGAGTGGTGGCTAATCAGCTGTCGACACACTTGGATGAAACGGATTATTTGGATCCATACCAATCGGGTTTCAGGACTGGACATGGTACTGAAACAGCCTTGGTCACTCTGGTGGATGATATGAGGAGGGCACTAGATAGGGGACAATTCACCTTTCTTGTCCTCCTCGATCTCTCAGCGGCTTTTGATACTGTTGACCACAGTATCCTTTTACATCGCCTGGAGGGGTTGGGAATAGGGGGCACTGTACTGCAGTGGTTCCGTTCCTTCCTCTCCGATAGGCATCAACAGGTAGCATTGGGGGAAGAGGTTTCAGACCCTTGGCCTCTCAATTGTGGTGTGCCACAGGGCTCTATCCTCTCTCCCATGCTATTTAATATCTATATGAAGCCGCTGGGGACAATCATTAGGAGATTTGGGCTGCAGTGTCACCAATATGCGGATGACACTCAGCTCTATCTCTCATTTAAATCCTCACCAGAGTTGGCTGTGGAGACCATGTCCAAGTGCCTGGAATCCGTGAGCGGATGGATGGGAAGGAACAGGTTGAAGCTGAATCCCGATAAGACCGAGGTGCTACTCGTGGGAGACAGAGGAAGGTTGGGAGATATTGACTTGATGTTCGATGGGGTGAGATTGCCCCTAAAGGACCAGGTCCGCAGCCTTGGGGTTGTTCTTGATTCCAAGCTGTCCGTGGAGGCTCAGATCTCGGCAGTGAGTTGGGCAGCTTGGTATCAATTACACCTCATACATAGACTGCAACCATACCTTCCTGTTCATCAGCTCCCATTGGTGGTACATGCCCTGATCACCTCTCGTTTGGATTACTGTAATGCGCTCTACGTGGGGCTAGCCTTGAAAACGGTCCGGAAATTACAACTTATACAAAATGCGGCGGCTCGACTACTTACAAACTGTTGCCGCCGGGAGCATATTACTCCAGTGCTGTTCAATCTGCACTGGCTTCCAGTTGTTTTCCGGGCCCAATTCAAGGTGTTGGTATTAACCTTTAAATCCCTATATGGTCTCGGCCCAGTTTATCTGATGGAGCGCCTCCAACGCCACCAATTATGCTGCCCCACAAGATCAGCCACACAGGGCCTTCTCTCAGTCCCGCCAACTAAAACAGCTAGGTTGGTGGGGACGAGAGAGAGGGCATTCTCAGTGGCGGCCCCCACTCTCTGGAACTCCCTCCCGTATGATCTTCGGCATGCCCCTTCCCTGAATGTATTCCGCCAGGCCTTGAAGACCTGGCTTTTCAGACAGGCCTTTGGGACTTCCAGGGAGGGTTAATCTCTATGACAAATTGCCTAGTACTCTGAACTGTCATTGTTTATAGTTTTATAGTTTTATCTTTGTATTGTATTATTATGATGTATTTTATTGTAACAAAGATGTACGTCGCCTAGAGTGGCCATTGGCCAGATAGGCAACACATAAATTAAATTATTATTATTATTATTATTATTATTATTATTAGTTTTGGGGAAACCTTCCCAATATGAAGCTTTAATCCAATGCTTGCTTTTCTGGGAGTAAAGCTTCAATGCTAATCCCACATACCTGAAGTAAACCCCATTGAATTCAATAGGACTTACTTTTGAGAAGGCATGGTTAGGATTGTATTTATGTTGTAAACCTTTCTCTCCCCTCTCCCAATCATATTTTAAAGTAATTAGGCAGGAATTACTTAGGTATCACTGCTTTTATTATGTAGGAAACAACTTGCTGCCCTGAGCTCCTACTGGGAGGAAAGGTGGGATATAAATCAAATAATAAATAAATAAATAAATACTGAACTTATATTTTTTTCAAAAAACATTCTGCAACGACCAACTGGTTTTGACAATAAACTATTATATGAGGTATATGTATTTTTACATCTCCAGTGTGTGTGTGTGTGTATAGAATCTTTCCAACATCCCTGTAATATAGGATTGCCAACTGGAAACCAAGGCAGCTCACAATAAGAAATAAATCCCTTTAAAATCCAATAACCATAAAAACAGGTGTAAACAGATGTAAAAGCTTAAAGTGGCATGATTCTGAATTTTGGGTTGGGTGAGTGAAGTTCCTTAACAATTGAGGTTGCAGTTCTGTGTACGCTTTCCTGTCTGAGTAAGTAAATATAGGATTGCACTATAAATATCTTTACAGGTTATGTAAATAATAAACATTTATTTATTTATTTATTTATTTATTTATTTATTGTACTTATATACCGCCCCATAGCCGAAGCTCTCTGGGTGGTTTATAGTAACATCTTTGATAGTCATGGTTATATAAATATTCCTTCATACTATGTCCAAGTAAGGATCTGATTTCACATTATGGTTGTACATTATTATTTCCTATACATTTTAAGTGTGCCCTTGCTAAAGGTGGTCATGGTCCCTGTCTGTTCTTTTTATCCTGAGGGGCAGATTAGACTGAGAGATGGTGAATACCCCTTGGTCATCCACTAAACGTTATAGCTCATCTCCATTTTTTTTAAAAAAATTAATAAAACGATTTACATGCAGGCAACATTTATGAAGTAGATCCACACAATACATTTAAAGCACATCCAACTCATGTTTAATGTGCATGACTTTCTGCAAAGAATCCTGATCCTGGGAAGTGTCATTTCCCTCTCACAGTTATAGCTTCCACCACCCCTAACAAACTATAGTTCCCATGATTCTATGGTGGGATTCATGTGCTTCAAATGTGTGTTGAATGTGCTTTAAATGCATGGTGTGGATCTGCTCTAGGTATGATGTGCATTCATTAGTGAATTGAAAAGAACAATTTTAAAATATACTTTTTTAAACAGAGGAAAGGCTGTAGTTCAGTGGTAGGGCATATGCTTTGCATGCAAAGGTCCAAAATTCAATTTCTGGGAAAGACTATTGCCCGGAATTCTAGAGAGCCAAGGCTAGTCAATGTCATCAGTACTGAGCTAGATGGTACCAAATGTCTTGAGTCGGTATAAGGCAGATTCCTTTGTTCCTAAAAGTAGAAAGAGACCTAAGGGCCACAGTGACTCTGAAATATATTTATGTAATTTATTTAGAACATTTACAGTAGGGCCCCACTCATATGGAGGGTTATGTTCCAGACCCCCGCTGAAAAGCGAAAACCGCTGAAAAGTGGAACTCATTGAATAGAATGGCATGCAATGCCCAAAAACTGCCGTAAAAGCAGAACAAGCACCATAAGAGTGGGGCTTTAGTCTAATTGCGTCTAACTGAGATCGCTGCATTAGCGTAGCGCCGTAAAGCGAAGCGCCATAAAGCAGGGCCCTACTGCATATACCACTTATTGTAAAAACCCAAATTGTGTTTGCCTGGCACAACACATTAAATATTCACAGCATCTTTTATTTCTTAGAGCATATTTTATTATTTATTATTTATTTTTATATTTTATTCTGCAGAATTCAAATTGTAATAAAATACAATATAGGAAATAAAAGAAGCAATAAAAATACAGTTAAAATCATATAGCATCTAGCACAGCGCCCTACAACAGGCAGAACAATCATTGAGTGGCTCGCCAAGACTCTCAAGAATTTTCAAGTGGTCTGTGGGGGAAAATTTTGGAAACTACTGACCTAGCCCAAACAGTGCTATGGTCAGTTGATACAGGATCTTGTGAACTAGACCTCACATGTACAGCAGCCTCCTGTGGGTTGTAACAGCAAATCACTGTCACGTATAGCAAGTGAGAGGATTAGTATGTGGCTACATGGTTGATGGTAACAATTGAGTGGTTTATGACCTATTATAGCTTTAAAGAAGCTTCCATTCACAAGTTACAAATTCTTTTTTGGGGGGATATCATAGGCTTCTGTGTAAATGGACCCTTATTAGAAGATAATCTTTTGTAAAAATTGTATTTAAAGTATATCATCTTTACACTGTACATCACATTGAGACTATCTGTACAAGGTGATAGACAAGTGTAATAAACCATCACCACCATCCCCATCATCATTACCTACCTCCATTCTTAGTAAGATGCGAGGGATGCCTAAGAGAAATAACACGGTCATCCTTACTAAGACAACTAACTGTACAATCATATACATGTTTACTCAGAAGTAAGCCCCACTAAGTTTAATGGGACTTACTCCCAGGTTAGTTAGCATAGGACTGCAGCCTAAAATTAATTTCTCACAATTCAGTGCATAAAAGAGAGATTGCCATATCTATCTACAGAGCGTCTTGTGCCTGGACTGAAAGTGTGTGTCAGTAAGACTTTCTGTAAATAACAAAGCCCTGACATAAAAGTCATATAATCATAATCCCACAGGAGGTCAGCAGAAGAGGGGCTAGGAATTGACTGCTAACGTTTGATGCTTGACAAAGTAAAAGGGGTTAACCGAAGTCAACTCAAGGAAGCACATGGTGGAGTTGAGGGTAACTACTTGGGATAGGTAGTGTGCAGACCCTTAGATAAGCATAAGCAGCAATCAATACAGCAAAGGAAAACCACAAGAGTTAAGAAATCATACAGGAACAGTTTTTTTAAAAAAAATATCAATTTATCTCTCTCTCTCTCCCCCCCCCCGAAAAAAAGATTCCTGTTATATTATATTTGGGCCCACTGTTGCTCTGACTTTTCAAATACGGATGCTTGGACAATGTAATGTGAGTAGGAACTGAAGTGAATTAGAAGTAGTTGTATGGTGAATCCGTTGTGGGTGGGACCAGTAGGAAAACGAAAGTAGAGTTTTAGGTGATGCAGGAACACACTATGAAGTAAAGTTTGTTCCTTCTAACTAGCATTTGTGGTTCATTTCAAATCTTGCAAATATTACATGGTGTCAGAAGACTACCTAAAAACATAAAGCAGTGAAAAATGGACCAGCTAAAGCCTCCAGGAACGTTGGTGTTTGAAGGAAATGCAGCAGAGAACTGGAGAAGATGGAAGCAAGGGTTTGAATTGTACTGCATTGCAAATGGAGCAGATAAGAAAGATGAGAGACTCCAGTCAGCATTATTTCTGCATGTGGCAGGTGAAGAAGCAAGAGAGGTATTTAATACTTTCCAGTTTGATGATGATCCAGATAAAAATAAAATTCAAGTTTTAATGAATAAATTTGAAGCATATTGTGTGCCCAGAAGAAATGTTACTTATGAAAGGCACAGGTTCTTCACTAGAATACAGAGTGAAGGAGAAGGTATAGACCAATATGTGACTGATTTGAAGCTTTTGGCTCAGACCTGTGAATTTGGGGAGCTGTGTGCTTCTTTTATTAAGGATCGCATAGTTGTGGCATTCAGAAAGACAGATTGAGAGCCAAATTACTGAGAGAGAGTGATTTAATCCTTGAGTGTGCAGTGAATATATGCTGGGCAAAAGAAGTGACTGCAAAACAGATGAAAGATTTTTGGGCAACAGAAAAACTAATGGATGTCTTACAGGGCAAAAGTACCTTTGAAAAGGTAAAAGTAAGCCAGCTTCATAGCAAATGGAGCCCTGGCACAACTACCAGCCCCCAAGAAAAGGAAATGCCACAGAGGCCTGTAGAAGCAGCAAAGGCCTGCTACAAGTGTGGCATCAGTCATCATGACATAAATGCTTGTCCTGCATATGGGAAGGAATGCAGAAGATGTAGCAAACTTAATCATTTTACTAAAATGTGTAAAACTAGAGATAGAAAACCTCAACGCAGACAAATGTTCTCAGTAGCAGATACAACTAAAAATGCTCATGATTTTTTCATTGGCACATTGAATTCTACAGCTCTGGAAGATGAATGGTGTGTGGATCTTCTCATAAATGATCACAAGTATGTGACCTTTAAGATTGACACAGGAGCACAGGCTAATGCAATGTCTTTAAAAACATACAGTCTTGCAAGCTGAACTACTTCAGCATTCAAATGCCAGATTAATAACCTACTCTGGAGAAAGACTACATGTGTCTTGTAAATGTAACCTGGATTGCAAATATAAAGATCAAAGAGCTGAGTTGGAATTTCACATAGTAGACTTTGATGCACAAGCTGTACTCGGTCTCCGGGCTGTGACTAATTTAAATTTGGTGCAAAGAGTTAATTTAATGAAAAGAGCTCCAGTAGATCAATGGGATGTTGCAGTTGAATACAAAGATGTATTTGAAGGCTTAGGTTGCTTACCAGAGAAATACGCCATCAAAATCAACCCACAGGTTCCACCTGTTATTCATGCACCTCAGAAGGTTCCAGTGGCACTAAGGGATAAAGTCCAAAAGGAACTGACTCGTGTGGAGCAATTAAAAGTCATAGTTAAGGTAAAAGAACCTACAGAGTGGGTGAATTCAATTGTGGTTGTAGACAAGCCTGGCTGGGACCAAATAAGAATATGTTTAGATCCAAGAGATATGAACAAAGCAATTTTAAGAGAACATTTTCAATTGCCTACTGTAGAAGAAATTACCAGTAAGCTAGCAGAAGCAGAATTGTTTACAGTTCTTGATGCCAGTAGTGGATTCTGGCAAATTCAGCTAGATGATAACAGTTCCAAGCTATGTACATTTAATACACCTTTTGGCAGGTACCGATTTACAAGAATGCCATTTGGTATCTCTTCAGCTCCTGAGGTCTATCAGAGGATGATCCAACAGACATTTGAGGGTATTGATGGGGTCACATGCTACATAGATGATATCCTGGTGTGGGGAAAGACCAAACAGGAACATAATGAGAGACCGAAGAAAGTTCTGGACAGGTGCCGAGAGAGGAATCTGGAATGGAACAAAGTGAAATGCAAATTTGCCATGACTGAAATAAAATATCTAACATCTTAACCAAAGAAGGACTAAAACCTGATTCATCTAAAATAGAGGCCATCACTGAAATGCCCAGCCCAAGTAACAAAGCTGATCTTCATAGATTTCTAGGAATGGTGACTTACTTAGCAAAGTTCATCCCAAATTTGGCAACAGTAACACCCCTTTAAGACAGCTGTTGGCCCAAGATGTTGAATTTTGCTGGATGTCAGTTCATGAAACAGCATTCACACAGTTGAAAGAACTATTAACAAAAACTCCTGTTTTGAAATATTATAATGTGAACGAACCTGTAACCCTGTCAGTGGATGCTAGTTCTACAGGCTTAGGTGCTGTACTGTTGCAAAGAGGTGCACCTGTTGCATATGCTTCTAAAGCAATGACTGTGGCCCAACAGAACTATGCTCAAATAGAAAAGGAAATGTTGGCAATAGTGTTTGGATGCACAAGATTCCATCAATTTCTCTATGGCAAAAAAGTGACTGTGGAAATGGACCACAAACCATTGGAGGCAATTTTCAGAAAACCTTTGCATAATGCACCTCCAAGAATCCAAAGATGGCAGTTAACACTGCAGAAATATCAATTACAAGTGCACTATAGACCAGACAAATAATTAATAATTGCTGATACCCTGTCCACGGCATATCTTGAACAGGGTGAAGGAATAAGTTCTGAAGAAGCTGAGGTTGCTGTTAACCTCATGTTATCTTATTTACCAATCTCCGAATCAAAACTGAAAGAATTTCAGGTGGCTACTGAAAATGATAGCATTTTGCAAATCCTGAAAAATGCCATTTTGCAGGGGTGGCCAGATAGAAGAGTAGAAGTTCCAGAGTGTATACGTGTTTATTGGAATTACAGAGAGGAATTAAGTGTTCATGATGGACTCATTTTTAAAAGTGACAGAATCGTAGTACCACAAGTTTTGAGGAAAGAGATATTGAATATTATACATGAGAGTCATCTGGGTGTTGAATTATGTAAAAAGCGGGCACGAGAAGCTGTATATTGGCCAGGTACGTGTGCCCAAATTGAAGAACTGGTACTGTCATGTACCATGTGTCACACCTTCAGAAATAAAAACCAAAAAGAACCAATGTTACCTCTTGAAATTCCAAGAAGACCTTGGCAGAAGCTAGGAATGGACTTGTTTGGATTTCAAAGAAAGGACTATCTACTTTTGGTTGATTATTATTCAAAATATGTGGAAATATGTTTGCTTGAAGACACTACAAGTAGATCAGTAATTTTACACTGCAAATCTATATTTGCAAGACATGGTATACCTGAAGAGTTTGTCAGTAATAATAGCCCTCAGTTTTGCTCTAGAGACTTTAAAATGTTTGCCAAAGATTGGGACTTTGTTCACACAACATCCAGTCCACCATTTCCTCAATCAAATGGAATGGCAGAAAGAGCGATCCAAACAGTAAAGAGGATTCTTAAGAAATCTAGTCTGAATAACACATATCCTTATCTTAGTTTATTGGATTACAGAAATACGCCTACAGTAGATACAGCCTCACCTGCACAACTTTTAATGGGGAGACGTTTAAGAACCAGGTTGCCTACCTCAGCACTGTTGTTACTACCTCAGCAGGTAAAAGGTGACATAGAGACACATCTGAAGAAAAGACAAGAAAAACAGAAGCTTTACTTTGACAAAGGTTCAAAGCCTTTACCACCTTTGCAGGTTGGTGATTCTGTTAAGATGGAGTGTGGAAACCAGCGAGAGTGACTGGACAAAACATGACTCCAAGATCATATTTGGTTCAGACTGATGATTTAGCTGTCTACAGGTGGAACAGAAGAGATCTTCAAAGCACTCCAAGTTGTGAACAAAAAATGGATGAGACTACTGAGACTGCAACTGCACCTCCATCAGAGGTAGACCTATCAGTCTCAAGACAACAAAAGTGGAACAGCTGTAGCACAACGTGCCAGTGATATCCCAGAAAATATTTTGGACTCTGAGTTACCTGTTACTACATCAAGAGGCAGAGTGATCAGGAAACCAATTCGATATAGACAGTAGTTTCTATCTTTTTCTTAAAAATGAAAAGGGAGATGTAATGTGAGTAGGAACTCAAGTGAATTAGAAGTAGTTGTATGGGGAATCAGTTGGGGGTGGGACCAGTAGGAAAATGAAAGTAGAGTTTTTGGTTATGCAGCAACACACTGTGAAGTAAAGTTTGTTCCTTCTAACAGCATTTGTGGTTCATTTCAAATCTTGCAAATATTACAGACAATATATCATACTTTTTTTCTTTCATTCACTCTTTTGTCTATTTTCTTCTTAAAAGTATGAAACTGAATCACAAATAGCATAACAAAAAGCGCTCTTTTTAAGGCATGGACAATGAATGCACATAGGTAAGGAGTGATGCAGCTCTGTAGCAGTTGCTTTCAATGTCTGAAAGAAGCTTGTACACATAATCTTATTTTGGTTATTGCTGCAAAAGTACATAGGTTATGGATGGAACATTCTGGAGGGATCGTGCCACCACCCCTCTCCCCCAGCTGGGCATTTTGTTCATCATGCAATTTATGCCTGAAAATGGCCAAAGTGAAACTCTGTTGTCTTTCCTGTTACGTTAGACTCAGGATCCATATTAATAAGCAAATGCCATGATAAGCAAGGAAATAGCACCAGTGTTGGTGGAGAAGTGCTTCATTGGTATGTGTGGTATAATGAGTATAATTATAATTCCACCAAAAACAGCCTAAGAAGATGACCAGCAGTGATGTACCACCTTTTATTATCACAAGCATGAGTTATTGGCACTATCCCCTATAGGAGTTAATAGCAGAGGTGGTATAACTTTTGATTTTATTTATATGCCAGTATCCTCTTCTTCAGAGTGCTGTATTCTCCCATGAGAATAAGAAGAGACTGCTGGATCAGGCCCATGGCCCATCTAGTCCAGTATCCATTTCTCACAATGTCGGAGGATCTTACAACACTGATTTTAATTGATCTAGATCAGCCTTTCCCAACCAGTGTGCCTCCAGATGTTGTTGGACCACAATTCCCATCTTTCCTGGAAATTGGCAATGCTGGCTGAGGCTGATGACAGTTGTGGTCCAACAGCATCTGGAGGCACACTGGTTGGGAAAGGCTGATCTAGTTGGTTCCAGGGGAACCCAGAAGGGGTACCCCAAATACACCCAAATCCCTAGCATCCCCCCTTCAATGTTCATAGATGTAAAGTTGGCAATCTTGTGTGCTAGGTGCCTTCCAATCAACCTGTGCAACAGTACTTAAAAGTAGTTCAAAGTAGTCCCACTTCTTAGACCTGTCTGAGGAGAGCTCCCTGCCAGTCCAGAAGCCAAGAAATCACAGCCTCTGCTCTGCCAGTCATCACCCCTTCCATTCAAGTTCCTTCATTTGTCTTGTTTAGTGCACTTGTTTAGTGCTAAAACAATGGCATAAGATATAAATGCTTTATTAGAGGCAGGAAAGAAAAAAATACAAGCATATGTTCTCACTTAGTGAGCAACTGAAGTAAAACTTTTACTTAAAATATTGAAGTAGCCTAGATTAAAAGATTGTTCGGGAAATGAAGCCTCTGCCTCATTTCATTTTTTGATGGAAAGATCACCTTTCTCTCAAACATCACCCTTCACAAACCATTACAGGATTGAAGAATGAATATTTTTGCTTTATTATTCATTTTTTACTTTATAAATTCATTAATTTAATTAGGAGTGATATAAATTGTCAGTCTTCAAATAACAATATATTCAAAGTTTGTTTAAAGGTTCAATAAGAACTGTGGTCTCCAAGATAATAAGCTATTCTGCACTGTACACTGTTTTTGAGACCTTGACATTTCTTAGAATTTGGACTAAGGTATTGCAATATTAGTAGAATTCATTGGACTCAGGATATACCAGATCAATCCTTGTTAAAAAAAAAAAGGCAGATTCTGTGTAATTTAATTATTTCTGCTACTTTTTCTCACTCTAATTGGATCCAGGCAATCTCATACACTTAAATGAGGGATTTTTTAACACATGGGTGGTTGACCTTTTAACTTCAATTTGCATCAGTCCCAACCAGCTCAGCATTGATGGGAATTGTCCAAGAACATCTGGAGGGTATCATGTAGCTATCCCTGCTTTAACACTTATTTCTAACCACTCTTTCATATGACACAACTGAAAGCTATTGACTACTCTTCCCCAACTCTGCACTTTGACAATATCTGACAGCAGCATACTAAAATTTCACATTGTACATTCTGTAAACTTGGCAACATTTCTTTTTAGTTTCTAAGACCCACAACTCAGACAGAAATGATAACATAGCCACTTTGCTTAGCATGTATCTCACCCCCAATGATAGGTGGACATTAAAGATATGGATCTGTCTCTTAAGCTTGAGTTCTTTTGTCACCAACCTGAGCTCACAGTCGAGAGTGAAGCAAATATATGGCCTTCAAAGTGTAAACTCTGCACTCAGATGTAGAGTAACTGATGCCCCAGATTTAATGAGACCACTAGTGAGATTCCAGCTGTGTTGGAGCCATTTTATTGCATTTCTCTTCCACCTTCCAAGTTATACTTATTATATAGTGTATAATGTGCCATGCAATTGTAGGTAATAGTTCCCTGAAGGCAGACCGGTTTCGGAGAAAGGTGGTTTGTCAACTTGCTACAGCTTTCCTATGGGTAATTTTATTGAAATAAAAATGAAATAAAAGAAGATTGCATTTCTGAACAAATTAAGTAAAGCCAGGAATCGCCATTGTGCAGAAGCACCACACTGAGCAAGTATCTATTTCCTATGAACAGATCCAGAGATCCCTTCCAAAATGAAATGTTCTAGTCATAGAAACACTGCATAAAGAAAAAGTTAATAACAGAAGCTACTATATCTCTACTACATAGTTGTCACAATACAATTCAAAAGTAACTCCAATGCAGGAAATAACAAATGGGATGTTTAAATAACATCAACCACAAGCCAAACAGAAATAATTATCAGTCAGTCAGTCAGTCTTTATTGCGGTCACAGACCAAAAATATACATATATAAGACATATACACAGTTAAAACAATTTCATTTTGTTAAAATATTTAAAAGAAGAATAAATTTTCAACAGGACAGGTAAAAATACATTATTTAGTTACATTCTGTTTAAAGGAATACTGGTTGTAAAACAGGGATACTTAGCATATATCACTTCACTTCCTCCCTTATAGATTTAATTGGATGATATCAGGCTTTTCCTGGTTGAAATAATTATGGCACAGAATTTTGCTACAGATTTGGTTACATATTCGAGTTGGTCAGCAAGAAGATAGTTAATATAGAAAACCTCGCTTCTACCTGGTAAACGTGTAATTAAAGGTCTGATCAATTGATTTCTGATCTTGCAGTAATATGAGCAATGTAAAAATATGTGAGTTAATGACTCTACCTCACCATCGCCACAAGGACATTTTCTATCAATGTATGGAATTTTTTTATATCTCCCCTCCAAAATCGCGGATGGTAAACAATTTAGCCTTGCCAATGTAAAGGCCCTGCGATATTTGGGTATAGATAAGTTAGATAGATATGGCATGGGTGATTGCAGATTGATGTTAAACATATGTTTTTTAACCAGAACAAGGTGCTGTTGTAAATCCACATCTTTAATTCGTTGACAAATTTGTTCTTTGGCTTTTACACAACCCATATTTAAAACTGTGGGAATTGAGAACCCCAATTTTGTTATTTTATTAATAATCATTGTCTCCCACGTCGAATGAAATTTATCATGCAGGATGTGGGGTGCCAAGCCAATTGGGCTAAATAACAACTTAAGCCAGGTGTTAATTCGGAGGCACCAAATTCGGGCTTCTAAAGATGATAGTCCCACTTCCATTCGTAAAATAAAACTAGGGACACAAGTGGGGACTGCGAATATTGATCTTAGAAAGGTATTTTGAACAGCTTCCAGGTGTGCAAAGTTCTCACAGGTTGTTACTTGCTGACCATATAATAATTGCGGAATTATTTTTGCTTTAAAAACTCTTATGGCCGGTATAAGGAGTTGGCCCCCTTTATTATAATAGAAGGATAGTAGGGCTTTCATGGTTTTTTTTGCATTTAGGATTGTTAATTTCGTGTGTAGGGACCATGAACCACTAGCTTGAAAGGTCAACCCCAGGTATTTAAATGCTTTTACTTGATTGATTGTATGACCATTAATCCTCCAGACATGTTTAGTTCTTTTGTTAGTAAAGATCATTACTTTAGTTTTTTCATAATTAATCATTAAGGATTCTTCTGAGCAGAACACAGCTAGAGCAGACAATAGTCTTCTCAGCCGTACAAGTGTTCTTGAAATTAACACAATGTCATCCGCATACAGCAGAATCGGTCTTGAAATTTCTGCTAGTTTTGGAGAATGTGAGATGATTGATGACATCTGTTGGACAACTGAGTTAATATAGATATTGAACAAAAGCGGGGCCAGAATACAGCCTTGTTTTACCCCTTTATATGTGGGAATGGGGTTAGTTAGCTGACCCATATTGTTGCATCTGACACGCAGATAAGTGTTGTCGTATAAACCCCGGATTAGTGTCAATAGGTGAATATCAATATTGGTACTAGCAAGCTTGTTCCAGAGTCTTTCCCTCGAGATAGAGTCAAAGGCTGTTTTTAAGTCAATAAATGCAGTAAACAACCCGCTCTCAGTTCCACCCTTGTATTTACCGACTAGATGCTGGAGCACCAGTGCATGATCTAAAGTTGATCGACTAGTGCGTAAGCCTGCTTGTTCGGGGGCAAGTATTTCATTCTGATCCACCCATGTACTTAATTTCCCATAAAGATGAGCCGCGTAGAGTTTACTAACAATATTTAGCAAACTTATAGGTCTAAAATTAGCTGGCTCGTAAAGCGAGCCTTTTTTATGGAGTGGCACGATTATGGCTGTTCCCCAATCTTTGGGAATTTGCATGGAGTGGTCAATATGCGTAAATAAGGCCGCAAGTAAAGGAGCCCACCAATCCACATTTGATTTAAATACTTCTGCTGGAATATTATCTGATCCCAGGGCTTTATTGACTTTTAATCTTGAAATAAGATCGATGATTTCGTTGACACTAACTGGAGCCCAGTCAAGGATGGCATTTGGTAAGTCTATAGATCTACCATAATCAACCTCCTGTTCGAATAATTTGGAAAAGTAGTTTTCCCATACTCTTGGTTGCACATAACATCCCATATAGGGGGAAGATTTTGGCAAGTTACATGCAACAATTTTCCAAAACAGGTTGGAGTTCTTTAGACACAAGGCATAAGAAAGACACTTCCAAATTTCGTGCAGCCCTGTTTTCTTTTTTTTAATAATCAATTGTTTAAATGATTTTCTTTCTACACAATATGCCAGCAACGTAGCTGGATCACGGGTCGCTTTATAGGCCTTAAACTTAGATATTAATAACTTTTTCTTTGCTACACATTCACTATCAAACCACGATTTGGAATTAAAGTTCCTGTTATTTGATTTTCTTTTCGAACTAGTTAATAATAGAGTTTGAAATATCTTTGTTATTTGATAGAAGCATTGGATGGAACTGGAAATCGTAGGGGAAATAAGTATTTGCTCCTTTAACTCAAGAATATCTGGGGCGAGGAGTCTGTCTTTTATCTCTTTCTCAAGCATAGGCCTCCACTTAACCCTTCTAGGATGAATTTCGTAAGCTATTTTAGGGAAAGTCTGGGGCTCAATTTGGGAAGGAGAATCCCAAATCATAGACAATTTAATGGGAGAATAGTCACTTTCTGGTCTCCCAATACATTTGAAATAACTAATCGAATGATATGATTCCTGAGAAACTATTCCGACGCTCCCCTACTTGATAGATATGTGTATTCTCCTTCTCTATCTCCGCTAGTTCTTCCGTTAAGTAAGATTAAATTCAACCTCATAATCATTTGTACTAAACAGAGGCCTGCATAGGATATACCTGGATCCTTCGATTGTGTAATGGGGAACTCATGTGAACCGTCTATGAAGGGGACCATCTGATGAAATTTAACAAACAAAGCCACGTCTGTAGGGCCCATTCTGGCATTAAAGTCGCCCATCAGAATTAACTTCGCCTCTGGGTAGAGGGAAATTAATTCCAATATATATTTTTCTAAGTTGTTAATCTTATTGGCGTCAGTTGTTTTATCTTTGGTAGGGGGCAAATAAACATTCACCAAAAGCAGAGCGATGCGCTGATCTTAGGATTACCGCTAATGCCAATTCGGGCAATGGCTCGATGGCGATAATAGAGGCTTGTAACACAGTGGAAATAAGTAGGCAAATCCCTCCCCTTGGCCGGCCTCCTTTCTTGCTAGGAGTTGCTTTTATTTGGTATGCTGAAAATCCATCCAGCCCAAGGTCGTTCGTCGCCCAAGTTTCTTGTAGGAAATGACGCCCCGCTCGTCGCACAGCTGACGAGCGGGGCATAGTTGCAGATGGGGGTGAAGCAGTTGCCCCCATCTTGAAAGAGGGCAGAGTCACCCGTCGCGCCTATGACGCGAGCGCGACTTGGTGAAGGGAGGGGGTGGAGGCTGGAGAGCTTATTTAAGCCCGGCAGCCCCTCCTACCTTCCTTTTTTCATCATGACGCCCACCCCACCCTCCCTCTTTTATGGTGTGCCTAGGGGTCGCTTCGGGGCCGAGTAGGAATTTTTATCGTGCCCACCCTTGTTGGCGGGCAGGTTTTTTGCCTGCTCCACACTATAGGAGTGGGAGGGAATCGGGTTAGGGGGTGTTGTTGTTAACAGGTTGTTTTGGCTGATTTGGCAATTTCTATATTGAAAGTTAATGCCCTATGAGGCACGTTTGTTATAGCACAGGTGCGGGAAGGTGCAGGAAGGGAAATAGTTAAGGACAGCTAGGTGGCTCCCTTAGGCACCTTTGGAGGTGATTGGCGGTTCAGGAGGCCTGTCCAGCAAGGCTTTGCGGCTCGAGGACAGGATATGGGCTGCCTCTGGGGCTAACCTATCTCATCTACCCAAGGGTTATGCAACCCCGGGTGGGGATGATGTGGGAAGGCCCCCCTACTCACCTACAAGGTGTGGCAGGGGTAAGGGGTAAGCAGATGGGCTTGCCATTGCCTCAGCAGGGACTGGTCGCCCAAGAGCTGTATGGCAAGCTACTTGCTTAAAGATAGTCCCTCACCTAGATCTTCCCTCTGCAGGTCACTTTAAATTGGGTTTGTGTGTTATAATTTAATAAAGTGGCCCTTGTTCAACCCAAGCTGAAGTGTCAGTGTCTTATTTCACCCTTCAACTGCAATAAAATTTGATATTGCTTTAAAAATAAAGTGCACCCAGGATCAGCAATTATGTCCCCCCACCCCGCAATATTCCATGAAAGAATCTTTAGAGTAGAAACCACTAGATTCGGTCTATGTCAGTTGGTCTTTTGTAAATGTTGTACAAATTTTATGCTAGTATCTGTAGCTGATGAAACACCCAAAGTTTTCCTCACGGGACTGAGTTGATCAAGGTTGTAGTCAATGGAATTGGCGCATAGGGGTTTTTGATACTCAGCTTTTCTTAGGTCGATTTGCAAGATTGTTTGTTTTGCTCGGCCTTCATCGATGTTCGAGTTTGGGAGCAAGTTTGAAGCCCCAGACGACACAACCTCAGTCAAATTCCTTTGCGTGTTCGTTCTTTTCAGTCTTAGTTCCTTTAGAACAGCTCCTAGTTTATCTATTTTGTTCTCAATTTCCTCTTGATCCTTCACTGAGAGCTTCGTATAAGTAGAGAAATAATTATCATCCTGTCTATGTTGCCTTTTCCTGAACTGTTTTGCTGGGAGAGATATGGTCAGAAACATGATAAAGATACCCTCTCCACTCCACGAACTGCACCTGGGAAAATCACATCAAATATCATACAAGTCATATTGATAGGGAACCAGTTTGGCCAAAGTTTTGTGTCAAGTATTCACTTGGATACAAATCTAGATTCATCATGAAGCCACAAAGTTGAGGGGGGGGGAGAAGAAATAATAGCTGCTCTTCCTGAAACCTCAGAGAATTAAGGTGTCTTGATGGGTTGATCAAGATGTATCCATCTACTCAATTGCCCATAACCCTAACACTTTATGGCTGGGTTTGGTATTCGCTCACTTTGCTGGATTCAACATGAAAAGAGCTTTAGAGTGGCTGGAATAATTCATAATTCACTAAAAGGCAAAAATCCTTGCGGTTTAAGAACGTACCTATAGCCAACAGATATTTCTATGAAACTTTAAAAAGCAGGGAAATTGGGCAGCTATAGTGAATGCACCAGGGGAGTAGGAGACCTGACCTCCTCTCTGAGATATTGGACTACCCTACAAAGTTGTCAAAATGCAAACACAAATTTGGTTGGTCTTTCACAGTCCAATCCACTTGCTGAGTAGCTTGGAAGAATTTGGTAACATATTAGTGAATTTCCCTGCTTTTTAGTCCGGGAGGAAAGATATGGGATCCTGTGCAAGTTTGCTGAGAATGGATTGATCATTTGCATGCTTATTGAGTTTCAGTGGGATTTACTCCCCTGCAATCATGCTTAAGATAGGTGAAACTGACCATAGGGGATGGGGAGGGGAGGAGGAGGAGGAGGGAGGGGAGGAAGGGCAGAGGGGAGGAGGTGATGGGAGCAGGCAGGATGGGGAAATGAGGAGGACACATTTGATCATTTGCATGTTTATTGAGTTCAGTGGGATTTAATCCTGTGCAATCATGCTTAGGATAGGTAAAACTGACCAGGGAGAGGGAGGGAGGGCTGGAGTGGGCAGGGGAGGAGGAAGAAGGAAGAGGCAAGGGGAGGAGAAAGGGAGAGGAGAGGGAAAGGAGGGGAAAGGCAGGTCTGATCATTTGCATGCTTAATGAGTTCAATGGGATTTACTCCTATGCAATCATGGTTAGGATAGGTAAAACTGACCATGGGGGAGGAGGATGGGGAGGGGGAAGGGGAAGGAGCAGATTGGAGGGGGGCAAAGGAAGGGGGAGGAGAGGGCAGGTTTGATCATTTGCATGCTTATAGAGTTCAGTGGTATTTACTGCCATGCAATCATGCTTAACATAGGTAAAAGTGACCATGGGGAGGGGGAGGAGTGGGAAGGGGAAGGAGGGGATTGGAAGGGGATGGGAAAGGAGCAGCAAAGGAAGGGGGAGTGAAGGAGGAAGGTGGAGGTGATAGAAGGGAGAAGAAGGGTGGGTGGGTTTATTTGCATACTTTTTGAGTTCAATGGGATTTATTTCTGTGCCATCATCTTTAAAAATGGAAATGGACTGCCTTCCCGACTTATGGCAACCCTATGAATAGGGTTTTCATGCTAAATGGTATTCAGAGGTGGTTTTACCATTGCCTCCCTCTGAGGCTGAGAGGCAGTGACTGGCCCAAGATCACCCAGTGAGCTTCATGGCTGTGTGGGGATTCGATCCCTGGTCTCCCAGCTAGTAGTCCAACACTGACAAGGAGAAGGGGCAGGGAGGGTAGGAGGAGGGAGAGGGGAGGAGATTGGGTGGGCAGGCACTGGGCAGAAGGGAAGGCCCTTTCCTTTCTAAAAGGAAAACATTGTGAACAGTATCATTGTTTTTCAGCATTTTCCCCACCTTTTTATTCTACAGCAGGCACATGTAGCCTCCCACCCAAATTTAAACCAAAGCTGGCCCTGGCCACATCCACACCAGGCCCTTATTTCACTTTGGACAGTCATGGCATCTCTCAAAGAATCCTGGGAAGTGTAGTTAGTAAAGGGTGCTGAGAGTAGCTAGGAGATGTCCTGTTTTCCTCACGGACCTTCAATCAGAGTGGCAGATTGTAAAACTACTCAGGCCACTGGAGCTCTGTCAGTGGAATAGGAGTCTCCTCCCAGTACCCTTCACAAACTACACTTCCCAGGATTCTTTGGGGGAAGCCATGACTGTCTAAAGTGAAATCAAAGTCTGGTGTGGGTGTGACCCCCCGATTAGCCAAGCGAAGCAGCTGGAGCAAAGTCAGTATTTGGATTACAGGTACTCTGTGAACATGGTTGATTTTTAATGAATTTCAACAGATTATGAGAACTCCAACAGAAAAAAATCCAAAAGCGATCTGGGTTTTCTCTCTCTCTTTTTAAACTTTGAACTTTCTATTCTCTCTGACTGTTTTGTGTATTGCCATGAAAATTTAGAGGGCTGTTAAGCGAGCGTTTCTGAGTTCAGGACTGTAAGTTTTGTAAGGTTTGTTTTGAAATGAGCTTATAGGAAGCATCAGAATGGCATGGGGGTATTTTCAATTTAACATTGTGGAATGTGAAAAATCCATGCCGGCTATAGTATACAGCCTCTCTCGTGGCTGTATAATCAGCATCTGTTCTGGAATTTTGTCACAAAATATGTGTGCTTAGAAGTATGTGAACATATATTCAAATAGTAAATCTCAATGTATATATTTCTAAATGCATTTCATCCTAAAATACACATTTTTCTGTGTGTTTTGGTACCTTGAGTCAAAATCTTTAGTACAACATTTAGAGAAGTGTGAAATCCAAAGGATTTCCATTCTGATCTGTGTGTTAGTCCAGGAGATGTGAATGATTAGTTCATTTAAAAAAATAATACAAAGCAACATTCTCTTCCTATTATAGCACACCTCAGGGGCCACCGTAAGTCCTTGTGGGAAGAGTTCTTTTAAAGAAATGTATACTCTAGGAACAAAAGCCAAGTTTTTCCCACAGCAAGACTGGTTTTAGAGGTCATCAGAGAAGGGTATCATGGAAGACAGGCATATAAGCTGATGAACAAGTTCTCAAAAGCAAAGTTAGAAACCAAAGCTCATAAAGAGCATATTTAGGTCCAAGATCTGTCTCAGGAAGTTAATAAGGGCTGAGAAGCATATTGTAATTAAACATTGCACTGGATACCAGCTGCAGCCATTTATATGTGAGTAGGTTACAGGAGCTGCTATCATCTATAGTTGCCAAGTTCATAAATGACTGGCAATGCACAGAGATTGGGGACTAAACTGAACATTTAGTGGGACCCTGGCTATGAAGGCCTAGGTCACTGCTAAACTAGTAAAAAGCAGCAGGAGAGGGTGCAATTTAGAGAGGAGAAGTGGCAAAGTACTGGTACTTAATCCTTCCCCCACCGACTGCTTTTAACTGCAGTTTGCCCCTCTATCCTAGCTAGCTTCCACAAATGGCAGCAGAACTCATTTTAGAAAAGCAGAACAATGATTAATATTCAATTAAAAATAAAAATGTTTCTATCAAAGTGATCAATTATCTGCTTCAGCATTGAATGCCTTCAGTACTGCTAAACATATGAATCATTCAGAAACTGAAATACCCAAATGCACATGTAATAACTGCAGGCACGGGGAAACAAACTACAGTGTGAAAAAGTGAAATTGGATTAAAAATGTCAATTTCCAATACAAAATTATGTCAAAGCAAATAAAGTTCTTGACTTGTAGCCAGGTTTCAATTAATTATGCTTGCTACACACTACAGATAGAACTTATTAGATGCTCACAGATAGGGCTTATTAGCTAAAGTTTCTTCAATCAGAGAAAAGCAGCGTTAATGTCAGAAACAGCAAAGAAAGTAGTGGCTCAAAACAGCAAATCCTGGCTGATACAAAATCCGCACTAGAGCCAGTAGACAACTCCTACCCATCAAATTCCCTTTTGTACTAATTTAGAGCTGTATATATCCCTTTGAGAATTATGGCTGAAATTTGGAATTAAACATCAAGTCTATTTTGCTTAAGAAGCCAGGTTACTTTATATCAATTTTCAGAGGCTGACTGATCACACAGAGAATCAAGGAATGGGTATCTGAATTTCCTATGTGTGGTGGGAAAGCTTTTTGTAAATATTCCTCAAGCAAGTAATGTTAAGTACTAAATATATTTATGCATGAAGTGTAGGTCACCTGATTTAAATGCCCACTGTTACAAAGAAGCTATAGATATGCTTGTAACTTGTGTGTATCCTTAGTATGAGTACCCCTCTGGATGCTATAAAAATGGAAATATTCACAAAACATGTATGTAACTATGCATTTTGTCTTCAGTGCTTCTTTGCACATCTAAAGCTGCTAGTCATGAGTTTCCTTAAAGCAAGGAAGTGACCATGACTTGAGCATTACTTTCTTAACTAAGCCAATCAAGACACCTATTGAAGCCCATATTTACCCAGTCATACACATGCATGGAAAAACAAAGTAGTTCAGTCATATGGATCTATGATGTACTTCATAAAGTATGATGTACTACATTTTCCAATGACAAATCTCTGGAAAAACAGCAAAATAAAATGGAAAGAGTCACAAGTTTATCAGTAGCCCACAGCACTGCCCATCACAACTTTGCAGGCAACTAGTCTACAGGACATTAATACTGAAGCTGATAATCTCAAAGGATTGTTTTCTAGAAACCAGAAACCTAAGCATCAGGAGCTATAGGGCAAGCTCACCATCTTTAAGCGAGAGGAAAGAAGTACACAGTAGCAAGAAGAAGTAGCAAGCTCATGTTAGCAACTGATGCAACTGAGCTTTCTCGATTTTCCTAGGCAGTAGACTCTTTGGGCACTTCAAATCAGTCATGATTATGAATATGAATAACAATTTTAGTATATGATACTGTCAGCTATTCCATAATTAATATCAATTTGAATAGAGGCTACAAATGATAAAATATAATGAGCATATACTGTACATGGAGTATAAAATATTATTCAAATGTCAATATTATCAAATATAAGCTATCTAATACTGAAAGCCAAGAACTGAATGTAATTGGCTGTCAGATGTCAAATTCTATCAGACATAATTCAAAGCAGCATCACACAGCAGTAATCAAGTTTTTCAGAGACCCTCTATGTTATACCAACTATCAAATGACATAAACAAAATATTTGGCAGATATCCTGTCTCAGAATGGATGGTGCAACATTCTGAAGAGTATTGGGAAAGGTGGGGAGACGTACTGAAATAAAAAATAGAATGAGGATATAGATTTCAGCTCTAATTCTAACATAACTCATATGTTTCTGCTTATCTGCAGCTGAAGCTGCTGAAGGATGTATAGCTTCTGTACCTAAGGTCCAGATGGTTTAGAAGTGAATCAGAGGTGATGCTCTACTGTTCATCTGTTGTTTTAAAATATAAAATTATATGGTCTATAGAAAAGGACAAGAAAGAAGTAGCTTTCATTTTCATACTTGATAATGCACATTATATTTCTATCCCGCAACCAAATTACCATCCTCACAATGAGTTAACCCATGTGGCAACTGCCATTCCCATGGTTCCTAACCCCTGCCTTCAATATGTATGGCCCAACAGTGTCTAAACTGTATCCAACATTACTGTGTCCCTTATCATAAAACTCAGTGTTCTGATGCTGCCCATATATATTTGTTCTTGGTTTAAGAGAATTAGGCTCTCCTGACTAGGGATAGGTGAGAATTTTGATTCAGTTCGCATTTCAAGCAGAATTTATCAAATACGCAATTTCCAAAACAACATGAGAATCAAAACACAGCCCTCCTTCGAAACTTGCATTTATTAGAATTTTGGGATGTAGCTTGCCAACTAAACATTTATAAAAATGCATATATTAGGGGAAAATGTGTGTAAAAATGAACATGCAAAAAGTGAAAATAGCATGCAACAAGGCATGAAATGATGAGAAATGGCTTGCAAAAATGTGTACCTCTGTCAAAACTGTTTACAAAAATAGGTTTATTTTATAAATTTGCACTAAAGTGGTGGAGAATTTTCATGAGAATTTTTTAATTTAAAAAATCGCAGATTGCTGCAGAAATATAGCGATTTCTGAAATTAACATTGGAAAAATGAGAAACTGACAGAACTGAAACAGACAGATGTTTCCATCCCTTGTCCTGACTCAGGTGGAAATCCTACATGCACTTACGTAGAAGCAGTGGGGAGGTTTTTTTGTGTGTATGATGGAATGCATCGGTAAAGAGTATTGGCACCTTTTTTGCTGCTAATGGTAACCAGTTTATGCTTGCACTCACAGCACTTTTATCAAGGGTATGAGTACAGGCACCTCAACAAGCATTGCCTAAAAATAAGTCCTATTAGATACAGTAGGGCTTACCTCTGAGTCACTTGCATGGAATTGTTTTTATACAGCCCACTTCTATTCATGTTTACTCAGAAGTAACCCCTACTAAATTTAATGAGGCCATGCGATTTCAGTCTTGTGCATCGACATTATAATGTTGCAAAGATGGTTCTTTTGCTCTTGCATTCTTATACTTTGATATCAATAGAGAGCCAGTTAGGTCAGTATATTTACGTGTGAGACAGAGATAAGGAAAAAATGAGCTTTCTATTGGTTGCGTAGAATGTTTAAAACTAATAGCCAAGGCAACAATTTCCAATCAGCAAACCCTTCTGTGTCCTAATAAAGCAAGACAGGCATTGACTTTCAGCATTAGGGACTGTGTTTGGAAAAGCTATTTAAACAAAAGCTTGGGTCTACTGGAGAGACCTGACCTTGGTAGGAGCACTCTTCATTTTAAATGAGAGTGAGAAAATATCCTGTTTGCCAGTACTGTTGTCCTTGGCTTTGATAAGTCACTCAAATGGGAAGCAATTGCCTTACTATCTTCTTAAATTCCGTTCAGAGTATACAAGGAGGAAAACAAAATTTCTTTTTCATTTGCTGCCTGCACACCTGAGCTATAGAAAGTTAGCAAGTGATGGCAGGCAGCCAGAACTCCTTGTGTGTCTTTTTTTTGGGGGGGGGGAGGAGGGTACCTGGTTTTGATAAGTAACAAAAGGCAGCCTGATAACAGAGAGAGTACATTTATGAATTCCTCTAATCTCTTTAAAGTTTTTCAATAGCTCTAAATTAAATCTCTTTCAATCTTATCCCTTTTGCCATCAGAAAATCCAGAGGGTATTTGGATCCAGACATCCATTGCACCAAAGATCTTTCATTACAACACACAAACAAGGCACTTTTATTGAACGAGAACCCAATTATTTGACCTAGTTTCAAGTTTCATTCTACCCTGACTGCTTCTACCTTGACACGGGGCTGCTAATCTCCTCTGACGGGCACTGCTACATATCAGTTCTGATACACAGAGATGATTCCTAGCTTCCCTTGCACAGAGCTACTGATTAAATAAACCAAGATTCCCATCTTAGCTTCCGTGGACCCAAGGAATAACAATAAGGAAAGAGCTGGTGACACATTCATAAAAAGACAGAAAATTAAATGAGTTAAAGTTAGTCAGAGAACCAATGGAATAAATGGAGATTTAACCACCAGTTAGCAAGTGTTATTAGCTAGTGGCCTAAGGGGCTTGAGCTCCAGGTCTTTTTTGGTGGGCCCCAGATCTTCTACCTCTTTTCTATTATTTTAGATTTCTTAATACTTTGCTTATAGGGTGGCTGAGTGCAGTGCTAGCGAGACCTCAGTTACCCACTATCTTAATTTCCCAGAAGGATCTATACATATAAATTAGCATATGGATTTTTAATGCAAATTTGAGTCATGGGTCTGTGCCCTAATCCTAGCAATGCCCCCTACCATACCACCAGCCACTTTCAAACAAGCATACCAAGAATTGAGAAAAAGTTTCAGAGCTGGTTGGAAGACAACAGCATATACAATGCCTTCAAGAAACAATCAAAAGAATTAACAGCAATGACACCGACTCTTTAGTCTAATACATTTTCCAATAAACACCAGTACCTCATTCTATTTTATCATAAACTTCAGTGGGTTTTGCCCCAGACCACACACTAGACCCTCATTTGGGCTTTCTTCAATTCAATTCAAGGTGTTGGTATTAACCTTCAAAGCCCTGTACAGTGTCGGCCCAGCATATCTGATGGAGGGCCTCCACCGTCACAAATTGAGCCGCCCTACAAGATCTGCCACGCAGGGCCTTCTCTCAGTTCCACCAACTAAAGTGGCTAGGTTGGTGAGGACTCGAGAGAGAGCTTTCTCTGTGGCGGCCCCCTCGATCTGGAACTCCCTCCCAATAGATCTTCGTCATGCCCCTTCCCTGGATATATTTCGCCGGGGCCTGAAGACTTGGCTGTTTAATCAGGCCTTTGCAACCTTTGAGACCTCTAAGGTGAATCGGCCTTGAACTAAAATGTTGATAAATCTATCATACTGTAAACTTTGTATTGTACTGTACTGACTATATTTATTATTGTATTTTATCGTGTTTTATTGTTCGCCGCCTAGAGTGGCCATTGGCCAGATAGGCGGCTTATAAATTAAAGTTTATTATTATTATTATTATTATTCTGGAAGCTTCAGTCGTGTGAGAGCTGCTTTCTCATGATTTGTTCCTATGCCACGTGGATAATGTCTAAATGGAATAACCACATGGGAGGGTCAAATTACCTGGTTTTTTCCCCTATCTAGTTTTACCCTGCCTGGGAGTTGCACGTTGTCTACATAGAAAAGAATCATATTGTTCACTCTGCCACATGACTCCTCCATCTGGATTTTACCAGAGCCTATTTATGGCCTTGATGCCTTTCTCAGAAGCAGGCAGTGATTATGGGAAACAGGATACTGAACAAGACAGATATTCTGCTCTGGAAGGTGTCTTCTTACGTTTAGAGCCAAAGTAGATTTACTCTGCCCTTCAAAATTTAACTGTGTGTCTCAGTTCTGACCCCTGTCTCTTGTTCTGTTTTCTGGCAGGTCAATTGGGGCTGGGCAGCTGTCCCTTTATTGGCTTGTAGAGGTCATTTCTTCTTGACTCCGTTCCAATGAGGTCCACTTGATTCTTTCACTAACACACTTTCAGTGGCCAGTAAAAACCTCTCTCTCTCTCTCTCCAAGACATTTGGTGGATTATGCTAAATCACAGAATCATAGAATCGTAGTTGGAAGGGGCCTATAAGGCCATTGAGTCCATCCCCCTGCTCAATGCAGAAATCCAAATTAAAGCATACCTTGTAGGTGGATGTCTCCAGTGTTGGAGAGCCCACCACCTCCCTAGGTAATTGGTTTCATTATTGTACCACTGATGTTCAATTGAAATCTGGCTACCTGAAACTTGACCCCACAGTTCCATGTCCTGTACTCTGGGATGACTAAGAAGAGATCCTGGCCCTCCTCTCAATGACACCCTTCAAGTACCTGAAGAGTGATATTCTATCTCCCCTCAGTCTTCTCAAGGCTAAACATGGCCAGTTCTTTCAGTCTCCGCTTTGTTTCCAGTCCCCTGATCATCCTCGTTGCTCTTTCTTGTCTGCATCTTTCTTAAAGTGTGGTGTCCAGAATTGGATGCGGTACTCAAGATGAGGCCTACCCAGTGCTGAATAGAGGGGAACTAGTACTTCCCATGATTTGGAAACTATACTTCTGTTAATACAGTCTAAAATAGCATTTGCCTTTGTTGCAGTCACATTGCACTGTTGGCTCATACTCAGCTTGTAATCAACAACAATTCCAAGATCCTTCTCACATGTAGTATTGCTGAGCCAAATACCCCCCATCTTATAACTATGCATTTGGTTTCTTTTTCCTAGGCGTAGAACTTTTCACTTATCCCTGTTAAATTTCATTTTCCGCTGAATACTCCAGCCTATCAAAATGTTCTGTTCTTTATTGATAACTGTTTTTGGCTGTTGAAGTTGCGCTATTTTGCTAGGTCTGTTTATGGTTCATTGTAATGGTTGTAGTATAATATATTCTTTTGCTTTTATACTATGCCTTTTGCTCTCAGATTTTTGGCTTACAAGCTGCATACACACATTTAAAGCAAATCCTCCCCCCAAAGAATCCTGGGAACTGGTACACAGCTACAATTCCCAGCACCATTAGCAAACTACACTTCCCAAGATTTTTTGGTGTGTGTGTGTGGGGAGGGGGAGTGCACTTCAAAAGTCTGGTTTGCAGCCAGAGACTCTTTCATAGTGAGTTACTAATAAGTCAAAACAACCACCACCACCAGATTCCTCCACTGAATTCTCTCTTCCAACTATTTCCTTCCTCCACTTTTCTTGTGAGATGATTCTGAGGCAATAAAAACTGGAACTAAACCTGATATATTATTTAAACACCACTGTTGAACCTGAACATGGACAGAATCACTAAAAAAGAGAAAATGCATATTATCAGTTCAGAAACTGCCCCCACCCAAAAATCGAGAGACTATACTCATATATATTCTATTCTTTTCAAAGGTGGGGCATCAGCGGACAGGATAGAAGCCTGCTGTAAAATTTAAACAAGTCTGTAAAATTTACTATAAAAAAGTGTAAAGATAAAGAGTCTGATAAAGGAAAGGAGACAGGGCAGTATTTCAGTACACTGCAATGCAGAGTGCATCTCCATGCTGCAGCGTGAAGTCTGCTTCTGTAGCTACTGCAGTTGGTTTTGGAACTTTTTCTTTCTAACCTTTTTCTTTTTTGCCCACTTTATGAGCAGTGGCTGGGCCTGTAGAATCTCAGGCAATGCAAAGCCTCTAAGTGCCCAGACTTTGAAGTAAGTCACTCAAGGACTATGCAAAGCAGGCTCATTAACTTGACCCCATTCTGCAAGTTGACCTTTCAAGGTGAATTATGTTTAAGTTTTTCCATATAAACTGGAACTAAGATACTTATTCATCTGAATCAGAACAAAACAAGAACAGCTTCATTTCATTTCATATTTGGACCAACCAGATTGTGAGCTGACTTTATTGATATTCCCCCCTCCTGGTGGATGCCTACACATTTTTTCTATAAGCATTTTATTTAGAGTGAATACTCCAATACATATGTTTTCGCTACCAGGTCAGACAGTATGCTCCACACCAAACATGATTTAATGCAGCCAAGGTTAGAGTTTTCATTTTCTCTCCTGCTGACTCATTCTTCCAGAAGTAGGATGGGACTACAAGCTTAATTTTTATTTCATTATGACAGTGTCACAAAGTAGCACAAGAAGCCAGGAAAGTGCAATGTAAGTCCATAGTTCAATAGATCATCAAGTTCAGAACGGGCCAGCAAACGTTGTTGTTGTTTTAATTCTATGATAACTGGAAAGGCGGGGGAGATGACAATTGAAGTTCTATTCCCAAAGTTTTACATCTAGATAAATGGTGACTAAACTTTGATATGAAGACAACCAGGGATGGAAACATTTATCTATATAAAACAGTTGACACAAGAGGGATGTGTAACACTCATTAATCTTTAGTGGAGGGCATACTGATGAATTTCATATAAAAATGATACCCCAAAGAAGGTAACTCTGAGCAGACTGACTTGTTTAAAGAGAAAGGGAGACCCAGTGCTTGCAGGAGGAAGGGAAACACCACTGTCCAGGGAAGGAGAGCCGTTTGCTGCTGCTGCTGCTGCTGCTGCTGCTGTCGCTGTCTTCCTGCCTGCCTGCCTGCCTGCTTGCTTGCTGCTGCTCGGCTACCACACCCCCCCCACCCACCCCCACCCCACCCCCACCCCCACCCCATGTTCTTGGACTTCTGCTCAGCAGGTGTCATGCCTTGCAGGACCAGGCCCCCAGGTACTCATCCAGCTGTTGCTGATTTCTTCCACCTGTCCCTCCTCTGGAGAGGATACATAAGCTGGCTTGCTGGCTGAGGCAGCTCCTGCTTTGCCTGCCTTTTTGTGGGTCTTGAGTCATGTGCCTGGGAGAGAGGACTCAGAGCCATGTAGGGAGATTTGAGGGGGTCCAATTAGTGGAGTGACGGGTAGAGGGAGATATGGCATTGTGAGGAGGACTTGCCAGGTAAGGGGAATGCAACCCAGGCACTTAACGACTGTGCCTTGTTCTGATCCTCCCCACACCTGCAGGATTATTGGTTGCCCTATCAGCCAGCTCTCAATAATAAGATCTCCCTCATTCATGATTTAATTGTGGATGAGGCAGCCAATCTGGCATGTATAACCAAGACCAGGGTGGGTGAGCAGGGAGGAGTCAGTCTCTCCCAGTTATGTCCGCCAGGGTACCTGGTCCAGCATCAGGGTAGACCTGAGGGTTGGGGAGGGGGGGTTGCTTTGGTCTTTAGGAGCATCTCCCTCTGCAAGCACCCTGTCCATGTGACTACTGGTCTGGAGTGTTTGCACCTTATGTTGGGTCAGCGGGACAGACTGGGGATTCTGTTGGTGTACCTCCCACCCTGCTGCCCAACAGACTCCCTAGCTGAGCTAACAGAGGTGGTCTTGGGTGTACTGGAGATCCCCCAGACTGTTGGTTCTGGGAGATGTCAACATCCATGCCACCTTATCTGGGGTGGCTCAGGATTTCATGGTCTCCATGACAACCATGGGACTGTCCCAGTATGACATTGGCCCAACACATGTAGCAGGGCATACTCCAGATTTGGTTTTTGCAACTGGACATGGAGTTGATGATCGGAATGTGGGGGGCCTTACATCAGTCCCTCTGTCACAGATAGATCAATGCTTGCTGAAGTTTAGACTTACAGTGGCTTTTCCCCTCTGCAAGGGTGGGGGACCTATTAAGTTGGTCCGCCCCCGGAGACTAATGGATCCGGATGGTTTCCAAAGGGCTCTGGGGAGTTTTCTGGCTGATAGGGCTGGTGCTCCTATTGAAACCCTGGTTGAACTGTGGAATACAGAAATGACATGATTGCTCCTGAGCGCCCTCTCCTGTGTAGAGCTCGTATGGCTCCATGGTATACCCCAGAGCTGAGAGCGATGAAACAATACAGGAGACAGCTTGAGTGCAGATGGAGACGAACTCCTAGTGGATGCAATTATACACTGGTAAGTGCCTATGGTAAGCTGTATTTAGGGGCAGTAAGGGCAGCAAAAAAACAATATTTTGCTGCCACTATCAAATCATCAATCTGCCGCACAGCGGAGCTCTTCAGAATTGTCCAGGGGCTATTACACTCTGGCCCCAGGGACATGGTAGAACCATCTGAGGCCCGCTGTAATGAATTTGCTAGGCGCTTCCAGGATAAAATCTTTAGCATCTGCCAGGACTTAGACTCTAGTGTTATAGCAGGTGAATCAAGGAGGTATCCAGAGCACAGCCTTGTCCCGATTTCTTGGATGAGTTTCAGTTGGTGCAGCTTGAGAATGTTGACAAGGTGCTTGGACAGATTCGTGCAACCACTTCTGTGAGGGATCCTTGCCCTTCTTGGCTAATAAAAGCTAGCAGGGATGGAATAGCCGGCTGGGCCAGGGAAGTGATTAATGCCTCTCTGTGAGAGGGGTGGTCCCTGGCTGCCTGAAAGAGGTGATAGTGAGACCACACCTGAAGAGACCCTGCCTGGTCCCAGAAAATCTTAATAACTATAGGCTGGTAGCAAATGTTCCATTCCTGGGCAAGGTCCTTGAACGAGTGGTTGCGGGCCAGCTCCAGACACTCTTGGATGAGACCGATTATCTGGATACATTTCAGTCGGGTTTCAGGCCTGGTTTTGGCACAGAAACAGCCTTGGTTGCCCTGTATGATGACCTTTGTCGGGAGAGAGACAGGGGGAGTGTGACTCTGTTGATTCTCCTTGATCTCTCAGCGGCTTTTGATACCATCAACCATGGTATCCTTCTGGGGAGACTGGCTGAGTTGGGAGTGGGAGGTACTGTATTGCGGTGGTTCCGCACCTACTTGGCAGGTCGGCTCCAGAAAGTGGTGTGTGGGGAACATTGCTCAGCACCCTAGACTCTCCAGTATGGGGCTCCGCAGGGGTCAGGTCTGTCCCCCATGCTGTTCAACATCTACATGAAACTGTTGGGTGCGGTCATCCGGAGCTTTGGAGTGTGTTGCCATCAGTATGCTGATGACACGCAGCTCTATTTCTCCTTTTCATCTTCTTCAGGTGAGGCTGTCAATGTGCTGAACCGGTGCCTGGCTGCAACAATGGACTGGATGAGGGCTAATAAACTGAGGCTCAATCAGACAAGACTGAGATGCTGCTAGTGAGTGATTCTTCTGACCAGATGGTGGATGTCCAACCTGTCCTGAATGGGGATGCACTCCCCCTGAAGGAGCAGGTTCATAGATTGGGGGTTCTTCTAGAACCATCTCTGTCACTTGAGGCTCAGGCAGCCTTGGTGGCACTCAGTGCCTTCTACCAACTTCAGTTGGTGGCCCAGCTACGTCCCTATCTGGACAGAGATAACCTGGCTTCAGTTGTCCATGCTCTGGTAACCTCCAAATTAGATTACTGCAATTCACGCTATGTGGGGTTGCCTTTGAAGACGGTTCGGAAACTGCAGCTTGTGCAAAATGCAGCGGCCAGATTGGTAACAGGGACCAGACGGTCCAAACATATAAAACCAATTCTGGCCCGCTTGCATTGGCTGCCTGTATGTTTCTGAGCTCAATTCAAAGTGCTGGTTTTGACCTATAAAGCCTAACACAGCTTGGGACCACAATACCTGATGGAACGCCTCTCCTGATAGGAACCCACCCATACACTATGTTCAAGATCAAAGGCCCTCCTCCGGGTGCTTACTCCAAGGGAAGCTCAGAGGATGGCAACAAAGCAGAGGGCTTTCTCAGTGGTGTCCCCCAAGTTATGGAATGATGTGTCTGACGAGGTGTGCCTGGCGCCAACACTGTTATCTTTTCGGCGCCAGGTCAAGACTTTCCTCTTCTCCCAGGCATTTTAGCATGTGTTTTAAATTGTTTTAAATTTTTAAATTGTGTTTTAAATTGTTTTTAAAAGATGTGTTTTTAGATTTATATATTTGTTTTAAGGTTTTTAGTTACTCTAAACTGCCCAGAGTATTAAGTACAATAAATAAATAAATAAATCCATGGAAGCTTGTTTTGCAGTCACACAATTTCATTGCTGACTGATGTCCATCTTTATTCAGCAGTGGCCAAAGGCCAATACACAGAGGATTCACCTTTTGACCCCAGGAATACACTTTCTTGTTACACAAGCTATATAGCCACAGTATTTCTGGCCACCGTATTCAAATAGTAGGGGCAGAGTGAGACTCCTACACTGCAATGTTATGCACACTTTCCTCAACACAGAGGGATTTATGTGTAAATAAATAGGCATAGTATTGGACTGCCATATCCTAAATGCAAGAACTCTTGAGTTATCATATGTTAATCAATCTAAATTACAAAGCTCTATACAATAGCATTTTCTTTTTTTGCTAAACTCTTTGCTACTGCATCATGATAAAAATATTATCTTTGTTTAAATAAATGACATTTAAAACATTAAAATAATTATTTTAAATTATAATAAATAAACCAATGTTTTGTTTTAAAACTTTACCCAACCAGGAAGGACTAACATCTAACTCCTGATGCACTTTTAACTGTAGAATGTGCACATAAAAAGGCCTAAAACATAGTCCTTCCAGGAGAGTGTCACTTCTACAGTAGTAAACAATGTCACCAAATTTCAGCCACTCACAATTTAGAGTTTTATTTCTATGAACAAAAAAGAGCACTCAGGACATAAAATATCAAGAAATTATTTATTTTTGTCATTGGGGTGCTTTATTGTTCCAGCCAATTAAACAGGTTGGGGAACAAAAATGTCCCCCCACCTTTGTTTCAAACCAAAATTATCCAGTAAAGCAAACTTAAATGCCCTTCTTCTCACACCACATGGATTTATAATGTGAGATACATTGGAAGTTTGCTTGGGGCAGTACAATGCATCCAAACACAATGCATCCATGTAAGGTTTTTTTTTTTTTAAGGGGTGGGGAAGTATTGGATGAGTTTTGATAAATCAATGGCTACAGATAATGTGTGTATGTTTGTAACATAATTTAAACCCACCCCTTTGCAATAAAGTTTATCTTATTTTTCTAAGCTTCAGTGGTTCTGCCTTATTCCTGCCTACTATCTAAGAAATCACTTTTGATCTTTTGAACCCTAAATGCAACAATACGACTAGTACATAGGGACAAAGAGAACTATCACAATAGTTACTGTATAGAAATAGAAGAGAACAACGAAAAGGGTAGAACAACAGCCCTGTTCCAAAAGATTAGAGAAATGAAAGGGAAATTTAAACCAAGAGTAGGGATGTTGAATAATCAACAGGGGAACACACTGACTGAGATGAAATAAAAGGAAGATGGAAGCAATACACTGAAGAACTCTATAAAAGAGATGTCAGGATGACAGATTCATTCATGGAGGAACCATATGATGAAGAACCAGAAATTTTAGAATGTGAGGAGAAAGCTGCTCTTAAAATACTTGGAAGAAACAAATCAACAGGAACAGATGGCATACCAACAGAGCTGCTACAAGGTACTGAGACTGAGTCTGTCCATATTTTGACAACAATTTGTCAACAAATATGGAAAACTAAACAATGGCCCACAAACTGGAAGCGTTCAATATACATCCCAGTTCCAAAGAAAGGGGATCCCAGGGAATGCAGTAATTATCGAACTATTGCCTTAATATCCCTTCCAAGCAGAGCTTGGAAAAGTTACTTTTTTGAACTACAACTCCCATCAGCCTAATCCAGTGGGCATGCTGGCTGGGGCTGATGGGAGTTGTAGTTCAAAAAAGTAACTTTTCCAAGCTCTGCTTCCAAGTAAAGTAATGCTCAAGATTCTACAACAAAGGCGCTTACCATATATGGAGAGAGAAATGCCAGACGTCCAACCTGGATTTAGAAAGGGAAGAGGCACCAGAGATCATATCACAAACATACGTTGGAGAAGGGAACGGAGCAAGGAATTTCACAAGAAAATCACCCTGTGCTTTATAGATTACAGCAAAGCCTTTGACTGTGTAGATCATGAAAAACTATGGAATGCTTTAAAAGAAATGGGGGTTCCACAGCATCTCATTGTCCTGATGCGCAACCTATACTCTGCACAAGAGGCTACTGTAAGGACAGAATATGAAGAAACCGATTGGTTCCCAGTCGGATAGGGTATGAGACAGGGGTGTATTTTATCACCCTATTTGTTTAATCTATACGTAGGTAAAACTAAAGAATTAAGGTTGATATAATTATGGAAATACTCAGTGTAAATTTAATAAAATACATAAAAATACAATGAAAAAGAATATAAAAGATATAGTATACAAAAATCAAACATTGACAAACATAATACTGTAATCTTCAAAAATGTGTGACAAAGACAATATACATCATAAAGAATGTTTCTGGTATGTACAAATTTTGTTCAGATGGTCCATTACTTTTATGAAGAAAAGAGAAATATGTTTTTTGTTAGAAAAGTCCAGCCAGACACGTTTCGACAATGATGTCTTTTTCAATGGCCTGAAGTTAAACAAATACATAATACAATATGTTTTTATATCTTTTTTTACAAAAATATAAAATGTTTTTTTAAATAAAATAAAAAAGTAAATATAATATGAAATATACATACTACTAATATGACTTTCAGCAAAAATTGAATATATTACAATATCCAAGGAAATTACTGATATGACTTCAACAAAAATTAAATATAATACAATATCCAAGGAAATCTGTAAAATATATGAACATACAAAAATAAACAGAAGCAAGAATGCAAAATTATCAAACAGTAAAGATACATAAGAAGAAAACTATTTTTTAAAAAAACTTACATGACATTCACTTCTTTAGACACTGTAACTTGGTACTAGTCTTCATGAAAAAGTTAACTGAGCCAATGCTCTTTTAATATAAATTAGGGCACAAAAGCTGTGAGGCTTTTGTAAATTAGTGAGCTTCAAAACATCTGTGTTATGTATTCTTAAAGGCATATGACACTGAGTAATACTACAAACTAAACTTATTGAAAAGAACCAAACAGGTGCTGGATATATTGCACTCAACAAATATGTTGCTGCTCAGCAGCTAAGTCAGAAGGAAATATTACTTTTTAACGTAAAATTATAAAATATGTCCTCCTTGTAAGGAGAAAAGTGTAAATTTATAAAATGGGTAGCCAACTAATTTCTTCATTAAGACCATATGGACTTAAGGTTTTTAAAGTGTGGATCCAAAATAGTTCCCTCCTTAACAAAAAATTATTCAGAATTTTTCCTCTTCCTTTACCTTTTTCTGTTATCCAAAATTTTAATTCTGATTCACTATGGCCCTGGTCAATGAAATGATTGACTAAGGGGGCACTGTGTCTCATATTTCTGATGCAACTTTTATGTTCACATATCCTAATCCTAATATGTCAGAACTTCAAAAATTGTTCAGAAATATAAGATTGGCAGCTTTTTTTTTAAATGATGATACTATCTTACCTAATAAAGAACAGACCTTTAAACCTAAATCTATGTTCAATCCTGATACAAACAATTGTCGTATCCATACCTTTGTGGAATTAGTTACAAGAGAAGTAGAAAATATTGATAAACAGAAAATTAAGATTTGGCATAATCTTACTACATCAGAAAAAAAGACTTTAGATGATCTAAAAAAATATACCGATATAATTTTTAAACCTGCAGATAAAGGAGGAGCTATAGTGGTTTGGGATAAAAAAGATTATTCATCAGAGGCATACCGACAATTGTCGTCACAAGCTCATTACTCAAAATGTAAATCAGATCCCACTAAAGAAATTAAACAGTTGATTATCCAGGTATTAGAAGAAGCCTTAATAGAAGGATATATTACCAAAAAAACTTATGACTTCTTATTGGAATCACAGGAAAGAACACCCATTTTTTACCTGCTTCCAAAAATCCATAAAGGAATTTTTCCAGTCCCTGGCAGACCCATTATTTCAGGGTGTGGATCCATTTTAGAGCCACTATCTGAATATGTAGACTACTTTTTAAAACCATTTATACCAACAATAGGATCATATATCAAGGATTCAGGAGACTTTCTTTCCCATTTAAATAATATCAACAATCTGGAACATCATTCCATTTTTGTTACTATGGATGTTATAGCACTTTATACCAATATCCCTCAAAATGAGGCATTACACATTATTGAAACCACCCTGAATAATAGAGAAGATCCTTTCCAGCCACCAACAAACTTTATTTGTAACTTAGCAGAAATAGCCTTGACAAAAAATTTCTTCAGTTTCCAATCAAATTTATATTGGCAGATATCTGGGACAGCTATGGGATGCAAATTTGCCCCGGAATTAGCTAACCTTTATATGGAAAAGTTTGAAAATATGTATATCCTAACATCTAAAAATTTATTTTTCAAATATATTTCATCTTATAAAAGATACTTGGATGATGTTTTCTTCATCTGGAAAGGTGATGAAGCGGATCTAAAAAAGTTTCATTTGTATATTAATTCCCAACATCCATCTATAAAATTTGAAATTAATTATAGTAAATCCCATATAAATTTCTTGGATATCTCACTCAAAAAAGAGAATAATATACTTATAACATCTGTTTTCACAAAGCCTACGGATGCTAATTCATATCTCTTATATGATAGCTTTCATCCTAAATTTATTAAGAGTAACTTACCTTATTCCCTTATGATTAGAATTCGAAGGAATTGCAGTAATTTAAAGGATTTTGATGATCAGGCCAATTCTCTTATACAGCACCTACAAAAGAGGGGTTATCCTAAGAAGCTACTGAAAAAGGCTAAATATAGAGCAAAAATCCGGGACAGAAAAGAGTTATTACCAACCAAAATCACCTATGGACATAACAAAGAAAATACAGAGGAAAAGGATAATAGATTACTCATACCATTAACCTACGATGGCTTTAATGGGAAGATACAGAACATCATCTTAAAACACTGGCATCTTTTGGACAATATACCTAAATGTAAGAAAAAAAACAGATTTGTTTTCAAACGTGCACCAAACTTACAGGATATTTTGGTTCATTCCAATACTCAGGGGATACCTAAGACCATCATCTCTTCTCTTGTATCTAATCCACCAGTAGGCAATTTTCCATGTGGCCACTGTAGTGTATGTAATAACAACAAGAATACACATTTTTCTAATATGCTTAAAAATAGAAAATTTTATGTTAAATAATTTTTTAACTGCAATACTCAAGGAGTCATTTATGGTATCACATGTCCATGTAACCTCTCCTATGTTGGTATGACCACTAGGAAAATTAGGATTAGGATATGTGAACATAAAAGTTGCATCAGAAATATGAGACACAGTGCCCCCTTAGTCAATCATTTCATTGACCAGGGCCATAGTGAATCAGAATTAAAATTTTGGATAACAGAAAAAGGTAAAGGAAGAGGAAAAATTCTGAATAATTTTTTGTTAAGGAGGGAACTATTTTGGATCCACACTTTAAAAACCTTAAGTCCATATGGTCTTAATGAAGAAATTAGTTGGCTACCCATTTTATAAATTTACACTTTTCTCCTTACAAGGAGGACATATTTTATAATTTTACGTTAAAAAGTAATATTTCCTTCTGACTTAGCTGCTGAGCAGCAACATATTTGTTGAGTGCAATATATCCAGCAGCTGTTTGGTTCTTTTCAATAAGTTTAGTTTGTAGTATTACTCAGTGTCATATGCCTTTAAGAATACATAACACAGATGTTTTGAAGCTCACTAATTTACAAAAGCCTCACAGCTTTTGTGCCCTAATTTATATTAAAAGAGCATTGGCTCAGTTAACTTTTTCATGAAGACTAGTACCAAGTTACAGTGTCTAAAGAAGTGAATGTCATGTAAGTTTTTTTAAAAAATAGTTTTCTTCTTATGTATCTTTACTGTTTGATAATTTTGCATTCTTGCTTCTGTTTATTTTTGTATGTTCATATATTTTACAGATTTCCTTGGATATTGTATTATATTTAATTTTTGTTGAAGTCATATCAGTAATTTCCTTGGATATTGTAATATATTCAATTTTTGCTGGAAGTCATATTAGTAGTATGTATATTTCATATTATATTTACTTTTTTATTTTATTTAAAAAAACATTTTATATTTTTGTAAAAAAAGATATAAAAACATATTGTATTATGTATTTGTTTAACTTCAGGCCATTGAAAAAGACATCATTGTCAAAACGCATCTGGCTGGACTTTTCTAACAAAAAACATATTTCTCTTTTCTTCATAAAAGAAATGAACCATCTGAACAAAATTTGTACATACCAGAAACATTCTTTATGATGTATATTGTCTTTGTCACACATTTTTGAAGATTACAGTATAATGTTTGTCAATGTTTGATTTTTGTATACTATATCTTTTATATTCTTTTTCATTGTATTTTTTATGTGTTTTATTAAATTTACACTGAGTATTTCCATAATTATATCAACCTTAATTCTTTAGTTTTACCTCAAGTATTTGTTAAGGTTCCATTAGACTTGTCTTGATTATAATCTATACGCAGAACATATTATATAGAAGGCGGGATTGGACCAAGATGAAGGAGATTTGAAAATTGGAGGGAGAAATATCAATAATTTAAGATATGCGGACGATACCATACTATTAGCAGAAACCAGTAATGATTTGAAACAAATGCTGATGAATGTTAACGAGAAAAGCACAAAAGCAGGACTACAGCTGAACATCAAAAAGACTAAAATAATGACAACAGAAGATTTATGTAACTTTAAAGTTGACAGTGAGGACATTGAAGTTGTGAAGGATTATCAATACCTTAGCACAGTCATTAACCAAAATGGAGACAATAGTCAAGAAATCAAAAGAAGGCTAGGACTGGGGAGGGCAGCTGTGAGAGAACTAGAAAAGGTCCTCAAATGCAAAGATGTATCACTGAACACTAAAGTCAGGATCATTCAGACCATGGTATTCCCCATCTCTATGTATGGATGTGAAAGTTGGACAGTGAAAAAAGCGGATAAGAGAAAAATCAACTCGTTTGAATTGTGGTGTTGGAGGAGAGCTTTGCGCATACCATGGACTGTGAAAACGACAAATAATTGGGTGATAGAACAAATTATACCAGAACTGTCACAAGAAGGTAAAATGATGAAACTGAGGTTACCATACTTTGGACACATAATGAGAAGACATGATTCCCTAGAAAACACAATAATGCTTGGAAAAACAGAAGGGAGTAGGAAAAGAGGAAGGCCAAACAAGAGATGGATTGATTCCATAAAGGAAGCCACAGACCTGAACTTACAAGATGTGAACAGGGTGGTTCATGACAGATGCTCTTGGAGGTCACTGATTCATAGGGTACCATAATTCATAACTGACTTGAAGGCACATACCAATAACAAGAAGTTTGTTTAAACTATGATTTCAGAACAAGCCAGAATCTGAAATAATGGTCTCCTTGTTCTCACGAACCACAATTCAAATGAATCATAGTTCCTTGAGTCCGAGCATCATGGGGAACTGTAGTTTGTTTAAAATTGTAAGTGGAATTTCCTTTTTCTTCCTCATAGTCTGAAAGAGGAAGAGAGGTGAGGAGGCATACCGAATCAAAATTCAGATAGCAGGAAATGATGGTTTCCTGTTATATCTGCACCTGGCCATCATAAATGAGAAAGCAATAAGGGAATTGAAAAGAGAAACAAACCAAAAAGAAATAAAACCCAACGACAAACCTGAAAAGAATAAACAAGTTAGGCTAAATAATATTTAAAGAATACAAAACTCCAAGTTATACAAACACTTAAGTATAGAATCATAGAATCATAGAATAGAATCATAGAATCATAGAGTTGGAAGGGGCCTTGTAGGCCATCGAGTCCAACCCCCTGCTCACAGCAGGAAATCCACAGCTAGAGCATCTCCCGCAGATAGCTGTCCAGCCTCTGCTTGAAGACATCCAGCGAAGGGGATCCCACCACCTCCCTAGGCAGTCGGTTCCATTGCTGAACTGCCCTTACTGTCAAGAAGTTCCTTCTAATGTCCAATCTGAATCTATGCTCCTGCAACGTAAAACCATTAGACCTAGTCCTACCCTCTGGGGCAGCAGAGAACAAATCTGTACCCTCCTCTATGTGACAGCCCTTCAGGTACTTAAAGAGTGTAATAATGTCACCCCTCAGCCTTCTCTTCACCAGACTGAACATGCCAAGTTCCTTCAACCTTTCCTCATAAGACTTGTTCTCCATACCGGCTATCATCCTCGTCGCCCTCTTCTGAACCTGCTATAACTTGTCTATATCTTTCTTAAAATGAGGCGCCCAGAACTGAACGCAGTATTCCAGATGAGGCCTGACTAATGCAGAATATAGTGGGACTATTACTTCCCTCGACCTGGAAACTATAGCTCTGTTTATGCATCCCAAAACTGTGTTTGCCTTTTTTGCCGCAGCATCACACTGCTGGGTCATGTTCAACTTGAGATCCACTACAATTCCAAGGTGCTTCTCACACGTACTACTGCTAAGCCGGGTATTTCCCATCCTGTACCCGTGCATTTTGTTTTTGTGGCCTAAATGCAGAATCCTGCATTTGTCTTTATTGAATGTCATTTTATTAATTTCAGCCCAATTTTCTAGTCTATCCAGGTCCCTTTGGATTTTATTCCTGTCTTCCATTGTGTTAGCTATCCCTCCCAGTTTCGTATCATCCACAAACTTCATAAGGCTTCCCTCCACCCCATCATCTAAGTCATTGATAATAATGTTGAAGAGTATCGGCCCCAGGACAGAACCCTGTGGCACTCCACTCGAAACCTCCTTCCAGTCCGAAGCAGAGCCACCGACGACCACTCTTTGAGTACGGTTTTCCAACCAGTTGTGAATCCACCTGACAGTATTTCCATGTAGTCCGCATTTGACCAGTTTGCTAATCAAAAGGTCGTGGGGGACTTTGTCAAACACTTTGCTGAAATCTAGATAGATGACATCTACAGCATTTCCACCATCTACTAAGCTAGTGACCCGATCAAAAAAAGAGATGAGATTAGTTTGACAGGATTTTTTCTTGACAAACCCATGCTGGCTCCTACTAATCACAGCATTGTCATCTAGATAGTTGCCAATGGACTCTTTTATTATCCGTTCTAATATCTTTCCTGGTATTGAAGTCAGACTGACCGGCCTGTAATTCCCCGGATCTTCTTTTTTACCCTTTTTAAAGAGCGGGACGACGTTTGCCCGTCTCCAATCCTCCGGCACCTCTCCCGTTCTCCAGGATTTCTCAAAGATGATGGCAAGAGGTTCCGAGAGTACATCCGCAAGTTCCTTCAATACTCTGGGATGCAGTTCATCAGGCCCTGGAGATTTGAACTCATTTAGGTTAACTAGGTATTTCCTGACTATCTCCTTATCAATCTGGAACTGCAATCCTGACCCCTTCCTGAGATTGCTACCAATGCAAGGTTGCACACTGTTCCCTTTTTGGGAGAAAATGGAGGCAAAATATGCGTTGAGCAGTTCTGCCTTTTCCTTGTTATCTGTCAACATTTTGCCATCCTCATTGAGCAGCAGTCCCACCATTTCCTTGGTCTTTCTCTTGCTTCGAACATATCTGAAAAACCCCTTTTTGTTGTTCCTCACTTCCCTCGCCAGCCTCAGCTCATTTTGGGTTTTAGCTTTCCTTACGCTATTCCTGCAAGCCCGAGCCGCTCGTCGGTACTCTTCCTTGGAGATGCGTCCTTTCTTCCATTCTTTATACATGCTCTTTTTTACTTTTACCTCCTCCACCAGTCTTCCGTGTAGCCACATTGGCTTTTTCTGATGTCTTCCTTTTTTCTTCCTCTTTGGAATTGTTTGGGATTGCGCTTTTTGTAATATGTTCTTCATGAACTCCCACGCTTCTTGGGCTCCTTTTTTCTTTAGTCTATCTAGCCATGGGATCCTACCCATCATTTCCCTGAGCTTGCTAAAATCGGCTTTCCTGAAATCCAAGGTCCATGTTTGACTATATTCTTCTTTGGCTTTCCCTGGAATCACGAATTCCAGCATTACGTGGTCACTTTCCCCCAAGGTACCGACCGCTTTAATTCCCGTGACCAATTCGTCCCTGTTAGTTAAGATCAGGTCCAGGATTGCCGATCCCCTTGTTCCTTCTTCTACTTTTTGAAAGAGGAAATTATCAGCAAGGCCCATCAGGAATTTGTTGGAGGCTTTGTGCTTCGCAGAGTTTGTCTCCCAGCAGATATCTGGGTAGTTGAAGTCCCTCATCACTACTACTTCTTGCCTCCTTGAGATTTCAGAGATTTGTTTGAGAAAGGCCTCGTCTACCACCTCTTCTTGGCCAGGGGGTCTGTAGTAGACACCTACTACCATGTCGGTTTTATTTGTTTCTCCATTTATTTTTACCCAAATGGTCTCTACCCTTTGTTCACTCTCTTGGATTTCCATAGAGGTGTATTTGTCTTTGACGTATAATGCTACTCCCCCTCCTTTCCTGTTGCTTCTATTCTTTCTGTAGAGTTTATATCCTTGAATGGCTATATTCCAATCATGGGAGTCATCCCACCAAGTCTCTGTATCCATACAGAAGATTTTTATGACTACAGAGATTAAGAACAACCAACCTACAAGCCATAATACACACAAATTGCTCTATGGAAACAACAACCCTTGGTGGTCTTCTAAGACAAATCAATATTTGTTTATATTTATAAAAAAATATTTACATACTGCCATATAATAAAGCGTCAGGGTGGGGTACAACCATAAACACCTTTAAAAACAGTACACAATAATTATATGAACACCTTCCTTCATGACAATATTCTTGCATAACAGATATATATTCATACATAGACTGCAATGAACATAAATTCACGTGTAGGACCAGGCAGCCTTTAGGTTAATTTATTTAATGATGGTGCCTTTTTGCAGAGGATGTTATATTATACTGAGCTTCCAATTTTTGGCCACTTTGGCTCTTATTACCAGTACTATACTGAATACTGAAGTGGAGACACCATTGATTTGCTAGTTACCCACAGTATCTGACAAAAAAAGGTAATTTTTTCCCCTCCATGCATAATATGCCAACCAGAACAATTGTAATTGCAAGACAGCACTGAAGAAGACCAGGATGGTTGCAATGCATACGGTCATGAATATGTTAGGAACAACATACATATAGAACAGTCAGGTTTCCACCTATTTGGAATTATAAATAAGCTTCGCATTTTGAATTATTTATCCATCTCCACATTTTTGAGACATGAGATTTGTGGGAGGGTTTCCTTGGGACATATAATCCCATTAGGCATTCTAGTTCTCTCTAGATGTTAATATGTAATTCAAGTAACATATAATTGGAGAATCTCTGTACCCAAACTAGGCAACACACAGCAAGAGTGAATTAATCCGCTGCAGAGAAATCCCAACAAACGGGAGTAGGATGTGCTTCTTTATTAATCTGTCACTTTGTAGAATATTTCCTTGTCATTTGGGATTTTGTCGATGCAGTATCTGTAACCTTTCTAATGGCATTTTTAAGCTCAGTTCTGGCCTTCTTTCCACAGCATTCCTAGCAAGGATCATTTCTCCTGTCACAATTTGTATAGTCACTTCTATATTTTAAACTACAACGGGTAAAAAAAGACTCTTTCACTAGCACCCATGCCCTGTCTGCTTCAGCTCCCAAATAATGTCCCTTTCCACTGTTATCGCTGACTTGAAATTTCAGTTTCCCAAGCAGTTCCCCACTACCTGTGGAGGTTTGGCCTTTTAAAACATTACAGATATTTAGAATGAGATGACAGAAGTTCTGCCTACCTTTACATTTCTTGCAGATTTATTAAATTGCTGGTTAGAACATTGTTGATAAAGAAATATGGGGAAAGTCCATCCCTCTACTTCAGAACAAAATGCTAGAGGGATTAATTTCACAGACATTAATTCTCACTTCAACTGGGCCTCTATTTTAAAAGACAAATTGCTTTACATACCTTCTTGCTTAGTAGACTCTTGCACCTTATTTTAATAGGGTGTTCACAAGAACTTTCTCCATGCCTATACTGCTGTATATTTTATAGGAGAGTTTTATACTGTATTTTATCTTATTTGTTGTTAACTGCCTTGCGCACTATGGTGTGGAAAGGCGTAATAAAAATGTAAAGAATAAAATCATGAATAATATAGCTGATGTGTGAAGGGGCACTGCCCCCAAATCTCTGCACCTTTTGCCTTCACCTCTGAAGTCCATAAATTGAGCACCCACCCTTTCTTCCAAAGGACCCTAAGGTGGCATACTATAAGGGCAATTATCATGATCTATCGATTCTTACCATGGTATGTGCTTCTTGTATTTTGAAAGGGTTATTTATTTTGCAGTATAAGAAAGCACAAATAATACCAGTAAAATACAGAAAATAAATTAAGAACATAAATAGAGCAAGCAGGGAAAGAAATTGCCGTCTAAACCTTGTCTTCACTTTTCATGGTGTTTTATTGATTGATTGATTGATTTATTATTAGTTTTATATCCCGTCCTTCCTCCCAGGAGGAGCCCTGGGTGGCAGTAGAATGAATGAATTTATTCTTGTGATCTGAGACCAGTACAAAACATCAAACATCATATAAAACTAATTAAAAGATCATACATTTGCTAACTAGGAACAAGACTGTGTAGGCAATTGAGCTAACAATATTCTACGGAGGGTAATTGCCATGGCACAGAATCTTGCAACTCTGTGTGTAGTTTGAGGATGCTGGTCCAATAAAAGATAGCTGGTATAAAATGAGGAGCCCCGGCCCGGAATCGATTGGATAATTGGAGTTATGTTAGAAAGACAAAGATAGTGATAAAAGGGACAAGTTAAAAGTACATGGGTTACCGTTTCAACTTTTCCCATCCCGCAAGGGCATAGTCGCTTCACATGAGGAATTCCACGATATCTGCCTTCGAGGAGAGCTGATGGGAGCACATCAAGTTTCGCCAGTGTAAATGTTTTTCTGAGTCTAGCATTGGAGAGAGAGCTGAAGTAGTGTGCAGGAACAAAACCCCTAGTAAAGGAGGTAGAATCAGACTTGAATGTTGCCAACGATAGATGGTTTTGGAGTTCTACATCCAGGATTTGTTGTGAAATAGCCAGCCACGCTTTAGAAAAGCCCAGCATGGAGATAGCAGGGAGAGAAAAGCAGAGGTTTGCAAATTTCCTGATAAGAGACTTATGCCAGTTGGATTGATATGAATCAGAAAGTACTAGTGGGGCCAGACCCACGGGGAAGAAACACAATTTTAACCAAAGCCTCGCTTTAAATTTCCAAATGCAGGCCTCAATCGTGGGAAAACCTGCTTCCAGTCTTAAGGTGTTATTGGAGACACATGTCGGTGTCCCGAAAATAGCCCTCAAAAATTTGGTTTGAACAGTTTCAAAAGAAACAGATTTGGAATAGACCAGTGCCTGAGAGCCATAAAGCGTTTGAGAGATGACTTTCGCCACAAAGACTTGTATGGCGGAGAGGACATATTGCCCTCCCTTGGTGTAGAAGAACGACAGAAGAGCCTTCGAGTTCCTCCAGGCGTTAGTGATGGCGTTCTTTGCATGGAGATGCCATGCTCCAGAGGAGTGGAAGGTCACTCCCAGGTACCGGTATGAGGAAACCTGTTCAATCGGGAGTTGCCAACTGTGCCTCACCTTTTTCTTGGTAAACACTAGTACTTTCATCTTTGTGTGGTTAATAACTAGCAGTTCCTTGGAGCAGTAGTCTGCCAGTGCCCGGAGTAGTCGACGCAGGCCAATGCTTGTCAACGATAGCAAAAGTGCGTCATCGGCCTAGAGTAATATAGATAAGGGTTTGTTGGTAAGAGTAGGAGGGTGTGATGAAATCTGCGCCAAAGAACTAACCAAGGAATTTACATAGAAATTGAATAGAGTTGGAGCTAGGACGCAGCCCTGCTTGACGCCCTAATAGGTGGGGATTGGCTTAGTCAGATGACCTGCATTATTACACCTAATACAAAGTTTAGTGTTCTCATAAAGACATCGTATGAGAACTAGAAGGCGTCTATCGATGTTGGTTGACCCAAATTTTTCCCACAGCTGACTCTGGGTATAAGATCGAAGGCAGTTTTAAAATCTATAAAAGCCGTATAAAGGGATCCCCCCTTTTTGGATGAATATTTCTCTACTAGATGATGAAGGACTAATATATGGCCCATGGTAGAACGTTCCACTCTAAACCCTGCTTGTTCCTCGGCCAAAGTATTCTCCTGAACCAGCCAGCTTTGTAATTTATCAAGCAAATGTGAGGCATATAACTTGCTGACTATATTTAGTAAGCTAATTGGCCTGTAGTTGGCTGGATCAGAACGAGGGCCTCTTTTGTAGATTGGAATAATTGTGGCTAGATCCCAGTCTTCAGGAATATGAGCCTGCTAGAACTGGAGCCCACCACTCAATGTTATGCTTGGATATTTCAGGGGAGAAGGGTGGCAGTAGGAACTACCTTAAAAGTAGCATAAGTAGTTATTAAGGTGTTTTGCTACCTTAACAGTACCATAAGAATATAAGAAGACATCTGTTGGATCAGAACCAAAAGCCCATCTAGTCCAGGATCTTGTCTTCACAGTGGCCAACCTGGTCTCATCCAATGGCATTTGTTCTGATCCAGCAGAGCACTTATTCACATCAGTTATTTAAACAAGCAAATCAGAGAGACAAAACAATGTTGTGACTAATTCCAATAACATGAGCAAGATCAAAAGAACTACTAGGACTGGGAAATTTAGGTTGTAGCTGCCACCATTTTGTCTAGTGCTGCTGCCAAAGTTTGCCAATTCCTTGTTCAGGATACACATGTGCCTAACTCATAATGTTCTCATGCATTAAAAGTCCAATGTTGCTCAGAGCAGCTTCTCCTGTTCAAAATGCAACCCTAGAGTCTGAAGATACATAGAATGTGCTTTACTTTATTTGGCCCATTCTGGAAAATTTAACTCAAAACCCTCCCCCCCACACATTGCTTACTAAGTTCCATCTTTGAGTTGTTGTTGTTGTGAAGAAGAAGTAGTAGTAGAAGAAGAATCTGCCATTCCTGGGCAAGGCAGTTGAGCGAGTGGTGGCAAAGCAGTTGCAAGTGCATTTGGAGGAAGTGGATTATCTGGATCCATTTCAATCAGGCTTCAGGCCTGGTCATGGGACTGAAACAGCCTTAGTCGCCTTGGTGGATGATATGAGGAGGGCGTTGGATAGGGGCGAATGCACCTTCCTTGTCCTCCTGGATCTCTCAGAGGCTTTTGATACTGTTGACCACAGTATCCTTCTGGACCGCCTGAAGAGGTTAGGCATGGGGGACACTGTATTGCAGTGGTTCCGTTCCTTCCTCTCTGGTAGGTACCAGAGAGTGGCATTGGGGGATGAGGTTTTGGATCCTTGGCCTCTCACTTGTGGGGTGCCACAGGGCTCCATCCTCTCCCCGAAGCTGTTCAACATCTATATAAAGCCGCTGGGGGCTATCATCAGAAGATTTGGGCTGCAGTGTCACCAGTATGCAGATGACATGCAGCTCTATCTCTCATTCAAATCTTCACTGAGGTTGGCTGTAGAAACCCTATCCAAGTGCCTGGAGTCGGTGAGTGGCTGGATGGGAAGGAACAAGCTGAAGCTGAACCCTGACAAAACCGAGGTACTGTTTGTGGGAGACAAGGGAAGGTTGGGGGATGTTGACCTGGTGCTCAATGGGGTACAATTGCCCCTGAAAGACCAGGTCTGCAGCCTGGGGGTCATTCTTGACTCCCAGCTGTCCATGGAGGCTCAGGTCTTGGCTGTGAGCCGGGCGGCGCTGTATCAACTCCATCTGATACGGAGGCTGCACCCCTACCTTCCCAATCATCTGCTCCCATCGGTGGTACATGCCCTGGTCTCCTCATGCCTAGACTACTGTAATGCGCTCTACGTGGGGTTACCCTTGAAATGGTCTGGAAGCTGCAACTGGTACAGAATGCGGCGGCTCGCCTGATTAAAGACAGCCGCCGGTGAGATCATATCACTCCAGTGCTGAAGGAGTTACACTGGTTACCGGTTGTTTTCGGGGCCAGTTCTTGGTGTTGGTTCTGACCTTTAAAACCCTACAAGGTTTCGGCCCAGTCTATCTGAAGGAGAGCCTCCAGCATCAGCAGCGATGCCACCCAACAAGATCAGCCTCAAAAGGCCTTCTCTCTATCCCACCAGTTAAAATAGCTAGACTGGTAAGGACTAGGGAGAAGGCTTTTTCAATTGTGGCCCCCACTTTGTGGAATTCCCTCCCAAATGATCTCCGCCATGCCCCCTCTATGATGAGCTTCCGCCGGGCCTTGAAGACCTGGCTCTTCAGGCAGGCTTTTGGGGTGGGTTAGGTTTTATTATTATTGTGAGATTTTTAATATTTTAATGCACTAATTGAAGCTTCTAAACCTTTTTCAAAGGAAGCCGCATGTAAAGCACATTGCAATAATCCAACCACCCATCAACAGCATCTCAGTCTTGTCTGGATTAAGCTTCAGTTTATTGGCAAGAAACAATAAGAAAAAAGCTAGCCATGACACAAAATATGAATGGTAAACAGACTACATACACATAGTCAAGAGGCAACCCTACAGCATGAGGATTAATTTGATTTCCAATGCTGCCACATTTATTTTACTTCCTAGGGTTTCCAAAGCTTCTGAACTGTGAAAGTAAAGACATATTCATATTTGTTTCACAGTCAGTAGTAATTTCTACAGAGAAAGATGCTCTTCTCCAAGCTTGCCTGGACACCACATGCTCTGCATGAATGGTTGCCTCCTAATCACAGATGTATGTGTGGTAGATTCTGAAGAGTCCTGATAATTGGATTTGACTCTGTCCATGTGCAGAGAGAGACTCATTGCATCACCTGTGTCAGGTTAGAGCTGTGTCGTTGAAAATAGGCCCTGAGCCCTGTTTCTTAGACTCTACTCACTTACTTTGAATCTGTAACTAAAGGAAAGTTGACTAATAGAGAATTTTTGAATAGTCTAAGGGCTTATCCAAACGGAGCGGGATAATCCACGGTTTCCATATTCGGTTTGTCATCTGATAGTCCTCACTTTGCCTTTTAGTTCGCTCTTTCCCAATTAAAAAAAGAATGCTTTTTTGCACCCACACACGCAGTGGTAAGACCCCTACATTCTTTTTGCTTTTTCCAAGCTCCGCCTCTAAAACCTCACCCTATCAACCAATTGGTCAGCAAAAAAATTATGTATGCTCCTCTCCTCCTTTGCAAGGAAGCACAATATGGCTGTAAAGGAGTTCTCGCCTCGGAAGGAAAGGCTGCTGGTCAGTTTCACGCCTACCTTGTTTGTATTTGCGATATTATGCTTAAATGAATGTATGCTTTTCTGTCTTTATTGATATTTAAGGAGATACACACGCTGGCAATTGCACTTATTTCTCCAAAAAAGCAAGAAACGTGTCACACACACCCTTCTCCCTTTCCTTCCCACTGAGAATGCAATTGACAAAGCTTTCCAAGCAGGCTTGAAACCGACCAGAAGCCCTTTTCTAAGTTTGTATTTGCGATATTACACTTAAACTAATGTATGCTTTTCTGCCTTTATTGATATTTAAGGAGATACACACACTGGCAATTGCACTTATTTCTCCAAAAAAGCAAGAAACATGTCACCCCCCCTCCTTCTCCCTTTCCTTCCCACGAGAATGAAATTGACAAAGCTTTCTCAGCAGGCTTGAAACCGACCAGAAGCCCTTTTCTAAGTTTGTATTTGCAATATTACACTTAAACGAATGTATGCTTTTCTGATTTGAAGCAAAACCCCCAGCAAGTACAATGAAATTGACAAAGCTTTCCAGAGGCAGGCGTGAAACCAACAGCAGCCCCTCTTTCGCTTGCTGTGCATTGCAGATCTCACCCAGAGTGGCCGCCCAGTTTGCAGGCTGGCAAAAAATAAAATGCATCTGCACAGTAGTTGCAGATCCCCCTCAACACCCCACCATTGCGATGTTTGGTTCAATTTTCCCGGGCTTATTCTCGCACATGCGCAAAAGTGCAGATATGTGATTGGCTGGAATGAGAAGAAGGGGCAAGGGGAAACACCCAAGAACCGCCCATCAGCTGTAAAGTCCATGGTATTGCATCCTAACTCCTGAAGGCACAGTGGATGATTCCCGATTTTAAACAGCAAATGGCATTTTTGCGAGTATTGCAAGGAGCGGATTTAACCTGTGAAAATGCGTAACAGCGCGAGACGTCATTTGGACGACCAAAAAATAATGAACACACATAGCGGGCATGTCACACATTTTGCAGTCGTCTGGATGAGCCCTAAATCTGGCTGAAGTGTGGTATAGTGGTTAAGGTGCTGGACTATGACCTGGGAGACCAGGGTTTGAATCCTCACATAGCCATGAAGCTCACTGGGTGACCTTGGGCCAGTCACTGCCTCTCAGCCTCAGAGGAAGGCAATGGTAAACCACCTCTGAGTACCGTTTACCATGAAAACCCTATTCATAGGGTCGCCATAAGTCGGGATTGACTTGAAGGCAGTCCATTTCCATTTTCAAATCTGGCTGAAGTTTGCCAGCATCCCAGTATGGTTAATGAAGTCTCATGCTGTGCTTAATGCCCAGCAGCAATCAGGAAGCCAGCTTCAAGGAGAAGAAAGCAACAGAAACCCCCTCCTCCCTGCCCCCCAACACACAAATAAAAGCTATTCTAACTTTGCTTGTCCCCCTTTCCTCTTTTAGCTTCTTTTCTATTTGCAGCCTTGATTGCTTTGCTTATAAGGAACAGAACTGGACTTCAAAAACAGTAACAGCTCAAGGCTATCTAAACTGACTTAATCTTCTTCCCACAGGGGCGTTTAGTACCAAACTGATACTGGCAAGCAGGGGTCTTCTGTTGAAAATCACAGCACACAGAGAAAAGGGGACTTTAAAAAAAAAGGAAAAATCTTAGGTTTGCTTTTTCTGGGCTTATTTGTTCATTTAAATCTTCTTTTTATCTGTTTCTCCTGCATTTTCTCTGCTCTGATAAAAGGCTAGGAAGCTAATGTATATAATGATCCTAAAACCCTGCCTCAGCAGCAGCCAGCATCCTCCTGTGCCTGACAAATGCTCTGTTTCAAAGGGCGCTCAGAAGTTCCATGTCTTCCAGTCTTGTGCCCTGCCCGCCCACCCATCACACCCACACACCCACACTTTTTAAGGAAAAACTCAGAACAGATTTGGCTGCATTGCATTTTTGTTTATTTGTGAATGCATTCATGCTCTGCTTTTTGCAGCCAACAAAGGACCACCAAGGAGGTTCACAGAGAGAAATATAGAATTCTCTCTCTCTATATATATATATATTAAAAAGGCACCAGACAGCTTTTAAAGGTGAGCCTGAGAAAAGAAAAATAATGAGACAGGGAAGGGGAAAAAAGGCAAATCAAATCAAATACAAAATAAAGAAAATGTATTTACAGGTTGCCAGCCAAGCTTCTCCAAGGAAGGGGCTCTACAGGTTGGATGCCATAATTAAGAACAGCCTGTCCTAGTAGTAAGGATGGAAGGATCTGTCAATTATGGTTCTCTCAGTTTCTGATTTTTGCAATCATTTCTGCATCAATTTATAATTAAAAAAATCCTCAAGGAAATGTTTCAGTATTTTAGTGTGATTCCCCCCTAATAAAACACATTTTTGTATGCAGTTTTTACTAACGTACACATTGTGTAATAAATTTCTCCTAATATAAATACATTTTTATATTTCTGTGTAATACATTATACATATATCAATTTTTGTAAACGTTGCTTGGTTAAAGAACTGCATCACAGAATATGGAGAAGTGCAAATTTTGAAGGATGGCTGTGTTTTGGTCGCCCTGACACTCACAACTCATGAGATACAACAATGGAATAAAGATTATATTTATTAATATAACAACCTGAAGGAACTGCAGACAAATTAACCAAATTCAGAAAGTACAGACAGGTGAGAATTTTAACTTAATTCTGGTAGGGAAGCATCCCTCCAAACTCCTGGGCATGTGCTACAGCTGCTAGCTATGGTCCCCCACCAAAGGATGGTGAAGAAATTGCTCCCTTCTTGCTAAGTGAGCCTTGGGTTAGGTCCCAACACACACACCCAGGCGCCACTGTACCTGCATTCATCCAAAATGCATATGTGAGGTCAAAAGGGCACCACCCAAGTCCCACTAGGATTAGAGTGCTGGCAGATCCACAAAGGGTGCCTTTAATTCAACAATGGCTCAGCATACCTACTGCTTTTCTCCCCAACTTCCTCACAAGCCCAGTCACCATGCCCCAAAGGGCAACCAAACCACACCACTCCCAGCAGCCAATCGAATTCATCCCAACAGTGTGAAGTAGGCAAAAAGGTGGGATCCAAAGGCCAATCAAAGAATCACACATATGAAAAAAATCTACTTACACTTTTCAACAGGTGAATAGCCAAGCCCACATTGCATATAGCAGAGGTGGGGTACCTCCAGCCTCTGGGCCAATCTTGGCCAAGGGGTCCCATTTGGCCCCTGAGGCCATTTCCCCTAAACCACACCCACCTCACCATCAGCTGACAACACTGTTGATGTCAACTGATGGGCAGGCCCTTTCTGAAAAGCCCACTCTACGTTGATCTCTTCAACCTCTGAAAAAGATCAGTATAGTGCAGGCTTTCCTGTGAAATGTGACTTGCGATCTGCTGTTACTCAAACCCATGGAGTGACAGGACCCTTTGAAACTAGCTGGGCCTTGTAGTTCTTGTGTCTGGTCTGCCCACCCCAGAGTTCATCCTTCAACCAACCATTGGAGAATGGGCAACACCACCTAAGCTTTGTTACTGTTGAGAAGACCAAAAGCCTGAATGTAAGAAGTGACTTAGTATCAGATGGTGAGTTGAGCTGAAGAGTTCATTTTATTTCAAGATTCTGCTTGTTCCTTTTCTTTTGCCTTCTTTTGTTCTTAATAAATGTTATATAAATTGAACAGTTGGGTCTGTGTGCCAAGGTGCCAACTCTCAGGGTATTCAGAGCTCCCATTTGCCATGGGCATTTGGGAATTCCTGCTACTGGGTAAAAGGATTTTCGAGTGCTAAAGAAAAGCAGCCTGTTAAGATTGCTGGGAGCGATATAGGGAAACTTGGGTACCGGCTTTAGTTCTCACAGTAAATTACCAAAGGGATCGCTGAAAATTCAAGAGGCATTGATCCAAGGTCCAGAGGATTTAGAACTAAATTGGCACTCCCAGATTCTTCCTGTCTGGGTGGGGGGAGAAGTGGTGGCAGCTCTACTGGATAATTTGAGTAGCACAGCTGGTTTCCTAAGTGTTGTGAGACAAATTCTGCCAAGCACAATCACTCCAAGAAATTCCTGACATGTTGGAAATAAACTTTCTCCTACCTAAAGTGCAGGAAGCAACTAGAGGATCAGCTATCTTTGACCTGATTCTAACCAACAGAGATGACTTAATGAATGAAGTGGAAGTTATGGCAACACTGGGGGAAAGTGAACACATTATACTTGAGTTCTTGATTTTAAAAGAAGCTAAAGCTGAGACCAACCTTATGTGTACCCTGGACTTCAGGAAAGCCAATTTTAATAAACTCAGAACACATAATAAGTAAGGTTCTATGGCAAGCAACCCTAATGAGTAAATGAGTCAGGCCACAAAGGAAGAGTACAGACAGGTAGCACAGAATTGCAGGGATGCCATCAGGAAGGCTAAATCTGAGAATGAGCTGAGGTTAGTGAGTCACTGGGGAACATTTTGGGACAAGCCGGGCCTGTACAAAAGGGACGGGCTCCACTTGAACCAGAATGGAACCAGACTGCTGGCACTTAAAATTAAAAAGGTGGCAGAGCAGCTTTTAAACTGTCTGAGGGGGGAAACCCGACAGGAGCTGAGGAAGGTCCGGTTCGGAATAAACCTCCCCCCTGGGATAAAGACCAAAGAAATGATGAAATTGTAAAAGGGGTAGGCCTAGAAGTAGGCATTGTGAGAGCAGGGGCACAGGATATAAATTCAGAAGGACAAAATTACCACAGGCCAAACCACAAGTGCCAAAGACACTTGAAGAGAGACACTGTTTAGAAGTGCCTGTACACTAATGCTAGAAGCCTCCGAACCAAGATGGGAGAACTAGAGTGCTTGGTCTTAGAGTAGAGCATTGATATAGTGATCATAATGGAGACCTGGTGGAATGGAGAAAACCAGTGGGATACGGTTATCCCTGGATATAAACTATATTGGAAGGACAGGGAAGGACGTATTGGTGGTGGTGTCGCTCTCTATGTGAAAGAAGGCATTGAATCTAGCAAGCTCGAAACCCCAAAAGAGAGGCAGACTCCTCCACAGAATTGTTGTGGGTGGTGACACCATGCCCCAGGAGGGATTTAATACTGGGAACGATCTATCGTCCCCCTGATCAAAATGCTCAGGGAGACCTGGAGATGAGATATGAAATTGAGGAAGCATCCAAACTAGGAAATGTGGTAGTGAAGGGTGACTTCAACTACCCGGACATAGACTGGCTGCATATGTGTTCCAGTCACGACAAAGAAGCAAAATTTCTAGATATTCTAAATGACTATGCCCTAGACCAGTTGGTCATGGAACCAACCAGAGGGAGGGCAACCCTGGACTTAATCCTCAGTGGGGACCAGGACCTGGTGCGAGATGTAAGTGTTGTCGAACCGATTGGGAGCAGTGGCCATAGTGCTATTAAATTAAACATACATGTAAATGGCCAATTGCCAAGAAAATCCAACATGGTCGCATTTGACTTCAAAAGAGGAAACTTCACAAAAATGAGGGGATTGGTAAAAAGAAAGCTGACAAACAAAGTCCAGAGGGTCACATCACTCGAAAATGCTTGGAAGTTGTTTAAAAACACTATATTAGAATATATATTAGACAATATAAAAACTGACAAATCAGATGCCTGGATGGCATCCACCCGAGAGTTCTCAAATAACTCAAATGTGAAATTGCTGATCTGCTAACTAAAATATGTAACTTGTCCCTCAGGTCCTCCTCTGTGCCTGAGGACTGGAAAGTGGCAAATGTAACACCAATCTTCAAAAAGGGATCCAGGGGGGAAATTACAGGCCAGTTAGGTTAACTTCTGTCCCTGGAAAACTGGTAGAAAGTATTATTAAAGCTAGATTAACTAAGCACATAGAAGAACAAGCCTTGCTGAAGCAGAGCCAGCATGGCTTCTGCAAGGGAAAGTCCTGTCTCAGTAACCTATTAGAATTCTTTGAGAGTGTCAACAAGCATATAGATAGAGGTGATCCAGTGGACATAGTGTACTTAGACTTTCAAAAAGCGTTTGACAAGGTACCTCACCAGAGACTTCTGAGGAAGCTTAGCAGTCATGGAGTAAGAGGAGAGGTCCTCTTGTGGATAAGGAATTGGTTAAGAAGCAGAAAGCAGAGAGTAGGAATAAATGGACAGTTCTCCCAATGGAGGGCTGTAGAAAGTGGAGTCCCTCAAGGATCGGTATTGGGACCTGTACTTTTCAACTTGTTCATTAATGACCTAGAATTAGGAGTGAGCAGTGAAGTGGCCAAATTGTTCAGGGTTGTTAAAACAAAAAGGGATTGCGAAGAGCTCCAAAAAGACCTCTCCAAACTGAGTGAATGGGCAGAAAAATGGCAAATGCAATTCAATATAAACAAGTGTAAAATTATGCATATTGGAACAAAAAATCTGAATTTCACATATACGCTCATGGGGTCTGAACTGGCAGTGACCAACTAGGAGAGAGACCTCAGGGTTGTAGTGGATAGCACAATGAAAATGTCGACCCAGTGTGCGGCAGCTGTGAAAAAGCCAAATTCCATGCTACGGATAATTAGGAAAGGTATTGAAAATAAAACAGCCGATATCATAATGCCGTTGTATAAATCTATGGTGCGGCCGCATTTGGAATACTGTGTACAGTTCTGGTCGCCTCATCTCAAAAAGGACATTATAGAGTTGGAAAAGGTTCGGAAGAGGGCTTCCAGAATGATCAAGGGGATGGAGCGACTCCCTTACGAGGAAAGGTTGCAGCATTTGGGGCTTTTTAGTTTAGAGAAAAGGCGGGTCAGAGGAGACATGATAGAAGTGTATAAAATTATGCATGGCATTGAGAAAGTGGCAGAGCTTGGAAAAGTTACTTTTTTGAACTACAACTCCCATCAGCCCAATCCAGTGGCCATGCTGGCTGGGGCTGATGGGAGTTGTAGTTCAAAAAAGTAACTTTTCCAAGCTCTGGAAAGTGGATAGAGAAAAGTTCTTCTCCCTCTCTCATAATACTAGAACTCGTGGACATTCAAAGAAGCTGAATGTTGGAAGATTCAGGACAGACAAAAGGAAGTACTTCTTTACTTAGCGCATAGTTAAACTATGGAATTTGCTCCCACAAGACGCAGTAATGGCCACCAGCTTGGATGGCTTTAAAAGAAGATTAGACAAATTCATGGAGGACAGGACTGTCAATGGCTACTAGCCATGATGGCTGTGCTGTGCCACCCTAGTCAGAGGCAGCATGCTTCTGAAAACCAGTTGCCGGAAGCCTCAGGAGGGGAGAGTGTTCTTGCACTCAGGTCCTGCTTGCAGGCTTCCCCCGGGCACCTGGTTGGCCACTGTGAGAACAGGATGCTGGACTAGATGAGCCACTGGCCTGATCCAGCAGGCTCTTCTTATGTTCTTAAAGGTATCAATAATCTTTCTGGATAATATTTCGTATTAAGGAAGATATTACACTGTTACCTTGATGTATGTAATTAAGATTCATGAAAATCGTATGTGGTATTTCTGTATGAAAACCAATGCAAATAAAAAGTAAAACTTGACAAATACAACTACGTTTTCCTGTTTAATTTTCTTTGCAGAAGCCTCTTGTCATTAATTAATGTTTCTCCACCCCAGATTTTTTTTCTGCCTACATATGCCAAATCAGCTCTGCCAACGTTTTAGAGATTGCACCATTGTATACTGACAGCAGTCTGCCAAATCTTCCCTTCTGCAGGGCTTGGAGTGAATATTGTCTACATGCACATTTGTGTAAGTGTAATGTATCATTCAAGCTTCATTCATCTGTTGTAACATGGTGCCTGTATTGGCTTCACACAGAAGCTTCTGGTGATTATCCACTCCCACCAAATTACAGCCTTTATAGACAATCAAGACAAAGTTGGACATTTTCCCAAGAGGCTAGGTACTTGGCTTGAATATTTTCCATTTTTAAGATGTCAAAAGAAATATGCAATACCATTATAACTTCCAGATTAAATGACATGAAGGGTTGTTGGGCCTAGCCAAGAGGGGGAATCTGTTGTCAATGGTAGAAAGGCAGAAGCCAATTGTTTCATAAATGGTTGGAAGAACAATTCAATGTAATTCATAACAAGTAATATAGTTCAGCATAGTTACTAATATTGAATAATGCTCACTTCCTTTTTAAAAAGATTTCTCCACTGTATCATATTTTATGTTTCTTAATTACTGTTTTACATTAAAGGCTTTTAAATGCATATCCAGAACATATTTTTTTTATCCAAACTCCAGTGGAAGCATTCATTAACATAGGAATCAGGCCTCTAATGTTGTGGCACCTACCCTTTGGAACTCCCTCCTGGTTAATATTAGACAGGTACTGCCTCTGTTGTCTTTTTGGTGCCCACTGAAGACCTTTCTCTTTCAATAAGCCTTTTAAGCAGATACCTTTATCCCAGCCTGCATCTGTGGAATAGTCTCCCTGATGAGGTGCGCCTGGCGCCGACGCTGCTATCTTTTTGGCGCTAGGTGAAAACTTTTTTATACTCCCAGGCATTTTAAACTGTGTCTTATGTGTATTTTATAGTGTATTCTAACAGTATTGCATTATTGTTGTATTTTGGTGTAGTTTGGTTCCTTGCTTGTTTGTTGTTTTTTTGATTCTGTTATATCTATTGTATTTATATATTGTGCTTGTTTTATTTCTGATGTACACCGCCGAGAGAGCCTTTTTGGCTTAGGGCGGTATATAAATTAAATTAAATAAATAAATAAATAAATAAATAGAAATTGTTTTTTAAGATTTTTAAAAATATGTTCTCATTGTTTTGTTGTTGTTTGCCACCTTGGTCTCCTTTTGGGAGGAAGGGTGAGATATAAATTTAAATAATAATAACAACAACAACATGAAAGAAAGGGAGGCGATTTGTCTGATTTCTTCCTTCCTACTGCAGCCACCTGTAACACTTTCCAAATGGTTCTGGAATATATCCCAACCTTCTGGAACAGACTGGAGAAGAGTTGCCAGGTCTCCAATTTTTGCCCAGAGACTCCAGATTTTTGGGGTCCTCTCCAGGTCTCCAGGTGAGTCAGTTTCATTTGGAAAAAAACTGAAGTTTCTAGGTGATCTGGTTCATGAGATGTACACCAAAATGTCAGCACTCTCCCGGCAACTCTGTTAAATTAGCTGGTAGCTGACTGCTCTAACCTCGCCCTTTCAGGTTTGTAGCCAATAAGTGATGTCAAGGTTGTGATTGACAAGGGATTTGTTGGCCTCCAGGCAATAGCTAGAACCCACTGCAAGGCAGGAAAGCTATTATTTTTTCCCGCTTGTCTGAAAATCTCCTAAGTTTATAACTTTCAGTAGTAGCAAAAGTCTCTCTGTATGTAGGAGATCTAAATGCCTTTACAGTGCATTATGCTTTTCTACTTATGAGGAGTCAAAGAACTTTAAATTTTCCTGGGCTGTTGAAAAGGGCAGTTCATTTTTCTAATTCATAGTCTTATTTTGAAAACCTTCCCAATATGAAGCAGTTCATCCTTTACTCACTTTTCTGGGCGTAAAGCTGCAATGCTAACCACACAAACCAGGAATAAACCCGAATGAAATTCAATAGGACTTAATTTTGAGTAGACATGGTTATGAATGTGCTGTAAATTAATGGGACTTTTGAGTGAATATAGCAAAGAATTGTGTTTGTGTTGTAAATCTTTCTCCCTCCAATCCTATTTTTAAAGCAATTAAGCAGGGCGTACTTAGGTGTCACTGCTTTTATTTTGTAGGACACTAATACTGGATTATTTTTTAAAAAAATATTCTGCAATGACCAACTGGTTTTGACAATAAACTATTATATGGGGTTTATGTATGTTTATATCTCCAGTGTACGTGTATATGGAACCTTTTCAACAACCCTGTGAGGAAGGGTTGGCAGCTCACAACAAGAAATAAATCCCTTTAAAATCCAATAACCATAAAGCAAATATAAAACAGTTTCAAAACAGCTTAACATGGCATGATTCTGAATTTGGGGTTGGGTGATTGAAGTTACTTATTACTTAAGGCTGCAGTTCTGTGAATGCTTCCCTGTGAGTAAGCCCCACTGAATACATCAGAACTTGCTTCTGAATAAACATACATAGGATTGCACTATAAATATCTTTACAGGTTGTGTAAATAATAAACATATTTGACAGTCATGCTTACATAAATATTTCTTCATACTATGTCCCAATAAGTATCTGATTTCACACTATGGTTATACATTATTATTTTCTCTATATTTTAAGAGTGCCCTTCTTGCTTGGGGCGGTCATGGTCCCCCTCTGAAATAATGTAGATCCACATAATACATTTACAGCACATCCAACTCACATTTAGAGTGCATGACTTCCTCCAAAGAATCCTAGGAAGTGTAGTTTCCCTCACAGTTATAGTTTCCACCATCCTTAACAAACTATAGTTCCCATGATTCTGTGGTAGGATTCATGTACTTCAAGTGTGTGTTGAATGTGCTTTAAATGAATGGTGTGGATCCACCCTAGGTATGCTGTGCATCGATTAGTGAATTGAAAATTACAATTTTAAAAGATACTTTTTTAAACAGGGAAAGGGCTGGAGCTCAGTAGTAGGGCACATGCTTTGCATGCAAAGATCCAAAATTCAGTTTTTACCGCTGCATTGTAAAAAACCTCAAAGTGGTTCACAGCAGGAATTAAGCAGAACTTGGAAGATTACTTTTTAAAAGTAATAAATTACAGTTACAGTTACATGGCCCCAAACAGTAGTAATTACCGTTACAATTACAATTTCTCTGAAAGTAACTGATAACTTTACTTTAACTCAAAAGTAATCACTACAATTACATTTTAGTTACTTTTAAAAAAAATTACCTACGAGGTGCTGGCCTTGGCTGCTACAGATCTAAGTAGCCTAAAACACATTAAAAATAAGCACACACACACACACATACAGAGGGTAGTAGAATAAATCTCTTATCTGTAAGATTAACAGAATGGCATAACGGAATCTCACATCCCCCATCCCACCCCCAACAATGATGATACCCCAACACACATATAATTCACTTGAAATCAAATTTTACACTTGAAATGCTGCTTTTACAATACATTTATGTTATGTCTCAAAAGAACAGGAAGCTCAAAGAGCACGTCAGACAAGGAATGTCTTTTTACAGATTACTTTGCCACCAGTACTGAACAGGCATTCTACTGCGGCACTTGAAGGCATGCCTGTGTTGTGCTGCAAAAAACAACGCAGCACCTCTTTCAACTAAAACACATTTTGATCAATATGGCAATCCCCTATCATCAAAGAAAAATGCAAACTTTAGTACTTTACTAGTTGCCTTTGTAATTTTTTTTGTCAGCAGTATAACTCAGAGGTAACTTAATCGTGTACACACTTACCAGGAAGCTAAGTCCCATTGAACTCATTGGGTAGACATGTATGCAGAATTGAACTGTCACAAGCAGAACTTAAGAGACATAACATAGGTAAACAGAAAATGCACCTATCAAAAGTAATCCACCAGCAGAAAAGTTATCCCTTCTCCTTTAATTAAAAATGTGGTCTTGTCCAGCATATAGTGAAAGTATGGAACTGACTAGCACAAGAAGCAGTGATGGGCACCAACTTGGATGGCTTTAAAAGAGGATTAGACAAATTCATGGAGGATAAAGCTATCAGCGGCACCTAGCAATGATGGCTATGTTCTACTTCCACTGTCAGAGACAGTATGCTTCTGAATATCAGTTGCTGGAATTACAAGCAAGGAGAGTCAGCAGCGTCACTAGCAGAAGTGCGGGGGGGGTGCGGACCTCTGGTGCGCACCCTCCCAGGGGCATGGATGAGGTGGCTGGGCTTGCATGCACGCATGCGTGCACTCAAGGCCAGCCACCCCGTCCATGCCCCTGGGAGGGCACGTGCTGGAGGGGCACCCAGCCGGAGAAGGTCTGGGAATGCCAGCGCGCCTCCCTTGCCCTGCTGATGCTGCTCCCAGTTTCGCCCGCCTGCCCACCTCCGAGGAGTTGGAGCAACCTTGCCGGGCAACGGCACGGGGTGGGGCGGCTCTGGGTGTCACCCCCCTCATGGTGACACCTGGGTGCGGGCCGCACCCTCTGCACCCCGGTAGTGACGCCCCTGAGGAGAGTGCTGAGAAGAGTGCTGAGGAGAGTGCTGAGGAGAGTGCTGCGCACGCACTTAGGTCCTGCTTATAGGCTTCCCGTTAGGGCATCTGATTGGCCACTGTGAGAACAGGATGCTAGATGGGCCACTGGTTGGATCTAGCAGGCTCTTCTTATGTTCTTGTATGTATTGCAACAAACAAAGGTACTTGTGGGGCCTTACAGATCAGGGATAGCCAACGTGGTGCCCTCCAGATGTTGTAGGACTACAATTTCCATCATCCCTGATAATTGGTTATGCTGACACTGAAGTTGGTTCCTAGTTCCCAGTTCTTTATTTGCTTGAAAGTTCAAAACACTAAAAAAACAAGAAAAGTTCACAGCTACAGCAACTCCATAGGAAAGTTAACATGACTCTGAACCCTAAATATGTTGGGATACCCCATATCATATATCACTGTGATCTGGGGACTCTCCCTGTCAAGAATAACAACAAATTTATTCAATCAAAATTATCAGGCTTCTGAAATGCTCATAAATGCATAATGATGTCATAAAATCATAAAAAGATAACTGAGGGTGCCCACCCCAAAATCATACACCCCAGGAAAGGGGAGGGTGTCCTTTATGAGCTGCCAGTACTTCCCGCCTGGCCCACAACTTTTGCTGGGCACAGGGCAGGGATAAGGGCACCTATGTACAACCAAAATGGACAAAAAGATGCAGAAAAAAATAAGAAATGGAGGGTGCCCACCCCACAGTTTGCTCTGGGCCACGATAAATCATACACCCAGGGAAAGGAGAGGATATCTTCTATGAGATGTCAATGCTTCCCACCTGGCCCAGAGTTTCTGGCGGATTCAGAGCATGTATAAGGGCATCTATGCACAACCAAAAGAGACAAAAAGCAAAGAAAAGAATAAATATCCGGGGTTGTTCACCACAAAATCTTCTCTGGGCCCAGACAAATCAAACACCCCAGAAAATGACAGGGTATCCTCTATGCTATGCCAGTGTTTACGGCCACTGCTTATTATCTATGTGGATTTTTAAAAAATGTATTGGTCTTCCCTGCTACAACTTTTTTATAGCTCAATTATTATTTTTAAAAGCTATTGATGTTGGTGACAGAAGAACTTGTGGCAGGGTCAACATACAATGATTTCTTGAAGAAAATGTAATTTCCTAGATGGCACTCTAAAGTATGCATGGATGGCATCTCATAGAACACACTCTCCCATATGCATGGAAGTATGATTTGTGGTGCCCCAAATAATCTTTTAGGTAGGCACTCCACTTTCTTGTTTTCTTTTCTCTACATATTTGCTACTTTTCTAATAGATATATGCCCCTGTCTGTACCATACATACAAAAGAAGCTCTGAACTGGGTGGGAACCCTCTCCTGTATGCATGGATGTATGACTTGTAGTGCTCAAACCATGGTTTGGGGTGGGAACCCGCAGTTCCTTATATGCGCTCTACATTGCTTGTTGTGCATAGATGCACGTCTCCATTATGTGTCCACAAGAAAATCCATTCCAGGCAGGATCCTGTGGCATCTTGTTGAGGACACTCTCCCCTTTGCTCAGGTGAATGATGTTTCATGGCCCACAGCAGATTTTGGAGTGGTCACCCCAAATTACATATTTTTATCTACTTTTCATTATTTTAGTTCTGCACAGATGACCTTATGAGTGCCCTGCACCCAGCAGAAACTATAGGCCATGTGGGAAGTACTGGCATCTTGTAGAGGCCTTTACTGGTTCAGCCCAGCTTTATTCTGTTCCTTCTTCCACCTCCATTTTCCATATAACTAGCTGACCTGCAACATTCTGTGGCTAGTGCTAGTTAGCTTTTAAAAATTGTCCTTTCCTGCTGATTGGAGGCAATCAGAGTGAAAGGAGGTGAGTCATCCACTGAGAATACTCTTTCATATTGATCATCTCCTAGGGACATCAGTTGTTGTGGGAGAAGGCATTAACAAGGACCTCATTCTCAACCAAGGAGCAAAATAAGGAGGGAGGGGGGTCTGGATGTGGCTGAGACTATCATGAAGGGACCCTGCACTTCTGAATTTGCTACTACACTACTGCCTGGCACAGTGCAGATTTTTGGGTGGGCACCCCCAGTTTCATTGTTTTCTGCATGTTTTTGTCACTTTGGGTTGTGCATAGATGCCCTTATCCCTACCCTATACCCAGCAAAAGCTCTGGGCCAGTTGGGACACACTGGCATCTCGTAGAGGACACCCTCCCATTCCCTGGGGTGTATGAGTTGTCCCAGCTCAGAACAGATTGTGGGGTGGGCACACTCAGTTACTTATTTGTTATGATTTTATGACATCATTATGCATTTATGAGCATTTCAGAAGCCTGATAATTTTTAGTGAATAATTTTGTTGTTATTCTTGATGGGGAGAGTCCCCAGATCACAGCGATTTATGATACGGGGTACCCAAACATTTATTTTGTGGTTCAGAGACATGTTAACTTTGGCTTGGAGTTATTGCAGCTGTGAACTTGTCTTTTTTTAGTGTTTTGAACTTTCAAGCAAATAAAGAACTGGGAACTAGGAACCAACTTCAGCGTCATTATGAGACTGATGTAATCTGAGACATCTGGAGGGCGCTATGTTGAAGACCCAATTAGATTAACACAACTCCCTTCCCACCTACCCATCTGTTTCAAACACATCCAGAAAAGTATGTCTCTTAAATTCTATGTCTGACAGTGCATTCCTTTCAGAGGTAAAAATCAATCTGCAATCCTATATACTTATCCATTTAAATCAATGAGGCTTAATTTGGAGTAGACATATATAGGACTGGACTCCACCAGAATACATTTCAGCATTTCAGGAACTATATTTTATTAATGTTGTAACAACTACAACTACCAACTACTGCTTATGTACATATATTGTCTCAGCCTAAGCTACCTCACAAGGTTCTTGCAAAGATAAACGGGGAAGGGAATGGCAATGGTCATGGCATTCACAAATCAAAGATAAATCTGGGGAGGGGGGCACACACAAGTAATAAGATGTTTGACAGACAGAATGTTAACGGGTAAAGCTTTCCCCATAATTGTATTTTCATACAAAAAAGGCTTACTCCATTCAATTTCTACCTGCTCCACAGCTGTCCATAAGAGCCTGATCTCCTGCAATGCCACCCCGAAACCATGCAAAGAACTCAAGTAAAAAAAAAACAACCACCACAGAATTTGGGATTATTATTTTTTTTAAAAAGAACATCTGTAACAGTATGAAATATGACAATCTCAGGCAAAAAGCAGTTATCAGACAGTAGACATAAAAACCCACACACAAAGCCTTGACAAAGAGCGACAGAAATACTGTGAGCACGAGCATTTTCACATTTTAAATTTTTACTCATCATTGGTTTTGCTTATTTATTGCCTTGGGCCAGTCCCTAACTCTCAGCCTAACCTATGTCACAGGGCTGTTGTGAAGATACAGAAGGCAGAATTAAAATGGGAAAGAAGGAAATTAAGGCTGCAATGCAATACATTTCTACTCAGAATTAAGCTTTATTGGGTTCAATGGGACTTACTCCCAGGTGAGTGTGTACACAATACACATTTGCCTGGGAGTAAGTCCCATTAAACCCAACGGGACCTACTTCTAAGTAGATAAGTAGTGGGTTGCAGGTCAGGCCTTATATTACATGCATCAAATTTTACCTGCCTTAACCAGATTGATGCATCTTTGTACTATAAAGGGTCATATATTCTCTCCCCCCCCCCGCAAATGGGAGTAAGCTCCATTAAACATAAAGAGACTTACTTCTGAGTAGACTGGTATATATTGTACTGTAAGTCAACTATACAATCATTTTTAACAAGTGCCTATTTGAAACTCTTTGCATTTCCCATGGGGAGGAGGATTTGCACAAAAGAGCTTGCAGGGAATATCTTCCTCACAAGAAGGGAAGGGCAGGAAAGAAAACTGGAAGCAGCAGCTCTTTAGGACCCTGACTGCTTGCTGCTGCAACTTCTGCCTGCCCCTTACCCTGAAGCTGTGGCTTTTGTCTTGCTCTCTGCTGGTAAGAGTTGAGAGGTGGAGAGGGAGGAAGAAGCCACCTTGAGCTTTGTGCACCCCACACACACACACACTAATGGGGAATTTTATATATCCACACATATAATCATAGATATTAGAAAGTATATGTTTTAAAATCACAAGGAATTAAGCATAGGCCCTCAGGCCTGTTGAGACTCTAAGATCCAGTATTACAGAGAACCCTAAAAATCCATAGGCCTCAGAATCAGACCTGTGAATAAGTGTCTATGGAAGCATGAAAGTAAACTCAGTTTGAACTCTTGTTTTCTTGCCAGAACTCTGCCGGTGCGTGACTGGCATTTATTAATTAGTGTATTGTTTAAACCCAATCAACATTTAACTTGGATAAGCAGTGATTGATATATTTTACTGCTTGATCCTGGGAAATAGGTAGAAATCACTTATATTTAATTTTTGTGTAGAGTGATAACACCGTCTAGGGGAAAAATTTGTAACAGGTATCAGAAATGAGAGAAGTGGTGAGGTTTAATAATGATTTTAAAATAACTTGGTGTGTTTTCTCACTTTTAATAAATAGAATGCAACTTGGTAAGTGGGTATTCATGGTGTATTTTGAGATGATTTGCCTTTTCTATTCCTCTGAGGCTGAGAGACAGAGGCTGATTCAGAATTACCCAGTGCCATGTGATCATAGGGTCTCCAAGCACAGTACAGTACCTTAATCCTAGCCCTTCCTCTATAGCCATGTATTTTTATAGTAAGGAATGGGATTTCTGAGCAAATATAAGGAATAAGAAACCTATAGCAACAAATACAACTGTAAGTGCTTATAAAATTTCAGCACCCTAAGCTAAGCCAAACCCAACCTGGCATTGTTAAGGAACATGTTAGCCTGGCCAATCAAGAACAATGGAACAATGGGTGTACCGGGTTTGCTTGAAGGCACATTCACAATAGTAACTGGTTTCAACTGGCCTGGAAGACCATTAGTCAAGGCAGACAGCAGAACAATGGTTATATTAGTAAAACAGACAGAAAATTGGAATAAGTATATTACATAATGCTTTCTGATTGGTTTGGAAAGATTGCAGAGAGGAGGAACTGTGATGTTATGTGGGAAGGAACTTGTGGGATTGGTGAACTATTTATTTATTTATTTAAAATATTTCTATCCCGCCCTTCTACCCTATAATAGGGCACTCAGGGAGTCTTACAAAAATAAAATCAAACGTGCATAATAATATTGTAAACAGTAAAATCACAAAAACATTAAAATAAATTAAAATACATAAAATACAATTAAAATACATAAAATACTACACACACACATATAGGGATTGGTACTAAAGGGACTACAAAGGTAAAATTTAACATAGAAGGCATAATGTAGAACTAATGTCACATGCTGCATCTGTAATGCTCAAAAGAGCTTGCACACAGTGCCTCAGTGCACTCTCTCCTAGATGTCTCAGGAGGACTGACCCTGCATATGCTTGTAAAGAATAAAGGCCTACCTTTTTTCTTCAAGCCTGTGTCTTCAAATTTCTCCAAGGACCCCCAGCAAAAGATCCCATAGGAGAAAATTCTCCATCACACAAACACACACACACACATCATCGCCTCTCACCTCTGCAGCCAGTTCTTCATGTCCATTTTTCTGCTGCCTCCTTGCCCTCCGGCTCTTTTCTCCCTCCACTCCTGTCCATTTTTAAGCAATTGTTTTCTCCACTGCGTCTCACTCTCCACCTCCTTCCTCGTCGCCTCCTAAGCACCCATAGAGCAAGAGCGAAGAGCGACGCTGCACAGAAGCCCAATTTGAAGCACATGATTTTTATCCACAAATCAGCTGAGCAGAAGACTTCCCCTGCTCCCCCCCCAATTAACGCCCAGAAGTAACTCTGGAAATGTTAGTTACAGCTCAAAAGTAATGAAGTTACTACTCGTTCTATTACCAGCAAAATGTAATGAAGTTACCCACTCGTTACTCAAAAAAGTAATAAATTACAAGTAACTTGTTATTTGTAACGAGTTACTTCCAAGCTCTGGATTTAAAACAATGAAATTATTGGCAAAAACAGTTAAAGACAGGTATTTCAAAGCATTCAAAATTATAAAAACAAAAAACAAAGCTTCTACGTGCCTGGGTAGGCTTGCCTAAACAAAAATGTTTATAGTAGGTGCCAAAAACAGTACAATGAAGGTACCTTCCTATTGTCAATAGGGAGGGAGTTCCAAAGTGTAGGTTCTGCCACACTAAAGGATCAATTTCTTACAAGAGCAGAACAAGTACTATGTGGAACCTGTGACATGGAAAGCACACCTTGAACTTGGCCTGGTAGTATGTCGGCAACCAGTACATATTTCAGAGCAGAGGCATTATGTGATCATAGGGTCTCATTCATGTCAGCAATCGTGCCACAGCGTTATGCATTAACTGCAGCCCCTGGGTCAGGTTGTGCTGCATTGGGATTTCTGTGACCTTGACTGACTAGCTGTCAGCATTTTTTTAGTTTTGGTTAGGAAGCCTGACTGACTGTGGGATGCTGAGTTTTCTGCCTTACCTGTAGGAATCGTGTTGTGGATGGTATGTTATTGCATTTAGAAAATCAACACTATCTTTTGTTTTTCTATTAGCATTTCATTTACCTCTGACTTCACTCCCTTATAACCATAGAAGTAACAACAGTGTTTCCATGCACTCAACTCAACCCTCTTAAACCCAGTGATGATGCACCTTGTTTGCATGATGGTTTGCCTTTTTGCCCAATAATGGTAAAAGGGAATTCACATACTGAGAAGTGTGGTTTGAATTTCTGTTGTTCCCAATCTACTGACCAATCTACTGAAGGTTTGCCAAACCATGTGTGTTTTCTCTCTGTCAGTTATTACTCACTGGAATTGGGTTGGCTGTCAAAGTAAGTTTATAGCAGCTCACATGGTAGGCAGGAGAGGACAGAGAATCTGCTTAACTCTTACTCATTTATCAAACCTCTCTCTGCAGTGAAGGGTCAAGTCTGTAAAGAGGTTTAGAGCAGCCACATTAAAAGGCAGGCAGGGCATTCCAGGCAGGAGGTTGCCAATCCCGCTTTGATATGGATATCTTTGCAAAGGATCCCTTGTCAAGCCTTACCAACAGCACAATCCTTACCATATCTGCTCAGAAGTAAGGCCTGTTGAGTTCTATGGAGCTTAATCCCTTAGTAAATGTGTTTAGAATTGCAGCCTTCAGGGGAATCCATCTGAGTGCTCCCATCTAACATCTCTACAACACTAGTCTCCCTTCTTCCTACAATGGCCTTCTGCTGACTGTCCTGTCCTGAGGGCACTTAAACCTTGCCAGAAGAAAGTAGGCTAGACTGAATGTTCCCTACCCAGGCTCCCTAAGAAGGTGCAAACGGATGATCCCTTCACTTCACTTCAGAGATCCAGTGCCTGCAAGGGAAGAGGACCATCACCGCCCAGGGAGGGAGAGCCATCTGCCTGCTTGTGCTGCTGCTGCTGCTGCTGCTTGGCCAACATCTCTGCTCTCTCCTTCTTGGGCTCCTGCTCTGCACGTGAGCACCTTGCAGGACCAGGCTCCAGGTACTCAGCCAGCTGTGCCTGATACTGTTCCACCTGTCCTCTTCTCTGGAGGGGATATATAAGCCGGCTGACTGAGGGGGCTTGGGAGATCCAGTGCCTGCAAGGGAAGAGGACCATCACCGCCCAGGGAGGGAGAGCCATCTGCCTGCTTTGCTGCTTTGCTGGCGTCTCTACTCTCTCTCCTTCTTGGGCTCCTGCTCTGCACTTGGGCACCTTGCAGGACCAGGCCCCAGGTGGCGTTTTACGTGGGAAGAACGGTCTTAGAGCTGGCGTTTGGGCGCACAGAATACGGGACTGTGTCTTCTGTGTGGGTTTGAAGTGGATGAATGGGTGTTATATGAGTGTATGTTGTGAGTGAATGTGTATTTTTATGTATATGCATTTTTTGTATTTATAGTTTATCATGTGCCTCGGGAAGAGATTTTATCATCAAGAGGGGAGACCTGAGGGGGCCCCAATTGCCGTAGTGACAGGTAGAGGGAGGTATGGTGATATGAGAGGGACGTGCCAGGTAAGGAGAACGCGGCCCAGACATGTAGTGGCTGTGCTGCGATCTGGTCCTTCTCATACCCGCAGGGTTGTTGGTTGTCCTATCAACCAACTCTCAGATCTCCAGTTGCTGCTTTTTAATGCCAGATCGGTACATAATAAAACCTCCCTCGTCCATGATTTGATTGTGGACGAGGTGGCCGATCTGGCATGTATAACCGAGACCTGGGTGGGCGAACAGGGAGGAGTTAGTCTCTCCCAGCTCTGCCCACCGGGGTATCTGGTTCAGCATCATGGTAGATCTGAGGGTCGGGGAGGGGGGTCGCTGTGGTCTATAAGAGTTCCATCTCACTCACCAAGCACCATGTCCATGCAATCACTGGTCTGGAGTGTTTGCACCTTGTGCTGGGCCAGAGGGACAGACTGGGAATCCTTTTGGTGTACCGCCCACCTTGCTGCCCAATGGCTTCCCTAACTGAGTTGACGGAAGTGGTCTCGGAGATACTGTTGAGATCCCCCAGACTATTAGTACTGGGAGATCTCAACATTCATGCTGAGGCTACTTTGTCTGGGGCAGCTCAGGACTTCATGGCTGCCATGACAACCATGGGGCTGTCTCAATATGTTAGTGGCCCAACACATACATCGGGGCATACTCTTGACCTGGTCTTTGCTACTGGACATGGGGATAGTGATCTGGATGTGGGGAGTTTTACATCTCTCCCGTTGTCATGGACAGATCATTGCTTGCTGAAGTTTAGACTTTCAGTAGCCTTTTCCTTCTGCAAGGGTGGGGGACCTATTAAATTGGTCCGCCCCCGGAGACTAATGAATTCTGAAGGTTTTCAAAAGGCTCTGGGGGTTTTTCCGGCTGATAAGACTGGCGCTCCTGTTGAAGTCCTGGTCGATCTGTGGAATACAGAGATGACCCGGGCTGTTGACACGATTGCTCCTGCGCGCCCTCTCCTATGTAGAGCTCATACAGCTCCTTGGTATACTCCGGAGCTGAGAGCGATGAAAAAAGACAGGAGGCGGCTTGAGCGGAGATGGAGACGAACTCCCGACGAATGCAATTATGAGCTGGTTCGTGCTTCTACTAAGCTCTATGTAGGAGCGGTGAGGGCGGCAAAAAAACAACATTTCACCGCCACTATTCAGTCATCTCTCTCACGCCCATGGGAGCTTTTTAAAGTGGTTCGTGGCCTACTTCATCCAGGCCTACAAGACACGGCAGATACATTGGTAGCTCGATGTAATAAATTTGCTGAACACTTCCAGCATAAGATCTCATGCATTCGCCGGGACTTAGACTCCTATTTAATAGCAGTTAATCCTACTGAGGTGTCCAGAGCACAGTCTTGTCATGTTTTGTTGGATGAGTTTCAGTTCGTTCAGCTCGAGGACGTGGACAGGGTGCTTGGACAGGTTCGTGCGACCACTTCGGTACTGGATCCTTGCCCCTCATGGCTAATTAAAACTAGCAAGGAAGGAACAGTTGGCTGGGCCAAGGAAGTGATTAATGCCTCTTTACGAGAGGGAGTGGTCCCTGGCTGTCTGAAAGAGGCGGCAGTGAGACCACTCCTGAAAAAACCTTCCTTGGACCCAGAGGATGTCAGCAGCTACAGACCAGTAGCCAATGTTCCGTTCCTGGGCAAGATCCTGGAACGTGTGGTTGCTGACCAGCTCCAGGCGCTATTGGATGAAACCGATTATCTAGATCCACTTCAATCGGGGTTCAGGCCTGGTTTTGGCACTGAGACTGCCTTGGTCGCCCTGTTTGATGACCTATGTCGGGAGAGAGACAGAGGAAGTGTAACTCTGTTGATTCTCCTTGACCTCTCAGCGGCTTTTGATACCATTGACCATGGTATCCTTCTGGAGAGGCTTGCGGAATTGGGAGTTGGAGGCACTGCTTGGCAGTGGTTCCGCTCCTACTTAGCGGGTCGTCTCCAGAAGATAGTGCTTGGGGAACATTGCTCGACACCGTGGCTTCTCCAATGTGGGGTCCCGCAGGGTTCGGTTCTGTCTCCCATGCTTTTTAACATTTATATGAAGCCGCTGGGGGCGGTCATCAGGAGTTTTGGAGTGCGTTGTCATCAGTATGCTGATGACACGCAGCTCTACTTCTCCTTTACATCTTCTTCAGGTGAGGCAGTCGACGTGCTGAACCGTTGCCTGGCTGCGACAATGGACTGGATGAGAACTAACAAACTGAGACTCAATCCTGACAAGACTGAGATGCTGTTGGTGGATGGTTTCTCTGATCGGATGGTGGATATATACCCTGCCCTGGATGGGGTTACACTCCCCCTAAAGGAACAGGTGCATAGTCTGGGAGTCATCTTAGACTCTTCCCTCACACTTGAGGCTCATGTAGCCTCGGTGGCCCGGAATGCGTTCTACCAACTTCGGTTGGTAGCCCAGCTACGTCCCTATCTGAGTAAGGAGGACCTCTCATCAGTGGTACATGCTATGGTAACCTCGCGTCTGGACTACTGCAATGCGCTTTACGTAGGGCTACCTTTGAAGACGATTTGGAAGCTACAGCTAGTGCAAAATGCGGCAGCCAGACTGCTAACAAGAACTAAGCGGTCTGAGCATATAACACCTGTGCTAGCCCGTTTGCACTGGCTTCCAATATGCTTCCGGGCCAGATTCAAAGTGTTGGTACTTACCTATAAAGCCTTATACGGCGCGGGACCACGATATCTGTTGGAACGCCTCTCCCGATATGAACTGGCCCGTACACTACGGTCTACTACGAAGGCCCTCCTCCGGGTTCCGACTCATAGGGAAGCCCGGAGAGTGGTGACAAGATCTAGGGCCTTCTCAGTGGTGGCCCCCGAACTATGGAATGGTCTCCCCGAGGAGGTGCGCCTGGCGCCGACACTATCATCTTTTCGGCGCCAGGTTAAAACCTTTCTCTTCTCTGAGGCATTTTAATTCCTGTTAATTGTAAATTATTATATTTTGATTTTAGACTGTACAGTTTTGTGTACAGTTTTGTGTTATTTTTATTGTATTTTTAATGTTCACCGCCCAGAGAGCTGTTGCTAGTCGGGCGGTATATAAGCTTAATTAAATAAATAAATAAATAATTCAGCTGGGCCTGTGAATACTCTCATGTAGCTAAGATTTCTTTCTTAATTTCCAATTGGAGAATATTTTTTTTAGTGGTATGCTCCAAGCAACTGTGGCTGATATTTAATGACATCACTGGGGCCTGCCCTGTGACATCACTGGGGTGCACCCCATGGCATCACTAGGGCCCATCCCTGAAATCTCAAGGTTTGGAATGCTTCTGACGTAGGGAATGGCGGGGGGGCAGGGAGCTACAGTGGGAAGCTAGAGTCATGGTAGCGGGCTAGATCAGAAGTTGAATTGCAGCACTGGATTTGTATGTGTCTGACTAGCTTTAAGTAAAAAACAAACACAACAAATAGTTATTTATGTTTATTATTATTTATTAAACTTACTAGTTGCTTGTTACTTACCTCAAGCAACCTACATTTAAAAACATAAATGCATTATACCTTAGAGAGAAAAGAAAAATTTGTATAAAACATTAACATTTTCATACAACATAGAATCATAGAATAGTAGAATTGGAAGGGGTCTATAAGGCCATTAAGTCCAGCCCCCTGCTCAATGCAGGAATCCAAATCAAAGCATTCCTGACAGATGACTGTCCAGCTGTCTCTTGTACGCCTCCAGTGTCGGAGAGCCCACTACCTCTCTAGGTAATTGGTTCCATTGTCGTATGGCTCTAACAGTTAGGAAGTTTTTTCTGATGTCCAGTTGAAATCTGGCTTCCTACAACTTGAGCCCATTATTCTGTGTCCTGCACTCTGGGACGATTGAGAAGAGATCCCGGCCCTCCTCTATGTGACAACCTTTCATGTACTTGAAGAGTGCTATCATATTTCCCCTCAGTCTTCTCTTCTCCAGGCTAAACATGCCCAGTTCTTTCAGTCTCTCCTCATAGGGATTTGTTTCCAGTCCCCTGATCATCTTTGTTGCCCTCTTCTGAACCCGTTCCAGTTTGTCTGCATCCTTCTTGAAGTGCGGAGCCCAGAACTGGACACAGTATTCAAGATGAAGCCTAACCAGTGCTGAATAGAGGGGAACTAGTACTTCACGCAATTTGGAAACTATACTTCTGTTAATGCAGCCTAATATAGCATTTGCCTTTTTTGCAGCCACATCACACTGTTGGCTCATATTCAGCTTGTGATCAATGACAATTCCAAGATCCTTCTCACATGTCGTACTGCTGAGCCAAGTATCCCCCATCTTATAACTGTGCATTTGGTTTCTTTTTCCTAATTATAGAACTTTTCATTTATCCCTGTTGAATTGCATTCTGTTGTTTTCAGCCCAATGCTCCAGCCTATCAAGGTCCCTTTGAATTTTGTTTCTATCTTCCACGGTATTAGCTATGCCCCCCAATTTTGTATCATCTGCAAATTTGATAAGCATGCTTTGTACCTCCTCATCCAAGTCGTTAATAAAAATGTTAAAGAGCACTGGGCCCAGGACCAAGCCCTGTGGTACCCCACTCGTTACTTCCACCCAGTTTGAGAAGGAACCATTGATAAGCACTCTTTGAGTACAATTCTGGAGCCAACTGTGGATCCATCTAATAGTTGTTTCATCCAGCCCACATTTAGCTAGCTTGCTAATCAGAATATCATGGGACACTTTGTCAAAAGCTTTGCTGAAGTCGAGATATATTATGTCCACAGCATCCCCACAGTCTACAAGGGAGGTTACCCAATCAAAAAATGAGATGAGATTAATTTGGCAGGATTTGTTCTTCATAAATCCTTGTTGGCTCCTAGTAAACAAAACAAAATCTACCAAAACAAAAACAAAAAATAGAACAAACAACACCAATATGATTTTTAAACTGGTTGTGTTTTACTGTGGGTGCATTAAGCTAAAAATTTGCTCTAGTGCAATGGTTACTGCTACCACAATGGGACTTCCTCACTTCTACCCCTGCGACATCCTGCACTATCCCCAAATCTGTTCTACAGTGCTGAGGGAAAACCTCAGAACAAATTTAGGGGCCACACAGGGGGAGGAGATCTTTCCATTGTGGAACTATCTGCTTAGCACTACATTGAAAACAAGCCTTTGTTTTTATATCACAGCTATAAAACTTGTTGAGTTGATGCAGATACAGTTTAAACCATAAAAAATCCTGCCAAGTACAATGATACGACATAGGCAATTCTGTACAGTGAACCTTTCTTTCCAATAGAGAGAATAAAACCCTTCACACAGATTCAGAATGCGTGAATGGACGTGTGACTGCACGGTCTGTTCCCACAAAGCAGTGGAAGCAGTCCTGTCCCCCCTCCTATATATTAAGTTTATTTACTTCCATAATGTCTATAAACAGCATAAGCAAAGGCTTTGGCCAGGATTCCTCCCTGTTCATAACATGCCATCACCCACCAAATCTGCTCCCTGGGTTTGGGGGACACTCTTAAGTGGCATCCACATTAGCACAAAAAGCAGCAGAACCCCAATGAAATATGTGCAAGGATCCCAGCCTATGATTATTACAGAGCTTGGAAAAATTACCTTTTATGAACTACAACTCCCATCAGCCCCAGCCAGCATGGCCACTGGATTGGGCTGATGGGAGTTGTAGTTCAAAAAACTAACTTTTCCAAGCTCTGGATTATTACAAAAAGACAAGGAGAAGATTCCATCTAAGTCCTGCTCACAGTACAGTTCTGCCTTTGGAATTAATGTACCCACATTAGTTACGTTCATGAATGTCAATGGATTTACTCTGAATATGACCTAACACTGAATGCAACCCAAGGAGTTAACATTTATAGTGAGTCAAGTCTCTGATCAAGGCAAATGAAACATTCCTTATGCACATCCAGGAAATTATACTTGAGTGCCACATTGCTAACTAAAACAGTAATTTATATTTTGAATTACGGCCTGCAGAATTATAAATCAAACTGCAATAATAAAACCAGGTGTTGTTGTCCTTAATTTATTTTAACTAGGACATTATTTTACAAATTCATGCTTACATTGTATAAGCACTTCCATCTCTATAAATATAAATGTAGAGTTAAATAGAATTGCTTAAAGTATAGAAGCTTGATCATTGAAATAACTAACAGCTAAAAGAAGAAGAAGTGATAAGTGATAAGTAAACATCAGAAAGCACAGGGTCCATTTAGTATAAACAACTACAAATTATTTGAATTACTTAAGCGTTTTACATTAAAGTTTTAGATTAATTTATTAACATGCAATTTCATTTGTTCAAGATGCACAGGTTTATATCCAACTGAATCACTATGTATGAAGAATAACTTTGCCTCCCTCTCTTCCTGCTATCCCCCTCCCCCAGATCTTTTCTGGGGTTTTCACCAATCCTCCAGAGTACATCTGAGGACAGTGTGAGAAGTATGCAATGCTTGAGGGAGAGGAAGGGGAAGTTCCATTATGCTTGTGGAAGTTCAGTATTCATTTATCTTATGAGATATGTAACATATGAAAGATACAGCCTTTTTCATATGCTGTTGGACACAATTTCACTCTGTGTATGGAAGGAGCTTCCATTCATAGAGGAAGAGTTATATTCATGGAAGAGTTTCTCCTGTGAGCTCAGCTGTCCTTTGAATGCAAACTACTTCCATGCATAGGGCAAAAAACTTGGATGTAACCAATAGAAATGGTTTACACAAAACTGAAAACCAAATGTTGCAAAGGACCACAAGAATGCTTTCAGATGTTGGGGCTATATTTTAAGGGTTAGGAGTAATAATTAGAACATGAAGTCATGTGCATAGTGTTGCACTTGGTGTTCTTGGTTCACATCTCCATTAAGCTGAGTGCATGGCCCTAATCACTGCATTTCTGTCTTACCTAAATCAAAGGTCATTGTACAGATAAAATTAGATTATTTTATCCCATAAATTGGCAAATAACTGGTCAATCATCAACTCCATTCTCCTTCAAAAAAGAAAAAAATGAATCAAAAGCTGAGTGAATGAGACTTAGTTGTGTGTTGACATACCCTGTATGTGTTTAGGGATACCAGATCTCCTTTTTTCAGCTGGAGACTCTGGTTTTTGCGGATCCCCTTTGGGTCTCCAGGTGGCTCACCTTAATCTCCGGACTTTCAGCTTTCATTTTTTTAAAAAAAAATTAAGTTTCTAGGCGGTCTGGTTCCAGAGATATACATCAAAACATCAGCCCCCCCCACTACTTCTTAGTTGCTCTAAGTTCTGCTCTAATCCCTGCTCTTTCAGGTTTTTAGCCAATAAGAAATCAGGGTTGTGGCTGACAAGGAATTATAGAGCCAAAAAGTAGAGTCAAATTGAATTGTCTACCTTCAAGTCAATTCCGACTTATGGCAACCCTATGAACAGTGTTTTCATGATAAGCAGTATTCAGAGGGGGTTTACCATTGCCTCCCTCTGAGGCTGAGAAACAGTGACTCAGAAAATGTGCTTTTTCCTGCTTTTCTCAGCATCTCACAGATTGAATAATTAAGCTTTCAGTCATTTTCTCTCTTGTATGTAGGAGTCAGAAAGGTTTAAATTTTGAAGAGGGCAGTGTTTTGCAAACTTCCCAAACTGAAGCTTTAATCCAGTACTTGCTTTTCCAGAGTAAACATACCCAGAGTAAACCCCATTGAATTCAATAGGACTCCCTTTTGAGTAGACATGGTTAGGATTGTGCTGTAAATTAATGGGACTTTTGAGTGAATATAGGAAAGAACTGTGTTTATGTTGTATATCTTTCTCTCCCCCTCCAGTCCTATTTTTAAAGTAATCAGGCAGGGCTTACTTAGGCATCACTGTTTTTATTATGTAGGAAACTAATACTGATTTTATTTTTTAAAATGTTCTGCAATGATCAACTGGTTTTGACAATATGGGGTGTATGTACTTTTACATCTCCAGTGTGTGTCTGTATATGGGAATCTTTCCAACAACCCTGTGAGGTAGGGTTGCAGTCTTGAAACCAAGGCAGCTCACAATAAGAAAGAAATCCCTTTAAAATCCAATAACCATAACAACAAGTATAAACAGTTGCAAAACAGCTTAAAGTGGCATGATTCTGAATTTTGGGTTGCGTGAATGAAGCTTCTTATCACTTGAGGTTGCAGTTCTGTCCATGTTTAAGTAAGCCAGACTGAATACATTGGGACTTGCTTCTGAATAAATAAACATAGGATTGCATTATAAATATCTTTACAGGTTGTGTAAATAATAAATATATTTGATAGTCATGCTTATACCAATATTTCTTAATTTTTCATATTTTTGGTTTTTGGTTAGGAATCCTGACTGGTTGTGAGATGTTTAGTTTTCTGCCTTACTCATAGGAATCTTGTTGTGGTTGGTATAGTATTGCATTTAAGTAATCATCACTGTCTTTGTTCTTTTTCTATTTGCATTTCATTTACCTTTATCCTCCCTCCCTTTCATCCATAGAAGCAACAACAGTGGTTCCATGCGCTCCGCTCAAGCTTCTTAAACCCACTGATGATGCACATTGTTGTTAGTTTCTTGTCCAATAGTGGTAAAAGAGAATGCACATACTGGGCAGCATAGCTGCAACTGGTATTGTTCCTAAGCTACTGCCTGTGAAGGTAGACCAAACCATTTGTGCTTTCTGTCTGTCAGTTATATTCACTGGAATTGGGTTGGCTGATAGAGTGAGTTTATAGCAGCCCACAGGGGAGACAGAAAAGGGTAGAGAATCTTCTTACTCATTTCTCAGACCTCTTTCTGAAGTAAGGGTCACATCTGTAAATACATTTGGATGTTAAAACATAGGGGCAGGGCATTCCAGACAGGGAGTTGCCAACCCTACTTGGATATGGATATCTTTGCAGAGGATCCCTAGTCAACACAATCCAAACCATAACAACTGAGAAGTAAGTCCTATTGAGTTCTATGGGGCTTAGTCTCTTAGAAGTGTTTAGAATTGCAGCTCTTCAGGGACATCCATCTTTATTTCTGAGTGCTCCCATCTAACATCTCCACAAGACTAGACTCCTTTCTTCCTACAACGGCCTTCTGGTGACTAGCCTGGCCTGGCCTAAGGGCACTTGAACCCTTTTTGCCAGAAGCGAATTGGCTAGATTAAATGATTCCTACCCCGGCTCCATCGTGTAGCTAAGATTTCTATCCTAATTTCCAATCAGATAAATGTTTTTGTATGAATTCTATGCACCAAGCAACTGTGGTTCATTTATTTATTTTATTTATTATTTATACCCTGCCCTTCCTCCCACTAACACTAAAAACACTTTAAAACATCATTAAAAGACCTTAAAATACATTAAAACAAAACAACGTTAAAAACATTTAAAAAAACTTTAAAAACATCTTTTTAAAAAAGGGTTAAAGACATATTAAAAGCAATTCTAACACAGACGCAGGCTGGGATAGGTCTCAACTTAAAAGGCTTGTTGGAAGAGGAAAGTCTTCAAAAGGCGCCGAAAAGATAGCAGAGATGGAGCCTGCCTAATATTTAAAGGGAGGGAATTCCACAGGGTAGGTGCTGCCACACTAAAGGTCCGTATCCTATATTGTGCACAACGAACCTCCGGATAAGATGGTATCTGCAGGAGGCCCTCACCTGCAGAGTGCAGTGATCGGCTGGGTATATAAGGGATAAGACGATCTTTCAGGTATCTTGGTCCTGAGCTGTATAGGGCTTTGTACACCAAAACTAGAACATTGAACTTGGCCCGGTAGCAAATGGGCAGCCAGTGCAGTTCTTTCAGCAGCGGGGTGACATGTTGGCGATACCCTGCCCCAGTAAGCAGTCTTGCCGCTGCATTTTGCACTAGCTGCAGCTTCCAGACCAACCTAAAGGGCAGCCACACATAGAGCACATTACAGTAATCTAACCTAGAGGTTACCAGTGCGTGAACAACAGTGGTCAGGCTATCCTAGTCCAGAAATGGCCACACCTGCCTTATCAGCCAAAGCTGGTAAAAGGCACTCCTAGCCACAGAGGTCACCTGGGCCTCTAGCGACAAAGATGGATCCAGGAGCACCCCCAGACTATGGACCTGCTCTTTCAGAGGGAGTACAACGCCATCCAAAGCAGGCAACTAACCAATTATCCAAAATCGGGAACCACCAACCCACAGCACCTCCGTCTTGCTAGGATTCAGACTCAGTTTGACCCTCATCCAGCCCACCACCAAGTGCAGACACCAGTCCAGGGCTTGTACAGCCTCTCCTGATTCAGATGTTACAGAGAAATAGAGCTGGGTATCGTCAGCATACTGCTGACACCTCACCCCAAATCTCCTGATGACTGCTCACAAGGGCTTCATATAGATGTTAAACATCACGGGGGATAAGATGGTACCCTGCGGCACCCCACAGCACAACTGCCAGGGGGGCAAAAGACAGTCACCCAATGCTATTCTCTGAGAGCAACCTTGGAGATAGGATCGGAACCACTTTAAAACAGTTCCTCCATTACCCATCTCACCAAACTGGCCCAGAATGATACCATGGTCAATGGTATCAAAAGCTGCTGAGAGATCAAGTAAGAATAACAGGGTCACACTCCTCCTGTCCTTCTCCCGATAAAGGTCATCCATCTGGGCAACCAAGACTGATTCAGTCCCATAACCAGGCCTGAACCCAGACTGGGATGGGTCAAGATAATCTGTTTCATCCAAGTGTACTTGCAATTGTTGTGCCTCTACCATCTCAATCACCTTCCCTAAAAAGGGGGTATTTGCAACCGCTTGGTAGTTGTCATAAACCAATGGGTGGGCTTTTTCAGGAGTGGTCAGATCACCGCCTCTTTCACGGTGCCCGGAACCACTCTCTCCCGCAATGTTGCATTGACCACACTCTGGATCCACTCGGTCAAACCCCCTCAGCAAGCTTTAATAAGCCAAGAAGGACAAGGGTCGAGAGGACACGTTGCTGGCCGCATCATCGCAAGCACCTTGTCTACGTCATCAAGCTGCATCAACTGAAACCATTCCCAAGTAGTTGCAGCAGACTTTGCACTGGACACCTTATTGGGGACTACGGTAGATGTGGAGGAGGCAACTTTACTCTCAAAGTACCTTTGCAAACAATTCACAGTGGGCCTCTGAAGGGTCTAAAACTCCATTTCCTGGACTTGATGTCAACAGACTTCTAACAATACAGAAAAGCTCCACCGTATGGCTACTTGAGGATGTGATGGAGGCAGAGAAGTGGGCCTTCTTCTCCGCCCTCACTGCCACACAGTAAGCACGGTTATGATGTTTTACTCGTGCCCAATCAGCCTCACAGCACGTCTTTCACCACTTGTGCTCTAGCCGTCGTCCAGCCTGTTTCATTGCCCTTAGCTCACTGGTGTACCAAGGTGCAGACCAGGCTCCACAATGCCAGAGAGGGTGCTCGGGGGCAACCGTGTCAACAGCCCGACGTGCCTCACTGTTCCTCAGTGTGACAAGGACTTCAACAGGGTCACCTGTTCTATCTACTGGGAACTCCCCCAGGGCATTCAGGATTCCATTAGGCTCCGGGGGTGGACCATCTTAATCTGTCCACCACCCCTGCAGAGAAGAATCAGAGCCATAAGTCTGAACTTCACCAGGAAGTGATCTGACCATGACAATGGGGTGACATCCACCCCTGTATCTCCAGACCAATCCTTCCTCCATCTGGAGCAAAAACCAAGTCGAGGGTGTGTCCTGCCCTATGCATCGGGCCAGTGACAACTTGAGAGAACCCCACGGTCGTCATGGAGGCCATGAAGTCCTGAGCCAGAACACTAGAGGCAGCCTCAGCGTGGACATTGAAGTCACCCAGCACTATCATTCTGGGCTCCTATGCCACAGCTGAGATGACCTCCATCAGCTCGGTCAGAGAAGCTAACGGGCAGCAACCCTAGTTTACTGTCTCCTCGGCCCAACACCAGGTGCAGGCCCTCACAGCTAGCTCCAAGACAGAGTGGTTTCCTAGTGACAGAGATGGAAGTTCTGTAGACCACAGCAACTCCTCCCCTCACCCGTCCCTGTAGCCTGTGCTGGTGTTGCACTGAGTATCCAGGTGGGCAAAGCTAGGTCAGATCAACTCCTCCTTAAGTTGATGCTTAATGTATCATGCTTAATGACATCACTTGGAGCCGCTTCATGATGGACCTGCCCCATGACATCACTTGGACTCGCCCCATGACATCACTCAGACCAGCCCCCAAAATCTCAGGGTTTGGGATGCGTCTGACCTGGCAACCCTAATGTGCATATGTACTGTGTTTTGCCTGGGGAGAGCAATATTTATTCGAAGGAGGCAGTCAAATGAAGATGAGAAAATAGATTACATACAAGGTCACAGGGCAAGTTATAACAATAAAAAAATCACAATATTAAAAACAAGTTAAAACAATTTACTATCAGAAGAACAGGGTGGGTCCTAAAATATGTATATCCCAGGTTTCAAAGGCCAGGTGCTTCTTCAGCATATGACAAAAGCTATACAATAATGGTGGCAGATGGATCCTCTGCAGGGAAGGAATTCCACAGCTTAAAGACTGCCATAGAGAATGCCCTCTGCTGAGCCACCACTGTCTCAAACTTCCAAGGAGGCAGAATTACCAAGAGGGCCCCCTCTGTCAACATTAACACCCTAGAAGGTCAGTAGGGAAGAAGGCAGCCTTTCAGATATTTGGGGCCTAATTTGTTTAGGTCTTTAAACACACGTGTAAGCACTTTGAATTGAGCCTGGAAATGAACTGACAACCAGTGGCAGCTGTTTTAAAACAGTGTGTTTTAAATAGAACCCTAAGCAGGAATCTTGAGTACTGTAGTCTGGACCAGTTGACGTTTCTGAGTCATCTTCAAGGGCAGTCCCAGGTAGAGCACATTGCTGTGATCCAGTCTGGAAGTTACCAGAGTATGGACTGCTGTGGTCAAGTCATGTCCAAGTCAAGACAAGGTGGGACTACACAGATCATTTATTCTTTCCATTGCCAAAACAACTGAGCAACTGTCACTGCAGTGGGGAAAAACAATACAAACAGAATAACTCCACAATGCTAAAGCTTACATGCATTTCCAAGGAAATGTAAGATCAAGAATGTGAGTTTTCAGTAGCTACCACTCCGATTCAGTAATTTATGAATTAGGCCTGAATTATTAAGCTGATCAAGAAAAAACTCACCAAATCAGCTATTTGAGCTAGGGAGTACATTGACTTTTCATTTCATAGCATACATTATACGATAGATTTCCAACCTTAAAAAAAAATTAAAAGACAGGTACTGGATGAAGCTTTTTTAGATAAAGTATCTTTCACTCAAAAAAAAAAGTCAGACCAGTTGTCAGTAAACACAAAGCCTACATAAATTTCATTTAATCTATTAACTGATTGTTAGCCCCACATACAATTCATAGTCTGATGAACACCTTGTGAAAAGATACATGCCCAGAGGAAAAAGTGTCATGTGCTGATATTTATTTCAAATGAAGTTACTGTATATTTTATAGCATTGTTCAACTTGAAGACTTGTAGTGCCTGAAGGCATGGCATCCTGAATTGTGGTCCTGTCAAAACTTGTAAAATAGGAAGGGTCACACAGGGTCAACTAGTTAGAAAGACCTCAAAGCAATGCCTAAATTATTCAGAGAGCAGGAGGTTATCAGTAGGTGGCATTTTTCATCTGTGTAAGAACAATGATGTAAAATGAATGAGACAATACTGAAGTCTACTCTTTTTATTTTTCCTGAGGCCTACTCTTGACCACACATGGATACTAAAAATTATATGGGCAGTTCTGTAAATGAAAGTAAGGATACTGTTTTCCTTAGCAAATTGGCTCAATCTCATTTTCTCACAAATCCTTTACTTAGGCAACTTATCTCTAGAGATCCGAATAGAAGTCTGAAAATTTAATATGGAAATAAGAAATGCATGGGTCACTGTCGAGTATATACTCCTTCTACTATATTCTCTCTAATAACCAATCAAAGGGAACTGACTGTTCAGAAAGTTATTTTCTAAAATAAAGGTGGTAGCATTTCTGCAGTATCTAAATTTATTGACCTACCTCTCAAAGGTGTCTCTGTAGCCTTAAATAATATTTTTTTTTAAAAAAAGACAGGAGCACACCAAAATATTTTGCTGCCTGCAATAGTGGCTGATGTCTGTTGAGACTGGTATGGCAAAGGCAGGGAAACCAACAGTAGGAGGATACAAGAACCAATGAGAGAGGCCAGAGTCAATGAGAGGCGGAGCTAAATAATTCTAGATTTGTTTCTATTCTCCTTCCAACTAAATTCTACAAGAACACTGAGACTAAGGAGGAGGAAGCTGACAAGCACTTCCACCCCCTGGACTGCTTGTAAATATGGATGCAGGCAGGTCAGCTGAGGGCAGATTGAGATTGGTGGGGCAGTGCCCTACTTGCCCAAATGGACCAGCCTCCACTGACTGCCTGGGAGGAAGATATTTCCATTCTATGTACAGAAGTCAAGTAGACTGGTAGAATTTTACTTCAATACTGGTGTCATGATAGTGTCTTCCACTGTACCTGAAGCAGCCAGTTAGTTTAGGATGGCCAGAACAGGCCATGTAGCATACAACACTCTCTCTTTCAATGGACAGAGATGGTCAGACAGCCAGAGGACTGCCAATACTGCCCCCATCCCAACATCTATCACCTGAGATGGTCACCTCACTTTATCTAATGGTAGGGCTGGCCCTGAAAAGACACCACAGTGGGCATGATACAGCCTGTTGGGAGACGATGACACTAGCTGCTGATCTCAGCTCTGTTTCTTCCATGGCCTAACCAGAAGGTGAATCCAACAGGCCAGAAATTGGGAGGTGGGATAATGAGATTGAAGAAGCCTCAAAATGTACTCAGCCAGAAGATAAAGAGGTGGTTGTGTGTGTGTATCAGAACAGGGTCCCAAATGCGGGGAAACAAGCAAACAAATCAAAAGAGAGGCTAACATACAGAAAAGGCTCAGTAGCGAGGCAAGTGGCAGAGACCTGGAAGGAGGACACAAAGGAAGGCTGATAGCAGCAGAGAGGAGGAACTGAGAAGAAAGACCTTATTGCAGAGAAAGAGAAGACAGGCAGCAAGGAGGATAACTAGGGAAGGTTTGGGGTTATTAACCCCAATGGTGAGCCAAGAGGAGGGTAACATTATTAAGAGACGTAGGTAGGCCACTACACTACAGTAAACTGGTTGAAAGGGACAGTATCTAATGATGACATGAGTACCCAACCTTATAGAGTGAGGGATTCACCAGTTGGTCTTTAAAGATATAAGATATCTTGGGGCTCTGAGGATCCTAAGGACCTAATGGGATGGGACTGTATTTCAGAGAGCCCTGTACTGCATGCATGCAAGTCAGGAAGCAGATCAAGAGGAAACTGCAGGTGGGTCAGTGTTTGCCTCAGCCCTCATGCCTATTGCAAACCATGGGAGAAAACAGTGAAATGGAAAGGAACCTTGAACCATCTGACCTCCAGCCACCTCCTGCTTCCTTCCAGGAACCATCAAACCCTGGGATCCATTTGCACTCACATCTATCTACCAAAAGATCCCAGTGGACTGATTGTGCCACAAGTTATCCTTCTATACTGTAAATGTGAAAGATAAGTTAGTGTCTCTCTCATTACATGTGAGTCTATGTTTCTATGTGGCAACTTCCTACAAGGTAATAAAGAAATGAAAATAAAGAAAAAGAAATTCCACAGGGGTTTGAGGGAGAATAGTTGCCCTAATCAGACCTTCTAAATCACTGACTGAATGGAATGGCATCAGGACTATGTCTGCTGTCCATTCCTCTGGCATATGCTTATTCAGCAAAAGGTTTGAACAATGACCTACATATGTAGCTTTTCTACATAACTGGGAACCTGCCAAAAAAAGAGACGTTTCCCAATCTTGTGATCCCCAATTGCACATGTAGAGGACTCTGTTCAGGATTTCTGCTGATTGTACAGCAGTTCGGAGAAGGCACAGCAGGCATGATTCTTTTTATTTTTAATTTATTTTTATTTCCATTTTGCATTAACACGTATTTAGTTACAAGCAGGCATGATTCTAATGCCCTCTTATTGAGTTCCACCTATACAGTTTTGAAGGTTAGAATGACGCTTTACTGATTCTGAATAATAGTTTAATAATGTAAAATACAAATGTCAATGAATGCTTAGAATTAGACAGGAGACAAAGTCATTTGGCCAGGACAGGATATACTTACATAAGTGGACTTTGAAAAGTTATCAGGTCCTGTTCCTGGTCAGTTACCGCCAGTTTAGACCCTATAAGCATATATGTAAAATTAAGGGGTTTTTTGCTCCAATATGCATAACTTTACATTGAATTGCACTTGCCATTTTATGGCCCATTCACTAAGTTTGGAGAAGTCCTTTTGGAGCTCTTGGCAATCCTTTTTTAGAATCATAAAATCATAGAGTTGGAAGTGGCCTATAAGGCCATCAAGTCCACCCCCCTACTCAACACAGGAATCCAAATCCATTTTTTAACAACTCTGAACAATTTTGAATCATCAGCAAACTTGACCACCTCACTGCCTCCCCTAACTCTAAATCATTTATGAACAAATTAAAAAGCACAGGACCCAATACTCATCCTTGGGGGGACTCCACTTTCTACACCCCTCTATTGGCAGAACTGTCCATCTATTCCTGCTCTCTGCTTCCTGCTCCTTAACCAATTCCTGGTCCACAAGAGGACCTCTCCTCTTCTTCCATGATGCTAAGGAGTCTTTGGTGAGGTACCTTGTCAAAAGTTGTTTGAAAGTCCAAGTACATTATGCCAACCAGATCACCTCTACCTATATTCTTGTTAACACTCTCAAAGAACTCAAAGATTGGTGAGACAGGACTTCCACTTGCAGAATCCTTGCTGGTTCTGCTTCATCAAGGCTACAGAATCGTTGTGGGTGGTGATACCGTGCCCCAGGAGGGACTTAATACTGGGAACGATCTATCGTCCCCCTGATCAAAATGCTCAGGGAGACCTGGAGATGAGATATGAAATTGAGGAAGCATCCAAACTAGGAAATGTGGTAGTAATGGGTGACTTTAACTACCCGGACATAGACTGGCTGCATATGTGTTCCAGTCATGACAAAGAAGCAAAGTTTCTAGATATTCTAAATGACTATTCCCTAGATCAGTTGGTCATGGAACCGACCAGAGGGACGGCAACCCTGGACTTAATCCTCAGTGGGGACCGGGACCTGGTGCAAGATGTAAGTGTTGTTGAACCGATTGGGAGCAGTGACCACAGTGCTATTAAATTAAACATACATGTAACTGGCCAATTGCCACGAAAATCCAACACGGTCACATTTGACTTCAAAAGAGGAAACTTCACAAAAATGAGGGGATTGGTAAAAAGAAAGCTGACAAACAAAGTCCAGAGGGTCACATCACTTGAAAATGCTTGGAAGTTGTTTAAAAACACTAGATTAGAAGCTCAACTGGAGTGCATACCGCAGATCAGAAAAGGTACCGCCAGGGCCAAGAAGATGCCAGCATGGTTAACGAGCAAAGTCAAGGAAGCTCTTAGAGGCAAAAAGTCTTCCTTCAGAAAATGGAAGTCTTGTCCGAATGAAGAAAATAAAAAAGAACATAAACTCTGGCAAAAGAAATGCAAGAAGACAATAAGGAATGCTAAAAAAGATTTTGAGGAGCACATTGCTAAGAACATAAAAACCAACAACAAAAAATTCTATAAATACATTCAAAGCAGGAGACCATCTAGGGAGACAATTGGACCCTTGGATGATAAGGGAGTCAAAGGTGTACTAAAGAACGATCAGGAGATTGCAGAGAAGCTAAATGAATTCTTTGCATCTGTCTTCACAGTGGAAGATATAGGGCAGATCCCTGAACCTGAACTAACATTTGCAGGAAGGGATTCTGAGGAACTGAGACAAATAGTGGTAACGAGAGAGGAAGTTCTAAGCTTAATGGACAATATAAAAACTGACAAATCACCGGGCCCGGATGGCATCCACCCGAGAGTTCTCAAAGAACTCAAATGTGAAATTGCTGATCTGCTAACTAAAATATGTAACTTGTCCCTTGGGTCCTCCTCCGTGCCTGAGGACTGGAAAGTGGCAAATGTAACGCCAATCTTCAAAAAGGGATCCAGAGGGGATCCCGGAAATTACAGGCCAGTTAGCTTAACTTCTGTCCCTGGAAAACTGGTAGAAAGTATAATTAAAGCTAGATTAACCAAGCACATAGAACAACAAGCCTTGCTGAAGCAGAGCCAGCATGGCTTCTGCAAGGGAAAGTCCTGTCTCAGTAACCTATTAGAATTCTTTGAGAGTGTCAACAAGCATATAGATAGAGGTGATCCAGTGGACATAGTGTACTTAGACTTTCAAAAAGCGTTTGACAAGGTACCTCACCAAAGGCTTCTGAGGAAGCTTAGCAGTCATGGAATAAGAGGAGAGGTCCTCTTGTGGATAAGGAATTGGTTAAGAAGCAGAAAGCAGAGAGTAGGAATAAACGGACAGTTCTCCCAATGGAGGGCTGTAGAAAGTGGAGTCCCTCAAGGATCGGTATTGGGACCTGTACTTTTCAACTTGTTCATTAATGACCTAGAATTAGGAGTGAGCAGTGAAGTGGCCAAGTTTGCTGACGACACTAAATTGTTCAGGGTTGTTAAAACAAAAAGGGATTGCGAAGAGCTCCAAAAAGACTTCTCCAAACTGAGTGAATGGGCGGAAAAATGGCAAATGCAATTCAATATAAACAAGTGTAAAATTATGCATGTTGGAGCAAAAAATCTGAATTTCACATATACGCCATGGGGTCTGAACTGGCGGTGACCGACCAGGAGAGAGACCTCGGGGTTGTAGTGGACAGCACGATGAAAATGTCGACCCAGTGTGCGGCAGCTGTGAAAAAGGCAAATTCCATGCTAGCGATAATTAGGAAAGGTATTGAAAATAAAACAGCCGATATCATAATGCCGTTGTATAAATCTATGGTGCGGCCGCATTTGGAATACTGTGTACAGTTCTGGTCGCCTCATCTCAAAAAGGATATTCTAGAGTTGGAAAAGGTTCAGAAGAGGGCAACCAGAATGATCAAGGGGATGGAGCGACTCCCTTACGAGGAAAGGTTGCAGCATTTGGGGCTTTTTAGTTTAGAGAAAAGGCGGGTCAGAGGAGACATGATAGAAGTGTATAAAATTATGCATGGCATTGAGAAAGTGGATAGAGAAAAGTTCTTCTCCCTCTCTCATAATACTAGAACTCGTGGACATTCAAAGAAGCTGAATGTTGGAAGATTCAGGACAGACAAAAGGAAGTACTTCTTTACTCAGCGCATAGTTAAACTATGGCATTTGCTCCCACAAGATGCAGTAATGGCCACCAGCTTGGATGGCTTTAAAAGAAGATTAGACAAATTCATGGAGGACAGGGCTATCAATGGCTACTAGCCATGATGGCTGTGCTCTGCCACCCTAGTCAGAGGCAGCATGCTTCTGAAAACCAGTTGCCGGAAGCCTCAGGAGGGGAGAGTGTTCTTGCACTCGGGTCCTGCTTGCGGGCTTTCCCCAGGCACCTGGTTGGCCACTGTGAGAACAGGATGCTGGACTAGATGGGCCACTGGCCTGATCCAGCAGGCTCTTCTTATGTTCTTATGTTCTTAAGGCTAGCTCTTCTATATGCTTGGTTATTTTATCTTTAACAATAGTTTTCTCAGGAGAGATGTTAAACTAGCTAGCCTGCAATTTCCAGGATCACCCCTGGATCCTTTTTTAAAGATTGGTGCTACATTGGCCACTTTCCAGTCCTCAGATACTGAGGCAGACCTGAGGGACAAGTTACATGTTTTTGTTAGAAGATCGGCAATCTTACATTTGAGTTCTTTGAGAACTATCAGGTGGATGCCATCTGGATCCAGTGATTTGTCATTTGTTTTTTGTCTATTAAGCCTAGAACATCTTTTGTCACCACTATTTGCCTCAGTTCCTCAGACTCCCTTCCTACAAAAGTTGGTTCAGGCACAAGGATGTCCCCTATATTCTCCACTGTGAAGACAGATGCAAAAAATTCATTTCGCTTCTCTGCAGTCTCCTCATCCTGCTTAAGTACACCTTTGACTCCCTTTCACTCAAGGGTCCAACTGTTTTTAGCAATGTGTCCCTCAAATTCCTTGTTAGTATCCATTATTGTCTTCTTGCATTTCTTTTGCTAGAGTTTGTGTTCCTTTTTAATTCTCCTCATTCAGACAAGACTTCCATTTTTTGAAGGAAGCCTTCTTGCGTCTTAGTTTCTTTCCTTGTTAACCACGTATCCTCTTGGCCCTGGTGGTACTTTTCCTGATCTAGGGTATATACGCTAGTTGAGCTTCTAATATTGTGTTTTTAAACTCCCAAGCATTTTGGAGTGATTTGACCCTCTGCACTTTGCCTTTCAACTTCCTTTTTATTAATCCCCTCATTTTGAGGAAGTTTCTTTTTTTGCCACACATGCCACCCAGATATGAGTACCAGCACCTCATTTTTTCCTAAAAAGGCACTGGGTATACATACAAATCTCTTTTGAGAGGGAGTTCCACAAGTCTGGCCCCACAACACTGAATGCATGATTTCTAGCAGTTATGAGCTGTCCATTTGAGCCATGGGGAACCACCAACAGAGACTTTACCAAGGTTCATCATGTATTTAATGGTGGACCATATAGGCACATGTGAGATCACTTGAAATTGATTATTCTGAATTTCTGATGTATCTGTTTAGAATTAACTCAGAAAGAACCCCTGGGTATTTTTGCAGTACTAGGGACGGTAACCTTTTCAAGGGAGGGGACAGCTAAAAGTAGGAAGAAGCAGCTGTGGAAGAAGGAGGCAGCAGTGATTGCTTTGAGCTATTTCATGGGAGCTGGAGAACTTGTCCTAGGTCAGTGAAAGGCAAGAGTATATGAGCTTGGCACTGCCAATACTACAGCAACTGGATGGCTGCCTGAGGGTACAGCTATACTCTCAATGTTGAATCAGGGAACAGACAGGCAGCATCTATTGAGGGCCCACTGAGAGGAAGGGGTTTGCAAAATTGTTTTGGATTTGCTCACACTACAACTTTCCTCTGGGGATCAAGCCCAAAAAGAGTTACAACATTGGCTCTTACTTGTTAGTTTCTCCTCCAGCTATGCACGAGCCTTAGCTGATTCATGTCCTAACTTGAACAGTAAGACACATCGTGATCTGAAAATGCTGTAACAAAAACTTCCCCTTTAGCAATGATCTCAGCACACTGAATTTATGATGACATAGGACAGCTTCTGGATCATAGGTTAACGTGCAATTCTGTTTACATCACGCAGACACAAAAAATCTACCTCACAGTTTTTAATGAACAAGGGAGCACCAGATACCAGAAGATAAATGAGAAGCTGTAATCCAAGCTGACAAATAAATCCAACATGACCAGAAAGAAAAAAGAAAAAGAAAAAAACAGTCCTTTGAATGCTGAATTAAAAAGCAGATGAATGAAGTGGTTAGAATAAAGCTATACGTTTGCCACTGCTAGCACATTAGTCATGAGAAACATGTTCTTGTATGCATAAGCCAGTAAAAATTAAGGTCTTTAAGAAAAATACAAAGTCAAAGACATCAAAGGTGGCAAATTGATTTATTCCCCTCCTTTTATTATTTCATTAACTCTTGCATTGCAAGATTCCCCAGGTGGCTCACCATGAAAAGCAGAAAAGGGATATGAAGGCAAGCTCACAGTACAAATGTAATGAAACACTGAATGGCTGCAATAGAAATACTAAATGGATTGTGTGTCTGTGGAGGTGGGGTGGGGCTAAACATTTCAGAATGAGTGTTCAAGATGACTGCTTTAACCCAAATTCTTTTTAATCTGTGTTTCCTGAACAGCAAGGAGGTCTTGGAATTATTAATATGATGTAGATTACAGGTACTTTTTGTATTCTGCCCACATTTTTATAGATATACGTATGAACAGGCAGGTGCAAAATGGGAATCAGATATCAAATATGATTGTCTGAAGACTACAGGAGGAATTATACTATGGCATCCCCCCTTTCTGATCAATGGTTTTACATGGAAAAACTAGGTGATCTTTTGATTTTTAGTGAGTTCTGTTTACACTGCTTCTTTGTTACTACCTTTTGTTCAAATCAAGTAAAGATCTCCAGCTATTTCTGTATGTATATGGCTCACTCTCAATCACACTCCAGCATTGATTTTGTGGTCTAATGATACATAAATAGCCATTCTGGTACATTCATGTTTCTTCATAGCTGAACTGCAAAAGGTACACACACACCATTTTGTAGTGGAGAACAAATGTTCAGCAGGAATTGGCAAGAATGGAGGAAGTACTGCAAAGTATTTCACTAGAATACTTGTCTGAGATAGTATGAAAATACAGAATCCTCACTGTAAAAATGATTGCAGTGCTTCAGGATAAATGAATATGCAGTAGATTCCACAGAAAATTGCAAATTAAGTCTGCCAGATGTGCGAAAACACTATTCTGATTTTCGTGGAAGCTGAATAGTTAGCAACATTAACCTCTACTCACATAATCCAAATAAATAGGTTAGCAAAGCTTCTGGGAGATGCTAAAATGAGATCTGGCAAGTCTCCAGGAAAAGAAGTTTCACAATCCCAATGCAACTATAAGAAAGGTGTGGTGCAACAATTATATTAGTAAAATATAGCGCTTCCTTCCCCCTTCAATCCAAATAATCTTGGGCAGTACATAACAAGAGATTGAAACATACAAATGAATACAAGAATCATAAAACAAAGAATATAAATCATACTAGGGCTTCCACCCCTGCTCACTTCACTCACCAATCCTGCCTACACCCTACTCTACAGCACTCCCAAGGTCTCCCCCATCTCCTCTGCCAGGTGCCCCCAGCCATCTCTCCATCCCCTCTGCCATGCCATCCCCTACCACTCCCTCACTGCACCTGCCAGCTGCCCCTAGCCATCCCGTCACCAAGCCCACCCCAATCCCAACACATAGGTCATCAGAGCCCCGTGTGCACACTGGTTGCCAGAGCCCTCCCCCTGCCCTTCCAAGGGTCTCAAACCTCCCCGACCCACCCCAAAATCCCCAAACCTATCCCCACCCTCATGGGTCTCCAAATCTTGATCTCCAACAACCTCTTGAGACCAATACTGGAGATGTGACAAGCCACTACTGTGGTCTCACTCTGGCCTGTCACGTCAGGAGACCTAAGCAGAAAGGTGCAGGAGAGGGGGCGTTAATAGTAAAGAGAGGGGGAAACCATGGAAACTAGTCTAAGGTAATTGTTGCAAAATGGAGTTAGGAGATTAGTAGAGGTCCAGACACAGCCAGGAGTGACAGAGAGGAGAAGCTGAGTATTCAAGAACAGTTCTCTGTATCTCTCTGTAGCTAAGCATGCTGCAGCTGTCTACTAACTTCGCCAAGAGAAGGCCTCTCTGCACTAAACCAGTCAGTCATATGATTTTTTTTTCTTAAGCTTAAACAAAAATATTCAGATCATGACAGACAATGGTGGTGGTGAAAGACCTTGCACCGTTCATCAATAAAACTACACAAACACCTCTTTTTAAATGATGAACAGTGCAAGGAAGATGTACTCAAAAATTGGCTTCACAAAATCAACACAATTATAGCAGAATGCATACTATGCCATGAAGGGTTTTCAGTTAAATATGATGGATGAACAGCAATGAGAAGCCATACTAAAAGCATAACACCCAAGGAATTAGAGAAACAGAAAAGAATGCCACAAATCTCTCTTTTATTTAACCAAAAGAGACTCGTACTAAGAAAACCAAGTAACAATATCTGAAGTAAAGCAGGTTCACCATAATATTTCCCACAGTTTAAGTTACACAAGCCAGGACTGTGCAACAAAACTTCCAAGAACATTGCCTGATTCTGAAATTGAAAACAATTAAAAATCTTGCAAGCAGACAAAAGCAACCAGCATAGCAGAAAATATTTTAGCAAGGAAGTCACTACAACTTTTGCTTAAGGACTGGATAATGCACAGGTTTTTTTCAGTTGGGTCTGATGCCTCCAAAAAGAACACAGGCAACTCTCCCCATTAACTGTATGTTATGTTTTGGTGACAGATGGAATAAGCATGGCTTGCTTGAATATTACAGTGACAATGATGAGAAAAGTGAGACAATTGTGTCACAGATCTCCAGTGTTCTACAGAAGAATGGTCGCAGCATTAATAGTGTGTCTTCTTTATGTGGCTGACAATGCCTTTGTAAATTTGGGAAAACACAAAAAATTAAAATGGTTTAATGACCACCTAAGACAAGTGGGATGCAAATATCACATATTCCACAGTTGCCTCAAAAATGGAATGAAGGCTTTGAGTTTTGATGTAGAAACACTTATATCAAGGAATATAGTGAGTTTAGCTTTGTGGCCAAGAAGGCAGGGTCTCATTTGTCATGTTGGCAACCTAGCTGCAGAAAGGGAGGATAGAACAACCTTAAGGGGGTGACAGAAATGGCCTCCATTAGTGGTTGTCTTTGGAGTCCCTGGGTTTTACTGTTTTTTTAAAAAAAATACTCTATATTTTAAAGGTTTTTCATATTTTTTACAGAACAACAAAATGACATGCAGAAAGAAAACAGTACACTGAGAGAAAAGAAGACATCATCATCAACAGCAACAACAAGGGAGAGCTGCTATTTGGCCTCTAGAAGACTGGTTTTCCAACTTTGGGTTTAAACCAGAGCTTGGAAAAGTTACTTTTTTGAACTACGACTCCCATCAGCCCCAGCCAGCATGGCCACTGGATTGGGCTGATGGGAGTTGTAGTTCAAAAAAGTAACCTTTCAAAGCTCTGGTTTAAACAGTAAAGACAAATTAAAGAGGTGAAATTGGGTCCATGAATTTAGACAGATAAAGCAACATGTAGAAACTCTATCTCAGTTTGGGGGGGGGAACCTCCAAGAATTTCCTCAGCCAGAGTTGCAACCCTACTAAGCTATCTCAGTCAAAGAACTGTTGTAGCTGCTGAACAACCACTGAAGCCCCTTGGGTGGTGATGACTGCAAGAATATCCTCCAGCTACAAACCTGTTTCTTCTGGGAGAGGGCAGCTTTCTCCAGAACTCCCGCTCCGCAAGGTACTTACCGTCGCGGTGTGAGATTTGTGGCCCGGGAGTGAAGCCCTAGCCGCCATGGTAAGGAAGGGCAGGCACGCCAGGGATGGCATGACGTCATCAAGGCTCGCCGCAGATGACGGGCAGCCGAGCATATTTAACCCCGCGCCGGCCCCTCAGCCACCTCTTCTTTCTTTGGCGAGCGACGAGAGGACAATGAGGGACATAGCAGAGAGAGCTGCAGGACAGTTGGCGTTGGTTGGGCCTGTTAGGCCCAATTGGTTACCCCCAAAGGGGGTTTTGGGAGCCCCAACAGCTGTGGGTGGTAGCACTGCGGCGTGGCTGTGACTGGGGCAGGCCTCGTAAAGGGGTCTGACCAGTGGGCCTCGTAGTGGGGCCTAGCAGCGGCACATCCGATACCCCCCCCACCTAGCAGTTGTGGAGGGGTTGATTGAGGCTTTTTATTAAGCAGCACGATGTTAGTGCTGCTGCTGGTTAAAAGAAAGACACACAGCATACTAAAAGGAAGTTTAAAAATAAATGAGACTATACTGGATATACAAACAAAATTAAATATAGTCATGCTAATACACTGGTTAAGGATAGACTCATGCACATAAAGGGAAATTAAAAATAAATCAAAGGGACGAACAAATGAAATTGTATCTAATCCTTCTAGTTTAAGTTCCCTCTGAGCACTCCCCCCCCAACAGGTTCAGCTTAGCCCCCCCTGATGATATACACAGGTTGGTTCTTTATTATATTATTACAGGGTGGATGCATGATGTGATGCCCGAGCCCTTTTGTGAGGCTTATGACTTCTTGCTAGGCCCAGACATAGGTACAACTTCTTGCTAGGCCCAGGCATGTAGGAGGTTTGAAGTACTTAATTATATGATTATTATACTACATACTAGTATATTGGTGGGGCCTAGTGAGCCTTTTTAGCCTTTGGGCCTTTCATAGTTATATGATAATAAGGGCAGAGATAACAGTTTGCTAGAAAATGTCTAAATCGCTTTATCTTAAGTGAGCGATCCTTTTGCATTCCAAGTGTTAATTTCAGGCTATTTGTTCACTCAGACAGAAGAAGCATTTACCTGAATTTAGTTAGGAATGGAAAGTTTAGCAGATGGTAATCATATTGATTGGGGAATAGGAATAAAGAGGAAAGCCCGATTTGCCTAATAGAGATCCCTCATATTACAGAATCTTAGAGTCTTATTGCCATAGGGCTGCCTTTTAAGGTCCAGGCAGACTCTTCCCCCCTTTACTGAGGATTGTGGCACCAACAACGAAACATCATTACCTGAAATTACATTTTAGGTAGGACTTCTGATATCATTACCTGGAATTACATATAGCGTGCAACTGTTGCATTGGCTCATCTATTTTGATATGTGTTGGAAAACCTGCTATAGTGCAGCCACATATTGGTGACAGCAACACATCCTCAGCATCTGCTGCTCTTGGATTTATGATATCATTTACTAGAAAGGGATATAGGATGTTAATTTTGCATTTTGGACATCTATTATGATAGGTGTTTGGAAGCCTACAAGGGGGAGGCCACTGCAGTGGGCCAAATATGGGTGGCAGCGCCATATCTCCAGTATCTGTGCTTTGGGGAACTGGGTTAGCTGCACTAAAATGGTGGCTGGGAAAGTGTGCTTACTCATAAATTATTTCCTTTCTTTATGTGAAACAGGGAAATATGAGGCCAGTGGCCCTCACAGCAGTGAGGAGAAGCACCCAGCAGTAGCTGCTCAAGGAAAGCGTTCCTCCCTGTTACTGGGACCTTGCTTGCAGACTGCCCAGTTCCTGTTTTGTTATGGGGTTTTCTTTCAGTTTCTGGATCCCATATTGTAGTCTCAGGGCTTGCCTTAAGGGCCTGCGCTCTTAAATTTGTCTTGGGCATAGACACAATGGCAATCAGTAATGGCTTCCTACCAGTTAGTTAATGCACTGCCTATGGGAAAGTATGACATCTAATCTGTTTTTTCATCTACTGTGGGGATACAAGGGGATTTATAGCTGCTGGGTTTTTTTTTTTTTTGCCTTTTCAGTCAATTCTATGAGGTAGAGCATTACATATAGGCTGCTCTATTCTCATACGGAGCGCTTCAGCTTCTTCCTTGAAGGGGCTGTCGGGACGAGAGGGTAAAAAATTTGGGTGCATGTTAACACCTGATGTCACAGATTATGGAATGGCTATGTAACTGGTTCATCTTAATGGCTGTGTCAATGGACCATCCTGCCCGGTGTTAACCTTCCTGGGCATACCACCTAATTCACCGCCAATCATACTCATGTGCTCAGTCAGTAAGGGCTTCATGCCAGTTAGCCCAAGAAAGTGTTTCTTGTCTGCCCTCCAGGTATTAGAGGTCTTTTCCGGTGGTTGATGAGGTCATAGCAGGGCTTTCACAGCCTTACTACAGGTTCAGGGTTATGGCTGTATAATAATTTAATGCTTGTTGTGATCAAATATCGATCAAGAAATTAGGGCCAAACTGCAGGCAACATTTTCTATTCTGGCCCAAATCATTTGGTCTAGTTTTCCCACACTTCTGGGGAAGAACTAACTAACTTGCTGTAGAATTATGAGACATAGCTCAGGGCTAGAGCATCTGAACTGCAGGCTGAAGGTCCATAGCATCTCTAGGTAGGGCTGGGAGGTAGAACTGGAAGTCCATGGATGCATCAGGGTTTTTGTGCTGGCTGCAGGCTTGGACTTCTAGGCAGTGAGGCTTGGGAACTCTCCCGTCCATTTTAGTGGGATAACATGGTCATGGGACAGGTCTGTGACTTCCTTCTATTTTGGAACGGTAGGGTTATGGCCCTTGTCTGTTCCTTTGTTCTTTAGTGCCCAGATTTTAATGTTTTCTTTTGGGGCATGGTAAGGTAAAGTATTGACACTGTTTTATTGAGGTGCTGTCATGGACTCAGGTGGAGTTGGTTCAGCTGTGCTGTGCAACCGCACATTGGGAGATTGGGGAGCTGAGTCAAAGATGGCCATAAGCCGGTCTGTCGCCCCAGCATGCTCAACAGCTATCAGAATGCAGGAGGGGGTTTCCCCAGGACTTATGGGCCGGCAAGGGCTATGTGCCAGAGTGGCCTATTCGGTGAGTCACCTGCTGGGATTGCCTAGTGAATGGCTGGAGACTGGGCCTCTCAGTCCAAGCACTTCGGGGTAAAGGCTGATGGTTTTCCCACTTATTCCAGGGACTCTAGAGTCCGCCGTATGTTAGCTGGGTGGGCTAGAGAACACCCTGCCACCCTCGATCCCCGTTGCCCTTTCTCACAGGACATTTTATTGAGTATGGTGGGCCAGTGAAAAACAGTATGCTCCTTAAGCTATGAAGCCAGGCTATTCCAGGCGGCAGCCCTTATGCTGGTTTTTGGAGCTTTTAGGATAGGTGAGGTGGTGGCCGGATCCAAGGGAGATTTGTCTCAATGGGCCCTCCAGCAATCAGATGTCTCCAGGGAAGGGAGTTGTACCTGTATAACATTGATGGACCGGCAATGTTGCTGGACAGGGATGGAGCAGCTACGCACCCTATCCTGGGCTTACAGTTAGGCCTCAGTTAATGGGCTGCAGTGTGGTGGCTTGGCTGGTGAGGAATACTTTGGGATGGGCTCCTACCCACTTTGTTCCAGCTTGGTTCAGTGCGGACATCTCCAAATGTGGTGGTCATTCCCCAAGTTGGGAATGACCTCAGTATTTGAGTCAAGGCCCTCAGGTGGCGGGCATGTGCAGACATGCAGTTCGGGACGCAACGATGGCCTCGGTTACCTAAGGGCATGGTCCTCAGTTTGGCAGGCATGTGCGGACATGCAGTTCAGGAGGCAACAGAAGGGCATGGCCCTCAGTTTGGCAGGCATGTGCGGACATGCAGTTCAGGAGGCAACGGAAGGGCATGGCCATAAGTTTGGCAGGCATGTGCGGACATGCAGTTCAGGAGGCAACGGAAGGGCATGGCCCTCAGTTTGGCAGGCATGTGCGGACATGCAGTTCAGAAGGCAACGGAAGGGCATGGCCCTCAGTTTGGCAGGCATGTGCGGACATGCAGTTCAGGAGGCAACAGAAGGGCATGGCCCTCAGTTTGGCAGGCATGTGCGGACATGCAGTTCAGGAGGCAACGATGGTCTCGGTTACTAAAGGGCATGGCCCTCAGTTGCAACGAAAGGGCATGGCCCTCAGTTTGGCAGGCATGTGTGGACATGCAGTTGGCGAGGCAACGGAAGGCCATGGCCTCAGTTTGGCAGGCATGTGCGGACATGCAGTTCAGGAGGCAACGGAAGGTCATGGCCCTCAGTTTGGCAGGCATGTGTGGACATGCAGTTCAGGAGGCAACGATGGCCTCAGTTACTTAAGGGCATGGCCCTCAGTTGCAACGAAAGGGCATGGCCCTCAGTTTGGCAGGCATGCGTGGCATGCTGTTAATAAGGCGATGTCGGCCTTGGGTACGTCTGCTTTGGTCAGACATACTCCCACGTGTTGGCACACAGCTGGGGCTTAGCCAGTGGGCCACAGTACAGTGGTTGGGCCGCCGAGGGATGCGCTGGGACGGGCTCCTTCCTACGCTTTCCCAGTCAGTAGTGGTTCGTCATGTGCCACAGTTTTTGGTTATTCACCTGGGCGGTAATGACCTGGGTATGCTGAAAGATAGGGCTCTTATCGAGCAGGCGTGTGCTGACTTCTGGGCCATCGAAGGACGCTGGCCAGGAGTGCACTTGGTGTGGTCTGATGTTTTACCCCGTAGGCATTGGAATTGCGAGGGTGACCCTAGGGGCATAAATAGGACCCGCAAGAAAGTCAATAGGCAACTCAGGCTGGCTCTTTTGGGCTCTGGTGGGTCAGTCATACACCATCCAGAGATAAGACACACTAGGTTGGAACTATATAGGTCAGATGGAGTCCATATGACAGATATGGGTAATGACATCCTTTTGGGGGACCTGCAGGGGGGTTTACGTGAGTTGCTCTGCTGTGGGTAAGTGGGGACTAAACTGAGGTTTGTCCCCTCTTTGGTGGCAGGGAAGTGCGGGAAAGGTTAAAGGTGAAGGGCAGCTAGGTGACACCTTTAGGCACCTTTGGAGGTGATTGGCGGTCCCGGAGGCCTGCAGCTCCGGGTTTCACGGCCTGAGGGCAGGATACGGGTCGCCTTTGGGGCCAACGTGTCTCATCCACTCGGAGTTTCAGGGCACCGAGGGCAGGCGATGACGCAGGTTGGCCTTCCTACACACCCTAGGGGTGTGGTCAGGGCAAGTGGTTGGCAGATTGGCAGCCCCTTGCCTGGCAGGGGTTGAATCGCCCCAATAGCTGCAAGCAGGCTTTGCCTGACTCACCAGAGAATCCCGTACTTGTGTTCCCCTCTGCAGGTTCATTATACAATGTGAATTTGGTTAATAAAGTGGCCCGTTATTTAACCCAAATATATATTGTGTCTGTGTCTTATTTCACCCTTGGGCCACAAAGGCTGGATCTGCCCAACTACCTCCCAGACTTGGAAACCACTTCCAACTGTACCTCTGTATCATTAGGATTCAGCTAAGAGAAAAGGTTTCATGTCTTTAAGTCAATGCTCCAGTGCAGAATCTGGCATAATAGCTCCCAATAATCCATCTCCCCCATCAGGACGCAAGTCATTTTGTTATGCGGCAGCAAGTCTCTGTGAGTAGAAGAGATGGAATGCAATCAATAGCAGATGTCCCCACAGCTTCAAGTTTGTAGGACTTCCCAGCTATCATTATCTTCATCTTGTCTGAATGTAGTTTCTTATTATTTGCATCTGTTTTCAAAGCACAGGCAGACAAGACACAAGAAACAAGACTCCTTGGCTGGAGTCTTACTTTCTTACAGTAAGAAAGAGAGCAGAGTAGCTGTTTACACAGCAGTTCTGACAGCATTACTGAATTTACTTAATGGAATATATAACTCACTCCCAAGATGCTGATCTAATTCTGTTGCAGATTTTGTAGAGTTGCACTTCATTTGACCTGTAAGGAATATGGTTCAGAAGCTGCCACAAGATTATATTGATACAACCAAGTATGTTGTCTACATAGCTCTGCGGCTATTATTTGTTTGTTTGTTTGTTATTTGATTTATATCCCGCCCTTCCTCCCAGCAGGAGCCCAGGGCGGCAAACAAAAGCACTAAAACACTTTAAAAGATCATAAAAACAGACATTAAAATACATTAAAACAAAACAACTTTAAAAATATTCTTTAAAAAAGCTTTGAAGACATTTTTTTAAAGGTTAAAAAACATAGTTGTTTTTTTAAAGGTTTAAAAGCATCTTTAAAAGCGATTCCAACACAGAGGCAGACTGGGATAAGGTCTCAACTTAAAAGGCTTGTTGAAAGAGGAAGGTCTTCCATAGGCACCGAAAAGATAACAGAGATGGTGCCTGTCTAATATTTAAGGGTAGGAAGTTTCACAGGGTAGATGCTGCCACACTAAAAGTCTGTTTCCTATGTTGTGCAGAACAGACCTCCTGATAATATTGTATCTGCAGGAGACCCTCACCTGCAGAGTGCAGTGATCAACTGGGTATATAAGGGATACTGGTCCCAAGCTGTATAGGGCTTTGTACACCAAAACTGGAACCTTGAACTTGGCCCGGTAGCAAATGGGCAGCCAGTGCAGTTTTGTTCAGCAGCGGGGTGACATGTTGGTGATACCCTGCCCCAGTGAGTAGTCTCGCTGCCGCACTGTGCACCAGCTGCAGCTTCCAGATCAACCTCAAGGGCAGCCCCACATAGAGCACATTACCACATAGAGCATAGACAACAGTGGTCAGGCTATCCTGGTCCAGAAACGGCCACAGCTGTCTTATCAGCTGAAGCTGATAAAAGGCACTCCTTAGCCACGGAGGTCACCTGGGCCTCTAGCGACCAAGATGGATCTAGGAGCACCCTCAGACTACGGACCTGCTCTTTCAGAGGGAGTATGACCCCATCCAAAGCAGGCAACTGACCAATTATCTGAACTTGGGGCCCACCAACCCACAGTGCCTCTGTCTTGCTAGGATTCAGACTCAGTTTATTGGCTCTCATCCAGCCCACCACCGAATCCAGACAGCAGTCCAGGGCTTGCATGGCCTCTCCTGATTCAGATGTTACGGAGAAATAGAGCTGGGTATCATCAGCATACTGCTGACACCTTACCCCAAAGCTCCAGATGACTGCTCCCAAGGGCTTCTCATAGATGTTAAACAGCATGGGGCATAAGATGGTACCTTGCAGCACCCCACAGCACACCTGCCAGCGGCCCGAAAGACAATCACCAAATGCTATTCTCTGAAAACGACCCTGGAGATAGGATCGGAACCACTGTAAAACAGTGCCTCTGATACCCATCTCACTAAGTCGACCCAGAAGGATACCATGGTCAAGTAAGGGTAACAGGGTCGCACTCCCCTGTCCTTCTCCCGATAAAGGTCATCCATCAGGGTGACCAAGGCTGATTCAGTCCCATAACCAGACCTGAACCCAGACTGGAATGGGTCAAGTTAATCTGTTTCATCCAAGAATACTTGCAATTGCTGTGCCACAACCCTCCCAATCACCTTTCCTAAAATGGGGGTATTTGCAACTTGTCGGTAATTGTCGCAGACCAGTGGGACCAGTGGGCTTTTCCAGGAGCGGTTGGATCACCATCTCTTTCAGGGCAGCTATTATTCATGTATCCTGTATTATTCATGTACTCTGGTGCATCACAGCTTGACATAATCACAACACTAGCTAGAAAATGTATCATTGAGCTGAGTTGTGATTATAGAATCTCAGAGCTGGAAGGCACCTCAAAGGTAATCTAATCCAATCCCTGCCAATGCAGGAAATCCACTACTATGGCACCCATTAGGTAGCCATCCAGCCTTTGCTTAAAACGTCTAATAAAGGACAGCCCACCAATTTCAGGACAGTCTGTTCCACTATTGAACTTCTCTTACTGTCAGGAAGTTGTTTCTACCGTTTAATTTAAATTCTTTTCTTCTAATTTGAACCTCCATTGGTTTAAGTCCTAACCACTGGAGCAGCAGTAGCTAAAAAGACAAAACTGTAATGCCAGGGTATCAAGCTTACAGAAGCAGCACAGAAGAAGCCATATGAAAGTCAGACATCAAATTCTGTTGTCATTATTCACTTCTGCATCTATAGAGGAAGCTGCTGATAAAGCATTGATTTCTTTTCGGTATTAGGCTCAAAGAGCAATGCAGTCCCCTTAGGCTAAAGTGAACTTGGCACAATTCAGGATCTGAATGCACATATTGTTATATATTGAAAGTGAAAGTATTTAATTTTAAAGTTGATTTAATATAGCAAATATCAACCCTGGCGTAGTCAACTTAGTTTATGGAGATTCATCATCTAAAGTAGATTTATTCAATAGCTTGCTGACAGAAGGACTAGAAGAGAAAAGGCATTTCCGTGGCAGAGAAATTCTATTAGTTTATAAAAGTAAAGAAGAAATGTATAATTTCTTTTTTACTTTTAATGAACAAGTAGAATTAAATTCCCCACACCCAGAAATCTAATTTTTCCATTGTGAAAAAGAATGAAAGGATCAAGGGTGATATTTGTGAAGGCTAAATTGTATAAAGCTATTTTCCCCCAAAACACAGCCTTTTTTTCTTAAAGAGTATTTGGGGGGAAAGTGACTTCTACAAGAAACTGCGGAATACTCTACCACCATGTTCCTTGGGTCACACATGGTCAGCCCAATCTGCAAACCACTTAAGTGAAAGTACTTGAATTTATGCCAGTTTTAGTCTCATTTGGTACCAAATCCGCATTATTGCTTAGTTAATTTCAATCTGTTTCTCTTTTGCTAAAGAGCCTTTTAAGTAACAACAAGCCTTTTAAGCAGAGACCTTATCCCAGTCTATGTCTCTGTTGGAATTGCTTTTTAATAAGTTTTTAAAGCTTTTTTTGTTTTTGATGTTTTGTTTTAATATGTTTGTAAGGATGTTTTGTTTTAATATATCTTAAAGTCTGTTTTTATGATGTTTTAGAGTAGTTTTAGTGCTTTTGATTGCCTCCCTGGGCTCCTACTGGAAGGGCAGGATATACTGTAAAACTAATAAATAAATAAAAATAAAGGTGCTACTAGTGGAAACACCTAACAGTATTATGGAAGCAGACGGACACCTTGTGATAGATCTGACTATCTGGGCAAGCTGACCCTGAATTATACTCTGTCATATTTGACATGCGATGAGCTAAGGGATAAAAGCACTCTTTCCTTATTTCTCCAGAACTCAGAGTTGATCTATATTGGAACTAAAATGCAGTCCAATAGCAATTATGGATGACCATTCATTCAAAATATTTCTAGCCTATCTTTTGGCAACAAGACCTCCAAGGCTCGCAATGATAATTAAAATTAAAAAGCAGCATACACAATCAGAATATAATCCATATCCTTGCATAAACAGGCTTCCAAATCCCTGTTTCTCAAATTTTATATAATAGCTACTACCCAAGCCAAAATTATCAGTTTGCTATGACCAGTTCTAGTACTGATAGATACATAGCCTATGGTTTATGCATTGTAATAAATGTTGAATTTACGCATACCATAATGAAAATTATTGCTTATAATAGTGGTTCGTGCGTATTCTGGTTTTGATAGAGGTCTAATTACATAACATTATTCACACACAACAATGGTGATCATTAGATGGAGATGCACATGCTCAACCACACCAAAAGGCAGTTCAAAACCACACATCTAGCCTGTTCAATAAGGCTGATATGAGCATCACAATAAGAGCAACATGTGTTCCGGGTTCACTGGCTCCCAACCAGCCTGGTCTCGGATCAGGGGCCCAGATTCACTGTCTGGTTCTGGTGCACCATTACAGCTGCTACAGATTGAACTATGACTGTCTTTGTCACAACAACACCCACAGACAGATGGGCAAAGAGAGAAAATGAACACCACCCTGGAGCAGTATCTCTGCTGTTATGTCAATTATCAGCAGGATAGTTGGGTGTCATTATCAAAATGGAGGAGGAGGACTTAGAATGGGATGCTTGAGCTTGTGAGGGGTCGATTGGAGAGTTAAGACTCAAAAGGTGCCCCAGCTCTGGACTTTGATAGCTCAACTCCAGCAGTTCCGGTTACCCCGTGAAGAGTCAACCTGACCAGCTGGTTGTTTCCCAGCCTGACACTTCTCTCCCTGCGCCCGTCTTGCCCACAGGCAGCCCTCCTCGCTCTGAGGGGGAAGACAGGACAGTGACAGGGTCTCTGCCTTCACCTCACAGCAGGAGGCGAATGTGGCGGGAAATTCAACAGGCACAGTTGAGGCTGAGTCTTTGCCTGTGCACGTGCTCCCAACAGTGACAGTTAGCACATTCGAGTAGGGTGCCCGCCCAACCTTACTTAAGCAGAGGGAGGGAGGAGTAGTTGCTGAGTCAATGTCTTAGTGCAGCAAAGTTGTGCCTAGTTAGACCTAGAGAGATGCTGAGTTCTGAGTAAGCTGTAGATAGATTCATGAAGTGCACTGAACTGAAACTTTCTCTCACTTCAATAAAAGAAAAAAACACAGTTGTGTTTGAGTCTGAGTTCTTCATGTTTGGGCAGGACGGGAATGCTGTTTTGGACAGTCTAGCAACCTTGGAAGGTTTGTCTGGTCAGTTTGCTTTGGTGACTGCAGTACCTGGAGTGGAACCTGTGGCTACAGGGATTCCAGAGATTCCTCTCATGGGAAAGTGTGATATCAAGTCTGCATTTCATCTCCTGACAGTCCACCCTTTGGACTTTGATATGCTGGGCTTTTCTCTCTGGAGTTGTTTTATGTAGATCAAGCACTGCCCATGGGATGTTCTGTTTCGTGCTCAGCTTTTGAGCGCTATAGTACATTCCTTGATTGGGTTCTCAGGAGGCAGGCTGGCTCTAGTGCAGTAGTTCATTATCTTGATCATTTTCTTTTTGCTGGACTCGCTGGGTCACAGCAGTGTTTTCAGTTTATGTCTGCTTTGGGGCATGCGGCTACTGAGCTGGGGGTGCCTTTGGCCAAGGAGAAAACTGAGGGTTCTGCGGCAGTGGTTACTTTTTTGGGACATGAGCTTGACTCAGTGGGACAAGCTTGCCATTTGCCAAGTTGGGTGAATTGAAGCACAGAGTTGCTAGAATGTTGGGTGCTGGGAAGGTTACCCTTAAGAAGCTTCAGACATTGGTAGAACATGTAACTTTTGCTTGTAGGGTTGCAGCCCCTGGCAGGGCGTTCCTTTGCAAAATGCGTGATTTGATGAAAGGCCTCAGCAGGCCTTATCATGGGGTGAGGGTTACCCAGGATATGAAGAATTTGTAAGCTTGGGCACAATTTTTAGATCAGTTTAATGGAGATTCTTTTTGGTGGGAGGACTTATTATTAAAGACAGAGCTGCAAATTAACACTAACACCTCTGGTGCTCTGGGTTTTGGGGGCATTGGTCGGGATAGCTGGTGTGCTGAGTCACAGAATTGCTTTTTAATATATTTTAAGCCTTCTTTTTAATTTTTTTAAAAGATTTTTAAAAATGTTTTTAAAGATGTTTTGTTTTAATATGTTTTTAATGGTTGTTGTATTTTAATATATTTTGAAGTCTGTTGTTATGATGTTTTTAGTGCTTTTGTTTGCCGCCCTGGGCTCCTACTGGAAGAAAAGGACCGATATAAATCAAATAAATAAATAAAATTAAATGGCTGGTGGCATGGGCTGAGGTGGGCATCACAAGGGATTTGACCTTTTGAGAGTTCTTCCCTATAGTGTTTGCTGTTCAACTGTGAGCAGTTGAATTGGCTAACTCAGTGGTCCAGTTTTGGTGTGATAACCAGGCCACAGTGTGTGTTATCAATTCCCTTACTTCTAGGAATCCTAGAGTGACGGTTTTGGTGGGCACTTTTGTGACCCAGTGCCTTAGATTTAATATTCTTTTTCTTGCTCGACCTGTTGCTGACCTGGACAATGGCATGACTGATGCCTTTTCCCACCATCGGATGTCATGTTTTTGGGAGTTGGCCCCTTTGGCCAGACTTCATCCAGAGCCAATGCCAGTGGCAGTGTGGGAATTTGACATCTTGAAGCTGAGAAGACCATAATGCTCTCCCTTGCCACCAGCACGAGAAGCTCTTATTTAAGATCAGGTAGGGAGTTGGGCATTTTTGGTCTAAACATGGGGTATCCACTCCTTTGGCCTATCCCTGTATACCAGCTAGTAGAATTTTGTGTGGTTCTTCACCAGCAGGTCTTTCTGTGCAGACTATCGGGGTAAGGTAGTGAGTACAGTATTATCTCTGCAGATCAGTTTGCATAATCAATCAGTTAATTGGCTTTATCTAAATAAACACGGCCCTTGTTTTACCCACACTTCACCTTGTCTCACCTCTTCATTTCCCAACTGTGGCTGCGATTCCCTCTTCATGACAGGTCAATGTACAAATTCTGTATGAGGCCTGGTTAATGTGCACAACAGCCAGTTTATTATGCACATTAACCACTCAACTTACATTCCCCTTAACACACACACACACAAACAAATATCCTTTTCACGAAGTGGCTATCAAAATATATAATAAAGACAATTATAACTATTATATAAATCCAATAAAATAATTAAACATAATAGATATTCATTTGCGTATTGCAAATAGTGAAATGCTAAGGACAAACTAGACATTACACAGCAGATGCATGTAACAGTCTGGTGACCTTTTTTCTAAAATGAAAAATAACTGCAGGAGGTTGCAAACTGAGAACAGAGAAACTGTGAGGTGTTGAGCTACTTAACAACTTCTACAATTTGGCAGTTTTCCTGCTGAAAAATCAAATTTCCCAAGCTGCTTTTCCACCCAATGTGGGAAAGACATGGGGAGGATAGCTATATCACAACATTTTTTCCCTAATAAAGTCAGTGCTTGATTATGTTTGTTGTAAGACTGGAATGCTTATGTTTGCTTTCAATCATAATCTCCCTAGAATCTTTGAAACGTGGCAGGGTATCAGTGTAAAAATACATTAATCCAAAAAGCACTGAATAAGTAGGGCTGCTCAAAAAGCAGTGAATAAGCATGGCTGCTCAGTGGTGGCCCTTCCTACTGATTTACATACGGTCCCAAAAGGGAGGCTTTCAAATGTGCCTTAAAAACTCATTTATGTCTGATATGATATGGTCTACGCATTGGTTTTAAGATGCTGTTCAAAATCATTTTATATTGTGTGAGAATTAGGGATATCGAAGAATTCCAACGCAAGTCAAAACAGTGGCTGAAACTGTTTGCTTATTCATCCCGTCTCAAGAACAGTAATCAATCAAGCAAATATAATCAGTATTTGCTGCTGCTGTTGCTTTCAGTCCATTAATGATACATAATTGATTATGGTTTCCGCCCCTATTTGCATTGCTCTCCTTTTCATTTAAATAAACTGAGTGGAATAACATAACTTGGGACCTGGATTAGTTAAGATATGATTTGCCATCCTGGGCTCCTTCAACAAGAAGGGCAGGATATAAATTTAAATACTACTACTACTACTACTACTACTAATAATAATAATAATAATAATTAATTAAATAAACAAACAAACAAACAAATAAATAAATAGGATCCTGTGGCTTCTTCTTCAGCCTGTCCACCCATCTAAGTAGGAAATTTGTTGTTCTCTCCCTTTCCCTAGTAGGCTTAGTTACACTGCTGGAGGGTCAGGTCCCTACATAGCAGAGCTTGGAAGATTACTTTTAAAAAGTAATAAATTACAGTTACAGTTACATGGCCCAAAAAAGTAGTAATTACCGTTACAATTACAATGGCTCTGAAAGTAACTGATTACTTTACTTTTCCTCCAAAGTAATCACTACAATTACATTTTAGTTACTTTAAAAAACCCGCCTATGCGGTGCTGGCCTTTGCTGCTGCACATCTAAGTAGCCTAAAACAACATTAAAAATAAACACACACATACAGAGGTAGTAGAATAATTATTTTTATTCATAAGATAGCAATGGTGGACTCTCCGCTGGTAAGGGTGGTGGGGAGGGAGGCTGAGGCCACTACTCAGATCTTTGCACGTCAAACCGAGTGCAACCCCCCCACTCAGCCAGCCAGCATAATCTCTCTTACTTAACCACCTCCCAGACCCTGCCCTGCCACCAACTAAGGGACACTCACTCAAGCAAACATTTTCCCCTGAGATGCAAAAAAGTTAAAATATTGCAAATGCAGCACAGTAGCAAGAGAGGGTGGTGGAGGCCACTTTGTGTGCCAAGTACAAACACAGTACACTCTCTCTCTCTCTCTCTCTCTCTCTCTCTCTCTCTCTCACACACACACACACACACACACACACAAATACATTGTCATCTTTCACCTCCACAGTTCTTTCTCTCCATTCTGTTGCTGCATCCTTCTCCTCCTTTATCCATGTTCTTGACCTCCGGATCCTTTTTCTCTCCACTCCATTCTTCACCACCACTATCCATTTTTTAAAATAATTGTTTTCTCCACTCCACCCTGTCTCACTCTCCGCCTCCTCCCCATCCACAGAGCATGAGGAAAGAGTGACACTGCACAGAAGCCCAGTTTGAGGCACATGATTTTCATCCACAAATCAGAGGAGCAGATGACTTCCCCTGTTTTCCCCCCCCAAAGTAATGCCCAAAAGTAATTCTGGAAACATTACAATTACTCCACAAAAGTAGTAAAATTACTCCTAGTTCTATTACAATCAAAACGTAAAGGAGTTACCCACTCGTTACTCAAAAAAGTAATGAATTACAAGTAATTCGTTACTTGTAACTAGTTACTTCCAAGCTCTGCTACATAGGAAGCTGCCTTATACCAAGTCATACCATTGGTCCATCTAGTTAAGTACTGTCAACACAGACTGGCAGCAGCTCAACAGGCTATGACTAGGGATTCTCCCAGCTCAACTTGATGAGACCTGGGAAGAGAATAAGCCGTGGGTACTGATAGCACCAACTACCACTGAGTTGGCAACAGTGAGGAACAAGGACCAGTTTAAGGACTGATCAGATGCTCTCAGTCAGGCTGGAATTACCTGAGCAAGGCAGACAACAAGCAATATAGTTCCCTAGCTCTCATGGGTACTGGGGGGGGGAAAGAGGAGGGAAGTTAACTAACTATTCAATTGCAGATCCTTCAAGTTTATTAATTAGGTTATCGCCCTTAGTTCAATTCCTATTCAGTGCCTAGTATCTTAATTCCAGGTTGTGGGTCAATAGCTAGATTTCAGTGTGGGAATTCTACTTACAAGTCACTGGATCTCTTTTCAAAATGGAAGCAGCTCCTCTAACAGCACCACACTATAAACTGCATCCATTATGCTAACACATTTTACATGATGGGTAAAAATATACAGAATTTAGCACAAGAAAAACTGAACTTTCCTCATTGTTCTCACCTTCCACTTGTATAAATAAAGATGAACACAAAACAGATGTAATAGCAAGATAAACAGGATTTATTCTAATTGTTGACAACATTGTCTTCTAGACACTTCCCATGCTATAATCATGCATTATCTGGTGTTCAGACAGAAACAAATGAGATGCACCAGCTTAAGGTCACTTACTTTATATGTGAAACAGAGAAAAGATATGTCATCTTTACGTTAAGCAACAATACTGCATTATATATTAATAGTGAAGAAGCATACAGAATAAGATGTTTTGCAGGAAAGGACAACATTTCTTACATTTTTCAGTGCATCGCAGCTGTTTTCATTTTATAGTGGAATATATGACATTTGAGAGGAATAATTCAAAATATCTGCCATCAAGTTAAACAAAAGAAAAGTTCTTTGCACTGAATAAAATTATTTCCAGAACACAAATCATGTGAAAAAGGCAAAGTCTTCAATCACTTTGTATCCATGTAAGTCAATAAACACAAATCCATATATTTTGTTTTGTGGAGGAATGAGTTCAAAAGAACTGAAACTCAAAGAAAAAGTCATGTGAAATGCCTCTCAGTAACTTTCACGCCAAAATGCCTAGCAATCAAGTATTGCAACTGCATGAAGTAGAAGATCCTAGTTACTGCAATGTACAGAAAGAAGATATGGAAGAAGAAGCTAGACTTAAAGCACCACAACTTTCAGGAAGATGAGTAAATAAGATTAATGGCTCAGTCAAATGTTACCACTGTAGAGGAGATGACATACACCTGCTGACATAACTAGTGGGCTTCCCAAGGGATGATCAAGGGTACTCAATGTGTTATCTGAGGGCATCATGCCTGGACAGTTTAGCCAGTGTTAAACCCCCCACTTGTGTCACTTCCCTCTTGTAAGAACTTTTCTCAGGAAGCCTCTCAGACCATTTCAGTCACTGGTTCCCTTCTGATCTTCACCAGACAATTCTGGACTGGCTGTCCATCCATTACCGAGCCTGGTTCAAGGTATTAATTTACAAAGCCCTGAAAAACTTAGGTCCAGGTACCTTAGGGACTGCCTGAACCCTTACATTCCAGCTCAGTCACTGAGATCATCTGTTGGAGCATCATTGGTTCTCCCCACCCCCCAGTTGGCAAGGGCAATTTGACAACAAGAAATTGAGCCTTTAGTGCCATCGGCCCAGTCCTGCAGAATGTTCTGCCAAAAGAGATTCAGCAGGCACCTTCTGTTCTGACTTTTAAACATCTGCTGAAAACTTTTCTACAACTACATCCACACCAGACATTTATTCCACTTTAAACAGTCATGGCTTCCCCCAAAGAATCCTGGGAAGTGTAGTTTACAAAGGGTGCTGAAAGTTGTTAGGAGATGCCCCATTCTCCTCACAGAGCTACAATCTCCAGAAGAGGGGCTGACTGTTAAACCACTCTGGCCATTGGAGCTCTGTGAGGGGAATAAGAGTGTCCTAATAACACTCAGCACTCTTTGCAAACTACACTTTCCAGGATTCTTTGGGGGAAGCCATGACAATTTAAAGTGGAATAAATGTCTGGTGTGGATATCACCTCAGACTTATTCAGGCAACTGAGACAATATCTTTCTGCAATTATTTTTTATTTTAAATTTTATATTTGTTGTAAACCACTTTGATTTTTCTTAAAGAATAGTAGTATATACATATTTTTTATAAACAAACAATACCCTGGGTATGAATATGTAGGCTTTAGTTATTTCCTCAGCTATCTGGTCATTTCTCACACTTTCCTCATCAACCAGTTCCAACTAATCCTAACTATTCTCCCTAATTGACAGCTAACTCCCAACTGCCTGGAATATCCAGCCAATCAGAAATAATGTATGTGATCCAGGCCCCATCTAATAAAATCTTGAAGTGATCAGGTCTCTCTCCTCTCAGAACCTATCACCAAACAACCACTACTAAGCAGGCTGATAACTATATAACAGCACAAGTCCTCATGGCAGTCACAGAGGTCATATAACCTTTTTTTGTTCTAAGCACAAACATAAACAAACCCATGAAGAGTGTTTCTCCACAGTGCTGATCAAGGCACCCTGCCCCTCCCACTTTTATTTTTGTGTGTGTGTTTTATTTGGTTTGGGAGGATTTCCTGTTTTGTGGGTGCCTCCAGCTTTTTTGTCTCTTTTTGTTTGGGTTGGGGATGTAGGTCAGGGGTAGGGAACCTGTGGTCCTCCAGATGCTGTAGGACTCCAACTCCCATCAGCCCTTGCCAGCATGGCCAATGGTCAGGGATGAGAGTTATGGTCCATCAGCACTTGGAAGGTGGCAGGCTCCCCACCCAATCTAGGTGTTTTGCGTGTTTTTTGGAGGGTGGAGCGTTCTGAGCACTGCCAGTTTTTCTGTGAAATTGGTATTTAGAGCTGCCATGACTTAAATTTCCAAATGTGCCCCTGGGCTCAAAAAGGTTGGGGGGTCAGTTGACTTCCAGTACGCAGCTGCAGCATTCTCTCTGTTTGAGGTGACTAATCCCTGTACTAGATACCCAATTCTACCATTTCCATTTCCATTTTTAAAGGGGGGAGGCATGGAGACAAGAAGAGTCACCCAAACCCTGGCTGTTGTCCTTCAACTCACCCTGAAACAACATCCTCCAATACCACTACCAAGCCTCCTGAATGACCTGCAGTTTCCCTCTTCTAATCTGCAATACATTTATGTCTCCTTTCCATTTGCCTTATTCCTTTATTCACTTTCCACACTGGAACCTCAGCATACTAAGCAGGCAAATTAATTCTATTCATATTTGCTACTGTCATTAGGCATTATTTAGTGTCGAGCACCACCAAGCCACATAGCTACAGTGTGTGGAGCAAACACTACGAGGAAGGTGAAAACATTCCATTCTCCAGTCAACCTAGTATAATAATAGTGAAGACTCCCATGTCATCCTCTTGGGTTTCACTCCTTTCCCTGCCAAAAAAGCCATTAAGTCCAGATCCTAAATTTCCCTAACTGCATCACTGGACTTCTTTCTCTGGCAATGCTACTGAAACAATCAAGGACTATGTAATTATTTTCAAGAAATCAGTGAAGCATTGAAACCTCTGTTGTTTGTATAATAAAGTAAGAGGTTGAATGGAGGGAACTCTATTGTTCTGTTCTCGCTGGGTGGGATATACAGTTAAAGAGGGCAATGCAATTTCATAGTTCTGGTGAAGTGTGCTCTATAATTATTCTCTAACTAAAACATTATGGTGCATTTTTGGCTTATTGTTAAAAAGAAGCTGCAACAACTGAAGAGAACATTTTAAAAGCAGAGAACTGAAGCATACAATCCCAAGAGTTTACAACACAAAATGTTCAGGATACCAGCAATCAACATATGAATTGTGCCAAATTATTAATTCTCTAGTCTGCTAAGCTCCTTTAGACACATGCATCTCTTTGAGGACCATCATTAATATCATAATACCAGGTTCACTTCCTGAAAAACAATGGGAGGCCAGTGCTCTTTTTGAGGACTTCTGCAATGCATATCGCTGGCCACTGTTGAAAACAGGAAATTGGATGAGATATCCAGGACTGTTCTTCTGGTTTTATACATAAGGAGACAACCTCTAATGCAGGGGTGGGGAATCTTTTTCAGACCAAGAGCTGCATTACGTCAAGGGCAACCTTCTAGGGGCCACATGCATGTGGTGGGTGGGGCCAAATGCAACAAATGCTACCCTTACCTCATATCTCTTCTTCCTCCATTCAGACAAGGAAGAGGCATTATCACAGTTCAAGGACACATTCCAGCTAGGCAAAAGTACTGAAGGAAAGTGGAGAGAGGGGTGTGGCCTTGGCAGAGGGTGTGGGCTGGGGAAAGTCTCAAGAGCTCAATAGAGGGGATTGGAGAACTGCATTTAGCCACTGGGCCTGAAGTTCACTTTAATACAGGCATACGCTGCTTAACATTGCTTCACTTAACGTTGCCTCGCTATAACGTGCATGCTCCATTTGTCCCCATACCCTTCTTAACGTTAGCGCGCTTTGCAATAACGTACATTTTATTGGCATGACGCCGCTGCCATCTAGTGGCTATTGCGTGCAGTACAAGTGAAGACAATTGCTTCACTTAAAGTAGATTTTCACTTAAAGTACACTCCCCGGTCCCATTGCGAACGTTAAAGCGGGGTATGCCTGTATATGGATCGCTGTGATGCAACATTTTGCAATATGAGTTCCATTAAATCTGCAATGATGACATTACTGCTTTCCACAGCTATAGCAGTCCATATATACTAATTTAGGATTATCTCCCACATCTATACACCATAGGATGTTACCTTCAGCCTGCAACTAATTTTCTGTACAACCAGCATCAGGCAAATATTGGAGGAAAGCACTTTTGTAAAGAGAGAGAAGGGTGGGGGATTGTCTGCACCCAGCCTATGAAAGAAGAAAGCATACTTTAATAACAGCCTTACATGGAGTGGGAACTATGGGAAGAATTACATTTTTCTTGCTTTAGATATGAGAAAAATACAACAAGTGGGGCAGAGGGAGTTTCTTCCTATGGATTTTTGAAGCAACACACACCAACACATCCCATTTAAAATATTTTTTTTAAAAGGTCAAGTAATAAAACTCCACTCAGTGCAGTCTTTTCAAACTATAGAGCAACAGCATGAATTCAACAAATTGCAATGGTGTTACAATCATTTTAAACTATAGAACAATAGCATAAATTCAGCCCCTTGGATTTTAATGGGAGGGATTTCAGCATATGCATAACTCTCCAGGTGATTTCAGCTAGACTTAAAAAGTGCTTACCATTTTGCTTTGTGTTCACTTCAGAGCAAATGATGTTTGATTGCCTATTCTTTTGTCTCTTTTTGGGGGGGGTTCTCTGTGTGCTTATCTCCTTTGGGGGGGAGGGTATGTATCTATGAGCTTTCACTATAGTACCATAATCCTGATATCTTTGAACAGGTCTCACCTTTTCTTTGGTGTTTGAGAAGACATTTATTACACAGCCACGAGAGTGGATGTATACTACAGCCAGTGTGGATTTTTCACATTCTGCAATGTTAAATAGAAAATACCCCCATGCCGTTCTGAGACTTCCCATAAGCTCATTTCAAAACAAAACCTTACAAAACTTATAGTCCTGAACTCAGAAATGCTTGCTTAACAACCCTCTATCATGGCCATACACAAAACAGTCAGAGAGAATACAGAGTTCAAAGTCTAAAAAGAGAGGGGGGAAACCCCAGAGCCTTTTTGGACTTTTTTCTGTCAGAGTTCTCATAATCTGTTGAAATTCATTAAAAATCAGGCATGTTCACAGAGTACCTGGAGCTGACCTTGCTCCATACTCTGACCTTCATCTTCTGCAGTTTAAAAGTTTTTAAAAATGCCTGGCTGATTTTTAATTTAATAAATTTTGCATTGAACTTTATGATAAGACCGGGCATGCTCAGTAAGAACCAACTGTCAGTGTTCTAAAAGCCAGACTCACAGCTGCTGGGCTTGCCTAATCAGGGGGCCACACCCACATCAGATTTGATTTCACTTGTGACAGTTATGGCTTCCCCCAAAGAATCCTGGAAAGTGTAGTTTGTGAAGGGTGCTGAGTGGAGACTGCTATTCCCCTGACAGAGCTCCAGTGGCCAGAGTGGTTTAACAGTCAGCTGCTCTGATTGAAGGTCTGTGAGGGGAACAGGGCACCTCCTAGCAACTTTCACTTCCCAGGATTCTTTGAGAGAAGCCATGACTGTCCAGAGTGAAACAAAGGCCTGGTGTGGATGTGGCCAGGGACAGTTTTGGTTTAAATTTGGGTGAGAGGCTACGTGTGCTTGTTGTAGAATAAAAAGGTGGGGGAAACACTGAAAAGCAATGATATTGTTCACAAAGTTTTGCTTTTGGAAAGGAAAAGGGCTTCCCCTCTGTCCAGTGCCCACCCACCCAATCTCCTCCCCTCCCCTCCTCCTACCCTCTCTGCCCCTCCCCCCAGGTCAATGTTGGACTATGACCTGGGAGACCAGGGTTCAAATCCCCACACAGCCATGAAGCTCACTGGGTGACCTTGGACCAGTCACTGCCTCTCAGCCTCAGAGGAACGCAATGGTGAAACCACCTCTGAATAATGTTTACCATGAAAACCCTATTCATAGGGTCGCCATAAGTCGGGATCAGCTAGAAGGCAGTCCATTTCTATTTTCAAACATGATTGCACAGAAATAAATCCCACTGAACTAAAAAAATATACAAATGATCAAACCCACCCTCCCTTCTCCACCCTCTTGCCCCTTCCCTCCCCCTTCCTTTACCCCTCTTTTCCCATCCCCATCTCCTTACAATCCCCTCCTTCCCCTTCCCACTCCTCCCACTCCCCTTCCTCCTCCCCATAGTCAGTTTTACCTATCTTAAGCATGATTGCAGGGGAGTAAATACCATTGAACTCTATAAGCATTCAAATGATCAAACCTGCCCTTTCCTTTGCCCCCCTCCAATCCACTCCTTCCCCTTCCCCCTCCTCCTCCCCCATGGTCAGTTTTACCGATCCTAACCATGATTGAATAGGAGTAAATCCCATTGAACTCAATAAGCATACAAATGATCAGACCTGCCTTTCCTCTCCTTCCCCTTTCCTCTCCTTCCCCTTTCCTCTCCCTTCCTCCTCTCCGGCCCACTCCAGCCCTTCCTCCCTCCCTCCCTCCGGTCAATTTTACCTATCCTAAGATGATTTCACTCAATAAACATGCAAATGATCAAACCTGTCCTCCTCCCCTCCCCCTCCTGCCTGCTCCCATTCCCCTCCTCCCTTCTGTCCTTCCTCCCCTCCCTCCTTCTCCTCCTCTTCCTCCACCCTCCCCATCCCCTGTGGTCAGTATCACCTATCCTAAGCATGATTGCAGGGGAGTAAATCCCACTGAACTCAGTATGCATGCAAATGATCAATCCATTCTCAGCAAACTTGCACAGGATCCCATTTCTTACCTCCCGGATTAAAAAGCAGAGAAATTCACAAATAGGCAAAAAAACCTTGCAGTTTAAGAACTTACCTATAACCCACAGATATTTCTATCAAACTTTAAATATCAGGGAAATTGGGCAGCTATAGTGAATGCACCCAGGGAGCAGGAGACCTGACCTCCTTTCTGAGATATTGTACCGTCCTACAAATTGGTCAAAATGCAAACACAATTTGGATTGGTCTTTCAGAGTCCAATCCACTTCCTGTTTAGCTTGGAAGAATTTGGTAATAGGTGTCTCTGAGCATATGCTGAGTGGTGGCAACACCGGCAATCAACCCAAATAATAGAAAGAATACATGTGCTGTACTGATCTTGTTTTAGCAGGGATGAAGCAACATTATTAAGTTAGTTGATATAGTTCAGATGGTTACTTTAAATATGTCTGATTTACTTTGCAATTTTAATGAAGATTCCTATAGAAAATCATTTTTTTTGTTTCTATTTCTGTGAATATGTGAAGTACAGCAACACTTTGCAAAATTTACACTAAAAAACCTCCAAAAATAATTGTGGAATAATGGCACTGATTATTCTGCAGAATAGTCTCCAGTGGACCTCAGGAGTGTCTCAATTTGCATAAGATAAAACAGTTGGAGGTGAAATATATTCTAGCAAAATTCTAGGTGTGCTCTATGTTTTTAATTGATCATGCCCACCTTGCCTGAAATGAAGTGGTTTAAACATAGAAGGCTGAAAACATGCACAGGAAGTGGATTGGACTGTGAAAAACCAACCCAAATTGTGTTTGCATTTTGACAAATTTGTAGGGCAGTACAATATCTCAGACAGGAGATCAGGTCTCCTGCTGCCCTGGTGCATTCACTATAGCTGCCCAATTTCCCTGCTTTTTAAAGTTTGATAGAAATATCTGTTGGCTATAGGTACGTTCTTAAACCTCAAGGGTTTTTTTTCCTATTAGTGATTATCTACAAAGCAAAACTAGCAAACCTTATCAAAATTGTTTTGATTTTCTTCAGATTCTTATAGTTGTTTCACTTGTATCAGTACCAGCCAAATTCACCTTGAATTTCATTTTGGGAAAAAATAAATGGGAACTCTTAAACATTTAGTCAACTTTCTTCTCCTACTGCAAATAAGTTGATTAAGAAATTGACCGTTTCAGCATTTGAAAATACCCCTGCATGCTCTGCAGTCTGAAACAAGAAAAAATGTGTGATACCAGTGGCAAAAGAGAATGCAGCTATTGTAATAGGTTTCCAAGGAATGATGTGCCATGTTATATATTGGATAAGAGAAATGAAGAGAATAAGGAAAGTAACGTTAAGTAGTGACTTGATGAAACCTAATAAAAGATGAACTATGACACAATTCAGGGAACTATTAGTGTTTAAAAATGATCAGTGGGGAGAGAAAAGTTCTCATGGGTGTGGTGGAGGGTTTGACATGCTTACCTTATTTTTGACAACCTAGGGGTGTTTGTGAGTGTCTTTTATTTTACAAAAGTTGGCTCAGTTCTGCACTCTGCAGCTTTCCTGGGTGCGAACTCTTCAATTAAAGCCAAGAGAAAGACATCACTTGGCGACTCCTCCTATAGAGGAAGCATGGGAAGTCAGGGAGACTGTAAAGTGCTGGAGAAATGTTTATTGGAAAGACAAAAAAATCACACACCACTCTTGGCCACCTCACAATGAGAAGTTCACAACCACACACATACAGAAATTCTAATCTAAAGACATTCAACAGTCCACTGAGAACAAGGCAGAAAAAAGGATTTCACAGTGCTGGAAGATTTTAGCACAGCATATTTCCCAGCATTAATACAGGCAATTCAGACAGAATGAGAATAATACACATATAAGGTTCTAGTAAATGTTCCATGGTTGAAACTTTTGGTTTCATTGTCAAAATGTAGAATACTTTGTTGGGCAGAATAAGACTCAGCATTTTCTTCTGCAAGATTAATAATCCCAAACTGCAGCCTCTGTGAACCAAGAGCAGAGCCAATCCTATCTGGTGGTTTGGCATCTCTGGTGATGTGGCCTCCTTTCTTTACAATATTCAGATCTGAAGTCCTCCTTCCTTTCTTGATTTCTATAGAATTTCCATAAGGTTAGGGCTTGTTTTGATGCAGGAGTTGTAATCCTCATTAGCAGTTTTTCAAATATGGAAATCCTGGTGCTAATTATTAGTCTAAAATGATTAACACATGAGCATAATGATGTGTGATGGAGGTAGCACGGTTAGTATGCCTGCCAGCTCATGAAATATGGCTATAATGGTGTTTCTTATTTAGTTATGGTTCCCACAATGAGCTGGCGTACATATACCCCCCTCCCCAGTTTCATTCTTAGGGAACCTGAAACCCTGCAGACGTTACTGGACTACCACTCCCATCAACCCTGATTAACCCTGCTGGCTGGCGCTGATGGAAGTTGGAGTCCAACTACATCTGGATGGCCACTGGCTGCTCTCCACTGCCTTAGAACTTTAAAGAGTGGAAAATAAACTGCTGTCATACATTCTTAAAAATGAGCAATCCCTTTAATGAATTCCTCATGCTCTGTAGTATCACCCTCTTGGAACTCACTGCTAAAGTGGGCCCTAAGTTCCTGTAGCTTGTGCGGCTGCATCAGTACTAGAGATATGAGACAGCCAGCATCTCCAGTCTTTGACCCCTTTTCTGTCTTCTTGCCAATCACTTCTGCACAGCAGAGAGAAGCATTATCTCATCTTTAAAGGTACTTCCCTTCCTTCTGCTAATGTGTATGAGTACTTGGTTGTCTCTATGATGGCAATTCTAACAGAAAGCAGACAGCCTTGTTTTATTCACCAGTCAAAGAGTGTTACTGCATGTACAGAACCAGTTTATTCAGTTCCAGGCTCTACAATTCAGCTACATTAACAATGAGCACTTCTACTGGAAGTGAAGCTTACATTTCTTTACATTATATTACATGCATTATATTTCTGTAGCACCAACTCCAGCATCTTATCATTTTCACTGCTCTTCTTGACATATGTTGTGATTTCATACTCTGTTTTCCAGAAACCATAGTAAGGTAGGTCACTGTATGTGATAACATGAAGTGCATATATGTCAACAATTTAACTTTGTATAAAGCTAAACTTCAATCCAAATGAAGTTTGGCTTGAAGTTTGGGAGATATCATTTTTCTCTTCAAATTATATTCTTTAATAGCCTTGATATGCAACCTTTAAAATCTTTGTATAAATGACCTTGATAAAATGAATAAATTGAGCAATGGTATCACCCAGTGGACAAACAGAAGCAATGAATGAGTTTCAAATTGCATAAATTAGATGTGCCATTTTTAAAGCAATAATACAAAAATAACACATGAAACTTGTCAAGTGTTCAATCTATTTTGCAATGTCACAATAAGGATTGTAGAGAACTACTGTTGTACTAATTATTTATCCCTTATAGTTATTTAGCAGATATGGACACATACACACCATACAGAGGAATAATTCTATAATATTTGCAGCTTCATTATGCTTGAGCATAGGCTGTATTCACACACACATCTTATTTTACCCTAAATTCTAATCCTGTAGTTAAAGTTAACCATTGCCAAAATGTCTGAATACAAAGTCATCATCATCACCATTACATTTATATCCAGTAGGCACAAAAAAAGACAACAGAGATGGAGCCTGTCTAATATCTAAGGGAAGGAAATTTCAAAGAGTAGGTGCCACAACACGAAAGGCCCGATTCCTATGTTGTGCAAAACTAATCTCCTGGTGACATGATATCTGCAGGAGGCCCTCACCTGCAGAGCACAGTGATTGAGTATATATTAGGGATTGAATCCTCTCCTTTTTATGTTTTGTTTTTAAGTGTGGCCCCATAGTGGTCATTAACTATCCGATTCCTTTTTTCTCATCTCCTGTATATCTTCTATATATATATAAGAGAGATATATGCAATATATAAAGATTGATATATATTGATCTTTATTCTGAACTCTGTAATTATTGCCCGTTTACCTTCCTTTTCAAGTACACTGCAGAGCAGATTAAGGTAAATAATCAAGGCAGTGTCTTCTCCCCTGCTGCTTACAATCAACACTTCATTCCCCCCTGCTGCTTTCTGTCTGTCAGTTACAATCAACACTTCATTGACATCAGTGAAAGAGAATACACATTTGAAGAGCTCACATAGAAAGTAGATTGATACAAGTATCACACACTGTTGATGATTTCAACGTGAATTTTTTAAAAAATTAATCAAAAAAAGAATGAATTGGAAAGTAAGTAGCAGAGTAGCGGAGAGTTGCTACTTCAAAATTCTCTCTGCAAAGATAGAGAATATCAGAAATATTCTGAAGCTTCAGCTGGTGCAGAGCGCAGCTGCCAGATTATTGATGAGGACCAGTCGGTCTTCGCATATAACACCTGTCCTGGCGCGTCTGCACTGGCTTCCTATTTGCTTCCGGGTGAGATTCAAGGTGCTGGTTTTGACCTATAAAGCCTTACACGGCGTGGGACCTCAATACCTTGTGGAACGCCTCTCTCGCTATGAACCTACCCGTTCACTTCGTTCAGAATCTAAGGCCCTCCTCCGGGTACCAACCCATCGGGAAGCCCGGAGGGTGGTTACGAGATCTAGGGCCTTTTCTGTGGTGGCCCCTGAGTTGTGAAACAGCCTCCCCGAAGAGGTACGCCTGGCGCCTACACTTCCATCTTTTCGGTGCCAGGTAAAGACCTTTTTATGCTCCCAGGCATTTTAATCTTCTTAACTTTTTTAATCTTTTAATCTGTATTTTAATTTTTGTAGTATTTATTTTGTTTTTGCTGTGCTTTTCGTTGTTTGTTTGTATATGTTTTTGTATTTTTATTATGATATATTGTATTTTATTTTGTTTGTTCACCGCCCTGAGAGCTATTTCACTAAGGGCGGTATATAAATTGAAATAATAAATAAATAATATAAATAATAATCAGATGGCAAATCCGATTATTGCAGAAACATCGCTAGTATATATTCAAGGGGTGAGACAATCTTTCAGGTATCTGGTCCCAAGATGTGTAGGGCTTTATACACAAAAACCAGCAGCTTGAACTTAGCCCGGTAGCTAACTGACAGTCAGTGCAATTCTTTCAGCAGCAGAGTAACATGTTGGTGATCTCCTGCCCCAGTGAGCAATTGAGCCAATGCTTTTTGCACCAGCTGCAGCTTCTGGACAAATCTCAAGGGCAGCTCCACAAAGAGCACATTGCAGTAATCCAGCCTGGAGATGACCAGTGGTCATAGAAGACAGTGGTCAGGCTATCCCGGTCCAGAAACAGCCAAAGCTGGTAAAAGGAACTCTTTGAGGTCACCTGGGCCTCTAGTGACAAAGATGGATCCAGGATCACCCCCAGACTACAAACCTGCTCTTCCAGGGGAAGTACAACCACAATCAAAGCAGGCAATTGAACAATTATGCAGACTCGGGAACTACCTACCCACAGCACCTCCCTCTTGCCAGGATTCAGTCAGGTTGTTGCCTTCATTTAGCCCATAATTCCAGGCACTGGTCCAGGGATTGCATGGCCTTTCCCAATTCAGATGCTACTGAATAGAGCTGGGTATGATCAGTATACTGATGACACCTCACCTCCAAATTTCCTAATGACTGCTCCCAATGGCTTGATATAGATGTTAAACAGCATTGGAAACAAGATGGTACCCTGTGGCACTCCACAAATGCCAGGGGGGCAGAAGATAATGACCCAATGGTATTCTCTGAAACCGACCCTGAAGATAGGATTGGAACCAGTGTAAACGGTGCCTCTGATACCCATCTCACTAAGCTAGCTCAGAAGGATACCACGGGCAGTGGCATGAAAAGCAGCTTAGAGATCAAGTAAGAACAATAAGGTCACACTCCCCTTGTCCTTCTCCTGACAAAAGTCATCTATCAGGGCAACCAACTTTAGTCTCATAACCAGGCCTTAACCCAAATTGAAATGGGTCAAGATAATTGGTTTCATCCAAGAGTATTTGCAAGTTTTGCACCACAACCCTCTCAATCAAAAAGGGGGCATTTGTGACCAGGTGGTAGTTGTCACAAATCAAATGGGTCCAATGTGGACTCTTTCAGAATGGTCAGATCACTGCCTCTTTCAGAGTGGCTATAACTATTTCCTCCCAGAAAGACACACTGACCACATCCTGGATCTACTTAGTAATACCCCCTGGGCAAGCTTTAATAAGCCAAGAGGGCCAAGGGTTGAGGAGACACTTTGTTGGCTGCATCTTTACAAGCAAGTTCTTTGAAGTCCTATTCTTGTCATCGCTGGCATCTCCAAAGTCTCCTGTATGAAATCCTTGAAAGCCAGTGCCAGTTAGTATAGAGAACAAGCTAAGTAAATCAACAGAGTGACTCTTAAGGGCCACTGAATAGCGTGCAGCTCTTTCCCTTTTCACTGTAATTAATTAACAGGCTCACAGGACGAGGGAAATGCAACAAGCAGGGGAGGTTTCCCTTCTCAGCATGATCAAAACTAAAATTGCTTCCCTTCTTGGCATGATCTGAATGTTTGAATATGGAAAGGGAGTCTCTAGGCACACATTCCACTGAAAAATATATGCACGTTTTGGAAAGTGCAGTTTCATCCCAACAAGAGTCTCTCATCAGTACTGCTGCTTAGCCACTGATTTTCACCATTATTGTACATGCACAGGCTATGCATACTACAGAATGAACCCTTCCTGATTCTACAATATACTTTAAAAATTTTAAAAAATGGTGGAAGCCCAACATTTTGCATGGAGGCCAGCATATGAACTGCTCTTTTTAATGATGAAGCATGCCAGAGTACACTATTACCTAAAGATGGCAGATTCATATGTATAAACTCTGGTGTTCAAATAGCAAAGGAGCCAAGTAAAATCAAGACATTATGAGCACAGTGCAGGGACTGCAAACTGATGGTGCAACATTATTACACACAGCCAGAAAGCATTTATAGACACACAGAGAAATATGCCCAAGGAAGTTTTAAAAGAAAACATAGGAGATAAAGGAGAGCTACAGATACACAGGTTGTACAGCCAGCCACAGTAGGACACAAAAGAACACTGCAGGGACCAGCTATTGATGCTGACACAACATCAGAGAAACAAAGTCTGCAAAGGCAAGGCAAAGCAAAGACATTTTTTTTTTCAATAATTTTTATTCAGATTTTCATAAAACATACAAAACAAAATCATAAAACATTCAAAGACAAAAAACAAAATCAAAAATAGTTAAACAAAAAGAAAAAAAGAAAAAATAAACAAAAATAAAAAATAAAGAGTAAAATATTGACTTCCCATTTGTCAAAGATCAAATCAGTTATAAGTCTATAATATATAACAATCCTGTCTCTTAAGTCATATTATAAAATCACTTTCCTCCAGTAGTTATCTTACTTAATCATCAAATCTCATAAACATTACTTTATTCTTTCCACAAAAAGTCAAAGAGAGGTTTCAATTCTTTAAGAAATATATCTATCAATTTTTTTTTCCAGATAAGCATATCGATTAATCCATCTCATTACTAATTATGATAATCTTATTGTCATAACCATAGTCAAAATAAACATTTCAATTAATCCATCACATCAGAATCTGTTAGGTTCAGTAATTTCAGTAGCCATTGTTCTATTATCTCTATTAGTTCCATTTTCCATCTTCCATCTTCAGTAGTCTTGTTCAGTCCAGTAATTTCAATATCCAATCTTCCATTATCAGTATTCCATAATAATCTTGCTGTCAAAGCCATAGTCATATAGTAAGAGTCTGATGGGAATTACCTCTATCCCAAATATTTTCTTGCCATCCATTCTGAATAGGTTGCTGAAATACTGCTGTAAAATCATATCTCTGTTCTTTTTTTCAAAATACACTGGGTCATCTCTTAAAAGTTTTTCCATTGTCACATGGCTGCAGTTAATTCCATAGATTTTCTCTATGTTGGGCTCCATCACATCATTCCAGTCCAGAAGATAATCCATGCCATTGATAACTTTATCTCTAGAATCTTCATTAATTTCTTCAGAGATAACATTGAGTTCCAAACAATAGATTTTATTTCTAAAGTCCATAGACTCCAAATCTTGTTCCTGTTCCACGTTTGTTCCAATCTCCGGGATCTCCTCTCTCACAGGGACCCCTATTCCAGTCTCCAGGGTCTCCTCTCTCACAGGGACCCCTGTTCCAATCTCCGGGGTCTCCTCTCTCACAGGGACCCCTTCCAGGGTCACCTCTCTCACAGGGACCCTTATATCTTTAATCTCCTGCTTCATTTTACTCAATTCAATTTTCATTATCTCAATCTCATCCATTATTTTCTGAAACATAGTTATTTCCAGATTCTCAGCCACTTTCTTAATTGCCATTTTAAAAGAAAAATATAGGAAAACCACTTCTTATTTCAGCAACAATTGGGTTAATACTCCAAACTTGGTGACATCACAGTATAAACAGAGCAGACAGCCTTATCTCTCCAATAGTTAAGTAAACAAAATGCAGTTCCCAGGATCGAAACAATTAATGGCAATCGTCAAGAAACAGATTCGTCAAAATAAAATAGACCAAAAAGAGAGTAGTCTCAAAACAGTATAATATTTTTCAAAATAAAAATCTGGAATAGAAATCCCTCTTCTGTGTATATCTTTAGAATGCAAATCCAGGACAGCTTTTTGCAACAAAAACAGAGATAAGCTATTAATTAGTGCGTAGCAGAGAGAAGTTACGGCTCCCCAGTGAGATGTCAAAAACCGATCAATCTGGCAAATCTCTTTTAAACAGCAACAATTTAAGTCAAGTAAAAGAAAAATATAGAAAGAAGGGTGCTTGCCTGTTAGTGCGTTCTCTCTTAGAAGATAAGATGAACGTTCGCTTTAACAGATAGAGCTTGCTGTTGAAAATCCGTCCCACCTTCGTCGGCTGGACCTCGTCCCATAAATTAATGAGATCTGGTCGTCCCAACAAAAATAGGCTTTGAGGTTAATCTCTTCGTTTCTCCCTACCCGGGAGAAATTTAATCAGTCAAAAAAAAAAGAAAAAACTGACTGATATATCTGAATAAGCTTCTTTTGAGGCAGGAGCCCGTCTCAAAAGCAGGCACAGGCTAAGTCACCCTTCCCGGAAGTCCAAGGCAAAGCAAAGACATTTTTGAAGAAATCTGTTAGTAGGAAGTAGGCAGAGAAGCACCCAAATAGATACAAAAGCCTTCCTGTATGTGTGCCCAGTGACCAAACACTTCACACCCAGTGTTGGACTGTTGTTCAAAGGAATCAGAACATCTTCAGCTCTAGCCACAAAGAGCAGTAAAAACCCAGCAAGGAGCAGGATGGACCAGGCATATTTAGTGTGGTATGCTAAGCATGCTATTAGAAGAATGCAAGGCTTTACACAGACCAAGTGGGAAATATAGAGATGGCTGCAGGCACATCTCTCTCTCTCTCTCTCTCTCTCTCTCTCTCTCTCTCTCTCTCTCTCTCTCTCTCTCTCTGTGTGTGTGTGTGTGTGTGTGTGTGTGTGTGTGTGTGTGTGTGTGTGTGTGTAGGTATCTGAAAATTGTAAAGGAATAAATAAAATCAGAGAGCCCTCTTTACGATACAAGCCTATACCTACTTGTGGGAACAAGCTCCATTGAATTCAATGGGATTTGCTTCTGAGTAGATGTACCCAGAATTGCTGTCAATGCTATAGCAAACTTAAAGGAAACTGCATCTAGAATTTTCAGCATATTAATTTACCTTCAAATGAAGCATACATCAGTGCCACACCTTCAATGCTCAATCCAATAATGATATGCACACTGCAGTTTTTATTCTTTAATACAATGGTGCTAGTCTAAGCTTTCATTAATTTGCATTGATAGTGACTAGGACAGTACAATCAGGGCCAGCACCAGGCACGACTTGGCCCTTGGACACCAGACCGTCCCAACACCCCCTCCTAATGCAGGCAGCACGGGCTAGGCCTACCACTTACCTCCCACATCAGTGTGTCAGTGCACTAGTGCACTGTGTGCAGACACCTGCTATTACCCAACATGGCAGCAGGAGTGTCAACCCATTAGGGATGCCCCCACTGCCATATTGGGTGATGGCAGGCATGTGCATAGCATGCTAGTGCACTGACACGGTGCAAGAAGTAGATGGGGGTGGGCTTATTCAAGCCTGCACCACCTGCTTGGGGGTGTTTCCTAAGTAGGGTTGCCAAGTTCTTGGCCTGAGACTGATCCTGTATCTTTAGGAGAAGAGAAAGTCAGCCAAGTGCAGGTGTTCTTGCAACTCTGTAATGGAAAAACCCACAAGGTGGAATTCTCCCTTCCCCCTGCACAACTTTTAAAGATACAGAAGACCTCATGGAGGCCGGGCCTGGCAACCAAGAGGTCTTCTGTATCTTTAAAAGTTGTGCAGGGGGAAGGGAGAATTCCACCTTGTGGTTTTTCCCATGACAGAGTTGCAAGAACACCTGCACTTGGCTGACCTTCTCCTAAAGATACAGGATCAGTCTCAGGCCATGGACCTGGCAACCCTATTCCTGAGAGAGTGGAGCTTCCGCTTCATGATTCACAGCAGTGCAGGATTCCTGGGCCCTGTGACCCTGCACTGGCCCCACCTAAGTAGGGGCCCTTCTGGGCCACATGGGCCCTTAGCCAGTGTCTGACTTGGCCAATACCTGACCTGGCCACCTGCTGGTGCTGGGCCTGAGTACAATTATTATTGGAGCCCTATATTCCTTGTTGTCAAATAGTGTCTATTATGCATGTTTTTTTATAAAGTCTCTGGGGTTTGGTTATACATAATTTTACTGGCATTTGTAGGTCCCTCTGAACATCCTTTTTTATTTTGCATTCATGATTATTTGTGCTTATGTTTATATTATGAAGGTCACATGTAATTTAGCTTTCTATACTGTTTGTACCTGCAAAAGTTTCAGGGTGGACATACTGCTTCATTTCCAATTGTTGCACATCCTATAACTTTTGGCAGAAATCCTGTAACTTTCTATATCACAAGTGTTCCAGTTTTTTGTTGTTGTCCCACTTTTTGTTGCACTATAGTGCATAAATGTCCCTCCAGACAGCAATCATGTGATAACATTTGTAAGGGGGTATGCATAAATTGGGGGTTTTATTTGATTCTTCATATTAATGCATCACTGTATAGACGCCTAGGATCAGAGAATGACCAGAACTACTTTCCTGATCTCAGGAAGACATGTAACAGGGATTTACACTACACATCTTGCAGGAGATAGCAGGCTTATCTTAGAAATCCATCTGATAGAAGCAGATTCCAACCCTACATTTTCAAGTATCTCTTTGTTCTCCTTCCTCTCAGGTAAGCAGTCTCCCCTCTCAGTTTCTATGTAACCCAGTGTAATTCCAAGACTACATTTAAAGTGGGGATTTTGAGGGGTCAAGCCAGCACTTTTGTGTCTCCCATGATTTCCTGATACTCCACATCACTTTCTAGGAACATTAGATCACTTTGCAGCACATGGGACCAATGAAGGAGGTAAGATCTTTGTGTCTAGCCACCAGAACTTGGAAGTAACTCATTAGAAATAACGAGTTACTTGTAATTTGTTATGTTTTTGCGTAACAAGTGGGTAACTTCCTTACATTTTGCTTGTAACAGAACGAGTGGTAATTTCCTTACTTTTTAGCAGTAACAATAACTTTTTGGAAATTACTTTTGGACGTTACTTAGGAGGGGGGAGCAGGGGAAGCCTTCTGCTCCTGTGATTGGTGGACACGGGGTTTTTGCGCAGTGTTGCTCTTCCCTCGTGCTCTGTGTTAGGAGGCACGAGGGAGAAAGTAGAGAGCCAGACCACGCTGGAGGGCAAGGTAGAAGCAGACAGCAGAAGCAGAATGGAGGTGAAGAGCTGGGGTGAGTGATGATGGTGTGTGTGTGTGTGCCCCCATCACTCGTCCTGCTGCCTCCCCCCTGCCTGTCACTGCCTCCCCCATGCCTGTCACTGCCTCCCCCATGCCTGTTGCTACCTTCCCCCCATGCCTGCTGTCCCCTCCCCCCACCTCCTCCCCCCACACCTGCCACCCCCTCCCTCCAAGCCTGTTGCCCCCTCCCCCCATGCCTGCTGCCCCCTCGCACCTGTCTCCATGAAAATGATGATGCAGAATTAGCTGTACCAGCCTGTGGTTCTTGTCGCTGCTTGGATTCAGTTCACTGCTAGTGGCCAGAAAGGTGCCTTGTTAATCTTCTTTGCAGAGGGGAGAAAAAGCCAGTCAAGGGCATGTTTGCTGCAAGCTTATCTCGGGGACTGTCAAAATGTTCTCCCTCCTTTTTGTTTGTATGGGAGAAGTGAAGCTTGTGTGAGCATCCTTTTGCTCCCCGCTTTGTTTTTGAAAGGAAGGTTGTAAAAAGTGAAAAACCCAAGAACTCGGGATGGAACCTCTTCCCCTGCCTCCAAGGAAGATACCAGCCAGCACTGCCTAGCTGCTGGGGGGATATTGCACTGAAGATAAAGGTTTCTGGACATGGTTTTTGGGGAGAGGGGGGAAGATACTGCAGAAATGGTCCATCTCCAAGGCCCTTTCATTGTGTGTGTTTGTACTGAGGAGAGTGTTCCTGTGGGAAAATCTCTCTGATTTTTGTCATCAGTTTAGGGAGGTGAAAAAGATAACAGGAGAGAAAACCAAGCATCCAGAGATACTTCTGTGTCCCCCTTTTCCCCAAATCCAAAAGTGCTAGTGCTTTGTTTGCCTGTGTTTTTTATTTTATATGTTAAAGAAGACATTGCTTTACTCGCTAAGAGGGGGAACTTTATAGTTAAGTGTATATTCCACTTTCCAATAAAAAAGCCTGTCTGAGTGGTTTACAAGATTACTTACAACATCAGCAGAAATAATAAAATATTTTAAATGTATACACAATCTTAGAAGTAAATTAACAGCATAACTGAGATAAAAACTCAGAGATCACAGACATTAGAAAATTTGGCAAACCTAGGTAGATCTTCAACAACTGCATAAAAATTTCAGTGGAGTGGGCACATAGATCTGTCTTGGTTGGGAGAGACTTCTGTAATAAAGGTGTCACTGCAAGAAAAGCCAGAATAGTCTTGCCATATTGGTGGCAGTGGCGACATCATCATCATCCAATTATTTAATTATTTGGGGAGAAGAGAAATAATGGGAGAAGGCAGTTCCTTGATTTGTTGAATATCCTCATTTTGTGTTTTGGGGAAGGGCCCATAACTTAGTGATATGCTACAGACTTATGCATAAACTCCTAAGTTCAATCACTGGTATCTCCAGTTAGATGGATCTAGGTCTGGGCAGCAGGTCTTTTTGATTTTGGGGATGATGTGGGTGGGGAGGGGGGAGGTAAAGAGCAATAAGACAAGCATCTGTTACAAAGCTTTATAAAGAACTGCAACATCAGCTTGCCTCCAACTTGTGAGTGGCAATAAAGGTATCTGTCAGGATCCCTTTTCTGTTTGCCAGCATATTTAGGTTTTGGATTTATATGGGACTCTCTTGCCTGTACTAAGGGGACAAACACCTGGCTTAGAAGCTTGCCCATATGTGTGAGTAGGAGTAGACACAAGGCAGGGGATGGAGTTTGAAGTACCATTGCTTTTGGAGACTTCCAACCTCTATTGAGAAAAAGAACCGTCAAGGTACCCCATGCTAGGGAGTATTTTACAACTTAAGGAACAACTAAATAAATACCCATAGAAAGCTCAAGAAAATGAGCTGAGGCACTTGATAGAGGAGACTGTAATCGCTTCCTCCCCACCCCCCAAAATTCCCCTGTGTCTGGACAGGGGCCAGAGCCTTTCCCAAATATTTATTTTGTAATTTAGTTTCTTTTTAGTACAAAGAACATGAGAAAATACTGCCTTAATTCTCTACCCTTTTGATATCCCATCTCTTATGGTCTTGTAATGTGTTAGGCATTTGGGGGGGTCTAAGGTAAATTGATTATAAGGCCAGGATCTACCTGGGTCTGCACCAAGAAGTAACCCCAGGAAGCTACCTTGCAATGATCTGGAACTACAAATGGCAGGTGGAGGGGGCAGACCTGCAGGAATGTTAAGATAATGAATCTCATGAGTTATTCTGTATGTGTAGCACCTACCCTGTAGAATTCTCTCCCTTTGAATATTAGGCAGGCACCATCTCTGCTATCTTTTCAGCGCCTTTTGAAGACTTTCCTCTTTCAATAAGCCTTTTAAGTTGAGACCTATCCCTGTCTGCGTCTGTGTTAGAATTGCTTAATATGTTTTTTAATGTTTTTAACCCTTATTTAAAGTTTTTTTAAAAAAATGTTTTTAACACTGTTTTGTTTTAATGTATTTTAAGATCTGTTTTTATGATGTTTTAAAGTGTTTTTAGCACTTTGTTTGCTGCCCTGGGCTCCTGTTGGGAGGAAGGGTGGGATACAAATTAAATAATAAATAAATAAAACGATGATGCATCAAAATTAATTTGCCTTTTAGCAAAACCAAACTGTAAGTATTTGGAACAAGAGGATTTCATCCCATTACTGCAGGTCTGTGTGGTTTGCTAATAAGTGTCCTTTTATGAGTTTACAAAAATAATTTATGTTAAGCACATAAAAAAAACTGGGGCTGTATTGTCAGTAAAGCAAATGCCCCACTGTGTGCATCTTTTGAAAACAATTTTTTGTTGCAATTTTACTTTGTTCTTGTTGCATTGTTCTTGAATTTGCATTGTTCTTGTTGCATTGTATTTTTACTGTATATTTTTTACTGGTTATTTCTTATGTAATTTTTTTTTGGTAATCTGTCTTAACATGTTGTTCACCACTTTGGGGGCCCTTTGGCCAAAAAGTGATATATAAATAAACTATAAACGAAACTAAAACGAAACTGTCACCCCCTCTCCCTTGCACCTGTCGCCCTCCCCTTGTGCCTGTCACCCCCTCCCCCCTCGCACCTGGAGGTGCCCCCTTACTCTTGTAACTGTGGAGGTAAATGTAGTTACAGCAACTTCCAGCTAACCTTGGTGGAGTTCTGACTTCTATCACTAAGCAATATGCTATGCTAGATATCAACCCAGACCAAAACCTGAAGCATACTGCATAGGTGCAATAGTGCACATTTGCTCCTCCTTCATGGCTGAAATTAGCCGTACACATAAAGTTCAGAATTGTACATCCAGATTTGAAATGTGTGTTCACCAACAGGATTACACAAGCATGTAAAACAGTGCTCCAATTGTCTAAGAATTCTTCTTTACAACACTTCATAGTGTTCTAGATCAGTGTGATGTTTGTGTCATAATAATTCTTAAGGCTGAAATAGATCTCAGAAATACTTCAAAGTAGCCAGGGGGGAGGAAGGGGTTGTAAGGTTGACTGGAGCTATGGTGTTGGAGAGGGGAGTTAGCAGTTCCCCTATTTGCTGTTTTCCAGACCTGTTGCCCCTGAAATAGCTATAAACCCAACCTGTGCCAAAAAAAAACAAAAGTACTGCTATCATGGCTGCATTTTTTTCCACTGAGATGCTCACTGGAGCTTCAGGGGTGATTTAATGGTATGGGGCAAAGGGTTAAACCACACTTCCTCCTCCTGCTCTTGTTGTGTGTGCATGTATAACACAGTTGCCTGTATTTTTGGATTCTCCTTGCAGGGGCTGTTGTGATGAACTCCTGTACTTCAAAATTTACTACTACACCACTGGTTGCTGCTCCAATACAAATTGTACAAACGTAGTTGCTTTTAAGTGGGGAAAACCGACTTGCAGATCTCCTGCGTCATGTCTGTTTTGGCCCTTGCAACAACCCAAATCTATTGAACATTTCCTGGGACACCACAGTTAAACAAAATATTAATGTACATGAGGTATTCCAAGTGCACATGGTGTTTGACACTTTGTGTACTTAGCTATCATGGCTAACAGACTTCATGCATTTATCTAATCCTTTCAAAAAAGGCAAATAAGCTAGTGGCCTTCACCAGATTTTATGGCAATGCCCTGCAAGTGAATTATGCTTTGTATGAAGTTGTTCACTCCTTTTTGTCCATTTGAGCCATTATATGGCACCATTATTTATCTTAATTTATGCATTTCTTTCCAAAATATATGGCAAATATTGGCTTGAAATCAGTTAGTCTCTTTGATGCAGCTTGGATTGCCAAATATTCAATGAATAGCTGGCATGCATGTGCTCTGGTGGTATAGCTCCTTTTTGGAAATTCTGCCTTTAGAATGCATATGCACAGCTTTACACCAGGCTTTGGTTGCTGCTTGACATGTTGATGAACAGCAATTGAGACAACCCAATAACTTTTAAGAACCCCAGTACATTACCAGCTATCACCCCCTCAAGAAGTAACATAACTTCATAACATAACATAGGTTCATAATGTCATTGTAGATGTTTGCCAGTCTTTGAAAATATAAGCATTTAAGACTGTACCATCTATGTCAGGCAGAATGGTATTTACTTTTTCTATCAGATTTTAACTCTTTTTTAAAAAACTGTGCCATGCTTGTAAGGATGCTTTTTTCAGCATTGAATACCAAAATGTTTACTCCTTAGATGATGATCATTTAAGCAGGACTTTATTTCTAGACAAAAGAGGAGCTGAGTCATTCAAAAAGATGGCATATCAGTTCCTGGGAGGATGGCATATCATCACTCTCAAGGGCACTTGTGGCCACATTTGGAATGCCCACACAAACAGCCACTAGGCGTTTAACCACTTGGAGTAGCTGTTACCTCTGTGTGTGTGCATGTGATTTTGAAATGGAAAGGGAGCACTTGGACCTAGGGAAGAATGAATCTGTTTCAGCTTCTCTCAGTTTCTCATTTTCCAGCCTTCAGTCCACTCCATTTCCACATTAATTTGTGAGTTCATATACATTTTTGTGCAGCTTTCTCCTAATATACATATTTTTACAATAATTTTCCTTTAATATAATGTAGTTTTGCTCATTATCATTGCTAATCTATGCATTTTTGTGCACACATTTTGGTTGGAGAACCACATCAGAAAATTTAGAGAAATGCTAATTTTTGAAGAATACTGTAGTTGTGTTTCTGTTTGCTTATTGATTTGAGAAGTGCAGATTAGGTAGGTTTGCTTTAAAATGCAAACTGAACAAATTTATCTCCAGTCCCTATTTAAAATCTGTATTTGGTAGTTTTTATTTTTGAATTTTAATGTGGCATTTTGCTTTAGAAAGCTCTCAAACTATGAGACAGAATGGAATGGACTAGGATAGGAAGGAGTGCCTATGCATGAACGATAGCACATATGTGCCTTCAAGTCGATTACAACTTATGGTGACCCTATGAATCAGTGACCTCCAATAATGTCTGTTATAAACCATTCTGTTCAGATTTTGTAAGTTCATGTCTGTAGCTTCCTGTATGGAATCAATCCATCTCTTGTTTGGTCTTCTTTTTCTACTCCCTTCTGTTTTTCCCAGCATTATTGTCTTTTCTAGTGCCCATGTCTTCTCATTATGTGTTCAAAGTATGATAACTTCAGTTTCATCATTTTAGCTTTTAATGATTTTATATTTTTTTATATATTTTTTTATTTGATTTACATCCTGCCCTTCCTCCCAGCAGGAGAATGATAGCTCCAGTTTAATTTGTTCTAACACCCAATTATTTGTCTTTTTTGCAGTCCATGGTATACACAAAGTTCTCCTCCAGCATCACATTTCAAATGAGTTGATTTTTCTCTTATCTGCCTTTTTCACTGTCCAACTTTCACATCCATACATAGAGATCGGGAATACCATGGTCTGAATGATCCTGACTTTAGTGTTCAGTGATACATCTTGGCATTTGAGGACCATTTCTAGTTCTCTCATAGCTGCCCTCCCCAGTCCTAACCTTCTTCTAATTTCTTAACTATTGTTTCCCTTTTGGTTAATGACTGTGCCAAGGTATTGATAATCCTTGATAAGTTCAATGTCCTCATTGTCAACTTTAAAGTTACATAAATCTTCTACTGTCGTTACTTTAGTCTTCTTGACGTTCAGATGTAGTCCTGCTTCTGTGCTTTTCTCTTTAACTTTCATTATCATCCTGGTCTGTGAGTGGGTAGGAGCCGACAAGGGAGGAGATGGAGAGTGAGATGGGGTGGAGTGGAGAAAACAAGTGTTTAAAAAAATGGAGTGGAGGGGAAAAGGAGCCGGAGGGCAAAAACATGGATAAAGGAAGAGAAGGAGGCAGCAGCAGAATGGAGATAAAGAACTGTGGAGGTGAAAGATGACGTGTGTGTGTGTGTGTGTGTGTGTGTGTGTGTGTGTGTGTGTGTGTGTGTGTGTGTGTGTGTGTTTGCACTTGGCACACAAAGCGTCTCTGGCTACTGTGCTGCATTTGCAGTATTTTAACTTTTTTGCATCTCAGGGGAAAATGTTTGCTTGGGTGAGTGTCCCTTAGTTGGTGGCAGGGCAGGGTCCAGGAGGTGGTTAAATAAGAACATAAGAACATAAGAAGAGCCTGCTGGATCAGGCCAGTGGCCCATCTAGTCCAGCATCCTGTTCTCACAGTGGTCAACCAGGTGCCTGGGGGAAGCCCGCAAGCAGGACCCGAGTGCAAGAACACTCTCCCCTCCTGAGGCTTCCGGCAACTGGTTTTCAGAAGCATGCTGCCTCTGACTAGGGTGGCACAGCACAGCCATCATGGCTAGTAGCCATTGATAGCCCTGTCCTCCATGAATTTGTCTAATCTTCTTTTAAAGCCGTCCAAGCTGGTGGCCATTACTGCATCTTGTGGGAGCAAATTCCATAGTTTAACTATGCGCTGAGTAAAGAAGTACTTCCTTTTGTCTGTCCTGAATCTTCCAACATTCAGCTTCTTTGAATGTCCACGAGTTCTAGTATTATGAGAGAGGGAGAAGAACTTTTCTCTATCCACTTTCTCAATGTCATGCATAATTTTATACACTTCTATCATGTCTCCTCTGACCCGCCTTTTCTCTAAACTAAAAAGTCCCAAATGCTGCAACCTTTCCTCGTAAGGGAGTCGCTCCATCCCCTTGATCATTCTGGTTGCCCTCTTCTGAACCTTTTCCAACTCTATAATATCCTTTTTGAGATGAGGCGACCAGAACTGTACACAGTATTCCAAATGCAGCCGCACCATAGATTTATACAACGGCATTATGATATTGGCTGTTTTATTTTCAATACCTTTCCTAATTATCGCTAGCATGGAATTTGCCTTTTTCACAGCTGCCGCACACTGGGTCGACATTTTCATCGTGCTGTCCACTACAACCCCAAGGTCTCTCTCCTGGTCGGTCACCACCAGTTCAGACCCCATGAGCGTATATGTGAAATTCAGATTTTTTGCTCCAATATGCATAATTTTACACTTGTTTATATTGAATTGCATTTGCCATTTTTCTGCCCATTCACTCAGTTTGGAGAGGTCTTTTTGGAGCTCTTCGCAATCCCTTTTTGTTTTAACAACCCTGAACAATTTAGTGTCATCAGCAAACTTGGCCACTTCACTGCTCACTCCTAATTCTAGGTCATTAATGAACAAGTTGAAAATGAGAGAGATTATGCTTGCAGGCTGAGTGGGGGGGTTGCACTTGGTTTGATGTGCAAAGATCTGAGTAGTGGCCTCTGCCTCCCTCCCTCCCTTACCAGCGGATAGACCAGCATTGCTATCTTATGGATAAAAAGGATTATTCTACTACGTCTGTATGTGTGCGTTTCTTTTTAATGCCGTTTTAGGCTACTTAGATGTGCAGCAGCCAAGGCCAGCACCTTGTAGGCATTTTTTTTAAAAAAAGTAACTGAAATGTAACTGTAGTGATTACTTTTGAGAAAAAGCAAAGTAATCAGTTACTTTCAGAGCAATTGTAATTGTAACGGTAATTACTGTACTACTTTTTTGGGCCATGTAACTGTAACTGTAATTTATTACTTTTTAAAAGTAATCTTCCAAGCTCTGCTAGCCACATGTTACTGTCAGCTCTTCACTGAGACAGCAGTATCAGTGGGGGTGCAGGCAGTGCTGGAGATTCCTTGGTAATTGCCAGGCCGTAAGTCCTCAGCCAGCAGCTTGGCTATAAATCTGCCAGGCTAGCAAGGAGGAAGGAAGATAAGGGCAGAGGCCGTTCAAAGCTTACGTGCCAAGCCAGAAATCCAGAAGAGACATCAGTGAAGGTCCGGGTCTAGTTTGCCGAGAGATCAGTCCAAGTCAAGGTTCAGGGGATAGGAAGACACACAGTGGTCACGCCTGACGTTGTAGTCAGCAACAAGCTGAAACCAAGGTTTGACTTTTAAGGAGCAGGTTTGTCAGCAGGTGTGAGCCATCAGCGTTTTGGCCTTAAGTGGACAGGCCTGCCCCTCTTCTGCCTGACCTTCTGTTGTCTACGTTCTGCAGGTGAGGGGGGAGTATCCTGTTCACTGGCTGCATCTAGCTGAAGGGCTTCAGCTGTGTCTGGGGTGCTCTGCAGCTGAGGGGGAGAAGGAGCTGGGTTCTCAGGAGTTTCCTCCATTTCTCCTTCTGGGTCTGCTGCTGTTGCTCCCGAGTCATCCTCGTCTGATGAGTCCTCTGATGGGGCCATGACAGTTACTTTAAAGAGGAGAGCTTGGCTATTGCTAGACACAGAGGTCTTATTCCCAACTTTGGGTCTTGAAATTTCTTCAGGAAAAGTATATATCTATTACTTTCTTCCTTTCTTTTTCCTTTGGCATGAATCTATGTATTTGAAACTTGACAGTGATTAGGTGTAAAGATTCTCCATGAGTTCTTCACTCTAAGAAATGAATCATTGTGCTAGTCAGATGCTGTCTGTCTTTTTACTGTTTAAATGCTATGCTACGTGTTTCCTGTTTCCTCTTTCAATAAACCATTTTTTTTACCTTATGTGTGTGCTTTCTTGGGTTGTTATTATTTACTTACTTACTTACTTACTTACTTAATTTGTATCTTGCCCTTCCTCCCAGCAGGAGCCCAGGGTTGTTTTGGGTGGTTTAATACATAATAGGATTTTAATTCCAGCAAAAGGTTCTACTATGTTCTGAGGTGTGTGTTTGAGTCTCTAGTGAGTTAACACACATTAAGGGTTCACATGTACATGTATAGCACATTGATTGATTGATTGATTGATTAATTTGTATCCCACCCTTTCTCCCAACAGGAGCCCAGGGCAGCAAACAAGGCACTAAAAACACTTTAAAACATCATAAAAACAGATCTTAAAATACATTAAAACAAAAGTGTTAAAAACATTTTAAAAAAACAACTTTTAAAAAGGGTTAAAAACATTATTAAAAAACATATTAAGCAATTCTAAGACTGGGATAGGTCTCAACCTAAAAGGCTTGTTGAAAGAGGAAAGTCTTCAAAAGGCGGTGAAAAGATAGCAGTGATGGCGCCTGCCTAATATTCAAAGGGAGGGAACACATTGGGGAACCATTGAAGAAAAATGCATGATATATGGATGGTCCAGTATGAATCCATCACTAATGCACTATTACTGCATTAATGACATGTTGTAAAATACACCTGAGAAAAAAAGAGCAGGCAGGAGGTGCCTTGTATTTTTCTTGATCTGGTTCTGGCTTCTGTGCTGGTGTATTTTTATTATCTATATTTATTATATTTGTGGATTTTATGATTTAATGGCTTGAACTTCTTCATCTGTATGCTTCCCAGAGAATTTAGGTTATAAGAAATATTGCAAATAAATATAACAAATATTAAAAAGAAATAACAGTATATGATGTTAGGTTAGAAAAGTAGATCTCACAATTTGGCAAAGCTGTGTAATTGTTTCATGTCACTGATTATCTGAGCCTCATTGGATTGGTCTAGTCAGGAAAATTAATATACTATGGAAGAAGCTTTCATCCATCACAGCTGCTGAACAAGAGAAACTTCTACATGAGTCTACTGAGAAAGGACTCATTTGTTACCTTCACAAAAAAGCACAGATGTCCTCAAAGTCTGTCTCCCTTCTGGGTTTTTATTAGTGTGGGTCTGATTTACCCAAAACAGCTGAGACAGTCCTTGCTAAGAAGTTTACAGTCATGTGTTAAATCCAGTAGTCCAAGCTTGCTTTTTTATTTTACTTTCAGGCAGCACATTTGGCAAGAATCTATGTGGAGCTCGATAATTGCTTTTTAAATCTGCATCCCTAAGCTTTCCATGTATGGTGATTCAACAATTTAAAAGCAGATTTAGTGCTCAAAGATGATGGTCTAGGTAAACTTTAAAAAAATCTTACAAGTGGAAGGGGTCATGTCACTCTTTCTGACTGACCACTGGTGGGAAAAGAATGGGTTCCAAATTTACAGATAATTTTGCTGGAATTGTTTTTGAAAGCTTTTAAACAAAAGGAAATTGCTACTCTAACATAGATGGAGGTAGCTCTCTTCACTTTTCCTGTGTACTTGTTCTGCACCCTTGCTTTAATTTCCCTTTCCTCTTAAGGCCACATAAGATGGGATTTTTTTGTATATATTTTAATACGAATAGCAACCACTTGAGAAGGAGTGTTGATAATTATTAAGACCTGCAGCAGTGGAGAAAGAAGGGATACATGGTGCATTCAGACATGGGGTCTAATTAGTTTTACTAATTATAATGGTAGCACTTCTGTCCCAGTTTCTAACATTCCTTTCACACTGCAGTACCTGTGGCTTTTTGAACAATATACCACCGTGTCATGCTGAATTTCACTCACAACAGTGGGCATGATGTGACACAACAATGAACGTTATTGGACATGTTGCTACTCACCTTTCCACACATGCACATTTCTGTTCCCCCATGAAAATGGCAGGAAAGAACTGTATACTGCCCCAAATTTCATAGCTTTATTCCTATGATTTCCTGGGTTAATGGGGTTGCAAATGTTTTTTTTTCTGCAAGCAGTTAACATGGAAATGAGCACTAAACTTCCACAATATTCTGCTAGATTTCCAGAAGTGGGTTTTACATTGTGTGAAAAATCAAATAAAATGCAGAAAAAATCAAGTAAAATTATCAGGCAAGGAAACATGGGGGAATGGAACAAACTGCTGTCTGAATGCAGCGAAACTTCTTCTTCCCCTGTTGCCATCCTGATTTAAAAGTATTCCTTTGAATATTATTCAAAATACTATTTGCATTGCGAGGAAATTGTCTCTCATCAAGGAAGGATTTCTGCCCAAAGCAAATAGAAACTTCCAAAGAAGCAATTGCTGTAGGACAGCCTTTCCCAACTAGTGGGCCACCAGATCTTGTTGGACCACAACTCCCATCAGCCTCAGCCAGCATTGCCAATGGTCAGGAAAGATGGGAATTGTGGTCCAACAACATCTGATGGCCCACTAGTTGGGAAAGGCTGCTGTAGGACCACAACAATAGAGACTGCTCTACTGTGACACTGATAATTATCAGCATCTCAGCAGCTGCTATTCACATTTTTTGTAAAAAAAAATGTGCAGATCAAATGCAGACACATTTCATATCTAGTTCATTTCTTAGACTTGCTTCTGTCTGCTGACTTAATGATGGCAAGGAGTTTCTTTTCTTCTCAATCACACAGGGTCAGCTGCAGCTTCCTTTCCAGATCCTCAGAGGACCTCCATCACCACATGCCAAATGACTCCTTCTTTACTGTACCAGCTGCTTTGCCCTTTCCCAGTCTCTCTTTTATATTCCATTCATCATGGAATTGAGAGCACTAGGATCTTAGCAGCTAAAGCTGCTGGCATCTCAGACCTTGATCCTGCAGCTGGTTTTGAGACTCAGACTTCTGAAGCAAAGCCCATAGTTCTGCCATCAGGCCTCATGGTGTGAGTAGGTTACCAGGTAAGTCGCACAATATTTATTCATAGCTAGATTCTAGGATCAGAGTTCAATTCTATGATAGGCTTCCCTGGATAAATTATTTTGCCACTTAACTGGCATATTTGGGGGTTCCTTAGATTATATTAATATTATTTGGAGAAACTGGAGAAAACTCTACTAAAGACTTTGGAAGTTTGGAGGAAATTTGTAGCTGGTTAATTGCGATAAGCTGAATTTCTACTGACATTTCTCTGAAAGGATATTCCTTTATCAAAAAAAAAAATAGAACAAAAAACAATTACACAAGCATTAATATATGCTTGTGTATTTGGTTTTATTATTTGTAAACAACTTAGAAGCCAGTTTTGGTATTAAGTCCTATATTAATTGGCCTTTCAATTTGCCAGATTTTTATGAAGAACTGTTCGTAGGTGTCACAGTACCACAGTACCACCATCTACATTCTCATTGTTGTTGTTATGTGCCTTCAAATCAATTTCAACTTATGGCGACCCTATGAATGCTACCTCCAATAGCATCTGTTATAAACCACCCTGTTTAGATCTGTGGCTACCTTTATGAAATCAATCCATCTCTTGTTTGGTCTTCCTTTTTTCTACTTCCTTCTGTTTTTCCCAGCATTATTGTCTTTTCCAGTGAATTGTCACTGTAGGCTGGCCCTTGTTGGCAAATGGGGCACTGCTTCCCCAACCTCAGCCTGCTGACAGTCAGCCCTCACCAGCCTGCTTTCTTTCTTACAATTAGCCCAGGAGGAAGCACTGTCTGTGAGGTTCCTCCTCCTTACTTAGTGTTGCCCCTTAATAGAATTCAACAGGAAAGAGGAGGAGATCAAAACCAGAATTAGCCGGCTCTGCCTGTCCAGTGGCTTTGGCTTCACCTACTATTGGTCTCCCTCCCACCAATCCCAAGGGGCACCAGCCACCAGTGAACACACTTCTGAAGAAAACAGACTGAAAATGCAGTGTGGATGGGACAGAGGGACATTCATACCTTATTTCAACAATGTTCCTAAGAGCCTGATATATGTGCTAATCTATGGAAGTGAGCCTGACCTCCTGGCAAGTTTCAGAAAAGGACTATCTAGGTTTAAACAACAACAACAACATTTGTTTGGTGTCAGGAAGTGTATAGCTCCATAAAACATGTCCCAAATAGATTTGTCCAAGTTGTATCTTTCCTAACAGACCTTTCATCTGGTTGCTGTGGGCCATTATAAATTTACTGTGAAAAATATCTCTTTTTTAGCTTTTCCCTTCCTTTTCACTTTGTATGGTCATCAGGACTGTGGGTGATTTGCTAGCTATACCAAAATAAGTAGTCACAGTTCAGTTTGGAAACATACAATTATCAAGCACCCACAAGTGCATTCTATTTTTTAAAAAATTGATCAACTCAGCAAATTTATTAGCTCCAGGCTGTTAATTGATTTACTTAACACTGCGGATGAACTTCATGGCAAACACCAAAAGAATAGGAAAAAGACAGAAGCTTGGGGTAGGGGTGGGGAAAACACAATTTTTCTTCCTTCTTTATGACTGAACAATGCAATAAAAATAAAGCTGAAGTACCTTGTGGGCCCCTCAATTTTCAACTTATAATTGCTTTGTGCCGTTTCTGAAAACTGCATTGGGAAAGATAGAATTCAAAGTGAGCCAAGGACCATATTTCCTTTGGGTTGTAAAACCCGCAATAGATATCAACTAACCCTGGTGACCAGTTTACTTGCGAAAGGTCACAGCATGCTTATAATTCTTGGCCAGTTGTGTCTGAATGCATTTAAGACATTGTTTATGCCTTCAGGCAGCTTTACAACTTTTCATATTAAAGGCTAAAGTACACCTATAAATATTTAGAACCTCAATGAAAACAGGTTTGCACAAACTGACTAACTTCTCAGTCTTCCTCAAATTATTCATTCCCGGTCAGGAGTGGCGTTCTTTTGTCGGCACTACTCAAAATGTGGCTATGGAAAGAAAACAGAATCTAAGGGCATAAAGCCACAGACAACTGATGGATGCACAGGAAACAGATTCTGAAAACTAGTTGGTATTAAATCTATCTGGTAAAAGATTCAGTGATTGTAACCTGAAAGTTATACAGAAGGAATAGACATTTGTCCCTACCCCTAGACATAACATCTTCAACTTTGTGATGGAATTACAATTACTTTTTAGAAATATATTAATTGCTAACATTTTTAAAGGGGAAAAATATTCAGTTTCAGGAAAGATCTGTATGTGTGGGTATGTGCATTGTGCTGCCCTCCCCTGGGCTATTTATGGGAATTAATAGACCATAAGCCAGGTGTGGATTGAAACAGGCTACAACTTTTTTGATTACAGCAGATAAGTTGGGCTGGCACGGCACTGGAGCTAGAATGGGTGACCCTCAAACAACACCTGTTGTTTGACAACCACCTCAGAACAACTACTGAGGAGCACCTGGGAGTTGGCCAGCATAAAATGGACCCAGTGTGGTATCTACCAGGCATCTCAAGTCCCACTGGCAACCCAGAGTTATGTGGCTTTGTTATAAAAATATAGATTATTGATTGATAGAAAGAATGGATTTTAGTTTCCTGCCTGCTTTAAGAAGAGATGCTCAGTTCTCAGTTTTGTTCATTGTTTAAAAGCGACCTTGTATAAGTAAGCACAAAGCAGAACACAGTATAATTAAGGGAGTAAGGGAGTTCCTTATCTTTACTGTGAGACACAGTGGAACTGAGTAGAACTCCCTCCCACCTTTGGAATGTCCATGTATTGCCAACTGCTTGAAACCCAGAGTGTATAACTGCCTGAAAGAATTATGAATGCTTCAGACCTCACAGACTGACATGAGTCTACTGTGAGCTCTCTGCTTTGCAAACGTATAGTTAATAAAAGGCCTTGGTTGGCAATTCTGAGTCTCCGTTGTTTGATATTGGACCTCAACCAGCGGGAACGAACCTTAATTCTGGTGTAACAGTTTTGGCGAGCTTAGCAGCCAGGAGTCCTCTGGTTAACCTTGCGGGTGTTAGGGCTGCGCCGGAGAGCTGAGGGTTAGAGCGCTCCAGGCCACTTTTGGCCTGACCCCAGGGCTGGCGGACAGAGAGCTAACACCACGTGAGTATTAATTGAGGGCTCCCATTAAAGACTCAGACGAACCAATGCCTCTCATCCGGATGCGGATTGCCCCTCACAAAGGACTTTGGTAAGCATTATCAACGTGTGGGAGAGGGAGGTAAGGGAAAGGCCACTGCCCAGGGATCCTGTGGGACGTGGAATCCCCATCTGACCCGGTGCGTGTGTGTGATTAAGACGCAAAAGTGCTTGCGAAGTGAGTGTGGAGTCTGGATTCACGTTTCCGCCTACCGCGAGGGAAGCGGCTGGAGAAAGACGAAGCGAGAAAAGTGGTGTGTGCTTGCTGGGTCAGGGTTGTGAAGCAACCAGGTGAAAACCCCAAGAATGGGCATGGGAACATCCAACAGGGGGACCCCTTTAGGTTTAGTGTTGCAACATAAGAACTGGTTCATGGGAAGATACGGGGAAGGTATGGTGTCTGACAAAGGAATGAGACTGTGTTGTGAAAAGTTATGGCCTAGCTGGGACACAGGCTGGCCTAAAGAAGGAACATTCAAAATAGATATAGTGAAAGCCATTTGCAAACAGACTTGAGAAAGTGGCTATGTGGATTCAGCTGCATATGCTGAGATCTGGTTAAATATGGTGGAACCAAGGCCACAGTGGTTGCTCGAGTATGAATGCAAACATGAGAATAAAAATTTTAAAGTAATGTTAATATCCAGATCAGGTGGTCAGAAGCCCAATAAACCCTGTCCTATCCTCCCTGTTGAGGAGGACCCATTATTGGACACTCTTCAAGTCCGTCCCCCGCCCTACAATCAAGCAGTGCCTGTTCCAGCAGTTTCTGCCCCCCAGGCAGTTCCTGCTTCTCGATTGCCACAACCAACACCTGTTCTCTCAGTACCTGTTTCATCCACTACACCAACACCTACTCCTCAAGTATTAAAGCCAACCTCTCAGTTTATCCCACCTGCAGCTTTGTTGGAATATAGGAGATCAATAAGAGAGGGTGAACAGACTTTGGCTACTCCATTGAGACTAAATGCCATACAAGAACAAATAGACAGGATGCAGCTCCAATTTGAGCAAAGCTTAATGAAGAAAGTGAACGTACACTTCAGGGCCCATAGACTAGGTCCCGCACCCGGCAACAGGAACAGGAAAGAAGTTTTGGTACCTTGGAATGTCCTATGAGAGAAGTGGTGGATCCTGCTGCACCTGTTGGTGCACCCCAGGCATATGTATATGTACCTTTTACCACTTCTGATCTATTTAACTGGAAGAATCAGACCCCCACCCTGAGGAAGGACCCTATAAAAATGACTGCCTTATTCCAATCCATTTTCTCAAGCCATAATCCAACTTGGGGAGATATACAGACTTTGCTACAAACCTTGTTAGGGCCAGAAGAAAGGTCCACGGTATTAAGCCAGGCAAGAAGGCAAGCAGAGGTGGAAGCAGGCCAACAAGGGTGATTGCCTGTAGCTAATACATTCCCTGATCAGGACCCAAGATGGAATAGTCATAATGGTTCACCCCCGGCCTTACAGACTTATAAGCATCTGATTATGCATGGCTTGACCCATGCAGTCCCAAGAACAGTGAATGTTAATAAGTTGTATGAAGTTCGTCAGGGACTTACAGAAGACCCTTCTTCCTTTTTGAATAGGCTTTACACAGCCTTTCGGCAATATAGTGAAATGGATCCCATGCTTCCTGAAAACACCCGGCTAGTAGCCACGATGTTTATTGGCCAAGCAGCCCCAGATATTAGAAGAAAGCTTCAGAAGTTGCCAGGTGCCCAGGCAATGCCAATAGCCCAATTAATGGAAGTGGCATACAAGGTGTATGTGAACAGGGACCAAGTGGAGAAAAAGGAGGGGGAGAAGAGATGGAAAAAGGAGTGTACCATGCTAGCCTTTGCCATGGGAACACAATCAAAAGAAAGGAACAGGCAAGTAGGAGATAGGTCAAGGAGAAAGTTAGAAAAGGACGAATGTGCAAAATGTCATCGCAGAGGTCATTGGGCACGAGATTGTAAACAAAAGAGGCCAGAGAATAAAGATGACAATGATGATTATATGAAGGGAGTTAAAAAGGTCTCAAACTCTGATCCAAGCCCACCATACACTCGGATTGCTGGATTGATGGGACATGAGGAGGATTCAGATTGACGGAGGTCAGGCCCGCCCCGGGGAAGTCAAGAACCAACCATTCCCATTAAAGTTAAGGGGCAAAAATATAATGCTCTTGTGGATACTGGAGCAACTTACTCTGTTTTACCGGGGGCCCAGCCTGACATAATTAGCCCCTGTCGCACCCAGATTGAAGGAATAGGAGGGGTGAAGCAAAAGCTACATTTTACCTGGCCACAATTAACCCAAGTGGGAGAGGATGTCAGTTTCTTGTGTCTCCTCAATGCCCAGTAGCATTGTTGGGGCGAGACATTCTCACCAAGCTGCAAGCTGAAATAAGCTTTGAAAAGGACAAAATGAAAGTATGCATTCCCAAGTGTTATACTTCCACGTATCAGATGCTACTTAGCAGCCCAACTGGAAGTAATGGAGGTCAGGTAGCATTGCCAAAGGAGATCCCTTCCCATGTATGGGTAGCTCAAGGGAATCCTGCTCAAGCTAAATATGCTGAGCCAGTGAAAGTAAGGTTAAAGTATGGAAGCTTACCTCAGGCTACTCGACAGTATCCACTGAGGAAGGAAGTTAGGCAAGGATTACAGCCTTTAATACAGCAGTTTCTGTGAGATGGGTGGCTGAAATAAACTACATCTCCCTATAACACGTCAATAATGGGAGTACCTAAAGCCAATCGACCAGGGCGGTATCGCCTAGTGCAAGACTTGAGACTTGTAAACAGCATAGTTGAAGGAGACCACCCTGTGGTGCCCAACCCCCATACCATTTTGACTCAAATACCCCCAATGTCCAAGTACTTCACTGTTTTGGACTTAAAAGATGCCTTCTTCTCTATTCCTCTCCATCCAGACAGTCAAAATCTGTTTGCATTTCAATGCGAGAACCCCCAAACAGGCAGGGTATGCCAAATGAGTTGGACCGTTTTGCCCCAAGGATTCCTCGGATCCCCATCCGAATTTACTAAGGCCCTTTTAAAAGACTTGGAAAGTTGGAGAGCTCGGCCTCAGCACTGCCCCCTACTGGTTTACGTGGATGATATTCTGATATGCAGTGATACACGTGAACAGTGTGAAGCAAGTTCAGTGTCTTTGCTCAAAGAGCTGGGAGAAAAGGGATATAAAGTTTCCAAGGAAAAGGTGCAATGGTGCCTTCCTGAAGTAGCTTTCTTGGGGTATCAGATCAAGTATGGATCCCGTGCCCTTAGTAATGAGAGAAGAGAGGCAATCATGAGAGTGCCCCAGCCAAAGAATCCTAAGGAGCTAAGAGCCTTCTTGGGGCTGACAGGCTTTTGCCGACAATGGATCCCTGAATATGGAGTGAAAGCCAAAGCACTTTATGAATCTCTGACAAAGACAGGCTTAAAAGATTGGAAGTGGAATGGCGATATGGAAAAAGCATTCAGAAAATTAAAATTGGCCCTAAGCCAGCCTCCAGTGCTCACCTTGCCCAATGATCAGAAACCCTATAGACTGTATATTACTGAAAAGGGTGGCGTAGCTTCAGGAGTACTGACTCAGAAATGGGGTGAAACATGGAGACCCATAGGTTTCTACTCTAAAATTCTGGACCCCGTGGCCAAAGGGTGGCCATCATGTATGCGCGCAGTGGCAGCAGCGGCCGTATTGTTGAAGAAGGCTGAGAAAATTGTGATGGGAGCCCCTCTGGATATACAAGGCCCCCATGATGTTGCTAAAATCTTGGGCTCAAAAGCAGATAAAATCCTCAATCCCTCCCGCCATACAGAGTATGAGCAACCTTTAACAGGAAGACAGAATTTGACTCTAACAGTTTGTAACACTTTAAATCCAGCCACCCTCATGCCAGAACAGGGGGAACTTTTGCACGACTGTTTGGAAGTATTAGAAAGAGATACATCCATACGTCCAGGATTGTCAGATGTCCCCCTCCCAGAGGCAGAACATGTTTTTGTGGATGGCTCAAGCCGCATCTATGAAGGCAAACGTCACACAGGAGCAGCAGTTGTTAAAAAGGATTCAGTAATCTGGACAGGAAGGTTACCTGGACATTGGTCAGCCCAGCAAGCAGAACTATATGCAGCTATAAAAGCAAAGAAATTATGGAGAGGGAGGAGAATAAATCTGTACACAGACTCCAAATATGTGTATGGAACAGCTCATGCATTTGGCATTCTGTGGAAAGAGCGAGGCTTTATGGGAAGTGATGGCAGGCCTATACAGAATGGGGAACAGATTCGAAGTTTCCTTATGTCTTTGTTATTGCCACAAGAAGTTTCCATAATACATGTGTCAGCTCATGGACGTTGCAAAGATCCATTTTTGAAGCAAGGAAATAATTTGGCTGATAAAGCTTCCAAGGAAGCAGCGTTGTCAGGAGAAACAGATCCACTGCTGTGTTATGTACAGGGAGCTTTAATACCAATTTTATCACTAGAACAATTAAAACCAGTCTATTCCCCAAAGGAAGAAGAAAGAGCCATAGAGGCAAATGCATTAAAAAGACCTGATGGGTGGTGGCAAACACCAGGAGGACAAATCATAATTCCTCGGCCTTTACTGAGACATGTAGTAATTGCAACTCATAAAGCCACGCACCTAGGGGGAAGCGCTTTGGGAGATCTTTTGGTTCGACAGATAATTGCCCCTGGATTATATGTTGAAACCCAGAGAGCGGCTTCCCAATGCCCAGTTTGTGCAGCATTAAATCCAGCAGGACCAAAACCTCCACACCCAATGGGAGGCAAGGCATGGGCTTTTTACCCCTTCCAACGACTTCAGATTGACTTTGCAGAGTTACCAAGAACAAGTGGCTATAGATATTTGCTAGTGATTGTTGATCAACTTACAGGTTGGCCTGAAGCATACCCATGTCGAAACAACACTGCACAGACAGTGGCAAAGATTTTACTAAAGGAAATTATTCCACGTTTTATGTTGCCAGAGACTATAGATTCAGATCAAGGCCCTCATTTTGTTTCTAAAGTGGTACAACATGTGGCAGACTTTTTGGGAATACAGTGGAAGCTCCACACTCCATGGAGACCCCAATCTTCTGGTCAGATTGAGAGACTTAACAGGTCACTTAAGACCACCATAGTGAAAATCTGTAAAGAAACCAAGTTAAAATGGCCACAAGCTATATCTTTGGCACTAACCAGACTTCGGTCTATTCCAAGGGGGGAGACTAAATTGACACCTTATGAGGTTCTGTATGGCAGACCACCGGAGTTGGGGTTAGGTAAAAGACAGGACAGACATTTTGTGGTGGGAGAAGCACAAGTGCAAGAATATGTAATTGCCCTGCAGTCTGTTCTCTGTGATCTCCATAGGTACGTCAGAGAGTTCCAAAGACTACCCCTGGAAGGACCAATCCATCAATTTCAGCCTGGTGACTGGGTTCACGTGAAAAGTTGGCAGAAAGATCCCTTAGGTGACAACTGGGGACCCCCACAGCAGGTTCTTTTAATTGCCCACACCGCAATCAAAGTCAGTGGCAACCCAAAGTGGATTCATACAGATCGTGTAAAGTCTTCTGCCCAACCAGTGGAGTCAAAGGAGCCGATGGAACCAGATGAAGGAGGTAGCGAATGACCTCCCACCTGGTGAGGGGAGTGACAAGACCCCTGAAGCAAAATGGCTATCAGAAACAGTGCCCGGTTTAGGCTTAAAGATAAGACTACACCGCATCCAGTGACTTTTTATTTCAGAATTAGAACTTAGAACTCTATTAAGCTTTACACGATAGAAGTAGCATTTTTGCTGAACAGTAATTGTAGGCAGTAGTGATTTTATTATACAAGCACATTTGTAGGGTACTTGTATCATATTGCTTTCCCTATGCCTTCAAACACGTGAAAACAGTATTTCAATACAAGTTCAAAACATTCAATTTGATAAACTGCTGAATATGTGTCACACTATAGGTGAAAGGAGATGAAATTCCTTATTACCCCCTCCCAGTCACAGCTCCAGAATTAGCAGTTGAACCAAACAAACATGAGTAAGATATTTATCCTGCATAAACACTCAAAATGGTTTGTTTTTCCATCTAGCTTGATGAAATTCAATGTAACTGGTATTCATTTAATGATACACACATTAATAATTCTAAATGCACTTGTTATACAGAACAAAGCTTTATCTAAATGTGTTGGACTCAAACAGAAACTTTCTGTTAGAGTTCCTAATGTTCTAGAAATACAGATAATTTTATAGTTGCTTGGATATATTGTTGTAATAAACTAATCAGACTTACCATGATTGCAAGGAGGATAAATTCCAAAGAAAGTTGCAGGTCTGCAAAGTATAATCCATAAGCAAATGAATATGCCTAAAATTAATTTTCTTCATGCTTTTGAAGGAGGAATTGTTATAAAAATATAGATTATTGATTGATAGAAAGAATGGATTTTAGTTTCCTGCCTGCTTTAAGAAGAGACGCTCAGTTCTGTTCATTGTTTAAAAGCGACCTTGTATAAGTAAGCACAAAGCAGAACACAGTATAATTAAGGGAGTAAGGGAGTTCCTTATCTTTATTGTGAGACACAGTGGAACTGAGTAGAACTCCCTCCCACCTTTGGAATGTCCATGTATTGCCAACTGCTTGAAACCCAGAGTGTATAACTGCCTGAAAGAATCATGAATGCTTCAGACCTCACAGACTGACATGAGTCTACTGTGAGCTCTCCGCTTTGCAAACGTATAGTTAATAAAAGGCCTTGGTTGGCAATTCTGAGTCTCCGTTGTTTGATATTGGACCTCAACCAGCGGGAACGAACCTTAATTCTGGTGTAACAGCTTCATATCTAGCCACCTGAGCTGGGGAAATACTCTGAGAGACATCCCCAGACCCCTTATGCGGGTTCCCCTTATCATGCCCAATGCCATTTCTGCCATCACAAATGTTGTGATAAAATATAGATAGCACCTAACTGTTCTTGCTATTCACTGAGAGAAAGACAAAAACATTTAGGGAGGGAAAAAATTCCCTTCTGGCCCTCTTAACCAGCAACCACTTCATGCCTCAGTGGGAGCCAAGGATGGGTGGGTTGGGTGAAGTTAGGGAGGGAGGGATTCCAAAACAGGATTGGATGGCACTGCACAAGGTTTTTTGCAGATGAAACACCACACATCTGTGAGATCCCATGGGGCCCTGTGAGAGCCACATGAGTTCTGGTGGGATCTCCTTCCTCTCTGTTGTCTGGGTCAGCCACACAACTCCACAACCAGGTCCCAGCATGTGGGTGCTTGGAACATTTTTTAAACCAAGATCTGTTTTCATCCCACCCTTTAAACCCCTTTGAAGGTCTATCAGTCAGGTACATGGCAATACAGAGGTGCATATACATGGTACATTTTTGTTATTAATAATTTATTTAATTAATTTTGATATACAACAAATCTTCCATATATTTCCTTCACCATGCCTTCTTTCCACTTTCCCCTCCCCTCAATGAAAAGTATTTCCCCCTCTAAATTATAAATAATGAAACAAGCAAACTCCAACACTGACAAGCTTTAAGGAAAGAAGGAAAATCAATCAATAATTAAATTAAATTAAATTAAATTAAATTAATAAAAGACCATTTAATGCCATGGGTCTCCCATTCTATTGGGACTCATGTATTAGTCTGCAAGCAGTTCCAGAAATCTATCCCATATCTTACAGATTTTCTTCTTGTTTGGTTGTTTGCTGATCAGGACATTTTCATGAACTGCTAGCAGAAGGGGATCCTGCATCCATCACTCAGTGTTTGCTGTCTTGTGAGATTCCTGTTGTTGGAGGATTATTTGTTTCGCTGTCAAAGGAGCTCTATAGAACCACCTCACTTGTTCTTCCAACTCCCATTTTACTGGCATGTAACCTATGACAGCATGGATATCTTCTGATGCAAGGAGAACTTATCTATGGCCATGTTCGTCCTGACTTGGCAATTTTCTTAAATGCTTAATGACCAAAGAGGTAAGTGCTGCTTGTAGATCAATAACCCATAGGTCCTTGTAATGATATTTGAATAATGCAGGTGACTGGAGATGAGAAACAGAGATGGAACAAAGATAAGGAGGAAGAAAAGCAGTTTGGTTTAAGATGGTATTTCTCCAAAGGGGCAGAATTCAATGGAAAATCATGAAAGGCAAGTGGGTGGGCAGTCACTTTGTGGAAACAGTATGATAAAACGATAGCAGGTCAAAGGGGCTTCCAGGTCAAAGAAAGGTTGCAGAATAATGGCAAATTTTCATTGATGTAGTAAAATGTTTCAGAGTGATTTTCAGACAGCAGGGATTTCAGAGAGACACTGACCAGATATATAGAATCTAGCATTGCTTGCAAGGTCCCTAGACTTATTTTTCCTGCTTTGGGGCAGCATTAAATTTATTTATTTTTCTCTTTGCAACATAATCTGAACACTGAAAAGAAGTGTAACATCACAAAGGATTTGGGATTAAAAGGAGCATTTGGAGGAAATCTCCTACCAGTATATATTTCATACTAATACCTTAAAATACTACACAAGCATCTCTGTAGAGAGTGGCTCAATTAGTCCACATATAAGAGGAGTTCATATAGGATATGTTGCTGCAAAGCTGTTATTATGTTTGTGTGAAAGCAGTTTGAGATGTTAGCTACAGCTAACTCCATTATTGCTTAGCCCTTCTGGTATAGCCCACGTGAAACTTCAATGGAACTGATTGACACCGCCTGCTGTGAAAAAGTTATGGAATTAGGCACATACCATGAATCAGAGCCTATCCTGAGTTCAAAAGATAAGCTACTTGGGTTTCTGAATAAGGGAATTCATCTCCTTCCCCTTCACTGCAAAGCTATTATGCCTGTAGTGAAGAGTGTCATCAGTCACATCACTACTCCATTCCATCTTCCATAATGGGGTAAGTAAAATCCAGCTGCTCAGCCCCACTCCTATGCCTCAGAAGACCTTGGTAGGAACTGCTGACTGGTATGACACCAAGGAAAAATAAGAATGAGGGCAGGAAATACTGCCCAAATGGTCCTGGTTCTAGTTAACCTTTTGAAGACTTGTGGGGCACTTTTTGGCCCCAGGTGCATTTTACTGTGTAATTTACACATAAGTAGACCTACCAGGAAGTCCTTCTAGGACATTGTCACAAATTTTAATCTGTACAATGTCCCCAAATTTCAGCCAGTTACCACTAACTGTTTTCCTTCTGGAGATAAAAGAAACAAACCAGCCAACCCCACTGGAGTCCAAAAATACTCCTGTTTGCTCAATAAGCAAGGAGAAGGTACCAACATATACTGCTCAGTAAAATTCTATCTTCTCTGAATAAGTTCTTTTTTTTTTTTGGCTCAAGGTTGGAGTGGTGACAAAAAAAAAGTCTCTGGAGAACAAAGTGATCCCATTCCATCCCATTGGAAATGTCATTGGGATCCAAATATAACCCAAAGACACTCAGTGTGATTTTTATTTTGCTAGATCTGCATGAGGGTTAATCAAAGAAAGTTTTGAACACCTTTGCCACTCGGGACCTGTGCAGAGCAGAGTTACCAGAAGAGGTGCAGTTGTGCCACCTTTATTTTTGAAAAGCTCTGGAGCTATCGAACACTGCCCACTCATCTCTGCTGCTGTGTCTTCTTTGCCACTGCCCTCCCTGTTGGGCTTTTTGTTGTCCAGTTTGGCGGAGGGGCAGCTGTGCCACCTCACCTTTGAAAGCCCCAGAGCCACCAAGCACCGCCTGCCCATCTTCACCACCGTCATTTTTGCCGCCACTCTCCCCACTGGGCCTCTTGTCATCCAACCCGGCTGTGATGGTGGACTTGTACCAACTCTCTGAAGATATGAGCTCCAGTGCGGGGCCTCCCCTGTGGGCAGATCTACCCCTTTCCTCTCCTTTCCTCTCAGAGCCCGTTGTTTCCATCTCTCCTGCGGGCAGACCCACCCATGCTGAGCATATTTCTACTTCTTTCCTCTTCTTTCTTTCTGAGCCCATCATTTCCACCTTTGCAATGACCTACAACAGGAATGTCAACCGCTTCATCCCCGTGATCAAGTTGAAGTACTGCTTACCATGAACATTGTCTATGTTGGCAAAAAGTTGGACTGCTCCTGCTCCTTTTCCTGTATTTCCTGGAACTGGAGTGCAGTGAGTGCTTGCCTAAGCTTGGGTGCCATGGGGTGAGCCAGATAGTTTGCCCTTTGATGGTCCTGTTTTATAGCTCCAAACCATCTAAAAGGTTTGGAGTTGATGATCGTCAGTCTGTCTAACCATTGACAGTGGAGGAAAATTGAATCTTTGAGGTCTGATCTATCATACGGAGCTGAAGCAGGTGGTAAGATGTGATATAAACGATATATGCCAGAGATCTTGTCTCCCCAGAGCCTATCTCTGTGGTCCAGCTCTTCACATGATTTTAAAATGATTGGGAGTTTTTAGTTTGCTCCCAAAAGTTTAACAATGCACAATGGATATGAGCGCTGACGGGGAGGATACCTAGCTCAGCATGAAGTAATGCCGCTGGGATATTTGTCGGCAGACGCAATAGTTTTTTGAGAAAACTGTTCTGGACAACCTCTAGATTACAGAGAAAAGGGCCCTCCCATCCCCAAACCGGTGCACCATAGAGGATCTGCAATACAACTTTGTTGTTATAAATTTTCAGGGCCGGGGGATAATATTGCTTCCTGTTGACCTATGAAAGTTCAACACGGCGCCACAAGTTCTCATGGCAACCACTTTAGTGTAGTCAATATGTTTTTTCCATGAAAAAATAGGCCCAAGTATTTGAAGGCGCGACATTGTTCGATTTGATGGCCATCCATTGTCCAGAGAAAGTTACGGTGCCTTCTGCCAAAAACCATAACTTTTGTTTTAGAGTAATTGATCTGCAAGCTTTCTTTTTGGCAGAAGGCACTGCATCTTGCAAGCAATCTCTTTAGTCCATTGCGTGTGATGGAAAGCAAGAGCATATCGTCTGCATACAGAAGTAGCGAGACTTTCCTATTCCCGACTGTTGGGGGGGGAAATTCTGAGCCCTCCAATGCGGTGACTATGTCATTTAGGTAAAAGTTGAAAAGGAAGGGAACTAGCAGGCATCCTTGCTTTACTCCTTTGTTAGAGACAATGGGATCTGTCAGTGAGCCCGTAGAGCCCACCCTCACTCTTATGCTGTTATCATTCTCCTAATGAGAAATAGGAGATGTCTATCGATGTTAGTATTTGCTAGCTTGGCCCATAGCTTGGGCCTATCAATAGAATCAAATGCCGCTGCCAGGTCTATAAATGCGGCATATAGGTGTTTCGTAGGGCCTGATATACATTGCCTTGCAAAGCAATTTGCATATCTATTTTTGTATAACATGTGCATGTTTAACACATTCATTGCAGATAACTAAGACAAATAGTTCTCACAGCAAGTGTCTGTGCCACAATGAGGGTTGAATAGGCAGACAGAAGAAAATCCATTTCATAGTCTGTTTCGACAGATTCCTCTGACAACCCTAGCATCAGCTGTATCTACTGGCTACCTGGCTGGGTCACTTTCAGTGAAAAGGTGGCATCGGCATCTCACTACAGAATAGCACTGTTCCAAACATTTTTGGGCAAAGTTTTGTGATAGAGTTTGGGGTGATGTAGCTGAACAGCCTCCAAAAACTGCTTGTAATTGTGTGGTGGTGGTAGTGGTGGTGGTGGTGAGGTAGAAATGTTATTTAAATTTGGTGGTAGCAGCAGACTTTTCTTCCATCTCCCCCTTTAATTTTAAAAATGCAAGCAGTTTTGTTAAGTTTCATAAATGCCACAAGTGGCATGGGTGTTCCTATTGACAGCCACTTCCTGGCATCCACCATTGCTTTTTCCCCAGTGCACTCTTAAAATAACACCATGCTTCAATATATTTTCAACACTATCTTGACTCTTTGGGGATGGGATTTAGTTTTCCATCTCAGGTGGAAGGAACCCTAGTTCAGTGGTAGAGCATCTGCTTCCAATGAAGAAGGGGCCATGTTCAATGTCTGACATCTCCAGGTAAGGCTGGGAGAGTACCATGTCTGAAATCCTGGAGAGATGTTGCCAGTTAGTGTTAGGTTTGCAGCCATAGATGGCTTTGTGATGGGTCATTTGACACTTAGTTTGCTTTAGCTTTAAGGTGACATGGGGCTGTTTGGTTTTGCTGCAAAATACTAATATGTAGGAAACATACAGGGAAGGTAATTGATTTGCAGATATCTGCTAGTGGCTGAGATATGTGTGTCTATTGTGTGCCACATCAGAAATACATTTACATATATTTCCAAATCAGCAAATGATGAAATGCAACACAGACTTGGGCAAAATAAACCAAATGCAAAGGAATGGAAAATACCACATGTAAGTGTGAACAAATACCATGATGGACTAAGGCATGCTTGTACATCCCTAGCTGATGTCCATTGAGTACACATAGTAAAAAGAACAACTCATGTCCATGACACATTGCAGAATGTATACAGTGTTTTCTACATGAACATATAGGTAAGCTATATGAAGTGCCATTTACATGTATGGGCAGTTTAACAGGAGCCCACCAATCAATCTGTGGTAGTGGCAGCCATAATATAACTTATGAGTCATGAGTTGTGAGATGAAATGGGAAGAAGCCAACTCATTATAATGGCAAACAGCACCAGGCTGTGGAAAATGAATGTTTGTGGAAGCCAGCACCTGCCTGCTGAAAAGCCTACAGATGGAGGTAGTTATATTTGTAGTAAAGTGATTAGCAAAGATGGACAGCAGCTCAGAACATGCCACTGCAGAGAATTCAAACAAATGTCTGTTCTGGTTCAGTAGAAGTATAATAAATTACAGGTTAAACTGTTTCTATGTTAGACGGGGAACACAGATAAGCTATTTGGTCTCCTAACCAGCATTCTATGGTTATATGATGCCAGCAGCCACTACACCAGAGCTTCCACCAGTCACCAGTCACAGTCCTTATGATCTCCAAGTGGAAAAGTCAACAGCAAAAGAGTATAAAAGAGTAAAACAAAAGCTAACACAGCAACACCAGCAGTCATTCCAACAGCATCCATGGCAAGCTTGCCACCACCCATTAATTGTAATATATACATAAACAGCAACTCCACAGTACTAGATACACAGAAAGCACAGCACAGGATAATGACAGAGAGCTATGATGACATCACAAAAGCCAGTCCACAGCACCTCCCACAATGCACAAATGGATAGAATCCACAGCACCTCCACCAGGACAGGTTTCTGGCATTTACATACCACCCAATTAACCATACCCTCTGGGTTGTAGAGCAGCAAATAACGTCTGCATTCACATGCTGCAGGTTGAATCTCAGAGGAGGGTTTGAATCTCCTGGCAGCAAGAATACAAACAGCAAGAGCCTGCAAGCAAGCAAATAAATAAATAACCTTTTGAAGGGGGAAAAAAACCCAAAGTTGGACAGGGATGTAAGGATTACCACTCAGAAGAGTCCACAGGTGACATGCACCTATTAGGGTTTATATATTCCTCATCCTATGCCGCATGATTCACTGCTGACTTGGCAGGATTCTATCCATAGCTTGGAAAAGTTACTTTTTTGAACTACAACTCCCATCAGCCCAATCCGGTGGCCATGCTGGCTGGAGCTGATGGGAGTTGTAGTTCAAAAAAAGTAACTTTTCCAAGCTCTGGCTATCCCTTCATATGGCTGGGGTGGAAAAAATATGAGGGCAAGTCTTCTGGGGCTCACCATTGAGTCCAATGGGAATATCATCATTTATGCCAGCTATTTTGTTGGCATAATGTTACCCTGGCATAAGGGTCAGAAGCAATTCTGAGCATGCATAAGATTTCAATGAAGCTCTATTCTGTCACTCATTTTACCATTTTGCACTGATAGTGTATGTTCCACCAGTGTAAAGGTTGCACTAGTCGACTACTCATGTATTACGGGTTACTTTTAGGGGTCATGGGCCAGAGGTTCAAAATATTGTACAGGAAGAACAATGCAAATCTTACCATGCTGAAGGTTAGGGGATTCATGGAACTGGCAGATAGGCAGGGACAGCAACAGTTGGCAGGGTGGCACTGCATACCTGGCTTCCCAATGCCAAGCATTGCTGCCACTTAATGAGATGGAGAGATGTGGTGCAGGGAGCACAGTGCTGTGAGGGAGCAGCAACAGGAGCACTGGATTGGCTCTACCACCACACTTGCACCATGCTGAGTTCCCTGCACCTCTCCTTCCCCCTCTGCCTCTCAGTAAGCAGCAGCAGTGCTCACAATTGGGAGGCCAGACACGCAACATCTCCCTGCCTGTGCTGCCCTGCCAACCACTGATGGGATGCAGAACAATAGACTGCTAGGAAGGCCAAGGCTGGCTATTGCCCAGATTGTAACCTGGAAGCATGTATACCTTGCCCAGTTACAGGTAAACCAACGGATTTTCTCGGACAGGGAGTTGAAGAGCCACACCAGTACCTGAAGGAATAATCATACCTCTTTTCCTAAGTGATTAGGTCAGATCAAGTGGTGGCATGCCACACGAAAAAACATTGACTATCTATGGGGCATTTGTTACTAATATCATTATATCTAATGTGTTGATCCACATGGATGGAAGATACATATATTTCCAAGACCATGTTGACACAGCCACCAGATGGCAATACCCACTTCAGGTAAAGTATGATGTGGGCCTTGTCTCCTTGCCACAACATTAGTGCTTAGTCTAAAGTCACATCCTTATATATTGGTTTAACATACTCATCTAAACAATGGTACTGTCAATATATGCCATTAATGAACTGGGTTTTTTATGTGTGTGTTTTTCTTTGTCTAAATCCTGCCACCTATATGGGTCATTGCTTTCACAGGAAATTGAGATAACACTGCCTAAATCACAATGAACTCAATTCATTCATTTAGGAAAGCATCACATTTTAATACTATTTATTTCATTTACATAGGTAGTGCCAAATAGAATGAACAGCACATTAGCATTCCCCTGAAATCTCACATTGGCCACATCATGATGCTACCATAGAAACCTGAATTCCCCAAATTTCATTCAAACCTCGAAATATGCTAATAAGGTTTTTGAACTGGGATGAAGATTTATTCCCCAGTGGATTTGCACAAATGCTGTTGCAGTCTATCTGTCGCAAGTGATGTTAACCTTCATAAAAGAGAAATGCTAAAGCTCTTTATAGATCTCACATGGCCAGGGTCCAACGGAGAGCCTTAAAACAACTCTTTGGAAGTGTTATTGTTGCTAGACCTCAAATCAGGCTTCTGTTGTCATGGGGAAAATGCTTCATGAGCTATAAGTAAAATAAACACCCAAGCAAAGATTACATTCTTCTATGCTTAACTAAGACAGATGCCAACCAATCATGGCACATGGACAGTAGATTTTAAGTTAATCTGTAAATAAAATATATACATATTTGATATTTAAATGTGCTAATGCAAAAAATTAATTCTGAGTCTGACAGATCCAGCAGAAAAGCTCAGTTAATGTTTCTGGGAGTTGTTTTATCAGATGAAATGTTTTATTCTCAAATGAGCATCAGGGTAAGATACTGAAGTCTGAATGAGTTTGATTTGCATTTAACAGCAGCCTCAAAGAGCATCCCTTACGCATATTTCTTTCCCCCCTTTTTATTAATAACCACAGATCTTTCTGAAACAAAGACACATTTAGAATGAAAGTGTAACTGCTAATTGTAGTGATGTCTCATGTCTTTGAGACAGGATTTTGCCTGTTTACTGAGATTGTTTAGCATGGTGGAATGTGTTGCTTTTGTGTGGCTGACTGCATTCTTTTAAAATTTTTGTTACCCTTCAAATGTGCAATTAGGTTGAAATAGGATCTTATGGGGAAAACAAGTTTTGTCCTTCTAGCAAGCTCCCCACACATAAGTCAGACCTATCCCCTCTGATCCACAGGGAATCACTTTTGGGAGTAAATCTGCCCAATGGCTCATAAGAAATCATGGTAAACCTAAAATAATGGCACAAATAACACCACTCAGCCTGTGGCAAATTACAACTTTTACAGGTATAGTGGGAAACCAACTTTTATGACAACACTAAAACTAGTGGTGGAAAGCATCATAAAGTTTGTTGATATTTCATAAAAGAGTGCACCATATATAAGAAAATGATGGAAACTTACTGCGTGGATGGATAAAACTGAGATGGTATAAATTTTCCTCATTTGCAAATGTTGGGTTTTTCTTTGTATTTTAACCTTTTGTGAGTTATACATAAGCTTATATAAAGTGTTTAAATGGAGTGAAGGCATACATAGGAGAGTATTGCTACTAACTCTGTATCTTTAATGTTAGGAGCTAAATGGTTTTCATAGGTGTTTAAAATCAATATCCAGCACAGAGCAATTCCTACTAAAAACAAGGCCAAAAATCGGCATGCGTCTCTGTGTTTTTTTACTTCCATTTATTGCAGTGGGAAACATAGCTAAGCACATGTATTATACAGCCACGGGAGTGGCTGTATACTGTAGTCAGCATGGATTTTTTGCATTCCACAATGTAAAATAAAAAAAAAACCATGCCATTCTGATCCTTCCCATAAGCTCATTTCAAAACAAAACCTTACAAAACTTAGTCCTGAACTCAGAAACGCTTGCTTAACAACCCTCTCAATTTTCATGGCAATACACAAAACAGTTGGAGAGAATTGATAGTTTATTATTATTATTATTATTATTATAAATTTATTTATATCTGGCGTTTCGGCCAAAGGCCCTCAAGGCGGCTTTCAAAGAAAAATAAACACAAGTATAAAAATACATTAATGAAAGCAATACAATTTACAAAAATTAAACTAAATAACAAATAACATTATTAAGAAAAAAAAATGTCCAGGAAAGAAACTCAGAATAAATTACATACATCCACCACTGCCCTGCCTTGGAACTGAGACGGGTACGGGTTTCCCTGGGCATGATATTTTCAGCCGGGTGGGAGAAATAGGAACAGAGGCAAACAGAGGCAAACATAGCTCCCCATCCAGGTTCTTTGATGCCAGGAGCACAGAGAAAAGGACGGAGAGTCCGCGGGCTAGGGCAGGGCATGTCCAACTTTCCACACAGGGGCAAAGGAAGCAAGGTGTCCTCCCTGTGGGTTTAGTCACTGGGGATGCAGGAGGGGTGGAACTGGTCCAGGCTGCAGACACTGCCGGTGTTGGAGCTGCCGTTGCCCAGGTCATGAGGCCCACAGAGTAGGCTAAGCTCTGAGGAGCTGCCGCCGGGCTGGGCTGGTGTCAGGCCATGCGGAGGCGCATTCCTCGTTGAGAGCCAGGCAGAGCTCCTTCAGCTCCAGGCTGTCCTTGGCCAGGTGCTCCTGGAGTCACTCCAGGCTGGCCAGCTTTCGAAGCCAGGCGGCGACCTTGTCACGTAGCACCTGTGCCAAGTGGTGCCTGAAGAGCTGCCAGTGACATGCCAGAGACCAAAGTGTAAAACTAGAGAGAGAGAAATCAGACCCCATTTGGACTTTTTTTGTCAGAGTCCTCATAATCAGTTCTCATTAATTAAAAATCTGCTATGTTCACAGAGTACCTGTAATCCTATTACTGACCTTGCCCCATACTCTGACCTTCATCTTCAGCAGTTTAAAGGTTAAAAAAATACCTGGCTGATTTTTAATTAATTTAAGAAATTTAGCATTGAACTCAATGATCATGTTGGGCATGTTCAGGAAGAACCAACTGTCAGTCTTCTAAAAGCCAGACTCAAAGCTGCTTCGCTTGCCTAATCAGGGGGCCACGCCCACATCAGACTTTGATTTCACTTGAGACAGTCATGGCTTCCCTCAGAGAATCCTGGGAAGTGTAGTTTGTGAAGGGTGCTGACAGGAGACTCCTGTTCTTCTGACAGAGCTCCAGTGGACATAGTGGTTTAACAGTCAGCTGCTCTGATTGAAGCTTTGTGAGGGGAACAAAGCATCTCCTAGCAACTCTCAGCACCCTTCACTAACTACACTTCCCAGGATTCTTTGGGACAAGCCATGACTATCTAAAGGGCAATAAAGATCTGGTGTGGATGTGGCCAGGGACACCTTTGGTTTAAATTTGGGTGGAAGGCTACGTGTGCCTGCTGTAAAATAAAAAGTTTGGGGAAACCCTGAAAAAGAATGATGCTGTTCACAATTTTTTCCTTTTGGAAAGGAAAGGGGCTTCCCCTCTGCCCAGTGCCCACCCATCCAATCTTCTCCCCTCCCCTTTTCTGCCCTCTTCCTCCCCTCCCTGCCCCTCCCCCAGGTCAGTTTCACCTATCCTAAGCATCATTGTACAGGAGTAAATCCCACTGTACTCAAAAAGCATGCAAATGATCAAACCTGCCTTTCCCTCCTCCTCCCTCCTATCCCCTCCCTCTTGCCTTTTCCCTCCCCCTTCCTTCACCTCTCCCTTCTCCTCCCCTATCCCCTTCTAATCCCCTCCTTTACTCTCCCCCTCCTTCCCCACAGAAAAGAGTCAAACTAAGAACACCAACAAACATACAAAAATGTAATTCTCCATCTTTGGAGATGCCAGGTGTTACCACCACTCCCAATATACTCAGAGGCACATTACCAAATTCTTCCAAACTACACAGGAAGTGGATTGGACTATGGAAGACCAACCCAAATTGGGTTTGCATTTTGACAAATTTGTAGGGCAGTACTATATCTCAGAAAGGAGGTCAGGTCTCCTGCTCCCCTGGTACATTCACTATATCTGCCCAATTTCCCTGCTTTTTAAAGTTTGATAGAAATATCTGTTGGCTATAGGTATGTTCTTAACCTGCAATGTTTTTTGCATATTAGTGAATAGCAATACTTCATTGATATCCACAGCGGCGTCACTAGCGGGAGTGCGGGGGGGTGCAGACCTCCGGCGCGTGCCCTCCCAGGGGCATGGACGAGGTGGCTGGGCTTGTTTGTGTGTGCATGTGCGCACGCGCTTTTGAAACCAGCCACCCCCGTCCATGCCCCTGGGAGGGCACGCACCGGAGGGGCACCCAGCTGGAGAAGGCCTGGGAATGCCGGTGCACCTCCCTCGCCCCGCCAATGGTGTTCCTGGTCTCGCCCGCCCGCCTCCGAGGAGGAGTTGGAGCAGCCTTGCCGGGCAACGGCATGGGGGCTCTTGGTATCACCCCCCTCATGGTGTCACCCGGGTACGGTCTGCACCCTCCACACCCCGGTAGTGATGCCTCTGGATATCCAGCATATTTTTTTATTTCATTGAAATCAATAAAACTTTTCCCTTTGGTTGGTTCATGCGCCATTACCTCATTATTACACAGTTGTCAGTGTTCTCTGAGGATTGTTAAAATAGTCTGTATTTATTTATTTATTAAACTTTTATCCCACCCTTCCTCCCAGGAGCCCAGGGTTGTAAACAAAGGATGAAATACTAAAAACTTCTTTAAAACCTCAAAAACAAAACATCTTAAAAGCATTTTAAAACTAAAACGTTTTAAGAATGCATTTTTTAAAAAAATATTTAAAAATATCTTAAAAAGCAATTCCAGAGCAGACACAGACTTGGATAAGGTCTCTACTTAAAAGACTTATTGAAAGAGGAAGGTCTTCAGTAGGTGCCAGAAAGATAACAGAGATGGTGCCTGTCTAATATTTAAGGGGGAGGAATTCCAAATTGTCAGTGCCACAACACTAAAGGTCCGCTTCCTATGTTGTACAGAATGGACCCCTTGATAAGATGGTATCTGCAGGAAGCCCTCACCTGCAGAACACTGTGATCAACTAGATATATAAGAGGAAAGACATTTTTCCAGTTCTACGTGGGTGAAGGTGATATTCTCCCTATTTTCAAATCAGCTTGATTATACATTAAATAAGTAACTATCATTCAAAGAGCAATTTGGAGAAAAGATAAATGTCCTGGATGTCTCAAACAATTGTGATGCTGTTTATTGTTGTCAGATTGCTTTCATTTTATCTCAACTCCATTCTCTCTCAGTTTTCATCTTGACTGTTGATGTCTGCTAAACTAGAAAGAGCTGGCAACCAAAGACAAAGGTTTTGAACTGATTAGGGATGTAAGGAGGCAGCAGTTTCCATCCCAACCTGTGTTCATCACAATCAGCTCTGTTTCCATTCTGCTACACTTCGCCTTCTGCCTTCTGCTAAAGCCTATGCTATTCATGTCACTATCGGCTATAGCCAAAACTAATACCATTAATTACAAAATTAATGTCAGTGGAAGGGTAATGTAAAAAAATAGCAAAAAAACCCCAGCATAATTATTTATGTAATATCTGTAGACTAAAAAAAAAGAAAAGAACAACAGTAAATCCTGCTAGTATTCACGTGCATGTTTTCTATTTATGACCTTGGATGAACATGCAAATTGTGGCAATTTCTGCTCCCATTTCTATTTCTGATGGAATTCTCTGACATCCCTAGAACTGAATGGATTTGCCTGTATCTTTCACTGAAATGAAAAAGAGAGTGTTCCAGCCCCTACAAAGGTTATGGAACACTTGGTTATGCAAAAGCGTGTTTTCCCCACTTACTAATGCACCATCCTAATGTCGCTCATGCATTTTGCTTAAAAAAGGAAACCTCCCCATGTGTAGAAGGAATGGGACTGAGTACACCAACCTTGCCCCCAACTTGGGTAAAAACCTATTTCATACATTACCTGCTCAACACAGGGAAGGTTGAGTGGGCAGGGTGGCGCACACAAGGATGTTAGGGATGGGGTTTGCATGTATGCTTCCATGTCCATACACAATTTGAGCAAATGCCTGTACACACCTCCTTCCATTCACCAACTGACAATACCAAAAGCCCTGTACACATTTTCCACCTAGCACCACACACACACACATCCACTATCAGTTCTCCCTTTTCCCCATAAACTTACCCTGATATCTCCATGCCTTTTGTTCCCTTGGAAACATCTTTTCAACAGACACCCTGTACTGCATTTTTAAATATAATAACTGTTTTCAAACTCCTGGACTAAGGACTGGTCCTACCATTAGGCAGAGTGAGGCACGTCATGAAAGGGCATAAAATGATTAGTTGTATCATTTCTGATTGTCTTTGTGTTGCCATGAAAGGGGCTTTTGTGAGATTTCTGCTTCAGGTACCAACATAGCTTGGATTGGCTTTACTACTATGAGCTTGACTGAAGTAAGAGGCACAATTTGACACTCCATTCCAGGCAGCAAAAATGGGCTATCCCTGATAGTTTGGCTGGCACATCTCTTCCTCTCTCAAAGCCCCATGATTGGTGCCTGTTTTTGTTCTGCTGCATGAGGGCTATTGCATGAGGGCTATTGCCTGTGGGTTTTCTATCAGCTGTCTGGTTAGTCACTGTGGGAAATAGGATTCTGGACTAGATAGAGATTTGCTCTGTTCCAGCAAGACCTTTTGTTCCTGTTACTTGTCCAGTAACTGTGGCCTGGGAATAGGGGAGAGAAATATGATTTAGTTCAGATTTAAACCTAATTTGCACTTTCCAAACCAATATACAAACCAAAATACAGCGATCTTTTGAAATTCACACTTCAACCAAGTAATATGTACAAACATTCCTATAATAAGGTAGTGTGTATGCATATATTGAAGAAAACAGCTTACAAACATGCATTATATTTGGAGAATTTGCTTTGGAAAAAAGGGGTATATTAGGCAAAATTGCACACAAAGTGTGCATATCAGAAGAAACGTGCACTAAAATGCTGATAAATTGTTATGAAGGATTTTTTTTTATTGCAAACTGATGTTGAAATGTGGAGAACTGAAATTAAAGAGTGGGAAAATGAGAAATCAAGAGAAAATAAAATTGACAGAATTGTCCATCTCTTCCTGGTAATATCTTCCCTTGCTGCTTTTTTGGATTTACCCTGCTGCTGCAAATCCTCCAACCTTCTCAGCAAATAAGAATTTTAGAATCTTTCTCTGTTGCCTGAGTGCAGATTCTCACTGCCCTTGATTCCCTGCCATTCCTCATCCTTCTTCAGTTAATTAAATTGTGATTTTTTTGTTTCTTATTGCCTTTTTAATTTATTTAGCAGAATTTATAAAGCAATTATAAAAAAATCCCTATGCTATGTACATAAAACGTTAGACAACAATGATCAATAACAAATCCTAGAAGCTTTGCCCCTCCGTGCTTTGCACACCAACCCCAGGCACCCATCCACACACCCCAGGCAGCCCTTCCTCCAGACACCCCCAGGCACCCCTACTTATTAATTTGGCAAACTGTGCTAGTTACTGGGCCAGCTCTACTGGAGAGATAGAAGCTTTTCCTCTGGCAGGTACAGAACTGGGGAGGCCGGGAAGAGGCATCCATAGCAACAGACCAGAGGTGTCACTAGGGTGGTGCGGCAGGTGTGGGCCGCACCAGGTGACACCACAAGATGGGGGTGACACCCATAGCTGCCCCCGGCCCCGCCCTAGGCCCCGCCGCTGGGAAGAAGCACTCTGCACATGCTCGAGGGCCCTCTCGCCCACATTTCAGAGCTGAGCATGGGTTCGGGGTGGGAGGGAGAGAATCCAAGCTGATTGGAGAACACACCAGAGGTGGAGGAGGAGAAGGAGTGGCTGGCTGGTTCTAGGTGCCTAGTCGCAGCTCCGCCCGCTCAGCGGTTGGAGAGGCCCATAGATGGCAACTGTCTGGCCGGCCGGGAGAAAGGGAGGAGCTTGGAGAGCCGCTGGAGGCGCCGAGGGAGGGCAGGACGCACCTGGAGACCCATGGGACATAAGTGACGTCGGGGCAGAGAGGGAAGGAACCCAGGGTGGACCACCCCTATCTGTTTCACATGCTCAGGGAGGAATTTGGAGCGATGGGTCCAGCTCAGCTGGAAGGTGCCTGGCTGCAGAGATGGCTAACATCAGGTCCTGGCGAGGCTGGGAGAAGCGCCCCCTTTTATGTTCCCCCCAAAAGATGAGGGAGGGTTAGTGATGGTGCCACGGGACTCAACTCTGCCCCCCCCGGCTTTCTCTGCCTTCCCACTCCATGTTGCCCTCCTTGCTCAGGGCGGGATGCTGTTGCAAGCACCTGTGGAATGGGGGGGTGAGTGAGCAAGTGAGCAGGGCAAATGTCTAAATAAGGAAATGTTGGGGCTCAATCCTGCCTGCATCTAGACACCCTGCCCCCTAGGCCATGGAAACGTTGAGGTTGTCTGCATTGCTGGCTTGCTTAGGGGAGACGGAAATGCACTCTGTACATGCGCCCGAGGCCCCTTTTCTTTTCTCCTTCAGGTACTCCAGGACTTGCTGGACCCTGGTGAATCTGTGCAGAACGTTTAATTTTGCATATGTCTGTATTGCAACTTTGACTCGGGCGTGTGTAATCATCTGTTTCATGTTCTTTGAGGATTTATATAAGAACTCATCCGGGGCCACCAGGAAAGCTGTGGCCCTCCAGATGTTGCTGGACTACAATCCCATATAATTCCTAACTGTTGGCCATGCTGGCTGAGGCTGATGGGAGTTGGAGTCCCAACAACTTCTGGCAGGCCAGACATTCTCTCTCCTTGCTTTAAATTTATTTATTTATTTATTACATTTATATACCACCTTTCCTCCAAGGAGCTCAAAGGGGCATACATGGTTCTCCATTCCCGATTTTATCCTCACAACAACCCTGTGAGGTAGGTTAGGGTACGAGACAGTGATTGGCTCAAGGTCACCCACTGAGCTTTGTGGCTGGGCGCAGACTCAAACACTTGTCTCCCAAGTCATAGTCCAACACTCTAACCATTACACCACAGTTACTTATTTAATGTTGAATGGAATAAGAAGGGTATATTGGAACGGTGAATAGGGGAGTATTTTGATCAAACTTGGAGGTTTGGCATTCTAAAACACTCCTGAAATTGCATTTGTAACTTGTGTGTCTGTATATGCGTGTGCAACACTGTCCCTTGAAAATAAAGGGAGATCTGATCCCATTGCCAACCTGGTGCCCTCCAGCTCTTTTGGACTACAACTCCCACCAGCCTCAGCTGTAGTTGTGGTCCAAAAGACCTGGAGGTTCTTCACCAGGTTGGCAAAGCCTGCATTAGAGCAGGAGCGGAAAGTTGGAGGGCCCCCTGAGAGATACCAATGGCCCTCTCCTCAAAGCTGCCAATTTAAGGTCAAACGAAGGGTACAGATTGGGTGGGGGTGGGGGCTATTTTGGCAAGTGGGATTTTTTTTGGGGGGGGGCAGGGATTGTTTCCTTGGGTCTTGCTTTCAAAGTGGCCCTTTGGGAGATCTGCTGAGTGCAGACCAACCCTTTAGAATGGAGTGCTTTCTTGTGAGCTCCTGACTAATGCAGCGTGGGGATGTCAGTACTCAAGATGTCAAAAGGCTCCATCTGTCTAGTTTAAGAATATAGGGAGGCGAAGAGATTAGCAAAGCCGGCCAGTTATGCATCCATGCTTTCCACCATATGCACTCTCTTATCAACAGCATGAGTGATCCTCTTATATTCCTGATGTCACAAAGAAAGTGTGGAATCTTCATCCCACTACTCTCAGTGTGCAAATATTAGTGTGTGCATTTATACATGAAAATATCTCCATCAGTCAACCATTTCAGTATAGTATTTTTTTAATAATTTTTATTCAAATTTTTCAAAAAACAAACAAAACAAAGTCAAAAAACATAACAATACAACAAAAAAAATAAAAATAAAATAGTTGACTTCCGATTTGTCGCAGATCAGCTATAAGTATATAATATACATCAAACCTGTCCCTTAATATATACATACAGGATCACTTTTCTCCATAGGCTATCTTAGTTAATCGTCAAATCCCAATATCATCATTTTATTTTGATCTTTCAACAAAAAGTCTAAGAGAGGCTTCCATTCCTTAAGAAATGCGTCTGTCGATTTTTCTCTAAGTAGACATGTCAATTTATCCATCTCTACTAAGTCCATTAATTTCAATAGCCATTCTTCCGTTGTTGGTGTTGATTCCATTTTCCACTTTTGTGCATATAATAATCTTGCTGCCGTAATCATATATAATATTATTCTTCCATATTTCTTTTCTATTTGTTTATCCATAAAACCCAATAAAAAAATTCTGGTTTTGACTGAATATTTATCTTTAGAATTTTTTGCATCATCCTACCTATCTGTGCCCAAAATGATTTTGCCTTTTTACATAGCCACCACATATGATAAAATGATCCTTCTTGTTGTTTACATTTCGAACAAACATTAGAAACACGACTATACATTTTTGACAACTTTTCTGGAGTCATGTACCAACGGTACATCATTTTATAGAAATTTTCTTTAAGATTATAGCATAATGTAAATCTCAAGCCTTTTTTCCACATATTTTCCCATTGATCCATTTGTATGTTATAACCAAAAAATTTTGCCCACTTTACCATACACTCTTTTACTTGTTCTTCTTCCATCTCCATTTTCAGTAAGAGTTTATACATTTTCGCAATTATATTTTCATCATTTGTACACAAACCTATTTCAAAATCAGATTTACTTATTTCAAACCCATACATTTTCTTGTCCATTTTATATCTTTCTAACAATTGTAAATAGGCAAACCATTGAGAACTATATCCTTCCTTTATCAGTTGTTCTCTCTCTTTCATTATATATTCTCCATGTACATTTTCTAATAGTTCTTGATAAGTTAACCATTTCTCTTTTCCAGCCATTTCTCTTCTGTAAAACGCTTCTTGACTTGAGACACATAATGGTATTTTCGAATAGAACCTTGGTTTATATCTATTCCATATTTTCAACAGAGGACGTCTTATAAAATGATTATTAAAGTCTACATTTACTTTTACTTTGTCATACCATAGATATCCATGCCATCCCCACTTCAGGTTATGGCCCTCCAAATCCAATAGTCTTTTATTCCTCAATAAAATCCATTCCTTTATCCAGACTAAACAGCAGGCAGCAAAATAAAGTCTCAGATTTGGTAATCCCAGTCCTCCTCTTTCTTTGGCGTCTTGTAGTAATTTAAATTTAACTCTTGTTTTTTTTCCTTGCCATACAAATTTAGAGATATCTTTTTGCCATTGTTTAAAAGGTAAATCAGAGGATATTACAGGTATTGTTTGAAACAAAAACATCATTCTCGGTAATACATTCATTTTTATCACAGATATTCTACCCATTAATGACAATTGTAGTTTATCCCATCTTAGCAGATCTTTCTTAATCTCTGTCCATAATTTTTCATAATTATTATGAAACAACTTGAATTTTTATTTGTCATAATGATACCTAAATATTTCAACTTTTTCTCTATTGTAAAATCTGTCTTGTCCATTAACTCTTTCTGTTCCCTTAAAGTTAAATTTTTCACCAACATCTTTGTTTTTTGATTGTTGATCTTAAATCCTGCTAACGGTCCAAATTCTTTTAATTTGTCCATCAATACATTAATTCCTTCCAAAGGGTTTTCTAATACAATTATCAAATCATCAGCAAATGCTCTCAGTTTATATTCTTCTTTTTTTATCTTTAATCCCGAAATCCTTTTATCTTGCCTTATATCTCTAAGCAGCACTTCTAAGACCAGAATAAATAGAAGGGGAGATAATGGACATCCCTGTCTTGTACCCTTTTGTATTTCACATGAATCCGTTAAATCTCCATTAACAATTATCTGAGCCTTCTGAAATGTATAAATCGATCTAATCCATTTATAAAATTGTCTCCAAAATCCATTTGCTCCAAAACCTGAAACATAAATTTCCAATTCAAATTATCAAATGCTTTCTCAGCATCTAAGAAAATCAAAGCTGCTTGTTTATCATTTCGTTGTTCTAAATATTCCAACACATTCAAGACATTCCTGACGTTGTCACGTAATTGTCTTTTAGATAAAAACCCCGATTGATCTTCCTGGATAAATTGTTGCAATATTATTTTCATTCTTTCTGCCAAGATCATTGTAAAAATTTTATAGTCATTATTCAATAGAGATATCGGCCGATAATTTTTTGTTTTAGTTAAATCTTGCTCCTCTTTAGGTATTAATGTTATGTTAGCATTTTTCCAACTATCCGGTATCTTTCCCTCTTGCAAAATAGAATTCATTGTATACTGTAAAGGTAGCAAGAGTTCTTCCTCCAAACATTTATAGTACATTGCAGATAACCCATCTGGTCCTGGCGCCTTTCCTGATTTAATTTTGTTTATAGCTTCAGATATCTCTCTTGATGTGATAGGACCATTAATAGCTTATCTCTGAAAGTCTGTAATTTTAGGCAAATTCTGTTTAGATATATACTCTTCTATTTTTTCAGATGCGATTTCCTGACACTTGTACAATGTTGAATAATATTGATGAAAAATCTTTTTGATTTTTACATTATCTCTCAGCATCTCATCTCCTTCTTGTATCTTTAAAATAATATTTTTTGACGTTCTTTTCTTAATTTATATGCTAACCATTTCCCTGGTTTATTTGCAAATTCAAAAGTCCTTTGTTTAGCAAAATTTAGTTTCCTTTCAATTTCTCTAACTGTCAGCATTGATACTTGATTCTGTAACATTTTAATTTGATTTACAATCGAAACTTTAGTTGGATTCTTTTTCAATTCTTCCTCTTTTTGTTTTATTTCTTCCAAAATTAATTGCATTTTCTGTTGTTTCTTTTTTTTAAATTCAGAGTTACATTTAATAAAATATCCCCTCATAAATGCCTTACTTGTATCCCAAACAATATTTTCATTTGTTCCTTTATGTAAATTATATTCAAAAAACTCTTTTAATTTCTTCTTACATTCTTGTACTACTTTGTCATTCTGTAATAAAGATTCATTTAGTCTCCATCTAAATCCAAGATTTTTTTTTTAAAAGTTAATATCACAGGATTGTGGTCCGAAAAAGTTTTTGGTAATATATCCATTTTAAAAATATCTTTCACTAGATTTTTAGACATCCAAATCATATCAATCCTCGAGAATGTTTTATGTCTTTCTGAAAAATAAGTAAATTCCTTTGCGTTATCATTATATATCTCCAGGTATCTACCAATTCTAAATTTTCCATCAGTTCAAAGCAAATCTTCGGTAATTTCCCCTGTGTCTCTTTAATATTTTTTTCAGAAAGTCTATCAATTTTTGGTGAAATTACCACATTCCAATCACCCATGACACACCAATGATCATATGAAAACTCTAACAATTTTTCCATAAGTCCTGTGTAAAACCTTGTTTTATCTTCATTGGGGGCATAAATACCCACTATCAAAATTTTTATGCCCTGTAAAGTAATTTCAACTCCCACAAATCTACCACTATCATCCAGTAATATCAATTTAGGAAGCAATTGTGGGTTAATGTAAAGAACAACTCCATTTTTTTTTTTGATCCAGCCGAAATAAATTCTTCACCCAAATTTTTACAAATCAAATATTTGGAATCTTTCTTCTTAATATGAGTTTCTTGTAAACAAATTATATCCAATTTTAATTTTTTCAAATAATGAAACACTTTCTTTCTCTTCTGCGCCGTGTTGGCTCCATTTATATTCCAAGTTAGATATTTGTAATCCATCTTTAAGTGTGTATTTTAAAATGTACCTGATGCTCCCTTTAATCCATCATCTTCCTTCCCCTCCTCTGCATGTTCCTGTTGACTTTGTTTCCCAGGAATTATATCCATATCTTTGAGTTTATCTTCTTCCATGTCTTTTGAAGCTTTTCTCAAGAAATCCCTTGCTTTTTGAACAGTATTCAATCAATATTTCTGTTGTCTGAATGTAAAAATCACTCCTTCTGGAACATCCCATCTAAATTGAATTTTGCATTGCTTAAGTTTTTCTGTAAAGAAAGCATATTCTTTTCTCTTACGTAAAAGTCTAATAGGAATTTCTTTCATCACCAGTATTTCCTTGCCATCAATTTTAAAGGTATTGTTGAAGTGTTGTTGTAATACCATATCTCTGGTCGCCTTTTTTATAAAGTGAACAAGCACATCTCTTGGAATTTTTTTCATTGCTCCATATCTGGAATTAATTCTATAAACTTTATCTATTTCAAATTTCATCCGATCTTCATTCAAATCCAGAAATTTTACTAAAGCATTAACAATTTTATCTCTGATGTCTTCACCTGTTTCCTCAGGGATTGCACGAAATCTCAAACAATGTTCTTTATTTCTCAAATCAATCACAGCCATGTAGTCCAAATTTTTTTCTAATTCCAGATTTAATATATCTGTTCTATTCTCCAAGATTTGTACCTTTTCTTTAGTATTTTTTGCATCCTCCTTTATTTGCCCAATTGTCCCTTTAATCTCATCCACTTGTGTTTTAATATAGTCTTTTATATCTTTCAATTCAGTTTTCATTTCCTGTTTTATATCACTAATCCCTTCCATTATTTTTTGAAACATATCTGGGGGTATACCCCCTTCCTGTGGATCAATTGAACCTCTTCGCTCCTGGGCCTTAGTTGCTTTTCTAGTTGTCATTCTCAAAAGAAGCCTTTAATTTCTGATATTAACCACTGTTCCAAAACCTAGAGGCAGTCTATTTCTTTTTTTTTTTCCTCCACCAACAAAAGAGTTAATATTCCAGGCCAGTTATTATAGTCCAGCCAGCACAGTTCTTATCTACGTCCAGGAATGCAAAACAATTCTGGTTCACAACACCAAGCGATTAGTAACATATACGAACAGCAGATTCATCCAAAAAGAAATAATCCAAGGAGAAAAATAGTCCAAAATATATTTCCATCAAATAATAATTACCTCTCATCCGTTTTTAATCTTTAAAACTCCAAATTCAGGCCAGCTTTTTGTCATAAAATATATATATATATATAAATTGTTTACATTTTCTTTCTTCCTTAATTATATTTAAAAGAGAAAAAGTATGATTCACCCAGATTTCTCAGTTGCTGATTCGTAAACAAATCCCTTTTATTGTAGTAATTTAAGCCAAATGATAAGATTTAGACAGAAGGAGGCTCGCTGGTTAAGAACGTTTTTAGGAAGAAAAAAAACGCTTCGCTTTTTTTCAGTACAGCTTGTTGGAAGTCCTGACTCCGTCTTCAGCCGATCGGTATGCCTTCTTATCTCAGGGAATTCCTGGTCAATTCCAGCAGCCAACAGCTCAACAAAGTCCTGTGGAAAATCTGATCGGTTCACCTATACCTTGGAGAACATTTAAGCCAGTCAAAGTTTCCTCTTGGCTGGCTTTTAAACTGAAAAAAGCTTCCTCTGAGGCAGAGATCTCTCAGAGACAACCACCAGCTGGGCACTCACTTCCGGGAAGTCTTTTCAGTATAGTATTTTGCGGTCTATTGCCGAAATAAACACAGACACCGTTCATTGGGTTAAATCATGGGCCACTTTATTAAAAACAGAGTCAATTATAACCAATGAACCTGCAGAGGGACAATCCAGTGCGGGGGAATTCAGCTGATCCAGGTGAAGCCTGCTTGCAGCTATAGGGCAACCAAACCTTGCCAGAGCCTGGGGCTGCCCTGTGCCAGGCCCCAGCTCTGGCCACACCCTGAAGATGCGTAGGGGGTCCAACCCGCATCACCGCCCCCCGAAGCCATGAAACTCCGAGCGGATGAGGCACGTTGGCCCCAAAAACGGCCCGTGTTCTGCTCCCCCGGGCCGTATAGCCCAGAGCTGCAGGCCCCCGGACCGCCAATCACCCCCAAAGGTGACTAAAGGTGTCACCTAGCTGCCCTTTCCCTTTTAACCTTTCCCCCACGCTTCCTTGACCAGTGACCATTAAACTATTCAGCCAAAATGGACCAATTAGCCTATTAGCCCCCACAGGCACCCGTGCTAACCCTTGACCCTCCTCTACAACCACAGTGTGGAGTAGGCAAAAGAAACCCGCCAGCAAAGCGAGGCAGGCAGGCCAAAAATTCCTAGTCGGCCCCGTAGCGACCAAATTAATCACACTGCAGCCAAGGGAGGGTCGGGCGGGTGCCGCCAAAAATTTGCAGTGAGGGTGGGCGGCTGGCAGTACGGCCTTAAATGGCCATCTACCACCCCGCCCCCTCGCTGCGTGCTACGTCAGCGCGCCAGCATGCTGCGTGCACGCATCCCTCACCCAGATGGCGGCTCGGCTGCGGCCGCAAAACTCGTCCCTTCGCCGGTAAGTCCCGGCGCGGAATGGGGGTTGCGGCCTATTGCCGAAATAAACACAGACACCGTTCATTGGGTTAAATCATGGGCCACTTTATTAAAAACAGAGTCAATTATAACCAATGAACCTGCAGAGGGACAATCCAGTGCAGGGGAATTCAGCTGATCCAGGTGAAGCCTGCTTGCAGCTATAGGGCAACCAAACCTTGCCAGAGCCTGGGGCTGCCCTGTGCCAGGCCCCAGCTCCGGCCACACCCTGAAGATGCGTAGGGGGTCCAACCCGCATCACCGCCCCCCGGAGCCGTGAAACTCCGAGCGGATGAGGCATGTTGGCCCCAAAAGCGGCCCGTGTTCTGCTCCCCCGGGCCGTATAGCCCAGAGCTGCAGGCCCCCGGACCGCCAATCACCCCCAAAGGTGCCTAAAGGTGTCACCTAGCTGCCCTTTCCCTTTTAACCTTTCCCCTGCGCTTCCTTGCCACAAAAGGGGGACAAGCCTCTGCTTAGTCTCCCTTTGCCCCACACCCGATAAGAATCCAGTGCACACCCCTCTGCTGGTCCATTAGGAAGATGTCATTGCCCCCGTCAGTCAAGTGCACGCCATCTGGCCTAAACAACTCCAGCCTATCTTGCTTGATCTCTGGGTGGTGTATGACAGAACCCCCCAGGCCCTCTGAATCTGTCTATTAACCTTTTTCCGAGCCCTGTCCATTCCCCGTGGGTCATCAGCCCAATTCCACGTCCTGCGCGGCAGGATGTCAGACCATACCAAGTGCATCCCCGGCTAGCGCAGCGCAATGGCCTGGAGGTCACTACATGCCTGTTTGATTAGGGCCTTGCCCCTCAACAGACCCAAATCGTTACCTCCCAGGTGGATGACCAGCACCTGGGGCACTGCCCCATCCACAGCCGACCGGAACAAGGTAGGCAGGAGGCCATCCCCACGCATCCCCCGTCATCCCAGCCACCACACTGAGGCCCACTGACTGAGCCCCAGCTGCATTCCAATGTGGGACTTCGCCGCCCTGCGGCCTGCCCAGAAAATCATGCTGTGGCCACAGAGGAGGATGCTCACTTGTTCCGATCTTTCCCAGCAGCCTGCCAAAAACAACAACATCGCCGTTAGCTGCTGGCCTCATGCCTCTCCGTTAGTGGTCTAACATACGTCTTATATGCATCCGAGGACCACCTGCCCACTGCCTGCAGCTGCCCTTTGGAAAAACCCAGGTGAGCAGCGGTGGAAGCTTCCCCTATTCGGAAGGAGTGTGTCCCGAACTTGCGGGCATCCACACCTAGCCGCTGGAGTGCTGTCTTTGCCACCGACCAAAATTGGTACTTGGTAAGGGGCCGGAGGTCCCTGTGCCTGAACAGGTACCCTGGCTGCAGCCCGCGGGCTGCCAGAAAAATGCGTAGGGCCCTGACTGGGCAGAGCTCCTCCTGTTGGCATGGGGATAACACAATCAGGCGACCCTTGTGGTGTTGGTCCGTCTTTGACTGCCTGAGTCGCAGGCGTACCCCCCCTGCCTCCCAGCTGAGATCAGAAACCTGGAGGGCCCGGAGGGAGCTATCCATCTTAGAACCTGCCACCACCTCCCCTATTCGGAAAGCCCCGAAGAACAAGGTGAGGGCCGCAGCATGGTATAGCAGTGCCTCAAAATGGGAAGAACATAGCACCCTCCACTGTCCCCGCAGACCCAACAGTAGCTCTGGGGAAAAGGGGGAGCGTGCATCAGGTGTGTGCGGGCACTCACGGGACCACCCCTCCAGCATCCGGCGGACCCTAAAGTCACCGGAGTAGTCCTGAAAGCCCCGTGCTTTCCCTAGGAAGGATAGACCTGAGAGCTTACCTCTGATGGTCCTGACTGAAAGCCCCCTCCGCTTCCCTTCCACGCAGAACTCCATAAGATGCTCCACGGGGATGGGCCACTCCTGGGTGTAGCCTCTGGACTCCCTGAAGGTTGCCAGGTCCCTACCTGCCCCCTGGTAGCTGGCCAAAGTGCTGGGTGCCACAGAAAGGCTTATGGCCTGTTCTGATTTGGTCCTCCAATCTCCCACAGCGCTGGGGGTACCACGTCCGGCTGAGCCCTTGCCTACGGCGCCAGCTGGTGAAATCTCTCCATCTGGTTCCGTGATAGAGCATCAGCAATGCTATTATCAATACCCGGGACATGGCGCGCAAGGAAATGTATATTATAGCGAAGACATTGGAGCACAAACACTCGAACTAAACGCATAACATCGGGGTTTCTAGAGGACAGGGTGTTAATGACATGTACCTTGGGGAGGTTGTCGCACCAAAAATGGACTGAGGAATTGCCCAGTTTGTCCGGCCAAAGGTGTACGGCCACAACAATGGGGAAGAACTCCAGAAGGGTCAGGTCTCTGGTTAGGCCAGCCTGCGCCCAATTCTGTGGCCAGCTGCCATGACACCATGAGTCATGGAAAATGACCCCAAAACCGCAGGAACCTGAGGCGTTGGAGCTCACCTGTAGTTCCGCTTCCAACAGGCGATCCTTTCTCCATAAGGAGACCCCATTGAATTCCTGCAGGAAGGTGGACCAAACTGCCAGGTCCTCCCAGAGAGCGGCTGTAACACGTGTGTGATGGTGGGGGCGTGATAGGCCCGCCATGGCATCGTACATGCGGCGCAAGAATGCGCGCCCGGGTGCTACCACCCTGCATGCAAAGTTCATATGTCCTGCCAGCTGTTGAAGTGTGGCCAATGTCACCTTCTTCGCCCCAACCACCTCTGAGATTTTCCCCTTAAGGGCCACCAGCTTATCCCACGGGAGCCTACAGCATTGGGCCACTGTATCAATCTCTATGCCCAGGAAAGTGAGGGTAGTGGACGGGCCCTCAGTTTTCTCAGCCGCGAGGGGAACACCCAGTTCCCCTGCCATCTCCGCGAACTGCTCCATAAGAGCCTGACAGGCGCCCGAGTCTGCAGGGCCCGCAAACAGGAAGTCGTCCAAATAGTGCACCACTGATTGCCGGCCTGCCCGTCTCCTGACTGCCCACTCCAAGAAAGAACTGAAGCGCTCAAAAACCGAGCATGAGATGGAGCAGCCCATAGGCAATGCCCTATCCACATAGTATTTGCCCATGAAGGCAAAGCCTAGCAGCTCAAAATCCCCTGGGTGCACAGGGAGGAGACGGAAGGCTGATTTGATGTCACACTTTCCCATGAGGGCGGCCATCCCGCAGTCCCTAACCATATGAACCGCACAGTCAAATGACGTGTAACGGACAGAGCAGAGGTCTGATGGGATGAAGTCATTTACTGACCCACCCTGGGGAAAGGACAGGTGGTGTATAAGGCGAAATTCGCCTGGTGCCTTCTTCGGAACAAGGCCCAGCGGGGAAACTCTGAGTGAAGGGATGGGTGGTGCCGCAAAGGGGCCCAGCACGCGGCCTGCCATGACCTCCTTCCTAATTTTTTCCCCCACGACCGATTCCATGCACGCCACTGATTTTAGGTTGTGGGACATGAAGGGGTGCCTGGGACCCAAATAGGGAATCCGGAAACCCTCTGTAAAGCCCTGTAGCAAAAAGTGGGTGTCTTGGACTCGGGGGTAACAGCAGAGCAAGCGCTGGAGTTCGGAGAGTTTAACTGGACTGGGGCCCCTTTCCTTGAGCTGCGCTAGCAGCTCCCAGTCTCCTTGCGCCAGGTGAGTCCCTGGTCCCACCTCTGAAGGGGCAGCCCCTGGGGCAGGCAGCGCAGGAATGCGGGCCCCCGCATATTGCGCACTCGTGTCGGAACCTGCAGGGGTTACGACCACAGTGGCCTCGGGAGCTGAACTCCCAGCAGAGCAGGCGGGGTTGAACCCCCTGCCCCGCAGGCCCGCGGGAAGGAGCTGCTGCTGCCTGGCGGGCCAGGAGGTGGCCGCTGTCCGTTCTATCCCCGGCTATGGGCTTGGAGTGTGACATAAACTGTAGCCACAGGTCCGCTTCCTTCTTGTCCCAGGGGAGGGAGGTATCGAAGGCCGCCCTCATACGAAACGATTCATCGTAGGTGAGCCATGCTGCCCCCTGGAACTCAGAGTAGCCCCGATATATAATATCGAGGTATTTAATCAGAATAGGGCCCCTCTGTGGCTGTTTCTGCATCACCACCCCCATGTATGTCAGAAATGCAGGCAACCAATTAGCCCAAGTGCGTTCAATGCGCCGCCTCTTGGGCTTGTCAGGTTCTGCCTCTTCGCCCTTATCCTTCTCCCTCCTCACTGGTTCCCTGTACAGAAGTGAGAATAAGTCGACGTACTCCCCCTTCCAAATTTTTTCTTTTGTAGCGGGCAGCAGGTGAAAGCCCAGTGGGGCTGATGTCTCCCCAAAAGGTATAGCCCCTTCCCTCACTGAGCCCAGAGGGTCAGTGTCCTCTGCTGGGGGGGTACCGACCAGGAGGGCTGAGCCCTCACTCCCATCCCTGTTCCGGCAGTGGACTGCCAGACCTGCTCACAGGCCACCCCTAGGGGAGGCAGCTGCTGTGGTGAGCCATGCCCCGCCCCCATGGTGATCCCCGCTTGCCCATACTGCTCGGTTTCCGCTGGTGGGGAAAAGGGCCAGTATGGAAACCCCCACGGGGGCCAGCCCCACTGGGGCTGCCCCTGTCGTTGTGCCGCCCAGGGAGACTCACCCCCTATGTTGTCCGCTGAAGGCCCATGCATGGGCTGTGGTCCTGGGGCTGCATGTGAAGACAACGCTGTTCCTGCTTCTGCTCCGGGCGCTCTTGCTGTGGCCCCACTAGGCCCTGCCTCCAGCGCGTCCAGCCGCGCTAAGATAGAAGTAATAGCCGCAGCGTTAACCTCGCCAGCTGGACGCTGCACTTTCTTCCGGGGCCGCTTGGGGGGTGGTTCCTTTGTTTTCCCAGTTGCTGGCTGGGCAGGGCCCCTCTCCAGGGCTTCCAACCTAGCCAGTATAGTGGTCCATGGTATGCCTGCCCCCTGTCCCCCATCCTCCACAGCAGGGGGTGGGCGTCTACCCTCTGCCCTGGGGGCCCTTCCCTTCCCTTTTGGCCCACCTTGACCTTTTTTGGGTGGCATCCTGAGCTAGCGTGTAGGGGGACGATGCCTTCTGTAGCAATGAGAGATGGTCAGCCTGGGGATACCTAAGGGGGGACCCAGCACCCTCACCGTCCCGCTGGACCTGCTAAGCAACCAATGGGGTGGTGTGCTCCCTTGCTATGGGTGGGTGAAGGGCTGAGAACCTTCCCACAGGGGTCCCCTGGATAGTAATTTAAGAGAAAAGAACGCGGCCACAAGGCCACCTCACCTGAGTTTTGCTGCCGCCACTAGGCCGTGCTGCCGCCGCTGTGATGCTTTGCTCCACTGGAGGGCCTCCCGAGGCCTAGGGCTCTCTCTGCCGCTGGATGGCCGCTGCCACCACACCTCCGCCGCTGGCCTGCCGATGCCTGCTGCAGGCCGCACCTCTGCAGCTGGATGGCCCCTGGATGGCCACTGCTGCCACACCTCTGCCGCTGGATGGCGTCCTGAGGCCTAGGAGCCAGGGGCTCTTCGCCGCGCTCCAGCCGCGCTGCTCAGCGATCGAGCCGTGCCGAACGCTCCTCGCCGCCGGCCCTGCCGCCCAAGGCCTGGCCTGTAGGCCTGAAGAAGCTGTGTGCGTCGGCGGGCGATCCAGCTCCTGCCGGCCACTCCTCCGCAGCTGGAGGGCCTCCCGAGGCCTAGGAGCCAGGGGCTCTTCGCCGCGCCCCAGCCGCGCCGCTCAGCGATTGAGCCGCACTGACTGCTCCTCGCCACCGGCCCTGCCGCCCAAGGCCTGGCCTGTAGGCCTGAAGAAGCTGCGTGCATCGGCGGGCGATCTGAGCCACGTCGCGCCGCCGATGCAGGAGGGCCTCCCGACTGTTTTGAAAATGCTGCCAAAAATTTGCAGTGAGGGTGGGCGGCTGGCGGTACAGCCTTAAATGGCCATCTGCCGCCCCGCCCCCTCGCTGCGTGCTACGTCAGCGTGCCAGCGTGCTGCGTGCACGCATCCCTCACCCAGATGGCGGCTCGGCTGCGGCCGCAAAACTCGTCCCTTCGCCGGTAAGTCCCGGCGCGGAACGGGGGTTGGATGAATACCAGTTTATCCAAATTTCATGTGCCGGTCTTATCAAGACTTCTCTGGCCAGTCTGCTGTGGCCCTTGGGCTGAAAAAAGGTTTCCTACCCCTGCTTTAGAGTAAAGATGATGATGATGATGACTCATCTCATTTCACTCTGCTTGGCTCCAATCAGCAGGAAAGGACAAGGAAGCATGTTAGGAGACTCTTCTCAGTAATTTACACTCCTTTCAGGCTGATTGGCTTGTAGGGTGCTGGAGACACAGGGACCCTGCGGGGACCCTGCTTCCAAAAATCAATGGGTCTAACCCCCCCCGACCAATGGATGACTACATCCCTTGGTTTAGGGGTACAGAGCTAGCAAGCACCCATGAGCTTTGGCACTTTTTTTTTTTTTGGAAATTTACCATTGCTGTTAGACTTGGCGCAATATTATCCCCAGTGCTTAATTTCTCAAAAAAAGATAGGTTTCAGTTTAATTCTGTGTGGAAATGACATTGCCTCTTCTGTCCCTGTAATCCTTGATTTGCAGACCCTCTGAAGCCAAAACAAAAATGTGCAGACTTGGGAAGGGGATCTATTGAATCAGGATTTCTGCACCCCCTGCCCTGCTTCACTTGTGGCTGCTCATTAGAATGGGGGGAGGAGGATAGCTCAGGCCCAGAGACCAAATGTGGCCCTCCAAGACTCTCTAACTGGCCCTCAGAATTATCCCCAGACGAGCAGAACAGTGAGTGCTTCTCTACCCTATATCTCAGTGGTAGGCTGAGCATGTGCTTTGCGTGCAGAAGGTCCTGGGTTCAATCTTTTGCATGTCCTTGTGAAAGGGAAAAAATGTTCTAGGTTGTTTGTGTGACGATCCCACATCTGGCTCTGTGTGTGTGTGTGTGCTATTACATTCAGTGATATATGGGAATAACAATTTATGAGTAACATTAGTACAAAAAACATTACTAAGGATTCTGTATGGTCTGGTACGGGAGGAGGTCCATGGGGATGACACCATGAGTTACCACACCGGGTGACACCAACCCTAGTGACGCCACTGCAACAGACTTAGTTTTCCCAGTTATCCACTGTTTCCAAGAAGCTTATTCCCCAAACACAGAACATAGGTCCAGATATGTATAGAAACAGGAACAGGAATGTTAAAAACTGGCAAGTATTCTTTTCTCAGAGCAAACCCCACAAGATTAGGTTGCTTAATTAGCATCTTGTCACAGGTAAGGAGACCACTACCAGACAAGACTTCACGCAATTAAGTTGTTTCTTCCCTCATATACTATTTCTCACAGCTTTTCCTCCTAACCCTCTTCTTTCTACCCACCTTTCTCCTCCTTCTTCACTCCTATCTTTCAGGATGCTTTAGGGACAAGCTTCTTAAGGGAAAAAAACTGGGAAGGAAATACAGCTATAAGGATAGGACACAACTTTTGTGGAAGTTGACTCCAAATGATATTGAATCAGTCTCATCACTATATGTCTTTAAGTGGGGCATTCACAACACACTTGTTTTCTGCTGCTTTTATTCAATGATTTTAACTGAGCTGCAGAAATGATGGTGACCTTGCAGTGGTGAGTGGGCTTGCGTGTTCCAATGAACCCTGTGAGCGATGCCGTCAGGAGTCATGTACTCCCAGCAGGGTCACCCATGGCGGTATGGTCAAGGGAGAGGAACCAGACAAAGAACAATCCAAGAAAGTCCTCAATGGCAGAACAGGCGGAGGATAACAATGTGTATGCTACAATGGCTGTGAAGGCGGATGAAGGCTGCCGCAGATAAAAGACTTCCAATCGTCATGGTATCCATGCCATTGGATCAAAGCCTTTTTCTGTCAAGATTGTGTGTTGATGGTCGTGCACCGATCGCCCCACATAAAACAAATTCACGCACAGGTGTCTTCCAACCAAACCAATCCAAAAGTCCCATGGTGATCAGTGAATGGCAATGGAGGCAGGATTGTGAAATCAGGAGGCCCCTAGTCATGGACCGGCACATGGGTGGTGGATACAGACTCAGTCGTCCTGGCTCAAGGACTGAGGCATTGAGTAGTTCGGCAGCTGTATCCACAACTGAGCAGTCCTATTCAGGAAGGGGAGGGGGCTAGAAAAGGTGCCCTAAAAATAGTCTGCCTCATCTCTCTCCCTGACTGGATCACCGTGTCCAGTGGGGTCACCACTTAGGGGTCGCAAAAGACAAATGAACTGTGGAACGTGGAATATATGGGCATTGCTGGACAATACAGATAGTGAATGTCCTGAACACAGGACTGCCATCATTGTGAGGGAGTTGAGACATTTTAATATTGACATAGCAACACTCCAAGAAACTCAAAGAGCAGGAGACGGACAATTGAAGGAAGAAAAAGGAGGCAATACCTTCTTCTGCAAAGGACTGCCAGAACAAGGAATATATGGAGTAGGCTTTGCTATTGAAAATGATCTTGTGAAGCTCTTGTCAGAAGTTCCTACTGGCATTAATGAACGACTCTCAACTCTCCGATTAAAACTCACCAAAAACCAGCAGGCAACTAAGTGCTTATGCACCAACATTAGATGCTGATGAAGACATCAAGGAAAATTTTTATACCAAGCTGGACACCATCTTATCAGAGATAACTAAGGAGGATAAAATGATCCTCCTGGGCAATTTCAATGCAAGAGTTGGGTGTGATTTTGATTCATGGCCAGAAACCATTGGGAAAGAAGGAGTTGGCAATGGCAACCTGAATAGCATTCTACTTCTGACTAAATGTGCAAAGCATAATCTTGTTATCACAAACACACTCTTTTGCCAGAAAGATAAATTTAAAACATCATGGAAGCACCCTCGGTCAAAGCACTGGCATCTCCTGGATTATGTAATTGTCCGTGCCAGAGATCGTTGTGATGTACTCCTCACCAGGGCCATGACGAGTGCTGATGACTGCTGGACAGATCACCGATTAATTCGATCCACTGCGGCCATTAATATTGTTCCTCAATGTAGGCTCCAAGGAAGAAAACCAAGGCGTAAAATGAACATCCACACTCTTCAAGATCCTATTAAGTGAGCTTGCTTTCAAACAACTCTCCAGAAACATCTACCTACAGAACTCCCTGAAAACATTGAGGAACACTGGATTAAACTGAAGACTTCCATCATTGCAGCATGTGAACAAACTATTAGATACCAAACCAAGAAACATCAGGACTGGTTTGATGAGAATGATAGTGAGATTGAACATATCATTGACAAGAAAAGGAAAGCCTTCCAGATATGGCAAAAAGACATTAACTGTGCTGCTAAGAAAAACATCTATGCCAGTGCAAAGGCTGAGGTCTAAAGAAGAACTAGAGAACTTAAGAATGCCTGGTGGATAAAGAAAGCTCAAGAAATCCAGCATTTTGCAGATGCTCATGATGCATGGGGCTTTTTTAATGCCACAAAGGCCATCTATGGACCAACAAATTATGGTACAAATCCCTTACATTCAATAGATGGTACCAAACTTCTTAAGGATAAAGAGTTTATTGTGCTGGAAAGAGCATTACCACGACCTCCTTAATCGTAACTCTATTGTGGCTGATGAGGTCTTCTCGCAAATCCCACAACAACAAATTAGAGATGAGCTTGCAGTATCCTCTAATTTGGATGAAGTCAGTAAAGCCATTAATCAAATGAAGAATAACAAAGGTAGTGGACCTGATGGGATTCCTGCTGAAGACTTTAAAAAAGGTGGGCCTGAACTTACACAACAACTTCATAAGCTCATCAAAAAAATCTGGATGAGGGAGGAGATCCCGGAAGACTTTAGGGATGCCATAATTATCACTCTTTTCAAGAAGGGTGATAGAACAGATTGTGGGAACTACCGAGGCGTCTCTCTTCTTGCTACCGCAGGTAAAATGCTTGCAAGGATCCTCACAAATCGCCTCCTACCTATCTCAGAAGACATCCTCCCTGAATCCCAAAATGGTTTCTGCCCTTCCAGGGGGACAGTAGACATGATCTTCACTGCACGACAGCTTCAAGAAAAATGCAGAGAGCAAAACTGACCTCTGTATATGGTTTATTGATCTGACTAAGGCCTTTGATACTGTAAATCGAACTGCTCTCTGGACCATCCTTCTGAAAATTGGATGCCCTGATAAATTTGTGAATATTTTGCAACTCCTCCATGACATGACAGCAACAATTCTGGATAACAATGGCTCTCAAAGTGATCCATTCAAAGTGGGATGAGGCATCAAACAGGGATGTGTCATTGCTCTGACCTTATTTGCTATTTTCATCACCATGATTGTACACCTTGTTGAGGGGAAACTTCCCACTGGCGTGGAAATCACATATCGAACAGATGGAAAGCTTTTTAATCTCAGTAGGCTGAAAGCAAAAATTAAGGTAATTACAAGCTCTGTCATAGAACTTCAATATGGCGATCATAATGTAGTCTCCGCACATTCAGAGGAAGATCTTCAAACTATCCTAAATGTCTTTGCAGGAGCATATGAAAAGCTTGGCCTCTAGCTTAACATCAAAAAAACCAAAGTGCGTCATCAGCAAGTGAGAACCAATCCCTCTGTAGCACCATCAATCCAGCTTAATGGTGCAACCCTGGAGAATGTCGATCACTTTTCTTATCTCGGCAGCCATCTCTCTGTAAAAGCTGACATTGATGCTGAAATTCAGCATCGTCTGAGCTCTGCGAGTGCCGCATTCTCCCAAATGAACCATAGAGTATTTGAGGATTGGGATATTTGCAGGGAGACCAAAATGCTTATTTACAAAGCCATTGTGCTACCAACCTTACCGTACGCCTGTGAAACATGGACCATCTATAAATGCCACTTCCAACTTCTTGAAAGATTCCACCAACGCTGCCTCCAGAAAATTCTGCAAATTACTTGGGAAGATAGGTGGACTAATGTTAGCGTATTGGAAGAAGCAAAGACCACCAGTGTTGAAACAATGATCCTCCAGCATCAACTTCGCTGGACCGGCCATGTTGTTCGAACGCCTGATCACCGTCTTCCAAAGCAGCTACTTTACTCCCAACTTAAGGATGGAAAACGAAACATTGGTGGACAGCAAAAAAGGTTTAAAGATGTTCTCAGAGCTAATCTAAAAAAATGTAACATAAGAATCGAGAACTGGGAAGCCTTGGCCCATAAGTGTCCCAATTGGAGGTTGGCCATTATCAAAGGTGCTATGGACTTTGAAGAAGCACAAGTACAGGGCGAAAGGGACAAATGAGCTAAACAGAAGGCACGTCAAGCAAATCCTCATCGTGACCATCTTCCATCTGGAAACCTATGTCCTCACTGTGGGAGGCTGTGTGGATCTTACTCGGCCATGAGTGATCGCCAATGAATGATGATTGTCCTGGGCTGGTTGTTTTATGTCCAGGCTATTTTTAAAGTTATTGAGTGTTTTTAAAGGTATTTGCATTTATAGTTACTGTTTATATATTAAGTTTATATACTGTGTTTGCTAGTTTGTGAGACTATTTCACTTAAAAGCAGGATAAAAAATAATTAAATAATTTTATTGGATTACATTCAAGATAGCAAATTTATACAATTCAGTGCATCATATGCACTGAAATACCTTTAACTATCTCTGTTATTCACATATATCTCTATGTGTGTTCATGCATGTGCATGGTATCTATCTACTGTCTCTCTCTCTCACACACACACTCTCTCTCATAATACTATACACTTCCAGCTTTTTAGACTCATATATTCCTGGAGCCCCCCTTTAGGATGCACACCTTAATGTGGTGAGGGGGTTTGAGAGTGTTGAAGAAGCTGAGAGCAATGCCATCAGGAGTCTAGACCAAGAGGCTAGACTCCTAGCAGGGGCACCCATGGCGGAATGGTCAAAGCTGAGACACCAGACTAAGATGCATCCAAACTCAGAGGAAGGCAATGGTAAACCACCTCTGAATACCTCTTACCATGAAAACCCTATGAACAGAGTACCAATAGAGTTGCTACAAGCTACTGAGACTGAATCTGTCCAAATTTTGACAAAAAAGTGTCAAGAAATATGGAAAACTAAACAATGGCCCACTGACTGGAAGTGTTCAATATATATCCCACTTCCAAAGAAAGGGGATCCCAGAGAATGCAGTAATTACCGAACTATTGCCTTAATATCCCATGCAAGTAAAGTAATGCTCAAGATTCTACAACAAAGGCTCTTACCATATATGGAGAGAGAAATGCCAGACGTCCAAGCTGGATTTAGAAAGGGAAGAGGCACCAGAGATCATATCACAAACATACGTTGGATAATGGAACAGAGCAAGGAATTTCAGAAGAAAATCACCCTGTGCTTTATAGACTACAGCAAAGCCTTTGACTGTGTAGATCATGAAAATTCTGGAATGCTTTAAAATGGGGGTGCCACAGCATCTGATTGTCCTGATGCGCAACCTATACTCTGGACAAGAGGCTACTGTAAGGACAGAATATGGAGAAACCGATTGGTTCCCCATCGGAAAGGGTGTGAGACAGGGCTGTATTTTATCACCCTATTTGTTTAATCTGTACGCAGAACATATCATACGGAAAGCGGGATTGGACCAAGATGAAGGAGGTGTGAAAAGTGGAGAGAGAAACATTAATAATGTAAGATATGCAGACGATACCATACTACTAGCAGAAACCAGTAATGAATTGAAACGAATGCTGATGAAAGTTTAAGACGAAACCACAAAAGCAGGACTACAGCTGAATGTCAAAAAGACTAAAGTAATGACAACAGAAGATTTATGTAACTTTACAGTTGACAATGAGGACATTGAACTTGTCAAGGATTATCAATATCTCGGCACAGTCATTAACCAAAATGGAGACAATAGTCAAGAAATCTGAAGAAGGCTAGGACTGGGTAGGGCAGCTGTGAGAGAACTAGAAAAGATCCTCAAATGCAAAGATGTATCACTGAACACTAAAGTCAGGATCATTCAGACCATGGTATTCCTGATCTTTATGTATGGATGTGAAAGTTGGACAGTGAAAAAGGTGGATAAGAGAAAAATAAACTCATTTGAAATGTGGTGCTGGAGGAAAGTTGTTGGACTGCGACAAATAATTGGGTGTTAAAACAAATGAAACCAGAACTGTCACTAGAAGCTAAAATGATGAAACTGAGGGTATCATACTTTGAACACATCTTGAAAAGACATGATTCACTAGAAAAGACAATAATGCTGGGAAAAACAGCAGGGAGTAGAAAAAGAGGAAGGCCAAACAAGAGATGGATTGATTCCATAAAGGAAAATCCCACAAGTTCCTCTCCCTGGCAGTAAAAATACAATAATAATGACATGACTAACAGTTTGTTGCCCTTTCTCAACACAAAAAAAATCAGCTGTTTGAGGCAGTAACCTTACACTGCATAATTGTGGAGCTAATATCCTGAATAAGTATACTATGCTTATTTGTATGTTTTTTTAAAAAAATCACTGCCTTAGCTACATTGGGCTTAAATTCTTTATGCTGGATTGCAGCTTTGTGCATGTTGTAATTGATTTAAATGCTGAGTAGATCTTCTGAAGATCTTATAATAAAAGGCGAATGAGATATTTCTTTCACTCTATGTATATCCTGGTTTTCTATGTTTATATTTAAAATATAAAACATTATATATAGGTCTTTGAAAGCACCAACAAAGTTCACATTTGAGCCACTATGACTTAATCCTTGTAAATCAAAAACAGAAGTTCTACCCAAACCCAGTTGGATATTCAGTATGTAGAATCAGCATGTAGGTCAAAGATATAGGCATGAGACTAGAAATCATCTCTAATAAAATCTATTTTTCCCTTCCTTGAAAGAGCTTGAATGTTTTGTCTGAGTGGGAACTTGTACATTCTGTTAAAACGTTCAGCATAGGTGAATATCAGGAATAATGTGGGATGAGTAGGATCTCCACTGGGAAATGAGAGACTATTTAGAAACAGTTAGTGCAACCTTTTATCAAAATCTTTATCCTGATTCTTGAAGATCCCAAACAAGAGAACCTCTGTTTATTATGGTGCAGGTTCCCCCAAACTGCAGGTTCCCACAGGACTTGCCCAAGCCACGAGGATTCTGATTTGTTTTCCAAGCTCCTAGCTAAGGCCCAAGAGTACCCAATACAAACATTGTGGCATCTCTCAATCAGTTTTTTTATTCTGTATCAATTATTTATTTGTAGCAGAGAACTGAATCAAAGTTACATTAATTGCTTCATTAATGTAAAAGTTATATTACATTAATGTAAAAGTTACATTAATTACAGTGTTTAGGCCTATAACGTACAATAGTGAAGTGGTAGCCTGCTCAGTTGGCTTTTAATGTACAAATCTAAATCTGGGCAGCTTTCTGTAGACTAGTACATGTAGAGTGACAAAGTTGAATGCTTCAGTTTGGTGATGCAGTTACTCAGTTACTCAACTATTTCATCACAATGTGCTGATTTCAGCTTAACTTTTCTCAAGTACACCAAAGAAGTTGGGTGAACAAGCCCTTGGACTAAAGGCCAATCCACACATTACATTGCTTTCATCGGCAACCAACATTCCATGCAGCAACTCTTCTCACACACTGCAGTTATGTTGATGATTATGTCTAAATCATGAATACGTTGAGTGACTTACAATAAGAATCCTCTGAATTACATAGAAAGTTTTCATGTGAACTATGAACACATCCAAGAATAGCCAGCTATGGTACAGAAACTCCTCTGGGCTGATCCATGTAGGCAGTGTGGTAGAATGTTTAGAATTGCAGACTAGGACTAAAGAGATCCACTTTCAAATCACTACTCAGCCATAAACAGTGGCAGCTGGTGCCCACTAGACCTGGTACAGCTGCTATGGGAGTGTGGCCAATGAAATCATGGGGGGAGTGGCCAAGTTTTGGTTTCTCCCTATCCTCCTCACTTGCAAACATACTGTGGATACTTAAGCATTCCACTTTTGCATATAGCACCTAACTAAACTATATATATATATATATATATATCCCACTCTTCTTCCCAGAAGGAGCCGATGAATATATAGATAACATGGATAACATGGATAACAGTTATTGCCTGAAGATCTCCAGAGTTTCTTTTATTAAAAAAATGAAATGAATTCTCTAAACTGTTAAGTTCCTATTGCTCAGAATAGAAGACATGGTAGGTGGGAAAAAACAAAAAGGCAAAATGTTAGAAAAAGGAGTTTTTCACACCATATGATCCATTCTGAATACTGTAGCAGGACATTCCACAAGTTCCTCTGCTATTCCACTGATGTGGGGACTCAGACATTCACACAAAATATATGTAAGTCTCTTGGTTTTTATAAAAGCAGGCATTTGCTTAACTCAAAATCCCTTCTACTTTTGATCAACCACATTTACACAGGTTCCAGGAGGCATAAAAGCCCAGCTGCCCTTGGGGTCCTTGGGAACAGCTGCAGCACTAAGGGACTGAAGAAGACTGGCCCTGGGAGTGAGTATCTGAGCATCTGGGTTGCTGTCCCTCGAGACAGCTGAAGTCCCTAGTAAGTGCTGCAAGGGCTGGGACCCCCTGCCTGACCCTGACTCCAGAGAGAGGCTGCAGTTAATCTTGCAGCCTCTTGCATCAGCTGCTGGCTGGGGCAGGAGGCATAAAAGCACAGCTGCCCTTGGGTGGCAGGTCTGCCGACGGCAGGGTCACCACCAAAGGGGGTTTCCCCTTGTGGAGTCCTGAGGGTGAGGGCGCTACCCCCCTTCTATTACCTTTTATTTTTTATTTTTAAGTTGTCTTTTTAAGGGTGGGAGCCTGTGCAGTGAAGTGAATGATAGGAGAAAGTGATGCAGCCAGAAACATGTCCTCTTGACCCTTGCCCTTCTTGGCTTATTAAAGCTTGCTGAGGGGGTCTGACCGAGTGGATCCAGGGTGTGGTCAATGCATCATTGCAGGAGGGAGTGGTTCCACCCCCCCTTGAAAGAGAAGGTGATCCAACCACTCCTGAAAAAGCCCACCCTGGACCTACTGGTTTGTGACAACTACCAAACGGTTGCAAATACCCCCCTCTTTAGGGAAGGTGATTGAGAGGCGAGACTGCTCACTGGGGCAGGGTATTGCCAACATGTCACCCCGCTGCTGAAAGAATTGCACTGGCTGCCCATTTGCTACCGGGCCAAGTTCAAGGTTCTAGTTTTGGTGTACAAAGCCCTTTACAGCTTGGGACCAGGATACCTGAAAGACCATCTTACCCCTTATATACTCAGTTGATCATTGCGCTCTGCAGGTGAGGGCCTCCTGCAGATACCATCTTATCAGGAGGTTCATTCTGCACAATATAGGAAATTGACCTTTAGTGTGGCAGCACCTACCCTGTGGAATTCCCTCCTCTTAAATATTAGGCAGGTGCCATCTCTGCTATCTTATCGGCGCCTATTAAAGAAACATGTTACCAAATTCTTCCAAGCTACACAGGATATAGATTGGACTGTGAAAGACTAACCAAATTGTGTTTGCATTTTTACAAATGTATAGGGCAGTACAATATCTCAGATAGGAGGTCAGGTCTCCTACTCCCCTGGTGCATTCACTATAGCTGCCTAATTTCCCTGCTTTTTAGGGTGATAGAAATATCTGTTGGCTATAGGTATGTTTGTTTATTATTTGATTTATATCCTTCCCTTCCTCCTAGCAGGAGTTCTGGGCAGCAAACAGAAACTCTAAAAACACTTTAAAACATCATAAAAACAGACCTTAAAATACATTAAAACAAAACAACGTTAAAACTATGGAATTTGCTCCCACAAGTTGCAGTAATGGCCACCAGCTTGGATGGCTTTAAAAGAAGTTTAGACAAATTCATGGAGGACAGGGCTATCAATGGCTACTAGCCATGATGGCTGTGCTGTGCCACCCTAGTCAGAGGCAGCATGCTTCTGAAAACCAGTTGCCAGAAGCCTCAGGAGGGGAGAGTGTTCTTGCACTCGGGTCCTGCTTGCGGGCTTCCCCCGGGCACCTGGTTGGCTACTGTGAGAACAGGATGCTGGACTAGATGGACCACTGGCCTGATCCAGTAGGCTCTTCTTATGTTCTTAAAAAACATTTTTTTAAACATGCTTTGAAAACATCTTTTGAAAAAGGGTTGAAACATATTAAAAAACACATTTTAACAAGGAATTCTAACACCGACGCAGACTGGGATAGGTCTCAACTTAAAAGGCTTGTTGAAAGAGGAAAGTCTTCAAAAGGCACTGAAAAGATAGCAGAGATGGCGCCTGCCTAATATTCAAGGGTTTTAAACCACAAGGGTTTTTTGCCTATTAGTGAATGTATCTGTTTTTCAATCCAGGAGGTAAGAAATGGGATCCTGTGCAAGTCTGCTGAGAATGAATGATCATTTGCATGCTTATTATGTTCAGTGGGATTTACTCCCCTGCAATCATGCTTAGGATAGGTGAAACTGACCATGGGGGTGGAGAAGAGTGAGTGAGTGCTGGAATGGGCAGGGGAGGAGGAAGAAGGGAGGAGGAGAGGGGGAGGAGGGTAAGGATAGGAGAGAGAGGATGGGGAGGGGAATGGCAGGTCTGATCGTTTACATGCTTATTGAGTTCAGTGGGATGTATTCCCATGCAATCAGGCTTAGGATAGGTAAAACTGAATATGGGGGAGGACAGAAGGGTGACGGGAGAGGAGAGGGAAGGAGGAAGGGAGAGCTGAGAGGAAGGAGGGGGAGGGGAAGGAGGGACAAATAAAGGGGAGGGAAGGGGCAAGAGGGAGAGCATAGGAGGAAAGGGCAGGTTGGATCATTTGCATGCTGTTTGAATTCAGTGGAATTTACTCCTGTACCATCATGCTTAGGATAGGTGAAACTGACTTGAAGGAGGGTCAGGGCTGGGGGAAGGAGGGGGAAGGGTAAGAGAAGGTGAGGAAGGAAAGGGAGGGAGGGGAGGAGATAGGGTGGGTGAGTGGGCACTGGGCAGAGGGAAAGCCCCTTTCTTTCCTAAAAGGAAAACATTGTGAACAGTATCATTGTTTTTCAGGGGTTTCCCCACCTTTTTATTCTATAGCCGGCACATGTAGTCTCCTACACAAATTTAAACCAAAGCTGTCCCTGGCCACATCCACACCAGACCTTTATTTCTCTTTAGACAGTCATGGCTTCCCCCAAAATCCTGGGAAGTGGAGTTTGTTAAGGGTGCTGAGAGTTGCTATGAGATGCCCTATTATGCCTCACAGAGCTACAATACCCAGAAGAGTGGCTGACTGATAAACCACTCTGGCCACTGGAGCTCTTTCACGGGAATGGAAGTCTCCTAGCAACTCTCAGCAGCCTTCACAAACTACATTTCCCAGGATTCTTTGGGGAAAGCCATGACTGTCTCAAGTGAAATAAAGGACTGGTGTGGGTGTGGCCACCTGATTAGCCAGGCCAAACCATGGTGAGTCTGGCTTTTAGAACACTGACAGTTGGTTCTTACCGAGCATGTGTGTACTTATCATTGACTCCAATGTTAAATTCTTAAATTAACTAAAAATCAGCCAAGCATTTCAAAAACTTTAAAACAGCAGAAGATGCAAGTCAGAGTATGGGGAAAGGTCAGTAATAGGATTACAGGTCCTCTGTGAACATAGCTGATTTTTAATGAATTTTAACAAATTATGAGACCACTGACAGAAAAAAGTCCAACCGGGGTATGGATTCCCCCTCCCTTGTTTTACACTTTGAAGTCTCGCTTCTTTCTCAATGTTTTGTGTATCACTGTGAAAACTTAGAGGGTTATTAAGCACATGCTTCTGAGTTCGGGACTATAAATTTTGTAAGGTTTTGTTTCAAAAGGAGCTCATGGGAAGCATCAGAATGGCATGGGGGTATTTTCAATTTAATATTGCGAAATGTGAAAAATCCATGCTTGCTATAGTTTACAGCCACTCTTGTGGCTGCATAATAAAATGTGTGTGGAACAAGAAAGAGTGTGTGGCTTTGAGATTGGGGAGGAGGATTTTAAAAATTGCTTGACATTCTCTTTGGGAGGGCTATGTCCCAGTAGCCTCAGAGGACCAGCCTCCACTGGCCATAAAGCTGGGTGACCTTGCAGCAGTCCTTCTTACTCTCAGCCTAAAGTACCTCACAGACTTGTTGTGAGGATAAGGAAGGACAGCGTGTATACCATGCTAAATTCCTTGGAAGAAAGGTGGGATAATAAGGGCAGGTATCCAGCAAAGTAGTTATGTTAGTGCAAATACTTCTGGTTCCTTTCACTTCTCTCCCCACACACCTGCATGTCCTCCCCATATCTGTTCTGGAGGGTTGGGATACCCCCAGAACAGATTTGGGGGCAGCAAGGAAAGAAGAAATGGAAGTTCTTTTGCCCAGCCAGAAGTCCTTGCACTAACTACTTCACTGGTACTGTCCTAAATAAATAATGTATTTCCAGCAAATTTAACAATTTTTGTGCCTGCACTGAAAAACCACAGATCACTCTACCAGAGCTGTCCTCAGTCAGCAAATCTGAAGTGTCATTAAAGATTGATGAATATAGTCAGCTATTTCCTTTTAAAATTATTTTTAACTTGTGCAAGTCACCATTTGGATTTCTGCCTCATGCACCCGAATTTATTAGTTCAGTCCTGGCAAAACACTTAGGTAAATCATTGTATTTATCACCAGCTCAGTTCAATGGCCTACCAATATGGCTAATTTCATGCTTATAATTATTTAAGGTGCTGCCCTATCACATACCAATTGCATATCCACCTTCTGGGATTAGATACTAGCCCTATACACTGATACTGAGAGATATTATTGAGATCAATATTGATATATTGATATTTTTTGGGTTGACTGGGCCAAGGAATTCCTATTTATTTGTCAAAAATGGGACTTCCTTTTACTGCCTTCATTTCTACACAGCAACAGTGCTGCTAATTAGAGAATCCAGACCTCAGGCTTTAGCCTTGGGGTTATCTATAACTATGTTTCTGAGCTTCTATTTCCAGCCAACAGGATGTCTGCTTACAATTGTTGCCTGTGGAAGATTATTACATATAATAAAAGAAAGGCAAAAACAAAGATGAAATAAATCACAAGGAAATAATTGTGCCAACTTTTTCTGTCTCTGTATAGTTTTCTGTGAGAAAAAATGTCTATGCACTTTGTTGTAAATATAAAATATTTCCCTTCATACTGAGTAGGTGAAAAATTCAAAAACTGGAGAAAGGCATCTAGAGAGCACAGATGAATTCTGCACCAACTGAAGTACTTAATCCATGGACGGACCTTTAGCGCAGATCAGTGGTAATATATACCAGACATGTGAAGCTGATGCACATGAACACTGTGCCGACACTGATTTCCACATGCTGCCAATATAGATGATTAATAAAGGTGGAGGGGGAAAAGCACCACACAATATATATATGGCACAACCAATGTAATGACAATGACAGCGATAAAGTATTAGGAAGTATATAGCACAGACATTTAATTAATTGGACCTGCCTCAAGCTTTTCCATCCAGCTCCTAAATCAGTCTCAGAGAATAAACTGCTACTTGTTTACTCAGAGAAGCAAATGCTTAATTCAGTATTTTAAAAAATAAAATAAAGTGGCATTTTTATAGGGGTTAAACACCACACAGGTGGAATGCAAACTATGTGGCCTATTTAATGCTGCAAAACTAAGCAAAGCCAATTCCACTGAAACTGATGGGGCACATCTTAGTAAACATGTTTGCGATCAGCCATGAAATCTCACTATCCTAAATGTCCAAAAGATTTGCTGTAACAGGGAAAGTTGTCTATACACTTTGTCGCTCTCAATGCACTTTATCAAAGCATGGGTTTTGTCTTGAATATTTATTTATTTGTTAAATTTTTATACCGCCCCACTAGCATAGCTCTCTGGGCGGTGTACAACAGAAAGTATATACAATAAAATCACATAAATCGGTACAAAAACATATATATAAAAATCCACAAATCTAAAACCAATTTGAACATATTAAACTAAAATGCCTGAGCAAAGAGAAAGGTTTTAACTTGGCGCCGAAAAGCCAGCAATGTTGGCGCCAAGCGCACCTCAACGGGAAGACTATTCCACAATTTGGGGGCCACCACTGAGAAGGCCCTGGTTCTTGTAACCATCCTCCGAGCCTCTCTATGAGTCAGAACTTGGAGGAGGGCCTTCGATGTTGAACGTAGTGTACGGGCAGGTTCATATCGGGAGAGGCGTTCCAGGAGGTATTGTGGTCCCGCACCGTATAAGGCTTTATAGGTTAAAACCAACACTTTGAATCTGGCCCGGAAACATATAGGTAGCCATTGCAAGTGGGCCAGAACAGGTGTTATATGTTCGGACCGCCTGGTCCTCGTTATCAGCCTGGCCGCCGCATTTTGCACAAGCTGTAGTTTCCGAACTGCCTTCAAAGGCAGCCCTACGTAGAGCGCATTGCAGTAATCCAATCGAGAAGTTACCAGAGCATGGACAACTGGGGTGAGGTCCTCCCTGTCCAGATAGGGACATAGCTGGGCTACCAACCAAAGTTGGTAGAACACATTCCGTGCCACCGAGGCTACTTGAGCCTCGAGTGACAGGGAAGGATCTAAGAGTACTCCCAGACTACGAACCCGCTCCTTCACGGGGAGTGTAACCCTGTCCAGAACAGGGTGCATATCCACCATTTGATCAGAGAAATCACCCACCAACAGCATCTCAGTCTTGTCTGGATTTAGCCTCAGTTTATTAGCTCTCATCCAGTCCATTATTGCAGCCAGGCAACGGTTCAGCACATTGACAGCCTCACCTGAAGAAGATGATAAAGAGAAGTAGAGCTGCGTGTCATCAGCGTACTGGTGGCAGAGCACTCCAAAACTCCTGATGACCGCACTCAGCGGCTTCATGTAGATGTTAAAAAGCATGGGGGACAGAACTGACCCCTGCGGGACTCCACATTGGAGAGCCCACGGTGTGGAGCAATGTTCCCCAAGTACTACCTTCTGGAGACGACCTGCCAGGTAGGAGCGGAACCACTGCCAAGCAGTGCCCCCAACTCCCAACTCCATGAGCCTCTCCAGAAGGATACCATGGTCGATGGTATCAAAAGCCGCTGACAGATCAAGGAGAATCCACAGAGTTACACTCCCTCCGTCCCTCTCCCGACATAAGTCATCGTACAGGGCGACCAAGGCTGTCTCGGTGCTAAAACCGGGCCTAAAACCCGATTGAAATAAATAGCTACAAGAACTCCAAAGGGGATTTGCCCCCACACCTGAAAAGATGACTCATGAGAGATGAACACTGGAATAAAGTTATATTTATTAAAATATAACGACTTGGAGAAACTACAGACTAACTTAATTAACCGAATTTAGAAAGTGCGGACCAGTGGGATTTTAACTAATTCTCATAGGGAAGCATCCCTCCAGAACAGCTGCTGGCTTTGGCTCCCCAGCAAAGGATGGGAAAGAAATTATCCCCTCCTTGCTAGGTGAGCCATGGGTATGGCCCCAGCACATGAACCCAGGCCCTGCTGTACCAGTGCTCACCCAAAATTCACATGTCAGGTCAAAAGGGCATCCTCCAGGTATAGGGCACTGGCAGTTCCCTAAAGGATGCCCTTAACCCAATAAAGCTTCAGTATTACCTAATGATTTTTTTATTATTTATTTATTTAATAAAATTATATCCCACCCTTCCTCCCAGAAGAAGCCCAGGGCAGCAAAGAAAAACACTAAAAGCACTTTAAAACATCTTAAAAACAAAAGACTTTAAAACATGTTAAAACAAAACATCTTTAAAAACATATTAAAAGAAAAATCTTAAAAATATATTTAGAAAAAAACTTTAAAAACAACTTAAAAAACAATTCCAGCACAGGCGCAGGTCTCTACTTAAAAGGCTTTTTGAAAGTGGAAGGTCTTCAATAGGCACCAAAAAGATAACAGAGATTGTGTCTGTCTAATATTTAAGGGGAGGGAATTCCAAAGGGTAGGTGCCACAACACAAAAGGTCTGCTTCCTATGTTGTGTGGAATGAACCTCCTGATAAGATAGCATCTGCAGGAGGCCCTCACCTGAAAAGTGCACTGATCAGTTGGATAAATAAGAGGTAAAACAATATTTCAGGTATCCTGGTCCCAAGCTGCATAGGGCTTTGTACATTAAACTAGAACCTTGAACTTGGCCTGGTAGTTCATGGACAGCCGGTGCAATTCTTTCAGCAGTGGGGTAACACATTGGCAATACCTTGTCCCAGTGAGCAGCTGTATTTTGCACCAGCTGCAACTTTTGGACCAGCCTCAAGGACAGCCTCACATAGAGTGCATTACAGTAATCCAACCTGGAGGTTGTAGTGCACAGACAACAGTGGTCAGGCTACCTTGGTCCAGAAATGGCCAAAGCTGTCTTATCAGCAAAAGCTGATAAAAGGAACTCCTAGCCACTGACCACACGCCAGATACACTTAGTCATACCCCCTTGACAAGCTTTAATAAGCCAAGAAGAGCAAGGGTCGACACGTTGGTGGCAGCATAGTCACAAGCATAGTCATCTCGTCGACATCATCAGGACGAATCAACTGAAACCAATCTCAAGAGGTTACAGCAGACATTGCACTGGATATCTCACTGGGAAAAACAATAGATGTAGGTGGGCATCAAGATTGCTGTGGAGGCGAGCAACTTTACCCTCAAAGTACCTTGTAAACGATTCACAGTGGACTTCCAAAGGGTCTAAAACTCCATTTCCTGGAGATGATGTTAACAGACCTCTGACCAGAGCTTGGAAGATTATTTTTTAAAAGTAATAAATTACAGTTACAATTACGTGGCCCAAAAAAGTAGTAATTACCGTTACAATTACAATTGCTCTGAAAGTAACTGGTTACTTTACTTTTTCTCGAAAGTAATCAATACAATTACATTTCAGTTACTTTTTTAAAAAAATGTCTACAAGGTGCTGGGCCTTGGCTGCTGCATATCTAAGTACCCTAAAACAACATTAAAAATAAACACACACATACACAGGTAGTAGAATAATTCTTTTTATCCATAAGATAAACCAGCAATGGTGGTCTCTCCGCTGGTAAGGGAGGTGGGGAGGGAGGCAGAGGCCACAGCTCAGATCTCTGCACGTCAAACCAAGTGCACCCCCCCACTCAGCCAGCCAGCATAATCTCTTTCACTTAACCACCTCCCGGACCCTGCCCTGCCACCAACTAAGGGACACTCACCCAAGCAAACATTTTCCCCTGAGATGCAAAAAAGTTAAAATACTGCAAATACAGCACAGTAGGAAGAGAGGGTGGTGGAGGCCACTTTGTGTGCCAAGTGCAAACACAGTATTCACACACACACACACACACACACACACACACACAAACTGTCATCTTTCACCTCCACAGTTCTTTATCTCCACTCTGCTGCTGCCTCCTTCTCCTCCTTTATCCATGCTCTTGCTCTCCAGCTCCTTTTCCCCTCCACTCCATTATTCACCACCACCATCCATTTTTTTAAACAATTGTTTTCTCCACTCCACCCTGTCTCACTCTCCACCTCCTCCCTCATTGTCTCCTACCCACCCACAGAGCATGAGGGAAGAGCAACGCTGCACAGAAGCTCATTTTGAGGCACATGATTTTCATCCACAAATCAGAGGAGCAGAAGACTTCCCCTGCTTCCCCCCCAATTAATGTTCAAAAGTAATTCTGAAAACATTACAATTACTCCATAAAAGTAATAAAATTACTCCTAGTTCTATTGTAATCAAAATGTAAAGGAATTACCCACTCGTTCCTCAAAAAAGTAATGAATTACAAATAATTTGTTACTTGTAATGAATTACTTCCAAGCTCTGCCTCTAACAATATGAAAAAGCTCCACTGGACGGCTACTTGAGGATGTGATAGAGGCAGAGAAGTGGGCCGCCTTTGCCATCCTCACCACCACACAATAGGTATGGTTATAATGTTTTACTTATGCCCAATCAGTTTTCCAGCAAGTCTTTCATTACTTGCTCTCTAGCTGTCATCTGGCCTGTTTCATTGCCCTTGGTTCACTGGTGTACCAAGGTGCAAATCGGGCTCCACAATGCTGGAGGGGCGCTCAGGAGCAACCATGTTAAGATCCCAACAGGACTTGTCGTTCACAGCATGACAAGGGCTTCAACAGGGTCACCTGCTCTATCTACTGGAAACTCCCCCAAGGCGTTCAGGAATCTGGTGGATTCCATTAGTGTCTGGGGGCAGACCATCTTAATCTGTCCATCACCTCTGCAGGGAATCAGCAAGACTTCAGCAAGGAGGCAGCTAGAAACCTCAAGTCCAGGCTGACTCAAGTGAAAACTTCTCTTCAGAAAAATGTCATTATGGCTGAACATCAGTTAGGCCAATTGGAAGCAGAGGGAGGGCTGGACCTGGGAGAAAACTTGAGTTCATAAATCAAGACAACACTGTTCTATGAGTACTGGTTGGAACAGAGAGAGATGGAGGAATTAGGCCCTTGATTCATTTTTTTAAAAAGGATATGGTGGCAGCAGGAGTTTATTAGCAGGGATAAGTTACAGGTTCCACACAGAGAGACAGAGTGGTGTAAAGGTTTTGTTTTGTGTTGCTGTTGTAAATTGGCTTAGACCCTTTATTGGCATAGTACTTCACAGCTCTCTAGGATTTCACTGAACAAACTATCCATTCATTAGTATGCACTATTTTTGCTATACACACTTGCACACCTCTGGACAGACACACATTTTTTCTCTTAACAGAGGAAGAAAATCTGATTGATTAATTTTACATTTACGCTTTCAGGTTTATATAGTGGCTAGCTAAGATTGCATGGCTTTGTGATATAATAGGCAATGCACAGTTATTAATTTGTCTAAATGAAATTATTCATTCTATTTGCTCATTTCTGCAGCTCTTATTTGAGCTAACCTCTGCTGACAGAAGAGCTAACACCCTCATTCTGATAGGGCTGTACCAATATCAGATTCTTATCCTTCCATGACACTTGTTCTTTCCTGTGTGGTGCTCTGAGGACTGAACATAGAGTTAAATAATTTGTAACTTATTAATGACAAATTAGATGAAATACAGTGGAATCTTTGTAACAGCTCTATAATTTACTCAATCTGCAAAGAATTAAATTTTCATTAGGAATCAATAAACCATCAGCTACCTTGATGTGAAGTGCATCCGTTATTGATATTCAGAATTATTTTGCATTTTTAGAGTGGGAAAAACAAGTTGAGCTGGCTTTTGCGAATTATGCAGTGGATCAATAGGAAATACAGCAAACAAAAGACTGTGCTGTGCTGTATTTCTAGAAAGTGCAATGGCTGTTTCTTTCAAGTTTGACATTACCCAACTGCTGCTGTGTCACAGACACAGTCCATTGTTTATCATATAATTTCAGATGAATCAAAAGCTTCCCAAATGCTACGTAAATCAGTTCCTTTACTTTACTTTCTAATATAGTCATTCCTATCTTCTTTTAATGATTGAAGGGGGGGGGTCAAAAGATGTTTCTTTCTCAGATAGAAATGAATAATATGTATTGGAAACATTTAAATGTTGATTTCATGCTCTGCTGTTCAGTGTTCTTGACTTTTTAGAAGCCCATGGGAACAGAGCACCACTGTTCATTTTGTCCACAACTGACATCTGGCACAGAGCGCCATCTTGAGAATGGTAAATTACTGATAAAGAACTCATTGTGGTGTTTTTTACTATGTATTATTTGCAGGTATGCTCTATCTGCCATTACCTTACTAAACGTCCAAGAAATGAAGACTGCTGTAGAGCTTGTGCACTTACAACCACAAAGCTATGGCATGCAACTTTGTATGGTGTAGTTAAGCCAAACTCTTTAGTGTGGCCAAGTGGAACCTGTGTAGACAGAGAAGGGAAGACCTCATGCCTACCACCCTAGGCAAAACCACCCCAGTGGAGCTCCATCATTGTAAGTCTGCAATTCTTTCTCACTCCCTGTATTGAGGAGCAGTGCATGTGAGGGACCTGATCTGTACACCACACCCTTGCTGTCCAGCAGATAGTATATGCCATTTTCCAAGAACACCAAAACAAGGAGCCTCCCAAGCTGATCGTGAATAGAAGATGGTTGGGGAAGTGTCCTTCACCCAATGATGCCTTAAGCTTCCTGCCATTGGTATTCATCCTAACGCACTTACTTGCCTGCATTAAATGCCAAACAGGATAAAATGAAACAGCCAAATAAATAACCTGAAACCAACTTTAAGCCAGTCACATAAGGAGCAGGGTGGAGCAGGTGAAAAAAAGGTTCACCAGAAGGCCAATTGAGGAACACCCCCCAAAATCCCTACTCAGGCCCTTCAAAGTGCAACTAACTAACTAACCGTAAACCGCCCTGAGCGCTTCGGCTATGGGGTGGTATATAAGTACAATAAATAAAATAAATAATAAATAAATAACACTGTCCAATAGGCTTATTCTTAAGTACACTTGCATAGGATTGCTGCCTGAATTGTTCAAAATGAAAAGAATGCAGAATTTGCAAGCTGACGTAGAAGTGACTGAAAATGATATAAATTATAATGCTGGAAAAAATCTGGAATGTTGATGAATACAAACATACTGCAGTATCTGAATCAGTGAATAAGGAATTTTTGTTCATGTTTATTGTTTCAAGAAATTCTCAAGTGATGCCATTGCTATAAGAATTGTTTTTAAAATGCCATTGCTGTAAGGTGTTTTTTTTTTAATGCAAATTGCATCAGCCTAATGATTAGAGGGAGGACAGTAAGTGAGCTTGACCATCTCCCCAACCAGCCCTGCTCCACTCACTGCTATCCAGAGCTTGGAAAAGTTACTTTTTTGAACTACAACTCCCATCAGCCCAATCCAGTGGCCATGCTGGCTGGGACTGATGGGAGTTGTAGTTCAAAAAAGTAACTTTTCCAAGCTCTGATCCTCCCCCCTTTTTCCTACTTGGGCAACGTTTGAGACACACCAGCTCACCACCATTGGCAGGAGAGTGTTGAAGAGCTGGGCTTACACAGATCTAGCTGGCGCTTTGTTGGACATATTTTCCTTTTCCCTACCAGCTTGGGGAATGTCTGAGAATGCCGGCTTTATCATTCCCCCTTGTACTGATTAATAGCCTTGTTGATTTAGACCTTTGGGGCTTAAGGCTCAATAGCTGGGCTGACCCAGGCTTCACTGGAGGCTTGTTGGAGCTAATATTGTTACGTTTATTTGTTTTGGGGTTCTTGGGTGCAAATATGTGCCTGGATGGCATCAATCAGTGAGAGCATTGGGGGTCCAATTGCAGTGGTCCAGGGTAAGGGGAAGTGTGGTGTGAGAGGGGGGCAAGCCCAGTGCCCCATGCCAGCCCCTCCTCTAGACCAAGGAATTGTTGTTCTATTAGCCAGCGTTCGGATCCACAGATGCAGCTATTGAATGCCAGGTCGGTTTCAAATAAGACCTCCCTCATTTGTGTTTTAATTGTGGATGAGGCCAAACTGGTATGTATAACTGAGACCTGGGTAGGTGAGAAGGTGAGGCTGGCCTCATCTAGCTGTGATCACCTGGGTACTTGGTGCAGCATCAGGGCAGACGTGAGGGTCTCTCTTAAGGCTTCCTGTTTGCTTGAGTGTGGGTCTGAGTGGGAAATATTAACATCAGTCCCATATCATGGTCAGAATACTTCCTGTTGATATTTAGGCTTTCAGTTACTTTTCCCCTCTGCAGAGTCAGGGAACCTATAGGATGGTCCACCTTGGAGGCTGATAGATCCAATCAGTTCCCAGATGGCTCAGGGGGATTTTTCAGCGAGTATGACTGGTGCTCCAGTTGAAGCCCTGGCTGATCTGTGGAACATGTGAATGGGCCATTCCATTGACACAATTGCTCCTGAGTGCCCTCTCCTGCTTCTTAGAGCCCATTTGGCTCATTTGTATCTACCAGAGCTTAGGACAATGAAACAAGCTGAGAAACGGGTTGAACAAAAGTGGAGAAAAACTCCAGACGAATGCAACTGAACACTAGTAAGTGCTCATTATTAAGCCTACTTAATGACAGAGAAAGCAGTGAAGAAGACATCCCATTGCTTCCATTGCATCCTTGGTAAGTTAGTAAGGCTTGAGGATGTGGACAAGAAGCTTGGTTTGGTTTGGGCAACCATGTGTGCTCTTGCCCCTTTCCCCTCATGGCTGATAAAAAATAGCAAGGAAGGGACAGGTGATTGGGCAGAGAGGTGATTAATGCCTCCTTGCATGAGGGGTGGTCCCTGCTGCCTAAATGAGGCAGTGGTAAGACCAATACTTCAGAAACCTTCCCTGGATTCAGAAAATCCAAATAATTATTTGCCAGTGACTAATGTTCCCTTCTTGGGCATGTTTCTTGAGCATATGGTTGCAGGCCAGATCCAGGATCTCTTGGATGAAACTGATTTTCTAGATCCATTTCAGGCCCACTTTTGGCATGGAAATGTATGATGACCTTTGCTGGGAGAGAGATAGGGGGAGTGTGTCCCTATTAATCCTTCTTGATCTCTTAGTGGTGTTTGATACCATCAGCCATGGTATTCTTCTGGAATGGCTGTCTGAGTTGGACTGGAAGGCATTGCTTTGCAATGGTGCTGACCCTACTTGGATGACTGTCTCCAGAGGATGGTGCTGAGGGGAGAGTTATTCAGCCCCACAGAGCCTTCAGTGTGAGGTCCCGCAGAGTTCAATTCTATCCCTCATGCTGTGGGGTCATCAGGAGTTTTGGAGTGCATTTTTAGCAATGTGCTGGTGATACACAGCTCTGTCTCTGCTTTACACCTGCAGGTGTGGCAGTATATGTGCTAGATCGATGTCTGGCCTCAATTATGGACTGGAGGATAGCCAAGAAACTGATGCTTAATCCAGATAAGTCTGAGGTGCTGTTGGTGGGTGGTTCCCTAGACCAAATGGGTGGAGCATGGCCTGCTTTGGATGGGGTTACAACTCCTCTGAAGGAACAGGTGTGTAGCTTAGAGGTACTTCCGGATCCACTACTGTCAATTGAGGGACCAGATGGCTTTGGTGGCAAAAAGTGCCTTCCATCAGCTTTGGCTGGTGGCCCAACTATGTCCCAATCTGGACAGGAATAGCCTAACTCCTGTAGTCTGTGATCAGGTAACCTCTACGTTAGACAATGCATTAAATGTGAAGCTGCTTTAGAAATTGTTCAAAACTGCATCTGGTGCATAATGCAGCAACCAGATTGCTGGCAAGAAGGTCAGAACACATAACACCAATTCTGGCACTGCTGCACTGGCTACCAATTAGTTTCTGGTCCAAATTCAAACTGCTGGTTTTGACCTATAAAGCCTTATGCAGCTCAGGTCCCCAATACCTCAAGGACCACCTCTCCTCACATGAACCAATCCAGACCATGCATTCATCATCTGAGGTTCTTCTCTGTGTGCCCCCTCCAAGGGAGGTGACTTGAGAACAAGCCTTCTCAGTGATGGCTCCCAATTGTGGAATGATTTTCCCAGGGAGGCACTCCTGGTGCCAGCACTATCTGTTTCTAGGTGAAAATATTTTTATTCACTCAGGCATCTGGAGCTTAATTCTCTTCTTTTTTTTAGTCAGGAGGGGATGATTTGGATCCTGTATTTATGCATTTTGTATTTTAGCTTGTTTTATTTTATTTTGTGTGTGTGTGTGTGTGTGTGTTTATTTAAACAACCAAGAGTCATAATAGGCATAGAGGGGAAATTTTAACATTTCCTCTCCTACTACAGTCCTGACGAAAATCCCAATGTACATTTAAGGAGATGTAAATTTAGAATGTTAAGTTTATTTTGACAACATATTTTCCCTCCTTTGAAATTTACAGGGAAATACTGCGAGTCCACCATGTTGAGCAGCTGCTGCAGCAGATCTATCATCAGCACAATAGAACTGTGATCTTACACACTGACAAAAATTACATCTCAGCAACAGCTGTACAAACAAAAGATAACATAGAGACATCAAAAGCTATTCCTATGATAGAAACTCCACAGCCACCCACAAATTAAAACGGCATGCATCGGTGAGATTCTCACATTACCCATACACAGAAGGCACCAGTCAACATATAGCAACTGGAAAAATGTCACAATGATGTCACCTTACTCTCATGTGCAATGTACTTTAAGCTGGCAGAGAAAGTCTGCTGTGCCTTCTCTGTCAAAAACCACGCATGGCCACATCTTTAGCATTTTCTCAGATCATTCCCTGGCAACCCATAGAAAGCCAGGGCTGTATTGGAAAGATCTGTCACTTGTATCAGTACTGACAACCAGCTTAATAGCTTAATGGTTGGGAAGAGTCATGTACCTTGTTCTTAAGTCATGGACCTGAAGTGATGTAGCCCTATGCTAAGTGTCCTGATAGTTATATAAATTGTGTTCTCTGATGGGTCTTATTTATCCCTGGTGTTATTCTGGGATTAGTTCTTGAGTTAGTCAGGAGTGTCAATTCTTATTTTAGGGGGGAGGGAAAGTTTTATTTGACTTAGCAGTCATTCCAGTGATAACTTCCCACCAACGCAACAGCATTGGTATGACAGCGTCATGTTTTCCTCTTTCTCCCTGCCAATATAGCATTGTGTCCTGCTAGTGCAAGAGGGTTTCATCCCATTCCTGTGGAGACAAGCCAGGAATGGGATCACACTATTATCCTCTCAGGTATTTAATTGAATTTCTTGCAATTTTGCATGCATTATAATAGCCTTTTTAGACCATGAGGAAACAAGGTTTTAAACATGTGCTGTGCATTAAACATCACATAAATATTCAGCAAGGCAAAGAAAACAGTTCTTGAGGAGTATAGTAATTTTACAGTCTCTGGTTTCTAATAAATTTTTACAGCAATCCTAAACTGCATTAGCAAGTTCCAGTTTATTGTCAAGCTTCTGCACAACATTGCTCAATGACATGTCAAATCTTTACCACAGCAGTTGAACTCCTAAAGCTGTCCTCATTGGCAGGAAACTTGTCAGATTAAATTCCCACCTCTTGTCAAGTGAAGATATACAGCCTGATATCTCTCTGCTGATGATAACACAAACAGTCACTTCAATTTGGACAGATTATGAATTTTCTACCATGACCCACTCTTTAAGCAAGCAGAGATATAGAGCTCCTAGTAAGGGAGGAACTGTAATTTATTGACCACTTGAGGTTCCTGGTTCATTATAGATTTCTAATACTCTTGCTTCCCTTGTCTGTTTCATATTCTGTTGCATTTAGCTGCCATGAAACCATTTGAGCATATTGGCTTGGCTGTCTGGGGATTAGATAACAAAATGTTGTCAACATTCTCTGCCTCTTTTTGGAACAGCACTTTGTAATTGGTTGCCCGCATGCATATTTAGTATTTTGAACAGTTTCCCCACAAAATTGCTGTGCCTACTCTTGCTGTTATTGGCAATGAGAGTCTAATGGCAGAATCTTGTGCTGCTAAGAAAGTATTATTCAGAACATGCGTATTGTTACAGAGTACAGGAGATGATAGGCTAGATTAGCCAATAGAATAGAAATTTGTTTTGGATAATGGTATTTTACAGGCAAGACATTGGAAAGTGCTTTACATAGCAATGAGTTAAACACTTATATTAAGCAATAACAGCAGAATATTACAAACCTAATCTGTTACTTCTGTGCTTTCACTAGCTTCTTCCATGCAACTCAGAATATTGAATTTGTTTTAGCCTGGTGCCATTGCCATTCTCCTCAGTGTGGAGAGTCTGTTTTCTCTCTGTCTGCCTCTGTCATAGAGAAGCTTGGTCTGGAAACCATGACCTGGAAGTTCAACCCCTAATTCCATCTGATGTTTGTACTCAGAGATGTTACTACTCCACAAAGTACTACTCGCAGTATTTAAAATTGTGAAACAATAGCATCCTAAAATGGGCAACAGAAATAATACAACCAGTGGCATAATGCAGGGGAAACATAGGGGAGTGAAGCTCCAGGATGTTTTTTTCTGAGTAGGAATGATTGTCTCATCTTCCAAAGGAACTAAAGTAATAGATGGACACTTCTTTCTTTGGCAAGTAAATGATGAGATAATGAGGCTTTCAAGTGAGTTCCTGACAAATTAGCACAGAGAAAGTCAGAGAATGAGGAAAATAACCAAGTAGTGTCTGGACACTTTTTTTTTCTTTGATGGGCATGCTTGTTTCTCAAAAAAAACCCTCAATGATTGTACACTCAGTGATTGTATATTTGTACACTCTTTGAGGGTATGGCTATGGAGGCTGCCATGATAAGTTCCTGCACTTCAAAATGTACCATTATACCACTGGATCTAACCTACCTAGGTCTTTTCATTTTGTTGTATCTTCACTATTCTTTACTTATGCAATCATTATATTCTGTTTTGCAACTTTCAGAAACAATTTTTCCTTATAATATTTTTTCTCCATGGAATCTGAAGGGACAGTGTTTTTTATAACTATTTTATTGAATTTTACATTTCTTTAATACAACAATAATAATTTAATTATTGAAACTGTAATTCAATCTCTTAAGACAAATAAAACATCAGGCCCTGATGGGTTCACTAATGAATTTTATACAAGATACAGATCAATCTTGATCCCACAGTTACTAAAACTCTTTAATGGTATGCTCCAAGGTGACCCATTTCCACTGACATCCATGATGTCATTCAGCACAGGTGGAGAAAGAAGAACTAAGCAGAGGTTTGTCTTCTTCTGTGGTGGGTATGTGTGGGAACTGGCACAGGTGAGGGTATTGGTGAGTACCCTTAGGCACCTTTAAGGTGAAAGGTGACACTTGAGACTGGTCCATGAGTTTGTGGTGACTTGTGGGGTACAAAGGATTCACCCTTGGGGTTAACCTGGGCTACCCACTCAGTGCTGTTGGGCACTGCGATAGGCTGAGTCAGGAAGGCCTCCCTAATCACCCTTTTGGGTTGTGCTGGGGAAAGGGGGTGGAGTTAAGGCCAGCACCTTTCCACGCAGCAGGGCGGGTCTCACCTAAGGATTTAGATTCAGTGTTCCTGCATGGTCACATTGCAGATGGTTGGTTAGTTTGAATAACGTTTATTAAGTTTAATAAATGTGACCCAAGTTTTCACCCAACTTCAACTGTGCCATGCCTCTTTATTTCCTGGTTACAGATTCAATCTTTGTTTAGTATACAATGTTAGCCATCGTTTTATTAACTTCCAAAAGGTCTAATTCTTTGTGTTTTATTTCTAATTGTTGATAAATTTGTTTAGAGCCTGATTTCCCATATTTTTGAAGTAAAATTTTAATCTCATTTAATTTATTAATTTGCAAATTATGTCTGGTTTTGATTTCATGTAATTCCTTTATGCAAATTCCCCTTGTTACTGCTGTCATAGCTTCCCATTGTGTTCTAACTGGCATTCCTGGAGTGTTATTTTCTTTGAAGTAATTATTTAAAGCGTTCTGAATCTCTTCCCTGCTCTTTTGCATAGTGAGTAATATGGGGCCAGAGCTTGGAAGTAACTCGTTATTTTTAACGAGTTACTTGTAATTCGTTACAATTTTAAATAACGAGTGAGTAATTCCATTACATTTGGCAAGTAACGGAACGACTAGTAATTTCCCTACTTTTCAGCTGCAACTTTAACGTTTCCACGTTAGGTTGCACGTTACTTGGGGGTGGGAACAACGGGAAGACAGCTCCTGGCTGTGATTGGTTAACACAAGACATGTGCCTCACACTGATTAGACCTCTGCGCAGACTCTCTCTTCCCTCGTGATCTGTGTTAGGATGCACGAGGGAAGAGGTGAAGAGGCAGGGCCTGCTAGCATCTGAGAGGAAAAAATGGACGCCGGAGGAAAAAGCCAGGGCAAGGACAACGGAGGAGAAGGCAGCAGCAGGATGGCGAAGAGCTGTGGAGGTGAGTGATGATGAATTGTGTGTGTGTGTGTGCCCCCCGTGGCACTGTTCTGCCCCCCGCCCCCCCACGGCACCGTTCTGCCCTCTCCTTGCCTCTGCCACCCCCTCCATCAATCACAAGGCACTTCCGAAACTTCGGCCTACTCAGAGCTTGGAAAAGTTACTTTTTTGAACTACAACTCCCATCAGCCCTTGGCAACATGGCCACTGGATTAGGCTGATGGGAGCTGTAGTTCAAAAAAATAACTTTTCCAAGCTCTGGCCTACTTCTCTTCCTTCCCCCCCTTTTTGAACTCTCCCCCTTGTTCCCATGCCTACCTGTGTGCTGTATTTATCCAGCCAGAGCACTCCTGCCTTTTAAAATGCCGGCTAGCTTTTTATTGTATATTTATTTGAACTCCATCTTTCTTTTTATTTGTATTTTTGTCCTGTTTAATCACAAGACTGAATTGTATGTGGGACAAAAACTGTCTCAGTAATAATAATAATAATAATAATAATAATAAAAATAAAAAATTATTAGGCGTATAATAAATGGCTTAAGGCTGATTTTTTTGTTCTTGGCAGAGATAAGGTGAGAAGTAGGGTCCTTGCAGCTCCTCCTCTCAGTCCCCCAGCTCTCAAACTCATGTTCTGTGAGAAAGAGAGAGATGTCCAGTCCCAGAGAGAGATAGACTGTTGACAATCTCTGCTAATATCTATACAAATGTACATAGCATGCATCACCTGAACTCACATGATCTAGAGTTACCTTAGATCTTGCAAGATTTGCAAATGAGAAGCAATAGGATTTTATATTAGTTCTGATTGTCTATTGGGCTATCATAGGTTATATGTTTTTTCATTTTCTATGGCAAAAACTCCAACTTCAGTGGAATTTATGTGATGTGTTCTAATCATTTGAATTTGGCTAATGAATGCTTTATTCTTTCATCAGAACTTTAGCAGTAGTACTAAAATATTAATAAAAAAGAAAAGGGAAAGAAAAAATACTTTACATACATCATTCAGCTGTATTGCTAATTATAGATATAGATATAAAAGATAAACGGCATTTTGTCAAAAGTATTTTTGTCTACATTTTATACCTCATCCTTGGTTTTCCAAGCTTGGCATGGAATGCTTCTCATACAGAATTAATTTGAAATGTTGCATATTTATTATCATAATCATCATATTCAAAATAAAAAATATATGTACCGCCTTCAAGTTGATTCCAACTTATGGTGACCCTATGAATAGGGTTTTCATGAGGCTGAGAGGCAGTGACTGGCCCAAGGTCACCCAGTGAGCTTCATGGCTATGTGGGGATTTGAACCCTAGTCTCATTTTGTTCTCACAACAACCCTGTGAGATAGTAGGTTAGACTGGCCCAGGCAGGGTTATTCAGTGAGCAAAAATGATGCAAATAGGATATCTTTTAATTGTGCTATCGACCTGCTTACTTCCACTCTGACTGGGGCATCTTGCAGCATGGGGAAGAGATGGCGGCACATCACAGCTGAAGTTCACCCATATAGGAGCATTATCTCTTGTTTATTACAGAGACGCCTGTTGCAGGTTTTGCTGCTGAGAGCAGCAGTCAGTTAGTGCGGCCACTTGAGTCACAGCTTGTTGATCCTGAGGAGGCAAAACTAGAAAGTGAGGTTCAGAAAGGAGGCCCTGTGCACGAGGAGGAGGAGGGCATGAAGCCCACAGCCACATCTGCAGAACAGCAAGTACCATGGTTTGGTTTTGAGAAAGCTTGTACATTTGTGAGCCAGAGTGGGAAAAATGTTGTTGTACGATGCAATTACTGCCTTCCAAGGATCAAAAATCTGAGATCAGCTGTTTCCTCCTCATCCAATGTGAAGAAACATTTTTTTACAATAATTTTTATTCAAATTTTCATAAAACATACAAAACAAAATCATAAAACATTCAAAGACAAAAAACAAAACAAAACAAAAATGATTAAACAAAAAATAAAATGTTGACTTCCCATTTGTCGCAGATCAAATCAGTTATAGGTCTACAATATATAACAATCCTGTCTCTTAAATTATATTATAAAATCACTTTCCTCCAGTAGTTATCTTAATTAATCATCAAATCTCATAAACATTACTTTATTCTTTCCACAAAAAGTCAAAGAGAGGTTTCAATTCTTTAAGAAATATATCTATCAATTTTTCTCCAAATAAACATGTCGATTAATCCATCTCGTTAATAATAATAATAATCTTATTGTCATAACCATAGTCCATATAAACATATCGATTAATCCATCTCATCAAAATCTGTTAGGTCCAATAATTTCAATAGCCATTATTCCATTATCCATATTAATTCCATCTTCCATCTTCAATAGTCCTGTTAAGTCCAGTAATTTCAGTGTCCAATCTTCCATTATCAGTATTCCATAATAATCTTGCTGTCATAGCCATAGTCATATAATAAGAGTCTGATGGGAATTTCCTCTATCCCAAATATTTTCTTGCCATCAATTCTGAATAAGTTGCTGAAATATTGTTGTAAAGTCATATCTGTGTTCTTCTTTTTTACAAAATGCACTAGCTCATCTCTTGAGAGTTTTTCCATTGTCACATGACTGCAGTTAATTCCATAGATTTTCTCTATATCAAGCTCCATCACGTCATTCCAGTCCACAAGATTATCCAAGCCATTGATAACTTTATCTCTAATATCTTCATTAATTTCTTCAGATAACGTTAAATTCCAAACAGTAGATTTTATTTCTAATATCCATAAACTCCAGATCTTTTTCCAATTCCACATTTGTTCCAATCTCCAGGGCTTGTATCTTCCCTTTATTTTTTCTTTTCTCATCTCTGATCTCATTCTCCTCTCTCACAGGATCCCCTATTTCTTTAAGCTCCTGCATCATTTTGCTCAGTTCAATTTTCAGCTCCTTACTGCCCTGTCGCAGGGTTTGTTTCGTTATCTCAATCTCATCCATTATTTTCTGAAACATCATTACTTCCAGATTCTCAGCCACTTTCTTGATTGCCATTTTTAAAACCACGAAAACAAAACAAAACAAAAATAAAGAAGAACCACTTCTTATTTCAGCAACAATTGGGTTAATATTCCAGGCTTGATGACATCACAGTATAAACAGAGCAGCCTGCCTTATCTCTCTATGTTCAAGAATACAAAACAAATTTAGTTCCCAGCATCAAAACAGTTAGTGGCGTCATGAAGAAGCAGATTCGTCAAAATAAAATAGACCAAAAAGAGAATAGTCCCAGACAATATAATGTTCCTCGGAATAGAAATCCCTCTTCTGTTTATATCTTTAGAATGCACTTCCAGGACAGCTTTTTGCAATAGAAACAGAGATAAGCTGTTAATTTCGTGAATAACAGAGAAGAGTTATAGCTCACCCAGTTCTTTAAAGCTGATTCATTTGACAAATCTTTTTGCTGCAACAATTTAAACCAAGTAAAAAAAATAATAGAAAGAAGGGTGCTTGCCTGTTAGTCTGTTTTCTCTTTGAAGAAAAGATAAACGTATCGCATTAATCAGATAGAGCTTGTTCGGAAGTCCGTCCGGCACTGCTGGCTGGACCTTTTCTCATAAATTAATGAAATCCAGTCCTCCCAACAAAAACAGGCTTTTGAGGTTGATCTCTACGTTTCTCCCTGCCCGGGAGAAATTTCATCAGTCAAAATAAAAAATGTTCTGACTGATTTATATCTGAATAAGCTTCTTTTGAGGTGGGAGCCCGTCTCAAAAGCAGGCACAAGCGAAGTCACCCTTCCCGGAAGTCCCAATGTGAAGAAACATTTTGAGGTAAGCCTTTGTCATGCTGGTCCTCAAAGAGTGTCCATTGTCTATTTATGTTTAAATTGTGAAGTTCCTCTTCCATTTTTTCTTGGATTCATGCTTTGTTCTTCTTCCTGAGAGGGCACACCCTGAGAAGCTGAGAGCAATTGAAGAAGCAATAAAGGCAAGGAGACGTGGCCTTCCTGAACCAATGCATGACACCCCTCCTCCCAAAATGCTGAAGCAGCAGCAGACAACCCTTGAGAGGTGGGGATCTGGCAGGGAGCCTGTCACCCAGAGCAATCTCAACAGGAGAATCATTGATTTCATTGTAGAGGAGACATTACCACTTCAGACTGTGGACAAACCATCATTCATTAATCTGGTTTGCATTGAACTCCCCAAAGATCTCACCATCATATGTGCCAAGACTCTGAGAGACAGAATTGAGAAGAGAGCATGCCACATGAGAGAAACTCTTGCAAACCGAATGGGTGCTGTGGCATATATAGCAACCACTGCAGATTGTTGGACCAATGGCAAGAAGAGTTACTTTGGGGTAACAGCCCACTGGATCAACCCAACTACCCTGAAACGTGAGGTCGGGGCCTTGGCTTGTAAGCGTCTGAAGGGGCGCCATACATACGATGTCCTTTCAAAAGCACTGCATGATGTACATGTGCAGTACAGGATCCACAACAAAGTTATGTGCACTACTACAGACAATGGCTCCAACTTTGTGAAAGCGTTCAGAGTTTTCATGGCCAAAGAACGAGTGGAAGCTGCAGGCACCAGTGACAATGATGGTGATAACCAGGAGGAGGAGGAGGCTGAGGTGGAGTTTGTGCCTATCTGTGAGATCCTGGACACAGGACCTGAGGCAGAGGAAGAAGCTGCAGACTCAGGAGAGGATTTTGTTTTACCACCACACCAGAGATGTGCTAGCCACACCCTCAACCTTGTGGCAACACAAGACATAGAGGCCATGCTTTCTGACTCCTCCAAAAGTAGTCTTCTTGGTCCTTTCAAGAAACAGTTTCGTTCCTTGATGGGAAAGTGCAGCAAGTTGTGGTCCAAGCAGAACCAGTCAGCCCAGATTGCTGAGTATATCCGTGCACAATATGGTGTGTATCTGAAGGTACCAAATAAGACCAGGTGGAATTCCACCTTTGATGCATTGAAGCAACTACATGAGCTCCTGTCAACTGTGCCACTAAAAATGCATGCCATAATGGACTGCTGCTCCTTGTCCAGGATCACAGCTGCTGAGATTGAAGTGGTACAGGAATACACAGAGATTATGGAGCCACTAGCCCAGTCCCTAGATATCCTGCAACGGGAGAACGGCATGTTCATGGGGTATTTGCTACCAACGCTCTGCAATCTGGACCGCAAGTTAGAAGGACTGGAAAACAAACCTGAGAGGTACACAGACTGTTTTCAGCTGCTGAGAGGTGTGCGCGAAGCCCTAAGAAAGCGGTTTGCAGCTATCCGGGAGGACAAGAGGCTTCTTCTGGCAGCCTGCCTACACCCCCGCTTCAAACTAGATTGGCTGGAATCGTGTCAGGCCGCCACCCATACCAACAAGTAAGAACATTAGGGAAGCCCTTTGGGTGGATTACTCCAAGGGAAATGTTGTCTCAAGGGAGGCATCAGAGGGCTTAAGGTGGTAGGCAGGGGCTGGGCCTTTTCTTCCTGGGGCTCCTCATTACAACCTTGGGTTGCTGCAGGTAATCCTTAAGGGTCTGCTGTGCTGCCCCATGAGTGTGGTGACTTGGTCACCTTCCTACCTTCCATGTCATCATCCACAGGCTCAGGCTGGACCCTGAACCAGGGGACATGACAAGCATCAGGAAATGAAGAGCAGATGATGGTTTCCTAACATATGTGTTAACATATCCTCTCTCTTTCTTAGATACACAATGGAAGCCTTGTTGAAAGCTGAAATAAAGATGGGTGTACTTAATGAGGACAGTGATCAGTCTTCAGATAAAGACCAGGAAGGAGATGACTTAGAATATGACTAAGGGAAAGAAGTCAGCAGTGGACACTGCTGAGGAGGAACTGGTGAGGTACCTGAGGTCTCCCAGCAGGGAAGTGTCATCACTCCATGGCTTTCCACGTGTGCTGCGGTGTTTTTTGCATGCCTTCAAGCGCCGCAGTAGAACGCCTGTTCAGTACTGGTGGCAACGTAATGACTGTAAAAAGACATTCCTTGTCTGACATGCTCTTTGAGCATCTTGTTCTTTTGAGACATAACAGAAACATATTATAAAAGCATTTCAAGTGTAAAATCTGATTTCAAGAGTTGGGGTATCTTCATTGCTTGGGGGGATGTGAGATTCTGTTATGCCATTATGTTAATCTTATGGATAATTTTTTTTATTCTACTACCCCGTGTGTGTGTGTGTTTATTTTTAATATTGTTTTAGGCTTCTTAGATGTGCAGCAGCCAAGGCCAGCACCTTGTAGGAGTTTTTTTTTAAAAGTAACTGAAATGTAATTGTAGTGATTACTTTTGAGAAAAGTAATCAGTTACTTTCAGAGCAATTGTAATTGTAATGGTAATTACTACTTTTTGGGCCAAGTAATTGTAACTGTAATGTATTACTTTTTTAAAGTAATCTTCCAAGCTCTGTATGGGGCTCAGTTTCCAATCAAAGGGTCTCCTGATAGATTGCGTACAATCCAGTTATTGAGACTGGGGCATGATGTGATTCTTATTGCTCCTATTTCTACTTTAAGTAAAGATGGGAGTAAGTTTGCTGTGATGAGGATGCTGCCCAACTTGATCAAGAGGTCATTGAGAAAAAGATGAAACTGTAATCCTGCAGGTGTAATTCAGCCCATGTGTCTTTTGAATTAAACTTTTTAAGGATGGCTGCAAATGTTTGTTCTGAGAAAGCAAAGATCATTTATTACATTTTTCTCAGGTATTTTCTTTCTCCTTTGATCAAAAGAGGTCATGCCCCTAAGATTGATATTGAAGTCACTTCCTATTATAATTCTCCTTTTTGAAAAGTTTTAAGTTTTCTAAAAAGAATTTAATTTGTCCTTTATTAGGTGCACAAATTGTGCCAATTGTATAATATTCTGTACCATTAAACAATCCCCTTATGAAGAGGAAACGACCTCCCAGATCTTTCCAACCCTTTTCTACAACAAAGGGGAAATTTGCTTTAAAAATAATAGCCACTCCTCTTGCTTTTGAAGTGCCTGATGTTACATATTTCTGCCCAAAGTATCTATGATTGAGTAAAGACTCTCTATTTTTAATTTTATGTACCTCCTGTAAGAAAGTCACTGTGGGGTGCATTTTTCTAATATAGGAAGTGATTCACTTTCTATTACATTTCCCAAACCTTTCACATTTAAAGTTACTATTTTAAAACCGATTTTTGTATGGAGGAACATGGGTGATGCCACCCCAATTTCAGCGATCACGGGAAGAGGGAAATATAGCCATGGGAATGTGGTGAATTACCATAGAAGACGAGGGCAAGGCTATCTGCGCCTTGTTTCTTGCTGCCACTCCTCTCATGGATGAGATCCTCGTTGCTCATCTGCTGTGCCCACTGGCCTGTGTGCTTTAATGCCAGGTCAGTACACAATAAGACTACTCTTATCCATGATTTGATTGTGGATGAAGGTGCTGATTTGGTGTGCATTACTGAGACCTGGGTGGGTGAGCTGGGAGGAGTTTATCTAACCCAGCTTTGCCCACATGGATACTTGGTGCAACACCAACACAGGCTGCAGGGATGGGAGGGAGGAGTTGCTGTGGTCAACAGAACTTCCATCTCTGTCTGTCACCAGGAAACCACTCTGTCTTGGAGCTGGCTGTGAGGGCCTGCACCTTGTGTCAGTCTGAGAAGACAGTAAACTAGGGTTGCTGCTGGTGTACTGTCCACCCTGCAGCCCGGCAGCTTCTCTGACTGAGCTGCGGAGGCCGTATTGGCTGTGCTGTAGGTGGAGCCCAGAACGATGATGCTGGGTGATTTCTTTTTTTTTTCAATTAATTTTTATTCAAATTTTCAAAATCAAGACAATACAAAAAAGAAAAACACAAATTAAAACTAATACAATAAAAAGAGAAAAAAAGAACTATTGACTTCCGATTTGTCGTAGTTCAGCTATAGATCTATAATATATAACAAACCTGTCTCTTGATAAATTATAAAATCACCTTCCTCCAGCAGTTATCTTAGTTGGTATCAAATCTCATTAACATCATATCATTTTATTCTTCTACAAAAAGTCAAAGAGAAGTTTCCAATCCTTGAGATATATGTCCATCAATTTTTTTCTAGATAGACATGTCAATTAATCCAACTCTTCAAGTCTATTAAATCCAGTAATTTCAATTCGCTCTTCTTCCTTTATCCGTGTTGATTCCATCTTCCATCTTCCATCTTTACGCACCCAATAATCTTGCTGTCATAGTCATATAATAAGAGTCTGATAGGGATTTCCTTCATCACAAATATTTTCTTGCCATCATTTCCAAACGTATCACTGAAGTATTGTTGCAGAACCGCATCTCTGTTCCTCTTTTTAACAGAATGCACTAGCACATCTCTTGAAGGGTTTTTCATTGTCACAAAACAGGAATTAATTCTGTAAACTTTCTCCATTTCAAGTTCCATCAAATCCTTCCAGTCCATGAATTTTTTCGAACCGATGATATCTTTATCTCCAATCTCTTCACCAATTCCTTCAGGGACAGCGCTGAATTCCAAACAGTAATATTTGTCTCCAGGATCCATCACAGCCAGGAAATCCAAATCTTTTTCCAAGACCATATTTAATCCAATCTCCAGGGCTTGAACCTTCCCTTTAATTTTTCTTTCATCCTTTTTTAATTTTCCAAATTTATCTTTGTTCTCCTTTCTCATAGAATCCTGAATTTCTTTCAGCTCCTGTCTCATTTCGCCAAATTCACTTATCATCACTTGTCTGTTATGTCTGAGTTCTTGTTTTGTTAGCTTAATCTCATTCATTATTTTCTGAAACATATCTAAAGAGAAAGTCCCTTCTTGTACATCCATGATCTCAACCACCTTCTTGATTGTCATTCTTAAAACCAAAAAAACCACAATCCCTTCAATTTCCAATGTCCCAAGCAAAGAACAGTTTAACTCCTTTGTAACTGGATAAAGAAATAATCTTTCAAGCCAGCTGACGTCACCCTCTAGACAAGACGAACTGCCTTATCTCTTGTATGTCCAAAAGTGCCAAAACAACTTTAATTCACAGTATCCAAATAATTAGTAGCAGGAAGAATGAGCAGATTCGTCAAAAAAAAAAAAAGTAAACCGGAAAAAATAGTCCCAGACATATATTACTCAAAAGTCTTATAAATAATAAAAAAATTCTCTTTAAATTAGAAACCCCTCAGCCATTTGTAATCTTTATAATGCTGAATTCCATGCCAGCTTTTTGCAATAAAAATAAAGATAAACTATTTCTATTTTCTTCCCCTTAGCTCCGTGAATAAAAGAGAAAGCTATGACTCACCCAGGGTTTCTTAATTGCTGGTTCTTTGACAAATCTCTTTAGCTGTATTGATAACAAAATAATGAGAAAAGACAGGAGAATGCTTGCCTGTTAATCCGTTTTTCTTTGAAGAAGAAAAAAACGGCTCACTTAATCAGTTGAGCTGGTTGGAAATCCTAGCTCCGTCCGAGCTGCTGGAAGACCTTCTTTCACAGAATTCCAGCCTCCAACAAACACAACAAAGCTCTGTGGAAAATCTCTACGTTTCTTCCTTATCCGGAAGAAATTTTCCCCAGTCAAAAAGCCCTTCTGACTGGTTTTAAAACTGAAAAAGTTTCCACCAAGTCGGGAGCCCGTCCCAGAGGCAGCACAGGCGGAGCGATCTTCCTGGGAAGTCCCGATGCTGGGTGATTTCAATGTCCATGCTGAGGCTGCCTCTAGTGTTCCGGCTTGGGACTTCATGGCCTCCATGACGACCATGGGGTTGTCTCAAGCGGCCCGACGCATAGGGCAGGGGACACCCTCGACTTGGTTTTTGCTCCAGATGGAGGAAGGGGTGGTCTGGAGATGGTGGGGTGGATGTCACCCCATTGTCATGGTCAGACCACTTCCTGGTGAAGTTTAGACTTATGGCTCTGACCCTTCCCTGAAGGGGTGGTGGACAGATTAAGATGGTCTGACCCCAGAGCCTAATAGAATCCACAGGATTCCTGAATGCCCTGAGGGAGTTCCCAGTTGATAGATCAGGTGACCCTGTTGAAGCCCTCATCATGCTGTAGAACATTGAGGCATGTCGGGCCTTTGGCACGGGTGCCCCTGAGTACCCTCTCCGGCATTGTGGAGCCTGGTTTGCACCTTGGTACACAAGTGAGCTAAGGGCAATGAAACAGGCTGGATGATGGCTATAGCACAAGTGGTGAAAGATGTGCTGTGAGGCTGACTGGGCATGAGTAAAACATCATAACCATGCCTACTATGTGGTGGTGAGGGTGGCGAAGAAGGCCCACTTCTCTGCCTCTATCGCATCCTCAAGTAGCCATACGGTGGAGCTTTTCTGTAGTGTTAGGAGTCTGTTGACATCAAGTCCAGGAAATGGAGTTTTAGACCCTTTGGAGGCCTACTGTGAATTGTTTGCAAGGCACCCTCCTCATCTACAGTAGTCCCCATTGAGGTGTCCAGTGCAACGTGTGCTGCAACTTCTTGGGAAGAGTTTCAGTTGATGCCGCCTGATGACATAGACAAGGTGCTTGTGATGATGCAGCCAGCAATGTGTCCTCTCGACTCTTGCCCTTCTTGGCTTCTTAAAGCTGATGACACTCAACTCTGTCTCTCCCTACCACCTGATTGCAGGGAGGGAGTCCTCAGCCTAAACCGGTGCCTGGAGGCTGTGAAGGACTGGATGTGGGCTAACAAACTGAAACTTAATCCAGACAAGACGGAAGTACTGCTGGTCAAGGGAGACAGGGTTGCAACCTGTTCTGGATAGCATTGCACTCCCCTGGGAGTCCTCCTGGATCCTGCCCTGCTGCTGGAATATCAGGTGGCTGCGGTAACCAGAAGTGTTTTTGGCCAACTCAAACTGGTCTACCAGCTGGATCCGTTCCTGGAGGTAGTTGACTTGGCCACAGTGACACATGCTTTGGCGACATCGAGACTTGATTACTGTAACACACTCTATGTGGGGCTGCCTTTGAAAACGGTTTGGAAATTACAGTTGGTTCAAAATGCAGCAGCCGGAATGTTAACTGGAGCATGGTGCACCTCTGTGCTTTATCAACTCTACTGGCTCCCAATTTGCTTCTGGGCCCAATTCAAAGTGCTGGTTCTGAGCTTTAAAGCCCTAAATTGCCTTGGACCAATATACCTGAGAGACCGCTTACGCCCATATGTACCTGCCCGGGATTTAAGATCATCTGCCTCTGGTCTCCTCTGCATGCCTGGAGTGAAAGACGTTAGACTGAAAGGCACCCGGGAGAGAGCTTTTTCAGCTGTGGCCCCCAAGCTTTGGAACACCCTACCCCAAGAAGTCTGCTCTGCTCCCTTCCTGATGATTTTCCGGAGACTTCGGAAAACAATCTTGTTCCGGTAGAGTCTGACACTGATTTTATGATCTTATGTCTTCTATGTTAAATTTTAACCTTGTAGTCCCCTTTAGTACTATTCTCTCTATATATGTATGTCTGCGTGTGTGTGTATATATATTGTGTTTTATACATTTTAATTGCATTTTATGTATTTTAATTTATTTTAATGGTTTTGTGATTTTATTGTTTATAATTATATTATGTACATGTTTGATTTTATTTTTGTAAGCCTCCCTGAGTGCCCTATTATAGGGTAGAAGGGTGGGATAGAAATATTTTAAATAAAATAAATATTTAATAAATAAATAAAGCTTGCCGAGGGGGTTTGACTGAGTGGATCCAGAGTGTGGTCAACACATCATTGTGGCAGGGAGTGGTTCCAGCCACCTTGAAAGAGGCGGTGATCTGACCACTCCTGAAAAAGCCCACCCTGGACCCATTGGTTTGTGACAACTACCAACCGGTTGCAAATCCCCCCTTGTTAGGGAAGGTGATTGAGAGGGTTGTGCCACAGCAATAGCAAGTACTCTTGGATGAAACAGATTATCTTGACCCATCCCAATCTGGGTTCAGGCCTGGTTATGGGATTGAATCGGCTTTGGTCGCACTGATGGATGACCTTTATCGGGAAAAGGACAGGTGGAGTGCAACCCTGTTATTCTTACTTGATCTCTCAGTGGCTTTTGATACCATTGACCATGGTATTCTTCTAGGCCGACTTGGTGAGATGGGTATTGGAGGAACTGTTTTACAGTGGTTCCAATCCTATCTTCAAGGTCGCTCTCATAGAATAGCATTGGGTGACTGTCTTTCAGCCCCTTGGCAGTTGTGCTGTGGGGTGCCGCAGGGTACCATCTTGTCTCCCATGCTGTTTAACAACTATATGAAGCCCTTGGGAGTGGTCAGCATTAGGTTATGGCCTAGCTGATCTCCAGAAGTTACTTTCTCATCCTGTGTTGCAGAAACAGTTAGAAGCAGTTAAACAAATGGGAGAGCAAGCTACACTCCAGATAACACATGATCGTCATGCAATCACTAATATTGCAGCTAAGATTAAAAAGATAGGGGCACATAAATGGTGGGATTCCCTGTTTGGCTGGGGAGAAGGTGCCAAAGGAGGTTTAAACCTTATAATGCACCCCATTGTAGTGATTTTAATGGTTTAAATAATTCTGGTCTTTGTCTTAATGGCCCTTGTGAGATGGATCCTGTCCCAAATGGCACAGGTACACCAAATGGAAGTCAGCATTAGAGCCTGGGGGCAAGACTGTGATGTCTGAGGTGTGAAGGACATCTGTATAAGTATGTACAGATGTCTTTCAATGGGGGGAGTGTTACGATTGCTTGGCTAACCCCATTTTGGTTCAAGTGGAACCCAGGAGGTGCAAGGCCAGGAACTATACTCCCACCCCCACTCTCACCTAATGGTATGGCTGGTGATGCGTTCCAGAGGTTTTGTGCGAAGGGTAACAAGGGCAAAGTTAAGAAACAAAATTAACCAAAAGCTACTGCATAAATGTTATATTTTTCTTTGGCAGACTTCACCCACAGTAAATCCCATTGTTTGTTAGAAGGAGCCTTAATTTTTCAGGGTCAGTAAGAAACTTGCAAGGGGATACATACACACACACACACAAATCAGCAGATTCTCAGACCCCTCCTTGGCAGGAGGGGGAGAGAGGAAAAAGTCTTTTAAAAATGAGGCTTGGATCTAAAGAAGAAGAAGGGGACTGAGGAAGATCAGAGCTCCAACATGTGTACTATGCTCTCAAGGAACGCATCGAGGGACTGCAGGGATAGAACCAGGGAGAGACTCTGGGTCTCGGTGCTAAACCCGGAGACCAAGAGATTCCTTCCTGGTTTTGGATCAGAGCTCTTCTACATAGCTTCAGCTGTATTCAACTGCCCACTCCAGGCATAGGGTAGGTAATCTCTCCTACCGTTCACCTCTTATAGTAATAGGGTCCTTTGATTTCTTTCGGTTAAAGTTATGAATGGGTTAGGATATTAATGATTAATGCTACCACACACCCAAGTAATTCTGTAATGCTATTCTACTCTTTCTCTCAATAAAAGAAAGCTTTGCTTTATTTTGGTTTGGACCTGCATTTCTTGGGGAAAATATAAACACACCATTTAGACACACTTCAGGGCAAAGCGCTTGTTCATATCCCTAGCAAAAGATCCCCCTCCTCTCAAGGAGGTGTGTTTCCTGGAACATGGGGGTGGCAAGTTCACACACTCAGGTTCCCAAGAGCACATGTCATAACAGGTGTCAGCAGTATGCTGACAATACCCAGCTCTATTTCTCTGTAACATCTGAATCAGGAGAGGCCGTGCAAGCTCTGGACCGGTGCCTGGACTCGGTGGTGAGCTGGATGAGGACCAATAAACTGAGTCTGAATTCTAGCAAGATGGAGGCACTGTGGGTTGGTGGTTCCTGAGTTCAGATGATTGGTCAGTTGCCTGCTTTGGATGGGGTCGTACTCCCTCTGAAAAAGCAGGTTCATAGTCTGGGGGTGCTCCTGGATCCATCTTGGTTGCTAGAGGCCCAGGTGACCTCTGTGGCTAGGAGTGCCTTTTACCAGCTTCAGCTGATAAGACAGCTGTGGCTGTTTCTGGACCGGGATAGCCTGACCACTGTTGTCCATGCACTGGTAACCTCCAGGCTGGATTACTGTAATGCGTTCTATGTGGGGCTGTCCTTGAGGTTGGTCAGGAAATTGCAGCTGGTGCAAAATGTGGCAGTGAGACTGCTCACTGGGGCAGGCCATTGCCAACATGTCACCCTGCTGCTGAAGAAATTGCACTGGCTGCCCATTTGCTACTGGGCCAAGTTCAAGATTCTAGTTCTGGTGTACAAAGCCCTATACAGCTTGGGACCAGCACACCTGAAAGACCGTCTTACCCCTTATATACCTAGTCGATCACTGCGTTCTGCAAGTGAGGGCCTCCTGCCGATATCATCTTATCAGGAGGTCCGTTCTGCACAACATAGGATATTGACCTTTATTGTGGTGGCACCTACCCTGTGAAATTCCTTCCCCTTAAATATTAGGCAGGCGCCATCTCTGTTATCTTTTTGGTGCCTATTGAAGACTTTCCTCTTTCAACGAGACTTTTAAGTTAAGACCTATCCCAGTCTGCGTCTGTGTTGGAATTGCTTTTAATATGTTTTTTTAAAACCTTTTTTCTAAACAGTATGTTGCCATAAGTTATAGTTGACTTGGAGGCACATAACAACAACAACAAGGTCTGTTTTTATGATGTTTTAAATTGTTTTTACTGCTTTTGTTTGCTGCCATATGCTTCTGCTGGGAGGAAGGGTGGGATATAAATTAAATAATAAAATAGATAAATAAATAAATCTCTCATAAAAAAGAAAAGAATTTTGACAACTAATATTTTGTGAATATCTAGACTAAAATATAATTAATTCTCTTTTCCTTGATATATCACCATTGCCTCTAACCCCCCTACCTCCCCAATTTTCCCCCTTACAACATTTACCATAAGAAACAATTGCCTACTAACTAAATAATGTTGCGTCTGGCCAATGCAAGCCTGTGAATCTGCTGAGATTGCACCCACACCAGCCGGTCTGAGACTCTGGCTTTTACCCAGTGTGTTATCACAATGTGTCCAGCGGGAGGGAACGTCTAACATATATAATATAACAATTTAATTTATAACACTTTAACAATAACATTTCTTGCTACTTTTTACCTCCCCCCTGTAGACTTCTCCCTGAAATTCAGGAATGAAAAGAGAAAGAACCGTGTCCCCAACGTATAAGATTCAGATCCTAAGGTTTTTCTATGTTGCAGGTTTGTAGAGTTGATAATGCTTTTTGTGCTGTAGATGCTGACAATATTTGTCCATTCCGTAGGATGATCACACAAAAAGGAACGCCCCATCTATAGCGAATACCTGCCTTTTTTTACCAGTGCCATGATGTGACGAAGTTCCCTGCATTTTCTCAAGTTTCAGGACATAAGTCCTGAAGGACCATTATTGATTTTCCTTGAAACGGTAAGTCTTTAAGGGTTTTTTAATTTTTGTCAGGAGCTCTTCTTTTTTTACATACCATGCAAAGCATACTATTCTGTCTCACGGTGGAGCTGGGTCTTCAGGTTTTGTAACTAGTGCATGGTCAGCTCTTTTGAGGTCATCTGCTATTATTTCAAAGTCAGGGATAGTTGAGGCAAGACATCCCGCAATGAAAGATGCCATTGAAGGTGTGTGTTCTGCATTTTCTTTAATTCCATGAAATCTCAGGTTTGAATTTCCAGATCTTCCAGCCTGTTTTTAAGGTTTTTATTTTCATGTTTCAGAAATAATATGTCTTCTGAATTTGTTAGACCCATGTCCATTGCTTCTGAGGCCATGGCAGCGATTTCTCCCAGCCAGGAGTTCAATTTTCCAATTTATCATCTATAGGTCTTCCTTCTAACTTTTTCTCCAACATTCCTAGTTGTAATGCCAGTTCTTTCTTGAAGTTGGAGTTGCTTTGTCCCCTGTCTCCATGAGACTTTTGTGCCTATTTGGAGTGACTGGGCACCATGTTGTCCTCTAGAGGCGTTTTAGTTGAGTTAGAACTATCCAGCCCAATTGCACAAAAATATCCTTCCAATGCACCTTCTTGGGTCCTAAGGGAGGAAGATCATACCCTTGCAGCCATACACATCAATATTTGTGGATTTTAGTGGCTAGGCTTTAAGAATGGGGGCTTTTTCTCTCCAGGGGGCAGAGATGCTCAGAGATTCAGTGACCATCTTGTGGCTCATCCAGCCACGCCCCCTGAAGGGAAAGTGTTTTCTGAATGAATGTATTACACATTTCATGAACCAAAGACCTGTTTGAAACAATATTCCTATTATGGTGCTCAAATTATGTGAACAAAAATTGGATGGAGGAGGAGAGTATGATGTATCCATTGCCCACCCTATACCTGTCATCCACACTTTGGGGTACACAGTTATAGCAGGGAGCATGTTCTGTGTGCCCAGGCTTTTCCTTTGATGTGAAACTCTGATTCACCTATACAGAGCAGGTTCCCTGCTACAGTCATGCCTGCCCCGATGTGTGGAGGGTTAAGAATAACAGGGCCATGACGCAGGCACCCTCCACACAACTGTTTTTGCATGCTTTGTATGCCCAAATAGAGCTCATATTATAATATAAACAATAAATACTCATAACAGTTTAGAAAAATAATAACAGTGAAGTGACAAAAAGCAAAAAGAAGGATTTTATAAATGTATCATAAAAAAAGAGTAGGAAGAGAAAGCCGCAAGTAATCAGAAAGGAATTAAAAAGTTCATATATTCAGTAAAAAGTGGAAAATAGTAAGGCAAAGATATTCATAAGGGGAAATTCAAATTAAGTTATCAGCCATTAATAACAGTACAAAAAAGAAAAACATAAAAAGTATATGGAAATAATAAATCTGGGGGGAAAGTCGCTAATTCTTCCAAAGTAGGCTAAAATAAATATTTGAAACTGTGTTGTCAAAATATGATAGATAATATAAAACACTGTAGAAAATACTGAGTGAATTAGGTTGGCTTATGCTCAAATTAGATGTGATGCTAAATGTGCTATTAGAAACTACTTCTGGGTTTTAAAATATATGTAGGGAGACCCAATTTTTGTCAGGAGTACAGTATGTTGCTCCCCACCCCCAAGACTTGTAGCACCACAGGGAACAGTTTTCACTGCAGTTGTGACTGGAGAAGGGCTAAACACTGCATCCCATGACCTACAGATTCTGGCCTCCTTGCATTGGCTGCCTGTATGTTTCCAAGCTCAATTCAAGGTGCTGGTTTTAACCTATAAATCCTTACACGGCTTGGGATCACAATACCTGATGGAACACCTCTCCTGACACGAACCCACCCGTACACTACTCTCAACATCAAAGGTCCTCCTCCAGGTGCCTACTCCGAGGGAAGCTGGGAGTTTGGCAACAATGGAGAGGGCCTTCTCAGAGGTGGCCCCCAAATTATGGAATGATCTTCCTGATGAGGTGAGCCTGGCGCTGTTATCTTTTTGATGCCAGGTCAAGACTTTCCTCTTCTGCCAGGCATTTCAGCATGTGTTTTTAAATTGCTTTTTTTAAAAAAAAAAATTAAATTCGTATATTTGTTTTTAATGTTTTTAATTGTTGTAAACCACCCAGAGAGCTTCAGCTAGGGGGCGGAATATAAATGAAATAAATGCAATGCAATGCAATGCAATACAGTATCAGCCACCATTCCCTACAACAGGAGTCATTGTCAGCCATTTTCCTTTTTCACTTAAACTTACCGGAAAGCTGCACATTTCCCAAGGCTTCAGGTTCCTGGAACACTGATTTGGCAGCATTCTCAGACATAATGAAGGTTCTAGCACCAGCAATCCTCATAATGAGTTTGCCACTCCTGTTGCCACTTCCACTGCCAAATAAGTTTTGAGAAAAGGCAGGAAGTGGGGTCTTTCAAGCAAGGAAGGGATGCTAGGGTCTAATTGTGCTCCTGATAATGTTGCCAGGAACATGGTGGGCCCAAAACTTCAGAATGAACTTGAAAATAATACTTTTTTTCTGACGGGGGATACTTTGTTTTAGCTGAATCATTTGGAACCAAGATGGATTAAGCAGTTGCCCATATTAATTAAAAAAGGATATGGACTTGGTACAGCTTCAACATAATTTATATAGTACAGTACTTCATGCAATTGTCTACTGTGATAATTCTGTCCAAATACAACAGATGAGAGTGCTGGAAAAAGATAACAAATCTGACTTTATCCAACACAAAAGTCAAATGGTATATGTGAACAAGACAACAATTCCACAACTTGTTAGAAGTTAATAAACAAGGCAGTGTAAATAGAGATGGCGATTTACTGAGTATCAAAATGACATCTGTCATAAATATAAGAAGTGGAAAACATATAAAGTGGGTAAAGATCTTGTCACTGCTGTAGATTATCATAAATTTTGTGTAGAAACAATGGCTAACAGCTGCAGAAGTGGCCTTTTCTTTCTTCATTTGCCTAGTATAAAAGTTAGCCTCTGTTGCCTTTTAAAGAGGGATGTGATATTTTTAAAAAGCACAAACTAATGTTACCTTATTAAAATCTGATCTACATTGAATTACCATAAATATGAGCAGATAAGCCATATGCTACTGCATCTGCTGTTATGTATGAATAAAGAGACTGTCCCCTGTAGGGCTTGCAAATTAATACACACTAAAATATCTGCAATGTATGTGATATTTCTGAATGGTACTATTTGTAGGTAGACAGTGATGAAATTATTGCTTTTCTGCCACATGTCACTTTTGCCTGTCATGTCACTGAGCTATGATTACAACTGACTGTACTAATATTTAGTAATTGTATGTCGACTTTCAAACTTCCTTATGTAGGTGAGAAACAACATGAACATGACCTTTACACATCAAAATTGTGTTACAAAAATCATTTCAGTGTTTAGCACGTTTCATAACATTCGGAGTTATGAATCACACTTCCCTTGTTTCATTTTCAGATAGAACTGAAACAAGTTTTTTGTCCAAAATCTGTTTCAATGTAGCAAATAATTTTCCAAAATCATGTAAATATTTGTGTTTTGAATAATTGTAATATGCAGTCAGAGCCCTGCATTCACATTTATCAATTTACTCAACTGTAATTTTAAGGTTTGTGTAAAGTTAGCCTTATAAATGGGAGTATTTAATAATAACCACCATATTGTGTATGCATCTGGGGTTACCTTTGAGAAACATTCATGCAATCTGTGAACCTGTTATTTTGTAGTATTTAAATAAATAACAACAAGACCACTTCAAGTTGAACTGGATCACATGGATGAGAAATCTCCAAAAAGTTCAATGGAATGTGACTGCACTAATCAGTTTGTGCTCTCAATGCTGGAGGCTAACTATTCATTGAAGAATACCTCACCACCACCACCACCATGACTTGAAGCCTTGCATCTAAGTTCAGGGGCCAAATGATTGGAGCATTAAGACCCTGGCAACAAAGGAACCAAATGACTAGGATGTATGGTTCTAACACAGATACAGTCATACCTATACCTGTTTTCACCAGGCCAGAATTTCTATATTGGTAGAAGAAAGCAAAACTGACTCATATTGATCCCAATAAAGTAGCCAACACTGAGGTTCTGATGCCTCAGATTTTTTGACCTACAACAACAAATCAATATGCACTTACCTGGGAGTAAATCTAATTGAACTCAGGGGAGCTTACATCTGAATAGGCATGCATAGTATTGCACAGTAAATCTGTTATAACTTAGAACTGCTATTGGGAAAGCTACATTTCCCAGGATGCTGCACAATGGATAGCTACCACACCAGTTTCTATACACATCAAGAGAGGGAGGGAGGAAAGGAATGCAGGAGTGGCCTACTTGCTGCCACCACAGCCTTCAAAGCAGCCGCAGCAGGCAGTTGAGGACAGGAGTGAGAGACAGATAAGTGGGTGACTGAGTGCATAACTTTGGTTGGAAGAGAGTAGCTCTTCAGCTCATATTACTGCCCAAGCTAGAAAAGAGCAATGGAATCAATAATAGCTTTATCAGTTTGAAGGAGAACATTGAGGTGAGGTTTGTATTCTGAGCCAAGGAACTACAAACCTCTCTAATGATAATAGCATGATTGCCACACATCCAAACAATCAGATTTCCTTCTTGCTCAATGAGAACAGCAGTCTGTTGCAAAAGGCTAAATCTGAAATATGTTCTGTCACAATATTGGACCAATACTTATTCAGGACAGAGACATGACTTTATGATGGCTATGAAGTTCTGTCTAGGGATGATGGGAGGTTCCAACATTTCCCAAGGATGTATCCACAATATCTTATTTACTTAATAGTAATCCTTTTGGCTGTTTAAACATTAACAATTACTCTGCTGTATAAATTTTGACATATGATCATTTTCTTGGTGTTAGCTGCCTTGGACATCTAAGAAGTCAAACAGAAAAACAGGATATAGGTATTCTAAAATAAATAAATAATCAGAAATACCTCTCTGCTCCTATCATACTCAAAATATCACTACAATAATGTTCTATATCACAGTAATCATCTATATGAGGGATAGCCAACATGGTACCCTTCAGATGCTACTGGACTCCAACTGCCATTGGTCTGAGCTACAAGCATGGCCAATGGTCAGGAATGATGAAACAACGACATCTGAAAGGTACCACATTGGCTACTACTGATCTATATAAAAGTGAGTAACCTGGTCATGCTGGCATTCTGGTGCCATGCATCCTCCTACCTTGCAGGGGAGTTGATATGCTCATAGCCAAAGAATCTCAAAACTACAGAACTACCAAACAGTACATCCACTTAACAGAAGGGAATTGAATGATCACTTACAAAGAACTTTGGGATAAAGTAGCTATTCCATTTGGTGGTTTTCATTAAAAAGTATTAGCTGATTATATGCTTTTGTAAGCATATTTTCCAAAATGAATTCAGTTTATTTCATTTCTACCTCAAACTAAGAATTCTTGAGGAATCAGTATGTCACCAGTTTTTTCAAACTTTATGAGTCCACACTGTACAGAAAAAATAGTGAAATAGACTTTTCCACAGGAGCATCTTTTCCACAAGTTTATGTGCCATTTTGAATTCTAAGATGTGGTTTTCCAATCTCTGCACTCAAGACTGAATATGCATATAAAAATGTAACAACAATGAGTAAGAATCAACATTGTGCCAGCAGACATGGCAGGACTTGTCTTTCCTCTCTGCAGCTCCCTGGGTCCACTCAGTCTGCTCCAGAAGGTCCCCCAAACACCCCAAGTAGAGTTTTGGGGGCATGAGAGGCGGCCACAGGAGGGAAGAAAGGAAGGGTAAGCCTTGTCCGTGCAAGTGGGACACCACTGTTGGGTATCACTGTGTGTATTTGGAGAAGTATATTTCCAGCCCTTAAGTAAGACTGGCAATGAGCTGGTCAAAACTGTAGAGAAAAGAGACAACAATGCTGGCCAGGCAGGTAGAACAAGTGGGAAATGGAGAAAATGATCCAAGAGACTTAAAGGTGATGTTGAAAAAAGAAGTAGGAGGGGAGATGTAAGATAAGCCAAATGGAAGCCAAATTAGTAATGGAAGCCAAATTAGTAATTAGGATACAAAAAAATGAAAATATGTATGTATGAAGATGTGTTAATAACAGTACAAGGTTTTTACAAATAATATACAAATAGCTATGATTTATTATACAGCCACAAAGGTGGCTGTATGCTACAGCCATCATGGATTTTTCACATTCTGCAATGTTAAATTAAAAATACCCCCATGCCATTCTGATGCTTCCCATAAGCTCATTTCAAAACACAACCTTACAAATCTTATAGTCCTGAACTCAGAAATACTTGCTTAACAACCCTCTCAATTTTCATGGTGATACACACAACAGTCAGAGAAAATCAAGTGTTCAAAGTGTAAAAAGAGAGAGAGAAAAAACCAAACTCCTGTTGGACTTTTTTCTGTCAGAGTTCTCATAATTGGTTAACATTAATAAAAAATCAGCCATGTTCACAGAGTACCTGGAATCTTACTACTGACCCTGCCCCATACTCTGACCTTCATCGTCTGCAGTTTAAAAAATGCCTGGATGATTTTTAATTAATTTAAGAAATTCAGCATTGGAATCAATGATAAGGACAATGAGGCATGTTCAGTAAGAACCAGCTGTCAAATTCTTACAAGCTACACAGGAAGTGGATTGGACTGTGAAAGACCAACCCAAATTGTGCTTGCATTTTTACAAATTTGTAGGGCAGTACAATATCGCAGAGAGGAGGTCAATTCTCCTGCTCCCTTGGTGCATTCACAATAACTGCCCAATTTCCCTGCTTTTTAAAGTTTGATAGCAATATCTGTTGGCTATAGGTACGTTCTTAAACCACAAAGGTTTTTTGCCTATTTGTGAATCATATGTAATTTAGCGGCTTGCTACCTGGATAGTTCATAACAATCTGCATTATTGAACTCCAAGGAAATTTCCATTGGAAACAGTGAAACAGATGGAATGGGAAAAAATGATCAGACCATCCTTACTCTCAATATAATAATACGTAAAGATTGTGTACTTTATCAGGTATCAGCATAATCTCTACTGGCCTTCTTGTCATTAAGTAGTGATAAGTAAATTATAGACCATTGACTGTTCTGAGCTGTATCTGCATATAATTAATAGAAACGTATTTAATAAATCATATCCTCTGTCAGCTGTTTGGTTTTTTTAAAAAAACACTAAAGGACTATGAAATGAAACATACTAAACATATGTATCCTAATAAATAAAAGTACAGAATTTTCCTCATGAGAGTTATTTATACAGCATTGCAATAAAGTCATTATCAAGAGACTACAACAAAAGCTTAGTACAGCCATACAATGTAGTCCTGTTCACAAAAGCACAGACACTCCTTGTCTTCATTCTAGATATTTACAATACCCATATTAATGGCTAGTATTCATGTTTTCTAAATAAATGATCAATAAGGGAACAGCAGAATGAAAATAAATCACATATAAGATCTGAAGCCTTCTCAAGTTTATTATTTCTCAATTATATTCAGGAAAAAATATTTCTCTCCATGATATGTGTATATGAGTGAGTGTGTCAAGAATGAGATTTTATACTCATTTATAGCATTTTAGTGTGAATTTCTCCTAATATACACGTTGTATAAAAACATTCCCATAATATAGTGCATTGTTGAATGTTATTTTCACTACTGTATGCATTCTAATGCACACTTTCCCCTAATATATGTACATGTACATGTTATTTGTTTGGATAACTACACTGCAAGAAGTGCACATTTTGAAGGATTAACATCTTGGTTTACATATTTGTTTGAGAAGTGTGAATTAAAATGCAAACAAACTTGAATTTCTCCCCATCTCTAGTTATATAGACAGGATTGTATATGTGGCCATAACCCTTTAAATAGCAATATCTGTATTGGTCCTGTAGGGGCAGATATCTCCGGAAGAATCTAGATGTAATTGAGGAGACTTAGAATAGCATGTGCATGGTCTATGTCCCATAATTCTTGCCCCAAACCCCTGAATTACTGGGGTGCTTATTGCTGGCACACTGTTATTGCATAGTATTGGAAACTGGAGAGCTTAAAGCACAGGTTTTCTGGCATTAGCTATAATAAGCTAAGGAATAAGTTTTTCACTCTGCCTATGTTCAAAACAGAGCTTGAGAAAAGTTGTTCAGAATAACCAAAACAATGAGTCTGTCTCATATTCCTGCTTCCCCAGGTAGGCTTATGTATGGCTGTCCCAAGCTCAGAAGGGACAGTGAGCATAATTGTTTTGCAAATGTTCTCACCTTGCTTATGTAAACAAAAGTCAGAGAAAGTCAAAATAAAGCAGTTGTGCCCATGAGCAAAACCTGGGAATAAATGTCACAGCTGTATTTCCAAGGCCAGATTGTAGCAGATTCAGGGTCATGAGAATTAAACAAAGGCCACCTGTGTAAGACCCCAGCAACCTGGATGCTGGGAAGATAATAATCTAATAGGTATAAGGTGCCCTCTCCCAGAGGGTCTTTTGGGTATAAAAATAGGACCCTTGATCTGGGCAGATAAGGGCTGAAAAAGCCTCAAAGCACCATCAAGGGAGAACCAAGCCTCAAGGGGTCTTGAAAGCAGAGTATCAAGCAATAATCCTCGCTGGGCTGTTTCGTAAGGCTTCCAGCCCTGTGAGGAAGAAATGTAAGATAAGGGCAAAGGTAGAGGGAGAAAGCCATCAGTTTTGTTTTAGTGTTTTATTGCCTCGCAAATGCCAATACCATTTAGCTTTGCTTTAATAAACCATTTAACTTCATTGCCAGAGTGTTCATTGCTTTTTGAAATCTCAAATTAATTTGTCTCTTGCCAGCCAGAGCTAGGCATTTGGCAATACAGGTCCCAAGCCATTTAGGGCTTTAAAGGTTAAGGCCAGTACTGTGAATTGGGCCCAGAATGTATACAGAGCATGAGTAATGCCTCTGACAGACTATTCTTATATCCCTCTCGGCATATTTAACCATCACAGTTTTCAATAAATCTATGGTTGACTTCCAACGAAGGTTGACACATGTTGTAGTTATGTGCATGCCAGTGCTATATACTGAATGTAACTCCACATTCTTACGCTCTGCAGTCAGTCCTCAAAATGACTTTATGGTAATAAGCAATCTCCACTGAACTGAGGACATAGCATCAACATGCACATAACCATTTAACCACATAGACTAGTATAGCTGAAAATCTATACCAATGAACTGAAAGCTGTGGTCATAAAGCACATGTCAAAGTTGCTCATTTTATGGCTGCAGCATGTGCAAATGGTTCTTCAGATAAAATACCACACACACAATGTTCATAATACCTCCAGTGCAGTGCTTTTCAATGGAGTCAGCACAAACAATCAGTCTGTAGTCACAATTCACATGGGAATCAAATGCAGAGAAATAATATGGTGTAGTGCATGTCTGAAATAGGCTCGAGAAGTCTTTGGAAATGGAAGAGAAAACATGTTGCCCCTCGCAATTCAGGGAAGAAGAAAATCCTTATGCATGTGGAAGTTACATATTGGTGTCACGTTGTTCCTAGCCTAAAAACAGGGGGATTGAATAATATATATGCTTAGTGAAAAAAGGTCTGAAATGTTAGGGATGATCAAACTTTTGCAGAAATAGGCCCATAACAGCTGACAAGACTGTGTGTTGGCTGAGGCCTGCTCATCATCTTGTATACGCATTAAAAACAAACTAACCTAGGGGCTTCACCTTTGTATGCTTTAAATACCAATCCCAACCCCCAGTCTCCCCCACTCCTCCAGGCAATCTTGCCAACCCCCCTTGCAATACCCCACAGTGCCTCCAGGCATTGGCATTGAGAAGCCAATAATATGTGTACTAATAACATGTAAATATACAACAGAGTTGGGCCAAAATGTTTTCCCAATGTCTTACTTGGCTTTTCAGAACAGATTTTACAAAAGCGAAAGGCAAATGCCATTTCCAAAAATAATCAAATACAAAATCACTTGTAGTTATTGAAACGACTTCTTGCCCATCTGCAAAGCTATGTCTGTTATCAAAGTACGTTGTGGTGCTCCCTTAAATGCTGAACTATTTAACAATGCAATTTACCAGGCCTTTAGAATTCTCCCTGAGCAGATGTGTTTTCCCAACTGTAAGTATCACTGATAGATACAATATACTTGCCGTTATGAATAAGATAAAAAGCAGCTGCTCTGAAAGTATTCATTTTCCAAATATATACCGTTCAGCCCACTGATGATAATTAACTGCTAAAAGGGAATGTGGTGAGCAGATCTCAAGATAAATTGCTTTGGCTGATCATTAATTTACAACAGCCCTTTCCAAACTCCAGAAGTAGCTACAAGAGTCATATAACAAGGAAGCGTAAATATTCTGATCTAAACAACAGCAGCAGGTTAAACATCTCCACAGGGCTAAGTTAACCGAATTGAAATGTCTGATCTCAATTGCCTGTTGCCATATTATGCTTTTCACTGGCTGGCATGAGCAAACTTCTCTCCCTGACAAAAGACAAAACATTTCTGCCAGCTGAGGTGACATTGTGCTCATTCAATAATGATACAAGGCCCAGAGGTCCTCCAGCAAGACAGAAAACAAAGAAAACCCTCATTAGCTAACTGCAGAAGAATGAAGGTCAGCCCACAGAGAGAATTTCATGCTTACATGTCAGTTGGAACATTTGTTCTTCATTAATTATTTAAACCTAAGCTGGGATATCATCTCATAGCATTTTAATATGCTGTCCTCTGTCAGAAATCTTTCTTGGCTGTTGTTTTCTTTGTACTCTACTTAAGAGGCCATTTCTAGAAGCACTTGACTCCACATCATTGGGTGCTAATAATGTTTTAGGATTGTTACATGATTCGATCTAATATGGGCAATAACAGTTTGAAATTTCAAGATAGGATATACAGCTGCAGTCCTCTTTTCTAGGAGCTCATTACATGGTTACATTAAAAAACACCCCTACCATTCAGGGTTATGTTTCCATTACTACAAAGTACTAGTTGGGGTAGAGAATTTTTTAAAGTTCACACTTAGAGTGAATCTGGTATGCCATTCTCCACTCCTGCACAACCAACAGAATTATGCTATAAATTGTATAAATAAATGCACTGTTACATCTTGCCAGCCAACCTGATCTTATTCAAGATAGTGTACTATTTCATTTTTGAATAGTAGTGGTATAGAACTACTAGTGTGTGTGTGTGTGTGTTATGTGCCTTCGAGTCAATTATGACATACGGTGACCTGAATCAGTGCCCTCCAATAGCATCTGTTGTAAACCACCCTGTTCAGATCTTGTAAGTTCAGGTCTGTGGCTTCCTTTATAGAGTAAATCCATCTTTTGTTTGATCTTCCTCTTTTTCTACTCTCTTCTGTTTCTCCCAGCGTTATTGTCTTTTCTAGTGAATCATGTCTTCTCATGATGTGTCCAAAGTATGATCACCGCAGTTTCATCATATTAGCTTCTAGTGATAGTTCTGGTTTAATTTGTTCTGACACCCAATTATTTGTCTTTTTTGCAGTCCATGGTATCCGCAAAACTCTCCTCCAACAGCACATTTCAAATGAGTTGATTCTTCTCTTATCCACTTTTTTCACTGTCCAACTTTCACATCCGTACATAGAGATTGGGAATACCATGGTCTGAATGATCCTGACTTTGGTGTTTAGTAATACATCTTTGCATTTGAGCACCTTTTCTAGTTCTCTCACAGCTGCCCTCCCCAGTCCTAGCCGCCTTCTGATTTCTTGACTATTGTCTCCCTTTTGGTTAATGACTGTGCCAAGATATTGATAATCCTTGACAAGTTCAATGTTCTCATTGTCAACGTTAAAGTTACGTAAATCTGTTGTCATTACTTTAGTCTGTTTGATGTTCAGGTGTAGTCCTGCTTTTGTACTTTCCTCGTTAATGTTCAACAGCATTTGTTTCAGATCATCACTAGTTTCTGCTAGTAGTATGGTATCGTCTGCATATCTTAAATTATTGATATTTCTCCCTCCAATTTTCACACCTCCCTCATCTTGATCCAAACTCACTATCTGTATGATATGTTCTGCATATTGTTGTTGTTGTTATATCCCTGCAAGTCAATTACAAATTATGGCAACACTATGAATCAGCGACCTTCAATAGCATCTATTATAAACCACCCTGGTCAGATCTTGTAAACAAACAGGGTGATAAAATACACCCCTGTCTCACTCCCTTCCCAATGGGGAACCAGTTGGTTTCTCTATATTTGGTCATTACAGTAACCTCTTGTCCAGAGTATAGGTTGTGCATCAGAACAATTAGATGCTATGGCACCCCCATTTCTTTTAAAGCATTCCATACTTTTTCATGATCTACACAATCAAAGGCTTCGCTGTAATCTATAAAGCACAGGGCGACTTTCTTTTGAAATTCCTTGGTCCATTTCATTATCCAACATATGTTTGCAATATGATCTCTGGTACCTTTTCTCTTTCTAAATCCAGCTTGGACATCTGGCATTTTTCACTCTATATATGGTAAGAGCCTTTGTTGTAGAATCTTGAGCATTACTTTACTTGCATGGGATATTAAGGCAATCGTTCCATAATTACTGCATTCCCTGGGATCCCCTTTCTTTGGAATTGGGATGTATATTGAACACTTCCAGTCTGTGGGCCATTTTTTTCTTTTCATATTTGTTAATTTTTTGTTAAAATTTGGACAGATCCATTCTCTGTAGCTTGTATCAACTCTATTGGTATGCCACCTATTCTTGGTGATTTGTTTCTTCCAAGTATTTTAAGAGCAGCTTCCACCTCACATTCTAAAATTTCTGGTTCTTCTTTATATGGTTCCTCCATGAATGAATATGAATCTTTTATATAGTTCTTCAGTGTATTGCTTCCATCTTCCTTTTATATTATCTCTGTTAGTCAATGTGTTCCCATGGTGATTATTACCACAGTCTGCTCCTGGTCTTGTTTTTGCAAAAAGTATGGAATTTCTCCGTCTTCTGCTTCTTTTATATAATGATTTGACTCCTATATTGACCATTTGATGATGTCCATGTGTACAGTCATTTTTTCGGTGTCTCAAAAAATGTGTTTTGAAGAAACAAATTATTGGCTTCACAGAATTCAATAAGTCTTTCTCCTGCTTCATTTCTATCTCCAAAGCCCCATTTCCCCAAAATTTCTAGTTCTTCTCTGTTCCCTACTTTTGCATTCCAGTCTCCCATGATTATCAGAGGATCCTGTTTTGGTGTGTGATCAGTTTCTTCCTGTACCTCTGCATAAAATCTCTCCATTTCTTTTTCTCCTGTGTTTGCCATTGGAGCACAGATTTGTATGATGGTTATGTTAATAGGTTTCCCGTGTGGTGTAGTGGTTAAGGTGTTGGAGACCAGGGTTCGAATCTCCACACAGCCATGAAGCTCACTGGGTGACCTTGGGTCAGTCACTGCCTCTCAGCCTCAGAGGAAGGCAATGGTAAAACCACCTCTGAATTCACTAATAGGCAAAAAAAAAATGTGGTTTAAGAACATACCTACAGCCCACAAATATTTCTATCCATCTTTAAAAAGTAGGGAAATTGAGCAGCTATAGTGAATGCACCAGGGGAGCAGGAGACCTGACCTCCTCTCTCAGATATTGGATTGCCCTACAAATTGGTCAAAATGCAAACACCATTTGGGTTGGTATTTCACAGTCCAATCCACTTCTTGTGTAGCTTGGACAAATTTGGTAACAGGTGCCTCTGAGCATATGGTGAGTGGTAGCAACACCTGCCATCTCCAAAGATGGACAATTACATTTTTGTATGTTTGTTGGTGTTCTTACTTTGCTTCATTCCTGTGTTACTATTGTTTCTACAGAGAATTATTTATTTATTATTTACTGATATAGATCAAATAATAAATAAATAAATTTGATTTAAATCCCACGCTTCCTCCCAGCAGGAGTCCAGGGCAGCAATCTAATCTAGAAAATTTTATTTCTCTCATTATTCATCCTAGAAAACTGTGTCAAATTTATTTTTTATTAATTTCAAAGCCTTTTTATTGGTCAGTGTCATATGAGAGTGAAGACAGCCTTTTGTATTTCAAATTGGAAGTTATGTTCTATTTCTATTTTGTGTGCATTAACAGTTGAATCTGAAACTGCAGTTTGATGTAAAATCAAATACTTAAGCAATGATTCTGTTGTTGTTGTTATGTGCCTCCAAATCAACTATAACTTATGGTAACCCTATGAATCAGTGGCCTCCAAGAGCATCTGTCATGAACCACCCTGTTCAGATCTTGTAAGTTCAGGTCTGTGGCTTCCTTTATGGAATCAATCCATCTCTTGTTTGGCCTTCCTCTTTTCCTACTCCTTTCTGTTTTTCCAAGCACTATTATATTTTCTAATGAATCATGTCTTCTCATGATGTATCCAGAGTATGACAACCTCAGTTTCATCATTTTAGCTTCTAGTGATAGTTCTGGTTTATTTGTCTTTTTTGCAGTCCGTGGCATCCGCAAAGCTCTTCTCCAACACCACATTTCAAATGAGTTTATTTTTCTCTTATCCACTTTTTTCACTGTCCAATTTTCACATCCGTACATAGAGATCGGAAATACGATGGTCTGAATGATCCTGACTTTAGTGTTCAGTGATACATCTTTACATTTGAGGACCTTTTCTAGTTCTCTCACAGCTGCCCTCCCCAGTCCTAGCCTTCTTCTGATTTCCTGACTATTGTCTCCCTTTTGGTTAATGACTGTGCCAAGATATTGATAATCCTTGACAAGTTCAATGTCCTCATTGTCAACTGTAAAGTTGCAAAAAACTTTTGTCATTACTTTAGTCTTTTTGATGTTCAGCTGTAGTCCCGCTTTTGTGCTTTCCTCTTTGACTTTCATCAGCATTTGTTTCAAATCATTACTGGTTTCTGCTAGTAGTATGGTATCGCCTGCATATCTTAAATTATTGATATTTCTTCCTCCAATTTTCACACCTCCTTCATCTTGGTCCAATCCTGATTTCTGTATGATATGTTCTGCATATAGATTAAATAAATAGGTTGATAAAATACATCCCTGTCTCACACCCTTTCAGATAGGGAACCAATCGGTTTCTCCATATTCTGTCCTTACAGTAGCCTCTTGTCCAGAGTATAGGTTGCGCATCAGGACAATCAGATGCTGTGGCATCCCCATTTCTTTTAAAGCATTCCATAGTTTTTCATGATCTACACAATCAAAGGCTTTACTGTGATCTATAAAGCACAGGGTGATTTTCTTCTGAAATTCCTTGCTCTGTTCCATTGTCCAACGTATGTTTGCGATATGATCTCTGGTACGTCTTCCCTTTCTAAATCCAGCTTGAATGTCTGGCATTTCTCACTCCATATATGGTAAGAGCCTTTGTTGTAGAATCTTGAGCATTACTTTACTTGCATGGGATATTAAGGCAATAGTTCGATAATTACTGCATTCCCTGGGATCCCCTTTCTTTGGAATTGGGATGTATATAGAATGCATCCAGTTTGTGGGCCATTCTTTAGTTTTACATATTTCTTGACAGATTTTAGTCAAAATTTGGACAGATTCAGTCTTAGTAGCTTGTAGCAACTCTATTGGTATGCCATCTATTCCTGGTGATTTGTTTCTTCCACGTATTTTAAGAGCAGCTTTCACCTCACATTCTAAAATTTCTGGTTCTTCATCATACGGTTCCTCCATGAATGAATCTGTCATCCTTGCATCTCTTTTATAGAGTTCTTCAGTGTATTGCTTCCATCTTCCTTTTATTTCATCTCTGTCAGTCAGTGTGTTCCCCTGTTGATTATCCAACATCCCTACTCTTGGTTTAAATTTCCCTTTCATTTCTCTAATCTTTTGGAACAGGGCTCTTGTTCTTCCCTTTTTGTTGTCCTCTTCTATTTCTATACAGTAACTATTGTAATAGTTCTCTTTGTCCCTACGTACTAGTCGCTGTATTGTTGCATTTAGGGTTCTGACTGTGTTTCTATCTCCTTTTGCTTTTGCTTTCCTTCTCTCTTTAACCATTTTAAGAGTTTCTGCAGTCATCCATTGAGGTCTTTCTCTCTTTTTAACTACAGGTATTGTCTTTTTGCATTCTTCCCTGATAACGTCTCTGACTTCATTCTATAGTTCTTCTGGTTCTCTGTCAACTAAGTTTAAAGCCTCAAACCTGTTCCTTATTGAACTTTATATGCTTCTGGGATGTTATTTAAATTGTATTTTGGCATTATGATTGCTTTGTTGTTCTTCTTTAGCTTTACTCTGATTTTCGATACAACCAGTTCATGATCTGTACCTCAGTCCGCTCCTGGTCTTGTTTTCTCATAAAGTATGGAACTTCTCTATTTTCTGCTACCAATTATATAGTCAATTTGATTCCTATATTGTCCATTTGTTGATGTCCACATGTACAGTCATCTTTTTGGTTGTTCAAAAAATGTGTTCGCAAGAAACAAATTATTGGCTTCACAGAATTCAATAAGTCTTTCTCCTGCTTCATTTCTGTCTCCTAGGCCCCATTTCCCCACAATTCCTAATTCTTCTTTGTTCCCTACTTTTGCATTCCAATCCCCCATGATTATCAGCACATCTTGTTTTGGTGTGTGATGAATTACTTCCTGTACTTATGCGTAAAATCTCTCCAATTCCTCATCTTCTGCGTTTGCCATCGGAGCATAGACTTGGATGATGGTTATGTTGATAGGTTTCCCGTTTAATCTCATTGATATCACTCGCTCAGACCTTGCGTTGTAACTCCTAATTGTTCTTGCTACATAACTTCTCACTATTAAAGCAACCCCATTTCTTCTTAATTTCTCATTTCCTGCATAAAATATTTTGTAGTTGCCTGATTGGAAATTTCCCATTCCTGTCCATTTTAGTTCACTCCCACCAAGTATTATAATGTTGATGCGTTCCATTTCTTGCTTGACAATTTTTAACTTTCCCTGGTTCATGCTTCTCACATTCCATGTTCCTATTGTGTGCGCCGTACAACTATAGACTCTCCTTTCGCATCTGTGTGCATCAGCCTCTGTGCTTCCTTTTGGCTTTGACCCAGCTGCGTCATTAGTCACAGCACTACTTGTCCTTGTCCTTTGTTCTTCCCCCGTAGCTCGGTGAGTGCCTTCTGACCTGGGGATCTCATCTTCCAGGGGAGGGCAGGTTTGATCATTTGCATGCTTATTTTCAATGTTATTTCCTCCCATGCAATCATGCTTAAGATAGGTAAAACTGTCCATGGGGAGGGGGAGGGAGGGGCAAAGGAAGGGGGAGGGAAGGGGCAAGAGAGAGGGTATAGGAGAGAGAAGAAGGGAGGGTGGGTTTGATCAGTTGCATACTTTTTGAGTTCAATGGGATTTATTTCTGCGCAATCATGTTTGAAAATGGAAATGAACTGCCTTCAAGTCGATCCTGACTTATGGCGACCCTATGAATAGGCTTTTCATGGTAAATGGTATTCAGAGGTGGTTTTACCATTACCTTCCTCTGAGGCTGAGAGGCAGTGACTGGCCCAAGGTCACCCAGTGAGCTGCATAGGCTGTGTGGGGATTCAAACCCTGGTCTACCAGGATTAAGTCCAACACGGACCTGGGGGAGGGGCAGGGAGGGGAGGAGGAGGGGAGGAGAGGAGATTGGATGGGTGGGCACTGGGCAGTGGGAAAGCCCCTTTTCTTTCCAAAATAAAACATTGTGAACAGTATCATTGATTTTCAGGGTTTCCCTCAACTTTTTATTCTACAGCAGGCACATGTAGCCTCCCACTCAAATTTAAACCAAAGTTATCCCTGGCCACATCCACACCAGCCCTTTATTTCACTTTAGACTGTCATGTCTTCTCCCAAAGAATCCTGGGAAGCATAGTTAGTGAAAGGTGCTGAGAGTTGCTAGGAGATGCCCTGTTCCCCTCATAGACCTTCAATCAGAGCTGCTGACTGTTAAACCACTCTGGCCACTGGAGGTCTGTCACGAGAATAGCAGTCTCCTGTCAGCACCCTTTGACAAACTACACTTCCCAGGATTCTCTGAGGGAAGCCATGACTTTCTCACGTGAAATCAAAGTCTGGTGTAGGTGTGGCCCCTTGATTAGGCAAGCCAAGCAGCTGTGAGTCTGGCTTTTAGAACACTGACAGTTGGTTCTTACTGAGCATGCCCCACATTATCATTCAGTTTAATGCACCATTTCTTAAATTAATTAAAAATTAGCCAGGCATTTTTTCACTTTGAAACTGCAGAAGATGAAGGTCAGAGTATGGGGCAAGGTTAGTATTAGGATTACAGGTCCTCTGTGAACATGGCTGATTTTTAATGAATTTCAATAGATTATGAGAACTCCGACAGAAAAAAGTCCAAAAGGGCTCTGGGGTTCTTCTCTCTCTCTTTAGACTTTGAACTCTCAATTCTTTCTGACTGTTTTGTTTATCGCCATTAAAATTGAGAGGGTTGTTAAGCAAGCATTTCTGAGTTCAGTACTATACGTTTTGTAAGGTTGTGTTTTGAAATGAGCTTATGGGAAGCATCAGAATGGCATGGGGGGTATTTTCAATTTAACATTGCAGAATGTGAGAAATCCACGCTGGCTATATACTCTTGTGGCTGTATAATCACTCGCTCAGACCTTGCATTATAGCTTCTAACTGCTTTTGTTAGCTCACTATTAGAGCAACCCCATTTCTTCTTAATTTATCATTTCCTGCATATTCCCACCCATTTTAATACACTCACACCAAGTATTGTTATGTTGATGCATTCCATTTCTTGCTTGACAATTTCTAACTTTCCCTGGTTCATCCTTCTCACATTCCATGTCCCTATTATGTATGTTATACAACTCCAGACTCTCCTTTCACATCTGTGCGCATCAGCCTCTGGGCTTACTTTCAGCTTTGACCCAGTTGCATCATTACTCACAGCGCTACTCATACTTGTCCGTTCTTCTTCCGGTAGCTTGATGTGCCATCTGACCTGGGGGTCTGATATTCTAGCACTATCTCATGTTGCACTGTGGATAGTCTATTCATAGGTTTTTCATAGTAAGAGGTATTCAGAGGTGGTTTACCATTGACTTCCTCCGAGTCTGGATACATCCTAGTCTGGTGTCTCAGCTTTGACTATTCCACCTTGGGTGACCCTGCTAGGACTCTAGCTTCTTGGTCTAGACTCCTGACGGCATTGCTCTCAGCTTCTTTGACACTCTCAAACCCCCTCACCATGTTAAGGTGTGCATCTGGGGGGGGGGATAGGGCATAGGCTACCAGAACAGAAAACCATCACAGCATCAAAAATAGTAATGCAGGTCTTCAGTGAAACTCTGTAGAAAATAACGCTGGTAGTTCTTAATACAAAGCTGAGATAGGCATTTCCATCTCAACCATTCTCTGCCATTTACCAAGATAAGAGTATTTAACACAAGCATTCTTGCTAGGATCCACTACATTCAGCTCCCAATGTGATATTTTTCCACAGATCTCATCTCCTTACATGGATCATGTTCAGAGGTGATTTCTAATGAGCAGAATAAACTGAAGGATATACGGCCCTTTTGTGGCAAAGTGGAGGAGACAAAGATGGAAAAAACCTGCAAAATTGCCAAGCCAACCTTAATGGATGACTTTCTCAGAAAGAGTGTCTACTCACTACAGTAGCTAAGATTCTGCTTCTATGGTGGAAAAATGCCTGCCAAAGCCTTTCTAGTTCAGTATTGTGGGATAATCTCCATTCGGTGAATAAGGTCAAAACTCCATGACAATATGGCACCCCTGTGAAATGTCTTAGAAAAATGAGAAAAGGGTAAGGGCGTATACACATTCCTGCCTTGTAGCAAAATTGTTTTACATACATTCTTCTCAATCCTCCTGGCCAAGTTCACAGGTTTTGTTTTTTAAGTGTAGTCTAGAAGTGAATATTGATTCAGAAAAGCACCCAGTATATTTTCTGAGCAACATTTGAAAGGAGGAACTATCCAACTTTTCAGCAGTCATGGCCTTGAGTTTGGTATCAACTTGAGGCCCATTTTCTCTAAATAGGAAACAAAACCCTTGGCAGAAAAACACACCTGCTGCATGAGCCATTTTCTAAGTGCTAACCACTAGCATTTCCCCATCTCTGACTAGCATTTCTTCTCTGACATTTGCTCATTTATTTATCTGATAACACAAAAAGCTCTGAGAGTGAATAAGCAATTACCAAAAACACACCCTTTGGGATCTTTTCAAAATTGGAGGACAAGATGCATTCAAGCGTGAGTCCCATCCCTCCCCATCTAATTCTCCAATAGCAAACTTAATAGTTTTAAAAACTGATAACATACCATAGTGACTTAGGGCTTTCTAGGAACATTAACTATTTTGTACTTCCTGGATCAAAATTACTGAGATGTGAATTATTATTACTACTACTACTACTACTACAAAATGTATCTTAATTAAAATTATGCAAAACATTTATATAGAATATGTCACTGACAAATAGCACACAACTTTCTGTCCATTCACAGTTACAGGAACAGATGTTTCAGGCTAGTCGACATTCATAGCTAGTGCATTCAGAGATGACTTGTTAGGCAAGGGTTGCTGAAATTGTCATTGGAAAAAAACCAGTCCTTGGGTTACAGGTCGTAGCTTCGTTGGGGCCCATGGGGGTTTTGGGTGTGCAAATTTCGGTTTGCGATTTGGGCACTCAAATTTCTAGTGGCCCTATCCTATGCAGTAATTACAGATGTCATCAGAATTGGGCACTTTTTGGGCTGTTGCTGTTGTTGGAGGTACCTCTGAGTGCTCTCATTATGAAATTGTGGGTGTTGTGGCTGTACATTAAAGTCTCTCTGGTTTCTGTTTCTCAGGGATTGGGGAGACCAGGGTTTGAATCCCCACAGAGCCATGAAGCTTGAAGCTCACTGGGTGACCTTGGGCCAGTCACTGCCTCTCCACTTCAGAGGAAGGCAATAGTAAACCCCCTCTGAATAAAGTACCACTTACCATGAAAACCCTATTCATAGGGTCGCCATAAGTCGGAATCGACTTGAAGGCAGTCCATTTCCATTTTCCATTTTCAAATTAGTTTGTTGAGTCATCAAATTAGCCAATAAATCCTTCTTCCTTTCTTTTCCATAGCTAATTCATCATAAATTTGAGTAGTGGATACAAGGATTTGTGTCATGGAATCATAGAATCATAGAATAGAGTTGGAAGGGGCCTTCAAGGCCATCAAGTCCAACCCCCTGCGCAATGCAGGAATCCAAATCAAAGCATTCCTGACAGATGGCTGTCCAGCTGCCTCTTGAATGCCTGCAGTGTCAGAGAGCCCACTACGTCTCTAGGTAATTGGTTCCATTGTCGTATGGCTCTAACAGGAAGTTTTTCCTGATGTTCAGTCGAAATCTGGCTTCCTGCAACTTGAGCCTATTATTCCATGTCCTGCACTTTGCGACGATCGAGAAGAGATCCCTGCCCTCCTCTATGTGACAACCTTTCATGTACTTGAAGAGTGCTATCATATCTCCCCTCAATCTTCTCTTCTTCAGGCTAAACATGCCCAGTTCTTTCAGTCTCTCCTCATAGGACTTGGTTTCCAGTCGCCTGATCATCCTTGTTGCCCTCCTCTGAACCTGTTCCAGTTTATCTGCATCCTTCTTGAAATGCGGAGACCAGAACTGGACGCGGTATTCAAGATGAGGCCTAACCAGTGCTGAATACAGGGGAACTAATACTCCACATGATTTGGAAACTATACTTCTGTTAATGCAGCCTAATATAGCATTTGCCTCTTTTGCAGTCACATCACACTGTTGACTCATATTCAGCTTGTGATCAGCGACAATTCCAAGATCCTTCTCATATGTCGTACTGCTGAGCCAAGTATCCCCCACCTTATAACTGTGCATTTGGTTTCTTTTTCCTAAGTGTAGAACTTTGCATTTATCCCTGTTGAATTTCATTCTGTTGTTTTCAGCCCAATGCTCCAGCCTATCAAGGTCCCTTTGAATTTTGTTTCTATTTTCCACAGTATTAGCTATGTCCCCCAATTTTGTATCATCTGCGAATTTTATTTATTTATTTATTTATTAAATTTATTAGTTGCCCATCTGGCTGGCTGTCCAGCTACTCTGGGCAACGTACAAAGTAAAAACATACAAATACATTAAAACATTCAAAATCTCAACAATAATAATAAAACCTAACCCACCCCAAAAGCCTGCCTGAAGAACCAGGTCTTCAAGGCCTGGTGGAAGCTCATCATAGAGGGGGCATGGCAGAGATAATTTGGGAGGGAATTCCACAAAGTGGGGGCCACAATTGAAAAAGCCCTCTCCCTAGTCCTCACCAGTCTAGCTGTTTTAACTGGTGGGATAGAGAGAAGGCCTTTTGAGGCTGATCTTGTTGAGCGGCATCCCTGATGATGTTGAAGGTGCTCCTTCAGATAGACTGGGCCAAAACTGTATAGGGTTTTAAAGGTCAGAACCAACACCTTGAATTGGGCCTGGAAAACAACTGGTAACCAGTGCAACTCCTTCAGCACTGGAGTGATGTGATCTCGCCGGCGGCTGCCTTTAGTCAGGCGAGCCGCTGCATTCTGTACCAGTTGCAGCTTCCGGACCGTTTTCAAGGGTAACTCCACGTAGAGCACATTACAGTAGTCTAGGCGAGAGGAGACCAGGGCATGTACCACTGATGGGAGCAGGTGATTGGGAAGGTAGGGGCATAGCCTCCATATCAGATGGAGTTGATACAGTGCTGCCTGGCTCACAGCTGAGACCTGAGCCTTCATGGACAGCTGGGAGTCAAAAATGACCCCTAGGCTGCAGACCTGGTCTTTCAGGGATAATTGTACCCCATTGAGCACCAGGTCAACATTCCCAACCTTCCCTTGTCTCCCACAAACGGTACCTCGGTTTTGTCAGGGTTCAGCTTCAGCTTATACCTTCCCATCCAGCCACTCACCGACTCCAGGCACTTGGATAGGATTTCTACAGCCAACCTCAGTGAAGATTTAAGTGAGATATAGAGCTGCGTGTCATTGTTGAGCCCAGGGGTGATGGACCCAGCCTCCTTCCTGAGGAAGGAGGAAGGCTTGAGTTTCAGAAGCCTCAGCCGTTAGGGAGCATGGATGATCCAGCTGTTGTTGAGTCTAACTCCGACCTTGGGGAAGAGAACGAGACACCCGCCCCGCCAGTTCCCATGGCTGGTCCTGCCCCTCAATGCGACAGCGCTCAGGCCCCCAGCACTCCCACGGGACTGTTGGGGGATGCTTCTGAGAGAGCAGACACTCCTCCTTCACCAAGCAGTATCTTAGAAATGCCCTCCGCTCTCCCGCCTGCCGATCAGGAACCTGTGCTTTCCAATGAGCCCTCGGAGGCTCGCCTCACCGTGCTCACAATGTTGGGAGAAACGGACAGGGCAGAAGGAGGCGTGTGTGCGACAGAGTGAGTGGTTACGAACCAAGACCTCTTCTATTTGAGGCTACCGTGCCCAAAAGTGGGCGCTGAGTCAACTTTCCTCACAAGTTGCAGAGCATGTCTAGAGTGCAGTTAGGGATTGTAGTGAGTTAGCATAAGGGTTTCTATGAGGCGCAGCGCCTTTGATGTATCCATTACTTTAATAAAACAAGAATTTATTGCACCCTCATCTCCCACTGGTGGTTCTCGCTTTGAACTGGACAGTCATCAGCATACTGGTGACACTGCAGCCCAAATCTTCTGATGATAGCCCCCAGCGGCTTTATATAGATGTTGAACAGCATCAGGGAGAGGATGGAGCCCTGTGGCACCCCACAAGTGAGAGGCCAAGGATCCAAAACCTCATCCCCCAATGCCACTCTCTGGTACCTACCAGAGAGGAAGGAACGGAACCACTGCAATACAGTGCCCCCTATGCCTAACCTCTTCAGGCGGTCCAGAAGGATACCATGGTCAATGGTATCAAAAGCCGCTGAGAGATCCAGGAGGACAAGGAAGGTGCATCCGCCCCTATCCAAAGCCCTCCACATATCATCCACCAAGGCGACCAAGGCTGTTTCAGTCCCATGTCCAGGCCTGAAGCCTGATTGAAATGGATCCAGACAATCCGCTTCCTCCAAATGCACTTGCAACATGCTCTGTACCTCCTCATCCAAGTTGTTAATAAAAATGTTGAAGAGCACTGGGCCCAGGACAGAGCCCTGTGGTACTCCACTTGTTACTTCTGCCCAGTTTGAGAAGGAACCATTGATAAGCACTCTCTGAGTATGATTCTGGAGCCAACTGTGGATCCACCTGATAATTGTTTCATCCAGCCCACATTTAGCTAGCTTGCTAATCAGAATATCATGGGGCACTTTGTCAAAAGCTTTGCTGAAGTCAAGAGAATTAACTCTCCAAACTAGTACAACTGATTCTGATCTTTCCCTAATCTTTGGTAGGAGGTTTTTAACATACATGCTGACCGCTAGGCTATGAAGAGCCTCATCATTTGGGTCAATGCCAGCATGACACCCCATGATGGCATCAAGGCAGCTATTGTACTCAGCCGGATGTTCATCTGGTTTCTGTTTGTAAAGTTCAACTTTTGACCAGTCCACTTGGGATGGCACCATCTCTGTGATTGCATCAAGCAAGGTTTATTTCATTGCATCTAAAGCAGCTCGCTGGGCTGGGATAGCATGGCCCTGGTCAGTGTGAGGCCACTCCCTCCTTCCTTTCCCAGGAATTCTAGTGCAATTGAGAAGTTTTCTGCTCAGGTGCTAGCAGGCCTGATAAGAGCATTTCTATGTCTCCCCAGCTTGGCTTATATATTGAGAAAAGCTGGCTTAATTTAGCTTTAAATTCCTGGGGAGACTCTTGGAGTTTCAGGAATGTAGTAGACCAGTTCATTACATCTCTCGGTGTCCAAGGAACATGGACTGTAGTGGTCTCCCTCCCTGAACAGTTGGTGGGTACTCATGGAGTGGGAAAGCTCCTTTTGGGATTGGAAATAATGCATGGAAATTAACTTCATTAAAACTAACATGTATTATTTTGGCACCAGAATTTTTTAAAGTCACTTTTGGGCGGTTCTGGTCATCTACAGCTCTTCCTATTACTCTCCATTTCTTCCGAGTTTCCCTTGGCATGGCTGCTTGTACCTCTGCCTCAGTAAAATCCTTCAGGTCTAGGTCAGGGGTACAGCCTAGGGAACACTCTTCAGTTTATGGCAGGGTAGGCAAATTCAGTGGGGTGACTGCATGGTGAGCTGCTGTAGCTAAAGTCTCTGGTTACACTGGATCCTCCGGCATCTGGGTAGGAACTTAGGCTTTCCGGGCCTTGCAGAGGTGGTTGGGGTACCCAGTCATCTAGTAAGTCATCGGTTCTACTGTCACAGACAGGAGGAGTGTTGGGTGCCAAGGATGGGTATAATGGAGCATGAAGCTGATTTGTTCTATAATTTGGGTCATTTTTAAGATTTAATTTCTCTTCTTAGGCAGCCAATTAGTCTCTTAATTTCTGGTTTGTATCTATAAGGATAGCATTTTTTGCCAGCGTTTATTTGCCTCCTCATCCCAGAGAAACCAATAGTCCATTTGTCTGGGCTTATTGTCCTCTAGGTAGTGGCACAAATAAGTCAGTTTGTCAATGTCGAAAGTCCCCTCATCCAGAATCTGCAGATCGGGCTTTGCATAGGTAAAGCCATTCCATCTATGGGCCAGGTCCACTAATTTCTGGTCAGTTTTTGGGCCCAATCATGTGCCATAATTTTTGCACATATATCCCAAAGGTATTTTCAGGTCTGGCAAGAAAACTTTCCACCCATTGTTATCCTCGGGTCATGGGGTGGACAGAAAGAAAAGAGGCAATCTGGAAAGCAGAATCAGGCGTCCCTGACAAATAGGACAGAACAGAAAACTGTTCCATTCTTGACCAAAGAAAACACAATGGCGCAGATTCAGAGATAAGCCAAAAGAGGAAATGACTCCTTACCAGCCTAGGCAAACAGTAACTGAAACAGAATCTTCAGTGGATTTTACTCCTAGGGCCGAAGCCCCTTCAGTGAGGGCCGACTCAACACACTCAGAAAAATATTTTACTCTAGGACTCTAGTACAAAATAATGTAGGGAGCGCTTACTGATAGTCTGACTTCTTGGGCTGGGCAGGGAAGACTACGGGAACCCCAGGGAGATTTTCAAAAGAAAATATCTTACCTTTTCTGGGTGCCTTCCAGAGATCCCGCTCTTCCTGGTCTGAACACCAACCAGCCAGCCAGAGTTCCATGCATCCCACTGCTAACACCAAAATTGCCAGGAAAATTTCCCCTTAATAAGGTTCAAAACGTGGAGGCTCACACAATAGTCCAAAAGAGTAAAAACCAGCTTTATTCAGCAAAGCATTGCAGGACAGAAAAACAGGAAATTCTGTGTTGCACAATAGCTAGCAAGAGCAGTTATACCCCCTACTATGTCACACTGCACCACTTTCTCAGCCTATTACAGAGTTTTGACTCAATACTTTGGCAAATTTTATCCAATCACCCTCTTATCTCTTTTCCCCCTAAGCTACCTACAATTAACCAATTATGACTTGTTTATTCCTTCCAGATAACTGCTTCAATCCAGCCCAAACCAAACCAGGCCAGCTCATTTTGCTGATTACATCTTCAGTTCATGACCTTTAATATAATCATGCTCAGCATAAAAGCTTTTATTCCCCCTCACCTGACATGCATCACTTTACACATTTTTACACTAAATTGCATTTGCCATTTTGCCACCCATTCACTCAGTTTGGAGAGGCTGTTTTGGAGCTCTGCACAGCCCCTTGTTGTTTTAAGGACCCCGAACGATTTAGTATCATCAGCAAGCTTGCCCATATCAGTGTTTACCTCGAACTCTACATCATTTATGGCCCTCTGTGGCGCAAAGTGGTAAGTGGCGGTAACGCAGCCGAAGCTCTGCTCACGGCCGGAGTTCGATTCCAACGGAAGGAGGAAGTCGAATCTCCGGTAAAAGGGGTCGAGGTCCACTCAGCCTTCCATCCATCCGTGGTCGGTAAAATGAGTACCCGGCATATGCTGGGGGGTAAAGAAAGGCCGGGGAAGGAACTGGCAATCCCACCCCATATATACGGTCTGCCTAGTAAACGTTGCAAGACGGCACCCTAAGAGTCGGAAACGACTCGCACTATAAGTGCAGGGACACCTTTACCTTTTTTACTACATCATTTATGAACAACATAAAAAGCACAGGTCCCAATACCAATCCTTGGGGGACTCCACTTTCTCTTTGCCTCCATTGGGAGAACTGTTTATTTATTTCTGCTCTCTGCTTCCTGTTTGTGGTCCACAAGAGAACCACTCTTCTTATCCCATGACTGCTAAACTTATTCAGCAGTCATTGGACAGTATTTTTCAAAAGCTTTTGTGTGTCTTTTTCTTACAGGAGACAGGACATCTTAAGTTCTGAAATAACTGGGGAAAGGAGGAAAGTCTTGACAGACGTTTCCAGTGCTTGCTACTCCATCCTGGCCTGCAAGGTGAATTCCCCCTTTTGGACAGGCTGATGAATAGGAAAGGGTATCAGGACCCCTTCAATCTGAAATACGTATCCATCTCTAAATGACAGTATAAAATATTCCTTACAACCAACAGGAGTTTTCAGCTCCATATGAATGTTTACCCTAGGACGACACTGACAGTAGACACTTGTATTCATTCCCCCTCCATTAAATGTGCAAATAATAATAATAATAATGAAAGCGTAAATGTTTTCTTTTCTTTTCTAAAACATCTTCATTCTGGCTATCTAGCTTACCTGCGTGGTTCCCTCGCCCCATCCCATACATCAATCTAAGCCTATTTACTTAGAAATCATCAAAGCACCAAAGTCGCTGACTAATTCCTTGTGTTTGGTTTTCAATCTACATTACATTCTTGTATCCTAAATGCTGATGGTTTTAGATGTTGTTGCTTCCAGCCCTAGGAAATGAATCTCAGTGTGAAAAATGAAGATTAATATGCTTTATAATCACTCCGTTCTGCTAAGGCCACTTTGAAAATAAGGAAATAGGAATTCATTATGAAAACAACTTTGGATAAAAATAGTCATTGTACACAATTGTAAGTGCCTAAATAAAACTGTGACTTTATTTGATATTGTGCACAGAAGAAGCTTCATAGCAGCATGCTCAGTTGCTTTCTTTTTCAGATTGGCAGCTATACTATTTATTTTGGTATATGTTTCCTGTGCTGCATTTAGAGTATGTTAAAAATAAATGCCTTTCTGAACTTTTGCTTATTGGGTGAGTGGGGGAATACTGATAAGGGCAGTTACATTAATCAATTAGAACTATTATTCAAAGATGAGGCAGAGCAGAAAATGGAACCATGGGTTGTATCCAGTGAAGTTATCCCATGTGTACAAGGACTTCTGCTTCGGCAATAGAATTTACCCCTCCTCTCCTCACCCTGTGCACCGACCCAGATCTCTTCTGGGGTTTTCCCCAACCCTCCAGAGCAGATGGGGGGAAGGCTTATGCAGGGCCAGGGGAGGGAGGGAAAGCTCTTTGCACAAGTGGAAGTGCTTGCACAAATAGGACAACTTCGTTGGATAGAGGCCTATGTCTCCCTGCCCAAGTCAAGGGGCACAGTACCCAAGACTGGCCAAGTTATGTTGGCATCTGAGACAGAAAATCCCACAAGCTCCTTTCCCCACCCCTGGCAGTAGTAGTAGTAATAATAGCAACAACAACAATCTTTATTGTTACGGTCAATGACCAGCATGACAATAACAACAACAATAATAAAATGCTGCCCTTTCATGGCTCCCAAAATCACCTACCTGAAGCACCTTCCACACTCTGCCTAATGGTTCCCTGCTGGCTGCAAACTGCTTGGCAAGTAAGTATTGTCAGTATTAGAGTTTACCATTGCATTCACAAATGTGTATTTTCCTTAAATGAAAATATTGCATTGATTAGCCATTATTAATTCTGTCATGAATTTCAACTGTGAGCTCTAAAAATGCACTTAGAACAACCATTATTTCCTGGGGTGTTTTCACCATGCTTCTGTGTCCAGTTAGATTTGTTATTTTACTCAAGGGCATGTCCATCTATTTTTCTCATTTTATCAGGTCACAGATCGTAGAGTTCATACATACACATTCCATTTCCAGTAACTGTTCTACACCATTGCTTAGAATGCAACAGAGTGATGGCTCTGTGAAAAGCCCTCCATTACAGCTCTGTCAGAGTCAGAGTTTAGCATTGGTCCAGTGGCATCTGCCTGCTCAGTGATACCAAGTCAATACATCTTCCACTTTTTTCTTCTTAATTTTAAAGCTTGTAAGCATAGCTGTTGGCATACACTTAAGAAATGCTTACATCCATCTCTTGATAATATTCTTGGGGGAGCAAGTTATCATAGGTTCATTTTCATAAGAAGATAGGAATACTACAGACTAGTCTCTCTTTATACCCCTGCTTGAAAAATGCTTCACTAAATTTTGCCTGTTTAAAAATAGGAACAGAAGATTGCTACACACACTATTTCCTATAATTTGGATAGCTTTGATTACAAGCAATGCACCAGCCTGTGAGACACATGAATATTTTACTATTTTCAGCATCTGACATTTGCAGCACATTTCTTCCTAATTTATGTCACATGAACTAGTTTCATCTCTCATAATCTTTGATGATGTATAAGCTACCTTGTTCAGTAATGAAAATGAGTTTGTGCAGTTTCATAACAGAAAGCAAAACATGTCAAGGTTGCCTTATGACTAGATGAGCCCACTTCTAAAGTTATCAACAGTCCTGCATTTCCTCATACTTCTTATTTCTTCTTTTGCCCTTAAGTGAATGACATAGGTGAATGATATTTGTAGAACATGATGACATAAGCAAAAATTATTGCTGCTCTGAGCTCTGATACCTGCAAGGCCGGTCCCCTTGCCAGTGAATGCACAGGGTCAAGGGTTCTTGCATTCTCCCTTCCCCCACTATCTGCATAGAGTCCTTGTATGTCAAATGCAAGTTCACCTAAGCTCATAGGTTATCAACAGCAGTCGTCCAGTGCAGGCGGAGGTTTGAGGAGACACCACTCCAGAATTCCTTAGGCTTGAGAGGTACCACAAATTTTCAATTTGGAGTCAGACTTCAGACAGCAGAACAGTCTTTATAATATATGGATGCTGCGCAACAAGATCAGCCTCAAAAGGTGTCCTCTCTATCCCACCAGTTAAAACAGCTACACTGGTGAGGACTAGGGAGAGGGCTTTTTCTATTGTGGCTCCCACTCTGTGGAATTCCCTCCCAAATTATCTCCGTCATTCCCCCACTATGATGAGCTTCTGCCGGACCTTGAAGACCAGGCTCTTCAGACAGGCTTTTGGAGTGGGTTAGGTTTATTACTACTGTTGAGATTTTAATGTTTTAATGTATTTGTATGTTTTTATTCTGTACGTTGCCCAGAGTGGCTAGACAACCAGCCAGATGGGCAACTAATAAATCTAATAAATAAATAAATATATGCTATTTATTCATATCTTGTACACTGCAACTAATAAAATGCATTCTAGGTGGCCTTAGCCAACACTGCAGAAACAGAAAAATAGGAATACATATCAGCATGAAACAAGTTGCTGGATATCCATTAAACATCAAAGTATAAGACTTTGAAGGCACATCTTAGTTAAAACAAGTTACAATAGATGCAGGACTGAGTTAAGTCATATTGCAGAGCCAAAATTACAAAGCACATGGAAATACATGTCAAAATATCACCCATCAGATGTCATGGATGAAATAGATGGATGGTTCCTCCTGCTTTCTTTCACCCCCCCCCCACTCCAGCAGAACTGAGGGGTAATGAGTGCTATAAAACCTGGCCTTTTATACCCTTTCTTATCAAAGGGAAGGTGTGTTCCCATGGCCTTATTTGTTATGCTGCCTGTTAGAAGTAGTCCTAGCTGCCTCTCTATGCCTTCTCCTAGAGACAGCAAGTATGGCTAGTGTCAAGAACTAGTCGAATGCTGTGGTATTAACTGTATCATATAAGGAACCTCTTAAACAGGCAGAATGTTGGCTGACTGCCTGGATGCCTTATCTTATACTCTGCTTCATAAGAAAACATTGCTTTGATCAGAAGGGAGGGCTGGAAAAACCCATTTTCAAAAGAGAAAATTTTTCCTCTATGCCACTTATGTGGTACTAAGTTATAAGTTTAGCCATTATAAGCAAATATAAATAATTTCAGCACATTTTAGGCATATTTCAAGCCAATATCTGGCTGGTCCATTACAGCTAGGAGGAAGGGCAGGATATAAATTTGATAAATAAATAAATAAAAATGCACAGCACTAATTTAAGCCTTTGGTTGTAAAACAGACTTCCATATAGCACACACAGGCCTATTATGTTGTCTTTACCATCTTTATGGATCAGCAAAGTGGGGAGGAGACCCTGGCTGGGAGTCCAGAGTCTATGAGTTCAAATCCCCATTCGTGTCTCCTGGGTGTAAAGGGCCAGCTAAAGATCACCCCCACAGTGAGTGGCTTGGGGGTTATGTGCCCTGCCACCTGTGCAGCCGTGGGCAAGCTACATAGTCCCAAGGAGCCCAGTTGCCCCCAGCTGGCTGTTGCGGACAAGGAAGGGGCTGGCTTATGCAGCTGTGGCAGCTGAGCAGGCTCTAGCCAGCTGGGGAGGACTAGCCTCAGAGGGAGGCAATGCTAAACCCCCTCTGAATACCGCTTACCATGAAAACCCTATTCATAGGGTCGCCAGAAGTCGGGATCGACTTGAAGGCAGTCCATTTCCATTTACCATGTCTTGAGAACTGTGTGTTCTAAACTAAACAAAGAAAAGCAACAACAAAAAACCAACTTTCTGCATCAATGAAAATGGTATTCTGTAACTTGTATACATTACACAAGTGAAGTATATTTGCATATTTTATTTTGTATAATTTATTCTGCTTATGCTAATCACAGGGAGAAGGCTCTTTACAGGGCACTGAATCTTGTCCCCAAATCATCTGAAGTCTTTTTCATTCATTCTAATGTGAGATTGCCCCCCCCACTTTTAAATCTCTATGTGGAATAATGACTAGAAAACAAACCAAAAGAACATAGAAGAGATTTCTAAAAATCCATGTTTTGAGGGAATACACATGCTTCTGCCTGCTATCTTACAATTATGCTAGTAAGTTTATAATCACAACTGATTAACACATATGCCTTTCTCTTTTTTAAAGACATGCACATGTCTTTAAATGCCCTTCTACACATTACCTTAAAGGAGTATTATTCAGAACATGTAACTTGTGCACAGGGTAGAAACTTGGACATACATTAACCAACAAGAAGAAACACGTAGGCTGTGTACACACTGCATCCAGTGTGCTCTCAGCACTAGTTTGGGAAGTGGTGTACACATAATGTTAGCCACAGTCCATAACTATCCTGTCATTGCTTATGAAATACTGCTTTTATGTGTTTTCCTCCAAACCAGCTGTGATCCAAATTGAGAAAAAGAAAGACCTACCTACGTATTAAGCTGGTAATATGTACACAGCCAAAGGGTCACACAAGGAAATAAAATACGGTAAGTTAAAAAGAACACCATCATTGAATAATTATGAGGGTGGGCAGGACAAATGGATGATAAGAACACAGTGGAGATGCAGGACCTGGTCATGAGGATAAAAAGAGAAGGAAACCTGAAGGCTTCATTGTGAAGCGATAAAGAAGGTTCTGCATTTTTCAAGAGGATCAACCCAAGGGAAGAAGAAAAATAATATGGGAAAGGCTTCAGAACCATCAAGCAGAGCTGAAACTAGTAAAGAAGAACAGAAATGGCGGTGTTTCCACAGCACAGGGATGAATAAATATCGCTCCCAAGAAGAGATAAAATATGATGCTTTATGAATATCTGCTGAAAACTGGGAGAAACACTGAACTATTTATAGCATTAAAATGGATCTATTATAAATAGTTCAAAGTCTTTTCTGGTAAATCTCTTGAATATCATTTGTGGGCACTTAACATGTCTGTTGTAGAAATGGCTGTCCATAAAATTCAGTGGTATTATGTGCTTGAGGTATAGGACCTAGTGCCTTTCGTCAAAGAAAATATTTTCAGATTCATAAATGTAAAAACTCAAATATTACAATACTGTATTTTGAAAAACATGTTATCAGTCCAGCCTTTCTATTAGACAGAGTGAGTCAGCTGCCTCAGGTGCTGGGGACTGAGAGTGGTGGTGAGATGTTGAAAGACCGAGCAGTGTGTTCTACACACAGTCTGCCCTGTGCCTCCTAAGTTAGCCTGGCACTCACAGACGCAATGCAGGAAGCCATAAGATTCAATTGCCTGTCCAGCTGGCCTCTGTACATGGAATTGAGGAAGTGGGATCTTGCCCTTCACCTCAGGCAGCACAACGTCTTTGGCTGGCATTATAAACTTCACATCTCAATCATGACATTTAGCTGGAGATACATGACATGGATTTCAGTGGCACTTCCAAGAGACTGATACTTTGTTTTAGTGTACTAGTTATAATGTAAATGTACTGCCTTCAAGTCGATTCTGACTTATGGCGACCCTAAGAATAGGATTTTCATGAGGTTGAGAGGCAGTGAGTGGCCCAAGGTCACCCAGTGAGCTTTATGGCTATGTGGGGATTCGAACCCTGGTCTCCCAGGTCGTAGTCCAACACCTTAACCACTATACCACACTGGCTCTCATACTAGCTATAATAGCGTCCAGGAAAAGAGCCTAGTTGCACCAAGGCTCTGGAATTCTCTCTTGAGGGAAGTTTGCGTTTCCCCTTGTGGTATGACATTTTGACTGACAGCAAAGACCATTCTTTACAGAAGACCCTTTTGGGCTATAATGCTCATCTTTAATAACCAGCTGAGATGGTTTTATGCTACTGTGATGAAGTCTTAGTTGCAATTATTGTTTTGTTTTCTGAACCATTTTTATAGATTACATTTTATTTCGCCCTTATATGCATGTGTACATTTTGTAAATGAATTTTAAATCTTCTATTGCTTTAATAGTTAGGATAGTTAGCTGCCTTGGATTATTTTTAGGGAAGGTGGGGTGTAAATATTTAAACAAATAAATAATCAATATAGGTATCCTGGCCAAGCCCATTGGAATCAGTATGTTTTCCAGTATGGAAACTGGTATGTCTTCTCCAGTACGTTTAATGAAAAACTTCAGTTTAGAGTGCTTCATGGATCAGCTTACAGGTCACACAAGATTCTGCATCTATACACAGCATAACTAGGTATGACTACCCAAAGCTAAGACATTGTCACAGCAATTAGACACACCCCCTTACAACTCTTACGTAGGTTCAGGTGGGCTCTTTCTACTTGTGTGAGGAAGGTATCACAGAATGGGAATGTGCACACACACAAGTGCTCCTCCTAGGTAGGAAATTGGGGGCCAGCTGAACCTGCCCTCTCAATTGTCAGCATGCCTGAGGTGATGGGGCTGTGTCTCCTCACTGAGATCCTCCTCCTCTAGAGGAGGTGTGTGTGGTGGTAGCACATTGGGAACAGAGGGGGGATGGAGGGGAGGAGAAAGGACAGGCTCCTGATCCACCGTTCTTTCTGTTGTAACTGGAGCTAAGAGGGAGGACCTGTACCAGACAAAAGTACTGAAACCTGCTGTCTCAGCACTTCCTGGTTGCAAGTTGCTAGGACATTCTGTATCCATCTTCTTCATCACTCCAGGACTGCTGTGCAGGGCTCATGACAATAGCAATCTGCCTGATACTGAGTCAGGCCACTGGTCCATATAGCTCAGCACCACTGTCTTTACTGACAGGCAGAAGCTCTCCAGGATTTCCCAGCTCTTTCTGGAGATGCAAAGGATTGAATCTGGATCCTTTTTCATGCAAAGCAGATGCTCTACCACAGCCCTATGGACTATCCCCAGTCATAATAGTAGTTAGAGGAAAAAACTATACACTTTACATAAGAGAAAAATTAATGAGAGGAAATTAATAACGAAAGATTCCCATCCCTACAAAAGAAACAAAACCCGACACTGGGCAATTTGCATGGTCTTTTCAGAGGAAAATTCTCACCAGCAGGGATTAATAGAAAGAAATACCTTCAAAAACTAGGAGGAAATGTTTAACTTAACGGCATGAAGACCCTGGAAAGCCTTAATACTTCTTTGTCTGTCCAGACTAGGGAGTTACAATTGGGTTTACTTTTTTAAAAAATGGCCACAAATTTGGTCTACAAAACACAGGAAAAGAACATGGGGGGAAACCTATTTTAATATCTGCTTTGCATGCAAAATGTCTGAGGTTGAATCATTTCATGTCCAGGTTGGTAGGGCTTGGAAAGAATTCTGTATGAAATCCTGGAGATCCGCTTCCAGTCGATGTACACAATACAGAACTTACTGGACCAATAGCCTACAGGGCCAGTGCCAAGCATGACTGGGCCCTTGCACACCAGCCTATCCTGACCTGCAGCACCATAACCCAATGCCCCCCATATAGGAAGGGTGGGGCTAATAAGCCCACCCATGTGCCCTACCTACTTCTTGTGTCATGCAAATGCTGTGTGCATGTAGAGTGCATGCCTACCATCAACCAAGATGGCAGCAGGGGCGTCAGCTCCGTAGGGAAGGCCCCACTTCCATCTTGAGTGATGGCAGGCATGTGCACACAGTGTGCACAGCATTCACACTGATGAGAGAGGTAGGTGGGGCAGGGCATGCATACAGGCTTATTGAAGCCTCCACTGTCTATATTGGGGTGTGCCTGGGAGCTCCCTCTCTGTGATCCACAGCAGGGTCAGGTTGCAGGACCCTATGCTGCCATGGATCATGGAATGGGAGTGCCACCCTCTCACCCTAAGGAGGGTCCCTTCAGGGACCCCCAGGCCAGGGCCCAACTTGGCTGGCCTCTGGAGCCGCCCCTGATGGTCTAGTTCGGATATAAGGCAGCATTCTCACTGGAAGTCTCCAACTGGAAAATAAGGCCATCTGTAGATTCTGTAAAAAAGAGAATTATCAAAGGTGGTAATTCCACGGGGGGGGGGGATGCTAGTGTGGAATCACTACGTATTTGGTTTTACACAGGCCCAGCTCCAGCAATGGCCCAGGTGAGGCACTGGCTGGGGGCCCAGGAGCACAGAGGGGCTCCTCACTGGCCTGAGTGGTATGATATCTGCTGCTTGTTGCTGACCCAATCCTATCCTGATGGACTGGAAGTGTTTTTTCCCCACTACCTTCTCTGTCTCTATCAGGAGGGAAGAGGGAAAATTGAGGGGTTAATACCATGGAGATGAAATGCTGAGCCCAGAGGGCCTGCTCAACTTGGCCATTGTCTCACTCAGTGCTGATGTTGAGATTGTCTAGATTAGTTGCCTCCAAATCCCTATGGTATTAACCCCTTAAATCCCCTCAAGATGAAGGATGGGCAGAATGGTGGCTGTGGCAGCAGTCAGGCTGGATCATGGAGGATGAAAGGAGGAAAAGGAGGCTTCCTTGCATGGTATGCTCCGCAGCAGGGTAAGTAGCAGGTGTTTGGTGACAGCAGTGGGGGGCTCTGGAGCCATGGTAGGATTGTCCCAATGCATTCACAGTCCTGTGGGAGGAGGTTTGGCATTCCTTCTCTGTCTCTCCCCCCTGGTCTGATTCCTCTGTCACCCCAGTTTTTCTTTTCCTTTAAAAGAGTAAGACCAAGAGGGAGGAGGAGTGAGCTTTGAGAAGGAAAGCAAGAGGGCAAGGAACACACTGATAGCCTTTACCCATTGGCCCCCAGAAACCTGGAGTCGGCTCTGGTTTTACAAGATAACAGAATTGGCTTTCATGGGTTCTTTTTAGAAGTAACAGAAATCTGGGAAAGGTTTTGTCCAATTCCTAGCACAATCATTTATGTGTCATGATTAGGCCATAAATCTTTTCTACATCAGTTTGTGTTTACATATTGGTTTAAATAAATAAATAAATTATCTCACCTGAAGTTATCCTGATCCATGGAGAAGCAGCATATGTTACAAAAAGAGCTGTGTATACAGCAGAGGATTTCTGCTGTATAAAATCTTTGACGTAAAAAGTGCTAGCCATAAAGGTTCATGGTTGCACAATAAATTCATAGAACTATTTCAGGTTGCTGTCCACTTCATGAATGGAGGTTTATATTAATACCATCAACTCACTTCAACAGGTGACATTTTTATCCCCTCAGGCTGTCCATTATCCAAATGATGGGCCATCTGGAAGGGGATTCTGTTCACTGAAAAACGTGACAGGGCTGATGGTTTTTTAACTGCTAGTCATCTATGATTGCTAGTAAGCACTGGAAATTAGCATTGATCCCCAAAATGGAAGAGGCTGGAAAATACTTAAGACAAGGCTTGTGGAAACACCTTCACGGCAGATGTGCCAGCTAATTAACAGTTGTCACTGGTAACCTTCCTTCAAGATTTGTAAATTAATACCAGTTTCATTTTCTAAAATAAATAAACATGAGTACAGCTGGGAAAGCAGTTTGTAAAGGCCCACCATAGCAAATGCAAATTGGAAAATAAGGTGACAATCGCTTGTTCTTGTTTACTTGCAAACTAGCATTACTATATAACATCAGAAAATCAGATAATAATAATAATAATGATAATAATAATAATAATAATAATAATAATAATTTGCCTCTCCTTCACCAATAGGTCCCGGGGTGGGTTACAAAATCTAAAATACAATATTAAAAAGAATTAACATTTCAATCACAAGAATAGGGTGAGTTCTGAAATCATACATCTCAGGAGATGAACACCAAGGTAAAGACATGTCTCTTTAGCATTTGCCGAAAACTATAGAGAGGGGATGCCAGATAAATCTCTGTAGGGAGGGAATACCACACCTTAGGGGCTGCCACACATAAAGCTATCTCCCACGCCACCATCCCCCAAACTTTTGAGGGTGGCAGAACTACCAAGAAGGCCCCCTACCAAGAAAATCCCATCAGTCCCCCAAAGAGTCTATAGGGAAGGAGACGGTCTCTGAGAAATTTGGGCCCTATGTCATTTAGGGCTTTAAACGCTAACATGAGCAACTTGAATTGGGCCTGGAAACGAACTGGCAACCAATGCAACTGTTTTAGAACAGGGGTATCTGAGTTCTAAAAGGAACCCCAGCACATAATCTGGCCGCTGCATTTTGGACCTGTTGAAGTTTCCAAGTCATCTTCAAGCGCAGCCCCAAATAGAGTACAGGCATACCCTGCTTAATGTTGCTTCACTTAACGTCACCTTACTATAACGTACATGCTCCATACGCCACCATATCCCACTTAACGTACATGTGCTTTGCAATTACGGACACTTAATGGCATGATGCCGCTGCCATCTAGTGGCGATTGCAGTGCAGTACATGCATAGATAATTGCTTCACTTTAAGTACATTTTCACTTTACATACATGCTCCGGTTCCATTGCATATGTTGAAGGGGGGTATGCCTGTACATTGCAATAATCCAATCTGAAAGTTACCAGAGCATGGAGTACTGTTGCCAAGTCATCTCTGTCCAAAAGGGGCCTTAGCTGGCGATCCAGTCAGAGCTGGAAATAGGCAGTCCTAGCCGCTGAGGCCACCTGATAATACTACATAGATAATAATACACTGATGGCTGTCCTAGCACAGATGGCAAATTTAAAGATGAAGAAAACATGATCCAGGCACACCAAAAACAAATATTGATAGAAACAGAAAAAGAGAAAATATTTTTCCTAGCATTTTTGTGGAAACGTTTGTAGATTGTTCTAAAAATGAGGCATAATGGTATGTTACTATTTTTCTTATTCAGCTGTTGGCTACCATAGGAAATAATTTAACTCCTTGCTCCCCAACTCAAGCCATATTGAAGTGTAAGACTGTGCAGAATAGCATGACATACAGTTTGGGGCTCAATGCTGCTTTCAATATATGCCATGCTATTCATGCTTCTTTTTCTTTATCTTCATCTTCTCGTTGTTTTTTTAAAATGTCCTTAAAAAATCCACTTTCATTTTGAAGAACAACCAGCTGTGGGGGCCTGATCTAGATTGTGGCACACACACCAGTTTCCTGCTGAAAACTGATCCCATGCTGGCTAGGATTTGTCCTGCTTTTTGCAGTAAATGGCAATTTAGCTTTTGGATCATTGGACATTAGGTCCATTACTTTTGATAGGTCTACTCTGAGTAGAGCTTAGTTGGGATACAACACACAAAACATGGATGGGGAACCTCTGGCTTGCAAGACCATTTTTTGAAAACCATGCCTACTTGCCTATCAGCTGACATAACTCCAATGGGGAAGTGACATCAGCTGATGGGTAGACTTAATTCTGCACTGGCTGTGCGCAGCCATTCCCTTGCTGGAAACTGGCACATACAGCCAAACTGAAAAGGATTTAATCCCTGCTCACCAGCAGGGAACAGGTGCATGCAGCCAAAGTGCAATGCAGGACTGTTTGAAAGCCTTTCTGCAAGCAGCCTCACACTACTCCTAAAGAACAGTGCAGGGCTGTTTCCTGAAGTGCTTTCAAACAGCCCCATGTTGTGCTTTGATGTCCCAACAGTAAGTCTTCAAAACATAGCAAAACATAGCATGTCACTGTGATATTAGTTTATTGACAACTGGGCAGCCGCACTCACCCATTAAATTTGGCCCTCCGGGGGTGGGGAGATAAGAATCTGGCCTGCCAGCCAGAGAAGGTTCCCCAACTCTACCACAGAAGATTTCAGAGGCTACTTCTGTGACTATAAACATTTTCAATATATGTATGCATTTAAAGTACTTATATCCCATCTTTCAGCCTTTAATGCTTCATAGAAGCATTCTCATATATATTTCTAGGACAGGAAGTGATTGCTGAAAGCTACTATGTGGTTCCAGTTTAGATATTCATTTCTACATGGAAAACCCAATGAAAAACCTTTCAAAACTTCAGCATTGACTTTATGTGAAGGGGGAATGCCCACACCATTCTTTTCTGCTTCATGCATGGCTTATCTCATGAAGAGATATATTCTTAACTATCATTGCAAATCCCTCTCTTCACCTTAATCATATTTTATGTTTTTAATAATCAGTGTGTCTTGGACACTATATGTACCAAACTTTCCCCCCAACTGTTCTGAAAGTACCCTAGTCATTTTGATGCCCTATTACCATTAGTCAATGAAGTCCAAGCATTCATATATATCTAATACTGTTGCGCTGTGTGTAGTTGTGTTGCCTAATTTCGTTTAAAAGCAGCACCACAGCAGCAGAGAGTAACAGCAGATGTTGAAATGCGAGTGTGCCAGCATGTGCGTGCGTTTGCCTAAGAAAGCAGGCTTTTACCCTGCATCAGCATCACTGAGACTGGAGACTTAGTAAAATAAGAAAAGCTACTTTATTCATAGAAATACATAGTAGATAGAAAAGGCAAACCTAGTTCTAACTAACTAGCTAAGTTGGAGGCATAACTCCCAGGTGTAGGAGTCAGCCCCACGCTCAGAGAGAGAGCAGAGACAAAGAGAGTCTCCTCTCTCCTGGTCAGCAGGAGGACAAAGGAATGGAAAGGGCAGAAGGAGGAGGGACAGGTAAGCTTCCCTAAAGGCGTCACGGTCTAGCAACAGAAGGAAGTCAGTCAGAGCATCACAGGTAAAAGGTAAACGAAGCCTATCCATCTGGAGGACCCTAGCCCTATCTTCCCTCTGGAGCTTAAACAAAAGAACAAAACAGGAGTTGCTCTTGCCCCACTTCCAACAAATACTTCCTACTAGAGTAAGTTATATTGGTGCTCTAGTGACATTTGGGAAATACATTTCTTTCCTAAGCATTATTTTACCACCAGATATACCAGAATACTGAAATAAGAAAGAATACAGGGGACTCACTCACTCACTCACTCATATATATTTGGGATGCAAGGCTGGGATGGGAGACTATTGACACCTGTTTCCTCAAACTTGTCAGCACTGATAAATCATTTCAACAATGTTGCAAATTGTGTGTTTTGAATGAAACATCTGTTTCATTTCAAGATTAACCATTTAATTCATCCTATTTGCCAGAACTTTATTTTAAGGAACAAAATGTCAACTGTGAGGTAAATGGGATTAAACTATCTGAGAATTCAGTTAGAAAATGCTCAGTTTCTACAGCATTTCTAGCTATATGGCACAAGTCCTCACAGGTTGTGAATCTGGAGTCAGATGAGTATACTGATGCGCTTCCTTAATATTTCTGCCCAGCTGTGGAAACAGGTTGGATCATGTGGCCCAGAAGCGGAGGAGGAATGAGGAGGAGTTCAGGTCAGCAGATGGAAACCAGCCATCTCTTTTCCCTGGCAAGTCTCACACTTCAGTATCAGCGCTGGGGGCGGAGTGACCTGAGTTAAGAATGCTTAATTCAAGTTAATTCTGCTGAGTTAACAAGCAAAAGGTCTCCTAAGGCCAGTATCAGTTTGGTCATGTCTTCCCATAATGTGGGGTCTATTGATGTATACTTTTCAAGTTAGGAACACTCAACAGCATAGTGGCAAATTCAGAAGTGCAGGGTTTCTTCATTATAGTCACATCCACACACACCTTTTTTTTGCTGCTGGATTGACAATGAAAACCTTGTTAATGACTTCTCCCACAGCAGCAGATGTCCAGGAGCCAATAATCATGAAAGGGGCAAGTGTTAGCTATTGAAAAGAGTCTTCTCAGTGGCTGATTATCTCTGCTCACTCTGATTGGCTCCAATCAGCAGGAAAGGACAAGGAAGCATGTTAGAAGAATCTTCTCAATAGCTAACATACTCTCCTTCCATGTGAATGGCTCATAGGATGCTGAAGACATAGGGACCCTATTCTGGGACCCTGCTCCTGAAAAAGTAAGGGGTCTAAGACACCCCCCCAAGAACCCCAAGAACTACACCCCTGGAAACACTATGGATATCAATCGGTCACCAGTTAGTGGACCACCATGGGACACCTTCCATGTAATAAGCTTCAGGGTGAGCGGTTCATGGAGTTTATAGGCTATCACAACTTCTCAGGTTCCAGTTTAGTTTTTGGAAGTTTATTTCTGAGCAGGGTCTCTGTTTCAGGTAGGGGGACCTGAAATATGCACCCAAACTGAGGAGCTACTTACCTGAGAACTGGCAAAGAATAAAAGGGCCCTAGCTGTACTAGTCACTTTTCTAATACCATGTTGTTGTAAATGGTATATTGACATGCCATAATGACTTCTTCCTCCCAGCCCATGCCAGTGGTGGGGAACCTGTGCCTGTCTAGATGTTGCTGGATGCTTATTCCCATCCGCCCCAACTAGCATGACCAGTGGTGAGGTATGATGGGAACTGTAGTTCAGCGAAATCTGGAGAGCTTCACCTTCCCCATCTCATGTCTTTGGTAACCGGATAAGGTCCGGAAACCTGGTGTGATGACTTGTCCCTGCATTGGTTTTAGACCAATTCTGGTGTCCATTTAAAGATTTGGAAAACAAAGTTGTGGACTCTTTTCAGTCCCAGATTGTGTGTACAATTGTTTGCTTACTCCTCATACCTTGCCATCAGAAGCCACACACACAAAAGTAACATAGAAGCTTCCCAGGCTACTTGGTTTCCTTCTGTGTTCTTTTCTACAAGGCTTTCTTCATATCAGAACACACAGCATGGAGCAAACATGTTATTCACGCATCCCTAAGATTACACTGTGTTGCTTTTTTAAACTTGCATGCTGCGTTTCTTCTCAAAAATTCAGCCTACCTAAACAACTTATCTACTTTCTTTATTTGGAAAGTGCACCTGTACATTCATGTGACATCTATGGAACTAATAGGGCATTTATTCTGGGCACTAGCCCTACATAGAGAATGTTGCCAATCCAACTGAGTTACAACTAAGTAGGTGCTTTGCTTTGGGATTCTTACTTTTGTAGAGTAATATCATGATTTTGAGGACTTTGTTGCAGATTAATAGGTGCAGAATACTTTTTAACATTTTACTTTTACATTTATGATATACATTCTCTCTCTCTCTCTCTCTCTCACAGACACACACACACACACACACACACCTCCTTCCAGGCAAATAAGAACCATTATGACACTTCAAGGACACATAGAAATAGTCCCAAAGGATAGACAGAGAAGTATAGAGAACCACATCTAGGCCACATTCACACTATACATTTATTACACTTTAAACATTCATGGTTTCCCTCGAAGAATCTTGGGGCGGGTTGCTTGTGAAGGGAGCTGAGAGTTATTAGGAGACTCCTATTTCCCTCATAGAGTAAGAATTCCTAGAGTTTTGTGGGAAGAGGGACTGACTATTAAACCACTCTGGAAATTGTAGCTCTGTGAGGGGAATAGGACTCACTTAACAACTCTTAGCACCTTTAACAAACTGCAGTTCCCAGGATTCCTTAGAGGAAGCCCTGACTATTTAAAGTGGAATAATAGTGGTACAAATATATGGTATGAATGTGGTCTTAGCCCCTGGCCCTGAAATTCCCCACCCTGGTTTAAAGGGAACCAGTATAAACAATAATTAAGTTATTAAGGGTCATTGAGCAGTTAAGTGTCTTCATCAGTCATTTAAAAAGAACAGCAGAAATAATAGTTAAAGTAGCCAGTATTACAGTATTCCCATCCTTTGCTTTATCATTGCTAAAAGAAGATCTCAGCATGAGGTGTGAAACCTCTTTAATTATTCTGTGGTTTCTTCCCCATGTGGCAAAGTTTAAATACATACTAAATAGACTAAAGACATATTCTGAATAACAGGATTCCACATGTTCTACTACATGGGTCAAATTCAGCCTTATTCTTACCTTTCTCTCCAGACACATAGAATCCTATCAGCTGGCCTGCTTGAAGAACACTGAAAGGAGTTCACAGCAGGATAAAGGTGTGAATAATTCAATATAGGAAACACATTGCATCAATTGGTTGTGTGAAGAGGGAGAAGGAAGGAAATATCGTGAAAGCCACAGCTTTCAAAACTTGCCAACAAATAAACTGAAAGACTTTGTCACACCACAAGACACAAGCAGTCTTAATTTTTAAAGCACAGCTCTGAGGCACAGAACAATCAAATAATTTGATTGCTTGTCTAACATGAAGGCAGCATTATCAACAGACAACCTGCAGCTGTGAGATAAGATTGCAGGAAAGAAATCTTGCAAAACTACTTTCCTGTGCAACTGACTGTGATTTGGTGATTTGGACGTCATATTTATTTAAAAGGACTATTTAAATAATAAGAATAATAAATCAGACCAAGGGATGTATTTACATTGTAACAGGTGTGTGTACTTCACTATTAAAAGTCCTCTTTTCAAAATGAAGTGAATGAATTAAGCATTTGGAATTACTTTTAAATTAAGCCACACACAGCTGGCACTAATAGAAGGGAACCTCCTAGTGCTCTCTTATGATTTGGATAGTGAGTGACTTGCAGAGCATATTACTTGTTTGTATTTTTTTACATTTGATTTGAATGGCACTGTAAGAAACATATTTAAAGTTATTTCTGGTCTACCCTGATATCAAAAATCATAGCACATATGGAGCAGCATGCATAATCAGAGATCCATTTGAAAGATGGCTCATTACAAACATAAATCATATCAGCCAAGCTTCTGTAAGCAGGGTGGCAACATCCCCACTGCCCACCAGTAGTTTCTCACCTGTAAACCATAATGATTCCATATTAGAGTCATCCATATTGCCACCCTGGGCTCCTTCTGGGAGGAAGGGCAGAATATAAATGTAATAAATAAATAAATGAGACCAAACATTGGCTTGGAGAATCACGGAATGCTCCCACCAGCAGATGCTGAAGGGGAGAGCTGTGATTTTTCCTTCTGTGCCCCTCAAATATCTGCTCTGGAGATGGTTAACTCTATGGAATTGGGTGCTGGTGGCATAGGGGCTGGAAGAATCAGCAAAAAGTTTCCTCCCCATCTTTTCCATCTGGCTGCTGGATTGAAAACCCTTCCACACATGGAAGAAATCCTTTATTTCCTTCAGACCAAAATCATTTGAAGAGTCAAGTGACAATTTTGTGTTGTGAATGACTTTTGATCTCTTCGGGCCTGGCACCAGTTTGAAGGGGCTCTCAGCCAGGTGCTGTTTGACATTCCAGCACCTTCCTGGAGGAATCCCTCCTGATGGCACCCCTACAGCAATCTTACTCTGTGGCAGGCCGCAAAGAGTACAAGCAGCAGGCATCCATTCAGTGCTTCTCCATTCAGGTCAGGGGAAAGTCGTATAAGCCTAGGCAGAGTCCTACCCCCACCCTGTAAGGGAGGATACTAGTTGGAGCTTTGGGAGATGGAATGCGCCTTGGACCCCTCTGCCAAGCTTAGCAGGAATGGGCACAATTCAGATAGCTAATGAGGTCCCCATCTTTGTTTTCCCCCAAATGCCTTTATTTCCTTAGGACAACATGACAGGGCAAATGCTAGAGTCCTTGGGGCCAACCAGGGCTGAAATCAAGATGCTGCTGCTGCTTAATTATTAATTTTAAAATATTAAAGACCTGTTAGGGAAAGGAGAAGCACCAGGTCATGCAGATACAGCAGGTGACCTCCTCCTCCATCCCTCTCCCCTCCAATGCTTTTGGGCCAGATGGATATGGATGAAAGAGGATGTTAACATAACAGCATTAGCCATCTGACCTTGTGCTTCTCCTTTTAGCACTCCCTTAAGGATGGGAGATAACAATGGCCTGCTGTTTCTGAATGTTTTGCAAATAGGCATCCTTCCATTTCTATTGTTAGTGTTCCTCTAGTCTGATAAATGTCATTCCATCTTCAAAGACTTCTTTTGTAAATGGCTTGGAAAAGAAATTCCAAAACTCATTACAAATTAAACACCAATAATAAATGCTCTGTCCTTAGGGTGATGCAGGCAATAATTTGTAAGCATCTGGTTTTGGAGTGAGGCAAAGCTTTGCTCATCAGAAAAAAAAACCACATGAAGGTACTTCCTGCTTCTTCAACTGGCACCAAACGTACAGTGATAGCTGACCCTACTATAGCTTGGACTTTAAAACCTTCTCCCTAGATTAACAAAAATTGCAGGATGATTAAGAATGTAAGAAGATGCCTGTGGGAAGCCTACCTGCAGGACCTGAACACAAGAACACTTTGTCCTCCTATTTTTTCCAGCAACTGGTATTTGGAAATATACTGCCTCCGACTATAAAAGCAGCCATCATGGCCATAAAAGTCTCCAAACCGATATTAAAAAAATATAATACCTTATTAGGACTAACAAGCAAGCAGGTAAGCTTTTGGATTTATTTTAACTTTTCTTCAGGTTTATTTGAAGGAGAAAAAGGTGGGGGGTGAGAAAATGTTGTTGGGCATGATGAAAAGTTCAAGGCTGCAGTATGCAATTGTGTGGGAGGTGTTAGGCAGATTTAGTTCACTTAGTCCTGGTAACAAAAAAAAATAAAAATCAGGTTGTAGCAAGGCATGCTGAGGTGAAGGAGAAAGGGCTACTTCCTTTTGAAAAAACTAAGTCCATGAGCTCTGTGATGTCCCTGTATGTAGATATTACTGTAAATATGGTAAGTGCCGGTTTTGTAGGGTAAATGTGGTAAGTAGAGTGAGTGAGGGGGGAGTACATGGGCTAGAATGCTGGAGAATGCTGTATTGTGATTGGCTGAGCGTTTGAATGGCTGAAGGTATAAATGAGAGGATGACAGTTGAGAAAGAGTTCTGTTGGTTGAGTTGGTTGTTGTGGGTTGGAGTTGGTTGTGGGTTGGATTATATTTGGGTGGTATTGAGGCAGATTATATATGACTAGAAACATAAAGAGGAACACAATATATGAAACCATACGCTTGTTAAATATACCTTAAGTAATCTTGTTATTTCCTGGTGTTTATAAATAAATATTTTATTGGTTTACCAAAAGCCTGATTCTTGGCTGGGGTTTACACAGACCAGAAGGGAGGGCAGGGTAATTACCAAGGTGGAGAAAAGTATCAAATGGTGGCAGCAGTGAAGAGATAGTGTATCATTAAGTATCCAGGGCAATCCAGGGCTGTATGCTTTATTGTCACAAAGATACAGGGGGGTTGTGGCCTTCAAGTGCACCCAGACACAAAGTAACAATAAGCCAGAAGGAGACTAAGACAAAGTCTCAAAGCACCATTGTGAAATAGGGAGCGGCTGGTGGTGCTGCCTAGCAGTGGGATCTTGCGAGATCTGTGCTAGAGCCAGTGAGAGAACAAATAAAAACCAGGATCCTGACTGGAGGGACCTGACAGGATGTGGCAGCAGGTGGGATCCTGACAAGCTCTTTATATCTTTTTCTAGCACAGATGTGGGAAGCCTGTGGCAGGTAAGATGGGAGTTATAGTCCAGCAACATCAGAGGGCAACAAGTTCCCCACCCCTAGTTTAACACATGAGTTCCTTGTAAGACAGAGACAAGAAGTAAACAGAATTGTTCTTGTCATATTAATGCTACATTTTAGATCCTGAACTTGGTAAAGAACCAACAGATGCCAAATTGAGTAATATGACTTATTAGCTGTAGTGTCATCCCATGGGCAAATTCCTATTATCGTAATTGTTTTAATATATTACCTGCCCTTCACCCTAAGGTCCCAGGGTGGATTACAACCAGGGCCAGTTCTAAAGGGCGGCCAGGTGGGGTACTGGCCCGAAGGCCCTTGGAGCTACAGAGGGTCCTCCACTCTCCTTCCGCAATCAGTGGAAGCATCCGTGGACCGCCATCACCCTGCTATCCCCCCACTTTACCTACCTTTCCATTGTTTTTTGTGGCGTGCAGATTTGCCATCAATCAAGATGGTGGCCGAGGTTTCCTTAAGGGGCTGAAGCCTCTGCTGCCTTGTTGGCTGGTGGGACGCATGCGTGCTACACACGCACGTTGCTGCCATCAACAAAGATGGTGGCAGAGACTTCAGCCCCTTAGGGAAACCTTGGCTGCCATTTTGATTGATGGCAAACCTGCGTGCGCCATAAAAAACAACAGAAAGGTAGGTGAAGCATGGGGATAGTAGGGGATGGCGGGCGGCGCGGAAGCTCCTGTCCTGCGGTCTGCAGATGCTTAAGTTCTGTGGATCGCGGAGGAGGAGTGGAGGGGCCCAGAGCAGGCTGGTACCCAAGGGCATAATAGTTAAAACAATTAAAAACAATTAAACAATGCAAAAGGTGGTTGGAACATCAGATTTCCTTTCAATTTTCAATGGCTGCCTACATTTGTGTCTGCTTTAAAGAATATTAAACTGGAACTGGGGAAAGAGGGCCTTTATCACCTAAGAATGGGTGTTGGCCTATGCGGGACAAACTGCTGGTGTTTTGCATTCTTATTCACTAGTTATCAGAGAGAAAATAAATTTCACAATCTTCTAATTGGAATAATGTCAAGTTAGCACTTGCTGTGATTTTTGCATGAGCTTGCAGGGAATTGCAAACAGATTTGCAAGATTTTGCAGGGAACTCTTCAAATAGAAAGTAGTAATCTGCCCTGGAAAACAGAGGCACAGGTGCATCTCTTTTCTTCTTAAAAGAAGCAGAAGCTTCAGCACTTTTTTAAAGCAATAGACCAAGAAATAAAGGTTTGATGAATCAAGCATGGAATTGGCAAAGCAGAATAAAAAAACCAAAAACAGGCAAATTGGTTCCTGTGAAACCACACATTCAGTTTGAAACCCGAACTTACAAAATTCATAGTAGTCCAAGAGGCTGACATCTTTTTTTTGTAACCTGCTAAGCTCCATGCTTTAGTGACAGGGCATCACTTTAGTTCTGAGACCCCAGGGATGCAAATAAATTGCTAGCAGTGCATATGGGGCTATGAATGAAATTATTTCTGAAAGGAGCAACACATTTGCATGCATGAGATTTGGAAAGACAACAAAATAAAAAAAACAACTGGCCAAGGCTTGAATAACAGCTTCAGACAAACATTTTCAGTCAAAGTCATAAGTGTGTCTTGACCAAAATATTATGAGAGAGAAAAAATGGAAGAAATATTCTTAGTTCAAGACTATTATAAAAAGTCAAACGTTTGTTACATATAGTTATTTGTATGGGGGACATAACAGTACATTAACTTGCAGATTATGGTAATTAGAATATAGACCATGAAATAAGCAATGCTGTCAGGGATTGCAGGATAGATGGCCTCCCACCACCACAACAGCAGTTCAATTAATTCCCCACTCAGACACCTGAAATTCTGCCCTTCAGAATAGACTTGCCACAAAGGTAACATTAATTGCTCAACCAAATTTTAATAAATTAAGTAACTCCTGCCTTAATGCTATAATCCCAGTTTGTCCCAGTGGGACATGTTCCAGTGAGTCACTTCTTCATGGACAAATCTTCAACTCTTTCCACTGAAGCAGCTGTGGGTTTTTTAAGACTAATCACCCTGGGGTCCCTTTCAGCGGCGTCACTAGCGGGAGTACGGGGGGGTGCAGACCTCCGGCGCGTGCCCTCCCAGGGGCATGGACAGGGGTGGCTGGTCTCTCCACGCATATGCTCCAGGCTGACAGTGGAAGGCCCGTCCAGGCTTCACTGCCAGCGAGCAGGCGCCTGCTTTTGGTGCGCACCGGACCGGGTGCCAGGGGGCAGCAGCATCACTAGCGGGAGTGAGGGGGGGGTGCGGCTCTGGGTGTCACCCCCTCATGGTGTCACCTGGGTGCAATCTGCACGCCCCGCACCCCAGTAGTGACGCCCCTGGTCCCTTTCTCACTGCTTCCCACATCAAACTTTATGAAGCTTGGGTTCTGCTGATCTTTGCTAGTTCAATTCCATCCAACAACAGATACGAGATAAAGCTGACTGTCACAAGGTGAAGGTATTGTCTGGCAAAAGGAAGCAGCACCAATTAATTCTGTCTCATGGAAAAGAGCATGAATAATCTGTACAGGATCAGGAGACATGGGAAGCAAGCTTAGTACATTCATACATATAAAATGAAGCTGAGCTAAGCATTTTACCAAAGTGGTTTAACAATCGATCCCTCTTCCAGGGGAACTCTGGAAATTTTAGTTCTATGAGGGGAACAAGGGTCTTCTAACAACTCTCAGCACCCTCAACAAACAAAACTTCCCAGGATGCCTTGGGGGAAGCCATGATTGTTGAAAGTGGTATGATACTGCTTTAAATGTCTTTAAATGTAGATGGGGTCTCAGTCTATAGAGGTGACATATAAGATGGATATGTATGTTAGTAATGAATAAATCTTCACTTTTCTTTCTGACCTTTACCAGTGATCTTAACAGACTTATATGATGCAACTGCTGTGTAACTCTGCTGACTTCCAATATAGCTCTCATTTACAAAGAGAGTGGGTGGGACCTGAGAAGGTGGGAAGGCTGAGTGGAATCAGAGTCCGCACAAGGCCTTGAAAGGAAGGTAGCTGAAGACAAGGGAGTCATGAAGGCAAAAGCGATCTGCGAATTGTGACATGAGGAAGGATCAAAGGAAACCCATAAGGGAAAGTGAGGCTGAGAAAATAAACAACTGAGGAAGGAGTACACCAGTGAGAGAGAAGGGTTGTCAGAAACCTTCTCTATATGGATGTTGTAATAAACTAATAAGAAGCAAATGGAATGGAAACATTGATACAGGGAGGAAAATAATACAAGCAACTAAAACTTACTCACAGCCACATCTGAAGTATCTGATCTTCTGTTGCTGATTTGGTTATTATTATTTCTGCAAAGCATGTGGTGACCTTAGGAGTGATTAATTGTACTAGAAAACCCTTTGGAAGGAATTCATATACTGATGGACAAATTAAAAGAATTTGGACCTTTAGCAGGATTTAAGATCAACAATCAAAAAACAAAGATGTTGGTGAAAAATTTAACTTTAAGGGAACAGAAAGAGTTAATGGACAAGACAGATTTTACAATAGAAAAAAAGTTGAAATATCTAGGCATTATTATGACAAATAAAAACTCAAAGTTGTTTCACAATAATTACGAAAAATTATGGACAGAGATTAAGAAAGACTTGCTAAGATGGGATAAACTACAACTGTCATTAATGGGTAGAATATCTGTGATAAAAATGAATGTATTACCGAGAATGATGTTTTTGTTTCAAATAATACCTGTAATATCCTCTGATTTACCTTTTAAACAATGGCAAAAAGATATTTCTAAATTTGTATGGCAAGGAAAAAAACCAAGAGTTAAATTTAAATTACTTCAAGACGCTAAAGAAAGAGGAGGACTGGGATTACCAAATTTGAGACTTTATTTTGCTGCCTGCTGTTTAGTCTGGATAAAGGAATGGATCTTATTGAGGAATAAAAGACTATTGGATTTGGAGGGCCACAATCTGAAGTGGGGATGGCATGGATATCTATGGTATGACAAAGTAAAAGTAAATGTAGACTTTAATAATCATTTTATAAGACGTCCTCTGTTGAAAATATGGAATAGATACAAACCAAGGTTTTATTCGAAAATACCATTATGTGTCTCAAGTCAAGAAGCGTTTTATAGAAGAGAAATGTCTGGAAAAGAGAAATGGTTAACTTATCAAGAACTATTAGAAAATGTACATGGAGAATACATAATGAAAGAGAGAGAACAATTGATAAAGGAAGGATATAGTTTTCATTGGTTTGCATATTTACAATTGTTAGAAAGATATAAAATGGACAAGAAAATGTATGGGTTTGAAATAAATAAATCTGATTTTGAAATAGGTTTGTGTACAAATGATGAAAACATAATTGCAAAAATGTATAAACTTTTATTGAAAATGGATATGGAGGAAGAACAAGTAAAAGAGTGCATGGTAAAGTGGGCAAAAAATTTTGGTCATAACATACAAATGGATCAATGGGAAAATATGTGGAAAAAAGGCTTGAAATTTACATTATGTTATAATCTTAAAGAAATTTTTTATAAAATGATGTACCGTTGGTATATGACTCCAGAAAAGCTGTCAAAAATGTATAGTAATGTCTCTAATGTTTGTTGGAAATGTAAACAACAAGAAGGATCTTTTTATCATATGTGGTGGTCATGTAAAAAGGCGAAATTATTTTGGGCACAGATAGGTAGGAAGATGCAAAAAATTCTAAAGATAAATATTCAGTCAAAACCAGAATTTTTTTTATTGGGTTTTATGGATAAACAAATAGAAAAGAAATATGGAAGAATAATATTATATATGATTACGGCAGCAAGATTATTATATGCACAAAAGTGGAAAATGGAATCAACACCAACAATGGAAGAATGGTTATTGAAATTAATGGACTTAGTAGAAATGGATAAATTGACATGTTTACTTAGAGAAAAATCGACAGATACATTTCTTAAGGAATGGAAACCTCTCTTAGACTTTTTGTTGAAAGATCAAAATAAAATGATGATACTGGGATTTGAAGATTAATTAAGACAGCCTATGGAGAAAAGGGACTCTGTATGTATACATTAAGGGACAGGTTTGATGTATATTATATACTTATAGCTGATCTGCGACAAATCGGAAGTCAACTATTTTATTTTCATTTTTTTGTTGATGTATTGTTATGTCTTTTTGACTTTGTTTTGTTTGTTTTTGGAAAAATTTGAATAAAAATTATTAAAAAAAAAAAGGAGTGATTAATCATCATTGTGAAAACCAAGGGTTGTCTTCAACTAAGTCCTATTCAGAGTAGACCCATTGAAATGAATGAACCTAAGTTAGTCATGTCTATTAATTTCAATGGGTCTACTCAGAATAGTAGTATTGAATACCACCTGAAGAGATTTGCTTGATTATTGCATCGGCATGACAACACTTGGAGTTATAAAACTAAGATCTAGAAATTGAGTATTTTCTCAAATTAAAAATATGTAAAGTGCTTTATTCAGGCTAAGTTGAAATGCTTCAACTAGCCATTCATCTGCTCTTGGTAGTGTATTCCCATCTCTGAGATAGGCAGTTTTGGAACATATTTCACATACAGTTCATGCTATTCTACCAAATAATTGTACTTAGAGGAAAGTCCCTTTGAAGTCCCAATCTATTTGAGCTGGAGAGATTTAAGCACACACTTATCTAACTCATTCAAATCAATGGGATTTGCAGCACAATCGTAAGCATGTTAACTCAAGGAAGTCCAACTGAGTTCAAGGAGACTTTGGCCTCAATCATATTTCCACTTACTAGGGGGTAAGCCCCACTGAATTCACTAGGACACTTCTGAGTAGACATGCTTTTACTCCTTAAATGTGTTAAGGAATGCAGCTTTAAGCAATTAATTTTGGCAAGATCATGTATTTAAATAGGTGTTCTACATTTAGTCTTACATGTTTAAAATCTTATCTTTGTAGAAGATAGATGTATTACATGTTCTGGATCTCTTAGCAGGATTCCTATTAATTTAACTTCCATTTTTAAAAAGCATTTCACTTTTCTTTTTTAAAAATAAAAATGATCCAAATTTTTCCTTCATTCTGAGCTGCTAAATCGGGGGGGGGGATGCTGATAACTCCATTGAAAAGCTGGATGGCCTGAGAATGCCTATATTGGTATCATTAGGCCAACGGGGACCTGTTCAGTTTGTGTCATTATACATCAGTAGTCAAGCCTGGAAAACAAGGAAATTCAGAAAACTTGTTTTACCCCTAATATGTTTCCAGTAAATGCCTCTTTGAAAAGGAATAAAGAAAGCTCATAGTAGTTGGTGACACTGGAACAAAAAAAATTTTTTTCCTTGTGAGTTGCAGCAGCTATATTTTCCAACATAGATAAAAAACCATGTGTGGTGATATTCATACCAGCCCTGCTAATCTAAGATTGGTTTTCATATACAACATACATAGACAGTTAGTGTATTATTACTCCAAGGTATATTTCAATGCATAATTACAGGGTTCCAATTATTCCCACTCCATAAAATTAATGGTGTGACTAGTCTGTTCACGTCAGCAGGAAGGAGATACTTATTAAGAAATATTAGTCTTGTAACTTCATGTTAAAATGTCTCAAAATGTGCAAACTGTGTGAAAAGAATTTAGCTATTTTTCAACCAGCTAAAGGCCAGACTGGAACAAAGTTTATGGATTCTACATGTGGTTTCTGAAAAAGGGTGAACTTAAAAATACAACATGGTTTTTAGTGGACCATTCACTTTTAACATTGACTCACACTAATCACTGGCCAGTTTTTATTTATGGAGCTTAATTTGTGAGATCCTGACCATAGTGTCTCTGACTGATGCAGAAACAGCCCTCTTTATCCTAATGAATTTGGAGAAAGCCCCTCTTAGTAGTTTTTCCATGGAACTATCACATCTATGGCTGCAAAACTAAGATTAAAATTGCTGTATTGTATTGGCCCTCCAGGCTTGCCATACCAGGAACTGCTGAGTCAGCCCCAGGCTGTGGTAGTTTCAGTTCCAAGCCTGCCTTACAAGCAGCACCAGATTGTGGGCCTTGTTCCCTGTATATGATTAGTTATAATAAAGTTCTTGTTGTTGTTTAGATCATCTATGTGGCCTCTTCCTTCATGATACTTTTCACTGGTGACGAGGAGCGGATTCTGTAAGGCACACAGAGTGTTTTCTTCGTGCATTAGAGACTGAATGGGAGAGAACATTTCTCCTTGGGCCTTGTGGAAACCACTGCAAAGCACTCCAGGTCAGTGTGTATATTGTGGAACATGGCCACCCAAGGGCATCTTGAAGAATTTAACCCTGCATGTCCCAGCAAGTGGGAAAGTGATGCAGCCAGGCAGGAGTTTTACTTGGCAGCAAATGGCATTACAGAGTCAGAGAGGAAGCTTGCTGTGTTACTCAGTGTCTGTGGGGCAGACATTTCTGACTTAGCCCAGGCCCTCCTAGCACCAGCAAAACTTGCTAATACATCTTATGAGGATATCCTGAATGCTTTACAAGGACATTTCTCTCCAAAACTGTCTGAAATAGCACAATGTAATTCTTTCTACAAACAAAATCAGGGCCCAAAGGAGAGTGTGTCACTGTATGTTGCTGAACTTAGACGCATGGCGAAACACTGCAACTTCCCAAACCTTGAGGAGATGCTGCGTGATCGCCTAGTATGTGGGTTGCATGATGAGGGCCTGCAAAAGCGTCTGCAAAAGGACAGCTCTCGTTCAAGACTGCATTAGAAGAAGCTCTGGCTACCGAAGAAGAAGCAGCAAGCACCTGAGAAGTGCGCTTGGCAAGAAACATCCTATTCAGAAACTCAGCTAGCTAAAGATTCAAATCAACAACTTATAGAGATGCACAGGCTGCAGTGCAAATGCTCATCAACCAGAGTAGGTGCTACAGGACCTCCAAGATACAGACAAGTTTCTCCAGTGAAATGTAAGAGCTGTGGCGGATCCCATGAATGGTGTGCCTGCCGTTTCACAGGTGCACAGTGTTGGTATTGTCAAAAAGTTGGGCATATTGAGCGAGTATGCCAAGCGAAAGCAGCCTCCCCCAGAAATGCGGTGGAAGGGAAAACACCATCAAGGACACAAAGCAGTACCACACATACTGTACAGACGTTTTCCACTTATGACAACGCAGAGGAGGTGATTAACCACATCAAGCCAGGGTTGCAGTACTCCGCCAATGTGAGGAAGGTGAAGGTGACAGTCACCATCCAGGGCACTCCATGCACCATGGAAGTTGATTCAGGCTCAGGTTATACTATCATCTCATTGGAAACCTACCAGCAAATATTTCCTTGTGGGGCCCCACAAATTGTCCCTTTCCACTCCAAATTTACTGATTACCAGGAAAATCAGGTTCCAATAAAGGGTGTCTGTGAAGTTGAGGTGCATTACCAAACTTTCCATGGAACTTTACAGTTATTGGTTGCTCAAGGGCATCGCATCAGTCTCCTTGGCTTAGACTGGTTTGAACCATTGGGCATTGCTCTCACGGGGGTCCACCACATTGGTGAATCATTATGGGATAGCATCAACTGGGTGTGGAGGGGATGGCCATTAGGGAAGTTTGAGGAGAAATTCAGACCATTTGTATCCGAACAACATGAACTGTCAGTGCACAAGGGATGCCTCCTGAGGGGAAATAGAGTTGTCATTCCTACTGTGTTGAGACATCGGGTGTTGGAGGCCCTACATGTGGGACACCCTGGTATAGTACAAATGAAGGCTCTGGGGCACAGCTATGTATGGTGGCCCAAGATGGACAGTGAGATTGAAGAATGTGTCAAGAGATGTGAGAAGTGTCAGGTTTGAAGACCAGCTCTACCACATGCCCCAATGCACCCATGGGCATCAACAAAAACACCATGGTCACGGCTTCATATCAACTTTGCAGGCCCCTTCCTGGGACAAACTTTATTGATTGTTGTTGATTCATACTCCAAATGGTTAGAAGTGGTCCCAGTATCGTCAATGACATCTTGTATTGTTATCAAGACCTTACACAGGTTTTTCACAACACATGGGTTGCCAAACAGCATTGTCTTAGACAATGGGGCCCAGTTCACATCTGCGGAATTCCACACATTCCTGGCTGATGGGCTGATTCAGCATGCCACTTCAACCCCTTTTCATCCAGCAACCAATGGCCAGGCCGATAGAATGGTCAGGACCACAAAGGATGCACTGAAATGGATTGTAGAAGGTGACTGGGACTGACACCTTGCAAGTTTTCTCTTGACACAACATATCACACCTTGTGCCACAATGGGTAGGAGCTCAGCTGAACTATTAATAAATAGATGACTAACGACTCTGCTTGATCAGTTGCATCCTGACTTGACTGAGGACTGACCAAGAACCTGCATGGGTGTTCACCCCAGGTGACCCTGTGTATGTCAGGAACTACAGTGCTGGTGAAACATGGATTCCGGCCACTGTGACCCAAGCCACGGGCCCATTGTCCTACAGGGCTGAAACACCAGATGGTCATGTGCTATGTTGACATGTGGACCAGATGAGAGGATGAAGCCCAGCTCCATAAGTTCTCTCTCAGGATGCTGGAAATACTCAGGTGGAAAGAGAAAATGAGCCAGTGGCTGCTTCCGATGCCAGACAAGAGCAGCTGTGCCTGGACCCTGAAGTGGACCAGCATGAATCAGAGCCAAATGAAGAGCTAGGGGATGCACTATCAGCTTCAATGCAAAATTGTCATTGATCGACCCGCACCAGGACTTGTCCCAAATTTCTTCAGGACTATGAGAGCTAGGGGGGAGGGGTGTAGTGTATTTGCCCTCCAGGCTTGCCATACCAGGAACTGCTGAGTCAGCCCCAGGCCTCTTCCTTCATGATACATTTCAGTTGCTACCATAATTACACCAAAATAACAATTCAAAGTGATTTTGGAAGTTTCTTGACAAGGACTTTGGTTACTCTGTAATTTCTAGGAATCTTCATCTAAATTCTCATGACAGATCTAGGAGAAAGCTGTTCTACTTGACAAGAATAGAACTATCTCAGGTGGGTCTTTGTTACAATACACTCTGACAATAATCTATTAACCTTACTGTAGACTTGAGGATCGACCAGCACCTCAAAACTCCTAGCTATGAATTCCATCCAATAAGCACTTCACCCAATAAGTTATGTCCATAAGACCAGGAAAAAAGTTGTGTTCTTTTTGTCAATCTTTTGTAGCATCATACATAATATCTCTGTGACTCTAGCTATTTTTCCCCCTCAGCTTCCTGCTGATAGTTGGAAAGATGAACGAGTTGCTCCTAGGATGGCTATCCCCTTCACTAGAATACCCAGTGGGCTGTGCTGGCATGTCATATGGCCTGGAAATACATCATGTTAAGTGTCGTTCAGGATGGCCCACAGCATGAAAACTCTAGAGCATTTCAACAGAGTGATGTATCAAAGCTGCTAAGAGTTTAGCCATGGGTGGGAATGTCAAAATAAAAGAATTTAATAAATACAGAGGATTCCAAGCTGTTTCACAATGCAGAGCAAGGGCTAAAACAGTGACTATGAAGCACTGATACAGGAAATAATTCATGCCATTGATGTAATTATGGAGGCTGGAACAGTTAAATTGATTGCATGTAATCAATCAACACAGACTAGTGCAAATATTTGTGAACATTTGCCTTCCTCCCCCCATCCGCCTGTGTTCAGAGGAACTCCTTTCAACAACTGAAACCTTCAGTGTATCTAAGTGCAGGCCTTTGGATCTTGCTGTTCTCTCTGTGAAATTTGAAATGCCTCTCCTAGTTCAGGGGAGTATTACAGCTGTGAGCATTGCTGTGCAAAATAATAATAACACTAATTGCAAGTGCCCATCCATAATTCCTTGTCCACTTCTATACATTTTTGGCCTGGAAAGCATCCAGTGAAAGGGATTTAGTAATTTGTGCCTGTCAAATGGAATGTGTGTGTGGGCATGCATGTGTTTGTATGCACGCTATATACGATTATATCTGTTTTTGTTTTGGTGTGCATATATACTAGGGATGAGTACATAGAATTTTACCCTATTCAGATTTGGTACTGAATTTTCCATTAATTTGCTTATTCACTATTATTGCAGATCGGATTTTTTATGTAGTGATCTTCCACGGCTATTTTCAGAAATGGACTTTTTCAAAAAAATCCATGTCTAAAATATTGATATTAATATATTTTATTGAGATTGATATTTCCTTCAATTTATTGATATTGCCTTTAATTTATCAACATTTCCTTTTAAAATATCAATATTTCCTTTTAAAATATCAATATTTCCTTTAAAATATCAATATTAATACTTTTTCCAAAGTATTGGATTGATAGAAGCAGGGCTAGATACAACTGTGAATTAGGGAAATTTTGTTTCAAATATATTTCCCTTTTATTTTTTGGTGAAAGCTATATAATTTAATGTAATAGTAGAAAATTTGTTTTAAATATATGTAACATATATTGATACCATTAATCATTTCTTTACCTGAGGACCACTTGGACAAAACATTTAATTATTATATTTTAAAGATATATTAAAACTTTAGTGTCTCTGTCATGTGATCCCAGAGTGGTTGATAATACAACTAAAGCACAAACCATTTCCAGAAACATATTAAGAGCAAGTAAAATATAAAACTACCACTAACAAATTCAGTCATAAAATCCCTATGGAATCACCCATGACTCCTCACTGCAGTGGCAGCTAACATCTCATAAAGGACCTGACAAGAAAGTGCTCTTTACCTCATGCCAAAGTGCCAGTGGCATCAGTGCCAGCCATACTTGCAGAGGGAGGGCATTTCACACTTGGAGCCAGTGGCTCTCTCTAGTAGTTCTACATGATGTACTTGCCCCTAGGTTAAAGCACTGGGCAAGCTGATACAGGAAGAGGTATTTCTTCAGACTCTTGGGTTCCAAATCATTCAGGACTTTATAGGTCAATACCATACCTTAAATATAGCCCAGGAGTGAAGGCAGCCCATGTAAACCATTCTGAGATTTTTGTGCTGAGCAAATAAATAAATAAATAAATAAATTCTTCACCTCTCTGAAATTCTTCAGGTTATTTGCCTAGGGACATTTATGCAATGTATACCAGTTTCATACAAATTGCCTACAAAATAGAGCTGGGGAGCTAATCCCTTCCTTCTCAAATTTAAAGACCCCCCCTTACACAAACTTTTCTGCACCTATCTGTCTGAAATTTGTAGGCTTCATTTCCTCACAATGGGCAACTATACCTGCACATTTCATCCACTTCTGTCAAGAAGTTATAGGCATACCTATTTAAAACAACAACCAACTTTAACTGCAGAAATATTTAGCAGAGAACCCCAAGCACTTATTTGTCAGGAATTTGTTGGACTTTTTCCACTCAAAAGGAGCCCATATTTCTGCAAAGTTTAACTAATTGTGTCAAAATTTAAAAGTTTAACTAATTCCTTTTTATTTTTCATGATAATCAATGGTGAAACATGCTTCCTTGCTCTATTTTGGGCATGAGTCAAATAACACTTTGAATCAATCTAAGCGAAGCAACCCACTGTCTGAAGTACTGAAGCAGGACCCCGACAGAATCTTCTCATTTGTGTGCACCTGTAAAATATGGTTGCATTTGATACTATTCTTTTATTAATGTAAATGGTTAATTCCTCTGACAACTGACTTATTTATTTATTTATTTATAACATTTATATACCGCTCCATAGCCGAAGCTCTCTGGGTGGTTTACATCGGATCTACACAGTCAAGACTTTTGAAGTGATGAATCCAACTTTCAGAATAGATTCAGTGCCAAATTTCAGAATTGGTTCAAGGGCGGCTGTTCAAGTTTTTGGGTGAATAAAGAAGGAATCACTTAATCTTCTCTAGTGTTATGTGGGCAATTGGTCTAAAAATTGCAGATATGAGAGAGGTGCCACGGGTGACGAAACGTCCAATTGTAGACAAATGGGTCTGTGGTTTTTTTTGTGCTGGGCACCTTAAAATTTGATTTTGGGGGGAAAGAACTAAAAAATTACTTTTGGGGTAATCATTCCCCCTGATTACAAGTTTGATCTGTCAATTACAACTAGGGATGGGAGAGAAATTCATTTCCGTTTGCATTTTAAGCTGAATTTAGCAAATTCTCACTTTCCAAAACAAGATAAGAACCAAAATACAGCCACCCTTTGAAATTTGCACATCTCAATTTTGTGATGCAGTTCTCTAACCAAGCAATGTTGACAAAAATGCACATATTAGGGAAAAGTGTGCATAACATGAATATATTGGTGAAAATTACAAAAATGCATTATATTAGGATAAATTGCTTGCAAAAATATGTACATTATTATTATATTTATTAGGAGACATTTACACTAAAATGCTGAGCAATTTTCATGAGTTTTTTTTAAAAAATTGCAAATTGCTGCAGAAATGTGGGGAACCAAATTTAAAATTAAAAAAAATGAGAAACTATGAAAACCAAAATCGACAGATCCCTAGTCACAATGGAGCTCTCCCTCTGTCCTCTTCTACTCTGGTCTTTTCTTTCCCTTTCCCTATCTGCCCACCCTAGTGTTATTCCTTATATGGGAAGTTGAGATACATTTAGTTTCACTTTTAGTAGATGCTTGTTTGCAACATTTCTCTGACATCTGGATCACTGGGGTGGCATGAAGCACTTTGGGGACTCTCATTTGTGCCACTTCATACACTGACTGAAAGCAGTTCTTCTGCTTGAAGATGCTGGGAATTGAACCTGTGAACTTCTGCATGTAAAGCAGATACTCTACCACTGAGCTATGCCCTTGTTATGGTAGGCATGAGGGGAAATGGTAGAAAGAAGGAAGGGAAGGCAGCCACCTGAAGTTACAGAATGTACAGAGCTGAATTTGCAAATGTTTAGGATGACACATAAGTCTTGTTCTTCCCTCACCACACTTTCTGACCTTTCAGGATAGCTTGGTCTTCCTCAGTACCATCTTGCCAAGAGGTAAGTATGATTTCTTCAGGTGCAGAAATACAATGTGTGGCAGAATAGTCTAACTCTATATGGGCTTACAGGTACCAGCAAAACACTCTTGGTCACCAGCCTCTTAACAAACTTTGATTGATTGACTTATGCATTCTAAACATTTTCACCTTACCCATCTATCCTTCCTTGAAGAAAGTTTGGTTATCATAACATTCCATGACAATGTACACAGGCATAATAGATGCTTTCCCACAACTATGCACATAATTTATGGTGATTTGTTCATTCATTCAAAGATATTCACACAGAAGGAAATGAATGAAGAAGTGATGCAGCAAATATATGGGGAAAATGTTGCGACTGCTGGTTTATTCACCCTCAACCATAATATGCAAGTTTTTAAAATTGCAGAAGAGCAAGATTTTTCCTTCCCAGCGACCCATTCAAAAATCATTAAGAAATCTAAAGGCCTTATCTCCTCTGTCACATGGGTCCCTGGGTGATTTATAGAACTAAGTTATTCATCATGATTACTGTGATACTTGTGCAAAAGTAATATTTATCAGAACAAATTGTATATCCTACCTACCTCTCAAATGACCCACATTAGGTGGAACTGTCCTCATTTTAGACCTACATTTATCTCCATCTGCAGCTGAGCTTTACCATCTGGTGAGTGTCTTATTTATTTATTGGTTGAGTCACTTACTTTTATGGATCAACCTCTTATTTTTATATGGAATTAATTTTAAGCAGAAATGAAACTAGCCACTTTTGAATTGTTTCCATCAATGGAAATGAAAATATCCCGAATTAAGGGTGAAAAGCATTCCATTTGATATTGACGATTTTGTAATGTAAAAAGTTATCTACTATATGCTTTGGAAAGTTGTTTGTTCACTATACATTTTAACACCCCTTAAGATATTGTAACCAAATTTTGAATGATGGTTCCTGAGATAAAGGAACATTGTTTTTTTTTATGTTTGTATACAGTTGGATATCATTTTGAATCAAGATGGCAATCCAAACCTTTCAAAACTGCACTGATATTTTGGTTTCTTAGTATTCCCAAGCAATGCTGGGTGTGAGGCTGCTAGTAATATATAATCAGGGGGTAGAGAAGGGGGAGTAAATCCTGTTTAACTCAATAACCATGCAAATGATCAATCCATTCTCAGCAAACTTGCACAGGATCCCCTTTCTTGTTGGATGTGTAGATCGTGCACAGTGGATGGCCCAGGATGCCGGATAGAATAGTGACAGGCTAGATCCCATTGAAAGCAATCAGCCAGACAAGCACTAGGTTTTAAGAGTCACTTTACTGACAAGAAAGTTTCAGCACACGATTGCAAGCTCTCTCTCTGCCAACAAACTTTTCCCCCACACTCGACTGGCTTAACCCTCCCAGTCTTATAGATAAGGCCAGCTGGTTGTCTTGGAAACACGTCCTTGAAACCTGCACGGACTCTCCAGACATGTGATCTGCTTGGCCTTGTTGCTTTGCTATGAAAAATACAGTCAGGAACCCTTTACTTGCCAACATCCCCCACCTATTTTTCATAGCCTACTGCTTTAGCATATCTTTTTAACATTACAACATTACATTACATTTATACGTTTCTAAGTATGCTTTATGTTACATGTCATATTTACATCAGCATCACCTTTTATTTCAGTCATTACATTTCATCCTTTCTGCATTTACAGTTACATTTAACAGTGTACATTCAGCATCTCTTATGTTTTATTCATTTCATTTACTCTTCATGCCTAAGTGACCCACCAATTTTCTGAATCTGTCCTCACTTAGTGGTTTAGTCTTCATGTAACCCATCATCCCATCTTTTCCATTCACCAATGTTTAGACCTTTTATGGTGTTTATACGAAATCTTTCTGGTGGAATTCCTTTGGTAGTTCTCTCTGACCTACGTACTGTTACTTTTTCCTTTGTTTCCTCTATTTCTTTGTCAGAGCTAGAACTGGTGGAGTCAGTTTCACTACTGCTGTCTTTTTCTTCTTGTTTTATTGGTATTGTGTCAACCTGTTCTTGTGCATTGTTAACGTCAGTGTGTCCCAAATCCACGTATGTTTTCTCTTCCCAATCCTGCTCTATTGCTTGCACACTTCTGCTTAATACTACAGACCTTTGTTTTGGCATCCAGACCCTGTAGTATGTGTTTTCAAATCCCAGCATGAACCCCTTGTCTGCTCTCTTTTGCAGCTTCCCTGACCTTTTACTTTTAGGAACGTGTACCCAGCATTTTGCACCAAACTGAATTAAATGTTGTAACCTGGGTTTTCTTTCATATACTTTCTTGTAAGGAGACATTCCAATAGCCTTATGGAATAATCGGTTCTGAATGTATGCAGCATACAGAACACATTCTCCCCAAAAACCATTATGCAAAGATGAATCACACAACATTGCTCTCATCGAATCCTGAAGCATTCTATTCCAACGTTCGGCTATTCCGTTCTGATGCGGAGTAAAGGGGGCTGTTAACTCTTGTTTAATCCCCTTTTTATCTAAGTATTCAGTTAATGAGTGTCCAGTGAATTTTCCCCCTTGATCTGATCTCATTCGTTGACATGAGCCCCTTTTAAATAACACATCAAACCCCATTTCGTTGAGTTTTGTTACTGACATTATGTTACTCTCAATGCCTGGAACATATAGCACGTCTGTCATAATAGTATTAAAAACTGCTAGTTTAACTGTCCCTTTTCCCTTTATGTTTTTCTTAGTTCCATCAGCTAATATCACCTGATCTTCTACATCACAAAAAGTATGAAACAATGATTTATCTTTAATTATACTATGTGAAGCACCACTATCCAAAGCCCATAATTCATTACATTTATTGTCCTGCTCATTATTTATACGTTGCTTATTAAGGCTAGCACATATCACCTGTACAAATGGTTTTCTTCCTTTTTCTCTTCTTCTTGCTTCACAGTTCCTCTGTAGATGTTGCCTGGAACCACAAAAATAACATGCCTTTTGTCCATACAGTCTTTCTTCTGTTGCTCTGTTGTTCAGATTTCCCATGTGTTTAGACTCAGTCTTTTCTTGCTTTGCCATTTCCTGCCTTCTTTGATATACCTGCAAAAGCTTGCCCTCGATATAGTCCATATTCAGGTTTGCATCTTGCATCGCTTCCATTGAACTCACAACTGCATTCCAACTTGAATCCAGAGACGACAACACAATGTATACTTTCTGTAATTGAGAATATTCCACTTCACGTTCTTCTAGTTCAGCAAACAGTCTATTCATTTCTAATAAATGCTCTGACATTGTACTGTTTTCAGATAAGCGCATCTGATACAATCTTCTTGCTAGATATATTTTACTACTAGCAGTCTGTTTCGCATGAATATTCCTCAAAGTTTCCCAAGTTAACTTAGCTGTTGCTGCGTCACGCACGTGCAGTAATTGTGAATCATCTATAGCAAGAACTATTAACGCCTTCGCCCTTTCATCCAGCCTTCCCCAAGCTGCTGGAATCGGCACCATGGCGGGTGGGTCTTCAGCGATGACTTGCCAAACGTCTTCTCTCACTAGAAACGCCTGCATTCTCTGTCTCCAACTGGCATAATTTTTCCCATTCAGCCTTTCGAGAGGAATCCCGGCTGTTAACGACGTAGACATACTTTCGCTTTCATGTCTCTTCACCTTTGTAATTAGAGCTTCTCACCTCCGTCCTTCAGTCAGTTTTTCCCACGGCGCTCTCACAGCTTTCAGCTCAGCTTTCGGTTTAGCCGTCTATTGCTCTTCGCACGCCTGTCCTCTTTGCTCCTATTCTGGCTTTTCTCTGGACATCCGTCTGCGCATTGAAACCATGAAAGCATGTAACCATCCTCTGCTACCACTTGTTGGATGTGTAGATCGTGCACAGTGGATGGCCCAGGATGCCGGATAGAATAGTGACAGGCTAGATCCCGTTGAAAGCAATCAGCCAGACAAGCACTAGGTTTTAAGAGTCACTTTACTGACAAGAAAGTTTCAGCACACGATTGCAAGCTCTCTCTCTCTCTGCCAACAAACTTTCCCCCCACACTCGACTGGCTTAACCCTCCCAGTCTTATAGATAAGGCCAGCTGGTTGTCTTGGAAACACGTCCTTGAAACCTGCACGGACTCTCCAGACATGTGATCTGCTTGGCCTTGTTGCTCTGCTATGAAAAATACAGTCAGGAACCCTTTACTTGCCAACATTTCTTACCTCTGGGAATAAAAAGCAGAGAAATTCACTAATAGGCAAAAAAAAAAACCACTTGCAATTTAAGAACATACCTATAGCCAACAGATATTTCTGCTGACATCAAACTGCATTCTCAGATTCAACTGAATCTAATGCACCCAAAATAGAAATAGAACATAACCTCCAGTTTGAAAGACAAAAGGCTGTCTTCACCATCATATGACTTTGACCAATAAAAAGGCTTTGAAATTAATAAAAAATAAATTTGATACAGATTTCTAGGATGAATAATGAAAGAAATATACTTTTCTAGATGATATTCTCTGTAGAAACAGTAGTAGCACAGGAAAGAAGCAAAGTAAGAAGAATACCAACAAACATACAAAAATGTAATTGTCCATATTTGGAGGTATAGTCCTGATTGCAGGTGTTGCCACCACTCACCATGTGCTCAGAGGCACATGTTACCAAATTCTTCCAAGCTACACAGGAAGTGGATTGGACTGTGAAAGACCAACCCAAATGGTGTTTGCATTTTTACAAATTTGTAGGGCAGTACAATATCTCAGAGAGGAGGTCAGGTCTCCTGCTCCCCTGGTGCATTCACTATAGCTGCCCAATTTCCCTGCTTTTTAAAGTTTGATAGAATTATCTGTTGGCTATATGTATGTTCTTAAACCACAAGGCTTTTTTTTGTCTGTTAATGAATTGTAATTGAAACTTTATATTTTCCCTCTTTCCTCTTTCAATAAACCAACCTTTATTTTACTTTTTGTGGGTTTTCTCAAGGTTGTGGGTGGATTCACACACACCATAAGAGCAATATGCGGGTTTTAATTCCAGCAAAAGATCTTGCTATGCTCTCAGGGTGCAGTTGTGAGCCTCTAGTGGGTATACACACATTAAGGAGTTCAGGGGTACACCTATAATCAGGGAATAAGCCAGGCATAGCTGAAATAAAACATAATAATTCTGAACAAAATATTTGTTGTTTTCTTTATGGAAATGCCACATAGTCTCACATATGTAATGATTAAGTATACCAACAAGGAGGTATTATTTAGCTGTAATAATTCAATAATCATATCATGTTTACTTAGAATTAAGCCCCACTGGTTTTATTTAACTGGGTGTAGAATTGAACCCTTATCTTTCAGGTCCTAGCCCAACACTCTAACTTTCACATTTATACAATTACAAATGCTCTTTTTAAGTTTGTTTTAATTTAAAATATATTACCAAGTTGCCAAAATGTGGCTTATCTTTTCTTTTTAATCTTTACTTGAATTCTCTGTATGGTTTAGGGTTGGCATTGGGGGAGAGAAGCACTCTTGTGCCTTTAACAGCTTTGTGTCAGGCAGAAATTATTATGGACTAAAAGTGCATTTGGATGAACTTGAAGTATTTTGTTTATTTTTAAAATGAATTTTTGAAGTACTGCTGATTACTAACACAATCCTCTTCATTAAATTCAGTAAATAAATCTCCTTGTATTCTGTGGGGCTTACTCATGAGAGCAAGTACTGGAGTAAAGCCTTTTGTAGGGCCTACTAAATGTGAGGTTCCAACAACTTACTCTCTCTCTCTCTCTCTCTCTCTCTCTCTCTGTGTGTGTGTGTGTGTGTTTAAGAGCACATTACTCAATAAGCAGAGCTCATTTTCTGTTCACTGCTGAGGAGGTATGACTTAAGTGTGTGTACATTCATGAGAAAAAGCATAGAACCAGAACAGGTGGAGGCCAGACAACTTTTGCCCCATCAGAGAAGCAACTGTGACAGCAGCCGGAATCCCTTCTGAACTAAAGTAAGACAATTGACAGTTTAGTTAGGTGCTATATGCAAAACTGGAGTGCTTAAGAACATAAGAATGTAAGAAGAGCCTGCTGGATCAGGCCAGTGGCCCCGTCTAGTCCAGCATCCTGTTCTCACAGTGGCCAACCAAGTGCCTTGGGGAAGCCCGCAAGAAGGACCCGAGTGCAAGAACACTCTCCCCTCCTGAGGCTTCCGGCAACTGGTTTTCAGAAGCATGCTGCCTCTGACTAGGGTGGCACAGCACAGCCATCATGGCTAGTAGCCATTGATAGTCCTGTCCTCCATGAATTTGTCTAATCTTCTTTTAAAGCCATCCAAGCTGGTGGCCATTACTGCATCTTGTGGGAGCAAATTCCATAGTTTAACTATGCGCTGAGTAAAGAAGTACTTCCTTTTGTCTGTCCTGAATCTTCCAACATTCAGCTTCTCTGAATGTCCACGAGTTCTAGTATTATGAGAGAGGGAGAAGAACTTTTCTCTATCCACTTTCTCAATGGCATGCATAATTTTATACACTTCTATCATGTCTCCTCTGACCCGCCTTTTCTCTAAACTAAAAAGCCCCAAATGCTGCAACCTTTCCTCGTAAGGGAGTCGCTCCATCCCCTTGATCATTCTGGTTGCCCTCTTCTGAACCTTTTCCAACTTTATAATATCCTTTTTGAGATGAGGCGACCAGAACTGTACACAGTATTCCAAATGCGGCTGCACCATAGATTTATACAACGGCATTATGATATCGGCTGTTTTATTTTCAATACCTTTCCTAATTATCCCTAGCATGGAATTTGCCTTTTTCACAGCTGCCGCACACTGGGTCGACATTTTCATCGTGCTGTCCACTACAACCTTGAGGTCTCTCTCCTGGTCGGTCACCGCCAGTTCAGACCCCTTGAGCATATATGTGAAATTCAGATTTTTTGCTCCAATATGCATAATTTTACACTTGTTTATATTGAATTGCATTTGCCATTTTTCTGCCCATTCACTCAGTTTAGAGAGGTCTTTTTGGAGCTCTTCGCAATCCCTTTTTGTTTTAACAACCGTGAACAATTTAGTATCGTCAGCAAACTTGGCCACTTCACTGCTCACTCCTAATTCTAGGTTATTAATGAACAAGTTGAAAAGTACAGGTCCCAATACCGATCCTTGAGGGACTCCACTTTCTACAGCCCTCCATTGGGAGAACTGTCCATTGATTCCTACTCTCTGCTTTCTGCTTCTTAACCAATTCCTTATCCACAAGAGGACCTCTCCTCTTATTCCATGATTGCTAAGCTTCCTCAGAAGTCTTTGGTGAGGTACCTTGTCAAACGCTTTTTGAAAGTCTAAGTACTCTATGTCCACTGGATCATACTGGAGGTGCTTAAGTACCTCCAGTATGTTTGCAAGGGAGTGGGGTTGGAGAGAAGACCAAAACTTGGCCTCTCCCCCATTACCTCATTGGCCATACACCCATAACAGACCCACCAGGTCTAGTGGGCATCAGCTTACACTGTGGCTACACCTCTGAAATACCAGTTGCTGGGGAATACGAGGAGAACAATGTTACACTTAGGGTTGCCAGGTTTCCAGTTTTCCCCCAGAGACTTCAGATTTTTGGGGTCTTCCCCATGTCTCTGGGTCAGTCACCTTAATCTCTGGACTCTCAGGCTTAATTTAAAAAAAGTTTCTAGGTAGTCTGGTTCACAAGATATACACCAAAATGTCAGATCCCCCCCATAACTTCTGTTAAATCAACTCGTAGCTGGCTGCTCTACCCCCATGCTTTCAGGTTTGTAGCCAATAAGTGAAGTCAGGGTTGTGATTTGTTGACCTCCAGGCAATGCCTAGACCCCATTGCAATGCCAGAAAATGGTTGTTTTTTCCTGCTTATTTGAAAATCTCATAAATTGAGTAAGTATGTAGCTTTTAGGTTTTTTTCTCTCTTGTGTGCAGGAGTCAAACAAGTTTAAAATTTCCTGGGCTATTAAAGAGGACAGTGTTTTGAAAACCTTCCCAATATGAAGCTTTAATCCAATACTCAATTTTCTGGAAGTAAAGCTGCAATAGTAATCCCACATATCTGGAGTGAACACCATTGGATTCAATAGGACTTACTTTTGAGTAGACATGGTTAGGATTGTGCTGTAAATTAATGGGACTTTTGAGTGAACAAAGCAAAGAATTGTGTTTGTGTTGTAAATCTTTCTCTTTCCCTCCAATCCTATTTTTAAAGCAATTAAGCAGGGCTTACTTTGGTATCACAGTTTTTATTATCCAGGAAATACTGATTTTTAAAAAAATGTTATGTAATGACCAACTGGTTTGACAATAAACTATTATATGGGGTGTATGTATTTTTACATCTGCAGTGTGTGTGTGTGTGTATGGAGTTGTTCCAACAACACTGTGAGGTAGGGTTGGTAATTGGAAACCAAGGCAGCTCACAATAAGAAATAAATCCCTTTAAAATCCAATAACCATAAAAACAAGTATAAACAGTTGCAAAACAGCTTAAAGTGGTATGATTCCACAAGAGTGGCTATATACTATAGTCAGCATGGATTTTTTGCATTCCGCAATGTTAAATTGAAAATACCCCCATGCCATTCTGATACTTCCCATCAGCTGATTTCAAAACAAAATCTTACAAAACCTATAGTCCTGAACTCAGAAATGCTCGCTTAACAACCCTCTACGTTTTCATGGTGATACACAAAACAGTCAGAGAGACTCGAAAGTTCAAAGTATAAAAAGAGAGTGAACAAAAACCAGTGCCCTTTGGGACTTTTTTCTGTCAGAATTCTCATAATCATTAAAAATCAGCCATGTTCACAGAGTACCTGTAATCCTATTACTGACCTTGCCCCATACTCTGACCTTCAACTGCAGTTTCAAAGTTAAAAAAATGCCTGGCTCAATTTTAATTAATTTAAGAAATTTAATATTGGAGTCAATCAGTCAGTCAATCAATCGTTTATTCGACCCTAGGGTCAGCATAAAACATAGTAAAACAGATCGTCCAATATGTAAAAATAACTAATATATAACTTTTTAATACAATTAATAAAATAGGACTTAGATTTAAAATAGTTATAAAATTTTCCTAATTTTACATCTTTGTTGAGTTCGTTGAAATTTGGCACCATATTTTGATTTCAGAGTTCCATTCTTCTCCTGAGCTAGTAAGGTAATAAATAGTCCAATTAAAGTTTTGGATTTCAATTAGGAGAGCTTTTTAAAATATTACACCTTATCTTTTGAGCAAACACACTAAATTTTGCTACTATGGTGGTTATTTTCTAGGATGTATCTCCTAACAAACGTTCTAGCCAAAAATGTTCTGATTCGTACGGAAAAGGAGTCAAAAGAGGACTGATTAGCTGTTGCCTTGGTGCCTTGTAAAATGGGCAGCAAAACAATACATGAGCATTAGTCTCAACTTCTTCTTCACCACAAATACATATGCAATCTTTATAAGGTGTTTTAGTTAGTCTGCCATCCATAACGGCCGAGGGTAGAATGTTCAATCTGATCTGTGAAAAGGCTTTGCGATATTTAGGCATTCCTAGATTTGATAAATATGTCATTGGTATAAAAAATTTAGGATTGTGTCTTTGATTTTTCATTTCCGAAATTTGCTGTTGGTAATCTATGTCTTTCAACCATTGACGAATGTTTACTAAGGCTGCTTCAAATCCCATCAAAGTGAAAATTTGGGGGGAGAAACCTATCTCAGATATTTTATCTGTCACTAGTCCAGCCCAAGTGGAATGAAAGTTGTCATTTAGGATGTCCGGGGCAAGACCGATGGGATTATAAATGAGTTTTAGCCATGTATTAATTCTTAACTGCCATATCTTGACTTCTATTGAGTAAACTCCAGCTTCCAATCTAAGTATATTATTAGATACACATGTGGGAATTGCCATAACGGATCTTTAAAAAATGGTTTGGGTTGCTTCAAACTCAGTGAATTTTAGGTTCTTATTTACTTGGGAGCCAAAAGTCAACTGCGGTAATATTTTAGCATTAAAAATTTTAATTGCTGGCAGAAAAGCTTGCCCCCCTTTGGAGTAGTAGAATGATAGAAGTGTTTTCATTGTTCTCCGAGCATTTAAAATCATCAGTTTGTTATGAAGCTGATGACTACCTGAGGCTTGAAACACATAACCCAAGTATTTTAGCGAATTAACTTGCTCAATTTTGTGTCCGTGTATCTGCCAGTAATGTTTAGCTTTGTTATGAGTGAAGGCTATTATTTTGGTTTTCTGGTAGTTTATTGTCAATAGTTCTTTGGAGCAATAAGTTGCAAGTTTGGCAAGGAGGCGTTTCAGATCAATCGGGGTTCTAGAAAGCAAGGCTATATCGTCTGCATATAATAAAATGTTTCTTGCTTTCTTGGCCAGAATGGGTGGATGGGAGGAGGCTGAAGCTAGATTATGCACTATATCATTAATATACATATTAAATAATATAGGTGCTAATATGCAACCTTGTTTAACTCCTCTTGTTGTTGGCACGGAGTTAGAGAGATGGCCTTTAATGTTGCACCTTATTTGGAGTGAGGTGTTGTTATAAAGTCCTTGAATTAAGGCTATAAGACGCCTATCCAAACCCAAATTGTTAAGCTTCGACCAGAGACGAGGGCGGGATATTGAGTCGAACACAGCTTTTAGGTCTATAAAGGCCGCATAAAAGGATCCTCTTTTCCTGCCTGCATATTTGTCGATTAGATGGTGAAGAACTAGTAAGTGATCAAAAATTGATCTTTTTGGTCGAAAACCCACTTGTTCGATTGCTAGTATATTGTTTTGATCAAGCCAATCAGTTAATTTTATATGGAGATGGGCTGCATATAATTTACTGATTACATTTATTAGGCTGATCGGTCTATAATTCGCTGGATCATTGGCGGGGCCTTTTTTATAGATAGGAACAATTGTGGCCAATCCCCAGTTATTTGGTATTATTAAGGATGAATCGGTGTACGTAAAAAGCAAGGCCCACCAATTAGCATTAGCTTTAAAGACTTCTGGTGGAATATTATCCGGTCCAGGAGCTTTATTCAATTTCAGTTTGGAGATTAAGTAAATAATTTCCTGTTTGTTGACTGGGGTCCAGTCCTGTAAGTTCTCATTTAATGGGTAGAGATCTACATTTGAAACAGTTCGATCCAAAAAAAGATTAGCAAAATATTTTCCCCAAACATGAGCTGGGACATTTGCAGTGTTTTGGAATTGAGATTTTGGCCAATGCTGTGTTACCAGAATCAGTGATAAGTGTGGGCATGCTCAATAAGAACCAACTGTCAGTGTTTTAAAAGCCAGACTCACAGCTACTGGGCTTGCCTAATCAGGGGGCCACACCAACACCAGACTTTGATTTTGCTTGAGACAGTCATGGCTTCCCCCAAAGAATCCTGGGAATTGTAGTTTGTGAAGGGTACTGAGAGGAGACTGCTATTCCCCTGACAGAGCTCCAGTGGCCAGAGTGATTTAACAGTCAGCTGCTCTGATTGACGCTCTGTGAGGGAAACAGGGCATCTCCTAGCAACTCTCAGCACCCTTCACTAACTACACTTCCCAGGATTCTTTGGGATAAGCCATGAATGTCTAAAAGGAAATAAAGATCTGGTGTGGATGTGGCCAGGGACACCTTTGGTTTAAATTTGGGTGGAAGGCTACATGTGCCTGCTGTAAAATAAAAAGTTTGGGGAAACCCTGAAAAAGAATGATACTGTTCACAATGTTTTCCTTTGGAAAAGGAAAGGAGTTTCCCCTCTGCCCAGTGAAAGACTAACCCAAGTTAGGTTTGCATTTTGACAAAGGGCAGTACGATATCTCAGAGAGGAGGTCAGGTCTCCCGATCCCCTGGTGCATTCACTATAGCTGCCCAATTTCCCTGCTTTTTAAAATTTGATAGAAATAACTGTTGGGTACAGGTATGTTCTTAAACAGCAAAGTTTTTTGCCTATTAGTGGATATAAATATTTCTTCATACTGTGTCCCAATAAGTATTTGTTAAGCCCTGTTAAGTTCTATGGGGCTTAGTCCCTTAGTAAGTGTGTTTAGAATTGCACCCTTTGAGGGCATCCATCTTTAGTCCTGAGTGCTCACTTCTAATATCTCCACAACACTAAGCTCCTTTCTTCCCACAATGGCCTTCTGGTGACTGGCCTGGCCTGAGGGCACTTAAATACTTCTTGCCAGAATCAAGTAGACTAGATTAAATGTTCCCTACCCAGGCTCCATCTTTTAGCTAAGATTTCTATCTTAATTTCTAATTGGAGAAATGTTTTTGTTTGAACTGTATGCTCCAAGCAACTGTGGTTGATGCTTAATGCCATCACTTGGGCCCGTCCCCCATGACATCAATAGGGCCTGCCTCCAAAATCTCAGGGTTTGGGATGCTTCTGACCTGGCAACCCTTGTTGCACTTGTGTCCTGCTTGCAGAATTCCCATAGGCATCTGACTGGCTACTTTGGCAACAGGTTGCATAGATGGGCCTTCTTATATTCTTATGTGTCCTCTTTACTTCAGAAGTGGGGGGAGTGTTTCCCGCTACCCTACCCCTTGCCTTTGGAAGCCTTGTAAGAAAGTGCTGCAGGAGAGGGACTGTAACATTAAGGGATAAACTGCTGCCTGAATGGTGATGCCAAAGGGCAGTGATTCTTTGGGAAGCTGTGGCCTAGACATTTGATCAGACTAACTTGATTTTTCGCTAGTTTGTAGTGGGCACAGCAGCAGTGGCTAGAACATCTAGGACCAAGGTGAAATTGTTCAAATTCCCTTCTATTTTTGCTGCTGCCAGGAGGTGTAATGTTGCTATATTTATAATATTGAAATGTTGCCTTTTTTGGTATGATGTTACATTTACTACATGTTACTGTTCTGTTATTGATGTTATTATGAAATTATTCTTGCAGTTGTTGATTTTGAGCATTTTTGTAATGGAAAGGTGGCATACATATATGATGATGTTGATAGTGAAACCGCTTACAAGCTTTCCAGAGGTTTCTGCAGTCCTCACCCATTTCCTGTTAAGTTTATCTTTTCAGTATAATTATAGCATAGAGTAAAAATGTCAATGTATTTATCAAATCCCATTTATTTCTAATTGGCTTAGGAAGCCCTATCAAAAATTTTGCTCCATTCACAGCAGATTAATCCACAAGCAACCCTTTGCACATGTTGATTGCTTCTCTTTTAAACTAATGAGGCAATCCACTGTACAGAAGTATTCAGCATATACTTTACAGAGCCCGCAAGATTCTGGCATGGGGCCATTACTCAGGATGTAACTGATCACAACATACTAATACAGGTAATTAAAAAAAAATCTTGGGAAGCTCCTGTGATAACTTTCAGTTTCCTAATTGTTCTTATAACACAAGTTGAATAGGAATAGCTATCCTTTTGCACAGCCATTCCTCTGCAAATGCAAAACAGCCTTAATCAGAATTTGCCCAATGATGGGGCACAATTGATTCAATATTACTTTCAGTTCATAATTAATTCTGGATTAGTGTTAAGTTTGGGAATCTCTATGGGGAATGTTAATCTGCCTTGTCCATAGACACTTCATCTTCTATACTGAAGCAACCAATCAAATGAACAGGATGTGTGATGATTTTATGTACAGGCACCAAAGTCTTTCCACTAAGTTTTTACTGTTCAAGAGAGGCAGGCTGCAATCCTATATCAACTTGCCTGGGAGATAGTCCAACTGAACCCATAAGACTTACTTCTGAGCAAGCGTACATAGGAATGTACTGTAACTATCTTAGATCAAGTATTTAGATTATCAAAGGTGTGTGCCTGGTTTCTGTCTGTGCCCCTTGCCTTTTGTGTCTCCATAAAAATAAAAAAATCATGAATTTATAGCTGCCTCTATCCTTCAGCAGATCAGCATTTTCTTCTGCTCACTGACACAATCTTCTGAAACCAGCATTTCCAGCCCAAGCCCTTGTAATTGCTAAATTGTTGAATTATTATTAAAAGCCCTGACTGAGGCTTCTGCTCTTGACTTTTCAGTTTGATTAACAGAAAATAATCTCTCTTTCTGGCTCCCTGGCTCCTGTGATTTAGTTAATTAACTGATAGAGAGGCAGCACAAATAATTTTTACAGTTGTATACTTATTGTTTTAAGAATTATATGAAAATTAATTCTTTACTAGATGATTAGTTTTTTTAAGATCAGCTAATGAACAAAAATAATATTCTGTTGCCATTTAATGTATTTTTAATCACCAACTAAATAACAAAGAAGTGTCTTTTAAAATAATTAAGACTACACATCAAGTCTCCATAGGATATCAACAATAAAGGGGTTAATGATGCATGCAATAATCATGAAAACAATTTTACAAACTTGAAAGAACTCAAAGCAACATTCCCAGTCTAAGCTCATCTGTGCCAGAATAAATTTCCACAATGCACAATGACTCTAATCATCCTGCAGAATTTCAGAAAAAGTAATAGATGGCTATCTTCCACTTACATATAGCCAAATATTTAAATTATATTAAGCCCTGACAAAAGAAGGGAAGATGGCAACCTCACAGAACATGATCCAACTTACTGTCTCATGAAAGAACACCACAGGGAACATATTTGTAAAATAAAAGCACAGCTTTGTAGGCATTTTAAAAACTCATTTAGGAGCCTATTTGCATAAACACTTGTCACCCTTTAACTTCTGTCTCTGATTTGTTTATTTGTTGAAGGGAGTTAATCAGAGACATTCCATTTTGAAAGTGAAAATGGAGCCACTGAATAACCAGGGCTCTTGTCTTCCCTCTGCTAGTTTCTCAGATAAGTAAATCAGATACTGTAATTTTCTCAGAATGGTGAGCAGACTCTAGAATGGATGTTCAGATAAGCACCAGAGGATATATATGGATTCATGCTTCTAATATAAACTCTAATATACAAACTCTTTAGCATTGAATGTATCCCAGGAGATGATTGTGATGTTCCCTTGAAGGTGTTATTTGAATTTTGGATTATCATAAGGGTTACCCCAAAGAAAAGTCATGTTTTATAAAGCCTTCTTCTCTGGCTTGGATCAAAAGAATATCCAGTTTATCCTAAACCCAAATTCTCTCTCGCCCATTCAGCTGCTCTAATCCCTTGTATTGATTCCCTCCTTTCCTTTGAGCAGCACTTGAGTCATCTGCAGTGATGTATTTGCTGCAAGAAGATGGAAGAGCTGAAATCTGATCTCTCCCTCCAACCACTTTCTGTTGCCAGGAACCTTAGTCCAGTAGGAAGTAAAGCTCAGGTGACCCTTGGGGAATGATTTTCCCTTTAAAAAAAGGATTGGACAAATTCATGGAAAATAGATCTGTTAGTGGCTATTAGCCATCATAGCTAGATTGAACCTCCAGGTTCAGAGGTAATGTGTTTCTCAAAACCAGTTTCTGTTAACCTTTTCTGTAAACCTCCTTGCAGGAGGGCTGCTAACTTCAAACTCTGCTTATGGGTTTCATGAAAACAAGTTGTTGGATTAGAAGCCAGCAAGCTTCTGCTTATGTTCTTGATAGATACCTAAAATACCTTGAGCTTTTTTTTTTTTACTCCTGTGAAAATGCAGGGGTTAACATTGCTTCTTCAACAACCTGTGGTTCTTTTGGATTTCAGTATTAGTGAGTGTGGCAGCAACAGTTCCGCATCTTTGAACACAGATCTCTAATAAATAAATAGTCCAATACATAAACCATATATATTGCATGGACTTGGAAATATAAATGCATCTTTGTATTTAATATCTTATGCAGGATATGGGCCAGCTAGAGGAGCAGAAGGCAAAAAGAATTATTCACTTAGGCCTTTGGCCCTGTCTTCTTTACATATGGCTGGCTTTACTTTTTAGTAATGATGAAGAATTGTTCAATATGACACACTCTGTTCTTGTAACTATCACTATAAAGGAAGGTGTTATAGATGCATTTTGGAATTCTGTTTAAAAAGAACTGCTTGATGTATATTTAAAATGTGTAAATGATTTACCTTAGTTCCATGTAAACATGAGCAGTCTTAGACTGTGTACACGCCATACATTTAAAGCACATTTTCCCCAACCCAAAGAATCCTGGGGAATGTAGTTTGCTAAGTGGGCTGGGAATTGTAGCTCTGTGAGGGGTAAACTGTGAGGATTGGCTGGGGGTGCATGTGCTTTAAATGGGCTGTGTGTATTCAGCCTTAATCTTTAAAGCACATGCACAATTCATCTCTTATAATCTTTTATGAATTTGTGTAGAATACTAGCCTGGGCATACAGGAGGATAGGAATCTCCATACATTGTGAAGCATGAACAATCTGTGATGGTCCCAGGCTACAGTCTGAAGGCACATGAGGCCACCACCTTGCTGAAGCTAAACAGGTCTGAGTCTGGTCAGTGCCTGCATGGGAGACTGCCTGGGAACCACATGTATGCTGCCTTGGGTTCCATGGTGAAAAAAACTCAGGTTATAAATGTAATAAATAATGTTTGGTGAAGCTCAGAAAAAAAAAACCTAGTGACAAGACCTTTTCTTTCTTTGGGAGCTTAGCCTCTAGTGTAATGCTGTTAGGATGCTTTACCTAATAGCTTACATTTATTATTCTTGGTTTTATCCCATTACCCCTAATTAACACTCTTTGTACCATGTTAAATAATCCTGCAGTCTCGGTGTTTACTTCAATTATTTTAAGGCAGTTAAATCAATCCCTCCAGCCACCTAATCAGTAGTATTGGTCTCCCTGGGTTCCCTTTAATTTATCTATGTCTTGCCAGTCCAGGGAAGTGTCCAGAACTAAATGCATTACTTCAGAATTGCTAAGAAAAAGGACAGCCATCTCAGTGATGTAAAGTCTGCCAGTGCCTATGCACACAGGTAGCTTCAAGCAGTTTTCTGTAACAAACTGAAATCTACTATAGCACTCACTGACACTTGCTTTCAGAATTCACAAGTTAAAAAAGGGAGAGTGTTTTTAGTGCCCTAACTTTGATCAAAATGGTACCGCTAAATAACATTTCAAATTCAATCCTTGAACAACAAAAGCTGGATAATGATGAGATTCATTTTTTATGATTGTTTTTTACATGTAGTATCAGTATGCATGGCACTTTACAGGTCTTCTGCAATAAGGTGTGCAGGGGAGATAAGGATAAAGGGAAAACAAACATGCTGTTACACCTACTTCGGCTTCCTGTCATTTGGTATTAGGACTAAATACTGAGGTGTATAAAATTATGCACGGGGTGGAGAAAGTGGATAGGGGGGTTTTCTTCTCCCATAACACTAGAACTCAGGACCATCCTATGAAGCTGAATGACAAAAGAAAGTACTTCTTTTACACAGCTCATAGTAAACTATGGAATTCACTCTCACAAAATATAGTGATGGTCATCAACTTGGATGGCTTTAAAAGAGGAGTAGACAAATTTATGGGGAAGTATTCAACTAAATAATTGTGCAAGTGGAACAATTTGCAGAAGGTTAAGGGGAAACCCAGAACAGATTTAAGGAGGGGGAAGAATGTCCCATCACATTAGTGGTATGCTGAATAAAACTCATGGAGGATAAGGCTATTGGTGGCTGTTAGCCATAATAGTGATGTTTATCTCTAGTTTTTAGACAGTATGCCCTTACATACCAGCTGCTGGGAATCACAAGTGGGGAGAGCACTGTTGCACTCAGGTCCTGCTTGTAGACTTCCTGCAGGCCATTGTGAAAAGATGGATCTTTGGCCTGATCCATTGTGGGTCTTCTTACAGTCTTATGCTTCAACTAAAAGCTTCACAGAAGATGTAGGCTTTCACCTTGGGTCTAAGAGAAGAAACAAAGGTGGCACTACACAGATGTTCAGTAATGGAGTTCTAGGCCTATGTTACAGCAATGGAGAAGAGACCAAATTGTTTACAGAAGGTCTGGAGTTCTTAGATAACCAATATATTAGAAGAGGAAAAAGGGAAAGGGGAGCACCCAAATGTGTAGTGTTCAATACAGATTATCAGATGACAATGCATGTGAAATTAATTCTGAAATAACAACATTTTACTAAAGTTGAAAACCTGTGTGAATTGGTTTACAATCATGGGGATACGTTCTCTACCACACTTCTCTTGTAACATTCATACTGACTTCTGGGGTACATTTAGATCCCAAGTGAACTTTTCATTGTGTAATTTACACAAAAGTGGACCTACAGGGATGTCCTTCTAGGACATTATCACAAATTTTAACCTGTACAATGTGCCCAAATTTCAGCCAGTTATCACTTACCATTTTCCTTCTGGAAACAAAAAACACCTGAGGTCCAAATATATCCCAGAAATTGTGTTGTACTCAATATGCACGGGGAAAGGGCCAGTGTATATTGCTCAGAAAAATTCTACCTGATTCTCTGAATAATTTTTGTTTTTTAATTGGCTCAACGTGCTTTGGTATTGTCAAGCACACTTGTGCTGACAACACAGAAAAAAATGACCTCTGGGGGACAAAGTTACCCCATCCTTCCATTGGAAATCTCATTGGGGTATAAATATACTCCTAAGGTGACCAGTATGAAAGAAATATATACCTCAAAAAGAAAAGGCCAGTTTGCTTTATATTGAAAAGAAAAAATGGATATGGACTGCCTTCAAGTCGATCCCGACTTACGGCTACCCTATTGATAGGATTTTTCATGGTAAGCGGTATTCAGAGGGGGTTTACCATTGCCTTCCTCTGAGGCTAGTCCTCCCCAGCTGGCTAGGGCCTGCTCAGCCTGCCACAGCTGCACAAGCCAACCCGTTCCTTGTCCACAACTGCCAGCTTGGGGGGGGCAACTGGGCCCTTGGGACTATGCAGCTTGCCCACGGCTGCACAGGTGGCAGGGCACATAACCTGAGCCACTCACTGTGGGGGTGATCTTTAGCTGGCCCTTTCCACCCAGGAGACACAAGTGGAGATTTGAACTCATAGACTCTGGACTCCCAGCCAGGCTTTGCTCCCCACTGTGCTATATTACAGACAAAACGGGGAAAAATATAGCTGTGGAAAGCCCAACCAGCAAGGAGAAAACTACTGCAGCCAAACTCATATGTGACAATCCTGGTCAGGATTGGAATCAGAAATGAGCCTTGTGCTCACATGTTCCATCACTGATCTTCCCCTTTCCTCTTCTTTTCATGTACCCAGCTTGGGCGTTGCTGATGTCCTGGCTTGTTTTAAACCACAATTTTGCCATTATGCAGTGGTGGCCCCCGAACTATGGAACAGTCTCCCTGAGGAAGTACGCCTGGCGCCGACTCTGCTCTCCTTCCGGCGCCAGGTCAAAACCTTCCTATTCTCTGAAGCATTTTAAGTTACACTGATTTAATTTTAAAAATGTTTATTGTATTGGATTGTTGATTGTATTTTAGTATTATTTTGTTATTCATTGTATTTTTATGCTATTTTATGTTCACCGCCCAGAGAGCTATTGCTAGTTGGGCGGTATATAAATTTAATAAATAATAATAATAATGGTCAAACCAGGAAATTGTGATCTAAGTGTTTCTTGCAAACCAGGAGAGCAAACCAGGATCTAATCCATGGCTGTGATAAACTGTCCATGTGGGCTACCTACGTCTAGCACATACTTTGGGCTACTGTACAGTCAAATGTAAGTAATTTTTATGTTTGATATGAACCGGGGCTAAAGGAATGTGCTGCAAACTCCTTCTAATTGTATACGTAATTTTCCTGGCCAGGCTGAAAAAGTCCATCATTTATTTATTTAAAATATGTCTATCCTGCCCTTCTACCCTACAACAGGGCACTCAGGGCGGCTACAATAAAAACGCATACATACATAATAAAATACACAATAAAAACACAAAACACTACAGTAGATTAAAATGCATAAAATACTATTAAAATACATAAAATGCATTATGCACATACATACATAAAATGCAATTATGCATACGCATACAAACATGCATGTATATATGTGCATGCACTTATAAAAAAGTAAGACTAAAAGAACTTAAGATTTAAAAATGAAGAATAAAAAGCTTAAAACAGTGTCAGGCTGACCCGTCAGTCCCAACCAAAGGCTCTCTGTCTCCTGGTGAGCTCTTGAAGGGGTTTGTTGCTCATTTTAAAATCAGCAAGGCCTGTTATGGTTGAGACCCCTTCACATGGCCTTTGGGGACCTTGCAGATGCGGCACTTGACTTTGATGAAAGAATGTGAATTCAGAGTCACATTGTCCGCCATATGCACGCTGGGCCTCTACTTTTCATTTTGCAATAACAATATGGCTCATGTGTATTCAAGAGACTTCAAAAGTGCAACCTAAAAGATGGAGAGTCTGAGAGGTCCTTTAATGCCTTTGATGTACAAAGCAAATCAGCCAAAACTCATCAGAGACTAGTGATGACAGGGGGTGGGCAAATCTTAGCATGATCAAAGCATTCTGAGTCAGTGACATTTGCAAAGATATTAATGATTCTTCTACAAAGGTTTCAACCATCCTATAAACAGGATAGAGGGGATCTTGAGATGGATGGTACCATTAACTACAACAAATGTTACTGAAAATAATCAGAATGGTGGCTCATTTATTAAGGCAATGTTCAACACATTCATTTACATCACCCCAAACAGATTGGATAAAAGTGTTCTTTGTCTTGATAATGTTCTCAAGCAATGAGGAATTACCCAGTGAAAACAATACTTTGTATGTCTGTCATGTTGTGGAATTACAAGGCATCATTATCCAATTCATATATATGTGGCATTATTACAGATTGATCCATTGTTTCTGCTGATGCAGAACATCTCATACTGGCATAATGTGTCTAACAAGTCCTGTGGTAATAATGCTAAATGCTTTCCCTTGCTTTTAATGTGTCAAGTGACAGTTATTATTACTTATCTAGGCCGGGAGCAGAAGTGCTAAATAACTGTTAGCACTAAGTAATTGTTATCTCTGTTGTGATTAGGGGTTAAAGGAATTTGCTGTGAACTCTGACTAGTTGTCATTTGTTTTGTGAAGGAAACTTCTGTTAGCAATTTATATAATTTTTAAATAATGTTTATGTTGCAGTAATATATAAAGCAGAATAGGGCAATCTGTAGTTCAGGGACCACATGTGACCCTTAACACCATTTTATGGAAGAAAGAAAAACCCACGCCATACCTCCCAAAGCTACCCCCCCAATTTTGTACCCTATCAGAGTTCTGAGTTCCTTCATTTCCATTTCTTTCCTCCTGAATTTTCCTGGCTTTTAAAAGTGTTTCCGCTCTCTTTCCATGTAGGTTCAGAAATATTGGAAGGGGCAGGATTGTTGTGTGGTCTTTTTCCTTGGTTGTATGTCGGGGAAAATAAGTGTAACCACATGCAGTCTTCTGTTCTCTCTATGTGTATAGCATGCAAAAGTCAGTAAGCTTTCACTTGCTTTCCACAACAGTAGCTGTATAAGTCAGTTTTACTTAAAAAAAACAAAAACCCTCTCAAATCTTAAAGAGTCCCAGTTGTGCAGGAATAGGAGTAGCCTGGTGAAAACTGCAGGAGGGTGTATTTTATTCCAGATCAGTTAGTAGAACACTTTTGTTTTTGGCTCCTCCCATCATCGGTTCTGGCTCCACCTACCACAGTCATGTGACCCACCACCCTGTAACTGATTACCCCTTGACAGAACAAAATTTGCCCTGATATAAGGTGACCCATTAAGAGGTGTGATAACGATACCACAGTTCAGCTGGTAGCTGCTTGTCTCCCTATGCACTGGGTATGGATTACTTCAATTTATACATCTCAGATGAGGTTCCATAACCAAAATGTGTAGCTATTTGAGGTTTTGAGGCTTTGCAGAACTTAGCTATTCATGCCAAATAAGCCTTCTTTTCTGGTGCAGCTGAGGACAATTTTTGTTGTTGTTCTGGCCTTGGTATAGGTGATAGCAAATAGTGTTTCTACATTACCCTTCTCATGGACTGATCATTATTTGGTAAAGATTGATGAGAATAATTTAAACTGGCAAAAGGGTTGCCAACTGCTCACCTCAGTACACCAGAGTTAGGTGTGCGAGCTGAGAAATCCCAATAAGTATTTTGCGTTCTCCCAGATATCAAATAAAGACACAAACCACTTCTTGATCAAAAAGGGCTTTCAGACTCACATGGGCACATCAGCCTGGCAAGAATGAGAGCGCCTGTTTATTTACTAGCATTGGAATATATAGTTTTCCATGTATCTAACATCAACAAGCAACAGTGTAATAAAACAAGAGAAGAATAACAATTTTACACTATCAAAAGTCAGGATGTTCTTCTTTTGAAACCCAAAACCCTCTTGGATTGACCCATCCTTGAGATAAGGAGTGGAATGTATGGAAAAGTAACACTTTTGGGGCCATAAAGAGAGAACTACATAGAAGAGGTGCTTGGGAGAGACATCTGAGGGTCATCTGCATTGATTAACAATCTCCTTTAAACAATACTTGTGAAAAACCAGCTACAGAGGTTTCTTTTAAGTCATATGAAATAAAACATGCACAAGAAGTTATTCTTTTATTATTGAAAAGCAGGAAGAGATACCGGGGGAGAGGGGGATAGAAAGAGTGTAAACCATTCAAGGGCAGTTGACTGATTAGTATTCTTTAACAGCTCAGCAGACTTGGAGGCACCAAGCTGACTTGGCTTCATGAGAAACGAAACCTAAAGGAAATCCCAAGATTCCTTGCAACTTTGGTTCGTGTTCACTACTGTTGGGCCTTTAAAAATGACTCTAAAGTGTGTGGCATGAATCTAAAATGTGTGGCATCCAGAAATTATCCAACAAGATCTAAACTCTTGAGAGGGTTACTTCATAGAGTCAGTTTGGGTCTGGCCTTTCCCCACAACTCTGTTCATAGGTTTTCAGATATTTGTCCACTAATCTTAATAGTTATTCTTGTATGGGTTTATAGTTCAGGTCCTACTTGCAGGATTCCCATAGGCAACTGGCTGGTCACTGTGTGAACAGATATGCCATTGGCCTTATATAGCAGATTCTTCTTATGTTCTTAGGTAGAAATGCTGGCTCACTTGGCTATTTGGGTAGTGGTGATGAAATGGCTCATAGGTAGCCTTTGCTCCTGCAGTGTTAACATGTGGCACTCTACAAAGCAACAATAAATCAAAGTTTTGCCTTTCATCTTCCCAGTTGAGGATTTCCATTCAAGTGGAGGAAAAGTTAGCTTCATGACTGGATAGGGTGGTGTGTTGGGCATATATGTAATAGAGACAAAGAATCAAGATCTGGCAAACCAATTTTAATGAGTTGAGACGTGTGTGTATGAGAGTTCTCTAACATTGATTTCTGAATTCTAGTTAAGAAATGTGACATTTTGCCTTTTCCTCATATAGAACTCTCACTAAATTATTTTGGGTTGGGTATGGATTAATTATATGCCCAACATTGGGTTGGGGGATTGTTGAAGTAGCAGAAATGCATTCTCTATCATAATCTGCTTCCACCTACAAAGCTAGCTCCTGGGTTGGGAGTAAACTGCACCTACTTTCAAAAGATTGCCATTCATTTTGGTAGAATTCCAGTGTACACATGTTTGGTATGTGCCTCCCAAACTAATGTAGCTGAAAGGAGAAAAGTACAGAAAACAGAATGAAGGACAAAAGAGGGACATTTGAACTTGGAGTTGTTTGCAGCCTTTATGCCTTGCAGAAATATAGGTTCATATCCAGTGGTGGTGTCCTGCTGGCAAAATGGATTTCAGTTCAGGCAAATGGGGCTTTCATTTCCTCTCCTCTCCAGTCCCCATCCCAAATCTTCTCTGGAATTTTGTGTTGGAAGTGGGGCAAGAGCAACTCCTGTTTTGTTCTTTTGTTTATGTTCCAGAAGGGAGATAGAGCTAGGGTCCTCCAGATGGATAGGCTTTGTTTACCTTTACCTGTGATGCTCTGACTGACTTTCTTCTGTCGCTAGACTGTGAAGTCTTTAAGGAAGCTTACCTGCCCCTCCTCCTTCCGCCCTTTCCACTCCTTTGTTCTCTGACTGTCCGGGAGAGAGGAGACATCCCTTTCTCTCTCTCTCCAAGCGATGAGACTAATCCCCACACCTGGATGTTACACCTCCAACTTAGTTAATTAGTTAGAACTAGGTTTGCTTTTCTATCTACTATGTATTTCTTTAAATAAAGTAGCTTTTCTTATTTTACTAAGTCTCAAGTCTCAGTGATGCTGATGCAGGGTAAAAGCCTGCTTTCTTAGGTAAACGCATGCACACGCTGGCACACTTGCATTTCAACATCTGCTGTTACTCTGTTGCTGTGGTGTTGTTTTAAACTAAATTAAGCACACAAATACACACAGTGCAACAAGGGTTATGGGCCCAGCAAACTAATTTGAATGCAAGTTGTAGCTGAAGCTAAAAGTGCTTGTGCGTAATTTACAAGAGAGACTTTAAGTTAGAAAGAAAAGTGTAAGAAAGATAGAAAGGATGGCTGAAGTATCAACACTCAAGAGTCGTGTTCCAAGGCTTGAAAATGATAACTACGAATTATGGGATATAAGGTTCACAGCCCTCCTCGAAGGAGAAGTCTTGAAAGGAATTTTGACTGATCCTGAACCATCGGCTGAGGATGCGAACGTAATGGCTTCATGGAGACGTAAGCATGCAAAAGTAAAATCCCTGCTTATTTCTGTTCTATCAGATGAAGCATTAAATTTCTGTGCAGGATGTAACAGTGTAAAGGAAATGTATCACAAACTTGGAGAAGTCTATAACAAGAAAACAAAGAGCCACATTATGTTTCTTTACAAAGAGTTATTTACTCTGAAGGAGACTGCTGAAAGGGGCAGTCTGAATAAATACATAGAAAAGTTTTCAGAACTTTTTGCAAAATTGGAAAGATGTGGCAGATTTCTGGATGAAGAATTAAAGGATTGCTTTTAAGCTCTCTTAATCAGGATCATAAATTAATTTCCTGCATGCTAGAAAATTCTGATCAAAGTCTGAGTCAGCTTATATCGTATTTAAAAGACCAGGACTTTCGGGAAAGGTGGGTAATGGAGGCTGTGCCTGAGCAAGCAAACTTTACTATGGGGAGAAACAAACAAACAAAAGGTAGCCACATGAGTCACCACCCCAATCCACAAAAGGGGGAAGACAGACGGAATTTGTATTTTAAATGTGACTCTCCAAAACATTTTCAAAGGGAAAGCGATAGGTGGCAGACGACTCCAAAGCCTGACTTCAAATGAGAAGCCCCCAAGCAAACTTGGCAGAGAAAGCCAAAAACAGAGACTTATAGCTATGTATCATGAAGGCAAGAGTGATTGTAAAAGCAGATTTTTAATTGACTCAGGATCCACCTCACATATTATAATTGATAGAAACCTGTTTAAAAGTTTTAAAAGTCACAAGCAAAAGATACTTACAGCTTCTGGACAAGAACTTTTCTGTGAAGGAATAGGGACAGTACAATTACTGTGCAAAAACCCAGATGGGCAAAGACAGATTGAGCTTAAAAACTGCCTATATGTTCCAGTTTTTAAAGACAATTTAATAAGTGCTACCAGGATTATGGAATTTGGAGGTCAACTTCATATGAGTGGAGAAACTTGCCATGTTCTAGATAAAGGAGGAATAAGTTGCACTACAAAAGTGAAAAATGGACTTTTAATTTTAGAATACTTGGAAACTATACATGCAAATGTGGTCAAGGAAACCAGTGATTTTGAATGCTTGCATATCTGGCATAAAAGGATGGGACATGCCAGTTTAACTAGAGTGACTGCTCTTGAAAAAGATAATTTGGCAAGAAGCATTAAAATGAGACAATGTCATTGTACACAAACTTGTGAGTGCTGTATTAAAACTAAAAGTGTGAGACCAAAATTTCCTAAGAAAAGTGAGAAGAAAACCAAAAAGCCTCTAGAATTAATTCATACTGATCTTTGTGGGCCAATGAGAGTGTCCTCCCAAGGTGGAAATTTATACATGCTGACTTTTATAGATGACTACTCCAGGTATACTACCATGTATCTGATAAAAGAGAAAAGTCAAGTACTTCAAAAACTGAAGGACTATGTTAGGATTGTGTCCAACAAATTTGGCAGAAAGCCACAGATCATAAGATCTGACAATGGAGGGGAGTATGTGTCCAGGGCTATGCAAGACTTTCTCCATGAGGAAGGCATAGAGCACCAGACTACAGTTGTGTCCAACCCAGAGGAGAATGGGGTTGCAGGACACATGAACTAGACTCTTGGACAAGTGATTAATTCCCTGTTGGAAGATGTGCAGTTACCAAAGGAGTACTGGGGAGAAGCTGCAGTTACTGCCACTTACCTGCAGAACCGACTTCCTGCATCTGCAACCAACAAAACACCATTTGAACTGTGGCATGGTAGGACACCAAGTATGTCTCACCTTCGTGTATTTGGGTGCAAGGCCTTTGTGCACATCCCAAAGGAAAAGAGATCAAAACTTGACAACATTGCCAGGGAAGTAATATTCATTGAATATTCTCCAACGCAAAAGGGATACAGAGTAATAGATCCCAAAACTGGCAAAGTTGAAGTATGCAGAGCTGTCCATTTTGATGAAAGAAAGTGCGCACACCGACCAGAAGGGGTGCCACACCAAACAGATGACAGTGAAATGGAAGAAGAAGCTGAGTTATTCTTCCACCACAGAAGGTATAACAATATACCTGCAGAGGAAGATGAGGGGTCTGAACCAGAACAGGCATCAGAGCCAGAACAGGCATTAGAGCCAGAAGGGGTAGCTGAAGCGCCAGCACCCAGACGCTCTGAATGCACCAACAGAGGTGTACCACCAGAGAGACTTGCTTACCTCATAACAGATGAACATCCAGAGCCAGAGACCAGAAAAGAGATTGAAGCCTTACCCAAAGCTGAAGCTGAGAGGTGGAAGCAGCCAGCCAAGGAAGAGCTGGAATCTCTACACCAAAGTGAAACTTGAACACCAACCAAGCTTCCTCAAGTAAAGAAAGCTGCAGGCTGTAAGAGGAAATTCAAGAACAAGCCAAATGCTAAAGAAAAGTCTGTATATCAGTACTGTTACCAAGTCAGATGTGGTGGTAGCTGTGGAATACCTGTACTGAAAAAGCAGCTCGCCAACCAAAAGGGACTGGGAAGCAAGCAAGGATGCAACAGACTTTTGGAGTCAGAAGGGGTGAGTTCACGCACCAAGTACATAGATGTGAAGCACCCACCTACCACAGAGGACTGCTCAAGATGGAGTATTGTCCCACAGAAGACATGACTGCAGACGCTCTCACGAAGGTGTTGGGCAAAGTCAGACATTGTCTGGGAGAGAGGAGGCATCCCTTTGTCTCTCTCTCTCTCCAAGCGATGAGGCTAACCCCCGCACCTGGGCATTACACCTCCAACTTAGTTAGTTAGTTAGAACTAGGTTTGCTTTTGTTTCTATTATGTATTTCTATAAATAAAGTAGCTTTTCTTATTTTACTAAGTCTCAAGTCTCAGTGATGCTGATGCAGGGTAAAAGCCTGCTTTCTTAGGCAAACGCACGCACACACTGGCACACTCGCATTTCAACATCTGCTGTTACTCTGCTTGCTGTGGTGCTGCTTTTAAACGAAATTAAGCACACAAATACACACAGCACAACAGGTTGGGAGACCCTCTGGAGCAGACTGGGGAGGCATGAGGGCTGAAGTGGGAAGCAGAGGAAGAGCCGATCCCACAAATGAGTTAAAATGTATAACATTCTTTTTTTTAAAAAAAAAATCTGTCTGTCTATCTGTATTCACAGGTCATACTGTTATTATTAGACTCATCACAGACCATAACCCTGTGGAATGTTTGGATTTAAATGTTACTACATTGACTTAATCAGGCTGTGGACTATCGCTTTTATGCCAGTTCCATATGATAACTTGTTTATCTCCTTTGGGTGAAGTGGAACATGTTTGCTTGCAGTCAATAGGCAAAGAGTTCTGCCAAGATTTGGAAAGGAGCAAAACATTTGAAAATTATGAGATCTAGTTGGTGGGAAATTGCAAAGGTAGAATTATAGGAGCATAATGTTTGTATTCCATTATTTACTCAGCTTTCACTATATGCAGTTTATTTTTTAAAAAATGAGCCATTCTAGAAATGGCATTAACCTGAAAGCCTTACAAAGAAGCCAATAAGTGTTGGAAGGAACACAATCCCATTTCCCTGGCTTCATAACAGAATAAAACCCTCTTTTGTTCTCATGTCAAATCTTTCACACAGACAGAAGGTAATCACTTCTCTGTGCAGTATTGGCAAAACATCTATTCATGTTGCTGGGCATTGTTTGATCATTATTTTAGAGGGAAAATTAGAAATTATATTTTTTGGTGCTTTTATTGCTTAACAACATCTTTGAATTTGCCTTCCTCCCCCACACTTTTAAAATGTAGCTGGCAGGCAACAATCAATCCAATATTCTGATTTGGTGGCCCTTTGCCCTGGATTTTCTCAATTCAGACATGAAATTATTCTTCTGAAATGTGACAGCCCAAATGAGATACCAAATTGTCTGAAAACAGGGCTTGGAGATGTACTTTAACCACATGCTAATCTTATGTTAATACTAGCTAAATTGCTGTTGATGTATGCTTTGGGCATACCACCTGCTGGCTTTGTGTTTGGTACATGAAATAAGGGGCCTTACATGCTTACCAACAAATATGCATAGAGCACCTTCATGTAAGGTGGAATCCTATGAAAGTGTCACCAATATGTGGATGACACCAATCTCTCTGTTCCATCTGAATTGGGAAAGGTGACTGAAGTGCTAGATCAGTGCTTGGAAATAGTGATGGGCTGGATGTGGGCCAATAAATTGAAACTGAATTCTGACAAGACAGGAGTGTTATATGTTCCAGGTTCTAAAGTCCAGGAGGTAGGAAAATCACGTGTTTTGAATGGGGTTGCATTCCCCTGGAAGGAGCAAGTTCATAACTTGGGGATACTCTTAGATCCAATATTATCACTGAAGGCTCAAGCGGCCTTGGTAGTTTGGAGTACTTTTTTCCAGCTTTTGCTGGTTTTCCAGCTATGGTTAGTGATGAGTTAGCCATGGTACCCCATGCTCTGGTAACTTTCAGATTGGATTATTACAGTGTACTGTATGTGGGGCTGCCCTTGAAGATGACTGGTCCAAAATGCAGCAGCCAAATTATTGGCTAGAGTTCCATTTAGAACTCATGCAACTCCTGTTTTGAATCAGCTGCATTGGTTGCCAGTTCAAGATGCTCACATTCATATTTAAATCCCTAAATCAAGGGTCATACCTCAGTGGATAGAGCATTTGATTTGTATGCAGAAGGTCCCAAGTTCAATCCCCAGCATCTCCAGGTAGGGCTGGGAATATTCCCTGTCTGAAACCCTGGAGATCTTCTTCTGCAAGCCAGAGTAGACAATGCTGGATCGACCAATGGTCTGACTGGTTATTAGGCAGCTTCCTATGAGTTAAGCCCCAAATATCTGAATGACTGCCTCCTCCCCTACAGACTCTCTGAAGTGTTAAGATCAGCAGGCAGGAACCTCTTGATAATTCCACCACCCTCAGAAGTGTGGGCAGATTTGTGCAGCAGGTTTTAGGTTGTGGTATTCCAACCCCACAGCGATGTGTCTGGCTTAGGGATGGGTGAGAAATTCAGTTAGCATTTCAGGCCAAATATATCATATTCACACTTTCCAAAGCAATGTGTGTGTGTTATGTGCCTTCAAGTCAATTAGGACTTATGGTGATCCTTTGAATCAGTGACCTCCAATAACACTTGTTATACACCACCCTGTTCAGATGTTGTAAGTTCAGGTCTGTGGCTTCCTTTATGGAATCAATCCGTGTCTTGTTTGGACTTCCTCTTCTTCTATTCCCTTCTCTTTTTCCCAGCATTATTGTCTTTTCTAGTGAATCATGTCTTCTCATGATGTGTCCAAAGTATGATAACCTCACTTTCATCATTACAATCAAATACTTTCTGTAATCTATAAAGCACAGGGTGATTTTCTTCTGAAATTTCTTGGTCCATTCCATTATCCAACGTATGTTTGCAAAATGATCTGTGGTGTCTCTTCCCTTTCTAAATCCAGCTTGGACATCTGGCATTTCTCGCTCCATATATGGTAAGATACTTTGTTGTAGGATCTTCAGCATTACCTTACTTGCATGGGATATTAGTTCAATAATTACTGCCTTCCCTGGGATCCCCTTAGTTTGGAACTGGGATATATATTGAACACATATTTGTTGACACATTTTTGTCAACATTTGGACAGATTCAGTCTCAGTAACATATAGCAACTCTATTTTTATGCCACCTATTCCTCGCTCCCACCTGGCCCCACCCCCTCTTTGTTCCAAATTGCAGCAGCAGCAGCACATGCAGATGGAGGTCAGGTAAGCGCTGCTGTCTCACCCCACTGTCCACTACTAGGGGGCATTAAAGCAGTTGATCTCATGTCTGCAATCACAATCTAGTACAAGTCCAGCAGGAAATTCATTGTGTGAACCTGCTGAGTATTGTTTGTGGGGTTTTTTTTACCTACCTACACCATAAAGGTTCAAGTGTAGTGAAAATGTATATTTTTACTGAATGAAGCCACATTCCCTTATTTTTTTATTTATTTAGCTCCTCCATATGGAACGCTCTCAGCACACATGAAATTAGCATGGCTGGGAGAATGGTTCCAACCTATCATTTTTTCTGATGTGGTACATATATTTTGTTTTAATGCAGGATCATTCAGAGATTTGATTCTCCAACTGCAATTAATAATGATCCAGTCCACTAATAGATTTATTTTGTGGACCTACTGATGATACATTTCAGCTCTTTCTTGGAATGTATACATAAGAATGTATGAAGCCAACAAATGGCCTGGGAACACCCGATGATGTAGCATTACTAAAGCTAAGCAGCTGTGGACCCAGTCACAGCTAGGAGAGGAAGCAACTGGGAGTCCCATGTAAGTTGATCTCAGCTTTCTAAACAAAGGATGGCACTTAGTCTGATTAATTAATTGATTATTGTGTAGTTACTGTGTAGCAGCAAGTCAGGTCCTATGACACTTTAAAGCATACTAAATTTGCAGAGGTACTGTTAGTAAGAATTGATGGATCTACCTATTTCTCTTGGTTTAACCCTTTCTCCTGGTGCCATTTTCCCAATTAACTACTTTAAAGGCTGCTATTTGCCCCAAAGGGAAAATACAAAAGATATCTTTGTGCTGTTTGTTATTCTTGCAGGATAAATAGCTAGCTCTTCATAGTGTAGTGGTTAGAGTGTTGGACTACAACCTGGGAGACCAGGGTTTGAATCCCCTCACAGCAATGGTAAACCCCCTCTGAATATTGCTTACCATGAAAACCCTATCCATAGGGTTGCCATAAGTCAGGATCGATTTGAAGGCAGTCCATCAAGCAAGCAAGAGGAGGAACATATATTGGGAAAATAGCAGGGGAGGAAAGGATAAACATCCTGTCTCCCAACACAAGCTTCCTCAATATTCAAACCAGTAATTTTTGCTAATTGGTAAGAAAAGTAGAAGATCCTAAGGGTGAGTCTGCCATGTTAAATTTAGTTTTGACCCTATACTTCTATCTCCAAAGACAAGAACATAATCCAAGCTATTTCTGTGATAGTTTAACCAAACACGAATAGCTTAGCTTTTTGCTGTATTCTAAGTAAAAAAACAAAAAACCCAGCTATTTTCCATTGCATACAATGTGCAGTTTCAGTCATCCAAACTACCTAACAGTTATTCTCTCATTTTTTGTCATTTAAATCTGCCTAATCACGTAGCTAAATGTATGTTTCCTCCTTTTGTATGAAATGTCACTGTTTGTTAGAAAGTCAATTCCATTGCTTATCAGCTGAGGGACACTGGGACTTTCAATCTGGTTCCTTCAGTCACAAGGGATCTCATGTCGTATATTAGTGTCTTATTAGAAGATCTTTGATGTCCTTGCTTGGGGAAGCTCTTCTTTGGGGATCTTTTCTCTCTCCTTTGTGTAAAAATCCATCATTGGCCATGCATACCTTTTTGCCACAACTCAATTAAGCTGAAGTGTTGGAATGCAACTTGGGTAGGAACAAAAGTGTTTCTTAAAAAAAAACAAAAAAAATCTTTTTCACTAAATGATATATGCAATTTCTAAAAACAATACAAAGCTCTCAAAGCAGATTATGAATGAAACTGTAAAACAATAAAACAGTATACAACAGCATGAAACATTGTTTTTGGAAATCCTCCATTAAAGCCCAAACTAACAATTCCCATTACCGACAGACCCCAAGGGCTCTGGTGATGGCTGGTCAGGGAGGACCTGGCATGGCTTAAAAGCCCCCCCTCTTTGGGTGGCACACCCCATCACTCAGAGGGTGGGGCAGGGTGGCTATTTAAGCCCTGCTCCCTCCTCCTTTGGAACAGCAGAGCAGGTCACAAGTTACCTTGTGCCTAGTGGGCCTTGGCTTGCGGCCTGTTCCGTTGGAGCACAGGGTGAAGGAGAGAGGCACTTGCTTAGCAGCAGCAGCAGTGGAGGACTCCTTGGTGGGCTCTTCAGGGCCCATGCAGTTTGGAGAAAGTGGCGAGAGAGCAAGAGCAGTGAGGGTGTGGTGAAGAGTGGAACAGGATTGCACAGAGGCGCATGCTGTGGCCAGCAGCTGAAAAGCAGCTGGAGGCAGCAACAGTGGCCGGCTGTCGGTGCTGTTGTCGTAGACAGCTGCCACGTTCGCAGTTTGACTGCAATAGCAGGGGTCTACTCTAGCCTAGAGGAACAGTCAATCCGGGAGTCGACTGTAGGGCCTGTGAAGCCTAAGGCAGGGAGTAGGCTTCAGTGGTCAAGGGTGGAGGGTGGTATTCATGGTTAACCCCCCCCCCGGGGTGCTTCAAGCCTCTCCTTTGAGGCCTAGTTGGAGTGGGATTCAGTGGTTGGGGGTGTTCCTACCCCCCGTGGTATTGGCTCTAGGACCAGGCCTGAGTTCAGGTCCGAGTAACAAGTTAGCAGCTTGAGGTGTGGGCAGGGCTTATTTTCCTTTCTATTTTCCCGCTCTTTTCTCTTCAGGTTCTAACTGACAGTGGGGATGGGGCCTATTTTCCCTGCTCTTTTCTCTTGACAGTGTAACTGACATTTGTTGTGGGGACTTCTCCCCCTCCCCTTTTTTGTCTTCCTGGAGTTAATCTAAATTGGTTACAGGCTTGCTGTTACAGGCATTCCTTTACTTGCATATATTTATTTCAATAATGCCTCCTAAGAAGGGCAGGGGTGGCTCTATGGCAGTGATTCTCAAACGGTGCGCCCAGGCACACTGGTGTGCCCTAAGAGATGGCTAGGTGTGCCTCAAATATTATGAAAGTATATTTTAAAAATGAGGAGAAACCCATTTGTATAGGGTAAGTAATAGTTTTCTATAGTTTATTTTATTCATAGTTTAAAATACATTAATATATTTTTAATTTTGTACATGAAGTGCGCCAGAAAATTTTTATATGTTTTACAGTGCGTCACAAACCAAAAAGTTTGAGAACCACTGCTCTAAGGGCAAGGGTAAGGCTGCTTCACAGCCTTCCAACCCCCACTCATGGGCACAGTGTGGCTGGCCTATGATGAATCTGTTAGGAGGAGAGCGGCAGTGGATGTAAGCCTACAGTGGGACAGTAAGGGCCCAGAGTTGTGGTTGCAGTTCATAACTGCAGCTCAACCCGTGCAAGGGGATAGCGCAGACAGCGGGCATTTACTGGGTAAGTCTGCCAGTGTGGCGCCTTCCCTTGGGAGTTCAGTGCTAAGAGCTTTTGCAACAGGAACCTGTATAAATTTAGACATAAGTGTTCCATCTGAGCTGGGTCCCATCCTTGTGCCAGCTGCTACAGAGCTTGGAGGTTCAAGTGTTTTCAGAAGGGCAGCCTTCAGGTAAGGGGTCTCACACAGATTAAGCTTTGGTGGCTTTCGCATTAAGTGGGTGGATGCCGTTTACTTGGGGGAAGGTTTTTGTTGTGGTTTTAGGATCCTAGTGATGGGGGAGCATAGGCCCTGTATGTCAGGGAATCTGAAGTCGGTAGTTGGAATGGAGATGGTGGTGCAGCAAAATGGATAAGGAGATAGCTGAGAGATGGGTTTTGGGTCCGTTTGATTACCCTCCTATGTCCACTTTAAGGGTATCTAGGGCACTGTTTCTAAAAAAGATCCTGGACAATATTGCCTCATTCATCACCTGTCTTGAGGTCTGCCCATGGGATCTTCTATTTCTTGCTCAGTTTTTGAGCACTTTAGTACATTCTTTGAGAGGACTGTCAGGAGGCAGGCCAGTTCTACTGCAGGAGTGCATTGCCTGAATGTTCTTCTTTTACAGGCTCTGCTGGCTCACAGCAGTGTTTTCCACTTATGTCTGCATTTGGGCAATGGCTGCTGAGCTAGGGGTGCCTTTGGCCAAGGAGGAGCTGAGGGCCCTTCGCCTGTGCTTCTCTTTGGGGAATTGCGCTTGACTCAGTGGCACAGGCTTGCCGTTACTGGCAGTGAAGTTAGGGGAGTTGAAGCGTAGGGTGGCAACATTAGATGCATTAGGAATTTGGGGACCAATTTAATTTGGTTTCTTTGGCAACAGGACTTAATATTAGAGGCAGAATGTCAATTCACTCTTTTGCCTCTGGGGCTTTGGGTTTTGGGGTTATTTTCAAGCTAACTGGTGTGCAGAGGCACGACCAGTCAAATGGGCTAAGGCTGTTGGGTTTTCATGGGCTTTGGGGTGTCTTTACGTAGTTCCAGCTATGAGGCAGTTTTATCTCATGCAGTGCAGGTCTGGTCAGGCTTTGGAGGTGGACGTTTTGGTAAGTGGCAGTTGTGTTTGGATTCATTTGCGTCAGTCAAAGACTGACCAGAGGTGCTGAGGGTTGGTCATCACTTTGGCCTTTTCCCCGTATACGGGCGGGGTCCAGTTCAGGTTTCAGGCTCATTTTGTGGCATGGAGGTAAGTCTAAGGGGTTGTTAATGGCCCATCTTCGAGACTAGTATCAGGAGTAGCAAACACCCCTGAGAAGTAGAACGGATGGACTTCACGCATGGTTCATTGTGTCCAAGAGTGTTGTGGCCACGATTTATTAGAGATCATTTTGTCATTTCTTCAGAAAGGCATGGACCTGAAAGCACATGAGGCCACCACGTTGCTGATGCTACGCAGGTCTGGGTCTGTTCAGTGCCAGGATGGGGACTGCCTGGGAACCACATGTAGGCTGCCTTGGGTTCCTTAATGAAAGAAATGCAGGCTATTTGCTCTACATTCAGAATATACCATATCTAATCCCAACTGATCTAATGTTATATTGAGACAGTAAAAGCTGCTCTGATAGTAAAGTAGCAGATTACCCAGTATGGGACATTATGGGAACTACTATTCACATTACAATAGAGTGCAGTGACCGCTCTCTGCCTTTGAGAGGCTGACCACAGATTTTAATTACTGTCATGTTTGGGGTTGGATAACCCAACCAATTTGGTATGCACACGCAAGATTGCTGTGGCTTCTACAGCAGCTATGTTGAGTTTGGGAGCACAGCTATGCAGGTGGTAGAGCACTGGCAATTGGGTGATTCCCAGGCTTATGTCAGGCCAATTAAGGGGCCTCGTTAACCATTGTGCTGATGAGCATATTGTTAATTGTTTCTGTTTTCACAGGTTGGAGGGTGCTGGAGAGAGTCAAGGTACTCATATGGGGCCACAGATGGTATTCTGGGCCAAGAGGAGGGCGACTCAGTCCGGACACGGAACCCACTTGGGGCTTAGCGATTGCGCTTCGGTGCAGTGGCTGGGTAGATGTGGCATGCTCTGCGGAATGCCTCCTACCAACACTTTTTGATGCTTCATGGGTGCAGCACCATCTGCAGGTTTTGGTTATCCATTTGAGGGGCAATGACCTGGGATTGTTGAAGGGGAAAGCCCTTATCATTCAGTCTTGCCTGGACTTTGCGGCCATACAGGGAATGTGGCCTGGGACCATGATTGTCTGGTCCAATATCCTCCCCAGGAGGACTGACCCCAGGGCCCTGATCATGGCTAGCAAGAAAGTAAATAGGGAGGTCTGGCTCGATGTTGCCGATGGCCATTCCTTTTGGAATGGTGCTTTCTAGCAGGGCCGGCACCAGAGAGTGGCCAGGCTGGACCCTGGCCTAGGGCCTCTACATCCCAGAGGGACCCCTGAAGGGGTCCTCCTTAAGGTGGGAGGGTGGTGCTCCCATTCCTGTAACCTGACCTGCTGTGGAGTGCAGAGAGGGAGTTCCCAGGCATCCCCCCAATACAGACAGTGTGGGCTTCAATAAGCTCACCCACATGCCCCACGTACCTCTTCTGTCAGTGGGATTGTCATGCATGCTGTGTGTGCATGCTTGTCATCACCCAACATGGAGGGCTTTCCTAAGGGGCTGACATCTTAGTTGATGGTAGGCATGCACGCACATCATTCACACAACACGAGAGGTAGGTGGGATGTGTGGGTGGGTTTATTAGCTCCACACTGCCTGTATGGAAGGTGTTGTGCTATGGTGCCACAGGCCCAGGGCAGGTTGGTGCCCAAGGGCACAGTCATGCCTGGCTCTGGCCCTGCTGCCTACTCCATCTGGTGTGTATGTCTGTGTCTGGTCTGGCTATGTTGCCTTACATAGTACTTGCTGATAATTCTGACAAAGGCAGTCTCCACACACCTATTGGGTGTGTTGCAGTGAAGAGGAAAGACCATTATGAAACTGATTTGATGGTTAGAGCCAGGATAGGGTCATATCCCATGTGTTTTATTCTTGTGTGTTCATTCGGGGCATCCAGTAGAACATCCAAGTTTGCTTATTGTAAACATAAAACAAAAGATATGACTGGATTAGAAAGATCTCAGTAGAAAAATCATTAGGTTAAATTTGTTAATCTGAAAGATTTGCTGCAAACATAATGTTTAGTTTGTTTATTTATTTAAATGATTTATATATCATAAGAACATAAGAACATAAGAAGAGCCTGCTGGATCAGGCCAGTGGCCCATCTAGTCCAGCATCCTGTTCTCACAGTGGCCAACCAGGTGCCTGGGGGAAGCCCGCAAGCAGGACCCGAGTGCAAGAACACTCTCCCCTCCTGAGGCTTCCGGCAACTGGTTTTCAGAAGCATGCTGCCTCTGACTAGGGTGGCACAGCACAGCCATCATGGCTAGTAGCCATTGATAGCCCTGTCCTCCATGAATTTGTCTAATCTTCTTTTAAAGCCGTCCAAGCTGGTGGCCATTACTGCATCTTGTGGGAGCAAATTCCATAGTTTAACTATGCGCTGAGTAAAGAAGTACTTCCTTTTGTCTGTCCTGAATCTCCAACATTCAGCTTCTTTGAATGTCCACGAGTTCTAGTATTATGAGAGAGGGAGAAGAACTTTTCTCTATCCACTTTCTCAATGACCCGCCTTTTCTCTAAATTAAAAAGCCCCAAATGCTGCAACCTTTCCTTGTAAGGGAGTCGCTCCGTCCCCTTGATCATTCTGGTTGCCCTCTTCTGAACCTTTTCCAACTCTATAATATCCTTTTTGAGATGAGGCGACCAGAACTGTACACAGTATTCCAAATGCGGCCGCACCATAGATTTATACAACGGCATTATGATATCGGCTGTTTTATTTTCAATACCTTTCCTAATTATCGCTAGCATGGAATTTGCCTTTTTCACAGCTGCCGCACACTGGGTCGACATTTTCATCGTGCTGTCCACTACAACCCCGAGGTCTCTCTCCTGGTCGGTCACCGCCAGTTCAGACCCCATGAGCGTATATGTGAAATTCAGATTTTTTGCTCCAATATGCATAATTTTACACTTGTTTATATTGAATTGCATTTGCCATTTTTCTGCCCATTCACTCAGTTTGGAGAGGTCTTTTTGGAGCTCTTCGCAATCCCTTTTTGTTTTAACAACCCTGAACAATTTAGTGTCATCAGCAAACTTGGCCACTTCACTGCTCACTCCTAATTCTAGGTCATTAATGAACAAGTTGAAAAGTACAGGTCCCAATACCGATCACCCTTTGCACAAGCCACAACAACAAAACAAATAGACAAAAATCCATGAAATCCATGAAAATAGCAAAATCCTTTAAAAACACATAATAAATCATTGAATAACAAATTAGCAGCAGCAGTCTTTCACCCACAGATGCATTTTAACTAACCGCTTAAAATAGAGAGATGGGGCCAGACACACCTAAATAGGGTGGAAATGAGGATATGCCACTGAAAAGGCCCTTTCCCACATACCTCATACTGCAGAGAGACAACTAGGACAACCTTATCTGTTGACACGATCACTCCTGCGCGCCCTCTCCTGTTTACTCCAGAGCTGAGAGCGATGAAACAAGATAGGAGGCGACTTGAGCGGAGATGGAGACGAACTCCCGACGGATGCAATTATGCGCTGGTTTGTGCTTCTACCAAGCTGTATGTAGGAGCGGTGAGGGCGGCGAAAAAACAACATTTTGCTGCCACTATTAAGTCATCTCTTTGCCGCCCAGTGGAGCTTTTTAGAGTTGTCCGAGGGCTACTCCATCCAGGCCTTCAGGACACGGTAGAATCATCGGTGGCCCGCTGTAATGGGTTTGCTGAGCACTTCCAGCATAAGATCTCATGCATCCGCCAGGACTTAGACTCCCACTTTATAGCAGTTGATCCTAACGAGGTGTCCGGAGCACAGTCTTGTCATGTTTTATTGGATGAGTTCCAGTTGGTTCAGCTCAAGGACGTGGACAAGGTACTTGGACAGGTATGTGCAACCACTTCGATACTGGATCCTTGCCCCTCCTGGCTAATAAAAAATAGCAGGGATGGAACAGTTGGCTGGGCCAAGGAAGTGATAAATGCTTCTTTACGAGAGGGAGTGGTCCCTGGCTGTCTGAAAGAGGCGGTGGTGAGACCACTTCTGAAAAAACCTTCCTTGGACCCAGAAAATTTCAGCAGCTACAGACCAGTAGCGAATGTTCCATTCCTGGGCAAGATCTTGGAACGAGTGGTTGCTGGCCAGCTCCAGGCGCTATTGGATGAAACCGATTATCTAGATCCATTTCAATCGGGTTTTAGGCCTGGTTTTGGCACTGAGACGGCCTTGGTCGCCCTGTTTGATTACCTATGTCGGGAGAGAGACAGAGGGAGTGTAACTCTGTTGATTCTCCTTGATCTCTCAGCAGCTTTTGATACCATTGACCATGGTATCCTTCTGGAGAGGCTCGCGGAGTTGGGAATTGGAGGTACTGCTTGGCAGTGGTTCCACTCCTACTTGGCGGGCCGTCTCCAGAAGGTAGTGCTTGGGGAACATTGCTCGACACCGTGGGCCCTCCAGTGTGGGGTCCCGCAGGGGTCGGTTTTGTCTCCCATGCTTTTTAACATCTATATGAAGCCGTTGGGAGTGGTCATCAGGAGTTTTGGAGTGCGTTGTCATCAGTACGCTGATGACACGCAGCTCTACTTCTCCTTTTCATCTTCTTCAGGTGAGGCTGTCGATGTGCTGAACCGTTGCCTGGCCACGACAATGGACTGGATGAGAGCTAACAAACTGAGACTCAATCCTGACAAGACTGAGATGCTGCTGGTGGATGGTTTCTCTGATCGGATGGTGGATACATACCCTGTCCTGGATGGAGTTACACTCCCCCTAAAGGAGCAGGTTCGTAGTTTGGGAGTCTTTTTAGACTCTTCCCTTTCACTTGAGGCTCAAGTAGCCTCGGTGGCACGGAATGCGTTCTATCAACTTCGGTTGGTACCCCAGCTACGTCCCTATCTGAGTAAAGAGGAGCTTACATCAGTTGTTCATGCTCTGGTAACCTCGCGTTTGGACTACTGCAACACGCTCTACGTAGGGCTGCCTTTGAAGACAGTTTGGAAGCTACAGCTAGTGCAAAATGCGGCGGCCAGATTGTTAACAAGGACCAAGCAGTCCGAGCACATAACACCTGTTCTGGCTCGCCTGCACTGGCTACCAATATGCTTCCGGGCCAGATTCAAAGTGTTGGTATTAACCTATAAAGCCTTATACGGCACGGGACCACGTTACTTGTCGGAACGCCTCTCCCGATACGAACCGGCCCATACTCTACGTTCTACTACGAAGGCCCTCCTCCGGGTTCCGACTCATAGGGAAGCCCGGAGGGTGGTGACAAGATCTAGGGCCTTCTCAGTGGTGGCCCCTGAACTGTGGAATAGTCTCCCCAAGGAGGTGCGCTTGGTGCCGACATTGTTATCCTTTCGGCGCCAAGTTAAAACCTTCCTCTTTTCCGAGGCATATTAATTTAAGTTAACGTAATTTTAAGATCTGCTGTGATTGATTTTAGATTGTTTTATTTTTATATGTTTTTGCTGTATTATATTATGTGATTTTATCGTACTTCTTGTGTTCACTGCCCAGAGAGCTATTGCTAGTTGGGCGGTATAAAAGTCAAATAAATAAATAAATAAATAAATAAATAAATAAAATCTACTGATCTTATTGCACAGGCAGGTCAATATGGAAGGAGGGGTTCTTGCAGGTATTTGGGTTTCAAGTCATTTAGGGCAGGAGTCATCAACCTTTTTGGACCAGAGGGCATTTTTCTGAGAGAGGGATGGGAGCACCATCATAAAATGGCTGCCATGGGGGCATGTCATAAAACAAAATTGAAGAGTATTCATGGTGAAGCTTTTCCCATAATTGCATTTCCATGCTGGAAAAGGCTTGACCTGTTGAATTTCTACCTGTCATGCAGCTGTTAAAGGCACAAGAACCCTGTTTTCCCTCATGCCAACTCTAAAACAAAGTCTAGGCTGCCATCCTGTTCCCACTTACCTGGAAGTAAGCCCCATTAAACACAAAGATTTACTTCTGAGTAGACATATACTGTTGTACTGCAAATTAACTATACAGTGAATTCTTAATAAGTTCCTGGTCTTTTGCTCATGCAAAGCAGAAGACATATGTAAGCCTTTTGCAAAGTTTCCACATTTGCCTTTTGGGAAAGGGGGATTCTTTAACATTCACCCACACTTGTTGGGTAGTGGTATTTGCAGAAAATAATTTCTAGGCATTGCCTGATCTCAGATGTACTCAGCATAGGAAAAATGCATCCTGTTTGCTAGGGGAAAAGGAAGGGAAAACTATGGAGATTCCAAGGACTAGAAGAAAAGACAAAAGCAGAAAAAGTGCATTGACAGACATGGCAAAAGAGCAACTCTTTAGGAGCCTAGGGATTGCTATTGCCTGGTGTCCAAACAATTCACTTATCAATCACAGCTCTGACTTCACTGATAAGCAGGAGCAGGCAGGCTGGCTCATTTCATATTAATCACTTGGAAGGGTACCTGCACATTTTCTTCCATAACTTTCTTTCTAGGGGGACTAGAGACTTTATTTTTCAAAAATAAAAACTCAGATTCTGTGCTACTTGCTGGGCGTGCCACTGAAGGCCTTCATTGGCACCATGGCACCTGCGGGCAATGGGTTGGTGACCCCTTATTTAGGGAATAAAACATTAAAGTAAGCACCTTGAACTGGGCTTGGAAAACAATTGACAACCAGTGTAGCTGTTTTAAAATAGCGGTAACATGCTCATGACCCGTTGCCCCTATCTGCATTCTTGCTGCTGTGATTTGTACTACTTGCAATTTCTAGGTCATCATCTAAGGCAGTCCTACACTGACTGCATCACAGTAGACCAGCTTGGAAGTTACTAGAGAATGAATAACCATGGTCCTGCTATCCTTATTGAGAAATAGCCATCGTTAGTGCACCAGTTGAATCCTGGCATAGGCTCTTGTAGCTATCAAAGCCATGTGAGCCTTGAGCAACAAGGATGGTTCCAGGACCACCCCCAAACTACACACCTGCTCCTTCAAGGAAACCACAACCCAATTAAGAACAGGTAATATTGTCAACTCCTGGACATGGGACCACCCACCCATAGCCTCTTATCTGGATTAAATTTGTTTCCCACATCCAGACCGTATCTGCCGCCAGATACTGGTTCAGGACTTGCACTGCCTCTCCTGATACTGATGGAACAGAGAGATAGAGTTGTGTGTCAACAGCATACTGTGACATCTCACTCCAGTCCCCTAATGACTGCTCCTAGTGGCTTCATATAGACGTTAAACATGGACAACAAGACTGAACCTTGTGGAACACCACAGGAAAGCTCTCATGGGGCCAAGCAAAAGTCTCCTGATGCTATTCTCTGAAACTGTCTTTGAAGCAAGGTGAGGAACCACTGTAACGCCATGCCTCCAATTCCCAACTCCCTCAGATAGCCAAGGAGGATACCATGAGTAGTGATGTCAAAAACTGCAGAGGAACCTGTCCCTCTCCTGACAAAGGTCATTGACCAGAGCAAACAAGATTTCAGTCCCAAAACTTCACCTGAAGCTGGATTGAACTGTTGCATCCAAGCATGCCTGAAGCTGCTCCACCACCACCTTCTCAAGCACCTTGTCCAAAAAGGGAATATTGGTGACCAGGCAGTAGTTATCTAACACTTATGCATCCATGGAGCTCCTCTTGAGGAGAAGCCATAAAACTGCCTTTTTGAAGAATGGTGGCACCATCCCTCCAGTAATGTGGCAATAATCACTGGCTGGACCCATCTGGTCAGACCCCTATGCTTGTTCTTACCAGCCAAGAAGGGCAAGGCATAATCTGCACAACTTCAAACAGCTTGTCTACTTCCTCAGGCTATAATTGAAACTAATCCAATAACACTGCTCCAGCTGGTGTTCTGCACACTTCGTAGGAATTAATCTAACTGTTGTATCCAATTCCAGATGAGCCCAAGTTACTTTATCATCAAAGTACCTAGCAAATTTGTCACAGCAGGCATATGATGGGTCAATGCCTCATCCAGGCAGATCCTATCAGTTCCTCTATAGAAAAGCTCTGCTGGATGGCTACTTGTGGATGCAATGATGTTTGAGAAGCAAGCATTCTTTGCCTTCACCACCACCACATGGTAGCCACAAAGATGTCCAGTCAGATTCATTCTCAGATTTTCATTACCTGTGTTCTAGGCATTGTACTTCTTGCTTCATTACCTGAAGTTCCCCAGTATACCAAGAAGACATCCAGGCTTCACTATGTTGAAGAGGGCACTTGGGAACTCTATCATACTGTTGCACAAGTAATCCAGGAAAACTGGCAGGGAATGGAGGACTGGATTGAAGCCATTGAAGTGAGAGAGTGGAGTTCGTTCCCTCTAGGCCATTTCCAAATCAAGAGCACCATACCCAAACTGGTGGGAAAAGACTGGTACAATGTATGCTAGGATATGCTAGGTCCTATGATTAAATTTGCTGAAGTTCTGGGAGCTTAACATGAGACTATACAGATTCTTAACTAACAAATTATTGGTATGTATAACCAAGCAGAAACCAATACTGGGATATCTAATTTTACCATTAAATACTATTTCCACATTGGCCAAGAGATTCATTGGCTACAATAAAAAGGAATTACCTGAACACACAAAGCTCTTAGTGAAAAATAAATTTTGCATTTTAGCCTGACAAAAATATTGGATTACCAGTATTTAAAAAGTCATTGCATTTTACAGACTATCCGGGGGAAGAGAACTGTAAAAACAAAATGTTTGAACAAGTGTTGCAGCAAAAGGGAGGATATTCTACAACAGACATATGTAACCTCTCATCCAAATGCAAACTCAAGCAAACCCTGCTTAGCAAACAGACCACTACATGTTCAATGCTGAGGAGTCACAGCAAGCTCTCAGGTAGGGAGCTTCTTTTGTAGGGTATTTCACTTTTTTTTGCTTTACAGTTAGTATTGTCTAATATTGTCCAAATATTTTTGTACATTATTATGAACAAAATACAAGGTTACAGCTAACTAAATTCCTATTTATTATAAACTTTGTTGTTGTTTTTTAAAAATACACATTTAATACACATTTCGAGCTTTTCTATGAGAGATTTTCCTTGAAAGAAAAATGGTTTATGTAGTTCACTTCCTGCCATAATCAAGGCCTTTCTAACTTCATATCTGAAGATTCTGCTTCAGTCAATAATTCAGTTAGATTAGTGAAACTGTAGCAACAAAAAAGTGCTAATCTTAGATAGAAGCTTTGAGGGATATTAAGAAACAATGGTGAAAAGTGACATTTAATAGAGAAAAATTATTCTGTGCTACCTCTATTTAATTTGTAATGAATAAATTTTGCTAGTATTTTATAAGATGAGTCTTCAGATTAGGTGGAACTTCATAGTGTCACTGAAGTCTAAGGGAAAATAAAAGCTATCCTCCCCACCTCCCCTTTCCTCATTTTATGAACATTGTGATTTTAAAGAAAATATTCAGTGTTTTCAAAAGAATTTCCTAAGGAAGAGAAGGACCATTTACTGCAGGACTTTATTAATTTGAAAGAAGAGGAGGAGGAGACAGGAAAAGGTGATAGCATAAAAAAATAAATATCAGAAGGCAATAAAATATTCTATGGAGGATCACACTCACATGTAGTTGCTCTTCCAAATGCAAACCCAAGAAAACCCTGCTTAGCAAATGGACTACATTGGCTTCAAGCCAAACAACTGTTAGTCGTGATTTTAAGAATGCTCTCCATTGCTTCTTACTCTGCATGCACTACATAGTCATAGTCTCCAATGTTAATTTACTTAAATTTATATAAAATAAACAAATCATTTTATTATTATTTTTAAACTCCAGAAGATCGAGCTCAGAGTATGGGCAAGGCCACTGATAGATGTACAGATACTCTAGGAACATGTCTGATTTTTAATGGATTATTACAAATTATGAGAACACCGCAGAAAAAAGTCCATCAGGCATCTTAATTTCATTACTTCCATTTTCACTTCAAGTTGTGAGCTCTTTGAGGGGTTTTTTAATCACCATGAAAACTTACAGGGTTATTAACCAAGCATTTCTTAGCCTAGCAGTATAAGGTTTGTAATATTTTATTTTCAAATGTGGTTATTGTTGTGTAAATTTGTATATTTGTTAGCAGAGTAACTCAGCGGTCTGAAATGCATGTGTGCCAATGTGTGTTTACCTAAGTGGCAGGCTTTTACTCTGCGTTGAGATCACTGAGACTTAATAAAATAGTAAAATAAGAAACGTTTCTTAGTAAAATAAGAAAAGTTACTTTATTTATAGAAATACATAGTAGATAGAAAGGCATGCCTAGTTCTAACTAACTAAGTTGGAGGCGCAACACCCAGGCTCACCCTCATGACTCAGGAGAGAGACAGCAGAGACAAAGGTGTCTTCTCTCTCTCGGACAGTCGAAGAAGAGAAGAAAGGAAAGGGCAGAAGGAGGAGAGCCAGATAAGCTTCCCTAAGACATATCAGTAACGACAGAAGGAAGTCAATCAGAGCATCACAGGTAAAGGTAATCAAGCCTATCCATCTGGAGGACCCTAGCTCTATCTTCCTTCTGGAACATAAACAAAAGAACAAAACAAGAGTTGCTCTTGCCCCACTTCCAACACCCCTTCTCTACAAGTGTTTGGTTCAGCCCACTAGGTTCATCTTGTCTCACAGCTTGCAATGTCTGACTTTGCCCAACGCCTTCTTGTGAGTGTCTGCAGTCATGTCTTCTGTTGGACATCATCTTGAGCAGTCCTCTGCGTTAGGTATCTTTAGTGAAATAGTGCTTCATGTCTATGTACTTGGTTCCTGAACCTTTCTGACTCCATGAGTCTTATGCATGCTTGGTTGTCCTCATGCATCACAACAGGCCCAGGTATAGAGATGCCTATGTCTTTAAACAGTTCATATCCCACTAGTTTGGGATCTCGGGTAGCTGCTAGCTTCAGTTTCATGGTTGTAGTGCCCTTTAGATATCTCACCACTCTCCTTATTGCTTCCCAATCCATCTTGGTTGGCGAGCTGGTTTTTCGGCACGGGTATTCCACTGCTACCACCACATCTGGCCTGGTGACAGTATTGATATACAGACATTTTCTGATGGCTTGTCTTGTATCTCTCAACATTTCCTGGCTTTTTCCTCTTATAGCCTACAGCTTTCCTTTCGTGAGGAAGCTTGGTCAGTGTCCAAGTTTTACTTTTGTGTAGAGCTTCCAGCTCTTCCCTGGCTGCCTGCCTCCACCTCTCGGCTTCAGCTTTGGGTGAGGCTTCAATCTCTTTCCAGGTCTCTGGTTCTGGATGTTCATCTCTCACAAGGTAAGCAAGTCTGTCTGGTGGTACACCTTTGTTGGTGTGTTCAGAGCATCTGGGTGCTGGCGCTTCATCTTCCCCTTCTGGCTCTTTTACCTCTTCTGGCTCTTTTACCTCTTCTGGCTCTTTTGCCTCTTCTGGCTCTTTTGCCTCTTCTGGCTCAGACTCCTCACATTCCTCTGCAGGTATATTATTGTTATACCTTCTGTGGTGGAAGAATAACTCAGCTTCTTCCTTTTTGCTGTCATCTGTATGGTGTGGCACCACTTCTGGTTGGTGTGCGCACTTTCCTTCATCAAAGTGGACAGCTCTGTACACTCCAACTTCGCCAGTTTTGGGATCTATTACTCTGTATCCCTTCTGTGTTGAAGAATATCCAATGAATATTACTTCCCTGGCAGTGTTGTCAAGTTTTGACCTCTTTGCCACCACACAAGGAAGACTCGTGACACAAGATTGGAATAATGTTATATTTATTAAATATAACATACTAAATCCAAAGCAAGACAGCCAATCATTCAAATATAATTACTTCAGGCAGGTGAGGTTAATCCTAACTATGTGGGACTACCCTCCCACCTTCAAAAGGCATTAATTCTAATTATTGCATAACTCCAGAGTGAAGGACGTGTGTAAAATCCTCACTCCTTGCTCTTGGAGCCATGTGTGTGGTTCCAACCTCCACACCATGGCCCTGCCGTACAGGCGTTCACCATGATGCGCAAGCCGGTCCCATAAGGACACCACCCAGATCCCCACCAGAGATGAACCCTGATGGTTCCCTGGGAAGTGCTCCTTTTGTGATGCCTTAACCACCTAAATATATAATCCCCCACTATACCTCACCTGCCCGAATTCTATGCCACAGGAGGGGATCAGCTCAAGCTTGGTCCACTCCACCCAACGAAGACAACAAAACCCTTAAACCCTTCATAATATCCTCTAAAAATAAATCACACCCCTGGTCCGAAAGATGAACACCATCCCCACGAAACAAATGTGGGGCATGGAACCTAATCCTGTCGTGGGGAATGAATGCCCCCCCAAGCGACAGGACAAGAGCCCTGATCTTCCTATTCACCCATTTCCGGGATCTATCGATCCTGTTGGGATGAATAGCACCCCTCCACACCCTTCTAACAAGCATATCAGACCACACAATTATAAGGCGTGGATAAGAATTAAGAAGCCATGTGAGTTCGTGAGTAACCTTAAGAAGCAGGTCCACACCAGGACTCTGCACCAAATCATTTTCCCCTAAATGGATTAATAATATATGTGGCCGATCCATAGAAGACATAATACGGCACACAGAAGGCAAAAACGCATCCCATAACATGCCCCTCCGGGCTACCCAGTGAACTGTAGCGGTAGCAGAAAGCTGCAGCTGGGTCCCAGGATCAGACGAAGAAGCCCTCCGATGAGCCCAAAACAAAATTGAGTGGCCACACAAGGCGATCCTCACGGGAATAGGGATGCTTAGCAAACCTAGGGAAACAAAAACAAAACCTTATTATTAAGGCCTGACATAAGATTTGAATGCATCAGAACGCCATCTTCCAATCGCCTGTATATTGCTAACGCTCATGCCCACGAGGGCTGCGGCCGTAGCCACACCAATCCGGAAAGAATGCAGCCCATAGACTCCAGCTTCACGACCACTGGCCAACAAGGCCCGCCGAACAATGGCCCAAAATTGAAATTGAGTCAGGGCAGAACCATCAGCATGAATGAAAAGATAACACTGGCCCGCTGGCCTGAGAGACAGAAATTGTCGCATTGCAGCCACAGGGCACAATTCAGAGACCTGGCAACTGCGTAAAAACACAATAGTGCCACGGCCTTTCTGATCGGTCTTAGAGACCCGCAGGGAAAGCCTCACTATATCGGCACCTAATGTGCAATCGCCTATGCATAAGGCACGATAGGTCACATCACGCTTGGAGGGGGCCAATACTTCACTAGGGCGAAAAGCACCGTAAAACATCGTCAGAGTTACTGTGGCGAACAGGTGCGACTCATACCAAGATGAGCATAATGAATTAAACAACGCCAGGATCTGGAGGAGAACATCGGGCGTTATTGGCCTCCTCCGGTCAGTGGACCTGGTAGTGGAACGCGACCAACCCTCAAGGACCTTTCTGACCCTAAAATCTACAGAATGATCCGGCAGCCCCCGTGCCTTAGAGATAAAGGCAAGCGCGGAAAGGTGACCGGCGATAGTAGAAACAGCATTGTTTTGCCCTTTTAAAGTTATCATAAACTGCAATAGATGATCCACAGGAATAGGCCACGCCAAAGGCATCTCCTTGCTGATGCGGAAAGTCTGGAACTTAGCAAATGAACGCTCGTACGCATTTCGAGTACTGGGAGCCAGAGCAGCTGCAATCGCAACCCCAACTTCTAGTTGCCAAGGTTCCACAGGAAAGGTGGGACTGGCACAGGATCTAGTGCCGCTCCAGGTGCAAGCTCCCGAAAGCGCACCATCTGTAAGCGGGAAAGGGCATCAGCAACAGAATTTAGTAAACCTGGAACATGTCTGGCAAGGAATAAAATATTAAAGCGCAAACATTGCAAGACAAAAGCCCGCACTAAGCGCATAACACGGGGAGACTTAGAAGTTTGTGCATTGATAACGCAAACCGTGGACCAATTATCACACCAGAAGCGCACTGTGCGATTCTGAAATGACAAATGCCAAATGTGTACAGCTACTACTATAGGAAAAAATTCCAGGAATGTCAAATCAGAAGTAATTCCATTGGCCAGCCAAGAGGCAGGCCATCGCTCAGTGCACCACTGTGATCTAAATATTACTCCAAAACCAGTTCCCCCAGCGGCATCAGAATGCACCTGCAATTCAGCTTCCAATAACAATTCCTGTCTCCAAAAGGAAAGGCCGTTGAATTCTGTCAGGAATTCAAGCCACATGTGCAAATCCACTCTCATTCCTGCTGTAATACGCAGAAAATGAAAACGAGAGCGAACACCCTTCATGGAGTCACATAGCCGCCTGAGAAATGCACGACCAGGGGAAATAACTTTGGAAGCAAAAACTAAATGTCCTACCAGCTCCTGCAATTGACCCAGTGTAAGTTTCTTTAATACAAGCACTGATCGAAGCAGTTGTCGCAGTGCAACCAATTTATCCAACGGCAAACGTGATGACTGCGCTACCGTATCCAATTGGATCCCTAAGAAAATAAGGGAAGTAGCAGGGCCCTCAGACTTCTCAGGAGCGAGCGGAACTCCCAATTCCTCAGTTAAAGAGGTAAAGGATTGCATTAAATAGAGGCAGTGAGAAGTCCCAGCCGGCCCAACAAATAAGAAATCATCAAGGTAATGAGCAGAGAAGGAGGAGGAAGCTTTCCTCCGCAGTGCCCATTCCAAAAATGTGCTGAATGCTTCGAAAGCAGCACAAGACACAGAACAACCCATTGGCATGGCCCCATCTACATAAAACTGGCCCTGAAATTTAAAACCCAATAAATCTACATCATCAGGATGTACAGGCAGGAGGCGAAAAGCGGATTTTATATCACACTTCGCCATTAAGGCACCCCTGCCTGCCCTCCTAACTACTCTCACTGCCTCATCAAAAGAGGTATACTTAACTGACGCGTGTAACGGTGAAATGCCATCATTAACAGAGGCACCTTTCGGGTAAGATAAGTTATGAATAAGCCGGTATTCGCCAACCTGCTTCTTAGGCACAATACCTAACGGGGAAATCCTCAAATTTCTCAAAGGAGGACAAGGAAAAGGGCCGGAAATACGATCGGCACTTATCTCCTTATTAAGCTTAGCTAACACAACAGACGCTAAATGGCTAAGAGAGGGCTGATTGACTACTGATGTAGCAATCCGTGGACCCTCAAAGGGAATACGAAAACCATCAGTAAACCCTTGCAGTATAAAACTAGCAGCCTGTCTATCAGGGTAAAACTCTAACAGCTTAGCCAAAGGAGCCAGCTTGACCGGGCTACTGGCCTTGCGACGTACTGCCGCTGTTGCCAGAACCACGTTTGGGCTGGTGATGCTCCCCTGTACCCTGGCGAGCCGTGCGTGCACGCTGACAGGAGGAACTGGGGTGGGTGCCACCGCACATTGCACAAGCGTGTCTGAACCTACAAGGACGTCTGAAACATCTGCCAGTGCTGTTGAATGCCCAGCAGACTTGCTGGGATTGAACCCAGTGCCCGCCTTGGTTTGAACCAAAGGCGGCAGTCTGCGCTCATGCTAACAAATGCCCACTATCAGCTCTATCGCCCAAGGTGGGCCTGGCGGGGGTCATAGATCGGAGCCAAAGACCGGCATGCTCAACATCCCAACGGAGGGTGGGATCCAATGCCGCCCTCTGCCTGAAATTCTCGTCATACCGAAGCCAAGCGGTGCCAGAGAATTCCCGGAAAGCTCGATGAACAATGTCCTGATACTTTATCATGGACAAAGCTCTAGAAGGATATGCCTGAGTCATAACCCCCATATAAATTGTGTAGGCATTCAACCAGTTAGGCCAAATGCGATCGACTCTCCGCTTAATGGCGGCCTCACGCTCCTTAACCTCCTGACCATAGGATGTTGGGAGGATGAGCTGGGCTCCTGGGGGCTTGTCAGAAGAGGATTCAAATGGCTGGCAGAGGGAGGAGGGAGGAACTTACACTCTGTGGAGCGAAGCCGAAACAGAGGACATGCCAGACATAGGGTCGCCTAGCAACGGGGAGCCTGAGAGCCTTGAAGTTTTAGAATCCCCCCCAGACATTCCCAGGCCCTCCCTTCTCCGCAGCTCAGAGCAAGAGGGAGGGCTGATCACAGCAGAAAGGCGGAGAGATGGTTTACCCTCAGCTCCTCCTTTATCACCCATAGGGGAATCGGACACTTCAGAAGAGGAGGAGGTGATGCCTCCCCCCTCACCACGCACACGCAGACAGTTGAAAAGACAGGAGAGAAGGGGGGGAAGGCGGGCAGTACCTGAGGGGGAGTTAAGGAGGAGCAAAAGGTTGCGCGCCCGTTTAGCCCCTTCTTAAAGAACAGGCGGGAAGCAGCCCCTTGCTCTGTCAACTTTCTCCCAATGTCGCAGGACCTGTATCCCTGTATTGCTTCATGAGAAAGCGCAGTCTTTGTTGGACATTACTCTAATAAAACACGAATTAACTACAACCTCTGGTCTGGTTCCTGAGTCGCATCCTGGGCCTGACAGCTTGACAGAGCCACCTAAATCACCCTCAACGCTCTCTTCACTTGACTGGGACAAGATGTCAAAGGGAGCAGCGGGGGGGACGAACCCCACTTCTGAGACGGAAGAAGTGAAACTCTTGAGGACTAAGGTAGCTGAATTGCAGTCGGATGTCCAAGCCCTGCTAGCAGCAGTCAAGGCGCTGAAGACGGATAATCAAACCTTGAAGGCCACAATAGACCAGATGCAAACAGCCCCTCCAGCTGCCACAGTAAAGGTTCCCATTGGATTGCCCCCAAAATACGCGGGACAAAGTGATCAGTTGGCAACTTTCGTGGCTCAATGTGAGTTATATCTGGATGTCAGGCACATGGAGTTTCCAGATGATGGGGCTAAAGTGGCCTTCGTGATTAGCCTCCTGGAGGGAGAAGCTGCAAAATGGGTGACTCCGTATCTCGTGAGAAAAGATACTGTCTTAAGAAGGTACAGAGGATTTATACAGGAGATGACTGAGATGTTCCAAGACCCGCAAAGAGCTGAAACAGTAGCGCGGCAACTAGGCGCTCTGAAGCAAGCTAAAGGGACTGTTTCCGAGTACACTAACGCTTTTAAAATTCTGTCCCAGGAAACTGGTTACAATGACGCCACCCTGATGTTTATGTACCGGAGTGGATTAAATGCTGAAATCCTGGATGAGTTGGCCAGGACCTCCCCCCCCCGCTGACCTACCAGGGCTCATCCGGCTATGCCTACAGATAGATCACCGGATGGAAGGAAGGCGCCTGGAAAGGAAGCAGGAGGTCCCGAGATACTCAGCCTCGGCATCTCGCAGCAAGACCCTTCCCTCTGCAGGAATGGCAGGTAATGCAGCTGAGGGACAGGGAGGGGCTAGGCCAAGACTGTCGGAAGAAGAAAAGGAAAGACGCCGCCGAGAACGTTTATGCTTTTATTGTTCAAAGCCGGGCCACGTGGCCAGAGACTGTGGACTAAAAAGGGGGAAAGCTGAGCCGTCGGGAAACTAGAACACCCAGTCCACATGCAGGCCGGTGGACTGGGGGCAGCGTTGTATAAAGGCCCCCCAATGATCCAACCTCCCTCAAAGGGGGTGTTGGTCTTGCCTATTCGGATTACAACTTCCAGAGGAGTGGTGTTTAATTCCACTGCCTTAATTGACAGTGGAGCCTCCACAAATTTTATTGATGTAAAGTTAGTCAAGCATCATGGAATTTCCCGGTGGAAACTGAACGCTCCCCTAGCTGTGGAGACTATCGATGGGAGACCCCTGAAGTCAGGAGGGGTGACACAAGCCACGGAGGAAGTGAAACTTCAAATCCCCGGGCACGAAGAGTTCATTTTGCTATACGTGTCAGATCTCTCGAACTTTGAGGTGATTCTGGGAATGCCCTGGCTAGCAAAGCATGAACCCAAAATAAGTTGGAAGGAGGCGGTGGTGTGGTTCACCTCACAGTATTGCCAGGAGAACTGTCAACCTGAAGGAATCAAGAACACCTTAGCGGGGGACTTCCGGGAAGGGTGACTTAGCCTGTGCCTGCTTTTGAGACGGGCTCCTGCCTCAAAAGAAGCTTATTCAGATATATCAGTCAGTTTTTTCTTTTTTTTTTGACTGATTAAACTTCTCCCGGGTAGGGAGAAACGAAGAGATTAACCTCAAAGCCTATTTTTGTTGGGACGACCAGATCTCATTAATTTATGGGACGAGGTCCAGCCGACGAAGGTGGGACGGATTTTCAACAGCAAGCTCTATCTGTTAAAGCGAACGTTCATCTTATCTTCTAAGAGAGAACGCACTAACAGGCAAGCACCCTTCTTTCTATATTTTTCTTTTACTTGACTTAAATTGTTGCTGTTTAAAAGAGATTTGCCAGATTGATCAGTTTTTGACATCTCACTGGGGAGCCATAACTTCTCTCTGCTACGCACTAATTAATAGCTTATCTCTGTTTTTGTTGCAAAAAGCTGTCCTGGATTTGCATTCTAAAGATATACACAGAAGAGGGATTTCTATTCCAGATTTTTATTTTGAAAAATATTATACTGTTTTGAGACTACTCTCTTTTTGGTCTATTTTATTTTGACGAATCTGTTTCTTGACGATTGCCATTAATTGTTTCGATCCTGGGAACTGCATTTTGTTTACTTAACTATTGGAGAGATAAGGCTGTCTGCTCTGTTTATACTGTGATGTCACCAAGTTTGGAGTATTAACCCAATTGTTGCTGAAATAAGAAGTGGTTTTCCTATATTTTTCTTTTAAAATGGCAATTAAGAAAGTGGCTGAAAATCTGGAAATAACTATGTTTCAGAAAATAATGGATGAGATTGAGATAATGAAAATTGAATTGAGTAAAATGAAGCAGGAGATTAAAGATATAAGGGTCCCTGTGAGAGAGGTGACCCTGGAAGGGGTCCCTGTGAGAGAGGAGACCCCGGAGATTGGAACAGGGGTCCCTGTGAGAGAGGAGACCCTGGAGACTGGAATAGGGGTCCCTGTGAGAGAGGAGATCCCGGAGATTGGAACCAACGTGGAACAGGAACAAGATTTGGAGTCTATGGACTTTAGAAATAAAATCTATTGTTTGGAACTCAATGTTATCTCTGAAGAAATGAATGAAGATTCTAGAGATAAAGTTATCAATGGCATGGATAATCTTCTGGACTGGAATGATGTGATGGAGCCCAATATAGAGAAAATCTATGGAATTAACTGCAGCCATGTGACAATGGAAAAACTTTTAAGAGATGACCCAGTGTATTTTGAAAAAAAGAACAGAGATATGATTTTACAGCAGTATTTCAGCAACCTATTCAGAATGGATGGCAAGAAAATATTTGGGATAGAGGTAATTCCCATCAGACTCTTACTATATGACTATGGCTTTGACAGCAAGATTATTATGGAATACTGATAATGGAAGATTGGATATTGAAATTACTGGACTTAACAAGACTACTGAAGATGGAAGATGGAAAATGGAACTAATAGAGATAATAGAACAATGGCTACTGAAATTATTGAACCTAACAGATTCTGATGTGATGGATTAATTGAAATGTTTATTTTGACTATGGTTATGACAATAAGATTATCATAATTAGTAATGAGATGGATTAATCGATATGCTTATCTGGAAAAAAAAATTGATAGATATATTTCTTAAAGAATTGAAACCTCTCTTTGACTTTTTGTGGAAAGAATAAAGTAATGTTTATGAGATTTGATGATTAAGTAAGATAACTACTGGAGGAAAGTGATTTTATAATATGACTTAAGAGACAGGATTGTTATATATTATAGACTTATAACTGATTTGATCTTTGACAAATGGGAAGTCAATATTTTACTCTTTATTTTTTATTTTTGTTTTTTTTTTTTTCTTTTTTTCTTTTTGTTTAACTATTTTTGATTTTGTTTTTTGTCTTTGAATGTTTTATGATTTTGTTTTGTATGTTTTATGAAAATCTGAATAAAAATTATTGAAAAAAAAAAAAGAACACCTTAGCGGGGGCAGTGCAAGAGATCGAGCAAGTGACCCTGCTGCCAAAGTATGAAGAATTCAAAGATGTGTTTGATGAAAAGGAGGCAGAGACTTTACCCCCCCCACCGCCCTTACGACTGTGCGATTGATCTAGTGCCAGGAGCCAGCATTCCATCAGGGAGAATCTACTCTCTCACAGAGATTGAGAGGGAGGCCCTGAAGGAATTCCTGGATAAAAACCTGAGACGAGGATTCATACGCCCCTCACAATCCCCTGCTGGAGCACCACTATTGTTTGTGAAAAAGAAGGGGGGGGACTCAGACCCTGTAATGACTATCGCGCATTGAACCAGATCACCATCCCCAACAGCTACCCGCTGCCCCTGATCTCAGAGTTGTTGGACCGACTGCGCTCTGCAAAAATCTTCACAGAGTTGGATTTGAGAGGAGCGTACAATCTGATCAGGATGAAGCAGGGAGATGAATGGAAAACAGGGTTCTTGACCGCTTACGGACAGTATGAATACCTGGTCATGCCGTTTGGACTTTGTGGAAGTCCAGGAATTTTTCAAAAATTCATGAACGACGTGTTTAGAGACTTGTTGGACACATATGTAATCTGTTACTTAGATGATATCCTGGTGTTCTCAAAGAACCAGGAAGACCACGACCAGCATGTGAAGACGGTGTTGCAGAGACTGAGAGAAAATCACCTGTATGCTAAATTAGAGAAATGTGGATTTGACCTCAAGTCTCTAGACTTCCTTGGATATTGAATCTCAGTGGAAGGCGTGGAGATGGACCCAGGGAAAGTAAGCTGTATATTGGACTGGGGCCAACCTGTCACCAAAAAGGATGTACAACGGTTTTTGGGGTTTGCCAATTATTACAGAAAGTTCATTCCAGGGTTTTCCAAATTGACAGCTCCTCTGACTGACTGTTTAAGGGGAAAGAAGAAGTTTCAATGGACAGAGAATGCCACCCAGGCCTTTGAGGAGCTGAAGAGAAGGTTCGCTTCCGAGCCCATTCTGCACTTTGCTGACCCGACCCGCCCTTTCATCGTGGAAGCAGATGCTTCAGATTTTGCTATTGGGGGGGGGTCCTTCTGCAATTAGACCAAGAAGGAAAGGAGCTGCACCCCTGTGCGTACTTCTCTCGGAAGTTAAAGCCTGCAGAGAAGAATTACACAGTTTGGGAGAAGGAGCTGCTGGCCATCAAGGACTCTTTTGAAAACTGGAGACAATACCTAGAGGGGGCCCTTCATCAGATCGAAGTGCGCTCCGACCACAAGAACCTGGAAAGCCTCCAAACTGCCAGAAAGCTGAACCAGAGACAAATAAGATGGTCCCAGTTCTTCACCAGGTTTAACTTCAAGATCACTTACCAAGCCCAAGCCAAAAACCAGAGAGCTGATGCCTTATCCAGACAGCCACAGTACAAAGAAAGTGAATCCGAGGACCAGCCTCAGTACGTGATCGCACCAGAGAAATTAATGTTGGGATCATGCCAGTCTTCGTGGGAAGAGGAACTCAAAAAGGCACAACAAGAAGATGCAGACGTACTAAAATATGGGCAGGAGATGGGACAAAGTCAAGACTCAGAAGTAACCTTTCACTGGAGGAATGGACTATTATGGTTCAAAACAGCCAGATATGTGCCAGAAGGAGAATTAAGGCTCAGAATCCTACGCCAGTGCCATGATTCCATCACAGCGGGACACTTTGGGATTTACAAGACCATTCAGAACGTGGCCAAGGACTTCTGGTGGCCTAAAATGCGTAGGGATATTGAAAGCTATGTAAAGTCCTGTTCTGTCTGTCTGCAGACAAAAACACAAACAGGAAAACCAGCAGGACTGTTACAACCGCTACCTGTCCCACATGAACCCTGGAAGGATCTCTCCATGGATTTTATAACTGATCTACCCAAATCCCAAGGAATGACTGCCGTTTTAGTCGTGGTAGATCTACTCACCAAAATGGCGCATTTCCTCCCTTGTGCAGGGGCCTTAGAGGCTAAGGAAACGGCCAAGTTATTCATCAAAGAAGTCTACCGACTGCATGGGTTGCCAAACAGTGTAGTCTCAGACCGAGGAACTCAGTTCACAGCCAAATTTTGGAGAGCAATGTGGAAACAGTTGCAGACGGAATTAAAACTCTCCTCTGCCCATCACCCCCAGACAGATGGGCAAACGGAACGCTTGAACGCCGTTTTGGAAAGATATTTAAGAAGTTATGTGTCCTATCAACAGACTGACTGGGTATCATATTTGCATTTTGCAGAGTTCGCCTACAACAATTCTCTACACTCCAGCATTCAACAAACCCCATTCTTCGCGAATTATGGATTCCATCCTAAAGTCTTTCCAAGCAGCTCAGAAGGAATGCTGGTACCGGCAGCTGAGGACTTCCTAAAAGAATTGCAAGCGGCGCAACAAACACTGAAACAGCAGTTAAACGAAGCCAAAACAGAGTACAAGCGAGTTGCTGACCTGCACAGGAAGGAGGGCCCCCCCCTTCAACCGGGAGACCAGGTATGGCTGTCCACCCGTTTCCTCCAGATGCCGGGCAAATGTAGAAAATTACAAGACAAAAGGGTGGGTCCTTTTGAAATAGAAACTCAAATTAATCCCGTGGCGTACCGGCTGAAGCTACCTGACACGTTTAAAATACATCCTGTGTTTCATCGATCCCTCTTGACGAAAGCTGCCCCTCCCAGTGAGCTGCGGCCGGAGGAGCCTCCTGGGTCCCCACTCCTGATAAATGAGCAGCTTGAGTTTGAAGTTGAGGAAATCTTGGATTCCAGGATCAGACGCCACAAGCTGCAGTATTTGATTCACTGGAAGGGCTATGGAGTGGCTGACAGATCATGGGAAGATGCAGATGATGTGCATGTTCCAGAGTTAGTAAAACTTTTCCATCAACGTTTTCCTCACCACCCCAAGCCAGACAGGGGGAGGGGGGCACAGCTTGAGAAGGGGGATGGTGTTGGGAGGATGATCTGGGCTCCTGGGGGGTTGTCAGAAGAGGATTCAAATGGCTGGCAGAGGGAGGAGGGAGGAACTTACCCTCTGTGGAGCGAAGCCGAAACAGAGGACATGCCAGAGATAGGGTCGCCTAGCAACGGGGAGCCTGAGAGCCTTGAAGTTTTAGAATCCCCCCCAGACATTCCCAGGCCCTCCCTTCTCCGCAGCTCAGAGCAAGAGGGAGGGCTGATCACAGCAGAAAGGCGGAGAGATGGTTTACCCTCAGCCCCTTCTTTATCACCCATAGGGGAATCGGACACTTCAGAAGAGGAGGAGGTGATGCCTCCCCCCTCACCACGCACACGCAGACAGTTGAAAAGACAGGAGAGAAGGGGGGGAAGGCGGGCAGTACCTGAGGGGGAGTTAAGGAGGAGCAAAAGGTTGCGCGCCCGTTTAGCCCCTTCTTAAAGAACAGGCGGGAAGCAGCCCCTTGCTCTGTCAACTTTCTCCCAATGTCGCAGGACCTGTATCCCTGTATTGCTTCATGAGAAAGCGCAGTCTTTGTTGGACATTACTCTAATAAAACACGAATTAACTACAACCTCTGGTCTGGTTCCTGAGTCGTATCCTGGGCCTGACAATCCTTTTTTTTTTTTTTCAATTAATTTTTATTCCAATTTTCAAAACCAAAACAATACAAAAAGAAAACAACACAAATCAATAACTAGTACAATACAAAAAGAAATATATATATATATATATATATATATAAAAGAAAGAATATTGACTTCCGATTTGTCAAAATCGGATGACAGAAACTGGGCCTGACAATCCTTAGGTTTTGTTTCGTTTTCACGAAACAGGAGAGAAAACAAATCGATGTACTCTCCGTGCCAATTTTTTTCTTTTGTTCCTAACAATAAATGGTCCCCCAAAGGAAGAGATGTGTCACCCTGTGGATAAATTCCTTGAGGAAGAGGCAAGTAAGCGGGTGCCAGAGAGGAAGAATTGGCAGAAGGCTGCCAAGGAGATACTGCAGCAGCCGGCCAAGGGAGCTGTGGGTGCTGAGGCACCAACACCCCCCCCATAAAAACAGCAGGGTGCGTAGAATCACCCAGCACCGGGGAACCATCAGCAGAGTTATCCTGAAGAAGGGGACTAGAGGCGTGTGCTTGTGTAGCGTGAGGGTGTAATTGTTGCCCACCTGTATAAGTTGCAGGAGAAGCAACGACCGGCGGCATGGTGAACCCTGGAGACCCGGGAGTGAACGTGGCAGGTGTTGAATGGACAGGCATCTGTACATCCCGACGCTCAAGTTCAGGCAAGGTAAGATTCGTGGGCGGAACAGCAGGCAAACCAACTGGAGGAGTATGCACCAAAGACCCCTCCATGGGCGTAGCATCTTCAAGCACACCAACTCTAGAAACCAAGTCGGCGAGAAGACGAGATTTAGTCATTTTGGAAGCTAACCTAGCAGATTTCTTACCTACAGGTCCGGAACTGGGACCCACATCAACGTCCTGAGTCTGCCTGCGTTCCCTTTCAAGCGCTTCAACTCTAGCCACCAAGGCACGGATGGTCCCCAAATCCTCCTCCTCGTCAGAAGATTGATGCTGCATTGAGGAAGGGCGCTTGGTGGCCTGCTTCAGCACCGGAACCCCTTTCTTCTGTTGCACCTTCTTGGGAGGCATGGTCAAAAGACCAGGATAAACAAATACACAATTAACAAAGTGTATATATACCACCAAATATGAACAAGTTCTGCAATTTAACCAACTAACACAATTGCCAATTATAATAGAAAATCGAAAATTAAAATTATTTTAATGTTATGCTAATTAAATTTATTTATATATATTTTATTTATTGTATTATTATTATTAAGTGATTATATAATTATTTATTATTTATTATTTGATAATGAATAATAAAATTAATACTATACTATAAACTATGTGGTGGGGGGATAAAGGAAAAGGAAGGGGGGGTGTTAAATTTCAATAAGCTAATTATAATTAAAAAGCAACAACTGCAGAATAACTAGCACTACACACAAAATTGAATTATGAGAAATAAAACTATTAAATTCAATAATGAGGCTCCAATAAATTAAAAGATCAACGATCAAAATGCTATATACAGCGATTACACAGAGAGAAACGGAATTAAAAGGGGTTAGACGAGGACAAAAACAAAACTCAGGCAACAACGGAGAATTAACTTCTAAATTAACACAGGAACGACTACTCCACCAACTAAACTCCAAAATTTGGACCAAAGAAATTAAGAAAACTGAAGCTGTACGAACTGAAGAAAGGGGGGGGGAACGAACAGGAAAAGAAAAAGAAAAAAGCCGCTAGGCGCGCGGGCGGTCGCCCGCCGCCCAGCTGTTCAGTGGGGAGGGAAATTCAAATCGGGTAAGAGATTGAGGATTACAACGATCGAATATAACTTAGGAGAAAGAGAACAATCAAACCAATACGCCGACGGAGCCACGGGAAGCACCAACCAACCGCATATGCCGCGAGGCGAAAAAGGCAAGAGCGGGAAGAAGAAGCAGCCTTTTATATGCTGCTCAAACACCCTTCCTGATTGGGTGAACGATCTCACGTGGCTCTAAAATGTTTGTATCGCGAGCATTCATGAGTCGTCCCTTTAATAATGGTGGCGGCAAATCCATCCCTAAAAGGAACGACATTTGTTTCAGGATGTGCACAAAGGCCTTGCACCTGAATACACAAAGTTGAGACATGTGTGGTGTCCTATCATGCCAAAGTTCAAATGGTGTTTTGTTGGTTTCAGATTCAGGAAGTCGGTTCTGTAGATAGGTGGCAGTAACCCCTGCTTCCCCCCCCCCCAGTACTTCTTTGGTAACTGTGCATCTTCCAACAAGGAACGAATCATCTGTCCAAGGTTCCTGTTCATTCGATCCATGACCAGGTTCTGTTCTGGACTGTAAACAACTATAGTCTGGTGCTTTATGCCTTCCTCATGGAGAAAGTCTTGCATAGCCCTGGACACATATTCTCCTCCATTGTCAGATCTTATGACCTGTGGCTTTCTGACACAGTTCTGACATAGTCCTTCAGTTTTTGAAGTACTTGACTTTTCTCTTTTAGCAGGTACATTGTAGTATACCTGGAGTAGTCATCTATAAAAGTCAGCATGTAAAAATTTCCACCCTGGGATGGCACTTTCATTGGCCCATAACGATCAGTGTGAATTAATTCCAGAGGCTTTTTGGTTTTCTTCTCACTTTTCTTAGGAAATTTTGGTTTCACACTCTTTATCCTCATACAGCATTCACATGTCTCTGTAAATTTGCATTGTCTCATTCTAATGCCTCTAGCCAAATTCTCTTTCTCTAGAGCAGTTACTCTGGCTAAACTGGCATGTCCCATTCTTCTATGCCAAATATGCAAACATTCAGAATTAGAGGTTTCATTGACCATATTTGCATGCATAGCTTCAAGGTATTCTAAATGTAAAAGTCCATCTTTAGATTTTGCAGTACAACATATTTCTCCATTCAGAACGTGGCAAAATTCTCCACTCATTGCCCTCCTAGCTTCATTATCCGAGTAGCACTTATTAAATTATCTTTAAAATCTGGAACATATAGTCTTTAAGTTCAAGCTCCCTTTCTCCTTCTGGCATTTTGCAAAGCAGCTTCACTATGCCTATTCCTTGAGAAAGGAACTTTTGTCCAGATGCTGTTAACACACTTTGTGTGTGACTTTTAAAACTTTTAAACAGGTTTTTATCAATTATGATATGTGAGGTGGATCCTGAATCAATTAAAAATCTGCTTTTATAATCATCTTTTCTTTCATCAGATACATGGTAACTAGAAGCCTTTGTTTTCAGTTTGTCTTTGTTTAAAGTCAGGCTTTGCTCCTGTCTGACACCTATCACAATCTCCTTGAAGATTATTTGGAGATCTGCACTTAAAACAGGACTTCTGTCTGGCAAAAAACAAAAGGGCATGTCTACACACATGCATACATACATTGCACATATACATGTAGCACAGAAACACATGTGTGCACACTCCAAAATTGCAGTATGCAAACTCATATACTAGAGCACTACAGATGCAACACATATGCCAGAACACCACGGAGAGACGATCAGAGCACTACCCAATGCCTGCCTTACTTTGCTCCCCCCCTCACTCTTGAATTGTTAAAAAAAATACTATGCAATGGTTCAGCACAGCGCTAGACTGGAGGATGGAGGGATGAAGTGCCTCTTGGCCCTACCATCTTACCCACACTTAATGTGTAGATGTTTGGAGTGGAGCCAAAATGGTGCACAAGTAGCACAGCTATGCTCAACCTTTCATCCACATGAATAGGATTGCTGATTATATACAATTCAGGCATGTTTATTTTCGCTATTTGTATTTATTTATTTATATTTAGAAAAAAATGCTTAATCCAGAAAAAGAAATGCATCTCTGTGATATATAGAGAGCATTATAAAACAATTACCAAGTACGCAGACAAAATCAGTAAAATTTAAAAGCATATGTTAAATTATATATCTGGATATGTTTGTTTTAATAAAAAAAGTTTTGAGTAGATGTCTAAAACAGTATAGCAAAGGTGCCTGCCTAATGTCAATAAACAGGGAGTTACAAAGCACATTCTTAAACATCTCTGAAAAGGGCATATTTGTGACTAGTCGGTGGTTAGTCCAAACTAAGAGGTGCAAGGCTGGCTTCTTTAGGAGTAGCTTTACCATCAGTTCTTTCAAGGCAACAGAGACCACCCTCTCATATAATGAAGCATTAATCATGCTCCAGATAGTCAAACATCCTCTGCTAGGATAATCCAATAGGGACAGCGATCAATGTAGCCTTATAGTCAGGAGTAAAGCTGAAAGCATATTATATCAGACCACTTGTTTCCCACAGTGGCAGCCCAATGCCAAATGTAGGACATGAGTGGTAATGAAGAAGTTGTATAATGGGCATCATTGCCAGTAGCTTAGTGTGCCCTTCCTGGAATTGATGTTAACAGAACCTGGAAAATATGAAAAAGCACCACTGGATGGCTACTTGAGGATGTGATGGAGACAGAGAAGTGGGCCTTCTTTGCCTCCCTCAGAATTGCACAGTAGGCATGGGTATGTTGTTTCACTCTTGCCTGGTCAGCCTCATGACACAGCTTCCACCACTTATGCTCTAGCCATCTTCTAGCCTGGTCTAGTTTACTGGTGTACCAAGCTGCAAAATGGGTTCCATAATGTCAGAGAGGGTGCTCAGGGGCAAACGTGTCAAGAACCCTATGCATCTCGTTCCACAATATGACAGAGGCTTCAACAGGGTCACCTGCTCTATCTACTGGAAACCACCACTGCCCTAAATTCTGAGAATAAGAAAATATGCATTCTGTTCTGCCAAGCTTATGAGGGCAAATGAAACAGACCTGCTTGCAATCTTTGCTGCTGTTCTGTGTAATATGTACTTTAGGGTCATATTCTACTTTTTGTACTTTTTAAGGTTATGGCAAACATGGAAAGGCAGAACAGACTTTTTAAAGAAAGTAAATGCACGTGATTCAGTGTATCAAGCCTAGTGCAAACTAGTACACTTGAATCTCTTCAAGAAGAAGAGCACCGAGAATACACATGGACATAGCAGCCTTCAAAGTTTTGATTGCAATGACTTTCTATCTACCCACAACTCCCATAACAAGCAGCTGCTTTCTGGCAGCTCCAGAAGATAGTGCTTAAGGAGACTCACGAGTGTGACAAAAAGTTGGCAAAATTGATTGGTATTTCAGGTTTAGTGGTCTCCAATGAGCATTCCTAAGTTTCTCTGTCTGATTTTGATGAAGTGCTTTTATTTGTCTTTTTTGTCTTTCTATCGAGAGAATATGGTGAATTTGCAATAGAGAAGCATGGCTTCTGTTTAGCTTTATCAGGCACCACTTAGCCATGTTATAATTTATTTTTCAGGAGAAATAAATTTCTCATGAGGGTTTGAGGCTGACACAGTTATAAAACAGCTGGCTTCTGTTCAGATTCTTGTCTGTAGACAGCTGCATTTCTCTGTTTAAGTAGACGGAGGGAGGAACAAGAACTAGCCATCCTGATCTTAAAACCACATATGTCATTTCTTGTTGTACTTAACCCTGTGCAAATTTGCAAAGAGTCATTACTTAGCAGTTTACAGGTTAATATCAGAATTGGTTATACAGATGGCACTGAGGAACCTCTGTAGATATACTCCACTTACGGTGATTAGAAATAATTCTGTATCTCCAGGACAGACACTGTTGTACATGCGTATCCCACCCCCATTAACAAAGACCCTTAATTCTTTTTGCTAGCTTTGTAATTGGCTGGGTAAAGTTTCTCTGAAGGGACATCAAACCTATGTTTATCCCTAGTACAATGTACAGTACAAGAGTCGGAAGAGTCTTTATTATGTACAAAAGTACTATATTAAAAATAGGTAGGAATTATAGTTGAAAATACAACAGAAATCTTGTGAAAAATTAATATCCAAAAGATGCTTGGAAATATATGATAGAAATTCAAAGCCCAACGCGTTTCAGCTTGTACAACCAAGCCTTGAAACGCGTTGGGCTTTGAATTTCTATCATATATTTCCAAGCATCTTTTGGATATTAATTTTTCACAAGATTTCTGTTGTATTTTCAACTATAATTCCTACCTATTTTTAATATAGTACTTTTGTACATAATAAAGACTCTTTCAGCATCCTGGTTTTTTACCTCTTGTTGCTCGCTTTTGTGGATGCTACACACTCTACTTTTTACAGTACAAGAGTCCTCAGCTTGCCTTGGCTTTACTGGGTGGGAGGCACTTCTGCTGAGGTCATATTGATTGCAGTGTTTGTTGGTACAGTTTTGCCTCTATCTTCTCTAGAATTATAGTGATTGGCAAGCCATTTAAAAGCATGAAGCCAAAAGATCAGACATTGCTGCTTTGAGCACCATTAGTATTATTGAAAGGCGAACCTGAGTACAGTGCTAGATAGAATCCAGATCCAACATCCCAGGTTTCTTTTTTCTTTTTTAAAAGATGGTCTTGTTTGTTTTGTTTCTCCTTTTATTAATCCTATTTGAATTCTAGGGAAATGGCATACTGCAACATACAGAGGAGAAAAAAAGACTGAAAGAATTGGACCGCAAGGTGTCATGAACCACATATTCAGATGGATAATATGATTTGTAAGTCTGATGGATAATATGATTTATTGGATAATATGATTTATTAAGAGTAATGCTTTGCATTGCAAGTATATGCACTAGTTTTTTTAAAAAAGCAAAGGATGAAAGAGAGAAGGAAAATATTTGTGCTAGTGGGCAATTGTTCTTCCTATCCCCATAATGAGGTGCAATGTCTCGTTATCACTGATTTAACCAGATAAGACAGTGCTTTATACAGTACCCAGCCCTGAAACGATTACATGTTGTTACCAATGCAGGTTGCAGCATTTGGGGCTTTTTAGTTTAGAGAAAAGGCGGGTCAGAGGAGACATGATAGAAGTGTATAAAATTATGCATGGCATTGAGAAAGTGGATAGAGAAAAGTTCTTCTCCCTCTCTCATAATACTAGAACTCGTGGACATTCAAAGAAGCTGAATGTTGGAAGATTCAGGACAGACAAAAGGAAGTACTTCTTTACTCAGCGCATAGTTAAACTATGGAATTTGCTCCCACAAGATGCAGTAATGGCCACCAGCTTGGATGGCTTTAAAAGAAGATTAGACAAATTCATGGAGGACAGGGCTATCAATGGCTACTAGCCATGATGGCTGTGCTGTGCCACCCTAGTCAGAGGCAGCATGCTTCTGAAAACCAGTTGCCGGAAGCCTCAGGAGGGGAGAGTGTTCTTGCACTCGGGTCCTGCTTGTGGGCTTCCCCCAGGCACCTGGTTGGCCACTGTGAGAACAGGATGCTGGACTGGATGGGCCACTGGCCTGATCCAGCAGGCTCTTCTTATGTTCTTATGTTCAATGATTTTTGTTCACTGACTTCACTGCAAATGTGGAAAAAAGAAGCCAATTACTACATGAGCGGAACTACATCAGCTTACTCAGGTTTTCTACAAAACATTAAATGAACAGTACATATAACACAAATACAGATGCTCTCCAAGTCAGGATAAGATTTTTGAAAGGAAATATTGAAACCTGGTATTCAGTCTAGGAAATTAAGTTTATCCTATGATGTAAAACTGCAATATCTTAAAAATGTAAGTGGCATAGTAGCATCTTCTCTGACCCTCAAAACACACTGGTAAGAAACAAAAGTAACACTTCTCAAAGTCACTTGCAAATCTTTAGGGAATTCAATTGGGCCTCATATATATATATATATATATATATATATATATATATATATATATATATATATATATATATATATAACACTAAGCTGTTTTCATTCACTGTAAACACAGGAAGAGTATTATTGGATCAAGCCAAGGCCCATCTAGTCCAACATTCTGTTCCCACAGTGGCCTGTACGAAGCCTGTAAGCAGGACCTGAAGCACTCAAGGAGGATCATGTGAATATATGCACACATACAAACACAAATATATATTGTGAACAAGAAAATCTGTGGTTTTATGCCGTTTCATACTTTTACTTTTTTATTATTGAATTTTGTCTTGCTTGCTTTCTCATTGTAAGCTACCCAGAAAGCTTTGTTTAAAATCTTTCTATAAATGTTGTTAAAGAATTGATACGTATCAGATCTGGTATATTTTTTTTAAGGTAAGGCAGATGTGAGGAACCTTTGGCCCTCTAAATGTTGCTGAACTACAACTCCCATCAGCCCAAGCAAGCATGGCCAATGGCCAAGAATGAAGGGAGTAGTAATTCAGCAACATCTGGAGGGTCAAAGGTTCCCCATGACTAAGGAAAGGCAATGGACTGCTTCTTCATTCTGCACTTAAACTGTCCAAAGAAGAAAAAAAAATATGTATTTCTTTAAAACTTTGACTAGATTTGTTAAGCTATTTTTTTAAAGAATTACACCACAATCCTTCATATAAGTCTCATTGAGTTAAATGTGGATTTTTCCCATGTAAGGGGTGTAGGATTGCAGCCTTAGGGTTGTATCCCATTAAATCAGATACAGAGTAGACCCACTGAAATCAATGGACTTACGTTAGTCAGACTTTATCTATTACTTTTAGTGGGTCTACTCTGAATATGAATTAGATACAATTCTAATTGTACCTAATTGCCACCCTGAACTCCTACTGGGAGGAAGGGCAGGATATAAATTTAATAAATAAATCAATAATAAATAATACAACCTATTTGCATTCTTTATAACAGAATATTCTATATACTATGAAGGGCCTTTTCAGTTCTCGCTCCCCATCTGTGGAATGCTCTCCCCAGCGAGGTCCACCTCATGCCTTTGTTGACATCTTCTAGGCACCAAGTAACAGCATATCTTTTTTCCCAGGCATTTGATAGACTTTGTTTTGTTATTTGTCTGCTGCCAAGCTTCCCATGGCTGTTATGGGGATTGTTTGTTCTGCTTTCATGGTATTATGTATTTGTGTTTATGATTTCAGTCTATGTTTGTGTTCAGTATATTGTAAGACACTTGGAGACCTTCAGGTAACAAGTAATAATAATAATGATGATGATGATGGAATTGGGAAATGTGGCAGTGCAATATCACATGATTTCAAATTCTGCAGTCAATGTCATAGAGTCCACCACCCTCAGTACTAGTACTTCAGTACTGGTGGAGCATTATGGAAGAGATTGCTATAATAAATAAATAATATAATATTTATTATAATATAATATTATAAATAATATAATAAATAATACTATGAGATAAGGCAAAACTACAGTAGGTCCCCGCTTTTCGGCAGCCCACTTTTCGGCGTTCCACTAATATGGCAGCTTTCAATTAAAGTAATTAATGATGAGCTTCCGCCGGGCCTTGAAGACCTGGCTCTTCAGGCAGGCTTTTGGGGTGGGTTAGGTTTTTACTGTTATGGTTTTAAATTTTAACGTTTTAATGTATTGTTTTTTATCTTGTACGTTGCCCAGAGTGGCTGGACAACCAGCCAGATGGGCGACTAATAAATTTAATAAATAAATAAATAAATTAGAGTAAGGCCCCACTCATATGGCACTTGTTCCACTTTTACAGTGTTTTTTGGGTGTTGAGTGCCATTTTATTGACGAAGTTCTGCTTTTCAGTGGGTTTCACTTTTAGGTGGGGGTCTGGAACATAACCTGCCGTATGAGTGGGGCCCTACTGTATACAAAGATATGCCTACATTCTCTGCATATTATACAGCCATGAGAGTGGCTGTATACTATAGTCAGCGTGGATTTTTCACATTCCACAATGTTAAATTGAAAATACCCCCATGCAATTCTGATCATTCCGATAAGCTCATTTCAAAACAAAAACTTGCAAAACATATAGTCCTGAACTCAGAAACGTTTGCTGAACAACACCCTAAATTTTCATGGCAATACTCAAAACAGGCAGAGAGAATCAAGAGTTCAAACTGTAAAAAGAGAGAGAAAAAACCCAGAACTCTTTTGGGGATTCTCATGATCTGTTGAAATGCATTAAAAAATAGGCCATGTTCACAGAGTACCTGTAATCCTGTTACTGACCCTGCCCCATACTCTGACCTCTGTGCTCTGCAGTTTAAACGTTTAAAAAATGCATGGCTGATTTTTAAATAATTTAAGAAATTTTGGCTTGAACTCAATGATAATGTTGGGCATGCTCAGTAAGAACCAATTATTATTATTATTATTATTATTATTTATTTAATTTGTATCCCGCCCTTCCTCCCAGCAGGAGCCCAGGGCGGCATTGTCAGTGTGTTCTAAAAGCCCAGCTGCTTGGCTTGCCTAATCAGGGGGCCAAACCCACATCAGACTTTGATTTTACTTGAGACAGTAATGGCTTCCCCCAAAGAATCCTGGGAAGTGTAGTTTATGAAGGGTGCTGAGAGAAGACTCCTATTCCCCTAACAGAGCTCCAGTGGCCAGAGTGGTTTGACAGTCAGACTCTCTGATTGAAGCTCTGTGAGTGGATCAGGTCATCTCCTAGCAACTCTCAGCACCCTTCACTAACTACACTTCCCAGGATTCTTTGGGAAAAGCCATGACTGCCTAAAGTGAAATAACAGTCTGGTGTGGATATGGCCAGGGACAGCTTTGGTTCAAATTTAGGTGGGAGGCTACATGTGCCTGCTGTAGAATAAAAAGGTGGGGGAAACCCTGAAAAAGAATGATACTGTTCCCAGTGTTTTCCTTCCCCTCTGCCCAGTGCCCACCCACCTAATATCCTCCCCTTCCCCTCCCCCAGGTCAGTTTCACTTATCCTAAGTATGATTGCAGGGAGTAAATCTCACTGAACTCAATAAACATGCAAATGATCAATACATTCTCAGCAAACTTATTCATGCTCTGGTAACCTCTAGATTGGATTACTGTAATGCTCTCTACGTAGGGTTACCTTTGAAAACGATTCGGAAACTTTAGCTAGTGCAGAATGCTGCGGCCAGAGTTCTTACTGGGATGAAGAAATTTGACCACATAACACCTATTCTGGCCCAACTGCACTGGCTTCCAATATGTTTCTGGGCCAGATTCAAAGTGTTGGTCCTTACCTATAAAGCCCTTAACGGCACTGGACCGCAATATCTGATGGAACGCCTCTCCCGCTATGTTCCTACCCGTTCACTCCGCTCGACGTCTAAGGCCCTTCTCCGGGTCCCAACCCATACAGAGGCCCGGAGAACAGTAACAAGATCTAGGGCCTTTTCGGTGGTGGCCCCCGAATTATGGAATGCCCTCCCAGATGAGATATGCTTGGTGCCTTCTCTGTCATCTTTTCGGCGCCAGGTAAAAACCTACCTCTTCACCCAGGCATTTTAAAGTATTTAAGCTTTTAATCTTATTTCTTTAGTTTTCTTTCACTTTGTTTATATAATGTTTATATTGTCTGCGCAATACACACTTGCTGTATTTTAAATATTGTGGTTTTATCATGTTGTACACCGCCCTGGGAGCTGCTAGCTATGGGGCAGTTTAGAAATGCAACTAAATAAATAATAAATAAACTTGCACAGGATCCCATTTCTTACCTTCTGGACTAAAAGGCAGGGAAATTCATTAACAGGAAAAAAAAACCTTGCAGTTTAGGAATCTACCTATAGCCAACAGATATTTCTATCAAACTTTAAAAAGCAGGGAAATTGGGCAGCTATAGTGAATGTACCAGGGGAGCAGGAGACCTGCCCTCCTGTCTGAGATATGGTACTGCCCTACAAATTTGTAAAAATGCAAACAATTTGGGTTGGTCTTTCACAGTCCAATCCACTTCCTGTTTAGCTTGGAAGAATTGGGTAACATGTGCCTCTGAGCATATGGTGAGTAGTGGCAACACCTGCAATCAGCTCAAATAACAGAAACAAGATGTGCTGTGCTGATCTTATTTTAGCAGGAAGGAAGCAATTATATTAAAACAGTTCATATCGTTCAGATAGTCATTTTAAATATGTTTGATTTACTTTGCAATTTTAGCGAAGTTTCCTATAGTAAATCATTCTCTTTTGTTTCTGTTTCTCTGAATATGTGAAGTACAGCAACATATTGCAACACTAAAAAAAAGCTCCAAAAACAATTGTGGAATAATGGCACTGACTATTCTGCAGAATAGTTTCCAATGGACATGAGGAGTGTCTCAGTTTGCACAAGATAAAACAGTAGGAGGTGAAATATATTCCAGCAAAATTCTAGGTGTGGTCTATGTTTTTAATTGACCATGCCCACCTTGCCTTAAGTGGAGTAGTTATAGCAGGATGAAAACATGCATCTTGGGCAGACCACATTTGTTTTTTCCAACAGCTAGAATCATTGCTTAAGTAGCAACATATTGTAATCATTCCGATTTTACATCAAACTGCAGTTTCAGATTCAACTGTTGGTGCGCCCAAAATGAAATAGAGCATAAACTCCAATTTGAAACACAAAAGGCTGTCTTCACCATCATATGACCTCAACCAATAAAAAGGCTTTGAAATTAATAAATACAAATTTGACACAGATTTCTAGCATGCATAATGAGAGAAATATAATTTTCTAAATTAGAATCTCTGTAGAAACAGTAGTAACACAGAAAAGAAGCAAAGTAAGAACACCAACAAACACACAAAAATGTAATTCTCCATCTTTGAAGATGTCAGGTGTTGCCACCACTCACCATATGCTCAGAGGCACATGTTACCAAATTCTTCCAAGCTATACAGGAAGTGGATTGGACTGTGAAAGACCAACCCAAATGGTGTTTACATTTTTACAAATTTGTAGGGCAGTACAATATCTCAGAGAGGAGTTCAGGTCTCCTGTTCCCCTGGTGCATTCGCTATTGCTGCCCAATTTCCCTGCTTTTTAAAGTTTGATAGAAATATCTGTTGACTATAGGTACATTCTTAAAGCGCAAGGTTTTTTGCCTATTAATGAATTTTATTGCAGTTCATTAGAAATCAATGACAATCAATGTCCAACAGAACTAAGGCTGGAATCCTACACACTCTTACCTGAGAGTAGGCCCCATGGAAACAATGGAACTTGTTTCTGAGTAGACAAATATAGCATTGTACTGTGAAAGACATTAGGTTCACCTGCCCTTAACAAATCATGCTCTGTTTTGATGCAGTGCTTGGGACATGTCTTCTTCCCTTCCTAATGAAATGCTGATCTTCTTATATTTTAGTTAGTTGTCCTTTTTGATTAGCGTATTGGGATGTGGAGCATGCTGTAGCAACTGCATGGATTTGCAGAAATTAGTTTATTATTGTAACAACTCAAGGGAGTCGTATGAATTAAGGGGAAACATTTACATTGGAACAAATTACATTTTTTCTGAAAAACTAATTGTTACACTGAGAGCTCTTATACTCTTGTAATGGCACCATCCTAATTACACACAATGCATTATTTAAAAAGAATGGCATTGTTTATTTGCAATATCCTTTGCTTATTTACAGTTGCATATTTGAACAAGGAGCAAGGAGTTCTTCCTACAATGCAGCCGAGAGAGATTGTTATCACAAACACAAAATTAATTCAGCAGAGAGAATCTATTCTCAAACAGAGAGGGAGAAAGAAATTTCTCCGGAGGCGAGACATTCTACAATTGTTTCTAAATTTTTGTGTATAATTAGCAAAGCACTTACCATCTGCAGTGATTGACCTGTCAGAGCTGCTCCTAAGAGATAATTTCAGTGACATTTAAAAAAAAGGCTATGAATATCAACAAGCTGAATTTAACTTGTAGGGAATAATGTTATCCTGTAAATAGAAATTACAAGCACTCAAGATGGAATTAGTTTATGAAGAATACTGATTAACACTGGTACCCCTGATCAGAGAGTTCAGCTCAGTAGAACAGTAGACATTATTGCTAGTGATAACGGTAAACTTTCTTTTGATTGTGTAAACATCTTGTACGTAGGGAACGGTATTGCAACAGGTTCATGTGTTTTAAGTAGAATGTTCTGAGCCACACCCACACATAGAAGTATTCCAATCAGAAGCGAAGTATCAAGGGTCAAACAGGATTGATTCTCTAGTATTTTAACAGGTGTGACTAGAGCAGGAAGCTCATGAAGCATCATCACATTCGAGAGACAGGCAAGAAAATTAAAGACATTTGCCAGATACAAAGTCTCACTCTTTACTCTTTGTGGATGATTTGTTGGTCATATTAGTAATTTTAAACTGCCATTGTGGATTTTGTACTGTTTCTATTGTTGTTTAATATCATATTGTAAGTCAGCCTCAGGGATCTAGTGATCCATATTAATGTTGTCCCTTAAAAATATTCATCTTTTGCCTGTAAAAAGCCACTGCTTGATAACAGTTTCATCACATCAACACAATCCCACTGTTTATCAAATTATTGTTATCCCCTTGTGCTTCTGAGTTCTTTCTTTCCTGACAGTATGAGGGAAATAAGTGCTTGTTTTTGTGTTGAAAGATGAAGTGACTCATTCTAGAAGTTGGAAGGATTTTGAGTAATCATGTTTTCTTCATTTTTACATCACCATTGTATGGACTGCCAAGTCTTACTGTTACTGCTTAGTGAATGTAGGGATGACACAAACATCCTTTTATAGTTCCAATCAAAAGTTGAAGCTGTCTGATTTTGTTGGATAGGATGAACCAGGATTATTGAACATCCCTATTTCTATGATGTCACCAAGATGGAAGCATAAGTTGGCATTGTTAGCTTTCCACTGACACTAGATGATTTCCCTTTACATTTAAGAAATAGAATAGAAAATCTTTCCATCTAGCTGCCAACACTCCAGGTTTGGAAATGACTTTGCTATCCTTGGCTATCCATGACAAAACTATAGTTTCATTGCTTTTAAACTGTCAATCGTGCACAGATAGGGAAACTTTATATGGTCATTTATGAAAGAATTTTTATTTTTTTCATTGTAAATTTCTCACAAATGTGCCTCATAAAATCATATTTGTATTCAACAATATCCTTAAGAATGGTCAAAGCAAAACTTATTCATACCATGATAAAAGACATCTTCTTTAGGGTGCATATACATCTAGTTCTCCTTGCCTGCCATGCTTCTATTTGCTTTCATTCTCTAGCCCAGTGATTCTCAAACCGTGCGCCGGGGCACACTGGTGTGCCTCAAGAGGTGGCTAGGTGTGCCGCAAATATTATGAAAGTATATTATTATTAAGATATTTTTATTCATAGTTTAAAATATATTAATATATTTTAAATTTTGTACACGAAGTGCGCCAGAAAATTTTTATGTTTTACAGTGCGCCACGAACCAAAAAAGATTGAGAACCACTGCTCTAGCCCATCCCCCCAGAACCAAAAGTTTGCATTCCACATTGACTATGTCCTACAGCTCATTCTTTTCTTAATTCCAGATTCTGATACAATTTCTCACTTTTGTGTACAACCAAATCTTTCTTCTACTCCTCTCCACGCCCTAAACTCAAGTCACCCTCAGAATCCTAATTTCTCCTCTGCTTTCTCTGTCACCTACTGCTGTTTTCAACTTCTTGCTCTCAAGAAATTAAGTATTAACATTGTCATTAGACTCCCTCTGATGGGAGGTGTGAAGAGACATGGATAGGTGAATGGCTGGTCATATATGGGGAACCAATGAAGACCATGTAAGGGTAAAATAAGTAGCCAACACTGCCAAAATCCATTGCCTATGAAACTGCCTAAAGAGAAGGTCATGCCATCATCATTCAGTCTGGAGCATAAGAGTTGCTTCTGAAATTTTCCTTATTCACATCTATCAATGGATGATGGAGTTACAATTTACCTGGTTATCTTCACAAAATAAAAATGATGCACTAGGAATCCTCCATTGTATGTTGCCACAAACCTACAGCATAATTCCTTCAGTCCACTGATGTCTTTCTGCTGACCCTTCTACATTATCACTGTGCACATCTGCACTGGTAAACTACTGAAGAAGAAAAATGTGAAATGAATCTTTATATATATATGATTACATCAAGATTAATGCCTTAAACAAACGCTGGGCGCTGGGGCCTATTCATAGTTGATCCAAACCAAACAATAGTTTCTTTCTAGCAGATATCCTTTGCAAAAGTCACATAGAAAACAAAACTGATGCATGTTGGTGGAGATGAATGCAACTCTAGTTCTAAGACAGAATGATAGAATATTGAAGTTAATGAATACAGGCAAAATATGACAACTTGATCTGAATACACAGGAGGAAAGAGCCTACTAGGATCTTACCCCTTAATACATGAAAGAACAAGAAATCTGACTTTTCCTATCATTTCAGTCAAGATTTTTTTCTGGAGGTGGTCTTGTCAAGTTCAGCCCTGCACCTCATACAGAAATGTTCAGTAAAACAGCAAATGTGACTGATCTTTTCCTTCTGATTTATTTTTTATGATTTATTACTACAGAAGCAAAGAGGACTTGATAAAGTTTGAGGTTAAGCAAATGAGTGACTGAAGAGACCTCCTGCAGCGACAAGTATCTGTGTGGTTTTTTGATCCTTCACAATATGAGCTTCAAGACTAACATTTTTTTTCTAAAGTGGCTTTGACAGTAAATAAAAAGTGTCCCTTTCTTCTTCTTCTTTGTAAACATCAGAGGTTTTCTCCTCTCTCTCTCTTGTATTGTCACTGTTAGCAGTACCTCATTATTTCCTCTCTCACCTCATCTATCAAAAAGAAAAGGGTTCCCCCCCCTTTTTTTAAGAGCACTGTCTCTGAATATTTCCTACAACCAAAGAGAATAAAATAGCCATGGTTACTTCACCTTAGACTTGGGAAAGAATGGGGCCAAGAAGTGCAGGTTCTTCTCTCTCTCTGCTGTGATTTGCCCTTTCTATTACATCTTAACATGATTCAGCAAAATTCTTGTGAATATTGGCAGATATTTTGCACACAGACACTAGTCTAGGCCAGTCGTACAAATGAGGCATAGAAAGGGAAAATCTAGAAAGAACTGTACCATGTCACCAAGATAATGCAAAAGTAAAGTGAAGCCAATCTGGAAATGATGTATGAACTTAATTGGTGCCTGGATGGCAGACCACTGTTTAGCCCATGTCAGTTGCTCTGAAATTTCTAATGGAAGAGTAAATAAAACAAACCATTAGATAAATCTGATGCTTTGAGATGTTCATATGGAAATAGAATTTCAAATGACAATTTTAGCAGTACTGACATGGCATCTTGCAACAAAAAGAACCCTTAGATTATTTGGGACCCTTAGCAATTTCTGGATGGAAGAAGATGAATAGGACAAGAAGGAAGAAGAATTTAAAATCAGTTAGTCCATCTTTAGGTTAGATATTGGCATACCAGTGAAAATGGATGTATGTGAGATCAGTAAATTCAGGAAGTCCATGGTGTCACACAAAAATGAAGAGTAGTAGTAACCAGGAGTGGCTAGTGGAGTAGGGTGTGGCCAACTGGGTGGGGTGGGGCATCAAAGCTGGCCTCCTGTCAGCGACATCACTGCTGCTTACTGGAATGGTGTGAGAATTAATTCTAACAGTGCACTGTGTCTCCCTGACTTCCCCAAGCCCCACCATGCTGGTAAACAGCTGTGGCACTGCTATCAGGAAGTCCTACCCCACCAGCCACTCCCGCTGGTAACATAGATTCTGCGGATGGACTTCATGTAGCCAAACAGCTATGCATTAGTTCTGTGAACACTCCAAATTATGTGGTGAATCGGGGAAGGTTCTCATATTTCCAAGTCAAATTGCACCATTAACAAGGCATCTCATGATGGATCAGGGATTTCCTAAACTTCCAATTGGCTCTGTGGCTCCAGGTTCTTCTTAAATGCATTATTGTTTTGAGATTTTTTCCTATGAAATGAAACGTAGCTGAAATGACCAGAGTTTGAGAGGAAAGGGGGTGGAGTGGGGAGGATCCTTCATTTTGATGGATAAATCTAGCTTTAAATTGGAGGCCCACTGTGAATTGTTTGCAAGGAACTTTGAGGGTAAAGTTGCTCACCTCCATAGCAGTCTTGATGCCCCATCATCATCGACTGTGGTCCCCAATGAGGTATCCAGTGCAACATCTGCTGCAACGTCTTGGGCACAGTTTCAGTTGATACAGCCTGATGATGTAGACAAGGTGCTTGTGATGATGTGGCCAGCAACATGCCCTCTCAGCCTTTATTTATTTATTTATATTTATTTATTATCATTATTTTTACCCTGCCATTTTTCCAAAACTGGAACTCATGGCGGCTTCCAGATAAAAACACATATAATTAAAAACATACAAAAGTCTAGATTAAAATCAAATTAAACAAATTACAGTATTAAAACCATTCATACATACAGTTAAAATAATTCAAACTCAGTTTAAAATAATACAATTAGACAATAGCAATGCAGCATCCTTCAAGTCCTGTCCTTAACAGCTTTCAGTTCCAAACGCTTGTTGAAATAAAAAAAGTATTTGCTTGCCGATGGAAGGACTGCAAGGAGGGGGCCATTCTTGCTTCCCTAGGAAGGGAGTTCCAGAGCCTCGGGGCAGCCACCGAAAAGGCCCTATCTCGCATCCCTACTAGTCGTGCTTGTGAGGATGTAGGTATTGAGAGAAGGACCTCTCCTGAGGATCTCAGGGCCCGGGCAAGGGGGTTTGACTGGGTGGATCCAGGGCGTGGTGAACACATCATTGCAGGAGGGCGTGGTTCCAGCCGTCCTGAAAGAGACGATGATCCAACCGCTCCTGAAAAAGCCCACCCTGGACCTATTGGTCTGCAACAATTACCGACCGGTCACAAATACCCCCTTCTTAGGGAAGGTGACTGAGAGGGTTGTGGCACAGCAATTGCAAGTACTCTTGGATGAAACAGATTATCTTGACCCATCCCAGTCTGGGTTCAGGCCTGGTTATGGGACTGAATCAGTCTTGGTCGCCCTGATGGATGACCTTTATCTGGAGAAGGACAAAGGGAGTGCGACCCTGTTACTCTTACTTGATCTCTCAGCAGCTTTTGATATCATTGACCATGGTATCCTTCTGGGCTGACTTGGTGAGATGGGTATTGGAGGCATTGTTTTAGAGTGGTTCTGATCCTATGTCCAAGGTTGTTCAGGTGACTGACCAATTATCCAAACTCGGGAACCACCAACCCACAGCACCTCTGTCTTGCTAGGATTCAGACTCAGTTTATTGTCCCTCATCCAGCCCACCACCGAGTCCAGGCAGCGGTCCAGGGCTTGCACGGCCTCTCCCGATTCAGATGTTATGGAGAAATAGAACTGGGTATCATCAGCATACTGCTAACACCTCGCCCCAAAGCTCCTGATGACTGCTCCCAAGGGCTTCATATAGATGTTAAACAGCATGGGGGACAAGATCGTTGAGGTAGAACATAGAAATCCTGCTTGAGGAGGAGCAGGAGCAGCAGCTGCTCCAACATAATCTAAGCCTGGGTTTTGCATGTGGCCAGACTGGTAGAATGGGTAAATTTTGAGCCCTCCCCCCACAATTTCTGGGAAATGCACTAGCCTAACCTGGCTTCTCCAAGTCCTCACCTTTCATTGAAGTCAGAGCTGTGGGCTTGGGAGTTCAGCAACTCCGCAAGCCTTTCCACCAAATACTGCATGGAGGAGGAAGCCAGTTCTCCTCCTCCCCAATTTATCTTTATAATTATCCTGTGAGGTAAGTTAGGCTGAGAGTGACCGGCCTAAGGTCACCCAGTGAACTTCATGGCCCAGTGAGGATTTGAACCTTTGTCTCCCATGTCCTAGCTCACTTAATATCCTTCCACCTTACTCCACATTCTTGAAAAGATGATGCAGAAGTGAACAGACTGGCAGGGTGGTGTGAGGGAGATACTCTTTCCCCCTACAGTTGGAACCTCATTTGGCCTGTTGTTAACAGTGCTCTGTAGCATCATTAAGACAAACCAATTTAGGCTGCAGTCCTATGCACATGTAGCACTGATCTTGTTGGAGCTTCCTTCTGAGTAAATATGCATGGAATCAGCTGTGTGATGCCCTCTCTAATTCTCCACCCCCACCCCAAAACAGAAGTCTTTCCTCCTCAACTGCCTTCTTGGTGGTGGCCCCCGAATTATGGAACACCCTTCCTGATGAGGTTCGCCTGGTGCCTACATTACTATCCTTTCGGCGCCAGGTGAAAACCTTCCTCTTTGTCCAGGCATTTTAATATTTTAATATTTTTTGTATCTGTTAAAAGTTTGTATTTGTATCTAATGTTTTAACAGACAGTCATACGACACACCTTTTATAATTGGATGATTAGCTGGTTTTTAGCTGTTTTTTAAATTGTTTGTAAGTGTTTATTTTTTATGTACACCGCCCAGAGAGCATTGCTATGGGCAGTATAAAAGTTCAATCAAATAAATAAATAAATAAATATAAGGAGTAAAACTAATAAAGATTCCCAAGCTGTGAACGATGATGCTTACTTGCAAGTAAGTGGCATAGGGAACATAGACAAGATACATATCTGCCATTGATCTTGGCCAGGCTTACATCTGAGTAAATGTGCATGGGATCATCTGGATGATGAAGTTTGGGGAGAAAAAAGTTAAAACTGATTATGTTTGGGAGGGAAAGGGCAGAAAAACCATTAAGGCTGCATTCAGACAGCTGTCTGTTCTGTTTTCCTGACATTTCCTTACCTGATAATTTTCACATTTGATTTGATCTTTCACACGACATAAAAGCCACTTCTGGAAATCTAGCAGAATATTTCTGTATCAATTCTTTCCAGAAAAAAAACATTTTGCTACCCCATAAATCCAGAGTAATGTAACAAAATTTGGGTGTGGGGGGTATACCAGCATAAAATTGTTTCCACCATTACACAGCTTGGGACCAGAATACCTGATGGAACGCCTCTCCCGATACAAACCCACCCGTACACTACATTCAAGATCAAAGGCCCTCCTCCGGGTGCCTACTCCAAGGGAAGCTCGGAGGATGGCAACAAGCGAGAGGGCCTTCTCAGTGGTAGCCCCCAAATTATGGAATGATGTGTCTGATGAGGTGCGCCTGGCGCCAACACTGTTATCTTTTCGGCACCAGGTAAGACTTTCCTTTTCTCCCAAGCATTTTAGCATGTGTTTTATACTGTTTAAATTTTTAAATTGTGTTTTAAATTGTTTTTATAAGATCTGTTTTAAATTGTATTTGTTTTAATGTTTTTAGTTACTGTAAACTGTCCAGAGAGCTTCGGCAATGGGGCGGTATACAAGTATAATAAATAAATAAATAAAATTTTCACAGGGGAATCCTGGGAGGACAGAAGTGTTCATGACATGCCCAATGATATTCATTATTCTGTCACACCACGCCCACTGGTGTAATTGAAATTTGACACAACATGACTATATCGATCAAAAAGCCAAGGCCAGATGACAATGCAGAGTTGTTGAAATATTAAAGATAATTTATTGCAGCCCAATGTGTTTCAGGTTAACCCTTTGTTAAGGGAAATCTGTAAGAGTAAATAAATACACCATCAAATTAAAATTCTTGAAACTGTTACAAGCTTGTGAACAAATACCTAATGCATAACAAACTGAAGTAAAAAAAATCTCATTAAACAACACACTGTATTGTACTGACAGACATATTATAAAACAGCAAGGATGGGACAACCAACAGTTAATATTTAAAAAAATGGAAATGGACTGCCTTCAAGTCGATCCCGACTTATGGCGACCCTGTGAATAGGGTTTTCATAGTAGGCAGTTCATTGGCAATCGCTCGTGGCCGAGTAAGATTGTCTTCCAAGATAAGGTCTTTAACAGTGGGTCCATAAGTGACTGTGGAGGCCAATTCTGGATCCACACAGCCTCCCACAGTGAGGACATAGGTTTCCAGATGGAAGATGGTTGCAATGAGGATTTGTTTGACATGCCTTCCACTTAGCTTGTTTGTCCTGTTCGCCCTGTATTTGTGCTTCTTCAAAGTCCACAGCACCTTTGATGGTTTACCATTGCCTCCCTCTAAGGCTGAGAGGCAGTGACTGGCCCAAGGTCACCCAGTGAGCTTCGTGGCTGTGTGGGGATTCGAATCCTGGTCACCCAGGTTGAAGTCCAACACCTTAACCACTACACCACACTGGTTCTCCTAATATTAAAAGAAAAACACATACGCCTTAGGGAGGGTTAAGAAAAAATCCTCATAAAATTGAAAGGTAAAATTCCAAGAAGCAACTAGCTTCAGAGGATGCTGCAGTGTAAAAACATTCATTCATATACATAGAACAAATCAGTTTTTTTATTATTATTGACATGTTTTACTTAGCTGGCAGATATTACATACACAATTGTATGCATAATTGTATAATTACATACACAAGTGTACATATCAAAATTTTCGTAGCAATTTAAATGCCTGTCACAATGTACTGACATATAGCTTATACAATCAAAACATAATATACACAGATAAATTAAAAAAGGGAGAAGAAAATAAAATAACAAATGTTTCAAAATTATAATTGTCAAGAATAGTTAACTTTGGTCAAGCTGAAATGGGTCAACCAGAGAGAATTCTGGGAGCGTGTGGTTCCCTAGGACACCCTATTGGGCGAGATCCGTGGCTCCGTGCCAGACAGACAATTTGCAACCTTGCAAGAAGATGCAACTGAACCTTAGCTGTTATCCCTTATTGGCTTCCTGAGATCAAAAGTCAGGAAGAAGGGGTGTTGTAGATCAGGACCCCTGGGTGAGGCTGTCCAGCCCCTTATCTTCAAAGGCTTCAAAGGAGTGGATCACGGCAGGGGCGGAATATGGCTATTTGCCTCCCCCCTCCTTGTTGACTGATAAACTCCATAAAAATGAAGGATGCTCCTTCAGTCTTTGTTCCCTATTTCCATCTACTCAAATCGCTTGAAGTTTTACAGAAAAGCTGTTGGGGAACCGTGCTATTCTACTGTAAGTATAGGATCTTAGCTTAGCTAGATCTTTGTTATATTCTTTGTCTGTATTGAACCTCTCACCTTTGTTATGCCAATGTACCTCGTGTAGCCCGACTGAGGGTGATAAGCTTTAGGGAAACATTGCTGCTCTCTTTTGTATATACCATTTTATTTCTTTTAATTAAACTACTCTTTTATAGATGGTGTGTATTGGCTTGAAACTAATGATTCTAAATCTAGTCTTTGACCACTGGATGCTACTGATTACTGGTTAATGTGGGTTAATACCCTTAGAACTCACATAGCTCTCTGAGATCCCCTCTCTCAGATAAAATAACCAGGAAGAGGGGTGGTGGCAGAACTACTGGGAGTTTAGGTCTGAAAGGGAGAAGGATTTGTCTGGGAAGCAGAAACCCAAAGGAGTTGGGACTGTTCTCAGAAGCAAAGAACCTCCTTGGGGTGCTGAAGGCAAGGGACCCCAGGGGGACAATTCTTTGACAATAATAATAAAAATGATAAATAAATAAATAAGAGGTGGAGAAGAGCATTACTGAGATTAATGTAAGATTTAAAAAGCATAACATTTAATACATAGAATGCCATAGAGATCTAGAAAGTCACTGTTGGTAGATGGATTTAGCGATAAATTCCATAGCCTACCCAAAGACGTCCCTCCATAATGAGGCATGAGTTGATGGCTGATAGAAATTATGCTTACTCATTGCTACATAGCTTATAAACATAAACCATTTAATATGAAAAGTTGTCTTTTTTATTTGGATCCCACCTCACCAATCTTTGTTGTGTTAATTTTTCCATTAAAGCTATGTTCCATACCTGAGAGTACCATAATCTATTAAATTGTAGTCAGTCTTCATTGAAAAAAGAACAAATCAGTTCTGATGCTTTCATTTTCTGGGTTCTTAAAGACACAATATACTCAGTTTTTTTACAAGCAAAGTGGAGAGTGTACTCATACATGGTGTTGCAAGAGCCTAATGCCACGATAAAGGCAAAAGAACTTTTTTGGTCCTTTTTGGTCCTATTTTATTTATGTTTGTTGGAGCTGCTTCTAAAAATTGTGTGCAGAAGCATGTGTCAGCTCTACAATGCATCAGCAGTGCCGGGGGGGGGGGCTGGAAATTCCTGGGTCTTTGGCAGGGAAGGAAAGTCCTTAGCCAGCAGTCGGGTTGTAAATCTGCCAGGCCTATCCGAAGCGTACTTGCTGAGTCAGAAGTCCAGAAGTGAGGTCAGTGGAGGTCCGGGATCAATTGCCAAGGGGTCAGTCAAAGAGATGCTGCAGGGAAACAAGGTCTACACAAAGCCACGCCTGACGTTGCAGTCAGCAACAAGCTGCAGCCAAGGTGTGCCTTATAAAGAGCAGGATGGACAGCAGGTGTGAGCCCTCAGCGTTTGGGCCTTAAGGAGACAGGCCTGCCTCTCTTCTGCCTGACCTTCTGCTGTCTACGTTCTGCAGGTGAGGGGGGAGTATCCTGTTCACTGTCTGTGTCTGGCTGCAGGGCCTCTGCTGTCCCTGGGGTGCTCTGCAGCTGAGGGGCAGAAGGAGCTGGATTCTCAGGAGGCTCCTCCGTGTCTCCTGCTGCTCCGGGGTCTGCTGCTGTTACTCCCGAGTCGTCCTCATCTGAGGAGTCCTCTGACGGGGCCATGACAGCATGCTACAATAGGAGCGCAACACTTAGGTCTTCATTGAGACCTGTGGGGCACAGACTTCTCAACTGGAGTATTCAAAACAGTTCCCTTTTTAATAAGATCTTATAATTTACACTGTGCACTTTTTCCATAGCCTAAAAGACCAATGCACTGGCAGCATGTCTATGCGCCTTGAAATGGGCCACTAGGAGAGAGCCAACTCTGTTATTTCAGATACTACTCAAGTGTTCACTAATACATTTTAAAAGGTCTTTTGTGTGTCCTATGTACAGTTTTTTACAAGGGCACTCAATTGCACAAACAACATTGGTACAGCTACCTGTGACCTCAGTAGCTAAGAGTGCCTTTTACCAGCTTCGGCTGGTAAGACAGCTGCAGCCGTTTCTGGACCAGGATAGTCTGACCACTGTTATCCATGCACTGGTAATCTCCATGCTGGATTACTGTAATGCACTCTACGTGGGGCTGCCCTTGAGATTGGTCCAGAAGCTGCAGCTGGTGCAAAATGCTGCAGCGGGTCTGCTCACTGGGGCAGGGTATCACCAACATGTCACCCTGCTGCTGAAAGAATTGCACTGGCTGCCCATTTGCTACCTGGCCAAGTTCAAGGTTCTAGTCTTGGTGTACAAAGCCCTATACAGCTTGGGACCAAGATACCTAAAAGACTGTCTTACCCCTTATTTACCCAGTCGATCAATGCGCTCTGTAGGTGAGGGCCTCCTGCAGATACCATCTTATCAGGAGGTCCGTTCCACACAACAACAAGCCGCTTTCAACAAGCCTGTTCAGTAGACACCTTATCCCAGTCTGCATCTGTGTTGGATTTGCTTTTTAATATGTTTTTAAAGCTTTTTTAAAAAAAGATGTTTGTAAAGTTTTTGAAAAAAATGGTTTTAAAGATGTTTTGTTTTAATATATTTTAAAGTTTGTTCTTATGATGTTTTAGAGTGTTTTTAGTGCTTTTGTTTGCTGCCCTGGGCTCCTGTTGGGAGGAATGGCGGGATATAAATATAATAAATAAATAAATAAATAATGTGGAAAAGTGACAAAGGAGATAGACCCTGTTGTCAACAGGATTAGGAAAAGACTGGAACTTTGGGATGTGTTTCCAGAAATCACAATGACCACAGGGGTGGTGCCCTATGGATGCAGAGGCATCCCTTAGAACTGGCTGTCGGAAGCCAGAAGGAAAACTGGTGTCACAATTCTTAGTGTTTTGATTAGAGTTCCTTTTTTTTGCCATCAGATCACTTTCCTAGAGGGACAGCAGCCAGAAACACTGTGTGTGATATGGGACCAAGCCTGCAAGGAAGGGTGAACTGAGCATTAGAAACTTTTAAAAAGTCATATTATGCAATGAAACAAAAATGGAACACACATATGAAAAGGAGATGCTGTTATAATGTTTTGGCTAGGTTTGGGATTTTGTTTGGCTTGGAATATAAAGTAGCTGTACTATTACTTCACGCCTGAGAACTTTTATGTTTCTTACAATTGCTAAAAAAATAAAATATTACACTTCTGTCAAGTGAAAAAAGACAGAAAAATCATTCAGATGTATGTCCTTCTGCCAATAGCAACTCAATGTGCTGTTGAGCAAAGGCAGCATTCATTAAAAGCTTCACCTTGGCAAGCAGTTTAGAGACATGCTATACATAGAGATAAATCTATTTTATCAAGCTTATGAGTGTTAATCTTGGTGCAGAGCACAGTGATTACACCTTACACTGAATTACTACTTTTTATAATTCATTACATTGAGGCATTGCTCTGTGACATCTCCAACCTAGTGAGCACTTCATTATTTTTAAAAGAGAAAACTGAAAATTGCTTCTGTTGAACTCTTTGCACAGCTCCTTTTTGCTCTTGAGCACCCAAAGAGCAAAGCCTAATAGCAAATAGTGACAACTCACTCTCTTAACTGACACAGAATATGTGGTTTGTGCAGAGCTTGGAAAAGTTACTTTTTTGAACTAGAACTCCCATCAGCCTCAGCCAGCATGGCCACTGGATTGGGCTGATGGGAGTTGTAGTTCAAAAAAGTAACTTTTCCAAGCTCTGGGTTTGTGTGTGCATGTGACTTCTGACTGTTCCTCCTACCTCTCTCCTGTTTTCTGCTGCTGTGTGGTACACTACGCGCATGCACATGCCTGCCATCAACCAAGATAGCAGTAGGGGCATCCTGCCCTTAGAGAAGCCTCCACCTCCATCTTGGCCGCTGGCAGCCCTGCATGCGCAGCAACAGAAGTCAGGTAGGTGGAGCGAATGAACAAGCAGGTGGCCTGGAAGCTCCTTCCCTGTGATCTGCAGCAGGGGAGCGCTACTCTCCCACCCTAATGAGGCCACCCTTTGGCCCCTGCCCTGTGTGTGTGCAAAGAATATGCCCTACCAATGAGCTACAACCCTTCCCATGTTTTAAAAAAGTATCTTTTAAAATTGTTCATTTCAATCCACTAATGAATGCACATCTTACCTAGGGCAGATACACACAATTCATTTAAAGCACATTCAACACACGTTTGAAGCACATGAATTACACCACAGAATCATAGGAGCTGTAGTTTGCTAAACTTGATGGGAACTATAACTGTGAGGGGGAAAATACACTTCCCAGGATTCTTTAGGGGAGGACATGTGCTTTAAATGAAAAAAATATTTATATAAGCATGACTGTCAAAGATGTTTATTTACACAACCTGTAAAGATATTTGTAGTGCAATCCTGTGTTTGTTTACCCAGAAGCAAATCCCAATATATTCATTGGGGCTCACTCAAACAGGGAAGTGTGCACAGACCTGCAACCTCAAGTAATAAGAAAATTCACTCATCAACCCAAAATTCAGAATCATACCACTTTAAGCTGTTTTGCAACTGTTTATACTTACTTTTATGGTTAATGGATTTTAAAGGGATTTATTTCTTGTTGTAAGCTGCCTTTGTTTCCAATCACCAACCCTACATCACAGGCGATGTAAAAATACATACACCCCATATAATATTGTCAAAACCAGTTGGTCATTGCAGAATTTAAAAAAAATAAAATAAAATCAGTGTTAGTTTCCTACAAAATAAAAACATTGATACCTATGTAAGCCCTGCCTAACTGCTATAAAAATAGGATTGGGGGGAGAAAGACAGATTTACAATTCAAAGACAATTCTTTGTTATGTTCACTCAAAAGTCCCATTAATTTACAGCATATTCCTAACCATGTCTACTCAAAAGTAAGTCCTATTGAATTCAATGGGGTTTACTCCAGGTATGTAAGATTAGCATTGCAGCTTTATTCCCAGAAAAGCAATTAAAGCTTCATATTGGAAAGATTTTCAAAACACTGCCCTCTTCAACAGCCCAGAAAAATTTAAACTTGGTTGACTCCTGCACTCAAAAATACTGAAACCTATATACTTACTCAATTTATGGAACAACCGTTTTCAGGCCTTGCAATGTGGTCTTGGTACTGCCTGGTGGTCAACATTTATTGGCTACAAACTTAAAAGGGCGGGATTAGAGCAGCCTCGGCAGCTTTGCCTCTGAAACTCTTCACTCTTCAGCAAAAACATGGTCCCATCAGAGGTTGTCCCTATTACCCTCCCCCCTGCCCCACATCTCTACTCCACTGTGCAGGAAATAGTGCAGTTGCAAGATATGAACACAGAAACAGGAGAGGGAAGGGATTCTTGGGTCATAGTAAAGTATATATTGGGATTAAGACTATGATTTCAGTACAGCCCAGTTGTGTGCAAGCTTGACCCCATGATCCTAACCTGCAGGGTCTCCAAGAGAAGCATGACAAACATGCTTAAAACCATCCCTCTCTTCACCTTTCCCCCTTTACAAATAACTTAATTCCTAAAGCTGACAGTGTGCCAACCATCTGCTCGATTTGTATATCCATGCTGACCCCATTTTCTTTCTTTTCTTCTCGTAATAGGAGAGTGAGGTGGGCCATTTGAGGCTGCTCTGGGTAAGAGCAATGTTGAGTAGCAAGCTGGTAAGAGTAGCAGTGTCTGGTTGGTGGTGCTGATCCAAAAACATGTATATGTGGTGTTTTGCAAACATTGTTTCCCTCCACAAAATGAACAGGGCCGGCTCCAGGAATGCGGGGGCCCTTGGGCATTAGCCTGCCCTGGGCCCCTCTGCTTCCCTTCCGCAATCCCGCGGATCACAAGACGAGCTTCCGAACCACCCACCATCCCCCGCCATCCCCAGCGCTTCACCTACCTTTCTCTCCTGTTTGCGCAGGGTTGCCATCAATAAAGATGGTGGCCAAGGTTTCCGTAAGGGACTGAAGCCTTTGCCACCATCTTGGTTGATGGCATGCAGCACGCACATTGCTGCCATCAACCAAGATGGCGGCAGAGGCTTCAGTCCCTTACAGACACTTCGGCCACCATCTTTATTGATGGCAACCCTGCGCGAACAGCAGAGAAAGGTAGGTGAAGCGCGGGGGATGGCGGGCGGCTCAGAAGCTCATCTTGTGATCCATGGGATCATGGAAGGGGAGCGGAGGGCCCCTCAGCCCCCCCCCCCGGGGCTCCTAGAGTTGCAGGGCCCTCGGGCCAGTGCCCAACCTGGCCGCCCTTTGGAACCGGCCCTGAAAGTGAAGCCCTATTTCTAACAGGACATGCAGAAGTGCTCCCCCATGGCTGTTCACCATTCCCCACCTGTTTGCAACCCTGTTTGCTTTTGCTTTAGTACTATTTGTTTTTTTTTAAAAAAATGAAGTAAAAATGCATATATTGGAACTAGAGCTGCGTGCAAATGACATCTCAAATTCTCCACAATATTTGTGGGCAGAGAATTTGGAGGAACAATTTTGCCAAATTTCACCAAGAGGAAGAGAAGTGCTCCAGTCATTGCTCAGGTGTGGGGTTGATGTCACTAGAAGGACACACATTGTTATATTGCCACCCTGGGCTCCTGCTGGGAGGAAGGGCGGGATATAAATCATTCACTAATAGGCAAAAAACCTTGTTGTTTAAGAACGTACCTATAGCCCACAGATCTTTCTATCAAACTTTAAAAAGCAGGAACATTGGGCAGCTATAGTGAAAGCACCAGGGGAGCAGGACACCTGACCTCCTGTCTCAGATATTGGACTGCCCTACAAATGTGTAAAAGTGCAAACACAATTTGGGTTGGTATTTCACAGTCCACTCCACTTGCTGTGTAGCTTGGAAGTATTTGGTAACGTGCCTCTGAGCATATGGTGAGTGGTGACAACTCCTGCACTCAGCCGAAATAATAGAAAGAAGACGTGCTGTGTTGATCTTATTTTAGCAGGGAGGAAGCAACATTATTAAGACAGTTGATATAGTTCAGATGGTCACTTTAAATATGTCTGATTTAATTGGCAATTTTATTGAAATTTCCTATAGGAAATCATTTTCTTTTGCTTTTATTTCTATGCATATGTGAAGTACAGCAACACTTTGCAAAATTTACACTAAATAAACTCCAAACATAATTGTGGAATAATGGCACTGACTTCTGCAGAATAGTCTTCAGTGGACCTCAGAAGTGTCTCAAATTGCACAAGATAAAACAGTGGGAGGTGAAATATATTCTAGCAAAATTCATGGTGTCCTCTATGTTTTTAATTGAACATAACCTCCAATTTGAAACACAAAAGGCTGTCTTCACCATCATATGACATTGACCAATAAAAAGACTTTGAAATTAATGAAAATAAATTTGACACAGATTCCTAGGATGAATAATGAGGAAAATTAAGATTAGATTACATTCTCTGTAGAAACATTAGTAACACAGGAAAGATGCAAAGTAAGAAGAACACCAACAAACATTCAAAAATATAATTCTCCATCTTTGGAGATGGCAGGTGTTGTCACCACTCACCATATGCTCAGAGGCACATGTTATCAAATTCTTCTAAGCTACACAGGAAGTGGATTGGACTGTGAAAGACCAACCCAAATTGTGTTTGCATTTTGACCAATTTGTAGGGCAGTACAATATCTCTGAGATACAGAGAATGTAATCTAAACAATTTTATTTCCCTCATTATTCATCCTAGAAATCTGTGTCAATTTTATTTTCATTAATTTCAAATTGGAGGTTACATTCTATTTCTATTTTGGGTGCATTAACAGTTGAATCTGAAACTGCAGTTTGATGTAAAACCAAACTTACAATATGTTGCTACTTCAGCAATGACTAGCTGTTGGAAAAAAGAGGAGGCATGTTTTCAGCCTGCTATGTTTAAACCACTTCATTTAAGGCAAGGTGGGCACGATCAATTAAAAACATAGAGCGCACCTAGAATTTGCTAGAATATATTTCACCTCCCACTGTTTTATCTTGTGCAATTTGAGACACTTCTGAGGTCCACTGAAGACTATTATGCAGAAGTCAGTGCCATTATTCCACAATTATGTTTGGAGTTTATTTAGTGTAAATTTTGCAAAGTGTTGCTGTACTTCACATATGCATAGAAATAAAAGCAAAAGAAAATGATTTCCTATAGGAAATTTCAATAAAATTGCAAAGTAAATCAGACATATTTAAAGTGACCATCTGAACTATATCAACTGTCTTAATAGTGTTGCTTCCTCCCTGCTAAAATAAGATCAACACAGCACATGTCTTCTTTCTATTATTTCGGCTGAGTGCAGGTGTTGCCACCACTCACCATATGCTCAGAGGCACATGTTACCAAATTCTTCCAAGCTACACAGCTAGTGGAATGGACTGTGAAATACCAACCCAAATTGTGTTTGCACTTTTACACATTTGTAGTGCAGTTCAATATCTCAGACAGGAGGTCAGGTGTCCTGCTCCCCTGGTGCATTCACTATAGCTGCCCAATGTTCCTGCTTTTTAAAGTTTGATAGAAAGATCTGTTGACTATAGGTACATTCTTAAAGCGCAAGGTTTTTTTGCCTATTAATGACTTTTATTGCAGTTCATTAGAAATCAATGACAATCAATGTCCAACAGAACTAAAGCTGTAATCCTACACCCTCTTACCTGAGACTAGGCCCCATGGAAACAATGGAACTTGTTTCTGAGTAGACAAATATAGCATTGTACTGTGAAAGATATTAGGTTCACCTGCCCTTAACAAATCATGCTCTGTTTTGATGCAGTGGGCTATAGGTACGTTCTTAAACCGCAAGGTTTTTTGCCTATTAGTGAATTTCCCTGCTTTTTAATCTGGGAGGTAAGAAATGGAATCCTGTGCAAGTTTGCTGAGAATGGATTGATCAATTGCATGCTTATTGAGTTCAGTGGGATTTACTGTCCTGCAATCATGCTTAGGATAGGTGAAACTGACCACAGGGGATGGGGAGGGGAGGAGGAGGAGGAGGGAGGGGTGGAAAGGCAGAGGGGAGGACTGGGATGGGAGCAGGCAGGAGGGGAAGGGAGAAGGACAGATGTGATCAATTGCATGTTTATTGAGTTCAGTGGGATTTACTCGCATGCAATCATGTTTAGGATAGGTAAAACTGACTGGGGGGAGGGATGGAGGGCTGAAGTGGGCAGGGGAGGAGGAAGATGTAAGAGGGGAGGGGAGGAGGAAGGGAGAGGAAAGGGGAAGGAGGGAAAGGCAGGTCTGATCATTTGCATGATTATTGAGTTCAATCGGATTTACTCCTAGGCAATCATGATTAGGATAGGTAAAACTGACCATGGGGGAGAGAGAGAGGGAGGGGAAGGAGGGGATTGGAAGGGGAGCAGGAGGGAGGAGCAAGGGGAGGGGGAGGGAAGGGGCAAGAGGGAGGGTATAGGAGGGAGGAGAAGGCAGGGTGGGTTTGGTCATTTGCATACTTTTTGAGTTCAAAGGGATTTATTTCTGTGCAATCATGTGTGAAAATGGAAATGGACTGCCTTCAAGTCGACCGGACTTATGGCGACCCTTTGCATAGGATTTTCATGGTAAATGGTATTCAAAGGTGGTTTTACCATTGCCTTCCTCTGAGGCTGAGTGGCAGTAACTGGCCCAAGGTCACCCAGTGAGCTTCATGGCTGTGTGGAGATTCGAACCCTACTCTCCCAGGTCATAGTCCAACACTGACCTGGGGGAGGGGCAATGAGGGGAGGAGATTGGGTGGGTGGGCACTGGGTAGAAGGGAAGCCCCTTTCCTTTCCAAAAGGCAAACATTGTGAACAGTATCATTGCTTTTCAGCATTTCCCCCACCTTTTTATTCTACGGAAGGCACATGTAGCCTCCCTAGGGTTGCCAGGTTCAGGGCCTGAGACTGATCCTGTATCTTTAGGAGAAGAGAAAGTCTGCCAAGTGCAGGTGTTCTTGCAACCCTGTAATGAGAAAAACCACAAGGTGGAATTCTCCCTTCCCCTGCACAACTTTTAAAGATACAGAAGACCTCTTGGAGGCTGGGCCTGGCAACCAAGAGGTCTTCTGTATCTTTAAAAGCTGTGCAGGGGAAAGTGAGAATTCCTCCTTGTGGTTTTTCCCATTACAAGAACACCTGCACTTGGCTGACTTTCTCTTCTACTAAAGATACAGGATCAGTCTCAGGCCCTGAACCTGGCAACCCTACCTCCCACCCAAATTTAAAACAAAGCTGTCCCTGACCACATCCACACCAGGCCTCTATTACACTTTGGACAATCATTATTTATTTATTTATTTATTGTATTTATATACCGCCCCATAGCCGAAGCTCTCTGGACGGTTTACAACAACTGAAAACATTAAAAACAAATATACAAATTTAAAAACACATCTTTTAAAAACAATTTAAAACACAATTTAAAACAATTTATCATAGCTTCTCTCAAAGAATCCTGGGGAGTTTAGTTAGTGAAGGGTGCTGGGAGTTGCTAGGAAAGGCCCTGTTCCTCTCACAGACCTTCAATCAGAGTGGCTGACTGTTAAACCAGGCTGGCCACTGGAGCTCTCTCAGGGGAATAGGAGTCTCCTGTCAGCACCCTTCACAAACTACACTTCCCAGGATTCTTTGAGGGAAGCCATGACTGTCTCAAGTGAAATCAAGTCTGGTGTGGGTGTGGCCCCCTGATTAGCGAAGCTCAGCAGCTGTGAGGCTTTTAGAACACTGACAGATGGTTCTTACTGAGCATGCTCCACATTATCATTGGCTTCAAGTCAAAATGTATTAAATTTATTAAAAATCAGCCAGGCATTTTTTTTAACTTTTAAACTGCAGAAGATGAAGGTCAGAGTATGAGGCAAGGTCAGTATTAGGATTACAGGTACTCTGTGAACATGGCTCATTTTTACTGAATTTCAACAGATTATGAGAACTCTGAGAGAAAAAAGTCCAAAAGGACTCTGGGGTTTCTTTTCCTCTCTTTTTAGAGTTTGAACTCTCTATTCTCTCTGACTGTTTTATGCATCGCTATGAAAATTGAGAGGGTTGTTAAGCAAGCGTTTCTGAGTTCAGGACTGTACGTTTGGTAAGGTTTTATTTTGAAATGAGCTTATGGGAAGCATCAGAATGGCATGGGGGTATTTTCAATTTAACATTGCAGAATGTGAAAAATCCATGCTGGCTATAGTATACAGCCACTCTTGTGGCTGTACAGTAATAAAATAATAAATTAAAATAAATGTTCTATTCCCCTCTTCCCTAGTTAAGATAAACAAAAATGCCCTTGAATATTCTCTTAGTTTTATGCTCCACCTTCAATTTACAAACAGTATATTAATTTTTAGTCATTGCTTTAGAGTACACAAATAGTAGAGTTCCTAATGGATGCCTCTTTAATGACTGATTGTTTAGTTCCTAATGAACCAGTATTTCATACCCTGAAGCACAGCTGGCACTAAATAAGGCAGAATCGCCAAAGATAGATTGAGCATGGGAAAAAATGTGTCCTTTGCTTCTTACAGTAGTTTCTCAAGGTCAGATTTGATGTTCATTAGAATGCAAAACAGGGCCTGACTAGGAGCTCAAGACTGAAATATTTGTATCTGTCCAGAGGCAGAAACACCTTAAATTATTTGGCTTATTTACCAATTGTGATTTTAGAACACTTGTGAATTTTTAAAGGAATTTGTTAACTCTGAAATCTCCAGACCAGAAGTATTTTTCTCTTGCTACAATTTTCTTTTTCCTACAATAAATAACCATAGCAAGAACAATTGTTACCAAGATAAGAAGTTAAAGAAATTATGTACAACTCCCTAAAAATGTTCCCTATAGTGAGCGGTAGGGGTGGCTTTCTTGAGCCCTCTATAATTATAGATATAGACAAAGTATAATTGTTATATAACAACATCCTTATTGATAGGTATAGCTAAAAAAAATGGTTTCATGGAACCATAGAGTTGGATGGGACCTATATGATCATCTAGCACAATTCCTACCTCAGTGCAGAATGGAACTATAGCATCCCTGACAGATGGCCATCCAAACTCTGCTTAAATATTTTCAAAAAAGAACAGTCTACCATGTCCTGGAGCAGTTGGTACCCCTTTCAGATAGCTCTTAATATTAGGGTGCATCTCCTGATATTTAGCTGAAATCAGCTTCCCAGCAATTTCCACCCATATTTACTAGTACTTTAGCCTGTTGGATAAACTGGAGATCAAGTCTCTTCCATCTTCTACCATTATGCAGATTTAAATATCTCACAATATTAATTGCAGTTAAGGGACGAAATAAAACACAGAGACATCAGCTTGGGTTGAACAAGGGCCACTTTATTAAATTACAGCAAGAAAAAACCCAATTTAAAGTGACCTGCAGAGGGAAGCCTAGGTGCGGGAACTGTCTATGAGCAAGTAGCTTGCCAAACAGCTCTCGGGCGACCAGCCCCTGTTGGGGTAAGGGCAAGCCCATCTGCTTACCCCTTACCCTGACCACACCTTGTAGGTGAGTAGGGGGGCCTTCCCACGTCGTCCCCACCCGGGGCCGAATAACCCCTGGGTAGATGAGATGAGTTGGCCCCAAAGGCAGCCCATATCCTGTCCTCGAGCCACATAGCCATGACAGACAGGCCTCCGGAACTGCCAATCACCTCCAAAGGTGCCTAAGGGGGCCACTTAGCTGTCCTTAACTATTCCCTTCCCGCACCTTTCCGCCACAAAAATGGGGACAAATCTCTATTTAGTCCCCCTTTGCCCCACTGCCAAGAAGCACCTCTCACAGACACCTCCGCAGGTCCTCAAGAAATAAGTCATTACCTGCGTCAGACAGGTGAACGCCATCTGCCCTGTAAAGTTCACCCATCAATTGCTGAATACGGGGATGTGGAATGGTTAAATCTCTGTGCCCAAGAAGAGCCAACCTAATCCTTCGGTTGACCTTCTTCCATGCCCTATCGATAGCCCATGGGTCCCAAACCCCACGCCACTCCCTGCGTGGAAGCATGTCTGACCATATCAGACGTACAGAAGGCCAAAGCTGCCTTATCCGCTGCATGTCTATACATGCTTGAACGATAAGGGCCTTGTCCTGCATCAAGCCCAGCTCATTACCACCGAGGTGAATGACCACCATGTGCGGAGTTGTCCACACAGCACCTTGCACCACATGCAGAGTTGTCCGCACAGCACCTTGCACCACGTGCGGAGTTGTCCACACAGCACCTTGCACCACGTGCGGAGTTGTCCACACAGCACCTTGCACTACATGCGGAGTTGTCCGCACAGCACCTTGCACCACGTGTGCAGTTCTCCACACAGCACCTTGCTGGAACAGGGTGGGGAGTAGTCCCTCCCAACGCATTCCTCGCTGGCCAAGCCACTGTACATCTGCCCATCTACTGAGGCCCAACTGCGAGCCCATGCTTGAGTTCGCTGCTCTCCGGGCTGCCCAGAAGATCATGCTGTGGCCGCATATGAGGATGCGCGTCCGCTCCATCCCCGTCCAGCAACCTGTCAAAATAATGACTTTGATAAGCTTCCGCAATCCCAATCCTCTAAAAGGGGCGAATATAGCCCCGGTATGCAGCAGAGGACCAACGTTCAACAGCCTGAACTTGTGCTTGGGAAAAACCAAAACCTGCTGCCGTAGAAGCAGCTCCAATTCTAAATGAATGGGTGCCAAATTGCAATCCCGAGCCGTTGCAAAGCCCGTTTCGTTAAAGCCCCAAACTGGTAACTAGAGAGGGGATCCCGATTTACATGGGTGAATAAATATCCATCCCCAGATCCCCTGACTTTTAGGAAAGCTAGCAACGCCCGTACAGGGCAGAGGTTAGGCTCCGAGGACGGGGCCAACCGAACCTGTCTTCCTTTGCACTTCTGGTCTGTTTTAGACCTTCTAAGCTGTATAAAGGCACAACCCCTGTCGATGGAGACGTCGGAAAACTGGAGGGCACGTCGTGATACATCTCGTTTGGAGCCAGCTACAACCTCTCCAATCCGGAAAGCCCCAAAGAACAGCATAAAGGCCACTGCATGGAATAGTGCAGCTTCATAGCCAGAGGAGCACATTGCTTCCCATTGACTAACCAAGCCCAATAACATGTCTACAGAGATAGGTCGATGGGCATCAGGTGTGGCAGGGTATTCCCTAGCCCACCCTGCCAACATGCGACGGACCCTAAAGTCACCTGTAGCGTCCAAAAAACCACCTGCCTTTGCCAGAAAGGAAAGGCCCGCCAGCTTACCTTGCAGTGCCCGGACAGACAAGCCATGTTTCCTGCTATCCACTAGGAATTCAAGTAGGTGACTTACCGGAATAGGCCACTCCGGTGCATAGCCCTTGTAGGCCCAGAATTCCTGCATCGCCCTACCTGCCCTCTGGTAACTGGCAAGCGTGCTGGGGGCAACAGATAGGCTTATGGCCCTCTCCGACTCTGCTCTCCAATCTCCCATATCGCAGGGGGCACGGCTTCCGGCTGAGCCCTGGCCCATGGCGCCAGCTGACGGAAACAATCCATCTGGTTCGGTGACAGAGCATCAGCAACATTATTATCAATGCCAGGAACATGCCGTGCCCTAAATAGAACATTAAAGCGCAGGCACCGGAGAACAAAGGCCTGGACAAGGCCCATAACCCTGGAGTTCCTGGATGTAAGGGAGTTGATAACCTGGACTGTTGCCATGTTATCGCACCAGAAGTGGACCGTAGAGTTTTTCAACTCCTCGGCCCACAGGTAAACTGCCACTACTATTGGAAAAAATTCCAGAAAGGTCAGATCCTTGTCCAAGCCCTCTTGAACCCATGTCCGTGGCCATTGTCCCATACTCCAGGAAGATCCAAAGACTACCCCAAAGCCACAACCTCCAGACGCATCGGACTGAACCTGTAACTCAGCCTCCAAGAGCCAGTCCTGCCTCCAAAAGGATATTCCGTTGAAATCCTGTAAGAAGGAGGACCACACCGCCAGGTCGGCGTGCAAAGCAGCCATAACCCGAAACCTATGGTGGGGACGGGAAAGCCCGACCATGGCATCATAGACACGTAAAAATGCTCTGCCAGGTGCTACGACCCTGCACGCAAAATTTAAGTGCCCTGCTAACTCTTGAAGGGTGGAGAGGAAAACCTTCCTTGCACGTGTGACTTGTTTAATCTTTTCATGAAGAGTTGCGAGTTTGTCCTGGGGCAGCCTGCAGTATTGGTTTCTAGTGTCAATTTCAATGCCCAAGAAGGTCAAAAGGGGGGCTGGACCCTCAGTCTTTTCAATGGCTAAAGGAACTCCAAGCTCTTCTGCCAGAGCTTGGAACTGAGCCATCAAGTGTTGGCACACACCCATGCCAGCCTCACCAGCAAATAAGAAATCGTCCAGGTAATGGACCACTGAATTCGAACCCGTCCGCTGCTTGATTGCCCATTCTAAGAAGGTGCTAAAGCGCTCAAAAACTGCGCACGAAATTGAGCATCTCATGGGCAATGCTCGATCTATATAAAACTCATCTGCAAAAGCAAAACACAGCAGCTCAAAGTCTACAGGGTGGACAGGCAGAAGCCGAAAGGCCGATTTAATGTCACGTTTACCCATGAATGCACCTGGGCCACAAGTGCGCACCATGCGCACCGCTGCATCGAAGGAGGTGTAGTGCACTGTACAGAGACTGTCAAGAATAAAATCATTGACTGACCATGAGGATATGACAAGTGGTGAATTAATCTAAATTCACCCGCTGCCTTCTTGGGCACAATACCTAGTGGGGATACCCTAAGGGTATGGAGTGGGGCTGATTGAAATGGGCCAAGCACCCGCCCTGCTTGCACCTCCTTGTCAATTTTTGTTTGTACAATTGCCTCCAGGCCCCTGGTAGATTTTAAATTCCTGGACATGAAGGCAGTCCTTGGACCATTGTAAGGAATTCGGAAGCCTAACAAAAACCCTTGTAATAGAAATTGACCATCTCCTACTGCTGGGTAACCAACAAGTAAGGCACGTAAAGCTTGTAAATTAATTGGGGAGGGGCCCTTTTCCTTGATTAGTTCCTGGTGAGGGCTGTCTTCTGCCACCTTGCTGGTCTCTACCACCTCCCCTGTAGACTCTACCCCTAGGACAGGCAGGGGAAGGGTGTGCTGCCCCACAAATGGAACATTCGTGTCGGAAACGACATGGGTTGCGTGTGCAGACCCCCTGAGCACTAAAATCCCAGCACAGCAGCCGTTGTTGAACCCCTTGCCCCGCATTACTGCGGGGAAGGGTAGCCGCCGACAGCTTGCTGAGAAGATGTCCACTATCACATCTATCCCGTCATGGCTTGGGCCGCAGTCATAAACTGCAGCCACAGCTCAGGTTCCTTCTTGCCCCATGGCAGAGACACATCATACGACAACCAGGCCAAACCGGAGAACTCCACATAGGCCCTATAAATTATGTCTAAGTACTTCAAGAGAGATAGCCCCTTTTGAGGCTGCCTCTCAATCAGCACTCCTGCGTATATCAAATACGCTGGCAGCCAATTGGCCCAGGTGCGGTCCACTCTCCTGCGCCTGGGCCTCTCTGAGTCACCATTAGCCTCCGTGTCTTTGTCCCTTTTGGGGAGCTCCCTATTGAGGAGTGAAAAGACATCAACATACTCCCCCCTCCAAATTTTTTCTTTTGTGGAAGGGAGCAGGTGGAATCCTAAAGTAATGGATGCCTCACCAAAAGGGATAGCATTGGCAGCAACAGCCCCCAAAGGGTCTAGTAAATTACCCTGACTCGCCGTTGAAAGTGGCAGTTGCTGCACCTCCACTTGTATGGCTGTTGGAGCCGGTTCACCTGGTGATACGGCTGATGCCATCACCTGTCCATTGCCTGCATGTTGCCAAATTTGGCTGCATGCCACCTGGAACGGTGGTTGAGAGGTACCCCTCGCCTCCGGTCTGAAATGAGTGGCAGATACTGTCCCTGTACTGGTGATCCATGGACCCTGAGGAGGCCACCCCCAGCCTGGTGACCCAGCTGCCTGATTATGCCTGGCAGACTCACCTGCTCCCACCAGCGGCCCGGTTACACTTGCAGCTTGGCACTCCACCGCAGCTGTTGATATTCTGCCAGCCTGGGGTGTAGCACCTCTCTTCCAGTCCCCATTGCCACTGCTGGTGCAGAAGGAGTCACAGGCCCCTCAGTCACCATCTGGGTAGCGTCAGGGTGGGCTTCAAGAGTATCAAGCCTAGCTAAAATCAATGCAAGGATATTATTAGTAGACCCTTGCCGCTGACCCACCATAGTGCCACCTGGAGCCTTAGCTGTTGTACGCTTTGGCCTGGTAACCCCCCCTGTGGACGTCCCAGGAGTGGCTGCCCGCTCTGAAACGGGGTGTGGCAACCTAGGAGCAGGGATTGGTGCCACCCTCCCCCTCTGCTCTAAAGCCTCAAGGCGAGCTAGTATTGCAGCCCATGGTGGCACCTCCTCCTCATCTGAAGAGCCAGGCGCCGGGGGAGGGCGTTTTTGAGGAGGCCAAGGGGCCCTCCCTTTACCTTTCGCCCCCCCTTTCCCTTTTTGGACGGCATGGCTATTTAATTCCACTCAAGCTTATGATATTGATCAGATTTAATTATTATTATTGGATTATTAGCCACTAACTATAGAAACCCCAGCAGCCAATACAGCTGATTTTAATGACTATTGTCTAGTAAAGCTGGAGCATAAGCCACTGACTATTCAGCCAATGCCTGCAAGGTATGATCAGTTTAATCAAAGTCTTGCAGCTCTTATACTGTAATGTACCTGCCCCTTTAATTTATATCACTTACGGTATGTTAATGAGTGTATTATCTGGTTTAACTGGCTGCAGAAAAACAGCCTTGAATATTGAAAGCCTTGCAGCGCTTTCCCTGTCAGGTATTGCAAACCCTTTAAACTAGCAACTTGTGTGTATGATCTTGTTTAGACAGCCCTTAGGCAACACTGCAGGAGCAGATCACATGCCTCCCTCCCCACCAGCCGGGGGGAGGGGCCAGCAGCGTTCGGCTTAGCAAGCTGTTAGAAACGGCCTGCACAAGGCGCTGCTGCTCCTGCAGCCTTTGTACCACTTAGTTTTATTTAAATATGTTGCTCCTGCTCAACCAGCCAGGAGCTGCCTGGCCATGTCACCCAGAGGTGGAAGTGGCCCAATTCGGGCCTCATTCAGCCCAGCAAGGCCGTCCGAACGGCCAGGAAAGCAAGCACCAAAATGGCGTCAACCATGCGGCCGCGATAAAATGGCCACCACCGATGTCGTCTCTTCTTTGCTCCGTCTCTCTGTCTGTCCCTCGCCGACGTTGCGCTGCAAGAGCAAGGTAGGAGGGGCTGCTGGGCTTAAATAAGCACAGCAGCTCCGCCCCTAATCTCTGCTGCGTCGTGCTCGCGTCATAGACGCGATGCGTGACTTTGCCCTCATTTAAGATGGAGGCAGCAGCTTCGTCCCGATCTGCAATTGTGCCCAGCCTGCCAGCTACGCGGTAAGCAGGGCGTTATTTCTATGTAATTTCTCCCCCGCCTCATGCCAAAAAAACACAAAATGCAGTCAGTGCCAATTAATATTAGTGGCAAAAATTATGCTGAATTCAGTGGAGCTAGATTAAACAATAAAAGGTGCTGTATAATTCTGGCTAGGACAAATTAAACCAGAACAATCACTAGAAGTTAAAATGATGAAACTGAGGTTATCATACTTTGGACACATAATGAGAAGACATGATTCACTAGAAAAGACAATAACACTGGGAAAAATAGAAGGGAGTAGAAAAAGAGAAAGTCCAAACCAGAGACGGGTTGATTCCATAAAGGAAGCCACAGACCTGAAGTTACAAGATCTGAACAGGGTGGTTTATAACAGATGCTATTGGAGGTCACTGATTCATAGGGTCGCCATAAATGGAAATTGTCTTGAAGGAACGTAACAATGTAGCAGCATCTGTGATGCCTGGGGCTTTGCCACTGCTGCAGGAGGTAAATTGAACTCAGGGAGTATATGGAAGACAACACGTGACCAAAGATATACAAAAAGATGCAGAAGCAACCGAAGGCAGAAGGACTGAGATTGATAATGCAGCTAATAATCCAGTAGAACAGAGACAAATGGACAATTAGAAGAGTTTGACGAGGGGTGAGAGGAGATTATTTTTTCACCAGCTTTAGTGTCCCTCTGGATAGCTATAATGCATTTATTATTCAGGAAGCATAATAGAACAACTAAGTGTAGAATGATGTGTGGAAGGCCCCATGTAAATCCTCCTCTAATGCATTATTATTGTGTCAATGACATCTTGCAGAACACAACTGCAAAATAAAAAACAAATAAAAACACCAGTTTGGAGTTGCCCAGTGATTTCTTGTAAATACTTTATAAGTTGTTGTTGTTTTAAAAATACACAGATTTAAAAACAAACAAACCCACACATGCTGATTGAAAAGAGATGGAACAGACTTAATATCAGTCATGTGAGAAATTAGCAAAGACTGAATTGAGCTCAGTTCATCCATCCCTAATAATCAGATGCCCTTCAGCCTAAGAGAATCTAAGACTAGCAACAGGGCCCTCCTCTGACAAGTCTGGTACAGGTTCTGGTAGAGGAAACTGGTGAGACAGCATCATACGTTAGAGATGTGCTAGAATTCCACCCAGTTAGATTGATACAAAATTTTCCATTCTCTTATTCACTGTCATTGAGGATCAGATTTTAATGTTGCAAATTTCCGCAACTATTTTTGAAACTGACTTTTTTTGAAAAAAAATCCACCTCTAAAACATCAATTGTAAGAATGATAATTTATCAATATTTCCTCTTAAAATATTGATATTTTCTTCAAAATATTGATATTTTCTTCAAAATAATATTTTAAAGGAAATATCTATACTCCCTTCACAATATCTATATTTTCTTTAAAAATATTGATATTAATAGTGATATTTTTCCGAGTGGGGAAAAAAACCATGGATCAGTAAAAGCAGTGGCTAGTGGATACAGAACAAACTTGAATTGATGCCAGCCTGTTAGGCTGACAGAATGCTTTTGAACCAGCACTGACCAATGGATCCCATCCCTATCATACAAGCAGAGAAAGAATGCTGGGAAAGAAAGAGTTGAAAGCAAAAGCAACCGAGCAAGAAGTGTGGAAGCACCATTCTGCCCTCTTGCCTTATTCCAATATAAATTAAGCAAGTAGCATAGTTTGACTTCTACTTCAGTGCTTTAATTTCTTACCACATTTGTCTTTCTAAAGCTTCATATAGTGAAAACTGCAAAAATAGTAATGATCACACTGTCTCACTGTATTGACAAAGGAGCATAGGAGATGTTAAATGTATTAAAATGACTTCTTCTCAGTCCAGAGATACAAAAGTGGGAGAAACATGAACATCCAATTGCCATTTTATAAAATGGAGATTTTCAGGACAAGTTCAGCCTCTGTTGGTAAGCTCATGGCCAGGAAGGTATTGCAAGAATATGCTGTTGATAGGAACCATAACTTTCACATGGAGCCTATATGTTTGTTTGCCCAGTGTATCCCATTGTGATGGCTCGGTGGATAAGAAAATTGCATGATTTATTTTTTTAAAAAAACCTAGATTTATTTTTTTTTTTTTAATAATTTTGCAAAAGGAATTTTTAAAATAGCTTTGTTAAAATATTTGGGTGTAGTACCCAAAAATAGGGTTGGGTTAAGACTTCATTTCTGTGGTTGGGATCCCCTGAGGGCAGTTTTTCTCAGATGTTCACACTGGCTGAAGGGTCAGGCAAAAGTCATCTCACTCCTCTGCCATTATCCCTCCAGTTGATAAAAAGCCTCCCATGGATGTAAGGAACCTTTCTTTCTATGGAAAACCAAATCCAAGATTTGCTGTGATGAGAGAGTTTGTATTCGGTATGTTGGACTTTCCCAAGTTCCTCACCTTATGCCAGCATAATTCCCCCCCAAAGGAAGCATTCCAGGGGGAGGGGGGGCAAGGGGAAATTTACACTTATTCCAAACTCTGTTCAGCTTGGTCATGTGACCAAGGGCCCAGTCATCAAAACTCGGATCCACACTTGCCTGCCAGCTTAGTCAACAGTAGCCTCTCCCAAAGGTTCCTGAACAGAGTTTGGAATAAGGATAATTTATGCCTAAATTACCTATAGTTTGGATTGCTCTGTAAATCTGAATCCAACCTGTTGTCTACACTCATAATCTCAACATTGAACCTATAACCATCTATCAAATACACTGAGTTAAACCTTACTTTGATGAGAGAGAAAAATCAGAGACAAAAATGTGACAAGATCAGCCATTATAAATTTGACAAAATATACCATATACTATGTTTATTATTGTGCAAATTTTGAATATTTAATATATCAACCAAACTGAGATATGAAATTGAGGAAGCATCCAAACTAGGAAATGTGGTAGTAATGTGTGACTTCAACTACCAGGACATAGACTGGCCGCATATGTGTTCTAGTCACAACAAAGAAAAAAAATTTCTAGATATTCTAAATGACTATGCCCTAGACCAGTTGGTCATGGAACCGACCAGAGGGACGGCAACCCTGGACTTAATCCTCAATGGAGACCGGGACCTGGTGTGAGATGCAAGTGTTGTCGAACCGATTGGGAGCAGTGACCATAGTGCTATTAAATTAAACATACATGTAAATGGCCAATTGCCAAGAAAATCCAACATGGTTACATTTGACTTCAAAAGAGGAAACTTCACAAAAATGAGGGGATTGGTAAAAAGAAAGCTGAAAAACAAAGTCCAGAGGGTCACATCACTCGAAAATGCTTGGAAGTTGTTTAAAAACACTATATTAGAAGCTCAACTGGAGTGCATACCGCAGATCAAAAAAGGTACCACCAGGGCCAAGAAGATGCCAGCATGGTTAACGAGCAAAGTCAAGGAAGCTCTTAGAGGCAAAAAGTCTTCCTTCAGAAAATGGAAGTTTGTCCGAATGAAAAAATAAAAAGGAACACAAACTCTGGCAAAAGAAATGCAAGAAGACAATAAGGGATGCTAAAAAAGAATTTGAGGAGCACATTGCTAAGAACATAAAAACCAACAACAAAAATTCTATAAATACATTCAAAGCAGGAGACCATCTAGGGAGGCGATTGGACCCTTGGATGATAAGGGAGTCAAAGGTGTACTAAAGAATGATAAGGAGATTGCAGAGAAGCTAAATAAATTTTTTGCATCTGTCTTCACAGTGGAAGATATAGGGCAGATCCCTGAACCTGAACGAACATTTGCAGGAAGGGATTCTGATGAACTGAGACAGATAGTGGTAACGAGAGAGGAAGTTCTAGGCTTAATAGACAATATAAAAACTGACAAATCACCGGGCCCGGATGGTATCCACCCGAGAGTTCTCAAAGAACTCAAAGGTGAAATTGCTGATCTGCTAACTAAAATATGTAACTTGTCCCTCAGGTCCTCCTCCGTGCCTGAGGACTGGAAAGTGGCAAATGTAACACCAATCTCAAAAAGGGATCCAGAGGGGATCCTGGAAATTACAGGCCAGTTAGCTTAACTTCTGTCCTTGGAAAACTGGTAGAAAGTATTATTAAAGCTAGATTAACTAAGCACATAGAAGAACAAGCCTTGCTGAAGCAGAGCCAGCATGGCTTCTGCAAGGGAAAGTCCTGTCTCAGTAACCTATTAGAATTCTTTGGGAGTATCAACAAGCATATAGATAGAGGTGATCCAGTGGACATAGTGTACTTAGACTTTCAAAAAGCGTTTGACAAGGTACCTCACCAAAGACTTCTGAGGAAGCTTAGCAATCATGGAATAAGAGGAGAGGTCCTCTTGTGGATAAGGAATTGGTTAAGAAGCAGAAAGCAGAGAGTAGGAATCAATGGACAGTTCTCCCAATGGAGGGCTGTAGAAAGTGGAGTCCCTCAAGGATCGGTATTGGGACCTGTACTTTTCAACTTGTTCATTAATGACCTAGAATTAGGAGTGAGCAGTGAAGTGGCCAAGTTTGCTGACGATACTAAATTGTTCAGGGTTGTTAAAGAGCTCCAAAAAGACCTCTCCAAACTGAGTGAATGGGCGGAAAAATGGCAAATGCAATTCAATATAAACAAGTGTAAAATTATGCATATTGGAGCAAAAAATCTGAATTTCACATATACGCTCATGGGGTCTGAACTGGTGGTGACCGACCAGGAGAGAGACCTCGGGGCTGCAGTGGACAGCACGATGAAAATGTCGACCCAGTGTGCGGCAGCTGCGAAAAAGGCAAATTCCATGCTAGCGATAATTAGGAAAGGTATTGAAAATAAAACAGCCGATATCATAATGCTGTTGTATAAATCTATGGTGTGGCCGCATTTGGAATACTGTGTACAGTTCTGGTCGCCTCATCTCAAAAAGGATATTATAGAGTTGGAAAAGGTTCAGAAGAGGGCAACCAGAATGATCAAGGGGATGGAGCGACTCCCTTATGAGGAAAGGTTGCAGCATTTGGGGCTTTTTAGTTTAGAGAAAAGGCGGGTCAGAGGGGACATGATAGAAGTGTATAAAATTATGCATGGCATTGAGAAAGTAGATAGAGAAAAGTTTTCCTCCCTCTCTCATAATACTAGAACCCGTGGACATTCAAAGAAGCTGAATGTTGGAAGATTCAGGACAGACAAAAGGAAGTACTTCTTTACTCAGCACATAGTTAAACTATGGAATTTCTCCCACAAGATGCAGTAATGGCCACCAGCTTGGATGGCTTTAAAAGAAGATTAGACAAATTCAAGGAGGACAGGGCTATCAATGGCTACTAGCCATGATGGCTGTGCTGTGCCACCCTAGTCAGAGGCAGCATGCTTCTGAAAACCAGTTGCCGGAAGCCTCAGGAGGGGAGAGTGTTCTTGCACTCAGATCCTTCTTGCGGGCTTCCCCCAGGCACCTGGTTGGCCACTGTGAGAACAGGATGCTGGACTAGATGGGCCACTGGCCTGATCCAGCAGGCTCTTCTTATGTTCTTAAACTACCTGGACATTTGCTTTTCATGTCCTGGACAAACACTGCTATGTGGGCTAATTGTTATTTGTTGTTTTGTCCAAACCAGGACAAACTGTGGTTAATTTTAATGTGGTTTACCCAAACAATCTAATTTCAAACCATGCGTTATGATCCTGATTTTTTTTTTCAGATGAACCAATATTAAATATAACCAAAGTTTTCCTTTTTCTTGAAATGACAAACGGTGGTTAGCTGGAAATGAATGTGGATGCTTCTGATCTCCTCACAGATGCACCAAAAGGGAAGAGAGGAAGGGAAAGAACAGACTCATGCACATTACACTAAACTAGCATTACATCTAAACCAGGCCTCTAACACTTATACTTTTTCTTTAGTATTTTTTGTGTGATGCAGATACAGGCGCTTCTGATTTGTGAAAATATCAACCACATATGTGTTTTGATTCTCCTAAACTCAATGCAATATTGATAGTTTCTCAGTTCTTATTGTATCAGTATTGTTTTTCCACTTACCTCCTTATTAATCTGAAAAATAATACAGAACATATGCTAGGACTAGTTAGTGGTAAGTAACTTAAATCCCATTGATATCAGAAAAATTTAGGCTTGACTTTCTGAATAAAGGACAAAATATTTCACATTCACCCGTAGATGTTACCAATTGTAAAACAGAGCTTTATATAGTATAGGTAGTGTATTTGTGACTAGAATATATCCAATGAAGGATGGATATAATCTGAATAATTCAATTATAGCCAAAATAACAATTCTTGATTTAATCACTTAATACTGAACAAAAAGTAGTCATCTATTGCAAACAATTAAAATTGTAAAACATCCAGAATGGCTATTCTCATACTTTCTGGGATTTATAAATTAACATGGTCCTATTTTTAACAAGTTTACTGTAGACAGAAGCAGCATACCTCTGGATGTGCTGGAGATAAAGAACATGGGATGATCATATTTTGCTTGTAAATTGCCTAGGGGCATCTAGCTTGCCACTGACAGAGACAGAATAGTGATCTGGTCCAATCCAGTAAGGCAATGCTTATAACATTATGTGAAATCATAAACAATGCATGGAAGTTTCTTTCTCCAGCTATTTCTATTCAAATATAAGCCACAGTTCTAGTTAATGAACATCAAAATATTCTTCTTCACTGTTAAAGTTCTATGGCTTAAATATAATAACTCTGGCTGTTCCAGAGAAGTAATTCTTTTGTTGATGTTTCTGTTCCAAAAAGGAAGCCTAATAATTATGCACATCTCTAAGGTAGTTTTAAGTCATTATTTTTAATTGAGATAGTTCCTTTTTTAAAAAATGAAATTGTTGGGAAAGACAGAAAAGTTGTTGCTTCATATTGAGTTTGCAAGCGACCAATAACTCTCTCCCACCACACACACTTAAAACTTTCCTGTAGGCAATTTTCACTTGTTCTGCTGACCATTTACATCAATATTGCTTGAAACATCCAAATACAAAATATAATCTCTAGCCTGCCTTCTTCTCTTGCCCTTCTAAGAGATGCAGTGACCTCTTTCCCCCTCATTTTGTCACATGCTTATTAGAACCAGCAGCACCAGAGGTTTAGAGGGTAGAGACAACCCACATTCAACAGCTGAGAGATCCTTTGTGTCAGGAAAGCAAACAACGACATTAATAGAAGAGGTTATAGAGTACAAAATGAACTTGACCTTGGGGTTGGCAAGTACTTTTTCCACAGCAAAATATTTTGATACTTCAGATTAGTCTTGCATTCCTAGTTTTCTCAGATCAATTCCCCACTGGAAATTCTACAAGCATAATTGACTGGAGAAAAGCAATAATAGGGAACATGACCAATAAGGCAAAGGAGAACAGCAGAAACCATGGTAACCTTTTATAAAAGTGTTTGCTTTCATATCAATGGTCTAAAAATCATCCTAGATGGGTATGCTTTAAGGCAGCAACACAAATGTTTCCAGCTTAATTCATAGGGCCCACAGTGCACCCTAACAAGTTGTTATACCTAGTGCTTCATTGCTAAAATGAATGATTGTGAACTCAAAGCTGCCTGAAAGTCGTATCTCTTAAAGCCTTTAAAGGCCTAGGACCCATGTGTGTTGTGAGGACAGGCTATTTTTGTGGACAGCATTCCTGTGATGTGCAAAATGCTGTCTCTCCACAGTTTTCCCCCACCAGAGTTCCTCTTGTAAACTGTATGTATACACAAGATGAAGTCAAAGAGCTTAGACCCAAATCATACATCCTTCCATCTGAGTTATGTTCTTCATCTGTGGGGTTTATATGCTGCTGGCAGTGTGTTCTGATTGTCGGTAGAGTTACATCATATTCTATGTTCTGGCAAAGTGGATGGGGCAGTCATTGATACAAGTGCAACTATTTTTTTTAAAACTCTCTCATTTAAGGCCAGTAGAAGGGAAACTCTTTGGGACAGGTATGGGGATTATGTAAAGCTGCACTGTTGACAGAGGCATAAATATGGAGGGGTATAAGGCATGGAACAGGAGTGTTCCTACCCCATGCTTCAACTCCATTTTACTGGGGTATCCAGGATGTTCTGTCAGGATATATTTGTGGTGGTGGCATATCTGGTGTTCCACTGGTGTAGTAGGGCTTCGGCCAGATCCTATGGTAGATCTTCAGTATAGAATTACAGTCTTAATATCTCAATGAAATATATGAGTTATACATTTTAACCTTTATTCGCACATGCAAACACAAACCCTACAATTTTATAACTCTCACAAGAGAAGAAAAGGCTGAAATATGCATTCACCAGTTTTAACTGTCTTGGCAATCTATTTATGTTCATTAATATGCTATCTGCCAATATCTTTTAATTGCAGACATAAAACTCAGGTTTGATTTGGCTTTAAAATAACTTGTTTACCAATTCTGTTTTTATTGTCCAAGACAGTTTTTATATATTTTGTATATATTCTGGTAATAATATTTGAGCAGGCCTTCACTTCCACAAACATTAAGATTTATATTGTTGTTGTGGGCCAATAATAAATTGACATTTAATTATACATCTGAGTAACATATTTATTCTAAAGCTATTGCCATTCTACCTTAGGAAGTGACCCTATATCAATTTAGTTTATTAATTCATTTAATTAAAGTAGTTAATCTTGAAATGGCTTTCAGGCTGTTCAAATAAAACCAAACAAATATTCAAATTAAATCAGCATTTTCCCCTTCAATATGTGTAATTAATTTTCACTAAACTCAATAAATAAACTGCACAGAATGTTGTTCATGTGACAACTGAAAATGGCTTGCTGGCAGCTTAATCTTCTTTAACACTGTAAAACGTTCTGGTTATGCTAACAGGCCTGTTGAAAACCTTTTGCTAGAAAGCAATAAATATTAACATATCCCCACCAGTGCTGCAGGGCAAACATTTGTTTGAGAATGATCATCATTAATCAGTATTTTAATACAAATGATCAAATAGCTTCTATGGCTAGCAGCAGATTGACTGTGATGAAATCTCTCATTTGCAATCAAACTATCAAATGTTGCCCCCCCCTTTAGAAAATGAAATATTAGTTTGACTTTGTTGTTCTGTTCTGTGGGGTTGAGGAGTTATTGGTTTGTCACAATGTCATTCGTTCTTCTAAGTGTTTGCTCAGAGAAGCTACAGAATTGATGAGGTGCTTTTTATAAAACTATTATAAATTATTCAGGCTTGCTTTCTAAAAACCAATGGTTCTTAAGTACATGATGGAAGTTGCCCTAGTGAGGTTGGAGAATCTGCCAAAGCAGGGATGGGAAACCTGCTGCCCTCCAAATGTTAAGAATATAGGAACATAAGAAGCTTCCTTATTCTAAATCAGACTGTTGATCAGTATTGCCTACCCTAACTGGCAGCATCTCTTCTGACGGGTGTCAATAATGCATCCTGCATTCCTGGGAAGAATTGTTCGCCTGCATGCCTATAATTAATTATACAAGAGTGGCTGTATACTGTAGCCAGCATGGATTTTTCGCATTCCACAATGTTAAATTGAAAATAGCCCCCATGCCATTCTGATGCTTCCCATAAGCTCATTTCAGAACAAAACCTTACAAAACTTATAGTCTTGAACTCAGAAATGCTTGCTTAACAACCCTCTAAATTTTCATGGTGATACACAAAACAGGCAGATAGAATTTAGTGTTCAAAGTGTAAAACAAGAGATAAAAAATCCAGACCCCTGTTGGACTATTTTTGTCAGTGTTCTCAAAATTTGTTGAAATTAATTAAAAACTAGCCATGTTCACAGAGTACCTGTGATCCTATTACTAACCTTGTCCCATACTCTGATCTTCATATTCTGTAGTTTAAAAGTTAAAAAAAATGCCTGGCTGATTTTTAATTAATTTAAGAAATTTAACATTGGAGCCAATGATAAGCACAAGCATACTTAGTAAGAGCCAACTGTCAGTGTTCGAAAACCACACTCACAGCTGTTTGGCTTGGCTAATCAGGTGGCCACACTCAGGCCAGACTTTTATTTCACTTTAGACAGTAATGGCCTTCCCCAAACAATCCTGGGAAGTGTAGTATATGAAAGGTGCTGAGAGTTGATAGACTTCTGTTCCCCTGACAGAACTCCAGTGGCCAGAGTGGTTTAAAAGTCAGCCCCTCTTCTGGGGATCTTAGCTCCGTGAGGGGAATAGGGCATTTGTCAAATTTATTTATTTATTTATTTATTTCATTTTTAAACCACCCATAGCGAGTAGCTCTCTGGGCGGTGAACAAAACAAGATTAAAATACAATATTACAATAAAATTACAATAAAATCAGCAACAAGTTAAACGAAAAACATTAAATGAAACACATTGAACATTAAAATGCCTGGGAGTATAGCCAGGTCTTAACCTGGCGCCTAAAAGAAAGTACCGAAGGCGCCAGGCGTATCTCCTCAGGTAGGCTGTTCCACAGTTCGGGGGCCACCACAGAAAAGGCCCTAGATCTAATAACAATCCTCCGGGCATCCTGATGAGTTGGTACCCGGAGGAGTGAACGGGTAGGTTCATAGCGGGAGAGGCGTTCCACAAGGTATTGTGGTCCCAAATGTTGGATTGTCAAATGTGGACAATTGATATGTACTATTTTTTCAGATTAAAAACAAATGCCAAGTTACACAATTGCACACACTTTGCATTGGATGGATGCAAAAACTGAGTGGAATGATAATGGCTGCTAGTGCTGTTACACAAATGCAGAAGAGTCACAGTGCCCTAGAATTCTATAGCAACAGTCCTTATGTTTGCCAAAGCAACTGAAGAAGCAGAACATTTTTTGATTTAGTTTAATTTTTCTCATGCAACATTCTCTACCATTAAATCTACAGCATCCCTTCTATGGCTGGAAAATGTCTTCTGTATAAATCAATGGCAACAAGGAGGAAAATAGAATTAGCATTGCCTAGCTAAAAGTACAATTCCCCCAAAGCTTTAATTTCCTAGCATCCATTGACTAGCACCTGAAGGGATAATAGTAGCAACACCTGAGTGGGATGGAATCATGATACCACACTCCCAGCACTGCTGCTGCTGACCATGATGGTAGTGGCGTGGAGCATAGTGGCAACAAGGGCATTGGATAGGGGTGAATACACCTTCCTTGTCCTCCTGGACCTCTCAGCGGCTTTCGATACCGTTGACCACGGTATCCTTTTAAACCGCCTAGAGGGATTAGGAATAGGAGGCACTGTCTTGCAGTGGTTCCGTTCCTATCTCTCGGATAGGCAGCAATGGGTGGCATTGGGAGATGAGGTTTCAGACCCTTGGCCTCTTCATTGTGGAGTGCCACAGGGTTCTATCCTCTCTCCCATGCTATTCAACATCTATGTGAAACCGCTGGGAGCAATCATCAGGAGTTTTGGGTTGCAGTGCCATCAGTACGCAGATGACACTCAGCTCTATCTCTCCTTTAAGTCCTCACCGGAGTTGGCTGTGAATACCATGTCCAAGTGCCTAGAATCCGTAAGTGGATGGATGGGAGAGAATAGGCTGAAGCTGAACCCCGACAAGACTGAGGTATTACTTGTGGGAGATAAAAGGAAGTTAGGAATTACTGACCTGATGCTTGATGGGGTAAGTTTACCCCTGAAGGACCAGGTCCGCAGTCTTGGGCTCATACTTGACTCCCAGCTGTCCATGGAGGCTCAGATTACAGCAGTGAGCCGGGCAGCTTGGTATCAATTACATCTGATACGGAGACTGCGTCCCTATCTTCCTGTTCACCTGCTCCCTCAGGTGATACATGCCCTGGTCTCCTCTCGCTTGGACTACTGCAGTGCACTCTACGTGGGGTTACCCTTGAAAACGGTCTGGAAATTACAGCTGGTACAGAACGCAGCGGCACGCTTGATTACGCATAGCCGTCGCTGGGATCATATCACCCCAGTGTTATTGGATCTTCACTGGCTACCAGTTGTCTACCGGGCCCAATTCAAGGTGTTGGTGTTGACCTTTAAAACCCTATACGGTTTGGGCCCAGTATATCTGAAGGAACACCTTCAGAATCACCGATTGTGCCGCCTGACGAGATCAGCCTCGCAAGACCTTCTCTCGGTCCCACCGGTGAGAACAGCTAGGCTGGTACGGACCAGAGAGAGGGCATTCTCTGTTGTGGCCCCCACCCTCTGGAACTCTCTCCCTTTCGATCTCAGACATGCTCCCTCCCTGTCCAGCTATCGCCGAGCCTTGAAGACCTGGCTGTTCAGGCAGGCCTGCAAGATTGGGACAGATTAACTTATGTTACAATTGAATTAATGAATGGTTTTTTAGCTTAAAATTTGATTATGTTGATGTATATGTATTGTTTTTATTCTTGTTGTTCGTCGCCTAGAGTGTCCCTAACCCGGACAGATAGGCGGCTGAAAAATAAAATTTATTATTATTATTAAGGAGAAGCTCTGAGTTGGGGACATCACTTGTAGGATACCATTGCTGCCAACCCAGAGCTTACCCAGACATGCCATGCCCCATCCTTGTTCTGGAAAGCAGCAGCACTGCTGATTGAGGAAGGATGATACGGCTGTTTTACCCCTCCTCACATGGCACTGCTGCCATTGGCAATGGCCAAACTAAATCGCAGCAAAGTAGGACAGCAGAGCCTGTAACAGCCTTTCAGTTAGCTTTTTGACATGGTTTGTTGCTTGAAGATTTCCAAAGGTCAATGATTCCAAAGATTGTGTGCATTCGTATTTGGTATCCCTCTCTCTGAACATTAATGTACTTTCTGAACCCAAGTGTTTCTCCTCCCCTCTGTTTTTTTTAAAATTAAATAGGGGGTAGCTGATTTCACAAACATAAGCAAATGTAAAATCTGACATTATAGTATACAGTGTACAATACTTGCTGATATGGCTGGATGGTTATTTTTGAAACTGTAGATGTGTGTTAGATTCCTTCTCACTCCATACATTAAAAATAAAACACAGCTTATTGGGCCATGGATGCTCACTGCAGAAGCACTAGAGAGGACTGAACAGTCAATGCAACAAAATCTAAAAGGCTCAGATGAAATTCTTTGAATGATTCCCTAGGAATATGGCCACTGAGAAACAATTCAACAGCAATTTTTAGCTGCTTTAAACACAGAAAGAGGTGAGATATAAATAAAGGTGACAACTGTGCAAGAGGCTGCAGAAGACAACTATATTAAGGCAATGGAAAATAACCACTACAGGGCTGGGATGCAACCCCTCCCTCCAACAACCCCATTTACCAAGTACCAGACCAGATGGTAGAGATTACTGAAGAAGAGACTCAATGAACGTGTGTGTGCAGAACTTTTAAACAGAGCTATGTGCTCATTTCCATTGCTACTATTGATCCCAGTTTTCCCATGCTCTCTCCTAGTCACTCTAGGGTAGAGACAGCACACTACATTTGTCCAAGGAGAGGAACCCACCCATCTCCAAAGTATAAAACTAAGTGACTCATATAGGTGCATGCTGCAAACTATTTACCAAGTGGTTAGTGCACATACAACCATATTATAAATGGTCTTCTGGCAGCATTGCAGGTAAACAGGCTTCCATGGTTGAGCAGACATGTGCGGAACTAGGGGATCTACTGTACCATTCTCCTTTGGGCTGTACTGGCAACTGTTTTAATTTAGTATACCACACACTGTTCACTCTGGAATTTTATTTTTAGTAGGATATCTACTAACATAAAGAACATTACATATCTATAATGTTGTGGTCTCCATTCTTAAATGGGATGTGAGTTAGAGGGCAAATCTGGGCACCTCTATCGTAGGACTTATTTATTTGATGTATATCCCACCCTTTCTCCCAGCAGGAGCCCAGGGCGGCAAACAAAAACACTAAAAACACTCTAAAATGTCATAAAAACACACTTTAAAATATATTAAAACCAAACAACCATTAAAAACATATTAAAACAAAATGTCCTCAAAAATATTTTAAAATTTTTTTTAGAAACGTTAAAAAAAAAGTTTAAAAATATATTAAAAAGCAATTCCAACAAAGACGCAGACTGGGATAAGGTCTCTACTTAAGAGGCTTGTTGAAAGAGGAAGGTCTTCAGTAGGCACCAAAAAGATAGCAGAGATGGTGCCTGTCTAATATTTAAGGGGAGGGAATTCCGAAGGGTAGGTGCCACTACACTAAAGGTCCGTTACCTATGTTGTGCAGAACAGAGCTCCTGATAAGCTGGTATCTGCAGGAGGCCCTCACCTGCAGAGCGCAGTGATCGACTGGGTATATAAGGAATAAGGTCTTTCAGGTATCCTGGTCCCAAGCTATATAGGACTTTGTACACCAAAACCAGCACCTTGAACTTAGCCAGGTAGCTAATAGGTAGCCAGTGCAATTCTTTCAGGGTGACATGTTGGAGATACACTGCCCTAGTGAGCAGCCTCGCCGCCACATTTTGCACAAGCTGCAGCTTCCGGACCATCCTCAAGGGCAGCCCCACATAGAGCATATTACAGTAATCTAGCATTCAGGTTACCAGTAGTCAGGCTATCCCAGTCCCTTTTGCCCCTTCCCTCCCACTTCCTTCACCCCTCCCCCTCCTCTTCCAATCCCCCACACATTGGACTGTGAAAGACCAACCCAAATTGTGTTTGCATTTTGACAAATCTGTAGGGCAGTACAGTATCTCAGAAGGGAGGTCAGGTCTCCTGCTCCCCTGGTGCATACACTATAGCTGCCCAATTTCTCTGCTTTTTAAAGTTTGATAGAAATATCTGTTGCCTATAGGTACATTCTTCACCCGCAAGGTTTTTTGCCTATTATTGAATAATTATTTATTTAATTAATAAAGAATTAAAGAATTAACAAAATAAATAATTAATAACTAGATGTTGAGCCTCTGCTCCCCCATGAGGGCCAGGGAGGGGGAAGAGATGGGTTTCAGGTTTCCCAGCTGTCAGAAGGCGCAGAAGACCCAGGAGTTGTTGAGTCTCAGCAAGACCTTGGGAGGAGGAGTGAGGTTGAGTCCGGGCCAGTTCCCACGGATGGCACAGTCTCCGAAGAGGAGAGCGTGCTGCCCCCAGACCGGTCAGATGAGCCGTTGGAAGATGTTTCGGACGGTATGTTGACTCCCCTTTTACTAAGCTGCTCTCGGGATGCTTCAAGCGCGTCACTGCCCCATGACCTCGAGCCGGTTGCTAAGGAGAAGGTTCTTTTGGATGAGCCGTTGGAACCACACCCCCTGTCACCCTGCTCTTGACACCATGAAAAGCGGACAGGACAGAGGCAGGACTTGCGAAGGAGTCAGAGATTACGATCTAAAACTTTCCCTACTTAAGACTGCAGCTCTGTGGGTTGAGCTGCTGAGTCAACTTTCTTCACACGTTGCAGAGCATGTCTAGAGTGCAGTTAGGGAATTCTAGTGAGCTAGCTTAGAGGTTTCTATGAAGCGCACTGCTTTTGATGTATCCATTATTTTAATAAAACAAGATTTAATTGCACCTGCGTCTCAGCCTTGTGAGTCCCGCTCTGAACAGGACACTAGCGAAAAACAAGTGTGTTTTTAAAGGTGTTCCTAGTAAGTCCAGAATTATGCTGAAAACTTGTAGAAAAACAGTGTATGGTCCATGGTCCTTGTATCCATTAAACTAAATTGGATTGGTTGTGTCCTGTATTGTGTTCCTTTACATTCAGTGGATTCATTTGGCCCCACCACAGTCTCTTCCTTCTGTAATTCTGGAACAATGCAGGATTTGCTCTGTACCTTATTATGATTTCCTCCACCCAAAACCATTAGGTTTGATAATTTAATAATGTTGTTATTGGTAAGCAAGTATTAAGATAAGTGCCATTGAAGGGGAGGATTTCTTTTTAGAAAGCACTGCCCAGTCCTATTGGTGACTGCACATTTCTCCCTTGCTATAATTTAACGAATTCTTTATTTGCTATTATAAAGTAAATATTTCCTTTGAGTCCAATTAGCATAGCTAAAAGAAAAGGCAAAGCAAAGCTCTGTTCAGCATGCATCAATGTAATGGAAAATCAGTTCTTTTTTCTAGCTTTAATAACTGGAGCTTGATTAGAGGCAAAGAAAGAGACAATGAAGGGAGGGAGAGAGGAAAGGGAATGAAGGAGGCCTGCCAAATTAGTTCTATAAGAATTCTCAACCTGTCTGCTCTCTGAGTTACTATTCAAATGCTAATTGAGACTTTTTGTAAACAGAATGGGTAATCATAGAAGACAAATCACACACAGAAAACAAGTGAATACTACACCTTACCCACCAAACTAGCAGACTAATTTTACCAATAAGCTTTGAAAGGGTCTTGAAACGTAAAGTTCCTTGTTCTTTGACAATTTTTAAAATAAATTTAATAAAATAAATTTAATAAAAATCAAATCAAATAAAAATAAAAATAGAGTGGTTTTTTTGGAACAATGAAGCCAGTCATGTCATAATTAGATAAGCGGATTTATATTCACAGCTATAAACATGAAAGTGGACCACGAAGCTTGATAAAGACAAGGTTTCAATTCTTAAAAATTAATTACATGGCATTATTCTTATCAGTACACAGGATGCATTAATTATACAATTAATAATATGATGAAAAGGATTTCTTGCCATTTTAATTTGCATGGGTGCATTTGGTTTCATATCCAGAATTATCCTTCAGGCTCTCCTATAATCTTCTTACAATGCAAAGTCAAGACCTTATACCATTTAGTGAAAATACTGAGAGACCTGCCTCCTTTTGTGTGCTATTAAAGCTTACAAAAACTATACCAAGGTTGTAGATCCTTCATGTAATTGGGATCTAAGGTAACAATGCTCAAATGTCTCCTCTTAAATGACATTAGTATAGCTTGTGGGCTAAGTACAAGAGATGTCTCCTCTTTTACATTTCATTGCATATTGCCTGAATTCATAATCTGTTTAGGCACATAATTTTCACATGGGACTGCTGTGAATTATAAACTCCATATAGCAAACTCAGTGATGGTTTCATTTTTGGTTAAAAATACTTACAAGCTCTCATTAGGCAATCCATGAAGCTCAGTGCATCAGTGTTTGTAAAAATAGCTCCCTATCAGTTCCTGGAATTAGGAAAAGTGAGTCAATTGATAATGTGGTGTAGGCAAGGAGTCAATGATAAAAGTAAGAACGTCTATTCCAAGCCTCAGCAGGCTGTACAGACTACTGATCCAATTAGCAGGTGGACAGTGCGAATTTGATACGAGAGATGACCACAAACTCAAGGGGGAATTTAGATTTTTGTCTGCATTTATTTTCAACTCATTAGAAACTGGTCCACCTTATTATTTCAAAGGTTAAAGTATAGTACTGTAATTGATACTAGGGGTATTCACTAATAGGTAAAAAAAAAGTTTAAGAACATAGCTATAGCCAACAGATATTTCTATCAAACCTTAAAAAACATTCTTAGGATAGATGAAACTGACCATGGGGGAGGAGAAGGAGGCTGCAGTGGGCAGGGGAGGAGAATGAAGGAAGAGGAGAGCAGAAGAGAGAGGAGGAGGGGAGATGAGAGGGAAAGGAGAGAAGGAGAAAAAGGGGGAGGGGAAAGGCAGGTCTGATCATTTGCATGCTTATTGAGTTCAATGTGATTTACTCCTATGCAGTCATGCTTAGCATAAGTAAAACTGACCATGTGGAGGGAGGAGAGAGGAGGGAGAGTAGAGAGGAGGGGCAGGAGGGGTGAAGGAAGGGGTAGTTGAAGGGCAAGAGAGAGGGTATAGAAGGGAGGAGGAGGAGGAGGAGGGGAGAGCAAGTTTGATCATTTGCATGTTTTTTGAGTTCAGTGGGATTTACTCCTGTATAGTAATGCTAGGATAGGTGAAACTGACCTGGGGGAAGGGCAGGAAAGGTAGGGGTAGGGAGGAAGGTTGAGAGAAGAGGGAGGGGAGGAGAATGGGGTGGGCAGTGGGCAGAGGGGAAGTCCATTTCCTTTCAAAAAGGAAAACATTGTGAACAGTATCATTCTTTTTCAGGGTTTCCCTCACCTACAGCAGGCATATGTAGCCCTCCACCCAAATTTAAACCAAAGCTGTCACTGGCCACATCCACATCAAAACTTTATTTCACTTTAGACAGTCATGGCTTTCCCAAAACATCTTGGGAGGTGGAGTTTGTGAACAATGCTGAGAGTTGATAGAAGATGCCCTGTTCCCTTCATAGAGCTACAATCCTCAGAAGAGGGGCTGACTGTTAAACCACTCTTGCCATTGAAACTCTGTCAGGGTAACAACTCTCAGCACAAACTACACTTCCCTGCATTCCTTGGGGGAAGCCATGACTGTCTAAAGTGAAATAAAGGTCTGGTGTGGGTGTGACCCCCTGATTAGCCAAGCCCAGCAGCTGTGAGTCTGGGTTTTAGAACACTGACAGTTGGTTCTTATTGAGCATGGCCACATGTATCACTGGCTCCAATATTAAATTTCTTAAATTAATTAAAAATCAGCCAGGCATTTTTTTAAAGTTTTAAACTGCAGAGGATGAAGGTCAGATTATGGGGCAAGGTCAATAATAGGACCACAGGTACTCTGTGAACATGGCTGATTTTTAATTAATTTCAACAAATTATGAGACCACTGGCAGAAAAAAGGCCAGCAGGGGTCTGCATTTTTTTCTCTGGTTTTATACTTTGAACTCTCGATTCTCTCTCAATGTTTTGTGTATCACAATGAAAGCTTAGTGTGGTGTTAAGCAAGCATTTCTGAGTTCAGGACTATACATTTTGTAAGATTTTGCTTTGAAATGAGCTTATGGGAAGCAGCAGAATGGCATGGGGGTATTTCCAATTTAACATTGCAGAATGCAAAAAATCCTTGCTGGCTATAGCATATAGCCACTGCTGTGGCTGTATAATACAACTGCTCTTTGCTAGGGTTGAATAATGATGTGAACTGGGGTCATTTTACTCCTGCCTGAATTGAACCACCATATCAACCAAGTGCCCCAAGTCATATCAGTGACCGCCCAAAACTTTTTGTTGCTCTGTCACTCTGTTTTTTCTGTACTATCTACTTTTTTGTACACTGTATCTGTTTTTTTTTCTGTTTTCCTATTAGCATCTGTACTCCATGAAGTTTGCAAGAAGTGAGGGTTTATAAATGCTGCCTGCAGAGCACTGAAGTGCTCTGGGTGGGCTTTGTTGTTGTTAAAACAGAGCAGCAGCCCATATAAAATAGTTAAACGTTTTATTTGATATTTTTTTAAATGATCCTCTGCTCTTCTTGGGGAAAAAAAAATCCTTTGGAGCTTTTCAGCACTCCACTGACAGTATTAAGGACAGCCTCACCTTGTAATGCGTATTGCTATGCAAACATGGACAGGGAAAGCTGATCCAAATCGTATCAAGCTGCTAATAGTTTTTAAAATACACAAGCAAGAATATACACCACTCTGCCATCTTAGAATTATGTTAAGGTAAGAAAGAGCAAGAGGCAATTCCCTGGCCCCCTGCCCAATATATGAAAACAACATGAATTTTGGTATTTAGTTAGCCTCATAATTGTATTGCTCTAATATGGATCAGGGAGGAAAATAAATCCCTTTTTCTCAGAGTGGTTTAATAGTCAAGCCAACTTCTCAGGAAACTCTTGGAATTGTAGCTCTGAGGAAAGGAATCTCCTGAGAACTCTCAGCGCATGATACACACTACAATTCCCAGGATTCTTTGCAGGAAACCATGATTGTTTAAAGTCATTTTTTAAATTTTGCTATAAACTTATAGCGAAGATGGGGCCCAATCCAGAAAACACTGGGATCTGAGGTAGAACCTTTCCTTTGGTTTTCCAAAGCTTTGGTGAAGTTGCAGAAGGGGAAAAGCAAATGGTGCACCCATTTAAGCTTGGTGAGCCCAGCCCCATGACAAGGGCCCTTGGACAACAGGTTCCTTGCTGGAAGGAAGTTGGTTACCCCCTAACCATTTTTAAGGTAAAGCTTTATTTTCCCCATGGCAGAAATAAAGACAACAAATAAAAACAAACCCGGAAAACAGCTGGTGGGAAGGAATAGGCCACCCCTTGCTAAGGACCACTGGATGCAAATGTTGAGGGAATGTGCAGAAAGACGTTATTTTATTTATTTAGCAAGAAAACAGACCTTTTGATCTGTTTCCTCCTCCTCCACCAAACTGGCTATCTGAAATCACTGAACCTTGTTTCTAGTGATTGTCTGATAATCCTTGCATCTTTTCCCCTGCTTCTCATTTTTTTCTTGTTTGCCTTCTTTCCCTTACTTTCCCCCCCTAAATTTCTTGCAGGACATATAGTTCTATCAAAATGTCCCACTTTCATTCAGTTACTGTCTGAAAGCCAAGCAAGATGTAAACATACTCTCACCCCCACCAGTCTCCATAGGTGAGATGCTCTAAGGCAAAATTATATGCTTAAATGAACACTGCGGAACAATCCATCTTCTCATGCATTTCCTAAACTGAGACCTTGTCAACCCACTCTAAACCACTTTGTCAACAAAATTTCATGATGTTGATAAATACCATTGAGATGTATATGAAGGTTGGAAAGATGATCTAGAGTTTGAGCAGCTGAAGCAGAGGCAACTAATACAATGATACTGTTTTTAATACCTTTTGCCATGGAGCCCTTGGTAATCTGATGTTTTTAGAGTGAACATATTGTGATGCCCTTCTTTGGGAAATGGACAAGACTTTCAAATAACAAGACAGTGGTGCAACAAGGAAACTTGCTACAGCTTTTATAGTCATGTAATCACAGAATGTTTAATGACTTTGAATGAGACCAAGCTGACCTCAAGATACTTTTATCAGCTATGGATTTATGATTGTATGTGTGTGCACATCGAAATATGATTATGGATTAATGAAGCTTTGACACAATGTGCCATATATATTTCACATATATACATATATATATCTCTTGGGAAAAGTGTAGGTTGTTTATATGGCACATGTGAAAAGGAAAGGGGGAGGAAGGAGAATGATTGGAGGTTGGGGTTACTTATAAGGGACTGCAAGAGATAGTTGTAGGGAAGGGAAGGAATAAATGGGATAGAAATGGAGATAAATTGCTAAAATATTTTAAACCGTACAGAGCCTTCAAGAACTGGGGGGAGGGTTATAAAAACAAGGAAGCAAGCATTTATGTAAAGAAGAAATTTTTTTATGACCTATAGATAGTAATTTAACAGTCTACGCAAGACTAAATCCCACGGATCATGGAGGAAAGTGAGTTCAATTGGTCTTACTTCCAGATAAGTGTGTATATAACATTTCAGCCTAGGGTTCCACATGTTGTGGACTACTGGTCTGTCCCCTGTTGATGGTGTTGTATTGTGGAGTATCAATCCAAAACAAAAGTCAAACAAAAAGGATTGCTCTGTTTTTAATGTTTAAACTGAAAGGTTTGTGCACAAAGTCACAGGCAAGGCTAATCCTGCTAAATTCTCCCTTGATTGTACCAGATATTTCATGATACGTTGTCATTGAACCTTTAAATTAAGAGTGGAGAATTGCTCAACGCTGGGCCAATTGGGGGCCCTGGTATCACCCATCTGGCTCTCAGCACCCCCTCCTTGCTTTGCATCTCCCACACAGCAATTGTTTGGTGGGAGGGGGGGACCATATTGAAGCCGACAGATTTTTTTCAACCCTAATCATTATGAGGGAGGGCCATCTTCCCAAAGATTGTAGCTGGAGAGGGAAGATCACATCTTGCAATTAGGTTTGGAAAACACTACAATACTTTCCCCCCCCCTCCAAACCTGGGAAAGGAGAGTATGGTGTATACCGTGGTTCTGCCTACTGTTGGCATGCATCTTCTGGAGGGTTGGCCAGGAGGGAATGCAATCGCTGAGACACAAATGATTGGTTCCTCAGCCACATTTAGATTCACCATTCAGGAAGTCACCACAGCAAAAGACAAGCTGAACATAGGATGCAACCTCACCTGATGAACAGAATACCATAAATCAGTTACAAATTAATCTTGTGTAGGACTTCAGCATGATGATATACTCTTCAACTGATTAATCAGCAGATTTTAAGGAATTAATATATAGATTATAAATTATTTGAATATATGTGTGTATTTTTAAAATGTGTTAAAGTCAAACAAACAAGCAAACAAACTCACCTTTTCTGTTTTCAGAGTATTCCTGGAACCTGTATCTTCTGCGTTAAACACGTATAATGCTTTATCTATTTTATAGAGTCAAATCGCAAAGGTAATACAGGACCTTTAGATGTACACAAGTGGGATATGTAACAAAATGTTGCGGTGTATCTTCACCTTCTACCAGGTGTGTTCCTCTTTCATGCCCTCTTCCAGGATACTCAATTCCACACCATTGCCTGGTTTTCTTTTCCAACTGACATTCAATGTTATGTGCGAAATGATCACACTCAGTTTTCTTTGGTTTTTTTGGTTTATTTTTTCATTCCCCATTTGATTATTTTTAAGATTGCTTATACTTCTGCAAATCTCAGGATTCACCCATTCATGCTGGTATCTCCCTTTGTTTTCCAGTGGCCCGCTGTTGGCACTCATCACCTGAGTCTGTCACTAGAGAGTCTGCTACACATACACACCTCAGTATTCAAAGTTTTAAAAGGAAATCTTTAGTGGAATATTCAGATTCCAAAGTTAAAAAAAAAGATGTCCTTCTGTTCTTTCAGGCAATGGGGCGAAAGGTGGGTGAGGCTAAAAAAAATAGAACCGTGTGCAAATGACCTCTTGAAATTATCCACCCTGAGCTGGGGAGACCATTACATATAATGTCTCAAGGGGGAGAAGTTATCCAACAGTTTCTCCTTTATTGCCTCTGCAGGAAGTGATAAGGCATTGCCATCTCATCTGTTTAACTAGATCCTCTCTTGTGATGGATATTTCCATTTCTGATTGGTGGGGAAAGAGGATGGATGAGAGTGCTAGCAGTGGCTTTGGAAAGCTAAGCATGATTCCAATTGCTGCAACTAAGCAGGTAATTAATTAGGGGTGTGGGGCTGCACCTGGCTAGCCACTGTTAGGAACATACTCTTCTTTCTATTTATCCTTGCATATCTACTTACATTGATCAAGCAAGATATTTATTATATTGATGGGGGTGGGAAGTGTACAGCTGTATCTAACTAGCCACTCTAGGGAACAGAAGGTTAACCTAAGTAATACAGTTTTCTTTCACTTTTTTAAAGCTTTTTTATTCTCTGACAATTTTATATGGTTTGTTTGTATTTTGTGTGACATTTGTTGCCTTGTCTGTGCTGTAGCAATGAGGAATCTGTGGCTCCCCAGAGATGCAGCTGAACTGCAACTGCCATCACCCCTGACTTTTGGTCATGCTGACTAGGGCTGATGGGAGTTGAAGTCCATCAACATATGCAGGCCACTGGATCTCCCATCACTGCTGGAGTGGCTGCCTGAGCCAAACACACAGAGACTTCTATATAGATAATAACTCAATAGGAAGCTAATGCATTAACTGTAAGTCATTTCTTTCCCAAAAGCTAGAAGAGCCAGTGTTAGTTCTTTTAGCCTGGTTAAAAATTCAGACTGCAATCCAATTCATGTCTGCTCAGAAGTAAGCTCCACTGGGTTCAATGGGACTTACTCCCAGGTTAAGTGTGTATTGGATTGAAGTCTCAACACACATGTTCTTGGGCTATGTTTTATCTGTACCAATTTTCAAAACAGAGGGATAAAAGCAGAATAAGGGCTAAGAAGCTTATTTATTTAAAATATTTCTTAACCACCATTCATGAGAAGATTCCAGGGCAGTGTATAAAAGTGTGAATGAAACTACTGATTTGTAGTACACCTATGCAAACAGAACTGGGGAGGGACTGTTAATGAGGACAGTTTGGCCATCTCTGAAATTAAAACAACACTGAACTTAGTGAGACTTATTTTACTTATCTATTTTCTTGCATTTATATGCCACTTTCTTCTGCCATGGAAACCACAGCTGCATACATGTGGGTCCTAGTGGTGGCCAGACCTGCTTAGCTTCAACAAGGCAGTGCCCTCATGTGCCTTAAGCCCTTCTCTCAGGCACATGACTAGAAAGTCTTAGCATTTTTCCAGCAGGCATTTTAAGGTAGTGTTTGGTTTTATGATGATTTTATAGTTGCATTGTTTCATTTTATGTATGGCTTGTTTTTATGTACACCGCTTAGAAATGTGACTATTAAGCAATATATAAATATTAAATGAATAAATGTCCTGAGGTCGACAAATACAGGATGGCACTATTATTTATAAACATGACTGAGTCCTTTACATGGCACATTTAATAACAATGCATGTTGCAATTTTATTTGATTCATCACCACATCCTTACAGGGTATTGAAACATTTGATTTTCATCCTATGAATCCTTTGTTAAGATTTCAAAGGCCATCTTTGGCACAGAGACTGTAGCCCAACTAAGCCATTTACTTTCAAGGATCTCTATTCTAGTCACCAGAATCAGAAAGCTATGGACTGTAGCCAGAAAGAATCAGACAGAGAAATTTCCCAGTCAGCCCAAAACTTTGAGCCCATCCTGTCAGAACAGATAGTGCATTCCACATCCTTCATGTAAAATATTCTGTCACTTTTAATTTTGTACCTTGTTTACTTTGTCTGTTACAAAAGAAGTGGGATTTGTTTTTAGCAGCTCTGATTAAGTTTCCATTGATTTTTGAGATAGGAAATGGACCGTTCAGATTTCCCACATGAATTTAAAGCGAGTCAGATATTAACCTCGAGGTAAAACATCTGCCATGATGTTCAGAGAATAAGCAAGTACTATCTTACTAAAAAAAAAAAGCATCTGTGCTCAAAATGGAGGGCATGGGATTTCTGTTTTATGACTCAGAGGGATTCATAAAATAGAGGAAACACACTAGCACTGCATTAACTATTGTAATGCTGGTTTTCTCAAAATCACAAGATAATTTCCAGGAAGGTATGAAGGAAGTAACATAAATTATTTTTCTGAACCTTGGTATACATCATAAATAATGCATTAGATTGATACAGTGCTCAGTTAAGTAAGGAAATTCAACACGTGAAGCCATCTTATTCAGAGTCAAACCTGTTCTGTCTATTCTGACAGGCAACAGCTCCCAAGCCTCAGATAGAAACCTGCTACTTGGTTTTGGATATAACATTAATGGCTTTTCAAAAGGATTCAAGAATGGCTCTGAGGCAATATGTTTTAGACCAAATGATGCCTGCCTAGCATATGTTGATGGATTGAAAACCCCTTTATTCCTGACAATTGGCCATACTGGCTGTAGCTGATGTCAGCAACATCTGATGGATGTGGCTAGCCTTGCAAAGTAGCCCAATATCTATAACACCTATTTTGTCAAAGTGAGGGGGGAGGTAGTTTATGTTAACTTTGAATTGTATTACAAATTGTATTGTTTTTATTGTTTATTGTTTTATTGATGTATCATTGATGTTTTATTGGTGTATTTTTATATTTTTTGTAAGCCGCCTTGAGGGCCTTTTGGCCAGAAGGCGGGGTAGAAATATTAAAATCAAATCAAATCAATCAAATCAAAAGGATGAGTGAAATCCATGGAAGCTACATATATCAGTGACTGTTAACCATAATATCAACATAAAACGCATGAGGAGAGATGGTCTACCTTTGAATATTAGGTGCTAGGGACAAACAATGAGGAGGAGGTATTGGATTTTGCCTTGCTTGGGGGCTTTCTGGAGGCATCTGGTTGGGCACAGCTAGAAACAAGATATTGAGACAGATGGTCTGATCCAACAGGGCTCCGTTGTTTGGGAAATCAGAGGGGCCATTTCCAGCTCTGTGATATGTAACAGCCAGTTTCACAATATAGTGCACTGCTGCTAAAGGATATAGAAGTGAGTCAGTTCTGTTGAGACACAACACTCCAGTGGCTATTCTGGCTTGCACAACTATTGTCCCTTCAAGTCAAACACAACCTCCCAGTTTTGTATGGTGATATGAAAAGTGACAATTCCCATTTTCTTGCAGTCCCAGGCAGAGAGTGAGAATATGTTTATCAAACTCTCATGGACCACTATGCATGGATAATAGACCGCATTTGGCTTGATGTTTCCCAGATTATTCAGCCCTCTAGAGCTAATCTATACCCTTTCTCTGGCAAACTGTGGCACTCTGTTGGCATATAAATGCTGTTAATGAATAAAATACAACAAATATAAGATTGGACCAAGATTTTGTCTAATTGCACTCTTCCTGAGCAACGTCTTCATTCAAATTCAGCTGAGTGAAGGTGACTAAACTCTGACTGATCTGTAAAAATCCATTAAATAGAGTTGAGCAATACCTTAAAACAGTCTTATACAAAAGAACATTTGTCAACAAAGAAGAATACATTTGAAACAGAAAGATTAAAAAATGCTTGCTTTTAGAATGGTTTGCATCTCTCACTACAGCCTGTTTAATCATAAAGCTGCTACGAGAAATATAATACACTGAAAGACATTCTGGAGACACCAAGATTACAATGAGATTAAAACAAAAAAACAAAACCCGAGCTTTCAGCAGATCAAAATACAAACTAGAAAGTGACAAAAATGAAAACACCCATAAGAACTGATTGACCTAAACCAGGGATGGGAACCTCAGGCCTGCGGGGCATCTCTATCTAGCCTTTGGGATTCTCCCCAGGCCACACCCCCTCTGTCCTGGTCATACCCTTTGCCAGTCCTACTTTGCATCCTCCTTGAATGTTTCTGCCTGGCTCAGGTACTTCTTGCTTGCTTGAATTGAAAATAGAAAGGGCTGTGTGGGTGTGTATAGAAAAAAACTAGCCTACTGCACAAAACAAAAAACTCACATTTGTTTCTTTGCCAACTTTTGCCTCTGGTTCCATCCACTAGTGGCCCCTGGCAGGTTGCCCGGAAGGAAATGTAGTTGCCTTATTGGGAAAGGAGAGCTGTGGAGCAGAGCAGTCTTCTTTCACTTACTGTATTGGCATTGTATGTTGGTGTTGTATAACTAGGGATAGAAAGGTGATAAATTAATGTAATTAATCATTGTCTTATTTAAGGGACACTGTCCCAAGAGCAAAGCCACAATTTATTTATTTATTTATTTATTTTATTATACTTGTATACCGCCCCATAGCTGAAGCTCTCTGGGCGGTTTACAGTAACTAAAAACATTAAAACAAATACAATTTAAAACAGATCTTATAAAAACAATTTAAAACACAATTTAAAAATTTAAACAGTATAAAACACATGCTAAAATGCCTGGGAGAAGAGGAAAGTCTTGACCTGGTGCCGAAAAGATAACAGTGTTGGCGCCAGGCACACCTCATCAATACAATCATTCCATAATTTGGGGACCACCACTGAGAAGGCCCTCTCCCTTGTTGCCATCCTCCGAGCTTCCCTTGGAGTAGGCACCCGGAGGAGGGACTTTGATCTTGAACGTAGTGCACAGGTGGGTTCGTATCGGGAGAGGCGTTCCATCAGGTATTGTGGTCCCAAGCCATGTAAGGCTTTATAGGTCAAAACCAGCACCTTGAATTGAGCTCGGAAACATACAGGCAGCCAGTGCAAGCGGGCCAGAATCGCTTTTATATGTTCAGACTGTCTGGTCCCTGTTACCAATCTGGCCGCTGCATTTTGGACAAGCTGCAGTTTCCGAACCGTCTTCAAAGGCAGCCCCACGTAGAGTGCATTGCAGTAATCTAATTTGGAGGTTACCAGAGCATGGACAACTGAAGCCAGGTTATCCCTGTCCAGAGAGGGACATAGTTGGGCCACCAACCGAAGTTGGTAGAAGGCACTCCGTGCCACCGAGGCTACCTGAGCCTCAAGTGACAGAGCTAATTCTAGGAGAACCCCCTAGCTACGAACCTGCTCTTTCAGGGGGAGTGCAACCCCATCCAGGACAGGTTGGACATCCACCATCTGGTCAGAAGAACTACCCACTAGCAGCATCTCAGTCTTGTCTGGATTGAGCCTCAGTTTATTAGCCCTCATCCAGTCCATTGTTGCAGCCAGGCACCGGTTCAGCACATTGACAGCCTCACCTGAAGAGGATGAAAAGGAGAAATAGAGCTGCATGTCATCAGCATACTGATGGCAACGCACTCCAAAGCTCTGGATGACCGCACCCAATGGTTTCATGCAGATGTTGAACAGCATGGGGGACAGAACTGACCCCTGCGGAACCCCATACTGGAGAGTCCAGGGTGCCGAGCAATGTTCCTCAAGCACCACCTTCTGGAGGCGACCTGCCAAGTAGGAGCAGAACCACTGCAATGCAGTACCTCCCACTCCCAACTCAGCCAGTCTCCCCAGAAGGATACCATGGTCGATGGTATCGAAAGCCGCTGAGAGATCAAGGAGAATCAACAGAGTCACACTCCCCCTGTCTCTCTCCCGACAAAGGTCATCATACAGGGTGACCAAGGCTGTTTCTGTGCCAGAACCAGGCCTGAAACCCAACTGAAATGGATCCAGATAATCGGTCTCATCCAAGAGTGTCTGGAGCTGGCCCGCAACAATGAATAACAAAAGCCCCAAACGATGCCACAATACTAATTACCATTGTTGCAGCCTACTGGAATGTTTATTAGCTCTACATCAGTGTTTTCATTTTCTACCACATATTTCAAGTTCAGCAGAACCCACAAAACATTCATTCATTCACTTATGGGCGATCACTTGTGACCGAGTAAGATCGTCTTCCAAGATAAGGTCTTTAACAGTGAGTCCGTAAGTGACTGTGGAGGCCAGTTCTAGATCCACACAGCCTTCCACAGTGAGGACACAGATTTCCAGATGGAAGATGGTCGCAATGAGGATTTGTTTGACGTGCTTTCCGCTTAGCTCATTTGTCCTATTCACCCTGTATTCATGCTTCTTCAAAGTCCACGGCGCCTTTGATAATAGCCAACCTCCATGTGGGACATTCATGGGCCAAGACTTCCCAGTTCTCGATGTTCATGTTATATTATTTTAGATTCACTTTAAGAACATATTTAAACCTCTTTCGCTGTCCACCAACATTCCGTTTTCCATCCTTAAGTTGGGAGTAAAGCAGCTGATTTGGAAGACGGTGACCGGGCATTCGAACAGCATGGCCAGTCCAGCAAAGTTGATGTTGAAGGATCCCTGTTTCAACACTGGTAGTCTGCTTCTTCCAAAACGCTAACATTAGTCCGTCTGTCTTCCCAAGTAATTTGCAGAATTTTCTGGAGGCAGCGTTGGTGGAATCTTTCAAGAAGTTGGGAGTGGCGTTTATAAATGGTCCATGTTTCACAGGCTTACAGCAAGGTCAGTAGTACAATGGCTGTGTAAATAAGCATTTTGGTCTCCTTGCAAATATCCCAATCCTCGAACACTCTCCGCTTCATTCGGGAGAATGCGGCACTCACAGAGCTCAGACGATGTTGAATTTCAGCATCGATGTCAGCTTTTACAGAGAGATGGCTGCCAAGATAGGGGAAATGATAAACGTTTTCCAGTGCCACACCATTAAGCTGGATTTATGGTGCTACAGAGGGACTAGTTCGCACCTGTTGATGAAGCACTTTGGGTTTTTTTTTAATATTAAGTGAGAGCCCAAGCCTTCCATATGCTTCTGCAAAGACATTTAGGATAGTTTGAAGATCTTTCTCTGAATGTGCGGAGACCACATTATCATCAGCATACTGAAGTTCTACAACAGAAGTTGACATTACGTTACTTTTTGCTTTCAGGCTACTGAGATTAAAAAGCTTTCCATCTGTTCGATATATGATTTCCACACCAGTTGGAGTTTCCCCTCAATAAGGTGTAGAATCATAGCAATGAAGATAGCAAATAAGATAGGAACAATGACACATCCCTGTTTTACGCCTGATCCGACTCTGAATGGATCACTCTGAAAGCCATTGTTATCCAAAATTGTCACTGTCATGTTCTCATGAAGGAGTCACAAAATATTCACAAATTTATCAGGCCATCCAGTTTTCAGAAGGATGGTCCAGACAGCGGTTTGATTCACAGTATCAAAGACCTTAGTCAGATCAATAAACACCACATATAAAGGTCAATTCTGCTCCCGGGATTTTTCTTGAAGCTGTTGTGCAGTGAAGATCATGTCCCCCTGGAAGGGCGGAAACCATTTTGAGATTCAGGGAGAACATCCTCTGAGATTGGCAGGTGGTGATTTGCGAGGATCCTTGCAAGGATTTTACCTGCGGTAGCAAGAAGAAAGATACCTCAATAGTTCCCACAATCTGTTCTATCTCCCTTCTTAAAAAGGGTGATAATTATGGCGTCCCTAAAGTCTTCTGGGATCTCCTCCCTCATCCAGATTTTTTTGATGAGCTTATGAAGTTGTTGTGTAAGTTCAGGCCCACCTTCTTTAAAGACTTCAGTAGGAATCCTATCAAGTCCACTAGCTTTGTTGTTCTTCATTTGATTGGTGGCTTTACTGACTTCATCCAAATTAGGTGATACTGCAAGCTCGTCTCTAGTTTGTTGTTGTGGAATTTTCGAGAAGACCTCACCAGCCACAACAGAGTTACAATTAAGGAGGTCGTGGTAATGCTCTTTCCAGCACAATAAACTCTTTATCCTTAAGAAGTTTGGTACCATCCATTGAACGTACGGGATTTGTACTGTCATTTATTGGTCCATAGATAGCCTTTGTGGCATTAAAAAAGCCCTGTGCATTGTGAGCATCTGCAAAGTGCTGGATTTCTTGAACTTTCTTTATCCACCAGGCGTTCTTAAGTTCTCTAGTTCTTCTTTGGACCTCAGCCTTTGCACTGGCATAGATTTTTTTCTTAGCAGCACAGTTAATGTCTTTCTGCCATATCTGGAAGGCTTTCCTTTTTTGTCAATGATATGTTCAATCTCACTATCACATTCATCAAACCAATCCTGATGTTTCTTGGTTTGGTATCCAATAGTTTGTTCACATGCTGCAATAATGGAAGTCTTCAGTTTAATCCAGTGTTCATCGACATTTTCAGGGAGTTCTGTCGGTAGATGCTTCTTGAGAGTTGTTTGAAATCAGGCTCGCTTAATAGGATCTTGAAGGGCATGGATGTTCATTTTACGCCTTGGTTTTCTTCCTTGGAGCCTACGTTGCGGAACAATATTAATGGTCATAGTGGATTGAACTAATCAGTGATCTGTCCAGCAGTCATCAGCACTCGTCATGGCCCTAGTGAGGAGTACATCTCGACGTAATCCAGGAGATGCCAGTGTTTTGACAGAGGGTGCTTCCATGATGTTTTATATTTATTTTTCTGGCAAAAGAGTGTGTTTGTAATAACAAGATTATACTTTGCACATTTAGTCAGAAGTAGAATGTCATTCAGGTTGCTATTGCCAACTCCTTCTTTCCCAATGGTTTCTGGACATAAATTGAAATCACGCCCAACTCTTGCATTGAAATCTCCCAAGAGGATAATTTTATCCTCCTTAGGTATCTCTGATAAGATGGTGTCCAGCTGGTTATAAAAATTTTCCTTGATGTCTTCATCAACATCTAATGTTCGTGCATAAGCGCTTAGTTGCCTGCTGGTTTTTGGCAAGTTTTAACTGGAGAGTTGAGAGTCGTTCATTAATGCCAATAGGACTTCTGACAAGAGCTTCACAAGATTATTTTTAATAGCAAAGCCTACTCCATGTATTCATCATTCTTGTTCAGGCAGTCCTTTGCAGAAGAAGTTATAACCTTTTTCTTCCTTCAGTTGTCCTTCTCCTGCTCTTTGAGTTTCTTGGAGTGCTGCTATGTCATTAAAACATCTCAACTCCCTCGGGATGATGGCAGTCCTGCGTTCAGGACGTTCATTATCTGTATTGTCCAGCAATGTCCCTATATTCCATGTTCCAAAATTCAATTGACTTTTGCAACCGCTGAGTAGTGACCCCACTGGACGGGGTAATCCAGTCAGGGAGAGAGATGAGGCAGACCATAAGGGGTGAGCAGAGTGGATCCTGAATAGGACTGCTTAGTCATGGATATAGCTGCTGAACTACTCCACTGCCTCAGTCCTTGAGCCAGGATGACTGAGTCTGTATCCACTGCCTATGTGCCAGTCCATGACTAGGGGCTTCCGGATTTCACAGTCCTGACCCCATCGCCATTCGCTGATCACCATGGGACTTTTGGATTTGTTTGGTTTGGTTGGAAGACGCCTGTGTATGAATTTGTTTTATGTGGGGAGATCGGCGCACAACGATCAACACACAATCTTGACAGAAAAAGGCTTTGATCCAATGGCATGGATACCACAACAACTGGAAGTCTTTTATCTGCTGCAGCCTTCATCCACCTTCACAGCTGTTGTAACATACACATTGTTATCCTCCGCCTGTTCTGCCATATATTCTTGGATTGTTCTTTGTCTGGTTCCTCTCCCTTGACCTTACCGCCATGGGTGACCCTGCTAGGAGTACATGACTCCCGACGGCATCGCTCACAGGGTTCATTGGAACATGCAAGCCCACTCACCACTACAAGGTGACGATCCAGCGAGGGGGCCCACGAGGCACAGTAGGCCAGACAAGTGTTTCTTTAGTTTTAACAGAGAATAACCAGACATTTTCATTTAGCCCACAACAGGCCTTGAAGGCAACATCCTTCCCTTGTGTTTCCCCCTGGCAAGAGGTATTCAGAGGCTCTGAAGATAGACAATCTATTTAGTATCTAGTCTATGGCTAATAACAATTATTGAGTTTGCCTAATCTACTGTTAAAGCCACCTACTAAACCAACATAAACATAAGAACAGTGCTGCTGGATTCGATCAGATTAGGTTTATAGATGTCAGTGTCTTTATGGGAAGAAAGGAAGCTGCTTTATACCAATTCTATTGCTTCATCTATCTCAGGATTGTCTGCACTGACTGGCAACAGCTCTCCAGGATTTCCAACAGGGGTCTCTCCCAACCCAACCTGGAGGTGCCAGGGATTGAGCTTGGACCTTTCCGCATGCAAAGCAGAAGTTCTACCACAGTGCTAAAGCCCTTTTCCACACTCAACACTTCCAGGAAGCCAATCAAGAAGGGTGTAAAGACAATGCATATATCCCATGGTTGCTTCCATCAGCTGGTATCTAGTGACATACTAACAGGGGTGTAGTGGTCCAGGGTCTTGGGGGATCTTAGACCCCTTAATTTTGGGGTGCAGTGTCCATATGTCTCCAGGGTCCTATGAGCCAATCAGCATGCAAGGACAGTGTGTTAGGTAATAAGAAGAATCTTCTTACATGGTTCCTTGGCATTTCCTGTTGATTGGAGCCAATCAGAGTGAAAGGAGGTGAGCCAACCACTGAGAAGACTCTTCTCAGTAGCTAACACACTCCTCTTGCATGCTGATCGGCTCCTATAGATATCTGTTGTTCTGGAAGAAGGTGCACATGGAAAGGACTGAAGAGTGTGGAGATGACGATGGAGAGCAAGCAAGTGAATGAGGGGATGTGATTATGAAGGGGCTTGGTGTGACTGTCATGAAGGGACCCTGCACTTCTGAATTTGTCACTACATTACTGCATACTAATGGCCAGTGGCAAAACTATCCTCCATGAATGTGTCCAATCCCCTAAAAGACAGTGTATCCATGTGAAAAGCACAATCAACAAGCTGGTCCATAGAATATTTCTCGATTAAAAGAAAATTTAACAAGGAATAGAAGCTTTGTAATAAGACCCAATGTATTTCATTATCAGTTATAATCAGTGTTCTGCCCAAGCCAAAACACACAGGCCAAATAGCGACCAATCTCTGGACAACAAAACTCCCCTTAAACTTAATTCATTTGACAACTATAAGACAATTGACATTTTCTCCTTTTGTCCTCCCCCGGGAAATGGTCCATGGATTATATGTCCCATTTGCATAGCAGAGCAAGCTACAAAACATGCAATTATACAGGTCAGCCATGTCTTACATACAGTAATACCGCACATAATGAATCCTCCAAGACTGAGGCTCCTGTTAAGGAAGGCTTTTTTTTAAAAAAATGTTGCTTTGCTATGGATAAACTTTCAAGCCTGTGCCTTTGCGTTAAGGTGAAACTGACCACCATGTACCTTTGTTTTGCAAGGTGGAAACTGACAAGTCTGTGTGTTTGCTTTGCATTAAAGAAACTCTTGCTTTTTTCCAGGTCTGGGAATGGAAGGATCCAATACAATTCAGAGGAGGAGGAGAAGGGGGGGGAAGGAGAGAAAGGGGGTGGATGCTTGGTAGGCAACCTTTAAAGCATCTATTGAAGCTGTACCCACCATCTATGAGCAGGTGTAGGAACCTATCCCTATTCTTGCCATGTTATTCCTACCTCTTGTACCAAAGTTTCTGTTAAAGTAGTAATGTCCAGGAGCACATCTACTTTGTTAACTGAGGTATTACTGTACGAGGTAGGAATTGCAAGATATTTGTTTGTGAAGGAAAATACAGATATAATATTAGACTGTAATATTCTCATTAAAATTATTTTTCTATACATTTTTATTAATTGTAGCTAGCCTATACACATCCGTGAACATTAGGCCTTACTAGGGTTGCCAGGTTCTTGGCCTGAGACTGATCCTGTATCTTTAGGAGAAGAGAAAATCAGCCAAGTGCAGGTGTTCTTGCAACACTATAATGGGAAAAACCACAAGGTGGAATTCTCCCTTCCCCCTGCCAAACTTTTAAAGATACAGAAGACCTCTTGGTTGCCAGGCCCGGCCTCCAAGAGGTCTTCTGTATCTTTAAAGGTTGTGCAGGGGGAAGGGAGAATTCTACCTTGTGGTTTTTCCCATTATAGTGTTGCAAGAACACCTGCACTTGGCTGACTTTCTCTTCCTAAAGATACAGGATCAGTCTCAGGCCCTGAACCTGGCAACCCTAGGCCTTACCCAAATTCCCACAAGTATTAAAGGGCACAAAGCCCAGCTCATTGTCAATCAATCTTGTTGACTTAAATAGGAATGAAGAGCACATGCTCAAGGTTCAATGGCTGCTAATCAGGATGGTTGTATATTATGCCTCTGAATACTAGTTGCTGGGGATCAAAAGCAAGAGAGGGCTAGATAGGTTAGAAATGGGGAACCTCTAGCTGGGGACCTAATTAGGCCCAGTTGTCATATATATGACATTAGGTGTGGGACAGGTAAAGCTGTCTACAAAGGTACAATGGGGAGACTTAGGCTGCAATCCATGTTTACTCAGAAGTAAGCTCCATTGGATTCAATGGGGCTTACTCCCAGGTAAGTATGTATTGGATTGCAACCTTAGGCTGCAGGCACGCTAGTTGCTTCAAAAACAGCCAGACTGTTTTCTCTGGCTGCATTTTGAAATAATACTGCCCACAGCTGAACAAATTTCCCTTTGCCACTGTTGATTAGGATCACCTACAGTAAAGCACTGATCCAATCACTGTGTCTGCTGGAGCTTACAGCAAAATATTTTCATTGGACACACCTGAAGTGGCAACGAGGTTGATGGCCAATCAGTTTCAAAGACTGTGTGAAGCTGACTTTACACCGGAGCTGCAACTTCTGAGGTTTTAGAGTAAAAAGGGTTGGGGTTTGACTAGCATCATGCATCCCCATGTTCAGAAAATGGGGATGGAGGTGCACTGAAGCCAGCAGAACTGTCAGTGTGTCTCTACCCTTAAAGTGCACTCCCAATTGCTCATTTGCAAGTGGCCTTCTATTCTGTGCCTTTTCAATTTGGTGCCAAACACATGTCTACTGGGATTGATTTCACTCAGAAGGGCCAAGTGAAGCTGATTCCTGCTGAAAGTGGAGTTTGCAGCTGCTACTCATCTGACTGACAGTGGCTACAAACCCTCCTTCCTTTGCCTGCACTATTTGAAATCAAACCATGCAAACAATGGAAGTGAGTTTTGCAGCCATGTCCTTTGTGATAGGCCTTTGGTTTGATTCAGCAGGGCTCTTCTTAGATTCTTATGGCATAATGGTAACTATAAAAATATCAGCTGATAAGAGGGTTACTTCTAAAACTATAGGTGTTGCAACAGATGTCAAGAATCATCATTCAGAACGTTTGCTGTCATAGATGTATAAACTGTCCAGATTTAGTTGAGCTGAAGATGCTGTGGGGCGAACACAGGCTAAAGGTTCAGGCTGTTTCTGACAGGGCTATTTCAAAGGGGACTACATGTTCACAGTTCTGCAAGAGTTAGCACACTTGCTGCTTGTACCTTGTCTTCATGAAGTGTGAACAAGATTTTGAGTGTGCATTTATTTATTTATTAGGCTAGGTAACCTCCAACAACCAGTTCAGTTCTCCATTTTCAGAGTAGTCTTTTGACCAATATATCTTTTTGTCAAGACTTCAGCATTTCTAAACATTTATCCTTTCTCCCCTGCCTTTTTTAATTTTCCCTCTCTGTTAGAGATTGAATGCTTTCATTTAGCAGCCCAGTGTGACCATTTATATAACCTCTTGGTTAACACCAGCTAGATTATCCCCTACACATGCACACACATTCCCCTGCAAACCATTGCCCTACCATTTGAAGATACATTTCCCTCATTTTTAAAAAATCCTGTTGTTTTTTCAATTGTGTATTCACCCTATAAAGCATTGGCCTACGTAATCAACATTTGAAAAAGAATATGAGGTCCAGGAAATTCCCTCACACCATGGATTTTCTCCCCTGAGCAAGGCTACCCACATTCACACCTCTCATGGAGACAGTGGAAATGACACTGCTTAGTCCACAAGCACTACATTAACATCACCTGATATTTGCCAGTTTTCTTCCCATCCGGAAAGGCCAAAGGAGCATAATTGGTAACGGTAATTAATGGTAAAATGAAGAGGTTAAAGATGGAATCTTGAGAAGACCAAAGTGAGAAAACCATGACAGATCCATGGGTAGCTTACAGGATTAAAGTTAAACAAAAATCACAATTACAATAAAAATACAATAAAATGTAGCAATTTAAACAGCCATGGAATCAAAAGCCCACTTTAAAAACAGAGAACAGAAGATAGCAACTCTGTAGCAGTAAATGAGTTAAAAAAGCCCAAACAGAGGGATAAAAATTTACAGACCCAAAACAGTATTAAGGCTGCAGTACAAACCCTGGCTGGCAGCAACAGGGCTTGATGGAGCAGCATAGCCACTACCACATCTACACTCCTGCTGCTTATGGGAAGGCAGGGAAAAGGGCTTCTTGCCAGCTCCTAGGCTAGCACAGTGAAGAGGCCCTGATTAGGACATGCCATTGTTATCACTTTACTTCAGGATACAGCAGATGCTTTGTTGGCCCAACCCCTCCTGCTCCCCTTTTTTAGGGTTTCTGCTAGTTATCACCAGTGGGGATGCTGCCAGGGGAACTCCTGCCTGCCTGTCATTTTGGTGGGTGTATTGGGGTGCTTCTTGACAGTGGGCCTCTGCCACCGATTGTGGAGCTTCCCCAACAGTGGTGGCCAGCAGGGCTGGGCGGAGGAGACCCTATTTAGACCCCCTCCAGCACAGCAGATCAGAAGTTTGAACTGCCCTATAAACCAGCACAAGGAGGTAAATGTGGGAAGAGAATTTCTTCAGATAATGATATCCCAAACTGTGAAGGTCCCTAATGGTCAAAATCAGTATTTGAATTGGGCTCTGGAATGGACTAGGGAACAAGTGGATTTATATTTGTAACTCCCAGTTCAAAGGAGTAACCTTGCAGCTATATTCTGTACCAGCTAAAATGATCAGACTCTTTTGGATGCATTGCAGTTGTTTAAGCAGGAGGCTACCAGGACACAGATCACTGAAGCCAGTCTCTCTCTCTCTCTCTCTCTCTCCCTCCCTCCCTCCCTCCCTCTCTCTCTCTCTCTCTCTCTCTCTCCCTCTCCCTCTCCCTTATTCCAGTTCCACCTTCAGGAACCAGCCATTCAAATGCACAAAACTACAAAAGTGCAATGCTGTGTGCACTCAACTTGGAGAGCCTCTCCAGAAGGATACCATGGTCAATGGGATCGAAAGCTACTGAGAAATCCAGGAAAATCAACAGGGTTAGACTTTTATTTTTATTTATTTATTTATTACATTTATACCCCACCTTTCTTTTCATGATAGAAACCTAAGGCGGCTTACATATGGTTACTAGGTGGTCTCCCATCCAGGCACTGACCACACCTGACCCTGCTGAGCTTCAGGAAGGAGCTGGCCTTATGTGCCCTCAGACCATCGCCTGGGACCATAGGATGAGCTGTATTTCTAGGGCTGGTTTAATGAAAGAAACCTTTCCTCAGGCAATCATCAAGCCTTTATTTTATCATTCTGCCAATTGTTCCATTGCTCAGCTTAAAATCTATTTCTGTCACGACAGACCCAAGATGAAATCATTCTAGAAGGACATCCTGTTCCTCTGTGAGTTGCCAGTATTCAAAGAACAGTGGCTGTACACATGAGACTTGCCAGCAAACCATATTGGGAAACTAGTGGAGGCCTCGCCCATCAGCAGGCATGCCCTGATCAAAGTGGCCTACTGTTTGAATTAGTTACTCATTAAGGACCTACATTCATTACAACTATGCATACAGAACAGTGAGTTGCTGTCATGTCATATTATATATATATCAGTTCCCCAACATATCTGACACTGGAAACTTTGACAGGACTTATCTCTTTGCTTGTGTGGAAACTTGTATCGAGGCATCAGTCTCCCTAACCTTTTATTTTAACTTTTTTTATTTTAACCTCCTGTTTAGCAGAGTACATATATTTCCAGTGCTGGGCACTACACATATAGAACCACTATGTAGTCATAAGTAGCTGAATCAGGCGTCGATGTGCTCACAGAAACCCATAAAAAATAAGCTCCTTGCTACATGTGTATTCTGTGTGTATGTGAACTCTACCTTTATTGGCAGTCTCAGTTTGTAAACCATTCTCCCAGGGACTCTTCTACCCAAAATTTCAGTACCTAGACAGTTTACTTTTGTTTGCCATTCTGTGATAGCTTAACCAGGTTCCACTCAGCTATTCTTCTCATAATTCACTAATACTCTCAAGCCTTGGAAGTTTCATAAAAATCCATATATGTAGGTGGTAGTTTAGCACAATACTCCACAATACAATGCTGTGTATATCCCATATCGCTCCCAGGAGACAGAGATGGATCTTCATTTTTCAGTAAATACTGCCATGGGAATTCAGGAATATAATGACTTACCTAAAGTATCCAGCTCAGCTCTGTCCCTACTAACAGTAGTTTGGAAATAATGATAGGCATGTACCTGAGGGACACTTGACAGGTAATATGGACATTTCAGGGGGGAGAGAATTACCCACAAGCTTCATGCAGAATTCATTCTTCCTTGATCTTGGCAGATGTAGAGATATAAGGTCACTTGACTGATTGACCATGTTCCATACTTTCCCCCCAAAGACCACAAAACCATCTCTATGAGATATTAGTTGAATGGAACTAATATGTGACCAAAGGAAGCTTTACTCTGTTTCCTATAGACAAAACCTCCTTTTCAAATTTCAGAATCAGTCTTACATTAGTAAAGATAAAAAATGAGTGAAGAAAAAAACATTCTTTTGCTTCTCTAACACATAGATGTATTGTGTTTTGTTTATGGTAGGCATAATTCAGTGATATTATAACGGAAAATGTGATGCAAAGCTGAAGGCCTTGCAAGTCTTAATAATAGACAAATTTGCCATAATCTGTTGTTTTAGCTATTTTTAGCTGTCCATCACTTATTTTCATGGCTTAAATATGTGCAATGGAAGCATAAAACATTGTATTAATTAGTTCTTGATGTAGCTTTATGAGGGACGCTCTGACTCTCAATGGCAAGAATGTGATTCATAGGAGACCAACTTCTTAACTTGAGTTTATGCATGATTTGTTTTTAACCAGATTGCCTGAAACGGTTGGATCCCTTAGTAATTGCTGTCATCTTCATACATAATCATAGACACACATACATACACACCAGGTCAAATATAGGCAACTTGCAACCATTTTAATTGTTACTTATCATAGATGAAAAAGATGTAGGTAAGCTTATTGGTTCATTAAAAAATCCCCAAAGTCACAATAGGATAATATTTTTATTAGGACCAACTAAAGTGTCACAAAATAGTGAGCAAGCTTTTGAGCTCACCAGAAATCTTCTTTAAGCAAAACATGACGTGGGTGGGGGTAGGGGAAGCTGGGTATTATGTTGAAGCCCAAAGTCTGTAGTTTGTAAGAGATTTAAGATGGACTGCTGGAGGTGTTAGGTTGATTTAATTATATTAGGCCGCAATCCTAACCCACTTTCCTGGATTAAGCCCATTTAATTCAATAGGAGTTAGTAGACCTGTTAAAATTGAATAGACGTTAGGATTGTGCAGTAACTCCCTGCTAGTGTCATGCATGCATACATACATACAGCATTTCCCCCAACCATTATCTGTCAATTAATAAGAAAAGAAATTACATTCAAAAAGTATTACAGGGAAGAAAAAAATTAGGTACAATTCTTGTGGGTGGGTCTAATGTCACAGGGTGTTACCCCTATGCCAGGGTGACTGCCAACCTATTGGTTAGGGACATTTAGTTCATGAATCCCAATTATGCCATTATGAACACCAAAAGGTAAGCAGTTTAGTAGCATTTATTGTTGAGCATGCACATAGAAGCAAGCATAAAATATCTCAAGTTCCTTGAGAACAGTGTTTAGGAGATCCCCTGGTAGCAGCTGATTTCTACTCTATCATTCACAGCTTGGGTAAAGCTTTTGCTGTGCAGGGTGATATCTCTCCCTATCTGGTCACTCCTGGGGGCCTCAACCACTACACTATTCTGCTGGTCTGAGGTTTGCTGTCTCTGTTTCTCTCCTGGTGCCTCTCTCTGTGTAACAGGCTGCTAGATATAGTCTATTGGCCCCCTCCCTTAAAAGGAGTCAGCAGACTTATGACTTTGCTCCTGCTAGCTTCATGTGCAGTAGCCATGTGCATAGTGACCTAATACAGATGGAATGTTCCCCTCGTGAGAGATTATGATTCTCATGAGCATCAAAGGGTACATCCAGTACAAGCCTGGGCATGTCCTCCCTATACACAATGATCTAATGATTCAATATTTAACCTTATACAAGATATCACACAGAACCTAAATAAAGCGTTTCAGAGGTAATCTGTGAATGTCATGTACACCTCCTTGTTAGGGTTGCCAGGTCAGAAGCATCCCAAACCCAGAGATTTCAGGGGTGGGCCCAAATGATGTCATTAAGCATGAAACATTAAGCATCAACCCCAGTTGCTTGGAGCATATAATTCAAACAAAAACATTTCTCTGATCGGAAATTAAGAAAGAAATCTTAGGTGAGATATTATGTTTCCAGATCCAGCTGAAGCGACAGGATCGTTCCTTCTCACTTGCTTAGTGAGCCTGGGAAGGGAACATTTAATCTAGCCTACTTGCTTCTAGCAAAAAGGATTGAAATGCCCTCAGGCCAGGCCAGTCACCAGAAGGCCATTGTAGGAAGAAAGGAGCCTAGTGTTGTGGAGATGTTAGATGGGAGCACTCAGGAGTACAGATGGATGCCCCTGAAGGCTGCAATTCTAAACACACTTACTAAGCCCCATAGGAACTCAACACGACTTACTTCTGAGTAGATATGGTTTGGATTGTGCTGTTGGTAAAGCTTGACTAGGGCCCCTCTGCAAATATATCCATATCCAAACAGGGTTGGCAACCCCCTGCCTAGAATGCCCTGCCTTGTAACTTCTTTACAGACTTGACACTTCACTTCAAATAATAATGTAGAACTATAGTGTGAAATCAGATACTTTCCAACCAGCAACCCTACCATACTCCATAGACACACACTGGAGATAAAATACATACACCACATATAATAGTCTATTATCAAAACCAGGTGGTCATTGCAAAACATTTTAAAAAAAAACAGTTTTAGTTTCCTATAAAATAAAAGCAGTGACAGCTAAGTAAGCCCTGCCTAATTGCTTTAAAAATAGGATTGGAGGGAGAGAGAAAGATTTACAACACAAACACAATCCTTTGCTGTGTTCACTCAAAAGTCCCATTAATTTACAGCACACTCCTAACCATGTCTACTCAAAAGTAAATCCTATTCAATTTAATGGGTTTTACTCCTGGTGTGTGAGATTAGAATTGCAGCTTTATTCCCAGAAAAGCAAGTATAGGATTAAAGCTTCATATTGGGAAAGTTTTCAAAACACTGCCCTCTTCAACAGCCCAGGAACATTTAAACTTGTTTGACTCTTCATAATTAGAAAATCATAACACATTCTAATGGCATTTCGACCTCCTGCACACACAGAGATTTTTTCTATTGTTGAAAGCTATACTTTTTTTCAGTTTATTAGATTTTCAGACAAGCAGAGAAAAACAACAGTTTTCTGGCCTTGCAGTTGGTTCTAGTTATTGCATGCAGGTCAACAAATCCTTTGTCAATCACAACCCTGACTTCACTTATTGGTAACAAACCTGAAAGGACGAGATTACAGCAGCCAGCTATGAGTTTATTTAACAGAATTTGCTGGGTGCGTATATGATGTTTTGGTGTATATCTCTTGAACTAGACAATCTAGATTTAATTTTTTCTTAATTTTTATTTTAAATGAAAGCTGAGAATATGGAGATTGAGGTGACTCACCCAGAGAGGACTCCTACAACCTGGAGTCTCCGGGCAAAAAACAGAGACCTGACAACTCTACTCCTTGTCTATACAACACTCTTTGGCAATACAGTGGGGGACAGGGTTTTTGTTGTGTTTACCTTATTTTGAAGTAGCTGAGGGTTTTTGCAACTGTCTTTCATTCTGCAAATAATCTCTCAGATGGTCTGCATTCTGCAGCCTTCTTGGGTGCCCATACTTCCTGTAAACCCCATGTCTTCCTCAGCTGGGCTTTCCTGTAGGCATAGAAAGGCAGCCTAACGTGCATCTGGCAGCTGTTCAGGTTTATTTAAAAAAGAAGTCTTTTTTTTTACTTTTAATGAAATCAGTAAAAAAAATGGTAGAAAGAAGAACTTTCCTTCAAAATAAAATCAGTGAGCACACAAAATCTCAAACATTTGGTAGCCACCCTTACTGGCATCCCACACTTCAATTAAAGCTCAAGGGAAGATGTCATGAGATAACTCCTTCCATAAGACTTTTCAGATCCAGGCATCCAAGGAGATGGCAGAGTACTGGAGAAATGTTTAAATAAAAGGGGGGGAAATACAGTACTCACGGATACCTTCCAACAATAAAGTAAGCTCAATTCTGCACCCACCAAAATTCTGAAGAAATTCTGAAGAAATTCTAAAGCGCACTGAGACTAAGGGAGAAAAATACAAGCATCTTTTGCTGGAGAAGAAACCTTATGAGAAATTGGAAGATAGCCTTCAGCACAGCACTGGTCTCTGCTGGGCACAAAACAAATTCCAAGATGCAGTGAGGGTGTTGGGACAAAGAAAATTGCTCTTCCCCCATATTTTTAAAATATAAAATCTAGCAGTTGTTCTGATCAAGAATATATGGGTCTCTTGAGCAGAATTTTTAAAAAAAGATGTTCAAAGGGGGAGAACCTGCAGGCATTGCCAAACATGAGACTAATATAATAGCAATCTTTGCAACATGAAAAGCCAGATGACACTGGTATGCCAATTTGGTGTCACACTACTGGCAAGAATAGGCCAGCTATCTTCCTTGATGTTGGCAGCTGGTCAATGGAGGAAAAAGTCTGGTTCTCCACCTGTGCGCCATAATGATCACTGTTTCTAGTATGTGTTTCCAGTCCATTACCAGCCTGTCTCTGGCCTGACCATCTCCAAGATACTGTTTCTGTTCCCAGGGTAAAAACACCTGCCAGTGGCAAACCTTTGCATCAAGTGCTTGTAACTATTGCATAGTTTAAGGGATTTGTGTTAGTGCATTTGGAAGCCATTAATCAGTTCAAGAGCAGATGTGTGAATGAAATTGAAATTAAGGAAGAAAATTCAAATTATCCCATGGTGCCACATTACTCTGGGAATTATAGGTATGGATAATAATAATCTAATGTTTCCAAAATCCTTTACAAAAATAAATCTCCTATTGGACTTTTAAACATATCTCTTCTCATAAATCTTTCACAGATGATGAAACTGAATTAGTGAAAGATAGAGTTACATTTTTTTTTTGGTTTCCCTACTGGATTTTTAAATTGTCCATTTATACATTCCAATGAACTGTTAAAATGTAATAGGTGATGCAACTGTAACTTTAAAAAAATGATTTAATAGTACTCAGATTTCCTCAGAGTTTGGTTATGTCAGCTTTTACCTGCTTGAGCTCAACCAATATGATGACACTTACGTTCACTGCATTTGGTAGTGATTTTTACATTATGATTTATTCTTTATTCATACCATATACTTGTATTGTTGAAAAAGTCACAAGTCAGATCAAACTAGGATACTTTTTTAAAAAAAAATGTAGATCAGAAGGAATCTGAATGTGCACTGAAAACATTTTGTAATAATGTGTAGGACATTTGTCAGGAAATAAGGTGAACAACTTTCTGATAAACATGGATTTGTTTAGTTCCAATTTCATTTTATGGAAAACCTCAAGCTCACTCTGTGTATGCAAAAAAAAGTAACATGAAATATCAGACACTACAGAGTCAAACTGAGGGATTTCTAAAGCTAGTTATTTAGTCAACAGAGAATTTGCCCATATAGAGAGAATCTCCAAAGGTGGGTGCAACATACCATCTATTTCTTTGTTCTTGCTTGTGTTAAAAAGATATGGCCAACCTTCAACTTACTTGACCAAGTCTAATTAAAGAAATAAACTGAGAGTCACTTCAGGGCCTAACTACATACTACATTAATGATGTGATTAGTAATCAGAGCTTGGAAAAGTTACTTTTTTGAACTACAACTCCTATCAGCCCAATCCAGTGGCCATGCTGGCTGGGGCTGATGGGAGTTGTAGTTCAAAAAAGTAACTTTTCCAAGCTCTGTTAGTAATCATGTAATAGGTGATATAAAAATTAAATATCAGGCATGGGGAGGGCAGCAGGATAGAGGAAAGTGTGAGGAAAGGGGAGCTTTAAGTCTTTTCTAGCTTGGTAAAAATCTCCTTGCATGGCAATTGTGAGTCTGAGGTTTTCAAAGAGAGGAGATATAACATGAAAATTGAATGAAAAGGACTGCTAACAATAATTAATGAAAATGGTAGATTTAAAAGGGTGGGTGTTCAGAATGGAATAAAAAAAGTTAACATGATTAGAAAGTGTGGATGAGGGATGCTTTCCTCAATCCAGCAGAACTTTTTTACAGTGACCTGCACCAGACAGACAGAACTTGCAAAGGAGGAACACGTGAGAGAAGTGTATTATTTCTGCCAACACTCCTCTTCACTAACCGTTGGGATTGGAGAGCCCCATTAAATAATCCCATTTTATTAAAAGCTACACCTGTCAGTTACAATGGAGCTATCCCTCTCCCCACCTATTTTCTTTACATGGCAGTTTTACTTTTCGCAGACACAATGACTTCAGTGGTTTTAAGTTTCTTCTTCTTCTTCTGGCACCCAAGTCTAGGCACTTTGGGAGGTCCCTGCTTCAACTCAGGGTGCCTTGTAGAGCTCTCACTTTGCCTCAGGCAAGTCCAAAAACATTCTGAGATACCTTGCTGCACCTCAGCTTACAAAAGAAACCCTTCGAAGTCTGTGTTGTCAGCAAGCTTTCTGCTAAGGTGTAGATAAACAGATACATTCATGTTACAAAGGCACATAGGAAGTAGCCTTATACTGAGCCATGACACTGGTCCATCTAGCTCAGTATTTACTGAGCAGTGGCAGTGGCTCTCCAGGGCTTGAGGCAGGAGTATCTCCCAGCTCCAGATGCCAGAGATTGAACCTGGGACCTTCTACATGTGAAGCACCAAGCTACAGCCTTTCCCGATATCTCTAATAATATATAGCTTTATTCAGTGCCACTCTTCACTATTTCAGCAAGTCATGCAAGAAACTGAAATGGGATCTTATCCCGTTTCCCTCTGCACACCTTTTAAGTAGCTACTCGTGGGGCAGGGGAAGCCTACACATTCTTTGATCTATTATTTTTTACTAAAACAAAGAGGAGGGCCAGCATCCCTCCACTCTTTCAAGCTATCAAGCAGCTGATCAGGGCAGACACTGCTCATATTCACAGCAGTGTCCTACAGCCTGTGACCGAGAAAAAGGAGTCAAACGATGAAATGTAATCACTTGCTTTCCACTGGTAGGTGTCTGAGTATCTTGGCATAGGAAAGAGTGAGGGCGGCAAAGCCCATAGCTTTTGCTATGCATTTCTGTGTGGCAAATGGAATAGATGACAGCAGCGATTCCTGTAACCTGGGGTTATTTAAAATGATTACAGATGTAGGTCTTCACCAACCTTGATCCAGCTCTGATGAGAATGGACTGTTTGGCCTTAGACAAGCCAACATGTGTTCAGGAAAGAAAAGAAGTCCCAAACTATTTAAAGATTCAGCCGATTTGGGCAAATCAATGCCTTTCTACTTGTTAATACATTTAAAACCCTTATTCCACTTATTCTTAATTTTTCAGCTCATAGAAGCTGGGTGATGTTTTCTCAGGTAAAATTCCATTTAATTGAATTGGCAATATAAACTGGGCAGGCTTGTGTGCGTGTGTGCGCTTGCGTGCACTTCAGAGACTTGTCCTTTATTGTTACAAAGCTTCATACAAGCCTATCTTTACTTCCTGCACCTTTGTCTGAATGCTTGAAAAAGGCCCAGACAAAAGATGAAAAGGAATGGAAAATCAGCCAGTGTTATTCTGGGTGGTGCATCGGTTCTACATACCCTTCTACACATGCACACATCAGGGCCATCCAATGAATAGTGGTTCATTTGTCATTCTTAATTAACAAATATCTTTGGATTGAGTACACCTGTCACTTTCAGTATCAACATAGTTACCATTCAAATCCCTGTCCTAAGAATCTTATATCATCTAGTTCAATGGGGTGAGTTTACCCCTAAAGGACCAGGTCTGCAGCCTCGAGGTTGTTCTTGATTCCAAGCTGTCCATGGAGGCTCAGATTTCGGCTGTGAGCCGGGCAGCTTGGTACCAACTACACCTTATACGTAGGCTGCAACCCTACCTTCCTGTTCATCAGCTCCCACTGGTAGTACATGCCCTGGTCACCTCTCGATTAGATTACTGTAATGCGCTCTACGTGGGGTTACCCTTGAAAACGGTCCGGAAACTACAACTTATTCAAAATGCGGCGGCTCGATTACTCACAAACAGTCGTCGCCGGGACCACATCACGCCAGTGTTGTTCGATCTACACTGGCTTCCAGTTGTTTTCAGGGCCCAATTCAAGGTGTTGGTTTTAACCTTTAAATCCCTACACGGTCTCGGCCCAGTTTATCTAAAGGAGCGCCTACAATGCCACCAATCATGCCGCCTGACAAGATCGGCCACACAAGGCCTTCTCTCAGTCCCGCCAACCAAAGCAGCTAGGTTGGCGGGCACTAGAGAGAGGGCCTTTTCAGTGGCGGTCCCCACCCTCTGGAACTCCCTCCCACAAGATCTTCGGCACATCTCTTCCCTGAATATGTTCCGCAAGGCCTTAAAGACCTGGCTTTTTCAGCAGGCTTTCGGGACTTCAGGGGAGGCTTAATATTCTTCTGTTTTAAATGCCTCCTATTATGTATTGTTTGCTCTTATAATTTATATTATTTCACTGTATTTTGTATTGTATTCTGCCATATTTATTGTATGTACGTCGCCTAGAGTGGCCACTGGCCAGATAGGCGACACATAAATTAAATTTATTATTATTTTATTATTATCTATCATAATCAGTCACATTGTGTACAGAGAAACAAGCTGGTGCTCAACCACAGAAGGCAATAATTTTCTCTCATGAAAGCATCAGGATGCAGTGAAAGCATTCTCCCACTTGTGTGTGTACTGTATATAGGCTTTTTAAAAATACTGAACCAGAATAGGATACAAGTCACATTATATCACTTGGGCAAAATTCTGTCAAACCAGTTTTTTGGTGGAAGACCTGGGTCTGAGAATCCAAATCTCTGCTGAACATCTGAAAACTGGCAGGAGAAGTCTGTGATTTGGAGGGCAGAAGCAGACCATGCATCAGGGCTTGAAATCACTGGGCATCTGATGAGGCCCCTGCCCAGTGGAGAACCTGCTGCCAATCCTAGGGACTCATGGCTCCTCCTCCCTGTTATTGCTGCCTGTTAATATGTCTGCTCTGCACAACTGTGCAGTGAGAGAACTGAGAAGGAACAAAAATCTCCACATACTCTGCAGTTTCTCTCTTTCTCTCTCTCTCTCTCTGAGGTAGCACCAATTAAACCTAGTAGGAAATAGCCAGTGGCAACAGCATTTAGAAGGAAAAGGGAGGAGGCTTATCTGAGGCTCACTGAATGGCTACCAGAGGAAGGTCCCCTGCTGCTGGGGTGTCCCCAAAATAGAACTCCCTTCTAAACATTACTCTCTTTCTAGGTGCCTAGGGAAAGTCATCCAGTTTTCACAATATCTTAGGGTGCATACACACCATGCATTTAAAGCACATGACTTCCCCCCAATAATCTTGGAAACTATAGTTGGTTAAGGATACTGTGAAGTGTAGCTGTGTGAGGCATAAACTAAAGTTCCCAGGATTCTTTGGAGGAAACCATATGCTCTAGCAAATTTACTTTATAAGAACATAAGAACATAAGAAGAGCCTGCTGGATCAGGCCAGTGGCCCATCTAGTCCAGCATCCTGTTCTCACAGTGGCCAACCAGGTGCCTGGGGGAAGCCCACAAGCAGGACCCGAGTGCAAGAACACTCTCCCCTCCTGAGGCTTCCGGCAACTGGTTTTCAGAAGCATGCTGCCTCTGACTAGGGTGGCACAGCACAGACATCATGGCTAGTAGCCATTGATAGCCCTGTCCTCCATGAATTCGTCTAATCTTCTTTTAAAGCCATCCAAGCTGGTGGCCATTACTGCATCTTGTGGGAGCAAATTCCATAGTTTAACTATGCGCTGAGTTAAGAAGTACTTCCTTTTGTCTGTCCTGAATCTTCCAACATTCAGCTTCTTTGAATGTCCACGAGTTCTAGTATTATGAGAGAGGGAGAAGAACTTTTCTCTATCCACTTTCTCAATGCCATGCATAATTTTATACACTTCTATCATGTCTCCTCTGACCCGCCTTTTCTCTAAACTAAAAAGCCCCAAATGCTGCAACCTTTCCTCGTAAGGGAGTCGCTCCATCCCCTTGATCATTCTGGTTGCCCTCTTCTGAACCTTTTCCAACTCTATAATATCCTTTTTGAGATGAGGCGACCAGAACTGTACACAGTATTCCAAATGTGGCCGCACCATAGATTTATACAACAGCATTATGATATCGGCTGTTTTATTTTCAATACCTTTCCTAATTATTGCTAGCATGGAATTTGCCTTTTTCACAGCTGCCGCACACTGGGTCGACATTTTCATCGTGCTGTCCACTACAACCCCGAGGTCTCTCTCCTGGTCGGTCACCGCCAGTTAAGACCCCATGAGCGTATATGTGAAATTAAGATTTTTTGCTCCAATATGCATAATTTTACACTTGTTTATATTGAATTGCATTTGCCATTTTTCCGCCCATTCACTCAGTTTGGAGAGGTCTTTTTGGAGCTCTTCGCAATCCCTTTTTGTTTTAACAACCCTGAACAATTTAGTGTCGTCAGCAATCTTGGCCACTTCACTGCTCACTCCTAATTCTAGGTCATTAATGAACAAGTTGAAAAGTACAGGTCCCAATACCGATCCTTGAGGGACTCCACTTTCTACAGCCCTCCATTGGGAGAACTGTCCGTTTATTCCTACTCTCTGCTTTCTGCTTCTTAACCAATTCCTTATCCACAAGAGGACCTCTCCTCTTATTCCATGACTGCTAAGCTTCCTCAGAAGCCTTTGGTGAGGTACCTTGTCAAACGCTTTTTGAAAGTCTAAGTACACTATGTCCACTGGATCACCTCTATCTATATGCTTGTTGACACTCTCAAAGAATTCTAATAGGTTACTGAGACAGGACTTTCCCTTGCAGAAGCCATGCTGGCTCTGCTTCAGCAAGGCTTGTTCTTCTATGTGCTTGGTTGATCTAGCTTTAATAATACTTTCTACCAGTTTTCCAGGGACAGAAGTTAAGCTAACTGGCCTGTAATTTCCGGGATCCCCTCTGGATCCCTTTTTGAAGATTGGCGTTACATTTGCCACTTTCCAGTCCTCAGGCACGGAGGAGGACCCGAGGGACAAGTTACATATTTTAGTTAGCAGATCAGCAATTTCACCTTTGAGTTCTTTGAGAACTCTCGGGTGGATGCCATCCGGGCCCAGTGATTTGTCAGTTTTTATATTGTCCATTAAGCTTAGAACTTCCTCTCTCGTTACCACTATTTGTCTTAGTTCCTCAGAATCCCTTCCTGCAAATGTTAGTTCAGGTTCAGGGATCTGCCCTATATCTTCCACGGTGAAGACAGATGCAAAGAATTCATTTAGCTTCTCTGCAATCTCCTTATTGTTCTTTAGGACACCTTTGACTCCCTTATCATCCAAGGGTCCAATTGTCTCCCTAGATGGTCTCCTGCTTTGAATGTATTTATAGAATTTTTTGTTGTTGGTTTTTATGTTCTTAGCAATGTGCTCCTCAAATTCTTTTTTAGCAACCCTTATTGTCTTCTTGCATTTCTTTTACCAGAGTTTGTGTTCTTTTTTATTTTCTTCATTCGGACAAGACTTCCATTTTCTGAAGGAAGACTTTTTGCCTCTAAGAGCTTCCTTGACTTTGCTCGTTAACCATGCTGGCATCTTCTTGGCCCTGGCGGTACCTTTTCTGATCTGCGGTATGCACTCCAGTTGAGCTTCTAATATAGTGTTTTTAAACAACTTCCAAGCATTTTCGAGTGATGTGACCCTCTGGACTTTGTTTTTCAGCTTTCTTTTTACCAATCCCCTCATTTTTGTGAAGTTTCCTCTTTTGAAGTCAAATGTGACCGTGTTGGATTTTCTTGGCAATTGGCCAGTTACATGTATGTTTAATTTAATAGCACTGTGGTCACTGCTCCCAATCGGTTCAACAACACTTACATCTCGCACCAGGTCCCGGTCCCCACTGAGGATTAAGTCCAGGGTTGCCGTCCCTCTGGTCGGTTCCATGACCAAGTGGTCTAGGGAATAGTCATTTAGAATATCTAGAAACTTTGCTTCTTTGTCATGACTGGAACACATATGCAGCCAGTCTATGTCCGGGTAGTTGAAGTCACCCATTACTACCACATTTCCTAGTTTGGATGCTTCCTCAATTTCATATCTCATCTCAAGGTCTCCCTGAGCATTTTGATCAGGGGGACGATAGATCGTTCCCAGTATTAAGTCCCTCCTGGGGCACGGTATCACCACCCACAACGATTCTGTGGAGGAGTCTGCCTCTTTTGGGGTTTCGAGCTTGCTGGATTCAATGCCTTCTTTCACGTATAGAGCGACTCCGCCACCAATACATCCTTCCCTGTCCTTCCGATATAGTTTATATCCAGGGATAACTGTATCCCACTGGTTTTCTCCATTCCACCAGGTCTCGGTTATGCTCACTATATCAATGCTCTTCTCTAAGACCAAGCACTCCAGTTCTCCCATCTTGGTTCGCAGGCTCCTAGCATTAGCGTACAGGCACTTGTAAGCAGTGTCTCTCTTCAAGTGTCTTTGGCACTTGTGGTTAGGCCTGTGGTAATTTTGCTCTTCTGAATTGATATCCTGTGCCCCTGCTCTCACAATGCCTACTTCTTGGCCTACCCCTTTTAAAATTTCATCATTTCTTTGGTTTTTATCCCAGGGGGGAGGTTTATTCCGAACCGGACCTTTCTCAGCTCCTGTCGGGTTTCCCCCCTCAGTCAGTTTAAAAGCTGCTCTGCTACCTTTTTAATTTTAAGTGCCAGCAGTCTGGTTCCATTCTGGTTCAAGTGGAGCCCGTCCCTTTTGTACAGGCCCGGCTTGTCCCAAAATGTTCCCCAGTGCCTAACAAATCCGAACCCTTCCACCTGACACCATCGTCTCATCCACGTATTGAGACTGCGAAGCTGGGCCTGTCTGGCTGATCCTGCGCGTGGAACCGGTAGCATTTCAGAGAAAGCCACCTTGGAGGTCCTGGCTTTCAGCATCCTACCTAGCAACCTAAATTTTGCTTCCAGGACCTCACGGCTGCATTTCCCCATGTCGTTGGTGCCAACGTGCACCACGACCACTGACTCCTTCCCAGCACTGTCTACCAAACTATCTAAATGATGGGCAATATCCGCAACCTTCGCACCAGGCAGGCAAAACACCTTGCGGTCTACACGCCCATCACACACCCCACTGTCTATGTTCCTAATGATCGAATCACCCACTACAAGGATTCCTCCACCCCCTGGAGATATATCCTCGGCATGAGAGGATAGCTGCTCATCCCCCAAGGAATGGCTCCCTTCTAAGGGATCGTTTCCCTCTTCCTCAGCTGGATGCTCTCCTTCCCCGAGACCATCGTTCTCCATGATAGCAGGAGAGCTATCATCGTTGGAGTGGGACACAGCTATATCGTCCCTGAAGGCCTCCTCCACACACCTCTCTGTCTCTCTCAGCTTTTCCAGGTCCGCCACCTTGGCCTCAAGGAAATGAAGTCGTTCCCGGAGAGCCAGGAGCTCATTGCACCGAGAGCATACCCACGACTTCTGTCCAACAGGCAGATAGTCGTACATGCTGCAGGCGGTGCAAAACACTGGAAAGCCCCCACACGCCTGCTGGCTTCTTACCTGCATAGTTTTGTTTGAGGTTTATTACGTCAATAGGTTGGAGACTGTGGTTTAGTTGAGGTCAGGGAACAGACGGGCAGAGTGGGGGGCCCTGGCCTCCTCGCCCTGGCCTCCTCGCCCTGCTGCCAAACTCGCTCTGCTGCTTAACTCGCCTTGACGCTTTGTCAGCTGGGGCCTTGACGCTTCATCAGCTGGGGCTCCCTCTAGCTCGTGGAGCAGGCTCGCTCGCTAGGGTGCTCTGACTTTATATGTGTGGCTGGTTCCTCCCAGCTACTGCTGCCAGCCAATGATGTGTTACTTGAGGCTGATGGCTATCAGCTGGGGCTTAACTCTTTAGTATTCTCTCAGGCTTCCTTCCTTCCTGAGCGAGGGGCGGGGCTGTATAAGCTTTTGGCTGCTTTTAATCTAATCAAGGGGCTGCGCCTTCCAGGCAAGTCTTTTGTGTTTGTTGTTTTCCCACCTAGAACAGCCTGACCTTTCTTTAACCTAGGGAAACAGAGCTTGTGGTTGTGTTTCAGGAAGGCTGAAGCTGCCCTTTTTAGCAAGGACTGAGCTGACTCTCTCCCTGTATGTGTCGGTGGAGTTTCCTTTTCCCCCTCTCCGACTGGAATTTAGCCTTGTTTACAGTGTCCCCCTGAAGCTTTCCTGCTAGGGTGATGTTGAAAACTAGCTTTCTATGGGCTTCTCCTAGGATCTGTCTCCTCAGATATAGGTTCTTTCAGGATTTGGCTCCTAGCTCAGGGTGACCTTGGGCTGCCCTTATTACTTATTGCTCTGAGCTGTTTTACTTCAATTTAATAATGGAATAAATGGGAGCTACTTACCCTCTTTTCGCTCTGCTGCTTAACTCGCCTTGACGCTTTGTCAGCTGGGGCCTTGACGCTTCGTCAGCTGGGGCTCCCTCTAGCTCGTGGAGCAGGCTCCCTCGCTAGGGTGCTCTGACTGGAGGAGGAGAAGCCCATAATCAACTGTAGGTTTATTTCTATTATGTGAAAGCAGTTCCAAGGGAAGAGGATCATATGAAGAAACTTGAATACTTAAAGTGTTTGACATAGCCCGACCACCCTCAGCTATCCAAAGATTTCCATCTTCCTCAAATACCTCAACTCTTTTGAAGGCCTACCAATGCTACTGTACCTCTCTCCCTTCAAAACTATGATCAAGTCCCATTTTTTCCATGAATCAATAGAACAAACTCTAATACTCTTCTGAATTAATCCTAAGTACAAGTAACTAAACTGAATACTTTTATGGATTTGGGGTTGAGATGGATGATTTCTATGAGTCCTTTTCCAGCCTCTGATTTGGAACTCTGCACCTGGGGATGAGAAGCCTGCTCTGCTGGTCAGATGAGTTCTCTTTGTTAGTCTAATAGAGTGGCCAGGTGGGTTATTGGGCCTATCAAGTGCCCATTACCTGGACCAGGGAGATCCTATTGTTATTGAAACTCTTCAGGAGAACCCCCACCCTTCCTGAGGCCAATGAGAGGCTTGAATGTGGAGTTGAGTTTGAGGAAAGGCTGAGAACTGGAAGTAGGCAGAGAGACTGGCTCCCTGCACCATGGCTTTAGGGTGCCTCCTGGGGTGTAGTGGTTAGAGTGTTGGACTATGACCTGGGAAACCAGGGTTTAAATCCCCACGCAGCCATGAAGCTCACTGGGTGATCTTGGGCCAGTCACTGCCTCTCAGCCTCAGAGGAAGGCAATGGTAAACCACCTCTGAATACTGCTTACCATGAAAACCCTATTCATAGGGTCACCATAAGTTGGATTTGACTTGAAGGCAGTCCATTTCCATTTCCTGTAACCCTGATGGAAAAACAAGATCTATTGGACTGGTGATGCTTTGATCCCCTCCATCTTAAGCTCAGGTTGGAATGTGTCTAAATAAAAAAAAATGTATTTCATAAAGACACCACAGTCTCCGCTGACCTTCTTTCCAAGGAAACCAAACCCTGGGTAAGCGCAGGGACACCTGGATCGCTCACTGCTCAGAGATTGGGGTGGCATGCAACAATACATATTTCCCTGTGTACTCTTGGCTTCATCTTTCTTCCTTCCCTCTGTTGCCTCCCCATTTTAGATTGTAACACCTTCACGGCAAGGATCTCTGTGCTACTTTGCACAGTATTATTTATTTATTTATTACATTTATACCCCACCTTTCTTTCCATGATAGAAACTGAAGGTGGCTTACAGAGGGTCCCCAGGTGGTCTCCCATCCAGGCACCATAGCCTGGGACCATCCAAAGTGATCCATTATATGCATGAACAAAAACAGAATTATATGAGCCAAGGAGACACAACAGCTTAATTTTTCTTTTACAGGTTTGTTGGATGCAAGAGAGTGCTATTGCACTTAGGTCCTGCTTTTGGGCTTCCCATGAGCATCTGACTGGCCACTGTGAGAACAGGATGCTGGACTAGATGGGCCACTGGCCTGATGCAGCAGGGCTCTTTTATTCTTAAGATAAAAACTTCATGCAACAAGTCAAACTGCCACTGCTATATGCACCCACTATCCCCGCTGGCACCATGATTCATTTATCACATTGAACTAGGGTTTTGTAGTAAGAAGTGCAATGCTGTTTTGTAGGTTGGTACCTTTTCTTGACATCCTCCCTCACTCCCCCCATAACAAAATTCCTTAATGTCATTTCAAGTTCAACCCATTCCATAAACACAGAGTGGGGAGTAATTTACTTACAGAGCTCAACATTTCCTTTGTCACAGATGGTAAGTGCACAGATTTCTCCCTCAAGGAAAAAAAACCCTTTTTATAAAATAATTGCATATTCTGCTCCTTTTTCCATTCACTGATGCTCTTATGTTATTATACGCTGTCAAACTAGCAATTAGCATGCATCCTCCACCACACAGAAATGCAGCTTTCAAGCTCCTTAGAAATCCCGTAGGACCTACACAATAGGTAAAATACTGTCTGGGCTACAAATGAAACAATAATTAAGAAAATAAAACAAAAACACGGTGAAAGTCAATTTTACCAAGAAATTTCTGCATAGCTCTTTATCTAAAATCTAAGTGGTACATATCTGTTATATAGGGCAGCAGAACAAGAATTTGGTGTTTATTATATTTTAATTTGAAGATTTATACCCCACCAATCAAATGGTTTTCAATACAGCATGCAAACAACAGATAATACACAGCCCAGGAGTCTTCTGGCTGATGGATGGAAGGACAACCCTTTGGTTCTCTTGTTAAAGGGCAACTGGCCATTGCTGCAGTTTATTTTTTCTGCAAGTGGGGGAAAGCCAACTCTACGCAGTTGCCCCTTCTCTAGTCCATGAATGGGGTGAGATAGGTCTTCCCCTTTCTGTGACATTCTTCTTGGGAAGCAGAGGGGCTTGACTTATATCTTCAAACATTTTCTAAACTACTACTTACCTCTTTTTCTATGTTCAGGCAATCTGATGCATGTTTACTTCAAAGTTAGTCCTACTGTGTTCAATGGGGCTTGCTCTCAGGTAAGTGCATACAGGTTTGCAGTCTTAGAGATAGTTTTCCATAAACTAACACCTAGCCTAAAATTCTATCATATTAAGTGAAATTCAGAAACTCAAGAGTTTAAATTCAGAAACCTGAATTTTACTTCAGAGGTATTTCATAAAAGCCAGACTAAGGAAGAATCTCATAACTTTCTTTATTGATTTTATTTGTTTCAATGATACATTACTGACAATAGTAAAGTTATTACATTGTGTTTCTAAGAGCCATATCCCAAATTAATCTAAATGAATAGGTCCAACTGAGTATAATGAGCAGTACTTTCTACTTAGCATTCTTAAAATCACAGCCTTTGTCCCATTGAAATTAATGGGACTAAATATGCCTGGATTGAGAATGATACATCAGCAAGAACAGAAACCAATTGAAAAGTAAGTTTATGGCATATTTACAGGCCAAGATTGGATACTAATTAGCTTGAATACTAATATGAGCTAAATCCTGATACACAACAAAATTGATGATTCAGACTTATTCTACAATGCCAAATAGCTCTATTATAATCTGTCAATTTTCTATAACTGCTATATATCTTCCCATATTTCCTGCATAAATGCCTCTCCTGAAGGCCTGTTCCAGGTTTTGGAGGCCCTCAGCAAGATGTCCTTGTAGCTTCTGGTGGCATCCCAAACAGAGCTTATAAGCATCCATTGCTGTTCTTTGTTGCCACTTCTGCTTGCTCATCCATCCATCAAGAAGCAGTTGTAGCCACCTGCCCTCTTCCTCTGAGAATTGTTGAGGATTGCACCCACTGGGCCCAACCATTGCTCAGAGAGCAGAAGCACAGATAATAACTGCTATCAGCTCTTTGCAACTGTTGCTTCCTTGGTTTTCAACCCAAATGGGAAGGCAAGTGAAGGATTAGGCTGACAGTGCACTTTCAAAGGGGCTTGGTGCAGCCTTGGCTTTGTCCATTTGCAGATGTGGTTTGAATCTGTTACAGCAAGTCTCTTTGAAGTCATCTTCATAATAACAGCAGGTGAATGATAGGTGAGAAAACCTACCTGCCTGTCGAAGTTGGCCCGCAAAATGGGGGAGCCCACCAGATGGAGATAATTCCCCACCCCGACAATGCAGGAAGAGTCAGCAGCTGCTACTATCACCTCTCCTTGCACTCTAAGTGACAGTGCAGGGCAAGAGATGCACCACTTAAGGGGACTTATACATCCTTTGCCATGCAATACTCCATGCCACTATTTACTGAAAACGGTTAGACAGCAGTGGCTTCTGCTGCTCTACCTGAAAAGCAACAGGTCAGTGTCATTACCAAAGTCCCTTTCACAGACAGAGCTCTCGGGTATCAGCAACTGCATGCCAATACCTGATTAGGATGCTGCTGCTCCTGAAATAGCCCAATAATCATCAAACGTGTGGATTTCTTTTTTGTTTGAATTCGTTGTGTTTTTAATATTGCTCCATATCAATATAACCATGTGTAGGTACCATCCCACCAATATATCCAAAATAGGCCTGCAGCAGAATCAGAATTTTGAGCTGGTAGACTGTACCACCTCAAGCTACAGGTGAGGGAAGCCATACTTGAATGAATACCTATATAATAAACAAAAGTTCATGGAAGTGAATATTAAATCTAGCATATTAGGGGGAAAGGTTTTGAATTATCCCAACTGTGCTTTTCTTTCTGTCTTTCATTTTTTACTTGCAGGTAATAGTGCAGAAACAAATTGAAAAATCTGAACTTCCCCCTGCTTGCCGAAGTACCAGTTCATTCTGTCACCTCAGTATTCTAGCACTGTCCTACAGTGTCAGGTATAGATCATGGCATATTCTGAGTATTGAGGTTCCATAATCTGCCTACCACCACCTGCAGTACCTGAAGACATATTCCAGCAATAAACGAAATCCTGTCCTATCCCAGGATTATCACTATCACCGAAGTGGGGCAATGCACCCTTGTCTGATGTAAATACATGAAACATTAAAGCATGGATGGGGAGCCTATGGCCCTCCAAATGTTGTTGGACTCCAACTTGAATCAACCCCAGCAAGCATGGCCTATGATCAGGAATGTTGGGAGTTGTAGTTCAACAAAATCTGGAAGGCTATAGATTCCCTATCCCTGTGTTAAAGTGATTAATCCTACATAGGTTGTGAAGCATGGTAGCAGCATCCTGGTTTACAGAAGGCAACACAACAAGGCTGCATTTTCACAAGCATAATACAGATTCATGAGTCAATGCATGCTCCCTCAAGAGATGATAACAAATACAAACAGCCTGCTCAAGAACAGCCTGAGTTGTAAACTGAGAGCTATAGAAAATAATAATATAATGATTGTGGTGGCATGATTATAATTTAGAGGCTAGAGTCACAGGTGGGAAATAAGGTTGGACTGCCTGGTCGAATATGAAGTACAGTCAGTAAACAAGTGCTGAGCCACTAAATCACTATTCTCCCCATTGCATTTTAGCTTAGAAACATATAATAAACCTATCAAAAAAGTCACTTTCTTTTTAGAAACTCAGGATATAGCAACCAATCTATTCAATAATACAGTGTTTCCAGGAACCTCCCCAAAGACTGGATTTTTTTATTTGATTTTGTTTAAGGGTTTTATGTTTCAGCCATTCCTTAAAGATATACCACCAAGATTACAAGCCTCAGGTAACAACAGCTTCAAGACATAGTTCTACGTGGACAGAATATCACTTTTTAACTCCTCTGAGGGTCAGTATAATGTGGAGCTTGAACCAGCAGTGCTCTGAACAGATTTAACCACAAGAACATAAATAGTGCTCCTAGAACCTGAAAGAATAAAAGAATTCAAATCCTCATTCAGCAATACACTTCCTCAAGCAAGTCTCTTTATCTGTAAAATGGGAATAATGTTGATCCACTTGATAAGGCTGTTGTGACAATTAAATATGACAAAGGATCTAATGTATTCACATCCATCCATCCACCCCCTGTTTATGTGGGGATCTGCCCAAACTATGCACAAAGAACAGATAATCAGCATTGGTGGCTTTACCAGGTTTATTACCTATTTGGGGAAACAGAAAAGTATAGGACTGGAGTTAGTCTTCTCACTTCTGCCCTGTGAAAGCTTCCACACCAGGAAGATGTCATGAAGGATCAGGAAGCAGACTCTTGATCCACTATTAAGAATGACAGGTAAACTTCTTACAGGTGAAAAGAAAAAAAGATTTACACACCCACACAAGTATTCACACCAGACTCATAAGATTTCATAATATTTATAATAAATAGACCCAAATAATTATACATGGTATGGTTTAATGAATAACAGACGAGCCCTCTCCTTCCCTCACCTCCATAGTTAATTTAGCTTGAAAATTCATGGAGAAAACCCAGGTCTTTCTGAGCTTTTTGTTTTCAAAATTACTTTTTAAAGAAAGATTGCCCTCAAATCTCCCTGCCAGTTCTTCCTGCCCCCATTCCCAAGCAAACTTACCATTGTGACGGACAAGGCAGTTGGAAGGGGTAGCTGCAGATTGCAGGCTTTGAGAACTTCATATTTAAAGCCTAAACATGCCTCAGAAGTGTCATATCCTACCAGGGTGCATACGATTTGTGGTTTTCTCGGCTTTCTGCCTCAGTTCATTGAATTGGGAAGCACAGGAAACAACTATTCCCATGCCCTGAATTGTGCTAGGATGGGATGCCATTTGGAAATCATAGCTAATTATGTCACTGTTAGGTCCTCAGAGGAAAAGCAAGAGTATACACATAATAAACAGATTGTGCAGCCACTACACCAAAGCATTTGACATTTTTTTTAAAAAAGTCAACGCACCTGGAGCGACTCCCACAAAGTTAGTTCAATTTATACCCGATTAATAATACTCTCACCAGGTTTACTACTTTGCTCTTTTCTTTGTAACAAACTCAGATGCATTGCATCTGTGGCGGTATATGAATCTCTCTAGATAAATAAAGTAAATGAGTCTGATTTCCTGCACAAAATATGCTCTGAAGAACAATTCTCCCCCAGATAGCACCACACAAACCAATAATGAAAAGTTACAACTTGGGACAAATAGGAAATACATTTTCTAGCTCTTCTGTTTTCACTCAGGTCAATAATCTCCTCCGTGGTTTTATTGCATTTGTTTGTATTTCTCCTTCTCTTTCATCTTCAGGTTTTGTTTTGTTTTTTAAAAAGGAAATTGTTTCTGCTTTGAATCAATATGCTCTAGCCTCCAGCAATAAAAACTGGTTTGAGAGAAGCTGCACTTGGGTTCTTACAATATATTTATCATAATATATTTTGGTATGCATATTATATTATATTATATTATATTATATTATATTATATTATATTATATTATATTATATTATATTATATTATATTATATTATTGTATAATGCAACTGCATGATTTGTTGTTGTATAATATATATGCACACTGTTGACAGACCTCTTAAAGATTGTTAACTATCTATATTTTGTTTCATTAGACCAGGAATGGGGAACTTATAGTTGTCCAAATGTTGTTGGACTCCAACTCTTCTCAGCCCAAGCCAGCATGGCCAGTGGTCATGGATTATGAGAGTTGTTATCCAGCAACATCTGGAGGGCCTTTCCCATCCCTGCATTAAATCCATGATGCACTCCTTCCAATGTTGCTGGAGCAGAACAGTTGCTACCAAAAACTGAGGCTTGTGGAAATATTAACATTTCAACTGGCTTCCCATCTAGACAGCAAGATCATGTGGGCACCAAGCACACCAAGGACACCATTCTCCATGGAAGTAACTGCACAGAGAAAGGGGTATATTATCACACAGTGTAATAGACCCATTTGGAACCCAATTCAAATTTTACTACACCTTCTGAGAGCCTCAATCTTTTTGGAGCAATTTTCACTAGCAGCCATGCTGGATTAACAATGGAACTGGCCCTAAATTTGGATGATGTGTGAATCAGCACAAACCTGTGTGGCAGTACTTATGTTAGACTGCAGTTCCTTTCTGGAATTATTTATTATTCCTCCTGCTGGGAGGAAGGGTGGGATATTAAATAAATAAATAAATAAATTTATATCCCGCCTTTCCTCCAAGGAGCTCAAGGTGGTGTACATGGTTCTTCCCTCCCCGTTTGATCCTCACAACAACCCTGTGAAGTAGGTTAGGCTGAGAGGCAGTGACTGACCTAAGGTCACCCAGTGATCTTCATGGCTGAAAGGGGATTTGAACCCTGGTCTCCCAGGTCATAGTCCAACATTCTAACCTTTACACCACACGGGCTGGGGATGTTGGGAGCCTAGGTTCCAGCCCAGAACTAGATGAAACCCCAATGTATGTTATTTTGTCACAATGTAGAAATAGATTGGTACGGAGATTTCACTGGTCAGGGGAATCTGAAAGGAATAATCCACCTCACTTTAGAGGGTTATTGCTGCAGACACCAAAATATAACTCACATGAGTACATACACTTAGTTCTCTCATTTAAGTGCAAGAGTTGGTGTGGCTTCTGAGTACCAGAAAGCAGGGCTTGAGTTGGTGTGGGTCAGGCAGGAAGTGAGGTAAGTAGATGATATTAAGTGCTCCTTACCATTCCTCCCATAATGTGAACATTGCTTCACAGGCTCAATAGGATACCAAAATTTACTTAATTTACCTTTAAATATGACATTACATGTTGTATTAGTTGGAAGAACTAAAGGCACCTCCCAGTTCAATTGCTAAATAACCAGGTTAGAAAACACACACACACACACACAAAATGGCTAGAGCCAGCTGTGAGATTATAGTGTGTGGATTGGAAAACACAACTCTATTTTCTTCCTGTTTTCCTAGAATAACTTTATTCAGTTAATGGAACAGATGCCTTTTCCAGGGCATATTTAGCCATACGTAAATACCATTTTATGTGGTAATTAGATGTTTTGCAGATGCAGACTCATCCGTTTATTAGGTAGGAAGTATTAATGTAATTTAGAAGATTTAAAAGAATTTAGTCCTAAACTTATTAATTGGGAATAACAGAACAGTGGTGGTGGTGGTGGTAATCTGGAACAGATGAATTGCTGGGTCTGAAGCTCTACTGGGCTCAAGCCAGCAGGGTAGAAGATGGGGGAGCTTTTAACCCCTTTTTGCCTTGCCAATTCTTTATTTCCTTTTCATTTGTTCCAACTGGAGGGAATACGCCAGGGCTGGCATGCATTTCCCCTGTTCGTGGGGCACATTCAGGGATGGCAGGGACTCTGATTTGTCCCTGACACCTCCTTTGAATTCTTACTGCCATCTGAGCAGTGATGATAGTGGAAGTTTCTGCTGCTGCATGGAAGGCATATGTCCACACAGAGAAGGAGGTCTGTGATATGCTATGGCCCCTGGTATGCCCTCCCAGAGACCATTGAAGATTATACCCTAAATTCTCCTGATTTTAATGGGAATCTTAAATTTCCTTTGCCTACAGTTTTGCAGATGGAAAGAAGAGATTATCATAGCCCTTGAATTTCCTATTCAAGTTCCTCAACTATAAATGAATGAATCATTTTATTACTGTCGCAGACCACATATTAAAAGAGAAACATAGAAATAAACATATAGCGTGGAGGATTTAGATATTTAGGAGACAGAGCTACCAGAATTCCTCAACTATCATTGCTAAACACATAATCCTAGTAAAAGAAAACACGTAAGAAAACAATCAGGAATTTAAGCTGCAATACTATACCCATTTACTTGAACTCAATGGGACTTGCTTCAGAGCAGAGCTATATAGGTTTGTGCTGTTAATTGTTTATACTGGGGGTCTAGAAAAAATAGCAAGGTTCATTGACTAAATTTAAGAGTATTCTTATACAGTGCTGTGGTAAAGTTAATTTGAAAAGTAACTCTTGAGAGTTTTATGGATACTTAGAAGATGGAGCCAAATGACTTTAGCAAGACTGTTAGTTACCTCTCCATCTGCTTTATGGAGAACATTTGGCAGGCTCATGCGTTCTTGCTTCCAGCCAGCAAGACCTGCAGTTTAAACCTCAAAATCCAAGAAATGCTACACTTCCATTTTAATAGACTGGGCTGTATTTTAACTAATTTTCCCTCTTGGTATTATACTTAAATATGAACCCAATGAGTTATGGACTCCCCCCCCCAAAAAAAATCCTGATTACTTTTAAGACCATCAGATATTAATAAAATGAAAGATTTCTGGGATGAAATGCATAATGATGCTAAGCTTTCTAGTTTCGGTATAGGTATCGGCCAGCAACTCACACTGAATAATTCATCTCATATGCTTCTCCTGTAGCAAGATAATAATGATTTCCTTTAATTTTCTCCTTTTTTGTTCAAAATCAGTAGTACTTTGACAACTTTTTGAGAGATCATAAGCAGTTAGTATTCAGTACTTAGGGCTGCCTACCCCAGGAGAAGAGGACTTTTGTGCCTTTTAAAACTTCAGGAAAAAGAAACTGTAGATGGTGCATATTGCCCATCTTTGCAAATCAGTCTTCCAATCCTCCCCTTCTAATCTACTGTAACTGCTAAAAGCATCATAGCCCTGTAATATTTATCTGCAATGTACCACAGTAAACCAGAATAGATCTTCCTTTCATTTCATTTAGGCCCTTCCCTTACAGACAACAACCTTTTGCTAGCTATAAATAGAGTCAAGTTGGTCAACTGCCTATGTTACTTTGGACTGACAAGCCAAGAACATCCTCAACCCATAACTCTTCTTTGTGTATCCTGCTCCACTTTCCACATCTTGTAATGCTGCCAGGCCCTCTAAAGTCATAGCTTCCAGACTGTCATTGTTTTGTGGGAGGGAGTCAATCATGTACCAAAAATTTAGGTTTGTGCAATTAAAGTGGATTAAAGTGCTCTCTTGCTTGTAGCAAAACAATAACATATCTTTAAAACAACAACAAACTTTTGTCAGTTGGGAAAGGGATGAAAAAATGTGTGGGATAACAAATTGAACATTTGTCAATTTTTGTATGTCCTTCTTCTTTCTTTATTTGAGCTGTTAACTTTTCAGCTACAGCCATGGTCCAAACCTTACTGTACCAAGAATTCAATGAAAGTCCTTCTAGGGTCCACCACAAGTGCTATTTCCACATGTTCATCTACAAGGATAAGTAATATTAGGTCCTGAAATGAAACACCCTTGTTAGTGTTGAATCGGTTTAATAATACCAGAGCTGGTGATCATAGTAAGGGACTGGCCAGTTATCAGCAAATACAATTGTTCAGAAGGCCTGTATCCTAGGGTAGCGCCACCACATATGAAGATAGGTGCCAAGTTCTTCATACAGTCTCCAACATTCCAGTTTTGTGCTATTTGTGATCCTAGGCAATTTAACAGGAGTAAGGTATCATTCCTCCTTTAGGATGCACATGTGAGGGGGTTTGAGAGTGTTGAAGAAGCTGAGAGCAATGCCGTCAGGAGTCTAGACCAAGAGGCTGTCCATATTTTGACAAAAATTTGTCAACAAATATGGAAAACTAAACAATGGCTCACAGACTGGAAGTGTTCAATATATATCCCAATTCCAAAGAAAGGGGATCCCAGGGAATGCAGTAATAATCGCACTATTGCCTTAATATCCCATGCAAGTAAAGTAATGCTCAAGATTCTACAACAAAGATCTTACCATATATGGAGCAAGAAATGTCAGACGCCCAAGCTGGATTTAAAAAGAGAAGAGGCACCAGAGATCATATTGCAAACATACACTGGATAATGGAACGGACCAAGGAATTTCAGAAGAAAATCACCCTGTGCTCTATAGATTATAGCAAAGCCTTTGACTGTGTAGATCATGAAAAACTATGGAATGCTTTCAAAGAAATGGGGGTGCCACAGCATCTGATTGTCCTGATGCGCACCCTATACTCTGGACAAGAGGCTACTGTAAGGACAGAATATGGAGAAACTGATTGGTTCCCCATCGGAAAGGGTGTGAGACAGGGAATACTGCGTTCAGTTCTGGGCGCCTCATTTTAAGAAAGATATAGACAAGTTGGAGCGGGTTCAGAAGAGGGCAACAAGGATGATGGCCGGTATGGAGAACAAGTCTTATGAGGAAAGGTTGAAGGAACTTGGCATGTTCAGTCGGGTGAAGAGAAGGCTTAGAGGTGACGTGATTGCACTCTTTAAGTACCTGAAGGGCTGTCACATAGAGGAGGGTACAGATTTGTTCTCTGCTGCCCCAGAGGGTAGGACTAGGTCTAATGGTTTTAAGTTGCAGGAGCGTAGATTCAGATTGGACATTAGAAGGAACCTCTTGACAGTAAGGGCAGTTCGGCAATGGAACCGACTGCCTAGGGAGGTGGTGGGATCCCCTTCGCTGGATGTCTTCAAGCGGAGGCTGGACAGCTATCTGCGGGAGATGCTCTAGCTGTGGATTTCCTGCTGTGAGCAGGGGGTTAGACTCGATGGCCTACAAGGCCCCTTCCAACTCTATGATTCTATGATTCTATGATGCATTTTAGTACCCTATTTGTTTAATCTATACGTAGAACATATCATACGGAAGCAGGATTGGACCAAGATGAAGGAGGTGTGAAAATTGGAGGGAGAAATATCAATAATTTAAGATATGCAGACAATACCATACTATTAGCAGAAACAAGTAATGATTTGAAACGAATGCTGATGAAAATTAAAGAGGAAAGCACAAAAGCAGGATTACAGCTGAATGTCAAAAAGGGGAAAGTAATGACAACAGAAGATTTATGTAACTTTCAAGTTGACAATGAGGACATTGAACTTGTCAAGGATTATCAATACCTCGGCACAGTCATTAACCAAAATGGAGACAATAGTCAAGAAATCAGAAGAAGGTTAAGACTGGGGTGGGCAGCTATGAGAGAACTAGAAAAGATCCTCAAATGCAAATATGTATCACTGAATGCTAAAGTCAGGATCATTCAGACCATGGTATTCCCGATCTCTGTGTATGGATGTGAAGGTTGGACAGTGAAAAAGGCAGATAAGAGAAAAATCAACTCATTTGAAATGTGATGTTGGAGGAGAGCTTTGCGCATACCATGGACTGTGAAAAAGACAAATAATTGGGTGTTAGAACAAATTAAACCAGAACTGTCACTAGAAGCCAAAATGATGAAACTGAGGTGATCATACTTTGGACACATCATGAGAAGACCTAATTCACTAGAAAAGACAATGATGCTTGGAAAAACAGAAGGGAGTAGAAAAAGAGGAAGGCCAAACAAGAGATGGATTGATTCCATAAAGGAAGCCACAGACCTGAACGTACAAGATCTGAACAGGATGGTTCATGACAGATGCTCTTGGAGGTCACTGATTCATAGGGTCGCCACAAGTCGTGATTGACTTGAAGGCGCATAACAACAACAAGGTACCATTTAGTCAACTATTTATGTACCATATGCATTTATGTATCATTCCAAACTGTGCTGGCATAGAGCATAATGGCCTTTTCATCCACATGGCAGCCCACTGCTCAACATTGGTGATAATATTTAGTTCACTGTCACAAACTATTTCCAGAAGTAATGTTGCCATCCACCACTGTATAGTACAGACCTCTGCAATTCAGACCTCAAAGAGAGTGTATAAGCTGCTAACATGATGCCTTCATATCAGGAACAGAATAATCAGCACAGATTATCCTGAGTATGCGGGAAAATTTTACAAGGCTAAAGGTTTGGCTAATAGAAAAGCAGGAAATAAAGAAAATTGCATGAGTACAAAGGTGCCATTACTTGTGATTTTATTTTTCTGTTAAAAGCCTCTAGTTTCCACTATAGAAAACAGTTCCTGTCAGTTTGCACAATGGGTGATATTCAATGTTAGTCATGCTCAGAGCAGACACATTAAAATCAGTGGCTATGACTATCATTGGATATCACCCTATAAGTTCATATATTTTGAGTATCTCTGACTGCTACAGGTCTCTCAGAAGAAACTGACCAAAAAAGTTATTTATGTATTTATTTATTTAATGTGTATATATACCACTTTTCATCACCAAGTGACCTCAGAGTGGTTTACATAGTAATGTTTAACGTACTGATTGAACATAACACAGGAAGGGACATAGCTCAGTAGTAGAGGATCTCAAAGCTTGGAAAAGTTACTTTTTTGAACTACAACTCCCATCAGCCCAATCCAGTGGCCATGCTGGCTGGGGCTGATGGGAGTTGTAGTTCAAAAAAGTAACTTTTCCAAGCTCTGGATCTGCTTGGCATGCAGAAGGTCCCAGATTTAATCCATAATATTTCCAGGTAGGCTGGGAAAGATCCTTGTCTGAAACCCTGGAGAGCTCCTGTCAATCAGCGTAGACAGCACTGAGCTGGGTGGGCCAATTATCTGATTCAGTACAAGCCAACTCCCTATGTTCCTAATGTTGCTGAGCTTTTCCCCCCTCAAGAAGTCATACAAATGAAGTTCTGTCACAGAAGTCTAATAAAAAGATTTCATGTTTTGCTTAAGTTCATCAGTACAAGCCAGAGACTAAGATAGGCGCCATAAAACAGATTAATGGTCCTCAGGAAATGACAAAGTCAGGGGAAATGGTCTGCATCACTGCAGAGGGGCCCTATATATTTCACAAATGTAATTAAAAGCTTATAGCAATCCAACAGATACCAGCAGAAAGGCACTGCCTTAGAGGCATATCAAATTTCCAGTGGTAGTTTTAACTACTGAATCATCAGTAAGCTTCTTATCCGCTCACACCTTGGGGATACTTCAAACATTCTTTCAAGAGTAAGGTGAATAGGAGGTCATATTTAGCACTTCTAAAGATTGTCTGAGATCTTGACCTTATTGAACTCCCCCCCCCCAAAAAAGGAACCTTTATTTATGCCGGTTTGTATGTGCCTTGTGAAAGCAATCTGTGGGCCAGTGTAACGAAGCTTCAGGAATGTTAAATCATCCTGAATATTTAAATTGTAAACCTTTCACAAAAGCCTGTCCCAACAGATCTTTGAAAAACAGCCTTGTTGAAAAGTGATAGGACTGAGCTTAGTGTTATGGCTGACTAAAGGTAAAGGTGTCCCTGCACTGTGCGAGTCATTTCCGACTCTTAGAGTGACGTCTTGCGATGTTTACTAGGCAGACTGTATATATGGGGTGAGATTGCCAGTTCCTTCCCCGGCCCTTCTTTACCCCCCAGAAATTTAACAGCTCTAAGTGGGGGTGAACAAGAGCCAAAACCTCAGATAACTCCATTACAGCCACTAATACAACAGTATCAGGAAATTCAAACTTTCGCGCTCTTACGTTCAAGCACATGCGTGTTATTGATCGTGGGTGAAAAGGGGGAGAGGAGCACACGTCATATTTTGCTGACCAATTGGCTGATAGTGGGGTGTGTCGGAGGTGGAGCTGGGAAAAAGCGAAAAGAATGTAGGGGTCTTCCTGCTGCGTGTGCGGGTGCAAAAAAAGTGAGTTTTTAACATCGGGAAAGAACAAAAAAATGGGCAAGTGAGGACTGTCAGATGACACAGCAACTATGGAAAACCTGGTTTATACAGGTAAGTTTGGACGAGCCCATACTGAAAGAGCACCGTACTTAGTGGAGGCCTAGCCAGATGGAAAGATGGAAAGACCAGGGACAACACCTGAGTCTGTATGTTGGGTTTTTCAGTGTCAATCCACCTTCAGTGTCAATCCATCTACCCTTCTCAGGGAGGCTGTAAAGGCTGTGGGTATTGGTTTGCCAAATTAGTTTATGCTTCAATGTTTGTTCTTTACAGTCTAATTGGAAAGTATGTTCCTCTTAATATTCCTTTCAAACTATATGTGGCTTAGAATGTCAGTTTTCTCTGCAGGGTCACAGTATAACCAATAGCAGATTCTGTCTTCCATCCATTTCATAGCTCTGTTCTATGGGAAATGTTGATTAAAAATCCATACTTCTAAGTCCCAGACTTTATACCTCATCACATTTTTTCCTGAGAAATATGTATTAAAAGTAAAGAATAAATCACAAGGGAAAGTCATCTCGTAACACAATTATTGTTACAAAATCTTAGCATTCCAATAAAATCCAGCCTACTCAGAGTTTGCACAAGTTTTTTAGATCTTAATTTCACAGTCATTAGCATCTCCCAATACATCTTCCTATTTTCTCTATTTGCACTAGAAAAAAGTTATTACCAGTGGAATAAGAGATTTGCAAGAGATTGTTGTTCAGCCTTATTAATAATATAAAATCAGCCTAAACCACAAAGTAATTTTATTGACTCATGGGACATTAAGCATGCCTTATTTAAAGCCTTCATATTTTATTTCTTGGAGCTCTCTTTTGAAATCAGTTTTATTGCCTGGTTTAGAATAATTCAACATAAGATGAATTTTTCAGCTAAGCAGATACAGTCCCACCATAAAAGTATAGCATGGTTTTTGGTATGGAATATTCTGGGAAGGAGGGGAACCAACTTAACAACCACCTTGAATTAAAGTTTTCTTTCTTTCTTAAGTATTTTTGATGTTTTAAATATTATAGTGAAAGATCAACAGAAAGCAACAATCTAATTTCTTGCCAACTGTATATCTAGGGATGGAAAATAATTCATCCAGTCTGCTTTTTGCAGTGGTCCAATGCAATCTGTAGCTCCCAAACTTGCTTGTAGGTAAGAATGCAACTCAGAAGAACATAAGAGCCTGCTGGATCAGGCCAGTGGCCCATCTAGTCTGGCATCGTTCTCACAGTGGCCAATAATATGCATGTGGGAAACCCACAAGCAAGACCTGAACACAAGAGCATGCTTCCCTCTTGTGATTTCCAGCAACTGGTATTCAGAAGCACGCTGCTTCCAACCATGGAGGCAGAGCACAGCCATCATGGCCAGTAGCCACTGATAGCCTTATCTCTGTGGCCCTGTTCACACGTTACAGTCAACGAGTGTACAGTCTGTGTACCTGGGTACACAAGTAGCTGGGCTGTACACTTGTACAGTTATTCACATGTAACATTCAACGAGTGTACAGTCTGTTATATACACATTTGCTGCCAGGGAAAGAAAATGGCTTCAATGACACTTATTAAATGCGCCATTGAAGCAATTCCCTTTTACTGGCAACAAGGCACGGCATGCTGGGTCTGTTATACTTCCTGAAACTGTTTCATGTTAAGGCCTACATTCAATAGAAGGAGTTTTGGTAGAAAGGGGGTAGTTTTACCCTTCATTTTTCCTGCATATTCTTAAGTTTTTAAAATCAAAACACCAACTTTTTAAAAGAAAATACCAACTTGTAACTATCATAATTATAGTTATTAAAATATTGCATTTTTCACTGCCTGTAATTAGAATATGTATTGTTTTTGATGTAGGCTTTCATGGAACAATCCTATACATGTCTATACAGTCCTATAAAGATCAATAGGACTTATAGATAAATCTGTGAAAGTTCAGACGTAAATATATTGAATATTTATATATGAAAATATTTTGAGGAGGGGGCTGCAACAAAAACAAGCTGCTTAAAAGAGTATGAACTGTAACAATTCTTCCAACATACTACACCTGATTCTTTCTTGAGGACATCATGCACTTTAATAAACAAAACTACACTCAAAATATAAATGTGGGGAAAATTATTTATCAATTGGGCTTTATTTATTTATTTATTTCATTAAACTTATAGACTGCCCCATAGCTGAAGCTCTCTGGGCGGTTTACAAGAACAAGAACAACATCAAAAATACAATACACATATGACAATATAAAACATTAAAATGTTAAAATGTTAAAAATTAAAACAGTTCCAACACATACTAACTTAATTAAAATGCCTGAGTGAAGAGGAAAGTTTTAACCTGGCGCCGAAAAGATAGTAATGTTGGCGCCAGGCGTATCTCCTCAGGGAGGTTGTTCCACAGTTCGGGGGCCACCACTGAAAACGCCTAAACTATCACATAGGGCTATTCTGAGTATATATTGGGGAGGTGCAGGACTACGTATGCCACAGTGAGCTCTTTGCAGAAAAGTTGAGACATAAAGGAAATAAGGCATTAAATAAGATTAAGGCTACAATCCTATGCACAATTACTTGAGAGTAAGCTCCATTGAACTTTGAAAGTTGCTTTTGATACACATGCTTGGGATTATGTTGTTAAGATACAAGGGATACCTATTACCCAAAGTTTCTTTTATTTATTGATAACTATCATTTCTGAGCAATGCGTTACGTAGCCATTAAGTTATTTTATTATTGTAGTTGTGACTGCAGCTATTATTCATTACATGCCACAGGGTTTTTTTAAACAATTGTTTTCTCCACCCCGTCTCGCTCTCCACCTCCTCCCTTGTCGCCTCCTAAGCACCCATAGAGCATGAAGGAAGAACAACCCTGCACAGAAGCCCAATTTGAAGCACATGGTTTTTATTCACAAATCAGAGGAGCAGAAGACTTCCCCTGTTCTCCCTCAAGTAATACGCAAAAGTAATGCTGGAAACATTACAATTACTCCTCAAAAGTAATGAAGTTATTACTCGTTCTATTACCAGCAAAATGTAATGGAGTTACCCACTCGTTACTGAAAAAAGTAATAAATTACAAGTAATTCGTTACTTGTAACTAGTTACTTCCAAGCTCTGAGAGGATTTACTTCCAAATGAAGTGTGCATAGGACTGCAGCCTTAGCTTTAGAGTAAGTGGTCTTTCCTAGTGTCTTTGTGTGTGTCCTCGAAGCACTTAACAGAAACAGGTCTTTTCTTTCTATGGAAATATAATGCTGCAGTGTATTCAGGCTGCACAACCCAAAGTTTTCAATTATGCTTCTAGATTGCAATACAGACTTTGTTAAGTTTCAAACCAATAAGTTTTATAGCAATCCACCCTGTTTGCAAAGTAACTTGATCCCAAGATACTACGTTTTCTGTACATGTTTGCATACGTTTAAAGTGAGTTATAACAGTGTTACCTTGTCACAAATAGATTGCAACCTGGTTTTGCTTGGCTTTCCTATTTCTTCCATCTCAACCTGCAAGCTCATACAGGTAACCACATTCATCTTGTACAGTATGGGCTTACTGTAAGGACCGTCACAAACCAGAAATAGTGGTGGAACAATGTGAGTATTTTAGCTCTGTGTGACTTACAGTTTGATCTTAATCAAGTTTATTCAGAATGACGCTGCCCTGAGTTCAATGGGACCAACTTCCCAATATGTTTGCTTAGAACTGCAGCATTAGTTTGACATCAGTTCAGTGCCCATCTCATGATGGTCAGCTCACAGCACTGATAATTGTTTCTTGTGTAAAAAAATCAAATCCCAATTCACAAGGTAAGTGGTATTTGGATCATGATTTTTTAAAATTTGTCTAGCTCTTTTGCCAAAGTCACTAAAAGTAAACATACTAAATAAATAAATAAAAATAAACACCTTGAATAGTTTCCTTTCAAATTTCAGTGTAATATAAACAGAACTTTGAACAATCGACTAATCATTACAGTAAACACATCAGAAATGTTATAGCAACATAAATTAAAATTTCTTAACAAGTGAGGAAAAAGCAAGCATGAATGAAATTCAGCTGACATAATTACAACACTTGAAGAAGTGGCTTTTTTTAATCAAACAATTGTCCATCAACCCAGTTATTAATTAATTAAATTTCTAAATTTAATTTAGAGCCCAGGGCAGTGAACAACAAAACAGCAAAATAATAGTTTTTTTAAAAAAGAAAAACACTAACATCTAAAAACATTTTTAAACAATCACGTATTCTTGTAGCAAATAATTTCATGATTGCCAAGAACTGTATATTTCAGCCATCAAATGCCTGGGTGAGCAGGAATGTTTTAAATTCCTCGTGTGTGGTAATCATGAGGGACACAGATGCACCTCACCAGGGAGGGCATTCCACAAACGGGGAACTGCCATCAAGAAGGCCCTGTCATGGGTCAATGCCTTCTGTTGGCTACACCTTAGGAGTTTCTCAGTGGGCACAAAATTACCAGACTAGAAGCTTTCTTGTGCAGAATCTAGTCCCTCACCGCACCCCCTACTGTGTTTGCAGAACTGACTAATGTAGATGATGAGCTACATTCCAGTGGAGGTCCACTAGATCTATTGAGGCACTGCCCTATCAAGTGAAATTTCAAATGCGTTTTTTTCCCGAAAAGATAAAAATCTTAGACTTATACTCCTGGAGATATTTATGTCAATCCCCTACTCTGGCCAATCAGCTCGCTGTACCATTCAGCCAACCCCAATCAAAAACTATATTGCTATGGCCAGGAGGTCCCTCCCACCCATCTCTAGGGAGAAAAACCACATAAAAATGCATTTTACGTGTGTAGTTTTGCAGGCTTCTAGTAGTTTTGCAATTTCCCACTCTGCCTGTTGTCATGATGACAATCCAGTCAACCAGGACATAGGAACCAATACACAGCCATAGTACAATTTCAGTAGGGCAGCAATCATGGCAGACACATTAGCCTATCAGAAACATACATGTGTTTTGAGCATGTGCAGAGCTGTTTTCTTGAAGGCCACATCGACCCAACCAAACCCCATGAATGTTTACTCCCTGAGTAGCCTTGTTGCTTGCTTTTAGTTTCTTTTTACTGACCTGACTATTTGTGAGAGCGAGCATCATTAGACACACTGCGAGTTTCTTGTTTGTAAAATAAATGTGTATGTTTTACCAATACAATTTTTCTTTTATGGATGGGGCATGAACAGAAGGATAGGAAGTACTTAAAATTATTATTTTTAAAAAATATATGTTTGCCAATCCTGCACAGTTTACTCTCCTTCAAAGCTGATCAAATTAAAACGCCTTGTGCTGAGAGGGAAGGGGAGGGTTGCAGAAGGGAGGCTTTCTTCAAAGGTCTGCTGGGACATATATTTATTTTTGGCCAGCAACAGACGTTGTAGAACCAGCTTATTAAATATATAAAGAGTTTCCTCACTGGGGAGGCAAGTTTACTCTGTGCATGCTCATGCCATTTATTTCTCAGACTTGTAATTCCTAATGCCTGCATATTTTCCTTCTGTGTAAGGTAATTGGCAAGAGCCTTGTCTTCACAGCTAACCTCCCCCCCCAAAAAAAAACAGCCCACCAGATGATCTGGAGACCTAATTTAAAATTCCTTCTCCCTGCCATAGGTTCATTGTATGCTATTGGGAATGTTATTCTGGTATACTTTCAGAAAAAGGGGTAGCCACAGTTTACAGCAGAAACAAAACAATAATCCAGTAGCACTTTAAGGGCTAGCAAATGTATTATTGTTTAAGCTTCCATGGACTACCAAGAATGATGCAACATCTGGAGGTCCAAAGGTTCCCTACCCTTTGGTTAAAAGATAGAAAATTCTGGGTCAGGGGCCAGGATTTCTGAGGTAGCTGCAAAGAATTGCTGTACACCTCAAAGCAAGTTCAGCTGTGCCACTGATACAACTAGATAATTCATGACATTATGCTGCAGTTAGGGATGGGTAAGAAATTAGATTCAGTTCGCGTTTAAAGGCAAATTTACCTAATTCACAGTTGTTGAAACAATACAGAAACTGAAACACAACCATTCTTCAAAATTTGCATTTCTCCAAATTTTGCCATGTAGTTCTCCAACCAAGTAATGCATACAAAAATGCATATCCTAAGGTAACATGAGTATCCTTTGCAACAGCAATCCTTTGCAACAGCTGCTCAATGTCTGAGGACCAAAATTCCTGAAGTGGCAGTACCATATTTTAAGGACAGATTATCTCCAGGCCTGTAAAGAACCTTGTTTTCTTAACAATGTTAATATTTTGTTATTTAATTTTTTGTGCACTGTATTTTTTTCTGATGTGTATTTTGTATTTGTGTTTATTTTTTTGGTGAGCCGCCTTGAGGGCCTTTTGGCCAAAAGGCGGCATAGAAATAAATAAATCAATAAATATTAAAATGCATGAAAACAGCATACAAAATTGCATTTTATTAGGGAAAAATATTTGCAAAACTGCATACAAAAATGTGTATATTGCAAGAAAATCACACTTAAAATGCTGATGAATTTTCATGGGCATGTAAAAAAATTGCAGAGTGATGTGGAAATGTGGAGAACTGAATTTAAGACTGGATAAATGAGAAACTGAGAGAAACTGAAATTGACAGATTCACCCATCCCTAACTGCAAACTACAGATTTGTTAGACAAGTGTTAATTATTATTATTATTTATTAAATTTATATAATAAGCAGGAGCCCACACTCCATAATCCCTTGCTCATAATATTCCATACAGAGCTTGGAAAAGTTACTTTTTTGAACTATAACTCCCATCAGCCCCAGCCTGCATGGCCACTGGATTGGGCTGATGGGAGTTGTAGTTCAAAAAAGTAACTTTTCCAAGCTCTGTTCCATAAACTCCTTATCTCAAAAAAAAGAGGCAAGTGTTACGACCCCTGCTCCAATTCTGCCACTTCCCAGTTTGCAAAACTCTTGGCCTTTCTTGGTTTTCCAGGGTGGTCCTCAATAGCCCACCCTATCGTATTCTTTTAATACATGACAGGAAATAAAAGACTGGCTTCTTGAGTCATTAAAATACAATCCTCAGTTAAAATATACTGGAATATATATATAAGGAATAAGCGCAAATGCTAAGAATCACAGCTTGTTCATGATTTTATTTAAATGAAAGCATATGAAATAATTTCTGTGTTTTATTTGTCTTCCACAGGCCATGTGTGTTACCTTGAGTACTATATCCATGTTGACTTTTCAGGTAAGATTCATGATTAGGGATCAGAAAGAATTCAGTTGAAGATGCTTGCCTGCAATTCCTGTCACAGGCAGATGCTATATTCCTTCCACAGAGAAAAAATGTTATGTCAGAATCATTGATAATTGCACCTTTATTGTTAGAAGAGAGTATTTGTAATTTGGGTTCCTTGTGGTGTCTTTGGAGATTTAGATTTTTTTTTAATGACAGTTCTGAAGACCCAGATGCAGGAAGCAGTCACAAAGAGCAACCCCCAATTATTTCTATTGTTTATTGTTTCTTTAAGTGAAAAAAACACACCCTTATTTGAGGGTTAAGTTTTCACATCTCTGGCCACTGGGTGCCACTGTTTTGCTGCACAGAAAAACAGCTGAAACAACACTTTTGTGTCATTAATAAGTTTTGATTGTTAGCTGCATCATAATAGCATCCTTGAGAAACTCAGAAATATACCCAGAGACCAGAAAACATGTTGAAACCAAGGAGGCAGCAGAATATAGAAATATCTCTTTTAGTTATTTACGTTGATAAACTTTTCTTTGCATTTTGTTCTGTATTTGGGATTTAGGTATTGCATGGTTTGGGTTTGGGTTTAGTTCTATTTCTGTTGACTATAACAAATGGATGAGGATAGAATGCAGGTGCAAAGATAGCAGCATACAACAGTTCTAATCCAAATTTTGGCATGGATTTTATTCCCAGCAGAAATCTTAGACCTGTTAAATTAAAATAAAAAATACTTTTCAATCTGGAACCCAGTTAAGTTGGACCTAAGTATATATCTGAATAATTCTCAGAAGGACTTGAGACGCCCAGACCACTTTTGTTCCATATGTATTTTGTTAACCACACATGCCTGTCAACATATACCAATACATATTGCAGGTGCAGATAGCATAGATAATAGAAAACTCAGCAGCTGTATTTATTCATGGATGTGGGATACTATACCAATGTATGATAAATGTTAATATACATGTAGGGATAAAGCAACTTAGGAGTATGATAAGTGCAGTAGCAGTCAGTGGGGTGGTGCTGCATTGCTGACCTGGCTTCCCAATGCCACACATTATTGCTGGTTACATGAGGGAGAGGGGAAGTCAGCAGGGAGCTCAAAATAGTATAGGCACAGCTGTGGAGCTAATCCAGCACTTTCTCTGCTGTGCCTGCATCATGCTGAGCTCCCTGCTAAATTGTCCCTCTTGGAAACCAGCAGTGATGCACAACATTGGGAAACCAGGTCAGCAACACAGCCCCGGCTACTACTGGATGAGGGTGTGTCAGAATCTACCTTGCACTGGAAGAAGGTAAAGCCCTTTGCTTAATGAGGGCTGCTGCTCAGCTTACAGTTTGTACCCTACCACTACAATCATATAGGTTATGTACTAATTTTTTCAGCAATATAAGTGGGGACCTGGTCCTTTCCTGGTTGCTCCTTCCAAGCATTTTGCTGTGGGAAAAATAACACAAGATGTGCATTTTGAATTGGGGTGTCAGTATCTTAAAAACTCCTTCTGGGAAGAAGGGTGGGATATAAATTTAATACATACATGCATACATACAGAGTATAATGCTAGTTCTCTTCAGGCATTCAGTACGAACATCCGAGGGCTGAAAGTGGGATGGAGGAATGGGCATGCACATAAAGTCCATCCTAACATCCCCATGTGTACCTTTTGAGACCGTCTCACACTCAAGTGAATTTGTTTAGAACCCTCCTCACAATCAGGAACCCTGATGAGGCAGTGTACCCAATTTCTCAATGTGTTCTGATGAAAATACTTACAAGGGCCTTCAGACTTTGCTTTTTAGCAGAGGAAGGTGGGGGTGGAGTGGAGGTAGCAGAGGTACACATGGGGATAGGGCCTGCATGTGCACCCCTGTCCCTTCCTGCTTTTAGCCTCCTCCTTTTCAGGCTGAATGCCTGAAGAGGGCTAGTAAGAAGCTAGTTTCCCAGTATGAATCAAGAACTTCAAGAGAATTCATAGGTTGTTGAAAATAATAGATACTTCAGCGATCACTTTATCTGAACATAGGTTACAAAAGCCTAATAGGGTCAAAAGCATTGAATGAGTTTTTTTGTACCCCAGAATGATAAACATGGATCTCTTTGAAGTTCACAGTCTTTTCTTTTGGAGGTCTCTTTTTCCATAATTCTCCATTATTTTCTAGCAAGAATGGCATTTCCCACTCACTTCACTACACCCTCTCTCTCTCAGAGTTGATCCCTGACTAGGGATGGTGATGAATTCCACTATTTTCCACAGATACAAATGTAATTTGATCATTTGCACTGTTTGAGTATCAGATGTTAACATTGTGTCTGCTAGTGGCTTTCAGTGAGACCATAAAAAAAAATAATCCTGGCGAACTTTAAAATATCTTTGATGAACCGAGGCCATTTATATCTCTAGCTTTGTGCCACTAATGTTAATGTTCCTACTCCTGCTGGACTAGATAGGCCACTGGTTGGATCCAGCAGGGTCTTCTTACGTTCCTGTATGTATTGCAACAAACACCAAAAGTTACTTGTGGGGCCTTTACAGACCAGGGATAGCCAACGTGGTGCCCTCCAGATGTTGTAGGAAAACAATTTCCATCATCCCTGATCATTGGTTATGTTGTCTGAGACTGATGGGAGTTGTAGTCCAACTACATCTATAGGGCACTATGTTGAAGACCCAATTAGATTAGTACAGCTCCCTTCTCACCTACCCACCTTTTTCAAACCTATCCAGAAAAGTATGTCTCTTAAATACTATGTCTGACAGCGCTTTCCTTTCAGAGGTAAAAATTAATCTGCAATCCTATAAACTTATCCAAACAGAGGGAGGCAATGGCAATGGTCATGGCATTTACAAATGAAAAGTAAATCTGGGGAGGGGGGCATACATAATTAATAAGATGTCTGACAGACAGAATGTTAACAGGTGAAGCTTTCCCCATAACTGTATTTCCATAGTAGAAAAGGCTTACTCCATTTATTTATTTATTTTATTATTTAATTTATATCCCGCCCTTCCTCACAGCAGGAGCCCAGAGTGGCATTTAATCTCTACCTGCCCCACAGCTGTTAAATGCACAAGAGTCTGATCTCCTGCAATGCTAACCCTAAACCATGCAAAGAAACTCAAGTTAAAAAAAACACTACAGAATTTGGGCAATTTTTAATATTTTTTTAAAAAGAACATCTGTAACTGTATGAAATACAACATTCTCAGGTGAAAAGAAGTTATGAGACAGTACATATAAACACACACACACATAAAGCCTTGACAAACAGTGACAAAAATACTCTGAGCATGAGTATTTTCACATTTTAAATTTGTACTCATCATTGTTTTGGCTTATTTACTGCCTTAGGCCAGCCCCTAACTCTTAGCCTAACATACCTCATATGGCTCTTGTGAACATACAGAAGGCAAAATTAAAATGGGTGCAAAAGGAAACTAAGGCTGCAATCCAATACATGTCTACTCAACAGTAAGCTCCATTGGGTTCAATGGGACTTACTCCCAGGTAAGTGTGTACTCCAATACACACTTACCTGGGAGTAAGTCCGATTAAACCCAATGGAATTTACTTCTGAGTAGACATGTATTGGATTGCAGGTTAGTTGTTATAGGCATCAAATTTTACTTAATAATAATAATAAAATTTTATTTATCAGACGCCCATCTGTCCAACTGAACGGACACTCTGGGCGACGTACAATATAAAATACAATCTCAACATATATATAATCATCACAGTATTAATATCATAACATCTTGTCTAACAGAACCATCCTACGCTAACATAGTATAAAACCTAACCCACCCCAGAGATCCCATAGGCCTGCCTGAAGAGCCAGGTCTTACTTGCCTTAACCAGATTGATGTATCTTTGTACTATAAAGTGTTGTATTTTTTCTCTCCCCCCCAGAAATCAGTACAGCTTCAAGGTTTCAACCAGTCCTTATCTTGCCTAATTAGTGCAATCATATACCCAATTTGACTTACCTGGGAGTAAGCTCCATTAAACATAAAGAGACTTACTTCTGAGTTGACTTGTATATATTGCACTGTAAGTTAACTCTACAATGATTTTGAACAAGTGCCTGGATAAGTGTGTGTTTGGAACTCTTTGCATTTGCCGTGGGAAGGGTGTTTTTTTTAATTAGCACAAAAGAACTTCCAGGGAATATCTTCCTCAGATATATTTTAAGCTTTTAAAAAACTGTTTTAAATATGTGTTTCATTGTATTTTATGCTGATTGTTGTGAACTGCCCAGGGAGCTTCGGCTATGGGCGGTATATAAATTTAATAAAATGAAATGAAAATGAAATGATGCACCCTGGCTGTTAGGAAGAAAAGAAGGGCAGGAAAGAGAACTGGACGCAGTAGCTCTTTAGGACCCTGGCTGCTTGCTGATGCAACTTCTGCCTACCCCTCACTCACCCCAAGCCATGGCTGTGAGAAGGCTTTTGCCTCTGCTGCTTGCTCTCTCAGCAGCCCTGCCACTTCTGGGTGGCTAGCTAGCAGTGGTGGTCTCTCCTCTCTGCTGGTAAGAGTAGGGAGGTGGAAGGGGAGGCAGAGCCACTGTTCAGAGCTTTGCATGCCAAACCACATGCAATCCCCCCCACCCTCTCTCAGCCAGCAAGCATAGTCTGGCTCATTCAGCCACCTCCTGGACTATGCCTGCCACAAAGCAAACATTTTCCCTTGGGGTGCAAAAAAGTTAAATCACTGCAAATGCAGCAAAGTAGCCAGGGAGGACTACTCCCTCGCATTAAGTGCATGCATGTGCACCTGCGCCTGCACACACACACACATGTTGTCCTCTCTCACCTGCACAGTTCTTCATGTCCATTATGCCATTGCCTTCTTGCCCTCCAGCTCCTTTCTTCTCTACCACCATCCCTTTTTAAACAATTTTTTCTCCACTTCACCCCCGTCTTTCTCTCCACCTCCTTCCTCGTCACCTCCTAAACACCCATAGCGCATGAGAGAAGAGCAACACTGCACAGAAGCATGCGATTTTTATCCACCAATCAGAGGAGCAGAATGTGTCTCCTGTTCCCCCCAAGTAATGCCCAAAAGTAATGCTGGAAACATTACAATTACAGTTGAAAAGTCATGAAGCTGCTCCTAGTTCTATTGCAATCAAAATGTAAAGAAATTACCCACTCGTTCCTCAAAAGAGTAATAAATTACAAGTAATTTGTTTTTCCTAACAAGCTACTTCCCAGCTCTGTGCACGGGACAGTCAGCATCTTATTCACCAGTTTTGTATTATATTCTGTGAGCCAAAGTTTCTGGCACATCAGAACTACAGAAACCATCAGAACTACAGAAACCATCACAACTCTGTGTCGGACTCAATAGGAAGTAAAGATTTGGCAGGCAGGCTGTGCCTATAGCTTTGCCTTCTTTGCCAGATGCTGTGGGAGTTGAGGTCATAGAAGCTACTGCTTGCAGCTCAATAGGACTGGGATGTCCATGGATAGATTCAGGAGAGCCCATCATCCAGTGGCTAAGCAGAAATAATAATCATGCTTACATTCTTATTCTATCTCCAGCACAACGCAATTTGTGGGAATGTGTCCCTGTAGTGGAAGTTCTATATTTTGCAAGATTGAATTTTGAAGTTTATATGTTTCTAAAACTAAACTCAAGCACACACCACTATTTTTATCAGCATTACAGCACAAAACACAGCCTTGTGCTTCAGGGTGAGGGGGACAGACAGAATCATCTTTATAGATGATTCTTCAGCAACAGAAGGTCTGACCTTGCAAAATAAAGAAGGAGAGATTATCAGCACAATCGTATATATCCCTACGCATACGGATGTATAGGATTCCAGCCATGTTTTTTTTTAAAGTGGCTAAAGTTAATAAAGTAATATAGTAACTCCTCTTCTTGTATGTATAACAGGGTTAGTCAACCTTTTGCAGCTTGATGGCTGCATTTCCTCATGTGTAACCTTCCAGGGGCCACATGTCCGTACTTGGCAGAGCCAGAGGCAACAATGAAACTCTTATCTTTGTAGGTGATATTCCAGCCATTCACAAGCCAGGCACCCACGGAGACACACCTCCATCCAAGCATGCAAGAAGCATTATCACCGTTCAGGGATGTATTCCAGCCAGGCAAAAGTGCTTCAGGAGGGTGTGGAGTAGTGTTGGTGAGGGGTATGGCCTAAGGAGGGGACGTGGTTGGGGACAGTCTTGAGGGCCAGGGCGAAAGGCCAGGAAAGTTGCATTAGGCCCCCAGGCTTGAGGTTCCCCACGGCTGACAAATGCAAACCCTACAGAAAGATGAGGATTGTGCCTAACCGTATTCTTGTTTCTCATTCTTGTTCCTGTTCATTAACAGTGAATGGGCTCAGAAAGAGAAGTACTATCACTTTTTATTGCTGCAGCATTTGTAGGTGTTTGGATTTCTTTGGCCAGAGACAGGGAAAGTTGTTGGACACCAGCTTCCACTAACCCAAGCCAACATGACCAGTGGTCAGAGATTATTGGAATCGAACCCAACAACATCTGGAGACCCACAGTTTCCCTCTTTCTGTTTTGGGCTTTATTATCTGTATCACTTTACCCAGGGGAGTATATCTGGTAAGCAATGCAGGAGTCACTTTTGTGTAAAGCCACCAGTAGTTTAGGGCTTTCACTGACTGAAGCTACTGTGCACTTGTAACCTAGAAGATCTGCGGCTGCAATTGGATGGTCCATTGGCTTATATTTGTGTAATGCCAACAGTGTTTCCTATATGATCAACACAAGTTTCCTAGATAGCATTGCAAAGGCTTGAGGGCAGTAACACAAGAAAACCAGGATAGAGCTGCCTGGTACTAAAAACACATATAAAGCAACTCCTCAAGATTAACAAGGAATTGCTTCTCTAATCTTGATGAATTTGGTTCCCATCCGAGAAAGAGGGGAAGTGTTACAATTCATGCAGAGATTTCACATTACTCTACTTCACTTTCATTAATTTAGATGGTAACTTGCAGATTCTCTTTTATCAAATGTCTGTTGACTAAGTTTTTAAAAAGTCATCTCCCCATTCCTTTCAGTCTTCCCAGCCCTCTGGATATCCAACAATAAAAAGGCATTAAACTCTGAATAAAATCTTGAACTTCTCTCAAGACAGCTAGCAGGATACCAAGCAAGCTGGAGGGAAAGAAGACACTGCTTGGCCTTCACGTTTAGAGTTTAAAAGGAGGGGGGGGGAAAGTTTATGTCTAGTGTTGTCTGCCTTCCCTTCACATGACTTGCCCAGCTCTGCTGCAGTACAATGAAAATTGTTATATTCCATGGAACTGATGAACTACAGGCAGAAGGCTGCAAAGAAGGATGTGACCCTGGGCACTTCCAAATGCCCTGACAACAGATGATCCTGGAAAGCATTTTGCCTTTCAAACAATGACAACTAATTTTTTTAAAAGGTCCTGACTACTACTTAACCTATATAATAACCTATATAAAGTTACTATTACTTGGGGTAGAAAGAAACAATAGCACAGAAAATGACAAATCCATGTGTGAATTGCTTTTAATATGTTTTCTTTAATATGTTTTTAACCCTTTTAAAAAAATGTTTTTAAAGCTTTTTTAAAAAATGTTTTTAACGTTGTTTTGTTGTAATGTATTTTAAGGTCTTTTTATGATGTTTTAAAGTGTTTTTAGCATTTCTGTTTGCTGCCCTGGGCTCCTGCTGGGGGAAGGGCGGGATATAAATCAAATAATAAATAAAAAATAAATAAACTTGGCTGCATGGTTCAAAGTTATAGTTGTATAAAAATCCAAAAAGTTAAATGTGGGTATAAATGGAGAGGAGAAAGTCAGCAAGTGAGAAAAATGAGATTTACAGAGATGCATATAAAAGGATCAGCAAGTGAATCCTCTGCTTGCCTTTCCTTAGTATTATGCTTACACTTGCCACCACACTTCTGTCAATAAAAACGAGCCTTAGATCACACATGTTGTTCACACTCCAATCTCTGAATGGTATGAGACTTCCAGGGGTTCCTGCATTTGCCCAGAGTTGATCCAAGATTTCCTTGGAATGAAGGTCAGCGGAGACTGTGGCGTCTTTAGGATATATGGTTTTACTTACACATATATGCAACCTGAGCATAAGATGGAGGGCTTCTCAGCAGGAACACTCCAACAGATCTTGCCTCCCCATTAGGTTTCCAGGGGAGTCCCCAGAACCATAGTTTGGGGTTCAGCACACAGAGTGAGGCAAGCTTCTCTGTGTCTTTCCAGATTCCATCTCAACATCTGACTAACACACACAGAGAAACAACCTCCCGGTCCCAGGATGGGGGCGAGGATCACTCTCCTGCCAGAGTTCTTTTAGCAACAGGATTTCTCTGGACCACAGGTATGTAGATCAACCCATAAAGTGAACGAAGTAACTGGCTTATCCAGAACTATTAACTTACGAAAGGAACAGGTTTGACTAGCCCAGTAGGTCCCTCTAAGACAAACTGCACATTTTGCAGGCACAGGATTATAGGCTGTTAGGGGACTCACAGGTATAATCCAGACCAATCCCACAATCCTACAACAATATGTTCTCCTGTCAGTGTAGCTGCCACTAAGAATTCAAACCATATGGCAATGCTCTGTGAAGTTAGTTGCTTGTGTAAAGCACATGATGTGGTCCAATTTTAACCACATTACTGAATTTCTTTTTCAGGTGGTTTCTCCAGCATTGTTAATACTGGCTGAAGCCTCATAGCTGCAAACTATTCACAAGAAGCTAAGCCAAGTTAATGGATGGTGGTCATGCAATTAGATCCCCAATAGCACCCCTGCTACCTTGTATGAAAAACCATTTGTGTAGGTATGTGAGCTGTGTTATTAGGTTGATATGATTGCACCACTGCTAGATTTTGGAGGAATTTTTTTTTTGCATTTCATAAATACAGAATACAGAGTAGAATACAGACTGACCCTACATGTCATAATAAATTACTTATATGACAACAGTTTTTTTTATATGTAACAATAGCAATACACACTCATAGATAGGAGGAAGGAGTTATCATTCATTTGGGTGGTACAAATCTATTGGGAAGAAAATAAGCTTCTAAAACTGGATCTCTGTAGAATTATACAAACTCAGAACTGTTTTCAATTAGATAAACAGAAAGATAAGTAAATAAGGTAGAAGAATATTAATGCGGAAGAAGAGGTGGTAAGGGGAGATGGGATGTCACCTGGACCAGGAATTTAAAGTACCAAGGCATGCTAGTTGTTGTCTTGTGCCAGTTCCTCTAAATTATAATCAAAACACTCCAGTAAGGTATCCCATATGCCATTAAAACTGTGCAAGGTAATTCCTCTTATAAACATTAAAACTAGAGGTGAGGTGTAGATCTACTTCAGACAAATGCCAAATATTCCACAAAGCTGCTGTGGAGCTACCTGGACCTCTTAGTAGGCAAAGGAGATATGTTCTGAAGTGTTCCAAAGGGAAACAGACAGCTTTGAAGTTTTGACCCCTGATGTGATAGTCTCCATTGGTTTGCATAAGGGGAGAAAATGCCTCACCTTGGTAAATAGGTAAAGGTGGGGAATTGCCACTCCCTATTGGTTCATGGGTCCTTGGCCCACTGGCCATGTTTGTGGGTGCACGCTCTTTGCTACTCTATGCAAAACTCTATCTTAATTGGTTTGCTGTGTGTGTGTGTGTGGAGCTGAAACCCCCAAATGGGTGGTGATGGAGAAAGCCAATCCTCACCAAGGACCATATTGTCACAAGGATCCACATCAACCCAACAACCATTTGCAGGGGTGCAGGGTTTTTCCATCCTATGCAAATCAATTGAGATGATTTCCATTGGTTTGCATAGTGCAAACAAAAAACACCTCTGTGCTTCCAGAAATGGGTGGTGGGAGGGGGAAGCCCACCCCTGCCAAGGACTCTGTTACCTCTTTCTCCCCACCAGCCATTTCCCCATGATAGTCAATAGGGAGGTATATGAAGGTTTGGATTTCCAAAGCAAGTCTCTGCTTTGCACCTGAGTGGGTGGATCATCTGTGAACCAGGAGAAGGCAATACTCTTTCAGAAGTGCCAAAGTGGCACCCAAATCACATCTTGTTTTCTGAGCACACCCCTGGTAAATAGTTCTTAAGATTACAGTTGTAGTCGTTCAATCATCCAATCCTCTATACCAACTGGATAGTGGATTTTCCAAGCCTTTAACACCAGGCTCTTAGAATTAAGGCAGCATGTTGAATTCAAGCCGTATGCATCATATTTAGGTCCCACTAGGCTGGAAAGAACCATGTGAACAGAGAAGAATTCACAGATTGTACCTAGTGTGAGATGGATGCTTTGTTTGACATCTTTCACAAAACCTCAAGTTCCCTTATAGCTGCAAAACGTATGTATATATATATATATATATATGAACATCTCCAGCAAACAGAGCTATCAGAATAGTTTAGTTCATCCAGAAGGGAGGGGGGAATTCATATTGATACTTTTTTCTGCACTTGTCCAAATCTGATATTGATATAAAGAAAACTACTGAATTATTAGCTTATTTGTACTGCATTGGCTTCACTATCTGAACTATATCAACTGTTTTAATATTGTTGCTTCCTCCCTGCTAAAACAAGATCAGCATAGTACATGTCTTGTGTCTGTTATTTGGGCTGATTGCAGGTGTTGCCACAACTCAAAGGCACATGTTACCAAAGGCACATGTTACCAAATTCTTCCAAGCTACACAGGAAGTGGAGTGGACTGTGAAAGACCAACCCAAATTGTGTTTGCATTTTGACCAATTTGTAGGGCAGTCCAATATCTCAGAGAGGAGTTCAGATCTCCTGCTCCCCTGGTGCATTCACTATCGCTGCCCAATTTCCCTGCTTTTTAAAGTTTGATAGAAATAGCTGTTAGCTATAGGTACATTCTTAAACCGCAAGGTTTTTTTGCCTATTAGTGAATTTACCTTTGAATAGAGGCTTAAGCTGGTTATAGGACATGGATGGTTATCGGGCAACGTATATTTTGTTTGCAAGTCCCTAAGATATAATAACAAGTCTTATGAATTCAATAAAACAAAAAGTATGAAAATGTCTTTGTCAATCCCAGCTTGGTATAAAAGCAGTTTCTCTCATAAGTAGGTACAAATAAGAAAACTCCAGAGTAACCTACCTTGTGTGAGGTTGTTCAGTGTGCCTCTAAATGCTTGGGGGAATAATAGGTTGTCAGAGGTCAGTTGATGCAGAAATGCATGTGCTTGCCTGCAGCTGAGATAATCAGGGAAGTCTTATGGTTTTAGGAAAGTCCCAGTGGGCATTCAGGGGGCATACTTAATTTCCAAAATTAAAGGAAGTAGGATTCAAGATTGCCTTGTCATCATGTCATCTGACCTGGAAATCTTTATCCCTAGTATCAGATGGAAGTGGGATGATTGGGATTCAGTGGTGATGGAAAGGCGTTCAGTGCATGCTCTATTCACATAGAGAGGAATTTACATACACTTAATTTAAAAATTGAGTGGAGCCAGGATTCAACCCCTGTGTCTAAAACGACAGACTACAAGTGTTGTTTGGGGATGGGGGGCACACTTTTCACTTTAGTTAAAAATAAACTTCCATGAAATTCTTAAACCTCCTTCTCCCTACAGTATATGGGAAATTTTCAGGAGGGAGGAAAGAAAAAGGAACACTTCCAACTCCACTCTTTACTACATACCATCCCCACTGTATTTTAGCAAAATGCTCAAATTTGAAGCCTGTTCCAAATCTGTGCTCTATGGTACAACAGGGAGAGGTGCCAGGGTGTATTTACCCTTCTTTTCTTAAATCTCGAGTTGATTTGAGAGGCCTGAACAATACTATAAGCCTATAAGTCTCCTGGCTAGAGTCCTAAGCAGGAGTGCTTCTCTTACAGGGTAGGGATACCCTGCAACATTTTGTTGCAGATCCTACTTGTATTTTCCTTATTACCGAAACAGGTTCCAAGGCTGGTCTCTACTCAAATTAAGCCCTATCTAGGGGCGCTTCCAAACTGTCACTATTCTAGAGAGTCAACCACACACTGGCAAATTCAGGTTGCACAATTAAAGCTGATTTGGTGCTCCTGCACAGCAAGTCCATTTCACCCAGAATCTGTCTTTTTGTGATAAGGGAAATGATGGGGAAAGGCGCTGGAAAATATGGTATAGCACTTGTTTGATGCAATGTTGTATAACCTCCCTGCAAATAAACTAGAAAGAATGTTCAGCAGATGTTATCTAATCTCCCTGTAAACTTTGGGTAAACATATTAGGATAATAGGTTGTCTGGAAGCGACCTGGGATTTAAGACACGTCCTGGCAGGTCAACATGGTAACACCTCACCTGGCTGAAATTCAGCCAGAACCAGCACAAAATTAACTAGGATCTTGAAACTGCCTTGTGTTTTCTTAAAGGATTAAAAAGAGAGAGAAGAAAAGAAAAGGAAATTTAGAGAAGTTTTGCAAGATGAACTGTTCAATAAAAGCTTCAGATGCACCGTCTAAATTCCCTTCTTTCCCAGACATAAATACATTAAACCCTAGAACAAATTGTCTGAAAAAGTCATTAGAGTTCTGTGAACAGTCATTAACAGTAATTAAGAAGAGGGTGGTTTTTTTGTGGGGGGTATGCATTTGTTTTTTTAAGTCCAGACAACAAAGTTAGTTGGCGCAATTTCTTCCTTAGGATAAGTTTTTCTTGCTCTCTCATAATTCAAGAACCAGAAGAGGAATATTAGAAGATTCAGGACAAACAAAAGAAACTACCTGATATAGTTAAAGTATGGGATTTGCTCCCATAAGATTAGTGATGCCCTCCAACTTGAATGCCTTTAAGAGGCTTAGACAACGAGTCATGATGGCTATGTTCTACCTCCAGTATGAGAGGCAATATGCCTCTGTATACCAGTTGCTGGGAATCACATGTGGGGAGAGTACTATTGGGATAGGAACCTCCTGAGACACCAAGCAGAAATATAATATTATGCAACACAGTTGTCCTGCCATTGGAAGCTTGCAGCTGTTATGGTTGTTGCCTTGGGAAGTATTTTTACTACACTGGTGCAGCAATATAATGATGGGCTTTGTAATCCTATGTTCCCAGGAAGGTCTTGAGGTCTACAAATATTGGCTTAGTTTATTAGCCATCCATTATTTGTGATTGCTATTGGCCCTTAGCTGGGGACTAGAAGAGGATCTGAGTCTTGTTTTATTTTCTGTGATGCTATTGTTTGTCTTGGCTTACCAGACCAGAATTATATATTTTCTCATTTGTCCACCTCTCCAACAAGTTGTGCCAGAAGCCTTGGGGAGGAGCTGGATTTTGTTTGAATAGAGCTTTCTGTTTACTTATTTATACCACACACCATTTAATAGCCTTCAGTTCCAGTCAAACACTTTTGGTGGCTTATGACCAAAAATAAATAAATGAAACAGAAAACTATAATACAAAGCTAAAAATAGCAGCAGAAGAGAAAAGGAGGGGGTCATCAGCAATTTAGAGCCCAGCAGACTAAAAGATGGAAAAGGTTTAAATAGAAATATTTTTGCCAGTATGTACCTGTCAGAAGAGACGTCCTCAGCCAGGAAGATGCTACCACTTAAAAACGCCCATTGCCTGCCTGATTGTCTCTGGCCTGCAATCAGAAGGCAGAGCTCTCCAGAGAATGCCTCCACAGATTATCACAGCACTTGCCAGGTTTGGGTGGAATAGATACTTGGGGTATATAAAATGTAAATGAGGGTGGGAAACAGCACTTATAAGTTTTCCTTGGATATAGGCAATTCATCAAACTGTAGAAGAACTGGCATGGTATGTTCAATATGATCAGCCTCTACCACTACAACAGCACCTATATTCTAATACACTGGTCTTCAGCTGGTGGGTTGGGACCCACTACCGGGTTGCAGCCCGATCTTAGGTGGTGCAATAGCAGCAGCACCATTATACAAACATATCGTGAAAGAAAGAAAGAAAGAAAGAAAGAAAGAAAGAAAGAAAGAAAGAAAGAAAGAAAGAAAGAAAGAAAGAAAGAAAGAAAGAAAGAGAAGTCTCCAAATGGTGTTTTGCTTAAAGGTAGGTCCCAGGTCTGAAAAAGTTGAAGACTGCTATTATAGACCAACTGAATTTTCAAGTAGTCTTCAAGACCCACATTCAACATACAAATATTGAATATTAGGCAGGCGCCATCTCTGCTATCTTTTTGGTGCCTTTTGAAGACTTTCCTCTTTCAACTAGACTTTTAGGTTGAGACCTGTCCCAGTCTGCGTCTGTGTTAGAACTGCTTAATATGTTTTTTAATAATGTTTTTAACCCTTTTTTAAAGTTGTTTTTTTAAAATGTTTTTAACGCTGTTTTTTTAAAAATGTATTTTAAGATCTGTGTTTATGATGTTTTAAAGTGTTTTTAGCGCTTTTTTGCCACCCTGGGCTCCTGTTGGGAGGAAGGGCAGGATACAAATTAAATAATAATAATACAAACTAGCTCCATTTAGGAGCTTTTGTAGCTGACATACGAGCCACAGCTATGGGAAGTAGTGCTTATGTACTTCGGGCATCCCGATGTAAGACTAGATCACACAGCACTCCTAAATTGCAAACCATAATAGGTTGAATGCTGTCTCCTTAGCAGACATACCACCTAGCATCAATCTTTGTCTTGTCTAGACTGAGGTTCAGTTTATTGATACTCATCCAATCTATTTAGGATCCCAGGCACTGATTCAATACATCCATCTGAATCTGCCTCAGATGAAGCAGATAAAAAGAGAGAGAATTAGAGCTCCCCATATCTTATCTCTATATTTCCTGTCCTTTAGTTTCCCTGTGTCCAGAGATTTCATTCTAGACCTCAGGAATCCCCTGTGTAAGATATTGATTCCAGCCAAATGGACAACTTTCTCTTCCCTCACCAAATCTCCACTGTTAATTATTTGTTACCCTAAAAGCTGAACAATCCATTCCACTGCACCACCAGTTCACTGACAGAGATTTCACCAACACTACCAAAATAAAAGATGGATATATTAAAATGGGTCTCACAGCTAGTTGCAAGTGGAAAATTCCTTATTTTTTTAAAAAAAACTTCTTGCATCACCTATTGGACTCCAAACCAATAAGTTTTGGATTCTATAATGCAATTCATATTCATTTTCTATTTTTTTTATTGATAGTCACAATTACCAAGTAAATGTAAAGAAAAATAACAAAAGTTACACGGATAAAACACTAGTCATTAATCATTCTGGACTTTTTATGGGTACAACATTTTGCCCCAAGTGCATAGTCCTATTGTCTTTGAAGACTGGGACTCCAATATATTATGAATTCCACAAACTTACATATCACCATCCTTGTTCATGCACTTAATGAAATAAAACCAAACTGTGTAGAATATGATCTTTTTAATTTGTCCCTTATTCAGGTGAACCTTTTGGGTCAGTTTCTCTAACAATGCGAGGGACCATATCTTCTAATACCAAGCCTCCACTGTGGTTCTCTCTAAAATTTCCAAAACTGACTGATGGCCACTCTTGCGGCCATTATTAGGAAGTTAATTCTTTAATTTTACTGTCCTTGTCCAGCCCAACCCAAATATTAACTATTGCTAGCATGGGAATGGAAAGAGGTAATCCAGTTAATTCCCTCAAATATCTGTCCCCAAACAGCCCTTGTCCTTGCCGCATTGATGCACATTGGAGACATTGTCTTGGTGATGTAGGAGAGTTTAACTGGAGCCTTCCAGATCTTTTTTTTTTTTGCAGATGCTTTCTGCAACATGTTATTGGTGCAATAATAGTGCATTAGTGGTGGATTTATACTGGACAGTCCACACAACATCCTGCTTCATTTGTTGTTCTGCAGTGCTTCCCCAATATTACCACATTGCTCCCATCTGGATGGGCACTCTTGTGCTGTAGCACAACAAAAGTGAGGCCAAATAAACAACAAAACCTGGAACAATTGTGGTATGAAAAGTTGCAGGTTTTCAGCAGGTAGTTATGGAGCATGTGCTTATTGCAAACAAAGCAGTAGAGCACTGTCCCCATTTTTTTTGCAGGGGCAAATGATATGAAAGCATGGTTGCATATAACTACCCTTATAACATAATGAGCACAATATATTCATGATGAGCACTCTATAAGAAGGACTCTGGAGGGGCTCACTGTTTATTTGATCTGTGCAGAAACAGAATGCATTGGCGTGCTGTTCCATTGTTTAGTCCAGGTAGCGTGGTCAATTTTATAACGCAAACCTTCCCAACAGTCTTTTAACCCTTGTAGATTTCCTATAGCTAGTAACACCAACTGCCTGTATATCTTAGAACTCTGACCTTTATAATCTATGTCAGTTGTGGTTACCATCTTTTCAAATTCTGTTAGGCTTCTCATAGTTTCACTCTTAAAGTTGCAATACCCATGCGGAATCCGTTATTGGACACACTTTGACATCTCTGCATTTAAAGTACATCCACCTTCCTTGTGGCAATTCATGTATGTGAAATAGAAACTGTGATATACAAAAGGCCAAGAGGGGTCAAAACCATAATGATTATTTTCATAGTATGGGACTGAAATAAAATGAAGAAAAAAACTTGGAAAAGGGCCCTTTAATCCTGTAAAACAACAAAGTGAACTATTTGATTGTTGCTAAGTTGTGTTGCCCTTTATTGAAACTTTGCACTGATTTGCTGGGTAGAGGTCACTACATGATGTGTCAGTAACTATGTCCCTGTGTAAGGAAGACTAAATATATTGCCCATATTCAATACAGAGTAATGTATAACCTGTGTAGAAAATAAACATTTATGGCCATAGATCTTGGCCTCATTTAACTCCAGTCAAATTTTAAAAAATCATTTAATTTACCATTCTCTTTTTGAAAAACTATTTCAGCTTTATCTTAAGTATGTCTAACCAATGTCTACCAAAGACATGCTTTTAAATCCCACATCAAGGCTGACCTAACTTTAGCATCTGACTCAAGCAGTTACCAGCTGATATAGATCGGAAATTCTAGGAAATGTAAAATGGGTTTAATGAATGTTTTATTATTCTGCTTAATCAAAATATACATATGAGCAGTAAAACTTATAAATCATTGCCACAGAAGGAAGAACACTGTGTTATAAATTTGACACACTTCACACTAGAAGTATCCTCCCCCCCAAAACAGGAAAATAGATCAATGTCAAAGCAAATTGTTCACTTACCAAACCAGAAACAGCCCCTATGGAATCACAAATTATTGAATATTGAATAAAGTACATCATTTATCAAACAGAAAGCTCCTACAGTAAATCAAAGAAACCATCTGATTCAAAGGCCTTTCTTGCTGAATCAAAAGTACCACCCAATGCATCAAAGTCACCTTGAATTTAAAGATGAACCTTGTAAATACAATACTAAGTTTAATAATATCAGGTTACTCCTTATTGAAACAACACATAGATGTAAAGCGACAGGAAGAGCTCATTTGCTAAATTTCTCATAGTATTAGAGATCCCATCTGACCCATGACTCAGGACAACATGGTAGTTCTGAATCTAGCTCCCTTGTGGTCCCCAGTCATTAGCCCTATTTGGGCATGCTGCTCACATGTAAATATTACTTGCAAGCAGGGCAACTGAGGATGGCCATGCTAAGTTCTGCCCCCCTGCACTGCTATGTCTGCACAGCCCTCCACAAGCTGATGTCTGAAGTGGGAAGCCTCCTCTACTTGTTTCAGGATTCTAAATCACATGGGGAACTTCCATATGCAGAGAAAGCTCCCCACTTCAGACTTCTCATGGAGGTACATTTTACCCAGCTCATTCCCACCCATCCTACTCGTTTGTAGCAATTACATTTAAGTAGCATGTGCAAACAGGGGTATTACCTTGTGCAGATAACTAGAACCCTATCACACCCTTAAATATTATTCTACATTGGCATTAATGAGATATTTGTTCACCAATGACACAATTGTTCACCAATGAACAAGTTGTTCATCAACGACACAATGACTGGAGCAATTTCTTTGTTGTTGTTGTTTAGTTATGCTACCTAATGCCTAATAATGCCTTAAATCAATTAGCACATACCATTTTAATGCATCCATTTAATGCTGATTCGGTATTATTTCAATACTGAATGTTGAAAATAAATAAAAAAATGCCATTTCCCTCTGCCAGTACCACCATTTTCTTATAGCATGTTATACAGCATAATGCACTAAACATGTGGAGGAAAGAGTGGATCTGTGCTTGTTGGCCGACTCCCACAATTACGTCCCCTGCCACCCCAGCCCATCTTCTACACATTGCAGGAGGAAGATCTGAAGCAGACAGGCTTCTTTACATGTAGAGGCTCCATATATGGTCACACCGTGATTTTAATTGCATGAGACGTCTACCTGTAGAACAGACTCTCCACTTTACATTGTCTGCCCCAACTAATGGATGTTGGGAGTTGGCAGCACACACGGTACCACAATATGAAGGGGAAATGACTAAATAGGCTTTGAGAATATTTGCAGACTTGTGTTTGTGAATATTGACCATGCCCACTATCACTTGTCTTGTGCATTTGATATTGCATGTTTCCATCCTGAAGCTTAAAGAGTTTTTTTTAAAATAACTTTATTGTACTCAGCTTTTTTTCTTGAAAAAGTAGTTTCTCTCACAGCTATGACTTTTCAGTTATCTACCTAATATTAATAGCACCAATACTGAGAAATGCTGACTTCTACCAGAGGTAAAATTTGGTAGCAGATAAATGACGACAGACTGAGCACAATAGAAACCTTTATAGCTTGAAAGGGTGCAAGGCATATTGTTGGATTCTCCTCTTATCAAAGTAATACTTCCAGTGTCATATCTAATGTACCGTGTTCTCAATTTTATTTATTTATTTATTTATTATTTGATTTATATCCTGCCCTTCCTCCCAGCAGGAGCCCAGGGCGGCAAACAAAAGCACTGAAACACTTTAAAACATCATATAAACAGATATTAAAATACATTAAACCAAAACAACTTTAAAAACATTTTTTAAAAAGCTTAATGTGATGCCTTAATCAATGTGATGCCTTTTATTCTTCTCCTTAATTATACTTTATGAAACATTCTACATATACCTTTTCTGTGTCAAGAAATGCCTGTGTGGTGTTTGTTGAAAAATACACCTAACTGTTTAAGGTTTGGAAAATAACTTACAGATAGTTTATGGATTAGTCAATAGGCCCATCCCTTTTTTATTGCAAGCTGTTAAAAAGCACACCACAACATGTTTATTACTGACCTACAGTTTCTCATTATTGCTCTGCCTTTGTCGATATAAGCATTGATTGTAATTGCAGTTTTGGCCAGCTCAGATTGATTGGAGCATAAAGTAACAAGAATTGTACAATTATGTCAAAAGGAGGGTACAACTCAATAGCAACAGCAAAAGATGTGCTGAATCAGGCAAAGGCCTGTTGTCCCAATGGGCTAAAGAAATATTTCCTCTACCTTCCTTTTAGAATGCATAAGGAAATTTGGATAGCAAGTATCATGACCACTTTTCAGAGACATATGCCCTGGCATTTATGTTTGTGGCCATTATTTAAACATAACAGAGGCAGAATACAAGTTTCCCCGTTTTGTAATACCCAGATGTGCTCCAAAGATAGTTTCCTTGAGCTAAAATTCTCACTGTATTTAGAAAGCAAAAAGATGCTATTACAAGTTTACTGCACTGAGAATGAAAACTTTTCTAGCCCTCTTCGTGTGTTAATTGCATGTAGAGGGCAGGCATATTGAAAGGGGGCCATTTTCACCTGCAGAAGATGAAAAGGAGAAATAGAGCTGCGTGTCATCAGCGTACTGGTGGCAACGCACTCCAAAACTCCTGATGACAGCACCCAGAGGCTGCATATAGATGTTGAAAAGCATGGGGGACAAAACCGACCCCTGAGGGACTCCACAATGGAGAGTCCAAGGTGTCGAGCAATGTTCCCCAAGTACTACCTTCTGGCGACGATCTGCCAAGTAGGAGCGGAACCACTGCCAAGCAGTGCCTCCAACTCCCAACTCCGCGAGTCTCCCCAGAAGGATACCATGGTCGATGGTATCAAACGCCGCTGAGAGATCAAGGAGAATCAACAGAGTCACACTCCCTCTGTCCCTCTCCCGACAGAGGTCATCGTACAGGGCAACCAAGGCTGTTTCAGTGCCAAAACCAGGCCTAAAACCGGATTGAAACGGATCCAGATAATCGGTCTCATCCAAGAGCACCTGGAGCTGACCGGCAACCACCCGCTCCAGAACCTTGCCCAAAAAGGGGACATTTGCCACCGGTCTATAATTGTTCAAGTTATCTGGGTCTAAGGAAGGTTTCTTTAAAAGAGGTCTCACTACTGCCTCCTTGAGGCTACTAGGGACTACTCCCTCACTCAAGGAGGCATTTATCACTTCCTTGGCCCAGCCGGTGGTACCAGTCCTGCTAGCCTTCACTAGCCAAGATGGACAAGGATCTAGAGCAGACGTGGTCGCCCGCACCATTCCAAGCACCTTGTCCACTTCCTCAAGCTGCACCAGCTGAAACTCATCCAATAATGAAAGACAAGACCATGTTCTGGACACTTCAATGGATTCATCTGTCATAACATCAGAGTCTAGGTCCCTACGGATGCATGCGATTTTATTTTGGAAGTGCCCTGCAATGTCGTTACAACGAGCTTCAGATGTTTCAATGGTATCTTGAGGACCAGAATGTAAGAGTCCTCGTACAACCCTAAAAAGCTCTGCTGGGCGGCAGAGAGATGTCCTGATAGAGGCAGCGAAGTGGGACTTCTTCGCCACCGTTACCGCTCTTATATATGACTTAGTGGAGGCACTTACCAAAGCATAATTGCATCCGTCTGGAGTTCGTCTCCATCTGCACTCCAGCCTCCTTCTCTCTTGCTTCATCACTCTCAGCTCCGGGGTATACCACGGAGCTGTATGAGCTCTGCATCGAAGAGGGCGTGCGGGAGCGATTGTGTCGATAGCCCAGGCCATCTCTGTATTCCACAGTTCGACCAAGGCCTCGACAGGAGTGCCAGTACTATCAGCTGGAAAAACTCCCAGAGCCCTCTGAAAACCAATAGGATCCATAAGCCTCCGGGAGCGGACCAACTTAATAGGTCCCCCACCCATGCAGAGGGAAAGAGTCGTTGTGAGTCTAAAACTCAGCAGGCGGTGATCTGTCCATGACAATGGAGTAGATGAAAGACACCCCACCTCCAGATCACCATCTCCATGACCAGTGGCGAAGATCAAATCAAGAGTGTGACCCAACACATGCGTTGGGCCCGTAACAAATTGAGATAGCCCCATGGTTGTCATGGAGGCCATGAAGTCCTGAGCCGCCCCAGATAAGACAGCCTCGGCATGAATGTTGATATCCCCCAACACCACAAGTTTGGGGGACCTCAACAACACCTCCGAGACTATCTCTGTCAGCTCAGCTAGGGAAGCTGTTGGGCAGCAAGGTGGGCGGTACACCAACAGGATTCCCAGTCTGTCTCCTTGGCCCAGCACAAGGTGGAGGCACTCTAGACCAGTCGCCATCTGGACAGGATGCCTGGTGAGAGAGAAAGTACTCCTATAGACCACAGTGACCCCGCCTCCCCGGCCCTCAGATCTACCATAGTGCTGCACCGTATACCCAGGTGGGCAAAGCTGTGAGAGAGCGACTCCTCCCTGCTCACCCACCCAGGTCTCGGTTATACATGCCAGGTCGGCACCCTCATCCACAATTAAATCGTGGACAAGGGAGGTTTTATTATATACCGACCTGGCATTCAAAAGCAGCACCTGGACATCTAAGGGCTGGCTGATAGAACAACCAGCAGTTCTGTGGCCTCGAGGAGAACCGGAACAAGGCACAGACACAACTTGTCTGGGGCGAGTTCCCCTTACATAAGAACATAAGAACATAAGAACATAAGAAGAGCCTGCTGGATCAGGCCAGTGGCCCATCTAGTCCAGCATCCTGTTCTCACAGTGGCCAACCAGGTGCCTGGGGGAAGCCCGCAAGCAGGACCCGAGTGCAAGAATACTCTCCCCTCCTGAGGCTTCCGGCAACTGGTTTTCAGAAGCATGCTGCCTCTGACTAGGGTAGCAGAGCACAGCCATCATGGCTAGTAGCCATTGATAGCCCTGTCCTGGCAGGGCACGTTCTCCTCCTAACGCCATACCTCCCATTACCCGTCACTACGCTAATTGGGGCCCCCGAAAGCCCCCCCGTTAAATACAAAGTATGCTCTCCTAGGCACATTTTAAAAATACTTAAACACAAACAAACACATTCACACAACAACACATAAAAATACACATAAATATACACAAACACATCCACACAATCTCATTCACACACACAACAAACAAAACAAACAAACAGATTAAAATGCACCCAAACAACAGCAATAGCAGCCGACATTAAAATTCTCCTCCGCATCAAGCTTCGTCCGTAAGTAATGTCATCAAATAAAGTTGTAAAATATCTGCCCGCGACCCAGTAAACAGACAAGTAAGCAAGCCAGAAGGACAGGACACGCCCCAAGCAGCGAACTTGAATGGAGTGGCGGCAAGCAGGCAGAAAGCCACGATGAAACAGCGACAAAGCAGCAGGCAGAAGCAGCGGCACAGAACCCAGCAGCAGCGGTCCAGGACTCACAGGCGTGTCGCAGCCGCGGCAACCGGCAACCAGCGACCGACGACCGACGACAAAGCCGAACACCGACCGACAAGCAGTCCAGAAGACCCGGAGAGCGGCGGCAGCAACAGCAGAAGCCAAGGCAGCGGCAGTCGTAAATCCGAAACGGCCAGAGCCACGCCAGAGACCAAACAACGGGCCCGGAAACAAACGGCCCAAAAGCACTCGAAGAGCACCCGGAGGGCAGCGACGCCTTGAGAACCGCAGCAGCGCCGATAGGCCCCCGACACACTCCAGCCGTAGCACGCCAAAGATGGAACTCTGCAACGGGTCAGAGCAGCCCAAGAACCGCCCCGAACCAAAGGCCGAAACAGCAAAACTGGGTCCAGGCAAAGATGTAAAGTCCAGCCACAGTCCAAGATCGTACCAGCGCCAGCATAAACAGGAACATCGATGATAAGGTAAGATGATAAATACCAGGCGGTAGGAAGGGAAAAAAAATAGGAGCTGAGGTGCAGAGCTCCCAATCAAACATCCTCTCTCGTCGCCAGGTGTTAGCTGATATCAGATTTGTGATCACACACTTGTAGAACAACAACAGGATTCATACTATAGATCTCTGATATAGTAAAGATTGGGAAATTGTCATTGTAGAGAAGCTTTTGTTGTGTTATCAAGGGACGAGCAAAGCAAGGTATCTTTTTTTACAGAATGGAGTCATTTTATTGTTCATACTAACAAAACTGACATTACAATATGAAACAACTTGGAGAAAATTATTATTCAAATGTCTGGGGAATTATTTCATTTTATCTGTTTAACAGAATTTGTATACTGCTTCATCGTGAAAACCTCTAAGCAATTTACATAAAACATACATTAAAATTATTGATAAACATTAGAAGTTAAAAGCAAGATGATCTAAAAAATTAAAATATAAATGAGAGCAGCAGTTAAAATATCTATTATAAATGAAATTACATATTAAATTACATAACAACTTTACATACCTGGGTGGGCTTGCCTAACCAAAAAAAGTTTTTTAGCAGGCCCTGAAAGGAGAACACCAAAGGTGTCTGCTGAATATCAGTGGGAAAGGAGCTCCAGAGTGTAGGGGTTGCCACACTCACAGAGCATTTCCTTACAATTATCAGTTAGTGTGGTTTATGTTGCTTTATGGCCCCTACAAACTTAAGTCCTGCCTCATTACAAGGTGATCCACTAGACATTGTATAGCTAGACTTTCCAAAAGTGCTGACAAAGTTCTCACCAAAGACTCCTATGTAAGCTCAGCTGTGGTGGGTTAAGAGGACAGGTCCTCTTATGGATGGCTAAAGAGCAAAAACAGGGAGCACATGATAAATGTATATTAAACTAAGCACAGTGTTAGATGCAGTTTTCTTCCTCTCTCATAATACTACAACCTGAGGTTACCCAATGAACTGAATGGTGCACATATTTATGACCACAAAATGTAGTGATGGCTGTCAGTATGGACAGTTTTCAAAGGAGATTACACAAATTCATGAAGAATAATGCTGTAAATGACTGCCAATCATGATGGCTATATGTTACTTCCTGTATCAGAAGCGATATGGGTTGCTGGCAATCATGAGCAAGAGCCTCTGAGAACAGAATAGATCTTACCCAGCAGGGCTCTTCCTATGTTCTTACTTCCATCTAAAATGTTGACTATTTAAGCTAAGGTAAAGAATTTTTAAAAATGAGCAAGGTTAAGCACTTTGGTTCCATTGCTTTATGGGAGTATTTATGCATGTGTTTCACTCTCTCTTATTGAAACCAATGGGCCATAAAAATGCTTAAATTTGGTCAGATTGTGGCGGAAACAAACCAGTGAATCTATTGGCAGAAAGAAAACTTTTAGCTAGCTTTAGTGCAAAACGCTTAATATTTTCCAAGAACATTTATTATTTATTATTGCAAAACACTTTTTCATGCTCCTTTCACACACCCACACACAGAACCTTATCATAATATTGGTAAATCAATTACATTCAATAAGATGGACAGCCATCTGTCGGGAATGCTTTGATTTGGATTCCTGCATTGAGCAGGGGGTTCGACTTGATGGCCTTCCAACCCTACTATTCTATGAAGGTCAATTATAAATCCTCATAATGCTGCTGTTAGGTGACTATTTTTCCTGGTTTCAATGGGAATGAAACAGCCATGTTCCTTTCTTGTTACTTTGTTATAAAGTAAATTAGTGTGACTATTTCATAGGATTTATTATATCATTATTCTACTTAGGTAAATATTATATCTTGCCTTTAGACAAGCAGACTACTTAAAATCTGCAAGTAGCTTTGTGGTGTTAATGCACAGAGGGCAATATCCTGTTTCCTGTAAGCAATTAGTTTCAATGTGGATGAAGGATAAAGATTAGATTATTCTTCAGTTGCATATGCTGAAATTATGCATATCTGTACAAATCTCACCAATGTGTCACCAATAGTGGAGACAAAAAGCTGCCAGTGTAAGTCACATTCCCATTAGCAGTATGAATTGCAGACAATATTTGATTCAGATCTCATTCAGTATTTGAGAAGTTGGACCAATTTGGCTTGGATCCCTTCAGAAGACAGCTGATTCACCTCAGGTCTGAATCAGGACTTTGCTTTGAAAAATCCAAAGCTCTGTGTCTCACCACTGACAATCATAGGGAAATGATCAAAAGAGGGGTTTAGCTAGACTGCACATGATGGGCAGAATGAGACCACATTGGCTGGTCCTGCTTCTCCAGTGCACCCTATTGCCTGACCCCATCACCATCCATACAGTGGAGAAGGTCTAAAGTAGGGAGCCTGCACTGGCTGGCTTTCTGTGTAGTTTAGAACTGCATGTTTCCTCAACCATGCAGGGAACCTATGCATGTAGAGCAGAGGTAGTTAACCCTTTTCAACCCAAGGATGATGGTCTGCCACCCCCCAACAGCAAAATACCAATGATGGGAATAGCCAATGTATGTACACACTACACATATAGCACACATACGTACAGACACAAAGCACTCTCCCAGTCACCCCCAGATATACATTCATGCAGTCACATACTAATATATACATTCTCACCCAAACATGCATGCAAACACACACACACAAATTAGCAGCAGAGTGGGGGTGGTTAAAACATTCTCTTTTGCTTTGCGCATATCACTGTAGAACAAGCTCTCCGTTTCAGCCCTTCTAAACCACATGGACAACAATGGGTCTTGGCAATGGGGATGCAACAAAGGGGGCAGGGCCACTAAGCACAACCCAGCTGTCCCCTCATGTAATTCTAATCAACTGTGGGATTGACTGTAGTGATGTGAAAATATATATAAGAGATGGTCTAATGCTGTTTTGTTTTATTACAAAAAGCAGATTTGGAAGGTAGCAATCTGGAGTAGACACAATAGAGGCGGAGGAGATGCAAACCTTATCCCACCCATTACTCTTCTGCTACAAATTACTCTCCCCCCCCCACCCATGTAGCTTCATCTTTCCTGGAGCTATTTTCAAAAACCAACCAAACTGTTATCACTGCTACCTACAGTGTACTGTGCTGGTCCTTTGATTAGGCAGTGTCAGGCAGAAGATACTAGGGATGGGGGGGAACAGCAGCAAGATGTTGGGAGGACAGAACTGTGCATGCCACACAGCTTGTCCTGTGCCCCTTAACCCTAATGTAGACCTGGCAAAAAAAATCACACTGGCCGGCTTTGAGATATATTTAGACCCCAGTGAGATTTCCAATGGAAGGATGGGATAACCTTGTACAAGTGAGCTTGACACTATCAAAGCACCTTGAACCAAAAACCACTTATTCAGAGGAGGTAGAATTTTTTCTGAACAGTGTATGCTGGTCCCTTCTCCATGCATATTGAATAAACACACATTTCTGGTGTATTTTTGGACCCCCCAGTGGGTTTTTTTCCAGACGCAAAATGGTAAGTGGTAACTTGCTGAAATTTCGGGGCATTATACCAGTGACAGTTTGTGACAATGGTATAGATGGACAATCTTGTAGGTTGACTCAATTTTATTACACAATAAAAAGCAGAAATTTGCCCCCAGGGCTTCTAGGTATTTTTGGCCCTCAATGATCCGTGTGCTTCCAGAGGGAAAATAGTAAGTGCTAACTGACTGGAATTTGGAAACGGTGTACAGATTAAAATTTGTGACAATCCCTGTAGATCTAGTTATATGTAAATTACACAATGAATAGTGTACCTGAGGACTAAAAGTGCCCCACAAGTCTGCATGAAGGTTTAGCTACCTGTTGCCCTCAGGTACATTAGAAAGCACTCAAATAGATTGTGTCCAATAATTTGAATTGTGATAACATCAGAAGTTATAAAGTAGTAACTATTTACTCATTCAGGGCTTTATAACTGAGATCTTTCTTGTGGACAACCATTTAACATGCTCTATTATATATTACAAACTTTATTCCTGTGAAACTATGCATTTACAAGTGAGAAGAGGGGCTAATAGGGGAGGTGATTATTATTCATACCTCAGTTCATTCTTAATCAAAGCCTAGAATTTCACAAGGAGTGGAAAATTGACAGTGGCTTCTGCAGCAGGGCCATGAACAATTATGACTTGATTTATAAGGAGCCACTTAGCTACACATTTAAATATAGTCATCTACAAGATTTGGGGGAGGTTTCAGATAATCAAAATGCCACAGATTTAGCACGTTTAATTTTTACCCCATCTCCTGTGAGCTTGAACTCTGATTGTAATTACAGTTTCATCCTCTCCTCAATGACATTATTTTATCAGAGTGTGCCACTGTATCAGCTTGAAATGAGAGGAATTTGCTTGCCATGGGAAGCAATGAACAGACCATAAAATGAGCCAGATAGCACTGAAGCAAATGGAGGCAGCAATCTCTGGTCCTTAGACTTGAATAAATCATACACAGAAGCAGGCTTCCCTGCATGTACCCTGGCTGCAAGAAGGAACTTTGTGTACAAGTAAGTGCTGTATGTGTGGTCTTCTGGCTAGCAAAATGTGTTCTTTAGTGAGGTCTTTATGTACATCAAGCATGAGGGACCTGTGGCCATCCAGATGTTGCTGGACTCAAACTCACACCAGTCCCAGCCAGCATGATCACTAGTGAAGGGTGATGGGAAGTGAAACCCAGCAACATCTGGAGGTTCCTCATTCCTGATGTACACAGCCCTAGTGTAAATGTAAAGAATACCCATTTAAAGTTTGGAGGAGAGCACAATCCCTCCTTTTGAAAGTACTGGCCCTATTGGCAAAAGTTTCCACTGAGTCTTAATCTGTGATTAAATACCAGGAGAAGGGGAACCTGATCGATGTTCCATGGAAATGGTGGACATTTTAATTTTCTTAGAGCAATGGGGAATGTTGAAATCTTTTTGTTTTTGTTTTTGTTTTTGGAGGCGGTATGCTAGCAGCCTTCACATTGTTTTGTTCTTTCTCGTTATTTTTCTTTCCCTAAACCATATATTTGGGGGGAGGGTTAGTTTAGAAGCAACAAAGGGAAGGGAAATTTAGCATTTTCCTTGCCTAATAAATGGTTGGTAGGGAAAGTGCCCTGCTCCCTACCACTAGGGATGCAGAATCTATCAAATGTGTACTTTCTGAAACAATATGAGAACTGAAACACAGCCATCCTTCAATATTTGTACATATCTGAAGTTTGCAAAGCAGTTCTCTCACCAAAGAATGTTTACAAAAATGCAGAGTAGGAAAAGCGTGCATACAAAATGAATATATTAATAAACAACCTACAAAATGCATTTTATTAGGCGAAATTGTATGCAAAAATGTATACATTATTTAAAATACATGCAAAAAGTGTTTTATTAGGACATACTGAAGAATTTTCATGAGATTTTTTTAAAAAAATATGAAAATTGCAGCAGAAATGTGGAGAACTGAATTTGAGATTGGAAAAATGTGAAACAGAGAACACAACTGACACATCCTTCCATCCTTACCTGCCACCCACTGCTTCTCTGCTCAACATTGTTCAGTTTTTTTAAAAAAGGAGGAGGGAAAAGAAGAAAGAGGAATTGGGCCCTTCCTTTAATGGAGCTGCACATAATGTATAGCTAGTTCCAGGGCCAGCACTAGGAATGCCAGGGCCCTTGGGCACCAGCCTGCCCCGGGCCCCGGCACACACATGCACACATGTGCACCCTCCCCACCTACCTGCCTCTTGTCTTTTGTGGCTCCGTGTGCAGGGCTGCCATTAACTAAGATGGCGATGAAGGTTTCCCTAAGGGGCTGAAGCCTCCGCTGCTATCTTGGTTGATGTCACACATGTGTGCTATGCATGCTAATCCCTGCCATCAACCAAGATGGCAGCAGGGGCATCAGCAGCCTAGGGAAACCTTGGCTGCCATCTTGGTTAATGGCAGCCCTGTACGCACAGCGCGCACAGCCACAAAAGACAGGAGAGACAGGTAGGTGGAGCCAGCAAATGGGCGGACAGCTTGGAACCTCTCTCCCTGTGATCCACGGCAGCCTCAGATCGCAGAAGGGGAGTGCTACTCCTCCCTCACCCTATCAAGGGTCCCCTCAGGGCCCCTCAGTCAGGGCCTGACCTGGCCACCCTTTGGCACCGGCACTGGCTAGTTCCTTATGATGCAATTTGTGTTGAATGTTAGAAAAGCCAGTACAATGTTGTCAGATCAACACAGATCTACCTTGTTTATTTGTTTATTGTACTTATACCCAACCCTTTACCAAATGGTTGCATGGTAGGTTACAAAAATATCACAAGATCAGGTCCGCAGCCTCGGGGTGGTTCTTGATTCCAAGCTGTCCATGGAGGCTCAGATTTCGGCAGTGAGCCGGGCAGCTTGGTACCAATTACATCTCATACGGAGGCTGCAACCCTACCTCCCTATTCATCAGCTCCCACTGGTGGTACACGCCCTGGTCACCTCTCGATTAGACTACTGCAATGCGCTCTACGTGGGGTTACCCTTGAAAACGGTCCGGAAACTACAACTGGTGCAGAATGCGGCGGCTCGGTTGCTTACAAACAGCCGCCGCTGTGATCACATCACGCCAGTATTATTTCACCTACATTGGCTGCCAGTTGTTTTCCGGGCCCAATTCAAGGTGTTGGTATTAACCTTTAAATCCCTATACGGTCTCGGCCCAGTTTATCTGAAGGAGCGCCTCCAGTACCACAAATTAAGCCGCCCAACCAGATCAGCCACACAGGGCCTTCTCTCAGTCCCACCAACGAAAACAGCTAGGTTGGTAGGGACTAGAGAGAGGGCATTTTCAGTGGCGGCCCCCACTCTCTGGAACTCCCTCCCATTCGATCTTCGCCATGCCCCTTCCCTGGATATATTTCGCCGGGCATTAAAAACTTGGCTTTTTGGACAGGCCTTCAGGAATTCCGGGGAGGGCTAACTTTTTTGGGATATTTTATTATCTATTGATTGCCCTAACTGATTTCATGCTGCTGTGATTAATGATCGTTCTGATTTTATTGTATTTTATCTGTATTGTATTGTAATTTACTGAATTTTAGTTTGTACGTCGCCTAGAGTGGCTTCGGCCAGATAGGCGACACAAAAATTAAATTTATTATTTATTTATTACAATTAAATTAATAAAATAAAACCACAAACAACCTATATGAAGATAACAAAACAGTCACACAGAGCAGCAGTCCACAGCAATGAAAAGCAATGGCCTGCCCATTCCTTGATGATAAGAACCATCCCTTATTCAATTTTTTTCTGTAGATTAATTACATTTGCACATTGCAGTTCAGTTTTATCTGAATATGTTTTGGGAAAATACAAGTTAATATTATTGAAAAACAGGCTTAAAACACCATAATAGGAGTTATATCTAGCTCCATAGTTAGGCATTAAATTAAAATTCATCTATCCAGACACATCTGTCAGTCGCTGTCTACTTTATAATTTTCTTCATGCTCACAAGGAAAAATTATATCATTTCTGTTCATTGTATAATATTTAACAGATAAAATGTTAGGAGGAGCAATTAATTAACAAAATCATAGCTACTATGTATAGCCTGAACATAATGATTTTTACACCACAGAATATCTGAATGCAAAATCAAGATATTCTGGTACCTGCTCTAGAAGCAAAATGGTATTACTAAGTCTTTTGTAGCAATATGCGATGAAGTACTTGCTTTATGTCCATTATCTACTGTGCAATTTCACTTCCAAGTTTTAGGAGGACATTGGCAAAACTTTTGTGTGTTTGTGTCTTGCTTTAGCAAACTTTAGATGAGTATTTGGCATCAATGCAAAGACTAAAGTAAGTTGTTATGGGATGTTTCAACATTACGTTTTCTTTTGTCAAATGCACATCCATGAACCAGTAATACTAATAGATAGTACCGTGGATGTTGTAGACCCACACAGGGCACTATCCAATTGTGGCAGCCCGATCACTAGTGCTGTGCACACACCCCTCCCCCCCAATCTGGGGGGTCTTCAGGCCAAACCACCCTGACCTCAGGACTGACCTCAGGACTGCCCTCTGCCCCACCTCAGATTCACTCCCAAATAAGATCAGGGGCAAGACTCCTGTTTAATTAGGGTTTAATTAGGTAGCAAGGAAAGGGATGGGGTAAGGAGACCTTGCATCTCCTCCTCCCCATGACCAAGATGGGGTCAATTCTGCAGGATGCTGCGATGCCTTCCCCCCCCCACACACACACTATCAGTGCCTCAGCAGAGGCCTTAATGGGCCGAGGCATTGCAGCATCCTGAAGAATTGCCTCCTCTGCTGAACAGCTGATCAGCAGAGGGCGTGATCCTGCACTGGTGATGCTCCACAAATGGTTTTTCTAAAGGAAAGCCTTTTGCAGAGCATCAGCTGCTACATGAGAATTAACCCCTCCACTGAACAAGTAATCAGCAGAGAGGCTGATCCTGTGCTGGTGATGTTGATCAATTGACTTTCCTTTAGGAAAGCTACTTGCACAGCATCTCCCTTACCATGCAGAATAGCCGAGGGACTGATCCTGCAGAGGGGGAGGGGGAGGGGGAGGCAGTAGGAAAGCAGGAAGCTAGGCTTACCTTCTCCCAGAAGACACAGCCGGGGATCTAAGGTAGGTCTTGACTTTGTTTTCTCACCCTGCCTTCCTCTTCTTCCTGTCTTACGCCTCATGGATTGCTGTGGGTCATCCAGCCTGACCTGTAGCAATCTGTGGCTGCGTGAACCTGATTTGTCTGAGGCCCAAATGCCTCCAAGAAGCTGAATTTGGTTTGGGCCTCAGGCCTTGGCCAAACACGGAGCACAGCTCTACCAATCACACAACAGCCATTTCAACAGTGGGAGCCTCATTCTTCGTGTAGCACAACAGCCAAATCCAGCTGGTGTTTTGTGAAAGATTCTGTGTATGTGGTGCCCATCAGAACCTCCTAGAACTCCTGTGAAAGGTCTCAGTAAATATCCATCAAAAATCCACAATGCACAAGACAGTTTGCTCTTCCAGCTCAGTTCCTGTTTGCACTGCCTTGGACTCTCCAGAATTGTACCCCTTCCCCTTAAACATGCCCACATTTTATTGAATGCTAGGAATGAACACCCACCCTCCCTTCCATGCGGAATAGAGGAGAGGAGCAAAGAGTTTCTCTCTGTTAGCAAACACAGTGGTTGCTTATATAGGTGTCTTTTTTCCCTTGATGGGGCTGGCTGATGGAGGGAGGCATGCCCACATGATTTTGTGGTGCTTTTTTTAGATGTGGTAGCCATTTTGTGTGTTTATTTATTTATTTGTATACCACTATTTCATTTCAAAAAAATCAAAGCAGTTAAACAAATAAAAAACTGTATAATAAAAACCATTAAAATACTCAAACTTCTTAGACTAACATTACATTTGATCTCACTTATTGTCATTGATATCTGCTGTATTAGGAAGAATTTAAGCTCCAAAAACAGTGGAATACTATGCATTTTTACTAAATAATAGGCCCTCTATATTCAGTGGGGTTTATTCTCAGATAAGTGTGGACAAGATTGTAACCTAAATTTCAGTTGCTATCTTAGACAGAATTTTCATGACAGAATGAATCGTCACAATTGTCCACTGAAATGCATTTTATTTTCTTTATATCAGTGTAGTATTAACAGTGGCTTGAGGAACAGATTGGCAATGAGGGACAACTCTGACCACCAAAACACAGCAGAGACAGGAAGGCCCATGCATGGAGGTATACAACATTTGCCAGTCTCTTCCCAGCAACATGGTCTTCTTGGTAGTTGTGAGATTTTCAAATCACTTTGAGGGGAAAATTGCTTGGATCCATGCTGAACATGATGCCACAATTTGTTCAGCCCTGGTGGAGGTAGTACTATGAGATTGTTGCTCAGCAAAGCTCCATGGCTTTTGTGCTGTGGGATCCCACAAAGGTCTATTCTATCTCTTTTAACATCTATATGAAGCCAATGGGAGCTATCATTCAGGGATGTGAAGCATGGTGCCATCAAAATGCTGATGACACACAGCTCTATCTCTCCATTCCATCTAAATCAGGAGAGGCTGTGAAGGTGTTAGTCAGCTGTCTGGAGGCAGTGATGGCAGGATGTGGGCCAATAAACTGAAGGTGAATCCTGATAAAACAGAAGTGCTGTGGGTGGGTGGTTCCTGTGACCAGAAATTAGGTGTACAACCTGTTATGGGAGGGGTTGTACTCCCCCTGAAAGACAAAGTTAGTGGTCTGGGAGTACTTCTGGATTCTGACTTGTGTATATTAAACATATTGTCAATATTTACAAGCAGTGTAATATCACACATGACTTGTGGGCCAGTTTGGTATTGAGGGAAGAGCACCCTAGCAACTGTTTTGAAGATATGCATGCGATTAATTATTTAAAAATGGAAGGATTAAACAGATTTCTGAACTCAGTGTGAGACATCTCTGTAAAATAAAAATTAAAAGAACATGATACAAGCTCCACCTATGTGTGCAACCCACTAAAGTTTGCTCCTGCACAAATATACAATTTCAATATGGGCTTTAATGAAAGCAGAATGTAATAAAATACAAGCCATACTTTATCATTGCAAAAGTAATCCAAATAACTTCTAGGCTAATGTATATGTCTATCCTTCCTTCCTTAAATGTGACTTTGTTATTTGCACTGCTCTGTCCTCATTGTGATCCGATGGCAGCTTTAGGAGAGAAAGCGTACTCATACATATCACAGTTTAATTTCTCTCCAAGAGCATTTCAGAGCTGACCATTTGGAATCTACCTTTCCCTAAAGCAGAGTTTCCACCTTTGGTGTGAAATACGTCTGGTTCATTCAGCTGGGCTGCTAGGGAACAGAGTTCAGCAAGGGAATAAATTAGCAGAAAAATAGGCAGAGATTCTAGCCTTTACACATCTCTAAAATATCAATAAATATTGTTCTGGAGTTGCAGGAAAATGATGTGCTTGAAATAACATCCATGGAGGCTACTGACCATACATTATTTAAGCCATCCTGAATTCTCTTTGACTAACCCCAAACTTGAGGATATAAAAAGGATTTTAAAAACATTGCTCTCTTCCCAAACAAGAGCAATTTCATTTTTTTAAGGAAATGTAGCAACTTTGTCGCTGTAGCTTCAAGGGTTATTGGATGATATAAATCTGATGGACTAGCCAGGGATGCAACTTGAGAAAGCAAAGACTTTTCCTAAGAGGAACAGCAAAGCTTAGAGTCACTTTTGACACCTGAGTAATGTGCAAGATTGCAGGCAGGAGGCTCACACAAAATCACTGAATGTAAGCTGCCAAGCTTAGGCTTGCAAACCAGAGCTGTACAGAGTGAACCTGCTCTGAAGCACCAGAGATTTAGTTTGTGTGCTTTCTGCTATCCGCCTTGCAGGTCAGAGGTTCATTAAGCTTTCATGCAGCCTTTTCCATTTCTTATAAGTTGGCTTTGTTTTGTCTTCTGTTACAATCTACAAAGAATATGAAAGATGGTATGTATTTTAATGGGGGCAGGTATTCATAAAGTAGCCACCATATGATTCAAAATGCCATGGTAATCCACCAGGTTTGATTTTCTGATATGAATATTGCTGTTCTGCTGATGAAGACAATTGTTCTGAACTTTCACTTAAGTCTGAGTTTATCCAGTTTAGTTCTGTAAGGGGGAAAAGATCAGTAGCCAGATGTGTGAACTGAACAGAAAGAGAGGGGAACTGATGCATCAGAGTACATATAAGTTCAGGTACATGTCAACACTTTAATATCTCAATAGGATATACATTCAAATATGAATTGTCACCAGTGCTCATAACTGTTAATTATCAGTATTTATTAGCATTGTAACCATGGAAAGCAAATGACCTTGGGGGAACTCCAAAGGGCATTCTGTTTGCTTCCGGAGGAACAGATTGCGTGTTAAAGATTAGCACTGTCTGGGTGACTGCTTCCTTCCCTATCCCCAACCTTGAATACTAGAGCACCCTTATCACTAGGAATCAGATCCTGTAAAAGGCAACCCTTGCAAATTCCTACCACTTGGGGTAGAGGAGAGGATACTCCTAGGAGAGGCAGGACATGTATTGTAGTAGGGCATGAGTTAAACTATGTCCCCCCCCCTCTCTCACACACACACACATTTTACAATCAATAATATGGCTCTACCAGCAGTAGAGAATGGAGAAACTGGACCTTGTCAGGGTCAGGCAGGTTGGAAACAGTGAGTGAGACTTCCTATGAAATAGGAGAGGGGTAGTGAATCCTGCAAAGACTGAAACATTATCCTAAGATGCAAAATATGCCATGATATCCCAAACAATAAAGGCTGAGAAAAGCTGTCCAACTGTCTAAGTCTAGGCCTAGCAAAACAAAACAAAAACAAACTCCTAAATGTAAGAAACAGTGTATCTCTACTTCAATCGGATGAAATTAGGAGAAAGGAATTTGCACTATGTACCTTTGGTATGCCAATGAATCCCACTGCCCCCCCTCTCATTGTAGCTTTGCTGTGGACAATCCCCCATCTCTAGAGATCAAATAAGTTGACCTTTTTAAAAAAGAAAAAAAGTTCAGAAGCCCAGCAAGAAAGGGCTGAAACAGCCTGAAAAGCTATCTGTCCTGCTTCTTCCTAACTCACAGGCAGGGATGGGAAAGAAATTTGATTTAGTCTGCATTTAAAGCCAAATCTATCAAATTTGCTCTTTCCAAAACAATATAAGAATAAAAATATAGCCATCCTTCAAAATTTGCACTTATCTGAATTTGCAATGCAGTTCTCCAACCAATCAATGTTTACAGAAATGCATATATTAGGGGAAAGTGTGCATAAAATGGATATATTTCTGAAAATAACATACAAAAAAGCATTATATCAGGATAAATTGCTTGCAGAAATGTGTACATTAGTTGAAACTGAAACTCAACTCTATTTCTCCATAACAACCGAATCAGAAGAGGCTGTGCAGGCCCTGGACTGGTGCCTGGACACAGTGGTGGGATGGATGAAGGAAAATAAGATGAGCTTAAATACTGGCAAGATGGAGGCACTATGGGTGAGTCGGTCCCATGTCTGACAAATTGATCAATTGCCTGCCCTGGATGGGATTGGACTCCCCCTGAAGTAGGTACATAGTCTAGGGGTACTTCTGGATCTAGCTCTGTCATCGGAGGCCCAGATAGTCTCAGTGCCTAGGAGTGCCTTTTATCATCTGTGATCAATGACAAATACAACCATTCCTGTATCAGGAGAGCCTCACCACAGATCCACCCGCTATTTATGTTAATGATTTTGTTAAGATACCTATGTTGGTTGTATTGTGGTCAAAAATAATGGCATTATACTTTTTCTTTTTAAGCAATGATTAAAAATAAATGAATAACACTGCATGCAAAAATGTGTTTATTAGGAGAAATGTAGCACTAAAATGCAAAATAATTTTCATGAGGATTTTTTTTTAAAAAAAATGCAAATTGCTGTAGAAATGTAAAGAACTGAAATTAGGATTGGAAAACTGAGAGAACTGCAATTGACAGATCCTTCTGTTCTCACTCACAGGACAAGATATGCAACATTCTGGAAGAAGACTATATGAAGTAATTGACTAGTTATTAATCCAGATAGGACTCATGTGCCCCTCAGACTTGTTTGTAGTGTGAGATGGAAGGTGGGACTCCTTTAGTCCACTTTTCACAGTGTACTGACCTGATATGACATTCCCAATCTTGCTTGCAGATGGAAACAGAATCTTACCTATACTTTTGTCTCCCCTGTGACCTTTCCATGAACTGAACTCAGAATCCTAGGCAATGTTTCCATTGCAAAGAAAGACTTACAATGGTTATGTTTGCACACAATGATAAGCCATGATTCTTGGCTTAATTAACCATGATGGGGAAAAAATAGCATGATGGTATATGCCCCCCACTTGCAAGCAGGTAAACAAACCAGGCATAGAAAACTTTGGGTAATATCTAAACCCATGATTCTGGTTTGTTGCTACCAAACAAGCCAGGGTCATAATTAGGGCTGTACACAAACCCCACCCAGAGCACCCAGATCAGGTTGACACTCCCAGGATCCAGCCCCAAATCAATTCAGGGGTGAGGTTAATATTAGAGTTAGAGTTTTTCAAGCCTAATTAAGTCATAAGCCAGCTTTGAACCAGGTTCTGTTGTTGATTTATAAATCCTGGCTTGTTTGAGAACCAGAATCCCAGGTTTCCCATTGTACCCATTTTTGTTTCATTTACCTGCTCATTTGAAGAAGAAAGCAAAGTGAATGGGCTGTGTGCAGCAGCATACTGCTTTATTCACATTGTGGTTTATTAAATGTGATATTCAATGCTAATTCTACTCAGAGTAAACCCATTGAAGTTAAAGGATATACCTAACGTAGGCTGCAATCCAATACCTGTAGTATACTTACTGAGAAGTAAGTTTATGTAGGTTCAATGGAATTTACTCCCAGGTAAGTATGTATTGGATTGCAGCCTTAGGTTCATTAATTCCAATGGTTCTGCTTTGAATACAACCCTAAACCAGGATTCATGACTTATTATATGGGCTATTGTAGCCAATATAAAACTACTGTGAAAACTGAAAACAAAAGGTGGCAAAGATATTCTGCATTCATAAAAATGATAGACTGTTAAAAAAACAATTTTCTCTTTATTTTTAAAATGAATTCACACCCTACTTTGAACATCTCAGAGTTATCTGCATTGATATTTACATAGCATTGTGCTGAAAATCATTACAGTTGTTTGTAGTTTTCAGCTATAAATTATAGGAATAAGAACCATACTGACACGCAGGTAAAGTCAAAGGCACCAAAATATAAAAGTATAAATTTTTATATAAAATAAACCACATTTATTATTGTAATTTTAAATAGAGATCTCTACTTTTTCCCCTTAAAAGGACCTTTTATTACAGAGAGCAAAAGCTGAGATAGCAGATTTCTTCTTGGCAAGTACCTCTGATAGTTCAGAATGCAGCAGCCAATCAGGATGGAAACATTAGAACCGCCAGAGTAGATAATTGGCACATTCACCGCACTATTACTGCAGAAAAGCACAAAGTGATTGTGCAAATCTATGCCCTCTGAATGGCCAATAATGGCCATCAGCCAATCAATGAATGGCAATTTACATGCTGCCATTTAGATAATTTTACATCATGTAATGATTACACGAATCAGATGCCTTCACTCAAATCAAAATGTGGGGAAAGAAACACAGTAAAAATAACATCTATAACAGTCCTATCAGCAACTGCAAAGCATTGTCACTCTTTGAGATAGCTGTAAATATGCAGTATATGGATGATTAAAATATAGATATAATAAATATATGGCTATAAAGTGATCTTTGTTCAAATCCAGAAGGGATATTCTGAATTACAAATCTGTATTCTATGTTCTGTGTATCCCCTATGACTGTGTATTATTTAATAAATGAATTGATGTTTTTAACTCCAAAAGCAGATTACATTTAAAAACAAAATGTAACTTTTCTAAGCATTATAGAAACCTATGGGATGTCTTGGTTATCTTCATTATTCTTTTAAGCAAAATTTTCCCAGAGTGCATGCCTTTAAACCAGCTAAACCACAGACACACAGTCAACCTGGGTGCTGGACTTGCTGCCCTGGGCTCCTGCTGGGAGGAAGGGTGGGATATAAATCAAATAATGCGTAAGTAAATAAATAAAAAAATAAACCTCTCAAGCCTGTTCAGCGGGATCACAATACAACTCAGAATTGCTTGAATGCCATCTCCTTGTACAGAAGAACTATCCACCCACAGTACCTTTTCTTGTCAGGATTAGCTTCAGTTTATTGCCCCTTACCCAGCACATTACCAAATCCAAGCAGTGGGCTGGGAGAGGACCAATTGTCCCCTCTCCCAGTTCCTGGATGGCATCACCCAGAAGTTTCCTATAGACATTCAAAAGAATGGAAGATAAGCATGAGCAAAAGTCTACTAGCCAAGCTAGTGTGGAGCTCACCTTGCAGGTACAAGTGGAATATTGTATCACTGTGCCTCCAGTTCTCATCTCATAATAGGATACCATAGTCCATTGTATCAAAAGCTGCTGAGATGTGTTACTTAATTGCTAAATGTCAATTAGTATATCCAGTCAGGGCCTGTTCATAACATGCCAGCATTCTGGCTTCTGCATCAACCGTCCCTGGATTCTTCACCCTGTTATTTGCTCAGCAGCAAACCAGTGGAACAGGGAGGAAAACACAATACATGACTCAAAACCACAAACTTAAAACTAACTGAAACAAATATACTGGATTATTGATGTACAAAGCTTAACAGTATTATGGGATTAATAGATAATAAAACAAAGATAATACTTTGACGTTACAGCAAATTAAAGTTACTTGGAAAATATCTTAAAGCAATGTGATATATATTTTCATATGCTAATTAATTGAAACAATAAAATTATGAACTAACAGAATAAATGATAGATAGATATATATTCCTCTGAACTCTCTCCAGCCCCCTACTTGTGCATTTTAGCTCTAAATTTCCTAGAATATTAGATTAAAGAAAGACATAGTTACCTATGAGCAGGTAAGGTTGATGCCTTCAGTTTGGGCAAAGCAAGCGAAAGCAGGGCATAGCAGATAGCAGCAAGAAAAGAAGAAAAAGTAATCCAAAGGCAATATCCCCCACCAAAAGAACTTCTAACTTACCAAAATCTGACTACATCTTTTATACTAACCAGCAAACTTAGGGCACAATCCAACTTGATTTTGTGCCGGGCTAGGAAGAGTTGGATGAGGTGGGCCCCCAGCTGAGCTGGCTAGCTCTCTGTCAGAAGAAGCCCCCCATGCTGTCTGAGCCACAGTGCTGCCAGAACCCTGCCGGTGCTGCTAGGGGTCCGCTGGGGATGGCCAGCATGGAGGGAAGAGAGCTGGTGATAACTCTGATAATGGGCCATTCCAGGAGCATGGTGGGGAGGAGCTGTAGGGGGGACTTATGCAATATCCAGGTCTCCCTTGGAGCATTCCTCCGGGTCCCAGTCCCCACAAGAATTCCACTGGCTAATACGCCAGTGCAGTAAAAATATTCCCATGGCAGCCTAAGGGGACTGCTTACTCTCCTGTAGGCCTGTTCATCAGAGCTGGCTCTTCCCTGCCAGCTCCTGTGTGCAGCTCCCAATGGGGTGGATGCCATGAAGCTTTCCCCAGCTCCTCCTCCACCAATTTCCCATGATTTGGATTGCTCTGTTAGGATGCTGGAACTATTAAATGAATTTGCATTAATTTCAATAATTGTGGGTAAAACCATACGTAGTCCATATGACGACTATGAATTCTGATCATCCATCTGGGAGGGGGACAAAGAGGAGCATCTGAGACCCCTGCATCTGTGATTTTCATCTCAGCACACGTCATTCTTTCACTTAGATATTGTGTTGTCCGTCAGACAGCTCTGTACCAGCTTCTTATCAAAAGGTTTTTTCAAGATGGCAGCAGAAAGTGACAATGCTTTGCAGTCATGCAAGCAGGTTTCCAACCAAAAATGACACACTCAGCACAAAATTCATCCACCTTGGCTTCAGCATTGCTCTAGTCTGTGCATCCACTTTTAATCTGACTGCCTTATATAGACCATATACTGACTGAGGAGAATCAGCAGTGTCATGTTTCCCCCATTTCTCCTGCAAAAGGACAGCCATCAGAGTGAGCAAGGCTATTTCAAGCCAAAACCAATTCTGAAGCCTTGGTTCTTTATTTCCACAAATATCCTTTCTTCAGAAAAAAAACCCAAACCCGAACCCACATATGAACTGGACCAGACCAACGGTTCTTTCCCAGCCATGTTATTTAGGATATGTCTATGCACAGCATATACTCTACCTTTGAGCTATGGGCCACATTTTGCCAAGCTTGGTGCCTATATGCACATGGCAAGAGTGAGAAAGCAAGGGTCTGCTATGCCAAATGATGATGCATGAGTGTTCCATACATGCTGGACAATCAAGCATATTCTGTCTAATATTTATTTAGCTTTCAATATCTGCCAATAGCAATATATTCACTTTAACAGTGAAGGATAATCAATATATTTCCTTCCCATTTGGCACCTACTATTGCCTACTATATGTATCTTATTGATTGTTTTCTCTGCAGTGAGGACCCTTGACAGATCCCTTTTCTGCTGTTGGCTCTTTCTTTAATACAGGGATGGGGAACCTTTCGCTCTTCAGATATTGCTGAGGTACAACTCCTGTTTGCCCCAGCAAGCATGGCCAGTGCCCAGGACTCATGGGAGTTTATAGTTCAGCAACATTTGGAGGGCTAATGGTTCCCCACGCCTGGTTTCATATATTTTATTAGAATTATAAGTTGCTACATTCCTCACATTGTGCCCTATCAAACTTCATCACCTTTTCTTTACTTTATACTAGTCCTATTTCTGTTGCTTTTTGATAATTTATTTAATATTATTGCATATAACTTCTCTTGTAGAAAAAGGTGCCAAATGCTGTATGATGCCAATCTTGAAACTCTGGCACTAGAATAACGTAACCAACACAAGAAGGAAATCAGCAAGTGTTTACATGGAGAAGTATGCGATATCACAGACAAGAATATCCCCAGCCTTACTTTCATATGCAGCCCTCCAGAAATGTGTCCAGATCACTGCAAAGGTGTCACAGAAATAAACTGAAAGTTGACTATCAAGTGGATTTCCTTTCGCCTGCCCATTCAACTCCATTTATGACAATGCTATGAATGCTTTTCATCTTAGTTCTCTATGAAAGGATGCTTTAAAAACATGTGCATGTTATACATAAATAGATAAGCAAATTGCTTTGCAATGTATGTTAATGACATACTCATTTATATATCTGCCACTGCCCCAACTGGTGCTTCATTGCTTTTCTTTTTTTCTGAGGTATTGTTTGTTGACTGTGTAAGTTGATTGTTGCTAGTCCCTGCCTATATGTCCTAAGACTGCAATTCTAACCTTGTCTGTTCAGAAATAAGCCCCACTGAATTTAATGGGGTTTATCCACAGGTAAACCAGTTTAGGATTACAGCCTTAATCCACTTCTTACTGTGAATTTTAAAAACCAATGAAATGCATCATTCATTATTGTTCTTTTCACAGTGATAGAGGTTATTCCTTTTCTTACCTAAAAAACTTTATCTGTGTTCCTCAGTTAAATCTCAGCCTCTTTGTCAAAATGGGGAGAACCATCTGGGTTTGACTGTTCACTTTAGACAGTGTCTAGAATGACCTTGAATTGTTATAACAGGGCTTGCTTGTTTGCTTGCTTGACTGAATGGAGGGATATGTGTGTTGGCTTTTGCATGGCTGGAATGTAGCCTGCTGTACAAAGGTAAGAGTTCCATTGCTCTGTCCATTTTTGCCTCTAGCCCCACCCACCACTAGTATGCATCCCCCCCAGGTGGTTGTCCACAAGGGACTGTGGCCCTTGGGCTGGAAAAATTCTCCACTCCTGCACACAGCACTTTGACTTGCCCCCTGACATGAACTATCTGACACTCATTTCTCATATCTTTGAGGTAACAAGAGAGGTTAAGAAATACTTATACCTTCCCTTTTGTTCTCTGTTTAACAGCTAACACCTCCCCCCCTCACTCCCACCATTTTGTCCTATTCCTTTCTTCACCATACAGGTGCTCAAGTTTTCTCTGCTTTCCTTCATCACTTCATTCAAAGCTAGAATGTAAATATTTTATGTTTTAATTTACTGGTTGATTCCCTCATAATATTGGATGTAGTTTATTTCATTTTAATGTAGATTCTGTATGTTTTAATTATATGTGCTTTTATCTGCAAGCTGCCGCAAGTTCCAATATTGGAAGGATGGTGGGATATAAATAAAGAATATCTAAACTAACTAACTAACCCTCCCATCCCCATTTCAGAGTTCTGATGTTCAAAAGAAACCTGCCATTCACCTTTCTAAATCTAACTCCAGCTCTGAAGAATCCATTTCTTGCACTTCATAAGACATGGGATCTTAACACAGTATTGTCCCATCACCTTTCCCACTGCAGTTTTGAGTCCACACTGTCTTTCGTCAACAGCCCATTTAGCAGCCATTCTATCCTTCTTGATCTCTGTTTAGCAGATCCTGATGGATACTCTTTGTAGTGAATGCAAAGCTTGGATTTGTGGCTTGGACATGAGTTCTGTGAGCATTACAAGTCCTGAATTCCAAGCCCAAGAAGAATGCCTTGTTTATCCTCTCTAGGGATACTTGAGGAATTCAACCTCTGCCAACTGCATTGATGTGCCACTCTTGATTACTGTGTGGACTGGACTTGAGCTATCCCCCTGTATTTCACATTTCTCTGAATATTGCAATGCAGCTCTCATCTGTCTGATCTACACGGGGTGGGAACCTCTTTTCTATGAAGGACCATTCACCTATGGAAGAAGCCAATTGGAAGCTGCAGCAATGGTGAACAAATCCAAATCCAATGGTGGGTGGAGCCAGAGACAAAATTGGGCAGAGCCAAAGCCAAAAGTGGATGCAGTTTTCAGCACTCCAGGATTGCACCCAGTGCTGACTATGTGCCACTCCATCTCTATCTATCATACCTCCCCTCCCCATTTGTCCATCCATTTCAGCTTCCCTTTTTCCCCTCTCTCCATTAACATAAGCTAGAACCAATCTCTATCAGAGGGGTTTTCTCCCTTCATCTGCTGCTCTTTCTGTTTCATCTCTGTCCATTTCTGTTTTTTTCCCCATCTTGAAAAACCTCTTGTGCTTCATCTGGGTCCTTGCCATCATCCAAAGGCTTAATGCAAGGGTTCTGCCTTGTATGGTCTAGATGAATAATCTAGAAAGCAAGAGTGAGCCTGCAGCATCCAGAGTATTGCATAAAATTAAACCAGGGGCTGCATGCAGCCTCTGGACTGAAGTTTCCTGATTATGATACTACCTGTTTCAGCTGCTGAGCATTACTTATTGCATGCTTTTTCTTTTTGCTTTTTACAGGGTGTTCTGTAATAGGTACAATCAATGAAACCCAGGAACCACCTTGCTTTGTGGACACCATGAAGGCCTCTATTTTCCCATAGGTGCAGTATTCAGTCAACAGCCCATTCTGTGTAGACTACCAATGACCAGCAGCAGTGACTGGGATGCTCCTGACTGTTCTTCAGTGGAGTTGACAAGCTACTTGCTCCACACTGACTCTTCTTCCCTTGCACGCTCCATGTCAGACAGAGATGCAGCAAATGAGGCTTTCTAACCATGGAGCTGGTTCCATGAAGAACACTGTACCTACTAAGCTACTGTCTATCAAGCCTCTGTCTGATTAACTGCTGGGGTGACAGATTGGCAACCCCACATATGTCTTTCCATTTTAGGATCCCATTTATCCTGGATGCTAGGATCCCAAGTGTCCCCATAGTGCTAGGTTATCATTTGTCATCAAAGACACTAGGAGAGCCATTCATGTTTATGTGCTAGAAGCTCTTCACATCATAGGACGTCCTGCTAAGGCTACTACGTACTGTTATTATGTGGCCTGCCACTGAAGCAATCAGCCCCAGAAATCCTCAATATTCTGCTATGCCCATCCCTGCTCAGGCAAAACTGGCTAGCTGACTCTTTTCTGGGCTAGACATCCCTTTAGGAACCCCTTAATATTTCCACTTCTGCCCTGGTTTCCTGCTGCCTCTTTTCTGTCTCCTGTAAGTCTTCTCTGCTCCCTTATAGCTGTTATCTCTTTTAACTGTTATCCGCACCTTTTTGCTGCAATCTCTTCATCACTCCTGCACACACATTCCCTTTGGAATTCCAACACATTCAGTCTTACACTATTTCCCTCCCTGTCTCTCATGTACTCGTTCACTCTACATCGTATACTTAGCTTTCACTTGCAGTCTCTCTTTCTGTTTCCCATTATCATCTCTCAGTCTTGGTGAACTCTGGAACACACTCAGACATAGGCTCCTATGCTGCTTTTACCTTGCTCCAGCTCCAGCATGCCTCTGTATCCATTGTCCTCCCTCTGTTATTCAATTTCTGAACCTCCCTGCTCATCTTCCAGGCTGATTAGCAGCACTGGAGTATGGCAATATATCTGCTGCCAACCCCACTCCTCACAATAGGCTTTGACTTTGGCCCTTTCTGCACTTATCATTTATAGTGGTATAGTTGTTGCTTGATCTGACATTTTAAAGAGTGCATTGGTAGCTGACTATCTGTACCTTTGGTCATATGCCACTGTTATTAGTACAAGTGCAGGGCTTTCCTTTCCACACTAATGGTGGGTTTTGAAAGAAATATTTGGTGGTAGTCACCCCCTTATGCATCCTCATTTCTGAGCTCGCAAAGTTACAACTTGCACCAGTCAGAGGGAACTTTCATGAAACAGACATCTGGAAAAAAATCCACCAATCCCTATCCTTTCTACATAGAAACCAGGGTGATGCTTGTACACATGCAACACAAATGAAAATATTGAGGATCCATTCCAGATCTTTCACAAAAGTCCAGATTTTTTTGTGGGTTTTTTTTAGTACATTATTCTGGAATACTGGCTGAACAATGATGAAATCACATGGCAGCATGCGATAAAATCCCCCCCTCAAAAAAACAGCATCTGTACTACTATAAATGGCAGAAAGTCCCTTCATCACATGTGTTTTTAGGAAGTGGTATAGCTCACATAGGAATAGTTCCAAGAAACTGATTAAACTAAAATTTGCAAAAACAATCCATTAGTGACATGCAATTGTAATAGTACTTGTCTCCATAGGGGAAAGGTTAGATACTTTTTAATTTGCGTTCATTTTCTAGTAACTGTAAGGTACACCAGGAAATCAACTCAGCTTTAATCTTTTGGATATGGTGCCAGTTATGCACTGCTAGCATTCACCCTGTAGTGATATCCCAGAAGCTTAAAGGTATATATGTATTCTATCAGCCTCTCTAGCATTACTGCACTCAAAAAGTGTTTACGGTAGATTTCAATGTGGAGTTTCAGACTCCAGCTTAGAGTGGTACTAGTCATGTCCCCAGATATGCAGGATCTTGTTGCTGCTTGGATTTCTCATCTACAGCTTTCTCAGCTCCAGCATGTTGGCTTTAGTTTAGCAAACAACTTTACTGGAAATTGCTTTTTGTGCACTACATGTTTTCCTAAGTGATATTTCCCCAGAGCTGGCAGATTGCTTTATCGTAGCAGATGTGCATGTTTTTTGGAAAATCACTACCATAAGGAATAGCATAATTACATTTACTGCTGTTTGCTAGTGAACTAAATATCAAATAGAAGAGATGTGACTCTATATGAGCCATACTAAGTCTCCTAGAATCCCTCCTGAGCATAATTATATCATTCATTTCCTATTTCCCATTTTGACGTGTGTCCTATGTGTGGCTTCTCACCCTGTACTCTGTTGTGACTCCCACACAAATATATACTCTTGGTGACACACTTCCTACCTCACATGTGAGTGGTGAGTGAACATGCAGAGAGGCATGCTCTCTCCTGATCTACCTGCACGAAAAAGCCCTCTGGATTGAACATGGATACAGCAAGGTTTTAGGGCCATGCATTCAGCTATATCAGCAACGATGCACAAATTCTTCATGATCAGTTATTTCAGTCAATATTTTTTTAATTTTTTTTTGCCATAGATGAATATGTAGAAGTCTTCTTTGTGTCACCATACACTAAGCACCAATATAAAAGAGTGTGTAGAAAAACAATGGTACATATATTCAGCATTATCCAGAGAAAGTAAGGTGCATCTAAATTCTATTGCAGTTATTCAAGTGCAGGTACATACATGCATATTCACTGATCAAGTACTACAGCACCAAGTGATGTCTTGTGTGGGTATGAATGAGCCATTACATATCAAATACTGTGCTTTCATGTCACCTCAAATAAGATGGTTTTCATGCACATAGTTGCCTTTCTCAGGTGCTAGGAGATCAAGCAATGAGAAATAAAGTGACATATGCACATGTGTGTGGGGGGAAATCCCACAACTAGGAAATTATATCATTGAGACCAAACATTCCCTCTCTTTGGGCCAAACTAGACAATAGATTACACACATATATGTATGGCACCAATAAAAGCTATATATAGTTTATATTTTTACTGTTAAATTGCTTCATGGGAAGTAAATAAATAAATAAATAAATAGCAGTTTAGTTCTAAGTTGCCCTCTAACATGATCAAAAAGAGTTCAGGGTGGGACACTGCAAGCTGAAGGTACCTGCAAAGTTCATTTGTCATATAACATCTGTTGAATTCCATAGGACAAAGTTAATTGGTTACTATCAGGAAAACTAGGGGGAGATATAAAGCTCAATAAAAGGTAAGTTTAGCTCCCACTCAGACGGTATCCCCAGAGTCCCGTTTTGAAGTTTCTCTTACAAATAGGGGTGGGGGAGAAACTTGATTCAGTTTGCATTTAAAGGCAAACTTATTTAATCCATACTTTCTGAAACAATGTGAGAACCAAAACACGAAATTCACGCTTTCCCAAATTTTCCAGTACAGTCTTCCAGCCAAGTAACGTGTACGAAAGTGTATATATGTGGGTAAAGTGTCCATATGTTAGTGAAAATTTAAAAAAATGCATTATATTAGAAGATATTGCTTCGTAAGAATGTGTATATTAGGAGAAATTTGCAGTAAAATTCTTATGAACTTTCATGAGGACTTTAAAAAAAATGTACAAACTGATTGGAAATGTCGAGAACCGGACTTAAGATTGGAAAAATGAGAAACTGAGAGAAACCAAAATTAACAGATTTGCCTGTCCTTAATTCCATGTTATTTCTTAAAGGAGAACACCTCCCCGGAGAGGGACTCCACAGGCTGTTGCAATATATGGCTTTTTATAATTACCATAATGACTTAAGTCATTCCACCTTATCTAACCAAAATGGCAGAGTGCACACACACACTCACAAGACTGATGTATTCACAGTCTTAGGGGAACCCTAAGATTTGCAAAAGAAAAAATATTTAGGAAAAAAACTTAATGGGCAACTCCCGCCCATAAAAAGTCCAGTGCTTGGTGGACATGGAATGCTGTCTCATGGTTGGGGAAAACACTGGAAAACATAGGCAGGTGGGTAGGAAGGGGAATGGAACGGAGTCTCTGGAACCCTGAATTCTACCCTGCAACAATTTGGTTGTACTTGGTTGTTTATCATAAAGAATAAATATTGTGGTTTGACACATTTACCATCTGATACATTATAGAATATTATTTTATTTTTTATTTTTTTGCAATTGCACGAAACTCTACTGTTTCTCCATTTTGCCAGAGGTCAGTCATCCTGTTAAATTAATAAATTATTAAAACTAAATGATTGTTATAATTCCTTACGAGAACTCTGCAGTCTGTTTGTGCTTCTTATAATTAATATTTTAGTACAGGACAATGACTCTGATGTGGTTTATGATTAATATAGAGGCCAAAGTGTATGTAAATGAGTTTGACTCGATATTAATATCAAGATACAATATCACAGCTAGCTGCAAGCAAACTGCATAATCCTGTTTGTTCTTGTCATCCTTACAATATGTATAATTTTAAGGAAAAATCTTGGGTGTTGATTTCAGTAAACAAAATGTTCAGCTGTTTCTGAGAGGATTTTTTAAAAATACATCCTGAATAAAATGCAAGCAACGTTACTGCAATGCTCACAAAGTTGCCCTGTGCATCGCCCCCAATGTTTTGTGAGAGGGTGATATGTAAAAAACTTTTATAAATAAAAAATAATTAAGTCAGAGCTTGGAAGATTACTTTTAAAAAGTAATAAATTACAGTTACAATTACTTGGCCCAAAAGTAGTAATTACTGCTGCAATTACAATTGCTCTGAAAGTAACTGCATTTCAGTTATTGAATTTCATTACAATTACATTTCAGTTACTTTTTTTAAAAAAATGCCTACAAGGTGCTGGCCTTGGCTGCTGCACATCCAAGTAGCCTAAAACAATATTAAAAATAAACACACACATACAGAAGTAGTAGAATAATTCTTTTTATCCATAAGATAGCAGTGGTGGTCTCTCCGCTGGTAAGGGAGGTGGGGAGGGAGGCAGAGGCCACAACTCCGATCTTTGTACGCCAAATCAAGTGCAACCCCCCCCTCAGCCAGCCAGCATAATCTCTCTCACTTAACCACCTCCCAGACCCTGCCCTGCCACCAACTAAGGGACAATCACTCAAGCAAACATTTTCCCCTGAGATGCAAAAAAGTTAAAATACTGCAAATGCAGCACAGTAGGCAGAGAGGGTGGTGGAGGCCACTTTGTGTGCCAAGTGAAAACACAGTATTCACACACACACACATGTTGTCATATTTCACCTCCACAGTTCTTTATCTCCATTCTGCTGCTGCCTCCTTCTCCTCCTTTATCCATGTTCTTGACCTTCAGATCCTTTTCCCCTCTACTCCATTCTTCACCAGCACTATCCGTTTTTTTAAATAATTGTTTTCTCCACTCCACCCCGTCTCACTCTCCTCCTCCTCCCTCGTCGGCTCCTGCCCATCCACAGAGTACAAGGAAAGAGTGACACTGCACAGAAGCCCAGTTTGAGGCACATGATTTTCATCCACAAATCAGAGGAGCAGAAGACTTCCCCTGCTTCCCCCCCCAGTAATGCCCAAACGTAATGCTGGAAACATTACAATTACTCCACAAAAGTAGTAAAATTACTCCTAGTTCTATTACAATCAAAATGTAAAGGAATTACCCACTCGTTACTCAAAAAAGTAATGAATTACTTCCAAGAAAACTCTGAACACTTTCACAAAGTTGGAGCCATTGTCTGTAGTAGTGCACATAATTTTGTTGTGAATCCTGTACTGCACATGCACATCACGCAGTACTTTTGCACAGAGCTTGGAAAAGCTACTTTTTTGAACTACAACTCCCATCAGCCCCAGCCAGCATGGCCACTGGATTGGGCTGATGGGAGTTGTAGTTCAAAAAAGTAACTTTTCCAAGCTCTGTTTTGCAAGGACATCATATGTATGGCACCCCTTCAGACGCTTAAAAGCCAAGGCCCCAACCTCATGTTTCAGGGTAGTTGGGTGGATCCAGTGGGCTGTTACCCCAAAGTAACTCTTCTTGCCATTGGTCCAACAATCTGCGGTGGTTGCTATATATGCCACAGCATCCATTCGATTTGCAAGAGTTTCTCTCATGTGGCATGCTCTCTTCTCAATTCTGTCTCTCAGAGTCTTGGCACATATGATGGTGAGATCTTTTGGGAGTCCAATGCGAACCAGATTAATGAATGATGGTTGTCCACAGTCTGAAGTGGCAATGTCTCCTCTACAATGAAAAAAATGATTTTTCTGTCGAGATTGCTCTGGGTGACAGCCTCCCTGCCAGATCCCCACCTCTCAAGGGTTGTCTGCTGCTGCTGCATTTTGGAAGGAGGGGTGTCATGCATTGGTTCAGGATGGCCACATCTCCTTGCCTTTATTACTTCTTCAATTGCTCTCAGCTTCTCAGGGTGTGCCCTCTGAGGAAGAAGAACAAAGCATGAATCCAAGAAAAAATGGAAGAGGCACTTCACAATTTAAACATAATTACACAATGGACACTCTTTGAGGACCAGCTTGACAAAGGCTCACCTTGAAATGTTTCTGCACATTGGATGAGGAGGAAAGAGCTGATCTCAGAGTATTGATCCTTGGAAGGCAGTAATTGCATCATACAACGACATTTCTCCCACTCTGGCTCACAAATGTACAAGCTTTCTCAAAGCCAAACCATGGTACTTGCTGTTCTGCAGATGTGGCTGTTGGCAACTGGCACTGCTTCATGCCCTCCTCCTTCTCATGCACAGGGCCTCCTTTCTGAACCTCACTTTCTGGTTTTGCCTCCTCAGGATCAAGAAGCTGTGACTCAAGTGGCTGCACCAACTGACTGTTGCTCTCAGCAGCCAAAACTGCAACAGGCTTGTCTGTAATAAATAAGAGACAATGCTCCTATGTGGGTGAACTTCAGCTGTGATGCCATGTGAAGTGTGCCCCCATCTCTTCCCCATCCTGCAAGATCCCCCCAGTCAGAAAGCGTTCATTAGCCAAAATCAAATGATTAGAACACATCACATAAACTCCACTGAAGTTGGAGTTTTTGCTATAGAAAAGGCAAAAAACACATACCCTATGATAGCCCAATAGACAATCTGAACTAATATAAAATCCTATCGCTTCTCATTTTCAAATCTTGCAAGATCTAAGGCAACTCTAGATCATGTGAATTCAGGTGATGCAAACCTTTATCATTGCAGAGTTACCCCCTCCTGCCGTGCTGCCTTTCCTTAAACACCAGCAATCTCCCCACATTAGTCTGAAGGCTTAGCTATGGTTATGTCAAGCTCTGCAAAGGGCGTCAGCTGCATATTTTGTTTACCATTTTATTACGAAATCAAATATGTGCAGTGGAAATCATTAAAATATAATCCCTTATAGCACAACAAATTAAGAAAATACACCATGCAATTGTAATGTACAGAAAGTAATCATCCAAATGAATCTAATCAATAAGATACAATAATACAAGTCTTTGTGCTCCACAGTTTATACATACGTCATGGACATACCTATTATCGAGATCAGGGATGACTGAAGAAGCCAGCGTGTGAGCAAGTGGGGGGGAAGCAGGTGAGGGGTGAGACAGTGGGGTGGGAGCAGTAGGGCAAGTGGGGGCAGGCAGGCAGGAGGAGAGAGCAGGGGTGGGGGTGGCAGGGCAAGAGAACAGGGGTGGGGGTACAGCAGGGAGATTGAGTGAGTGAGTGAGCGAGGGGGCAGGTGGGGGAAAGAGTGGGGGTGGGGGCCAGCAGGATGAGTGAGTGAGTGAGCAGGGGGAGGTGGGGGGAGAGTGGGGTGGGTGGGTGGCAGGGTGATTGAGCGAGCAGGGAGCAGGCAGGGAAAATGGCAGGGGTGGGGACAGCAGGGGGATTGAGCGAGTGAGTGAGTGGGGGCAGGTGGGGGGAGAGAGTGGGGGTGGGGGTAGCAGGGCAATTGAGTGAGTGAGCAAGTGGGGGAGCAGGCAGGGGGAGAGAGTAAGGGTGGGGGTGGCATGGCAATTGAGTGAGTGAGCAGGTGCAAGTGAGGGGAGAGAGTGGGATGTGGGCAGCAGGGCAATTGAGTGAATGAGTGAACGGGGGGCAGGCAGGTAGAGAGATCAGGGGTGAGGGATGGCAGGGTGAGTGGGGGCCAGCAGGGTGAGTGGAAGGGCAGCAGGGTGAGTGGGGGTGCAGCAGGGCAAGCGGGGACGGTTGAGCAGGCGGGGGTGGGCAAGCAGGGGTGGGGCAGTAGGGCAAGCAGGGGGCAGGCAGGGTGGCAAAAGAGAGGGGGTGGGGGCAGTAGGGTGAGCGAGCAAGTGGGCAGACAGGCAGGCAGGTGGGGGGCAAGGGAGGGCGAGTAGAGATCCACCATCCGGAGTGAGTTTGGAGTTCACCCCTGCAAGCCAGAAAGGGTAACACACACACACATCATTGTCACTCACCTCCACAGCTCTTCACCTCCATTCTGCTGCTGCCTTCTCCTCTGTCATCCTTGTTCTCCGGCTTTCTCCCTCCATCGTCCATTTTCATAGCAATTTTTTCCCTCTCCGCTCCACGACTGACCGTCTGGCTCTCCACTTCCTCCCTCGTGCCTCCTAACACAGAGCACGAGGGAAGAGCAATGCTGCACAGACGCCCAGTGTAAGGCACATGTATTTCGTCCACCAATCAGAGAAGCAGAAGATTTCCCCTGCTCCCCCCCAAGTAACGCCCAAAAGTAATGCTGGAAATATTACCGTTGCTGCTGAAAAGTAAGGAAATTACTAGTCGTTCTATTACTAGCAAAATGTAATGAAGTTACCCACTCGTTACTTTAAAAAGTAATAAATTACAAGTAACTCATTTGTAAAGAGTTACTTCCAAGCTCTGAATAAAGTTATTATATCAACATCTTATGTAAGATGAACTAGTACAGAAGTCCTGGGTGATCCTGCCATGACTTTTCAGCCATTTACTATGCTTAAGAAAAGCTTAACTTGCATCCCTGTGGCTGCCTGCAATCCCAACTGCTGTTATTATGGGTAAGTCCCATTGAACAAATGGGGCTTATTTCTGCAGAATCATCCACAGGTTTGCAAGGTGTCTTTTTCCCTCTCTAAATGTTGCAAGTGGAGAGACATTATAATTTGCCACATGTAAGACCTGTTTCTCCTAGACATTTCTACTGTTTCTGTGGATCAGGCCACTTTGATGCCCTCCTTTACTTCCCCTCCAGCAAGCTATTGTACAGAAGAGTTGTCCTAAACAAGTACTGATATGGGAGAAATGATGGCTGGTGATGGTGCTGTACTCTGTTCAGTGGGAACTCTGGGGAGTGTTTTGGCTGCTAGTAGGGATGGGGGAGAAATGTGATCCAGTTCACATTTAAAGCCAAATCTATGAAATCTGCACTTTCCAAAACAGTATGAGAACTGAAGCACAGCCATCCTTCAGAATCTGCTCTTCTCTGAATTTTGTGAGGCAGTTCTCCAACCAAACAAAGTTTACAAAAATGCATATGGTAGGGGAAAGTCTGCATAAAAAGGAGTATGTGAGTGAAAACAACAGCCAAAAGTTATTTTGGGATAAACTGCATAAAAAAATGTGTTCATTAGGAGAAATTCACACTAAACTGCTGAAGAATTTTCATGAGGAACTTTTAAAAAACCAAATTACTGTAGAAATGTGGAGAACTGAATTTAAGATTGGGGGAGAAATGAAAAATTGAGAGAACCCAAACTCACAGGTCCTTCCATCCCTAGAACATAGGAAACTACCTTCAAGCGAGGTCAGATTGTTCAGCCAGCTCAATATTGTATATTCTTGCTGGCAGCAATGACTCCTCTGGGTCTCAGGCAGAGATTTTTCACACGATTTGATACCTGATCCTTTTAACTGGAGATTCCAGACTGAATTGAAACTGATCTGCATGCAAAAGATGTTCTCCACTTCTTATTTATGGCCCCTTCTATTGATCACCTTTTAAAGTCCTTCAATCGTTTTTTTTTTAAAGGTATTGCAATTGAAATGTGACTTGCAGAGTCTGAGAACTTTAAAACAAAACAAAACACTATTAAGTCTTTCTCTAATAAGAAATAACAGCAGAATGGTTCCCCATGGTCTTTGAGCCTTTAAAGTGTGACAGTGACATGTAAACTTTTTTAAAAAAAACAAAAACAAACCTGCATTAGAACTACAGTTATTGACACTGTGTATTCAAGTGTCAGTGTAGAACTGAAACACAAATATCTGAAAATGAAAATCCTGCATTGGGAAGTAAACTAGTCTTGTTCCTCTTATAGAAACAGCTTGTTAGTTATCTAGAACTACATGCTTTGTTTTATCAAAACCTAAGTATTCACGTTAAGGAAGTGTTGAAAAGTGTTCTCTCTGTCAGGCACATATGTGTCAGAAATTCAAATTTTCAATTCTGGGGCAAAGTGAACATCTATCAGATAGATCAAACGGTATGTGGGATGCATGAAAGTTCTGTCTTGTCCCATTAGGGAAACACTGTGTTTGTGGGATTTTTTGTCTGCATAGAGGCATCATTATTACCTGTGGTGTCAGTATGGAGTCATCTCTACACTATGCCAACTTGGTTTGCAAGTTAGGACATATAGGATCAGATCCTCTGCAGTCTACTAGTCTGTGGAAATCCCTCCCCTCCTCTCAACTTTGAAAAGCAAACAGAAAGGAAATGGGCTCTCTGTGGTGAAAGATGTGCAAAAAAGAAATTGTATATTTTAAAAAAGGAAAAAATGCAGTGTTTATAAGCTAATAGTCTTCATAGATATATCTAAAATAGCAATAAGCAATTGAAAACAAAATTAGACAAACCACTGATTTAGGATTATAACATAAAAAAAGGTAAAGGTGTCCCCGCACTTGTAGTGTGAGTCATTTCCGACTCTTAGGGTGACGTCTTGCGACATTTACTTGGCAGACCGTATATATGGGGTGGGTTTGCCAGTTCCTTCCCGGCCTTTCTTTACCCCCCAGCATATGCCGGGTACTCATTTTACTGACCATGGATGGATGGAAGGCTGAGTAGACCTTGACCCCTTTTACCGGAGATTCGACTTCCTCCTTCCGTTGGAATCAAACTCCGGCCGTGAGCAGAGCCTTGGCTGTGTTACCGCCGCTTACCACTCTGCGCCACGGAGGATCCAGCTAACAGAAACACCAAACAATTGGTGGAATGCAGGCTTTATGGGCAAACATAAAGTTCTGATTCATGTCAATAAAATCAGATGTTAATCCAATTTATTTCATTATCTAGTTTAACATATAATACCATCACCTTCCATTTATGTTACAGGAAACATGCCCTATGGAATGACAGCCATTTTTATTAGCTGTTAGGAAATGGGAAGTCTAGATTATAAAGTAGCACATATATTTCAAAACTCTTTGAAGTGAATGAATTAGGACATCAATGACTCTGGTAGACTACCACAAGTTAGAAAGCCAGAACGTTTCATTTGGCACTGCTGCCAGTTTGTAGAGTAAAAGGGAAGCCTTTAAGATAATTTGTTAAATGAACAGGACCTTTTGCCTGCTCCTTTTGTCTTTGTCAATATACCTGCAACATTACTGCATGCTCTCTTGCCCAGGCAGCTTTTAGACTGTATTTTAAAAATCATGGGTCGAATCCAGAGAAGTGCGTGCATAACAGGGCTGGTAGAAGCTAACTTCTCTGCCATTCTTTCCACAGCAGCCCCTTCTGCCCCTGAAAAGGCTCCCTCAAGGATCAGGAGACCCTGCTGAATGGCGAAGGCTGTGACTCCGGGAGCTCACAGGGAAGGGAGAACCCTAAAAAATCTGTCAGATGCAATCTAAGCCAACCACTCTCAGCAGGATTCCTCTGACCCTCTATCAAGTCACGGTGGTAGTGGGGGGGGGCTGCCAGAGGGAGGAAGAGGGGGAGGGGAGAAGCAGCTTCCACCAACTCTTTTTCTGGATCCAACTCTATATCCAATTGTGTATGACTGTGTACCTTATTAAAAAATATACGGGATGGTGCTGAAATCGGAGTACAGCTACAACATTATTGGAAAGTGAGGTTTGATTATGCCTTCAGTGGATGTATTATGGGGAAGGTAGGGCTGCTTTCACACTGCACTTTATTCCATTATTCTGACAGTTTCTTACCTGGTAATTTGTGCATTATATTTGATCTTTCACATGATGTAAAAGCTAGTTCTGGAAATCTAATGGAACTAGAAAAGTAGCGCTAATTTTTGTGATAAATAATATCAAATTAATCCGTTTGCAAGCTTGGGGACCCAGAAAATTGCAGGGATTTTGCACTAGCTGCCTGTCACATGACAGGCATCCAAGCTTCCTCTCTCTAGCCTTGCTATTTTTCTGTTATATTTCACTTGTTCCTGCCCATTTGCCTGTTGTTGTCCTTGGTGAGCCAGCCTTATATTGTTTTTCTGAGTTTGTCCTCTGATTTGTGCCTTGGAAGTGCTGTTTGTCCCCCCCCCCAGAGCTGGGGGACTGCTGAAAGATCTGGCCTGCCTTTTTTCTCTTCTTGGTGTTGTTTACTCCAGCTACTTTCCCCTGGCTGCTTTCAGACATGAGGCTTATTGTGTTAGCTAGTTAGCTTCTCAAGTCCTTTTCTATTGTCTTTTAAGCCCTCCTTGTCTCCTCAAATCTTTTTTTACCTCAGCTGCAGAAGAGGCACCAAGACTGGAGCAGCTCGTATTTTTCAAGTGACCACTTTTTTTCTTTTTTCTCAGTGATTCATTTCTGGCTTTCTTTTTGGAGTTTTTGCTTTCTTGCCTTTTCCACCTGATCCTGGTGTCTCCAGTTGCAGCAATGTGAAAGGCATTTGTGTGACATGCCAATATATAGGTAAAAAAATGTTTTCAGGTACTGCAGCATGAAAGGAATTTTAGAAATCAGCATAGAAGCGCTGCTATTTTAACGTTAAACTCAATAATCCCCATGTCTGAAAGCAGCCTAGGTATGGCATCTTTAGATCAGAAGATCAGACTTACGGTTTGTGGGGTCTATTTTGTTTCTGTTATTTTAGTAGATGCTAAGGTCTAGCAAGTGGAGAAGTACAGAGTAGTGGCTTACTTGTGGCTAGGTGATGGAATGGGAACAAAATTATAGGTTTGAGTTGGAGCTGCGTTGTATTAGCCATACATCAGGATAATGCATATGCAAGTACAAATCTAAATCTGAGTTACTACATATGGATGATTTCTAAAAGCCTATTTTTTGGGGGGGTATATTATAGATATTGTTAAACAATACTGTAAAGAAAGTCTGGTTTTTGCTAATAAAGATGGTTCTGTGTCAAGGAATTGTGGGGAAAACATCTTACCTAAAATAGGGCCTCCAACAAGCCATGAGACTATCATTTCTTACAGCTGAATCCAGTTAATTAAGCCAGTAGTGAGAATGCCTGCTTATCAGCTTCAGACTGGCACCTCAAGGCCACAGCCCTGGGAAGGTTGGAGAAACTGCACAACCATCAGGTGCGCAAGCTCTAGAAGAGTTCATCATCAGGAAGCTCTATGATTGGCTAATTAATACCTGGCTATTGCCAGACTTTTTCTCATAAGTTGAGATTTTGGCCTTTGTTCCCTAATGTGGGGGATCCATCTTGCTAATGCTATGCAGGCCATACATCTTTGGGGAGATGTGGAACCATGAAGTTAGTCTGTCCTGTCTTCTTCTAGTTTGTGAGTATAAAATAGATTAGACAGATTTGTTATTTTTTCCTGTGACTCAATTCTCTATATTTTGTATTTCACCTAAACTTCTGTGTGTTTGGTTTAAGGAATTACTTTGCTGCTAAATTTCTGCACTTATAATTTTATTTTAATAAAGATTACCACTTACTTATCAGTGTGTGCTCACTGCAGGGGAATTTTGGCTCTGAATCCAGCACTTTGGACATTTAGCCACAAGCTACCATATAATTGCATATTTTTGCCTTAATATCCAGGACACAGAGTGCAGTTTGACTCTTGTCCCTTAGAATCCTTGGCAGGTCTGTTTCCTCGCACTTTGTGTTTCCCCTTATCCCACAGTGGGTGACCAGGTTAAGGGGTGGCGGCAGTCTACCTACCTTACAGAGTTGGTGTTTGGTTTAACTCAGCCCTCATAAGGGAGGCCTGGCTGGGATCAACAGCCCTGGAGTTGGGGGTTGACACTGGCAGTTCTTTACAAATACCAGGATTTAGATTTACTAATAAATCCTAATGTACTTTCTGCTTCCCACTATAGGTACCAGGAACAAGCCTGTTTGTAGTTTCATGACCATAGAATAATAATTTGCAGTTGAGGGGCGAAGTAACACACAGAGACATCAGCTTGGGTTGAACAAGGGCCACTTTATTAAATTACAGTAAACAAAACCCAATTTAAAGTGACCTGCAGAAGGAAACCTAGGTGTGGGAACTGTCTATAAGCAAGTATCTTGCCATACAGCTCTCAGGCGACCAGCCCCTATTGGGGCAAGGGCAAGCCCATGTGCTTACCCCTTACCCCGGCCACACCTTGTAGGTGAGTAGGGGGGCCTTCCTACATCATCCCCACCCGGGGCTGGATAACCCTTGGGTAGATGAGATAAGTTGGCCCCAGAGGCAACCCATATCCTGCCCTCGAGCCAGAAAAGCCCTGACAGACAGGCCTCCAGAACCGCCAATCACATCCAAAGTTGTCTAAGGGGGCCACCTAGATGTCCTTACCTATTTCCTTCCCCGCACCTTCCCATACCAGTGCTATAATGATCTGCCCACTAGGGCATTAACCTTTCAATATGTCAAATTAGTCAGATTAGCCAAAACCACCTATTGATCACAACGCCCCCTAACCCGATCCCCTCCCACTCCCATAGTGTGGAGCAGGTGAAAAACCTGCCCGCCAATGAGAGTGTGCAGATAAAAATTCCTACTCAGCCCCAAAGCGACACCTAGGCACACCATAAAAGAGGGAAGGTGGGGTGGGCATCACGCAAGCAAAGAGGAAGTTAGGAGGGGTGGCTGGGCTTAAATAGGCCCATAAGCTCCACCCCTCCATGCTGCACATCACTCATGTGTAATAGTCTCCACTGAAAGATGGAGGCAGCAGCTTTGCCCCCATCTGCAACTATGCCTCGCTCGTCAGTTGTGAGGCAAGCGAGGCATCATAAAAACACCATGAAAAGCCATAATTGTGTTCATTGTCTACAATAATTTTCTATCCTGTATTTAGAGTCATAATGCAGATGAGAGAATCATTTTGATTTTGCCTGTGGTTCTGCAAAATTGTATACAATGTTTCAGTTTAAAGAAAAGTTAGCAACCTTTGTACCCAAGTGATGCTTAGATAAGGACACAAGTATATTGCTCAACATGAGAATCATGCTCAGTACAAGAATTTGATAAAGTGGAAAAAAGTTCATTCCTTTTTCTAAAAATTGCATATAGTTTATAGTCCTGTAAAAGAGGCATTTTATGAAACAGTGTTAGTCATAATTGTGCATACTATTTGTAGCTCCCTTGAGACAGCTTCACTTTTACCATAACCTCTATATATGACCTCTCAGCAGTTCTAAAACCATTAGTAATTATGTGATGAGTAGGGAGTTAAACACTGAGTAGCTAAATGTTCATATTTGTTTAAATGAAAACTGCAGAGAAAACAGTGTCTTAGAAGTAGTTCCCCTTTTTAAAAAACGTACCAGTATTTTTAGGTATCCCTGTTGTGTAATATACCAAGTGCAATATCTGCTCATTCGCAGGTTTCTTCACCACAGACATCCATGCTAATGCAAGGGTGGTTGAAGACTTTTAGGGAAGTAACTTGCAAAGCAGCATCTGCACTCTGCAGGATTGCTCCCTCCTTTCAGCAGCTGATAAGAGGAGGAAGTGATCTTGTGGGGTGGTGCTCAGGCAGGAAGGAAAGCCACAGCACTGGGCCCACCTTCTAGATCTCTTGCATTTTTTTCATCTGATGGCTGCTTCTTCCTGCTTGATGCCTCGCCCCCTGGGGGATGAGTAGCAATTTTGTGGGGAAATTGGCCCTTGGGACTGCTCTTTTTCACCTGCCCCACATGTAGGATTCTTTGATTGGCTTTGAATTTGTATTTGACCTGCACAGCATGCAGTGTGGGCAAGTAAAGGGGTTTAAGAACTTCATTTTCAGGCAACCTGAGGTATTTTTGGGTTGGACTTGCCACGTACATCCTGGTGAATGCTGGACAGCAAGGCCTGGGTGAGCAGGTTGGGTTCACAAACCCAAGGCTCACTTACCAAGGAGAGAGAATTTATCCCAATCCTTTGCTATAGAGCCATGGAATGTGGTCATTTACATGCTCAGGGATTGTGGATGGATGGTTCCGTCATAAATGTTAATTCAAGCTCACCTGTCTGCACTTACTGAATTGGTGATTAGTTTGTAGATCTATTTGTTATATTTAATATAATTTTCACCAGTATTCCCTTTCATGCGGCTTCTTCCAGGGTGACAATGCATTGCTTTCAAAGGTATATGTTTCAATGTGCATTTGAATGCACATTCCCATCCACATTTTGGTATTAGTCATCTACAAATACCATTTTAGGCATGAATGGAACTGGATCAGTGCATTGACTACTACTCTTGGTCTGAGCTGCAGGCCGTCGCTATTTCGGATTGTTGTACCGCCCTTGAAATAGCTGTAAGTTCAGGCGAGACGGAATGTCTTTCCTGGACATTTTTTCTTAATATAATGTTATTTGCTATTTAATTTAAATTTTGTACAATGTATTGTTTATTGATGTATTGCTTTATTGATGTATTGCCTTGTTGATGTATTTTTATATTTGTGTTTACTTTTTCTGTAAGCCGCCTTGAGGGCTTTTTGGCTGAAAGGCGGGGTATAAATAAACATTAACATAACATGACATAACATAAGTACACATCATCAGATACATGATGGAAACATATCAAATGTGCTTTGCCTACCAGTATTGCCCCCTGGTCTCCTTTGTGAGGAAGGGCAGGGTATAAATTAAATAATAAATAAAATGTCTTTTCCAGATATAGGACGTAAAGATGGTGGAAGTTAGAGGTTGTATCAAACACAGGCTCTAAGGCTGGGCAATATTCCTGTTTACTTTGTATCCTGTGCACTCCCACCACTAATTTGGGAAGTGGTATACACATTACATTAGCCACAATCCTTATCACTCCTGTTGATCCTTATGAAAAATTGCATTTGTATATGTTTACCCCAAACCAGCTTTGATCTGAATTGAGGTGCGGGACTGGAACAACCTAGCCTTGTTTTAAGCCAGTAATGTCATTCTAAATTTCACTCCAACTTTGAATAAAATAACAGAGAACAATGACTTTATTATTCCTCTAATACCAGTGATGGTTGTTTCTCCTAATCTTAAACGTGTACCCTTCATCACTCCACTCCTCCCCCCCAACACACATAAAAAAAGAAGACACGGGGACTGTTATTAATAACAAGCCAACAGACAGAACAGTACAGCACAGCTCTTGCAATGAATGCTGAAGATTAGTCCTGCATGTCCACTTGAATCCTGCTTTGCATTTGCTAGTTTATCAACTTCTGGATGATAACAAAAACAATACATACCCAGAACACACAGCCATCTTGCAGGGCACAATCTAGAGATGGTAAGCAAGGCCATCAATACATTCATTCCACTTGTATTTATAGATGAGAGCTGTAATCTTTTGTTCAACGCAGGAGAGTAAGCACTTCATCATATGCTGACACTCCTGCACCTGCCAACAAATTAATGTTGGCCTCCTTGGCTGAAAGTTAATTCTGGATACACATGCTGCTGTAAACTAGACAGGATAAGTAAGTCTTACTAAAATATTCCCTTGCAGTTGAAGAAGGCAGGCACGGGTTAGCAAATTGCTGCCTTCCATTTTTAATGGTTGAGCTGGAACCAGTTTATTTTAATGCTGCTTTGAGTCTCCTTGAAACTAGAAGGACAAGTTAAAAGTCTTATAAATGTGTCCCCAGGAAATTATCCTAGCCAATCAGCAAGTGGATGGCTGCTGCGGCTACACCTGCACCTTCTCCAAGAAGCCAATGAAACAGGGCTAAAGACTAGTAGGAAATAGGAGGAGAATGGACAAAGCTTTTCTGATTAATCCTAGTATTTTATCTCTCTGAGATGCTCCCCAGTTTTATTATCCATAGCTTAGGACCCTTGAGCACATCCAGTGCATCAGTTCTTCAGAATAATAATTTATATTTTTAAAGTATTATTTTGTAATTGAATACATTTGGTGTTAGCTGCTTTGGACCCTTAATTGCAGAAAATATAACACATTCATGAAATAAGTAATTACAAATAATTAAATAAAGTTTTCATGAACGACTGTTAATTCAAGAGTTGAGTAAATCAGAGTAGCACCTTGTCAGTAGTCTTTGAATGTAAATGTAAATACTAAAAATTCAGGAACTCCTATTAAATAAAACTTGACTTTTTCTTGTTGCTTGTTTGACTTTAAAGCTAAATAGTAGAAGAACAGGATTGGGCAAAGAAATACTACACAAGTTGTATTACAGGAAAGCAGAGAAAACACATCAAGCTTTGCCAAGCCAAGTAGAGAATTGTGATTAGAGTAAACTATGAGTTGAGTAACTTTCATTGTTACAATAACATCCTAATTGTAAACAGATTAATTGGAAATAAATCCCACCATTTCCGAGAGACTTACTTCCAATTAATATGTTTACAGTCAGGCTGTAAGCCATAAAAGGCTTGTTTTATGCCAAGGAGCTTAGTGCATTGAGCATTTAATGTTGGGAGAGCTTTTGTCTTTCTGAACATGATGATCATCTTGGGTTATTGTTTTCCACAAGGCAAACTAAGATTCAGCAGATTTGGTCACAGAGCTCAAGCTCCATCTGTCTCCATAACTTTGGACATTGTCAAGGAAGAATGCACTTCAACAATTCAGCTTTTGTTTATGGGATTTAAGATATTTTGTAAGCTACCCAAGAATTAAGAACCATAAATTTCATTGAAAGGGTGTTGCTCACCAGCTACACACTACTGTTGAATTCTAGCTTCAGTGTTCTATTTCTTTTGACAGGAAAAATATTCCCTAAGTTTGCCATCACATTCATCATGTCATATCAAGTGCCATACATTCTTCTTATTTTCATTTTAAAACTAAGTCATAGATCATAGATCATAAATTATTGATGGAGTTAGGAACCCATTGTGAACAGTTTCTTCAATGAACCTTTCGGGTCCAAGGGAATGATGAACTGTCACAATTTTCTCTGCCAGCCTCAAACTGTTTCACAGCCTGTGAACATGCTAAATAGTTTCCCCCTCCTCGTCCAAAGTTTTATTGGCAGTGAGATTCCTTCAAATGCTGCCTCTCTAGAAGGAAACTTGGTTCTATTAAGGTTCCTAAGTAAAAACAACTAGCAAATTAATAAAAACCCTAATGCTTGACTCCCCAAACAACATATTTCAAGACCATTTCTGCACTTCTTGGAATAACGCTATGAAGACTCTAAACTGAGTTTTTTCTATCATGCACTGAGTGAAGATAGTTGGGTTTAACACTGCAAACAACAAAACAGACCCAGTAGTTCTGAATGAATGAATGAATGTATTTATTTATTAGATTTCTATCCCACCTTCCTCATAGCAGAAGCCCAGGGCGGCTATATATATAAACAGAAACTGTCAGGGGCAGTTCCAGGTTTCTGGAGCCCCTTGGGCACAGTGAACCCCTTGTCCCCTCACTAAGGGATCATGGCTCACCTCCTCCTGCTGCCCATCTTAACTGTTGTGGGGCCCCACTGCTACTGTTACCTTCTCCTACTACCATCTCCTCCATGCTCACTTACCTATCCCTTCAGCAGCTGAAGGCTCCAAGTGCTCTGCCATGAGACCTTCCACAGGCACCACTGCCAGAAACACATTGGGTCCTGACCCCTTAGAAGCAGCTTCCATGATGCAGGAAACTGCCTTGCGGACATCGTAGGTGCCACGTGAGGCACCACAGGAGAGCAGTGGATATGGTAGCACCACCAGTGGTCCCCCATAGCAACAAAGACAAGCAACATGAGGAGTGCCAGGCCTGGTGCTAGTAGATGGTAGGCTCCCGGCCCTTGGGCCAATGCCTGACCTAGTCACCGGCTGGCACCAGGCCTGGCAACTGTATCAGCTATATGGGCAAACAATATGTATTTGATTGTCAACACATACTTTCATTTTTCTTCAGATCATATCATTCCCATGCATTTCAATTTCTAGCCTTTATCAAAGCTGATGCAATTTTCCTATGCATCAAAGAAAAAATTGCTTCACAAATGAGTAAGGTATTTAGATATGCTTACCCTCTGATACTCTAGTTTTCTGCTTTACATTTTTTAATTTACTTAATCAGTTTTAAACATTTATATATCACCTTCTCTTCCAATCCCAGGACAATCCAATTAACCACATTTAAAATCAATGAATATACATTACAACTTAACTTTATACAAATTAAAATACAACCATTACTTCAGTAACCAGAACAGTTCTTAAGGCCAGGTTATCAGTAACTCCCCCCCCCCAAGGCCTGGTTGAATTAATGTGTCTTCAGAGGAAGCGAAAACTCAACAAGGTTGGCACCCACCTTATTCCCAAGGGGAGATGGTTCCATAAACTGGGTGCCATGATAGCAAAGGCTGTCCCTGGTTTTAGCCAGATGCATTTCCACAACCAAGAGAACCTCATCCTGAATCCTCAGTAACTGGTCTGGTCTTACCAAGTTAAGACAATTTAAGAATATAGAAAAAGTTCTCACTGGTTCTGGCAGTAAAGCACCAACTCTTGTAACAAGTCATTCACCATTGGCGATCACTCGTGGCCGAGTAAGATTGTCTTCTAAGATAAGGTCTTCAACAGTGGGTCCATAAGTGACTGTGGAGGCCAATTCTAGGTCCACACAGCCTCCCACAGTGATGACATAGGTTTCCAGATGGAAGATGGTCGCAATAAGGATTTGTTTGACGTGACTTCCACTTGGCTTCTTTGTCCCGTTCGCCCTGTATTTGTGCTTCTTCGAAGTCCACAGCATCTTTGATAATACCCGACCTCCATTTGGGACATTCATGGGCCAAGACTTCCCAGTTCTCAATGTTCATGTTATATTTTTTTTAGATTCGCTTTAAGAACATCTTTAAAGCTCTTTTGCTGTCCACCGATATTCTGTTTTCCATCCTTAAGTTGGGAGTAAAATAGCTGCTTTGGAAGATGGTGATCAGGCATTCGAACAACATGGCCAGCCCAATGAAGTTGATGTTGAAGGATCATTGTTTCAACACTGGTAGTCTTTGCTTCTTCCAAAATGCTAATGTTAGTCCGTCTGTCTTCCCAAGTAATTTGCAGAATTTTCTGGAGGCAGCGTTGGTAGAATCTTTCAAGACGTTGGGAGTGGTGTTTATAGATGGTCCATATTTCACAGGCGTACAGTAATGTCGGTAGTACCATGGCTTTGTAAATAAGCATTTTGGTCTCCCTGCGAATATCCCGATCCTCGGACACTCTACGCTTCATTCGGGAGAATGCGGCACTCGCAGAGCTCAGACGATGTTGAATTTCAGTGTCAATGTCAGCTTTTACAGACAAAAGGCTGCCAAGATAGGGGAAGTGATCAATATTCTCCAGCGTCACACCATTAAGCTGGATTTATGGTGCTACAGAGGGACTAGTTCACACCTGTTGATGGAGCACTTTGGTTTTTTTAATATTAAGTGAGAGCCCAAGCTTTCCATATGCTTCTGCAAAGACATTTAGGATAGTTTGAAGATCTTGCTCTGAATGTGCGGACACCACATTATCATTGGCATATTGAAGTTCTACAACAGAGGTTGACATTACCTTACTTTTTGCTTTCAGCCTACTGAGATTAAGAAGCTTTCCATCTGTTCGATATATGATTTCCACACCAGTAGGAAGTATCCCCTCAATAAGGTGTAGAATCATAGCAATAAAGATTGCAAATAAAGTAGGAGCAATGACGCATCCCTGTTTTACGCCTGATCTGACTCTGAGTGGATCGCTCTGAAAGCCATCGTCATCCAAAACTGTCACTGTCATGTTGTCATGAAGGAGTCGCAAAATATTCACAAATTTATCAGGTCATCCAGTTTTCAGAAGGATGGTCCAGAGAGTGGTTTGATTTACAGTATCAAAGGCCTGAGTCAGATCAATAAACACCATATATAAAGGTTGATTCTGCTCCCAGCACTTTTCTTGAAGCTGTTGTGCATTGAAGATCATGTCCACTGTTCCCCTGGAAGGGTGGAAACCATTTTGAGATTCTGGGAGGGAGTCTTCCAGGATCTCCCCCCTCATCCAGATTTTTTTGATGAGTTTATGAAGTTGTTGTGTAAATTCAGGCTCACCTTCTTTAAAGACTTCAGCAGGAATCCCATTCGTTCCACTAGCTTTGTTGTTCTTCATTTGATTGACGGCTTTACTGACTTCATCCAAATTAGGTGATACTGCAAGCTCATCTCTAGTTTGTTGTTGTGGAATTTGCGAGAATACCTCACCAGCCACAATAGAGTTACAATTAAGGAGGTCATGGTAATGCTCTTTCCAACACAGTGCAATAGAATCTTAATCCTTAAGAAGTTTGCTACGATCCACTGAATGTAAGGGATTTGTTGGTCCGCAGATGGCCTTTGTGGCATTAAAAAAGCCCCGTGCATCGTGAGCATCTGCAAAATGCTGGATTTCTTGAACTTTCTTTATCCACCAGGCATTCTTAAGTTCTCTAACTCTTCTTTGGACCTCAGCCTTTGCACTGGCATAGATGTTTTTCTTAGCAGCACAGTTAATGTATTTCTGCCATATCTGGAAGGGTTTCCTTTTCTTGTCAATGATATCTTCAATCTCACTGTCATTCTCATCAAACCAATCCTGATGTTTCTTAGTTTGGTATCCAATAGTTTGTTCATATGATGCAATAATGGATGTTTTCAGTTTAATCCAGTGTTCCTCAATGTTTTCAGGGAGTTCCGTCGGTAGATGTTTCTTGAGAGTTGTTTGAAAACAGGCTCGCTTAATAGGATCTTGAAGGGCATGGATGTTCATTTTATGCCTTGGTTTTCTTCCTTGGAGCCTACATTGAGGAACAATATTAATAACCATAGTGGATCAAATTAATTGGTGATCTGTCCAGCAGTCATCGGCACTCGTCATGGCCCTAGTGAGGAGTACTTCACGACGATCTCTGGCACGGACAATTACGTAATCCAGGAGATGCCAGTGTTTTGACCGAGGGTGCTTCCACAATGTTTTAAATTTATTTTTCTGGCAAAAGAGTGTGTTGGTAATAACAAGATTATGCTCTGCACATTTAGTCAGAAGTAGAATTCCATTCAGGTTGCTATTGTCAACTCCTTCTTTCCCAATGGTTTCTGGCCATAAATCGAAATCACGCCCAACTCTTGCATTGAAATCTCCCAAGAGGATAATTTTATCCTCCTTAGGTATCTCTGATAAGATGGTGTCCAGCTGGTCATAAAAATTTTCCTTGATGTCTTCATCAGTATCTAATGTTGGTGCATAAGCACTTAGAATAGTTGCCTGCTGGTTTTTGGCAAGTTTTAACTGGACAGTTGAGAGTTGTTCATTAATGCCAATAGGAACTTCTGACAAGAGCTTCACAAGATTATTTTTAATAGCAAAGCCTACTCCATGTATTTGTCATTCTTGTTCAGGCAGTCCTTTGCAGAAGAAGGTATAACCTCCTTTTTCTTCCTTCAGTTGTCCTTCTCCTGCTTTTTGAGTTTCTTGGAGTGCTGCTATGTCACTATTAAAACATCTCAACTCCCTCGTGATGATGGCAGTCCTGCTTTCAGAACGTCCGCTATCTGTATTGCCCAGCAATGTCTGTATATTCCACATTCCAAAGTTTAATTGTCTTTTGCAACTGCTAAGGGGTGACCCCACTGGACACGGTAATCCAGTCAGGGAGAGAGATGAGGCAGACTATGTTTAGGGCACCTTTTCCAGCCCCCTCCCCATAAGGGGTGAGCAGAGTGGATCATGAATAGGACTGCTTAGTCGTGGATATAGCTGCTGAACTACTCCACTGCCTCAGTCCTTGAGCCAGGATGACTGAGTCTGTATCCACTGCCTATGTGCCAGTCCATGACTAGGGGCTTCCAGATTTCACAGTCCTGCCCCCATCGCCATTCGCTGATCACCATGGGACTTTTGGTTTGGTTTGGTTGGAAGACGCCTGTGCGTGAATTTGTTTTATGTGAGGAGATCGGTGCAGGACGATCAACACACAATCTCAACAGAAAAAGGCTTTGGTCCAATGGCATCGATACCACGATGATTGGAAGTCTTTTTTTCTGCTGCAGCCTTCATCCGCCTACACAGCAGTTGTAATGAACACATTGTTATCCTCTGCCTGTTCTGCTGTTGAGGACTTTCTTGGATCGTTCTTTGTCTCGTTCCTCTCCCTTGACCTTACCGCCATGGGTGACCCTGCTGGGAGTACATGACTTCCGACAGCATCACTCACAGGGTTCATTGGAACACGCAAGCCAACTCACCACTACAAGGTGACGATCCAACAAGGGGTGTAACAAGTAACCTGAGCCAGTGGGCAATCTATTTTCCCTTGCTGATTCCTTCTTTAGGAACAACTTGTTTGTTTTTCTCAGGCTTTACTTCCTTCCATTCTTTTCTAGTCAGTCAGAGATAGTGTGTGAATGCTAATCTCATGGCACTACAATGGCCACATGTATATCTATAGTCAGAATTGCCTTTATTATTGTGCTCACTGAAGAAATGGAAATATGATTTAGCAAAATGATCCGCAGGAGAATACAAGGGAAGTAGCTCCATTTGATGTATCATTATTTGCAAAGAACTCCGGCTGTGCTCCATGAAGGTTGTTCTCAAGGATTGCTGTCTTAATGGCCTGAAGCATCTTGATCTAGAATATGATCTTGATTGCTGATTGAATGTTGATGAAATCATACTGCTTCTAAAAATGCTAGTTTATCTTATTTTCATAAAATGTAGGTAATTTTTTTCTTATGGTGCAACAATATGTTATGAAATAATACTTATCTCAAATAAGTATGAAACATGTGAAAAATATTTGGATGTGTCTGTTAATTATACCATACAAATTTAATTTTATAGTTACCTTTAAGCCAAATAAACTGCTTTCATGAGACCATCGAATATATGAACTGTACTCACCTGAAATCTATATTATGCCTAGATTTTCATTGCGGTTTAAGTATTGAATAATATATCCTTGTTCCTTTAGAAGTAGTCATGGGGGGGGTTGCACACCTGGCTTCCAGACATCGAGTGTTACTGCCTCCAAATGGAAGGGGAGGTTTGGGGAGCTCAGCATGGTGCAGATACAGTGGGAAGAGCATTGGATTGGCTCTGCTACCATGCCTGTTCCACACTGACCTCCCTGCACCTCATCCTTCTCCCTCATCCCTCTCCCTCTTGGTAAGCAGCAATGACACTTGGTATCTGGAAGCCAGGTGCACAATGCTGCCCCACTTTTACTATCCCACCCCTCACAACTGCTCTCTCACATGTATTTTTTATCACTTTTCTCAAGCAACAAATAAATCACGTCAAATACCTAGTACTATGTTCAAGCCTCAGGGCCTCAATAAAATATGAAGTAGAGAAACTCTACTTATGCATTTCAAAAATCTCATCAAGTCATCACTCAAAAAGTGTTCCAGATATTTAAAAAAAGAAAAAAGAAAGAGGCAAGCTAGCAGGCAATTACCCAATGTCCTAATGTTAGCAATAGCCCCAATGCTCCAACCATTTCAAAATAAATTAAACCATTCACACCTCCAGTATGGCTGTCAGTCCTAACAATACTAGTCCACAGAAACTCTCCAAAAGGAAACTTTATGTGTGGGATTTGGCTCAGGTGTGAATTTTTGGTGACTCTATAGCTAATTCACTAATAGGCAAAAAAACTTGCAGTTTAAGAATGTGCCTATAGCCAACAGATATTTCTATCAAAGTTTTAAAAGCAGGGAAATTGGGCAGCTATAGTGAATGCACCAGGGGAGCAGGAGACTGACCTCCTCTTTGAGATATTGTACTGCCCTACAAATTAGTCAAAATGCAAACACAATTTGGGTTGGTCTTTCACAGTCCAATCCACTTCCTATGGAGTTTCTAAGAATTGGGTAACATGTGCCTCTGTGCATATGGTGAGTGCTTGTAACACCTGCCATCTCCAAAGATGGGAGAATTACATTTTTGTATGTTCATTGGTGTTCTTCTTTACTTTGCTTCTTTTCTGTGTTAATACTGTTTCTACAGAGAATCTAACCTAGAAAATTATATTTCTCTCATTATTCATCCCAGAATCTGTGTCAAATTTATTTTTATTAATTTCAAAGCCTTTTTATTGGTCAGTGTCATATGATGGTGAAGACAGCCTTTTGTTTATCAAACTGGAGGTGATGCTGTATTTCTGTTTTGGGTGCATTAACAGTTTGGGTGCATTAACAGTTTGGGTGCATTAACAATCTGAAACTTCAGTTTGATGTAAAATTAGATGGATTACAATATGTCGCTACTTAAGCAATGACTCTAGCTATTGGAAAAAAACAAATTTGGCCTGCCCAAGATGCATGTTTTTATCCTGCTATGGTTAAACTACTCCACTTAAAGAAAGGTGGGCATGGTCAATTAAAAACATAGAGCACACCTAGAATTTTCCTAGAATATATTTCACCTCCCAATGTTTTATCTTGTGCAAACTGAGACACTCCTCATGCCCATTGGAAACTTTTCTGCCAAAAACTCAGTGCCATTATTCCACAATTGTTTTCGGAGCTTTGTTTTAGTGTTGCAAAGTGTTGCTGTACTTCACATATTTACAGAAACAGACGCAAAAGAAAATGATTTACTATAGGAAACTTCACTAAAATTGGAAAGTAAATCTAACATATTTAAAGTGACTAGCTGAACTATATTAACTGTTTTAATATTGTTGCTTCCTCCCTGCTAAAACCAGATCAGCACAGCACATGTCTTGTTTCTGTTATTTGGGCTGATTGCAGGTGTTGCCACCACTCACCATTTGCTCAGAGGCATGTTACCAAATTCTTCCAAGCTACACAGGAAGTGGATTGGACTGTGAAAAACCAATCCAAATTGTGTTTGCATTTTTACAAATTTGTAGGGCAGTATAGTATCTCAGAGAGGAGGTTAGGTCTCCTGTTCCCCTGGTGCGTTCACTATAGCTGTCCAATTCCCCTGCTTTTTAAAGTTTAATAGGAATATCCGTGGGTTATAGGTACGTTCTTAAACCACAAGGTTTTTTGCCTATTAGTGAATTTTCTGCTTTTTCACCTGGGTGGTGAGAAATGGGATCCTGTGCAAGTTTGCTGGTCCCGGCTGCAGCACTGGAGAGTGAGGCGTGGGCAGCAGGCAGGCGTGGCATGCGGGTGGAGAAGCCAGCCACCCCACTGATTGGCTGATGCCAGCAGTGCTGATGGCAGGCAGACAGAGGCGGCTCAGTCCCCACTGGGCGCATGGGCAGTCTTACCGCCCGAGTCACAGAGCTGCCGGGAGTGCAGGAGTGGCAGGCAACAGCAGAGCGGCGGAGCAGGCCCTCTGACCAGGTATAAAGACAAGGAGCTTCTTGCCAATTGGCTGACCAAGAAGGAAAAAGTGTGATGCAGCCTAAGCACCACCAACTCCTCCTCACAAACCATAACCGGTGCCCACAGACTTGAGCAGAGGAGAGGTGGCGATTAGAAACTCTAAGCCTCAGAAATAAATGGCCTGAGCATGCACAGAATGCACCCACTTCACCAGTAAGGACTCTCTGTATTTAATAAGGTGATTTAACCTGCTTGTTGCCCTCCTCCATGGTCAACATAATTTCAATTTTCTGACACTTTCATAGAGCTGGGAGGGTAGCTTATGGGCTTCCCTGGGTGAATTCTGATTTTATACTGTGTCTATGTTTATGTATATGGATATTGTTTATGCATTTTGCCTTGTAAATTAATTTATGTTTTATGTGCCTTTTGTATTCTATTGTAAACTGCTTTGAGATCTTTTAGATAGTAAGCGGTCTATAAATGGAATATTATTATTATTATTATTATTATTATTATTTGCTGAGAATGGATCGATCATTTGCATGCTTATTGAGTTCAGTGGGATTTGCTCTGCTGCAATCATGCTTAGGATAGGTAAAACCGATCACAGGGTATGGGGAAGGGGAGGAGAGCAGGCGGGAGGGAGAGGAGGAGGGCAGGTTTGACCATTTACATGCTTATTGAGTTCAGTGGGATTTAGTCTTGTACAATCATGCTTAGGATAGGTAAAACTGTCCATGGGGAGGGAGGCCTGGTGTGGGCAGTGGAGGAGGAAGAAAGAAGAGAGGAGGAAAGGAAGGAAGGAGGAGGAAGGAAGGGAGAGGAGAGGGGAAGGAGGGGAAAGGCTGGTCTGACCATTTGCATGCTTATTGAGTTCAATGGGATTTATTCCTGTGCAATCATGCTTAGCATAGGTGAAACTGACCTGGGGAATGGGCAGGGAGGGGGAGGAGGAGGGCAAGAAAGGGAGGGGGAGGAGGAGGGCAAGAAAGGGAGGCGGAGCAAGGGAGCGGAGGGGAGAAAATTGGAGAGGTGGGCATTGGGCAGAGGGGAAGCCCCTTTCCTTTCCAAAAGGAAAACATTGTGAACATTATCATTGTTTTTCAGAGTTTTCCCCACCTTTCTATTCTACAGCAGGCACATATAAGCCTTCCACTGAAATTTAAATCAAAGCTGTTCCTGGCCACATCCACACCAGACCTTTATTTCACTTTAGACTGTCATGGGTTCTCCCAAAGAATCCTGGCAAGTGTAGTTAGTGAAGGCTGCTGAGAGTTGCTAGAAGATGCCCTGTTCCCCTCACTGAGCTTCAATAAGAGAAGCTGACCACTCTAGCCACTGGAGCTCTGTTGGGGGAATAAGAGTCTTCTCTCAGCACCCTTCACAAACTATATTTCCCAGGATTCTTTGGGGGAAGCCATGACTGTCTCAAGTGAAATCAAAGTCTGGTGTGTGTGTGGCCCCCTGATTAGGGAAGCCAAGCAACTGGGAGTCTGGCTTTTAGAACACTGACAGTTGGTTCTTACTGAGCATGCCTGACATTATCATTCAGTTTAATGCAACATCAGCCAGGCATTTTTTAAACTTATAACTGCAGAAGATGAATGTCAGAGTATGGGGCAAGGTCAGTAATAGGATTCCAGGTACTCTGTGAACATGGTTGATTTTTAATGAATTTCAACAGATTATAAGAACTCTGACAGAAAAAAATCCAAACGGGATCTGGGTTTTTCTCTCTTTTTACACTTTGAACTCTCTATTCTCTCTGACTGTTTTGTGTATCACCATGAAAATTTAGAGGGTTGTTAAGCAAGTGTTTCTGAGTTCAGGACTATAAGTATTGTAAGGTTTTGTTTTGAAATGAGCATATGGAAATCATCAGAATGGCTTGGGGGTATTTTCAATTTAACATTGCAGAATGTGAAAAATCCATCCTGGCTATAGTATACATCCACTCTCATGGCTGTATAATGTATACAGCAGCACATTACAAAAATAATCATGTAAATAATTACATAATTCTCGCAGCAGATTTTTTTTTTTTAAATTATAGTGTTGCTAACAGCCATGAACGCACACAAAGAATGGGACAGAACAGTATTCTGTGGGTAGCTTTGTACTGTATGAAGTTTTTCTAGATTCTGTTCTAGATGGAATTACACTGTCCTTAAAGAATAGTGTGTGTAGTTTTGGTAGTCTCTTGTATCTAGCACTGTTCTAGCTGCTTAGATGGCAAAAGTGGCTATGATTGCCATTTATTTATTTATTAAATTTATATCCCACCCTTCCTCCCAGTAGGAACCCAGGGCGGCAAACAAAAGCACTAAAAACACTTTAAACCATCATAAAAATATACTTTTTCATGCTCAGAGCCATATGTTACCAATTTCTTCCAAGCTACACAGGAAGTGGATTGGCCTGTGAAAGCCCAACCCAAATTGTGTTTGCATTTTGACAAATTTGTAGGGCAGTACAATATCTCAGAGAGGAGGTCAGGTCTCCTGCCCCTCTGGTGCATTCACTATAGCTGCCCAATGTACCTGCTTTTCAAAGTTTGATAGAAATAGCTATGGGCTATAGGTACATTCTTAAACCGCAAGGTTTTTTGCCTATTAGTGAATTATATAAATATACAGCAGCGTAAGGAATAATGGAGAAATTACATGATTTTTGTGGGAAAAATAATTTAAAAAAAGGGAGAACTAGGAATCGCGATAACTGGTAGAACATAATTTATAGTGAATAGAACTGGCAGCCCATTTGACAAACTGAGAAACTGAATGGAATCAGATAGCGAACCCCATCCCTATGTGTATACCAACAAAATATGGTAGTACCACCAACCAAGGAAGGTGGCTGCAGTCTGATCCATCCCACATGCATCAGCAGAATGAGAGCATGCCCCCACCTCACCCCACCCCATCCTGCAGTATGCCTGCTCAATCTCTTTGACATCCCCTGATGATTAACATTGGGGCATGACATATGCATACATACATCCAATAGGCATAGGACCATTTTTCACCTGATTTCCAAGTAATCCACCATGAAGTCTGGGGTCTATATGCTTTGGATTCTAAGTACATAGACAAGACAGGGAGGACACATTTTAATTCCTTTTCACATGTATGGGATAGACCAGGGAGAAGTATTATCTGATCCAGCTCTAGGTATTTTTGATCCTGTGATATTTCAACAATGTACTTAAAAAAAAACCCTATGTGCTAATCTGGGACAAACTGAGCAAACGCTAAACCTTCCTCATGTAAGCTCTCACTCATATAGCTTCGTAAGCTATCTTTGCACCCTCAGAAATGAGCAAACTCCAAAGATGTCATTTCAGCCATGACCTTGCCCTGAAATGTATCAGACAATTTACTCCTGAAAGCTGGAGATTAAAGGGTACAAACATTGTAAGAGACCTCTGCCCAATGTATCTGATTTTGCTATGTCTTTTATGAAACAGAAAAACCCTGAAAATTGATTCCATTTTGATTGTCCAAATGGTTAACTGTCAACAAAACCACTTATTCACCAAACCCAAACTAGTTAGCAGAAGGTATTAGAAAAGGTTTGGACACGTGTTATATTGAACATAGGTGCAAACTGACTCTACATTTGTACAAGCCTTTGTGTGAAAGTGTCTACACTTGTTGATTTATACAGCTCAACTTGTATATACACACTGCACACCAACATAGTATGCTCCAGGTATTGCTGGATTCCAATCCCCATCAGCCCCAGCCATCATGGTCAACTGGCAGGGATGATGGGACTTGTAGCCCAACAACACCTAGAGGGTATCACATTGGCTACTCTAGCTGTACACTCATTAAACGTTACATGAGAATCACTGTACAAGCATACAGCATGTAGACTCATTGAATGTATGTGAAAAACCCTAAAGTCAAACCAAAAGGAGTAAGATTTTCTGATAAAGGCATATACCCTTCATGCAGGTCAGACATTAAACCAAATCTTTTTGAACTTCAGAAGAGCCTTGCAGATCAAATCAAAGATATGCCACAATAAGCACTTCTCTTTAGCATCAAGGCTGGATATTGGTTCCTGCAATCTGAAATATTAAAAATGTTTATGACTACATCACCTATTAGCTGCAGCAAGCAAGTCCAACAATCAGGGATGATGGACGTTGTAGTCCAAAACAATCTGGAGGACATCAAGTTGATATAAATATTCTCAAGGCAGCTTACAGAATGAAAATTCCAATATGACATGATAGTATCAATATTTTAAAAACATGAAATAGGAAATTAAAACTTGCATGTGACATCCTTGGCCAACTGAAGTCTATCCTTGGATTTTAATCTCTCCCTCTCTTACAAATATACAGAAACAGTCCCTCCACTACCAAGGCATGGCTGGTCATAATGAGACGGGGGGGGGAAAGAGGAGTAATGAATGTATACCAATTCAGCTGTCATCCAGCTGTACCAGGATCACTAATAACTGTTCAAGAAGTGGGCTAGTGCCCTTTAGTGTTACACCTTGACAGGAGAGCATAGCCACACAATATCAGATCTCATGTTCTAGAAAGGGATGCCTTTAAATAGAGATACTTTGGACCTGCTGCATACAAAGCACATCATCTACCACTGAGCTAGTGCATCAAACTTATAAATATATGTACCCATTTCAGCATTTTCTAATTTTATAATCAACCCATGAAGCAAGTCAATTTTACATAAATATATTTTGGGAGTCATTTCACTCTTCTGTTACAACAAACAATACTGTGCCTGCCACAATGTGACTACTTAAAGTTTCATTTCTTCCCTTGATAGGAGTGTGTGTGTGTGTGTGTGTGTGTGTGTGTGTGTGTGTGTGTGTGTGTGTGTGTGTGAGAGAGAGAGAGAGAGAGAGAGAGAGAGAGAGAGAGAGATATTCTTGTCAATATGTTCTACCAAAGCTTCCCTGTGAAAACAGGAATCATGTTATCCCAAGGGATTTTCTTTAATATTCAGTTTGCAGTTTGCAGTTTCTATAAAAAATGCTTCATTTTCTAGAGTTTAAGCCATAAAATTGGTTACGATTTCCCATCACAAATCACTTTCCCCAACTTTTTACAAGACATTAAAATTTAATATGTGATACATTTGATATTCTGCTGGATACACATTTTCTTCACTAATTATTTTGCTGGCAACATCTGTGTTCAGCAATTAGAGTTCACTGAATAGGGTTACACTGTATTAATAAGCCTAAAATCTCTTAGTCCTGATGTTTAATTCATTGTTTTTATGAGTATATTTCCAGGAGAAGATTTAATTTGTACATATTAAATAGCTCAACCATGTAGCATCATGCTCAGGATGTATTTTATTATCTATAATCCCTAGTAATAAATCTCAGGTAAACACATTCAACCTTCTATCCTTTTGTTCATTTTAAAAGAAGAAGAAAACCCACTGAATTCATTAAAGGAAGAATGATAAAATTCTCTGCTACATAAAATACTATGTTTATTCTGCATGGACATACAATTATCTCCTTTCATTCTTCCAGGACCCCAGCAAAGCTTTAACCATACAAGCTGCAAACTTGCACCCACTCACCTACTAGTCAATCCCACTGAACGCATTGGGACTTCCTTTTGAGTAAATATGTGTGTGATAGCATTGTGCTGTTAGGGAATAAGGAAGCAGTTCTGTCCATAGCATTTGTGAATATCTGCTAATATCTGCTAATATATCTAAAGTTATGAATCCTCATGTCTGTCACAAGGGAAGAAGTATACTTTAATGCAATTAATTTTTTCTTACTTTCTATACACTCTGCAGGCAGGTAGCAAATTAAATGAAATCTAATACAGAATACTAGTAATAAGGAAATGAGCTTTTACTAGAAATACAATTTCTCAACGAAGCTCAGCACTTCTGGGGAAAAACAATTAATCATCTACTGCATTTCTTTCAAGCACTCAGCATTTTAAGAGTTTGTACGTCAAGGTCTGATTATAGGATTATGCTAGTCAGTTTTTAGCTAATCTGTTCCTAATGAGCAAGTCTTAGCCACTCTTACATACTCTATTCAGGTAACTTCCCCCCACTCACAAGATTCATAACGCTGGTTCTTCAGTAAAGCCCCAGCAAATATTCTGTGAGAGCCATTGGAAAAAAAGAAGTTGAGAAATTAATAGCTTCAGCAATGGTGGTGGACATAGCGCACAGATTATCAAAATGTAAAACAGGTCACTCTTGGCATGCGTGCTTATTGGTCTGGAAAGCCCAGTGCCAACCCCTTTCTCTGTATGATAATGGTACAAGAGGCAGTATTTCCTGCTCCTGTCAGCGTTGGTGCATTAAGGACATCAACCCTCTCTTAGATTCTTCTTGACATACTAGAGTATCTCCCCCATGGGTCCTGTGATTTTGCCTTCAGAGTTAGGATGGGACACCTTTGCAGCACAGATGAAACACGGAGGGGGAAGGCAGCAGTCCAGCCCACCCCTACGTTTGTTTTTGTTTGCTTAGAAGAACTGGGAAGCAGGAAGCCTCCAGGAGTAATGGATTTTCATGCTCCCACTTGCGGAGAGTGACTGGAACAGGAATTGGGGTGCAGCTAATATATTCAGTCCTGCTGCCCCTGCTTGGAAAAAAAGAATGCCTGAAGAAAGCTGCTGTCTGTTCTTAGAGCACATTTTAACTAATTTTGTCAAGCTTCCTTACATTTGTTCAGACATTAACACAAGGGAAGGTGAAAAACCCACTAAGTCTGAAAAAGTTAAGAGAAACTGATTTTTAGAGGTAGAGAAGACGGTAACAAACTTCCTTGAGAGCAGATTTTGATTATAAACTAATAATTTTTAACATTCTAATTCTAATATCTGGTCAATGGAAATTATGTTCAGATATACACTGAAGCTTTATGAGTTTTGTGCCAAGGAACACTAAATCTATTTCATTGCTTTATATCTATATTTTATTAATCCTACCACTTAAACTTTTTCGGAAGCTTCCACATATGGCACACAGAAAAATGAGACACACCATGGTTTTCACATGACAGCATACATATGAATTTTGCTTAAAATGAAAGTTATTGGAATATATGTATGTACAATCCCTGCACATCCCCACCACATGTCAATGGTGCCATCTGCAGACTAGCTACTTGGGGAAATGACTACCCTTTATGGGTTCATACCTAATGTTCAGGTTCAATGTTTGGAGATGTTCTGGGCCCAGTGTGAAGGAGAATGACTTCCAGCCATTTTGTGTGTGGCCTTTGGTTGTAAAACTTGGGTTATGAAAAATAGTTACTTTTTGCTTTAGGGCTCTCCTGCACTGGAGGTGTGTGTGTGTCAGCCTAGGAATCTGGCAATTAAGAAGAAATGGAAACTTAAAACTCTCCCACTTTCTGATTGGCTAAAGGTTGGGAAGGAAGTGAAAATAGTGTATGTAAGTAAAGCTAGAAAACAATTGTGGAGATACAGACTTGAAGAGCTGCAAGAGGGGCCCAGAAGCTGAATTGAGGGATCAAATTGATAAGTATTGGCTAGGTTAGGGAAACCATCCAGAAGAGATATAGTTGGATGTGTTTATCCACCTATATTTCTCTCATTATTCATCCTAGAAATCTGTGTCAAATTTATCTTTATTCATTTCAAAGCCTTTTTATGGGTCAATGTCATATGATGGTGAAGACAGCCTTGCATTTCAAACTGGAGATTATGTTCTATTTCTACTTTGGGTGAATTAACAGTTGGAACTGAAACTGCAGTTTGATGTAAAATCAGACTGATTACAATATGTTGCTACTTAAGCAATTACTCTAGCTGTTGGAAAAAAACAAACTTGGCCTGCCCAAGATGCATGTGTTCAGCCTGCCATACTTAAACCAATCCACTTAAGGAAGGGTGGGCATGGATAATTAAAAACATAGAGCACTCCTAGAAATTTGCTAGAATATATTTCACTTCACACTCTTTTATCTTGTGCTGACTGAGACATGCCTCATTGGAGTCCATTGGAGACTATTCCACGATTGTTTTTGGAGATTTTTTTAGTGCAAAGTGTTGCTGTATTTCACATATTTACAGAAACAGAAGCAAAAGAAAATGATTTACTATAGGAAACTTCACTAAAATTGCAAAGTATATCAAACATCTAAACTATATCAACGGTCTTAATATTGTGGCTTCCTCCCTGATAAAATAAGATCAGCACAGCAAATGCCTTGTTTCTGTTATTTGGGCTGATTGCAAGTGTTGCCACCACTCACCATAGAGGCACCATCAGAGACATATGTTACCAAATTCTTCCAAGCTACTCAAGAAGTGGATTGGATTGTGAAAGACCAACCCAAATTGTGTTTGCATTTTGACAAATTTGTAGGGCAGTACAATATCTCAGAGAGGAGGTCAGTCTCCTGCTGCCCTGGTGCATTCACTATAGCTGCCCAATTTCCCTGCTTTTTAAAGTTTGATAGAAATATCTATTGGCTCTAGGTATGTTCTTAAACTGTAAGGGTTTTTTGCCTATTAGTGTATAGTTACTTATCCAATAGAACACAAAGCATGATACTTCAAGAGATTTAATAGCCAATGAGGCTCTGTCCCAAGTTCCATCCTCTCTGGAAGTACGTTTGTCATCTTCTCAGAGGAGGACTTTATCTTTGGCAGCTCCATAATGTACAGGCATTTAGGAATTAGCTGGAGGGTATTTTATTTTAGTGTTGATAGTGTGTAATTTTAATCTTTTGTTTTATATATGTTCATTTTATTTTATTTTATTATTTTTATTCCATTGCGACTGTTGCTGCTATTACTGCAACCACATTTTTTTCTTTTTTTAATTCGACATTTATTAAGTATTTAGCCTGAGCTGGTATCTCAGATTTCAGTAGCAATGTTACATGCAACACAGCTATTGCAGATATCACTAATAAATCTTATTTAAGAGAGAATGACTGAGATAAGATAAAATAAGAAGAAAGGTAAGTTGAAAGAAAGATCAGAAGATAAACAACATAACTAAATTCCTTATACATTATCCTCTGTTGTGGTCATCATACAGAATCTCAGTAGAATGCCAATTTTAGGATCACTCTGAATGTACATTGTGGGAATGTGCAAACAGTACTGTAGGAGAGATGAGGGTTAATGTTTAAAGGAAGACCTTTAAAATGCTGGGCTTCTTTTAAAGTCTGAACTATATCACTGAACTGTAGATGGATACGGAAGACAATGGGATGCACAAGAAATACAGGCTTAGAAAGGGCCATAACAAAAGGGTAACAGACAATTATATATATATATACATATATATAAGGCTTGAAGCCCAGAACTGTTGAGCACCAACAGATTCTTCCTTTTACAGGAGCTGGTGGGAGGCTGTAATGAAGAAAGGGCTGTAGCTCAAGGGTAGAACATCTGTTTTGCATGCAGAAGATCCTTGGTTCAATCCCTGGCATCAATGGGTAGGGCTGGGAGACACCCCTGTCTACAACCCCTGGAGACCCACTGCTAGTCAGAAGGCTAGATGGACAGTTAGCTAGATTGACCAATGGTCTGACTCAGTATTAGGCAGACTCCTATGTCGGTCATTGTTTAGCATTTCAGGGAGCACTATAGCTCAATGGCAGAGCACCTGCTTTTAATGCAGAAAGTCTCCGGTTCTGTCCCTGATATGTCCTGTGTAAGCTAAAACGGCCACGCTGAGTCTATATACTAACACTTGATGTGCCATAATAGAAGTGTTCTGCTTTATATTTTATATATTAGGAAGAGTTATCAAGCAGGCTCTTTGTCTCCTCCACCGCTTGTAACTTTCATAGGGACAAAATATGGATTCTGCCTAATAGTACAATCAATCTTGGGAAAGGGTTTTTCCTATGAAAGGTGGGGGAACCCAAGATTATTTTAAGAGATAAAAATGCTGGTGATCTGATCTGAGATTATGTCGTTCCTTTTAAGGGGCGTTTTTGCCTCCACCAGAAATGTAAGGGAAGGCTCGTGAATGATCTTGAAGCTTCTCTAGTGTGCCACGTGAGATCAAAGGGGCCAATCAGGTTCGGGATTGAGCGGAGTATTTAAAGCCGCTCCGTCCCTCAGCGTTTGCCTTTTTTGCCTCGCAGCAACTCTGGTGGTCTGCCCTGGCAAGGGCTCCGACTTGTGGCTGCTTGGACCGGTTCTCGCTGTTTCTTTCATTGCTGTGTGCTTCTGCCTCCGTTTCTCTGCAATTGTTCCAGCTAGATCATTCCCTCTGGTTTGTTTACCGCCGATCAGCTGGGCTGCGGGCATCTTCACGTGCTCAGCGGCTTCCTGCCGCTTCCCAGCTGATCGTTCCTGCTTGAATCCTGGCGCTTAGGCATCTGTTGAATTAAGTTGTACTGTTCCTTTTGGGTTTGGCGGTTGGGGACATTCCTACTTCGCATAATATTTCCGTTTTGGTTATTTCCTCCGTTTCGTTAACCCCCCCCACGCACTCCCTTATAGTTCTTTGTCTTTTTATTGTTAGGCTGCAGTTTTAGTATTTTCTTTTAGTGCTTTGTACTATTTTGAAGTTTTTCCTGCTGTTTCAATTGCCTGCTTATAGTTACATTAGCAGCTTTAATATATTCTGTTCCCCTATCTTGAGTCCTGTGTTCTATCTAACCATTTTCTTCTGATCCTCCCGTTTTTTTTTATAAATAAATAAAAATAAATAAATAATAGAAATTATATATATAATAATATTACATAATAGTTAGAATTAATAGTTAATAATAGGTTAATAATATATATTAAAATAAATAAATAAATAAATAAATAGGAGGATATAGAGGGACGTGTATTGGTGTTGCTTCCACATTTATCTTTTTTGTTTGAGCTTTGTGAGTTCTCTTTTTAATCCAGTTTTGAGTTGGTTGCTGTTTTGCCTTGTTGCTTTTAATTATTAATTGATTAAATTGTTGTTTTCGCTGTTGCTTTTTCTGGTGCTGTGGTTTGAGCATGCCGCCCAAGAAGGTCCAACAAAAGAAAGGCATTTGCATGGTGAGGCAGGCTTCTAAGCACCCTCCAGCTCAACATCCCCAATCATCTGACGAAGAGGAGGATATGGGCACAATTCGTGCTTTGGTGGCTAGGGTGGATGCCTTGGAAAGAGAACGTTTGCAGCCATGTGAAGCTGGGGCGGGGCCCAGTACCGCCCCTTCAGGTAAGAAATCTGCCCGTCTGGCAGCAAAGAGTTCTAAATCCAGTATTCTTGCTTCTTTGGTTTCCAGGATTGGCGTTCTAGAGGCTGCAGCACCCGTCCAGGAGCCCTCGGTTCTCTTGTCTCCAGTTGTTTTGCCTGTGGTTCTGCCTACGTCTTCCTCTTCGATGATTACTCTCCCAGCTTCTGCTGGGCCAATTCCAGGAGAGGTTCAGTCTAATCAGCCTGGTGGTCTGCCCGTGTCATCTGAAGCCACTGCATGTGTGACTTCGCCGCTGGTTGCTTCTCCAGCTGCATACGCGGGTGAGTCAATCGCACCACATGCACACGTTACACACAGTTATGCTCCAGGTGTCATTCCTATAGATTCACCTTCTGCTGGCTCTCAGCTACCAGGTGTTTCCCAACCTTTGGTGTTCATGGGGGGGGTGTTAGTCCCACATCAACCCCAGCTCCCTTGGCCCGCTGCCGCTGTGACTCCGTGGCAGCCATCAGCTGCTCCATCTAGTCTATCTTCTTCTTCTTTGCCTCTCCCACAGGGTATTTACCCTCAAGGCGATAACTCCCTTCCTTTGGGTGACCATTTATTACTTACAACGAAGGAAAGAATTTGGCGTGGAGAGTATATTGATTTATTTACTCTCCTTTTTCGCGAGAATGAGCTTAAATCTAAGGAAGGTCAGGATGTAAAGGAACGGGAGGCAGCCACAAAAAAGAGAGTTGATCGCGTTTGGCCTAATTGGCTAAACGCCTATACCATTTATATGGGAGTTATGACGCAGGCTTATCCTTCTAGGGCCCTATCTATGATAAAATATCAAGATATTATTCATCGTGCTTTTCGAGAATTCTCTGGAACCGCGTGGTTACGGTACGATGAAAATTTTAGGCAGAGGGTGGCACTGGATCCTACCCTCCGCTGGGACATAGAGCATGCGGGTTTGTGGCTTCGCTCCATGACCTCCGCCAGGCCTACTCCTGGCGACAGAGCGGATAGTGGACACCTGTTAGCGCGTGCACAGACTTCTGCCGCTGGCTCTGGCCAGGGCGGGCAGTGGGTTCAATCTCAGCAAGTCTGTTGGACATTTAACAGCACTGACCGATGCTTCAGGCGGCCCTGTAGGTTCCGACACGCTTGTGGACTGTGTGGTGGCAACCACCCCAGTTCTTCCTGCCAGCGTGCCAGGCAGGCTCGCCAGGTTACAGGGGAACACCAGCATCCCAAACGTGGGTCTGGCAATAGCGGCAGTACGTCGCAAGGCCAGTAGCCCTGTTAAATTGATTCCCCTGGCTCGATTGTTGGCAGGTTACCCTAATAGGAGTGCCGCTCGTTTTCTGCTGGGAGGTTTTACTGAAGGTTTCCGCATACCCTTTGAGGGTCCCAGGGTTGCTACTTCGTCAGCGAATCAGCCCTCTCTTACAGCTATGGCCCTGATAGTGTTGGCTAAACTCCATAAGGAAATAAGTGCCAATCGCATTTCTGGCCCCTTCTGCTTTCCTCCATTGGAGAATTTGAGACTTTCTCCTTTGGGCATTGTTTCCAAGAAGCAGCCTGGCGAATATCGCCTGATACATAATTTGTCATTTCCTAAGGGCGCTTCTGTTAATGATGGCATTTCCCCAAGTCATGCATCTGTTAGGTATACATCTTTTGATGAGGCCGTGCGTGTAGTCCGTAGGGCTGGTAAGGGCGCTTTATTAGCTAAGTGTGATATAAAATCCGCTTTTCGTCTCTTACCAGTGCACCCTGACGATGTAGATTTATTGGGTTTCAAATTTCAAGGCCAGTTCTATGTCGATAGAGCCATGCCAATGGGCTGTTCAGTGTCTTGTGCTGCTTTTGAGGCTTTTAGCACCTTTTTAGAGTGGGCACTGCGCAGGAGGACTTTTTCTTCCCTCTCAGCTCATTATCTCGATGATTTTTTGTTTGTTGGGCCGGCAGGGTCTACCCATTGCCTACATCTGATGCAATCCTTTGAGGCCTTAACCACTGAATTGGGTGTTCCTTTAGCTCCCGAAAAGTCCGAGGGCCCTTCTTCCTCAACTTACCTTTTTAGGTATTCAATTAGACACGATTGCTCAGTCGTCCTGTTTGCCACAGGACAAGTTGCTTGCCTTAAGGCAGCGTCTTCGGGCTGTAATTGTATTAAAAAAGATTACATTAGCTCAATTGCAGGAAATTGTAGGACACCTGGTGTTTGCCTCTAAAGTCATTTCCCCAGGGCGTGCTTTTCTCAGGCGTCTCTGCGACGCCATGAAAGGAGTGCGTTCCTGATCCTGCTTTATTCAGGTCACTGCTGGTATGAGAGCAGATTTACATATGTGGCTTGCGTTTTTGGAGGACTTTAATGGTCTTTCCTTCTGGCGCGAGGAATTGCTTTTGGAAGCTGAATTGCAGGTACATTCTGATGCTGCTGGGTGCACAGGTTTTGGTGTAATATTCCGGTCACAATGGTGCGCTGATAGGTAGCCTACCCAATGGCAGGCATCTGGGATAATTGGGGATATGACATTCTTGGAATTTTTCCCAATAGTCATGGCAGTCCACATCTGGCCGCTGGCATTACAGAACTGTACAGTACGTTTTTGGTGCGATAATTTGGCCACTGTGTGTGTCATCAATGCCCAGACTTCCAAATCTCCTCGTGTAATGCGCCTTGTGTGCGCTTTTGTGTTGCAATGTTTGTGATTTAATATCCTCTTCATTGCTAGGCATGTTCCAGGCTTGCAAAACTGCGTTGCTGATGCTCTTTCCCGCTTACAGATGGCGCGCTTTCGGGAGCTTGCACCTGGAGCAGCTTTGGACCCGGTCCCGGTCCCACCTTTCTTATGGAACCTTGGCGTTTATAAGTTGGGGCTGCTATTGCTTCTGCTCTCGCTCCCAGTACTCAGAAAGCATATGAGTGCTCTTTTGCGAAGTTCCAGGCTTTTCGACTCAGCGCTGATTTACCTATGGCGTGGCCCATTCCTGTGGCTCACTTGTTGCAGTATATGTTGCATTTAAAAGGGCAAGGCATTTCTGTTTCTACTATCGCTGGGCACCTCTCTGTGCTGGCCTTTATCTCCAAGGCATGAGGATTGCCGGATCATTCTGTAGATTTTAGGGTCAGAAAGGTCCTTGAGGGTTGGTCGCGTTCCGCTCCCAGGCCCGCTGACCGGAGGAGGCCAATCACGCCCAATGTCCTCCTCCAGATCCTGGCTTTGTTTCGTTCTCTATGCTCATCTTTGTATGAGGCGCACCTTTTCGCCGCAGTAAGTCTGACGATCTTCTATGGTGCTTTTCGCCCTAGTGAAGTGTTAGTCCTCTCTAAGCGCGATGTGTCTTATAGGGCCTTATGCTCTGGCGATTGCATGTTAGGTGCTGATACGGTTAGGTTTACCCTACGAGTCTCTAAGACTCAGAAAAAGAGTCATTCCCAGCCTACCTGGAGATGCCAGGGATGGAACCTGGAACCTTTTACATACAAAGTATTACTCTGCCACCACTGAGTTATGGCTCTCAAACAACATCTTTGTACGCATCACATTTATTGCTCAATTTACCTATCTTTGAGCACTGCCACTATTTTCTATAATCTCTGGCTTTTTGGTACAAAGACAGGGATCCAAAGAGCACTTTAGGTGTGCTGGCTTACATGCACCACAAAGGACTTTTTCACTGCACAGTTAACCCTTAGGGTCTTAGGCAATATCAGAAACTACTTCTGAATCTCACTGAAGGTTCAAAAGCATTTTGGCATGCGATACACACACTGATTTTGACAGGTGCGAGACCAAAGTCCCCTTAGGCATACCAAATGGATCACACAGTTCTCTGGATCTTGGCTACACTATTCATTCTGCTGGCATGTGTATCACGTTTCCAAAGGCAACAAGTATGGCAAGATCACATTTGTGGTTACATTTTTGGAACAACAAAATGTTTTCCCACCATTTCCATAAATAATTTGTATTAGGAAGATGTCTCATCCAGCCACTCATAGCAGCCTCAGCTTTGTCTCTAGATCATGCTTAAGATTTGCTTCAGCTGCAGTCTTTGCCTGACTCGTGTCCCAGGTTTTTTTCATTTGCCTGCCTGTCCTTTATTCACTGCAGAATATATCCTCTAATTAATACATGAATAAATAATGTGTTGGAACACCAGGCATCTGTCCAAAGACCAAGTAGCAGACATTTAACTATCCATTAAAGCTCATCTATCCTCAGCTCAATGACAAGTACAACTGCCATAAAAATCCAAGCTCTTTGTCACATTTATGTAAGAACAGGGGATGTAGCTCAGCAGAGTCATTGACCAGAGCACTGACCAGAGCATCGATTGATGCTGCTTCTGCATAGATAAATATGATGCTGGCATGGAAAACAGTCCATTAAAGTGTGGGTGAGGAGAAACTCTAATAGACCAGATCATTTATAATAGTGAGCACACCTCATTAGTTTTATAATAGGATTGTATATGCCATACAAATTCCCACACCGTATATTTGCGTCACTGAGTTATTTAGAAAAAAGTTAGACATGATAAACCATAGAGCTCAGAAGAAATAAAACATGGTACATGTCATATTTCACATTTGCCATTGTGGCACCTTTTCTCTTTTTTTTCCTAAATGGCAGAATCTAACAGGTTAGCAACGTTGTTCTTGAGAGGTTACTTGTTTTACAGAGATTAGAGTTTAATTATGAAGAAAGTGATGGTTGTGATAAATCACACTTTGCAATCACTATCTTTTGTCTTGTCTCAGTTATTCTAAGCTGCATTAATTCTGCCTGTCCTTTGAGAGAAGAAAGCAGGGATGACTCTTTATATCAAAGTCACCTAAAAACCAAGGATACATATGATCGATGAAGGATCTGATACTGCATTTCTTACACAATGAATATCTGTGCTATCTGTTGACAGAGACTTCTACCTTATTACATTCATTTCTTAGCTTGGAGCTATGCTGTTTAAATATATAATGTCATCTCCATCAAGAAATATATGTAAATTTATTTTATTTTCAGTTTAAACTAAAAGCTGAGGCATGATGGCTGTTATTAGTAACCTACAATAAAGCAACTATATATATTCTGTATGCACCCAGAAAACATGCAAGCTGCTTCAAAGAACATTAGGAAGCTCAGTGCGTACCCACAAATACTTTACCCAGTAGGGATAGGTGAGAATTTTGATTCAGTTCGCATTTCAAGCCGAATAAATCAAATTTGCACTTTCCAAAACAATATGAAAACTAAAACATAAACACCCTTCAAAATTTGCACTGGTTTGAATTTTGCCATGCAGTTTGCCAATCAACAATGTTTATAAAAATACATCTATTAGTGGAAAGTATGCATAAAAATGAAATAAAAATGAGTGAAAACATGCAAAAGTTCACTATATAACAAAAATGGCTTGCAAACATGTCTACATAAGTCAAAACAGCCTACAAAAATGTTTATTAGGAGAAATTTGTACTAAAATGCTGGCAAATTTTTGTGAGTTTTTTTATAAAAAAAACCACAAATTGCTGCAGAAGTATGAAAAACTGAATTTCAGATTGGAAAATGAGAAACTGAGAGAAGTGAAATTGACAGATATTTTCATCTCTACCCAGAGGTCACACTAGCACTTGTGTAACAGGGAGTCTAGTAGTTTGACTTTAATGCACATGCATACCTCCCCATTTATTTATTTATTTATTACATTTATGTACCGCCCCATAGCCGAAGCTCTCTGACCTCCACTGCCTTCAGCAGAAATCATAGCACATTTATAATGCAATGTGATTTACTATCCGTTTACTCTGCTGTCTAAGGTGGGGTCAAATGCATCATGAAAAATAATAATAAAGCAGTCTTTAATGACAATGAGGTGTTCATTGCCATGTGGTGTCTCCCTCAATTTTTAGGGGGGGGAATTAATGTTTTTATATTTATTATTTTACATATTTATAAACCACTTCAGTCACAGCCAAAGTTATTGAAGCTGTGTATAATAAGATATAATGATGTAAAATACAAAAGATAGAAATTCTAGAAATATTTTTATTTATTTATTTATTTGATTTATATCCCACCCTTTCTCCCAGCAGGTGCCCAGGGCGGCAATAATAAAACTGTTGCTGCAATTATACTATTAAAATTCTGTTAAATGACTGGATCTCAAGTCAGGGAAAGACTTCTTAAACAAAAGTGTATTCAGTAGCCACATGAACATCAGAATGCTAGGCGTCTGTCTAATTTCAGCTGGTAGCAGATTCCAGAGGGCTGGGGCAGCAACACTAAAAGCCTGGTTTCCAGTTCAAACTAAGCATACCTCTGGGGCATGTGGTACTCTCAGCAGTGCCCCATCTGAAGAGTACAGATGCTGGGCAGGGATATATGGGATGAGGCAGTCCCTTAGGTAACCTGTTTAGGGCTTTAAATACTAAAGCAAAACTGTGAATTGTGTTCGGTAACATATTGGTAACCACTGCAGCTCTCTCACAGAGGGGTTACATTGTGTCAACAGGATATATCAGTCAATTTCTTTCAGGGGAAATGCCCACCCAGAACAGGTAACTGACCTATCCCAAGAAAGCAGAACTCACCCACAAGACATCTATCTTGCCAGGGTTTAAACTCAGTTATTTACTCTCATCCAGCCCACTACTATGCTCAGACATTGGTCCAGAGTCTGCACAGCCACTTCTCATTCAGATGTTACAGAGAAATGGAACTCTGTGTTGTAACCATACTGATGACACTTTGCTCCAAAATAGTGATCTGTGGAACCCCATAACACTGATGCCAGAGAGCTAAAGAGCATTCCCCCAATGCTATTCTCTGGAACCAACCCTGTAGATCGAATTGGACATGCTGTAAAACAGTGCCCGCATCTTGCAGAACCAGTCCAGGAGATACTACAGTCAATGGTATTAAAAGCCACAGAGAGATTGAACTGAATAAGCAAGGACACACTCCCCTTGGCCCTCTCCCAATAAAGGGAGTGACTAAGCCAATTTAGTCTTGAAACCATGTCTGAACCCAGATTGAAATGAGTCTAGATAGTCAAGAAAAGGTGTATTAGCAATCAGTCAATATCTACACTCCTTGTTTGAAGGAGTGAAGACACCACCACCTATTTCAAAGCAGTGAGCACTGTCCTGTTGCATAATGACACATTCACTACACCCTGGAGCTCTTGGGATCAATTTTACCTCTATTAGAATGACTGAGAAGATTGAAAAACAATGCACATAAGGTAATAGGAGGTCAAAGTGACACCCAGAATACTGTTTAAATCTGTTACTTGTCAAGTCTCAGTCCAGAGACTTGTTCTGTTAATTCCATGTGAGAAAAGACTAAAGGGTGACATAATATTTTGCCTAGTTTCATAAGAGACAAATCACTCACTTCCCTTAACCTCACCACAAATGGTATGAGGGATCAATAGTACCCAACAAGTTTACAAAAACCCTTTACAGATCTGAATTCTTTAAAACACTATTTTCACTTAGAATTTTCCTTGTGACCTACCCCCCCCCCAAAAAAATCATTACAGCTAACATTTTGTCAGAAATGTATCAATCTGGCTACTGCTGCTACTGAGACAGCAACTGAAACTACATACGTTTGCGGTCAAGCCGCACTCTCATATCAACAGGTAGCCAAACAATGACAACTCTCAGAAGGCCTTTAGATGCCCACTTTGTTCATGAAAAATATATTTGCAAAATATACTCTTGAGGATTGCCCTCAGCACTTCCAGGGCACAATGTCACCAGTCTCCTTCAAAAGAATCAATACAGTTCTCAGATTTTATTATTGGCTTCTCCACTGAACTGTCAATGACAGAAACAAGCATGCCTCTGTGCACAGCCTATGGGATATGTTTATCATCACTCTCCCACAATGCTTCATCCAATATGTAAATGATACAACTGATTAGTGCCATTTAGATGAAGTTGTCCAATAAGCAAGTATTCTACTCTTATAGTTATGAAATGTGGTGATTGTATATAGACTGTTGAGGCAGTGTGTGCTATGGTTGCAAGGTCTATGAGATTTGATATTGTTTCTGGTATCTCACAACTAATGATTATTTGACTGTTATACTTGTGTAACTGTTCTAATTATGTTGATAATACTTTTTTATACTTGTTGATAATCTTATGTTTGAAAAATTATGGCGTCAATTAGACCCCACATTCCATTTGTGTTGGCTTCTGTATTTTGCATTGTGGGGTATTGTTGACTGTGAAAACATGTATGTAACTATATTGTGTAATGAGGAATCAAATATTGGGGATTTTTAATATTTGATTCACCTCAGTGAACCAGAGTTTGGAAAGCCTGCAACAGCAAAGATTCCTGGGAGACAGCCCCTCTGTGACCCCTGAGTACATATCTTGAAAGCCTGAAGTTATAGACTTCCTGACTCCTATGGAAATTTGGGGAATGTCACCCAGTAAGAACAGGCACTCCTTTCAAACAAGGAAATTCTTATGATAATCTAAGCTTTTAGGAAGAGACAGGATAGCTCCTTTCAAACTAGGAAATGGTCTGCATAAACGTTATGATAATCTTAACCTTTAGGAAGAGTCAGAACATTAGAAGTTCACAGGTAGGAGATTGCAGTCATTATCTGGGAATCCCTCAAGGAATGGTTTCTGGAAAAACAACAAATTCCTTGACTGATGATCCTAAATTCTTTCATTGTTCTTATTTGTCACATCCACATCTTCCTGGAGACATTTACATTGGGTTACATTGGGGTCAGTTTAGTTAGGCAATGGTATAAAACATGAGGGGTTGGAAGGGTTTGGCAGTTCCTCTTCTGGAGGGCTCCAACAGCTGCTTTTCTTATCAACGCACCCTAGCATCTTCAGGACAATTGCAGAGCTTCAGAGCTACGGATTTGGGTGAGAACTTTCAAATCTAGCGCTGGTTACAAAGGGCGGAGCTTTGGCTCATTGGGCTAGATACGAAAGTCTCTCTATCAGCCTTAGTCTTGCAGCAACTCTCCAAGAAAGGTATACACAACTTCTGGGCCTTTCCTTTTTCTTTCTGTGTAGGTGAGCTTAATGTGAAAGTGTTCATAGTGTTAGTCTCTTTGCTTTAGTCTATTCAATGTTGCTGAATGAATGAATAATAGTTAGAAAGCTGCTCATTGTTAATATTGTAATTGTACATAGCAATATTTGTCCTTGTTTCTTCTCTTAAAAAAACCACTCTTTATTTTACTTTCTGTGTATGTGTCATTGGGTTAAGGGTAAAATTATACATGCTCTGGGGGGTGACATGCGGGTAACTCCAGCCAAAGATCCTGCTGCAGTCTCAATAGGGGAACTTGCATTTCTAGTGAGCTCTGCTCATGAGGAAGTTCAAGGTCCATTTGTAACAATTGTTTATTGGGAAAAGGTACAGTTTTACTAAAGAGATTAAAAACATGGGGGGATATTTGGAAATGGTGCAATGCTTAATTTTCACCAGGAATTTTATTTGAATTATTTTGGGGGGTACACTTGAACATACTGGGTTGGCAGAGTAAATTTTTCTGTTGACAGAGAATTAAATATATAAAAAATGTGACATAGTAACACAGGAAGCTGCCTTATACCAAGCCAGACTATTGGTTCATCTCACTCAATATAATCTACACTGACCAGCAGCAGCTCTCCAGGATTTCAGGTAAGGACGTTGGATGATTCTGACAAAAACAGAAATGGGAGAGGAAATTGCCAATACTCATTTAGTTTAGTTTTGCGAGTGTTATTTTTCTTACCTTTGCATAATTTAAGCCCAGCGATCAGCCGCTGCCAGTACCAAAGTCTCCCAATTTTTCCAACCAATTTCATGCTGATGTGCACCCAACAAAGAGAAGTGATGGAGTGCTTTCTCCTTGCCCTTGTGATTCTTTGTAAAAACTTTTTCCTTGTGTATTTTCAGTGAAATGCCTGTTTGCATTTCAGAGTGACCAGTCTGAAAAGACTGAGCCAGGTTTGTATGTACAACATTTTTATCGTGGTCAACCAACCATTATAGAATATATAATATATAAATACATAGTCACAAAATCAAATGAGCAAAATTTATGAGCTAACATTCATTGAATGTTTAAGAGAAATTACTACTCTAAGAAATATTTCTATCTGTTCAGTAATGATTTATTGATTCCAACTGATCACAAGGACACCACCTATCCTTGATAGGAATTTTAGCAAATCTGCCTTCTAACATCTTTGAAGGTAAAATACTAAAACGTGCCAGCGGAACAGCTCTTCTATACTTAGGTATTGTTAAAACATGCAAGTATGGCATATATTGGTTAGAAGCAGACCAAGTCAAACCCAGTGAGTGTGACCCATTGGCTAAAACATGGAGCTCTTGGCTGTCCATATATTTTATTCTCTGTTTAACAATGAATTGCTTGCACTAGGTCCAAGGACAAGAGATAAGAAGGGGATGAACCAACAGTACTTATTTTATCAATTAGCTCTCTTTTCCTGGTAGATACAAAATAATCAAGTAGCACCTGATAAATCAGAGACATCGGAGAAGTGGAAGAGCAGATTCCAAGCCAATAATGAATAGAGTATGTTCATGCTAGGCTACTTAATGAATTAAGTCCTGCTTCCAAATTAAGGGAAGCATTAGCAACACATTTGGGTATACCCAATATATCTCTAAGGAAGAGGGACTGAGAAAAATTAAGCCCATGGAACCGGATTGAAGCTCCATATAGAATTTGACTAACAAATTGTGCTTTATACACTTGTAAGGCCACTGGAATATATTTCCCTCCTTTTTATAGAAAAAAACTTAAGAATTGCTTTAACTGTGTGCTGTCCTTTTGCCTTTGGTAATATAGCCTGCACAATCCACTTGGTAGAATAAAAAAACCAAATCCCAAGATACTTGTAAGAGTCAACTTGCTCTAACCTGTGTCCATGGTGGAATGTAATTTAGGAGGTTGAGCAGCATAGAGTTTAAATTTGTGGGAACATCTGAGAGGTACAAATTAAATAAAATGGGAGCTAGGACACAACCTTGTCTAACTCCGCATATGCAAAGCACTGTCTCAGATAAGTGACCACTGTTACTGCATTGCACCTAGGCTAACATACTTTGATATAAACTTTGGATCAAGAACAACAATCTCTTGTCCATGGTTGACTGCTTCAGTTTACTCCAGAATTTCTCTTTTTTTTTTTTTTTTTTCAATAATTTTTATTCAGATTTTCATAAAACATACAAGACGAAATCATAAAACATTCAAAGACAAAAAACAAAATCAAAAATAGTTAAACAAAAAGAAAAAAACAAAAAAAAAAACAAAAAAAAAAAATAAAGAGTAAAATATTGACTTCCCATTTGTCAAAGATCAAATCAGTTATAAGTCTATAATATATAACAATCCTGTCTCTTAAGTCATATTATAAAATCACTTTCCTCCAGTAGTTATCTTACTTAATCATCAAATCTCATAAACATTACTTTATTCTTTCCACAAAAAGTCAAAGAGAGGTTTCAATTCTTTAAGAAATATATCTATCAATTTTTTTTTCCAGATAAGCATATCGATTAATCCATCTCATTACTAATTATGATAATCTTATTGTCATAACCATAGTCAAAATAAACATTTCAATTAATCCATCACATCAGAATCTGTTAGGTTCAGTAATTTCAGTAGCCATTGTTCTATTATCCCTATTAGTTCCATTTTCCATCTTCCATCTTCAGTAGTCTTGTTAAGTCCAGTAATTTCAGTATCCAATCTTCCATTATCAGTATTCCATAATAATCTTGCTGTCAAAGCCATAGTCATATAGTAAGAGTCTGATGGGAATTACCTCTATCCCAAATATTTTCTTGCCATCCATTCTGAATAGGTTGCTGAAATACTGCTGTAAAATCATATCTCTGTTCTTTTTTTCAAAATACACTGGGTCATCTCTTGAAAGTTTTTCCATTGTCACATGGCTGCAGTTAATTCCATAGATTTTCTCTATATTGGGCTCCATCACATCATTCCAGTCCAGAAGATTATCCATGCCATTGATAACTTTATCTCTAGAATCTTCATTAATTTCTTCAGAGATAACATTGAGTTCCAAACAATAGATTTTATTTCTAAAGTCCATAGACTCCAAATCTTGTTCCTGTTCCACGTTTGTTCCAATCTCCGGGATCTCCTCTCTCACAGGGACCCCTGTTCCAGTCTCCAGGGTCTCCTCTCTCACAGGGACCCCTGTTCCAGTCTCCAGGGTCTCCTCTCTCACAAGGACCCCTATGTCTTTAATCTCCTGTGTCTCCAAACAATAGATTTTGTTTCTAAAGTCCATAGACTCCAAATCTTTTTCCTGTTCCACGTTTGTTCCAATCTCCGGGGTCTCCTCTCTCACAGGGACCCCTTCCAGGGTCACCTCTCTCACAGGGACCCCTATATCTTTAATCTCCTGCTTCATTTTACTCAATTCAATTTTCAGCTCCTTACAACCCTGTCGCAGGTTTTGTTTCGTTATCTCAATCTCATCCATTATTTTCTGAAACATAGTTATTTCCAGATTCTCAGCCACTTTCTTAATTGCCATTTTAAAAGAAAAATATAGGAAAACCACTTCTTATTTCAGCAACAATTGGGTTAATACTCCAAACTTGGTGACATCACAGTATAAACAGAGCAGACAGCCTTATCTCTCCATGCTTAAGTAAACAAAATGCAGTTCCCAGGATCGAAACAATTAATGGCGGTCGTCAGGAAACAGATTCGTCAAAATAAAATAGACCAAAAAGAGAGTAGTCTCAGACAATATAATATTCTTCAAAATAAAAATCTGGAATAGAAATCCCTCTTCTGTGTATATCTTTAGAATGCAAATCCAGGACAGCTTTTTGCAACAAAAACAGAGATAAGCTATTAATTAGTGAGTAGCAGAGAGAAGTTATGGCTCCCCAGTGAGATGTCAAAAACCGATCAATCTGGCAAATCTCTTTTAAACAGCAACAATTTAAGTCAAGTAAAAGAAAAATATAGAAAGAAGGGTGCTTGCCTGTTAGTGCGTTCTCTCTTAGAAGATAAGATGAACGTTCGCTTTATCAGATAGAGCTTGTTGTTGAAAATCCGTCCCACCTTCGTCGGCTGGACCTCGTCCCATAAATTAATGAGATCTGGTCGTCCCAACAAAAATAGGCTTTGAGGTTAATCTCTTCGTTTCTCCCTACCCGGGAGAAGTTTAATCAGTCAAAAAAAAAAAACTGACTGATATATCTGAATAAGCTTCTTTTGAGGCAGGAGCCCGTCTCAAAAGCAGGCACAGGCTAAGTCACCCTTCCCGGAAGTCTGTTTACTCCAGAATTTCTCATGTGAAATCATATCAAAATCTGATTTTACATCTATAAAAGCTGTAAACATCTGCATTTTTTTCTTCTGTGTATTCTCTACTAAATGACACAATATTAAACAGTGTTCTTGAATAGAGTGCCCCAATTTGAACCCAATTTGCTCTCCCCCCAAGACATTATGGTTACTAATCCAAGTTTTAAATTTGTTGCATAAAAATTTGCTTAACACTTTCCTATGATAGATAGTAAACTTATAGGATGGTAATTATGAGGTCCTCTCTGGGATCTTACTTATTAATGAGCATTATAACAGTTTTCAACCATGTTGAAGGAATTTGTTAATAAGTGAAAAAAGAGAGGCCAACAAAGGGGCCCACCAATTACTATTTTGTTTTAATAATTCTGGATGGATACCATCTGGACCTGGAGCTTTCCAACATTTTAGCTGCTGCATAAATTCTTTGACCTCATTTATAGTAACTGGAGCTATTCAGGAGTGTCAGGAGGCAAATGAGAAGAATGGATTGACAGCCATTAAAAATAGTTGTAATGTGGCTCTCCCAAACACTAACTGGTGTATGGTACTCAACACCACACAAATCATGTGCTAAAGCACCAGTAACTAAATGCCAAAACATTGCAGAGTTGCGGGAACAGGAGACAGATATCAGTTGCTGCCATGAATGTTGAGCAGCTTGCATCTTATTGCATCGTAAAAGTTGCTTTTACCTTTATACCTTTTTTGCAGCTCCTAGCAAGAGGGAAACAATGTTTGTTATTTATATGATAATTTACATAAAGACAATGTAATTCACTCCTCAGGTTTACACACTCTTTACTGAACTGGCCCTTAGCATGGCTCCAGGGCCATTTCAAAGGACATGTTTGAGTTGTAAATTTAGACACAATTTAGACACCAAGGATTCAAATAATTGTATATCAGATTCTGGATAAGTGTCAGGAACTATTTGTCTATATAATTCCAATATTTGGGATGAATTAATGAGCTCAAGAAAAGCTTCCTCTGTTGCATTGGACCACTTAATTCTTTTATTGTCTCCTCTGACACTGAGCATTTGTGAAGGCAAATGCTGTAAATTTAATCCAAAATCCTTTGGTAAAGCCAAAGACAACTGGAGGAGCAAGTGATCACCGCCAGTTCTCTTCCCTCTCTCAAAATTTAAGACAAGGTTTTTTAGATAACTGGAAATCAAAGTATAATCCAACACACTAGATCCCTTAGCAGACATAAATGTAAATTCACCCCACTTGTCCCCCATCCCTATCCCATTTAAAACATAAAGTCCATTTTGATTGGCAAATTGCAGCAGATATTTCCTAGTAAAATTAATATAAATGTCTGTAGATTGTCGACTACAGTAGGTTCCCACTTTTCAGTGGCCCACTTTTCAGTGCTCCACTAATATGGTGGCTTTCAATTAGAGTAAGGCCCCACTCATATGGCGCTTGTTCTGCTTTTACGGCATTTTTCAGGCATCAGGCACCATTTTATTGATGGAGTTCCACTTTTTGGCAGGTTTTGCTTTTCGGCGGAGGTCTGGAACATAACCCGCCATATGTGTGGGGGCCCTACTCTATCTCAAATAGGTTCTCTTTACCATCATCCATCAAACTGGTATAATATGTGGGGCAATTGGGCATTTGATTTCCTATCTGAGCATTCAAATCACAAAATTGGAAATGCTGAAGGAAACTTCATTTCTTGTTTTAGAAAATAGCCCTCCAATTTGGACCAAATTGTTTGAAGGTCGTCCTTCTGAATACCAGGGGGTAAATACACATTAAACAAAATTAGGGACAATTCTAAGACTCTAAATCTCAACACCAACACTCATATCAACATCTCACATTGTGGGAGCTCATTTATAATCACATCCAAAGAAGAAATTAGCCAGGCTAAACCTGCACAAGATCTACCTCTCCCCTTAGAAGGAACATCTGGTATGGAAAAATCAATATACCCATTCAAGAATATAGGATCACAGACCTATGGTTCTTGAAAAAACAATATATCAAAATCATTAATGTAATTTATAAACTCTTGTAATCTACTTTTAGCTTTCCACGTGGTAATATTCCAAGACAACAGCCTTAAAAGTCAATCTGTCCCAGAACTTTTGTCAATTATCCCATTGTTTTCAAAAATGCTGCAATTAAACATTTGAGGAACTGGCTTAGCTCCAATAGAATCTGGCATTGTACCCTCAGGTGAAAGCTGAGATCCAGATTCATATGGTTTCAAGTACTGATAAGTCGACCAGTTAACTATTTTACATCCTTAGCCTTAGGGTCCACCAAATTAAATTCCTTGGGGGCTACATTGTTGGCTATTGACTAAATATTCATTTTGTATATGATCTTCCACATCAAATAAACATGCTGAAGGTGCATGCAAATCTGAAAGCTTGGAAGGCCTCGTTACTCTAACATCAGGAATTAATAGAGGTGGAGGATTTCCTGAAACTTTCTCAAGAGACCAGTGCTTATCTTTTAAGGCTGACAATGTGTCCACAATACTAACTTGTTCCTCTTTGGGCAGGGCTGAATAAGAGGCCAAAGATTGGCTCTCAACAGGTTCAAACTTTTCATTAGTTTCAGTGCCAGGGGATGTGCTCAGAAGTCCTAGGAACTTGAGTGTGGGACCACAGTTTCCATTGTGGGTTAACTGGGTCTCTAACAGCATCCTTCCAGTTAATGAGACCTGGACGGGGATATAAATCTGATGTGGCCTGACATGATTGAATAATTAACAATGGTTTCCTAAGCACATCCTGAAACACCATTGTGACTGATATCCCTTGTGAATTTAGATACTCCTTGCTCCCACATAGAAGCAATAGCACCACCGAACTGCTGAATACAAGAATAAATCTTTTGTTTAGGGACCAGCTACACAGATGCTGAATTGCTACAATATCTCCTGCAGATGTGCATATTCAAACAGGGAGCTAAAAGATTAATCATATGCCTCTGAGAGGCTTGAATCCTTAGGTGCTTGGCTGTAAAAAAAAAAGTCAACCTTATGGCAAAACAAAACCAGCTTTCTTTGAGAAAACACAGAACCTGGAGCCAACTGAAGAGATGAGTGGGGTAAATCAGACCATATTTCAATATGTTTTGCTCCCCCATGAGAACTCTTTCCAGATGCTAGGTGATGCAGCTGGCTTATCGGAGAGTCTAACTTTATTGCCAAGTCCACCTGTTAGGAATGAATTGAACCAACAGTTCTAGCAATGAAGAAACATTGTTCAGCTAATATTTTGACCAGTCTAGTCCCAAGGTCAGCAATAGGTACATCTGAAGCCAACTTAGATTCAGAAATGGAGGAGGACTCCTGAACTGGAGGCTCATTGTCCAAAAGGTCCAGGTCATCTGGATTGTCAAAATATAAAGCCTTAAATCAATTGCTAACAGGGACAGAACAGATGGCAGAAGACTCCTCAGGAAGACAGAATCTATCAATACTTCATTGTTGATGTTTAGGAAGCAGTGAATTGCTCTCTGGACTAGCCACACACTTAGTTTTGCCCATCTCATTTCATGTAATTGGGTAAGCTATACTCTAAAAAAAACAAAAAGAAGCAAAAAATGTGTAAATACAATTAAAACATAAAACAATAAAATTAAAAACAGTAAAGCACTAGAGGAAGATAATACCCAAACTAAGAGTTAAAAAGGAAACAATAAAAACAATGAAACACTAGAACATTAAAACCATAAACCTATTTCCTTGTACCCAACCATGTCCTAATTGTTTATCATGAACACCAGAATTATTTCTAGTGTAATAATAGCCTCAGTTTGTCAATCCAGGCAAAGAACTTCTAAAAGATAAATCCCAGTGATGAAAAACTGTTTTTAGATGCTTAAAGATCAATCTTCTTAATAGTAAATTTCTACTCCTCACACCCAAATTGGCTGGACCATCAAAATAGCCTGAAAAGAGTCAAAAGTTTAAAATGCAAAGATAGAAAGGATGGGAGAACGATTCGTTATCCCAACAGCTCTCAGATATCAGTAAAGCTCCCTTTCTAATTCGGCTCCATAATCTCTCTTTGTATTATATCCATACACAGGCTCCTCCTCTTGGATTACTCTGAGCAGTAGCTTCAGATTAAAACTCCTTTTGCTTCTTCAACAAACATCCCCAAATGTTCCCAAAGTACATATAAAATCTGGGGCACAAAGTAAAGGACAGTGAAGTAAAAGATTCCAAAAAGAGAAAGATAACACCAAGCTTCCATGATCTCTCCTCATACAGCCATAGGATTTGACTGTAATCCAAATCCTCAAACCAAGGAAGAGAGCAAACACCTCCACCAAGGAACATAAATCAATCCAGAATGGAAATCAATCCAGCAAATACAATCAGTATTTGTTATTATTGTTCCTTTCAGTCCACAAATGGTATGTAACTGATTATGTTCCCCCTAATCCCATATGCATTGATTTCCTTTGCATTGAAATGAATAGGGTATAATTATGTTGTCATTACATTATTCATTATATAAATTATGTAATTTTGCCACAGCAGATAGTGAGATGATGTAATTTTACCACAGCAGCTAGTGAGCCCTGGGCTCCAACTGGGAGGAAGGGCAGGATATAAATCCAGTAAATAAATAATGAGCTACAGCCCAATCCGTTCCTGTGAACGGGATATATAGAAAATGCTCAGTTTTGGAACACAGGTTCCCAAACTTCTTCAATCGTAGTTTTTACTGCTTTTGGCCTCTCTCCTGGGTTGTGGATTGGTAGTTCTATTGTTTCCCAGTGATTGATTTATTATCTTATATGTCACTCATCTCTGGAAAGCTCAAAACTGCTTGCACAAGCGCTCAGTAGTCTCCTATCCAGAAATGATCGGCTCTATACCAGCTTAGCTTCAAGAGTACTGTATCAGGTGCTCCCATACCATTCATTGAACCTAAAATGATTTAGATCTTCACCAAATGGAAAAAATACTTTTGAAATCCTGCACATATTAGTCTCTGTTCAAGTAAGGATGAATGACATCTCTGCTGTAAACTGACAGGTGACTAACTGTAAGTTCCGGGATTTATACAGAAAGATGCTTAGAGGTGTAATACATAAAAATAGAAAAACATAGTCCAGACTGGAGTATCTTCTTATCACTAGAGGTTTACCTGTGTAAATAGGATACTGCATTTGTAATTAGGTGCATATGGAAGTTAATTGTACTGGGATGACAGATGTCTTTACCCTCTGTAAACAGGAATTACACCTGGGGTTCTTGGATGTAACCAGAGTTTGCAGTTAATTAAGTCTGGATAGTTTCTGAATATTAAATTCACAATGAACAAATATTGTAACAGTTAATTGATGTACAGTCTGTCAGATAAGATGAGGCCAGGAAAGGGCTATCCCACTGATTAAGCAGGATCTACAATGGCATTATTTTTTTTAGGAGATGAACAACAACACTGTGTATGATTCACAAAAGATGGATATTGTATGGCTCACAGTCTGTGCTGTACTAATCTGTTTCTGACATGTAGATTTTATGACTGATCAGAGGTGTAAAGTTTCCCAGTTTGCAAGAGTGAAACTTGCTGCCCTCAGCTTAAAATGGGCTCAGTCTTTCCATGCTTTTTTTCAGGAATTCTGAGTCACTGCTATTTACCAGGAAGGGGAGGGGCAAGGAGATCAGCGCAGTGCAAATGCACCAGCAGCAGTGCAGCATTGGCTGTGCCTGGGCATTTGCACCACACCAACCTCCCCACTGCCATTACTCAGTGGGGTTGAATAGGTTGTTTTCCGCCATTGGCCTAAAATGGGCAGTTGCACTTTTCAGGAAGAAATGACATTTTGCCTCCTCTGCACTGCCATATGAACATATAAAGCTACTGTGTACCACTGATCCATCTAGTCTGATAGTGTATGCTCCAGGGGTTGTCATTGTGGACTCACGGGTGCACATGTGTCCACAGGGGCTTTCCCCGGCACTCACAAGGTCTTCTCTAATGAAATTAGGCCTGAAAGAAGCATTCTATTGTACCCAGTATAATAGGTTGCAGTATGTGCTTGGTTGTGCCAGCCATGTGCCCATGGACCCAAAAAGGTTGGTGACCCCTAACATATTATGACTAGCAGTGCTCTCCAGCACCAGAGATCTTCTGCCAATCATTTGAAAACTGACTGGAGATACCAGGCACTGAACCTGGGACCTTCTAGCAAGTGCTGTGTAATTGAGCTACTGTACGTGCTTAGCTCATGGACTGTTTTCAGAGTTTTCACTGATCCTCAGCGGTGAGTCAGGGTATAGTCACTCTAAACATGGAGATGCTTGGGCAGCCCAGCGGACATGCCTACATTGAAGATGAGAGTATAGAAGTATTTCCCTCCACGGTAATATCTTGATTTTAAAGATTTTTTAAAATATCTACAGTTTTTTTTAAAAAAGGAAAACAAAATTGATGTAGTACAGAGGGAAATTACAGTAATGCAACATTATATAACACAAACTGGTACATAAATACACAATAATATACCCTTTTAAATGAAAATGATCTATGAGTTCTCAAAGATTAACTTTCCCCATGTTATTTAAATAAATAATAAATAATAATAAAAATTTTATTTATGTCGCCTATCTGGCCGAATGAACGGCCACTCTAGGTGACGTACATAACACAGTAAAATACAATATAAAAACAATGAGAATCACAATCAATAATTAATCTAAACACCACCCTTCCAGTTAATAACAGCATTTGGTTTCTTTGTAGATGTACGCTAACCAGGTTCTGTCCTCATATGTACTAAACAGTCTCCTATGTATTCAGATATTTGCATGAATGGATGGGACTGACTGCCCATGTTCTGCAACATTAGGATAACTATGTCAGCATTTTTTAAAAAAGAAATATTGTGGATCAGGGCCAGATTAAACTGAGGAGGGACCCTAGGCTGATTGGTGTTTGGGGGGGCCCTTCTCCTCTTAGGCAATATTTTTCTCAACCCCTTTACAATGGTAATGGACTGATGGTATATAGAGTTTTACTAATAGACTTCTATGTTATTTTGTTAGCATAGCTTACCTCTTCTACTAGTAAATATTATTTTCAATAATGTTTTTAGTATTAATATTATGGTAAACACAATAAAACATATTTTATTGAAAACATGCATTAACGGATGTGTGCCATCAACCAAGATGGTGGCAGAGGCTTCAGCCCCTTAGGGAAACCTCAGCTGCCATCTTGATTGATGGCAAACCACAAAAAACAGTGGAGAAAAAGGTAAGTGAAGTGGGGGGATGGCGGGCAGTTCGGAAGCTCTTGTCCCACGATCCGTGGCTCCTGTCCTGCTTCCATGGATTGTGGAAGGAGAGTGGAGGGCCCTCTGTAGCTCCAGTGGCCCTCGGGCCAGTGCCCCACCTGGCCGCCCTTTAGAACTGGCCCTGCCTATACATACAGTATGCATGCCACAAACCGCGAAGATTAAAAACAGCAATCAATACTAAATATCGGCGCAGCGCGCAAGCACAGTTATGTTATAGAAGATAAAATGTTTAATGGACCATTTTTATTTGGCTGGTGTGCATCATGTCTTTTAAGCCATCCTTTTAGAACATTAAGGATGCAATTGCAAAGTGCAAACATTTTCTTTTTGTACATAATGAAAAATCTATATTATAATTTTTTTTAGCTTATGCATGGCCCCCCAAGAGCTCCGGGCCCCTAGGCTTCAGCCTGCTAAGCCTAATGGATAATCCGGCCCTGTTGTGGATCCCTTTATAACAGGAGTCAGGAACTACAGGTCTGGGGCTGAATGTAGCCTCCCAGGCTTCTCTATCTGGCCCTTGGGACTTTCCCTGGGCCACACCCTTCACTGGCCCTGAACTATGCCCTCCTTAAGTGCTTTTGGCTTTCTAGAAGGTGACCTTGAACTGTGGGGTTGCCCAATGTTTGCCTGGATGGAGAGATATGTGCGGGTGTAGAAACCTTTGACTTTTGTGTAATTGAGTGCAGCCTACTATACAAAGATAAGAGTCCCGACTGCCACTCTGACTACTCTAGCCTCCGACCCTCATGGCATATGGCCCCCCAGTAGACTGCCTACGAGGAAATGTGGCCCTCAAGCTGAAAATTGTTCCCCACTTCTGCTTCAGTGTGTCTCAGCTCTTCGGTCCAGGGCCTGGGACAACATTTGGAATTGACTGTCAGTCATATTTATTTGTTGAAGCTGAAATAAGATGATCCTGTGACTGAGCAGCAGCTTTTGAGATAATGTACTAACTTGCACATGGTGAAACATGACTGCATCCAGCCCCATTTTTAATGGCTATATGCTGCAGCAATTTACAGCATTATAATAAATACAATGTATTTGCAGGTATAATAAATTCTATAGGAATAGCATAGCACAGCACAGCATAGCATAGCATAGAATATAGAATATAGAATAGTAGGGACACAGAAACATTTGTGGCATCTAGAGTCTAATATATATCTAGAATTAACTTTCACAAGCAGTGCCTTATACCATAACACTAGCATGTACTTGGCAAGGCTGGCAGAGTAATCCACTTTGATTCCCTGCCAGAGAAACCCTCATAGACTGCTATCAAATGGGGGGGGAAGTGTGCCATCTCACGCCAATCTAACAGGGCTGAAAAAACTTGCATCACGATCCTGTGCATGTATATGCAAAAGTAAATTCCATGGAGTTCAATGTGACTTACAAAGCAAGCTGCCTTATACTGAATCAGACCAGAGTTTCATACTTGGTACATTCTCAGCCTTACTTGGAGATGTCGGGAATTGAACCCAGGAGCTTCTGCATGCAAACTAGATGCCCTACCACTGTGCTATGGCCCGCCCTCCTTTGTAGTTACTCTCTGATGAATGGGCAGAGCACTGAGTGTCACCCTACTTCTATATTGTACCTTCTGGGTGCTAGGTTGCTGCTGTACATGGGCTTTTCATTACACTGTATCTAGTGTTGGAGATATCTGCCAATGCAATAGTAATGAGCCTTGGGGAACTGCTCCTTCACTGTGAGAGTGAAGTTAAGTGAAGGACTTTATACTTGATGCCAACTGCTCCTTAGGATCATCTTAGCAGCACAATGAAACAAGTACATCGAAGACTATTGACTATTGATACTGGAACAAACAATATAGACAGTCAGTTGGAAACTGTCACACTGAAAAACAAGAAATGTACATTTTGAGCCATATTCTGGAATCATAGACCTACTTGAGAGTACGCCCCACTGAATTCAGAATTTACTTCCAAGTAAAGATGCATAATCAGGGTTTGGACTCAATTCTTTGGCTAAGTATGTTATGCATGCAATTTTATTTATACATTTATGATTTAGATGTATAACCCTCCTTTACATATAGCTAACAACAACAATAAAAACTATTATATATATTAAAAAGTGACAGTATAAAACAGAATAAAAGCACATAAAAAAGAAAGAAATGGACTGCCTTCAAGTCGATTTCGACTTATGGACAATCCTACGAATAGTGTTTTCATGGTAAGCGGTATTCAGAGGGGGTTTACCATTGCCTTCCTCTGAGGCTGAGAGGCAGTGACTGGCCCAAAGTCACCCAGTGAGCTTCTAAGAACTTAAACAACTGAAAACACCACATACTAGTTATTTGTAGATTCTGGCTCCTTTCTTGTGGCATCTTTCCTTTTAACAACATGTGATATCTACTTCCACATTTTATTTTACATTATAGATTTTTTTTAAAAAAAATTACATGTCAGTTCTTGAATTCAACTAGTTTATGAGCCTACAGGGACACTTTGTATCTGAACATCTGGACTCACCACATGTTATCTGTAGGAAATTTAAAATATCATTTATGACTTGTAACTATTTAGGATTGGAATCCAAATTGGAGATGAGATGCCATATGTTTAGCGGATGAGGTGACAAGTCATCTCAAGTTTATAGAACACTAGTAAATAACCAAGCATTCTGAATGCCTAGTAGATGCATTCCTGACTATCCTGGAAATCCCAATACTCAAGAGTCTGATCCCACTCCCCTCAGTCTAAATCTGTGTACATTCTATATTCTGCAGTGATTTCCATCAGCACCTATACTAATGATCAAATGTTTCAATAAAATCTGAAATATTTGCCACAACCTGCAAATATCAGCTTCAGGAGTAGGATATAGATATATGAATATATATATGCTTATGGGGCTCTACAAACACTGGCCACAAGATTCAACAGCTTTGAGAAGCAGCCCAACCTGTTTCAGAGCTACTCTGTGTCTTTCAAATTCAAAACATTATTCAGGACCAATTAGATCTGTTAATAATGAAGTTCTGCTTTTCCTCATTCATTATAATGGATAATCTAAAAACATCTATTTTTTTCCTTTTCAAAGGAATGCATGAAATTTTCAGGCATAGAAATCCTTCCAGAATTAATTAAGCCCTATTGCCATATTATAGACAGATATATCCAGCGTTTTCATACAGGGAACCTTTATTCATTTAACAAAATTTATATACTGCTTTACTGTAAATAAAGCTGCTTATCAGTTTACAACCTTGCTTTTTAAAACAAAGAAAGAAAGTAAAAGTCTATAGTGTCTTCATTTTCTGCCAGAATTGGATGACCGCCCCTTCTGAGTGGATGATGCCTGGTAAATTTCAGAATAATAGCTACAGCAGTTCTTCCACAAAGGCAGGCTTTTATTATTTTGAGAGGATAAATAGGAATCATGGGGGGAGTGCTTAAAAAAAGATCATGAATTCCCAGGAAACACTGGAGTGGGGAAAATGTCACCCTCCAGTAATGACCCTCCAAGGGCTTTTAACGGGTAAACTTTTACTGTGGATTGTTGGAAATAAATAAAGATTTCTCCATTGACTTGCAAAGGAGAAGGAGGTGGTGGAAAAATAGCATAAATCCCTAGGACAGACAGAGGTAGGGAAAATGTTTCTCCCTAGCAAGGACCCTCTGACTCTAAGGGTCATTGGTGGGGGTGGGTTTCTGCCCTTCCCATGGATTTTGGGGGGTACAGCCTTTTCTACCTGGGTGATTTTTCCATTGATTTGAATACAGAATGGCATATAACCACAGATTTTAATCCTCCCAATTCACAGGGAGTGCTCTGGGGAAATAATTTACTATCAAAATGAATGTTCCACACACATTCCACACTGCTCCACCCTCTCAAGCTCTGGGTATTTCCCCAGTCAGCCATATTTCATTTCTGGGTGTGCAGAATGGACATGTGTGCTCACGCCAGCTGAGTCCATTTGAAAGTTTAGGGAATCCCAGATTCACCTTGAAATGCATTGTTAACAATGCAATCCAACTAAAAAAATATGAGAACCTTCCCAAATCACCCTGATCCACCTTGTAATTCAGAGTACATGCAGAGCCAATGTACACCCCTACTACAAACTATAGGGATCAGCAAGATGGCTGAGGACTGACAGTCCCCAAAGCTTCACAATCTACTAGTAATTCTGTTTTGGTATTTCAACTAGGCCAGCCACGGGGAACTTGTGACCCTTCAAGTTTTGTTGGAGTCCAGCTGTCATCAGTCTCAGCCAGCATGGCCAGTCATCAGGGATGATGGGGAAAGTTGCCCAATAACATATGAAGGATTTTTTAAAAAACAAACAAACTGCTGGACGGTTTCATTGGGAGGGCTGAGCTCCAGTAGCCCAGTCTCCACTGTTTAGAAGGCCACTGTTTCCTATCCTTGGACTAGGACTGGGAGGCTTCCTTATATCAGCTTAATACAGCTGCAACGCCTGGTAACCTGTATACTACTATAGCGCTAAAGAATCAATGTAAAATTTTGCTTTTGCACACCTACCTCAGATCAAACTTTCTACACTAGCAAAGCGGAAAAAATAAGAATAAATACTTAGCTTTCATTGGTCATTCAGTTAGCAACTGGGATGACAGAAGACAAGTGTGTTTACAGCAGCAGAGTGCTACAGTTGCAGTATTTCTCTCAGAAAGATATTGAATGTTTTTGTCCGTTTACTGATATAGTAAACTAGGAACACTTTTTTACTTTGCTTTGAAGTATTGTGTGTGCTTAAGAGTTACAGTGCAATCCTATACATGACTATTCTGAAGTAGACGTTGTTTTCAATGGGACTTATACCCAGGTAGGTAGGTATATAATGGCAACCTTAAAACTGCTATGTAGTGAATTAATACTTTTTAACAGTAACATTATAAATTTACATTCTTTTCAATACACATTCAAACCAGCAGCAACCAATTCACTGGAAAATATCAGAGCCTTACGACAAATTTAGAGCTAGCAATAACCCCTCCACTGTTAAAAGGAAAACATGGAGAGCTAATCTGAAAAGAGTTCTCCTTACAACATCAATAATCTTTCAATCAAATTAAGAGCTCCTGGTAGAATAAACTATTTGAATCATTGGTTTAATTGCAACAGGTGGCTTTGTGCACTTTCCATATGATCCTTGCCACATTTATTCTAAATACTTGATATGAGATCTCTAGGCAATATATGCAAGACCTAAAATATTTCATTTCCTACTCAGGAGAACAACAATGAATACAAATAGCACATTGTGGTTATTATTCAGAGGCTCACCTGGCATAATTTGCCTCAGAACTATTAAAACAATTGGTGGCATAATTGCTTGCACCTGTCATTGAATTGCTTTTGCTTCCAAGTAGCTTTGAAACCAACAGTAAACATTACCTTTACTCTGGGTTCTCAGTCTTCCTTCCTAATATAGTTTAATCTGAATACTCAAGGTGTCCATCTATTTGCTGAATCCGTTCTTTCACCTTTGCACATGCACAAGCATACATAACTTTACTGGATCAATTAAAAGTGTAATATTTTGTACCTTTAAGATATATTGTATCTTGTTCATCTGTGTCTGCTTCTATTCCAGTATGGGCTCCTACCAGGAGGAAGGGCAGGATATAAATCAAGTATAAATGTTACACTGTTGTGAGGGAGAAGCAGTCAGTAATCTTATCTTTGTCTTAAACAGCAAGTTTCTCTACTAATCATCAGCAGGCTATGTTGTGCCACACCCACAAACCTACCTGATGCCTCACAGGTCCCTTCAGCCTCTGTCAGCAACCCCAGCAATTCAATTAGGGCCGAAGCAAGAGGGTTGATTTAGCTGTCTCTCCACTGTGTACAGGAACAAAAGGCAATCTTGCCCAGTTCTGACTTAGTATTTTGTTTGAAAGTGTGGGTTGTGATGTTCCTATATATTAGTGTATATATGGTAAGTGCTGGTTGTTTAGAGTATACATGGTAAGTAGTGAAAGAGGAGGGGGGGTGAATGGGCAATAGAATGCTTGATGATTGGCTGAATGTTTAAAATGGCTGACAGTATAAATGAAAGGATGACAGGTAAATCTGGGTGAATGTGAGGTGGTGAATTGTGGAATCTGGGGGGAGAAGAGAAAGAGTGGATTGCTTGGTGGGGTTTGAGAGAGTTGTTTGCCAGGAGAGAGTGAAGAAGGAGGGAGGTGGAGTTCAGATTAGTATTGAGTAAAACCATATGCTTATGTGCCTTAAGAAGAAATCTTGTTAATCTTGTTAGCTTTGTTATCTGTAATAAATACTTAATTTGGTTTACCAAAGGCCTGATCCTTGGCTGGGGTTTCACAGACCAGAAGGGAGGGTAAGGTAATGACCAAGGCTGAAGGGGAACTGTAACAAATGGTGGCAGCGGTGAAGAGAATAACAATACCAGTATTCAGAGTCTCTGGGAATACTAGTATTGGGACGTTACTGGTGGTTGCCTAGCAGGGGGATCTGTTGAGATCTGTGCTAGAGCGGGGAGAGAAATCATAAGAGAGAGCAGTCCAGACTGGTGGAGTCCCTGGTGGTGCCTAGAGACAGGCAGTAACCACGAGCAGGTAGGAACCTGACAGGGAGAGCCAGGGAAGGACGCCTCACATGGGTATTCATCCATAAGACTCAGCATGCAGGTCTTTTAAAGCTGTGGTGCAGTCTTGACATTTATCCCAGCAAATTTAGCATGTTTGGGGGAAATCAAAACATTTTTGGAAAGAATCTTTACCTTTGTGTTTATCTGCACTTATCTCTACAGTTTTTCTCAGGCTCACATTCCCAGTCTGGTACTTCAGCATCATTTTTTAATTTCTTCTAATCCAGTCAGGGATCACAATGTGAAAAAGTCAATGGAGGCAAACAATCAATCCTGAAAGACAATATAGCCATTGTTTCTCATACCGATGGGGAACATGTGGCCCTCCAGATATTGCTGGCCTCCAAATCCCCATCAGCCCTAGACAGCATGATCAATGGTCAGAAATGATGGGAGCTGAATTTCAACAACATCTGGAGGGTCACAGGTTCCCCACCCTGCTATAGGCAGCCCACAAGTAAGGTCTAAGGGAAAGTTACTTACACCAGTATTGAAACTCTACCAAAAACAGAACTTTTAATAAATTGCAGAGACATTCAACAGCCACCTATATGCATATGCATTCCATGTTTTTCCTCCCTATAATCACTTACTTCATGCACTAGAATGCACTCAAACTAGATGCAATGTTAAATGTGTCCTTACATTTAACATGTTCATTTTTAGAAGCCAATAGCAGCCTCTTGGTGTTGCAACAGGTGGGAAGAGGGAGTTTAACTCTCTCCTCCCCTGCTGCAGTTCTGATGAAAATCAATCATTCTCTCAATACAAATAACAGTTTTGGGAGAGCAAGCTTCTTCAGGACCATAGTAGGGGACAAGAGAGTTAAGCTTTTCTTTTCTTCCTGATGTGAACAAAGTAATTATCACTCCTCCGGAATCTTCTATTTGCATTTTTTAAAATAAAAAATAACACCTGTATATTAAATGCAAAGATAAATGTAATATCGCATCTAATTTGACCTTCAAACTGAGGAACCTTCTTCATTTAATTACACAAAAGTAGTTTCAAAGCACCAGTCTCTTGAAAAATTGCACATATGTAATTCTGCTTGTGCTCACTGCAGTTCATGGAACATAGTGCTGTGTTCTCATCTGATATTTCCATAGGAGTAGTAATGTTTGAGAAATGCCAGACGTCCAAGCTGGATTTAGAAAGGGAAGAGGCACCAGAGATCATATCACAAACATACATTGGATAATGGAACAGACCAAGGAATTTCAGAAGAAAATCACCCTGTGCTTTATAGATTACAGTAAAGCCTTTGACTGTGTAGATCATGAAAACGCTGGAATGCTTTAAAAGAAATGGGGGTGCCACAGCATCTGATTGTCCTGATGTGCAATCTATACGCAGAACATATCATACTGAAAGCGGGATTGGACCAAGATAAATGAGATGAAAATTGGAGGGAGAAATATAAATAATTTAAGATATGCAGAAGATACCATACTACTAGCAGAAACCAGTAATGATTTGAAACGAATGATGATGAAAGTTAAAGAGGAAAGCACAAAAGCAGGACTACAGCTGAATGTCAAAAAGAGAAAAGTAATGACAACAGAAGATTTATGTAACTTTACAGTTGACAATGACATTGAACTTGTCAAGGATTATCAATACCTCGGCACAGTCATTAACCAAAATGGAGACAACAGTCCAGAAATCAGAAGAAGTCTAGGACTGGGGAGGGCAGCTGTGAGAGAACTAGAAAAGGTCCTCAAATGCAAAGATGTATCACTGAACACTAAAGTCAGGATCATTCAGACCATGGTATTCCTGATCTCTATATATGGATGTGAAAGTTGGACAGTGAAAAAAGCAGATAAGAGAAAAATCAACTCGTTTGAAATGTGGTGTTGTAGGTGAGCTTTGCACATACCATGGACTGTGAAAAAGACAAATAATTGGGTGTTAGAACAAATTAAACCAGAACTGTCACTTCTAGGTTATCATACTTTGAACGTATCATGAGAAGATATGATTCACTAGAAAAGACAGTAATGCTAGGAAAAACAGAAGGAAGTAGAAAAAGAGGAAGCCCAAACAAGAGATGGATTGATTCCATAAAGGAAGCCACAGACCTGAACAAGGTGGTCTATGACATATACTGTTGGAGGTCACTGTTTCATAGGGTCGCCATACGTTATAATTGACTTGAAGGCACATAACAACAACAAAGTAATGTTTATCATTAACTTACAATAATGCATGTTGTACAAATGTGTGTACTTTTTGTAATAAAGACAGCCCCAGCTTGCTGGACCACACTGTCAATCAAATAATTATCAGGGGACACAATAAGAAACTATGGAGGTAAGGTTCTGAATCCAAAGGAAATCCTCTAGATTAGATGTGGGGAACCTTTGGCCCTCCATATGTTGCTGAAATGCAATTCCCATCAGCCCCAGCAAGCATGGCCAATGGCGAGAAGAGATGGAACATGTAGTTCAGCAACATCTAGAGGGCCAAAGATTCCCCACACCTGCTCTAGATAAAGTACAGTATAAGAGACGAGAGACGTTCTGAATAATTTTAAAATAAATTAATTTTTTTTAAAAAAAACCCTACAATTTTTAGTCTCTTTCTAACTATAAAGCAACTTTTCCATGGTTGGCCCAAGAATTCTGCTGCCTGTATCAGAGGAGCGAATAGTACCTTCCCCCTGCCCCTCACAGTCTTGGTGCATAGTACCCAAGCCCAGACAAGTTACTTTGGCACCTGAGGCTGAAATTCTCACAAGTACCTCTACTCCTCCCTGGTAGTCAACATACAACAATAATAAAGAGTGAGCAAGTTGCTGCTCTTTCATGGCATCTAAAACCACCTGCCCAAGGTGACTGCCTCATTCTGCCTAAATGTTAGGGCTGGTCCTGAAGCCTTTCTAAGATATTTTTTAAAAGACTTGTGAGTACAGAAGATGCCTTCTGTCAAAGGAATGCTAGCTTGGAGACTGGGTGGACTAATCAAACAATTTCTTGAAATAACTTAAAGTATGGGCTTTGCCAGCATCCTCAGGGTTGAACAGATTTTACATCAAAAGGAATTCACATTTCTCTGAATTTTGAAATGCAGTTCTCCAGCCAAGCAATATGTACAAAAATGCACATATTAGTGGAAAGTATCTGTAAATGCATATATTAGTGAAAATAACACACAACAATGCATTATATTAGAAACTGCTTTGCAAAACTGGCTATATTAGGCATGTTTGCATACCACAATGTGTATATTAGGAGAAAGCCATAATAAACTGCTAAGGAATTTTCTTGACTTTTTTTTTTTTTTTAATCATAAACTGATGTGGAAATGTGGGGATTGGAAGAATGAAAGAAACCAAAACTGACACATTCACTCATCCCTACTATTCCAATCATAGAACGAAAAACTGAGTTTAAAAGCAAAAATGGGAATTTGGGTGATAAGTATCAAACCTTCCCCATGCCAGGTTTGCTGCTCCAGAGTCCACCTCCCTGAATGTTTCACCACCACCACCACCGCTGAACTCTAAATGAAAGAAATGGCCTCAGTTGGCTGAAATGTGTTTGGCTGGAGGGACTGCAGGGACACAATGTCAGGTCCCAGCCAGGGGAGTCCTCATCAGAGGAGTCTTCATAGAAGGAAGACCAGGAGACTCCAGTCTTAGACCCAGGCCTCCCTCAGGGTCCATCTGAAGGTGAGGAGCCAGGGTCCTGTGATGAGGCTGAAGAAAAATCATCTGCACCTGGGGCACGTTTGGTCTCTGACCTCGAGGCTGAATGGGTCCCGAGTCCAAGGGAGAGGCATTGCTTCAAATGCCAGCTGGAGACCTGGCCCATTCTGACTGCCGGCCTGGACTCATCATATAGTATAGAACTTCTTGGGACTAAATGTCTGGCTGAAGGTGATGAATGGGATTTAGCTGAGGTTTGGAGTGTGGTTCAGCAGCTCTAGCATAAAATCCCCAGTGCTTGGCTAGAAGAGCTGCTGGAACAATGTCTATACAACAGCTTTGTACCTGCCATTTCTAAAGATTGCCTTGATCCTTACCTGTGTTGTTTACAGACTGTTTGGCTTCAGACCCTGACTCTTGCTTGATCTCCTTGGTTTTGAGATAGACTCTACACTCTGAATTCAGACTAACCCTGGATAATATCCATGTGCAGCACTCCCTTGTGTTTCTGCTAGGGAATCTCTCGCCTTCTTGAGCTCAGTGAGAACAGGACACATAAGCAGAGAATGTGGGAAAACTCAGTATTTCTCACCTCGTTTGATATTAAAAATCAGGGCCCTACACCCTGTACCTGCCAACTGAAGCAGTTCTATGTTTAAGTACACAGAATTGCTATAATCATATCTAGTTTGGCTCTTAGGATTTTAGGAAGGACTATTTGGCAGGGGGTGGGGAATGCAATCCAAATTTTGCTTGGATGCACACCTGCAAAAGTTAAAAATTTCATGGAATGCAAATAGCTTCAACAAAATAGCTGGTTGATTTACATGATACATCAGCATCAATGGAGAAGGTGATTTACCGTTAGGGATGCGAATATTCACTAAATTGGATTTATTACCGGATTTTGTCATAATCTGACAATCCGCATTGTTTTTGGACTCGCATTGATTTCTTGTGGCAGCTGTCATCAGCACATTTTTTTTAAAAAAATCTGAATTTTACGTTATTGTCTTCATAATCAGATTTCCTTTGAGCTAACCAATTCTTAACTCAATGGAAGTGCAGCTTCGCTTACCTGCGCGAAGCTCTGGGGAGCGGAGCATAGTTGCGGCCGAGGGTGAAGCCGCAGAAGCCATTTTAAGGAAGGGAATGTTGCGCGTCGCCTTGAGATGATGCGCGACGTTCTGCACGGAGGAGGCGGAGCTAAGGGGCTATTTAAGCCCACGCCGCCGCCAGCAGATTATAATGTGGCTTGATGGGAGGATAGGAATAAAAAGGAAAGCCCGACTGCTTATAATAATAATAATAATAATAATAATTTTATTTGTGGGTCGCCTATCTGTCTGGGTTAACGGACACTCTAGGCGACGTACAACAATATAAAATACAATACACATATTAAAAACAATCATAATCCATCTGAGGCATTTTAATTTTTTGTTAATGATTGTAATGTTTGTAATTTGATTTTAGCCTTTGCTGTTTTTAGATTGTGAAATTTGATTTTAGACTGATGTTTTTGTATTATATTGTATTTTATTGTATCTATGTTCACCGCCCAGAGAGCTATTGCTAGTCGGGCGGTATATAAGTTTTAAAAATAAATAAATAAATAAATAAATAAAAGCAACCATCAATTAACACTTTAAAACTAATCCACCCTGATCTTATAGGCCTGTCTGAATAGCCAGGTCTTTAAGGCTTGGCGAAAACCTAGCAGGGAGGGGGTAAGTCGCAGATCCAAAGGAAGGGAGTTCCAGAGGGTGGGGGCCACAATTGAAAATGCCCTCTCTCTGGTCCGCACCAGCCTAGCTGTTTTAACCGGTGGGACCGAGAGAAGGTCTTGTGAGGCTGATCTCGTCAGGCGGCATGATTGGTGATACTGGAGGCGCTCCTTCAGATAAACTGGGCCGAAACCGTATAGGGTTTTAAAGGTCAGCACCAACACCTTGAATTGGGCCCGGTAGACAACTGGTAGCCAGTGAAGATCTATTAACACTGGAGTGATATGATCACGTCGACGGCTGTGCGTAATCAAACGCGCCGCCGCATTCTGTACCAGCTGTAACTTCCAGACCGTTTTCAAGGGTAACCCCACGTAGAGCGCATTACAGTAGTCTAAGCGGGAGGAGACCAGGGCATGTATCACCTGTGGGAGCAGATGAAGAGGAAGGTAGGGTCGCAGCCTCTGTATCAAATGTAATTGATACCAAGCTGCCCGGCTCACTGCCAAAACCTGAGCCTCCATGGACAACTGGGAGTCCAAAATGACCCCAAGGCTGTGGACCTGGTCCTTCAGGGGTAGTCTCACCCCATTAAGCACCAGGTCTGTAATTCCCAACCTTCTTTTGTCTCCCACAAGCAACACCTCGGTCTTGTTGGGGTTCAGTTTCAGTCTGTTCTCTCCCATCCATCCACTTATGGATTCCAGGCACTTGGACATGGTATCCACAGCCAACTCTGGTGAGGACTTAAATGAGAGGTAGAGCTGAGTGTCATCCACATATTGGTGACACTGCAGCCCAAAACACCTGATGATGGCCCCCAGCGGTTTCACATAGATGTTGAATAGCATGGGGGAGAGGATAGAACCCTGTGGTACTCCACAATTAAGAGATCAAGGGTCTGAAACCTCATCTCCCAATGCCACCCGTTGGTGCCGATTAGAGAGATAGGAACGGAACCACTGTAAAACAGTGCCTCCTATTCCCAATCCCTCTAGGCAATTTAAAAGGACATCGTGGTCAACGGTGTCGAAACCCGCTGAGAGATCCAGGAGGATGAAGAAGGTATATTCTCCCCTATCCATCGCCCTCCTCATATCATCCACCAGGGCAACCAAGGCTGTTTCAGTTCCATGACCAGTCCTGAAGCCCGATTGGAATGGATCTAAATAATCCGCTTCATCCAAGTGTGTCTGTAATTGTTTAGCCACCACTCGCTTGATCACCTTGCCCAAGAATGGTAAATTAGAGACTGGGCGGAAGTTGTTCAACTCTTGGGGATCCAAGGAGGGTTTTTTTAAGATGGGCTTTATCACCGCCTCCTTGAGGGCTGATGGCATTGCACCCTCTTTCAAGGATGCATTTATCACTGCCTTGATCCCTTTGCTCAGTGTCTCTTTGCAGCTCATAATGAGCCACGAAGGGCAAGGATCAAAAAGACAGGTGGTTGGCTTCACAGTACTGAGCACCTTGTCCACTTCCTCAGTGAGAAGAGGCTGAAACCGATCCCACCGGACTGGAATGCAACTGGCCAACTCTGGCCTACTACCTGTATCCACGGCGAACGGAATCATGCTCTTCAGGCACTCAATTTTATCGGCAAAGTGTTTAGCAAAAGTACCACAGGAGATTTTAGAATGCTCCATGGGATCCTGAGCAACTGGACCGACCAGGCTTCGGACCACTTGGAACAATCTCCTGGGACAGCACTCTGCTGACGCAATAGAGGCCGCAAAGAAATCCTTCTTTGTTGCCTTTGTTGCCACGTGGTAGGCAGCTATTGCTGCTCTAACCAGTGTCCGATCGTCTTCAGTGCGAGATTTCCGCCACCGGCGCTCAAGTCATCTCACCTCCTGTCTCAGACCCCGCAACCGTGGTGTATACCAGGGAGCTATCTGAGCTCTATTCAGGGGGAGAGGATGTTTCAGAGCCACCCGGTCCACTGCCCTAGTGATCTCCCCGTTCCACTCCATCACCATGGCTTCGACCGGGTGTCCTTCAGTCAGCTCCAAATCCCCCAGCACATTCAGGAAACCCTTAGGCTCCATCAGGCATCTGGGGCGGACCATCCTAATAGGTCCTTGTCCCCTGCGGAGGGTGTGTGGGATCGAGAGGTCTATATTCACCAGATAGTGATCTGACCATGACATGGGGTTAGAAGAAACAGCCCCTATTTTCAGAACACTTCCCTCCCCTCCCGAGACAACACAAGGTCAATAGCATGACCGGCTACATGGGTGGGTCCCGTATTACTAAGGTGCAGATCCCAAGAAGTCATGGTTTCAATGAAATCCCAAGGGGCTCTGTCTCGGCATGTACGTTGAAGTCCCCTACAACCAGTAGGTTGGGGGAAAGCAACCGCACGGTCGAGACCACCTCGAGCACCTTGGTCAAGGAGTCTGCTGTGCAGCGGGGTGAGCAGTACACAAGAAGAATCCCTAAACTGCCCTTCGGACCCAACCTCCAGTACATGCAATCAACAAACTTGGTCTCGTGGAGAGGGGGTCTGGCGAAACCCAAAGATCCCCGATAGATGACTGCCACTCCCCCTCCCTGCCTACCAATCCTCGGCTGCTGTGCATATCGGAAACCGGCTGGACACATGGCCTCAAGTATAGGAGCCAGGTCTCCGTAATACACACCAGATCTGTGTTCTCATCCAAGATCATATCATGGATGAGAGATGTTTTCTGCACCACAGACCTGGCGTTACACAACAGCAGTCGAAGATTGGAAGGAGTCCTGCATCCCCCAGTTATCTTCTGGTTGTGAACAGGCCCGGAACAAGGAATGGATACTATGCATCTATCCCTTGTTCCCCTAGATTGGCATGGCCTGCCATGCATGCCTCTCCAGGATCTGCCGCCTAGCCTCATAATATCATGGCCCCGCACCCTCCCCACAACATCCCCCTCTGGTTTACACATATCCCCCTCACTATTTGCCAATCAGGCAGGCCGCTACCCCTAATAAATATAAATAGATTGCCCGTGTCTCTCTTGCTCACGACGTAGGGACGTCTCGCTAATAGCCGGTGGGCCCCTTGCCTCCCACTATTCCTGAGCCTCCACCGTGACGACCACCTCCTCTCCTCGGTGCTCTCCCAGTGCCCCTCATCACTGCCAAGGCGTCCCGTCGTCTTCCTCCCCTCCTCCTCTCTCGAGGCCTGCTCTCTCTAGGGCGGCTGGTAGAAGACACGCCACGCCACGCCGCTGATACTGCAGGCTGAAGGAGGGCGCGCCGCTCCGTGCCACCGATGTCACGGGCCAATGGAGGGCGCACCGTGTCGCGCCGCTGATGTTGTGGCCGATGGAAGGCACGTCCCGCCACGTCGCCGATGCCCTGTCTCTTCTTACCAGGGAGAGCAGTCCACAAATGGGGAGCTACCACCAAGAAGGCCTTCTTGTGGATCAATGCCAACCAGACAGCACTCTGCAGCAGTCATAGCTTCTCCTAAGTTGGCACTGAGAACGAGCTTTTCCTCCTTTCACTCTGATTGGCTCTTATAGTCTTTAAGAGGTGGTAGTTGTAAATCTCATCTCTCCTCAGAGAGACATAAGTAGGGTAGTGAAGGCAGTGGGACCCCACTGAGGTAACCACCCATCTAGATGGAACCCAGGCTTTTATCCTAATTCCAGGATCTTAGACTTTACTAAGACAGGATTTTAGATTCTTGTTGACACAGAGGCTGCCTTTTAAGTTCCAGGCAGACTCTTCACCCTTTCCTGATGATTTTGTAACAACAACAACAACAAAAACCTTCTTTGTTAGGATTTCTGATATCATTTACCTGCAGTCATATATAGCATGCAACTTTTATATTGGCACTTCTATTTTGATATCAGTTACTTGAAATCAATGTAGCATGCACATTTTGCATTTGAACATTTATTATTATGGTTGTTTGGAAACCCACTAGGAGAAAGCTGCAGTGGGTCCAAATATTGGTGACAGCAGCATATCCTCAGTCTCTGTGCTTTAGGGGAACTGGATTAGCTGCCATGGAATAGTAGTTGGTAAAATGTACTTACTCATAGATGATTTACTTCCTTTTTTTGCAGAAGGATATGCACAGCAGTGAGATATTAGGCCAGAGGCCTTCAAGGGGGTAAGAGGAAGCCCCCAGCTTAAGCTGCTCAGGGACATGTGTCCCTCCCCAGTTAGACTTGAGGTACTACGAACTTTGCTTACTGGCTACCCGGTTTAAAGGGAGGTTTGTCTGTGTTACGGTGTTTTACTTTTGGTTTCCTGATCCCAGATTCCAACTCCCGGCTGGCCTTCAGGGCATACAGACTTAAATCTGTCGTAGTTATGGCCCTAGGATGCAGAGGGCATATTACACCTGATTCACCACCAGTCCTGTTTAAGGGGTCAGGCAGTGATGGGTTTATACTGGGTAGTCTGGGATAGTGCGCTGCACTTCATTTAACATGGTGCGCGCCTGTGATAGAGATGCCTTATGCATTTTTCTGTGGCAGAGCATTATCTATGGACTGCTATATTTCTCACATGGAGTGCATCAGCTCCTTCTGGGGGGGGCAGTCATGGCTTCCAACTCCCGGCTGGCCTTCATGGCCTACAATCTTCAATCTGTTTTAGTTATGGCGGTAATTGCCAGGGACAGAGTGTAAAGATGTACAGTTGGGCAGAGTTCTTGGCCCCTTCCTGGCCACCCCAGTCGGGTAGGGCCTTAAAAGGCAGTGGGCAAATTATGCCTGATTCACAACCAGTCTAATTTAAGGGGTCAGGCAGTAACGGGTTCATACCTGATAGTCTAGAAATGGTGCTCTATGCTTCATTTAACATGGTGCGCACAGGTGGCAGAGCATTACCTATGGACTGCTATATTTCTCTCATGGAGTGCTTCAGATCCTTCTGGTAGGGGGCAGTCAGGAGACAAGTGGACTCAGAAACAGTGGGGCACTATCTGTATGATGGGCTGTTCATTGGTTGGACAGATTTTAATAAAATAATAACAAAATTTTATTTATCAGACGCCCATATGTCCGACCGAACGGACACTCTGGGCGACGTACAATATAAAATACAATCTCAATATATACATAATCATCATAATATTAATATCATAACATCTCATCTAACAGACCATCCTACGCTAATACAGTATAAAATCTAGCCCACCCCAGAGATCCCATAGGCCTGCCTAAAGAGCCAGGTCTTCAAGGCTCGGCGAAAAGTCAACAGGGAGGGGGCATGCCGAAGGTCAAAGGGAAGTAAGTTCCAGAGGGTGGGGGCCACGATCGAAAAAGCCCTCTCCCTGGTCCGCACTAACCTAGCTGTCTTCATCGGTGGGACCGAGAGAAGGTCCTGTGAGGCTGATCTTGTTTGGCGGCATATTTTGTGATACTGGAGGCGTTCCTTCAGATAAACTGGGCCAGAACCGTATTTTGGGGTGCATGTTAGCACCTGAGGTCACAGCTTATAGTATGGATATGTAGCTGGGGGTTCCCTTGAAAACTGGGAATATGGAGGATCCTGCCCCAGTGTTCACCTTTCTGGGTATCAAGATTGGCTCTGTGCCAGTGTTCACCTTCTGGGTATCAAGAATGACTCTGCGGCCCAGGGCTGCAAGCTGCACAGGGACATGCTTTAACTGTTGCAGATTAGGATCCTGGAGTTTTTCCACTTCTAGCTAAGGCACAGGGTTTTCAAGATCATTCCACGGATTTTAAGGTTCGGTGTATGTTGGCTGGGTGGGCTAGGGAGCGCCCAGCTGCCCCGATCACCGCGGTCCTATATCTCCAGAGCTTTTAGAGAAACTCATGAGCCAATGGTCAGTAGTATGCTCTTCCAACTACGAAATCCAGCTATTTCGAGCAGTGTCTCTTACATTATTTTGGGGTCATTTCGAATTGGAGAAGTAGTGGCTGGGTCTAAGTTGGACCAGTCACAGCGCGCCCTCTTAATTTCAGATATCAACATGAAAGCAGGCAGTGCTTACCTTACGTTACGTAGGTCTAAGACTGACCAGAGGGGTAGGGGACAGACTGTTATTTTAGCTCCTTCCCCTTTGCCACACATTTGCCTAGTGCAGGCCCTGCAAACCTTTATGACAGCTAGAGGAGCAGTGAGTGGATATTTATTTGTTCACAGGAACGGTGATCCTCTCACTAAATATCAATTTTGGGCACTTACTACGAAGGCTCTGCACAGATTAGGAATAGACCCATCAGGTTTTGGGACCCACTCTTTTAGAATTGGAGCGGCTTCCACAGCAGCGGGACTGGGTTTCCTGCAGGCCAGGCTGCAAGCTGTTGGCAGATGGGCTTCTGGGGCATATAGGAGTTACGTCCACCCCATGAGTGGGCATGGTAATATGGAAGCCTAACGGTGTTGCCTTGTTTTGGCAGGTTGCCGGAGGGGAATGGAGCGGATGCACATCCTAATCTGCGGCCACAGCATGATTTTCTGGGCGGGCCATAGGGCCGCGTCGTCTCGAATGGGCTCACAGCTGGGGCTCAGTCAACAGCTGCTGTACAATGGCTTGGCCAGCGAGGGATGCGCTGGGATGGGCTCCTACCCGCCCTGTTCCGGCAAGGGTTAGTGTGTGAAGTTCCACACATTTTGGTCATTCACCTGGGAGGTAATGACCTGGGTTTACTTAAGGGCAGGGCCCTTACTGTTCAGGCATGTAGCGACATGCACGTTATAAGGCAGCGTTGGCCTTCAGTTTGTCTGCTTTGGTCAGACATACTGCCACGTAGAGAATGGCGGGATGTTTGGGAACCCAGGAGGATAGACTGGGCACGTAAGAGGGTCAACCGACAGATTCGGTTGGGGCTTCTTGGGGATGGTGGGTTGCCCATTCCACATCCATTGATACAGCATTCTAGGGTTGAACTCTATAGGGCTGATGGCGTTCACCTGTCAAACACAGGGAATGACATATTTTTACAAGACCTGCAGAGGAGTCTGCTGGAAGTTCTTCTACGCAGTGGGGAAAAGGGGACTAAATAGAGATTTGTCCCCTTTTTGTGGCGGTAAGTTGCGGGAGGGGAAATAGGTAATGACAGCTAGGTGGCCCCCTTAGGCACCTTTCAAGGTGATTGGTGGTTCCGGAGGCCTGTCTCTCAGGGTTTTATGGCCTGAGGGCAGGATATGGGCTGCTTTTGGGGCCAACTTACCTCATCCACCCGAGGGTTCTATGGCCCCGGGGGGTGGTGACATGGGAAGGCCTCCCTACTCACCTATAAGGTGTGGCCGGGGCAAGGGGTAAGCAAAAGGGGCTTGCCCTTTGCCCCAGCAGGGGCTGGTCGCCTGAGAGCTGTAGGGCAAGCTGCTTGCCTATAGTTAGTTCCCGCACTTAGGTTTCACCTCTGCAGGTCGCTTTAAACGTTCTTGTTTGTTATTTAATAAAGTGGCCCTTTATTCAACCATAGCTGCTGTTGTCTGCGTATTATTTCACCCGTCGACCACAACAAGCACCTACAGCATAAGCATTTTCATTAGCATTTTTGTTAGCAATTGCATTTTGTTCTGTTTTTTGATGGAAAATACCTGCAAATTGGCAATTGCACAATCAATTGAGAACAAAAAATGAAAACCGTACTGTCAGAGTTCAAGCGGATAGGAACCAGCTGTCGAACCCCATTTCTATTTACTATATAACATACAGTACGTAAAAGGTGTGACCTTACAGTCTATATTTTGACAACATGCATAAGGAACAAAGGGACTACACCTATGGGGAATAAGAGCGGTGGCCATTGACTAAGGAAACCTGGAAAAAAGGTGTTCCGTCAATTCCCTACTTTTATAAAATCAGGTAACACCTGCTCTAAACCCATATTGTTGACAGCATATTTGACAGCCAACTTGGGAACAAATCAGTACATATGTACAGGCAGTATTTACCAAGGTTTTTCTCTGTTTGCTTTTAGAAACTATTCATACAGATGGTGGTTTATAATAGTACAATCATTTCCTTCTCCTCTTCTAGTCTTGTTCCAAAGGACTCTCTGGCTTAGAAATGGCAGATGATTGAGCATTATAAAAATCTCCTGGTATCATTTTTGAGACTTTAGTTGGGAATAGGTTCTTACCACACAAAAATTATTCAACTCAGGAAGAAATCATTCTATGATCAGCTTTCCATGAGGATTAGGCCCATTACATAAGCTAGAGACTTCACAATGATAGTTTTCTTTTTACAGATCCACATTTGTTACAACTATTTGTTAGCCTCCTTTGAAAGACATTTTCATACCAACAGACAAAGCAGCTATTAGAGTGTCTATCATAGTAACAACATCACCCTCATGGTGCTCTATAAAACAAAATAAAAACTACCTTTTGTCTTCACAATGCAACTCTGCTTTGGAGATAGTGTTTTCAGCTCATGTTTTGAGAGCGGGCATTTAGATAGAAAGATGAAGGTTCATTGATGTGCAGTCATTCTCATGACCATCTTAATGGAAAAGGTTCAAGGGGAAAACAGGAGTGCTATCAGAGGTCACCTTCTCTAGCAATTGTAACACTAGGCCAAGAAGAGAAACAGGAAGCACTTCATAGAAGAGGCTCTTCTGATCATGGAGCTTCTGAGCTGCTGTCACTCATTTTGCTTGGTGATTGCAGTGCCATCTATACTGATCCTGCTTGTTCATATAGACCACCAGCTGTGACCACACAGAGAACAACAGCTCTGTGTGGATTGCAGGCATCAGGCACATTAATTCAATGAGACTGTAATTTGGAAATGCAACAGCAGCAAGGGGAAAATTGATGTCTGGAAGAGTCATGAAGGAATACTAATGTTTTGCATGAAGTGTCTTACATCTTTCTGGCTCACTTAATTCCTATGCGGATATGAAGAGACATGTTGGTTTTATTTTGCTCTGAAAATGCAGTGTTACAAATCTTTGCAAATAATTGCTCAGCGAAGAGAGATCAGGTTTTTGCCTTTTGCTTTTGCAATGACCAGTGTGCATCACTTCCAAACCAGCAATCAGGGATTGGATATATCACTGGGCTCCAAATACAAACTCAATGGCATTGAGTAAAGTCTGCTTTTCTTTTCTAGGTATCAATAAATGTCAGAAAATTGCTCTGTTCTCCTTTTAAGTGTAGCCAACTGAAAGGAAAGCTGGTTCAAAATCTCTTCTCACATTGCTCAGTGCCAACCTTGAGGTGACAGGAATTAATAAGTGTCAATTCATATAGGACTGACCAGTCTACCACAGTGAGTTTATGTTGACAAAGTGCTGAAGTGCAGCTCCTCGAGGAACAGCCAAACTGATGGGTGAACCGGGGGAAGGACTGGAGCATAATGCTGGCAAAGGGTTAGAGATTTCCCGCAGGGGCTATTTCTCAGCTATCCCCGAGACCTTTCATACCCCTCTCTGCCTGGAAAAAGAGGGTTAAAAACTCTCTGCTGTTACTGGGGTCTTGCAGGAAGCTGACACAATGCCTTTGCAATATGTCTCATGATGGGGAACAGATGGGGTGCCTGCCAAGGATAAATGAGTGCCTTCTGGAATGCAGTAGGTGAGAAGACTCTAGATTATGTCTTGAAAGTGAGAGGAAACCGCAAAGGTAACACAGAAGCTTCTGTTCCATCCTTGATTTTAAAAAGTGGTTGGGAAGAAAAGAGAATTAAACACCAAGATTAGCCAGGCATTAGGCATGCTTCTTCCCATGACCTCCACAGCATTCTTTTGACATTTATACTGATGGCATCCAGTGCCTAAGTGAAACCAGGGTTCAAATTGTTTTGAATCATAAGATTAAAGTCCTGAAATGTGACATTTAAAAAGGAGGAATACCCAGAAATGTGTACAACATCCTGTCCTCCTTATCAGTGGGTGACTACAGGGGTCCTAGATATGAGTAACATTGGAGGACATGGATTCCTGGCAGAGATTGGCTCTTCTGTTTCTCCTTTCAGAAACAAAGCATTGCCTGCATCCCAACTTGGCTAACACATCTAGTTGGTGGTTATTTGTATTTCTGACAACACTTCTGTACCTGTTTCCATGCGCATGAGCATAATTGTGCTTTACAAACTAAGATCAGACAGTCATTGATATTACCTCATGGCGGGTGCCAAAGTTGTGATGATCTATATGCACCTTTTCAAAATGGCCCAAAAGGTCTGGGCTGAGGATCTGTGATAGGTCTTGTGAAACACTTAGCTGTTTGAAGGGAAGCAGGGAAGTCACTGATATCAACTGAATAATGAAAGTTTCACATACTGTCTCCTTTTAAATCTTACGATGTGCTAAAATAGCTGCCCATGAATCAATTGAACTAATTATATCTGCTTATTTTTTTAAAAGAAGAACTCAACTGGATCATAAAATTGGGGCATGATGCATTATTTTCTTATAACTTTATAACTCAAGGTTTAATGGGGAGTCAAAGTTAAAACTAGAAACCATGCAAGTGTGATCACAGTGTCTTTAGATAGCACATCAAGCTTAAAAAGTAATTATGAAGGAACAATACTGAACGCAGTAAAAAAATGTATTAGCACCATAAAAAGTTTGATATGAACAAGTTATGATTGACAGCAAGTACATGAGAAAGGATACAAGGGCAGTTTATACCTTTCCTGAATTAGGGCAAATCACAATTTCATATGTTTAATCCAATGTTTTCTAATGTTATCTGTTTCTTTGCTATAGTAGCAGTGATCCAATGGGAGAAACTTAACTCCTGCCTGAAGCACAGAAATGGGAGGTGACCATGATTGTGTACAAACTTACTCAGCAAGGCAAAACAAGGAATTACAACTGAAAAATAAGACATGATCAGGGTTTTTATTTATCTCCTGTGTGGAAGCTCTTCAAACTTCTGATCACATTCCAATACAATTCAGCTGCATATTTTCTTTTCCTGACTATGATCTGGCTATACAAGTTACACATCCAAACTTTTGCAGTAGTTAGTGAGCTTCTCCCCAGGCCATTTTACTCTAATCATCCCACACAGTTACTCATCATATACTAAATGCTGTAATCAATGACTTACCTTGTTATTCCTGTTCTTTTTTCTTATCTGTATTTTTAACTTCATTTGAAAATAAGATTCCACGTTTTAAAAAAGAAAATTAATGAGAAGTGAACAGCAAATGGCAATAGTGTATTCAGAACTCCTGTTTTAGGCTTACAGAAATTAGAATTACTCCAGATCCATTGTTATTTCCATCAAAGCCAGCCTATATTTACTGATTCTACTCTGATATTCAGGATTTAGGAGCACAATCCTAAAAACATTAACTTGGCAGAAAGTTTGATTAGGACTGGATGATATGGCAAGTTAATCCACATAGAAACAAAAACCCTAAGGAAGCTGTTTCACAGTCACACCCTACTCTTTCAGGTATATTACTCTAGTGAGTAATACTGACCCAAGGTGAGGGAGGTAGAGATACATGCAGTACTTCTTGATGACCTTGGGCTGCATCAAGGCAACCTCTTTGAGTAGAGTTAATATTGCCAGGTGAGCTGTGTCAGAACAGCGCATTGATGACAGCTGTCAGATTAAGTTGTGGAGCATTTTAACTTCTGTTGCAGTGCACTGTGTAAAAACCATCCGATGATATTGTTTCCAAATCTAGTTGGGGTTTTTTACATTTTATTTCTTCAGAGTGTAAAAGTGCTATTGTTATAAATCTAAGCTGCTAAAGATAAGCTGTATTAAACTGTTATAACATGGCTATTTAAAGATGTCAAAAGTGAAAGTAATACATTCACTAATCTTTACCATTATACATGGTTAGCAAACTACATACATATTGCTCAACATTTCTATATGCATATTAAACAAAACAAAAAACATTGTAACTCACATTGTTGCAAATGGGATGTCCGATAAAACTTTGCAAACTCTGCAGTGGCTGCATCAGCAGAGGCATTTCAAAAAAAGTAAAACCCACATCCATTGCTCACCAGCGTAGAACACTCAGAACTATATATTCTAGATGAACAGATGTATAACCAGTCCAACAATTAATGAACAAATGGATCCAGAATATCCCAAGTCAAAATCTGAGCAAGTTTCTATTGGCACTGTAGTGTCCCAAAAGCAATAAGAAGGTACTGTTTTAATAAAAGGTAAAAAGAAATGATTTAAAAAAGTAAATAATGTTAATGAAAATTAACCAACATACGGGTGGCAAAAATGTAGAAATCGCTTACCTGTCTGGTGAGAGATTATCTTGCTCGTAGTTGGAGTATTGATGTCTTGAAGCAAATCAGATGCAAATGTCTGAGCTTAGCACTTCCAGGTGTGAGGCAAGCCTGAGAGATCTCTGCACAGGTAGGAAAACTGGATTCTCAAAGTATCTCAGTCTCTATTAACGGGGAAGAGTTACAGTCAGTGCCTGCAAGGTTGCTGATGCTGCTTGTTCTGTCTTTTACAAAGAGACCCAGAGCACGAGCATGCCAGAGAGCATCTCCCTATCTCTTACCTTCTTGCTCTCTCTAATGGTGAGTTAGCATTCAGTTTATGTTGCAGACATTAACAAAGTACTGGCTGACAGGCAACTGTGCTGCTTCCTTCCCTGATCAAGTAAATGTATCTGTGGTGAAAGAAAGACAAAACCTTCCACCAGTATACCACATCACTCTGTAGGCAACAGCTGCAAGGATGTACTGTGCTGTTCTTTGGCTGGCAGATGAGCCTTAAAGGGATCCAGACAAAGTCCTCCTTTCCTCAGGGAAGCCTCACATCAAGAACTTATTGGGGGCAACGGCTATGGCTCTCTTGCCGTATGATACCGTTTTTTGCCAATGTCATCATTTCTGAGGCACTGGCCATATAGTCCCATTTTTGAAACACATTGGGGGTAAAATGATGTTGGTGTCTAAATTATAGAGAACAACTTTTCTCCACAGTAATCTAAATTGCCACAGTAGGGCCATTGTTAGTGCAACTAAAGAAAGAAAGGGGGAACATTCCTGATGGGGCCTAAAACTGTGTTGCTTGAAATGTTGATATAATGGAAGTGGGTGGTATTCAACTAAATAATAGCACTAGTTCAAAGGGATTTCCCTCTCCTCCCCCTCAATTGACACTTCCCCAGATTTTTAGATGCAATTTCAGTAAGCAACAGATGTATAAATCTTTTATGGAGAAATGTGTACAAAATGCATGTTTCATGAAAAAGTGCATTGAAAAGCATTGGAAAATGTGTATTTAACAGAAAACATACATACAAAGTTTAAATGTGAACTTTTGTGCATTCTTTCAAAAAATTCACATGAATTGGAATAGTATAGACCAGTGGTTCTCAACCTTTATGAGTACAGGACCCCTTTGTAAGCTCAAAAAAAAATTGTGACCCCCCGCCATGCTAATTGTAATTTTAGTCTCTGTTAATTGAAAAAATGGTACATGGCAAAATCAGATCTCCAAATATCCCTTTCCATAAAAGCTCCCTGCAGCAGGGAGGTGTTGCTTTCTTTACTTAATGCAAAGGTCTAATCAAATTGGTCTACCCCTCCCCCACACATAGTCTGAAGATGTACAGTCCTGTCTCCCAACACCAGTGGGTTACAATGTTGGACTAAGATCCAGGTTCAAATCCACTCCTAGTTATGAAACCTTGGACCAGACACAGTCTCCCAGCCTGACCTATCTCACAGGGTCTGTGTAAGGATAAACTGAAAAGGGGGGGAGAACCATGCGCACACCTTGAGCAACTTGGAGGAAAGATGGGATATAAATGCAATAATAATTAAATAAACAAATACATTTCAGCTGCTGTGTGTGGACCCCAGCCCCAGCCAACCTGCTGAGCTTTTTTTAACAGCAACAACAACAATAAATATAATGAAGCAGCAATGTGGTAGTGGTGCATATGCTAAACTGTGAAGACACAAGGGTGGATAGATTGAGTAGGGGGTCACTGCTTTCACCTCTGTACTTGACTATCTTCCCTCTTTATGACTTCCTAGCACTTTTGATTTTCAGTCTTGCCTTTTCCTGAAGTCATCCTACATTTGCTGAACCTTCTTCTTTAGTCTTTCTTGTGTTTTCTACTATGATTTTATTCTTATGTTCAGTTCTGAAATGGTAGAAATGGAGTGAACTCCTTCAGATGGTGCATGGCAAAATCACATCTCCAAACATTCCTTTCCATTAAAAGGTCCTGCTTACAGAAACCCAGAATCATGAGCTGCATTAGAAACTCCCTGATGTGCTAATCTTCTATTTGCAGGGAAGTGTTGCTTTTTTTTTAATGCAAGGGTCCAATCAAATAAGAACATTTTTTTAAAAAGAGGTGGCAGTGAAGCAGGAGCCCAGAAAGGCAGGCAGGCTGGCTGCCAGGAAGGAAGGGGAAAAGCAGTCTTTCCTTGCAGCCTTGCTTCTTTTTACTTCACAAAATGCCCTCTCCTCTCATTCTGAGCAAGGGCATCGTCAGCAGGGGCAGTGAGAGGAGACAGGAGTCAGTGATAGTAATCCCCTCTTCTTCCTGGTAGCTCTGCTTCTTCCTCCCCTCATGTTTGGAGCAAGGGGGAGGTGTCTTCTGCAGCAGCAGTGGGGAGCAGACAGCGCCCAGGGAGTGAAGGTTTTTTAAAATAAATAAATAAATAAATAATTTCTTTACTGTTCACAGCCCTCCCAGATTACTTAACAGCCACCCTGGGAGTCACAGCCCCCAGGTTGGGAACCACTGGTATAGACCTATGACTGAGCACCAATGAAACTAAAACAGGATGGAATTTGGTTGCTTGGTTCATTTCTATCTCCAGGCAGGGCTGGGAAGGACTTGTGCCTGCAATCATGGAGAACTGTTGTGCAGATAATACACAATCTGCATAGATAGTACTGAGGTAGATGGACCAATGATTTGACCCAGTATAAGAAAACACCTTATTTTCCTATGTTACTCTATTCTGAAGCATATCACTAGCCTTGTGCACAAAAAATTCTGGTGATGCACAATTATCCGACACAATTCATTTCAGTGTAGTTGATAAATTTTAAAATAATGGATTCTAGACTGAAAGCCCTTCTTATAGCCAGCAAAGCTTTGAAAAAATAGTGGCAAACTTGAAATGTCATACCAAAGTTTAAATCTAGGACAATCTTGATTTATTTGGAATTCTCTGGCATTCAAATTGTAATGCAATAATTTTTATGTATGTATTAAATTTATATCCTGCCCTCCCTTGCTTCCAGAAGGAGCCCTTATACAATATATCAGAAATAAAAGAAGCCATAAAAATAAAATTGAAATAAACATGAATAAATATGATGTGCTCATTCCTACCTTCAACCACAAATCCACAGACATACTACAACCCACCAGAATGAAGCTTGCAGACCACTGGTGGTCCACAGATCACAGTTTGGGAACCCCTGTTCTAGGGATTTCAAATCAGTTCACATACATTATCTTGTCACAATCTTTCTAAAATCCATGTAAGATAGGCCTTTCTTTCTTTCTTTCTTTCTTTCTTTCTTTCTTTCTTTCTTTCTTTCTTTCTTTCTTTCTTTCTTTCTTTCTTTCTTTCTTTCCTTCCATTTTATGGACGGAAGCTGAAGCTGAGATTGATGGGTTTACCTAAGCCTGCCTAGTGAGATTCATGGCAGAGGGATATAGCCAGTTTGCTACATTACCTCTAGCAGTACTCCATCTACACACCTCTTACTGTTTTGGAATTGGTTGGGAAAGTTCACTGAGAATTTTCTAGTCAGGTTTTCTTAGTGTTCTGGATAGATATTGGCTTAGGAATAGTCTTGCCTACAGAGTTACTTCTGTCCCATTTAATGTATATTGTGCAAATGGTAGCGATGAGGAAAAGGAGATGCAGCAGCAGTGAACATGATCATGATAATGAGAAGTCCAGCGCCGCTTGTCCGTGAAGCCTGGCTGGGCAGCGCGTAGTTGCGGCTAGTAGGTGAAGCCACAGCCGCCATCTCAGAGAAGGGCAGCGTCATGGGTCGCAATAGGCACGTGCAATGTGCTGCGTGAAGAAGTGGAGTGATGAGAGGCTTATTTAAGCCCTCGCTGCCCCTCCTTCCTCCTCCTTCGCTTTGAGACGCCCACCCCACCCTCCCTCTTTTATTGGTGTGACCATGGTCGCTTCGGGGCTGTGTAGGAATTTTTATCCTGCCCACCCTAGTTGGCAGGCAGGTTTTTTGCCTGCTCCACACTATGGGAGGAGGAGGGAATTGGGTTAGGGGGAATTGTGATTAATAGGTGAATTTGGCTAATTTGGCTAATCTGATAGGCTAAAAGGAATACCCCGACGGCGACAAGTTTGAATTTTGGATGCGGTAAGGTGTGGGAAGGGAATTAGGTAAAGATCAGCTAGGTGCCCCCCTTAGGCACCTTTGGAGGTGATTGGTAGTTCTGGAGGCCTGTCTCTCAGGGTTTTATGGCCCGAGGGCAGGATATGGGCTGCTTTTGGGGACAACTTACCTCATCTACCCGAGGGTTGTGCGGCACCGGGAGGTACTGATGTGGGAAGGCCCCCCTACTCACCTACAAGGTGTGGCCAGGGCAATGGGTAAGCAGAAGGGGGGGCTTGCCCTTTGCCCCAGCAGGGGCTGGTCACTCAAGAGCTGTGGGGCAAGCTGCTTGCCTAAGGTTTAGTCCCGCACCTAGGTTTACCCTCTGCAGGTCACTTTAATGGGTTTGTTATAGTTTAATAAAGTGGCCCTTTGTTTCAACCATAACTGCTGTTGTCTGTGCTTTATTTCAGCCATCGGCCGCAAGTCTTTGACAGAGGTGGAATATGGGCCATGGAGAGTATCTTCCCGAAGGGCCCTCCAAAGCCTAAAACTGACACTGAGAAGACATTACAAAAGTAACAGATTTCCAATAATTTATCCTTAAGAAAACTTGTCACAAGACTGTCTTCCAGTTGAGAAAGTAATAGGTCACAAATCTATGGGTGCCAACATGAAGTGGTCCAAATGATGGTCCAAATTTGATGAAATTAGATAGGGTGAGCTGTATTTACTGCTATACTCTACCCAGGACTTGCTTCCCTACTTCCTTTAAATAAGCAGCCACACAGGATTACTCAGCACTATAGAAGGAAAGATCTATCAGTGTCAGTTGTCTTGGGTTCCCATTTTTCCAATCTTAAATTCAGTTTTCCACATTTCTGCAGCAATTTACGATTTTTAAAAAATCCTCATAAAAATTCTCCAGCATTTTTGTGCTAATTTCTCCTAATAAACACATTTTTGGAGGTAGTCAAGACTACTGTACACATGCTTGCAAGCAATATCACATGATGCATTTTTGCATGTTATTTTCACTCTTATGCACATTTCCCCCTAACATATGCATTTTTGTAAACATTGTTTGGTTGGCAAACTGCATGGAAAACTTCGAATAAGTGAATTTCAAAGGGTGGCTGTGTTTTGGTTCTCATATTGTTTCAGAAAGTGTGAATTTAATAGCTTCAGCTTCAAATGCAAACTGAACTGAATTTCTCACCCATTCCTACTCAGCACCCTAAGCTCAGAGTAGATACTTACTGAGAAACACTCTGAGCTTGGTGATTGCCTCCAAAAATGTGTTTATGAGGAGAAATCAGCACAAAAATGAGCTCCTCATAAAGCATTTCTGAGAGAGAGAGAGAGAGAGAGAGAGAGAGAGAGAGAGAGAGAGAGAGAGAGAGAGAGAGAGAGAGAAAGAGAGAGGGGGGTGGGGTGGGGTGGGGATGGGGGAGGTTCATCTGAATTTTTCATCATAGACGGTAACGTTTGGCCCTAAAGCCAAATGTATTCCATACATTAGACCCCCTATACTCTTCAGCCTCTCAGCTGGAATATGCCACAAGCATTAAGCAGGAGCTAAACAAGCGAACCCAACAGATAGAAATATCTTGGCCCATAAAAGTACAAAAGATGCCCTGAATGCCTTAACTGGTTTTGGCCAAAAGGACAATATCCCTCACAAGGAAAACAATTAATTTTTTCAGACCTCTTTCAAAGTCTCTTTAAACATTTTATGCAACTCTGATAAGCCTCTCACTTCAAGCTTATTTATTTATTTATTTATTTAATTTCATTTATAAACCGCCCATAACCATGTCGGTGCGTGCGTATAGAGATCATACATAAATGAGCCAGGCCAGGCAAGTTTCTTGTAAGAGTCTTTACTAGGCAAAGACATTAGACACAGTTCTCTCCACAAACGACTTTTCCCCCACACAGAGCTTCTGCAAGAGTCCCTTCTTATCTGCTTGCCAGCCAGCTGCTGACCTTGGCAAACCTGGCGCTCTGTTCTTCCAGCTTAACCCTTCTGCTTCAGGTTTTCCTCTCTCTGCTAAAAACCCTGTCTGTGAGTCTCACATAATGCTTCACTGACCAACAGCCCCCACCTGAGACTCACAGATTACATAACTTCATTGTTACATTTATACACTATTAACTTTTCAATACAATACACATCAGTACATGGTTTGTTTCCTTACAGTTTCTATTTACATTTTCAGTTCAGTTCTTGTTTCTTTATTCCTTTATTCACACAAGTTTTACAGAGTTATTTTATATTCACTTTTATTTGATAACACATTTATATTTCATTCCTCAATACAAAATTTCCACATGAGATCCATTGTTTCTTTATCTATTGGCCCTTCTTTTTCCCATTCTATAGGATATTCATCTGTCTCATCATTCTGTTGTGTGACATTAAATGTGAATCTCTGAGGTGGTTGCCCTTTCGTTTTTCTTTCTGATCTCCTAACGGTATCTATTTCCATTTCTTCCTCACTTTCAATTTTACTTGGACCTGCACCTGTGTCTGCACTTGTTCCTGCACTAGTACCTGGCACTTCTGTATCTTGCATTGCCATGTCTTCACTCCTCAGTCTTTTTACAGTACGTTTGCCTCTGTGGATTAAATCAGTCAATGCAGTCCTTAATGGAATTTGATGCCCAAAAGGAACATCTGCTGCTTCCTGCTTGCTTGCACCTTCAAGGATAACTGTTTGACTGTCTCTCCAAGGTTTATCTATCACCTTTATGCTTCTGCTTAACACTAATTGTTGTTTCTCAGGCAACCAAACTCTATAATATGAATTCTGAAATCCCAAAATGCGACCAGCCTGAGATCTTGAGCCTAATTTACCATGCCTTTTCTGTTTTGCAACATGTACCCAGCATTTTGCCCCGAAACGCTCTATGTGTTTCACCCTGGGCTTTCTACCAGTCAACTTCTCATATGGAGACATGCCTATCACTCTGTGCACAAGGCGGTTCTGAATGTATGTAGTGTACAGAATACATTCACCCCAATAAGTGTTATTCATATCTGCATCTGCCAGCATGGCTCTCATTGAATCCTGCAATGACCGGTTCCTCCTCTCTGCAGTTCCATTGGAGGATGGGCTGAAGGGAGCAGTGAGACTTTGTATTATTCCCTTCTTTTCCAAATATGTTTTAAATGAATTACTGGTAAATTCCCCACCTTGATCTGATTTGATATTCCTGATAACAACCCCATATTGTGTCTCTGTCCTCTGTATAAATGCCTTTAATTTCTCTTCTGCTTCACTTTTCTTTTTCAATAAGAATACATGTGTAAATCTGGAGAAATCGTCCACAATCACTAAATAAAACCTTGCTCCACCTTTTGAACACTGGAAAGGTCCAGCCAAATCCACATGTATGAGCTGATAGGGTTTAGTGGTCGTGCTTTCACAGCTCTTATTTACCGGAGTCACAGTCATTTTTGTTTTATAGCATATCTCACATTCATCCACATGCTCACAATGTGTTAACTTCAAATCTTGACTATGCTTTGGAGTATTTTTCACTTTTTCAAAATGTGCGTGTCCCAATTTTCTGTGCCATTCATGTATACAATTTTCATGTTTATTTTTATTTACTCCTATCCAGGCACATGTGGGTTTATCAAGCTTGCTCTCAACCATAAACATTTGATTCTGTAATTTCCCTTGCATACAGATTTCACCATCTTTTCTCACAAAACATCTATCCCCTTCAAATGTAATTTTACAACCTATTTGAGCCAATTTTCTCACTGATAGAATGTTATATTTTAAACCAGAAACTAATAACACATCTGTCAATATAGTTCCCAAATTACTCAACCTGAGCATGCCTCTTGCAATTGCGTCCTGAGACGATCCGTCAGCCAGATAAATCTTCTCCTGCACTGGCTTTGAAGTGTAAAATAAACTAGAGTCTGTGATTAGGCAATTAGACGCTCCGCTGTCGAGAAGCCACTTAGAGTTAATTAGTTTATTGTCCTCCTTAGTAACAAAGTTCACGCTTGTTCTCTGACTTCCAAAGTCCCTGTTATTTCTCTTCTTACTTAAACAATGTCTCTGTATATGTCCACGGGACCCACAAAAATAACATATTTTATTCTCTTGCCTGTTTCTTTGATATTGTTGTTGTTGTACAGCCACAGTCTCTTTTAACTCAGTTTTCTTACTCTCTTGTCTTCGATTCCATTCTTGTTGAAGTTTCTGTTCCACAAAGTCCAAATTTAGGTTTCCGTCTGGTAAGCTTTCCAAGCTCGAGACCATGACATCCCATTTTTGATCAAATGAAGATAACAGTATATAGACCATCTGAATGTCACTATGATGCACTCCTCTATCTTGCAGCTCAGCATTTAATCTACGAAATTCAGCCAGATGCTCTGTCATAGTCACTTCATCTGTAAAACGCATCTGATAAAGTTTCTGTGCTAAGCACAGCCTGCTTCCTGCGGTTTGCTGCACATGAACGGCTCTTAGCTTCTCCCACATTTGATTAGCTGTCGGCTCATTACTCACCAGCAACAGTTGTGAATCAGACAGCCCCAGAGTAATAAAAGCCTTCGCTTTCTCATCTTTCTTCAACCACGCTGCTGAAGGAGCTGCCGGAGGGGGATTTTCTACAACATCATTCAAATCTTCTTTAATCAGAACTGCTCTCATTCTCCATTTCTAGCTGGAGTAGTTTACAGCATTCAGCCTCTCCATCGGCATCCCGGATAACAGGTTCACAGCCATGTTGCCCACTCTTACTTGCCTCTTTCTTGCACTTTCGTTTCTCTCTGCAACAACGTCTCATCAACGACTCTCGAACCCTTCACCTTGTATGATAAGCTGGGCCCATAACCCCTGTCGGTGCATGCGTATAGAGATCATACAAGGAAGAAATCCAAGTGTCGCATAGAACAGTAAATGAGCCAGGCCAGGCAAGTTTCTTGTAAGAGTCTTTACTAGGCAAAGACATTAGACACAGTTCTCTCCACAAACGACTTTCCCCCACACAGAGCTTCTGCAAGAGTCCCTTCTTATCTGCTTGCCAGCCAGCTGCTGACCTCGGCAAACCTAGCGCTCTGTTCTTCCAGCTTAACCCTTCTGCTTCAGGTTTTCCTCTCTCTGCTAAAAACCCTGTCTGTGAGTCTCACATAATGCTTCACTGACCAACAAACCAATGGCTCCCTGGGCGGTGTACAACATACAATAATACAATAAGTCAACAAAAATCACTAGATATAAAATACAAATGCATAATAACACTAAATAATATTTAAGATAACTAAAGCATTAGAGCATTAAAATACATAAGAGTATATTAAAATGTATTAAAAAGCATTAAAATGCCTGGGAGAATAGGAAGGTTATCCGTGTTAAATGACAACACAAAGAGTTCCTTGTGAGAGACTTGGTTTGCATGTCACTGCTTCAAAGGGATGCAAAAGAAGAATACTACATGCATTAATTGTGCATTATATTAGATCTTTGCCTTTCCTTCTTGAGCCTTTTGGTTGCACCAAGTGTACATGCGTGCATGTAGGGGGTTGGTTTTAAGTTTATATTTTAACTTTCAGTTTTTATTATTATTATTTTATTTGTACTTCCCCATCTAACTTCCCAAAGAAAAATGAGTAGGCAAGTGAAGCGCAGAAAGGAAGTGACAGTAGTCCTATTTACTACTAGTTAAGGCACCTCCAACTGTTCTCCTGTGCCTCTGATCTACTACACAGTCTCCATTTCAACTCAGACGATAATTAACTCACTCTGTGTGATATCTGGCAGGTACCAGGGGTTTATGGATTCATTTCTTGATGCAGAATGGACTTGACAGTACTTTAAATTTCCAGAGTGGAAAACCTGTTGATAAATGAAGTCCAATGAAGGGTGGTGGTCCCTTTTCCTTAGATCTCCTAATTTATTTGCAGAAAATACTGCTTCCATTGAAGTGCTTGAGTTGCCCAAAGTAGGCCATCATGTTATTTAAAGGAACAAAATCAGTTCCTCATCAGCTATTGCTTATAAATTCTACCCCATATGCTATTTGTCCACACCAATGCCATCATGGGAAGTTCTTTTCAAAAGGGACTGTAGATGCAAAATTGAGCTCTTTGCATACTCATCCAGAGTTTTAGGCATCATTCCCCCATCTCTGTATAAAAACTGATTGCATTTCTCTCATTCTCCCTTCCTTTCATGTTCATTTATCCTACACAGGCTTGGCTCGTGCAAGTAGATTCTGTTGGCAGTGGGGCAAGAGCAACTCCTGTTTTGTTCTTTTGTTTAATCTCCAGAGGGAAGATAGGGCTAGGGTCCTCCAGATGGATAGGCTTTGTTTACCTTTTACCTGTGATGCTCTGACTGACTTCCTTCTGTCGCTAGACTGTGACACCTTTAGGGAAGCTAACCTGCCCCTCCTCCTTCTGCCCTTTCCATTCCTTTGTCCTCTGGCTGTCCGGGAGAGAGGAGACATCCCTTTGTCTCTGCTCTCTCTCCAGGCATGGGGCTAACTCCTATACCTGGGCATTATGTCTCCAACTTAGCTAGTTAGTTAGAACTATGTATGCCTTTTCTATCTACTATGTATTTCTATAAATAAAGTAGCTTTTCTTATTTTACTAAGTTTCAAGTCTATGTGATGCTGATGCAGGGTAAAACCCTGCTTTCTTAGGTAAATGCACGCACACACTCGCACACTCGCATTTCAACATCTGCTGTAACTCTGCTTGCTGTGGTGCTGCTTTTAAACGAAATTAAGCAATACAACTACACACAACGCAACAGATTCTTCCTCTGTTTCCATTTCTCAGGCAAGGAAACAAAACCCCTTCCCTGAAAATCCACAGACATTAATTTCTTTGTGTTACTATTGCAGGAAAAAAGATCAATTTCAGTTGGGGCAGAACTGCAATCATTGGATTTTTTTGTACTCTTGAAAGGAAGGTACCAAGGTTCCAGTTCTTTAGATCTTGCTAGACTATAGCTCTCTTCATCCCTAACTATTGGCTCTGTTGGCTGAGGCTGATAGCCACTGGAATCCAGCAGTGTAAGGAGGGCCACGGATGTTATGAAATATGTGAAGCTGTTGCCACTTTGTGTTCCTTTCACAGTAAGCTGTTTTATATCAAACCACACTATTGGTCCATCCAGCTCAGATTAACTACACTGATCAGCAGTGGCTGCCGAAGACTTTCCCAGCCCTACTTGGAAATGACAGGGACTGAACTTGGGGCCTTCTGCAAAGCTGCTGAGCTATGACCCTTCCCTTCTTCTTTGTAAGATCTAATGGAACACAATATATAACATGAGGACATTGCGTTGCTCACTGCTTTACCCGAGCTCACACAATTGACAGTTGGTGGTTGGTGGAATGTTATTCAAAACCTTTTCTGAAATCCCACTAAACTAGTTTTTAGAAAGCTATGGGATTCATGGGGTACACCTTCTTGATTTCATTAAGCACTGCCTACCTTTTCTCCCATAACCTAAACATTGTGGGGAAAGGCAACACACAGTGCAACTGTGTAATTGTCAATGTTATAAGGAGTGCAGAGAGAATCAGAATGGTGCAGAAACTTGTTTTGCCCTGGCTCTGGAGACTACTAGTTTGTTCAAACGTTTATTGCTTTTAACCAAAGGCCGTCGCAATTAAAACAAAACAGGATTAAAATATGACAAAATACAATTTAAAAGTTATGCAATTGAACTATATAAGCAGTTGTTTTAAAATGGGACACTTTTTTGGTAGGCCGCACGTATTTTTTTGGCTGCCAACGCATACTTGGCTGTTGCTACTGTTACCTGCGTGCAATTTATTTATTTATTTATTTATTTATTATTTATTAATTATATTTCTATACTGACCAATAGCCGTAGCTCTCTGGGCGGTGCACAACATAAAAACATCCAATATACAAGTAAAAACATATATCAACAACTTAAAAATAATATACCAAAAGTAGTAGAACATAATTAAACATATAAACAACTACAATACAAGCCTAAAAAATATTAAAAATGTATTAAATCAGTTAAAAGTATTAAGATGTTAAGATGTTAAGTAATTAAGATTACTAAAATATTAAGAGCGTAAGTGCAAGTGTAGGTGTTACAATAGATGTTAAAAATGTTGTTAAAATGTTGTTAAAAAGCCTGGGAGAACAGAAAGGGTTTTACCTGGCACCGGAAGGACAGCAATGTTGGCGCCAGGTGTACCTCATCGGGGAGAGAGTTCCATAGTTTGGGGGCCACCACAGAGAAAGCCCATTTTCTTGTTGTCACCTTCCGGGCTTCTCTCTGGGTGGGCCCCCGAAGGAGGCCCTTCGATGTTGAATGCAGAGTACAGGTAGGTTCATATCGGGAGAGGCATTCCACCAGGTATTGTGGTCCCAAGCCGTGTAAGGCTTTATAAGTCAAAACCAGCACTTTGAATTGAGCCCGGAAGCATATAGGCAGCCAGTGCAAGCGAGCCAGAATCGGAGTTATATGTTCACATCTCCGAGACCCTGTTAACAATCTGGCCACTGCATTTTGCACGAGCTGCAGCTTCCGAACTGTCTTCAAAGGCAGCCCCACGTAGAGTGCATTGCAGTAGTCCAATTTTGAAGTTACCAGTGCATGGACAACTGAAGCAAGGTTTTCCCTATCCAGATAGGGGCGTAGTTGTCCTTTAGTAGCTCCAGGACGGACTCCTGTGGGCATTGGGCATAATTCGGATGGATAAATTGGGCCAGAAAGTTTCACCTGGGGTATCATGTAAAGGAAAGAATAGCAAGTAGTGGACAATATCCTCTATGACATTGCAACCGGCAACACATTTCTGATCCTTCGGGGGTATCCCCTGATATCTCCCTTCCAAATAGGCCGAAGGCATCAGTTGGAATCTAAACTCAGAAAATGCTCTGCGGAGGGAAGGATGAGTAAGGCTCTCAAAATATCTTGGTCTTGTATGGGAGATGTTGAGATGGGGGAACCATGTTGAAAAGGGAGCTACTAGTATTGACACTTGGTCACGACCCGCCGCACGGTCAAAGACCCTGAGGCTAAGAGCATGCAAACTGAGATTCAAGAGCTCATTCTGTGAGATGTTATACTGGGCCAACAGGTCCTGATTAAAGGTAGCCCATCCATCCTTAGCTAGTTGCTCTAACCAGCAAAGTTTAACAAGAGAGCTATCTGGTTTTCGATATAATCTACACCAGTATTTAAAATAGGCTAGGTCTATTCTGGCCGTGAGGGTGGGGAGGCCGAGCTCAGCTCTGAGGTATGCTGCAGGTGTACCGGGAGGGAACCCCAGAATCTGCCTTATAAACTTATTTTGTAGTGGTTCTAGTTCCTGGGTGGCAGGTACCCCCCATAATTCTGCCCCATAAAGTATTGAGGCAACTAGTTTGACTACAAAAACTTTGAGCAGCGGAGAAATCAGCTGGCCTCCCTTGGTATAAAAGAACCTTTTAAGTTGGACTAGAGTTTTGATGCCAATCAATTTGGTGGACTTCACGTGTGATTTCCAGGAGAGGTTCTCACTGAGGCAGATGCCCAGGTACTTAAACGTACGAACTTGTTCTAACGGGCATCCGTCAATCAACCAACTCGATATTGCCCTTTTTCTGCCAAAAACCACTATCTTGGTTTTTGAGTGGTTAATGGATAAATGCTGCTCCTTGCAATAAGAGCTCAGATGATTTAACATCCTTTTAAGTCCGGTTTTATTTAAAGATAATAGGGCCAGGTCATCAGCGTAAAGCAAGAGAGAAACCTTATGAGAACCAACTGAGGGGGGGGAAAAGGCCGGGGAAGACAATGCAGGAATAATATCATTTATAAAAAGGTTAAATAGAAAAGGGGCCAGTATACAACCTTGCTTCACTCCTTTTCCCACCCGAATATTGCGGGTGAGAAGACCCTGCAACCCTAGACTCACTTGTGTTGTCCTGATGGAGGACACGAATTAAGTAAAGCAGTCTCTTGCCAATATCGGACCGGGCCATTTTTTGCCAGAGTAGATCCCTATCTATAAGATCAAAGGCGGCTGTGAAGTCAATGAAGGCCACATACAGAAATTTGTTTTGGCCTTTTGTGATCTTCTTTATAAGATGGTATAACACAAATACTTGGTCAATTGTACTCCTACCTTTTCTAAAACCTGCTTGCTCCTCATGCAGGATGTTGGAACTGGCTTCCCAGAGGAGAAGTTTGTTAAGAAGGTATTTCCCATACAGTTTAGAAATAATATCGAGAAGACTTATTGGTCTATAGTTACATGGGTCTGCCACGTCGCCTTTCTTGAATATTGGAACCACTATACTAGATCGCCATCCTGAAGGGATTTCACTGGTATCATTAATATGTGTGAAAAGGAAAGCAAGAACCGGCGCCCACCAGTTTGGGTCAGAAAGGAAAACTTCAGGGGGGATCATGTCCTCACCCGGGGCTTTGCCGGCTTTTAGTTGGGAAATCAGGTCCAAAATTTCCGCTGGGGATACCGGATGCCAAGGTGGAAAAATGGAAATATTCCCCTTTGGTGTTTGGGGGATACTAACACCTGTTCCAAATATGTTGGCAAAGTGGGAAACCCAGGCTTCAGGAGAGATTGGAGGATCTACCCGATAAAGAGAGCTTCTTAGCCCATTTTGTACCAGTTCCCAAAACTGGGGCATATTATTCTCATTTACGGCCCTATACAGAGCTTTCCAGCTATCCTCGTAAAAGGCCTTTTTTTTTGGTCTTATGATGGTTTTATAGTCTCTTCAGCATTGTTGAAAAAGGAGTATAGCCTCGTTCGAGCCCTTACAGGAAAGGGCTCTGGTAAGTTGGCGGAGTTCCTTTTTCTTATCCCTGCAGTCCTTATCGTACCAAGATCGAAAGTTGTTCAATTTTTTACCGGACAAAGACAAAATGACCAACGGTCGTATTTCATCTATTATATCCTGGTACGTCCCCAGAATGGCATCGTGGGATTCAACAGCTAGGGATCAAAGGGCCAAAAGCTTAGTGGAACTCAAGGTCCGGCCTATCTCTAAACCAATGTCTTGGGACCATTTAAGGCGCCTTACCCCTTGCAAGTGACCTAACATCCTACAGTCGGACAGAACTGTGGGACAGAGATTTGTAAGACGAAATTGGAGTCTTAAAGGCCGGTGGTCACTCTCTACTCTGTTTTCAATAGACATACTCTCAATGAAAGGTATAAGGGCGGGCGACCCTATAAGGTAGTCGATCACACTTGCACCTCTTTCTGTGATGTATGTGAAATCTCCCTTAGATAGATCCAGATGGGATCCATTAAGACATATTAGATGAAGTTTGAAAATGAACAGGGCGAGAGCTTTCCCAGACATTAGTTTTTTGGTCACTAAAAAGGCGAAAAGGGCTGGTAAATGCGCCAGACTCTAGCCATAATTCTTTCTCCAAAGGACTACTGGCTCCCATCCTTGCATTAAAATCTCCACATATGAGGAGAAAATAATCAGGATAGTCGACTAGAAGGTTCTCCACAAGGTTTCTAGCTCAGTCCAAAGCCCTGTGGCTTCTTTGTTCGAGCAAGGGGGAAAATATACATTTATGCAAATCAGGGGATGCATCTTTGATCCCCTAAAGGGTGATGAAGTACGCACCCTCAAAAACCGCACGTCCATACTCATTGAAATTAAAACAGCTAAACCCCCGCTGCCACGGCTGTGACTAGCAAGTTTCACTGCCGGCTGATCCCAGACCCTAAAACCCTGCAATAGCAGGGAGTTAGGTTCTAGGAGCCAAGTTTCCTGAAGGCATATTACATCAAAAGCCTGTAAGTATGAAATATAGTCCAGGTCAGTCAGTTTGTTAGACCAGCCGGCGATGTTCCAGGAGAGCAAGTTTATAAAGTCAGGGACAGTCCCGCTGACAGGTGGGAGGGGCTTCCTGGCATACGGCAAACAGAGTCAATCGGTCTCCTCAGCTTTCTCTTTTCCGTCCAGGGGAGCCTCCAAAACACAACAGTTAGCGGGGTAAGTACAGAGTTAGCGGGGTAAGTACAGCAGGATGGAAGTAGGGTCGCGTGGGGTTGAGGCTTTGATTTGTACTCCGAAGAACCACATTTGTGTGGTTCTAGATATTGTACTGCCAGCCAATCAAAGGATTTCGGGACAAGATTTGAGCAATCATAGTTCAAAGGGGGAGCATAAGGATCCTCACTTTCCTTCAATGTACCGTGTTGTTGGAGTATAAGAGAGTTGTCACACGTGGACGGCTTTAGCACTGTTATTTGTGGGCTTAGAACTCGCTGGCCCAAAAGATTTCTAGAAGAATGGTTATGAGGAAGATGATTCTCCTGAGCTGTTATGATTGAGTTGAGTGATTCCCCGCAGACTAGACCCGAGATTCGGACTGATTGTTTTCTCAGACATTGGTCGAACGGGGAAAGTCTGTTTTGTCTCTCTGGCCGGATTTATCTGCTTTAAAAGAGTAATTTTTAGTGCCGAGAGACGAGATAAGATCTCACGCTGCTCCTGCTCTGGTAACGCCCCAAAGCTGTTAATGAGAGAACATTCCTCTGGCAAAAAATTACCGGCAATCACATCCGGCTCATCGTGTGAAAGACTGTTCTCTCCCATAACATCTGGAATGGGCGGCATCCTTTGTTTATCTGATTCCTTGTTATCTATTACAGAATTCAAAGGAGAGCAAAGACGGGAAGTTGGGATTTCAGCACGTATATCTTCCGTCGTTGGATTTATGCCTATAATAGTCTTTCTCGGGTTGCGGGCAAATAATGGTAATGGGGGAGAATAATCTCTGAAATATCTCTGAGTCCCAATGCCTTTAACTAAGAGTTCCTCCTTGTATAGGTAAATTAGGTCCGCGATGGAAGATGAAACAAATGTAACCTGGGCCCGAGCTGTTGTTGTGTTGTAAAAGAGATATTCTACCTTCTGAATCGAGTCCAGGGCCCAGAGGGACTTATTTGTAGCCAGTAAAAGATTCAAAAGGTGAGTTTTGCGGTCCCGCTGGGAAAGCCATCCAAATGGTTTGGGGTAATTGAGGAATACCAGAACCTTGTCTTCATGTCTGAGTCGCCATGTCTTTCCCTCCAGAGATGTTAACTTTGGGGCCTCATGAAGGGCGGTTTTCTGTTCATCTATGTCAGCACTGATAGGTTTAACTACTGTGCCTAGTGGCCCGGATGTCAAATTAGGATCAGCCCCGGTAACTTTTATATGGCTGTTGTTTACTTGATGTTGCCGGAATTTGCCCTTGCCTTTGTGACCGGGCTCTGCGGGGTCTAGGACCTTAAAAAGTTTATTAAAGTTCATTTTGGAACCCTTTCTGTGAGTACCGGAAGTTTTGATGTTTTTCGGTTTCTTTTCCGATTTCCTTTTCCCCAAATTTGGGTGGGCCTTGATGTTGTTATGCTTAATGTTCTGTTTTGAAGAGGCCGCGGCAGTGTTGTTACGGGTAAAATATGTTGAGTTTGGGTTTAAGTTCGCAATGTTGGAAACATCTGTGTCCGAGTGTTGAATTTCTCGTACTGCCATTTCTGCTGGTGGGATAAGATCTTGTTTGATGTTAACATCCTGTCTAGTTCTAAACAGAGACTTCTGGTTACTCCTCGTCGTGGTGGTTGGAACGGACTGGGCTGTATAAGTTGCTTCCTTTAAGTCTGCCATAATCAAAGGAGTTATCTTGGCTAACTGTTCCGCACAACTGGAAAGAAGGGTCTTAATTTGTAATAAATCCTCTGACCATATAGTGAATAATCTCTTGATTAGCTCTAGCTGGGAGTTAAAAAGATTTATTACTGAGTCTGAGGCTGGTTCGATATGGCTAAATTCTTTGTGAGTTGACGATTGCAGGCAGAATGAAGTATGTGGCTGTGATGGAAACAGAAAGGAAGTATTCCAATATGGGGTCCCGCAGGGTTCGGTCTTGTCTCCCATGCTTTTTAACATCTATATGAAGCTGTTGGGTGCGGTCATCCGGAGTTTTGGAGTGCGTTGTCATCAGTACGCTGATGACACGCAGCTCTACTTCTCCTTTTCATCTTCTTCAGGTGAGGCGGTCAATGTGCTGAACCGTTGTCTGGATGCGACAATGGACTGGATGAGAACTAACAAACTGGAACTCAATCCTGATAAGCCTGAGATGCTGCTGGTGGATGGTTTCTCTGGTCAGACGGTGGATACATACCCTGTCCTGGACGGGGTTACACTCCCCCTAAAGGATCAGATTCATAGTTTGGGAGTCTTTTTAGACTCTTCCCTGTCACTTGAGGCCCATGTAGCCTCGGTGGCACGGAATGCGTTCTACCAACTTCGGTTGGTAGCCCAGCTATGTCCCTATCTGAGTAAGGAGGACCTTACATCAGTGGTTCATGCTCTGGTAACCTCACGTTTGGACTACTGCAATGCGCTCTACGTAGGGCTACCTTTGAAGACGGTTCGGAAGCTACAGCTAGTGCAAAATACGGCGGCCAGACTGCTAACAAGAACTAAGCGGTCTGAGCATATAACACCTGTCCTGGCTCACTTGCACTGGCTTCCAATATGCTACCGGGCCAGATTCAAAGTGTTGGTTTTAACCTATAAAGCCTTATACGGCGCGGGACCACGATACCTGCAGGAACGCCTCTCCCGTTACGAACCGGCTTGTACACTATGGTCTGCTACGAAGGCCCTCCTCCGGGTCCCGACCCATAGGGAGGCCCGGAGGGCAGTAACAAGATCTAGGGCCTTCTCGGTGGTGGCCACCGAATTGTGGAATAGTCTCCCCGAGGAAGTACGCCTGGCGCCGACACTATTATCCTTTCGGCGCCAGGTTAAAACCTTTCTCTTCTCTGAGGCATTTTAATTTAAGTTATTTATGTAAATGCTGTAATTTCTATTTTAGATGGTGTATTTTTATATTTGTTATACTGACTTTGTAATTTTATCATTGTATATGTTGCTATGTTTGCCGCCTAGAGAGCTGTTTGCTAGTCGGGTGGGATATAAGCTGAATAAATAATAATAATAATATTCAACTCCTGTGCCATCATACTCCTCTCTATACCGGGTGGGGGTATGTTCGATGTTCCTCCTAGCACTTTACGCTGGACCGGGCTATGGGAAGAAGCAGCAATTTCAATGGTGGGATCTGCCCGCTCCAGTTCCTGTGCCAAGGAACGTATTTCTATCTTGTCTATCATTCCATTCAGCGATTTCGTTAGAGGCAAGGGTCCCAAAGACCAGTCTAAGGGGACGTCATCAACTTCTATGGTGTGGTTCTTTATATTAATTCACAATTGTCTCCTAAATTGATATTATTGGATGATAGTGGCAGATTTGTGGGAGTTGAAATCACCATTCAGGGTACAAAAATTTTGATAGTGGGCATTTATGCTCCTAATGAAGATAAAACAAGGTTTTATACTGGACTTATGGAAAAATTATCAGAGTTTGCATATGATCATTGGTGTGTCATGGGTGATTGGAATGGGGTAATCTCACCAAAAATGGATAGACTTTCTGAGAAAAATATTAAAGAGACACAGGGCAAATTGCCGAAGATCTGTTTTGAATTGATGGAAAATTTAGAATTGGTGGATGCTTGGAGATATATAAATGACAATGCAAAGGAATTTACTTACTTTTCAGAAAGACATAAAACATTTTCGAGGATTGATATGATTTGGATGTCTAAAAATTTAGTGAAAGATATTTCCAAGATGGATGTGTTACCAAAAACCTTTTCGGATCATAATCCAGTGATATTGACTTAAAAAAAAAAATCTTGGATTTAGATGGAGACTAAATGAATCTTTATTACAGAATGATAAAATAGTGTAGGAATGTAAGAAGAAATTAAAAGAGTTTTTTGAACACAATTTACATAAAGGAACAGATGAAAATATTGTTTGGGATACAAGTAAAGCATTTATGAGGGGATATTTTATTAAATGTAATTCTGAACTAAAAAAGAAGAAACAACAGAAAATGCAATTAATCTTGGAAGAAATAAAACAAAAAGAGGAAGAATTGAAAAAGAATCCAACTAAAGCTTCCACTGTAAATCAAATTAAAATGTTACAGAAACAAGTGTCAATGTTGACAGTTAGAGAAATTGAAAGGAAATTAAATTTTGCTAAACAAAGGACTTTTGAATTTGCAAATAAACCGGGGAAATTGCTAGCATATAAATTAAGAAAAGAACGACAAAAAAATCTTATTTTAAAGATACAAGAAGGAGATGAGATGTTGACAGACAATTTAAAAATCCAAAGGGTTTTCCATCAATATTATTCAACTTTGTACAAGTGTCAGGAAGTTCCCTCAGAAAAAATAGAAGAGTATATATCCAAACAGAATTTGCCTAAAATTACAGATCTTCAGAGACAAGCTATTAATGGTCCTATTACGTCAAGAGAAATATCTGAGGCTATAAGTAAAATTAAATTAGGAAAGGCGCCAGGACTGGATGGACTATCAGCAATGTATTACAAATGCTTGGAGGAGGAACTTTTACTACCTTTACAGTATACAATGAATTCTATTTTACAAGAGGGGAAGATACCGGATAGTTGGAAAAATGCCAATATAACATTAATACCTAAAGAGGAGCAGGATTTAACCAAAACAAAAAATTATCGGCCAATATCTTTATTGAATAATGACTATAAAATTTTTACAATGATTTTGGCTGAAAGAATGAAAATAATATTGCAACAATTTATTCAGGAAGATCAAGCGGGGTTTTTACCTAAAAGACAATTACGTGATAACGTCAGGAATGTTTTGAATGTGTTGGAATATCTAGAACAACGAAATGACATACAAGCTGCTTTGATTTTCTTGGATGCTGAGAAAGCATTTGATAATTTGAATTGGAAATTTATGTTTAAAGTTCTAGAGCAAATGGATTTTGGAGATAATTTTATAAAATGGATCAGATCGATTTATACATCACAGAAGGCACAGATAATTGTCAATGGGGATTTAACGGACCCATGTGAAATACAAAAGGGTACAAGACAGGGATGTCCATTGTCCCCCCTTCTTTTTATTCTGGTTTTAGAAGTGCTGCTTAGAGACATAAGGCAAGACAAAAGGATTTCGGGAATAAAGATAAAAAAAGAGGAATATAAATTGAGAGCATTTGCTGATGACTTGATAATTGTATTAGAAAATCCCTTGGAAGGAATCAAAGTATTGATGGATAAACTAGAAGAATTTGGACCATTAGCAGGATTTAAGATTAATAATCAAAAAACGAAGATGTTGGTGAAAAATTTATCTTTAAGAGATCAAAAAGAGTTAATGGAGAAGATAGATTTTAAAATATAAGAAAAGGTGAAATATTTAGGTATCATTATGACAAATAAAAATTCAAAGTTGTTTCATAATAACTATGAAAAACTATGGACAGAGATTAAGAAAGATTTGTTAAAATGGGATAAATTACAGTTGTCATTAATGGGTAGAATATCTGTAATAAAAATGAATGTATTGCCGAGAATGATGTTTCTATTTCAAACAATACCTGTCATATCCTCTGATCTACCTTTCAAACAATGGCAAAAAGATATTTCTAAATTTGTTTGGCAGGGGAAAAAACCAAGAGTTAAATTCAAATTATTGCAAGACGCCAAAGAAAGAGGAGGGCTGGGATTACCAAATTTGAGACTTTATTTTGCTGCTTGTTGCTTAGTCTGGATAAAGGAATGGATTCTATTGACGAATAAAAGATTATTGGATTTGGAGGGTCACAACCTGAAGTGGGGATGGCATGGATATCTATGGTATGATAAAGTAAAAGTTAATGTGGATTTTAATAATCATTTTATAAGATGTCCTTTGTTGAATATATGGAATAAATACAAAACAAGGTTTTTTTTCAAAAATACCACTATGTGTTTCAAGTCAAGAAGCATTTTATAGAAGAGAAATGGCTGGAAAAGAGAAATGGTTAACTTACCAAGAACTATTAGAAAATGTGCATGGTGAATATATAATGAAAGAGAGAGAACAACTAATAAAGGAAGGATATAGTTCACAATGGTTTGCCTATTTACAATTGTTAGAAAGATTCAAAATGGACAAGAAAATGTATGGGTTTGAAATAAATAAATCTGATTTTGAAATAGGTTTGTGTACAAATGATGAATGTATAATTGCAAAAATGTATAAATTTTTATTGAAAATGGACATGGAAGAAGAACAAGTAAAATAGTGTATGGTTAAGTGGGCAAAATTTTTTGGTTATAATATACAAATGGATCAGTGGGAAAATATGTGGAAAAAAGGTTTGAAATTTACATTATGCTATAATCTTAAAGAATTTTTTTATAAAATGATGTATCGTTGGTATATGACTCCAGAAAAGTTGTCAAAAATGTATAGTAATGTTTCTAATATATGTTGGAAATATAAACAACAAGAAGGATCTTTTTATCATATGTGGTGGTTGTGTAAACAGGCAAAATTATTTTGGGCACAGATAGGTAGGATGATGCAAAAAATCTTAAAGATAAATATTCAGTCAAAACCAGAATTTTTTTAATTGGGTTTTATGGATAAACAAATAGAAAAGAAATATGGAAGAATAATATTATATATGATCACGGCAGCAAGATTACTATATGCACAAAAGTGGAAAATGGATTCGATACCAACAATGGAAGAATGGCTATTGAAATTAATGGACTTAGTTGAGATGGACAAATTGACATGTCTTATTAGAGAAAAAACGACAGATACATTTCTTAAGGAATGGAAGCCTCTTTTGGACTTTTTGTTGAAAGAAAAAAATGAAATGATGATAATGGGATTTGACGATTAATTAAGATACACTTTGGAAAAAAGTGAATTTCGTATGTTTTAGGAGACAGGTTTGATATATATTATATATTTATAGCTGATCTGTAACAAATCGGAAGTCAAGTTTTTTCTTTTTCTTTTTTATTTTTTTTCTTTTCTGTTGTATTGTTTTTGTTGTATTTGTATTTGTTTTATAAAATTTGAATAATAAAAAAATTATTATAAAAAAAAAAACTTCTATGACCGTCGGGTCCGTGGGGCCAATGGCAGAAGAGGGATTTAAAGTAGAAGTAAAAAAATCTGTGATTTTATGTTGGTCACACTTTACGCAGTTTGGCTTGAAATCCTCAACAAGAGGGACCAAACCACGTTGTTTGTATCCCTCCCTGGTAAGGACCATCTCTACTGGATTCCAGGTTCCAGTTCTTCCAATGATTATATTGGACACCAGGCAGTTGTTAATTAAAATGTTGCCCTATCTCTTTAAGTGTGGCTTTAAGTGAGACCCGATAATCTTCAATGTTGCTCAGCATGCTGTTCAACATTCAATGTTCAGCTTCTACAAACACAGCATAATACCACTACCAGTCCAAGGACTTCAAAAACCACAGGATTCCAAAACAATTTGCCGCTCCGACTATTACTGAGGTGAAGGGAAAGGAATGCAAACAGTGAGTCGGCCCGAGAAAAGAATATGCTCTGATGTGATAGCAGGAATTGTTTGAAGAGAAAACCTGTAGTCAGAAGCTCTAAATCATTTCAATTGAAATCTTTAGTACTCAGTATACAGCAAACCACGTAGTCCAATACTTATCGACAGCGGGAAAGCAAGGAGGGAATAGGAGTTGCTTACTGTTAGGTTGGAAAGCTTCTGCAGGAGCAACCAGCTAAGCGGCCATTTTCACATTTTTTTGACTACTAGTTAATTTGACAGCTTTGGTGTGAGATTCTAGTTATTCAAGATTCAAAACATTTCCTACAACCAGAGGTTTTATTTCTGTAAGTTTCCTTTGTAGTATAAGATGATGATGATGATGATAATGATAATGATGATGTTCAAAAAGTACCTGGAAAGAAACTATGTCAGTAGATTTTCACAATTTCATAGGTTGTCAGAGAACTTTGTGATAGCTCAGTTCTGCCTAAAGTGTGAAGAACTCAGATGATCAAGAACATTCCTGCCTTTGAGCCACTGGAATGCTTCACATACATGAAATTCAAAGCACACTCATTATGTGTCATTATTTTATGACTATCTAACTCATTTATACATTAGCTGAGATCAGTGTGCTACTCGAGGGGCAGTGGCAGCTTTTCTGTGAGTTTATTCATTTTCAGTGACAAAATGGAATTGCATAAAAATATTAAACCAATGGGAAAGAGGAGGAAGAGGCAGAACAGAGATGTTACCATAGATTATGGAGTTGTAAAAGAGACAAGTCCTCTTCAGGCATTATGATCCAGAAAAAAGAAAATGTATGATTGGGTGGGGCAGCAGAGGAATGCTAGTTCTGTCCCCCTCCCATTGTCATTTCCATCACCCTCAACTCATGGAGGGCAACTGTGTAAAGTCTCCTGTACCCATGGAGGCTCCCCAATTGTTTTGCAAATCTGATTCCAGGCTTCAAAAATGTGCTCCATTGGTTAGAATCATAGAAGAGTAGAGTTGGAAGGGGCCTATAAGTCCATCAAGTCCAATCCCCTGCTTAGTTCAGGAATCCAACTTAAAGCATACCCAAGAGGTGGCTGTCTGACTGCCTCTTGAATGTCTCCAGTGCTGGAGAGCCCACCACCTTTCTAGGTAATTGGGTCCACTGTCATACTACTCTAAGAGTTAGGCAGTTTTTCCTTATGTTCAGTCAAATCTGGCTTTCTGTAACTTGAGCTCATTATTCTGTGTCCTGCTGTCTGGGATGATCAAGAAGAGATCTTGGCTCTCTTCTATGTGACAAACTTTCAAACAGAAAGAGCAGGAGCTTCTTATTTCATACAGTCGCTCTCCATGAGTTGGATGTTGGAAACAGTGATCGGGAGAGGGGGCAGAGCTAACACACACTTCCTCACTGCCCCTCCTCATGTGTTCTTCCCATACTGGATTGTAATGCCTGGAACCATAACCTTTTAAAAATCAGAATATAAAAGTATTGGGCAGGTTCACTCTGTGGTTAGGAACCAAGTAGGGATTGAAGGATCTCCCATTTCAGTTCTCTTGGTTTCTCATTTTTCCAATCCTAAATTCAGTTCTTCACATTTCTGCAGCAATTTGTGGGTTTCTTTCTTTAAAAGAAAATTCTCTTGAAAATTCGTCAGCATTTTAGTGCATCACTAGGGGTGTGCGGGGGGTGCAGATTGCACCGGGTGACACCATCAGAGGGGGTGACACCCAGAGCCACCCCTAGGCACCGGGAAGCCCTGCAGCGGCCATCTTGCCAGCCACTTCCCTCTTGGGGAATCTCCCATTCTTCGGCTGCAGAACAGTTTTTTCCCCCCATCCTGCCTGGCCTGTCCACTCATCAGCTATGAATTTAAGGCGGGAGGTTTGAATCCCCTGCCTGCTCTTGGGCTGCGTGCCTGAGTGGCTTCTCAGGAGTAGGGTTACCAGGTGTCTGATTTTTGGCTGGAGTTTCCAGTTTGGGGGGGTCCCCTCCAGGTCCCCAGCTAACTTACCTTAATCTCTGGACTCTCAGCTTCAATTAAAAAAACAACAACTAAGTTTCTAGGTTATCTGGTTCCTGAGATATACACCAAAATGTCACCCCCCCGTGACTGTTTAATCTGTTTTTTAACCAATCTGTATAGCAGCTTTTAGCCAGAGCTTGGAAAAGTTACTTTTTTAAACTACAGCTCCCATCAGCCCCAGCCAGCATGGCCACTGGATTGGGCTGATGGGAGTTATAGTTCTAAAAAATAACTTTTCCAAGCTCTGGCCTCTAATCCTGCCCTTTCAGGATTGTAGCCAATAAGGGGAGCCAGGCTTGTGATCTGTTGACACAGGCAGTGCTTAGGCTTCATTACAACGTCAAAATGGTGGTTTTGAGGTCTTCAGTTTGAGTAAGAATATGGGTTAAAGTTTTTTTTTCTTTTGTGTGTAGCACTCAGACCCTGGGCTGTTGGAGAGGGCAGTGCTTTGAAAACCTTTCCAATATGAAGCTTTAATCCAATACTTGCTTTTCTGGGAGTAAAGGAATGCTGATCCCATGTACCTGGCGTAAACCCCATTGAATTCATTAGGACTTACTTTTGAGTAGACATGGTTAGGATTGTGTTGTAAATTAATGGGACTTCTGAGTAAACATAATAAAGAATTGTGTTTGTGTTGTAAACCTTTCCCTTCTCCTCCAATCCTATTTTTAAAACAATTAGGCAGTTCTGCAATGACCAACTGGTTTGACAATAAACTATTATGTGGGGTGTATTTTTACAAGTGTGTGTGTGTGTGTGTTTTTGTGTGTGTGTGTAGTCTTTCCAACAACCCTGTGAGTCTTTCCAACTTCATGTGAGAGGAGCTTTTCAAAGCTGAAACTTATAAAGAACTTATAAAGAACTATTTGCAATCTACCATGGGACAGTCAAGGCTTTCCAATCTTGCAATATTATCAATTTTGATGTAGTTCTCAAACGTTTTCACTTTGAATTCTATTGTTTTCTTACCGAATTTTCACTTTAACCACATGAAACTATGTAAATGTAAATACATTTAGGCTGTGCGTATGATATTGTAATTTAAAGGTATAATTTTAATTTTGCTAGTTGTTTATGTCACTACTATTGCCATTACATTCAGTGATATACAGGAATTACGATTTATGAGTAACATTAGTACAAAAAACATTACTAAGGATTCTGTATGGTCTGGTACAGGAGGAGGTCCATGGGGGTGACACCATGAGTTACTGCACTGGGTGACACCAACCCTAGTGACGCCACTGCTCACACAGAAACTTTGATCATAAGGAACACACATGTTGTTGCACATGCATAGTGCCCTGCTCACACCTTTAGCTGAACATGTGAAGGATGGAGGTGGGACCAGGGGTCACAATCCAAACCTACTCCCTATACATCCAGAGGATATGGCTTTGAAGGTGCAAACAGGGGCAATATGAAAGGCAGGACAGAAGGTCCCTGTGTGAGGACCAAACCACCTAATTATCATTACAGATAATGCTCATTTACCACAGAAAATAAACTCATTTGAAATGTGGTGTTGGAGGAGAGCTTTGCGCATACCATGGACTGCGAAAAAGATAAATAATTGGGTGTTAGAACAAATTAAACCAGAACTATAACTAGAAGCTAAAATGATGAAACTGAGGTTATCATACTTTGGACACATAATGAGAAGACATGATTCACTAGAAAAGACAATAATGCCAGGAAAAACAGAAGGGAGTAGAAAAAGAGGAAGACCAAACAAGAGACAGATTGATTCCATAAAGGAAGCCACAGACCTGAACATACAAAATCTGAACAGGGTGGTTTCTAACAGATGCTACAGGAGGTCACTGATTCATGGGGTCGCCTTAAGTCATAATCGACTTGAAGGCACATAACAATAAGCAACAATGCAAATGCAGCATCACTATTAGTTCAATATGGCGGGAAGAGCTATATATTTTGGGAACATTCCGGTATCCAGGTGCCTCCTTCCCAAGGTGGCTTACGAAATATCAGTTAGACAATAAAATAAACACAACACACACACAAGCAGCAAAATATGTAAAAAGCAGCATAAAATTGCCAGCAGAGATCAAACTTTTTTCAAGTGTAAAACTGCCATCAGAGCTAAAAATTAAAAGCCTAGGGAGGAAAAAGGTCTTTGCCTAGTGCTTACAAACTTACCTAAGGCACCTGGTTGGCCACTGTAAGAACAGGATGCTGTGCTAGATGGGCCAGCAGGGCTCTTGTTACATTCTTAACAAGACATCAGAGTAAGCACCAGATAAGTAATCAGGATGAACTCAGCAAAAAGTTGCTTTCGTCAATAAGCACCTGTCATACCATGGATAGTTGAGGTACCTGGACAATGTCTTCAGATGAAGACCTTAGTATATGGACAGATGCAGGTTGAGGCAGACAATCCTTCAGATACCTTGGTCACAAGCCATAAAGGGCTTTAAGATTTAAAAAAAAAAGTTTGAATTGAGGCCAGAAATGGGTCCAATTAAAAGAAAGATTATTATAGAAATAGCACTGAATGTTCATGATCTCTGTTGATTCATAGTTGCCATTTTGGATGGCATTTTCTCCCTCATTACTCTACTGGTCTTTTGGTGGTTGACTCATATTTGCTTTATTTTCTCTTTTCTCCCATCAAACACTTTTTCAAGGTGAGATTGCTGAACAGCAGGCTTCAGTGAGTTTTTATAATTCTCCATATTTACTCATTTACTTATATTGCATGGGTGAATAACTCTTAATTGTATTTTTTTTTTTGCTGCACAGTTTTTTCCATCTAATTTTGCATGTTTGTAGTAACAGGCTGAAGAATCATTACCATTTCTAATGGGAATGCTGTTCTCGGGTGTAGAGCAGAGACTCAGATCTCTTGGGGATTGTTTTCCCTACCAAGCTGCCACACTTTAGAACTCCTAACAGATTATTTAACCTTGTTGTCATTCTGTTCTTTATACGCAAAAACAAGAAGAGAGAAACAATACCCGTATTATAGCTCTGGAAACATGACTTGAATTATAACTGCATTGCCTGTCTCTCTTTAGCTACACAGAACTCAAAAAATTGTGTCTCTTAGTCAGAGATTTGGAAAAGTGTTAAATAGCCCTCACCCATTTTGTAGCTCCACTGTCAGCATCTTTAGTCATACTGTTGAAATCCATGCAGAGCTAGAAGAAGAAGAAGCATCAGAATCTTTCTGTCTCCCTCTCTTTCCACACTCTTTAATAAAATTATTATTTATTAATTATTGGATTTCTTACCTGCTCTTCATCATAAGCTCCCAGGGCAGGTTAAATACACAAAATTAAAATCAGTGCAAAACAAATTACAGTCAAGAGTAGGGTGGGTCCTAAAACATATATATCTTGGGTGTCCAGGGTAAAGATATGCTGAAAGCTATACAGTGCAGGTGCCAGGCACATGCACCTCTTTGAGAAAGGAACTCCACCGCTTAGGACTGCCACAGAGAGTGCCCTCTCATGGGGCAACCCCCAAATTTCTGAAGATAGTAGAACTACCAAGAGTGTCCCCTCTGTGGGTCATAGCACCTGAGAGGGTCTGTAGGGGAGGAGGCAGTCTTTCAGATATTTGGGGCCTACATTGTTTAGGCTTTTAAACACAAATATGAGAACCTTGAATTGGGGCTGGAAATTGGACCAGCAACCAGTGCAGCCATTTTAAAACAGGGGTTGTGTGAGTTCTAAGTGGAACCCCAGCCAGTAATCTGGCTACTGCAATTTGGACCTGTTGAAGTTTCTGTGTTGTCTTCAAGGACATGCCTTGAATCTAGCAATAATCCAGTTCTTTTCAATTCACTAATGAATGCACAGTATACCTAGGGCTGATCCACATCATTCATTTAAAGCACATGAATCCTACTACAGAATCCTGGGAACTGTAGTTTGTTAAGGGTGGTGGGAATTATAACTGTGAGGGAGAAACTACACTTCCCAGGATTCTTTGGGGGAAGCCATGCACTTTAAATGCAAGTTGGATGTGCTTTAAATGCATTATGTGGATCTGCATTACTTCATAAACTTTGCCTACATATAAATCATTTTAATTAAATTTTGAAATGTAAATAAGCTACAAAGTTTACTAGGTGACAAAGTTTACTGGTACACACCATCTCTCAGCCTAATCTTCCCTTCAGGGTGAAAACAACAGAGGTGGACCATGACCACCCCAAGGAAGATGGGCACACTTAAAATGTAGAGGAAATAATCATTTGTAAATAATAATTTAGAACCAAATAAGACACATATCAAGACATAGTATGAAGAGATATTTACAATATATAAGCATGAATGTCAAAATGTGAATTCATTGAGGCTCAGACAGGGAATTATGCGCAGGACTGTAATTCACTCACCTTACTCACCCAATCCAAAATTCAGAATCATGCCATTTTAAGCTGTTTTGCAACTGTTTTATACTTGTTTTATGGTTACTGGATTTTAAATGGCTTTATTTCTCACTGTGAGCTGCCTTGATTTTAACCCAACTCACAGAGTTGTTGGAAATATTCCATATACATACACAATGGAGATGTAAAAATGCATACACCTCATGTAATGGTTTATTGTCAAAACCAGTTGGCCATTGCAGAACATTTTTTTTTAAAAAATCAGTAGCAGTTTCCTGCCCAATAAAAGCAGTGACACCTAAATAAGCCCTTCCTAACTGCTTAAAAAAAGGATCAGAAGGGGAGAGAAAGATTTACAACACAATCCTTTTCTATGTTCACTCAAAAGTCCCACTGATTTTCAGCACAATCCTAACCATGTCTACTCAAACGTAAGTCCTACTGATTCAATGGGGTTAATTACCAGGTATGTGGAATTAGCATTGCAGCTTTACTCCCAGGAAAGCTTCATATTGGGAAGGTTTTCAAAATAGGTTATGAATAAGACAAATAAACTGCCCAGTAAAATTTAAACATGTTTGACTCCTTAATTAGAAAAGTGTAACACTGCAGCATGTACACTTTTTAAAACGTCTGTTCAAAAATTATTGGAAAGATAAAATGTATAATATGCCATTTTTGCAAGTAATTAAAAAAACCTTGCATGTACAGTTTTATGCCTACCAAGATCCTGATGTGATCTTCTGTTGTAGTGCAATCCTATGCATTTTTATTCAGAAGCAAGTCTGAATCCTGTGAAGAGAAAGTACTCTTTATGCTGCTGAAAGCTATATATTTATTGAATTCCTGATGTGAAATGGGTTTTAGCTATTGCTTGGGGTCAACAAATCTTGTCAATCACAACCCTGACTTCACTTATTGGCTAAAAACTGGAAAGGAGGGGGTTAGAGCAGCCAGTACTAACAGAAGTTGGAGGGCAGCAGCTGACAGTTTGGTTTATATCTTTTGAACCAGACCACCTAGAAACTTAATGTTTTAAAAAATGAAAGCTAAGAGTCCAGAGATTAAGGTGACTCACCCAGAGACCCAGAGGACCCCAAAAATACAGACTCTGCAGGTGAATACCAGACACCTGACAACTGTAGTACCGAGCAAGAGGTGGGTTTTTTTTTTCATGATGGGCAACGTAGCTACACTCCACTGGTTCTGCCTGGTCACCTCCGCTACCCTCTACCTGCCCATCTTGCTGCCCTTCAGTGCAGTACTTCTTCCCTGAACTCGGGACATATTCTGAGCCTTATAGAAGCAGGGTATTCCTTCCACTAAGGGGACTACTATGCCTGTCTGGCAAGACTGTCTTCCGAGGACTCAGTCACCTGTAGTGGTTCTGCCTGCCTGATGACATCACTGTCTTTCAGTGTAGTAATTCACCTCTTCACTTAGAAGATGCTCTCAGTGCTCACCTGGCTAGGATCTGTCTTTTGTTGACTATGCTGGTGAAAAAAAACCCATTAAGGTGGCTGGCACAAAAGCCACTGGATCACTGGATATACCTGTCTGAAATATGGCAGGGTTACTTCCCCTTGAGGGCCTACCATGTCTCCCAATTACATGCACCTTTGTGAAAAAAACAAAAAAGCAATGACAGTTTTGATTTCCCAATGCAAGTAATTGGGAGGATTGACGATTCCGATTTCTGAATTTTGATTTGGAGTCTCACTCAGGCTGGATCATGTCTGAATCAATTTGAACTGAATTGGGTCCTGATCCAAACCACTAAACTGGGCCCCAAACCACAACCGGGGAGGCTGCTACATAGCAGCAGTGGGTAACATTACAATTTAAAAGCCTGGGCCAAACTCAGATTAATCAGTTAAAGGCAGTTGTAAACAGACAGGTCTTTAGAGCTCATTTAAAAACAAAAAAATGAAGAGCCAGTTTCACTTCTTCTAGGAGGGACTTCTATAATAATGGGGACATCACTGAAAAGGTCCAATTTCACCAGCCTGATCAAACTAAGTGGCAGGACCATGACCAGGGCCTCCATGGCTGATCTTAAGGACAAAACTAGGAATATTGAATAAACTGAATTATTGGGCCCCTCAGAAAGGTATGTACCAAAATGCATTGGGAATTTAATAATTTTATTAAAGTGTCATATATAGTTTTTTCAGTACTGATAGTAAGACATACACCAGGCAACATTAATTGTCTTCTTTAATTTCTTCTTCTTTATAACAGAATCTTAAAATCCTGCAGTCTTCACAGCTGAATAATTTATGTGGTTCCATTAGTTATTGTGTGAATTTTTAAACCTAATTAATAATATTTGCAAACTTTGGTTCCGGGATGGCCTGTCCTGCTTCAGTGTAATTATAGTACTTTAAAAAGCCAGTATCTATGAGCTAGATGCGCCCTTCTGCTCTGCTATCTTCTGACCATACAGTGATGATTAATCTCTTTGGGGAATTGCCCTCTAAAACCAGGATCTAAAATTGAGATTTCCAATATATCTCAATGCATTTGTATGCTAAGGGAGGAAGAAGATGGAGAAAATGTATTCAGGCTTTTAATCACAGAATACTTTTGTCCACAAACCTAGGAATAATGAGATGAGACACCAATCTTCTTGGGTTAATAAAGGACCACAACATTATTAATTGGTTTAAAGGATCTGCAGTGAGATAGTTTTGCACTGATTAATTCTTCACTTCTAGTGAGGATATAATCACTTGGGCTCAAATGGTAGATGCCATGTCTCCACCACCCCCAACTGACCCCATCCTGGCTTTGAGCCTAGGAGCAGTGCAAGAGTCCTTACATCCACACATATTGAGGGGCACCAGGCCAGGTCACTTTCCCTTGGAGACAATTAGTTTTTGGTGGCTAGGCCAGAAATCCACAAAATGGGGTTCAGTCACTTTCCATTAAGCCCTGCTCAGCCTCAACCAGCTAATCCTGCAGAAATCGGGTGGATGGTTGGGTGCAAAGCTTCCTTTGGACCATGGTAGGGAAATGGGTGCCAGGCTCTAAAAGGCAAATTGGCATCTTCCTGTATGCCAGCCTGTGCAAGACAAGTGTGATTTGCTGGCTGTGGGCAATGGTGACTCACTTTCCATCCCACTGGCCACTGGCCTGCATCATTAGACTACAGGGACAGAGAAAGGAGTGGAAATGCAACAGAAGTGAACTGATTCAGCAAATTCTCATGAAGAGGATGCCCTTTTATGGTCTATATGCAAGAAACCTTTGGCCACGGGCTCTTTGGCCAGGTGCAGTTTTGGGAGGCTTCCAGTGCTCAAATGTTGGGGATAAAGGTAGGAAGTTCTTTATGAAATCATAGAATAGTAGAGTTGGAAGGGGTCTATAAGGCCACCAAGAACCTGAAGACAGAAGAAGGGAGGGAAATACCACAAAGAAGGAATTCTTTATGATCCATCCTTTGAGGACAACATAACTGGGCAGGTATTCACATATTAAATGTATGTGTGTATGACAAATGTGTGGTACCCATACATTACAAGCTTGCTATGGGATATGTTTCCCATAACAATTGTAATGAATGGAGCTTCCCAGTTGCAAAGAGGGCCCTTGGAATTACAACAGTACAGTTTATGTCAATCTTGAGAATTTCTGAAAAGAAATGAGAGGGAAAAGGGGGGGGAAGAATGCCAGGTTATTTGTATTTTTTCTGGAATTTTGTGATGCATTTCTCCAACCCAAAGGTGAAAACAGCATACAAAATGCATTATATTAGGGAAAATGGCTTGGAAAAAATTGTATATTAGGCAAAATTCCATATAAAATGTGTATATTTATTTATATGCCACTATCTCATAAAATATCAGGGCAGGGTACAACACTATGTAAACAATAAAACATGAAAAACCTTTAGAAACAGTACAAAAGAATCATTAAAATGTCTGGCTAATCAAAAAGATTTTAAGTAGCTTTATAGGCCTGTGAGCATAAAAAAAAGTTTTCAAGAGATGCCTGAAAGTAAAAAAGGAGAAATGCACATTAAAACAGTGATGAATTTTTGTGAGGACGTTTTCTTTTTTAATGCGAACAGATACAGAAATGTGGTGAACTGAATTTAAGAATGGAAAATTGAGAAAATTATTGAGATAAAAACTGACAGAATTATTCATCCCTACTTTGGTGCTACCTCATACTCAGAGGCCTTGTTCTTCCTTACACTATATTTTCCTTAGCCAATACAATATACATTGCTTTCTTTGTCAAACCTCTTGATTCATTGTCCATTAGGGCAGAATTGGCATCTGCAGAATGCATTATATGGTGATTTGTGTACTTCAGCACTGCTGTGAATTTCTAGAAAATAATTAATTATTTAACCCATCCCAAAAGCCAATCAGAATAATCACTGCATAATGTGCCCAGCATTTTTCAGCACACTGAATTACTTTTTTGTTACCTTTAACTAAATATTCATGGAAACACCTGCAAATGCTGGCAACTTCAAATGGAAATTCAGAACAGACATTATGTGATTAAATTTAATGGGCAATGCCATAGACCAACAACACTGTGAAACATGTTTCCATGAACACAAGCTGCTGACGATAGCACAGACAATATTGTCTCCAATCAAGAATGGCCTGATGCAATGGCAGGCATAATGGAAACAATAAATTTCAGATAGGCTAATAGGGACACTTCCCATGATCTGTAGGAGCAAGAAGAGTGGGTGTTGGTTTCCTCTCCCCATGCTTCCAGGTTTTGTTCAAAGTGGGAAGTACAGTATATGTACAGGCATACCCCGCTTTAACGTATGCAATGGGACCGGAGAGTACACTTTAAGCGAAAATAACCTTTAGGTGAAGCAATTGTCTTCACTTGTACTGTACGCAATCACCACTAGATGGCAGCGGCGACATGCCAATGAAGTATACATTATTGCGAAGCGCGCGAATGTTAAGCGGGGTATGGGGACGAATGGAGCATGTACGTTATAGTGAGGCAACGTTAAGCGGGGCAACGTTAAGCGGGGTATGCCTGTATTATGTCCTTACATCACATATCTTTTTTATTATTTATATTGTATTAACATTTTCAACAGATGTTCAACAACTTTTGCATGAACTAAAAAGGACAGAAACATGTACATTCAAGTTATTATATAATGTAAATGTATATGCTCACATGCACGTGCATGCACACACATACATATTTATCTCTTGGGTTTCACTTATTTCTTTTTGTTATAGAATCATATAATCATAAAATAGTAGTGTTGGAAGGGGTCTATAAGGCCACTGAGTCTAACCCCTTGCTCAATGCAAAAATCCATGTTAAAGAATACTCGATAGGTGGCTGTCCAGCTGCTTCTTGAACGCCTCCAGTGTAGGAGAGCCCACCACCTCCCTAGGTAATCAGTTCCATTGTCATAACACTTTAACAGTTAGGAAGTTTTTCCTGATGCTCAGTCGAAATCTGGCTTCCTGTAAGAGGAGTCCATTAGTCTGTGTACTTTACTCTGGGATGATCGAGAAGCAATCCTAGCCCTCCTCTGTGTGACAACCTTTCAAGCACTTGAAGAGTGCTCTCACATATCCCCTTAGTCTTCTCTTCAGAAGACTAAACAGGCCCAGTTCTTTCAGTGTCTCTTCTTAGGCCTTTGTTTCCGGTCCACTGATTAGCCTTGTTGCCCTCCTCTGAACCTGTTCTAGTTTGCCTACATCCTTCTTAAAATGTGGTGTCCAGAACTGGATGCAATACTCAAGATGAGGCCTAACCAGTGCTGAATAGAGGGGAACAAGTACTTCACATGATCTGGAAACGTCTGTTAATGCAGCCCAAAAGAGCATTTGCCTTTTTTGCAGCCACATCACACTGTTGGCTCATATTCAGCTTGTGATCAACAACAATCTCAAGAGCCTTCTCGCATGTAGTATTGCTGAGCCAAGTATCCCCCATCTTATAACTGTGCGTTTGGTTTCTTTTTCCTAGGTGTAGAACTTTGTACTTATCCCTGTTAAATTTCATTCTGTTGTTTTCAGCCCAGTGCTCCAGCCTATCAAGATCAATTTGAAAGGCTCAGAAAAGCGCAACCAGAATGATCAAGGAGATCGACCAACTCCCCTATGAGGAAAGGTTGCAACATTTGGAGCTCCTTAGTTTAAAGAAAAGGTGAGTCAGAGGTGACATAATAAAAGTGTATAAAATTATGCGTGGCATGGAGAAAGTGGGTAAAGAAAGTTTCTCTCTCTCTCATAATACTAGAACTTGTGGGCATTCAGTGAAGCCAAATGTTGGAAGATTCAGGACAGACAAAAGAAAGTACTTCTACATGCAGCACACTGTTAAACTGGGATTTGTTCCTACAAGAGGCAGTGATGGCCTCCAACTTGGAAGGCTCTAAAAGAAGACTAGACAAATTCATGGAGGATAAGGCTATCATTGGTTACTAGTCATGATGGCTGTGCTCTGCCACCATAGGTAGAGGCAATATGCTTCTGAAAACCAGTTGCCAGAAGCCTCAGGAGGGGACAGTGTTCTTGCACTCGGGTCCTGCTTGCGGACTTCCCATGGTCATCTGGTTGGCCATTGTGAGAACTGGATGCTGGACTAGAAGGGCCACTGATCCGGGAGGCTCTTCTTATGTTCTTAATTTTGTCTCTGTCTTCCAGGGTATTAGCTATCCCTCTCAATTATGTGTCATCTGCAAATTTGATAAGCATTCCCTGCACCTTCTCAGTTGGTATGTAGTCCTAAGGAAAATTTTCCCTATACTTTTATTAATTTATCCTCATTAGCCTGTTTACTCCATAACACACATTAATGTACTACTACCTGCATCAACAAGTCATGGACTTACTGGTCCACATCTGAGGGGCAGTTTGATTTCCAGTGTTGAAGGGCGAGGAATTTTGTTACTAGGTTGAGTGTAAAAAATCACATTTTGTGTGGCTTGGTCAACCCAATTTTAGGTAACCACCATCCAAACATTACATTAGTTGACTATAATTCATGTGTAACCTCCTCACAAAGGAGGATGTATAACACAAAGGATTGTATAAGCTCCACTCAAAGGAGGATCATTAGCTATCTTGGCAGAAAACAACCTCTTATCTAATGTGTTATAGATCTAGATTCTTGTCCATGTTGAAACTACAAATGTGCATGTCCCAGTATGTGAAATCTGACAACTTTGGCTTCGATTATGTGTCTCAGTGCCATCTATTTTCACACATTGCCAGCTGCCCTTTAAATGGATAGCAATATACCTTTGTTCCATGTTCCATACCATGTTTCTTCTGGAGAAAGAATGTGAAGAAAGAGTTCAGAGAAATTGACATATATAAAATGTGAGGGAATACTCAAAGCAAACCCCTTTAGATAACTTCTTTTTTAGAATCAGAAATGAGAAATGACAGGTGACACTTGAGTCATACATTTCCACTGTTCAATATGAGATTCCCTTCTCTGTAAAATGATTTCCACTGAGTTTCAGTGGGGTTTAGAAATACTATCTTTGAAGGCTCAGCAAAGGGAAAATGTGAATGTTATAGCAATGAAACCAGTTGCAAAGCTCATTGGTTTCAGTTCATTGGTTTCAGCCAATATCGTACATTCTCAGGACTACAACACAGATCTGCAATTTCATCAGAAGTCCGTTTGTGTGTGTCTTTTGTTAGGTGACCTTTAGGTATGTTGTATGTTGTAGTCCATGGCTATTTAACATACATCCCAAAGGATACCATGATGAATGGTATTAAAAGCGACTGAGAGATCCAGCGGAGCTAACAGGCATTCATTCTCCTTGTCCAGTTCCCAGCATGGGTCATAAACCAAGGAGGGCAATGCTATATTCTGTCTCAAAACAAGCCTTGAATCCAGATTGAAACGGTCTAGATCAGAGGTAGGGAATATTTTTGGCTCCAGGGGCCAGGTCTTCATCTGGTCTCACTTTGTGGGCCACATTTAACAGGTTGTGGGACATCCCATGATTGTCAGGTGGGTTGTCCCATCCACCTGTCAAATTCCCTTGCCCTTTGATAGTTTCCCCACATTTCTCCTCTTTATCGCTGATGTCAGAGGTGGGAAGGGGAAGGGCAGGGATGCTCCTAAAGCCCTTTGTGAGTCTTCCCATGGCTTTTCCTTTCCATTCCTGATGTCCGAGGTGGAAAGGAGCCATGTGGATTATCTTCAAAGAGCAGCACTGGAAGGGAGAAGCCATTTACATTGAATGGAAACAGTTTCCCCCTCCTTGATCAAGGCATGCTCTAATGGCCATCACTTTAAGCTTATGATTGTTCCTTTCAAGCCCCACCCTTACCTGCCCCACATCTGACATCATGCATAATGTCAGGTTCAGAGCAATGGGCATGGCTTCACCAAAACAGCCTCATGGGCCAAATGGGGAGGCCTGTTGGGCCACGTGTGGCTCACGGCTGGAGGTTCCCCGCCCCTGGTCTAGGTAATTCATTTCATCCATAAAGCTCTGAAACTGAGATGTCATGACTCCTTTGGTAAGCAATATTTGATTATACAGCCATGAGAGTGACGGTATTCTACAGCCAGCATGGATTTTTTTGCATTCTGCAATGTTAAATTGGAAATATCCCCCATGCCATTCTGATGCTTCCCAGAAGCTCATTCAAAACAAAATCTTACAAAATGTATAGTCCTGAACTCAGAAACTCTTGCTTAACAACCCTCTAAATATTCATGGCGATACACAAAATCGTCAGAGAGAATTGAGAGTTCAAAGTGTAAAAAGTGAGGAAAAAACAGACCCCTGTTGGACTTTTTTCTGTCAGTGTTCTCATAATTTGTTGAAATTAATTAAAAATCAGCCATGTTCACAGAGTACCTGTAATCCTATTACTGACCTTGCCCCATACTCCGACCTTCATCTTCTGCAGTTTAAAAGTAAAAAAAAAAAAAAGCCTGGCTGATTTTTAATTAATTTAAGAAACTTAGCATTGGAGTCAATGATAAGGCCAGGCATTCTCAGTAAGAACCAACTGTCAGTGTTCTAAAAGCCATACTCACAGCTGCTTGGCTTGGCTAATCAGGGAGACACACCCATGCCAGACTTTTACTTTAGACAGTCATGGCTTCCCCCAAAGAATCCTGGGAAGTGTAGTTTGTGAAGGATGCTGAGAGGAGACTCTTAATCCCCTGACAGAGCTCCAGTAGCTAGAGTGGTCAGCTTCTCTGAATGAAGATCTGTGAGGGGAACAGGGCATCTCCTAGCAACTCTCAGCACCCTTCACTAACTACACTTCCCAGGATTCTTTGGGAGAAGCCATGACTGTCTAAAGTGAAATAAAGTTCTGGTGTGGATGTTACCAAATTCTTCCAAGCTACACAGGAAGTGGATTGGACTGTGAAAGGCCAACCCAAATTATGTTTGCATTTGTAAAAAACTGTAGGGCAGTACAGTATCTCAGACAGGAGTTCAGGTCTCTTGCTCCCCCAGTGCATTCACTATAGCTGCCCAATTTCCCTGCTTTTTAAATTTTGATAGAAATATCTGTTGGCTATAGGTACATTCTTAAACTGCAAGGGTTTTTGTTTTGCTTATTAATGAATAGAAGTCTATAGTGACTGAATATTGTTGGCTCAAGGGAAGGCTTTCTAAATTGTGGATTTATTTATTTATTTTCACTTATATAAAACATTTATATATCACTTAATCATTTGCATTCTAAGCCATCTTGTGAATCTCTACTTTGTTGACTTTATTTCTGTCCAGTCCATCAGCAGTTTTTTTCCTGGATACTCTAACACAGGTTCAAGACGTGAAAATAATTAGCTGATATGTATTCTCAGGATGGTCCACTTTCTAAACTAGTAAGCTGGAGGAGGAGTAGGGGACATGGAGCAACAAAACAATAACCATTGGGCTTCTGTCTGTATTGTTGAGCTATGTTGAACGTACACCATCAAAGAGGAGTGGCACCATGTCACAAATGAACCATGAGGTTTTCCTCTTTAATAAATAGCCCTTCTGTAAGAATATCCTTGAGCAAGATCCTGCTTTAAAGTCTACTCACAACTAAGTTCCATACAGCAAAGGTGCACAGCAACTTCAAATAAAGGTGTATTTCTTGTAGGTTCCGCTGCTTCTTCTGCCTTCTATTTATCCTTGTACAGGGATTAGTGAGTAATTTCCCCTTGAATGGCTTCTCTGTGAATTGCCCCATGTCATTTTCTTTCTTCATGGGGTGGAAGTCTTTACCAATTTCCTCTTATTATTATTACAGTAATACCTCAGTTAACAAATCCTCCAGGAAAGAAGCTTCTTTTAACAAAGTCTTTTTTGGGTGTGGGGGGCGTGGGGAGGATGCACGCTCTGACATAGAATGCAGCTCCTTGTCTACTGGTCTACTGAGCACATGGCTGATTTTTAATTAATTTCAACAAATTATGAGACCACTGACAGAAAAAAGTGTAATAATGATGATGATGATGATGTGGCCATAATCCAACAAATGTTAAGCACTTTTGAGTCCTAGTGATCTGAATGGGAGAAGTTTAAGAACATGCTTGATTCTACCATTGAAATAAATTAGCCTTCAAAATGCGAAACTTGGGGGCGGGATTGGAAAAATATTGTAATATATTGCAGGGTACTAGCTTGTTTTGAAAGCTTTGCCATTATAAGAAAATGAAAGTACTCAGAAGCTTAGTCTATAAAAATTATTCACCACATAATAGGAGTGTGCAAGAAAATGTTTTTTTGTTGCAGTATTCTACCCTGCCCTCCCATCCTTTCAGAAATGTGGACTATGTTAGTGACCACATAAGGCAGAGTAGGATTTTTTTGGCTGTATCACAACTGACATTTTTTAACTTACTTCACACTGCTCTTAATTGGATTGGCTTATGATGGGACTGGGTTTTTATTTGTCTGTTTGGTGTGGGTTGTTTTTTTTGCATCTAGTGAGAATAGGTAAATGGATTAGTGAAGCACTCAGACATGTCAGGTAGAGAGGACTTCACTAACCACATTCTATTGTCAGACAGTGGGGGGGTGCTTTGTTTGGTGCTCTCAGGGCCTGGCAGTTGCCACCTGCTGAAAGATGAGCAGTGGGGTGACTGGCACCTGTCAGGTAACACATCCATGGCTTTCCTTTAAGGGAAGAAAGTATTTGCCTCTAATCATGTCAGCTTGGGTGATGGAGTGGATCTTGGGTGCTTTCACCCATAGCTGTAGGGAAGAGATTTTCTAACTGCCTGTGTAGGTTTTACTTGCCTGCACTTGTGATTTGAGATGGGTGCCAGTTCTTCTTTCTTATATTTTAATAAATATAGCCTCTTTCCAATTCCTGTCTTGTCAAGTTCTCATTCCAGGTGTGGGATAAAAATATTCATTACAAGTTTTTGTTTCTTGTTTTAAAATTTATTTTACTATTGTTAGTGGTGGTGGCCTTGTAGCAAGTTCAACAGTCCCTCCTAGCAGCCATTATCTCCCCACCACCATCAGACTGCTCCATTTGTTCCAGGGCATGGGGGGGCAGTGTTCTACATTGGCATGTGTCTTTTTTGTGGTGGATGCTTTATATTTTTTTCTTGTATGCATATAACAATGCACTATCCAGGGCATTTTAGGGGCAAAATGAGATCTGCTAGGCATGGCCATTGGGATGAGGGAGAAATTTGATTTAGTTCACATTTAAAGGTAAACCTACTTAATGTGCACTTTCTAAAACATCACGTGAACTGAAACACACCATCCTTCAAAATTCACACTTCTTCAAATTTTGTAATGCAGTTCTCCAACCAAACAATATTTACCCCAAAAAGCATATATCAGGAAAATGTGGAGAAAAGAGAATATGTTAGTGAAAATAATATAAAATGTGTTTTATTAAGGGAAATAGATGGCAAAAATATGTACATTAGTCAAAACTGCATACAAAAATGTGTTTATTAGCATAAATTCCCACTAAAATGCTGACAGATTTTCATGCGGTGTATTGGAAAATGGTACAAGATGGATTATATCTTGAGGAGTTTGGTGGAATACAGCAATTGCCCCTTTAATGCTCTATATGTAAGGGCCGAATCTGCTTAATAATAATATGTCTTTATATGTAACTGTATCCTGTAAAGAGTTAATTTTATGTAAGAATGAATTACGTCACATGATGTCATAAGAGAGTATGGCTAAAGGCAGTCAAACTGAAATAGACTGAGAGGGGCTGGAGGCTCCAGGTCACAAGGTCACATGAACCAGGCTTTGGCAGAGTGCCCAGGATGATAGCCTGCTGAGCCTTTGATCCATGAGAAAGGAATGCTTATCTTCTTTGACTGCCTGCCTGGAAATTACTCATTCTCTTCGACAGGACACAGGCCTCGGTAGGGCCAATGATGTATGAGTGGGCATGCTTAATCAGCTGGCAAGCATGCACTGTACATGAAAATGGCACGTGGCTTATCCTGATTGGCTGGGCAATCAGTATATAAGTATATAAGTGATGGCAGTCCTCTGCAATGAGACTCCACATACATATGTTAAAACCTCAACATAAGAACAAAAAGAGTTTTCTGGATCAGGTCAATGACCCATCTAGTCCAGCATTCTGTTCTTAGTGGCCAGCCAGATGCCCATAGGAAGCAGGACCTGACTGCAAGAGCATTCTCCCCTTCTGCTGCTACTGGCAACTGGTTTTCAGAAGCATACTGCATCTGACTATGGTAGCAAAGCACAGCCATCATGGTTAGCAGCTACTGATAGCCTTAGATAGCCATATCCTCCATGAGGACAGAAGGGAGAGGGTAACTGATGACCCGGAGAACTACTGCTGTTAACATCTACAAGGGAGTCTGCCAGTAGATGAATGGTGAAGTATTTCTGCTCTGAGTTGCACTGTTATTCTATCATCTCATGATAAGCCATGGTAATTGGCACAGTTGATGTTAAATTTCATTGTGTACCTGGATCTGTTTAAAGGAGGGTGGCAAAACAAGATGATAAGGCTATCACAGGCAGTTTGTCTTACTATATTATATTTTTGTAAGCATCACACTACCTGTGAATGCTTCTGCACAGAAGGATTCTGTGAGGAGGGCAAGGAAAGGCTGTGATGGCAGCAATGGTGAAGACTAGAGGGATGACAGGAGACTCTAGCAGGTAGGGCCTAGCCAGCCTGAGCCCAGACCTAGCCGGGGCCCAGCGCAAACCTAGTCAGAGCCTAGCAGATGAGCTGGTGAGTGAGCAGCAAATATATAAGATATGTAGGGAGTGGAGGAGCAGCGGGAGGTTTGGAAGCCTATGGAAGGGTTGAGGGGAGGATTGGAGACCCTTGCAGGGGGAGGGATACTTTTGGAGACCCTTAGAGGTGGAGGGGAGAGTTTGGAGACCCATGGAGGGTGTAGGTTTGGAGATCAATGGGGTGGGGTGGGGACAGTTTATAGATCCATGGGGGGAGGTTTGGAGACCCTTGAAGGGGCAGGGGGAGAGCTTTGGAGACCAGTGTGCATGTGGGGGGCTCTGGTGACCCATGGGAGTAGTGGTGGTGAGTGGGTCAGTGGACACGGCTAGGTGCCCCTGTCAGAGGTGGTGAGGGGAGTGGTAGGGTACAGCATGGCAGAGGGGATGGAGAGATGAGGGGAGGCCTTATAGCATTTAGTTATAGCATTTAGTCCAGGCAGGGCTGGTGAGTGAAGCAAGCAGGGGCGGCAGCCCCTAGTCTCTGAATCCTAATTGTTGGGAATCACAAGTGGGAAGAATGCCATTGTACTCAGGTCCTGCTTGTGGACTTCCTGAAAAGCATATGTTTGGCCACTGTGAAAACAGGATACTGGACCAGATGTTCTTAACACTGTACCCATCTACAGCTGGCACTATACGTGCTCCACCGACCTTCCCCACAATCAGTGGCTCCTCTTTTGGCTTCAGTCACTCTATATGGAGGACACTTTTTTCCTCCTGGAGTAACACTGCATTACAGATAAGGAAAGGTCAGCGAAGGCTGCTTTGATGGGCAAAGTAGGGCATTGCCCTCCCAAGATTCTGTACCCCCCAAACCCTCAAAAATCATAGGCCAATCTTTCACTGACACCCACAGTAACATTAATCCATTTCCACTAACTGAAAGGCTTCCTAGTAGAAATAGATCCTTTTAACTTCTATCTCCTGGGAGGGAAACAGTTTAAAAAAACAAGCATGATTAGAGATGGCTTTGTTAGGCAGGGCGGAGGGCATGAAGTGTTGTCCATTTGGATCCCAAGAGATTTCTCGTTCTGTGAAGACATTTGTTGGTGAGAGAAAATAGTTTACATTTGTAATTAATATAGTATAACCTTAATTTTCTTAAATGTTTTGGGTATCCCCCCCCCCACAATCAAAGGTTTGGAAGTTAGGGGATAGGAAGTTATTTATAGTTCCCACCTATGTGAACAGGGTTATACTATGCATGTTAAGGTGTGTGTTTTCTGTGTAAAGTGACAATGGTGAGAAGTATGTTGAAAAGAAATGCTTGATTATAAAACTATGACTGTTTAGTTGCATCACTGATCTTAATAAGCAACTCTGGAAACTTTTTTATTAGGCTGAAAAGTGGGGTAAGTTTCCGTTAGTTGTACAGCATGCAAAATTAAAATCTTCATGCTTCAGGATAGTGGAGTTTGCTTAGGTTCTTGAAGCAATTAGTTGTGTTCATGGGTTAGCAAAGATAAAAATAAGCCAGAGTCAAAAAATCAGAAAGAAACAATCTTTGCCTGCAGTGGTAAATAAGGGAGGGATAACAGAGAACCAACAAACAGAATTGGGTTGAAAATGGAATCCCAACAGTTTGGTGTACAAGTATTCTAATGTTAAGACCTAGCCTGCATGCTGCATCACATATAGCACCATGAATGACACCAAACAGAGGACTATGCAGGGTTCTGTCTCCTGGCCTAACGTCCATAGAATGTGTCTGTTACCAATCCAGTGACAGCATCAGTAGTATTTAAAGCTTCCAAGGCCACCTAAGGTTTCCCAGGCAGGCTATAACGTGTCCCTGTTACCTACTCCCTCTCAGACTCTGCCTACTGCCACAGGTTGTGGCACAGGTTGTGATAGAGTGTGCACAACACAAAATCCAAAGATGGTTATGAGGAAGGTAAAAAAGAAGACCACGACCATGGCCAATCAGTCGATGTGGCAAAAACCCTTCCTGTCAACCAGCAGCTGACCTTAGTCCACGGTTATTTAGCTACAGTAGTAATGCCATACAATCAAAGGTTAGTGGGTTGGAAGGCATGCAGATATGCCATGGACTTCTTTCAGAGCCTTCTCTACTTTGTAATCCAGGGAGGGCAAACTAGACACAGCAGTCTCTGTCTTTTGTCCATCTCAGCATGTACCAAGAAAAATATATGTGCTGAGAATTGAATCCTGCTTGACAGTCTTCTGTTCAACTGTGCAAAAAAGAGAGGGACTGATAAGGGCTGAAGACTTAGTACAGGAGTGTATTCGTTTCCAGGAAGGAGTGCTGCATAGACATGCCCTCAGCAACATCTATACGAATAGACAGTTACAGCTTGCTTTATATGACATATTGTTATATTTCAGAGGTGGGTAAAAGAAATGTCCCACTGAAAATATTGTGATAGTATAGCCTGGCTTAATGAAGTTTCAATCCAAGAATAAGAAATATATATGTATATGGGGAGGAGAATATTAAACAGTGTCTGAAGTGGGGGGGGGGAGATCGACTTGGCACACCTTACGGTATGCTTCCACCTTAGGATGAACAAAGTGTATAAATAGCACTTGGTAATAGAAAAAGTGTTACAACCTAAGCTTATATGGTGCAGATAGATAGCTCTTTAGGAATGTTAAATTACCATTTTGCTTTTTAAAAAATATGGCTGCCTGTTTGCTGCAAGGAATGGCTGCTCATGAATGGTGATTATGCAAAATACTAACCACTAATATGTTTTCATTTCTTAATTACACTCAACGTGTTCTGTAAGTAACTGCCAAGTTTGTTTCACGAATGTACATTTGCTTATGAAGGATTACAAGCATTTTGCGTCTGTGGACCATCCAAAATGGAATTATTTGAAACTTAGCAGCAATGTCTTACCTTGCAATCACATTCTTTAATTAACACATGGTGGGGGGTTGGAAATGGGCACTTTCTTTGTCTCATTATGTAATCTGCAGCCTCAGGATATGTAATTTGTGGGATGTTTATAAAGGTTTTTTTAAAAAGAAAAAAAGAAATGCAAGGATTTGATTTTTCAAGATGATACGGCACAAACCCTTGCATCTAGCAATATAATTAGTAAAAAAGTGAATGTTTTTTATCAGACTGATGGAAAACAGGAGAAAACAACAGGCATGGCATTATGATAGGGAAGAATTAGACACAAGATGACAGCCCATTAGTGGGGAAAGTTAAGGACGTTTTTTTCTCTTCTCACAAGAGGTTGAAAATGCATGAACAAGGAAAGAAAAGAGGGATGATCTTTTATTTCCTTTGGGGAAAGAGACCAGTCAGCTGTTCATTTCTGAGTAAGGCCTATGGCATATTGCTCACGAGTTGGCAGCCAAAATGTACTTGTATCTGATGGCATTTCTTAGTGGCAGAGCTTAAGGCCGAAATAGACATGGTAGCAGATCTGTGATTTTTTAATTTTATTTTATTTTATGCTTTCACTTAAGGCTACCCTACATTAATCACTCATTCTTCCACTTTCATCAGCATAAAGCACTTAAATTCAAGGATGTGCCTTGGAGGAACACAGCTGCCATGTTCTGCAACAATTTGTCACCTCAGGCAGCAGTGATCTGAGGCATGTGTACTGTGCCTCACACCTAGCACAAAATTTAAACAAAAAACTCCAAAATTCACAGTCAGGCAATACCTTTATTCAGACCAAGCAAAATGTCACAAGATTGGTACTTCAAGCTTTCAAAGTTCTCCAGAAAGTCTTTATCAGCAAGATGTCATACAAAATAGGTGGTGGGATGAGGAAACAAGAAAAGAAAAAGAGTTGTATCCTATTAAATCATTGTGTGTGCGGAATGACTTTTGTTAGCTCAATGTAACTTCCCTGCCCTCTCTTCCTGACCTCCCACACCACCCCCAAATCTGCTCCAGAGTGCTGGGAGAACCCTCAGGGCAGATGAGGGGCACATGGGAGGGATTACAAAGTAGAGGGATGGGAAGTTTTGTTACGTTTGTGGAAGTCGTCCCATGTGTGCATGCAATGATTTAGTAGGATACAACCCAAAGTTTATAACCTGACCTCATGGGTGTACTCATGTAAGTATAATTTCTATACTTTTTTGTTGTGTGTGTGTGTGTGTTTATTTTTCCTCATCTCCCCACTTCCTGCTTTGTATAGCACCTTGCCTGTTGCAGAGGTTTGCAGAACTCAAAAGCTTGTCAGAATTTTGCGACATGTCCTCAGGTTTGTACATCTGTAAGAATGTTTGCATGGCTTGCTACATTGATTTGCTGAGCAACTGAACATCATGCCACTACACCAGCTCAACTGATCAGTGGTCTATTTTATTTGGGATGCACCACTTCAGACTGTAGGTGGGGACTCAGTTTGTAAATGTCCCTCCATAGAGACAAAAGTTTCCTCTACATTGAAAATCAGATGTGAGACAGAATGATTCTAACCTAGTCTTCCCCCTGACATACTAGTTTTCTATCTGCAAGGGATTTTTTTTAATGGACAAGCAAGACATAATATGAATGCCCTGAGGTAAAGCCCAGGCACAGGTTTCCTAGCTCAGTGAGAATTAAGTTGGCATCATAAGAACATAAGAAGATACCTACTAGATCAGACCAAAGGCCTATCTTATCCAGCATCCTGTGTCCCAGTGGCTAACCAGATGCCTAAGGGGAACACACACTATAGCCCTTCCCCCCGATGTTCCTTATCATGATGATGCTAGTGCAAGGGTCCCCAAACGTTTTGGGCTAGGGGCACATTTATACATCTAAAAAACTGTTGTGGGCACCACAAAATATCCATGCTGCAGAAGAAAAAGTTGGTGACACTCAGACTCGTCTTCCAAGGCTGCATATAAAGGAAGGCCCACCAAGGCTTTCTGTCAGGCCCAGGATGTGACTCAGGAACCAGACCAACGATTGTAGTTAATTCGTGTTTTATTAGGGTAATGTCCAAACAAAGACTGCGTTTTCTCATGAATCAATACAGGGATACAGGTCCTGCGGCATTGGGAGAAAGTTGACAGAGCAAGGGACTTCTTCCCACCTGTTCTTTAAGAAGGGGCCAAACGGGCGCGCAATCTTTCACTCCTCCTTAACTGCCCCTCAGGTACTGCCCGCCTTCCCCTCCTTCTCTCCTGTCTTTTCAGCTGTCTGCGTGTGCGCGGTGAGGGGGGAAGCATCACCCCCTCCTCTTCTGAAGTTTCCGATTCCAGGATGGGGGATAGGGGAGGGGCTGATGGTAAACTGCCTCCCCGCTTTTTGGCTGTGAGCAGCCCTCCCTCTTCCCCCTCTTGCTCTGAGCCTGAAAGAGGGGGAGGCGTGAGAATGTCCAGGGAGGGCTCAGGCTCCCTGTCGCTAAGCGACCTTATCACTGGCAGTTCCTCTGTTTTGTCTTCGCTCCAAAGGGGGGAAGTTCCTCCCCCTTCCCTCTGCCATCGATCCGAATACTCTTCTCCCAACTCTCCGGGATCCAGCTCCCCGGAATTGGGACCCCAGCTCTGCCTTCCGACACCATCCCCCCTCCCAGGCTGTGCCCCCTTCCCCTTGTCTGGCTTGGGACGGTGGGGAAAACGTTGATGGAAAAGTTTTACCAATTCTGGAGCATGCACATCAGCTGCATCTTCCCATGATCTGTCAGCCACCCCATAGCCTTTCCAGTGAATCAAGTACTGCAGCTTGTGGCGTCTGATCCTGGAATCTAAGATCTCCTCAACTTCAAACTCAAGCTGCTCATTTACCAGGAGTGGAGCTCCGGGAGGTTCCTCCGGCCGTAACTCACTGGGAGGGGCGGCTTTCGTTAAGAGGGATCGATGGAACACAGGATGTATTTTAAATGTGTCAGGCAGCTTCAGTCAGTACGCCACGGGATTGATTTGAGTTTCTATTTCGAAAGGACCCACCCTCGTCTTGTAATTTTCTACATTTGCCTGGCATCTGGAGGAAGCGGGTGGACAGCCATACCTGGTCTCCCGGTTGAAGGGGGGGGCCCTCCTTCCTGTGCAGGTCAGCAACTCACTTGTACTCCGTTTTGGCTTCGTTTAACTGCTGTTTCAGTGTCTGTTGCGCCGCTTGCAATTCCTTAAGGAAGTTCTCAGCTGCCGGTACCAGCATTCCTTCTGAGCTGCTTGGAAAGACTTTAGGATGGAATCCATAATTAGCGAAGAATGGGGTTTGTTGAGTGCTGGAGTGCAGAGAATTGTTGTAGGCGAACTCTGCAAAATGCAAATATGATACCCAGTCAGTCTGTTGATAGGACACATAACTTCGTAAATATCTTTCCAAAACGGCGTTCAAGCGTTCCGTCTGCCCATCTGTCTGGGGGTGATGGGCGGAGGAGAGTTTTAATTCCGTCTGCAACTGTTTCCACATTGCTCTCCAAAATTTGGCTGTGAACTGAGTTCCTCGGTCTGAGACTACGCTGTTTGGCAATCCATGCAGCTGGTAGACTTCTTTTATGAATAACTTGGCCGTTTCTTTAGCCTCTAAGGCCCCTGCACAAGGAAGAATGTGTGCCATTTTGGTAAGTAGATCCACCACTACTAAGATGGCTGTCATTCCTTGGGACTTGGGTAGATCAGTTATAAAATCCATGGAGAGGTCCTTCCAGGGTTCGTGTGGGACAGGCAACGGTTGTAGCAGTCCTGCTGGTGTCCCTGTTTGTGTTTTTGTCCGCAGACAGACAGAGCAGGACTTTACATAACTCTCAATATCCCGACGCATTTTAGGCCACCAGAAGTCCTTGGCCACGTTCTGAATGGTCTTGTAAATCCCAAAGTGTCCCGCTGTGATGGAATCATGACACTGGCGTAGGATTCTGAGCCTTAATTCCCCTTCTGGCACATATCTGGCGGTTTTGAACCATAACAGTCCATTTCTCCAGTGAAAGGTTACTTCTGAGTCTTGACCTTGTCCCATCTCCTGCTGATATTTTAGCATGTCTGCATCTTCTTGTTGTGCCTTTTTGAGTTCCTCTTCCCATGAAGGCTGGCATACTCCCAACGTTAATTTCTCTGGCGGGATTACGTACTGAGGCTGGTCCTCGGATTCACTTTCTTTGTATTGTGGCTGTCTGGATAAGGCATCCGCTCTCTGGTTTTTGGCTTGGGCATGGTAAGTAATCTGGAAGTTAAACCTAGTGAAGAACTGGGACCATCTTATCTGTCTCTGGTTCAGCTTTCTGGCGGTTTGGAGGCTTTCAAGATTCTTGTGGTCGGAGCGCACTTCAATTCGATGAGAGGTCCCCTCTAGGTATTATCTCCAGTTTTCAAAAGAGTCCTTGATGGCCAGCAGCTCCTTCTCCCAAACTGTGTAGTTCTTCTCTGCAGGCTTTAACTTCCGAGAGAAGTACGCATAGGGGTGCAGCTCCTTCCCTTCTTGGTCTAATTGTAGCAGGACCCCCCCGATGGCAAAATCTGAAGCATCTGCTTCCACTACGAAAGGGCGGTTCGGATCAGCAAAGCGCAGAATGGGCTCAGTAGCAAACCTTCTCTTCAGCTCCTCAAAGGCCTCGGTGGCGTTCTCTGTCCATTGAAACTTCTTCTTCCCCCTTAAACAGTCAGTCAGAGGAGCTGTTAATTTGGAAAACCCTGGAATGAACTTTCTGTAATAATTGGCAAACCCCAAAAACCGTTGTACATCCTTTTTGGTGACAGGTTGGCCCCAGTCCAATATGCAGCTTACTTTCCCTGGGTCCATCTCCACGCCTTCCGCTGAGATTCGATATCCAAGGAAGTCTAGAGACTTGAGGTCAAATCCACATTTCTCTAATTTAGCATACAGGTGATTTTCTCTCAGTCTCTTCAACACCGTCTTCACATGCTGGTCGTGGTCTTCCTGGTTCTTTGAGAACACCAGGATATCATCTAAGTAACAGATTACATACGTGTCCAACAAGTCTCTAAACATGTCGTTCATGAATTTTTGAAAAATTCCTGGACTTCCACAAAGCCCGAACGGCATGACCAGGTATTCATACTGTCCGTAAGCGGTCAAGAATCCTGTTTTCCATTCATCTCCCTCCTTCATTCTGATCAGATTGTACGCTCCTCTCAAATCCAACTTCGTGAAGATTTTTGCAGAGCGCAGTCGGTCCAGCAACTCTGAGATCAGGGGCAGCGGGTAGCTGTTGGGGATGGTGATCTGGTTCAATGCGCGATAGTCGTTACAGTGTCTGAGTTCCCCCCTTCTTTTTCACAAACAATAGTGGCGCTCCAGCAGGGGATTGTGAGGGGCGTATGAATCCTTGCCTCAGGTTTTTATCCAGGAATTCCTTCAGGGCCTCCCTCTCATTCTCTGTGAGAGAGTAGATTCTCCCTGATGGGATGCTGGCTCCTGGCACTAGATCAATCGCACAGTCGTAAGGGCGGTGGGGGGGTAAAGTGTCTGCCTCTTTTTCATCAAACACATCTTTGAATTCTTCATACTTTGGTGGCAGGGTCACTTGCTCGATCTCTTGCACTGCCCCCGCTAAGGTGTTCTTGATTCCTTCAGGTTGACAGTTCTCCTGGCAATACTGTGAGGTGAACCACACCACCGCCTCCTTCCAACTTATTTTGGGTTCATGCTTTGCTAGCCAGGGCATTCCCAGAATCACCTCAAAGTTCGAGAGATCTGACACGTATAGCGAAATGAACTCTTCGTGCCCGGGGATTTGAAGTTTCACTTCCTCCGTGGCTTGTGTCACCCCTCCTGACTTCAGGGGTCTCCCATCGATAGTCTCCACAGCTAGGGGAGCGTCCAGTTTCCACCGGGAAATTCCATGACGCTTGACTAAATTTGCATCAATAAAATTTGTGGAGGCTCCACTGTCAATTAAGGCAGTGGAATTAAACACCACTCCTCTGGAAGTTGTAATCCAAATAGGCAAGACCAACACCCCCTTTGAGGGAGGTTGGATCGTTGGGGGGCCTTTATGCAACGCTGCCCCCAGTCCACCGGCCTGCATGTGGACTGGGTGTTCTAGTTTCCCGACGGCTCGGCTTTCCCCCCTTTCAGTCCACAGTCTCTGGCCACATGGCCCGGCTTTGAACAATAAAAGCATAAACGTTCCCGGTGTCATCTTTCCTTTTCTTCTTCCGACAGTCTTGGCCTAGCCCCTCCCTGTCCCTCAGTTGCATTACCTGCCATCCCTGTAGTGGGAAGGGTCTTGTTGCGGGATGCCGAGGCTGAGTATCTTGGGACCTCCTGCTTCCTTTCCAGGCGCCTTCCTTCCATCCGGTGATCTATCTGTAGGCATAGCCGGATGAGCCCTGGTAGGTCAGCGGGGGGGGGGAGGTCCTGGCCAACTCATCCAGGATTTCAGCATTTAATCCACTCCGGTACATAAACATCAGGGCGGCGTCATTGTAACCAGTTTCCTGGGACAGAATTTTAAAAGCGTTAGTGTACTCGGAAACAGTCCCTTTAGCTTGCTTCAGAGCGCCTAGTTGCCGCGCTACTGTTTCAGCCCTTTGCGGGTCTTGAAACATCTCGGTCATCTCCTGTATAAATCCTCTGTACCTTCCTAAGACAGTATCCTTTCTCACAAGATACGGAGTCACCCATTTTGCAGCTTCTCCCTCCAGGAGGCTAATCACAAAATCTACTTTAGCCCCATCGTCTGGAAATTCCGTGTGCCTGACATCCAGATATAACTCACATTGAGCCACGAAGGTTGCCAACTGATCACTTTGTCCCGCATATTTTGGGGGCAATCCAATGGGAACCTTTACTACGGCAGCTGGAGGGGCTGTTCGCATCTGGTCTATCGTGGCCTTCAAGGTTTGATTATCCGTCTTCAGCGCCTTGACTACTGCTAGCAGGGCTTGAACATCCGTCTGCAAATCAGCTACCTTAGTCCTCAGGAGTTCCACTTCTTCCATCTCAGAAGTGGGGTTCGTCCCCCCCGCTGCTCCCTTTGACATCTTGTCCCAGTCAAGTGAAGAGAGCATTGAGGGTGATTTAGGTGGCTCTGTCAAGCTGTCAGGCCCAGGATGTGACTCAGGAACCAGACCAACGGCTGTAGTTAATTCATGTTTTATTAGGGTAATGTCCAAACAAAGACTGCGTTTTCTCATGAATCAATACAGGGATACAGGTCCTGCGGCATTGGGAGAAAGTTGACAGAGCAAGGGACTTCTTCCCGCCTGTTCTTTAAGAAGAGGCCAAACGGGCGCGCAATGTTTCGCTCCTCCTTAACTGCCCCTCAGGTACTGCCCGCCTTCCCCCCCTTCTCTCCTGTCTTTTCAGCTGTCTGCGTGTGCGCGGTGAGGGGGGAAGCATCACCCCCTCCTCTTCTGAAGTTTCCGATTCCAGGATGGGGGATAGGGGAGGGGCTGATGGTAAACTTCCTCCCTGCTTTTCGGCTGTGAGCAGCCCTCCCTCTTCCCCCTCTTGCTCTGAGCCTGAAAGAGGGGGAGGCGTGAGAATGTCCAGGGAGGGCTCAGGCTCCCCGTTGCTAAGCGACCTTATCACTGGCAGTTCCTCTGTTTCGTCTTCACTCCAAAGGGGGGAAGTTCCTCCCCCTTCCCTCTGCCATCCATCCGAATACTCTTCTCCCAACTCTCCGGGATCCAGCTCCCCGGGATTGGGACCCCAGCTCTGCCTTCCGACACTTTCCTGGAACAGGCATGCGGATTCAGGGAGAAGGAGGAGAAAGAAACAGGTTGACCTCTTTCCATCAATCTGGGACTATCCTTAACCAGTCAGATCGTGTCTGCTTACTCAACAATAGGTTCGTACTGGTCTGAAATCTGGACATTCAGGTCAGTAGATTAATCTCTGGTCAGCTGCTCACCCTTGTTTGAAATACTGAGAGAAACAGAATGAGAATAAATGTTGAAGAGCTAAACCGCCAAATTGGAATAAAGTCTTGTGTTGCATAAAAAGAAAAGAAGGGGATTACGTTGAAAGGTCTTCACTAAATGGCTTTTGTGGCTGATGCAAGGATTTATTTCACATTCCTCTGGCAACGTCTTCTTATAAAGTAGTTCAAGCAGCTGCCAGTTCTTAAAAAGAATGGTGGGGAGGGATATGTTATAGGGATGGAGACTCAGATGCAGCTCTGAATTGCTGAGTGCTGCTGCCTTATATTAATTGCTCTTATGTTCCGTGCCACAGGAGGTACCTGCATATATAGAACTGATTTATACTCTGCCTACAAGGACAATTCACCACAGGAGTGGAAAGCACATCTTGGTTTAAATAGGCCATGAAGGTGCAATGTCATACAACCCCACAGAAACACAAGTAAGAATAGAAATTCCAGTTTTTGGAACCTATCAAATAAAATACCATACAGGCATACAACATTTTGGCCTATGTCTGTGTTACAGAATTCTATGGGGTTTGTAGGGAGTATTTGCTCATTGATAATCCAGTCTCACATATCTTCATAGACTAGATAGGCCATAAGCTAGGTGAGTGTGCCTACTGTCTATGGTCCTAAGATCATGGATAATTATATATTGCTGATACAGCCTGCAACCTTAACATTTTGGTGCTTCTGCAATATCAAATTGCTCATGTGCTGCATAAAATCACTTATGGTTTTCCCATGTAGGAAGAAAGGTTTAATTGTAAAGAACTTATCTGAACTTCTATGCCCAAATTATTCACATCTGAGTGATTCAAGAGTCTTAAGCACAGAGACTACACATGTGATGCAACATGGATGCTAAGGAAGCAAAAGTATAGGTATCACAGTTTTCTAGCTATCATTCATGCCATCTAAACCCTGCCCATATATAGATGTGTGAAATTCAGGCATGGGACAATTGCAGCCACAACTGTAGGTGATATGAAATGATTTGATTCAGAATTTTCCTCATTCAGGCTGCCTTCACACTCATGCTCAGCATAATTGTCTAGGAGCTGCTTTTCTGTGGTATGATGATACTTAGAAACTCACGTGAGGAATGGGACCATGTGGTTGGAGCCAATAATCTGAGCCTTTCTAACCAAGTTGGTACCCTGCTCTGAAGGGAATGTGCCAGTCACATGGGAAATACACCCATTGTTATTATATATTACATTTATATCCTACCTTTCTTCCCAGAAGGAGTTCAGGGCAGCAATTGTTGCAGTAGTCAGCCTCACGTCTCACTGGCATTGGACGGTATCACTGGGAAGCAACTTCAATACTACAAAATATGTATGTGAAAGTTGCTATATTACTGAAACATTCCAAAGCTTTGTCATGCCATGTCAATAGCTCCAGGACTTTTAGTGAATGCAGAAAGGTTCCAGACCCAGTACAAGACTACAATTACATTATTGTGTGTTAATACCACACTTCCTAGTAAGAAGAAATCACTTCACTACAGAAGCTTTAGGGAATATATATATATTGGTCATCAAAATGTAATTTGCAAGGTATACTGGTTTACACGGAGAATTGATCTACATCCTGCTCTCTCCCCATTTGCTCTGTTAATTGAGATAAAATGGGATAATGGCAATCTACTAATAGCTGAGTCTGGTTTTAGGGGAAATGGAGATGCAGAAAACATTACGCTGACTAATAGGAATGGGGTAAGATTTATTTGGTCACCATCAAACATGAAGGAAAATAGACTCACAGGTAAAGTCTTAAGTTTTCCAAATCAACTTTATTTTCGTTTCACAAGGTCAATTTTAACAACCACAGAAGTTCCCAAAATTAGTGGAAGGATCAGTTCTGAGCAATCACTTTAGAAAGCAATTCAAGCTCTCAAACAAAACTAAACCATGCAAATATTTGAACTTATATTTGGTTCCCAGCTTTCCATTGGAACTGGTTCTTATGGAGGATCTGGCACAAACTATTCACTGTGAGGGAAAGACTCAAAGTTGTATTGAAAATTCTCTCTCTCTCTCTCTCTCTCTCTCTCTCTCTCTCTCTCTCTCTCTCTCTCTCTCTCACACACACACACACACACACACACACACACACACACACACAAATAAAATGGTAAAATTCCCTACAGATTTTGATCTTTTTCAGGGGCAGCAAAAGAACAACAATCATAACAATCAATCAATATTATATACATAGTAATTATTAGATATCATTATAATTTAACAAGTCATATTTTAAAAAAATCGCTCATAGTGTATAGAACATACTTTAATACAACAAACCTCAAGCTTCTTTTAGGGATGAAGAAATCTATCCATCTCTGTCTGTTTCTCAGTTTTCCAAATCTAGGTTCAGTTCACCCCATTTCTGCATCTATTTGCCTCTGACCATGCCCACCTTTGCTTCTGGCCTTGTCCAGCAACCCCGGAAGGTTGCCCAGAAGGGAATGTGGCCTTTGAGCTGAAAAACATTCCCTACCCCTTCTACATCCGTTACCCAGATGTAATCATGTGCCTCCCCTGGCTCTGCTGTGTTTTAGGTGTTCTGCCAGGATACCTTCACTGGTGAAATAGCTATGGCAATGGGATATCTGCATATCTGCCCAGTTTTGCTGGTGTATCTGACTTGGTAGTAGTATATATGGCCATTTGTGGGCATAACACAGCTTCTGCCATATCCTACAAGCCCCTCAACTGACATCTCCGAAGTACAGGAATGTGCTTTTAAATCCTTAACATTTCTCATTGCAAACCACCAATATTATTAAAAATCGCATATTTTTTTAAAAAAATCCATTTTGCATGCTTACATTCTTAAAGGAAATAATTAATAATCTGTTAACCTCTTGGTAGATAAAACAGAGTTAAAAAGATGAGGAATTAAATATGATGCTACTACAAACAAGAAATTATTGGAACACAGAAAAATCCCCTATGCCTACCAAGAATACAATTTTCTTAGCAAGGCAACATCTCTCAAGTCTGGCTTATCCAACACACTTCAAACACACCTCACTTGCCTGGCATCTGTGTCTTGCACTCACTTTAGTAATGAGTATTCTTTGGTTCGTTTATGCAGTAGGTTTTGGGCACAGTTATGCTTGTGCAGGCTGGTTGCTCACAATCAGCTTTCTCATTTCATCTACTGTTTTCATCTGTGGGGTGCAGTATATGAGTTCAAAATTGGAATGAAGAGCAGATATCTGTCAGAGGCAAAGTGTATAGCTCTGCCCAGGAAGAAGTCTACTACATATACGTATCTGAATGTGAGGATAAAGCCACAGTCCTTATCAGCCATAACATGGGTAGGGAAGCAATGCATGCACAGCTACAGCCATTTTTAAGGTGATATTGGAACCATTTTCCCACCCAGCAGCACACAGGCAAGCAAAAATGGACTGGCTGTCCAGAAGGGTGATTGGCTGCAGTAAAACAATTTAAAATAATTACACTTCAAATACACTTTTCTCACACCTTTCCCTCTGGGCTTTTTACAGTCAAAATTAGTGGCCTCTCCACTTATTCAGACCTCTCCAAAACCAGATTTATATTTTGTCCTTATAGAGATTCAAATGTGGACATGTAGTTTTATGTTGATTGTGTTGTGTTCCTCTGCTTCCCCCCCCCCACAAGTACAATTCTTAATCATTCCATCAAACCAACGTTTAGGCTAGTTTAGTCCCAAACAGGTTTGCTATGGATTTGTTTAAGGGGTGACATGTTTATTACAATCTTCTAAAGGTTAGTTGATGACGACAGTGAAATTTGCAATAATGGCAAGATATAACATAACCTTATTGCTTTTTGGGGTGGCTGGAAAATGGGAAGTGAGTACTTTATATTTCAAATAATAAATCTTCAAAGAAACATTCCATCATTGGCACATGTAATTAAAGAACTATGCAACACCCATGTCAGACATTACAATGGGAAAATTATAGTTATCGAAAATCACTTGCAGAAATGTAACCCTGGGGGAGGGGGAAATCCTCAGTTGTCCAACCAGTCCTTAATCAAGTGTTATGAATATTCCATAGGCCACTACATTAAATATGGTTGTTTTATTTATTTATTTATTTGTTTGTTTGTTTATTTATTTATTTATTTATTTATTTGTTTATTTATTTATTTATTATATTTATTAGTCGCCCATCTGGCTGGTTGTCCAGCCACTCTGGGCGACGTACAAAATAAAAACATACAAATACATTAAAACATTAAAATCTCAACAATATAAAAAACCTAAGACTCAAGCATGACCCAGAACTGAATAAGGGAGGAAGGTTTTGTGTGTCTGTGTGATATGGTTATTATTTACAGCTTTTTGTTTGGCTTCCCTCACTTACAAAACCTTCTGGGCTCTTGTAGCATGCTACTTGTTCTGTATTGTGTAGGAGTCACTTTCCCTGGATATGAAACTTTGCTCGGCTCGTGTTATCTTCCTCTACAGTAATGTGACATCTTGGTTAATGTACGGGCTGCCAGACAGCATACATCCCAAGAGAATTACTTATTCATCTATCAACTTTTTGTACGCTGTCCAAGAGATAAGCTTTCACTCTAATCCACAAGTTAGCTAATTAACCACAACATTATTAGGTTTCATTTATGGTTATCAGCATCATAGTCCTCTGCTAAAATAATAGGACAATGGCTATGAAGCATGATTAGATTGGCAAGGAAATATAAAGGATTTTCTATGCACAGACAAAAAGTTAAAATTAGAAATGATTTTTAAAGGTAGAACTCTTGGTGCAGATTTCCCATCATGTTCTACCATGGACTGAATTCTAATGGCATACAGTTATAACACCGCCAATTGAAGTCCTTCTCCTCTCTGAGATATTGTACTGCCCTACAAATTTATAAAAATGCTAACACAAATTGATTTAGTCTTGCACAGTCCAAACTGCTTCCTGTGGAGCTTGGAAGAATTTGGTAACATGGTGGGTTTTTTTTTTTTTTTGCCTATTAGTGAATTTCTCTGCTTTTTAATCCAGGAGGTAATAAATGGGATCCTGTGCAAGTTTGCTGAGAATTGATTGATCATTTGCATGCTTATTGAGTTCAATGGGATTTAATCCCCTGCAATCATGCTTAGGATAGGTGAAACTGACCATGGGGGAGGGGAATGGAGGGGAGAGGGGGAGGGAAGGAGAAAGGGGAGGGGGAGGGAAGGGGAAAGGGGAAGAGGAGGTTAGGAGAAAGGAGGAGGAGGAGAGGGACAGGAGGGAGGCAATAGGAGGAAGGAGGAGGGAAGGGCAGGTTTGATAATTTGCATGCTTATTGAGTTCAGTGGGATTTACTCCTGTGGAATCATGCTTAGGATAGGTGAAACTGATCTGGGGGAGGGGCAAGGAGGAAGGGGCAGCGGGAGGGAGGGGAGGAGATTGGGTGGGCACTGGGCAGAGGGAAAGCCCCTTTCCTTTCCAAAAGGAAAACATTGTTGACAGTATCATTTTGGAGGGTTTCCCCCACCTTTTTATTCTACAGCAGACACATGTAGTCTTCCATCCAAATTTAAACTAAAGGTGTCCCTGGTCACATCCACAGCAAACATTTATTCCACTTTAAACAGTCATGGCTTCCCCCAAGAATCCCGGGAAGTGTAGTTTGTGAAGGGTGCATATCTGTTCTCTAAATTATAAAACAATTTAAAACCAGTTTTTACTGTCATAGCTTTCAATTAAATACCTAGGAAATGAAGTTTTGTGAATGTACAGAGGTTCTTTTGTTAAATATTCTCAGCTCTTTCACACTACTAATGAATGATGTTCCCTTGGTGATGTCCATTATCCGAGAATGGATAGACACAACTATTCACCATTCACCCTGGACCTTAGTGTATATGTGTGTATACACACCTCTATGCATAACATTTCTGTTCTTGTGTCATTTTATAATAGCAGCAGTGATCTTGGCACCTACCATCTCATAGGATTAATGATCATTTGACGTTAATGGCCCTTAGCTGCACTTTGGGACATCAGTTCCTCCCAGGTTGTCATTAATCCCCAGAAAATATGTAGTGCCTAAATCATCTTCACTTAATTAGGTAGCATGAAACTGCATGTTAATTGCCAAATTATAGAAGACCAAGAATGGGCAGGTGGTTGCAAAGCTCCGTAATATCAGAACACAACAACCCAATCTGCCATGCTATTAAAGGTATAAGGGATTCTTGGATGTTAGAATTCCTGATCATGTCTAGTTCCCATCTTTGCCATTCCACATATAGTGCTAACTTTATTTAAAGTAGTAAGAGGGGACATGGGAGTCAGATTATGTGAATTGGTATGTGAGCCTAAAGTACATATTCAGTGAAAATTATGCTTCCTGCCTCTCAAAAGGCATTTTTAATTTTTTAGAATAAATGGAAGGGCCTCATTATTTCAAAGTAGGGCAACTTTGCCACAGCATTAAGACTTATGATTAGACCCACAAATCCTGGCAAACATGGAGAAAGCCTTATGCGGAAGCCCAACAAGAGTCCTATTCTTTCACAGTCAATGAAAATAAAATGCAAGATTTGATAGGTGTCCAGTCTCCATCATCCCCCATAATAATATCATGCTATTGTTTGCACACAATGGTAGCACATGAGATTGTACAATACGTTGCCAAAGTGTAATAAAAGAAAGGAAATTAGTAAGGCATAATTAGCTGCTCCCTTATTTGAGGTAAGGAAATGGAATGCCACTATTTCGAATGTGGAAAATCAAATTGGTGGTTTTATAGCACAGCTGATGATATCATCACTCTTTTTCAAATAAATGTCTATGTGTACGCCACATTAATGGGCCACTAGATAAAAATGCTTCTCTCGGCTCAATGGAATGGATCAATAAGCCAGGAAAGATGTTACACAGGCCCTATGTTTTGCTTCTAGAACAAATCATCAGCTTGGTATAATAAGCATGAAGGTCAAATTTTGTAAGAGAGATTACTCTTACCACTTCCACAATATTAATAAGTATTTTATAGGTACTTTTGTTTTTTGCTCATTCATCAGGCAACATACTCTGCATGTATAATGCTAGAAATTCTGAAAAACAAAGGCAGGCAATTGTTTACAAATCATCCCTCTCATGTTGTGTCTTCGGTAACAACCTAATCTGAAACTAACAATATTGAAAAATTTGTCATGTTTCATTGAGGTGATGAAAGTGAATATATTAATGCTCCAGCATTGGTTAAGAAGCTTCCTAGCATTACAGGAATACAATGATGGAGATTTTACAAATAAAAGAAGGAGTGAGAGGGAAAGCCCCTGATGCATTTCCAAGAGTGGTAATTATATATAATAGAAAGAGCCCCAGAGATTTCCCTCTCACCCACGCTCCCATCCCACCTTCAGAGATTAAATCTGATATCAACCCAGCTGGCTATGTATCTCTTTTGTTACCATACATTATTGAGGCTTCTCAGAGCTGAGGTTTTCACAATGGAGCAAATCCAGTAAGAATCAATATAGGAATAACAGCAGGAATTTATTTTGACTCTTTGTGGACCAGTTCACACATGCATGTACATCACTGAATTGCTAAACACTTGGGACATGATCCAGCAAAGTTAAGCACATGTACATCACTTGATTGCAGGGTGAGACATTAAAGCATGTGTCTTTCACACATGGCAAAAAAGTGTGGGTATTTGTATCCGTGTGCCAAATGGAAACTGAAAACTGACTCTGAGAGAAGAGGAAAGGGGGGGCAACAGGCCTGTTTTAACAGCAGAACTCCCAGAGGAGTGTTTAGCTGGTCACCTCCTGACAAATGCCCCGAAGCACTTGCAGGGGCCGGATTCTACTGACACATTCCTCTTTAACTGTAGTCTGTAGGGAACTGTTTGTCCTGCAGAGCACAAGGTTGAGAACCTCAGCTTGTAAAAAGCATGCTTACAGAGTTCAGCTCCGTCCTTAAGCTATCAAGAAGAGGCTACAGTTAAAGTACCACACTGGGTACATCAGTGACCTAACTGCAAGAGCCATTCCTATTATGAAGATAGATTTCCCATCCTCTGTCTCCAATAAGAATGCTCCCTAAACCTGTAAGCTAGCCATGAGGTTTCCCCATTGCACCATCAGCAAGACATGAGCTCACTGGTAAAATATAACTTTTACTGTTCTCACTGCAATGAACTTGATACCTGATCAGATTCTAGTTCTGTTTATCTGATGTGGCTTCTACTGTGCCGTTGTAACATTTTCCCCATCTGAAGGTAGGAGGAAATAATGTGCACAACAAGCTTGCCTTGCAAACCTTGAAAATGAGATTATGGGATTTGGGAGGAGAGCAGCACACAACTGATTGCTTCTAAATATCTCAACTGCTTATTGTTACAAGTCACTGGGAAAAGCCATGGGCAGAAAACCTAGAGTGGAATAAAAACAACAGAAAGCTGACTTAGAGTTGTCCATGGTTACTGCTGCATTTGGGGTCAGGATTGTTTAAACCCTGAGGACATTAGCCCCAGACATACACACTAGTCTCTGCTACCAGGGCTAGTCTCTGCTACCAGGGCCCTCCACGGCCCTTCCACAATCCACGATCCGCGGCACCATTCGCCTGCCCGCCATTCCCTTGCCTCACCTACCTTTTTCCTGTCTTTTACCATTGCCCTTAATGAAGATGGCGGCTGTGGTTTCCCTAAGGTACTGAAGCCACAGCCACCATCTTAGTTGATGGCAGAGATGTGCATGCGCCATCAACAAAGATGGCGGCGGAGACTTCATCCCCTTAGGGAAACCATGGCCACCATCTTCATTAAGGGCAATGGTAAAAGACAGGAGACAGGTAGGTGGGGTGTGCGGTTGCCACACGCACTCACGCTCATGCACACATGCCAGGGCCCAGGGCAAGCTGATTCCCAAGGGCCCCGGCATGCCTGGAGCCGGCCCTGTCTGCTGCAAAACTGAAAGTGTTTCTTCCAATGCAGAAGAGGCCACTTTTTTTTGGCAAATGTTATCTAGTTCTGGCTATAATTATTTTTAAAAGATACAGTTTCTTTTTGTGGAGAGTGGAGAAAACAACTTAGAGGTGCCCAGCACAAAAGCCTTTTGCCTATAGATTTGCCTGTACTTTTGCAGGTCTTATCCAATCTAAAGAGCATAGTATGCCTGCAAATGTAGTCCAATTATGTTAAAAGGGAAAAAAGTAAGGCTATTTTTTTATTTCCCAATAGTGGGGAGAGTGAAGCAGATTCAGGGCCCCAAGCTGAATCAGGCAGCCTCTGGATTGGTCTGCTTTACAAAACACTGAATTGTGCTCAGTGCATCGTCCTAGTCCAGGTTCATTCCTTGGCATCTCCAGTCAGGGTGGGGAAAGACCCGTCTGAACCCCTGGAGAGCTGTAACCAGTAAGTATAGATTAATTAAATGGACCAGTGGTCTGATTCAGTGTCAGGCGGCTTCCGATCTTCCTAAGACTTTCAGCAGCAAAAGGCTAAACCAGCATTGTAGTGTTGGTATGCATCCGTTAAAGAGAAGAAGATCCCACGCTGAGAGCACTGATGATGCCTGCTCTTCACATACTACTTTAGAAACTGTGTTTGAGAGTGCCGTTCCCACTCTACATGTAGGTGCCTTTGCCCCCCCCCCCAACCTGGCACAAAGAAGGCTTGGGTGGTTTGACCCAAGGGAGGAGGGAGGTCACATGGGGGCATTTGGACCAATGGGGCTGGGGTGGGGAGATTGGCTTTTAAACTGTCCCTGCCTCCAGCTCTCCCTCTTCTGCGTTTGTGCCCACCCAAGGCTTGTCTAGCAAGGAGGGAGGTATTTTATCCCTGTCAAAACCTTGCTCCGACTATTTACAATACAATGTAGCTAAAGACTAAAATACTGTCAGTTTAGGATTCTTGATTTGCATGTCAAAGAGAAAGGAGCTTGGAGAGATCTTGAATTGGCTAGTATTCATAGTAGTCTTGGGTTGTGAACTCTTGAAATAAAAAAATCCTGGTAACTGGGTGGGCGGTGCATGAAGAAGAGGCTTCTATGTCAGGGAAAACATACAGGGGGGGGAAGCCCAGTAATTCGCTGGTGCTGGGGGCACAGCCAACATCTAGATGAATTGATGGATAGAAATGTAACATTTAGGTTCATGGGATAACAGGAAGCTACCTTACAGGAAGTTAGGTTCATCTGGCTCAGTATTGTCTTCACAGGGTTTCACACCAGCCCTTCCTGGAGATGCTGGGGATTGAACCTGGAACTTTCTGTATGTGAAGCAGCAGGTGCTTTACCATTGAGCTACAGTCCTTAGAACAGGTCTAGTGTGAACAGTGTTGGTCTGAAGATGTTTAAGATCTGTACCCATCAGAAAACTTGACTAGTTATCCTAAGGTATGGTTTGAAGGCACTGGATGCCACTACCTTTATGAAGCTAAGCAACTCTGAGTCTGATCAATGCCTAGATGGAAAACTGCCAGGGAACCACATATATGCTACCTTGGTTCCAAGATGAAAGAAAGGCAAGATCTAAATATTAAATTAATTAAAGACAATGTACCACTGTTTCTGTTGTCTTTTAATGTATAGTTGGGGAGGAGGGGGCAGTCTTGCCTCTTACCTTTCTGGAAACTGACCTAAAAGCAAATGTTGCTTGCCATCCCAGTCTCCGAGCACTGCGAGACTTACAGAGGTCCCTGTGCTTACCCAGGGTTTTGTTTCCTTGGAAAAAAGGAAAGCAGAGACTGTGGTATCTTTTAGGAAATATGTTTTTTATTTACACACATTCCAAGCTGAGCTTAAGATGGAGGGTTAAAAGCATTAGCAGTCCAATAGATCTTGCTCTCCATCAGGCTTATAGGAAGCATCCTGAAGCCATTGTGCACAGAGCAGGCTTCTCTGCATGTCTCCCCAGTTCCCAGCTTTTCCAGACTAGACTTAAAAACATGCAAGCCTCTTCTTTGCCCCAGGAAAGAGGGGCAGAGGGGCCCTCTCCTGAAAAGACTTCCAATAGCCACAAGATTTCTCCTGGCCACATCCCTTTGTATGTGCAGACTGACCACTCAAGCCATTAACTCACAGGCTAAGTTAGCTAAACTATTAGGTTATGCAAAGAAAACTGGTTTAACCTGTGGAGCAGGTTACTTCCTTTGAAGATCCCAAATCAGAGGCTAGCAAGGTGATTCATAGTAATCATCTATTTCACCCCCCAAATTTCATAACACAAATGTTACAGGCATAGGAGTGCCTGTATCTATAGATGTGGGAAAAAATGCATTGTACCATGTTAAACTGCAGTGACACCCCCGCCCTTCTCATGGTTCCCATATGCACAATTGACAATTGAAAGGTACATATCTTATACTGTTGGACTCAGAAACGCTTCCCTAACAAGCCTGCCAGTTTTCATGGTGATGTTCAAAAAACTCGGAGAATCCGCAGGTTAAAGTAAAAAAATATCAGTGTAAAGAAACCCAGAAGTGGTTTGGATATTTTTCTTAGATGTTCTTATAATTTGGGGCACTGTTTTTTTAAAAAAACAGACAAAAACTACAGCATTTGTAGTGGTATCATTTGATATCCCTGTCATGTGAGGTGGTCCTTTGGGTGTTTTCAATTTTAAAAAACCCAGCAGTTGGTTTTTAATATAAAAGTGTCCACTATTCTCTTTACAAAGGAGGAGAATAAATAAACTTTTATCCCATCAGAGCAACAACAGTGACAGCAGGAACCCTTCTGAACCAAAGTAAGAAACATCACAGTTTAGTTAGGTGCTACATGCAAAACTGCACTGCTTAAGCATCTACAGTATGTTTGCAAGGAAGGAGGTTTGGGAGAAAACCAGAAGTTGGCCACTCCCCCATAATCTCATTGGCCATATGCCCATAGCACCCATTCCATGTCTAGTGGGCACCAGCTGCCAATGCCTGTAATGATATGTTTCAAACGGTAGTTTATACTATTGCTTTGGACCTTCTAATAATGAAATCCCAGTGTCTCAGACCCCATACACTGTTAAACATGCCTTCTCACAGGGGCTATATCTCTGTTGTACCTCAGTTAATCCCTTGGGAGCGTAAACTATGATTCTCTTGGAGAAGAAGATTATTTAGTGAGAGGCAGTGCCTTGGCCGATCCTAGGAAAACAATCAAATCAATATTTCAAGCTCAATAGTATGAAATTTAAAATCAAGCCAAGTTTTTATTTGCAGTGTGGAATTGTACCTAGCATGAATTTATCTGGCCATCAGAGGGTGTAACATTAGGTTTTAATAAGAAGGCAACCTCAGTTTTACTTGTCTGGAAAGTGGACAAATGAAAAATTATTCACAAGCAAATAAACAGGGATCCAATTCTTTTAAATATTATTCAGAGATTGACACAGATGTTCCAGATCTTGCAGACAGGACAAGAACACAACAGTAAGAGTATGTTTAGGAAAGCCTCCTGCCCATTAAAAGTGAGCAACTCTTAATATTTCCATTTAGGATTACTACATTTTAACTCAGTGGTGCTGTTAGGTAATTTTAGACTCTGAACTTAATAGTCTTACAGGGATAGCCCCTCCCCCCACTTTGAATGGCAATATGTATTACTTTACTTCAAAATGTGATAGGCCAGTCCTTCTGCTTTGAGGGGTCCCCATGGTCATTCTGCTGAGTGGAGCTTCTTCCCCAAAGTCTACTCTGATGATCCTACTGCATTTTTGGGGGGCCTAGCTTTGGTGCCTGTAAGAGCAGCTGGATCTGCAGACATGAGAAAATGATAATATTTATCTCCATGTAGCAAATGCTTTACCTGCTCACCTCTTCAGATCAAGCTGTTGAAACAAAGGTTGTGAAGGAGAAATAATTCATAATATAACACAGAGATAGGGAACTTATAGGTATCCAGGCGTTGCTGAACCACAACTCCTATCACCTCCAGCCAGCATGGCCAATAGACAGGGATGATGGGAGCTGCAGTCCAAACTCTTCTGGAGGGCCACAGGCTCCCCATCCTTGGTACAACCTTGGTGTGTGGCAAACATTTGGGCCTCCAGCTGTTGCTGAACTGTGAGGGGGAAGTGAGGTGGGGGGCTGGTGTGGGGTGGGCATTATTGCCATTGCTCCCACACCCTCAAAGACGACTCATGAGACATAATCTTGGGTTAAGATTGCATTTATTAAAATATTAGAAACTTTGTTTTTTTAATTAATTTTTATTCAAATTTTCAAAAACAAAAAACAACACAAAACAAAAACAATTATACAAAAAAAATAAAATGTTGACTTCCGATTTGTCGCAGATCAACCATAGGTCTACTATATATAACAATCCTTTCTCTAAAATTATATTACAAAATCACTTTCCTCCAGTAGTTATCTTAATTAATCATCAAATCTCATAAACATTACTTTATTCTTTCCACAAAAAGTCCAAAAGAGATTTCAATTCCTTGAGAGATATATCTTTCATTTTTTCTCCAAATAAACATGTCGCTTAATCCATCTGATTCAAATCTGTTAGGTCCAGTAATTTCAATAGCCATTCCTCCATTATCTATATTAATTCCATCTTCCATCTTCAATAATCCTGTTAAATCCAGTAATTTCAGTAGCCATTCTTCCATTATCACTATCCCATAATAATCTTGTTGTCATAGCCATAATCCAAATAAACATATTGATTTACCCATCTCGTCGAATCTATTAGGTCCAATAATTTCCATAACCATTCTTCCATTATCAATATTAATTCCATCTTCCATCTTCAATAGTCCTGTTAAATCCAGTGGTTTCAGTATCCATTCATCCATTATCAGTATCCCATGATGATCTTGCTGTCATAGCCATAGTCATATAACAAGAGTCTGATGGGAATTTCCCCCTTCACAAATATGTCCTTGCCATCAATTCTGAATATGTTGCTGAAATATTGTTGTAAAGTCACTTCTCTGCTCTTCTTTTTTACAAAATGCACTGGCTCATCTCTTAAGAGTTTTTCCGTTGTCACATATTTGTAATTAATTCCATAGATTTTTTCTATGTCAAGCTCCATCACATCATTCCAGTCAAGAAAATTATCCAAGACGTTGATAACTTTATCACTAATATCTTCATTAGTTTCTTCAGAGACAACGTTGAATTCCAAACAGTAAACTTTATTTCTAACATCCATAAACTCCAGATCTTTTTCCAATTCCTCATTTGTTCCAGTCTCCATGGCTTGTATCTTCCCTTTAATTTTTCTTTTCTAATCCCATCAAAATCCTCTTTCACAGAATCCCCTATTTTTTTAAACTCCTGCATCATTTTGCTAAGTTCAATTTTCATCTCCTGTCTGCCCTGTCTCAGGGTTTGTTTCATTATCTCAATCTCACTCATTATTTTCTGAAACATAATTTCTTCCATGGTCTCAGTCACTTTCCTGGTTGTCATTCTTAAAACCACAAAAACAAAAAAATATTTCAGCCACAATTGGGTTAATGTTTCAGGCTTGCAGACACCAATACAGCCTGTCTTATCTCTTATATATTCAGGAAAACAAAACAAGTTTAGTTCCCAGCTTCAAACAGTTAGTGGCGTCGTGAGTAAGCAGATTCGTCAAAATGAAATAGACCAAAAAAAAAAAAAATAGTTCCAGACATAATACTCCAAAGTTCATAAATCAAATTTGTTTATTTTTTTCCCTCCTCGAAATAAAAATCCCTCTTCCGTTAATATCTTTAGAATGCACTTCCAGGCCCGCTTTTTGCAATAAAAACAAAGACAAGCTTTTTTCGATTTCTTTCCTCCTTAGTTTCGTGAGTGAAAGAGAAAATTTTTAACTCACCCAGTTCTTTATAGCTGATTCATTGACAAATCTCTTTTTGGTGCAACAATTTAAACCAAGTAAAAAAAAAATGGAAAGAAGGATGCTTGCCTGTTAGTTCGTTTTTCTTTGAAGAAAAGATAAACGTGTCGCTTAATCAGCAAGAGCTTTGATGGAAGTCCGTCCGGCATTCGCTGACTGAACTTTCTCTCATAAATTAATGAAATCCAGTCCCCCCAACAAAAACAGGCTTTGTGGTTAATCTCACGTTTCTCCCTGACCGGGAGAAAATCTTAACCAGTCAAAAAAAAAAAACATTCTGACTGATTAAAGCTGAAAAAGCTTCTTCTGAGACAAGAGCTTGTCTCAGAGGCAGCACAGGCGAATCACCCTTCCTGGAAGTCTCCAAAATATTAGAAACTTTGAAGACCTGCAGACCAATTAACCAGATTAAACAAATTAAACAAATTCAGAGGCCAATTAACCCGATTAACTAAATTCAAAGGACAAGGGCAGGTGAGGAAGTAACTAATTCTGGTAGGGAAACATCCCTCCAGACCTGTGGGCATGCACTACAGCTGCAGGCTCTGGTTTTCCCAGCAAAGGGTGGGGAAAAATCACTCCCTGCTTACTAGTTCAACCTTGGCTATGAATCTAACATGCAGAGCCAGGACCTGCAGCATTCACTCGCACTGTGCATATCAATTCAAAAGGCACTTCCCAGGTCCCCCCAGATATACAGCACAGGCACATCTCTAGAGGGTACCCTTAACCCAATAATGCCCAGAGCTTGGAAGTAACTAGTTACAAGTAACGAATTACTTGTAATTCATTACTTTTTTGAGTAACGAGTGGGTAATTCCTTTACATTTTGATTGAGTAATTTTACTACTTTTGTGGAGTAATTGTAACGTTTCCAGCATTACTTTTGGGCATTACTTTTGGGCATTACTTTTGGGCATTACTTTTCGGGGGGGATTTGTGGATGAAAATCATGTGCCTCAAACTGGGCTTCTGTGCAGCATCGCTCTTCCCTCATGCTGTGTGGATGGGTAGGAGGCGACGAGGGGGGAGGCGGAGAGTGAGATGGGGTGGAGTGTAGAAAACAATTATTTTAAAAAATGGATAGTGGTGGTGAAGAATGGAGTGGAGGGGAAAATGATCCGGAGTTCAAGAACATGGAGAAAGGAGGAGAAGGAGGCAGCAGCAGAATGGAGATAAAGAACTGTGGAGGTGAAAGATGACAAAGCTTGTGTGTGTGTGTGTGTGTGTGTGTGTGTGTGAATACTGTGTTTGCACTTGGCACACAAAGTGGCCTCCACCACCCTCTCTGGCTACTGTGATGCATTTGCAGTATTTTAACTTTTTTGCATCTCAGGGGAAAATGTTTGCTTGAGTGATTGTCCCTTAGTTGGTGGCAGCGCAGGGTCTGGGAGGTGGTTAAGTGAGAGAGATTATGCTGGCTGGCTGAGTGGGGGGTATTGCACTTGGTTTAACGTGCAAAGATCTGAGTAGTGGCCTCAGCCTCCCTCCCCACCACCCTTACCAGCGGAGAGTCCACCATTGCTATCTTATGGATAAAAATAATTATTCTACTACCTCTGTATATGTTTGTTTATTTTTAATGTTGTTTTAGGCTGCTTAGATGTGCAGCAGCAAAGGCCAGCACCTTGTAGGCATTTTTTTTTAGTAACTGAAATGTAATTGTAGTGATCACTTTGGAGGAAAAGTAAAGTAATCAGTTACTTTCAGAGCCATTGTAATTGTAACGGTAATTACTACTTTTTTGGGCCATGTAACTGTAACTGTAATTTATTACTTTTTAAAAGTAATCTTCCAAGCTCTGATAATGCCTCCGTATACAGACCACTTTTCTCCCTGCCTTCCTTACCTGCTCAAACTCTGTGCCCTCGCAGGGCAACAACCATGCCACTGCCTAGGCCAACTGAATTAATCTCAACAATATGAAGTAGGCAAAACAGGAAGGATCCAAACAAAGTAATCACCCCCCCAAAGAAAAATCCCTACTTAGCCCCCAAGCATACTGATATCTCCCTATTGTTTGTCAGTGATCCCATTTTGGATACAAAACCATTATCACTCAGCACCTGTGTTCACAATTATAGGGGAGGATGCTGCTAAATAGAATTGGTTAGAGGAGGAGGGGTACAGAAATGAGGTGAACAATAACTAGAAGACACACAACCTCATCACTGGGGGCTAGCCCCTAATTTGTCATGTGAGTATGAAACAGAACATGGGCTCTGATTGGGTGTGGTTCTTCTGTTCCCCATTTAAAAAAAAATCTGTACTTCAAGAATGCAGGCCTGTAGCTGGGGGGAATGGGGGCACTGTCGCCCTAGCATTGTGCTTTACCCCTCCATAGGATTTTTCTGGGAAGAATTGTCTTCTTTTAAATTTGTGACATGACAGACAATGACAACCTCCATTTAAAGGATGATAGCTTATTTTAAGAACAGGAGTAATTTAAGAACAGGACCCTCTAAAAAATTCAGCAAATGAGGCCGGGCGACTGCACAACAAAAGCCTCAACTGGAAGAGCCCCCAGACATCTACTCACTCAAGAATTTCCCTGGTTGAGGGTGGATTTTTCATGATTACAATCACCCTATAGTTACTTAAATGATCCTGAAAAAAACAGCCTATACAGTAGCATGACCCTTGAACAATTAAATATTACAACTTTGTATTATGGGCTTGAATTAGATTCCACCCTTCAGACTTTTCCTTTGTTCTGTTTTTCATTTTCAATTTCAGTTATGCTGTCTACCTAGCCAGAAAGAAGAATGTTTGCCTGCAGTAAGAAGTAAAAGTTTGTTTGTTCCGCAGTTAGAATACAGCAGGATTGGGTGCTTATTGCTAAAGGTGAAATAAAGAGCTAACTTAAAGTGATCCAAAAAAAGGATACCCTTTACTCTTTTAAAGCACTCACTTTACTCACAATCATAGTGTGCATATTTTTCTTATTTTTCTTGATTACTTGATGACAAAGAATAAAAACAGCCCTAGAGGACTAGAAATATTGCTGTGTACACTACAGTTAGCTAGCTAGCTGGCTGGCTGGCTGGCCATCTAGGTTGTAACTCAGGGCTAATTTCTGATTTTCCCAATATGTGCAGCTCAGCATGAGGCCTTTTCAGGGTTTCTGGACAGAAAAATCAACCCAGCAACCAGTTAAAAACAATTCCAATTGCTTTCAACTTGATTGTCCAACAGGAGGGAAAATCTAAAGGCCAGGAACAAGACTAGGAGGAGGGACTCTCAAGGAGGAGTTAACAAACAGACCCTATAGTATTTATTTTCTCTCTGCCCTTCTCTAAACTTGTAGTATGGACAAGTTTGTTTTTCAGGTGGAATCTAAAACTGAGATACCTAACAGCATTAAAACAAAGCTCAGGAGTTAACGTTCTTTACCAATGCTGTTTAGTTCATGAAGAATCAGAACACAGGAACAGACCACAGATGAAAGGGGACTGTAGTTATAGGCAAAGTCAAGTTTTTGAATCTGGTATTCCTGGGGATCTCTCAAAAAAGGGTGAGACAATTCAACAGATTAACTTTATTAATGTAAATAGACATATTCTCTGGATGGAGTATGATTGATGGGGAAGGTCACTGCCTTTCCCTTCCCCTGGCCTGGCCCTCACATCTTCTTCACTAGTGAGGGAGGGATTGGTTGGTACTATTTTTGGCTCACTACCACCAAATGCCTCACCTAGAAATGTGGGTGCCCCACCTAACAAGAAAGGCTGCTACAGGGCTGGCCATTCACCATATGCTCAGAGGTACTTGTTATCAAATTCTTCTGAGCTACACAGGAAATGGATTGGACTTTGAAAGACCAACCCAAGTTTTGTTTGCATTCTTACAAATTTGTAGGGCAGTACAATATTTCAGAGAGGAGGTTGGGTCTCCTGCTCACCTGGTGCATTCACTATAGCTGCCCAATTTCCCTGCTCAGGAGCACATATTAACAAGCTCTTCCAAGTTACATGGGAAGTGGATTGGACTGTTAAAGACCAACCCATATTGTGTTTGCATTTTTACAAATTTATAGGCCAATATCGCAGAGAGGAGATCTGGTCTCCCACTCCCCTACTGTGGGAAACCAGACTTGCTTTCTGAGATATTGCTGTCCAATTTCTTTTTAGAGTTTTGTAGAAAGATATGCAGCTATAGGTATGTTCTTAAACCAGAGGGGGTTTTATTATAGAATTACAATCCTACAGTTCAGCAACCCCTACTGATGACTCAGTCATGGAATCATGTTTGTAAAAATCCATGAATGCAAAGCTAATGGGATGTTAGAGAACTGCATCTACTCTAACCTGCTTTCCTTACCCTGTCAGTACAGTGGCCTGGGTCCTAAAATAAGTTAGCTTTGGAAAGTTTGTCAAAAGAAAGTTCCCTGTTCTCTCTTCCTCCCAGCAGCACCTGTACCCTATCCCACATTGTGTAGGAGGTCCACTGACCTTCCAGATAAGATTTTAAGGGGTCACAGATGGCTGCAAGAGGGAGGAGATGGGAAGCTTTCATCCTATTAATTCCTTAGTTTATCTTAGAATCCTAGCCAAATTTTTTTCAAATTCATCTTAGCAGCAACCCCAGAACAAATTTAACAAAGAACTAGGGCAAAGCCTAGCCTTTTCAATCATTCTTCTTCATCTCTAAAACCAGGATAAAAGAAATGGTAGATCTTATATCAGCCTTAATATTCTGCATTTATATTTATTAATAGGAAGGGGGAAAGTTTCATGCTACCAGTTATAACTGTTTTATGTCTGTTCTCATGAATTTCAAATTGGACAAAGAAAAGATCAAGTCAAAAGTTTTCTATCTCAGTGGCATTTACAGAAATAGGTAAATGGAATTCTTGTGGATTATCAGTCACTCCTCCTTTGCCTAAAGTCCTAGAGGGGATTTCTCAACTTTAAAAGAAGTAAGTGTTAAAAATTAATTCCCTGACTCCCTTCTGATTACATAACAGGTGCTGCAAAGCAATACATAATAGTGAATGTAAAATCAGTGCTGGCTGCAGCTGGACTAGCAGAAGACCTGGATTAGGCCTTCTCGTACACTAGTGGTTTGCCTCAGACTTACCTGACAGTGGTAGCAGCAGCAGCACTCCAATAGGAGCTGGGAGCTGTCATTGTTATTTCCCACAATGCCACAGAGTACTCGATGTATCATCACTCGTGAGTATTTGGGGAAATTAAAATGGAGACTAGCAGGCCTGGTCATCCAACATGGAGATCCTGGGGCAGGTCTCAGTGCTGGTGGGTCCTGCTGGGGCAGTGTGGCCCTGCCCTGGGATGCCAGCGGCTGACACACAGGGCTGGCCCCAGTCATGCTGGGGCCCTTGGGCGTAAGCCTACCCCGGGCCTGGTGCTCCTCTTCCATGATTCACAGCAGGATTGCTGCCATGGATCGCATGGCGAGAGCTTCGGAGCCCCCGCCATTCCCTTGCTTCAACCTACCTTTCTTGGCTGTTGTGAGGTTGCATGCGCAGTGCCGCCCTTAACCAAGATAGCAGCCAAGGTTTCCCTAAGGGGCTGAAGCCTCTGCCACCATCTTGGCTCGTCGCCGGGATGCACACCCTTTGGAGCCGGCCCTGCTGACACTGGAAAATAAAACATACACCTGAATAGTCATGGTGCTAAGGGCAGAAAGAAAGCACTGCTTGCATTTTTCTAGAGCACTGAGTTGCCATAGATAGAGAAAAGAAACAACATTCAGATAAAGACTGCAATTACGTTTTACTCTAAAACTGCAACTTCCTTTCAATAAAGGGAAAGTGTTCTAAACAGACATTCTACCTTTTGAAGACTATAGGGAAGCATTTATACATGTGAGTTCCTGGATCTTGGTCCAATGATCCTCTTTGGAGGAAAGGGTCATGACTCAGTAGTAGGGCATCTGTTTTGCATGCAAAAGTTCAACCCCTGACATCGCCATATAGAGCTAGGAGAGATACCTTGACTGAAATCATGGAGAACAGATGACAGTCAGTGTAGGCAATACTGAGCAAGATGGTCTGAGGCAACATAAATCAGATTCCTATATTTCTACTCATCCCATGTGCTGTAGTGTTGCTGATGCGTCAAGCAGTGCTGTGCATCTGGATCTCCCCTCCCCCACCAAGTAAAATTTCCTTAGAAACTTTACTTTGCAAAAGTGAGTTCAGAATCACCCTGCAGATGTTGGTCACAGAAGGCATAGCATTTGGCTTGTGAACTGTGAATTCAAACTTTTTTTTCAGACTTTGGAGGATTTGGTTTCATTCATTTTATATCCATGGGCTGCCCAAATACTCCAGAGATAGCTAGCCTCTCATCTGCCACAACTCATTGCTCTTAAAACTAGTATGTTTATCTAAAGTAACTGAGGCTCTGTCCCATGAGGTTCACTGAGAAGGTGGTACTTTACATTCAAAGAAGCAGGGGTTCATAAAGGATGCCTATTGTAAACAAGAGCTATGCAAACAAATTCTAAGCCACAATTTTGCACTAGAAGGGCATTTTTGAATGGGAAGCTAATGATGAACACAGTCAAGACTGGGAAGAATGCAACAAATCAGAATTAATAGGGTGTGAAATTCACTCATCTCCAATAGTTCCCACGGGACAGAATATTTCAGCTTCTGACCTATCAATCATCTGGTATAATAATAGAAAGGAAGACTTTCTGATAAAGGATTGTCACTCTTTATTCATGAAGATGGGTCCTCCCTCACTCGGTTTCAATTCTGGACAGTTCTCAAGAGGGCTTTGTTGTCATCGGGCCATGATCTGGTGGTCTTTGGCCTTCATTCTTTCCAAATAGGGGCTGCTACTGCGGCAGCACGGATGGACCTCTCGTCACCTGATATACAGGCTATCCGCAGATGGCGATCTGCAACATTCAAAGTGTGCATACGGTACTGATGGCATTGTTCCCACGTTGGAGTGCATATACAGCACCCAAGGGCAGATAGCGATCTGCAATTGTTTGCACGGTTTAATAGTTGGAGTGCATATACGGCACCTAAGGGCAGATAGCAATCTCCATGGTTGTGCTGATTGTCAGTTCTAGTTCCAGTTGGTCTGTTATTAATTGTTTCTTCTTCCCTTCACCAGGTATCGGGATGTGGATGGAACCAGCAAGTGTCTTGCTGTGCGGGCATTCCATCCTTTTTTGGACGCTGAGGAGAGTGTCCTCCACTGACATGGGGACACAGCTCCGTCTATCTGCCAGGGCCACTTTGCGTTGGCCGGCTAGAAGGGGCATGTCATGGGGTGAACTTCTTCCTACCCTATGCCAGGAATTTTCAGCTGTCCCTCCTGGCCGCATCCTAGTAGTTCACTTGGGCGAGAATGACCTTGTCCAGCGCCCTGGTTTGGATCTATTTTATAGAGTGGTGAGAAATTTAGAGTGGGTCAGAAATACTTTCCCCCATCTTTTAGTTGTTTGGTCCACCTTATTGGAGTGGTGAGTTTGGAGAGGGGCGGTTCACCCCAATAAAATTGATAGGGCTAGGCGTGGGATGAACCGGAGAATTAAAAAGTTTGTACTGAGGAACGGGTGGGGCTACATTCCACATCCAAGGATTGGTGTTGACTATCCTCATCTCTTTAGGGAGGATGGCATTCACCTTTCTGAACTAGGGTGTGACATGTTCTTAGAGGATTTACATAAGGGATTGGCGGAGTTGTTGGGGTTTGTGGGGTGAGGTGTATAAACATGAGCTATACACCTCTTGTGGCATTGAGTTCAGGCAGGTGAGGAATTTGGTGGAGGGAGAGGTAGGTATTCTGAAGCATTATTGGGTAAGGATGCCCCTCAGGAATCTTGCAGGACTCCAGTCTGCAGATAACTGGCAGGTGCCCCTATGGATTGTCATGCTCATTGTGGTGAAAGCGTGTACAGCGGGGCCAGAATCTGCATGGCAAACTGCTCCCAAGGTTCACTGGGCAAGTAGGAAGTCTTGGCCCATATCCTTGCATCAGAACCCACAGCTATCAGCTGTGATACATGACCAGAGACTGGGGGGATTCCATCGCCACCAGAACAGTGCAATTCCTCACCTGCCCATGGGTTATAAGCAGTTATTAATTATGACTGAATATGTTTGAATTCTGATTCGGATTATGTTATATTTATTAAATATAACATTTAAACCAATGCCATGTCTTACGAGTCTTCTTTGGTGGGTGTAGGGGCAAAGGATTGTCATAGGATCAATGTTTCCTGTTTTGGAAATAAACATGTTTTAATTTCAACATTTATTTTCCCTTTAAAAGATAATTATAAAATAAAATTATTGCCCCCCCCCACATCCTTGGCATTTATGTAAGCATGGAGGCATTATTCATTGACATTTTATTCAGTTGATTTACATCTGAAACAACAGACTGATGGTCCAGAATTCTATCAAAAATATATTTCATTTTGGAAATTAAAAACCATAGATTGACAATATATGGCTACATCAATGGAAACTTTGTTTTTTCAAGACTACCACTTGAAACTTTTAAAGTGCTGTTTTCTTTTTCTACAGCCTTTAAAAGCTTCTTCATAAAAGGTATAGGATCAACAAATGATGATAAAGTGAACTTAAAAACAGATTTCCTGTTGCTTCTGTGTCCTGTGTCACTTACTTCATGGTTTTATAATGCTTTTTATTGCTTTATTGTTTGTTTTATGTATGGTTTGTTTTTATGTACACCACTTAGAAATGCAACTTGATTAAGCAATGTATAAATGTTTTAAATAAATAAATGATCAGTGCTGCCTGTGGAAAAATGTTGATCCCTGGATCTGACATTGGATTTATGCATTCATTATTTGTATTTAAAGGTATTGCTAAATGTTTAAAATCTCTAAGCACTGTACAAAAATACAAACATACAAACAGTATAATAAAAACAGAGAGTAAAAACAGAAATCTAGTAATGGCAGGGTCCAATCTTATGGTTCAGGGAAAGCCTGGCCAAAAAGATACATCTTTAAAAGATGTCTGAAGCAACTGATGTATAATATTGCACATATAGCAAAGGGAAAGCCATGAGACAGTACACGGGCAATAGTGGAAAATGCTGATTTGGGGTTACCACCTTGTGATATTCTGTAGGGTGTGGTTTAGATGGGAAAAGATTCATATCTCAAACACACAAGTCCACACAAGTTTTCTTGGTTGCAAAATTGGAGGATTTTGGCCAATAGATCATCAGCAAGATGATCAGAAAGAGGAACAGCAGCTGGAATATATTATTCTTGGTATTGTTCTATTAAATATGTAATTTTAGGATTTTATATTGTATTTTTGTTGTTACATATTGTTTTTTAAATTTTCATTGAAAGCTATTTTGAGTATTATTTTAATTGAAAAGTGAGATATCCATATCAACTCTAATCTAATAATCAAGCATGAGCTATAAATCAACATTTGGGCTCAATCTGTGCCAATCTTCTGATGGCATTTTCCAGGTTAAGTTGATTAGAATGGTTGAGTAGCTAAAGACTGGGTCAGGTTCTAATGAAACAGCTAATACCTGGAAGAGGAATTGCAAGCAAAGGAGGGTGGGAATAAAAGCCAAGCAGCCACAATCAGATTTTCAGGGCAGATCACACATTTTTCATATTCTGAGCAATACATACTAATGGGCTGAAAACAGGGCCGGTTCTAAAGGGCGGCCAGGTGGGGCACTGGCCCGAGGACCCCTGGAGCTACAGGGCCCCCCTGCTTTCCTTCCACGATCCGCGGAAGCATCCTCAGACTGCCATCCCCTCACTATCTCCCCACTTTACCTACCTTTCCATTGTTTTTTGCGGCACGCAGATTTGCCTTCAATCAAGATGGCAGCTGAGGGTTCCTTAAGGGGCTGAAGCCTCTGCTACATGCATGGATTGCTGCCATCAACCAAGATGGCGGCATAGGCTTCAGCCCCTTAGGGAAACCTCGGCCACCATCTTGATTGATGGCAAACCTGCGCACAACGCAAAAAACAACGGAAAGGAAGGTGAAGTGGGGGGATAGCGGAGGGATGGCGGGCGGCACAGAAGCTCCTGTCTTGTGGTCTGTGGATGCTTAAGTTCTGTGGATTGTGGAAGGGGAGTGGAGGGGCCCAGGGCAGGCTGGTAACCAAGGGCCCCGGCATGCCTGGGGCCCACCCTGGCTGAAAACAACATTCAAAGGACTCATAAGGATTCACGCAGAGGTTCCATAAGGAACAGCTAACACATTATGGCAAGCTAATAGATTCTACCAAATTACATGGGTTGCCATCCACCATTTATTTCAAGACAACACTATAAGTGTATGACCAGTTACAAGATTTTATAATCAGAATGCACTACTGCACCGTTTCTATTCATTTCTACTAGGCTTTTCCTAAGGATTCTCTTCCTGATATATCGAGAATAAACTGCTCCCATTTTACACAGATCAACTGGTTTGTGAATTTTAGACTGCAATCCAAACCATGCTTACTAGAAAGTAAGCCCCATTAACCTTTTTAAGAGTGACTTCTGAGTTACGCTGCTTGTTGGGCTGAGACCAGAGCTTGGAAAAGTTACTTTTTTGAACTACAAATCCCATCAGCCTCAGCCAGCATGGCCACTGGATTGAGCTGATGGGAGTTGTAGTTCAAAAAAGTAACTTTTCCAAGCTCTGGCTGAGACCACTCACTTGTTCCCTGAATCCATGTTCTTTCTGGCTAAAAAAATTGGCCATCATCACGATTAGTACATGGATCTCAGAAGTGATGAATGCATATTTGAGGAATGATGTAGTCCTGCCCTCCCTTGAAGGAAGCAGTGTTAAAACCACTAATGAAGAAGTTTAGATCTGTCATTATTGGAAAGTTACTGTCTGGTATCTGATTTGCTATTATAAGCAAGTTCTTAGAGCAAGAGGTTTGTCTTTAGCTCCAAATAGTCTTGGATGAAAATTATTATTTAGATCAGGAATAGGGAACTTGCAGCCTTCCAAATATCATTGCACTCCAGCTTCTATGATTCCTGACTCACTGCCTATGCTAATTGGGGCTAATTGGAGTTGGAATCCAACAAGATCTGGAGGACTACAGGTTCCCCATCCCTGATTTAGATTATTTCCAATCTGCCTTCTGGCCACTCGGTCACCATGGTGGATTACTTATGCCAAGGAATTGATAAGAAACATACAATACGGTTGATTCTCCCAAACCTCTCAGTAACTTTCAATACTATAGACCAGCCTTTCCCAACTAGTGTGCCTCCAGATGTTGTTGGACCACAATTCCCATCTTTCCTAACCATTGGCAATGCTGGCTGAGGCTGATGGGAGTTGTGGTCCAACAACATCTGGAGGCACACTGGTTTGGAAAGGCTGCTATAGACCATGGTATGTCTAACTAGAGTGGAGCTTGGGGGTACTGTGTAAAGGTGGATCCAGACCTTCCTGTGGGACTAGTCCAGAGATGGCACTGGGGGACTACTGTTCTACTCTCACCCTTGAACTTCGGGGTGCCACAGCCCACCGAGTATTATCTTCGCCCCCATGTATTTTAACATCTATATGAGACTGCTGGGAGAAATCATCTGGAGGTTTGGGTTGAAGTATGAAGATGACAAACAAGTCTAGCTCTCTTTTCTTTCATCTAATACCATGGAGGCAATAGAACCTCTAAAGTCTGGAGGCAATCAAGCTGAAACTAAATTCTGGTAAGATGGAAGTCCTATGGATTGGAAATTGTGCTGGTCAGGATGGAGGTGGACTTGTTCTTGACGTGGTTGCACTTCCCCAAGTAGAATCAGGCATGCAGTATGTGGATTCTTCTGGATTCTGTGCTTTCAATGGAGGCATGGGTGGTGTCTGGGCCAGAAGTGCCTTTTCCCTGCTTTGGCTGGTTTGCTAAATGAGCCCTACCTGGAGAAAGCAAACCTTGCCTCAGTGACGCATACTCTGAATTATGTCTTGGCTGGATTACTGTAATGTGGACTATGTGGGGTGGCATTTAAAAATGGTTCAGAAATTTCAGTTGCTACAGAACAAAGGAGAAAGAATGCTCCTAGGAGCCAAACAATACATCAAAATCAAATACATCAAAACCAGATGGGTTTTGACACAGTAATGCAACAATCTTGACATAAAGAAAAGGGCAAATAAGTAAGTCTTCAGCTAGCACCAAAAACTTATAAGAGTTGGCAACAGCCATATCTAAGAAGTAAGGGCATTCCAGAAGCAGGGACGCAGTACAGAAAAGGCCCTCTCTTGTGTTGCTGTGTATCAGATATCAGTGTCTTGGCTCTCTCCCCAAACACGGCAGCAGGTGCAGTTACTTACAAGTAAGGAAGTGATACTTAATTAAATTGGGTTAATGATATAGACTCAATGGCATGGAAAGAGCCAGACACAGTCCAGGAGCTCTTACAAGGTAAAGGATTAGCAGGAATAAGGCCAGTCTAGAAGCAAGGACCGAAGTTCACAAATCCAAGATCTGTAACAAGAATTCCAAGCCTGCACAGGAGTTGCAAAGGTGTTTCAACAAGTTTCCCTGCCTACTTGCCAAGCTTTTAAGCAGAGGCAGAGATCCTGCAGGAATTCCCGCCATCGTCAGACCCAAGGGCTTTGGCGATGGTGGGCCTTTGCAGTCATGCCTTTGGGGCGTGGCATGGCCACACATGCCTGTCAAGTAGGGTATGGAGCAGGGTGGCTATTTAAGCCCTGCTCCACCTCCCCTCGGCATCTCTCTGGCCTGACTTGATGACAGAGCAGGTCACTAGGCAAAGTTAGGTGCTTTGGGCCTTGGACGGAACAGGTCGCTAGGCCACTTTAGGCGCTTTGGGCCTTGGCTGGTTATCTGTTTTGGCGGTGCACAAGGCAGGAGAGAGAGGACCTGGGGGAGCAGCTTCTCAGCATTGCAGTGTGAGAGAGAGGCTTGGAGCAGTTGAGGCAGGAGCATCGCAGCAGTTGCAGCGGCATTTTGGATCCTGGTCAGGGAGAGTCTCTGCTAGGCCAGGCAGGCCTGCTTCATTTGGAGGCTTCCTGGGTGGCCTGGCTGGCTTGTTAAAGGCCTGGAGGGCTGGGGTTGTAAGGTTTAGAGTCGGGGCAGGGAGAGTCTCTGGTAGACCTGGCAGGCCTGCTTCATTTGGAGGCCTCCTGGGTGGCCTGGCTGGCCTGTCAAAGGCCTGGAGGACTGGCATTGGAAGGTTTGGAGTCAGGGCAGGGAGAGTCTCTGCTAGGCCTGGATGGATTGTTAAGGGCCTGGAGGGCTGGGATTGGAAGGTTTAGAATAGGGGCAGGGAGAGTCTCTGCTAGGCCTAGCAGGTCTGTTTCATTTGGAGGTCTCCTGGGTTGCCCAGGGATCGTTGGGGCCTGCAGTTAGTGTTGGAGGGTGGGTGGTAGTTAGGGACAGTGTGACTGGGCCTTTTTTGTGAGGCAGCCATTTTGGGAAGGTTGTCATAGGTGGCCACTTTGATAGGTAATTGGCAGCCATTTTGGAAAGGTCATCTGGAGAGTGGCCATTTTGGAAAGGTCATCTGGAAGGCAGCCATTTTGGTCGGGTCTTCTGGAGGGTGGCCATTTTGGTAAGGTCTTACACAGATGGCCATTTTGGTAAGGTAATTTTTAGGTAGTAGCCATCTGGGTTGTGGGCCATGCCTCCTAAGAAGGGTGGGGGTGGCCCTAGGGAGAAGGGCAAGGCCCCAAAGTGGCCTGCTCAGCAGTGGCCTCCTTCACCTTAGGACATGTCATCCTCTGTGGATTAGGGCCCTGATGTTGTATCTGCATATTCAGGGGCATTACTTGCTGGATATGACAGGGGTGTTTCTCCTTCTGCTCAGCAGCAGCCTATGAGTGATGCTTGTAGATAGGTTGGGGCCTCCATGGGCACTCCTACTGCAGGGGCAGCCTACCTCACTGCCGACCTGTTGTCTTCTATCCAGGTTGGTGCAGTTCCATTTGGGGAGGCATCAGTTCCTCTGGGGGCCCATTTGCTGTTGGCAAAAAGGGGGCGTATTTGAAAGGAAGAATGCATGGATGTGTTTTCCCTGTTATTCTGAGAGCCAGACCAGAAGGAAAAGGATAAGCAGAGAGGATGAAAAATTTTAAAAGGAAAAGGTGGATTGGACCTGGGGTAATTGGATGGCAGGAATTTTAATTTATATAGGGGTGGTGATTCATTGCCAGCCTATGAGGGCAGCAGCTATGGTGAAATAAATGGACATAATATTTAGGGCACATATGGAATTCATAGGGTCAGCATGGCTGGCCTATGATAAATCTTTTAGGATGAGAGCAATAGTGGATATAAACCTACAGTGGGACAGAAAGGACCCGGGTTGTGGTTGCTGTTGATGACTGCAGCTCGACCCTTGCAAGGGGATAGGGCAGATAGTGGGCATTTACTGTGTCAGTCTGCCACTGTGGCGCCTTCCTGTGGGTCCACGGGGCAGGGGATTCAACCCTGCCTGCTCTGTTGGGAGTTCAGTGCTAAGGGCTTTTGCAATTTAGACATGAGTGTTCAATCTGCGCTGGCTCCCATCCTTTTACCAGCTGCTCTAGAGCTGAGGGGTTTAAGGGTTTTCAGAAGGGGAAACAGCCCGGATCTGGAGGGCAGCTTTCAGGTAAGCAGTCCAGATGCACTCTACTTGGAGAAAAGTTTTTGGTTTGGTTTTAGGATTTCATTTGTTGGAGAGCATAGCCCTTACATGTCAGGGAATTTGAAGTCGGTAGTTGGAATGGAGCTAGTGGTGCAGGAGAAAATAGATAAGGAAGTAGCCGAGGGAAGGGTACTGGGTCCATTTGACTTCCCTCCTGTGCTTGCTCATACCAGTGTTTTGACCTATGTCTGTATTTTGACTGGTGTCTGCTGAGCTAGGGGTGCCTTGGCCATGGGAAAAACTGAGGGCCCTTCACCTGCGGTTACCTTTTTTGTCGCAGGTGGGGGAAGTGGGACTAAGCTAAGTCTTGTCCTCTTCTGTGGCGAATAGGTGCGGGAATTTCACAAGATAGGGTTTGGTGACCACACTTAGGCACCCTTTAAGGTGATCGGTGGGTTCTGAGGGCTGGTTGGCAGGATAAGGCTAACTTTTGGGGCTAACCTATAACATCCACTCAGAGGTTGTGCAGCCCTAAGGAGGGATGGAGCAGGAAGGCCTCTCTAACCACCCTGTGGGGATGGGGCCCAGAGAAGGGGATTGGGCTTGGACCACCCCCTTTCCCATGGCAGGGTGTCCTCACCCGATTGGGTAAGAGTTAGGTCCCATACTTGTCTCTGCAGATCATTTATTATGCAATCAAGCATTTAATTGGCTTTATTTCAATAAACATGGCCCTTGATTTACCCACACTTCATCTTGTCTTGCCTCTTCATTTCTCGGCTATGCACTGCAATTCCTGGCCTGAAAGTGAGTACTATGTCTAGAAGGATTCATTTCCTCTTTTCTCTTGATGTGTCACTGATCCCAGGAGCCTCTTCCACCCTATGGTGGGGAAGTGGTTTCCACAGTCTCTGACACCCCCCTCTCTTCCATGGGTAGAAGAGAGGAAGCCTCTGGGCTCCTGCTTCAACAGCATAGCCAAGGCACCTCTGGAGGCAAGGGAGCTGCTCCATCAACCAGGCTCTGCTCTATTGTTTCATCCTCCTCTCCCTCTCATTCATTGTCCCCTTCTTCAAGTGCCTGCCACTCCTGGCCTGAATCAGAGTACCCAGAGGGGATCATGACAATCAGTTATCTGTTGATAGGGGCTTTCCACAGAGACTACACTGGCAGGTCTGTATAGGAGAAGATGCTCCATCCAATATTTAGATGTAACAAGGGTTTATATTTCAATGCAAGCCTCTTGAACTTGGCTTGGTAGCATGTAGGCCACCAGTGAAGCTCTTTCAAAACTGGTGGGATAGCAAGTGTGCGGTGTCCTTGCTTCAGAATCTTTTTAATTCTTAAGGCTCCTGAAGATATATTGTTTTGCAGTTGATTGGAATTGACATAATTATTTAACAGTGCAAATGTTTCCAAAAGGGAATGTAAGCAGCATGACATATTATGCAAAATGTTGTTTTCACAGTGATTTAACCCCCCCTCTCGATTAGATAGATAGATAGATAGATAGATAGATAGATAGATAGATAGATAGATAGATAGATAGATAGATAGATAGATAGATAGATAGATAGATATTACAAACAGTGCAGCAAGCCATGGTGTTGCTGGAAAAAGGCACACAAGGGCTGGACCAGATCTTCTCGCTTCAGTGTCAATGTGTGGATACACAAATAATACCCTACTTGTTAAATGTAAATTCTAAAATTAATTATGTATGTCTAAGTGACATGCCTATTCTCTCATTTGCTTGCATCATCAAATAGCTGTTGATGGACATATGAATGGCTATATCTGAAGCAGACCCAAGTATGGTGTACATAGCTATACTGTATGAAGTCCCTGTTCTATGAAGATAGAAGGGTCCCTGTTTTATCAAGAGGACTCTTGGCTGTAGAGACTTTTAGAGGAAAACCAAAATTCATAGGTTTTAGCCCATATCTGATTCTAAAGAGTTTGGATTTTCAGAAGGATCAGATGCCAACAGGGGGACCGAAAGTTCATTCTTGGATAACATAGCAGCATAGTTGTCAATATAAAAGTCCCTGTATATGCAGTAGGAATGTTATTAGCACATATACTACATACCACTTTATTAACAGTCTCCTTGCATATGAGCAGTTGTGATGTAATTTAAGTGATGTCCCCATTACCGTGTGTTGAATTGTGTTTTCATTAATACATAGGGAAAGATTAATATGAAAATTGCTCATTTTGAATTGTGTTAATGATGTGCTTATCATATTATCATTGGGCTGATTTTCATCCAGATGCTGAGCAATCTGAGATAGAGAAGACTCCTATTGCAAAGTAATCACTGTAATCCCCCTAGAGGCCCTTTAGTAGTCTTCTCAAGTTAGGATTTGTATACATATTTTAGCATGGTTGATTGCAAGGGCAGAGAAGTGTAATCATTTCAACAACATCACTGTTTTGTATGCACAAATGAAACTCTCTCCCTCTGTGTGTGTGTGTGTGTGTGTTATATATAGAGAGAATGAGAGAGTGAGTGAGAGTGAGTGAGTGTGAGAGTGAGTGTGAGTGTGAGTGTGTGTGTGAGTGTGTGTGTTTCCTGTCTGTCATTGTGAGCCAGGCAGCCAGGGTGGCCTCACAGGGGTCCCCAAGCCCTATCTCTGTTGGCTCAGCTTCCCCCACTCTGACGTCCCTGCAAAATCACCACCTGGCTTATCAGACACTCTCCAAGTGGAGATGCCCTGCTGCCCGCCTCTGAGACACAGCAGGGCATAACAGACATTTCCCAGCCTAGTGCTGCCCAGTTTCTCATGCCCAAACTGACCATTTCTCATGCCCAAACTGACCCCTTTGGAGGGGAAGCTGGAGATCAAACCACCTTCACCCTACACTCAGAGGCACCTGAGGCAAGAAGTTCAACAGTCGGAGCTGAGGCAGAGCCTTTGTGTGTGTGCGCGATCCAAGCCTGCTTAAGCTGACTCGGGGGGAACCCATTTGCTCAGTCAATGTCTTAGTGCCACGTTAGGATACTTAGTCAGTGTTAGTTTAGGGCCAAAGTTCCTAGCAAGCGTAGTTAGGTTAATGAGGTGCACTGCCTTTGTAAAGTACAAAGTATAGATACTTTGTAAAGTCTCTATAACTTTAATAAAATGAGAAAAAACCACAGACTGAGTCCTTCGACCTCAAGCACGACGGTCATGGACCCCATGGAGATTCCTTGGCATGATTGGAAGAATGAAGTTGTTGGGAAAGGGGCTGTGGTAACCCTGGGAAAAATGCTTCCAGAGATCTCTGGATGCTCTGTGTTTAGTAGCCCTGTTGGTGTTTCTGCTAAGGTAAGCCTTCATACCTCTGCACCACTGATGACCGAAAGGGAGGATATAGCACTGACATCCAGCACTGACCTCACTTCTGAACCAATAAAATCTCTGACCTGGCTGGAGTTTCTTCCAGAGAGTTGAAAGCAAAAGCAAGTTTATGAGAGTAAGGGATAACCCTTTGGCCAAGGCCACTGGCTGGAAAAGAGATGCTGTTAATAAGGCAGGTTTCTTTCTGCTCCTAGAATAAGCTTTCATTTTATAGTAGAGGCAAGAAGGTGTTTGAATTAATTCATAGTTTGCAGACACCATCCTTCATTGTATATAAATCTGCAATCCTTGTATTCTCCATTGCGACAATGAGTCTTGCCACCTCCACAATGCCTAGAGATAAGTCCAGTGTGTTTCTGTAATCCTGATTTATGCTTAGAGTGTGATGCTGCATTCCTGTACTGAATTCTTGGATAAAATGTCAGGCATAAAAATCCAGTTTCCTGACTGCTGAGCCTGCTTCTTGGCTGAGAGCTAGGTCACAGTCCCCTTGCTCTTTTTGCCATCCTCTGAATCTGTTCCAGTTTGTTTGCATCATTCTTAAAGTGCAGTGTCCAGAAGTGGATGCAATATTCAAGATGAGGCTTAACAAAATAAAAGGGAACTAGTACTTCACATGATTTGGAAATTACACTTCTTTTAATGAAGCCTAAAATAGCATTTGCCTTTTTTGCAGCCGCATTGTACTGTTGGCTCATATTCAGCTTGTGATCAACAACAATTCCAAGATCCTTCTCACATGTAGTATTGCTGAATGAAGTATTCCCCATCTTATAACTGTGCATTTGGCTTCTTTTTCCTAGGGGTAGAACTTTGCACTTATCCCTGTTAAATTTCATTCTGTTGTTTTAGCGCAATGCTCCAGCCTATCAAGATCACTTTGAATTTTGTTTCTGTCTTCCAGGGTATTAGTTATCCTTTCCAATTTTGTATCATCTGAGAATTTAATAAGCATTCCCTGTGCCTCCTCATCCAAGTCATTAATATAAATGTTGAAGAGCACTGGGCCCAGGACCAAGCCGTGCAGTACCCCACTCATTACTCCTTCCCAGTTTGAAAAGAAACCTTTGATAAGCACTCTTTGAGTATTATTCTATAGCCAACTGTGGATCCACCTGATAGTTGTTTCATCCAGCCCACATTTAGCTAGTTTGCTAATCAGAATATCATGACTACTTTGTCAAAAGCTTTGCTGAAGACAAGATATATTATCCACAGCATTCCCACAGTCTACCAGGGGGGTTACTCAGTCTAAAAGTGAGATAAGATTAGTCTGGCATGATTTGTTCTTGAAAAATCCATGTTGGTTTCTAGTAATCACTGCATTGTTTTCAGAGTGCTTTCAGATTGACTGCTTTATAATCTGCTCTACGATTTTCCCAGGGACTGATGTCAGGCTGACTCATCTGTAGTTCCCAGGTTCCTCCTGTTTGTCCTTTTTGAAGATAGGGACAACATTAGCCCTCCTCCAGTCATCCAGCACTTCACCAATCCCCCATGATTTCACAGATAATAGTGATTCCAAGAGTTCTTCACCCAGTTCCTTCATTACTCTAGGATGCAGTTCACCAGCCCCTGAAGATTTGAACTTGTTCACACTAATTCAATATTCCTTGACCATTTCTCTATCCATCTCAAGCTACAATCCTGCTCCTTCAATGTGCACTTCACATTTGCCAGGAGGATCATAGATCCTCTTTTTGGAGAAGTCTAAGCCAAAGTAGGAGTTGAGCACTTCTGCCTTTGCTTTGTCCTCTATTATTATTTTGCCATCCTCACTGATTAGTTGTACCACCATTTCTTTTCTCTGCCTTTTACTATGGATGTATTTGAAGAAAGCATTTTTGTTACTTTTCAGCTCATTCTCAGCTTAAGCCTTCCTGACACCATCCCTGCAATTCCATGCTACCTTTCTATATTCTTCCTTTTGGCCTAGCCTTCCTTCCACTTTCTATGTGTGTCCTTTTTTGTTTGCTTGTTTTCCAGTCATCTCTAAATTTTTTGTGAAGCTACATTGGCTTCTTCTGCTCTCTTCTACCATTTTTCCTTGTTATAATTGTTTGCAGTTGTGCCCTTAGAATTTCCTTTTATAAAGACTCCCACCCATCTTGGGCTCCTTTTCTCATCAGGGTCACTTGCCATGGGACCTTACTTGCCATGGGACCTTATTATGTTCTGAGTTTATTAAAATTGGTTTTCCTGAAGTCTAGGGTATGCATATGGCTACACATGTTTACAAGTCTAACATGTTTACTTTCCCTCGGAGTTCCTGTAACTGCCAGTTCATCCACTAAATCATCTCTGTTTGTTAGAATCAAATCATGGATAGCTGATCCTGTATGGTTCCTAGGTGTTTCCATGATGCAATGCTGGTGCAGATCGTGGAGCACGATCACCATCCTCCAATCCTAAGGAGCAGGCCTTTGGCCACTGTTTGACCTGGCCACCCTCTGATGCTGGTCCTGCTTGCACTGTATGGGTAGAAACACATTCACTCTTCTGCCAGTTCCAGCACATCTCCACCCCTCTCTTCTGAAAATGGGGGCACATGATACTAGTCAAACCCAACCCTTTTTATTGTAAAACCTGGTGAGAGCAGCTTCAGTGTGTGTGTGTGTGTTTTAATTCAGCTGCAAGCAGATTTCACAACTGATCGGTAGATCAACCCATTCCCCCTCCAGGTGTGGCTAACGGAAACATTTTGTTCTGGCGATTAGTGTGTTCGCAGCCTATGACAGCAACCAGAATACAATATACAAAGATTAAAGTGATAACACAGTAATCTAGTTCTTGTTCATCAATTACACTTCAGTGGTGTCTACTATTTAAGGACACCCTTGTCCTAGATATGCCCTAGACTAGAATGTCACTGGATGTTAACTATGTACTACAAATGAACATATATCTGTTTTTAAACAGATACATCATAGCTCAATAGTGTGTTATCTCAACATATTTTAGTTTGTTCATTTTCAAACTGTATATTAAACTCAGCTCTAGTATTTTGCAAACAAATTTTTGATCCCAGTTGCTATCAACCACTTGCTATTAACAGCGGATCATTAATTAACCTTGCATATGATACAATCTACTTATTTTCAGCAGCTGGTAACTGAATTGAAAATGTGAAAGCTGATGCCATGAAAGACAGCAGTAATACAGACCTACTAGGTTCATAGGTTAATTCTGGATTATCTCCCTAGTTTGTGATCTTTAATTAATAGCCAGATTGTGGCTTCACGAACATGCTTGATTTAAGTCAAATAGTCTGCACAGTGTAGTCGTTCCACTTCGATTTTCACAGATTGAATTGTTTGAAAGCACCCTTTGATATCCCAGACATCTTTTGGGTAGTCATTCCAGTCCATAGCCCAGTAACCTCAGGATCACTAATTACTGCAGATTTACAGCAGGGGCTAAATACATATTAAAATACTGTTTTGTATGACCTGCTTCTCTGAGTTATTGGGAGAACACTTGCTTCTCCTTTGAAAGAGGGATTGTTGGATCACCAAGAGAGATTATTGGATCCTTTAAACACACAGAGACCTAGATTACTTCATCCTCAGATGGGGAAAGGAAAAGCTACTAGATTAGATTTTAATTTATATTCTACCTTTCTACAAAGGAAATTGTGTTCAGGGCAGCTGCTCACAATAAATATAAACAAACAATGGAAAAATGGAAATGGACTGCCTTCCAGTCGATCCCGACTTATGGTGATCCTATGAATAGGTTTTTCAGAGGTGGTTTACCGTTGCCTTCCTCTGAGGCTGAGAGGCAGTGACTGGCCCAAGGTCACCCAGTGAGCTTCATGGCTGTGTGGGGATTCTCCCACATTGTAGTCCAACACTCTTACCACTACACCACAATACACACAACTACAATAAATAAAAATAAACAAGCATTTCAGTAACAATACATTTCTAACATAATATCAGCATGTCAGTAATGTATCAATAGCAAGTCATATTTTTAAAAAAAATCAAATCAAAATTTCCACATAGAAAAAAGATAAAATCTAACTACACAAAAGCACCATCAACAACCAGCCTAGTAATGAGAGTTGTCAAAAGCCCAACAAACTGTTTTGGCAACCCATACCACACCCAGGTTACCTTTCCCTCACTATCTATAACCTCAGATAATATTTCAAACCATATCCCCTCCTCACACCAGGAACACTCTAGAAGTGTTAATAACATAACCCCCCTTCCTAGGATTAAATGGGCTGGCACTTTCACCACCTGTTTTATGACAGGCAGAACATTTCTCTTCCCCTGAACAGCTTCTCTTTAAAGTTTCTGATGTGGGGTGAGATATGGCAGGTAAACATAGCCAGGCCCTTGATAGCAGCCTGAGTATTCCCCTTTCCTTGCCCATTAGTCCAATGGTGCCCCTCGTTGGAACACTTAAGAACATTCCAGCTGTTTCGTGGCTATTCTGAGCAATTAGCCAGCAATCTCCTGTTAAAAAGAGATGGCCAAACCCAGCTGGCAGGTTTGACCGGTAATCATAACAATATTGCATCTTAAGGATGGTCTATTTCCATATTAACCTGCCTATGCACACTTTTGAACAGTGGAAGCCATGTGGTCTGTTTCCCTGTTGTCTGAATTATGATAGGAGGGAACATGAGACAGGGCTTTTCAAGTGTGACACACAGACTGAGAAACACCTTCCCAAGAGAAGCCTACTTGATTGTTTGCTTTTCAGCAAGTAGCAAAGACCTGCTTTATTAAGCAAGTGTTAGGAGTTGGGCACCTGCGCATGATAGGATCTGCTTGTACTCCTGTTTTAGCTAACTCTCCTTGTTTTATCTCTCTCTCTCTGATGTTGCATGTTTCAAATTGTTTTATGATTTCTAAATTAGTTTTGATTATTTTAGATGCTTTGATGGTCTCCTGGTGCAAATATTGAATAGAAATGATTTAATACACATTTTAAAAAATCTGTAGTCCTGCAATCATTTGCTAAGTAATAAGACATCAGGATGCCTATTTACTAGGAGGAGCAGTTAGTTTGTTTTGGAAATCTACATGAATTATTTTGCAAGTTTACTTTTCAGAACTACCAAACTCCCCCCCCCCACAAAATTATTGTTGTTGTTATTATTTACATTTATTACCCACCCGTCACCAAAGGTCTCAGAGTAGGTTACAGCAGTTTAAAAATACATCATGAAAAAAGTTTAAACCCCCCCCTAAAAACCACAATATCATAATAAATAGTGTGAGTCCTAAAAATATTCTCAGGTGTTAAAGGCCAGGGTAAAGAGGTATGAAGTTCCCAACTGCTCTGTTGGGAGGGACTTCGATAACATAGGGGCTGCCACACAAAATGCGCTCTCCCAGGCCACCGCCCCCCAAGCTGTTGAGGTCTCCCTCTACTGATCTCAACACCGAAGAGGGCCTGGTGGGACCTAAGTTGTTTAAGCCTTTAAACACTACCATGAGCACCTTAAATTGGGCCTGCTGTTTTGTTGGGCGAAGAGAGGCTTTGGCGTTCGTGCCTGCTTGTATAGAGTGTGGGACTGTGTCGGTGTGTTTGGTTTTTGAATGAATGTTGGTGTGTATATGTGATTGTGTTTGATGTGAGTGTGTACGTGTGTTTGTATATAAGTTTCATTATGTGCCTGGGGAGGCTTTTTCACCAATTGGGGGGACTTGAGGGGCCTCCAGTTAGTGTAGTGACGGGCAGAGGGAGGTATGGTGTTGTGCGAAGGACGTGCCAGGTAAGGGGAACGCGGCCCAGACATGTAGCGGCTGTGCCTTGTTCCGGTCTTTCTCACACCCGCAGGGTTGCTGGTTGTCCTCTCAGCCAACCCTCAGATCTCCAGCTGCTGCTTTTAAATGCCAGATCGGTACATAATAAAAAACCCCTTGTCCATGATTTGATTGTGGATGAGGCAGCCGATCTGGCATGCATAACTGAGACCTGGGTGGGTGAGCAGGGAGGAGTTAGTCTTTCCCAGCTTTGCCCACTGGGGTACTTGGTTCAGCATCATGGTAGATCCGAGGGTCGGGGAGGTGGGGTCGCTGTGGTCTATAAGAGTTCCATCTCACTTATCAAGCACCATGTCCATGCAGTTACTGGCCTGGAGTCTTTGCACCTTGTGTTGGGTCAGAGGGACGGACTAGGAATCCTGTTGGTGTACCGCCCACATTGCTGCCCAACGGCTTCCCTAACTGAGCTGACGGAAGTGGTCTCGGAGGTATTGCTGAGATCCCCCAGACTATTGGTACTGGGGGATCTCAACGTCCATGCCGAGGCTACTTTATCCGGGGTGGCTCAGGACTTCATGGCTTCCATGACAACCACGGAGCTGTCCCAATATGTTAGTGGCCCAACACATGTGTCGGGGCATACTCTAGATCTTATCTTTGCTACTGGACATGGAGATGGTGATCTGGATGTGGGGAGTTTTACATCTCTCCCTTTGTCATGGACAGATCACCGCTTGCTGAAGTTTAGACTCACAGTGGCTTCTCCCCTCTGCAAGGGTGGGGGACCTACTAAATTGGTCCACCCCCGGAGACTAATGAATCCTGAAGGTTTTCAAACGGCTCTGGGGGATTTTCCGGCTGATAAGACTGGCGCTCCTGTCGAAGCCCTGGTCGAACTGTGGAATGCGGAGATGACCCGGGCTGTTGACACGATTGCTCCTGCGCGCCCTCTCCTGTGTAGAGCTCATACAGCTCCATGGTACACTCCAGAGCTGAGAGCGATGAAACAAGATAGGAGACGGCTTGAGCGGAGGTGGAGGTGAACTCCCGACGGATGCAACTATGCGCTGGTAAGTGCCTCTACTAAGCTATACTTAGGAGCAGTGAGGGTGGCGAAAAAACAACATTTTGCTGCCACTATTAAGTCATCTCTTTGCCGCCCAGCGGAGCTTTTCAGGGTTGTCCAAGGGCTACTTCATTCTGGCCCTCAGGACATGGTTGAGTCATCGGTGGCCCGCTGTAATGAGTTTGCTGGGCACTTCCAGAATAAGATCTTATGCATCCACCAGGACTTAGACTCCCAGTTTATAGCAGCTGATCCAAATGAGGTGTCCGGAGCACAGTCTTGTCATGTTTTATTGGATGAGTTTCAGTTGGTTCAGCTCGAGGACGTGGACAAGGTGCTTGGACAGGTGCGTGCTACCACTTCGGTACTAGATCCTTGCCCCTCTTGGCTAATGAAAACCAGCAGGGATGGAACAGCTGGCTGGGCCAGGGAAGTGATTAACGCTTTATGAAAGGGAGTGGTTCCTGGCTGTCTGAAAGAGGCGGCAGTGAGACCACTTCTGAAAAAACCTTCCTTGGACCCAGAAAATTTCAACAGCTACAGACCAGTAGCAAATGTTCCATTCCTGGGCAAGATCTTGGAACGAGTGGTTGCTGGCCAGCTCCAGGCGCTATTGGATGAAACTAATTATCTAGATCCATTTCAATCGGGTTTTAGGCCCGGTTTCGGCACCGAGACAGCCTTGGTCGCCCTGTACGATGACCTATGTCGGGAGAGGGACGGAGGTAGTGTAACTCTGTTGATTCTCCTTGATCTCTCAGCAGCTTTTGATACCATCGACCATGGTATCCTTCTGGAGAGGCTCGCAGAGTTGGGAGTTGGAGGTACTGCTTGGCAGTGGTTCCGCTCCTACTTAGCGGGTCGTCTCCAGAAGGTAGTGCTTGGAGAACATTGCTCAACACCGTGGGTTCTTCAATATGGAGTCCCGCAGGGGTCAGTTCTGTCTCCCATGCTTTTCAACATCTACATGAAGCCGTTGTGTGCGGTCATCAGGAGTTTTGGAGTGCGTTGCCATTAGTACGCTGATGACACGCAGCTCTACTTCTCTTTTTCATCTTCTTCAGGTGAGGCGGTCAATGTGCTGAACCGTTGCCTGGCCGCGATAATGGACTGGATGAGAGCTAACAAACTGAGGCTCAATCCAGACAAGACTGAGATGCTGTCGGTGGGTGGTTTCTCTGATCGGATGGTGGATATACACCCTGTCCTGGACGGGGTTACACTCCCCCTAAAGGAGCGGGTTCGTAGTCTGGGGGTCTTTTTAGATCCTTCCCTGTCACTTGAGGCTCAAGTAGCCTCGGTGCCACGGAATGCATTCTACCAACTTCAGTTGGTGGCCCAGCTACGTCCCTATCTGAGCAGGGAGGACCTTACATCAGTTGCACATGCTCTGGTAACCTCGTGATTGGATTACTGCAATGCGCTCTACGTAGGGCTGCCTTTGAAGACAGTTCGGAAGCTACAGCTCGTGCAAAACGCGGTGGCCAGATTAATAACGAGGACTAAGCGCTCTGAACACATAACACCTGTCCTGGCTCGCTTGCACTGGCTACCAATACGCTTCTGGGCCAGATTCAAAGTGTTGGTTTTAACCTATAAAGCCTTATATGGCATGGGACCACAATATCTGTTGGAACGCCTCTCCCGATATGAACCTGCCCGTACACTGCGTTCTACATCGAAGGCCCTCCTCCAAGTTCCGACTCATAGAGAAGCTCGGAGGGTGTCAACAAGAACTAGGGCCTTCTCGGTGGTGTCCCCCAAACTGTGGAATAGTCTTCCTGATGAGGTGCGCTTGGCGCCGACATTGCTATCTTTTCGGCGCCAAGTTAAAACCTTCCTCTTTTCTAAGGCATTTTAATCTAATTTTAATTTAGTTCTTAAGTTTGCTATAATTGATTCTGATTTATTATTTTTATTTATGTTTTTGTTGTATTATATTATGGAATTTTATTGTTATATATTTGTATTCTTGTTGTACACCGCCCAGAGAGCTATGCTAGTGGGGTGGTATAAAAATTTAACAAATAAATAAATAAATTTGCAACCAATGCAGCTGTTGTAAAACAGAGGTTATATGAGATCTAAAGGAAACTCCAGCCATAAACTGACTGCTGCATTCTGGACCAGTTGAAGTTTCCAAGTCATCTCCAAGAGCAGTTGTACATAGAGTGCATTGCAATAATCCACTCTAGAAGTCACCAGAGCATGGAATACTGTGGCCAAGTCATCTCTGGCCAGAAGGGGCCAAAGCTGGTGAACCAGCTGGAGCTAGAAAAAGGCACTCCTTGCCACGAAAGCCACCTGAGCCTCCAGTGACAATGCTGGATCCAGGAATATCACCAAGTTCCTGACCTGCTCCTTCCAGAGGGGTGCATCCCCATCCAGCACAGCCCATCTCCCGGCCTGCACATGAGAACTATGGACACATAACACTTCTGTCTTTTCAGGATTCAGCCTCAGTTTATTAGCCCACATCTAGCCCATCATCACCTCCGAGGACCAGTTCAATACCTCAACTGCTTCTCCTGATTCAGATGGAATAGAGAGGTAATGCTGGGTGTCCTCTATATATTAATCACATCTCACTCCAAATCTCCTGATGTCAGCTCCCAGTGGCTTCGTATAGATGTTAAACAACTCCCATGGTGCCAACTGTAGCCTCTCATAACTACTTTTTGAAAGTGGTTCTGGAGGTGTGAATGGAACTACTGAAGCATAGTGCCTCCAGAAGGTGACCATGGTCAACAGTACTGAAAGTACTGAGATATCAAGGAGAACAAGCAGAGTTGCATTCTCCCTATCTCTCTCATGTCGAATGTTATCAACAAGAGCAATCAAGGCTGCTTCAGTCCCACAGGTAGGCCTGAAGACACACTAGAATGGATCTAAGAATTCAGTTTCCTCCAAGCAATCTTGAAGCTGGACCACTACCACCTTCTTGAACACCTTGTGCCAAAGGGGGATTTTTGACACTGGATGATAGTTGTTTACATGTGACATGTTACCCAGTTCTTCCAAGCTACACAGGAAGTGGATTGGACTGTGAAACACCAACCCAAATTGTGTTTGTAGGGCAGTCCAATATCTCAGAGAGGAGGTCAGGTCTCCTGCTCCCCTGGTGCATTCACTGTAGCTGCCCAATTTCCCTGCTTTTTAAAGTTTGATAGAAATATCTATTGGCTATAGGCACATTCTTAAAGTGGAATGTGTTTTGCTTATTCGTGATGTAATACAAATGCATAGATTAGGAAAAGGGTACAAAATAATATCCAAGTGTTTGGATATCCAAGTGAGCACAGTTGGGTCAATAATCAGGAAGCGGAAGCTGCATCACATCACCCAGGCACTGCCAAGAAAAGGCCGTCCCTCAAACCTCAGCACTTGAACAAGAAGGAGACTCATGAGAGAAGCCACCGAGAGGCCAACAATCACTTTGAAGGAGCTACAGAGTTCAGTGGCTGGGAGTGGAGCAATGGTGCACCAATCAACCATATCAAGAGCTCTGCATAACACTGACCTGTATGGGAGGTGGCAAGAATGAAGCCATTACTCAAAAAGTACCATCTGAAAGCACGTCTGGAGTTTGCCAGAAAGCATGAGAGTGTCTCAGCTGTGATGTGTGAATAGGTTTTGTGGTCAGATGAGACCAAGACAGAGATGCTTGGCCAAAACTCAAAGAGCTATATTTTGCCTCAAGACACACCATCCCTACAGTGAAGTATGGTGGTGGCAGCATCATGCTGTGGGGATACTTCTCATCAGCAGGGACTGGGCATCTTGTTAAAACTGAAGGAAGAACCTATGGAGCAAGATACAGAGAAATACTGCAAGAGAACCTGCTTCAGTCCACTAAAAAACTGAAGCTTGGGAGGAAATTCACTTTTCAGCAGGACAATGATCCCAAGCACAAGGCCAAAGCAACATTGGAGTGGCTCAAGAACAAAAAGGTGAATGCCCTACAGTGGCCCAGTCCTGATCTCAATCCCATTGAGAAACTGTGGTGCTCTTTGAAAATTGCAGTCCACAAGCCATGTCCAACCAACCTGAACGGAATGTCCTGGAGCAAATCTGCCAAGAGGAATGGGCCAAAACCTCTCCAACACTGTGTGCAAATCTAGTACATACCTACCCCAAAGACTTAAATCTGTTATTGCAGCGAAGGTAGCTCTACCAAATATTAATGTGTGGGGATTCAATACTTATGCAAGCAACATGTTTCAGTTTATGTTTCTTACAAACATTTCCCAACATAAAACCAATGCCACCTTAAAATAATTTATTTTGAGTTTCAGTGTTTCAAAATAAAATATCATACAGAATGAAATTACAATTTACCATTTGTAATTCAGTAATATGAGAGCATTGGTCAGGGGTCTGATTACTTTTGCAAGGCATTGTACCTATTAAACTCTGTCCAGATCAGAACACAGAGGTTACTTAACCAAAAATGTAGATTTATTTTCTAACACATACAATGAGCATCTGAGAAATAAAAATGAAACATTAGTTCAAGGCTTAATACTAGCACTAAATAGCATCAGCAGGCCTTTTTTGTTTGTATGAGTACTGGGATCACAGGAAGCAATAATTTTTCTAGGCTGGAAATCAAGATCTTTCTAGTCCTCTTCAGTCACTCTTCGTCCCACAGGATTACTATCACACTGGGGAAAGAACAGGAATTAGCCTGTTGGCTCCACCTCCTCCACTGCAACCCAATCATTCACTTCATCACTTTCCATGTGTTGGGAAGCAAACTTCTGCAATAGGGAACTTGCTGTGGGCATGTGGATTACCAGAGTTCTGAATTTTGTGGGGCACCTCCATGACAAGAAAAGGCTCCCTGCTGCTACAGTTCCTTTCCCTAACATGTGGAGAGTGCTGGAGTGGAGTGGTGACAGGAACACAATTGAGGAGATGGGGCCAAGGAGGCTTTTCTCTGGTCTCCCCCTCATAGCTCGAGGCTTGAATGCAGGAATATAATTTCTTTGCTTTCTCGACAGAAGGTAATCCAGGGAACTAGTGAGCAAAGCTTTTTGCCACCTCTGTCCTTAACTGGGTTCTTACAAAAAAACACACATCAGCATGGACAACAAGCCCTTAGAGTGACCCAGGAAGGTAGAACACATATTGACCAGGGTTTTTTGAAGTGGTTCTCACAAATAGTCCTCATTAGAAAAGACAGGTGGAAACAGTTCAAAGAAACATTGGAGCAGCTTTCAAAGGCAGGGTCTTTGGAAGGCAAGATCAAAGTGGTCCTATCAGGAAAACACATATTTAAGACAATTTGCCAACATCCAGGAAATGTCAGAAACCAGAAGTTAGGGGGAGACAATAGCTTCAGGCCACTTGGCAACACGGTAATGGAGACAGACTACACAGTACAAACATACAGGACTTCATTTAACTTAATACAGCATATTCCTAACACTATGTGACACATATATATTACACACACATGAACACAAGAAAATCGTGTCCTATGGGGAAATTATACAATGTCAGAAAGCAGACCAGGCTGACATAGTAGACTTTCAATGTGTGATGCAGTTTTGTATTGGAATTGGCCCAGAGCTAATTCAATTCTGGAACACTTGCTATTTTTTGTATTTGAATTAATATTGGGAGGGGAGGAAAGATGGGAGCATGACAGAATTTTGTTTAAAAAAATATTGCTATCACAAAAAATATAGCCTTTCTTAGAAAGATTTAGCTCGTACTGCACAGGAGTCCTAATCTAATCAATTTTTAAACATAGCATGTTCCTTTAAACCTTTATTTCCTGCTACAGGGGTTATTATTTTTATTATTATTGTAAGTTCTACTAAGATAAAAAAAAGATATTTTATCATTCCCTTCCCCTACTGCTTCACCCAAGATAGAGAGAGCCATTAAAAAATAATTTCTGGAACTAATTTGAAATGGTCCAAGAAGCCATGCAACCAGCCGCTAGGGGATATGTTTTATTACTCTATTTTTAAGAACCCTCTAGATATTTTTTTTCTTGTAGTCCATTATTTGTGTCTCGGTCAGAAAAACATGATTGGTGTTACAATCATCACCACTCCCTACAGACTCTGTTCATACAACACAAGAATTCCCTACTGAGAGTCAGGAAATAAATTCTGTTAAAGACCATAACAAATGGCATCAGCATTCGTTTTCCATATTTCATATTCATTGCCAAATATGGAAGTGTTTGGGCAAATGTATTCTAAATAACAACAACAACAACAATAATAAATGCTTAAATTATCTCATTGCCCCCCAAAGTGGCTAACAAATCAAAATATCATGCAGTATTTAGACATGTATCATCTGTCCCAATTCCTAATATTCCTTTCACACTGCAATACCTGTTGCATTATGGAACCACCATGTTGTGCTAAATTTCATTCACACCAGTGGGCATGCTGTGGCACAACAATGAACATCATTGGACATGTTGCTACTGCCCCACCCCTTTTGCACATGTGCACTTCTGTTCCTCCATGATTCTTCCATGAAAACAACAGGAAAGAACTGTGTGCTGGTGTGGCACCCAAAATTTTATCATTTCTCTCCTGCAATTTTCTGGGTTAATGGGATTGAAAATGGATTTTTCTAGAAGCAATTAACACAGAAACAAGGGCTAAACATCCATTATGTTCTGCTAATTTTCCAGAAGTGGCTTTTACACTGGGTAAAAGATCAAATAAAATGCAGAAATTATCAGGCTAGGAAACATTGGGAAAACAGAATAAACTGCTATCTGAATGCCATGTAGGGATTTTTCCCTCCGAGTAGGGATGGGTGAATCTGTCAATTTTGGTTTCTCTTAATTTCTCACTGTTCTAATTTAAAATTCCATTCTTCACATTCCTTCACATTCAGTTTATGATTAATTCATTTTTTTTAAAAAAAAAAGGAGTTCTCATGAAAATTCATCAGTGTTTTGGTGTGAAATTATCCTAATGCATACATTTTTGCAAATCAATTTTCCCTAATACATTGCATGTTTGTATACTATTTTCACTGATATATGTTTTTTATGCACATATGCATTTTTGTACATCTTACTTGCAAAATTCAAAGTGAAACTTTTGAAGGTTGGCTATGTTTCCATTTCCCACTATTCTTGAATGATTTTGGGAAATGTGAACTGGGGAGATTCACCTTTACATGCAAACTGAATGCAAATTTTCACTCCCCCAACCCTATCCTTGAGAGAGATCCCCATACCCTAGTTAAAATTATACAGCCACGAGAGTGGCTTTATGTATACTGTAGCCAGCGTGGATTTTTCGAATTCCACAATGTTAAATTGAAAATACTCCACATGCCATTCTGATACTTCATGTAGGCTAATTGCAAAACAAAACCTTACAAAATTTATAGTCCTGAACTCAGAAAAGCTTGCTTAACAACCCTCTAAATTTTCATGGTGATAACACAAAACAGTCAGAGAGAATAGAAAGTTCAATGTGTAAAAAGTGTGAGAGAGAAACCCAGACCCCTTTTGGACATTTTTGTCAGAGTTCTCATAATCTGTTGAAATTAATTAAAAATCAGCCATGTTCACAGAGTACATGTAATCATATTACTGACCTTGCCCCATACTCTGACCTTCATCTTCTGCAGTTAAAAAGCTTAAAAATGCCTGTCAGAATTTTAATTAATTTAAGAAATTTAGCATTGTTGTCAATGATAAGGCCAGGCATGCTCAGGAAGAACCAACTGTCAGTGTTCTAAAAGCCAGCTCACAGCTGCTTGGCTTGCCTAATCAGGGGGCTACACCCACACCAGACCTTGATTCCACCTTAGAGAGTCATGGCTTCCCCAAAGAATCCTGGGAAGTGTAGTTCATGAAGGGTGCTGAGAGGAGACTCCTATTCCCCTGACAGAGCTCCAATGGCCAGAATGGTTTAATAGTCAGCTGCTCTGACTGAAGCTCTGTGAGGGGAACAGCGTGTCTTCTATCAACTCTCAGCACCCTTCACTAACTCCGCTTGCCAGCATTCTTTGGGAGAAGCCATGACTGTCTAATGTAAAATAACAGTCTGATGTGGATGTGGCCAGTGACAACTTTGGTTTAAATTTGGGTGGGAGGCTACATGTGCCTGCTGTAGAATAAAAAGGTGGGGGAAATGCTGAAAAGCAATGATACTGTTCACATTGTTTTTCTTTTGGAAAGGGGCTTCCCCTCTGCCCAGTGCCCACCCACACTATCTCTCCACCCCCTTCCTCCTTACCTCCCTGCCCCTCCCACAGGTCAGTTTCACCTATCCTAAACATGATTGCACATAAATAAATCCCACTGAACTCAAAAAGCATGCAAATGATCAAACCCATCCTCCCGTCTCCTCCCTCCTTCCCCCTTCCCTACCCCTTTGTTTGCCCCCTCCCCCTCCCCTTCCAATCTCTCCTTCCCTCCTCCTCCTCCTCCCCTCCCCCATTGTCTGTTTTAAGCATGATTGCATGGGAGTAAATCCTATTGACCTCAATAAGCATGCACATTATTAAACCTGCCCTCCCCTCCTCCTTCCTCCCATCACCTCCCTTTTGCCCCTTCCATCCCCTTCCTTTGCCCCTCCCCTTCCAATCCCCTCCTTCTGCTCCCCTTTCCCCTCCCTTTCTCCTTCCCTTTCCTTTCCCCTTCCCCTTCTCCTCCCCCATGGTCTGTTTTATCTATCCTAACAATGATTGCATGGGAGTAAATCCCATTGAACTCAATAAGCATGCAAATGATCAAACCCACCCACCCTTCTCCTCCCTCCTATCCCCTCCCTCTTGCCCCTTCCCTCCCCCTTCCTTTCACATGCCTCCACACACCATCCCCTTCCAATCCTCTCCTTCCCCTTCCCCCTTCTTCCTCCCCATGGTCAGCTTTACCTATCTTAAGCATACTTGCATGGGAGTAGATACCATTGAACTCTATAAGCATACAAATGATCAAACCTGCCCTCCCCTCCCCTTCCTTTGCCCCCCTCCAATCCACTCCTTTCCCTTCCCACTCCCACTCCTCCTCCCCTATGGTCAGTTTTGCCTATCCTAACCATGATTGCATAGGAGTAAATCCCATTGAACAGAATAAGCATGCAAATGATCAGACCTGCCTTTCCCATCCTTCCCCTCTCCTCTCCCTTCCTCCTCCCCTGCCCTCTTCCTTCTTCCTCTTCCTCTGCCCACTCCAGCCTTCCCTCCCTCCCCCATGGTCAATTTTACCTATCCTAATCATCCACTGAACACAATAAACATGCAAATAATCAAACTTGACCTTCTCCTTCCCTCCTGCTCCTGTCTGCTCCCATCCCCTCCTCCCCTCCTCCCCTCTGCCCTCTCTCCCCTCCCTCCCCTCCCTCCTCCTCCTCCTCCTCCTGCCCTCCCCATCCCCTGTGGTCAGTTTCACCTATCCTAAGTATGATTGCAGGACAGTAAATCCCACTGAACTCAGTAAACATTGAAATGATCAATCAATTCTCAGCAAACTGAAACAGGATCCCATTTCTTACCTCCTGGATTAAAAAGCAGAGAAATTCACTAATAGGCATAAACCTTGCAGTTTAAGAAAGTACCTATAGCCCACAGATTTTTCTATCAAACTTTAAAAACCAGGGAAATTGGGCAGCTATAGTGAATGCACCAGGGGAGCAGGAGATCTGACCTCCTCTCTGAGATATTGTACTGCCCTACAAATTTGTAAAAATGCAGACACAATTTGGGTTGGTCTTTCACAGTCTAATCCATTTCCTGTGTAGCTTGGAAGAATTTGGTAACAGGTGCCTCTGAGCATATGGTGAGTGGTGGCAACACCTGCAATCAGCCCAAATAATAGAAAGAACACATGTGCTGTTCTGATCTTGTTTTAGCAGAGAGTAAGCAACAATATTAATATCCAGTTAATATAGTTCAGCTAGTCACCTTAAATATGTTTGATTTACTTTGCAATTTTAGTGAAGTTTTCTATAGTAAATCATTTTCTTTTGCTTCTGTTTCTGTGAATATGTGAAGTACAGCAACACTGCAAAATTTACACTAAAAAAACTCCAAAAATAATTGTGGAATAATGGCACTGTATTCTGCAGAATAGTCTCCAGTGGACCTCAGGAGTGTCTCAATTTGCACAAGATAAAACAGTGGGAGGTGAAATATATTCTAGCAAAATTCTAGGTGTGCTCTATGTTTTTAATTGACTATGCCCACCTTTCCTTAAATGAAGTAGTTTAAACATAGCAGGCTGAACACATGCATCATGGGCAGGCCAAGTTTGTTTTTTCCTGACAGTTAGAGTCATTGCTTAAGTAGCAACATATTGTAATTAGTCTGATTTTACATCAAACTGCAGTTTCAGATTCAACTGTTAATGCACTCAAAATCAAAATAGAACATAACCTGCAATTTGAGACACAAAAGGCTGTCTTCACCATCATATGACATTGACCAATAAAAAGGCTTTGAAATTAATAAAAAGAAATTTAACATAGTTTTCTAGGATAAATAAGGAGGGAAATAAATCTTTCTAGATTAGATTCTCTGTGGAAACAACAGTAACACAGGAAAGAAGCAAAGTAAGAAGAACACCAACAAACATACAAAAATGTAATTCTCCATCTTTGGAGATGGCAGGTGTTGCCACCACTCACCATATGCAGGGCCATCACTACCAGGGTGCGGAGAGTGCGGACCGCACCCGGGTGACACCCTGAGGGGGGTGACACCCAGAGCCGCCCTGCCCTGCACCGTTGCCCAGCAAAGGAGCTGAGAAGTGCTCCAACTCCTCCTCGGAGGCGGGCAGGCGAGATGGAAAGCAGGCGCCTGCTCGCTGGCAGTGAAGCCGGGATGGGCCTTCCACCACCAGCCTGGAGTGCGTGCATATGTGCGCCAGAGGTCCGCACCCCCCGCACTCCCGCTAGTGACGCCGCTGACCATATGCTCAGAGACACCTGTTACCAAATTCTTCCAAACTCCACAGGAAGTGGATTGGACTGTGAAAGACCAACCCACATGGTGTTTGCATTCTTACAAATTTTTAGGGCAGTACAATATCTCAGAGAGATCAGATCTCCTGCTCCCCTGGTGCCTTCTCTATAGGGCTGCCCAATTTCCCTGCTTTTTAAAGTTTAATAGAAATTTATGTGGGCTATAGGTATGTTCTTGAACTGCAAGGTATTTTGCCTATTAGTGAATATCATCTTTGTTCACAGAAAATAAATCATGTTTCACACTATAGCTGGTGTTTATTAAGTTTTCTATTTAGCTTTAATCTCATGATGGATCAGTGATAGACAGAATAAGAAAAAGATGTAACTACCTTGTTCAAGGTAATATCAGACATAAAGGATAAGTGATAAGACACTTTCTGCATGTTGTAATTAAGCGTGAATGGATGCATATTGCTGGGCCTGTGGCAAGGTGACTGCATGATTGCTTTGGTATTAGCCCAGATCACTGTAAAACAAGAGATGAATTTACCAGAAGCCAAACTCACCAAGTATTCATGTGATCCTAACACGTTTGCCCCCACACCAAGGAAGACTCGTGACACAAGACTGGAATAATGTTATATTTATTAAATATAACATACTAGATCAAATGCAATACAGCCAATTATCAGATTAAAATACTTCGGGCAGGTGAGGCTATGCCTAACTATGAGGGATTATACCCTCACCTTCTAAAGGCAACAACTCTCCTCAGTCTGTAACTCCAGAGTCAAGGACATGGGTGCATTCCTCCCTCCTTGCTCTTAGAGCCAGTTATGTGGTTCCAACCTCCACACCATGGCCCCGCCGTACAAGCGTTCACCATGATGTGCAAGCCTGTTCCACAAGGACACTACCCAGATCCCCCCCAGACATGAAGCTCTGATGGTTCCCTAAGCAGTGCCCCTTTTCGAGAATGCCTTAAACACCTCAATTTATCCCCCGAATACCTCACCTGCCCGAATTCTATGCCAGCCAAAGCAGACACACCGCACCAACCCGATAAGCCAATCGAATTGAACCCAAGCAGTATGGAGTAGGCAAAACCAAAGGGATTCTGAAATCAGGATCCCCCCCCAAAAATTCCTACTCAGCCCCATTTTGGCGACCAGCGAAGCCCATACTGACAAGGGAGGGAGGGTGGGTGCCGCAAGGCAAAAAAGCAAGCACGTGAGGTAAGGAGCAGCTTTTATCCACTGCTCCACACCCCTCCAGATTGGATGAGCGATCTCACGTGGCGGCACGCCTTAACTTCGAGAAACTTCCCGCGTCTTCCCTAATTGGGGTGAAGGCAAAATACACCCCTTTACAGGAATGCTATTGCTCCCACACCAAGGAAGACTCATGACACAAGACTGGAATAATGTTATATTTATTAAATATAACATACTAGATCAAATGCAATACAGCCAATTATCAGATTAAAATACTTCGGGCAGGTGAGGCTAAGCCTAACTATGAGGGATTATACCCTCACCTTCTAAAGGCAACAACTCTCCTCAGTCTGTAACTCCAGAGTCAAGGACATGGGTGCATTCCTCCCTCCTTGCTCTTAGAGCCAGTTATGTGGTTCCAACCTCCACACCATGGCCCCGCCATACAAGCGTTCACCATGATGCACAAGCCGGTTCCACAAGGACACTACCCAGATCCCCCCCAGACATGAAGCTCTGATGGTTCCCTAAGCAGTGCCCCTTTTCGAGAATGCCTTAAACACCTCAATTTATCCCCCAAATACCTCACCTGCCCGAATTCTATGCCACAAGAGTGGATCAGCTAAAGCTTGGTCCACTCAACCCAAAGAATTGAACAAACCCCTAAATCCCAGCATCAAATCCTCTAAAAACAAATCACACCCCTGTTCGGAAAGATGGACCCCATCATCCCGAAACAATTGTGGGACATGGAACCTAATCCTATCATGAGGAATATATGCCCCTCCAAGAGATAAGACCAGAGCCCTGACTTTCCTATTCACCCATTTCCTGGATCTGTCGATCCTATTAGGATGAAAAGCACCCCTCCACACCCTCCTTACTAACATATCCGACCAAACCAGTAGGAGGTTGGGAAATGAACTAATAAGCCACGTGAGATCTCGAGTGACCTTGATAAGCAGGTCCATCCCTGGACGCTGCACCAAGTCATTTTCCCCCAAATGAATCAACAATACATGAGGCCGATCTGCCGAAGACATAATCCGGCAAACTGATGGCAACAGCGCATCCCATAACATGCCCCTCCGGGCTTCCCATCGAACCGTAGCTACGGCCAAAAGCTGCAGCTGTGTTCCAGGTATCGACGAAGAGGCACGCCGGTGCGCCCAAAACAAGATAGAGTGGCCACACAGTACGATCCTCACGGGGACTGAAAGGCTCAACAAACCTAATGGAAACAAAAACACAGTGCATTATAGTTAAAACCTGACATAAGACTTAAATGCATCGGAACGCCACCTGCCAATTGCCTGGATATCGCTAACGCTTAAGCCTCCGAGGGCCGCGGCCGTGGCTGCACCAATCCAAAATGAATGTAGCCCATAGACTCCAGCATCGCGACCACTGGCCAACAAGGCCCGCCGAACAACGGCCCAAAATTGAAATTGAGTCAGGGCTGTACCATCCGCATGTATGAACAGATAACGCTGGCATGCTGGCCGAATAGACAAGAATTTCCGCATTGCAGACACAGGGCATAATTCAGGGACCTGGCAAGTGCGCAAAGACACAATACTGCCATGGCCCTTTTGATCAGTCTTAGAGACTCATAGGGAAACCCTCACAATATCAGCACCTAGCGTGCAAACGCAAAAGCATAAGGCCCTGTAGGCAACATGGCGCTTAGAGGGGACCAATACTTCACTAGGGCGAAAAGCACCATAGAACATCATCCGAGTTACTGCGGCGAAAAGGTGCGACTCATACTGAGATGAGCATAAAGAACGAAACATTGCCAGGATCTGGAGAAGGACATCGGGTGTGATTGGCCTCCTCCGGTCAGTGGGCCTGGGAGCGGAACACAACCAACCCTCAAGGACCTTTCTGACCCTAAAATCTACAGAATGATCCGGCAGTCCCCGCGCCTTAGAGATAAAGGCCAGCGCTGAAAGGTGCCCAGCGATAGTGGAAACAGAATTGTTGTGCCCTTTTAAATATATCATAAACTGCAATAAGTGCGAAACAGGAATAGGCCACGCCGTAGGCAATTCAGAAATGGTGCAAAAACGCTGGACCTTTGCAACAGAATGCTCATACGCTTTTTGAGTACTGGGAGCAAGGGCGGCTGCAATAGCGGCCTCGACTTCTAATTGCCAAGGTTCCACAGGAACGGTGGGACTGGGACTGGATCCAGTTCCGCTCCAGGTGCAAGCTCCCGAAAGCGCGCCATCTGTAAGCGGGAAAGAGCATCAGCAACGCAATTCTGTAAACCTGGAACATGCTTGGCTATGAATAAAATATTGAAACGCAAGCATTGCAAGACAAAGGCTCGCACCAAGTGCATAACACGTGGCGACTTGGAAGTCTGAGCATTGATAACGCTAACTGTGGACAAATTGTCACACCAGAAATGCACTGCATGATTTTGAAATACAAATGGCCAGATATAAACTGCTACTACTATTGGAAAAAATTCCAAAAATGTCAAATCAGAAGTGATCCGGGATGCCTGCCACTTGGCAGGCCATCTTGCAGCGCACCACTGGGATCTAAAAATTACACCGAAGCCGAGGCCTCCCGCAGCATCGGAATGCACCTGTAATTCAGCTTCCAATAATAATTCCTCCTGCCAGAAAGAGAGGCCGTTAAATTCCATCAAAAACTCAAGCCACATTTTTAAATCAGCTCTCATCCCAGAAGTAATTCTGACAAAGTGGAGGCGAGATCGAACACCCTTCATGGCATCACAAAGACGCCTGAGGAATGCACGACCAGGTGAAATAACTTTTGATGCAAATACTAAATGACCCACAATTTCCTGCAACTGAGCCAATGTAATCTTTTTCAATCCTAGCACCACGCAAAGCCGTTGCCGAAGGGCAATCAACTTTTCTTGGGCAAACTGGACGACTGAGCCACAGTATCCAACAGGATCCCTAAAAAATTAGAAAAGTAGTAGGACCCTCAGACTTTTCTGCAGCTAAAGGAACCCCCAGTTCTTTAGTTAAAGCTGCAAAGGATTGCATCAGATGGAGGCAATGTGAAGACCCAGCTGGCCCAATAAACAAAAAATCATCCAGATAATGAGCAGAGAAGGATGAAGAGGCTTTCCTCCTCAATGCCCATTCAAGAAATGTGCTGAATGCTTCAAAAGCAGCACAAGACACGGAACAACCCATTGGCATAGCCCTATCTACATAAAACTGACCCCGAAATTTAAAACCAAGCCAATCCACATCCTCAGGGTGAACAGGTAGGAGGCGAAAAGCGGATTTTATGTCGCACTTAGCCATTAAAGCGCCCCTACCGGCTTTGCGAACTACTCTCACTGCCTCATCAAAAGACGTATATCTAACTGATGTGTATGACTGAGAAATCCCATCATTAACAGAGGCGCCTTTTGGGAATGACAAATTATGGATTAAACGATATTCCCCAGGCTGCTTCTTGGGGATAATACCTATAGGAGATATCCTCAAATTTTTTAAGGGTGGAACAGAGAAAGGGCCAGATATCCGGTCAGCACTTATTTCCTTATTAATTTTTGCTAACACCACCGAAGCCATGTTGCTGAGAGAGGGCTGATTTGATGAGGAAGTAGCTATCCTAGGACCCTCAAATGGAATACGGAAGCCTTCCTTGAAACCATGAAGCAAAAAACTAGCAGCTTGCCTATTGGGGTAAAACCACAACCACCCTTCCAAAGGAATTAACTTAATCGGGCTACTGGCCTTGCGACGTACCGCTGCTGTTGCCAGGCCCTCATTTGGGCTGTTGCTGTTCCCCTGTACCCTGTCGAGCTGTACGCGCTCGCTGGCATGATGAGCTGGGGTGGTTGCCACCACATGAACCACAGACGTGTCTGAACTTACATGGCCGTCTGAGGCAATGGCCTGTACTATTAAATGTCCAGCAGACATGCTGGGATTGAACCCACCGCCTGCCTTGGCCTGAGCCGAAGGCGGAAGTTTGTGCACGTGCTAATATATGTCCACTATCAGCTCTGTCTCCTAAAGTGGGCCTGGCAGGAGTCATAGAGCGGAGCCACAGGCCAGTGTGCTCGATATCCCAACGAAGCTCTCTGTCTAAAATTTCCATCGTAACGCAACCAAGCGGTCCCAGAACTCACGGAAGCCCCGATGAACAATGTCCTGATATTTAATCATGGACAAAGCCCTCGATGGGTAAGCTTGAGTCATAACGCCCATATAGATAGTATAGGCGCTCAACCAATTAGGCCACAATCGATCGACCTTCCTTTTCATGGCCGCCTCACGCTCCTTAAGTTCCTGACCTTCCTTTGACTTTATCTCATTTTCACGAAACAAAAGAGTTAACAGGTCAATATATTCCCCACGCCAACTTTTTTCTTTATTAGCTAACAGTAAATGGTCGCCCAGTGGAAGGGAAATATCGCCATGTGGATAAACTCCCTGAGGGAGAGGCAAATACGCAGGAGATTGTGCGGAAGAAGCCACAGGCGGCTCCCAAGGAGTCACGGCCGCCATCGGCCAAGGTAACTGGGGTTGCTGCGGAACCAACACACCACCCATAAACACTAACGGGTGAGTAGTATTGCTAGGGAACTGAGAACCCGCCATTGGAGTGTCACGAGGAGGAGCAATAGAATCCTGAACCTGTGTGTGAAGAGCATGTGACTGTGCAATTTGCTCACCTGCATTAGCAGCCGGAGAGGCAACCACTGGGGGTGCGACACACCCCGAAGCTCCCGCAGGCAGAGCCGTGGCCGCCGGTGGCGAAAACGGCAGTGGCGCTTGAAGAGGCCCAACAGCAGGTATGACTGGAACCGCAGGAGAAGAGATGGTATCTGGAACCGCAGGCAAAGCAGCTGGCGACCCAGCTGCTAACGGCTCTTCAATGGGTACTGCAGCTTCAAGAACACCAATCATGGAAACCAAATCAGCAAGAATACGATTTTTAGGCACTTTAGCAGCCAACCGTGCAGATTTCTTACCTGCTGGAGCGGTACTTGTACCAGCATCAGCGTCCAGCGGCTGCCTGCGTTCCTTTTCCAGCGCCTCAACTCTAGCTACCAACGCACGGATGGTCCCCAAATCCTCATCATCATCATAAGACATGTCCTGCTGAATTGGCGGGCGCTTTGTAGTCTGCTTCACAACACGCTCCCCTTTTTTCTGCTGAGCTTTCTTGGGTGGCATATTTGTAAAGACCAAATAACAACAATTATACAACATACCAAATGCAAGTGTGACCTAATTATGAATTTACCAACTCTTTTTTTTAAACAGTGCACGTACAGTGCAATATAACTACAATCCACCAATTAACTTAACCTATTATTATTATTACACGTATTAATTATTATTTATTTATTTTTATTTTCAGGTAAGTATTATAAGCTGGAATTAAGGGGGGGTGGAGGATTTAAGGGAAAGGGAAGTGGGAGGGGGTGTTTGATAAAGGGTATTTATTAAACTCAATAAAATGAACAAACAACAACTTTTAAATGAGTTTTAACTAACAATATAAGTTAAGAATAAATTACCTAAGCTATAATTATGAATTTATGCAATATTATGCTATAAATATAATTAAGTAACTGCACAAGAAATCCAGAGGATCAACACACCACTTTAAATGCCCAGAAAATGAAAAATGGGGGGATTAAAGGAAAAGTAAGGGAAGGGAAACAAAAAGGGTGGTGGAAGCTATGAATTAAAGGGTATTAATATACCAAAACTGCCTTCAAATTATCACTGAATATAATACAATAGCAAATAAATATATATATATATATAAACAATCGAAATATATATTTATCTAAGAACCAAAGATCACTGAAACTAACTAACAAAGCACCCAAACACAAGCAACTTTAACAATTTAAAGACAAACCGGAAGAAACGGGGGGGAAAGAACAAACGGAATCAAATTTTATATATATAACCAAGGGAATATAACAACCAGGAACGTCACCACCCACAAACACCGTAAGTAAAAAACAAGCTGGGCTTTTCACGAGCAACAAACGCTGTAAAGCGCAGGCAATACAAGGGAAAACGGCCGGCGAGCCGGGGAGAAGCCGGCGGGCACATGGGCGGAGGCCCGCAGCCCAGCTGATCGTCGGGGCTCAAAACAACAACAGTGAATGATAAAGAGCAACAGGAAAGGGAGGAAAGAGCAGAGAAGGGTAAACGAGGTATTTTAGCAAGGAAACTATCACCAACGGAACGCTGAAAGAGCCCCTGCAAGCGCGAACCAGCAGTAAGTGCCGCAAGGCAAAAAGGCAAGCGCGTGAGGGAAGGAGCAGCTTTATATCCAGTGCTCCACACCCCTCCAGATTGGATGAGCGATCTCACGTGGCGGCACGCCTTAATTTCGAGAACCTTCCCGCATCTTCCCTAATTGGGGTGAAGGCAAAATACGCCCCTTTACAGGAACGCTATTGTGCAAAAAATATCATGTGAATTGGCCCAGAAATTGTTACACTTTTTAAATTGAGTTCAATATAAATTTTGATCTTTGTGTGTGGGTGTTGGGAAGGGGGGTTGCAACAATGGAGCAAGATTATATTTAGATCATTCCATATATATCCTCACTCTTTGAGCAGAGAGACCACTCTTTAAAAATGAACGTATTTACTATTGTGAACTCTTCTTCCACCATTAAATAACAGCAAATCACAAGGCATTTTTGTAGGTAGGTGAAGGAAGGCTGATTCATTGTTTACAGAGTATCTGTTAAAAGAAAATTTCATTTTATTGATTGCCAGAGACCAATTTCTTCTCATTCCCTTCCCGAAGGATTGAAACCCAAGACTTAAATAAATGAAAAGTATAGTTCATCATCTTTAAAACTGCTTTTACAGGCCTCTCTTCTGTCCTGAGATAACTCCTCTTTCCTTCACTTATGTCTCCTCAATAGGCTGTAATTGTAGAAAACTTACCAAAAAAATTCCAATGGCAATCGGGTTAGCTGTAAGTTTTGTGATGTGTGTCTGAAAGATTTATGTCCTGATTAAAAGAACCTTGATTGAATTTTCGGATAGAAAATTGTTTTGTTCGTAAGCACATGTGCCTTTTTATCCTTTGATCCCTCCTTGGCTATCATGGATGTTTGGAAAGATGAGAGTTAGAGGCAAGAGAAGCGAACCAAGATAGCGATATAAACAATTAGATGCACCCAGCACAAGAGATTTGGGGTGATTAAAACAGTAGATGGCAACAGGGACCCTGTCTGTTTTAGTGAAACTTCCAAACAGATTCAATGCCAGGTTGACTTGGGTTGTGGTTTTTACCATGTGCATTTCAACCAATGTTTTCTTTTTTAAATGGTCAAACATTTGCAGCATGATTTTGATTGGAAGTCAAAACTGTAGTGCCATTCAAAGTATAAATGGCAATCTCAGCATATAATCCAGAAAAATTATTATTTCAAGTTAAGCTTTACTGCTTAAAGGCAACAGCCATATAAATGCAACCATACTTTAATAAAAAATTGTACTCTCTTGCTGAAGTAACATTCAGTCTGCCCTTTTCCGATAAATATATTCCAAAAATACAGATGCGTTCAAGGCAGATAACAAAGTATGTCTCGATTGATAGTGTAGCAGATTCAGATACAGCCTTAGTGGGCGAGACAGGTGTGGGGGAAGAAAGAGGGGCCTTCCATTATTCATGGAGGGCAGGAAACTTGGCTTATTGAATGTGGATCTCTAATGAACAGCTCATTGTGCTTGCTGTTCTTCAGCTCAAATTGCATTTTTGCAATGAGAGAAATATGTGCATCCATGCAGGCTGTTTCTTTACCAGCTCTTCTTGTCACATTTCATTTCATTTTGTCCCTCTTTATCCTGGTTAGCATTTTCATTCTGTTCCAATGCCAACACCCTTCTTACTCCAATGGTGGACTCAGGGTTGCTACTTTCCCTCTGATTTCTATATGCATCTCCAATTGCACTTGGGTACACTTGCTGCTCCGAGGATAGCTGGGCACTGTAAATAAAACATTACTGAAGCACAGATCTGCCATCAAGCTAAGGGACAAATTAGATTCAATGGCAGAAATTCTGTGTGTTTAAACACATAATGGCCCCCAAAACATAGAAAATTGGAATGGGGGGAATTATATAACTTTAAGAGGAAAGCGATACATGGGCAGGAGGTGCTACTAAGCATTATCATTTTAAGAATATTAGAATGATTCTGCTGCATCAGGCCAAAGTTTGACCAAATATCTAAGGGAAGCTTGCAAGCAGAACTTGACTGTAATAGTGTTGTCCCTGCAGTTCTTCTCTTCAAGCTTCCCACCACCCAGTTGGGATAAAATACCAGGGTGACCTCAGTTAGGCAAAATGTAGTCAGGGAGAAAAGATGCAATAAGTTAAGTGACAGGTACAGGAAGGATTTGATCATGTACCTCCTTAGCTCAGTGTTAGATACCATGTTTTGCATGGAGGAAGTTGCAGGTTTGATTCCTGGCATCTTCAGTTAGAAGGATTACTTAGGCTGCAATCCTAGCCCAAGGCCTGGGAGTACGCACCACTGAATTCAGTAAGACTTAATTCTGAAAAGAGATGGAAGGATCAGTTAATTTTGGTTCTCTCAGTTTCTCATTTTTCCATCCTTCATTTCAGTTCTCCACATTACTGCAGCAATTTGCAGATTTTTTTTTACAAAAGTTCATCATAAAAATTCATCAGCATTTTAGTGTGAATTTCTTCTAAAACACATTTTTGTGTGCAGTTTTAACTAATGTACACATTATTGCAAGCAATCTCCCATAATATTAATGCATTTTTATGTTATTCTCACAAACAAATTCATATTTTTTGTAATAATTTTTATTATTCAAATTTTCATAAAGCAAATCAAACAACAAAAACAATACAACAAAAATAAAAATAAAAAACTTGACTTCCAATTTGTCACAGATCAGCTATAAATATATAATATATATCAAACCTGTCCCCTAAAACATACGAAATTCACTTTTTCCCATAGTCTATCTTAATTAATCGTCAAATCCCATTATCATCATTTCATTTTTTTCTTTCAACAAAAAGTCCAAAAGAGGCTTCCATTCCTTAAGAAACGTATCTGTCGTTTTTTCTCTGAGAAGGCATGTCAATTTGTCCATTTCTACTAAGTCCATTAATTTCAATAGCCATTCTTCTGTTGTTGGTATTGATTCCATTTTCCACTTTTGTGCATATAATAATCTTGCTGCCGTAATCATATATAATATTATTCTTCCATATTTCTTTTCTTTTTGTTTATCCATAAAACCCAATAAAAAAAATTCTGGCTTTGACTGAATATTTATCTTTAAAAATTTTTGCATCATCCTACCTATCTGTGCCCAAAATAATTTTGCCTGTTTACACGACCACCACATATGATAAAAAGATCTTTCTTGTTGTTTACATTTCCAACATACATTAGAAACATTACTATACATTTTTGACAACTTTCCTGGAGTCATGTACCAACGATACATCATTTTATAAAAAATTTCTTTAAGATTATAGCATAATGTAAATTTCAAACCTTTTTTCCACATATTTTCCCATTGATCCATTTGTATATTATAACCAAAAATTTTTGCCCACTTGACCATACATTCTTTTACTTGTTCTTCTTCCATGTCCATTTTCAATAAAAAATTATACATTTTTGCAAAACAAACAAATTCATTTTTATGCGCCCTTGCCCCTAATATGTGCCGTCCTGGGCTCCTGCTGGGAGGAAGTGCAGGATACAAATTAAATAATAAATAAATAAATAAATAAATGCAATTGGTTGGAGAACTGCATTGCTTTTTTAAAAAGATGGCTTTGTTTTGGTTCTCATATTGTTTCAGAGAGTGTGAATTTGATAGGTTTGCCTATCAATTTCTTCCCATCCCTACTTCTGAGTAGACATAGTTTTGACTGTAGGAATTGCATCCCTATTTCTATGTAGACATAGTTTTGATTGTAATTTGATTGCAATTAAGTGATGGGAAATACTTTCTACTGGAGAGCCTGAAGAGCGTCTTCCGGTCAGACAGTGGGCTCAGTAGATGAATTGCCTGACCAGCTTCCTATGTTCTTGGCAAAATTAGACTCCCGCCCTCTCTTTTGACATGACTTGGGCAATTTCATATTTAAACTTATAGAACTGCTGGTGGCAGATGAGAAATGGAAAGAAAGGGGAATAGAGGGGGAAAGGCCTTTTGTCAAATTATAACCATGTGAACCTAATAATCCAATTTAAATCTAAAAAATAGGCTTCTTGGGGGGGAAAGGGTTAAACAAAAGGGCAATAGCAAGGAAACTATCCAGCACTCTTGGATCCACTTTAAGGCACCTCAGGGGAGTATTTAAACATATTGACACTCCTATTGTGCCCAGCAAAAGTTTCTTTTAAATGTAATAGGTTCTAATGGCTCCCCCTTTGGCAACCAGAGAATGTCAGATTAAGCAGTTCCTGTTAGATACTGGTCCTGATTGGATACCTGTTGAGCTAATAGCTCTCAATGGTACCTGTGCCATGATGGACAGGCCTGAACACAAAGGGATTTTCAACGTGAGCAGGATGAGTTTAAGACACATATAGGGAGAGAGAGAGCAGAAGCAAGTTCAGGAGGGCTGGGGAATACAGGTAGAAACAATTCGATTTGTACAGTTGCTTCAAAGATAGCTGCTTTTCTGGCTGCTCACTCATCAATTCTTATTTGAGATGTGGAGAGCTAGATGTAAACATCATTAAAATATTATCACATGCTCGGGCATTTATTTTATTTTGCATATCCTGAATACTGCAACTTCTCAACAATTTCACCACTACTACTACCAACTAGATTAGGCTGAGTCAAATGTCTGCTGTAAGATGTAATGTCCATCAACCCAGAGAAAATGAGCACAAAGAATCTGACATCATGTGAGGGATGCCAGTAGATAAGAAGGAACATTCATCGTGTCGGCATGTCCATATTACAGACAACAAGTTGAGCAATTGATCAGTCAGAAGGTGATTCTGAGTTCAGGTTTTTGGAAATTAGCTTCTAGAACAAGGATAGCCAATGCGGTGCCCTCCACATGTTGTTGGACTACAATTCCCATCAGTCCCAGTCAAAATGGCCAATAGTCCTGGGCTCCTGCTGGGAGGAAGGGTGGGAAATAAATCAAATGATAAATAAACAAGTAGTCTGGGATGATAGGAGGTGTAATCCAGCAACACCTGGAGGTCACCATCTTGTCTATCCTTCCTTGCTTTACAGCTTCTAAATCTGGGCACTAAAAGTTCATTTGGGAAATTTGCTCTACTGTTAAAACTGTGTACATAGCTGGGAAAAGCCAGTAGCAAATGTATTGAGATTGCCTAATCTAGATTGCATGTTCCCTAGTGAGCACAACACATGCTTTCATACAATCAGTAAAAGGTCACTTTCTCTAGAGTAGGAAATGAAACGCTTATTCAAAAGCTAGGGTCTCCATATCTCTGTAACTAAAGCTTTTGGAGGGTTTAATATTTATTTATTTATTTATTTCATTTTTAAACCGCCCATAGCGAATAGCTCTCTGGGCGGTGAACAAAACAAGATTAAAATACAATATTACAATAAAATTACAATAAAATCAGCAACAAGTTAAACGGAAAAAAAAATTAAATGAAACACATTGAACATTAAAATGCCTGGGAGTATAGCCAGGTCTTAACCTGGCGCCTAAAAGAAAGTACCGAAGGCGCCAGGCGTATCTCCACAGGTAGGCTGTTCCACAGTTCGGGGGCCACCACAGAAAAGGCCCTAGATCTAATAACAATCCTCCGGGCATCCTGATGAGTTGGTACCCGGAGGAGGGCCTTGGGTATTGAACGAAGTGAACAGGTAGGTTCATAGCGGGAGAGGCGTTCCACAAAGTATTGTGGTCCCACACCGTGTAAGGCTTTATAGGTCAAAACCAGCATCTTGAATCTGGCTCGGAAACAAATAGGCAGCCAGTGCAGTGCACATGCTTTCCATGCAAAAGGTTCCAAGTCCAATCTGTGGCATCTCCAAGTAAGACTGGGAAAAGATCCCTGCTTGGGACCCTGGACAGCCCCTGATAGCATCAACAATAGTGAAGATGGGCCAATGGTCTGACTTGATATAAGGCAGCTTCCTATGTTTCCTGGCACTAAAGATGCTGAGGCATCTTTGAGACTGACAAATCAAATGCCTTCATTAAAACAGAGATAGTCACAATCTCATCTCATTGATGGCAATGAAAAACTGATACCATGTTGTGAGATGCTGCTGTTGTTCTCTGCATTCCTTATCCAGCTTTCTCTTCTATCTTACAGCTTCCCCTAGTACACCTGTACATCTGCTTAGTTGCTTTACAATCAAGAAGAGTCCCTTTTCTCATAGTCCTAAGTACCACATGCTGAATTCCCTTTTGCTAAGATTTGTAGTAAAGGAAAGAATATATCCTTAACCTTCTCTGTTGCATTTGTACTTCAACAGCCAAACTTAAAACTTTTGGATTCTCAGACATCTTGTGAAAGGAGACATACAATCCCTGACTGTTTCATGAATTCCATTGTCTCCATGAAGCCAAATGATGGCATATTCTTTATTTAACTTTTGATGAAAAGTAAAGAATGATTTGTAGCCTACCTAATGAGTTATTAATTCTTAGATTAATCATTCATGTAGAAACCTCACATCAATTGCTCCTATATTTATGTCCTTGGGTCAAACAGCCTTTTGTAGGAATCTTCAGTTAGTTGGTTAGCAAAAGTGTCATTATCCTAAACTACTGTGAGATGGCTCTTGAGAATGCGATCATGTAAGGAGACTGAAGCTTCAGGTGTATACATTATTTGCATAAATCATAATTTAGAGATGATATACTGTCTGTACATCTTAAAATTGAATTTTCATATACACAATGGAATTATGTGTTATGCAAGATATATATCACAAAAAGACTTTCCTGCTACAGCTAAAGCAGCATATCTATCTATTTATTCCACCCCACAGTATTATTATTAGATCTATTGTCTTCCTATATATCAAAGAGCATTCCTTCAAAGCATATCTATCTGAATATCTATACCTAGCTAGTTACATACTCATAATATACTTATTATCTTTCAGCTCTCTCCTTGTATAACTTGAAGATTATGAGAAGACTGCAGTATTATATATTTTTTTTTAAACAAAGCAAGCAGTCTGATATCAATAAAGAGAGGCTTTTGTCTTCAGCATTGACCTCATTTTTCATTAATATGCATGCTTTCAGCTTCTGTGCTGAAGAGAAACCATTTCTCCAACCTTAAAACACTCTAAAGCTGGTATACAGGTTATATTAATAACCATAAGAGCATATTACCCTTGTTCCTGTAAAATACCTTTAGATGAACTGTTGTTGTTTCATGTACATGAGTTGCTCTCTTTTCATTCAGCTGGAAAAAGCACAGAGTTTTTAATCTGAACAGCAGCATTCAAGATTCAAAGGTAAAGTCCTGGGATATAATCCTAAAGTAAATGATAAAACTGGTATATTGACAGAAATGTGAAGGACAGAATTTGGCCATGCATGTCACAGCAGAAATATTTCTGATGAACTATGTGACATCAGAGCATGAGCTAATGAAAGAGCAAATGTGGATCCCCCTTATTTTATATTTATCCATACTATATTTTAAATCTTCCTCGAGGATGCACACCATAAGGTGGTGAGGAGAATTGAGAATGTCGATGAAGCTCAGAGCAATGCCATCAGGAGTCTAGACCAAGAGACTAGACTCCTAGCAGGGGCACCCAAGGTGGAATGGTCAAAGCTGAAACACCAGACTAAGATGCATCCAAACTCAGAGGAAGGCAATGGTAAACCACCTCTGAATACCTCTTACCATGAAAACCCTATGAACAGAGTAACCAAAATGCAACATGAGATAGTGCTGGAAGATGAGAGCCCCTGGTCAGAAGGCACTCATCGAGCTACTGGGGAAGAACAACAAACAAGCAAAAGTAGTGCTGTGACTAATGATGCAACTGGGTCAAAGTTGAAAGGAAGCCCAGAGGCTGATGTGCACAGATGTGAAAGGAGAGTCTCGAGTTGTACGATGTACACAATAGGAACATGGAATGTGAGAAGCATTACAATACTTGGCATGAGTGAATTAAAATTAAACGATTGACAAAGAGGTGCAGGCTGGGCGGGTGCTTGGCCCGTTCCAATCGCCCCCCATCCCCAACCTTAGGGTGTCTCCTCTTGGTATTGTTCCCAAAAAGGCAGCTGGGGAATTTAGACTGATTCACCACTTGTCCTACCCACAGGCGCAGTCAGTTAATGATTTTATTCCAGATAGTTTGTGTACACTACACATCCCTTGACTCCGCATTGTGCATGGTGCGCACCTCTGGTAGAGGGGCACTCATGGGTAAGTGTGACATCAAGTCCGCTTTTCATCTCCTGCCAATCCACCCAGCAGACTTTGAGCTGGTGGGCTTTGCCTTTGCAGAGTAAAGGTGGATAGCATCTACTTCGTCAGAAAAGAAAAAAAGGGGGGAACCCCAAGATGCCAAGAAAAATTGCTTATGAAAGTAGTCCAAAGTGTTTTATTAAAAGAAAATGAGCCCAACGAGTTTTGGCCACTTCAGGTTTGGCCTTCGTCAGGGGCGGATATAAGATGTAACTTTGAAATTATCTTATAGCTGGTTGTTTCAAATATTCTTAATGGAGATTCTTTGTAATAAGGAATTGTCCACGGGGTTTGCATGATAATTCTGGGGACTTTAGGGTCCCCTGCATGTTGGCTGGGTGGGCTAGAGAGCACCCTGCTACCCTGATCAATGCCACCCGCTGTCACCAGACCTGTTGAGGGGTCTGAAGGGACAGTGGGCAGAGGTATGCTCTTTGAGCTATGAAGCAAAAATGTTCCAGGCAGTGGCCCTCACATTGTTTTTTGGAGCATTTTGGATAGGGGAGGTGGTAGCTGGGGCCAAGCTGGACCCTTCCCAGTGCACCCTCCTGCTATTGGATATCAGCATGGAAGGGGATTGTGCCTGCATTCGGTTGAGGAGGTCCAAGATGGATCAGAGGTGCAAGGGCAGGACATTGATTTGAGCCCCTTCCTTAATGCCATACATTGCGGGCTTTGCAAGTTTTTATGAATGCCAGGGCAGTGGGGCTTGGATACCTGTTTATTCATAAAGGGGGTCTCCCCTCAGGAAGTACCAGTTCTGGGCACTCACGAAGCAGGCCTAGGAGTGGACCCCACTGGGTTTGGAACCCACTCTTTTAGGATTGCAGCTGCTTCTACAGCAGCAGGGCTTGGGTTTTCTCAAGCCAGGTTGCAGGCAGTTGGAAGGTGGAGCTCTCTAAGGGAGGGGCTGGAAATCTGGAAGCCTAACATTGTGTAATTTGTTTTGGCAGGTTGCTGGATGGGGACGGAGCGGACACATATCCTAATCTGCGGCCACAGCATGGTTTTCTGGGTGGGCCATATGGCCGTGAAGTCACACATTAGTTCGCAGCTGGGCCTCAGCCAGTGGGCTACAGTGCAGTGGCTGGACTGGCGAGGAACGCGCTGGGATGTGCTCCTACCCGTGTTGTTCCAGCAAAGTTCAGTGCGGACAGCTCCGCAGGTTGTGGTCATTCACCTGGGTGGTAATGACCTTGGTTTAATGAAGGGCAGGGCCTTTACTGTTCAGGCACGTGAGGACATGCAGTTTGTAAGGCAATGTTGGCCTTGGGTGCATCTGCTGTGGTCAGACATTCTTCCATGCAGGGTTTGGCGTGGTGTGTGGGATCCCAAAGGGATAGATCGGGCATGAAAGAAGGCCAACCGGCAGATTCGGTTGGCTCTTCTTGAACATGGTTATTCCACATCCAGGTGTACAGCATTTGAAGGTTGAGCCCTATCAGATGCAGGAAACGACATCTTTTTGGGAGACCTGCAGAGGTGCCTGTGAGAGGCCCTTCTCGGCAGTGGGGAAAAGGGGGACTAAATAGAGATTTGTCCCCTTTTTTGTGGTGGTAAGGTGCAGGAAGAGAAGTAGGTAAGGACAGCTAGGTGGCCCCTTAGGAACCTTTGGAGGTGATTGATGGTTTCAGAGGCCTGTCTGTCAGGGCTTTACAGTCCAAGGGCAGGATATGGGCTGCTTCTGGGGCCAACTTACCTCATCCACCTGGAGTTGTATAGCCCCGGGGGGTGGTGGTGTGGGAAGCCCCCCCCTGCTCACCTACAAAGTGTGGCCGGGGCAAGGGATAAGCAAAAGGGGCTTGCCCTTGCCCCAGAAGGGTCTGGTCACCCGAGAGCTGTAGGGCAAGCTGCTTGCTTATAGACAGTTCCCGCACTTAGGTTTCCCCTCTGCAGGTTGCTTTAATGGGTTTGTTATAGTTTAATAAAGTGGCCCTTTGTTCAACCCATAACTGCTGTTGTCTGTGTTTTATTTCGCCCATCGGCCGCAACTAGGAATTGTGGGGAAATGGGGCTTAAGAGATAGAAATGAAGCAGGAGAAAGACTTATTCAATTCTGTGAAGCCAACAATTTGTTTCTTGCAAACACAGTTTTCGAGTAACCCAAAAGACGACTGTACACGTGGAGATCACTAAATGGTCAATATAGGAATCAAATTGATTATATAATTGGTAGCAGAAGATGGAGAAGTTCCATACTTTCTGAGAAAACAAGACCAGGAGCAGACTGTGGTACAGATCATGAACTGGTCATGTCGAAAATCAGAGTAAAGCTAAAAAAGAAGAACAAAGCAATCATAATGCCAAAATACAATTTAAATAACTTGCCAGAAGAATATAAAGATCAAATAAGGAACAGATTTGAGGCTTCAAACTTAGTTGATAGAGAACCAGAAGAACTATGGACTGAAGTCAGAGACATGATCAGGGAAGAATGCAAAAAAATACCTCTAGTTAAAAAGAGAGAAAGACCTCAATGGGTGGCTGAAGAAACTCTTAAAATGGTTAAAGAGAGATGGAAAGCAAAAGCAAAAGGAGATAGAAACATGGTTAGAACCCTAAATGCAATAATACAGTGACTAGTACGTAGGGACAAAGATAACTATTACAATAGTTATTGTATAGAAATAAAGAGGACAGCAAAAAAAGTAGAAGAGCCCTATTCTAAAAGATTAGATAAATTAAAGGGAAATTTAAACCATGAGTAGGGATGTTGAATAAATAGCAGGAGAACACACTGACTGACCAAGATGAAATAAAAGAAAGATGGAAGCAATATACTGAAGAACTCTGCAAAAGAGATGCAAGGATGACAGATTCATTCACTGAGAATGGTATGATGAAGAACCAGAAATTTTAGAATGTGAGGTGAAAGCTGCTCTTAAAATAGTTGGAAGAAACAAATCACCAGGAATAAATGGCATACCAAAAGAGTTGCTGCAAGTTGTGGCCCAGGGGTGAAATAAGACGCAGACACAATATGATGGGTTAAACAATGGGCCACTTTATTAAACCAAATTCATATTATGATAATGAACCTGCAAAGAGGGAACATAAGTGTGGGATTCAACTGATGAGTCAGGCAAAGCCTGCTTGCAGCTATTGGGCGATCCAAACCCCTGCCGGGCAAGGGGGTGCCAATTTGCCAACCCCTTGCCCCAACCACACTCCAATTGTGCATAGGGAGGCCAACCTGCGTCACCGCCCCCCGGTGCCCTGAAACTTCGAGTGGATGAGACTTGTTTGCCCCAGAGGCGACCCGTATCTCCGGAACCGCCTATCACCTCCAAAGGTGCCTAAAGGTGTCACCTAGCTGCCCTTCACCTTTTACCTTTCCCGCACTTCCTCAATAAAGCGACCTTTAAAGTATTAAATTCAAACAGGCAAATCAACCTAATAAACACAGGAACACCCGGGCTAACCCTGAATGCCCTCCCTACTAACCACAGTATGGAGTAGGCAAAATAAACCCGCCGGCTAAGACGCAGGCAGGCCAAAAATTCCTACTCGGCCCCAGAGGCGACCAAATGAATCACACTGCAGCAGAGGGAGGGTAGGGCGGGTGCCACCAATTATGAAGAGGGAGAGGGGGCAGCCGGCGCGAGCCTAAATAGGCTCGGTTGCCCCGCCCCCTCAGGCAGCGCACCGTGACGACGTCATGCCAGTCCGGCGTGCTTGCCCTCCTCCGGCATTGAGGCTCGGGATTCACCTGGGCCGCAAACTACGCCCCGCGACAAGGTAAGTCCCGGGTGCGGAGCGGGGTTACTGAGACTGTATCTGTCCAAATTTTGACAAACATTTGTCAACAAATCTGGAAAACTAAACAATGGCCCACAGACTGGAAGCATTCAATACATATCCCATTTCCAAGGAAAGGGGATCCCAGGGAATGCAGTAATTATCAAACCATTGCCTAATATCCCATGCAAGTAAAGTAATGCTCAAGATTCTACAACAAAGGCTCTTACCATATATGGAGCAAGAAATGCCAGATGTCCAAGCAGGATTTAGAAAAGGAAGATGTACCAGAGATCATATCGCAAATATACGTTGGATAATGGAACGGACCAAGGAATTTCAGAAGAAAATCACCCTGTGCTGTATGGGACAGCCTTCAAGTCAATTCTGACTTATGGTGACTTTGATTGTGTAGATCATGAAAAACCATGGAATGCTTTTAAAGAAATGGGGGTACCACAGCATCTGACTGTCCTGATGCCCAACCTATACTCTGGACAAGAGGCTACTGTAAGGACAGAATATGGAGAAACTGATTGGTTCCCCATCAGAAAGGGTGTGAGACGGTGTATTTTATCACCCTATTTGTTTAATTTATATTCAGAAGAAATCATACAGAAAGCAGGAATGAACCAAGATGAAGGTGTGAAAATTGGAGGGAGAAATATAAATAATTTAAGAAATGAAGGCGATTCCATACTACTAGCAGAAACCAGTAATAATTTGAAATGAATGTTGTTGAAAGTTAAAGAGGAAACACAAAACCAGGACTACAGCTGAACATCAAAAAGACTAAAGTAATGACAACAAAAGATTTATGTAACTTTAAAGTTGACAGTGAGGACATTGAACTTGCCAAGGATTATCCATACCTTAGCACAGTCATTAACCAAAATGGAGACAATAGTCAAGAAATCAGAAGAAGGCTAGGACCGCGGAGGGCAGCTAAGAGAGAACTAGAAAAGGTCCTCAGATACAAAGATGTATCACTGAACACTAAAGTCAGGATCATTCCGACCATAGTATTCTCAATCTCTATGTATGAATGTGAAAGTTGGACAGTGAAAAAAGCAGATAAAAGAAAGATCAAGTATTTGAAATGTGGTGTTGGAGGAGAGCTTTGTGCATACTATGGACTGTGAAAAAGACAAATAATTGGGTGTTAGAACAAATTAAAGTAGAACTATCATTAGAAGCTAAAATGATGAAACTGAGGTTATCATACTTTGGACACATAAGAAGACAAGATTCACTAGAAAAGGCAATAATGCTGGGAAAAACAGAAGGGAGTAGAAAAAGAGGAAGACCAAACAAGAGATGGAATGATTCCATAAAGGAAGCCACAGATCTGAACTTACAAGATTTGAACAGGGTGGTTTATAACAGATGCTACTGGAGGTCACTGATTCATAGGGTCAGCATAAGTTGTAATCGACTTGAAGGCAAATAAGAACATATTTTCAATAACACAGGATAATCTTTTATATTTGTAATTATTATTACATGTATATCCCACCTTTCTTCCAATAAGGTCAAGATGGCATATATGGTTCTCTCCCAACCAATTTTATCCTCACAATAACTCCGTAAAGTAGGTTAGGCTGAGAGACAGTGACCATCCCAACGTCACTCAGCGAGCTTCATGGCATAGTGGGGGTGTCTCAAGTCTTAATCCAACTATCTAACAACTACATCACAATGGCTCCCAGTTCTGAGCAAACACTTGCTGAGAAAACAGTTCTGAGCAAAAACAGTCTTCAGCTGTTTCCAACATATATAGATCATGGGTGCTTGTCATACCTCATCAAGTATGTTATTTCACAGAACAGATACAACCACACTGAAAGCCCTGCTTCAAGTTCTGATGGAGCAGGCCTCTGATTTTTTGGAGACTTGAGAAATTCTTCTTCAGAAAGCAGTAACATACTGGTAAGGGGTAAAATGGTGTATCAACTAAACTGTCCTCTCATTTCCTTTATTGAAGGTGGAGCATAGAAATCCTTAACCAAAAAAATCTTAACTAAATAACAAAATGAAATCAATAATTCAGTTGTGGATTTCACCTTATTGGCATGTCAATTGCACTACACTTGGCAAGAGAGGAACTGTGTGTGAGCAAGCAGAAACCCTATCTACTTCGGCTATTGTAATGGCCTAGGAAGGTGCATCCAAAATTACAGAGGCTACTCCCATAGTATTAGGAGAAGACTCCTAATTTATTTATTTATTTTGTAAATCAAACCTACCAGTGCTGAACTATCACTGTGTATGGAGGCTTGCTTCGCAGACATCAGAAAACAGAGTTTTCACATGTCGTCAGAACTATAGCTTTGCCATTATTATTCCTCACAGCAATAAAGATTTGATTATCCAGTAAAAAATGGATTTGATCAAGTGTGATTTGTCATATTCATATTTTTCTAGTTGAAATTGCTCTGTTCCCATAAACTCAACTTCTACAAGAGCACTGTCACACAATTCATTGGTAGTGTCAGTGGGAAGAGCATACAAAATCATTATTTACCATCTATGCAATTTTCCTGTCTGTTACTTGTAACATCTTTCCCCTGAACTGTATGTTTTTTAAATTTATTTAGCTAAGATGTAGGAAATAGTTTGAACCATGTCTCTGTTTCAATTTTTGCTCGTCTTATTTGGTTGTAAACTTCCAAATTTTCTTTTTTTCCTTAAATTTCTTTAGTACATTTCAGCTTGTGCTCATGCTATTTTTTTCCAAGTGAAGCATTTTTGTCTGGTCAGATTCAGAAGTACATTGATTTCCTTCCTTCATCTAATAATACCTATTCTGATGGAATTCCTGTTGGGTATGTCTTCCACCTAGAAAAACAGGAAAAAAATCAGTATTTCCCACATTTTTGATCATGCTGGTGTGATGACAATATTGTAATATGGTGTATCTATTACCACGTAGTTTGAGCTTAATCTGTTTTTAATATCTGTGTTCATTTTGGGACTAAGGGAAACTATTCTTTGTTACTTAGAAAACCAAGGTTACCCCTCTTCTTCTATCTTGTTTAAACCAAAAGGCAAATTGTTGCAGCCTTCAGAACTCAGCCTAATGCACCCTTAAGAGCTCTATGGGATTATCCTGCTTGCTTGCAATACTTTTCTAAGAACATGGCTGGATTATAACAGTGCAATTATAGCAATTGCACCAGGGCCCATGCCTGAAATTTGACACAGACTCTGAGCTTTCTTGTTTAAAAGGTATGTGTCTAGGCCTCCTGAATGGAGCATTATGAAGCAAATGGTGCAGGAAACATTCTGTGCAGATTTCTGTGAGAAGATGGCCCAGCCTGGCTGCTCCCTTCTCTCAGTGTTTTTAGCCAATGAATGAAGTCAAAACTGTGATTGGCAAGTGAGTTGTTTGGACACCAGGCAATAGGAATCCCTGGGATCCTAAAAAGCTGATATTTCCTCCTCCCCTTTAGTGCAGTTTTCTTTTCTGCTTCTGTTTCACTTTCTAGCAGGAAACTTCATAGTTTACTTTCTTTCGAGCAACCAGGATGCAACTTCCCAGTGGTAGGTTTTTCTGAGATCATGTGCTCCCTATAAGATGTAAGTCTAGGCAGTCTGAAGTCTATAAGAATTGAAGTCCAGGCAGTTATTAAGAATTCACTATATGAATGTCTACACTTAGTGCTTACCCCTAGAATTACAAAATCAAATAACCATTTTAACACAATGAAATTATTATTAATAAAAAAGCTTTATTGTATAACATTTAAAAATCCTGTTAGGTATCTCACTGGTTTTCTCATTGCGACAAAACACTGGAAAGGGGGAGCAGAATAATATCATCATCATCGATAATAATAATATTTATTATGCACCTAGAAAAAATACAGGGTGGAATTCAACTTAATAATTCTGCTACTGCTATGATTAGTGCTAGCACAATGGGTCTTTCTCTCTTCTCCTCCCTGCATACACCCTGTGTCATCCCCAAATCTACTCCGGAAGGTTGGAGAAATCCCCAGAACAGATTTAGGGGACACATGGGGGGAGGAGAGGGGGAGAACGTTAGGTTGAGCAATAGGGTTGCCAGGTCTCCAGTTTTTGCCCAGAGACTCCAGATTTTTAGGGTGCTTTCCAGACCTCCGGGTAAGTCACCCCAATCTCTGGACTGTTAGCTTTCATTTTTTTTAAATATTAAGTTTCTAGATGGTCTGGTTCAAGCTATATACACCAAAATGTTAGCCACTCCACCTACAACTTCTGTTAAATGAGCTCATAGCTGGCTGCTCTAACCCTACCCTTTCAGGTTTGTAGCCAATAAGTGAAGCCAGGGTTGTGACTGACAAGGGATTTGCTGGCCTCCAAACAATAGACAGAACCGATTGCAAGAACAGAAAATTGTTGCCTTTCCCTGGTTTATAGCTTTCAGCAGTAGTAAAAGTCCCTTTCTCTGTGTGCAAGTCAGGGGATCACAGCAGGATGTTGGTAGACAATTGTTTACTCTAAACAATTTCAGTTATGATGTTATTTATTTATTTATTATTTGATTGATATCCCACCCTTCCTCCCAGCAGGAACCCAGGGTGGCACTTTTATACTAAAATTACAATTATAATAAAAGTGTACATGCAGGGTTTTTTTAAAATTACTTGTAAAAATAGCATGTTATACATTTTATCTTTCAAATACTTTTTGAACAGAAATTTTAAAGAAGTGTACATGCAACTTGTTTAAATTATCCTGGGCTGTTGAAGAGGACAGTTTGTCTAATTCATACCCTGTTTTGAAAACCATCCTACTTTAATCCTATACTCCCTTTTCTAGGATTAAAACTGCAGTGCTAATCCCACATACCAGGAGTAAACCCCGCTGAAATCAATATGACTTAATTTTGAGTAGACATAGTTAGGATTGTGCTGTAAATTAATGGGACTTTTGAGTGAACACAGCAAAGGATTGTACTTGTGTTGTAAATCTTTCTCTCCTCCTCCAATCCTATTTTTTACAGCAATCAGGCAAGGCTTACCTAGGTGTCAGTGCTTTTATTGTGTAGGAAACTAATACTGATTTTATTTTATTTTTAAAAAATGTTCTGCAATGACCAACTGGTTTTGACAATAAGCTATTATATGGGGTGTATATATTTTTACATCTCCAGTGTGTGTGTATATGGAATCTCTCCAACAACCCTGTGAGGTTGGGTTGGAAACCAAGGCAGCTCACAAAAAGAAATAAATCCATTTAAAATCCAATAACCATAAAAACAAGCATGAAACAGTTGCAAAATAGCTTCAACTGGCATGATTCTGAATTTTGGGTTGGGTGAGTGAAATTCCTTATCATTTGAGGTTGCAGTCCTGTGCACGTTTCCCTGTTTGAATACACTGAATAAATTGGGACTTGCCCCTGAGTAAACATGCATAGGATTGCACTGTAAATATCTTTACAGGCCATGAAGATAATAAACATCTTTGACATGCATACTTATGTAAATATTTCTTCATACTATGTGTGCCCTTCTTCTTTGGGATGGTCATGGTTCCCCTCTGTTGTTTTCACTCTGAGGGGCAGATTAGGCTTAGAGATGGTTACCCAAGTGAACTTTAAAAATTAATTAAAATGATTTACATGCAGGCAAAGTTTGTTAAGTAGCCTGACTCGGTATATGGCAGATTCCTTTGTTCCTAAAAGAGGAAAGAGACCCAAGGGTCACAGTGACTCCAAAATTTATTTATGTATTTTATTTACAACATTTATATACCACTTTATTGTAAAAAACCTGAAAGTGGTTTAACAGAAGGAATTAAAACAATGAGATTATTGGCAAAAACAGTTAAAAACAGGTCTTTAAAATATTCAAAATAATAAAACCAACAATGAGCTAAAAAACAGATAAGATACATAATAGCTTCTACCTGACTGTGTAGGCTTGCCTAAACAAAAATGTTTTTAGCAGGTGCCAAAAAAAGTACAATAAAGGCACCTGCCTAATTACAATAGGCAGGGAGTTTCAAAACATAGATACTGCCACAATGAAGGATTGATTTTTTACAAGATCAGAACAAGTACTATGTGGAACCCGTAACACAGAAAATGCACCTTGAACTTGGCCTGGTAGCAAATTGGCAACCAGTAGATTTCAGAGCAGAGGTACTGACTGGGAATTTTGAGTACTTGGACCGGGGGTCCTCAAGGAATTAGAGAACACAGGCTTCAGGCAAAAGTAGGCCTTTATTCTGTAGAAGCGTATGCAAGGACAGCCTCCCTAGAGCATCTAGCAAAGACTGAAATGTGCCACTGTCAGCATAGGCCTTTTATACAGTTCTAAGCACAGCATGTGACATTATTTCACCAATCATACAATCTCTTTAAAGCATTACACAAAAGTTACACCTTTCTGCAGTATTTCTTAACCAATCAGATAACATTAGGTAATTCAAATACCTCCACAGAAACAAGAACCATAGCAACATGAAACATAGAAACAAGAGTACAGGTACATTTCCATTGTCTGTACACATGGGCCTACACCATTGTTCTACTGTCCCTTTGACTAATGTTCTTACACTAGAACATCATACCATTATTCCAGATCTGCCATGCATTCCTGGCACATGGCATATATCATTGTTCCTGATTAGGGTTGCCAGGTCGGAACCATTCAAAAACCTGAGAAAATGGGGGCGGGCCCTAGTGACGTCATGGGGTGGGCCCTAGCGACATCACGGGGCGGGCCCTAGCGATGTCACGGGGTGGGCCCTAGTGACATCACGGGGTGGGCCCTAGTGATGTCATTAAACATGATACATTGTATCAACCACAGTTGCTTGGAGCATACCATTCAAAAAAAATTCTCTGGAGATTAAAATAGAAATCTTACCTAAAATAGGGTGTTCCTAGGTCCATCTGAAGTGACAAAGTCATTCTTTCTCACAAGCTTAGGGTGATGCAAAATGGAAATGGACTGCCTTCAAGTTGATCCCAGATAGGGTCTTCATGGTAAGCAGTATTCAGACAGAGGTGGTTTACTATTGCCTTCCTCTGAGTCTAAGAGGCAGTGACTGGCCCAAGGTCACCCAGTGAGCTTCATGGCTGTGTGGGGATTCCAACCCTGGTCTGCCAGGTCACAGTTCAACGCCTTTAGGGAACATTTAATCTAGCTTACTTGCTTCTGGCAAGAAGGGTTTACGTGCCCTCAGGCCAGGCCATTATTGGAAGAAAGAAGCTCAGTGTTGCAGAGATGTTAGATGGGAGCACAGATGGATGCCCCTGAAGGCAACAACTGTAAACATGCTTATTAAGGAACTAAGCCCCATAGAACTCAATAGGACTTACTTCTGAGTAGATATGGTTGCAGCCATGTTAAGGACAAGGGAGGGCATTCTAGGCAAACAGTTGGCAACTGCCTGTCAGCATTGTGCTGTTGCTAAGACTTGACTGGGGATCATCCACAAAGTTATCCATAAGGCACTGCAACTTTATGTGTTGGCTGGCTACTGCAGTGGGTGTCCCCTAATATTTATGGCCATACAAGCAGGGTGAGTGTAGGCAGCAATTGCCTTTCTACTTTACGAGGCCTTATACAGGACCGACAGGCAGCAGGAGAGAGGGGAGGACCAGAAAAAGAACAAAAATAAAAATAAAGGAAGAGAGCGCCTCCTCCTAAGCAATAAGCATGTGCACTGTGCAGAGCGCCTGCCTCCGTTTCCCCCCGAAGCCGCCCCACCCAGCCTCGATGCCAGCGCCTTCTGGGCCAGGCAACCTTGGTGATCTCTGGGCCGCTTCAGCCCCGGCACCTCTCTGCCCTCCCCCCCCTGAGAAAAATCAACTCATTTGAAATGTGGTGTTGGAGGAGAGCTTTGCGGATACCATGGTCTGCAAAACAGACAAATAATTGGGTGTCAGAACAAATTAAACCAGAACTATCACTAGAAGCTAAAATGATGAAACTGAGGTTATCATACTTTGGACACATAATGAGAAGATAGGATTCACTAGAAAATATAATAATGCTGGGAAAAACAGAAGGAAGTAGAAAAAGAGGAAGGCCAAACAAGAGATGGATTGATTCCATAAAGGAAGCCACAGACCTGAACTTACAAGATCTGAACAGGGTGGTTCATGACAGATGCTCTTGGAGGTCACTGATTCGTAGGGTCGGCATAAGTCGTAGTCAACTTGGAGACACATAACAACAACAAATAGCTCCCAAATAGCTCCCAAATGTGTCCCTTGCTTCTGATTGCATGGGACAAGAGAGTATGTGACCTATAGCTGTTCATTCACACAATATGCCACCATGGTTTAGCATTACATCTGAACATAACTACTCTGTCTTCAACAGCAGCCAAACAAATTACTTCAAATGCCCATAAGCAAATCAGGATGTGCCAACCAGAAGTATACAGCCTCTGAATGTAGATTCCATTTGCAGCCATGTTAAGGACAAGGGAGGGCCTTCTAGGCAAAACAGACAAATAATTGGGTGTCAGAACAAATTAAACCAGAACTATCACTAGAAGCTAAAATGATGAAACTGAGGTTATCATACTTTGGACACATAATGAGAAGACATGAGTCATTAGAAAAGATAATAATGCTTGGAAAAACAGAAGGGAGTAGAAAAAGAGGAAGGCCAAACAAGAGATGGATTGATTCCATAAAGGAAGCCACAGACCTGAACTTACAGGATCTGGACAGGGTGGTTCATGACAGATGCTCTTGGAGGTCACTGATTCATAGGGTCACCATAAGTTATAATCGACTTGAAGGCACATAACAACAACAACAAACCTCCCTGATAGACTGTGGGAATGCTGTGGACACAATATATTTCAACTTTAGCAAAGCTTTTGACAAAATGCCACATGATATTCTGATTAGCAAGCTAGCTGAATGTGGACTGGATGGAACAGCTATTGGGTGGATCCACAGTTGGCTACACAATCATATTCAGAGTGCTAATCAATGGTTTCTTCTCAACCTGGGGGGGGGTAACTAGCTGGCTACTATAGGGCTTGGTCTTGGACCCAGTGCTCTTCAACATTTTTATTAATGACTTGGATGAGGAGGGGCAGGGAATGCTTATCAAACGTGTAGATGATGCAAAATTGGGAGGAATACCTAATTCCCTGGAAGACAGAAACAAAATTCAAAGGGATCTTAATAGGCTGGAGCATTGGGCTAAAAACAGCAGAATGAAATTTAACAGGGATAAGTGCAAAGTTCTACACCTAGGAAAAAGAAATCAAATGTAGTTATTAAGATGGGGGATATTTGGCTCAGCAATACTACATGCAAGAAGGATCTTGGGATTGTTGTTGATCACAAACTGAATATGAGCCAACAGTGTGATGTGGCTGCAAAAAAAGCAAATGCTATTTTAGGCTGCATTAACAAAGTGAGTGAAGTACTAGTTCTCCTTTATTCAGCACTGGTTAGGCTTCATCTTGAGTACTGCGTCCAGTTCTTGACACCACACTTTAAGAAAGATACAGCAAACTAGAATGGGTTCAGAGGAGGGTAATGAGGATAATCAGGAGACAGGAAACAAAGTCCTATGAGGAGAGACTGGAAGAACTGGGCATGTTTAGCCTGGAGAAGAGCAGACTAAGGGGGGATATGATAGCACTCTTCAAATACATGAAAGGTTGTTACACAGAGTAGGGCCGGGGTCTCTTCTTGATCGTCTCAGAGTGCAGGACATGGTATAATGGGCTCAATAATGCTGGAAGCCAGATTTCAACTAAACATCAGTGCATTAAATCGAGAGAGAGACAGTGACTGGCACAAGATCACTAAGAAACTTTTATAGCAGTGTGAAGCTTTGAACAAAAATCATCCTGGTTACTGTCCAAATACTTTCTAGCTGATACAAGTACAGTGGCTATTTATTGTCCTGGTTCTACCCTACAGATCCTCCACCTGCCTTTCATTTCCTCTAACCTCCATAGTCTCTCCAGTCAATCCCCCTTTTTAAAAGGTCTTGTTCCTTCCCACTCTATTTTCTATATTTTGGTACATGCATTTTCTTTACTGCTTGCCTTTTTAAAAAAACCAGCACCGCTGGTTTGGACTGAGGAAAAGGTGTGTGGCTTTGCTCTAACTCCCGTCTCAATAATAATAAACGGGCAGGCAACCTGTTAATTAGTACAGGCTCCATCTACGCAAAACAGGAACGTGTAATGATTATTTTCTTCCGCCGGCTTTTCTTGCTAGGTTACTCACTGCTCCCCCAAATCGCCCCCGTTCCCATTTCTCCCAGGTAGGGAGGATAGAGCGCGCTGAGTCTCCTACCCGCCTGCTGGGAAGCCTCAGCTGAGGCGTCGCGTGATCCGAAAGAGCACCGGAAGTGCCCTCTCACTGACGGGAAAAATCGCCAAAATAAAATAACGTTTGATATTGTTTTTAAAATAAATAACTTCGTTTAGGCTTGGCAGGATTTCATTTCTTTTTTTTTTAAAAGCAAAACGTTAAACATGTAAAAGTGAGCTATTTTACTTTTAAACCATTTAGGATGGCAGGCGGGGGAAGAGAATGGGGGTGGGGGCAGGGAGAGTGAGCGATCTGATCTCTTACTTTTAAACCATTTAGGATGGCAGGCGGGGGGAGAGAATGGGGGTGGGGGCAGGGAGAGTGAGCGATCTGATCTCTTACTTTTAAACCATTTAGGATGGCAGGCGGGGGGAGAGAATGGGGGTGGGGGCAGGGAGAGTGAGCGATCTGATCTCTTACTTTTAAACCATTTAGGAGGGCAGGCGGGGGGAGAGAATGGGGGTGGGGGCAGGGAGAGTGAGCGATCTGATCTCTTACTTTTAAACCATTTAGGATGGCAGGCGGGGGGAGAGAATGGGGGTGGGGGCAGGGAGAGTGAGCGATCTGATCTCTTACTTTTAAACCATTTAGGATGGCAGGCGGGGGGAGAGAATGGGGGTGGGGGCAGGGAGAGTGAGCGATCTGATCTCTTACTTTTAAACCATTTAGGATGGCAGGCGGGGGGAGAGAATGGGGGTGGGGGCAGGGAGAGTGAGCGATCTGATCTCTTACTTTTAAACCATTTAGGATGGCAGGCGGGGGGAGAGAATGGGGGTGGGGGCAGGGAGAGTGAGCGATCTGATCTCTTACTTTTAAACCATTTAGGATGGCAGGCGAGGGGAGAGAATGGGGGTGGGGGCAGGGAGAGTGAGCGATCTGATCTCTTACTTTTAAACCATTTAGGATGGCAGGCGAGGGGAGAGAATGGGGGTGGGGGCAGGGAGAGTGAGCGATCTGATCTCTTACTTTTAAACCATTTAGGATGGCAGGCGGGGGGAGAGAATGGGGGTGGGGGCAGGGAGAGTGAGCGATCTGATCTCTTACTTTTAAACCATTTAGGAGGGCAGGCGGGGGGAGAGAATGGGGGTGGGGGCAGGGAGAGTGAGCGATCTGATCTCTTACTTTTAAACCATTTAGGATGGCAGGCGGGGGGAGAGAATGGGGGTGGGGGCAGGGAGAGTGAGCGATCTGATCTCTTACTTTTAAACCATTTAGGATGGCAGGCGGGGGTAGGGAATGGGGGTGGGGGTAGGGAGAGTGAGCGATTTTACTTTTTACTGCTGGGGGGGTCCCTGCAGGGGCGGCGGCTGCTCAAGTCCTCCTGTCTGTCTGCACTGCAGTCCCTGCTGCCTGACTGAGAAAGAGCGGGAAGGCGGCCAGCTACAGCCCAACAGTATGCGTGTGTCAATCACGCATGCGTGGCTGAGGGGGCCAATGAAAAGCCGGAGATCCTCCAGTTTAAACAAAATATTGCCGGAGGCCGGAGACGGCCCCCTTTTGCTGGAGACTCCGGCAGAAAAACGGAGACCTGGCAACCCTATTCCTGATCGGCCAAGCCTACCTGGCACATCTGTTGCTATTAAACAGATTAAAACACTATTAAAACACTTGCTGTAAACCTACTGCATTTAAACAATATAATGATTAATCAAAGGTTAATCATATACAGACCTGTTGCTCTGTGTAATTTTCCTACTTATATTTTCTCTATTTTCCCTGATTTTATATATGGATATACAGAAATATATGGATATATAGAAATTCCCCATTATATTCCTCCCTTTGAAGCTAAACAGTTTCACACAAATTCTTACTCTATTTCTATTTTATGTATCCTCATCCATTCATTCTGCAAGGCCTTTGCCCTTGCATCTTCTTCTTTTATCCACTTCTCTATATCTTCATCATGGTCTAGTGTTTTTTTGCATTTAATGTATCATTTTGTTTATCCCTCCTTGGCCCAATTTTGTAGTAACACTCCTAACACAGCATATTCCTATTTGAAAGATAATATATATAGCACACAAAACCAAATATGAAGAAGAGCCCATAGAATAGTCCTCCCAAGCTCCCTCCAAATGCCATTGAACCATCCTACTGGTAGGTTACACAGTACTCTTATAGCTGGGGAAAGAGTGGCAATATAGCAGTTTCCTGACCACCCTGCCAGGAAGTACTTGCAGGCTTTATCCCCACAAACAAAATAGTGGATTACCAGAGCTATAAAACCTGACTTACACCTGGGTGACATCATCCACTGTAGGTAATATCCCTCAAAAGGGAGGCTTGTAAAGGTGCTCTGCCATTCATTTAGGCTCCGTTAGTTCTAACCTCATTAGTACAATGGCTATTACCCAGAAAAAAGAAGAACCATTACATTGCCAACAAAACATGCCCTGCTTTTAATAATCCAACTGAATGTACTTGCTTCTCTGTATATTCGCATCCTTCCAGGTCGTGTCAGCTTTAAATCCAAGTAGTATGGATACACCATTTCAGATGAATTTAAAGGCACAGATATCATTGGAACACCTCCAGCTGAGTGGATTGTAATATGACTACACAACCAACACTCAGATAGGTTCCAATCTAACCTGATTTGGTTTATGAGGGCCACATAGGTATTAATGTTAGTTTTTCCCAGTGGACATATAACACTTAATACAATTGTTATAACCAACCAACCTCCCATAGGCATCATAATATCCATAATAACATACAGGAGGATATAAGGGGGATTTGAGCACATTGCAAGTATTAGGGGATCTAATACTTACAATTCTAGTTCTTAAGTAATGCTAAGGAGTGGGCGCCAAAAGGGTATCAATTATTCATTTATTTAGTCCTGAGTTCTATTTGGCTTGCCTCTCCAGGCAGCTCTTCAGACTCATTGCCTATACTTCTCCCACCTCTTCAGCAGCAGATAGAAGTATAAGGGTAACACAGTTTTAGAGGTTATTGAACAGTCTAAAAACTGGATAGGTTCCTTTCCCCCCTTGTATCCTTTTCTCTGCCAAGGTCAGACTTATCGGCCTTTCCTGGTCTTAGATTATATGGGAGAGGAGGTGAATCAGGAAACCCAGAGATGTAGAGGTAACTAGCATCTGCAATCTGATACCCACTTTCATCTGGGTCTTGCAATTGGGACTCCGCAAAAGTGTTAGCCAGTCTTGACACCAACTTGTCAGAGCAGGAGTCATCATCTACAGAGTCTTCTGGGTCATTCTCAAGACAATCTAGGATCTCTCCTATAGCCCCTACGTGGGCAATCAAGCTTTGTTTAAGGCTTTTCTCCCTCTCCCAGTGGCTCTGCAGTCTCCTCCTTCTCATTTGGACATCTGGACTGTTCTATGGGTGTGACTTGGATGTATCCACAAGGCTCTTTCCTTCACTCAGATAACTGTATTAGTGGTCAACAGGACCTGGAAGGGGTCTTCCCATTGGGGCTGGAGGCAACCTTTCCTCCTGTGGTACTTCATGAACACGTAGTCCCCGGTAGGATAAAGTCGCAGGGCACATCCATAGGAACTGGGAGAGCGTCCCGCATCTGAGAGGAGAGACTGACAGCAATTCTGGAGAAATGTATAATGTATTTAGTGAGTTTGTCATAGTTTTCAGAGAGTTCTAAAGCCTTAACTTTCTGCAATGGTTCAATCCCTAATAATAAAGGCTTACCAAACACTATCTCATGAGGAGTCAAACCATGCTTCCTGTTTAGTGTATTCCTGATGTACATGAGCACCAGAGACAAGGCCTGGGGCCATTTCAAACCAGATTTTTCCCAACTTTCTCTTAAGGTCTAAATTCTTGCACTCCACATGTCCCAAGTTCTGCAGGTGATAAAGACAATGAAACTTTTGCTTAACGTGCAAAGTTGTGGATAACTTTTCCATAATCTCTGCAGTAAAATGAATGCATTTATCAGAATCTATTTTGAGAGGAATCCCAAATCTAGGAACCACTTTGGCCACAAGCTTTTTGACCACTGTAACTGCATCCTGGCATCTGCAAGAAAAAGACTCCACCCATCCACTGAAAATACACACAATCACTTGACAGTACCGAAAATACTGGGTAATGTGAGTTCCTTTTTTCCCAGTAGAAAGTTAAAAAGTCTGAGGTTAATTTTAAGACAAACTCTGAGAGTCAGAAGGGAAAGCATTTGCCCATTGGAGGATAGGCTACTCAGTGGTTGGTTGTTGTTTACATTTACATCTGATTGTGTAGAGTCATAGAATCATGGAATAAGAGAGTTGGAAGGGGCTATGAGGCTATCGAGTCCAACCACCTGCTCAATGCAGGAATCTAAATTAAAGCATATCTGACAGGTGGCTGCCCACCTGCCCCTTGATGGCCTCCAGTGTTGGAGAGCCCATCATCTCCATTGGTAATTGGTTCCAATGTTATACTGCTCTAGCAGTTGGGAAGTTTTTCCTGATATTCAGTCAAAATCTGGCTTCCTGCAACTTGAGCCCATTATTCCATCTCTTGCACTCTGGGAAGATTGAGAAGAGATCCTGGTCCTCCTCTGTGTGTCAACTTTTCAAGTACTTGAAGAATGTTATCAAATCTCCCCCCAGTCTTCTCTTCTCAAGGCTAAACATGCCCAGTTCATTCAGTCTCTCCTCATAGGGCTTTGTTTCCAGGCCCCTGATCATCCTCATTGCCTTCCACTAAACTTGATCCAGTTTGTCTGCATCCTTCTTAAAGTGCAGTGTCCAGAAGTAGATGCAGTACTAAAGATGAGGCCTAACTAGTACCAAATAGAGGTGAACAAGTACTTCATACAATTTGGAAACTATACTTCTGTTAATGCTGCCTAAAATAGCATTTGCCTTTTTTTGCAGCCACATTGCACTGTTGGCTTATATTCAGCTTGTGATCAGCGACAATTCCAAGATCCTTCTTTCATGTAGTATTTCTGAGCCAGGTATCCCCCATCTTATAACTGTGCATTTGGTTTCTTTTTCCTAGGTGTAGAACTTTGCACTTATCCTGTTAAATTTCATTCTGTTGTTTTCCGCCCAATACTCCAGCCTATCAGGATCACTTTGAATTTCCTTTCTGTCTTCCAGAGTATTAGCTATCCCTCCCAATTTTGTATCATCTGAAAATGTGATAAGCATTTCCTGCACCACCTCATCCAAGTCATAAATAAGAATGTTGAAGAGCACTGGGCCCAGAACCGAGCCCTGCGGTACCCCGCTCACTACTTCCCCCCACTTTGAGAAGAACCATTGATAAGCACTCTTTGAGTATGATTCTGGAGCCAACTGTGGACCCACCTGATAGTTGCTCCATCCAGCCCACATTTAGCTAACTTGCTAATCAGATGGATCACCTTGTATCTTCTAGCTGTTTAAGAAGTTATGTCTGGGTATGCCAAATCACTCACAAAGGGATATATATTATGTTTGAAATCATGTTGCCATCTGTAACAACAAAAAATGACAGCACTATAGCAGGGGAGAAAAGGGTTACCTTCCTCTCTCCACCTTCTGCAATCTTGATAATTATCTATCTCCCAGAGGCTGGTATTTGATTTTTTTTTAAAAGTACATTAAACGCAAAGACACATTTAATGCCATATCTAATTTAGCCTGAAGAGAAAAAATAAAACCTTCTGCTCCCCTACAGCATCAGTGTGATAACTAGTTTTCCAGCACAACTCCATCAGTGTAAATGTACATTACCTGGTAGCATGATCATTGTTCACTTATGGAACACTGAGTGCAGCCATCCTAGGTAAATGATGAACTCTGTATGTTACAAAGGTACTTTCAAGCTCTGATTGATTTCAACAGTTTGCAGTTAATTAAGTTCATTTGCAATTCCATCTTTTCACCCATTCTCAAAGCATTCTGTGTTGAAGTCTATTTTCAATTAATAAGAAGGATGAAACAAAAATAATTAATTATAAAACTGTCATTCCCCATTTAAATCCTCATAACACAGCATTTATTTACATTAAATGCTAAGAAACTGGAAAGATGTAGTTGTCTAATATAGTTCAGTTCAGAACGAAAAGCTAATACAAAGTATACTAATACTGTACAGTATGACTTGTACCACACTTTAATTAAGCTACTGGAGAGAAAAAGGTCTTAATCCTCTTTGCAGGGCTACGTCAACATTTTCAAAGACTGGGGTGAGTCTAAGACCTGGGTAGCCAATGTGGTGCCTTCTACATGTAGTTGTACTACAACTTCCATCATCCCTGACTATTGGCCATGCTTGTTGAGGCTGATGGGAGTGGTTGTCCAAGAACATCTGGAAGGCTGGCTGCCTTGGTCTAAGGGTTGGTTCATGTGGCGTGATCTAAAATACCTCCATGCAGTATGTTCCAACAGTACCCAGCATAAAGTATGACCTAGCAAAACCTGGATACAGTTGCAACTTCTCAGTAGTGACCTTTGCAAATGCAGTGGTTTATAAGAGCAGTATTCCTAATATGGAACTCACTACTATAGTGATGTCTCTGAAGATTTATTAGATATACATTAGAATAGCATAAGGCCAGAATGGGAACCTCAGGTCCAGGGGCCAAATATGTTCCTCCAGGTCTCTTTATCTGGCCCTCAGGCCTCTCCCCATGCCACACATCCCCACACCAGCCCTGCTAATCATCCTTCTTCAGTGCTTTTGCCTAGCTGCAATGTGTCCTTGAATTGTGATAACAGCTCTTGGTTGCCTGAATGGGAGATGGAGAGAGGTAGGTGTATGCATTCACAGAAACCACTGACTTCTGTGAGGCTGAGATGTAGCCTTTTGCACATGTTGCCCTGCCCACTTTTTTCCTCTGGCCCCACCCCCACTTTTGCCCCTGGAAGTTTGGCCATGAGGGAGCATTCCTCAGACTGAAGAAGGTTCCCCATTCCTGGGAACCACTGGGAAAGGAGCTGCATAAAGCTTGTACTGCAAATGAATGAATGACAACACTCTCAACAGAGATTCAGAGCAGGACACCTCCTATTGATCTCAAGTGATACAGGGCTCGTATGGGGAGGGTACTAGAGAATATGAAGATCGTTCAAGTCATGAGATCAGTCCTTACTGTCTACCACATTCGAGGGAGCTTGACCCAGAGACCTGCTACACAAGTCAGTGCAATGGTGAAATGTTTTTCTCTATTCAATGTTTTCTATATTCAGTGATGAAGCAAGAAAAACACTTGTCTATATGCCAAATGTTAGATCTTGATCAAAAGGTTCTCTTAATCCAGAGGTTCCCAAATGGTTTCCACATGTGGACCACTAGAAAATTGCTGAGGATCTTGGCAGACCACTTTCTGCATGTTGTAGCAATTATAATGCACTGTGCTAGATGCTGTATGATTTTTAATTGTATCTTTACAGACACTGCATGGACCACTGGAATGAAGTTTGCAGACCACTGATGGTCCACTGACCACAGTTTAGGAAGTGATCTTGTGCTTAGGTCCTGCTTACAGGCTTCTCATAGGCATCTGGTTGGCCACTGTAAGAACGGGATGCTGGACTACACGGGCCATTGACCTGATCCAGCAGGCTCTTCTTATATTCTTATGTTAACCTCTGTCTTAATCTTTTCCACAAAGGAGGCTGAATATGTTGCAGTTGCATCCTGTGATGCTGTTCCTGCACTGAGCAAAGGGATGAACTAGATGATCTTCAAGTTTCATTCCAGCTCAGTAACTCAATTATTCTATTATTCTTCATGACTGAGATTTCATTCACAAAAGTGTTTCTTCAGGTCAAGACTTGAGGTGTTGGCCCTTCACTAGTTCTCTAGGAGTTGGGTAGTCATCATTGTTACCTCCACCCTCTTTCCTATTGAACCCATCTGTTATTATACGTCAGTGTGTGGTTGACCAGGTCGGTGTGTGGTTAACCATTTTAGGAATGGGAACCCCCAAATTCCTAGATGGTGATAAGCTAATCCTGTCCTGCCAGAAGACAGGTGGATGGTTGGCCACTGCACTAAAAGAGACTTTGGGAGAATTGTGTCAGCCTTATGAGGTATTACTTTGCCTACCCTCAATTGGCTGAACTTCATGAGGCTCTATTGCCTGACGCAATGGTTCCACCTCTGGATAAAATTTGCTCTCTCTTGCACAGACAATGGATCTGCCCTGCCTTCCCTTCCCCAGAGGGCAAGCATGATTGTTATTGCTAAACTCCCTCGTGCAGAAGTATATAGATTGGTGTAACAGTGTACGCAACTATGGAAAGGTGTGCACAGCAAAGGGTTAAACTTTAAGGGTTTGATCTCATTTATGTAACATTGTTTTTAAATGGTTTGCTTGGCAATCAATTTATTTCAGATAATGGCATTTTATGGAAACAAATATGTTCTCTGATCAAACTAAGTCCATGAAATGGTATTTAAAATGGATTAGTTTAGTACAACATTGTCATTTATGGTCCTCCTCAGTAATATTTTTTTCAGGTTATTGTACCAAACACAAGATCAATCAAGCAAGTCAGAATGTGCCAATATATGTTAGGCTGCCTTTTGGCAAAAAAGGCCCCCAAGACGGCTTACACACAAATAAAAAACACAAATACAAAATACAAATAAAAACAATACAATTTAGAAAAAATCAAACTAACAAAATTATAGCATTTCTAAAAAGCATCAACAGCTATCCAAAAGCATTCATCTTCCTGGTAAAGGACAGTCCCCAGGAAATGTCACTAAGAGGAGGGGTGAGGGGGCAAAGCAGGTGGAAAAGCATCCCCGTTGGTGGTCCCAGCACAGTCTCGCCCCAGCAGCAGCACCTCTCAGTCTGCAGCTCCTCCTGATAAGGCCCAGGCAGAGGGGTGGGGCAAGGGAGGTGGAAAAACCTGCCCCTTGATGGCCCCAGCAGTCTCATCCCTGCAGCAGTGCTGACCCCTGTGATTTCCCCAAATGTGGGAAACTCGACTGCATAATTTGCAGATCTGAGTAAACCACTTTTTTAAAAAGTGGGTATAAAATGTTTTTTTAAAAAAAAATTAAAAGAGAGTGGAAGGAGGAGGGGTGAATTCATTCTCCAATATTTTCCAATTAGAAGACTGGTGCTATCTAAGCTGAGAATGCCAGTTATCTGTTCAGCACTGTACAGTTCCCAATCCTTTGATGGAAAATGTGTGCAGGGATCCAGCCCTGGAAATCACATACGGAGGACCTTTTTGTCATGTTGGGTCTAGATTCAGCAGGGCATGTTATGCCAAGCCATTTTTAAAGTAATAATTGTGTATCCAAATGAACACCTAGTCCTGACAAATGGACACATAACATTTGATCAATGAACAAGTGTTCAAGTCACTCAAATTTGAAAGTGTTGTGGTGTGAATATTGTTCTTTAGATGAAGAATGCACTTGTAATCTTACAAGCTATGGCTGATTGGAGAATTCTTGAGAGGCAGGGGATGTTTGTCCCAGAGAGGGACCTGTAGGAGCAAGAAGAGTTAATATGGTTTTGGCACTGAGACTGCCTTGGTCGCCCTGTTTGATGACCTATGTCGGGAGAGAGACAGAGGGAGTGTAACTCTGTTGATTCTCCTTGACCTCTCAGCGGCTTTTGATACCATTGACCATGGTATCCTTCTGGAGAGGCTTGCGGAATTGGGAGTTGGAGGCACTGCTTGGCAGTGGTTCCGCTCCTACTTAGCGGGTCGTCTCCAGAAGATAGTGCTTGGGGAACATTGCTCGACACCGTGGGTTCTCCAATGTGGGGTCCCGCAGGGTTCGGTTCTGTCTCCCATGCTTTTTAACATTTATATGAAGCCGCTGGGGGCGGTCATCAGGAGTTTTGGAGTGCGTTGTCATCAGTATGCTGATGACACGCAGCTCTACTTCTCCTTTACATCTTCTTCAGGTGAGGCAGTCGACGTGCTGAACCGTTGCCTGGCTGCGACAATGGACTGGATGAGCACTAACAAACTGAGACTCAGTCCTGACAAGACTGAGATGCTGTTGGTGGATGGTTTCTCTGATCGGATGGTGGATATATACCCTGTCCTGGATGAGGTTACACTCCCCCTAAAGGAACAGGTGCGTAGTCTGGGAGTCATCTTAGACTCTTCCCTCACACTTGAGGCTCATGTAGCCTCGGTGGCCCGGAATGCGTTCTACCAACTTCGGTTGGTAGCCCAGCTACGTCCCTATCTGAGTAAGGAGGACCTCTCATCAGTGGTACATGCTATGGTAACCTCGCGTCTGGACTACTGCAATGCGCTTTACGTAGGGCTACCTTTGAAGACGATTCGGAAGCTACAGCTAGTGCAAAATGCGGCAGCCAGACTGCTAACAAGAACTAAGCGGTCTGAGCATATAACACCTGTGCTAGCCCATTTGCACTGGCTTCCAATATGCTTCCGGGCCAGATTCAAAGTGTTGGTACTTACCTATAAAGCCTTATACGGCGCGGGACCACGATATCTGTTGGAACGCCTCTCCCGATATGAACCGGCCCGTACACTACGGTCTACTACGAAGGCCCTCCTCCTGGTTCCGACTCATAGGGAAGCCTGGAGAGTGGTGACAAGATCTAGGGCCTTCTCAGTGGTGGCCCCCGAACTATGGAATGGTCTCCCCGAGGAGGTGCGCCTGGCGCCGACACTATCATCTTTTCGGCGCCAGGTTAAAACCTTTCTCTTCTCTGAGGCATTTTAATTCCTGTTAATTGTAAATTATTATATTTTGATTTTAGACTGTACAGTTTTGTGTACAGTTTTGTGTTATTTTTATTGTATTTTTAATGTTCACCGCCCAGAGAGCTGTTGCTAGTCGGGCGGTATATAAGCTTAATTAAATAAATAAATAAAATAAAATAAATATCTCTTTCAGCCTTGAGGGAGGACTAGAGGCAAAATCCCTCTTTGTACAGCACAATAGAGCTGCTAGTGCCAATTTTCAGCCACTAGGGGGCTGCTCAGGGGACAAGAGACTGAACTTGCTGATTGAACAACAGCTGCAATAGATGGGACCTATAACTCTCTTATGGTAGTGGGTCTCTTAGTCACATATCTCTTTGATGGTCACCCTCCCAAGTTGTAATGTATTATTTGTCTATTTATTTATTTATTTTATTACATTTGTATACCGCCTCATAGCCAAAGCTCTCTGGGCGGTTTACAACAATTAAAACATTAAAAACAAATAATAGCAACCCAATGTCCACTCAACCACAATATAACAATCCAAACAAAGAATTCATTTTGATAACATGCATGTTATAATTTAAAATACATTATAAAATAAGTTATCAAGGTATATGAACCAGAATCAGACATGAAAAACACTTTTCAGTACAGTAAAATAGCAACAAAAATATAAGCGGCAGCCAGTTCTTTGAAAATGTCCAATACTGGACACAGCAAGCAGATTTCTTCAAGCCTGAAGTAAAATGGTTCCTCTCCTCCCTTGGCGTAAAGACCCATGTTATTAGGCAGCGAGGGAGGGTTCCAGGAAAGCAACAGCATGCAGGCTGGGCAGGGCAGGGCTGGGCGAATGGCTCACCTGCCGTTTCGTGCATCACTCCATGCATCGCAGGACTCTGTACCCGGTGCAGTCATCAAGCGATGGGCGTGCAAGCGCGCACCACGGTGCACTTGAGCATATGCAGACAGACGGTCTTTTTACCTCCCACAGAGCGAGAACCATGTAGCTCCCATTTCAGGCCATTAGAGGGCGCTTGTGGGAAATGGAACGCTCCCTGGGAATGGGAGGGTCACAGGACCTGGCCAGCCCAGCCTGCTTGCGCGCGGCTCTTTACAAAGCCTTGCTGTGGGGCTGCTGCTTTGCAGACAGGACGGCCACTATGGCTGCTGTCGGGAAGGCCGTGTCACCCCCTTACCCACATTAATGAAAAATTATCTTATCTGTGAAAAGTGAACCAGAAAAAAAGATCCCACCCTACCCCCTGTGTTGTTGCTTTTTCCTTTTTTTTGTTTAGGCTGAAGCTAAATCCTGACAAGACCGAGGTACTGCTTGTGGGAGACAGGAGTAGGCTGGGTCCTGTTGACCTGAGGTTTAATGGGGTACAATTACCCCTGAAGGACCAGGTCCGCAGCCTTGGGGTTGTTCTTGATTCCAGGCTGTCCATGGAGGCTCAGATTTCGGCAGTGAGCCGGGCAGCCTGGTACCAACTACACCTCATACGCAGGCTGCAACCCTACCTCCCTGTTCATCAGCTCCCACTGGTAGTACATGCCCTGGTCACCTCTCGATTAGACTACTGCAATGCACTCTACGTGGGGTTACCCTTGAAAACGGTCCAGAAACTTCAACTGGTACAGAATGCGGCGGCTCGTTTACTTACAAACAGCCGTCGCCGTGATCATATTATACCAGTATTATTTAATCTACACTGGCTTCCAGTAGTTTTCCGGGCCCAATTCAAGGTGTTGGTGTTAACCTTTAAATCCCTATACAGTTTCGGTCCGGTTTATCTGAAGGAGCACCTCCAGCATCACCAACTATGCCGCCCGACAAGATCAGCCAAGCAGGGCCTTCTCTCAATCCCACCAACAAAAGTAGCTAGGTTGGTGGGGACTAGAGAGAGGGCTTTTTCGGTGGCGGCCCCCACTCTCTGGAATTCCCTCCCGTTCGATCTTCGACATGCCCCTTCCCTGGATACCTTCCGCCGAGCCTTAAAAACTTGGCTGTTTGGTCAGGCTTTTGGGACTATCAGGATGGGCTAATTATATACTTAATGCCCGTTGCTATGTACTACATTTGCTGCTATTTTGTCACTGTTGATTATTTGTATTTATTGTATTTACTGTATTTACTGTATTATTGTATTTTATTGAATTTAATATGTACACCGCCTAGAGTGGCTTCGGCCAGATAGGCGGCCTAAAAATTAAATTATTATTATTATTATTTATAATATGGGAAGGGAATTGTGTATATACTTAGAAGTCAGACCTTAATTCCTGAGAAAAGTGTTAGGGCTCAAAACTTTAAAGCTGTCTGAAGACCATGCCATCTGCCCTGGAAACCCTGTTGCTTAATTTGGAGTAATATGTAGGTCTATGGCTATTTACTTGGGTTTTGGAGGAGAGCCTACCCTTCAAATATGCACAAAGGGCCAAAGGGATTTTGTTATTAGTAGCTCAGTATTCAAATTATGTTGCTCCAGGACTGAAATTTGGTATAAATTAAGCCCATACATGTTCTTTAAAAAAATGATATAATCTCTCTGTATGGATGTAGATGTCCAGCTTCAACTGCAAAGCCCTGCTCTTCTACACAGATGTTGGGGGTGGGGTGGGGGGAAAGAGAGAGAACCTTCTTTTCAGAAAGGTAAAACATTGCTCTTTTCCTACAAGATATAATGATGAAATAATAAATATTTTGTTTTCAGTTCTGATCCCAGAAGAATTTGTTCTGGCATTAGAGAATTCAGTATTTTTAGTTTTTATTGTGTGGTATGCAGGTTTTTTTAATACCCTGTTTATTTTATTGCAAAACAAAAAGAAAAGAATTCCCAAATATATTATTGTAATACCAGAACAGTTGTATTTTTAACCAATTTTTCTAAGTTCTGAAATTTGAGTTTTAGAGTTTATTATTATTATTTTGCTTTCTAATTCATATATTTACTGGTGGGTGGACAGGCTAATAAGAATTTTACTAGGCTAGTGACTTGTGTAAATGCTTTTGCGAGGCTGTATTCATTATCTGGTTTTTATTTTATTTTTATTTTCATATTGAACCACTTTGGCCTCAATAAAAATGTCAGGGCTTATATGTGGTGGAGAGTTTGCCATTCGCAAGCCATTTGAAAAAGAAAAGGAAAGGATACCCAGTAACAATTCCTTAAAAAATGTCCTGTGTTATGCTAAAACCTAACACAACTGAGGCAAATATGGAGGGTTTGCCATCAAGTCATGGATGACTAAGACCGACAACAGCTAGAATAAAATTGTTATATCAGAGCAAGGGAGCCTAGTAGCATGATCAGAGTCATAAGGCAATTGGTATGCTTAGAATAAACAGAGCTTGGAAAAGTTACTTTTTTGAACTACAACTCCCATCAGCCCCAGCCAGCATGTAACTTTTCCAAGCTCTGAGAATAAAGAAGCAGATGCGGAAAGTAGTACATACCAAGTAGAGTGATCTCTCTTACCACCTGCCAAAGCTTTCAGATGACAATTTCATTGAATGGGTAAATTATGGGAGAAGATGGGCTGTCTAACAAATAAGCTATATAAGGCATTAAAGGTTTAAGACCAGAATTTTGAATTTAGTTCAGAAAAAAAAAATACTGGGAGTAAGTGCAGTTGTTTCAAGAAAGGCAGCATATGATCTCTTGGCCCAAGCCCTGTTAGCATTTGAGCTACAGTGTTCTGGACTAACTGCAGCTATAAAGACCTTCGACCTTTCTATTTTTGAGCACCAGTCTAAAATTTTACTTCTTTGTTTCAGTTTTATGTTGATGCCCATCCTTTCTTCCTACTGATGCTTAATGCATAATTATCACTATTGTCTTAACTATATTTATTATATAGAAAATCATTTGTAGGTTGTGGCAATTTCATTTGGGTGAAATTGTAACCATACCTTGTAGATACTACCACTGCACAAAACTGATATAGGTGGTAGGTGCCAAATGTTAATCTCACCCAGTTTTAGAATAAAACAGAATTATCTATGTATATTGTTATGGGTTTGAGGATTGAGGTAGATGATTTCTATGAGTCCCCTTCCAGCCTCTGATTTGGAACCCTGCACCTGGAGGTGGGCTCTGCAGCTGAGAAACCTGCTCTGCTGGTCAGATGAGTCTCTTCTGTTAATTTAATAGAGTGGCCAGGTAGGCTAATGGGTCTGTCAAGTATCCATTACCTGGTGAATGGGCCAGGGAGATCCTATTGTTATTGAAACTCTTCAGGAGAGCATCCCCTCCTGAGGCCTAAGAGGGGCTTGTGTTTGTAGTGAATTGGAGGTGGGAACTGAAGACACGCAGAGAGACCTGCTCCCTGCACAATGGCATCTGGATGCCTCCTGATGGAAAATCAAGATCTATTGGACTACTGATGCTTTGAACTCCTCCATCTTATGCTTAGGTTGTAAATATGTGTAAATAAACCATATTTCATAAAGACACCATAGTCTCCACTGACCTTCATTCTAAGGAAACCAAACCCTGGGTAAGTGCAGGAACCCCTAGAGATCTCTCACTGCATGGAGATTGGAGTTGGCATGCAAGAATATAAATTCATATAATTCAGATCACAATGTTTCAGAAGTAGAGACCCAGAGCAAACAAGATGTCCTGTGCCATGATTGAAGCAGAACAAGTAGCTCCAAGAATGTAAGGCTGCCTGAACCGCTGCCTGGCCGTGATAATGGACTGGATGAGAGCTAACAAACTGAAACTCAATCCTGACAAGACTGAGATGTTGTTGGTCGGGTGGCCCTCTGCTCAGATGGTTGATGTCAGACCTGCCCTAGATGGGGTTACACTCCCCCTAAAGGAACAGGTCCGTAGTTTGGGGATCTTATTAGATCCGCTTCTGTCACTCGAGGCCCAAGTAGCCTCGGTGGCACGAAATGCGTTCTACCAGCTTTGGCTGGTAGCCCAACTACGACCCTATCTGGACAGGGAGAACCTAGCCTCAGTTATTCACGCTCTGGTAACCTCTAGATTGGATTACTGTAATGCTCTCTACATAGGGTTACCTTTGAAAACGATTTGGAAACTTCAGCTAGTGCAGAATGCCGCGGCCAGAGTTCTTACTGGAACGAAGAAATTCGACCACATAACACCTATTCTGGCCCAACTGCACTGGCTTCCAATACGTTTCCGGGCCAGATTCAAAGTGTTGGTCCTTACCTATAAAGCCCTTAACGGCACTGGACAGCAATATCTGATGGAACGCCTCTCTCGCTATGTTCCTACCCGTTCACTCCGCTCGACGTCTAAGGCCCTTCTCCGGGTCCCAACTCATACAGAGGCCCGGAGAACAGTAATAAGATCTAGGGCCTTTTCGGTGGTGGCCCCTGAATTATGGAATGCCCTCCCAGATGAGATACGCCTGGCGCCTTCTCTGTCATCTTTTTGGCGCCAGGTAAAACCCCACCTCTTCACCCAGGCATTTTAAGCTTTTTATTTTAATTTAATCTTATGTTTATTTTTCTTTTACTCTGTTTTTAAATATGTTTTATAATTGTATGCGCAATACACACTTGCTTGTATTTTAAATATTGTGGTTTTATCGTGTTGTACACCGCCCTGGGAGCTGTTAGCTATAGGGCGGTTTAGAAATGCAATTAAATAAATAAATAAATAAATAAATAAGGCAGCCCTTCACTTACAGCATTTGCATGTCCTTACAGCAATCTGTATTGGCCTCCAGTCTCCATTGGTATAAACAGATTTGCTTGGGACTGTGGAGGTCACAGATAAATTTAATGTCTCTCCTTCTCTTTCTAAGAGAGAAAATTTTATGCTAGCTAGGGGAGTGAAATTGTAACCATAACTGGTAAATACTACCACTGAATTATCTCATTTGCACTCTAAGATTAATATGGAGCAACAGCATCAAACTAGAATACAAAAACCAAAGTCCACTATTACCCCCTTGGTAATCAGTGGTAAAACTTCCATTAACTTAGATGGAAGCAGGGCCTACTCCCTAGCTATTAATAAACTAAAAGGAGCAATAAGCATACATTTGTTCTGACAGCCATTTATATGCATCTCTGGCCTTTATACTCGGTGGTGACATTTGTATCCTATTAGCAAAATACTGTATTGTATTTAAGTGGTAATTGCATTTTCTATGGAGATAAATGACATGTAAATCAATAAATGACAAAACTGTACTCTGAGCAGCCTATTGATTTTCCATCATGTTCATCTCTGAGCTTAAGGCTGAGAAAATACAATCTGTGCTATGATTTTTTAAACAACGTGCATCTTTTCAGCTGGATAAAAAGTTTGTTGAGTGTTAATGAAAATGTTGGCTTGTTTGTTTTGTTTTGTTTTCTAGCCAGGAAAAGATAAAAATACAGCATTTAATAGTTATAATGGAAGGTTATGCAGAGCAATTTAAATACTGAGTATATATTAGTCTATAAAGACACAAAAAGGAAACAAGGTCTTCTCTTAAGTCAATATTTATATTGGATCACTCCCAATAGATAGCTTCAACAGCAGAGTTTTAGAGAAGTAGGTTCCTATCAAGCATTGTGGCTTGCCTGACAACCTGTTAAGTTCTAGGAATGACACATAATCCCCATTTAGGATGTTGGCTACGTACACACCATAGATTTAAAATACATTCAAAGCCCATTATTTCCTTCAAAGAATCCTGGGAATTGTAGCTACTTGTCCCAGAGCTATAGTTTCCAGCACCTTTAAAAAACTACAGTTCCCACTGTTCTTTGAGGGGAAAGAATGTGCTTTGGATGTGCTTTAAATGCATGGTGTGTATGCAGCCTGACTCTGAATATGTGTACTCTCCATTTCTGAAAGCCAAATGGCAAGTAGATGCCATTAATTGATCATTTCATTGTAGACACTAAGTATGCAGTGGATAGGACAAGCCCAGAATTGCCTTAACTATTTCAAATAGTGCAACTCTAAATATGTGTACTCAGAAGTAAGCCCAATTGAGTTCAATGGGATTTAATACAGGTAAGTGTATGTAGGATTGCACTCAACAGCAACATATGCCCTGAAGTCTGTTTCACAGCTAAGTTTCCTATGCAATCATGGTTGCTAACCTTTTAAGACCCAAGGTCTGTATTCACTGTTGGCCAAGAAAGATCACACTGAATGTTAACAGCTACCATAACCACCTCAGTCTGCAGGATCACTCCAAAACAATAACAGAGTAACAAGTTTATTTTTAAAAAAATTAAAAATTGGTATTATTAAAGATCGCTAGTGCTTGCATGGAACTGGCAGAGAACTGGACTGGCAGAGAACAAACTGCTGCAGAGCTTGCATTCACTGTCAATTAATGAGAAATTCTCCACCATCCCTAGAGGAGTCCCATTTTTTCCATTATAATATTTTGAGCCATCAATTTTACTGAGAGCTCAGTAAACAGAAGATTTTCAGTTAGGTATTATTGTACAAACTCAATCCCTTCTGCAAATGTTAAATATTTGATTTATTTTTCCCTTCTGAAATTGCCAGTCAGCTTTCTTACACTTAATGTGAAACTGCTTTCAGGTGGTCACATAACAGTTACTACTCATACCCTTAAATATTAGACAGGCGCCATCTCTGTTATCTTCTCAGTGCCTATGGAAGACTTTCCCCTTTCAACAAGCCTTTTGAGACCTATCCCAGTGTTAGAATTGCTTTTTAATATGTTCTTAAACTTTCTTTTTTTGAAATGTTTTTAATCGTAGAAGACGTTTTCATACCTTTTTTAAGTAACATTTTTGAAGATGTTTTATTTTAATGTGTCTTAAAGTATGTTTTTATGATGTTTTAATGTTTTTAGTGCTTTTGTTTGCCGCCCTGGGCTCCTGCTGGGAGGAAGGGCGGAATATAAATCTAACAATAACAATAATAATAATTAGTAGTAGTAGCAGTAGTAGTAGTTGGGGGAGGGGACATATGAGGGATTGGTTAGTGGCAGGTAACCTAATCAATGTAAAATTGAACTTCATTGTTCTGCATCCATGGGCTGTGCTCCTGCATGGATATTTTTTTCAGAGATGGTATGAATTGTAGTTTGGCAACTGACTGACCAACCAGAGTTTTGCCTTCTACAGGACATCCTTGATATACTATTATGGGATTGAGGGTTGAGATAGATGATTTCTTTTGGTCCCCTTCAAGTCTGTGATCTTGTATCTGAAGTTGGGATATGCAAGCAAGATACCCACTTTGCTGGTCAGACTAGTTTCTTTTGCTAATCTAATAGTTTAGCCAAGTCAGCCTGTGAGTGAATGGACTTATTGAATGCTCAATCCGTACATCCAAATGGAGCTATTGGAACTCTTTTCAGGGGAGAGGACCTCCTCCCCCCATCCTGGAGCCAAGGAGAGTCTGGAGAAGCTAGGAATTAGGGAGATACACAGAGAGGCCTGCACTTTGCACCATGGTTTTGGGGTGCCTCCCTAAAAGCCTGATGGAAAAGCAAGATCTATTGGACTGTTAATGCTGTGAACCCCTCCATCTTAAGCTCATGTTGTGAATGTGTGCAAATAAACCATATATCATAAAGACACCACAGTCTCAGCTGACCTTCTTTCCAAGGAAACCAAATCCTGGGTAAGCACAGGAAACCCTGGAAGTCTTGCATTGGTCAGAGACTGGGGTAGCATACAACAATACGAATCAACAGGATAAACTAGCAAATTTATCCCACCAAAACTTGGATCTAGAACAGTGGTTCCCAACCTTTATAAGTACAGGACTCCCTTTGTAAGCTCAAAAAAATTATTGGACCCCGCCCCAGCTAATTGTAATTTTAGTCTCTGTTAATTGAAAAAATGGTACATGGCAAAATCACATCTCCAAATATCCTTTTCCATAAAAAGCTCCCTGCAGACAGGGAGGTGTTGCTTTCTTTTCTTAAGACAAAGCTCCAGTCAAATTGGTATCCCTCTCCCTCCCCCCCCCCACACACACATGGTCTGAAGATGTGCAGTCCTGTCTCCCAACACCAGTAAGGTATAGTGTTGGACTAAGATCCAGGTTGAAATTCCCACCCAGCCATGAAGCCCACAGGATGACATTGGACCAGACATAGTCTCTAGCCTAACCTATCTCACAAGGTTGGTGGAAAGATAAAATGGAAAGGGGGGGACCATGTGCACCACCTTGAGCAACTTGGAGGACAGGTGGGATATAAATGCAATAAGTAAATAAGTAAATACATTTCCTCTGCAGCATGTGGACCCCAGCCTCAGCCAACCTGCTGAGTTTTTTTCCTTTTAATAATAATCAAGAACCAGCAATGTGGTAGTGGTGGGGATGCTAGATTGTGAAGACAAAAGGGTGGATAGATTGAGGAGGGGGGTTTAGTGCTTTTAAGTCTTGGGATGATCATCAGAACTAATGACTTGGTTAGCGTGTACTTGGAGAATGAAAGCAGAGTAGAAGACAGATCAGCACACACACACACAAACACCAACACATCTGCCCCTCCTGCAAGCATCTGCAGGTGTGCATGCATTTGGGCATATGGGAGGGGAGAAGCCCTTAACTGCTGCAGCATCTTGGAGAGAGAGTTTGGGGGTGGAGTGTAGGTGGAAGAAAGGGGGGACTCTGGCACACACACACAGCCTCAAAGATGTGGGGCAAGCAAGTCCTGAGCTTCCTCACTGCTCCTTGGCTCCATCTGGGCTGAATGCGAGATCTGGGCAGCCTTGCAAATAAGAATAATTTGTAAAAGGATGTGGCAGCAAAGCAGGAGCTGAGAAAGGCACGCAGGCTGGCTGCAAGCAAGGAAGGAGGAAACAGCCTTTCCTTGCAGCCTTGCTTCTTTTTGCTTCACAAAACCCACTCCCCTCTCATTCTGAGTAAGGGCGTCAATAGCAGCAGCAGTGCAAGGAGATGAGAGTCGGATAGTAATCCCCTCTTCTTCCTGGTAGCTCCACCTTCACCTCCTTTGGCATTTGCCATGTATTTTATAGGCAGATGCCTGCCCTCGGCGCACCTGATATATGCTCTGGCACTCCCAGAAAGTCCTCCCCTCTCATTTGGAGCAAGGGGGAGGTGTTGGCAGTGGCAGCAGTGGGAGCAGACAGTGTGCAGGGAGTGAAGACATTTTTTAAAAAAACAATTCATTTCTTTACCGTTCATGGCCCACTCTGGCCACGTGATTACTTCACAGCCCCCCTAGGGATCATGGCCCCCAGGTTGAGAACCACTGATCTAGATGATGCTAGGAGAAGAGAAAGGAGGAAGTTCATTTACTCTTGAAGCTGCTGGTACAGGTGTGCCAGTTGTATTCTTTCAGCTCTCGTAGTCAGGTTCCTCACTCAGTTTCACCAACATTATATGGGAATGTAAACAAAAAAAGAGAATGTTGGTTGCTGCGCATGATAAGTAAAGATTGCATAGCCAAAGCTTTAATTTCCTTTCTTCTGGTTCATTGACATTTTCTTGTGCTTGGGCTGATTGCATAACAACTGGGTTTGCTAGAGGGATCAGCATCTCTCTGATGAACGTCCCCACACTGACACCTGGCTCTGTCATGAAGCAAGCTCACCATCTGAGTCTTCACATGGGGAGTTTACTGTATTGGTGGTCACCATTGATTGCATTGGGACTGGGGGAACTCAATTAATTATGGACCTGACTCAAGCTGTGAATTCTGCTTTATGATACAGCTGGGGATGGGTCAGACAAACAGTTGTGCTAAAGAAAGCACCAAGTAAATGAACCTTATCTAGTTCCTGTGCCAATATTTTTACAGGTGTTAAGCTAGATTGGCTTGACTCAAATCTGTCTCTCCCCCCCACCTCAAACTATATGAAAGTCCCCATAGAAGTTCCCAAGAGACTACTGAATAACCAGACACTTCAGCCTTTCATATGACTTTTTGCGCATAGCCTGAATTTTTGCATAAATGTCAAATCAAAGAGAACAAGCACACATTAATATTTTTAAAGGGAAGTATTAACTGAAATTGGCAATATGCTTGTAATTAGCACGAGAATCCCAAAAGGTCAATGGAAAAGACCGAAACATTCTACTGAGAAAATTCAGCTAGATGAACACTGGCTGTCCACCAATAATTAGGAGGAAGAGGGAGGACTTCCCAACAGTTAGTATACCTTTCAATGTGCATGGATTAACTTTATCCTCTATAAACTGGCATTTCTAATGGGCAGAGAGCATACTGTCCATCTTCTTTTTATGTAGGGATCTCAGTCTTTGCCCTAATGAGCCTAAGAGAATCAAATAACAATAATAAAAACAGGTCATATATATATAACATTACTAGAAGCAATAGACACAGGCAAATGTGCTGGTTGAGCTCTTGGGTGCAATCCCCAAAAAGGCAAAGGATACTTAAGTGCCACTGAAAGCAGTGTCATTTAAATATGCATAACTTTCTCTGACTGCAACCACCCTTCTCTGTGCTCTAAAACAGACAGCTAAAAAAGTGGGACAGAGTGTGTGCAATGTGGCTCATGATTGCTTTAAGATCCATAAAGTCATGATCCTTGCAAACTGCCCCCGCCAAAAAAAAGGGTGTGCCTCTTTGGTTCCCATCATTATCAACCTACACAATTTGAATAAAAGATGGGCCAATGTATAGGCTATACAGCCTCCCCCTCAGCAAAACTGGGTTTGGAAGCAATAGAACTATTGGGTCCTTGAGCCTGCTTAAGCAAATACTATCATCTGAAACTTTATTCAAGACAATTAGGGATTAGAAACTCAAGGCCTCAGAGCCAAATTGGACCTCTTGAATGGCATAGTTTCATCCTCTCCCTCCCACATATGTGCACCCCATTCCATCTTCAACTCAGAGGCAGGAAGAGATGTGTGGAAGAACTGTCAATCTGATGGGCAAAGAGACTGCTCTAACTTCCTCGTGGTAGAATTTCACATTAAATCATTTGCTTGTAGACTAGAAGTGGAAATCCTAAACTCAGAAACTTTTGATTGTTGACTCAGAACTCTGAAGATTTTTTTCCTCCTTTCCTCCCTCAGGAAATGTTCCATTGTGTAGATTTTTTCCCTGTAAACCCACATTTTCTGTCCGAAAAGAAATTGATATGACAAATTGTAATTCTTGCCAAAGTCTCAGCCTCTGGATTGCATGATTGTTCAAGAGTTGAAACTCCAATGAAGATGGCTTAACCTTAGCAGCTAGACAAGTCATTTTGTTTGAGGACCTGAGTATTAGGTTTACTGCTTTTTTATGCTCAGGGGTGCTCATACCATAGTGTCTGTAACAGAAAAGTCCTTTTTTGATCCATGTTTTAAAACATTAAAACATCAATAAATTTGCTTCCATAACAACAGGTTGATAAATCATGTACGCAATGTTGTAAATGTGTCTTGCTCAAGTGTCAGGAAATTTGCATTTCAAAGTATTACCAAATGTCATTTTGTCTGGATATCTTAAGTGCTTAGCAGCCTGCAAGTAACCAGAAAGTTAACCTCCTTTTTCCTTGATGGCCTTTCTGTAACTTTCAAATTATAGTCTGCAGGTCTTGATTCTGTAATATTATATAGAAACACAGCTTTCAAATATTTTTTAGTATATTAGGTGAAATTAGTTTCATAGCAAGGACCTGGCCAAAGAGATTTTCTTTCATTTAATCTGAAAGACAAACTGAATATGAAAGAGCCCTGTTCATACTTAATTTGGATTTAATAATTACAAATTAACTATAATAAGAAATAACTAAGTCTGTGTTTTTTTTATCCTGCACTATTTTTGATCATTGAAAATGAATGATTTGAAAGTTAGGGTGGCAGGAAGGAAGTGAAATCTGAAAGTGGCAGTCCCTGGTATCTCCAGGTATGGCTGGGAGAAAACTCTGCCTGAAATTCTGGACAGCTGCTGCCAGTCAGTGCAGACAATACTGAGCTAGATGGATCAGTGGTCTGACTCAGTAAAAAGCAGCTTCCTATGTTCCTGTGCCCCAAAGACACATTCAAAGGACACCCTACTTATGCTGATAGTCCTAGCTGGGTGGATATGAAGGCATGTACATGGGTGGATGACAGGTGGCCAGGGAATGCTCTGAAGATGTGGATCAGGGCTGAAGAGTCCCTGCTGGCACAGTCAGCCAGCATAAACCCTACTTTCAATGATTCTCTGTTGAAATGGAGTAGGCAGACCCTTCTGCACTCCAGCAGGGACGAAAAAAGCACTTTGAAAGTGCGGGAGGGACAGACTAGCTCCCAACTGGCTGATGGGTAGGAAAAGCACCCCACACCAAGGACCTGTTTCCTCAAGTGTCCTTGGGGTGGGGGTAGACTTTTCCCTTACAGTGCCATTTACTTTTTGAAAGAAAGAAAGAAAGAAAGAAAGAAAGAAAGAAAGAAAGAAAGAAAGAAAGAAAGAAAGAAAGAAAGAAAGAAAGAAAGAAAGAAAGAAAGAAAGAAAGAAAGAAATGCAATTAGGATGTCATGAAATTCAAGCCTGGTTGTGAAATTGAAAATTCACTTGATATCTGAAATATGAATGAATTTGCCTCCAAATGAACTATAATGAAAATATTACATATATAATTGTAAATCCAAAAAGCAAAAGAAAGACCAGGAGGGTGGATGGACCATATTTCCAAATGCACATCTCTACCAAATCATGGTACTCTTCTTAGCATTCACTGAGGTTAAACTGGCACCTTAAATTAGTTCAGCCCCTTAAAGCTGATTGGACTAGCACTCCAGAAACTAACTCTAGGGGTTTTTTTTATACCTTTGAAACTCAGAGACTTCTGTCCATGAAATGTTGACTGTTTCTACCTATTTTGAGGAATCATATTATTAAGATGAGAATACTAAAATCCTGTTTTAGAAACTTTCCATTTCAGAACTAATCCTGAATGTTACTGTTAATGAGAAAGCTGTTCAATTGTGGAATCTGGATTCTAGGGAATATATGAGGTATATTCCTAATATATCAAAAGGAGAATTGTCAGAGATATATAATATTTTTCAGTTGATAAGGTAATAGATTATGATACCTTTAAGGTTGCTTTCCATCAAAGGTTTAGATCTGCACCTGATTTTTTTTTTTTTACGTTCAAAAATACTATAGTAACATCATCTAAATCCTATGTGGAATTGCGGGTGGATTGTCCAGAAGAGTGGTTGTGAGTTCTGCAATCAAGTAAGATTCTTCAATCAACTCAGGACTGAGTACTGATAACCAGGACTGTGGTACTGGTCTGGTTTACAGGGGATCATCTTACTATCAAGGACTTTCTTGCAAACTCTCTGGATAGAACTTGGTGAGGCCAAGCTCCATCCTCCAGATTTATAATGTTGTAATGAATCAGGATTATTTATATGTTTAAAACTGTTTTGAAATTGTGTTCAGGTAAGAAAGTGTAAATAGAATGTGAGAAGGTGCAGAAAGCAGAGCTTGGAAAAGTTACTTTTTTGAACTACAACTCCCATCAGCCCAATCCAGTGACCATGCTGGCTGGGGCTGATGGGAGTTGTAGTTCGAAAAAGTAACTTTTCCAAGCTCTGCAGATGAGGCAGGTGGGAGGGAGTGTGTTAGAATTCTGAGGGGAGTTTTAAAGAGAAAAACTGTTGGTGTTTGACAGTTGGACTAGATAGGATTAGGGATCAAGAAGTGAACATCTAGTAAGTAGGGCTGGGGGTTTAGGGAATGATTTAATTGGGTTTAGTGGGTTAGGATAGGTAGGCAGGATAGGAGCAATAACAACTTATTCATTTATCATCACATTTAACATCCTGTATATAATAAAGTTTATTTGTTTGATTCAAAATCCCACGGCTTGGTCAAGTGTGCTACTAAACTAAGGTTCTATTCTGTACCTCTACCTCTACAAATTTAACAGACAGATTACACCAGTGATCACCATTTGGGGAAAAGATGGTGGGGCTGAAGCTTGTGATTCAGAGGGCATATCTGACCCTGGCTGAGGCAGACCTCCTGGGGATTTCCTGATCTAGGTGTTTGGGTATCAGGAAGTGGTAATCCCCCCCACACACACAAAATATCAGATTTGGGGGTTTTTAGGTGTATTCTTAAACATAATGAATGGAGTCATTTTTTGAATGGGTGTGCCAAAGAAAGAAAGTTGGGTTTTAGAAGGTGGTGGGGGTTTTTTTGTCCCAACTTTTTGGTTCTAAACAGCTTTATCTTTGGGACAGCAAAGTCTTATTGCCCCCACACCAAGGAAGACTCGTGACACAAGACTGGAATAATGTTATATTTATTAAATATAACATACTAGATCAAATGCAATACAGCCAATTATCAGATTAAAATACTTCGGGCAGGTGAGGCTAAGCCTAACTATGAGGGATTATACCCTCACCTTCTAAAGGCAACAACTCTCATCAGTCTGTAACTCCAGAGTCAAGGACATGGGTGCATTTCTCCCTCCTTGCTCTTATTTATTATTTAATTATTTATTTAATTACATTTCTAGACCGCCCTATAGCAGAAAGCTCTCAGGGCGGTGTACAACAAATAAAATCACAATTAAAATATGAGCAAGTGTAGAAAAATATATATATATATAGTACAATTATAAAACATTAATAAAATTGCCATTGAGATTTAAATTAAGATCATATTAAGTTTAAAATGTTAAATTAAAATATTTAAAAATATACAAAATTTAAAAAGCCTGGGCGAAAAGGTAAGTTTTTACCTGGCGCCGAAAAGATAACAGAGAAGGCGCCAGGCGTATCTCGTCTGGGAGGGCATTCCATAGTTCGGGGGCCACCACCGAGAAGGCCCTAGATCTAGTTGTTGATCTCCGGGCCTCTTTATGGGTTGGGACCCGGAGAAGGGCCTTCGACGTCGAGCGTAGTGAACGGGTAGGTACATAGCGAGAGAGGCGCTCCATCAGGTATTGTGGTCCGATGCCGTTTAGGGCTTTATAGGTAAGAACCAACACTTTGAATCTGGCCCGGAAACATATCGGTAGCCAGTGCAGCTGCGCCAGGACAGGTGTTATATGGTCAAATTTCTTTGTCCCAGTGAGAACTCTGGCCACAGCATTTTGCACTAGCTGAAGTTTCCGAACCGTCTTCATAGGTAGCCCCACGTAGAGTGCATTACAGTAGTCCAATCTAGAGGTTACCATAGCATGGATAACTGAGGCAAGATGCTCCTTGCTCAGATAGGGTCGTAGTTGGGCTACCAGCCGGAGCTGGTGGAATGCATTCCGTGCCACCGAGGCTACCTGAGCCTCAAGTGACAGGAGCGGATCTAATAAGACCCCCAAACTACGTACCTGTTCCTTTAGGGGGAGTGTAACCCCATCTAGGACAGGTCGAACATCAACCATCTGGGCAGAGGGTCCTCCCACCAACAGCATCTCAGTCTTGTTAGGATTGAGTTTCAGTTTATTAGCTCTCATCCAGCCCATTATCGCGGCCAGGCAGCGGTCTAGTACATCAACAGCCTCACCTGACGAAGATGGAAAGGAGTAGTAGAGCTGCGTATCATCAGCATATTGCTGGAAACGCACTCCAAAACTCCTGATGACCTCACCCAGCGGCTTCATATAGATATTAAAAAGCATGGGGGACAGAACTGAACCCTGCGGGACCCCATATTGGAGTACCCAGGGACTCGAGTAATGTTCCCCCAGCATCACCTTCTGGAGACGATTCCCGAGATAGGAGCAGAGCCACCGCCAAGCAGTGCCTCCCACTCCTAAATCCGTAAGTCGCTCCAGAAGGATACCATGGTCGATGGTATCTTAGAGCCAGTTATGTGGTTCCAACCTCCACACCATGGCCCCACCGTACAAGCGTTCACCATGATGCGCAAGCCGGTTCCACAAGGGCACTACCCAGATCCCCTCCAGACATGAAGCCCTGATGGTTCCCTAAGCAGTGCCCCTTTTTGAGAATGCCTTAAACACCTCAATTTAACACCCGAATACCTCACCTGCCCGAATTCTATGCCAGCCAAAGCAGACACACCACACCCAACCCGATAAGCCAATTGAATTGAACCCAAGCAGTATGGAGTAGGCAAAACCAAAGGGATTCTGAAATCAGGATCCCCCCCCCAAAATTCCTACTCAGCCCCATTTTGGCGACCAGCAAAGCCCATACTGATAAGGGAGGGAGGGTGGGTGCCGCAAGGCAAAAAGGCAAGCGCGTGAGGGAAGGAGCAGCTTTATATCCGCTGCTCCACCCCCTCCAGATTGGATGAGCGATCTCACGTGGCGGCACGCCTTAACTTCGAGAACCTTCCCGCGTCTTCCCTAAATGGGGTGAAGGCAAAATACACCCCTTTACAGGAACGCTATTGCCCCCACACCAAGGAAGACTCGTGACACAAGACTGGAATAATGTTATATTTATTAAATATAACATACTAGATCAAATGCAATACAGCCAATTATCAGATTAAAATACTTCGGGCAGGTGAGGCTAAGCCTAACTATGAGGGATTATACCCTCACCTTCTAAAGGCAACAACTCTCAACAGTCTGTAACTCCAGAGTCAAGGACATGGGTGCATTTCTCCCTCCTTGCTCTTAGAGCCAGTTATGTGGTTCCAACCTCCACACCATGGCCCCACCGTACAAGCGTTCACCATGATGCGCAAGCCGGTTCCACAAGGGCACTACCCAGATCCCCTCCAGACATGAAGCCCTGATGGTTCCCTAAGCAGTGCCCCTTTTTGAGAATGCCTTAAATACCTCAATTTAACCCCCGAATACCTCACCTGCCCGAATTCTATGCCACAAGAGTGGATCAGCTAAAGCTTGGTCCACTCAACCCAAAGAATTGAACAAACCCCTTAATCCCAACATCAAATCCTCTAAAAACAAATCACACCCCTGTTCTGAAAGATGAACCCCATCATCCCGAAACAATTGTGGGACATGGAACCTAATCCTATCATGAGGAATATATGCCCCACCAAGAGATAAGACTAGAGCCCTGACTTTACTATTCACCCATTTCCTGGATCTGTCGATCCTATTAGGATGAAAACCACCCCTCCACACCCTCCTTACTAACATATCCGACCAAACCAGAAGGAGGTTGGGAAATGAACGAATAAGCCACGTGAGATCTCGAGTGACCTTGATAAGCAGGTCCATCCCTGGACGCTGCACCAAGTCATTTTCCCCCAAATGAATCAACAATACATGAGGCCGATCTGCCGAAGACATAATCCGGCAAACTGATGGCAACAGCGCATCCCATAACATGCCCCTCCGGGCTTCCCATCGAACCGTAGCTACGGCCAAAAGCTGCAGCTGTGTTCCAGGTATCGACGAAGAGGCACGCCGGTGCGCCCAAAACAAGATAGAGTGGCCACACAGTACGATCCTCACGGGGACTGAGAGGCTCAACAAACCTAATGGAAACAAAAACACAGTACATTATAATTAAAACCTGACATAAGACTTAAATGCATCGGAACGCCACCTGCCAATCGCCTGGATATCGCTAACGCTTAAGCCCCAGAGGGCTGCGGCCGTGGCCGCACCAATCCGAAATGAGTGTAGCCCATAGACTCCCGCAATGCAACCACTGGCCAACAAGGCCCGCCGAACAACGGCCCAAAATTGAAATTGAGTCAGGGCTGTACCATCCGCATGTATGAACAGATAACGCTGGCCCGCTGGCCAAATAGACAACAATTGCCGCATTGCAGACACAGAGCATAACTCAGGGACCTGGCAAGTGCGCAAAGACACAATACTGCCACGGCCCTTTTGATCCATCTTAGAGACTCGTAGGGAAGACCTCACAATATCAGCACTTAGTGTGCAATCGCAAAAGCATAAGGCCCTTTAGGCAACATTGCGCTTAGAGGGGACCAATACTTCACTAGGGCGAAAAGCACCATAGAACATCGTCAGAGTTACTGCGGCGAAAAGGTGCGACTCATACTGAGATGAGCATAAAGAACGAAACATTGCCAGGATCTGGAGAAGGACATCGGGCGTGATTGGCCTTCTCCGGTCAGCGGGTCTGGGAGCGGAACGCGACCAACCCTCAAGGACCTTTCTGACCCTAAAATCTACAGAATGATCCAGCAGTCCCCGCGCATTAGAGATAAAGGCCAGCGCTGAAAGGTGCCCAGCGATAGTGGAAACAGAATTGTTGTGCCGTTTTAAATATATCATAAACTGCAATAAATGCGAAACAGGAATAGGCCACTGTGATGCGTCCTTCCCTGGCTCTCCCTGTCAGGTTCCTACCTGCTTGTGGTTACTGCCTGTCTCTAGGCACCACCAGGGACTCCACCAGTCCGGACCGCACTCTCTTATGGTTTACCTATCCGCTCTAGCACAGATCTCAACAGATCCCCCTGCTAGGCAACCACCAGTAACGTCCCAATACTAGTATTCCCAGAGACTCTGAATACTGGTATTGTTATTCTCTTCACCGCTGCCACCATTTGTTACAGTTCCCCTTCAGCCTTGGTCATTACCTTACCCTCCCTTCTGGTCTGTGAAACCCCAGCCAAGGATCAGGCCTTTGGTAAACCAAATTAAGTATTTATTACAGATAACAAAGCTAACAAGATTAACAAGATTTCTTCTTAAGGCACATAAGCATATGGTTTTACTCAATACTAATCCGAACTCCACCTCCCTCCTTCTCCACGCTCTCCTGGCAAACAACTCTCTCAAACCCCACCAAGCAATCCACTCTTTCTCTTCTTCCCCCCCAGATTCCACAATTCACCACCTCACATTCACCCAGATTTACCTGTCATCCTTTCATTTATACTGTCAGCCATTTTAAACATTCAGCCAATCATCAAGCATTCTATTGCCCATTCACTCCCCCTCCTCTTTCACTACTTACCATGTATACTCTAAACAACCAGCACTTACCATATATACACTAATATATAGGAACATCACATTTCCCCCCCCTTAAACAACGGCAGAGTATTATTCCTATTCCAGGATTCATACATCGCGTTAACAAATAAAAGTCTCTATGGGGAAAATGTCTTTCTTTGTTCCTCTGTCTGGTCACATCACTGCAGTCCCAGCCACTTGCCTGGAAAGTCCATCGGCCAGTACATTGTCCTTGCCTTTTATGAACTGGAAGTCCACTTGATAGTCCTGTAGGGCCCAGGACCACCTCTGCAGCATAGTGTTATGGTTTTTCATAGTCTGCAACCATAACAAGGCCCAATGATCCGTAGTCACTGTGAATCTTCGTCCCCACACGTATGGGCGCAACTTGTTCAGTCCCCACACGACCGCTAGGCACTCCTTCTGGACCGACGAATAGTTTTTCTCCCTCGGCGTCAGCTTGCGACTCTGATACGCCACTGGATGTCTGGTGCCTTCTCTCTCCTGCAGCAAGACGACTCCCAGCGCGAGGTCTGACGCATCTGTAGCCATGATGAATGGTTTCTCATAGTCTGGTGCTATTAATATGGGTCCTTGGCACAAGGCTTGCTTCAGCAGATCAAAAGCCTTCTGACATTCATCCGTCCATACCACACGCTCAGAACACTTCTTCTTAGTCAATACATGCAAGGGGGTTGCTATTTTCCCAAAATTTCTCACAAACTTCCTATAAAATCCAGCCACACCCAGAAATGCCCTTACTTGTTTTTTGGTTAAGGGGATCGGCCACGCTTGTATTGCCTCCACCTTGCTCCATAAGGGGGTGATTTTCCCACTCCCCACCTTATGTCCTAAATAGATTACTTCCTTTAGTCCAAACTGGCGTTTCTTAGCTTTTATTGTGAGGCCTGCTTTTCTTAAGGCCTCCAATACTGTTGTCAGGTGTTGGACATGCTCAGGCACCAACTTGCTAAAACTGGCCACGTCATCGATATAGGCCACTGCAAAATCTGACATGCCTCGCAACACAGTATTGATTAGCCTCTGAAATGAACTTGGTGAGTTCCTTAGTCCCATGGGTAAGGTCACAAACTCATATAACCCATCTGGTGTACTGAAGGCAGTTTTGTCTCTGGATTGCTCGTCTAGTTCCATTTGCCAAAATCCTTTACAGAGGTCTAGTGTAGAGATAATGGTTGCTGCCCCCAATAACTCTAACATTGCGTCTACCCTAGGCATAGGATACGCATCTGGGACAGTAATTTTATTGATTAGCCGATAATCAATGCAAAACCTGGTTGTTCCATCTTTTTTCGGAACCAGGACAATACTTGAGGCCCAGGGACTGATGGATTCCCTGATCACTCCTAATTCCAGCATATCTTCCACCTCCTTTTTGATCTCATTCAAAACTTTCCCATTCACATGGTACGGAACAGATCTGATTGGGGCATGATCTCCAGTGTCAATGGAATGTATAACTATACTGGTTTGGCCAGGTTTATTGCTAAAGAGATTCCTATAGGTTTTCAAAACTCTCAGAATCTCTTCTTTTGCTTCCTCCTTCACCTCCTCTGACCATTCCACTTGATCTACCCCTCCTTTGTCTTTGCTTTCCTGTACCAAATCTGGAAGTTCAGGCCCACTTCCCTCAGGGAATAAGGTAACTTGCAACACCTGTGCATCCCTGGTATGGTAAGGCTTCAACATATTTACATGAACCACTTTGCTTTTGTTTAATTGGTCTGTGGTAATTACATACGTCACTGTGTCAAGCCTTTCTCTGATGGTATATGGTCCTTCCCAGTTAGCCTGTAATTTGTCATGTTTCCTGGGTATGAACGCCATAACCATATCTCCCACATCATACACACGTTCCCTGGCTGTTCTGTCATACCAGTAACTTTGCTTCTGCTGAGCTTGACTCAAATTCTCTTTCACCACTTCCATCATTTGTTTCACTGGTTCACATTCACCCTTTCTCTCAGCAGGCATCCACAGTTTATATAAAATCCCATTCTCACACACAACTTGATTCCTCAGTTTGTCAGTGAAAGGAATCTGTTGGGTCAGGGCTTGCTCTTTTATTTGACCCAAACTGGTATCCTTATTCAGTTCTTCTCTGAAGGGCTCTGTCTCTTCTCCAGAGACCAGGTGATACAATTTGTCTCCTTCAGCAGGCCTGCTTGTGGTTGCTATGGTGACCTGAGGCTGGTTAACAGATTCCTCTCTGTTTCTTTCCTCCCCCAACATGGCTTCTTTTTCTCTGCCCAGTTGCTGTCTGGTCACTACATATATTTTCCCCTGTGCCCCCATAACATCTCTTCCCAGTATTACTGGTTCTTGTTGCTGGGCATTAATACCAACTTTATATTGGCCCTTTCGGCCTCTCCATTCCATTTTCACTAGGGCCACAGGCAAACTCTCTGGTTGACCCCTCACTCCTTGGATATTCACCATTTCCTGAGGTAATATTTCTTCAGATTTTATTAAATCTGGCCTCAGTAACGTCTGAGCGGCACCAGTATCAAGCAATGCCCAATAATTTGCCCCTTGTACACTCACTTCCTCTCTCAGACTTGACTCAAGGTCTGTTACTTCTGTCCAGTTTATCTGGCAAAACTGAACCTTTTTCGCTGTTTCTAAAGCCTTGGGCTCTGTTTTCACTGCCCTTGTCTGAGCAGGATTACTAATGGGGTTGGCAACCTCACATTGAAAACGTAGGTGCCCCGGTCTACCACATTTGTAGCATAATTTCTCCTCTGTTTTAGGGTACACAGATCCACTCTGGGGTGTCCTGCGCCCTTCAGATTTTATTGGAGGACTCACTTGCTGTGGTACCACATCCCTTCTGCCAGCACTATATGGTCTGGGTTTAAACTCTCTTGATGTTTTCCCCACCCAGCCAGTTCTATTGGAGGTGAAGTGATCCGCCATCTCGGCGGCCTCCTGCACAGATGTAGGGGAATGGTCTTTGACCAGGAGCCTTATTTCTGGTGGTAACTGATGGTATAATTGATCCAGTATCATGAGGCTTTTCACCTCTTCCACTGACTGAGCTTTGGCACTACTCATCTACTTTCCAAATATATCCATCAATTTTGCTCCCAGTTCCACAAAAGACCTCCCTGCTTGGATCTGACAGTTTCTGAAAAGCTTTCTAAAGTAGTCAGGTCCCAGTCTGAACCTTTTGTATACTGCCTCTTTAAACTCAGCATAGGTGATGGGCTTGTCTGAGGGGAAATATTGGTATACCTCAGCCAATTCCCCTTTAATCAGATTTGATAAATACTGCATGTATTTATCTTCAAGTAGCCCCCACAACTGAGCTGCCTTTTCAAAGGTTGTGAGATAAATTTGAGGATCTTGACCAGGCTCATAGACAGCAAAGTCCTTTGGAGTAATTTTTATTTTTGCTCCATCTCTGTCTTTCCTTGTCTCATCAGAATGAAACTTCTCTCTTTCAAATTTTAACTTTTCTGCCTGTAATTCCGCATCCACTCTCATTCTCTCAAATTCGAACTCCCTCTGTTTTTCCTTCTCTGCACCTTCCATCCTCAATCTCTCAGCTGCCAACTCCCTCTGCTTGTCTTTTTCCTCAGCTTCCATCCTCAATCTCTCAGCTTCCATCTTCAATCTCTCAGCTTCCAACTCCCTCTGCTTGTCTTTTTCCTCAGCCTCCCATCTTAACTTCTCTCTCAAATACTCTATATAAGTGGGATTGCTTAAATATCCTTCTGGGGTCTCTTCCCTGACAGGTTGTCTTTGCTGGGCAGTTGCAAATCCTATAAGTGCTACCCTCAATTCATCTACCCCTTTACCCTCGTGAGGTAAATTGAATGTTATGCACTTCTCCACCAGCTCCTCTCTTTTCATTTTTATGTATTCAGCCATGGTCACTCACTCTTTGCCACACACTCTTTGCCAGTCACTCTCACAAGTAATCTTGTTTTGTTATTTCTGTTTGCCACACCACTGTTAGGGATTCTCTAGTATTCGTATCTGGATTCTCTGTTGTTCGTATCCCACCGCTACTGCCACCACGTGTGATGTGTCCTTCCCTGGCTCTCCCTGTCAGGTTCCTACCTGCTCGTGGTTACTGTCTGTTTCTAGGCACCACCAGGGACTCCACCAGTCCGGACCGCACTCTCTTATGGTTTACCTATCCGCTCTAGCACAGATCTCAACAGATCCCCCTGCTAGGCAACCACCAGTAACGTCCCAATACTAGTATTCCCAGAGACTCTGAATACTGGTATTGTTATTCTCTTCACCGCTGCCACCATTTGTTACAGTTCCCCTTCAGCCTTGGTCATTACCTTACCCTCCCTTCTGGTCTGTGAAACCCCAGCCAAGGATCAGGCCTTTGGTAAACCAAATTAAGTATTTATTACAGATAACAAAGCTAACAAGATTAACAAGATTTCTTCTTAAGGCACATAAGCATATGGTTTTACTCAATACTAATCCGAACTCCACCTCCCTCCTTCTCCACGCTCTCCTGGCAAACAACTCTCTCAAACCCCACCAAGCAATCCACTCTTTCTCTTCTTCCCCCCCAGATTCCACAATTCACCACCTCACATTCACCCAGATTTACCTGTCATCCTTTCATTTATACTGTCAGCCATTTTAAACATTCAGCCAATCATCAAGCATTCTATTGCCCATTCACTCCCCCTCCTCTTTCACTACTTACCATGTATACTCTAAACAACCAGCACTTACCATATATACACTAATATATAGGAACATCACAGCCACGCCATAGGCAATTCAGAAATGGTGCGAAAACGCTGGAACTTCGCAAAAGAACGCTCATACGCTTTTTGAGTACTGGGAGCAAGGGCGGCTGCAATAGCGGCCCCGACTTTTAATTGCCAAGGTTCCACAGGAACAGTGGGACTGGGACTGGATCCAGTTCCGCTCCAGGTGCAAGCTCCCGAAAGCGCGCCATCTGTAAGCAGGAAAGAGCATCAGCAACGCAATTCTGTAAACCTGGAACACGCTTGGCTATGAATAAAATATTGAAACGCAAGCATTGCAAGACAAAGGCTCGCACCAAGCGCATAACACGCGGCGACTTGGAAGTCTGAGCATTGATAATGCTAACTGTGGACAAATTGTCACACCAGAAACGCACTGTATGATTTTGAAATACTAACGGCCAGATATAAACCGCTACAACTATTGGAAAAAATTCCAAAAATGTCAAATCAGAAGTGATCCGGGATGCCTGCCACTTGACAGGCCATCTTGCAGCGCACCACTGGGATCTAAAAATTACACCAAAGCCGAGGCCTCCCGCAGCATCGGAATGCACCTGTAATTCAGCTTCCAATAATAATTCCTTCCGCCAGAAAGGGAGGCCGTTAAATTCCATCAAAAACTCAAGCCACATTTTTAAATCAGCTCTCATCCCAGAAGTAATTCTAATAAAGTGGAAGCAAGATCGAACACCCTTCATGGCGTCACAAAGACGCCTGAGGAATGTGCGACCAGGTGAAATAACTTTTGATGCAAATACTAAATGACCCACAATTTCCTGCAACTGAGCCAATGTAATCTTTTTCAATCCTAGAACCACGCAAAGCCGTTGCCGAAGGGCAAGCAACTTTTCTTGTGGCAAACTGGACGACTGAGCCACCGTATCCAACTGGATCCCTAAAAAAATTAGAGAAGTAGTAGGACCCTCAGACTTTTCTGCAGCTAAAGGAACCCCCAGTTCTTTAGTTAATGCTGCAAAGGATTGCATCAGATGGAGGCAATGTGAAGACCCAGCTAGCCCAATAAACAAAAAATCGTCCAGATAATGAGCACAGAAGGATGAAGAGGCTTTCTTCCTCAATGCCCATTCAAGAAATGTGCTGAATGCTTCAAAAGCAGCACACAACACGGAACAACCCATTGGCATAGCCCTATCTACATAAAACTGACCCTGAAATTTAAAACCAAGTAAATCCACATCCTCAGGGTGAACAGGTAGGAGGCGAAAAGCGGATTTTATGTCGCACTTAGCCATTAAAGCGCCCCTACCGGCTTTGCGAACTACTCTCACTGCCTCATCAAAAGACGTATATCTAACATGTGTAGGACTGAGAAATCCCATCATTAACAGAGGCGCCTTTTGGGAATGACAAATTATGGATTAAATGATATTCCCCAGGCTGCTTCTTGGGAATAATACCTATAGGAGATATCCTCAAATTTTCTAAGGGTGGAAAAGAGAAAGGGCCAGATATCCGGTCAGCACTTATTTCCTTATTAATTTTTGCTAACACCACCGAAGCCATGTTGCTGAGAGAGGGCTGATTTGATGAGGAAGTAGCTGTCCTAGGACCCTCAAATGGAATACGGAAGCCTTCCTTGAAACCATGAAACAAAAAACTAGCAGCTTGCTTATTGGGGTAAAATCTCAACAACCTTTCCAAAGGAATTAACTTGATTGGGCTACTGGCCTTGCGACGTACCGCCGCTGTTGCCAGGCCCTCTTTTGGGCTGCTGCTGTTCTCCTGTACCCTGTCGAGCTGTACACGCTCGCTGGCATGATGAGCTGGGGTGGTTGCCACCACATGAACCACAGACATGTCTGAACTTACATGGCCGTCTGAGGCAATGGCCTGTACTATTAAATGTCCAGCAGACATGCTGGGATTGAACCCACCGCCCGCCTTGGCCTGAGCCGAAGGCGGAAGTTTGTGCACGTGCTAATATATGTCCACTATCAGCTCTGTCTCCTAAAGTGGGCCTGGCAGGAGTCATAGAGCGGAGCCACAGGCCAGTGTGCTCGATATCCCAATGAAGGGTGGGGTCCAATGCAGCTCTCTGTCTAAAATTTTCATCGTAACGCAACCAAGCAGTCCCAGAAAACTCACGGAAGGCCCGATGAACAATGTCCTGATATTTAATCATGGACAAAGCCCTAGATGGGTAAGCCTGGGTCATAACGCCCATATAGATAGTATAGGTGCTCAACCAATTAGGCCACAATCGATCGACCTTCCTTTTCATGGCTGCCTCACACTCCTTAAATTCCTGACCTTCCTTGGGTTTTATCTCGTTTTCACGAAACAAGAGAGTGAACAAGTCAATGTACTCTCCACGCCAAATTTTTTCTTTAGTGGCTAACAGTAAATGATCTCCCAGAGGAAGGGATGTGTCGCCATGTGGATAAACTCCCTGGGGAAGAGGCAAAAAAGCAGGAGATTGAACAGAGGAAGCCTCTGGTGGCTGCCACAGAGTCACAGCAGCCATCGGCCAAGGAAGTTGGGGTTGCTGCGGAACCAACACCCCTCCCATAAACACCACTGGGTGGGTAGTATCACATGACAACTGAGAACCAGCCATTGGAGCAGCCCAAAGAGGGGCACTGGAATCCTGAACCTGTGTGTTGTGAGCATGTGAATGTGCGCATTGCTCACCTGTGTAAGCAGCAGGAGAGGCAACCACTGGCGGTGCCACGACTCCCGAAGCTCCAACAGGCACAGCCGAGGCCGCTGGTGACGAAAAAGGCATCTGTACTCGAGGAGGCACAACAGCAGGTAGGACTGGAACCGCGGGAGAAGAGATGGTAGCTTGAACTTCAGTCAAACCAGCTGGAGGCACAGCAACTACCGTTTCCGCAATAGGAGAGGTAGCTTCCAAAACACCAATCCTGGAAACCAAATCAGCAAGAATACTGGATTTAGGGATTCTGGCCGCCAAGCGGGCTGATTTCTTACCTGCAGGGGCGGCACTTGGGCCCGCCTCTATGTCCATTGGCTGCCTGTGTTCTTTTTCCAATGCCACCACCCTATCCACCAAAGCACGGATAGTCCCCAAATCCTCCTCTTCATCAGAAGATTGAGTATGCTGCGATGGAGGGCGCTTTGCAGCCTGCTTCACCACCCGAACCCCTTTCTTCTGCTGAACTTTCCTGGGCGGCATGATCAGAAAAACCAATCAACAACAATGATGCAAGAGAAGTTAGAATTCAATCAAAATTTGACTAAGCAACTTCCAGAAATTTTAAAGTAATAATAATAACTCAGACAATAATAACAAGAGAACTATAACCAAGAAACTCTAAAAAAAATTTATTTTTTTTAAAAAATATATTTAAGTCTTTATATATTTATATATATTAAAATATTTTTGGTTTATTTATATTTATTTAATATGTTTATATATATATCTAAAGATTGGGAGGGAGGGTAAGGGTTAAATGGAAGGGAATGAATCAATCAACCGTTATTAATATAACTCTTTATCATATAAATTATAATAAGCAGGAACTATATTTATATAACCTGAAATTATATCAATGAATGGAATAAATACCAAACAGCCAAAACTGAATGAACTAGCAACTAAGGGGGGGAGGGGGGATGTTGTTTAACAAACAAACGGACTCAAGGAACCAACTGCAATTACACTAAAGAAGATAGTGGGGGCGGGGGGGAGGTGGCAACAGCCAAGCAACAATAGCAAAAACAATGAGACTTTTATCAAATAAATCTAAAATTATAAAAAGAGCAAAAAATCAACGAACTCCAACCCCCAAAGGAAAAACTTTAAAAGGCACAATAGGAGAGCTGAGGCTTTAAAGTTCAAAAGGGGACACCACAAGGAAATAAGCAGCCGACAAGCCGGTGCGCCGCCGCCGGGCGCGGGGGTGGATGCCCACAGCCCAGCTGACGAGCGTCGAGAAGACCGAAGGCTTTAAACCCCAAGAGAAACACAACAATAAATTAAACAGCCGGAGAGCCAAGGAGCAACCGTCGGCGCGTGGGTGGACGCCCGCAGCCCAGCTGATGTGCGGGGAGAAGAGCAAAAAGGGGATCGGAGAAACACAAACTAAAGGTAATAAAACAGGAGTGGGGGGGTGGTTAAGGCAAGATAAAGGATTACACGGAACGATCACTCAGCACGCCAACGGAGCCGCAGGAAACGAGGACAAACCGCATATGCCGCAAGGCAAAAAGGCAAGCGCGTGAGGGAAGGAGCAGCTTTATATCCGCTGCTCCACCCCCTCCAGATTGGATGGGCGATCTCACGTGGCGGCACGCCTTAACTTCGAGAACCTTCCCGCGTCTTCCCTAAATGGGGTGAAGGCAAAATACGCCCCTTTACAGGAACGCTATTTTGTCAGTGATCATCTGGGCTTCGTACTGTTATAGAATTATGGGAGTGGGTTTAGATGATATCTGTGAGACCCCTTCCTAGCTTATATTTGTGTGTCTGTAAGAAATACAATCTGCAAAGGAAGAAACCTGGTCCAACTGGTCAGAATAGCTTCCTTTGTTAATGACCAAGTTAGTTGGTAATGGGCTTATTGAGTAGTCAATCTGCATATCCAAAGGGATGTAGCCAAGAGAGATCCTTTTGCCACCGAAATTCTTTTGAGGAGAAAGACCCTTCCCCCTCCACCATCCTGGAGCCCAGAAGAGACTTGCATTTTTTAGTCTTGTCTTGGGGTGAAGCTAAAAAGACACAGAAAGAGGCCTGTTCTCTGTGTCTGAACCTCCAAAGCTATGGACAATGGGGAGCAAGATCTGATGGATTGTTAATGCTGAGAGTCCCTCCATATTATGCTCAGGCTGTATATATGTGTAAATAGAAACCATATAGCCTATAAGAAACCACAGTCTCCGCTGACCTTTCCAAGGAACCCAAACCCTGGGTAAATGCTGGAATCCCTGGGATCTTGCACCACTCAGATTGGGGTGGCGCGCAACAATACATTTTCCCTAAAATTCCACCAGATTTCTTTTCCATAATTTTATTTTTAATTGACTGTGGGCTAAATTTAGACTGGATTTCAAATTCAATCATGACAGAAAGAGCTGCAGCTACTGTCTTGTCTTCCAATCACTAACCTTCAAGTACATTTGATAATTCACTTACAAGATATCAATTAAATAAGAAGATTACTCAAAGGAATGAGGGGAAAAGAGGGGAAGTATTTCTAGCTTCTCATTATGCCATTCTGTTCTCCATTTTATAGGTTTCTAATGATGGCTGGTTGTTAACATTGAAATGATGTACTCTAAAAGAGGTTGCTTTTATGAAAGTTTCAAATAATAAGAGCTGAATTGACTATATAATTTCCTTCGGGCTTCGGGCGGTATATAAATTAAATTAAATAAATAAATTAAATAAATATTTAATTATCAGAGGCAGCTAAATTTCCCAAGATTTTTGAATTAGAGGCAAACTAGCACTTTCCTGTTTTCTGAAAGGAAAAACCACATACTAAAACTATAGATGTGATATAACTAAGGAATTAATTTCTTCCAATTTACCTTGCAGGAGCTGATCTCTGCATGATATTTCTGGAATATGACAGAACATTTTTTGTGTGAATTCAGCTTCAGAAATGAAATGTCTAAGGTGATTACCTAGCAATGACGGGCATTCTTTCCCCCTCCCCTCAAGCCCTTTTCTTTAGGCAAGTCCTGTTCCAGTTGGGTATTATGTTTCTTAAAATATATTGGCTTTGACAATAAGAAAATGTAAGGAAGTTCACAAGATAAAAGTCTCCTGTCATCTCCCCTGAATCCCCTCAAATTCTATTCATAGGGTCTGTGGGTCCTCTTCAATGATGTGGGATAGGGTACAGGGGTCTACTGCTACTGGGGGAAGAAGAAAATCACCCCAAATTGGTATCCAAGAAAACTCCCATTTGCAGAATGGAATTTTCACTCCCTCTCCTCCTCCTGTCTACCCCCAAATCTGTTCTCGGTTTTGTCCAACCCTCCGGAGCAGATTTTGGTTGTGGGGCTTTGGGGGTGCACAGGGAATGGAGAATGTAAGCAAAAGTCCTTGCATGAGCAGGGCAACTTCCTTGGATCCTAAGGTAAGTTACCTTAAGGAAGTGCACAGAAGGAAAGTTTCCCATCCCTTCCTCTCCATAAAAGTCCCCCATGCCCTAAACCAGCCTTTCCCAACCAGTGTGCCTCCAGATGTTGCTGCACCACAACTTCCACCAGCCTCAGCCAGCATTGCCAACGGTCAGGAAGATGGGAGTTGTGGTCCAACAACATCTGGAGGCACACTGGTTGGGAAAGGCTGCCCTAAACCCACATTGGACAGTTTAATCAGCTTTCTGAACAGAGAGGCTTTTTATGTGGGAAGGGTGCAGGTGGCTGCAGAAGGGAGGAAGCCAAGGGGTGGAAAACTTTTCATCCATGAGCTTAATTTATCTTGGATTCCAAGACATTATATATATTTGGAAAATGAACACACAACCAACCTAATGAAAAGAAAGAAGGGAAAAACAGGGTTCTGACAAAAAAATTAAAAATCTTGAAGGGGATTAGGATATACTGTGTACACTGTGTTGCACACTTGATTGTACAAATTCCTGTGAAATAATATTTTGATTATTATTAAAATATAGATTTTGTAGTTTTGTGACCAGTTTTTGGCACTGGATAGGGAATAAAAAAGCAAAATAATAGAATCAAATATTTACAACAAAAATGTATCTAGTAGATCATAATTTCCTCAATTGTAACCTCAGGAATTCAATAATGTCATATTTAACTTCGGGGGGAGAGGAGAATATAAGACCCAATTTCTGTATATGTGACTGCTGTAGCAATTATATATGCAGAACACTTTTCTGTGATAAAGGTTCCACGTTTCACTATGTAAGTTGCAGTCACCTAGATCACATGCTTATTTTCTACAACAATGCTGGTGATGTTGGAAGCAACCACATAGTTGCCACTTGATGTGGTGGAGTGCCAAATTTGCTGAAAGTTTCTCGGCAGCCAATTTGCTGCAGCAATAACTGTTCTAGAAAAGAAACCTCCATTCCCACCTATGAAATATCAGTTCAATTTAATTCTTTCTTAATCCCAATAAAGCAAGAAAATAATCTCATTAAGGAAAAAGTATTGGGAATGTGTTGAAATCTGAATATCTGTAGCTGTAGCTACATCTAGTGCTTGTACAGGATGGGGGGGTAATCTTTGAATACTTTCCCTAGATTTAATCTGCCTAGTTTCATAATTAATTCAGTAATGTTTTATGTGAATAAAGACTCTTTTTTAAAAAAAACAAGTTTTAGATTTCATGGGATCAGAGAGCAGAAAAGGGACTGAAATACCAGCTGGTCCAAACCTTGCCAAAACAGTTTGATCATCCATCCACTAGCCATCTCTGATCAGCTGTGAAATTTAGAGCATAATGTGTCATATGCAGAGTAAAATCAGATTGAATTTTGTCAGCAGAAATGTAATTAACTCAGTGGTAGTTTTTTTTACACTAGCATTTCCATGGCCCACCAAAATGTTTGACATGTACAAACCAAGAGTGCATATTCTTAATTAATAGCATTACTAATTTGTGTTAAATGATCCTGGAGTATCCTGGAGAATTTTTTGTATAAGAAAATTAAATGGCTTCATGGGGTTACACCAAGACTCACTTAATTTAGATTTCTTTGAATGTATCTCAACAATTTCTGGTCCACCAGAAACTGGCCAGTGACCCATCAGTGAAACATTGTTTTCCTTCTGACTACACCTTCAGTTTGTCAGAAAAGTACAGTAGAAAAACAGAAAAGCCCAAACATTAATGCCAATCAAATACCTTATACAGCAATTTTCTTTCAAAATATTGCAGGTAAAGGGTTAACACAAAGGCTCTTTGGAGTTGGGATCAGTGTGATAATTGTGGCACTGTGTTCTAATAGGAATTTCATCATGCATTCAAATTGATGAGCAGAATCGTTTAGCGGTTCTCGCAAATAGGTCTCAGCAGGCTTTATTTCAAAAATGTCTGTAGTGTCAAGTGGTCAGTCCTTCATTTTTAATTTCTAAATAGATGAGATGCAAATTACCTGATCTCTCATCCTAGCCAATGGTCATGGCAAATGTTTCCAATTATATACTGACGTTGGGTTTGCCTTGGAGGTAAATAACATTATCAAGCTTGGGATAGGGCAGGCTGGATTAGAAAGAAAAGATTAATTATCTTGTAAAAGTGTTTTATTATCTTAATTCTCTGCATCAGTCATGTTTACTTAATTAGAAACGTAAACACCATAATATAGTTGGTGCCCCGACACAATGTAACAGGGTTAAATGTTTGGCATAAATTATATCCATAGGGATTAGGTTAATGTGCTAAAAAAAATTTTTTTTTTTTAAAGTAGAGCTTGTCAAATCAAATAGTAGCTGTTCCCAGCCATTCACTAGAAACATCAACCAATGGGACTTTTTCTTAAAGTGGAAGCAACACTCATAACATGTTTTGGAGAGCACTGCGTTCACAGCAGCTGCAAGCTACAGGACCACCAGTTCTTCATTATGCCCCATGTCATCTCCTTTCATTCACAACAGGTTACATGCAGCCTTCACTAAATCTACTTAAAGCCAGGTGCTTTGGGTGACCCAAATTGTGATTCAAAAGAACTGGAAGAGGAAGCCAGATCTGGTTGGGTACAGCTGTGTTAGCCACCACCTCTTCTCAAACCAAGCTGCAGGCAGATACAGTACATGTAGTGCTTCCTTATCTGCAGTCTATTTTTCTCACTTACCTCAAGAATGCTTTGGACCTTAATTTTGCCTACTTGCATCTTAATATCATGAATAGAGAATGGGGAAAAGCTACTCATCAAATGAATCTTTGAAATATCTGAAAACCTTGTGTGAGACCGGATGGATATATCCTACTTACATCCCATGTATCAGGACACATGTGTTGCAAACTGTGCAGCCTGACATTTCAGTGGATTTTTTTCTCCCTTTTCTATGCAAGTAATTTCAAAATCAGCCTTCATTTAAAACTCCAGTGGTCTTCTTTTGTTATTCAGAGGGATACTAATTTGTAATAAGTCTACTGTCTTTGAACCATAGAAACTCCAGTACCAGTTCCGCAATTGCTAGGAATGCCAGCAAAGTTCTCAAAAGCCTGGGTTGGAGAAGAGCTTTGGAGGCTGCCAACCACAATATTTGCTTTGGATCACAATTTGGCACTTTGTAAAATAGTCCAGTTCAGCTCAAACTAATTTAGAGGCTGCCCACCTTGCCCCCCCTTTCACTCGTGGGAATGCTATAACTTATTTTCCTTTTAACAGAAAAGTGGAAGCTAATGTGGGCACAGGAGCAGTCAGGCCACATGCGCACCATACATTTATTTCACTATTATTCCACTTTAAACAGTCATGACTTCCCCCAAAGAATCCTGGGAAGTGTAGTTTGTGAAGGGTTCTGAGAGTTATTAGGGGACGTCTATTCCCCTCATAGAGATCCACTTCTCAGAGTTCTCTGGGAAGAAGGACTGAGTGTTAAACCACTTCTGCAATTGTAGCTTTGTGAGGAGCATAGAAAGCTCCTAACAGCACTCAGCACCCTTCACAGACTACCCTTTGCAGGATTCTTTAGGGGAAGCCATAACAGTTTAGAGTGGAATAATAGTGAAATAAATATATGATGTGGATATGGCCTCAGTGACGAGAGCTAGCACTATGCGCCTGGCCTCCTGGCAGCAGAGTCCCTACCACTTATAGAGGAAGAGGGCAAGATGGCTGTCCAGATGTGTGGCAGTGCCTTTTCTCGCTGGCCATTCCTGGGTGGGCTGCAGATGTTCCTCAAAGGTGTGGGATAGAATTACAAACAGTGCCTGTTTCAATTGGAATAGATATTGGTGTCAACCCCCCTGGAACACGAATAAACAGATCACAAGCATATCTTTCGGGCCTGGCTTTTAAGATGCACACTCCAGCTTTCTGTTTCAATATTCTGCATCTTTCAAACTCGTTTGTCAAAATGGAATCATTTTGAAGAGAATGCCAGTGATTAACAATGGCAGAAAGTGGCAGAGAAGGTCCACTGCTTAGAATCTATTATCTGCCAATAATTAACATTAGCAGAAGTTTTATGTGGCATAAATTATTGCTATTTCCGCCATCGTCAGACCCAAGGGCTCTGGCGATGGTGGGCCTTTGCAGCCACTCCAGGGAAGACCTGGCATGGCTACAAAAGCTCCTTCCCTTAGGCGTGATGTGGCCACATGTGCCTGTCGCATAGGGGGCGGAACAGGGTGGCTATTTAAGTCCTGCTTCGTCTCCCCTCGGCCTCTTTCTGGCCTTATGTGACAGTGGAGCGGGTTGCAACTTACCTTTGGATTGTGGCGTATTCCATTAGCACGTGGGGGTGATGGAAAGAGGCTGAGGCATTGGAGCGGCAGCAGCGGGACGCAGTGGTGGCGGAGCTGTGGTGAGGAGGCAGCAGTGGAGGCAAAGCGACAACGGGCCTGGCGAGCAGCAGCACTTGGCAGCAGCGGCGATTGATGGCTGTGGCTCCAGTGCTGCGTGGGCCTGGCGCAGGCCTGGCGAGCAGTGGCTCTTGGCAGCAGTGAGTGCGGTTTGGCAGCGATTGGCAGCTGCAGGGCTGCGAGGGCCTGGCACAGGCCTAGAGGGTGCTCCCACAGCAGGAGTGGTGGCGGTGCACATGTGGAATGGTGGCAGCGGCGAGGATTCGGCGCAGTTGTCCTGGCGGGCCTTCCTGCATAGTTTGAGGAGGAGGCAGTTGAGCATCTTCCTGGGGCTGCAAAGGGCAGTAGTGGCCTGGTGGCTTTCCCAGGGGGGATGGCATTCTGCCTTCGCTGGTGGTCATTGGTGGTTCCTCGCCAATTTTAGGTGGGGGTTTTTCTGCTTTTTTAGTTGCATATAGTGTACTAGAAGCTATTATGCTTGTGTGTCCACATGACACTCCCACATAGATTTATTACATTTATATTCCACCTTTCCTTCCCTCCCCATTTTATCCTCACAACCCTGTGAGGTAGGTTAGGCTGTGAGATAGAGACTGGCTCAAGGTTACTTGGTGTGCTTCGTGGCTGGGTGGGGATTTGAATCCTGGTCTCTCAGGTCATGGTCCTAACCTCTAACCACTTCACCACACTGTCTTAAGGCTATACAAACAGAGTTTTCTTAAGCATGCATATTGCAGTCTAAGGGCTTATCCAAACGGAGCAGAATAATCCACGGTTTCCATATTTGGTTTGTCATCTGATAGTCCTCACTTTTCCTTTTAGTTCGCTCTTTCCCAATTAAAAAAAAAAATGCTTTTTTGCACCCACACACGCAGCGGTAAGACCCCTACATTTTTTTCGCTTTTTCCAAGCTCCGCCTCTAAAACCTCCCCCTATCAACCAATTGGTCAGCAAAAAAATTATGTATGCTCCTCTCCCCCTTTGCAAGGAAGCACAATATGGCTGTAAAGGAGTTCTCGCCTCGGAAGGAAAGGCTGCTGGTTGGTTTCTCGCCTGCCTTGTTTGTATTTGCGATATTATGCTTAAATGAATGTATGCTTTTCTACCTTTATTGATATTTAAGGAGATACACACACTGGCAATTGCACTTATTTCTCCAAAAAAGCAAGAAACTGTCATTCCCCTTCCTTCTCCCTTTCCTTCCCACGAGAATGAAACTGACAAAGCTTTCTGGAGCAGGCTTGAAACAGACCAGAAGCCCTTTTCTAAGTTTGTATTTGTGATATTACACTTAAACAAATGTATGCTTTTCTGATTTGAAGCAAAAACCCCAGCAAGTACAATGAAATTGACAAAGCTTTCTGGAGGCAGGTGTGAAACCGACAGCAGCCCCTTTCTCGCTTGCTGTGCATTGCAGATGTCACCCAGAGCGGCCACCCAGTTTGCAGGCTGGCAAAAAATAAAATGCATCTGCGCAGTAGTTGCAGACACACACCCCCAACACCCCACCATTGCGATGATTGGTTCAATTTTCCCGGGCTTATTCTCGCACATGCGCAAAAGTGCAGATACGTGATTGGCTGGAATGAGGAGAAGGGGCAAGGGGAAACACCCAAGAACTGCCCATCAGCTGTAAAGTCCACAGTATTGCATCCTAACTCCTGAAGGCACAGCGGATGATTCCCGATTTTAAAGAGCAAATCGCATTTTTGCCGGTATTGCAAAGAGCGGATTTAACCCGCGAAAATGCGTAACAGCGCGAGACGTCATTTGGACAACCGAAAAATAATGAACACACATAGCGGGCGTGTCACACATTTTGCAGTCGTCTGGATAAGCCCTAAGTTGCATTGTAGTATGTTAGATATTAGCTATTCTCATGAATTCACAAAAATAAAATGTTTGTAAAATTTTTTTAAAATACATTTCCTCAATGAATCCTTGAGAGCAATGCAGATTCCAATACGTCTGGCAGAGCTTGGAAAAGTTATTTTTTTGAACTACAACTCCCATCAGCCCCAGCCAGCATGGCCACTGGATTGGGCTGATGGGAGTTGTAGTTCAAAAAAGTAACTTTTCCAAGCTCTGCATCTGCCAGTAAATGGAAAAGGACTGCCTTCAAGTCGATCCCGACTTATGGCGACCCTATGCATAGGGTTTTCATGGTAAGCAGTATTCAGAAGGGGTTTACCATTGCCTCCCTCTGAGGCTAGTCCTCCCCAGCTGGCTAGGGCCTGCTCAGCTTGCCACAGCTGCACAAGCCAGCCCTTGTCCGCAACTGCCAGCTGGGGGGCGACTGGGCTCCTTGGGACTATGCAGCTTGCCCACAGCTGCACAGGTGGCAGGGCATGTAACCCCTGAGCCACTCACTGTGGGGGTGATCTTTAGCTGGCCCTTGACAGCCAGGGGATTTGAACTCACAGACTCTGGATTCCCAGCCAGGCTCTCCTCCACACTGTGCCCAAAACTCCAAATTTCAAATAGAATTATGTTTTAGGCAGAATTCAGTGGTAACCCTAATAATATCCTATAACATTATACAGCAATACCTCAGTTAAGGAATCCTCCAGGAACCAAGCTCTTTTTCAGGCAGGCTTTTTAAAAGATTAAACTGACCAGCTTTCCTTTGCTATGGATTAACTTTCAAGCCTGTGCCTTTGCTTTTGTGTGCACTGGGTTGCCTGGGGTGCTGCGGCCTTTTTTGGAGGGGCCATTTTGAAGCACATTTGGCTCCTTCGTGTGGGTGGCCATTTTGAATACATTTATTTGCTGCCTTGTGGTTGGTAGCCATTTCTAGCAGCCATTTTGAAAATATTTTGCTGCCTTGTGTGGGGCGGCCATTTTGGACTGGCCATTTAGAAGCACATTTGGCTCCTTCGTGTGGGTGGCCATTTTGAGCACATTTTGCTGCCTCGTGTGTGATGGCCATTTTGGGACACCATTTTGATCTATCTGTTTTGGTTCTTTCGAGAAGGGTCTCCTAGTGGGTGTAATCATGCCACCCATTTAGGGTGCCAGGGGCTTGAAAGGTAAGGGTAAGGCTGAGAAGCGGCCAGCTCAGAGGCCGCCTCCTCCCCCTCAGGAATCCTTATCCTTGGAGGATGTGGGGCCTGATATGGCCTCAGAGTTAGCCCGCATTGAGTTGCTAGAGAGGTGGAATAGGCAGCCTCAGGAGGCTAGTGGGGCAAGGGTTAAGGTAGCTAAGGGTCTGCAGAATGAGAACAGTCAGTATGGCACTGATTGAGATTCTCTTTTAGGCTAATTGGCTGCTTTGGAGAGCTATTCAGGTTGGTTTGCACCTCATTGTTCAGCACCTGAGGTAGAGGCTGTGGCTACTGGGAGTTCTACAGTGGAGAAGGCTGTGGCCCATCCGGGTTATGGCGAGTCCACACCTGCAGGAAATGTGTGGGGAATACCTGGGTGGCCTGGGATGGGGCCTGGGGACACGCCTTGGGGAACGGCTCAGGCACACTTTATTCTCCTTATGCAGGTGCGGTGCCTTCTGGGTATTGAAGGGGAATGTCTCCTCTAGTCCAACAGCAGCCTGTGAGTGAGGCTTGCAGGCAGGTTTGGAGTTCTATGAGTGATCCTACCATGGGGCTGACTCAGATGCCTGGTGATCTTTTGGCTTATGTTCAGGCTGGCACCTTGCCATTTGGGGAGACGTCTGCTCCCCTGGGGGCTCATTTGTTGTTAGCATATATGGAAAGGAGAATACATTGATGTGTTTCCTTATTATACCGAGAGCCTGAACAGAAGGAGAAGGATAGGCAGGAGGAAAGAGACAATGAGAAATTTAAACAGAAAAAGGTGGATAGGACCTGGAACAATTGGGTGGCAGGGTTTTTGTCTTACCCTAGGGGGCAGAAGATGTATGACGCTATTCCCAAACATTTGTGTTCAGTGCATTACACTTCCTTTGACAGCGCAGTTTTGATGGTCTGGCGTTTTGGCCAGGGCGCTCTCATGGATAAGTGTGATATTAAGTCAGAACTTTGCCCATGCAATGTTCTATGTCGTGTTCAGCTTTTGAACACTTTAGTATATTCCTTGAGTGGGCTTTCAGGAGGCAAGCTGGCTGTGATGCAGTAGTGCATTATTTAGATGATGTTCTATTTGCTGGTCTTGCTGGTTCACAACAGTGCAGCCAGCTGATGGGGACGTTTGGGCACTTAGCAGAGGAGTTAGGTGGGCCTTTGGCCAAGGGAAAAAACTGAGGGCCCATCACCTGTGCTCACCTTTTTGGGTATTGAGCTTTACTCAGTGGTACAGGTTTGTCGTTTACTGGCAGTCAAACTAGGGGCTTTGCAGTGCAGTTTTCATGGTATGCAGGAAGCTAAGGTTACACTCATGGAGCTTCAGGAGTTGGTGGGGCATTTGAACTTTGTGTGCAGAGGCATAGCACCTGGCACAGCATTTCTGTGCAGGATTTGTGACCTGATGAAAAGCCTCACATTATTGGGTTAGAGTTACTAGGGACATGAGGAGGATTTGCTAGTTTGGTCACATTTTTTGGAACAGTTTAATGCAGTTTCATTTGGTGTAGGGATTTGCTGTTGGAGGTGGAGTTGCAAGTTGCACTCGGATGCCTCTGGGGCTTTAGGCTTTGGGGAAGTTTTCTGGGCTAGATGGTGTGCTGAGGCATGGCCTGTGGCATGGACAGAAGCTGGAATCACTAGGGAGTTGACAGGAATGGCCCATCTTCCAGACTGGTATCAGGAGTAGCAAACACCCCTGAGAAGTACAATGGATAGACTTCACACATGGTGCATTGTGTCCAAGACTGTGGTGGTCATGCTTTCTTAGAGATCATTTTTTCATTTTAATCAAGGCATAGTCCTGAAGGCACATGAGGCCATCACGCTGCTTATGCTATGCAGGTCTGGGTCTGATCAGTGCCGGGATGGGGACTGCCTGGGAACCACATGTAGGCTGCCTTGGGTTTCTACTCTACATTTGGAATATACCATATCTAATCCCAACTGCTTTATTGTTATCCTGAGCCAGTAAAAGCTGCTCTGATAATAAAGTAGCAGATTACCCAGTATAGGATGTTATGGAAACTACTAGTCACCTTACAATAAAATGCAATGACTGCTGACTACAGATTTTAATTGCTGTCATGTTTGGGGTTGGATCCCAACCAGTTTGGTACACACTCTTTCAAGATTGGTGTGGCTTCTACACCAGCTATGTTGGGTTTGGAAGCAAGGCCATGCAGGCAGTGGAGCTCTGGCAATAGGGTGCTTCCCAGGCTTGTGTCAGGCCAATCGAGGGTCCATGTGGACCGTTGCGCTAAAGAGTGTACTGTTAATTGTTGTTGTTGTTTTAACAGGTTGGAGGGTGCTGGAGAGAGTCAAGGTACTCATGTGTGGCCACAGATGGAGTTCTGGGCCAAGTGGAGGGTGTCGCAGATCAGGCACAGAACCCAGTTGGGGCTCAGCCATTGCACTTTGGTCCAGTGGCTGAGTAGATGTGGCATGCTGCGGGAATGCCTCCTACCAATGCTGACACATCGTTGGTGCAGCACCCTCCACAGGTTTTGGTTATCCATTGCAGAGGCAATGACCTGGGCATGTTGAAGGGGGAAAGCCCTTATCATTCAGGTTTGCCTGGACTTTGAGGCTGTACATAGTGGGTGGACTGGGACTGGGACTGTTTGGTCCAATATCCTCCCCTGGAGGATTTATTGGGGTGGGATTGACCCCAGGAGCCAAAACAAGGCTAATCGAAAGGTAAATAGGGAAATCCTGTTAAGCAGGGGGAGGTAATACATCATCAGACTAGAGGTGAAGTGTGGCAGGGCTGATCTTTACCGGCCAGATGGTGTTTGTATGTCTGACCTGAGTAATGATTTGTTTCTTTCTGATCTGCAGAGTGCCCTACATGAAATAATTTGCTGCACGTGGGGGAAGAGGGACTAAGCTGAGGCTTGTCCTCTTCTATTATTTATTTATTTATTATATTTCTATACCGCCCAATAGCCGAAGCTCTCTGGGTGGTTTACAGCATAAAAACATCCAGTATACAATTAAAAACATATATCAAACACATTGAAACAATATAACAAAATAACTAAACATAGTTAAACACATGGACACGACAGACACAATCTATGGCTGATACGTGCAGACTTTCACAAGGTAGGGTTTGGTGACCACCCTTAGGCACCCTTTAAGGTGATTGGTGGGTTCTGAGGCCTGCCTTCCAGGTTGTGCGGCCTGTTGGCAGGATAAGGCTCACCTTTGGGGCTAACCTGTAACAGCTACTCAGAGTTGTGCAGCCCTGAGCGGGGGTGGAGCAGGAAGGCCTCCCAAACCACCCTGCAGGGATGGGGCCTAGAGAAGGGGATTGGCTTGGACCACCCCCTTTCCCATGGCAGGGTGTCCTCACCTGGTTGGGTATAAGATAGGTTCCGCACTTGTCTCTGCAGATCATTTGATTATGCAATCAAGCATGTAATTGACTTCATTACAATAAACGTGGCCCTTGATTTACCCACACTTCATCTTGTCTTGCCTGTTCATTTCCCGGCTATGTGCTACAAAGGCTTTTCTGAAACTTGGAGCTCTGGTAATTTATGTGTGTCATATATAATCATATTCACTAATAGGCAAAAAAAACCCCTTGCAGTTTAAGAATGTACCTATAGCCAACAGATATTTCTATCAAACTTTAAAAAGCAGGGAAATTGGGCAGCTATAGTGAATGCACCAGGGGAGCAAGAGACCTGACCTCCTCTTTGAAATATTGGACTGCTCTACAAATTTGTCCAAATGCAAACACAATTTGGGTTGGTCTTTCACAGTCCAATCCACTTCCTGTGCAGCTTGGAAGAATTTGGTAACATGTGCCTCTGAGCATATGGTGAGTGATGGCAACACTGATGGGAGGGGAAGGAGGAGGAGGGGATGGTGAAGGGAAGGGAAGGGTAGGTGGGAGAAAGAGAGAGCAGGTTTGATCATTTGCATGCTTTTTTAGTTCAGTGGAATTTACTTCTCTGCAATCATGCTTAAGATAGGTGAAACTGACCTGCAAGAGGGGCAGGAAGGGGAGGAGGGCAGGAAGGGGAGGAGGGCAGGGAGGGGAAGGGGAGGGGAGGTGATTGGGTGGGTGGGCACTGGGCAGAGGGGAAGGCCCTTTCCTTTCCAAAAGGAAAACATTGTGAACAGTATCACTCTTTTTCAGAATTTCCCCCACCTCTTTATTCTACTGCAGGCACATGTAGCCTCCCACCCAAATTTAAACCAAAACTGTCCCTGGCCACATCCACACCAGACTTTTATTTCACCTTATACAGTCATGGCTTATCCCAAAGAATCCTGGGAAGTGTCGTTAGTGAAGAGTGCTGAGAGTTGCTAGGAGATGCCGTGTTCCCCTCACAGACCCAACTGTTAAATCACTCTGGCAACTGGAGCTCTCTCAGGGGAATAGGAGTCTCCTCTCAGCACCCTTCACAAACTACACTTCCCAGGATTCTTTGGGAGAAACAATAACTGTCTAAAGTGAAGTAAAGGTCAGGTGTGGGTGTGGCCCCCTGATTAGGCAAGCCCAGCAGCTGTGAGTCTGGCTTTTAGAACACTGACAGCTGGTTCTTACTGAGCATGCCTGGCCTTATCATTGAGTTCAATGCTAAATTTCTTAAATTAATTAAAAAGCAGCTCTTCATTTTTTTAACTTTTAGACTGAAGAAGATGAAGATCAGAGTATCGGGCAAGGTCAGTAATAGTATTACAGATACTCTGTGAACATGGCTGATTTTTAATTAATTTCAGCAAATTATGAGACTACTGACAGAAAAAAGTCCAAAAGGGGTCTGTGTTTCTCTCTCTCTCTCTTTTTGCACTTCGAACTCTCAATTATCTCTGCCTGTTTTCTGTATCACCATGAAAATTTAGAGGGTTGTTAAGCAAGTGTTTCTGAATTCAGGACTATAGGTGTTGAGCCCCAGCTCTCCTAGGAGAATCAAGCAGGGGAGACAGTCGAGCCTCAGCTTCCCCAGTTAGAGCAGGAAGAGGAATCAGAGGCAGATGAGGCTTTCGAGGACAATGAGGGAGGGGGTGTAGAGGCTGTTGAGGACAATGAGGGGGAGGGTGTAGTTGACAATCTGCCAGTTCCCACGGACAGTTCTCCCACCAAAGCAGACCTTGCTCCACCTACAAATGCCCCAACAGAGCCATTGGGGGATGACCCGGTGTGTGCCAACTCCACCTCCTCAGGACTCCCCATCTGGCACTTCAAATGCTTCCCCAACTCCTGAAGCCGAGCCAGCACCTATTGAGCCTGTACTGTCAGATGAGCCGGTGGAGGCTAGCTCCCCCTCGCCCCATGCGAGATGCTGCAAGAAGCATGTCGGTCAGAAGGTGGAACTTCGGAGGAGTCAGAGATTACGGGCGAAGATCTTCCCTACTTAAGGCGGCGCCCCCCTCATTGGGGTGCTGCATTAACTTTCCTCACATGCTGCAGAGTATACCTAGATAGCTTAGTTAGGGTTAGTAGTGAGTTAGCATAGTTAAGTCTATAAAGCGCACTGCCTTTGATGTAACCGTTACTCTAATAAAACAAGAATTAATTCCATTGTTGCCTTCATCTCGTGTCTCACACTCTGGGCAGGACACTAGGTTTTGTAAGGTTTGTTTTGAAATGAGCTTATGGGAAGCATCAGAATGCCATGGGGATATTTTCAAGTTAATATTGCGGAATGCGAAAAATCCATGCTGACTATAGTATACAGCCACTCTCATGGCTGTATAATAAGATGAACTCACCTTGATGGAGAGATTTCAGATTATCCTACATGTTTTGCTCTATTATCACAGGCAAATGCCATGACCAAGAAAGAAAATAACTAGATGATGGTGCAGGATGGCACATATTCAGAATATAGGCTCTCTCTCTCTCACTCACACACACAATTGTTTTTTTAAAAACCCATTAGATAGAAGCAGCTGAAATACAAGATCTATATTACATCATTTATTATGCATGTTCAACATCAAGGAGATTTTGATGTATACTTGAGGGTGGATGAAACCACACTGCAATATATTGTCTGAAATCAAACAAGTTTGTTTACCTTTAAGTATGGAAATCAAATAAAACCTGACATATTTGACTGTGATTCTTATGTGCTGGTGTGTTAAAAGAAAATGTTGAGTTGGATCAACATAACTGAACAAATGCCATATTCTGACTGTGCATAATGGTGTCCTAATCAATTCAAATCCTTCTGATATGAAAAAGCAGTTCCACAAACATTTCAGACAATTTTTTAAAAACCGAAGTGCTGCCCACAGGAAGCCAAATATTTTATCTTAACCTGCCCACAGTTTTACAATTAGGCCTAGCTACACTTGTCAACAAAATGATATTATAGTGCTGATTCCTTGCTACTCTGGTAGATGAGAAGGAGTTATTGCTCTAAAGTAGGGTCAATTCTGCCACTTTGTTGTTTTATCAAATTAAAAATAAGCCTGGGAAAGTGGATTCCAACAACAGGACTACCTGCAACTTTCTGAAGTTAAGACCTTTGATAGGAAAAAAAGAGTCTTATACCATATTCTGTGAAGTACAGCTTGGAGGAGATGGCTTCTCTCCATAAGAGAAGCTTTTTTAAATATAATTTAAATCTGTCACCATTTAATCACAATTTCAGTGCTTAGTTATTATAACTACAAACAGCCTGATTAGTTTCTGTGTGACATGCAAAAACATGACAAAAGACTTCAAAAGGAGATATTAATTACATTAAACACCTAATTATTAATAATAGACAGCATAAAGGAATATGCAGAAATGCAATGCATTAATGTGAGGTTACCTAGAATAACTTATTTTTTTCTCAGAATGAAGAAGTATTTTCCTGAACTCACATAAACTGAAAAAAAAGAGCAATGAATTGAAAAGAGATCCCCAAGAATTTGGTAATCAACCTGAGTAATACTTATTGTTTCCTTTCATGATTTCTTAGGTAACGTTCATTTGGGAAATGACCGTTGGTCCTTCTAGTTCAGTATGCAATGACTGGCAGGAGCTCTTCGGGCAGGGATGTTTCCAACCTCTACCAGTAGATGTCACGGGCTGAAACTGTGAAGGACCTTTTGCACAGAAAGCATTGCTTAACCCAGCCTTTCCCAACCAGTGTGCCTCGAGATGTTGTTGGACCACAACTCCCATCAGCCTCAGCCAGCATTGCCAATGGTCAGGAAAGATGGGAATTGTGGTCCAACAACATCTGGAGGCACACTGGTTGGGAAAGGCTGGCCTAACCACTGAAATAAATCTCTTTTAAAAGTCCACTGAAATTGGGAGGGCTATAGATTAGAGGCAGCACATCTGTTTTGCATGCAGAAGGTCCTAGATTTAATTCCTGACATCTCCAGGTAGGGGTGGGAGTAGGGATGGAAAGATATGTCAACTTCAGTTCTCTTCGTTTCTCATTTTTCCATTCTTAAATTCAGTTCTCATTTATGCAGCAGTCTGTGATTTTTTCTCTCTAAAAGAAAATTGCCCCCACACAAAGAAGACTCGTGACACCAAACTGGTATAATGTTATATTTATTAAAATATAACATCCTAAATCCAATGCAATACAGCCAATTATTCAAATATATATATTTTCGGGCAGGTGAGGCTAAACCTAACAACGAGGGATTACACCCTCACCTTCTTAAGGCATCACTTCTCATCATCACGTGACTCCATAGTCAAGGACGTGGGTGAATTCCTCCCTCCTTGCTCTTGGAGCCAGCTGTGTGGTTCCAACCCCCACACCATGGCTCCGCCGTACAGGCGTTCACCATGATGCGCAAGCAGGTCCCACAAGGACACAACACAGATTCCCACCAGACACAAAGCCCTGATGGTTCCCTAGGAAGTGCCCCTTTTTCATGATGCCTTAACCACCTAATTTTAACCCCCATATACCTCACCTGCCCGAATTCTATGCTACAAGAGGGGATCAGCTTAAGCTTGGTCCCCTCCACCCAATGAGGGTAACAATCCCCTTAATCCCCCCATAAGACCCTCCAAAAACAGGTCACACCCTTGCTCAGAAAGATGAACACCATCATCTCGAAATAGATGTGGGGCATGGAACCTAATCCTATCATGAGGAATAACTGCCCCACCAAGAGACAAAACTAAATCCATAACCTTCCTATTGACCCATTTCCTAGCTCTATCTATCTTATTGGGGTGAACAGCACCCCTCCAAACCCTTCTAACAAACATTTCAGACCATACAAGCAGAAGATGGGGATATGATCTAATAAGCCACGTGAGATCACGCGTAACTTTTAGCAGCAAATCCAACCCAGGACGCTGCACCAAATCATTTTCACCCAAATGAATTAACAATATGTGCGGCCTGTCAGCCAATGACATGATCCGGCACACAGCAGGCAGCAATGCATCCCATAACATGCCCCTCCGGGCTTCCCACTGAATCGTAGCTGTGGCAGAAAGCTGCAGCTGTGTTCCATAAACAGACGAGGATGCCCTCCGGTGAGCCCAAAACACAATTGAGTGGCTACACAAGACGATCCTGACGGGAATTGGGATGTTTGTCAAACCTACAGGAAACAAAAACAAAGTCATCTATTAAAACCTGACGTAAGACTTAAATGCATCGGAACGCCACCTTCCGATCGCCTGTATCTCGCTGATACTCATGCCCACAAGGGCCGCAGCTGTAGCTGCACCAATCCAGAAAGAATGCAGCCCATAGACTCCAGCATTGTGACCACTGGCCAACAAGGCCCGCCGAACAACGGCCCAAAATTGAAATTGAGTCAGGGCAGTACCATCCACATGTATGAACAAATAACGCTGGCCCGCTGGCCGAATGTATAAGAAATGTCACATTGCAGACACAGGGCACAATACCTGGACCTGGCGACTTCATAAAAGCACGATACTGCCATGGCCCTTTTGATCGGTCTTAGAGACCCGCAGTGAAAACCTCACTATATCTGCACCTAATGTGCAATCGCCAAAGCATAAGGCTCGATAAGTCACATCGCACTTAAAAGGGGGCAATACTTCGCTAGGGCGAAAAGCACCATAAAACATTGTCAGAGTTACTGCGGCGAACAGGTGCGACTCATACCGAGATGAGCATAATGAATTAAACAACGCCAGGATCTGGAGGAGAACATCAGGCGTGATTGGCCTCCTCCGGCCAGCGGACCTGGGAGCGGAACGCGACCAACCCACAAGGACCTTTCTGACCCTAAAATCTACAGAATGATCCGGCAGCCCCCTTTGCCTTGGAAATAAAGGCTAGTGCCGAGAGGTGACCAGCGATAGTAGAAACAGAATTATTGTGCCCTTTTAAATGTGTCATAAACTGCAATAAATGCTCCACAGGAATAGGCCACTCCAAAGGCAGCTCCGTGCCTATACGGAAAGTCTGGAACTTAGCAAATTAACACTCATACGCATTTTGAGTACTGGGAGCCAGAGCGGCAGCAATCGCAACCCCAACTTCTAGTTGCCAAGGTTCCACAGGAAAGGTGGGATTGGTACTGGATCCAGAGCCGCTCCAGGTGCAAGCTCGCGAAAGTGCGCCATCTGCAAGCGTGAAAGTGCATCAGCTACCGTATTATGCAAACCTGGAACATGTCTGGCCAGGAATAAAATATTAAAGCGCAAGCATTGTAACACAAAAGCACGCACCAAGTGCATGACCCGAGGAGACTTAGAAGTTTGGGCATTAATCACGCTAACTGTGGAAATATTATCGCACCAGAAGCGCACTGTGGGGTTTGTAAATGCCTTTGGCCAGATATGAACAGCGACCACAATTGGAAAAAATTCCAAAAATGTCAAGTCGGAAGTAATTCCGATATCTCGCCAACTGTCAGGCCATCGCTCAGCACACCACTGGGCTCTAAAGATGACCCCAAAGCCAATGCCTCCGGCAGCGTCAGAATTCACCTGTAATTCCGCTTCTAAGAGTAATTCCTCCCTCCAAAAGGAAAGGCCATTGAAATCCTTCAGGAATGCAAGCCACATGTACAAATCCTCTCTCATCCCTGACGTGATCCTTATGAAATGGAAGCGAGAGTGAACTCCCTTCATGGCGTCACATAAACGCCTGAAGAACGCACAACCAGGGGAAATAACTTTGGAAGCAAAAACTAAGTGGCCGACAAGTTCTTTTAACCGGGCCAATGTGATCTTTTTCAACCCTATTACTAAACAGAGCAGTTGACGCAGTACTACCAACTTCTCAAGCGGCAAACGTGAGGACTGAGTCACAGTATCTAACTGAATCCCTAAGAAAATAAGGGAAGTAGTAGGGCCCTCTGACTTTTCGGGAGCTAACGGAACTCCCCATTCGTCAGTTAAAGTGTCAAAAGATTGCCTCAAATGAAGGCAATGAGAAGACCCGTCCGGCCCCACAAATAAAAAATCATAAAGATAATGAGCAGAAAAGGAGGACGATGCTTTCCTCCTCAATGCCCATTCTAGAAATGTGCTAAATGCTTCAAAAGCAGCACACGACACAGAACAGCCCATTGGCATAGCTCTGTTGATGTAGAACTGATCTTGAAATTTAAAACCAAGCAAATCCACATCCTCAGGGTGTACTGGCAAAATCCGAAAAGCAGATTTTATATCACACTTTGCCATTAAAGCACCCCTTCCAGCTTTTCTAACTACTCTAACCGCCTCGTCAAAAGAAGTATATCTAACTGATGCAAATAATGGGGAAATGCCATCATTGACAGAAGCCCCTTTTGGGAATGACAAATTATGAATCAGGCGATATTCTCCAGCCTGCTTCTTAGGGATAATACCTAAAGGGGAAATCCTCAAATTTTTCAAAGGAGGAAAACAGAAGGGGCCTGATATCCGATCAGCAAGTATCTCCTATGAAGCTTGGCCAAAACTACGGGTGCTAAATTACTATAAGAGGGCTGCTTGACTAGCGATGTAGCAATCCTAGGACCCTCATAAGGGATACGAAAACCATCCGTAAAACCCTGGAGTATAAAACTAGCAGCCTGCCGATTGGGATAATGCTCTAACAGCTTCGCCAAAGGAGCCAGCTTGATCGGGCTACTGGCCTTGCGATGTACAGCCGCTATTGCCAGACCAGCATTTTGGCTGTGGGTGCTCCCCTGTACCCTGTGGAGCTGTACGTGCCCTCTGGCAAGAGGAACTAGAGTGGTTGCCTCCGCACAGTGCACAAACATGTCGGAACCTACAGGGACGTCTTGAGCATCGGCCATTGCTATTAAATGTCCAGCAGACTTGTTGGGATTGAACCCACTGCCCACCTTGGCTGTAGCCAGAGGCGGAAGTCTGCGCACATGCCAATAAATGCCCACTATCGGCCCTATCTCCAAGAGAGGGCCTGGCGGATGTCATAGAACGTAGCCACAGTCCAGTATGTTCAATGTCCCAACGAAGGGTGGGATCTAATGCTGCTCTTTGGCTAAAATTCTGATCATACCTAAGCCAAGCTGTTCCAGAGAATTCTCGGAAGGCCCAATGCACTATATCCTGATATTTTATCATGGATAAAGCCCTAGACGGATAAGCCTGTGTCATAACACCCATATAAATCGTATAGGCGTTCAACCAGTTAGCCCACACACGATCGACCCTCCGTTTAATAGCAGCCTCACGCTCTTTAACATCTTGCCCGTCCTTAGGCTTTGTTTCATTTTCACGAAACAGAAGAGAGAACAAATCAATGTACTCTCCACGCCAAATTTTTTCCTTTGTTCCTAATGTTAAATGGTCACCCAAAGGGAGCAATGTATCGCCCTGAGGGTAAACTCCCTGAGGAAGAGGTAAATAGGCGGGCAACTGAGAAGGGGAGGCCGAAGACTGCTGCCAAGGGGACACTGCAGAAGCAGGCCAAGGGATCTGTGGGTGCAGAGGCACCAACCCCCCCCATGAATACCGCTGGGTGTGATGAGTCTACCTGCAAAGGAGAACCTGTGGTTGAGGAATCCCGATAAAGGACACTGGAAGCCTGTACATGTGTAGCGTGCGGTTGTAAATGTTGCTCACCTGTATAAGCAGCAGGAGAAGCAACCACAGACGATGTTGGAAACCCTGAAGCCCCAGGGATGAGTGTGGCAGGAGCAGGAGGAACAGGAAGCTGCACTTGCAAAGGCCCTGCAGCCAGCGGGGCTGAAGCAGTGGTCGAAGAAGTAGCGGTCCGAGGAGCAGGCAAACCAGCTGAAGGCGTATGCACTGGGGTATCAGCAGGAGGCGCTGCAGCTTCCAGCACACCGATCCTAGAAACTAAATCAGCGAGAATACGAGACCTTTTCCCTCCGCAAGGGTGGGGGACCTATTAAATTGGTCCGCCCCCAGAGACTAATGAATCCTGAAGGTTTTCAAAGGGCTCTGGGGGATTTTCCGGCTGATAGGACCGGCGCTCCTGTTGAAGCCCTGGTTAATCTGTGGAATGTGGAGATGGCCCGGGCTGTCGACACGATCGCTCCTGCGCGCCCTCTCCTTTGCAGAGCTCATTCAGCTCCTTGGTATACTCCAGAGTTGAGGGCGATGAAGCAAGATAGGAGGCGGCGTGAGCGGAGATGGAGACGAATAATGAACTCCTGATGAATGCAACTATACGCTGGTTTGTGCTTTCACCAAGTGGTATATAGGAGTGGTGAGGGCGGCGAAAAAACAATATTTCGCCGCCACTATTAAGGCATCTCTCTCCCGCCCAGCGGAGCTTTTTAGAGTTGTCCAAGGGCTACTCCATCTAGGCCTTCAGGACACTGCAGATACTTCGGTGGCCTGCTGCAATGAGTTTGCTGAGCACTTCCAGCATAAGATCTTACGCATTCGTCGGGACCTAGACTCTCATTTTATAGCAGTGAGGTGTCTGGTGCACAGTCTTATCATGTTTTGTTGGATGAGTTTCAGTCGGTTCAGTTCGAGGACATGGACAAGGTGCTTGGACAGGTACGTGCAACCACTTCGGTACTAGATCCTTGCCCCTCTTGGCTAATAAAAACTGGCAAGGAGGGAACAGTTGGCTGGGCCAGGGAAGTGATAAATGCCTCCTTGCGAGAGGGAGTGGTCCCTGGCTGTCTGAAGGAGGCAGCAGTGAGACCACTCCTGAAAAAGCCTTCCCTGGACCCAGAGGATTTCAGCAGCTACAGACCAGTGGCAAATGTTCCATATCTGGGCAAGATCCTGGAACGAGTGGTTGCTGACCAGCTCCAGGTGCTATTGGATGAAACCGATTATCTAGATCCATTTCAATCGGGTTTCAGGCCCGGTTTCAGCACTGAGACTGCCTTGGTCGCCCTGTTTGATGATCTATGTCGGGAGAGAGACAGAGGGAGTGTAACTCTGTTGATTCTCCTTGATCTCTCAGCGGCTTTTGATACCATCGACCATGGTATACTTCTGGAGAGGCTTGCGGAGTTGGGAGTTGGAGGCACTGCGTGGCAGTGGTTCCGCTCCTACCTGGCGGGTCGTCTCCAGAAGGTAGTGCTTGGGGAACATTGCTCGACACCGTGGGTACTCCAATGTGGGGTCCCGCAGGGGTCAGTTTTGTCTCCCATGCTTTTTAACATCTATATGAAGCCGTTGGGTGCGGTCATCAGGAGTTTTGGAGTGTGTTGTCACCAGTACGCTGATGACACGCAGCTCTACTTCTCCTTTTCATCTTCCTCAGGTGAGGCGGTCAATGTGCTGAACCGTTGCCTGGATGCGACAATGGACTGGATGAGAACTAACAAACTGAGTCTCAATCCTGATAAGACTGAGATGCTGTTGGTGGATGGTTTTTCCAATCAGATGGTGGATACATATCCTGTCCTGGATGGGGTTACACTCCCCCTAAAGGAACAGGTTCGTAGTCTGGGAGTCGTTCTAGACTCTTCCCTGTCACTTGAGGCTCATGTAGCCTCGGTGGCACGGAATGCGTTCTACCAACTTCGATTGGTAGCCCAGCTACGTCCCTACCTGAGTAAGGAGGATCTTACATCAGTAGTACATGCTCTGGTAACGTCACGTTTGGATTACTGTAATGCGCTCTACGTAGGGCTACCTCTGAAGACGGTTCGGAAGCTACAGCTGGTGCAAAATGCGGTGGCCAGACTGCTAACAAGAACGAAGCAGTCTGACCATATAACACCTGTTTTGGTCCGCTTGCACTGGCTTCCAATACGCTTCCGGGCCAAATTCAAAGTGTTGGTATTAACCTATAAAGCCTTATACGGCGCAGGACCTCAATATCTGTCGGAACGCCTCTCCCGCTATGAACCGGCTCGTACACTACAGTCTGCTACGAAGGCCCTCCTCCGGGTCCCGACTCATAGGGAGGCCCGGAGGGCAGTGACAAGATCAAGGGCCTTCTCAGTGGTGGCCCCCGAACTATGGAATAGTCTCCCCGAGGAGGTTCGCCTGGCGCCGACACTATCATCCTTTCGGCGCCAGGTTAAAACCTTTCTCTACTCCGAGGCATTTTAATTTTTTGTTAATGATTGTAATGTTTGTAATTTGATTTTAGCCTTTGCTGTTTTTAGATTGTGAAATTTGATTTTAGACTGTGATGTTTTTGTATTATATTGTATTTTATTGTATCTATGTTCACCGCCCAGAGAGCTATTGCTAGTCGGGCGGTATATAAGTTTTAAAAATAAATAAATAATAAATAAATAAATTTAGGCAACTTGGAAGCCAACCTAGCAGATTTCTTACCTGCAGGGGCTGAACTAGGGCCCGCATCAACATCCATTGGCTGCCAGCGTTCCTTTTCCAACGCCTCGACCCAAGCCACCAAGGCGCGTATGGTGCCCAAATCCTATTCTTCATCAGAAGATTGAGTCTGCTGAGATGGGGGGCGCTTCGTGGCCTGCTTCACCACCCGCACTGCTTTCTTTTGTTGCACCTTCTTGGGCGGCATGCTCAGAACAGCAAAATAACAATTACACAATTAACAAAATTATAAAACTCCAACAACGTTTGAATACACAAACTTATCACAGAATACCAGCACTCCTAAAGTGCCAAGTACAAAACATTAACAAAATTTTATAATTATGATTTATATTATTATTTAAAATTTATTATTAGTATTTATTATTATTATTATTATTATTTTATAATAATCCAATTAATAAATTGTTACTATTATTAAGAGATGAGGGAGGGGGTAAAGGGGATTCTTTAAAAGGGGAATGAATTTTACGCAATGAATATAATTAATAAATTAACAAATATAAAAATCCAACACTACTGCAACACCTGAACAATTGATCTTCATAAACAAGAACTATCAATATAAGAACTACTCAAATAATGAATTGAAAAACCAACAAACAGAAGAAACAAATAAGCTAAATATGAAGGAAAACGAAAGGAAAGGGGAGGGGGAGGGGGAGGGGGGCGGATAGCAAAAACGAAACCTAAAGCCCAAAGCAACAAATAAAATTCAAACACAAGGAAACAAATAATACACCAACTACAATTCCTAAGCAAACGGTACTGGTAAATTAGGGAACTTAATGCTATAAATACAACAGGAACATAAGCGAGATTAAAGGGAGGACGAGCCGGCTAGAAGCCGTCGGGCGGGTGGGCGGACGCCCGCTGCCCAGCTGATCGGCGGGAATGAGGAAAGGAGTTAAAGGGACTTCAAGGAACGGCAGAATAAAAGCAAACAAGCAACGAGGGAAATAAGCAGAATGATCGCGTCTGAGCACCAACAACGCCACGGAGCGAGGACAAACCGCACAAGCCGCGAGGCGAAAAAGGCAAGAGCGGGAAGAACGGAGCAGCCTTATATCTGCTGCCCAGCGCCTTCCCTGATAGGATGATTGATCTCACGTGGCTCCTAGCACTTGATTCGAGAATGTTCCCAAGTCTTCCCTGTAATTATTGTGGAGGCAAATACGCCCCTAATTAGGAACGACATTCTCATGAAAATTCTTTAACATTCTAATGCAAATTGCTCCTGATAAACACATTTTTGTATGCAGTGTTGACTAATGTACCCTTTCTTGTATATTATTTTCACTAATATATTCATTTTTATTGCTATTTGCCCCTATTATATGCATTTTGTAAGCATTGTTTAGTTGGAGAACTGCATCACAAAATTTCGATGTGTGAATTTTGAAGAATGGCTGTATTCTGGTTCTCATATTGTTTCAGAAAGTGGGAATTTGATACATTTGGTTTTAAATGTGAACTGAATCAAATTTCTCCTCCATCCCTAACTGGAAGAGAGCACTTGTTTGAAATCCTGCCAGTGAGTGTAGATAATACTGAGCTACATGGGCCAATGGTCTGACTCAACAGAAGGCAGAAATGTGAGGGAGAACTTCATGAAAAATTATAACATAACTTTAACAACTTCTGGTTTCAATGCTGAACGTTAACCATTGTCAAGGGGAATTGTGTATTCACCTAAGGATTCGTCAAACTGGAAACAATTAGGTAGTAATCTGGGTCGTTTTAGGAGAGATTCACACTAGACATTTAAAGCACATACAACACACATTTAAATCATATGACTCCCCCTAAAGAATCATAGGAACTGTGGTTTGTTGAAGTTGCTGGGAATTTGTAACCCTGTGACAGGGAAACCATAGCTCCCAGATTCTTTGGTGGAAGTTGTGAGATTTAAATGTTCACAGGATTTGCTTTAAATGTATCATGTGGATCTGCCCTAACAGTAAAAGGTTAGTGGAACAGTCCTTACTCCTGGACTGTACCTAAACAGAGAAAGTATTGCTGTTTAACAATCAGAGTGGAGCCTCAGTAAAACTTCTGTGACTGAATATAATCTGAACAGTTCTCAGGTTAGATACAATGCATTGTATATTTGGTTTAAATGAAATATAAACAGTTTAGTAGTTCTATTTCTTAGCAGAGTATGTGTTTCGCAAAAGCAGAATGAGAATTAACCAGCCCCCTTCCCCTCATACAGACTAATGGAATAAAAGAACAACAGAGACAAGTCTTCTTTTGTAAAAGGTATTAAGAATGTTTACTCACAACTTTTCATATGTTCAGGAAAACATAGGCTCTAGCTTGGAGAGAAAAGATAGAAGTAGATACTGGATTTAGTCCATGATCATCTGGAGAGAAGCCTGCGGATGCTTCTCTCTCCTGTGGCTTAATGGAGAATTATGATAATAAGAGAACAGCATCTCTTAACAAAGAAGAGGAAGAGAAGAAGTGAAATAACCCCACCAGTAGAAAGTTACATCACAGTAAAAAAGCATATAGACGTCCCCAACTTCTGGCTAGAAGGGACATCTGCCTGTTAAGAGCATGCAAGCTTGCTTATCCCAACATAAGTTTTGCACAGCTGATGGTAAAATATAAGTTGGCAGACTGGGTAGAAAGCCATTCTGGAAATTCTCCTTCCTCCTGGCATGGCCTTGAACCACCCTAAATCTGATCCAGAGGGTCCTCCAACCCACTGCAGCAGATGTAATGTGCCAATGTGATGTAATGGTGTTGGGCTATGATCTGGTAGACCATGGTTTGAATTCCCATTCAGCCATGAAGGTTACTGGGCCACTCATCAGGGGTGTAGTCATTGAGGGTCTCAGGGGGTCCCTATGTCTCCATTGATCTCTGAGCCAATCAGCATAAAAGGGGAGTGGGTTAGCCATTGAGAAGAATCTTCTAACATGCTTCCTTGTCTTTTCCTGCTGATTGGAGCCAATCAGAGTGAAGGAACACTCCCCTTTCACACCTATTGGCTCCTATGGACATCTGCTGTTGTGAGAGAAAGTGCACATGGGAAGAACTGAAGAGTGTGGAGATGACAACAGAGAGCAAGCAAGCGAGTGAGGGGGGGTGTCTGTGAGGGGGCATGGACTATCATGAAGGGACCCTGCATTTCTGAATTTGCTACTACACTACTGCCACTCACTGTCTGTCAGCCTAACCTACCTCACAGGCTTGTTGTGAGGATATGACAGGGGAGAGAAGTAGGTGTACCACTTTGAGTTCCTTGGAGGAAAGGCTGAATATAAATGTAATAAATAAATAAGAGACACCATTGCATACAACCCTGTGAGCTACCCTCTTGGATACATATACAGATATTTAAACTGGCACCACTATCTTCCCATGCCTGGGAAACGTCTGTAATTTTTAAAACAGATACAGTAAATATTTTTACAGAATATGTCCTGATTAATTAATTTGTAAAACAATAAACCTATGAAAGAGAAAGATATTCATAAAAGGTTAAGAAAGAAAGAAAGAAAGAAAGAAAGAAAGAAAGAAAGAAAGAAAGAAAGAAAGAAAGAAAGAAAGAAAGAAAGAAAGAAAGAAAGAAAGAAAGAAAGAAAAGAATATCTTGTGTATTAGGAATTCATATGCCTTATATGTAATAGAGCAATTGCTCTCATGGGCAATGTGAGGAATTAGACTGAGAGAAATGAAGGAACCTTTTCATTGCTAAATTGTGCTGCAGAATGTCGTTCCTATTAAGGGGCGTTTTTGCCTCCACCCAAAATGTTTGAGAAGGCTCGGGAATGATCTAGAAGATTTTCAAGTGTGCCACGTGAGATCAAGGGGCCAATTAGGTCTGGGATTGAGCGGAGTATTTAAAGCCGCTCCTTCCCTTAGCGTTTGCCTTTTTTGCCTCGCTGCACCTTTTGCGCGTCGTGCTTGCAAGGGCTCCGTCTGCATTTCTTGGTGGTCGTTTCCATTCCTTATTGGCTGGTTTGTTAGTCCCTGCTGCCTCCTCCCGTCCTGTGCTTCTATTTATTTATTTAATTCGGCTCGAATTCCCGCCAATCAGCTGGGCTGCGGGCGTCTGCCCACGCACCCAGCGGCTTTCTGACGGCTTGCAGCTTTTTGCTCCCTTCTTGTGTTTTTTGTTTGTGTGTCCTTGCCGCCTGCTCCCGTCCTGTGCTTCTATTCCTTTATTTAATTTTGGCTTGATTTCCCGCCGATCAGCTGGGCTGCGGGCGTCTGCCCATGCGCCCGGTGGCTTTTCGCCGTTTCACAGCTGATCGTTCTCTCTGGAGTCCCTGCGTTTCTGTGCTTGATTTACTTGAGTTGGGGTAGTTTCTTTTGAGATTCAGTGGTTGGGAACGTTTAGTTGGGGTTTTACTTCTGTGTTTTTTTTTAAGGAATTGTTCTGTTTACTTAAACTCCCCCCTTTTTAATTTTTTTTATTAATTTTGTTCCCATTCGGTTGCGTTGCATTCTACCTCCCTGTACATTATTGTCTCTAATTCTTTTTAGTGTTTGTAATTAATATTCTAGCTTCCCTGTAATTTATTGTTGTTTCATAGTTAATTTATTTGTTGTGTTAATTGTTGAGCTTTGTTTATAAGTTTTGGTTTTCAATTTGTGCGTTTAATATTTATACTAAGTAGTATATACATAATAATATTTATATATTAAGGGAATACATCAATAGTTAAATATATTTTATTAATAGTTGATATATTATTCCTTTTATTCCCCTCCCCTTCATATTATTCTGACCCTCCCCTTTAAAAAAAAACAAAAAAACCAGGAAAAATATACCTAATCCAGTTGTTGAGTTGATTGCTGTTTTCTTTGTGGTTTTAGTTACTTGTTAATCGTTAATTGTTGTTCCTGCTGTTATATTTCTGGTACTGGCGAAGAAACATGCCGCCTAGGAAGGTGCAACAGAAGAAAGGTGTTCGCGTAGTGAAGCAGGCTTCCAAGCGCCCCTCAGCCCAGCATCATCAGTCGTCTGACGAAGAGGGGGATATGGGCACCATTCGAGCTTTGGTGGCGCACGTGGATGCGCTAGAAAGGGAGCGTTTGCAGCCTTGTGACGTAGGGGCGGGGCCCAGTACCGCCCCTACAGGTAAGAAGTCTGCCCGCCTCACAGAGAAGAGCACTAAGTCAAGTATTCTTGCTTCTTTGGTTTCTAGGATTGGCGTTCTTGAGGCTGCTGCACCTGTACAGGAGCCTGCAGTTCTCCCGTCTCCAGTGGCTTTGTCTGTGGTTCCGCTTACGTCTTCTTTTCCTGTACTCTCACGTCCAGCTGTAGATGGGTTGTTGCAGGGACAGGTTCAATCTCCCCAGTCCAGTGTCTTGCCTGGGTCGTCTGAGCCCTCTGCTTTGGTGACTTCGCCGCTTGTTGCTTCTCCGGCTGCTTATGCAGGTGAGACACTCGCACCACATCTTCCTGTTACACAGAATAATGTTGCAGGTGTTAGTCCTTTAGATTCATCTCTGGCTGCTTCTCAGCTGCCGAGTGGCTCCCAACCAATCGTGTTTATGGGGGGAGTTTTAGTTCCGCACCAACCACAGCTCCCTTGGCCTGCTGCTGCTGTGACTCCTTGGCAGCCATCAGCGGCTACCTTGGGTCTTCCTACCTCTTCTTTGCCTCTCCCTCAGGGTATTTATCCTCAGGGTGATACCTCTCTTCCTTTGGGTGACCATTTATTGGTCACAACGAAGGAAAGAATCTGGCAGGGAGAGTACATTGATTTATTTACTCTTCTTTTTTCGTGAGAATGAGGTTAAAACTAAAGAGGGTCAGCATGGCAAGGAACGTGAGGTGGCCACAAAAAAGAGAGTCGATCGTGTATGGCCTAACTGGCTGAACGCTTACACGATTTATATGGGAGTTATGACACAGGCGTATCCATCGAGGGCCCTGTCTATGATAAAATACTAGGATATTGTTCATTGGGCTTTTCGAGAATTTTCTGGCACCGCGTCGTTGCGGTACAATGAAAATTTCAGGCAAAGGGCGGCATTGGATCCCACCCTTTGTTGGGACGTGGAGCATGCCAGTTTGTGGCTTCGCTCCATGACTGCTGCCAGGCCTACTTCTGGTGATAGGGCAGATAGTGGACACCTGTTAGCGCGAGCACAGACTTCCGCCGCTGGCTCTGGTCAGGGCGGTCAGTGGGTTCAATCCCAGCAGGTCTGTTGGACGTTTAATAGCAGTGGTCGATGTCTCAGGCGTCCATGTAGGTTTCGACACGCTTGCGGACTGTGTGGTGGCAACCACCCCAGTTCTTCCTGTCAGTGTGCCCGGCAGGCTCGCCAGGGTACAGGGGACCACCAGCAGCATAAACGTGGGTCTGGCAATAGCGGCGGTACGTCGCAAGGCCAGTAGCCCTGTTAAATTAATTCCCCAAGCTCGCTTGTTGGCAGGTTACCCCAATAGGTCTGCTGCTAGTTTTCTGCTGGCGGGTTTGACTAAAGGTTTTCGTATACCCTTTCAGGGCCCCAGGGTTGCTATTTCGTTAAAGAATCAGCCCTCTCTCACGCATATGGCCCCGGTAGTGTTGGCCAAACTCAGTAAGGAGATAAGTGCCGATCGTATTTCAGGTCCCTTTACTTCTCCTTCTTTGGAGAATTTGAGAATTTCTCCTTTGGGAATTGTTCCTAAGAAACAGCCGGGCGAATATCGCCTCATACACAATTTGTCATTCCCCAAAGGTGCTTGTGTTAATGATGGCATTTCCCCAAGTCATGCATCAGTTAGGTATGCATCATTTGATGAGGCTGTGCGAGTAGTTCGCAGGGCTGGTAAAGGTGCTTTATTAGCGAAATGCGATATAAAATCTGTGTTTCGTCTCTTACCAGTGCATCCCGATGATGTTGACTTATTGGGTTTCAAATTTCAAGGCCAGTTTTACATCGATAGGGCCATGCCAATGGGTTGTTCCGTGTCTTGTGCTGCTTTTGAAGCATTTAGCACATTTTTAGAGTGGGCGCTGCGAAGGAGGACTTCTTCTTCTCTGTCAGTTCATTATCTCGATGATTTTTTGTTTGTAGGGCCGGCAGGGTCTTCCCATTGCCTATATTTGATGCACTCCTTTGAGGCCCTAACCACTGAATTGGGTGTTCCCTTAGCTCCCGAAAAGTCTGAGGGCCCTTCTTCTTCACTTACCTTTTTAGGTATCAAATTAGATACGATTGCCCAGTCGTCCTGTTTGCCACAGGACAAGTTGCTTGCTTTGCGGCAGCGTCTCCGGGCTGTACTTGTATTAGATAGATAAACTTTAATGCAATCTTAGCCATAGGCCATGTGCAATTCTCACTACATACAAACATTATCAAAAATACATACATACAAAGATAATAATTGGGGAAGATTATGTCACGGTATTTAACTCTTTGGCAAAAGCCGCTCTCATTTTTTGGGCTGCCAAAGCAAAATTAGCAACCGCTAAGGTAGTTGAATTAAAATTATCAGATAAAAGTGTAATAACCATCTCTTCAACAGTACAAGGCGTTATAAAGGCTAGAAAGGTTGATAAAAATTTATGCCTAGGTTCATCGTAGAGTGGACAGTACAATAAGTAATGGACGATCTCCTCAATTGCGTCACAGCCGTAAATGCATTTACGTTGGGCCAAGGGTGTACCTCGGTAACGGCCCTCAAGGTACGCAGTTGGCATCACTTGGAAGTGCAGAGCAGTAAATGCTCTTCTGATAGGAGCCCTGTCGAGTACATCTAAATAGTTTGACAAAAAATGATTTAATTTGAAACATGGAAACCAAATAGAGAATGGAGCCGATACAATGGACATACGATCTTGAGCAGCGTCGCCCTCAAAAATCCAATTATGGAGAGCAGCATTACTCAATTCCATCAATCTATTTGGAGTTAAATCATATTTAGAAAGAATCAACTGGCATTTCTTCGCCCATCCTCCTGATAGCATTTGAACCTGCCAACATACTTGTACTTGTATTAAAAAAGATTACATTAGCTCAATTGCAGGAACTTGTGGGACACCTAGTGTTTGCCTCTAAAGTCATTTCCCCAGGGCATGCATTTCTCAGGCGTCTCTGTGACGCCATGAAAGGTGTGCGCTCTCGATCCTATTTCATTCGTGTCTCTGCTGGTATGAGAGCTGATTTATGTATGTGGCTTACGTTTCTGGAGGACTTTAATGGTCTTTCCTTCTGGCGCAAGGAATTGCTTTTGGAAGCTGAATTACAGGTACATTCTGATGCTGCCGGGGGTATAGGCTTTGGTGTCATATTCCGGTCGCAGTGGTGCACTGACAGGTGGCCTAACACATGGCAGGCCTCTGGGACCACTGGAGATTTGACTTTTTTGGAATTTTTCCCGATAGTTGTGGTGGTCCATATTTGGCCGCAGGCATTCAAAAACCGTACAGTACGCTTTTGGTGCAATAATCTGTCTACTGTGTGTGTTATTAATGCCCAGACTTCCAAATCTCCTCGTGTTATGCAACTAGTGCGCACTTTTGTATTGCAATGTTTGCGATTTAATATCCTTTTCATTGCTCGGCATGTTCCAGATTTGCAAAACAGTGTTGCTGATGCTCTTTCCCAATTACAGATGGCGCGTTTTCGGGAGCTTGCACCTGGAGCGGCTCTGGACCCTGTCCCGGTCCTGCCTTTCTTATGGAACCTTGGCGTTTAGAAGTTGGGGCTGCTATTGCATCGGCTCTTGCTCCCAGTACTCAGAAAGCGTATCAGCGTGCCTTTGCGAAGTTCCAGGCTTTCCGAATCAGTGCTGCTTTACCTATGGCGTGGCCTATTTCCGTGGAGCAATTATTACAGTATATGTTGCATTTGAAAGGGCAAGGCTCTTCTGTTTCCACTATCGCTGGGCACCTCTCTGCGCTGGCCTTTATCTCTAAGGTATGGGGACTGCCGGATCATTCTGTAGATTTTAGGGTCAGAAAGGTCCTTGAGGGTTGGTTGCGTTCTGCTCCCAGGCCCGCTGACCGGAGGAGGCCAATCACGCCCGATGTCCTCCTCCAGATCCTGGCATTGTTTCGTTCTCTATGCTCATCCCAGTATGAGTCGCACCTGTTCGCCGCAGTAAGTCTGACGATGTTTTATGGTGCTTTTCGCCCTAGTGAAGTGTTAGTCCTCTCTAAGCGCGATGTGTCTTACAGGGCCTTATGCTCTGGCGATTGCACGTTAGGTGCTGATATGGTTAGGTTTTCACTGCGAGTCTCTAAGACTGATCAGAAGGGCCATGGCAGTCTTGTGTCTTTACGCAGCTGCCAGGTTTTGGAATTATGCCCCGTGGCCGCCATGCGTCAATTCTTGCTTCTAAGGCCAGCGGGCCTGCGTTATCTTTTTATACATGCGGATGGTTCTGCCCTGACTCAGTTCCAATTTTGGGCCGTTGTTCGGCGGGCCTTGTTGGCCACTGGTCACGATGCTGGAGTCTATGGGCTGCATTCATTTCGGATTAGAGCAGCTACGGCCGCTGCCCTCATGGGCATGAGAGTTGGCGATATCCAGGCAATTGGCAGGTGGCGTTCCTCCACTTTTCAGTCTTATGTCCGGTATTAATGTTGTATTTAATTTTGTTTTTCTTTAGGTATTTTGAGTCTTCCCGTCCCGGTGTGGATTGTTCTGTGTGGCCATTCCATCTTGTTTTGGGCGCATCGGAGGGCCTCTTCATCGTTTTCCGGGACGCAGCTGCAGCTTTCTGCATCAGCAATAGTTAGCTGGGAGGCGCAGAGGGGCATGTTATGGGATGCGTTGTTGCCATTGGTGTGCCGCACCATGGCATCAGCGGCACAGCCTCATATTGTGTTAATTCATTTGGGGGAGAATGACCTTGTGCAGTGCCCAGGTATGGACTTGCTGCTTAAGGTCAATCGTGATCTCACATGGCTTAGGCGTTCTTATCCTAATCTAATTTTGGTGTGGTCAGATATGCTCGTGAGACGAGTATGGAGGGGTGCACTTCACCCAAACAAAATTGATAGGTCGCGCAAATGGGTAAATACGAAGGTCAGGGAATTGGTTTTATCCCTTGGGGGGGCGTGCATATCCCATGATAGGATAAGGTTTTATTCCCCTCAATTGTTTAGAGACGATGGTGTACACCTGTCAGAGTGGGGATGTGATCTGTTTTTAGAGGATTTGAGGCTGGGTTTAGGGAGTTTGTTTTCTTCATTGGGTTGAGGGGACCAAGCTTGAGCTGATCCCCTCTTGTGGCATGGAATTCAGGCAGGTGAGGTATATTGGGTTATTTTGAGGCGGTTAAAGTATACAGGTAAGGGGCACTCCCCAGGGAACCATCAAAGCTTAATGCCTGGTGGCGAACTGAGGAGTGTCCTTGTGGGACCTGCTTGCGCATCACGGTGAACGCCCGTACGGCGGGGCCATGGTGCGGAGGTTGGAACCACAACTGACTTCAGCAGCAAGGAGGGAGGTTTTCCCCCACATCCTTGGCTATGGAGTTAAGGTCTGACGAGAATTATTTGCCTTTAGAAGGCGTGGGTATATTCCCACATATGTAGGAGGCCTCACCTACCTGAAGCAATTTAATCTGATGAATTGGCTTATTTGCATTTGATGTTGAATGTTATATTTAATAAATATAACATTATTCCAACTTGTGTCACGAGTCTTCTTGGGTGTGGGGGCAATGTCGTTCCTATTAAGGGACGTTTTTGCCTCCACCCAAAATGTTTGAGAAGGCTCGGGAATGATCTAGAAGATTTTCAAGTGTGCCACGTGAGATCAAGGGGCCAATTAGGTCTGGGATTGAGCAGAGTATTTAAAGCCACTCCTTCCCTTAGCTTTTGCCTTTTTTGCCTCGCTGCACCCTCCCTCCCACCCTCATCAGTATGGGCTTTGCTAGTCGCCATACTGGGGCTGAGTAGGAATTTTTTGGGGGGGATCCTGATTTCAGAATCCCTTTGGTTTTGCCTACTCCATACTGCTTGGGTTTAATTCAATTGGCTTGTTGGGAAGGGTAGTGGTGTTTTAGCTTGGCTGGCATGGAATTCAGGCAGGTGAGGTATATTGGGTTATTTTGAGGCGGTTAAAGTATACAGGTAAGGGGCACTCCCCAGGGAACCATCAAAGCTTAATGCCTGGTGGCGAACTGAGGAGTGTCCTTGTGGGACCTGCTTGCGCATCAGGGTGAACGCCTGTACAGCGGGGCCATGGTGCGGAGGTTGGAACCACAACTGACTTCAGCAGCAAGGAGGGAGGTTTTCCCCCACGTCCTTGGCTATGGAGTTAAGGTCTGACGAGAATTATTTGCCTTTAGAAGGCGTGGGAATATCCCCACGTATGTAGGAGGCCTCACCTGCCCGAAGCAATTTAATCTGATGAATTGGCTTATTTGCATTTGATGTTGAATGTTATATTTAATAAATATAACATTATTCCAACTTGTGTCACGAGTCTTCTTGGGTGTGGGGGCAATCAGCATTAACAGTGGGTGCTCAATAACATCACTTTTTTAAATAGACTGTCCGTATATTAAGCCTAAAATATGGGGCAGTAGAGAAAAAAAAGAAAAGTTTTGCCCACTGACTCAGAGTTCAGCCTTTTATTGACTTTGATGGATGCTACATTACGTTATATATGAGATTTGCTTTAATTGCATTAGACAAAGCAGCACTATCTCAAGACGTGCTCTGTCAGAAAATAAATGCTTATACTTTGGAACAGCAACTGCTGCAACAAGCACAGCTTTGGAGATCATGCAGTATTAGTAATAGAAGAATATTACATTATGCTGACGCTACAGGCAGATTAGCTGCCACTTATGTTTAGGAGCATACTATAAGATCTGGAGAGCACAGTTGCTCTACAGTGATTTTGTTTCCGATTTCCACTCCTTTGGCCCTTACTTTATCCGAAAACAGTAGAGATGGGAAGAACCCACCGGGTTCTGCTAGTTTGGAAGGACTGTTTTTTTTTTTCAGCTGAATTTTTGAACATTTATGAGTGTATTTCCAGAATCTGCAAGTTTCATTCCAGGCTGTAAAAGAGAATCTGGAATAATGCAGGTTTCCTGTTGCTTGCACAAGATGGCAATGTTGTCAACTGTGCAAGGCACAGGTCAAGGGTGAGCAAACAGTAGATTGGGGTCTACTAGAGTTGCCAGGTGTCTGGTTTTTGCCCAGAGACTCTGGTTTTTGGGGGTCTTCTCCAGGTCTCTGGGTGAGTCACCTTAATCTCTGGACTCTTTCTTTTTCAAATAAGTTTCTAGGTGGTCTGGTTCAAAAGATATAAATGAAAATGTCAGAGCCCCCCCTGCAACTTCTGTTAGTACCAGCTGCTCTAATCCCTGCTCTTTCAGGTTTTTAGCCAATAAGTGAAGCCAGGGTTGTGACTGACAATAGCAATACTTAAACCTCATTTCAAGTTCTGAGAACAGTTTCCTTTTCCTGCTCATCTCACACCAGGAATCCAGTAAATATATAGCTTAAAGCAGCATAAAGAGTACCTTCTCTATACAGAATTGGGACTTGCTTCTGAGAAAACATGCATAGGATTGCACTACAACAGAAGATCACAGCAGGATTGTGGTAGGCATAAAAGTGTACGTGCATAGTTTTTTAAATTACTTGCAAAAATGACATATTATACTTTTTATAGTTTAAATAAATTTTTGAACAGCAGTTTTAAAAAGTGTACATGTTGCAGTGTCATACTTTTCTAATTAAGGAGTCGAACAAGTTTAAATTTTACTGGACTGTTGAAGAGGGCAGTTTATTTGTCTTATTCATAACCTGTTTTGAAAACCTTCCCAATATGATTTTTTTCTGGGAGTAAAGCTACAGTGTTAATTCCACATACCTGGGAATTAACCCCATTGAATTCAGTAGGACATACGTTTGAGTAGACATAGTTAGGATTGTGCTGAAAATCAGAGGGACTTTTGAGTGAACATATAAACATATGTGTTGTAAATCTTTCTCTCCCCCTCCGATCCTTTAAAAAAAAGCAGTTAGGCAGGGCTTACTTAGGTGTCACTGCTTGTATTTGGTAGGAAACTAACACTTTTTTATAAAAATGTTCTGCAATGGTTTTGACAATCAACTATTATATGCGCTGCATATATTTTTACATCTCCAGTGTGTGTGTATATGGAATCTTTCCAAAAACACTGTGAAGTAGGGTTGGAAACCAAGGCAACTCACAACAAGAAATAAAGCCATTTAAATCCAATAACCATAAAACAAATATAAAACAGTTGCAAACCAGGTTCAAGTGGCATGATTCTGCATTTTGGATTGGGTGAGTGAAGTTCCATATCATTGAATTACAGTCCTGTGCATGCTTCCCTGCCTGAGTAATCCCCATTGAATTCATTGGAACTCTCTTCTGAGTAAACATGCATAGAATTGCATTATAAATATCTTTACAGGTTGTGTAAATAATAAACATCTTTGACATTATCCCTATATCCATAGTTCTTCATACTATGTCTTGATATGTATCTGATTTCACACTATGGTTGTAAATTATTATTTATATATGATTATTTCCTCTACATTTTAAGTGTGCCCTTCTTCCTTTGGGTGGTCATGGTCCCCCTCTCTTGTTTTCACCCTGAGGGGCACATTAGGCTGAGAGATGGTGCATAGCCCATGTTCACTCCATACACTTTGTAGCTTATTTCCATTTTAAAATTTAATTAAAATGATTTATATGTAGGCAAAGTTTATGAAGTAATGCAGTTCCACATAATACATTTATAGCTCATACCACTTGCATTTAAAGCATATCGCTTCCCCCAAAGAATGCTGGGAAGTGTAGTTTCCCCCTCACAGTTATAGTTCCCACCATCCTTAACAAACTACAGTTCCTAGGATTCTGTGGTGGGATTCATGTGCTTCAAATGTATGTTGAATGTGCTTGAAATGCATGGTATGGATCTGCCCTAGGTATGCTGTGCACTCATTAGTGAATTGAAAAGAACAATCTTGGCCTGGCAACCAAGAGGTCTTCTGTATCTTTAAAAGTAGTGGAGGGGGGAGGGAGAATTCCACCTTGTGGTTTTTCCCATTACAGAGTTGCAAGAACACCTGCACTTGGCTGACTTTCTCTTCTCCTAAAGATACAGGATCAGTCTCAGGCCAAGAACCTGGCAACCCTAGCCGCCTTCCATATTAGTCTAGGAACTAGGAATCCACTCTCAAATTCTGCTTGTACTGGAATCCAGTGGCATCTCCAGTAACTGAGAATTCAAAGCCCTGTTAGAGGATGGAGGGGACAAACAGCCTGACGAATGTGTTACTGACTACGTGTATTCCTCTGAACAAGACCAACGTTATCATTATTTTGAAAAAATTGAAAGAAGCATCCCCTAATGAAGGCTAGATTTGATTAGCTGAAACGCGTTGGGCCTTTTTACACATTTTAACTGCAAAAACAGAATAAAATTGTGACTTTTTATCTTTTAGTTTTGTCATTCTGGGCACCTCCCTCCAACCGTTTGTTACATTGAATGACATCCACTTTTTTCCTCCCCCACAGGATGGAGGGGAGCCTAGATGTTATCTGTGGGGCCCCTTGTGATTCTTGGCTGTAAGACTGAGGGTTTATTTATTTATTATTGAACTTATATCCCACCCTTCCTCCTGAAGGAGCCCAGGGCGGCAGACACATCAACCAGGCAATAAAAAAGATTCTAAAAGCAGTTAAACATTCTAAAAAGAGTTACAGTAAAAAATATTCTTTCATCCAATAATCTCTGGGTTGTTAAGAACAGTTTCCTTCAGCCATCACACACCTGGGTGAACACGAAAATTTTTGAATTCTTCCTGAAGGCCATTAATGAGGGAGACAGAACACATCACCAGGGAGGGCATTCCACAAGCAAGAAACTGCCACTGGAAAGCCCTGTCACAGGCCAAAACCAACCAGTCAGCCCCTGGTGGCACCACCAACAAGACCTCATCTGCCAATCTTAGGCCCCAAGATGGCTGATACTAGGGAAGGTGCTCTTTTGGATACTTGGGTCCCAAGCCATTTATGTGCTAGTATTAATACCCTGAATTGGGCTCAGTAGCTCACTGGCACCCAGTACAGTGCTTTCAGGACTGGTGACACATGGAGAGGTTAATGAGACAAGCAGAACTGCTGGAGATTATGTTGATGATCCTGGCAGAGTGGTCAATGACCCTTCTTTATCCTGAGTCTTGGGGTCTATACCTCCTCCAGGTGCACTTTTCATTCTGCAATACACACATACAGGGTAGTTCTTCTAGGACATTGTCACAACCTGTCAGTCTTACAACATCCTCAAATTTCAGCCAGTTACCACTTACTGTTTTCCTTTTGGAAACAAAAAAACACCTGGGATCAAACTATACCCTAGAAATGCATTGAATGTTGCCATTGGGGTCTCTTTTGACCCCAGCAAATGTTAGTAGATTGGATTGAAAAAGACCCCATCATTTTTCATAGAACAAAAGGTCAGGGAGAGGTAACCAAAGACCACTGAGTCAAATTACCCCTTCCACCTTTGAAAGGGCATACAAGCTTGAATTTACATGACAAAGGATGGGAAAAGGACAAAGGAATGGCTCATTGCTGGAGTTCAAATTGACCGAGAATGAAGGATACAGGTTATGTTCTCTGAAGGAAAACATGGCTTCTACAAACAAAGTAAGTTTTGTTTTGCATCCTGTGGCATTTTTAAACCCCTTTCATTGCCCAATCTCCCTCCCCATTGCTCAATGTTCTGGGAAAAGTAAGTTCTCTATCTCACACATATACCAGCACAATTTTTATGTCAATCTAGCTAGGCATACCAGACATATTCCAGGTGGGATGCTGTCTGCATCTTCCCACCCCCCTTGCCAATCTAGCTGGGCATACTGAGTAGCTTGGAGGCATCCCTGATCTGATGAGCTGGATGGGTGTACTTTGGAATGTCTAAGGCAGTTTTCTGGACCACCACCTTGCATGAAACAGCTAGCAACTTAACATTCTATACTGAAGCTATTTTCATTCATTTTACAGAGAGCGAGGAGACTCTTGACTACAGAGAAAGTGCATTCTTCCAGGGCAGTAAGATTGATCTAGATGTTAGCGATGAAAGCAATCACAGAGACAGCAACAATGAGAAATATGTGCTAGACAAGGAAAGGTACTCAAAAAGCAAAGATTGTGTTTCACCAGAAACAGCCACTTCATCCAGCGATAAGGAACAGCCTTTTGAAGTGCAGCAGCCTGTGGAAATGCCCCCTGGGATAGAAGGAAAAGGCAGGTCCCTCAGTGAGGGGGAAGAACAGGTAGAGGTGGCAGGGTGGCAAGGCCCCATTCAGCAGAGCTCTAAGTAGAACAGCCAAAAACCAAGGACAGTGATATAATCAGAGGAAGAAGTAGAAGGGCCTTGAGGTCATCTCCAGGAACAGTCCACCACAGAACAACCAGGGACATCATCAGAGAGCACCCAGGGCCAAAGAAGGATTCCCACAAACAGTCCTTGAAGGAGACCTTTGAACTTTTCATCATGCAGGACATTCTCCTGTTGATTGTCCATGATACCAACAGGGAGGCTGAGCATGTCTTCAGAAAATGGAATGAGGGCCACCCAACCATGCAGAAAGTGTGGAAACATCTTGACATCATTGAGTTGAGGGCATATATTGGATTGCTGCTTGCAACAAGAGTGTATCATGAAGAGAAAGAACGCTTGGAAGACATGTGGGATTCATCCATAGGGCAGCCCTTCTATAGGGCAACAATTAATATTACACAATTCTGTGTAATCACAAAGTACATGCGCTTTGACAAAAAGACAACCAGAGAGAACCACAAAGCCATTGATAAACCATCTGCCTTCTGTGATGTTTGAAATATGTTTGTTCAGTGGCTTGCCCTCTTCTACATTCCAAGGATAGACCTGACTATGACAAGCATCTGGTCACATTTAGGGGTCGATGCCCCTTCAGGCAGAACATGCCAAGCAAACCAGAGAAATATGGCATTAAGATATGGTGGTGCTGTGATGCCACAACAGCATTCCTTTTGAAGGGTGATATCTAACTTGGCAGGCAGCCTGGAGGGACATGGGATACCCAGCATGGTTACAATGTTGATATCAAGCTGGTAGAACCATGGTACAATACTGGTAGAAATGTAGTCAGGGACAACTTCTTCACCAGCACTGAGGTGGCTGAACATTTGCTTCAGCAAGATCTAACTTATGTTGGCAGCATTGGAAGGGATAAACTGAACGTACCTATGGAACTGCTGCCAAATTCCCAAAGGCAAGTTCACACTTCAAAGTTTTGCTTGGATGGTGAACATACACTTGTGTCATGTGTCCCAAAGAAAAGGAAAGCAGTCCTTCTGTTGTCAACCATGCAACATGATATGGTAGTGTCTTGTGGTGAAGAGCAAAAAACAGACATCATCACACATGAATTGGCTCCTGCTGTTCAGAGGAGGAATAGTTGGATCCCCCTGGCCTGAGGATGCATTTCCAAGATGAGGTGAGATAAAGCCAGGCATGCTGTGGGCAGTGACAAAGGAACATCCTGGCAGCAATAACAACAGAGGTGCTGGCAGCCAGGTTTTTAAACAAAGGAAAAAGGGAGGTGAACTTGTCATCTTATTATCTGTACTTTATGGCTGAAGCTACCCTCTAAGACTGTTAACTTTTTTAAAAAACACTAATTTGCTGTTGATTTGGTGCATGGGATAGCTTTTTTTAATGGTTTTATCTGTAAATTTTCAGTAGTGAATACAAACCATCTTACTGTTGATTAGCTGCTGCTGCACAGAGGCAGGCAAAGTGGATTCTCTCCATCCTGAGGGTGTGTTTCAGGATGGGGAGAGAGAAACTGGTCATGCTGCAGGCAAAGGGCTGCCCAGTGATGTACCAATGAAAGTGGGGTCACCACAAGGGGAGATCCCACAAGGGATTGCCCCTGTGCTGTCATCACTTTTGCGATGCCATGGGGGGGGGCAAAGACTTCACCCACTTGAAAGTGACAGAAAAAGGGAGAAAGGACCCGATGTGAAAGGCTGGGAAGTGGAGATGAGAGACTGGGAGAGAAAAGGAAAGCTCCCAGGTTAGAGCTGGGAGGGTCTGTCATTTTCTGTGAGGATGGAAGGGGGGAATTAAACATATATTGTTTAGCATGTGCTTTGTTGTAAACCACCCTGAGGACTCTTGGTGAAGGGCGGTATATGAATGAATGAATGAATGAATGAATGAATGAATGACAATACAAATAAAGGTGGGGTGGATACTCTGGGCCATGTGCACAGATACTATACGTGCAAATCTAAAGTTAACAGATGACCAATGGTGCTTTTCTTCAACATGACTTATGTTGCTGCCATTGGTACTTTTGTGCTATGGGTACAGAACTTTCCAGATTGGAAGCTTACATCCAAGCAGCTTAGAAGATGCCTAGTGCCTAGTGCTCTGGGGAAAGAACTAATCGGCCCAGAGAAGGATACAACTTGTGCCTCCTCCAAACCCAACCATCCAAGCTGCTCTGAGTCATACAGTCTCATCTCAACCTCTAAATGCAGCAGCCAGACAATGTGTATGCTGCCACTGTTGCACTAGGGAAGTGGAGTAAAAAAAAAAAGCAAACAGTGCAATTGGTGTGGGAAGTTCTATTGCAAGGGCCACAATACAACAGAAATGTATTGTCTGGGGCGGGGGGGTCTATCGGTTGGCACAAACTATATTGTGTTGTTTGGGTGGGGATGTTTCTCTCAACAAGAAAGGTTTTCTTGCAGGTTTATTAATGGGATCAGAAAATATCCCTGCAAAACCACCACATTACTTTCTGATGTAATAAAGTCAAAATTGTTTCTAAATAGTTTACATTGTTTTCATGACATATTTACTTTTTTTTACTTTAAAACATAGTTTTTGTTGTTTGTAATTGAAAATAAAAACCATAGCTTTTTTTAAGGACCAGACATAGTGTTGTTTACTCAATATGTATAGGGAAGTGGCAAACATTTACTGCTCAGAAAAAATCTACTTCCTATAAATCAGTGGCTCTGAGTGTTTGAGTATCGTCAAACACACTTGTGCTGACTAGAGATGGGGGAGGATTCATTTAAATTCGAATCAGCAGCTAAATTCCCCCCAAATCTATATGTTTGCCATCCTTGTGAACCTATCCTGAATGCTCCCCGTTTCCCCGGATTTTCTCAACACCGTTTTGTGTGAGTGTGTGTGGGGGTTGCTAAAAAAACTGAGCAGCCTGCATCTGTGCTTTACTGAGGTGAAACTGGCTTTACCTGCACTGAATTACTGAGTTGGTCCCAATCCACTCTTTCCCTGATGATTGCAAAACACCCCATTTTGCCAAAGGGCAAAAAGATTACAGGGTTTGTAATTTCCAGGCAATAAAAGATCCAGGGAAGAAAGGGTTACAGCGCTTTTAGTGAGAGCAATTGATGTTAGCAAAAGTAGGCAAGCAATTAAGAGCAATTCTTATCTCACACCCTCTCCTTCTGAGTTTTCCGGGAGCTCCAATGTCAGCAGTGAGGAGAAAGCCCAGCTGTTCCATGCCCGGGTGTGGATTGCTGTCAAAGAAACCCCCATCTCGAGCAGGACTTCGGGACCTCTGTTTATACCACAAGAAAGCCCCCAGACCTGGGTGCAGCTTTGCACCCTGTGACTTTAGTTCTACCTGTGAGATGCTTATCTTTCCTCGGACCTCATGCCTCTGTCTTTTGTTTATTCCTTCTGTTGGGTCAGTGCTTTGGAATTTTGCTGTCAGTTCAGCCTGGGAATACAGCTTTTGAGGTGGTGTTCCCATCATATGTGAAAACATCCTCCCTGTCTGTTTTGACTAATTAGGAGCCTTTCATACCTCATTTGTGTTATGTTCTCAAACTTTGGTATAAGAAAGTCTGCACAACAAGCCTACCTGGCCTAAATCGGGGTGTGTGTGTGTGCGACAGGAGCATGGGACAAGGGAATGGAGCATGCCACACTAAATCTCCTCAGCCCTCACATCAAGTGGGCAATATACCCCCCTCCGCAGTCAGCTGTCAACACTGAAACACAAAAAGGAGTTTAAAGGAGGAGTTTTTTAACTGAGCTTGCTTGGGCTGATAGGGGAAAAGTGGGTGTGGGGGGAGAAAGGAGCAAGCTCTGTGGCATTGATCTTGCTGCCAATCCAGCAGCAGGCAAAACCTCTCTTTTCCTACCCAACAGCTTATGGAGATTGGAGGGGGAGCCTCTGCAAATCCAGCAGGCTACCTCTCCCTGCTCATCTCTCACACGAGCATCCCGGTGTGCGTGTGTGATTCATTAGCATAGCCGATCCAGCAGCAGGCAAAGCCTCTTCGTCCTGCCAAACAGCTGATGGGGGATAAGGACTCTTGTGGTAAACATACCAAAAAGCCAAATTCAGGGAACCAGCCAGATCTGTCTGTGCACGAGCACACACACTGTAAGTTGTGTGCTTTTCCTACTCTGAGCCTGAAAGTGACTAGTCTGGGTCCTCACTTTATTAACTTAAAAGTGAATGACAGATGATCTCTTGCTTTCTCCCATGGTGCGGGTGGAGGATCTAATACAATTTGGGAGGAGAGGAGGTGTGAAGAGGAGATTTGGAGAGTGCACTGGGCAGAAGGAAAGTGCTTTCAACAAGGTAACTGCAGGAGATACAGGGAAACAATCGAACATGGAAAGGATTTGCCTCCTACTTTGATGAATTCTATCAAATCGGCAGTAACCAGTAGTTCCCATCTCTAGTACTGACCCCCTCCCAAAAAAAAGGTTGCTTGGTGTTAAAAATGACCCCAACTTACCATTAGAAATCTCACTGGGGTCAAAATATACCCCCCATAAAACAGAATAGAATGTCCCAGACTCAAGATGAAGAGCAAAGAGATGTCTATCAATGGATGGAAGGAGGAAACATTTTGGAATGGCGGCTCAGCTTCCCCTTCTCATGGCTGGGGGTGAGTTAGAAAGAATACCCTGGGTTGTATCCAACTAAGTTTTACTCAGAGTAGACCCACTGAAATTAATGGAACTAACTTACGTCAACTTTAATGGATCTGCTCGGAGTACAATTATCATTGGATACAACCCCTAATCTCTTCTGGAACTGGGAACACACAGAGACTAGGGGTTGTATCCAATCCTCTGATCTTTCTCTCTGTGGGAATCCAGTGCTGTGGCCTTGGGGACCTAATGAAACCTAATGAGGTACCAGCATCTGTTGAAGGGCTAATGCTGTGAGCCCTTCTATCTTATGCTTAGCCAGTATACAAGACTAAATACAATCAAATATCACAATGACACCACAACCTCCAGTGCCCTTGATTCTAAGGAAACCAAACACAAAGTATGTGCTGGCATCCCTGAAACCTCTCACTGCTCGGATACATAACAGCTCACTCTTTCATGCATCTGACATTCAGCTGAATAGGTGCCTTTGGATTCAAACTCCTTTTCTGATGAAGTGAAAGATTCAACCTTGATTGCATAAATAAATTTGTTAAATATTTAATGAGATATGGGAGATGGCTGAAATGATTTTGAGGAAGAATTTATATCTGTCTGACCCCCTAACCTCTCTAGGATGCACACCTTAATGTGGTGAGGGGGTTTGAGAGTGTTGAAAAAGCTGATAGCAATGCCGTCAAGAGTCTAGACTGAGAGGCAAGACTCCTAGCAGGGGCACCCAAGGCGGAATGGTCAAAGCTGAGACACCAGACTAAGATGCATCCAAACTCAGAGGAAGGCAATGGTAAACAACCTCTGAATATCTCTTACCACTAAAACCCTATGAACAGAGTATCCAAAATGCAACACGAGATAGTGCTGGAAGATGAGACCCCCAGGTCAGAAGGCACTCACTGAGCTACTGGGGAAGAACAAAGGACAAGTATGAGTAGTGCTGTCACTTATGATGCAGCTGGGTCAAAGCCAAAAGGAAGCCCAGAGGTTGATGCGCACAGATGCGAAAGGAGTCTGGAGCTGTGCGACACACACAATAGGAACATGGAATGTAAGAAGCATGAACCAGGGAAAGTTAGAAATTGTCAAGCAAGAAATGGAACACTCAACATTACAATACTTGGCATGAGTAAATTAAAATGGACGGGAATGGGACATTTTCAATCAGGCAACTACACAATATTTTATGCAGGAAATGAGAAATCAGGAAGAAACAGGGTTGCTTTAATAGTGAGAAGTGATGTAGCAAAAGCAATTAGGAGCTACAATGCAAGGTCTGAGCGAGTGATATCAATGAGATTAAATGGGAAACCTATTAACATAACCAGCATCCAAGTCTACGCTCCAAAGGCAAACACAGAAGAGGAATTCGAGAGATTTTACGAAGAAGTACAGGAGGAAGTTAATCACACACCAAAACAAGATGTGCCGATAATCATGGACTGGAATGCAAAAGTAGGGAACAAAGAAGAACTAGGAATTGTGGGAATATGGGGCATAGAAGACAGAAATGAAGCGGGAGAAAGACTTATTGAATTCTGTGAAGGCAATAATTTGTTTCTTGCAAACACATTTTTTGAACCAAAAAGACGACTGTACACATGGACTTCACCAGATGGTCAATATAGGAATCAAATTGATTATATAATTGGCAACAGAACATGGAGAAGTTCCATACTTTCTGCAAAAACAAGACCAGGAGCAGATTGCGGTACAGATCATGAACTGGTCATATCGAAAATCAGAGTAAAGCAAAAGAAGAACAACAAAGCAATCATAATACCAAAATACAGTTTAAATAACATCCCAGAAGAATATAAAGATCAAATAAGGAACAGATTTGAGGCTTTAAACTTAGTTGACAGAGAACCAGAAGAACTATGGAGTGAAGTCAGAGACATTATCAGGGAAGAATGCAAAAAGACAATACCTCTAGTTAAAAAGAGAGAAAGACCTCAGTGATGACTGAAGAAACTCTTAAAATGGTTAAAGAGAGAGGGAAAGCAAAAGCAAAAGGAGACAGAAACACGGTCAGAACCCTAAATGCAACAATACAGCAACTAGTACGTAGAGACGAAGAAAACTATTACAATAGTTATTGTATAGAAATAGAAGAGCACAACAAAAAGGGAAGAACAAGAGCCCTATTCCAAAAGATTAGAGAAATGAAAAGGAAATTTAAATGATGAGTAGGGATGTTGAATGATCAACAGGGAAACACACTGACTGACTGAGATGAAATAAAAGGAAAATGGAAGCAATACACTGAAGAACTCTATAAAAGAGATGACAGGATGACAGATTCATTCATGGAGGAACCATATGATGAAGAACCCAGAAGAGCTGCTCTTAAAATACTTGGAAGAAACAAATCACCAGGAATAGATGTCATACCAATAGAGTTGCTACAAGCTACTGAGACTGAATCTGCCCAAATTTTGACAAAAAATTGTCAAGAAATATGGAAAACTAAACAATGGCCCACAGACTGGAAGCGTTCCATATACATCCCAATTCCAAAGAAAGGGGATCCCAGGGAATGCAGTAATTATCGCACTATTGCCTTAATATCCCATGCAAGTAAAATAATGCTCAAGATTCTACAAGAAAGGCTCTTACCATATATGGAGCGAGAAATGCCAGAATCCAAGCTGGATTTAGAAAGGGAAGAGGCACCAGAGATCATATCGCAAACATACATTGGATAATGGAACGGACTAAGGAATTTCAGAAGAAAATCACCCTGTGCTTTATAGATTACAGCAAAGCCTTTGATTGTGTAGATCATGAAAAACTATGGAATGCTTTAAAAGAAATGGGGGTGCCACAGCATCTAATTGTCCTGATGCACAACCTATACTGAGGCTACTGTAAGGACAGAATATGGAGAAATCAATTGGTTCCCAATAGAAAAGGGAGTGAGACAGGGGTGTATTTTATCACCCTATTTGTTTAATCTGTAGTCTGAACATATCATTCGGAAAGATGACCAAGATAAAGGAGGTGTGAAAACTGGAGGGAGAAATATCAATAATTTAAGACGTGCAGACGATACCACACTACTAGCAGAAACCAGTAATGATTTGAAACGAATGTTGATGAAAGTTAAAGAGGAAAGAGCAAAAGCAGGACTACAGCTGAATGTTAAGAAGACTAAAGTAATGACAACAGAAGATTTATGTAACTTTAAAGTTGACAATGAGGACACTGAACTTGTGAAGGATTATCAATACCTCAGCACAGTCATTAACCAAAATGGAGACAATAGTCAAGAAATCAGAAGAAGGCTACGACTGGGGAGGACAGCTATGAGAGAACTAGAAAAGTTCCTCAAATGCAAAGATGTATCTCTGAACACCAAAGTCAGGATCATTCAGACCATGGTATTCCTGATCTCTATGTATGGATGTGAAAGTTGGACAGTGAAAAAAGCGGATAAGAGACTGCGAAAAAGACAAATAATTGGATGTTAGAACAAATTAAACCAGAACTATCACTAGAAGCTAAAATGATGAAACTGGGGTTATCATACTTCGGACACATCATAAGAAGATATGATTCACTAGAAAAGACAGTAATGCTGGGGAAAACAGAAGGGAGTAGAAAAGAGGAAGGCCAAACAAGAGATGGATTGATTCCATAAAGGAAGCCACAGACCTGAACTTACAAGGTCTGAACAGGGTGGTTCACGACAGATGCTCTTGGAGGTCACCGATTCATAGGGTCGCCCTAAGTCGTAATCAACCTGAAAGCAGATAGCAACGACAACAACAATTGACCGCCTGACTCGTCTGGCCAGCATTTAATCTAAAGCCAAGTATTTCCAGTTTTGTCCATCAGGAAAGACTTACAAAATCCTGAAACTACTCAGGATTGTTTCATAAGGAATACGGCATTTAATAAAGAAAGTGTATGTGCACATACAAAACAATGATAATCCAGATCTGGTTCCCCCCTGAAGTGAAGGGGAAACCATTCCAGGAAAAGGAGCCCTGCGCATGCACTGGAACTCATGTGACCAGAATAGATCCCTTTTCTGTGCTTTCTTTGAATTTTCACCCAATTCAAAGTGCTTTAGGATTTAATCTTTACAGACCTAAAGCAGCTCGGGGACAGGTTACTTGAACTACCTTCCCTTGTCTACATTTGCTCAGTTCTTGAGATCTTCAGAGGCCTTTCTTCAGGGTCCCCTGACTAATAACATGAAGCAGGGGTGGTAACTAGTTAAAGGCCTTTTTGTCAGTATCACCCCACGTATGTAACACCTTCGTCAGAGAGGCTCATCTGGGGTCCATCCTATTATCTTTTAGACATCAGGAGAAGACCTTTTTGTTTTCCCAGGCCTTTTAATTATAATGTGTATATTAATTTGGTGTTTCTAGTTTCTTATACCAAATAATTCGATTGCTAGGTTTAAACTGTGTGTAGCTATTATGTTGGATTTTTTTTAGATTTATGCTGGTTTTTAGATATTCATTTTGCTTTCTGTTGTATTTATAATTGGTTTTATTGTTTTAATCATAGGGATATAGGAAGATGCCTTATAGTGAGTCAGAACAGTGGTGCATCTAGCTCAGTATTTGTCCACACTGACAGGCAGGATTTCAGGGTTTCTAGACAGTGCACTCTCCCAGCTCTACCTGGAGATGGCCGGTATAGAACCTGGGACCTTCTGTATGCAAAGCAACTGCTCTGTCAACTGAGCCACGTCTGTTTAAATTCTGGTTTGTTTCTCTACTTTTAATGGGTACAATTAAAAGAGAGCTAGGTTATATAAGCAAAAGACAGACTAGATTAGATAGATAGATAGATAGATAGATAGATAGATAGATAGATAGATAGATAGATAGATAGATAGATAGATAGATAGATAGATAGATAGATAGATAGATAGATAGATAGATAGATAGATAGATAGATATTGACATAATTCTGTTCACAAATACCTTTGGAATCAAATACAATCTCTTCTATGAAGAGCTTCTTTTATACGTGATCGTATTATTCTTTTACAATATTTCTCTTTTCTCTCTCTTTGCTTCAGTCACATCACCTGGGAAAGACTAATGATGTTGTTAAATACGGGTTTTGCTGAATCATGCAATCAACTAAATGAGAAAAAAATTAAATCCATGCCCTTGAAGGGAAAATGAGCTCAGTAACATTTGCAGTACAATTGCCTCAAGCCCTTTTCACCCATTTTGCTAACGCATAGCATCTGGAGCCTATATAAATAATGTTCCCTGAGGAAAATGAATGGGTAAAGGTATTGATATTTACATGTGTCATATGAAAGGTCACTTTTTTTAAAAAAGGTTGAAATAAAGCAGGCATTCTGCCACACAAGTCCTTATGTTATGCCTTAACAGGCATTAATATATTTATGTAGCCTCCCATTCCTCATGTTAAAAAGAGAGGATTATAGATGTTTTATTTGTAGAGTTTGTTTTTCGCAATGCTGCATCAAAAGATTTGGTAGCTGGTTAAAAACAAACCAAGGATCCCTGATATTTTCAGTTTTCCTGTTTTAATAATTAGGCCCTCTTGGGTGTGTAGTTCACAGCTCAATATGCTGAGAACACACAACGTTTGTAATACAATTGAAGTTTAAATGTGGGGTTGCTGAAGTGGTACCTAGAATCAGTAACAGAATAGATGAGGTCCAATAAACTGAAACTCAATCCTGACAAAATGGAAGTCCTACCGGTAGTTGCTTCATCTACTGTGGAAGGTGGTACTCATCCAGTTCTGGATGGAGTCACACTTCCCTTAAAGCATCAGCTTCACAGTCTGGGTGTGCTATTAAATTCAGCTTTATCTTTGGGGGCCAAAATGGCTTCCATAGCACAATGCACTTTATATCAACTGAAGCTGAAGTAGCAGCTGGAGTTCTTCCTGAATTAAAATAACCTGGCCACTGTTCATGTTCTGACACCATCCCATCTGGATTACTGCAGTAGTGCCTCTGCAGACTATTTGGAAACTCCGCTTGATTCAAAATGCTGCAGCTAGATTGATGACTGCAACGAGGTATAAGGAACAACTTATTTTAAGAATAGCTGTACTTCTCCAGGTCCAGTTCAGATGGTGAATGGGAGGCCTGTTTGCACCTGCCATAGAAGTGAGCAGCTCCACTTTTCCATAGTCACAGCCCCCACAATGAACCTTTGCATCAGAGCTTACTGAGAGAGAGAGAGAGAGAGAGAGAGAGAGAGAGAGAGAGAGAGCTAGACAACCTCTGTCATTTCGCCAAGCACCACTAATTGCTCATTAAATCTTTATCTTCATATTCCTTGTTAAATAATTCATTAATGTCCATTTGTCATTCATTCATACTGAATCATTTTTGCAAACCACAAGTAACCTTTTAGTAGCTTAGTTAAAATTATTGTGTTAGACTCAGCTCATTAGTGGCAAGAATGGGGTGCAATGACTGCTAAACTCATGCCTTAATTGCAAGCCACACCATTGCTCTGGCATTGCTGGAATGCAAATGTCAGAACAGGGATGAGGATCCTGTTAGGCCTTCTGGCTCCTATTAATGAAGAGAGGCTGTAGGTCAGTGGTAGAGCAAGTGCTTTGTATGCTGAAGGCCTGAGGTTCATTTGTGAGGGTCTCCAGTTATAAAGGACCTCAGATAGCTAGGTTAGGAAAGACCGGTCTCTACCTGACACCTAGAGCACCATGGCTAATCAGAGCAGTTGGACACCTATGGTAGCTTCTTATGTTCATTAACTTGACTATATCCCTTTTGTTCAGGTCTCACCTCTCTATCTGTGGACAATATGACTGAGGGACATGATTTCTTAAGCTAGAGGAATGAAGTTTAACTCTAGAAGAACCACATCTTAGGGCAGTGGCATGATGAATGAGGAGCATTGCTGGAGATCTTACCTGGAAAGAAATTGCTGACAAGTTCAAAAATTTCTCTGAACTTGAACTCCTTTGAAGACTGAATGCCACAGGTGGCATATGTAAAATACAGGTTTGATTCCTCACATTTCAAACAACATGCAAGGTATGGTAGTTAGAAAATGTGCGTGCACATCTGCATGCATATGAAGGATATGGCTCACTGACCAGTTACAAATTTCTAAAGAGTCCCCAACTTTGTTGAAGTTTTTTTTTTAAATGACCCTTTTAAATGTCTTCCTTTTTAAAATAAAACTGGGGAAATATCTTTTTTTCATATCTCTGTGTAATATCCTATATTATTCTTTCTATTTTCTTTATTGATCTCTAGAGAGGAAAATGTTTTTAAGGTCTATATAAGAGGAGAAAATAATTGCAGTGTTTATAAAATAAAATGGTCCCTTGTTGTTGTTATGTGCCTCCAAGTTGACTACGACCTATGGCGACCCCATGAATCAGTGACCTCCAAGAGCATCTGTCATGAACCATCCTGTTCAGGTCTTCTAAGTTCAGGTCTGTGGTTTCCTTTATGGAATCAATCCATCTCTTGTTTGGCCTTCCTCTTTTTCTACTTCCTTCTGTGTTTCCAAGCATTATTATCTTTTCTAATGAATCATGTCTTCCCATTATGTGTCCAAAGTATGATAACCTCAGTTTCATCTTTTTATCTTCTAGTGATAGTTCTGGTTTAAAAAAATGGTCCCTAGAAAAGTCAATTTGCAGAAAATAAGATGCAAGAAACAAACAGCAGGTTTTGTGGCACAATTTGAGCAAAATGAAAATAAATTACAAAAGAGGTATTTTTAATAGGCATATTTAATATTTATGTTACTCTGTTACACGGAACAACTGAAGTCTGCCTCCATCCTGTTTCACAAAAATTATTTGTGAATGTCATATAAGAAAAATATTGGTGTTAAGAATCTTAAAAATATTAAATAACATAATACTAGCATGTATGGCATTAAAAAGAAATAATAGACTTGTGCAGAGTTATTATGGTCATGGACATAAACAAACATAACAGCACATTAAAGATAAACATTAGATGGATTTTGATCCTCTACTAAAGAGAAACTAGTAATTTAGAGAAACATTTTTTAAATTTAATTGCCATCCTCAAAACAATAGCAAAAACAAAAGGAGGAATTTACAATAGTCTCAAAAGATGAGGCTAACACAAACTGGTACCAAATGAAGCATGGTATGGAAATGGGGAAGGGAAAGCATTATCTTTGTTTCCCCTGCTACCATATAAACAACCCAATTTAAAATGTTAACTTGTCTTACTAAGTGCAGTGTACACAGTTCAAGATATCCCCTCCCCGCTTCATCTGGAAAAATCTGCTTCAGGATATGAGTTAGAGCAGGTGTGGGGAACCTTCGGCTCTCCAGATGTTGCTGAACTACAACTCCCATCAGCCCCAGCAACCATGGCCAATGGTCAAGGATGATGGGAATTGTAGTTCAGCACTATCTGGAGGGTCCACATCTAATTTAGGGCAATTTCACACATTATGCTATTTATTTACTGTAATTATGGTCCACGATTCCTCTAAAGAGACAAAGGTGGCATATGTGTGTAACCCCCTCCTCCCTGTCACACACCACTTTGGCATCACAACAATCCTGTGAGTTAGGTTAGGCTGTAATAGAATAACCGGCCCAAGGCCACTCAGTGACCTTTTGGCTGAGTGTGGATTTGAACCTAGGTCTCCTTAGCCACTAGTTCAACACTCTAACCAAGGTGTGAGGAACCTTTGGCTCTCCAGATGTTACTGAAAAGCAGCTCCCATCATACCTGGTCATTGGGCATGCTTGTTGAGGCTGTTGGGAGTTCTAGTTCAACAACAACTGGAAGGCCAAAGATTCCCCACATCTGCTCTAACCATTGCACAAAACAAGTGCATGTAATTAATACTTAATAAATACCTAAAATGTAGTCTTTCCCCTTGTATAACCAATCAGTCTTTTCACTCTGCAGGACAGGACCTTCTGCAGATATCATCTTATCAGGAGGTCCATTATGTTCAATACAGGAATTGGGCCTTTAGTGTTATGGTACCTACCCTTTGAAATTCCTTCCCATTAAATATTAGACGTCTCTATTGTATTTCTAGAACCTACCACAGACCTTCCTCTTCCAAAAAGCCTTTTAAGTAGAGAGCTTTCCCAGTTTACATTAGTTTGTTTTTTTAGATGTTTAAATTATTTTATTGCTTGTGTTTTTGTCACCCTGTGTTCCTTTGGAAGGAAGGGCAGGATATAAATTTAATAAATTATAATAATAATGAGTGTACATTATGAATCTGCAGTAGGGATGGGCAAGAACTTCAATTCAGTTCACATTTCTAGCTGAATATATCAAATTTGCAGTTTCAGAAACAATATGAGAACTGAAACACAGCCATTCCTCGAAATTCACAGTTGCTTGAATTTTGCAGTGCAGTTTGACAACCAACCAATATTTACAAAAATGCTTATGTTAGGAGAAAGTGTGGATAAAAATGAATGCATAAGTGAAAATAACATTCAAAAATGCATGATATGATAAGAAATGGCTAGCAGAAATGAGCACATTAGTCAAAACTGCCTACAAAAATGTGTTTATTAGGAGAAATCCACATTAAAATGCTGAAGAATTGCCATGAGGATTTTTTTTTAAGAAATGCACATGGCTGCAGAAATACGGAGAACTGAATTTAATATTGGAAAAAGAGAAACTGAGAAAACCAAAATTGGCAAATCTTTCCATCCCTAATCTGCACATTATGTAGAGACGTACACAGACTTGATAACAGCTTTAAGTGCAAGAGGGACCACAGCCAAATGCTTTTTACTGGTTTTGTAACATATTTGCCACATTTACACTTTATATTCACTAATATGCAAAAAAATGTGGTTTAAGAATGTACCTATAGCCGTCAGATATTTCTATCAAACTTTAAAAAGCAGGGAAATTGGGCAGCTATAGTGAATGCACCAGGGGAGCAGGAGACCTGACCTCCTTTCTGAGATATTGGACTGCCCTGCAAATTTGTCAAAATGCAAACACAATTTGGGTTGGTCTTTCACAGTCCAATCCATTTCCTATGTAGCCTGGATGAATTTATCATTGAGTTCAAGCCAAAATTTCTTAAATTAATTAAAAATCAGCCAGACTTTTTAAGATGAGGGTCAGAGTATGGGGCAAGGTCACTACAGGTCCTCTGTGAACATGGCTGATTTTTCATGAATTTCAACAGATTATGAGAACTCTCAGAGAAAAATGTCCAAAAGGGGTCTGGGTTTTTGTTCTCTCTTTTTATGCTTTGAAGTCTTAATTCTCTCTGACTGTTTTGTGTATCCCAATAAAAATTTACAGGTTTGTTAAGCAAGCGTTTTTGAGTTCAGGACTACAGGTTTTGTAAGGTTTTGTTTTGAAATGAGCTTATGGTAAGCATCAGAATGGGAAGGGGGGTATTTTAAATTTAACATTGCAGAATGCAAAAAATCCATGCTGGCTAAAGTATAGATCCACTCTCGTGGCTGTATAATATTTAGATGTATTCTTAAAACACCACATATATAACCCCCCAAAAAACTATGTGTGATATGGATCTATTCTGGAAAACAAACATTATTTATAACATGAGTAATGTTTAAGTGAGAGATTTTTGACCTCTGTACCATTACAGCTTTATGGTTATTTGATAACTCATCAGTGTTTTGACCATGTGCTGGATAAAAACATGCAACAGTGAGCAAATGTCTTTTTGGGACATGTTAAGCCTTCTACAGAAATTTTTGCTAGTCTTATCAAAAAAACCTTTTCTTTTCTCAAAATTCCTCAGATGTTTCACCAGAGCACATGCCCCCAAATTCGGGTACAAATTTCAGTTTACACAAAATGTGTTCAGTGGGAATTAGAGCTGTCAGGTCTCCAGTTTTTGCCCTGTGACTCCAGTTTTTTTGGGTCCTCTCCAGACTCTTAGCTCTCATTTTGAAAAAAATAAGTTTCTAGGTGGCCTGGTTCAAGAGATATACACCAAAATGTCAGCAGGTGCTCCTACAACTTCTGTTAGAAGCTGGCTGCTCTAATCCCTGCCCTTTCAGGTTTTTTAGCCAATAAGTGAAAAGGTTGTGATTGACAAGAAATGTGCTAACCTCCAGGCAACAGCTACAACCCACTGCAAATCCTGAAAACAGTTTCCTTTTCCTGTCTGTCTGCACATCAGAAGTTGAGTGAGTGTATTATATGTTATACTTTTCTAATTATAAGGAGTCAAACAAGTTTTGATTTTACTGGGCTGTTGTAAAGGGCAGTTTGTTTATTTAATTCATAGCCTTTTTTGAAAACCTTCCCAATAATACATTTTAATACATTACCCACTTTTCTGGGAGTAAAGCTGCAATGCTAATCCATGCCTGGGAGTAAACCCCATTGAATTCAGTAGGACTTACTTCTGAGAAGACATGATAAGTATTGTGCTGTAAATCAGTGTGACTTTTGAGTGAACATAGCAAAGGAGTGTGTTGTAAACCTTTCTCTTCCCCTCCAATCCTTTTTTTAAAAGCAACTAGGCAAAGCTTACTTAGAATTATTATTAGAATAATAATTAGAATAGGCCCCCGAATTATTGAATGCCCTCCCAGATGAGATACGCCTGGTGCCTTCTCTGTCATCTTTTCGGCGCCAGGTAAAAACCCACCTCTTCGCCCAGGCATTTTAAGCCTATTTTAATTTTATTTTATTTTATTTTTTATTTTATTTCTGTTTTAATATGTTTATAATTGTATGGCGCAATACTCACCTGCTTGTATTTTAAATATTGTGATTTTATCTTGTTGTACACTGCCCTGGGAGCTGTTAGCTATAGGGTGGTTTAGAAATGTAACTAAATAAATAAATAAAAATAAATAAATTTATTACCCACCCTTCACCCAAGGAAACTAATACTGCTTTTTAAAAAAAAAAAGTTCTGCAATGACGAACTGCTTTTCACAATAAACTATTGTATATGTTTACATCTCCAGTGTGTGTGTGTATGGAATCTTTCCAACAACCTTGTGAGATAGGGTTGGAAACTAAGGCAGCTTACAATAAGAAATAAATCCATTTAAAATCCAATAACAATAAAACAAGTATAAAACAAAGCTTCAACTGCCATGATTCTGAATTTTGGTCTGGGTGACTGAAATTCCTTATTTTAGGTGGCAGTCTTGTGCACATTTCCCTGTTTGAATACATTGAATAAATTCTGACTTGCCTCTGAGTGAATATGCATAGGATTGCACTGTAAACATCTTTACAGGCTATTTAAATAATAAATATATTTGACATGCTTATATAAATATTTCTTCATACTATGTCTCAATATGTTTGATTTCACACTATGGTTTAAGTGTGCCCTTCTTGCTTGGGGTGGTCATGACCCCCTTCATTGTTTTCACCCTGAGGGGCACATTAGGCTGAGAGATGGTGAGTAGTCCATGGTGATCAAGTAAACTATGCAGCCCATTTCCATTTTTAAAAATAATTAAAATGATTTATGTTTAGGCAAAGTTTATGAAGTAATGCAGATCCACATAATACATTTAAAGCACATCCAAGCTGCATTTAAAATGCATGACGTCCCCCAAAGGATCCTGGGAAGTGTACTTCCCCCCACAGTTATAGTTCCCACCACCCTTAGCAAACTATAGTTCCCGTCATACTGTGGTGGGCTTCATGTGCTTCAAATGTATGTTAAATGTGCTTTAAATGCATGATGTGGATCTGCTGTAGGTATGTTTTGCATTCATTAGTGAACACAAAACAGCAATGTAAAGAGATACTTTTTAAACAGGGGAAGGGTTATAGCTCAGTGGTAGGGCACATGCTTTGCTTGCAAAAGTCCAAAATTCAATCTCTGGAAAAGTCTATTGCCTGGAATCCTGGAGAGCCAATGCTAGTCCTTGTCATCAGTACTGAGCCAGATGGTACCAAATGGCCTGAGTATATAGGTATAAGGCAGATTCCTTTGTGCCTAAAAGAGGAAAGGACCACAGTGACTACAAAATTTATTTATATATTTTATTTAGATCATTTGTATACCGATTTATTTTTAAAAAACCTGAAAAGGTATATAGAAGGAATTAAAACAGTAAAAAATTGGCAAAAACAGTTAAAGACAGGTATTTAAAAACAGTCAAAATAAGACTAACAATGAGTTAAAAACAGATGAAAAACATAATAGCTTCTACATGCCTGGGTAGGCTTGCCTAAAATGTTTTTAGCAGGTGTCGAAATGAGTACAATGATGGCACCTGTCTAATGTAAATAGGCAGGGAATTCCAAAGCATAGGTTCTGCCACACTAAAGGATCAATTTCTTACAAAAGCAGAGGAAGTACTATGTGACACCCATAACCCTAACCCTAACCCATAACATGGAAAGCACACTTTGAACTTGGCCTGGTAGCAAAATCGGCAACCAGTGCAGATGTATAGAGTCTCACTCATGTCAGCAATTGTGCTACAGAATTCTGCACTAACTGCAGCCCCTGGGTTAGGTTGTGCTACATGGGGATTTCTGTGACCTTGGCTGAATGGCTGCCAGGTTTTTTTAGTTTTGAATTTTGGTTAGAAACCCTGACTGGTTGTGGTATGCTGAATTTTCTGCCTTACTCATAGGAATCTTGTTGTGGTTGGTATGGTATTGCATTTAGGAAATCATCACTGTCTTTTCTTTTTCTTTTGTATTTCATTTACCTCTGACCTTACTCCCTTACATCCATAGAAGCAATAACAGTGGTTCTATGTGTTCAGCACAATCTCCTTAAACCCACTGATGATGCACTTTATTTGCATAATGGTTTATTTCTTGCCCAATAGTGGTAAAAGAGAATTCACATACTGGGAAGTGTAGCTTCAGTTGCTGTTGTTCCCAAGCTACTGCCTGAGAAGGTAGACCAAACCATGTGTGTTTTCTCTCTGTCAGGTATTGCTCACTGGAATTGGATTGGCTGTCAAAGTGAGTTTATAGCTGCCCACAGGATAGGCAGGAAAGGGGAGAGAATCTTCTTACTCATTTCCCAAACCTCTCTCTGCAGTGAAGGGTAAAGAGGTTTGGAGGAGGCACATTAAAAGGCAGGCAGGGCATTCCAGGCAGGGAATGACAACCCTGCTTTAATACTGATATATTTGCAGAGGAACCCTGGTCAAGTCTTGTCAACAGCACAGTAGTAACTACATCTACTCAGAAGGAAGTCCTGTTGAGTTCTATGGGACTTAGTCCTATAGTAAGTGTGTTTAGAATTGCAGCCTTCAGGGGCATCCATCTTCACTCCTGAGTGCTCCCATCTAACATCTCCACAACATTAGGCTCCCATCTTCCTACAGTGGCCTTCTGGTGAGTGGCCTGGCCTGAGGGCACTTAAACCCTTCTTGCCAGAAGCAAGTAGGCTAGATTAAATGTTCCCTACCCAGGATCCCTAAGCATGTGAGATGATACCGTTGCTTCAGCTGGACCTGTGAACAACCTCATTTAACTACAGTTTCTATCTTGATTTCCAGTTGGAGAATTTTTGTGTCTGACTGGCATGCTCCAAGCAATTGTGGTTGATGCTTAACATATCATGTTTAATGACATCACTAAGGCCCACCTCTGAAATCTCAGAGTTTGGGATGCTTGTGCCGTGGCAACCCTAGTGGCAACACAGGGAGAAACTGTGTGAGTCTAATCAAAACTCATTTTCCTTCCTTCTAAATTCTTAGATGTTTCTTCCAAAGAGAAAACCAGATTTGCACCAAAATTTCCATGTAGGCACCTACAGTAGTATAGTGGCAAATCTAGAATGCAGGGCCCCTTCATAACAGCCATGCCATGCCCCCTCACTCGCTTGCTCACTATTGTCATCTCCACACTCCTCAGTCCTTCCTGCTCATGCCTTCTCCCACAACAACAAATGTTCCTAGAAGCTGATCAGCATGGAAGGGGAGTGTGTTAGCTACTGAGAAGACTCTTCTCAGTGGCTCTCTTACCTCCTTTCACTCTGATTGGCTTCAATCAGCAGGAAAGGACAAGGAAGCATGTTAGAAGAATCTTCTCAGTTGATAACTCACTTCTCTTTCATGCTGATTGGCTTGTAGGATGCTGGAGACATAGGGACCCTGCTCACACCCTTCTCCCAAAAAAGTAAGGGGTCTAAGACTCCCTGAGACCCTATACATCTACACCCCTGGACACCTATAAATATATGTGGATATTTGAACCAAGAAGCCATAGTATGGAAATGACGGGGCCTGTGCAAAGTTTGTTTGTTTATATTCTGCCCTTCCTCCTAGTAGGAGCCCCAGGCAGCAAACAAAAACACACTGAATAAGCAGAAAATTCACAAAGGCAAAGTGAAAAGGTGGATGCAACAAATGATACTAAACATTTTTAAAAGGAATAAATTATCCCCAATAATAGCAATTACTTTTAAGTCATAAGCCCATCCACAAGGGTTCAAGCAATGGTCGGTGTTCTTTCTACCAGTTATGAGACTTAAGCTGAGTAATATCAGAAGTATATAACAGCAGTTTCTAACCATAATTTGCTGACAATAGTAGTTTCTAACCATAATTTCTAACCATAATTAGCCGTTTCTAACCATAATTTGCTGACAATATAGTTCAAATCTGTACGATGACAACATACGTTGAGTGTCGTGATTCTGGAGCGTATCCTTGTTTTATAGAGATTCATTTCTTGGAGTCTTAGATGTAGCAGAATTGAGCCAAAATTTCTCAGAAGTCTTTTTTTAAAAAGAAACAAAATTCCTGGGTGTTTTTTGTCACCTCCTTCTCTCCAAATATTTCCATGAATATTTTCACCAGTTTTGTGGTAGCTGTCATCCACACACACACACACAATGTCCCAGAATGAGTATATGTTCCAAACACTGTGGAGGATGCACAATGGTGATAAGGCTCAGAACATTGTGGCTGCTGCTGCTATTTGCAGTAACGGGGGGGGGAACATAGGGAAAGACAAGAAAGAAGTTGTGCTACTGTCAGTGGTAGTGGTGAGCTTCTGCCCCGAAGAAACTGTTGCCCAAAGAAATTCCCCTACCACCTGCCAGAGAAATTCAGCCAAATGATCCTCCTAATTTCTGTACTCCCTAAACAACGTGGAAAATTTTGAGAGACCATTTGAGCATGACTCTAGTACAGGTTCCTCTTTACCTCTCATATCTAGAGTGCTGTCAATGACCTAGTTGAACTCTGGAGAGCAGCAGCTCCAATGTAGATATCCCCAACGTACATTATAAAACAGAAATTGTGCTTCCATCCTGAGGGTCAGCTGATCAGTGGAGGGACAAACCCTGTCATATAAGACGTCTTGTAGCATATGAGAAAGGACAAGCCAAGTAACAGCAAGAGGCTCTGTGGACATTGACTGGGCTCCAAGTAGCCTCTTTACTCCTTCCTGAGGCCAAAGCCACACTCAGTGCACAACCATCTAAATGCCGCTGTGCTCTTCTTGAGATCTATGATGTGTATGGAGCTCTAATATAAATAGGAACCCTGAAACTTGCTACCATTCCTAATATCCCTGCATCAATCTCCCATAGGTATCTCCCAAACTGACATTTATTTAGAATGTACTAGTGTCTGGTGCTTTGGTAGAGCACATACTTTGAATGCAAAAGGTTCAGTCCATGGCATCTCCAGATAGGGGTGAGAAGACCTTTGTCTGAAATCCTGGAGAACTATTGATAGCATAGAAAATACTGATCTAGATGGACCATTTAATCTAACTCAGTATACAACAGCTTCCTCTGTTCCTATCTGGAAGTTAATTATGTAGAAATAACATCATCTGGATATTCCATATAAAGTGAATGAACAAAGATGACAAGTCCAGAAAAAAGTGTTAATATAGTAGCAGCATATGTTTGATTTTCTAAATAAAGGAACTGATTTTCATGGGCTCTGTTTAGCAGTATAGCACAGCTTTTCGTGCTCTTACGTGTTAATCTTGGATATGGAAATCCCAGGGTGACTCTTGGCCAATTAATAAAATACTTCACTGCATTGAGATGGGGAGGAATATAATAGTAATAATAGCCTCAGATGAAAAATGGGATTTCCCATCTGTTGCTAATAACCACCCACAGCCTAACACTCCCACTATTAGCTGATATCTGGACACACATCCTTACAAAAAGAAACACTAATAAAACTAATAAATTATTCCTGTATTAAATCCATGGGATGGAAGTACAGGAAGTGAGTCATCTTATGTATTGTAAAGAATAGCTGCCCTGTAACATCAGCACACATTATCTTGCTTCTTTACAACATCATAATTGCTTGAAAATTCTGTTTGCTTCCACCTGTGAACTAGCTATTATCAAACACTAAAAGCTCATCTCCTGTGCCTGCTTTTGATTTCCTACTTCCCTATATCTCCTACTTCCAAAAGAAAGAAAAAATCAATAGGAAATGTAGGCTTAAAAGCAGGATGTGACAATATCTTGGTTATCATCATACTGCCTGCAGAAAACAGATGGTCAAGTAGTTATATAGAAACAAAGAAGAGAAAGGGAGGGACAGTGTAGTAGGAATTATTGCTATTATGTGTCTTCAAGTCAATTACAACTTATGGCAACCCTATGAATCGGCGACCTCCAACACTAGTTCCAAATGGGAACGTTTTAGTGAACTTCATATTAATCTTATGTGTATTTACTGTTCTGAATATTTTCCATTGAATCCATTGTTATAGAAATACCCTACGGATGTATTTAACATTAATAATCAGAAACGGAATAAATGAAACATCATTTGGCAAGTTGGCTTGCCTTAGGAGGACCATGTGGAGTTGGAAGGAGATAGGGAGGACACAATAAACTGACACTGGGACTGTTAAATCAAGGTATGTCCTCACACAGTGGAGTTTAACACCAGCAGAGGGCATCACTAATATCCTGATTTTAAAGCTGTTGTTTTTTTTAATTCACATGGAAGTTCCTTCATGTGAAGTTGTGGCTTTAACTAAACACATAACTATGTCTGTGTTTTCTCCCTAGGTATGGGTGCAATAAAAATTGGCTAACATTATTCACTTAATCTGTGTCTGGGTTAGCCTTCAGGCTGCCTGTTTTCTTGCATGTTCATATTGCCTTTGCTGTTTAAAGAAATGTGTTTCTTCTCCTGCCTATTTGGTGAACTCACCAACATTTCCCCCCTTCCTGTTAAGACAATTGCATCTCAGTCTCTAAGATCAGTTGCAGATATCACAGCAGAAATTGTAGAGTTTATTATCGACTCTGAGAACAATGCTTTAACTGTTGGCAGAATCTTGTATTGTTTTTAAAGCTAAGTATTGCACTTAGAGCAATGAACTGTGCAAAGCAGGGACGGGTGAGAATTTTGATTGTTTGGTTGATTTAATATGACAACCAAAACACAGCCATCCTTTGAAAATTCATACTTATTTGAATTTTGCAATGCAGTTTTCCAACTAAACAGTGTTTACAAAAATGCATCTGTTAGGGGAAAGTTTGCATAAAAATGAATATATGAGTGAAAATAGCTGCCCAATTTCCCTGCTTTTTAAAGTTTGATAGAAATATCTGACGGCTATAGGTACATTCTTAAACCACATTTTTTTGCATATTAGTGAATATAAAGTGTAAATGTGGCAAATATGTTACAAAACCAGTAAAAAGCATTTGGCTGTGGTCCCTCTTGCACTTAAAGCTGTTATCAAGTCTGTGTACGTCTCTACATAATGTGCAGATTAGGGATGGAATGCACTATATGATGAGAAATGGCTTGCAGAAATGTACATTAGTCAAAACTGCCTACAAAAATGTGTTCATTAGGAGATATTTGCACTCAATGTTGGAGAATTTTCATGCATTTTTTTAAAAAAATAATTTGTTTGTTGCTAGAGACTGCAATCCTAACCATGCCTTCTTAGAAGTTGCATTGAATGCATTGGGGCTTACTCCCAGTAGGGTTGCCAGGTTCAGGGCCTGATCCTGATCCTGTATCTTTAGGAGAAGAAAGTCAGCCAAGTGCAGGTGTTCTTGCAACACCGTAATGAGAAAAACCACAAGGTGGAATTCTCCCTTCCCCTTCACAACTTTTAAAGATACAGAAGACATCTTGGAGGCTGGGCCTGGCAACCAACAGGTCTTCCGTATCTTTAAAAGTTGTGCAGTGAGAAGGGAGAATTCCACCTTGTGGTTTTTCCCATTACAATGTTGCAAGAACACCCGCACTTGGCTGACTTTCTCTTCTCCTAAAGATACAGGATCAGGATCAGGCCATGAACCTGGCAACCCTAAATCCCAGGTACCCAGGGTTATGATTGCAACCTTAATCTATTTCCTACCATGAATTGTAAAGACCAATAGAATGCATTATTCATTGTTCTTTTTAGTTGGAAAGAGGTGGTCCCTTTTGTTACCTGTTCACTTTATCTGTGCTCTTCAGTTAAAGTTTGAGGTTTTCAAGCTGTCAAACACAAAACAGTGTATATTACAAACATTTAAAACCTAAATTAGCTTGAGTGTTAAGTTTCCGCAGATTACCATTTTCTATATAAAATATGCATTTATGAAATAAAATGTTGCATTACAAAAGGACTTCTGTAAGTGGCATTACACTGACTTTAGAGTGCCTGTAATATTAAACATGCCCACAGGAATTCATACAATCCAGAACACAAAGAGCAAAATACCAACAAGGTGATAAACTGTCCTTCCCTGATGCCTAAAAGAGGAAACCAGACAGGTTTTAAGTTGCTTCTGAACTGTAAAATCAAAATAGCGAGGCTGTAGTCCTAATCCCACTTATGTGGGAGTAAGCCCCATTGAATTCAATGGGACTTACTTCTGAGTAGACATGGTTAGGATTGCAGCCATAGCTGGCTTTCTGATGGGCCATTAGCCACTTCATTAGCTATCAGAGCAATCCAACTCGTTGGAGGCCAGCGGAAGCAAAGCCGGCAGAGGTGACAGAAAGGACTGCCACATCTAGCTGCTGCTCAAAGGCATCTCAGAGGGGAAGACTCTGGCTGCACCAGGAGGGTACAGTGGAAGGAAAGAAAATACATGTTCCCCACTCCTTTTCCTGGCATACCTGCTGCGGCAACAGGGGGCCACAGGAGGGAGACTGTGGAAGTGGAATCTGGATATTGTGTAAGCCCTTCCTCGGCCCCTCCTCTGACACACCCCTGGAACGCCCCTTGTTCAGGCCAGGCTATGCCAGCAGAAGCCCCTCATCCTGACTCAGCCACAGTGGAGCTGAGACCTAGTCAGCTCAGCTGGGGGTCCGCTGGGGAAGCTCAGCCTGGGCTAAGGGGAGCCAGCGGAAGCTGGCAGAAGGCCTAAAACAGGAGCATTCCAGAAAGCAAAGAGGTCCCTGTTGGGAGAACAGCAATTATACATCAACACATATGTAAATAAACATGTTGATTGCTTTGCCATTTATTTGCATATTCATTGTGTGCACGTTCCAAAAATGCTTTTGTTGAAGAAAACTAAGGTGAAAAGCATTCATAGCAAGATTTTGTACCATGATGGGGAATGAATGGGGTACACAGAAAGAAAATGTGCTTGATAGTCTGTTTTCAATTGATTCCTTTGACCTCCTTACCTGGTAGCCAAAGGGGACAAGGAATTCCATGCAGGTGAATGTGAAGCTTGACAGCTTTCTGGAAAGACAAAGGACCTTGTTGGTATGAGTTAAAGTCCCTGCTTATGAACTGAAGGCATAGGAGAAAATGGTTGAATGCCTTTGAATTCAGACCAAATTATGCAATCTGTGTCTTGGGGATATTTCTCTAGATCAGGTTCCAGCATTTTTTGTCAAGTGACAATGCATTTAAGGTGTTCATCTTACCTTGTTGTTGTTAAATAGTGCTCCGATAGTCGATAGAAGGCAGATTTAAAACTGAGGTTTTTACCAGAAGAGACAAAGAGAAGCAATGAGAATTAACTCTGACAGTTAGAAAGTGAAATTGAAAAGGCAGGGAAATGAAACATAAAAAAGGAAATCTAAAATCTCAGTCGAGATCCCTTGGCTTTCAGAACACTGATAAACCAAGCACCCAAACACTCTACAGATGGGAGGAAAATTCATTAATCTTTTGTGACAAGTTACTTAGGAGAAACAAATTTGCCAGCCTGATAACCTGTATATTTCTCATAATTTAAGGCCATACAGAAATTATTGCCACTTAAGTTTCCAACAGCAGGGAACAAAGCACTGAATTACCTTTCAGAATCTGCCTTCATATACATGCATTGAAAAAAACAACTAGATGCTATTTGCATCATTATACCCGATAGTTATGGGCTTCTTAATTTTTTAATCTACAGATAGGTTCCCACACACACACACACACATTTCTACAGGAACAATTGGCTTTGCATTTCTTTTCACAACATTCAGAGACACCACCTGCTTACACTTTGGGGTGAAATGCTTCAAAGTAGGCTTACCTTTTTATTATGGAACCTCCAATCTCACCAACAAAGCAGTCAGTAGCAGTCTTTTCCCATTATCAGGGCTCAGAACTTGCTTGCTGAACATTTACAAAGGAACTCAGATTATTTCAGAATTATCACGATCTATCACAACTCAATCTATGGCACTTTTTTCACTTTACAGTGTATGCACAGACTTACAGCAGCACCTTGCATTATATGGCAACCACAGGCATTACACCTGCTTTCCTGCAAGAATTCCCACTCCATGCCCCAGACCAGCCTTTCCCAACTAGCAGGCCACCAGATGTTGTTGGACCACAACTCCCATCAGCCTCAGCCAGCATTGCCAATGGTCAGGAAATATGGGAATTGTGGTCCAACAACATCTGGTGGCCCACTAGTTGGAAAAGGCTGCCCTAGATGCAGGATGGGGATGCAGGGTGTATTTGCGAATCTCTGGCCACCATTTTGAATGAGGATGTGTGCACACAGTCAGCATGGAATGTGCACAGTGCATGGCTATACTGGGGGCAGGGCAACCAAGGATATTTAAGCTCATGCCACTCTTGCCTCCCCCTCCTTGTTCGCTTGCACTTGTCCGCTCTCCCTTTTCCATAGTGTGATTCACTTGTCACTTTGGGGCAAGTAGCAATTTTTGGCCAGCCTGCTATTCTTATACCAGCTGGCTTTTTTGTCTACTCTGCACTGTCATTGCTGGCATGTAGTCAGCTGGGTCTTGAGTTAATAGGTTGATTTGGTCATTTGGCTTATCTAACATGTTAAGTCGGTCACTTTAGCATAGAAGTGCAGAAAGGGAAACAAGTAAGAACTGATAGATTACCTCCTCAGGCACCCTTGAGGTGATTGCCAGTTTCTGAGGTCTGCAATTCACGTCTATAGGAGCCAGGGGCAGAATATGGGCTGCTTCTGGGGCCCTCAGAGTTCTGGAGTGGAGATTCAGAAAGGCTCCCCTACTCACCTTCAGGGTGTGGCTTGGGCTGGTGGTAAGCAGAATGGCTTGCCCTTCATCCAGGAGGAATGAATTGCCTTAATAGCTCCAGGCATTCCGTGAGATTTTATAGCTAGCTCCCACATTTATAGTTTTCCTCTGCAGGCTTGGTTTAATGTTTAATAAAGTATCCCAAATTCAACCCAGCACTAGTCTTAGGGTTGCCAGGTCAGAAGCATTAAAACTCTGAGATTTCCAGGGTGGGCCCTAGTGATATCATGGGGTAGGACTCTAGTGATGTCATTAAACATGATATGTTAAGCATCAAACAAAGTTGCTTGCAGCATACCATTCAAACAAAAAAAGTCTGTGATTGGAAATTAAGATAGAAATCTTAGCTAATTCTGATTCTGATTCAATTTATTGCAGGGCCATAGGCCAACACAAAATATACAATATACAGTACACAGCAGGTTTAGTTCAGATTTTAAAAACAGGTTCTAGGTTTTAAAAAATAAATAAAATAAAATAAAAAGGGCGAATGTATTCATCCCATCATGTATTGAACTACTTTAAAACTTCATTCAAGGATATAAGTAGGTAGAGCATTATGGTAAGTTAGTGGAACTTACCATCATGTATCAGACTACTATAAAACTTCGTTCGAAAGTATAGGTAGGTAAAATATTATAGTAAGTTAGAAGAAGGGCAGCCTCCGCGTTAAAACCAGTTAAGGCTTCTGTTTTGATTAGGATTCTAAGACAAATCTGGCTCTTTGTTTCTGGGCTGCTAATGCAAATAGAGCTACTGTGTGCGTTACCTCTAGGTTTAGGTCAGACATTAAAAGAAATATTTTATCAGCGTCCGTAATCGTCCCCTCTAACCACTTCTGCAAGAGCTTCGTTCTAAGGTTCTGATAAATTGGGCAATATATCAGAATGTGAGGAAGATCCTCCGCCCCATTGGAACCACAGATGCATTTTCTTTGTTCCTTTGGGATGTTGGATATTCTTCCCTCTCTATCTGCGTTAGGTAGAGAGAGAAAACGGATTGCAGTAAATGCATGTCTAAGCCTAATAGGAGAATCCTGCGTAAGGTATGTGGAGCAGTTATGGTTAGTTTTGAATCTCCAGTACCATGGGACCACTCGGGAGTTAAGTATAGTTAGGCGATCTAAGTATTCGCAATGCTGAAAAACCACCTCGCGGAGTCTCTTGTTTGATCCTATAGTGTTAAACTGATGAATAGTTAGGTGGTATCTATGTATTGTCTTCAAGTCTACTGCCCCAAATAGTATGTGAAAGTGGGTGGTCAAAGCAGAGGTTTAGTAGTTCCTTGCCTTGCGATGCTGTGGGTGATCTCATAAACTTCAGAAGAGCTAATTGTATATGTGCACTCAGCGGAGGGAGGCCAGTCTCCGCTCGAAGCATAGCTGATGAAGTTCCTGGAGGCAGGAACAATAGGCGCCTAAGGAAATTGGTTTGTATAGTCTCTAAGGATAGAATTGCTTCGTCTTCCCAACCCCATACTGCTACACCATACAAAACCTGAGGGATTACTTTGGCCTCAAAATTTTTTATAGCTGGGAGGATCAAATTACCGCCAGTGGAGCAGTAAAACTTTAAAATTGCTCCCACCGTTTTTGCCGCTATTTGCTTTGTGGATTGCAAATGGGTTTTCCAGAAGAGGGTGTCCGAAAAGTTTACTCCCAGATACTTAAATATCCGGCACTGTTCCAATTGGTGGTCAACCATTGACCATCGGTGATTCGCGAACCTTTTCCCAAAAACTAAGATTTTTGTTTTCCCATAGTTTATATTCAACCTTTCATTTATACAGAGATCGTGTAGACTTCTCATCAGCTTTCTCAAGCCAATAGGAACTAAGGAGAGAAGAACCATGTCATCTGCATAGAATAATACGGATACCTTCCTTTGCCCAATAGAAGGTGGAAAATATTGGGGGTCGGATAAATCAGAGATTATATTAATTAAAAACAGATTGAATAATAGGGGGGCTAAAGGGCACCCCTGTTTAACGCCCCTCTCCACTGCTATCTAAAGGCTAGCTAAAGGAGGGTGTTCCCAGGTCCAGCTGAAGTAACAGGATGATTCCTTCTCACCCATTTAGGGATCCTGGGTAGGGAATATTCAATCTAGCCTACTTGCTTCTGGCAAGAAGGGTTTAAATGCCCTCAGGCCAGTCACCAGAAGGCCATTGTAGGAAGAAGGGAGCCTAGTGTTGTAGACATGTTAGAAGGGAACACTCAAGAGTAAAGATGGATGCTTCTGAAGGCAGCAATTCTAAACACACTTACTAAGGGACGAAGGCCCATAGAAATAGAACAGAACTTTCTGAGTAGATATGGTAAGGATTGTGCTGTTGGCAATGCTTGACTAGGGATCCTCTGCAAATATATTGATATCAAAGCAGGACTGACAGCCCCCTAACTGGAATGCCCTGCCTGCCTTTTAATGTGGCTGCTTCAAACCTCTTTACAGACTTGACCACTACAGAGAAAGGTATGAGAAATGTGTAAGAGTTAAGAAGAGTCTCTCCCCCTTCCTGCCTATCCTGTGGGCTGCTATAAACTCACTTTGACAGCCAATCCAATTCCAGTGAGTAATAATTAACAGAGAGAAAACACATGTGGTTTGGGCTACCTTCTCAGGCAGTAGCTTGGGAACAACAGCAACTGAAGCCACAGTTCCCAGTAAGTGAATTCTCTTTTACCACTATAGGGCAAAAACAAACTGTCATGCAACCAACAAGGTGCATCATCAATGGGTTTAAAGGGGTTGAGCTGAGTTCATGGAACCACTGTAATTGCTTTTATGGATGTAAGAGAATGAAGTCAGAGGTAAACAAAATGCAAATACAAAAGAAAAACAAAAGACAGTGATGACTCCCTAAATGCAATACCATACCAACCACAACAAGATTTCTATAAGTAAGGCAGAATACTCAGCATCCCACAACCAGTCAGGGTTTCTAACCAAAAATCAAAACAAAAAAAACAGTCAGCCAGTCAGCCAAGGTCACAGAAATCCCCATGCAGCACAACCTGACCTGGGGGCTGCAGTTAGTGCAGAATGCTGCAGAATGATTGCTGATATGAGTGAGACCCTATCTCTGCTCTGAAATTTGCACTGGTTGTTGATTTGCTACCAGCCCAAGTTCAAAGTGTGCTTTCCATGTTACAGGTGCCACATAGTACTTGCTCTGCTCTTATAAGAAATTGATCCTTTAGTGTCAGAAACCTACACTTTAGTAGACAGAGCTACACTTTGGAACTCCCAGCCTATTGATATTAGGCAGGTGCCTTCATTGCACTCTTTTCAACACCTGCTAAGAACATTTTTTAAAGGCAAGCCTACCCAGGCATCTAGAAGCTATTATGCTTTTTATCTGTTTTTAACACATTGTCGGTTTTATTATTTTGAATGTTTTTAAATACCTGTTTTTAACAGTTTTTGCTAATAATTTTATTGTTTTAATTCCTTCTGTAAATCGGTTTAAGTTTTTTACAATAAAGTGGTGTATAAATGTTGTAAGTAAAATACATAAATAAATTGCAAAGTCACTATGACCCCAGTTGCTACAGCCCTTTCCTCTTTTAGGAACAAAATTTGCCTTATACTGACTCAGGCCTCTTGGTACTATCTAGCTCCTAATACATGGACTAGCATTGGCTCTTCAGGATTCTAGGCAATAGTGTTTTCCAGAGACTGAATTTTGGACCTTTGCATGCAAAACATGTGCCCTATGTCAGGTCCCCTCCTGTCAGGATCCCACCTCAGGCCACCACCTGCTAGGATCCCACCTGTGGCTACCGCCTTGTCACGGTCCCACCTCAGGGTCCTGGTTTTTATTTGTTCTCTCACCTGCTCTAGCACATATCTCTCAAGGTGTGTGGAGGAGGCCTTCAGGGACGTTATAGCTGTGTCCCACTCCAACGATGATAGCTCTCCTGCTATCATGGACAACGATGGTCTTGGGGAAGGAGAGCATCCAGCTGAGGAAGAGGGAAACGATCCCTTAGAAGGGACCCATTCCTTGGGGGATGAGCAGCTATCCTCTTGTACCGAGGATATATCTCCAGGGGGTGGAGGGATCCTTGTAGTGGGTGATTCGATCATTAGGAACATAGACAGTGGGGTGTGTGATGGGCGTGTAGACCGCAAGGTGTTTTGCCTGCCTGGTGCGAAGGTTGCGGATATCGCCCGTCATTTAGATAGTTTGGTAGACAGTGCTGGGAAGGAGTCAGTGGTCATGGTGCACGTTGGCACCAATGACATGGGGAAATGCAGCCGTGAGGTCCTGGAAGCAAAATTTAGGTTGCTAGGTAGGATGCTGAAAGCCAGGACCTCCAAGGTGGCTTTCTCTGAAATGCTACCAGTTCCACGCACAGGACCAGCCAGACAGGCACAGCTTCGCAGTCTCAATGCGTGGATGAGATGATGGTGTCGGGTGGAAGGGTTTAGATTTGTTAGGCACTGGGGAACATTTTGGGACAAGCCGGGCCTGTACAAAAGGGACGGGCTCCACTTGAACCAGAATGGAACCAGACTGCTGGCACTTAAAATTAAAAAGGTAGCAGAGCAGCTTTTAAACTGACTGAGGGGGGAAACCCGACAGGAGCTGAGAAAGGTCCGGTTCGGAATAAACCTCCCCCCTGGGATAAAAACCAAAGAAATGATGAAATTGTAAAAGGGGTAGGCCAAGAAGTAGGCATTGTGAGAGCAGGGGCACAGGATATCAATTCAGAAGAGCAAAATTACCACAGGCCTAACCACAAGTGCCAAAGACACTTGAAGAGAGACACTGCTTACAAGTGCCTGTACGCTAATGCTAGGAGCCTGCGAACCAAGATGGGAGAACTGGAGTGCTTGGTCTTAGAGAAGAGCATTGATATAGTGAGCATAACCGAGACCTGGTGGAATGGAGAAAACCAGTGGGATACGGTTATCCCTGGATATAAACTATATCAGAAGGACAGGGAAGGACGTATTGGTGGCGGAGTCACTCTATACGTGAAAGAAGGCATTGAATCCAGCAAGCTCGAAACCCCAAAAGAGGCAGACTCCTCCACAGAATCGTTGTGGGTGGTGATACCGTGCCCCAGGAGGGACTTAATACTGGGAACGATCTATCGTCCCCCTGATCAAAATGCTCAGGGAGACCTTGAGATGAGATATGAAATTGAGGAAGCATCCAAACTAGGAAATGTGGTAGTAATGGGTGACTTCAACTACCCGGACATAGACTGGCTGCATATGTGTTCCAGTCATGACAAAGAAGCAAAGTTTCTAGATATTCTAAATGACTATTCCCTAGATCAGTTGGTCATGGAACCGACCAGAGGGACGGCAACCCTGGACTTAATCCTCAGTGGGGACCGGGACCTGGTGCGAGATGTAAGTGTTGTTGAACCGATTGGGAGCAGTGACCACAGTGCTATTAAATTAAACATACATGTAACTGGCCAATTGCCAAGAAAATCCAACACGGTCACATTTGACTTCAAAAGAGGAAACTTCACAAAAATGAGGGGATTGGTAAAAAGAAAGCTGAAAAACAAAGTCCAGAGGGTCACATCACTCAAAAATGCTTGGAAGTTGTTTAAAAACACTATATTAGAAGCTCAACTGGAGTGCATACCGCAGATCAGAAAAGGTACCGCCAGGGCCAAGAAGATGCCAGCATGGTTAACGAGCAAAGTCAAGGAAGCTCTTAGAGGCAAAAAGTCTTCCTTCAGAAAATGGAAGTCTTGTCCGAATGAAGAAAATAAAAAAGAACATAAACTCTGGCAAAAGAAATGCAAGAAGACAATAAGGAATGCTAAAAAAGAATTTGAGGAGCACATTGCTAAGAACATAAAAACCAACAACAAAAAATTCTATAAATACATTCAAAGCAGGAGACCATCTAGGGAGACAATTGGACCCTTGGATGATAAGGGAGTCAAAGGTGTACTAAAGAACGGTAATGAGATTGCAGAGAAGCTAAATGAATTCTTTGCATCTGTCTTCACAGTGGAAGATATAGGGCAGATCCCTGAACCTGAACTAACATTTGCAGGAAGGGATTCTGAGGAACTGAGACAAATAGTGGTAACGAGAGAGGAAGTTCTAAGCTTAATGGACAATATAAAAACTGACAAATCACCGGGCCCGGATGGCATCCACCCGAGAGTTCTCAAAGAACTCAAATGTGAAATTGCTGATCTGCTAACTAAAATATGTAACTTGTCCCTTGGGTCCTCCTCCGTGCCTGAGGACTGGAAAGTGGCAAATGTAACACCAATCTTCAAAAAGGGATCCAGAGGGGATCCCGGAAATTACAGGCCAGTTAGCTTAACTTCTGTCCCTGGAAAACTGGTAGAAAGTATAATTAAAGCTAGATTAACTAAGCACATAGAAGAACAAGCCTTGCTGAAGCAGAGCCAGCATGGCTTCTGCAAGGGAAAGTCCTGTCTCAGTAACCTATTAGAATTCTTTGAGAGTGTCAACAAGCATATAGATAGAGGTGATCCAGTGGACATAGTGTACTTAGACTTTCAAAAAGCGTTTGACAAGGTACCTCACCAAAGGCTTCTGAGGAAGCTTAGCAGTCATGGAATAAGAGGAGAGGTCCTCTTGTGGATAAGGAATTGGTTAAGAAGCAGAAAGCAGAGAGTAGGAATAAACGGACAGTTCTCCCAATGGAGGGCTGTAGAAAGTGGAGTCCCTCAAGGATCGGTATTGGGACCTGTACTTTTCAACTTGTTCATTAATGACCTAGAATTAGGAGTGAGCAGTGAAGTGGCCAAGTTTGCTGACGACACTAAATTGTTCAGGGTTGTTAAAACAAAAAGGGCTTGCGAAGAGCTCCAAAAAGACCTCTCCAAACTGAGTGAATGGGCGGAAAAATGGCAAATGCAATTCAATATAAACAAGTGTAAAATTATGCATATTGGAGCAAAAAATCTGAATTTCACATATACGCCATGGGGTCTGAACTGGCGGTGACCAACCAGGAGAGAGACCTCGGGGTTGTAGTGGACAGCACAATGAAAATGTCAACCCAGTGTGCGGCAGCTGTGAAAAAGGCAAATTCCATGCTAGGGATAATTAGGAAAGGTATTGAAAATAAAACAGCCGATATCATCATGCCGTTGTATAAATCTATGGTGCGGCCGCATTTGGAATACTGTGTACAGTTCTGGTCGCCTCATCTCAAAAAGGATATTATAGAGTTGGAAAAAGTTCAGAAGAGGGCAACCAGAATGATCAAGGGGATGGAGCGACTCCCTTACGAGGAAAGGTTGCAGCATTTGGGGCTTTTTAGTTTAGAGAAAAGGCGGGTCAGAGGAGACATGATAGAAGTGTATAAAATTATGCATGGCATTGAGAAAGTGGATAGAGAAAAGTTCTTCTCCCTCTCTCATAATACTAGAACTCGTGGACATTCAAAGAAGCTGAATGTTGGAAGATTCAGGACAGACAAAAGGAAGTACTTCTTTACTCAGCGCATAGTTAAACTATGGAATTTGCTCCCACAAGATGCAGTAATGGCCACCAGCTTGGATGGCTTTAAAAGAAGATTAGACAAATTCATGGAGGACAGGGCTATCAATGGCTACTAGCCATGATGGCTGTGCTCTGCCACCCTAGTCAGAGGCAGCATGCTTCTGAAAACCAGTTGCCGGAAGCCTCAGGAGGGGAGAGTGTTCTTGCACTTGGGTCCTGCTTGCGGGCTTCCCCCAGGCACCTGGTTGGCCACTGTGAGCACAGGATGCTGGACTAGATGGGCCACTGGCCTGATCCAGCAGGCTCTTCTTATGTTCTTATGTTCTAAGATCCTACTGCTAGGCAGCACCACCAGCCACTTCCTATTTCACAATATTGCCTTGAGACTTTGCCTTAGTCTCCTGGCTTATTGTTACTTTGTGTCTGGGTGCACTTGCAGGCCACAACCCCCCTGTATCTTTGTATCTATAAAGTATACAGCCCTGGGTTGCTCTGGATACTTGATGATGTTACACTATCTCTTCACCGCTGCCACCATTTGATACTGTTTCTCCACCTTGGTAAATACCCTGCCCACCCTTCTGGTCTGTGCAAGCCCCAGCCAAGGATCAGGCTTTTGGTAAACCAAGAAAATATTTATTTATAAACACCAGGAAATAACAAGATTACTTAAGGTATATTTAACAAGCATATGGTTTCATATATTGCGTTACTCTTTACGTTTCTAGTCATATATAATCTGCCTCAATACCAGCCTAATGCAATCCAACCCACTACTCCCTCAACTCCTCACAACCCAAAACAACCCTCTCTCAACTGTCATCCTCTCATTTATACCTTCAGCCACTCAAACGCTCAGCCAATCATCATACAGCACTCTCCAGCATTCTAGCCCATGTACTCCCCCCTCTCACTCAATCCACTTACCATATATACTTTAATAAACCTGCACTTACCATATTTACAGTAATATCATTATACAAGGACATCACACCCTACCACTGAGCTAAAGCCCTTCCCCTGTTTAAAAATTATCTCTTAAAATTGCTCTTTTCAATTCACAAATGAATGCACAACATACCTACAGCAGATCCACACCATGCATTTAAAGCACATTCAACATACATTTGAAGAACATGAATCCCACCACAGAATCATGGGAACTTGATTCTTTGTAAAGGGTGTAGTTTGTCACAGGTGGTGGGAACTATAACTGTGAGGGGGAAACTACACTTCCAAGGATTCTTTGCGGGAAGTCATGCACTTTAAATGCAAAAGTTGGAAGTGCTTTAAGTGTATTGTGTGGATCTGCATTATTTCATTAACTTTGTCTGCATATAAATCATTTTAATTAATTTTCAAAATGGAAATCGGCTACAAAGGTTATTGGGTGACTATAGGCTACTCACCATCTTTCAGCCTAATCTACCTTTCAGGGTGCAAACAATAGAGGGTGACCATGGCCACCTCAAGGAAGAAGGTCACACTTAAAATGTAGAGGACATAAAAATGTGCAACCATAGTGTGAAATCAGATACATATGAAGACATAGCATGAAGAAATAGTTATATAAGCATGACTGTCAAATATGTTTATTATTTACACAGCCTATAAAGATATTGATAGTGCAATCCTATATTTGTTTACTAAGAAGCAAGTCCTAATGTATTCAGTCAGGCTTACTCAAACAGGGAAGTGTGCACAGGATTGCAACCTCAAGTGAAATGGAATTTCACTCACCCAACCCAAAATTCAGAATCATGCCACTATAAATTGTTTTGCAGCTGCTTTATACTTGTTTTATGCTTATTGGATTTTAAATGGATTTATTTCTTGTGAGCTGCCTTGGTTTCCAACCTTACTTCAAAGTGTTGTTGGAATGATTCCATATGCACATACACTGGAGCTGTAAAAATGCATACATCCCATAATTAATTGTCAAAACCAGTTGGTCATTGAAGATTTTTTTAAAAAAAAAATCAGTATCAGTTTCCTACAAAATAAAAGCAGTGACACCTAAGTAAGCCCTGCCTAATGGCTTAAAAAAAGATTAGAGAGGGAGAGAAAGAAAAGTCCCATCAATTTACAGCCCATTCCTAACCATGCCTTAATCAGTAGTGGGTATACTGAATTCAAACCCAGGATATGAGATTAGCATTACAGCTTTACTCCCAGAACGGTGAGTATAGGATTAAAGGTTCAAATTGGCAAGTTTTTCAAAATAGGCTATGAATGAGACAAATAAACTGCCCTCTTTAACAGCTTAGGAAAATCTATATTTGTTTAACTCCTTATAATTAGAAAAGTATAACATTATAATGGCATCATAAGCTGCAACATGTACACTTTTTAAAATTTCTGAAATTATTTGAAAGATAAAAATTATGGTGACCCTATGAATAGGGTTTTCATGGTAAGTGGTATTCAGAGGTGGTTTACCATTGCCTTCCTCTGAGGCTAAGAGGCAGTGACTGGCCCAAGGTCATCCAGTGAGCTTCATGGCTGTGTGGGGATTCGAACCCTGGTCTCCCAGGTTGTAGTCCAACACTAACCACTATGCCACACTGGCTCTCTGGTATGTTCATAAAATTAAATAAATAATAATTCTAGCCCAGTACCTCCTGGTATAACCCAAAGAAGTGGCATATCCTTGAATATATCAGCTGTCTATTGCAATATTCAGCTACCACCTGCATGTTATTTTACAAAGACCCTCCACAATTTCAATGTCAATATATGTGGGTTTTCTACATGCCCTTACATTAGCAAATCAGAAGATGCCACAACAAACAGATCCACACTTCAACTGCTTTTAGGCACTGAACGGCACAGTTCCATACAAACTTTACATCCTCTGCAAGGTTACATTAGTCATAAAATAAACCCCTCAGTGTATGTAAACAAATTACAAAAAAAGTTGTCTGACAGCACGCATTAAAATAGGATTAATTCAGTAAGCAGAAAATGCAAAGGACTTCCATTCCAGTCACTAATAATCCCTTCTGTATACTTCTCTGGTAATACAAGATACGGCTGTTCTGTGACTGCCCTGCCCTGCCTTCCCCAAATCCACTTATCAGCCAGACAGGGCTCAGATGCATTACAGGATGGATGCCTCAGAGGCAACATTGCACAATCTTATGTTTGGGAATCACACCATCCAAAGCTATCCTGAATGCTAGGAGAATAATACCCAGGAAATACACTGATGCCCTTGTAGGAAGTGCTGGGTCACATGCTAAAATAACATTTCTGAAGGAATTAACCACCTAATGAAAGTAGACAGCACAATCCTCCACTGTTTCAGGAGGACAGTGACAAGGTTTCATCTGCCTACCTTTTAACAGGGCAACCTAACTCAAGGGATTTCTGGATGACACTTTCAACATAGTTTTGAACCTGATTTCAGAGGGGCAGACTTGGTGGATACCCTTCTTCACCTTCTGAACAAGAGAATGTGTCCCTGCTGGGCCTGCTGGGCCTCTTAGCAGTATTCAGTATCTTCACCTATGTTATGCTTTTGGGTTGCATAGTTGGGATAGGAAGGGGGGCACTGTTCTGTAGTGGTTTTCATTCTTCCTGGATGGTAGGTTCCAAGGTGGTACAGTTCGTCTTGATGAGTTTTGATTTATGGGGTTCCACCAGGATTCTTTTTGTGTCCTATCCTGTTTAACAATGTACATGAAATTTAAGAATCATGTTCTTGGGAATACTCATGGCCAACCAGAATAGGTCTTGGAAGCATGGTATTATGGTGCCTCCAGGCGTTTCTGGACGTATGGACTCATAAGGTGATGCTAGGGAACTTTGGCTCCATCTCAAGGCCATTGGCTTTTGGGATACCTCAGGGTCCCTCCATCTCATTCCCCTATACTTTTCAATATTTATATGAAACCACTAGGAGATGTCATCTACCGTTTGGGCTAAAGTGTCATCAGTATACAGATAATGCACAGCATTACCTCTATTAATCCCAGGGAAGCTGTGTAATTCTGAACAGGTATCTAGAAGAAGTGGTTTTAGACTTTATGAGGGCAAATAAGCTGAACCTCAATCCAGATAAAATGGAGGTCCTATGGATTAGGAAATCTGCTGATCTGGATGGAGATATGCAGCTGATTTTGGATCGGGTAGCACTTTTCCCAAAAGAGCAAGTTTACAGCTTGGTTATTCCCCTAGCACTGATGCCAACTATGGATATGCTAGTGGCATTGATGGCTAGGAGCACTTTTTACCAGGTTCAGCTGGTTCAGGAGCTCTGACTCTCTCTAGAGAAAACAGACTTTGCCTCACTTACACATCCCCTAGTTATATCCAGACTAGATTATTGCAATGTGCTCTGCTAGGGTTTTCCTTTGGAACAATATAGAAACTTCAGTTGGTACAGAATATAACCATTTTGATGCTTTTTTTGGTCCATCCATTCAGAACATGTTGACCTAGTTGCATTGGCTAACAAATTTGTTTCCAATGTCAATTTAAAGTGCTGGTGGTAGTCCTAAACTGTTTTGGACCAGTTAATTTGAAGGATCACCTACATCCATATAAAACTGCCTGGGCCTTAAGATCATTCTCAGATGCCCTGCTCATATGCCTACTTTCAAGATCTCGCATATTGGCAGGCACTGAAGACAGGAGCTTTTTTGTGGCAGCCCCATATTTGTAGAACCACCTCCTTAGGGATGTACAAATGACTCCATCTTTACTGGCTTGAACAGAACTTTTCATTAAGAGTCCTGAGCTAGGCTTTATATTGTTTTAAACTGCTGCTTTATATTCTGAAGAATTGTCTTGTATTTTAGGAGGGGATTCTATCATCCATATAAATGTTAGCTTTTTGTTTTAGTTGTACTTGTGTCATACAAAACCAAACCCCTTTAACAGTTATTCCTAACTTTATCTCATATGCTTCCCCTGTCAAGAATTGCAAGGAACTCCTTTAATGAGGTTACAGAAAGCATTAGGTGTTAACATCTTAATCATATTTCAATTCCATCAAGATGAGCTTAAGGCCCACCGCTGGTTGATTAACATTTCAAAATATTCCTACAAAGGATAACACTGCTTTGTTTCCTCAGGATTGAAAAATAAAAGCTAGTTGTTCTCCCTTTGCGGACAAGCATCCTCTTGACCTGCAGTCTCAATGCACTGATGACCCAATATCATTGCTGTTTCCAGTGATGACAATCAAGGAGCAACACACAACACTTGAGGACTTAAATTATTATGTCATGTCCACATTTTCATGTATTTGAAGTCAGAGTATAATGCCAACTAAAAAAGTTCTCTTTTTATATATAGCTTTTATTTAATTCCTGTCTCCAGAACATTAATAACAGATAGGCACTTCAGAGCTGTGAATCTTAATAACATGGCATTTAACATCTTTTTAAAAAGTCATACATGGTCTCTACATGCCATAGGAACTAAGCTTGCAGAACAAAAAAGTGCATTAAAAGCACTGATAATGGTATTACAAGGCTCTATTTGATTTTGCCCTATCTTGTACATTCAAGCTCTACCTAGCTGCAAGACGTGCTGCACTCATTTGACTGAAATAACTCCTGTTCTTAAATCAGAAGAAACGTTTATATGAAAATCAAAGATTTCAAGGTTGTGGGACCTAAATCTTCCTACAGCTTTCAGAGAAAGGTTTTTCAGAAATATGTAAAGCAGAGATGAAATAAAATGTGGCTCTTGTTTAAGCCAACAACAGCTTGCCAGTACAACACTCTGTCAGGGGTATGACCCGTTAAGCTTACTGCCTTCATCTTTCTCATGTGCAGCCTGGCTGGCTTTTGCAAGTTGGAACAGTAAGGGGAAATTTGTGGGTGTGATAAGAATAAGCAACCTTACCAGTCATGGCCTGGATATGGGTCCTTCTACTGGCATACCAGCAAGGAGTTACACTTAAATGAAATTCGAGAGACAAATTATAACACTGCACATTACAGAATAAAACACAGAAAACTAAAAAAAAAAAATCTGTGCATATATGATTGAATCCAAAGTAGTATTAAATACCAGATACTTAACTTTCCACTTGTGTAGCAAGACTTCCCCTTCTTCTTACAGCCTGTCCCCTAATATGTTCTAGGTGTTCCCCAACCATCCAGAGCAGATCTAGGGAGGGTGTGAGGTACATGGAGGGTAAGGAGAGGGGGAGTCCTCTTGCACCAGCAGAACTCCTTGTGCAGATGGGACACATTAGTTGGATACCACCCATAAGGATTAGATTGTGTGTAAGAGAATTGGGAGCCAATGTATTATTTATTTATTTTATTTTATTTTATTATACTTGCATACCGCCCCATAGCCGAAGCTCTCTGGGCGGTTTACAGTAACTAAAAAGATTAAAACAAATACAATTTAAAACAGATCTTATAAAAACAATTTAAAACACAATTTAAAAATTTAAACAGCATAAAACACATGCTAAAATGCCTGGGAGAAGAGGAAAGTCTTGACCTGGTGCCGAAAAGATAACAGTGTTGGCGCCAGGTGCACCTCATCACTGAGATCATTTCATAATTTGGGGGCCACCACTGAGAAGGCCCTCTCTCTTGTTGCCATCCTCCGAGCTTCCCTTGGAGTAGGCACCCGGAGGAGGGCCTTTGATCTTGAATGTAGTGTACGGGTGGGTTTGTATCGGGAGAGGCGTTCCATCAGGTATTGTGGTCTCAAGCCGTGTAAGGCTTTATAGGTCAAAACCAGCAACTTGAATCGAGCTCGGAAACATACAGGCAGCCAGTGCAAGCAGGCCAGAATTGGTTTTATATGTTCAGACCGTCTGGTCCCTGTTACCAATCTGGCTGCTGCATTTTGCACAAGCTGCAGTTTCCGAACCGTCTTCAAAGGCAGCCCCACGTAGAGTGCATTGCAGTAATCTAATTTGGAGGTTACCAGAGCATGGACAACTGTGGAAATTAGTCAATGCAAAAATGTTACCATATGCAAATTAGTAAACATCTGGAAGCAAGAGATACTAACAAACGGTTAGTTGCTTGACTATTTATATAAACAAATGAGGAGGTGCAGAAACTACTAGAATTGAGGGGAAAGATAGCTGAAACTGTGAATTTGAGTTTTGTTCTGTACAGGGGGAAGGGGAGGGCAAAATAAGTTTTTAAGGAAAGTTGAATGGGAGAAGGCTATTAGGGAAAGTGCCTGGAGTGAAAGAGTGTGTACTGGAAGTGTGACATACACTGTTATTCTCATTCCAGTGAAGTCTCAGACCATGAGCCAAACTTCCATGCATATTCTGTCCCATATTCTTCATTGAAGTGCTTATCTTTTATATTCCTTGGCCTTTTTTGCTCCCACCCTCTTTCACACTCATCTTACATCTGTTCCCGCAGCACCAACTAATCTCACAACACTTCTGAGTTCAATGGGCAGTATTCAATGAAATAATTATGCTAGCACAAGGATTAGTGCTAGTTAGGGTCGCCTGGTCAGAAGCATCCCAAACTCTGAGATTTCAGGGGTGGGCCATAGTGATATCATTAAGCATGACACATTAAGAATCAACCACAATTGCATGGATCACACCACTCAAAAAAAACCTCTGATCGGAAATTAAATCTTAGCTAAATGAGGGTGTTTCCAGATCCAGCTGAAGTGACAGGATCATTTCTTCTCACTTTAGAGAGCCTGGTTAAGGAACATTTAATCATGTCTACTTGCTTCTGTCTACTTGCCTCAGGCCAGCCCAGTCAGCAGAAGGCCATTGTAGGAAGAAGGGAGCCTAATGTTGTGGAGATGTTAGATGGGAGCACTCAGGAGTGAAGATGGATGCCCCTGAAGGCTGCAATTCTAAACACACTTACTATAGGACTAAGTCCCATAGAACTCAACAGGACTTCCTTCTGAGTAGATGTAGTTACTACTGTGCTGTTGACAAGACTTGACTAGGGTTCCTCTGCAAATATATCAGTATTAAAGCAGGGTTGTCATCCCCTGCCTGGAATGCCCTGCCTGCCTTTTAATGTGCCTCCTCCAAACCTCTTTACAGACTTTACCCTTCACTGCAGAGAGAGGTTTGGGAAATGAGTAAGAAGATTCTCTCCCCTTTCCTGCCTATCCTGTGGGCTGCTATAAACTCACTTTGACAGCCAATCCAATTCCAGTGAGCAATACCTGACAGAGAGAAAACACACATGGTTTGGTCTACCTTCTCAGGCAGTAGCTTGGGAACAACAGCAACTGAAGCTACACTTCCCAGTATGTGAATTCTCTTTTACCACTATTGGGCAAGAAATAAACCATTATGCAAATAACAAAGTGCATCAGTGGGTTTAAGGAGATTGTGCTGAACACATAGAACCACTGTTATTGCTTCTATGGATGTAAGGGAGTAAGGTCAGAGGTAAATGAAATACAAAAGAAAAAGAAAAGACAGTGATGATTTCCTAAATGCAATACCATACTAACCACAACAAGATTCCTATGAGTACGGCAGAAAATTCAGCATCCCACAACCTGTCAGGGTTTCTAACCAAAAATCAAAACTAAAAAAACCTGGCAGCCAGTCAGCCAAGGTCACAGAAATCCCCATGTAGCACAACTTGACCTGGGGGGCGCAGTTAGTGCAGAATGCTGCAGGATGATTGCTGACATCAGTGAGACCCTATCAGCACATAATATCTCTGCTCTGAAATCTGCACTGGTTGCCGATTTGCTACCACACCAAATCCAAGGTGTGCTTTCCATGTTACAGGAGCCACATAGTACTTGTTCTGCTCTTGTATGAAATCAGTCCTTTAGTGTGCCAGTACCTACCACTTTGGAACTCCCTGCCTATTTACAGGTGCTTCATTGCGCTCATTTTGGTACCTGATAAAAAAAAAATTCTTTAGGCAAGCCTAACCAGGCATGTAGAAGCTGTTATGCTTTTTATCTGTTTTTAACTCATTGTTGGTTTTATTATTTTGAATGTTTTTAAATACTACTTTAACTGTTTTTTCTAATGATTTTATTGTTTAATTCTTTCTATAATCTGGTCTGAGTTTTTTTTACAATGAAGTAGTATACAAATGTTGTAAATAAAATATATAAATAAATTTTGCAGTCACTGTGGCCCTTGGGTCTCTTTCCTCTTTTAGGCAGAAAAGAATCTGCCTTATACTGACTCAGGCCATTTGATACCATCTGGCTCAGTACTGATGACATGGACTATCATTGGCTCTTGAGGATTCCAAGCAATAGTCTCTACCAGAGATTGAATTTTAGAACTTTGCATGCAAAGTATGTGCCCTACCACTGAGCTACAGCTCTTTATAAAAAAAATCTTTTAAAATTGTTATTTTCAGTTCACTAATGAATACACAGCATACTGCACAGGTACAGGATGGGAAATACCCGGCTTAGCAGTAGTGCGTGTGAGAAGGACCTTAGAATTGTAGTGGATCGCAAGTTGAACATGACCCAGCAGTGTGATGCTGCGGCAAAAAAGGCAAACACGGTTTTGGGCTGCATAAACAGAGCTATAGTTTCCAGGTCGAGGGAAGTAATTGTCCCACTATATTCTGCATTGGTCAGGCCTCATCTGGAATACTGCATTCAGTTCTGGGCGCCTCATTTTAAGAAAGATATAGACAAGTTAGAGCGGGTTCAGAAGAGGGCGACAAGGATGATAGCCGGTATGGAGAACAAGTCTTATGAGGAAAGGTAGAAGGAACTTGGCATGTTCAGTCTGGTGAAGAGAAGGCTGAGGGGTGACATGATTGCACTCTTTAAGTACCTGAAGGGCTGTCACATAGAGGAGGGTACAGATTTGTTCTCTGCTGCCCCAGAGGGTAGGACTAGGTCTAATGGTTTTAAGTTGCAGGAGCATAGATTCAGATTGGACATTAGAAGGAACTTCTTGCCAGTAAGGGCAGTTCGGCAATGGAACCGACTGCCTAGGGAGGTGGTGGGATCCCCTTCGCTGGATGTCTTCAAGCAGAGGCTGGACAGCTATCTGCGGGAGATGCTCTAGCTGTGGATTTCCTGCTGTGACCAGGGGGTTGGACTCGATGGCCTACAAGGCCCCTTCCAACTCTATGATTCTATGATCCTATGATCTATGGTGCAGATCCACACCATGTATTTAAAGCACATTCAATATATGTTTAAATCACATGAATCGCACCACAGAATCATGAGAACTGTAGTTTGTTAAGGGTGGTGGGAACTATAACTGTGAGGGGGAAACTACACTTCCCAGGATTCTTTGGGAGAAACCTTATGCTTTAAATGTGAGTTGGATGAGCTTTAAATGTATTATGTGGATCTGCATTACTTCATAAATTTTGCCTGCATATAAATCATTTTAATTAATTTTTAAAATGGAAATAAACTACAAAGTTTACTGGGCAACCATGGACTACTCATAATCTCTCAGCCTAATCTACCTTTCAGGGTGAAAACAACAGAGGGTGACCATGACCATCCCAAGGAAGAAGGGCACACTTTAAATGTAGAGAAAATAATAATGTGCAACCATAGTGTGAAATCAGATACATATCAAGACAGGTTATGAATGAGACAAACTGCCCTCTTCAAAGCCCAGGAAAATTTATATTTGTTTGACTCCTTATAATTAGAAAAGTATAACACATTGCAATGGCATCATAAGCTGCAGTATGTACTCATTTTAAAACTTCTGTTCAAAAATTATTTAAAAGATAAAATGTATAATATGCTATTTTTGCAGTATTTTGAAAAATCTGCATTTACACTTTTATTATAATCACAACTGAAATTGTTTAGTATGCATGCCTATCAAGATCCTGCTGTGATCTTCTAGTGTAATCCTATGCATGTTTACTCAGAAGCAAGTCCCAATCCTGTGCAGAGAAAGTACTCTGTATGCTAGTGAAAGCTATATATTTACTGAATTCCTGATGTGAGACAAGCAGGAAAAGGAAACTCTTCTCATAACTTGAAATGAGGTTTAGTATTGCCTGGGGGTCAACAAATCTGGGGGTCACAACCCTGGCGTCACCTATTGGCTAAAAACCTGAAAGGGCAGGGATTAGAGCAGCCAGAACTAACAGAAGTTGCAGGGGCGGCAGCTGACATTTTGGGTTATATCTTTTGAACCAGACCACCAAGAAACTTATTTTTTTTTTTAAAAAATGAAAGCTAAGAGTCCAGAGATTAAAGTACTCACCTGGAGACTTGGAGAGGACCCCAAAATCCAGAGTCTCCAGGAAAAGCCTAGAGATCTGGCAACCCTAATGCTAGTACAATGGGATTACCCGCCTCTCCTCTCAAACTTGCACCCTGAACTGTCCCCAGGTCTACTCTGGAGGGTTGGGGGAACCACTAGAACAGATCTGGGGGGGTGCACATGGGGAAAAGAGTGGGAAGAACATTCACCTTAGTGCTATGTTGAACACAACTCTCTGAGATCTCATGTGGTTCCTTCTATTTCTGGGCACACTAGCATTAGCTAGCATACATTGATGTAGCATTAGCTACTTTGGACACCATGTGGTGTGGGCCTGATGTTTTCACATCGATTTTATCTATATATGTGTGATTTGAGTGCTGGAAAATGGCATCGTATTGTTGGGGTGCCAATTTCGTTTGTGGCTAGGATGGGCAAATCTGTCAATTTTGGTTTCTCTCAGTTTCTCATTATTCCAGTCCTAAGTTCAGTTCTCTACATTTCCAGACCAGTTTGTGAATTAAAAAAAAAAAAAATCCTCGTGGAAATTCATCACCATTTTAGTGTGAATTTCTCCTAATACACACATTTGTGTATGTTTTATATGTTTTTAACTGTATTTGTTTTAATTTTTGTAAGCTGCCTTGAGTCCCAATTCTGGGGAAAAGGCAGGATATAAATGAATAAAATAATAAAACAATATTTTTTGTATGTAGTGTACAATATATTATATGCACATTTTTAAAAGCAATTTTACTAATATAATGCATTTTGTATGTTATTTTCACTAATCTCTGCACTAATGTACATGCAAAACTTACCTTAGTATAAGCATTTTTGCATACATCAGTTAGCTGGAGATCTGCAATGCAAAATTCGAAGAAGTGCAAATTTTGAAGGATGACTGTTCACATATTAGTGTGAATTAGGTAAGTTAAATGTGAATTTAAATGAATTTATCTCCTGTTCCCCATTTTTTTGGCCAATCATTGCTTATTTTCTTCATATTTATTTTATTGTAAATATTTATATACAAATTTTCTATTCTAAAATAATATTAAGAGTAGTTGGGCATTCCTATGTATTCCTCCATTACAGTTTTCACCTTAGCTATGAGGCGGTCATGGTCATTTTAATGCTGAATAAAAGAAATGGAGCAATATGACCTCAATGTTCACTTTCAGGAGGGATTAGTTGTTTCAATACTACATTTTAAATTAAACAAACTTGGGATAAAGATAATCATTTAAATCAGTTTGTTGTATGTTGGTACTGATCATTATTAAGGCTGTATAAACAGGTGACACAATTATCATTCTACCATAAAATGGTGTAGAAACCTGATGCTTCGCCAGTAAATATTTGACAGACTCAAAACTAGCAGCAAAAAAATGTTATGGCTGTCATTGGAGGCTCATACTGCACATGATGCTCTGTTGCTCAATGGTCTGTCTGCGGGTTCTTGTTTTTAATGCAAAGAAGCCATGGAAGGATGTAATTGTATGTGGACCACAAATAGGGAAGGGGATACTCTTCTCATTTGTTTGCTAAATATTCCCTCACCCAAGCTACTTTCCCACTCAAATTTCTTCTCCTGCTGGTAGAAAAACTGGGGGAAAGGAGTAGGATTGATCTGACAAATGGCAGGGACATAAAGAGTTAAGCACTGCAGTTTCTCTCACCCATTCTTCCTGCTCACTGTTTCAGAATATTCTCAGATATACAGCAGAGTTCTGAGTCACATGGTGTATGCTGTTTGATAATTAGACATCTCTGCTGGGTTGCTAAGAAGCACATGTATATGTATCAACTCTCAGTGCCAGGAAGTGGTCAAGGAACACAGTGCAGATGCTTCTGGTGCTTTGTGTCAACATGAACCAATCATTGGGCTTCTAGAGATCTCTGAGCAGGTGCAGGTCTTCCTGTGCTGGGCATCCAGTCAGTAGGTGCCTGGATTCTTCTCCTTGGAAGCAGCCCCATGATAGTGGCCAAGCTTGGATTGCACTCTATTGGATGGGCCACTGTTGCAAATCCAGTCCAGTCTGGTAGGGATAATCCGAATCCTTCTTCCTGGTTTTAAGTTCTTGAAAACCTAAAGCAGCACTGGGACAAAGCCTGGGATGCAGTGTAGAAGAACATGTTCAAAGGTCAGACACTAAAAGAAAAAGTATATAGGAAACACAACTCAACCGTACAACTAAGGAGCAAAGAATAAAGGAACAAAAAATAGACAAATTGAAAATGCCTTGAAAGTGAACAGTGCATCAGGAATTTATTTATTTATTTATTTATTTTATTTTTAAAACTTATATACCGCCCGACTAGCAATAGCTCTCTGGGCGGTGAACATAGATACAATAAAATACAATATAATACAAAAACATCAGTCTAAAATCAAATTTCACAATCTAAAAACAGCAAAGGCTAAAATCAAATTACAAACATTACAATCATTAACAAAAAATTAAAATGCCTCGGAGTAGAGAAAGGTTTTAACCTGGCGCCGAAAGGATGATAGTGTCAGCGCCAGGTGAACTTCCTTGGGGATACTATTCCATAGTTCGGGGGCCACCACTGAGAAGGCCCTTGATCTTGTCACTGCCCTCCGGGCCTCCCTATGAGTCGGGACCCGGAGGAGGGCCTTCATAGCAGACCGTAGTGTACGAGCCGGTTCATAGCGGGAGAGGCGTTCCGACAGATATTGAGGTCCCGTGCCGTATAAGGCTTTATAGGTTAATACCAACACTTTGAATTTGGCCCGGAAGTGTATTGGAAGCCAGTGCAAGCGGGCCAAAACAGGTGTTATATGGTCAGACCGCTTCGTTCTTGTTAGCAGTCTGGCCACCGCATTTTGCACCAGCTGTAGCTTCCGAACCGTCTTCAGAGGTAGCCCTACGTAGAGCGCATTACAGTAATCCAAACATGAGGTTACCAGAGCATGTACTACTGATGTAAGATCCTCCTTACTCAGGTAGGGACGTAGCTGGGCTACCAATCAAAGCTGGTAGAACGCATTCCGTGCCACCGAGGCTACATGAGCCTCAAGTGTGAGGGAAGAGTCTAGAACGACTCCCAGACTACGAACCTGTTCCTTTAGGGGGAGTGTAACCCCATCCAGGACAGGATATGTATCCACCATCTGATTGGAAAAACCATCCACCAACAGCATCTCAGTCTTATCAGGATTGAGACTCAGTTTGTTAGTTCTCATCCAGTCCATTGTCACGTCCAGGCAACGGTTCAGCACATCGACCGCCTCACCTGAGGAAGATGAAAAGGAGAAGTAGAGCTGCGTGTCATCAGCATACTGGTGACAACGCACTCCAAAACTCCTGATGACCGCACCCAACGGCTTCATATAGATGTTAAAAAGCATGGGAGACAAAACTGACCCCTGCGGGACCCCACATTGGAGTACCCACGGTGTCGAGCAATGTTCCCCAAGCACTACCTTCTGGAGACGACCCGCCAGGTAGGAGCGGAACCACTGCCACGCAGTGCCTCCAACTCCCAACTCCGCAAGCCTCTCCAGAAGGATACCATGGTACCAAAAGCCGCTGAGAGATCAAGGAGAATCAACAGAGTTACACTCCCTCTGTCTCTCTCCCGACATAGATCATCAAACAGGGCGACCAAGGCAGTCTCAGTGCCGAAACCGGGCCTGAAACCCGATTGAAATGGATCTAGATAATCGGTTTCATCCAATAGTGCCTGGAGCTGGTCAGCAACCACTCGTGCCAAGATCTTGCCGAGATATGGAACATTTGCCACTGGTCTGTAGCTGCTGAAATCCTCTGGGTCCAGGGAAGCCTTTTTCAGGAGAGGTCTCACTGTTGCCTCCTTCAGACAGCCAGGGACCACTCCCTCTCGCAAGGAGGCATTTATCACTTCCCTGGCCCAGCCAACTGTTCCCTCCTTGCCAGTTTTTATTAGCCAAGAGGGGCAAGGATCCAGTACCGAAGTGGTTGCACGTACCTGTCCAAGCACCTTGTCCACGTCCTCGAACTGAACCGACTGAAACTCATCCAACAACACATGACAAGACTGTGCACCAGACACCTCACTAGGGTTAGCTGCTATAAAATGAGAGTCTAGGTCCCGACGAATGCGTAAGATCTTATGCTGGAAGTGCTCAGCAAACTCATTGCAGCAGGCCACCGAAGTATCTGCAGTGTCCTGAAGGCCTAGATGGAGTAGCCCTTGGACAACTCTAAAAAGCTCCGCTGGGCGGGAGAGAGATGCCTTAATAGTGGCGGCGAAATATTGTTTTTTCACCGCCCTCACCGCTCCTATATACCGCTTGGTGAAAGCACAAACCAGCGTATAGTTGCATTCATCTGGAGTTCGTCTCCATCTCCGCTCAAGCCGCCTCCTATCTTGAAGCAGAGGATGTCAGCATTCATGCTGTGCCAAACTTTAAAATAAAACTTTATTCATTTTCAAAATAAACAGAGGTGCAGACTGATATCTGAGAAAAAGGCAAAAAATAGAAAAACACATACATGAATAAAAGAAGGGTTGGAAAAATATACTAGAATGGAAAACAGAAAAAGGATAAGGAAAGGAGGTACAACAAAGCTGTGCCATACTTGAGCTGACTGGAAGTCAAAATACAAGCTGCTGAAGGCTGGCGTCAGGCATTGCACCAACCTTGTACACAGGAACTCCTCTTCTTTGGTAGCATGTAAACGGATGGGGGGGAGCTAACCTCACTCAGAGGAGACACAAGGTGCATAGTTATCTGTACAGCAAAAGGCAGTTTCAAAAAGCAGTTGGAACTGAAGGAAGGCTGGTAGGATACCATAAAAAGGTAAAGGTGTCCCCGCACTTGTAGTGCGAGTCGTTTCCGACTCTTAGGGTGATGTCTTGCGACGTTTACTAGGCAGACCATATAGATGGGGTGGGATTGCCAGTTCCATCCCCAGCCTTTCTTTACCCCCCAGCATATGCCGGGTACTAATTTTACCGACCACGGATGGATGGAAGACTCAGTGGACCTCGACCCCTTTTACCGGAGATTCAACTTCCTCCTTCCGTTGGGATCGAACTCTGGCCGTGAGCAGAGCTTCGGCTTCATTACCGCCGCTTACCACTCTGCGCCATGGAGGATCTTAGGATACCATAAAAGGGATGTGAAAACCTGGAACTTAGTTTACTTGACAGCGGGAGTAGAGCTAGCTCCCTGGATTAGAGAATGGGGCTTATAGAGGGTGCAGGTTTACAACAGAGAGATATGTAGGTGTGTTCTATAAGCGTGCAAGCAAACCCTATGATGAGAGGAGTGCAGAACTTCCTAGTTCATGAATAAGGGAGTCATCAGCAGGACCCCACAGTTAATGCCAAAGGGTCTTGGGCCTCTGAGGAACCTCTAAGCTAAGAGAGGGGTGTGAAGAAGGTCAAAATATGTTGGAACTTTACACCAGAGCCTGAAGAAACAGTGAGGGGGAAAAGGCAGTGTCAAAAAGAAGAGGTGGGCGGGAGGTAAAGATAATGAATGTGAGAATGAGTAAGATAAATGTCCTCATTTAAAGTATAAATGTTCTGCTTCTGATCTATAAAATAAAATGTGAGGAAAAAGTTAATTAGGAGAAAGCAAAACATATGCAAAAGAAAGGGGAAACTGCCAACATTTACAAGAACCTTGTTTCTTCTGCTATCTGTAGGTTTTCATATTAATCTAAGGAGTGTTTTGAGTGAAGAGAAATTAAGTAAACGTCACCAGCATTTCAAGTACAACGTGACTAATTATAAGCATTTCTGAAGGAACAGATGAAGGTGAGTCAAGGGAGTGAAGGATGAAAGAAGACATGCAGTTACAACCAAAAGGAGTAATTTCTGAGCATGAAAAGTATATAGGAAAGTCAAATGAGTATAAGAGGAAGCAAAATTTAATCCTGAGATAAAACTATTGTAGGCATGAACAAAATTTGTGTGGCTGAAGTGCATTCAGGCTTAAACAAATAAGGCATTTGGCTGTCTTGTCCATTTTTCAGCAAGAGTCCAAACTTGAGAGGGAGGAGAAACATTCACAATTCCTCATCCTTTTTGTAAAAAAAACACCCAAAGAAGTCACTGACATTGTGAGAGAAATGAGCAAGACTGTCATAACACCAGAGCAATCAAGACTTGGAGTCAGAGGCTGCAGAGTCTCCAGCTAAGGAGCCAGACCAAGCTGGATCAGAGTCCAGTGCCATCCATGCACTAGTTTAAGATTGATTCCTTAATCTTAACTGAAACTGATTTAAGGTGTGGGACTCTCCACAATGCTTTCCAATCTCCATCTAGAATTGCCCCCTAAAGCCTGTTTCCCATAGTATCTTTCTTACCATATGGGCGATCAGTCATCATTTTATACATTTCTGCTACTACTCCTTTCATCCTTCTAGTCTTACTCAGTTTCTCAAAAAAAGTTAGGAAGCGTGGTGCACTGTACACCCCAGCCCACATGAGTGTGAAAGACTGTATTTGCAGTCTGAAACCAATTCAGTTTGAGATCCCCACATGGATTTCCAGCTGCTGCTGCAGCATCAAAGGGTCCCTAGTGAAGAGGTCCTGTATCCTAAGAAGTTCCCTTGTCTTCCACCCTTGATATTATCTGTACTGAATCCATAAATCTTGGGTGATCCTAAAAGGGCAACAATGGGGACAGATCAGGAGCAAACTGTTTCATCCATTTCATTCAAGCCTTAAGAGTGTCTCATAAGAATGGATTGGGCAAAGCCTCTCCGTAAGGGATGGGAGGAAGGATAGTGCTCCAACAGTAGGTGAACCAAGCTTAGCTTCTATTTCCATCCATGGTGTATCATTTTCATGCCAAATTAACCTAATAAGCTGTGTCACCTGAAATGCCACATAATATGTCTGCAAATGAGGCACACCAAAACTGCCCTCAGCAGACCTTCTGTAAAGAACCATCTTATGTACTCTGCGTCTCTTGCCTCCTCTGCTAAATATATCAAATAAACATTGCGACTTTTGAAACCCACTTGGAGGAATCTCAACAGGGAGTGTTTGAAATAAAAACGAGAACTTAGGGAGCAATCTGATTTTAACTGCTGCATCCCTTCCCAACCAAGAAAGTTTTGTTTCCATCTGTGAATGTCCCTTTTTATGGTTTTCAATAAAGGGACAAAATCTCTTGCACAATTGCTGCATCTCTTTTGTAATAAGACCCCAAGATATTTAAGGCACCCAAAAAGCCCTGAATGTCATAACCTTTCCTCACAGGGAGGTTGCTCCATCCTCTTGATCATTTTGGTTGCTCTTTTCTGAAAGTTTTCCAACTCTACAGTATCCTTTTTGAGGTGAGATAAGAATTGTACACAGTTTTCCAAAAGGCATCTGAGAGGCAACATGATAGAAGTGTATAAAATTATGCATGGTGTGGAGAAAGTGGACAGAGAGAAGTTTTTGTCCTTCTCTCATAACATTAAAACTCATGGTCATCCAATGAAGCTGTGGGGTGCTGCAGGGCACCATCTTTTCCCCAATGCTGTTTAACATCTATATGAAGCCATTAGTAGTCATCATGAGGAGATTTGGGGCAAACTGTCACCAGTATGCCAATGACACCCAACTCTGTAACATCAGGAATCAGGAGAGGCCATGCAAATCCTGGATCAGTGCCTGGACTCAGTAGTGGGCTTGATGAGGGACAATAAACTGAGTCTGAATCCTAGCAAGATGGAGGTGCTATGAATTGGTGGTTCCTGAGTTTGTATAATTGGTCAATTGCCTGCTTTGGATGGGTCATACTCCCTCTGAAAGTGCAGGTTAATAGTCTTGGGATGCTCCTGGATCCATCTTTGTCGCTAGTGGCCCAGGTGACCTCAGTGGCTAGGAGTACCTTTTACCAGCTAAGGCTGGTAAGACTGCTGCAGCTGTTTCTGGACTGGGATAGCCTGACCAATGTTGTCCCTGAACTAGTAACCTCCAGGCTGGATTACTGTAATGCGTTGTATGTGGGGCTGCCCTTGAGGTTGGTCCAGAAGCTGCAGCTGGTGCAAAATGCAGCGTCGTGACTGCTCACTGGGACAGGATACTGCCAACATTTTTAAAATTTATTTATTAAATTTATATCCTGCCCTTCCTCCCAGTAGGAGCCCAGGGCAGCAAATGTGTTACCCCTCTGCTGAACGAATTGCACTGTCTGACCATTAGTTACTGGACCAAATTCAAGGTGCTGGTTTTGATGTTCATTTCAATGGGGAAAGTTAAGTTTGTGCTTCTGCTTAAAAGTGCTTAGATTTTGGCTGACAAGTATCTGTAATCTGTTTTAGAAAGCCCACCCATAAAACAAAGTGAAGATATAATATTGCTGGCTTGCTAAACCAGAGTTTGACAAGGTGGGAATGCACACAGGTCTGCTACTCTCCTTGTCCTTAGTTCTCCTTCTCCTCCCTTTCCATATGAGCTTCACTGTGCCAATCCTGGATAAGTTAAACGACAGTTCCCTATAACGCAAACTGTGGCTTAATGTCAGTTTACTAACTAGATCTTAAACATAGCAACATAAGAAGAGCCACCTGGATCAGGCCAATGGTCCATCTAGTCCAGCATCCTGTTCTCACAGTGGCTAACCAGATGCCTATGGGAAGCCCAAAAGCAATTTTCCTTGATAAAAAAAATGCATTTCTGGAGCTTATTTTCATTGATAGGTGCATCTTTATGCACACGTCCCCTAATATACACATTTTTGTATACATTATTGGTTGGAGAAATGCACTGCAAAAGTGTGAATTCCAAAGGATAGAGTGGCTTCAGTTTGTGTTTGGTACATTATGTTAAGATGCATGCCAACCCTCATCCCGCTTGTGGAGGTCACTGATTCATAGGGTCGCCATAAGTCATAATTGACTTGAAGGCACATAACAAACAAAAAAACCTCATCCCTAGTTCACACTTTGATTCACAATAGTTCAGCAAGCTGAGATTCCTACATCCAAAGTGTGCTACTTTTTTCTTTAGGAAAGCCTGTAATATTCCAGTGTTTTCTACATCAGCTATCTAGTTTTTGCAAGTTAAATATACTAAAGAACCAGTCAGCAGTCATTATAGTGACATTATAGTGTTATAAGGACTCAAATTTATCTAGCAAAAAGTCTTCATTACAAAGTGTATTTTGGATTCCATTTACCAGAGCAGCAAAACAAAGATGAATTGCTTAAGTGGCAAACATTTGGTAACATTAAAAATTGAGGCAAAATTTTCTTAAAGGAAACATGGGACCCAGATGTTTCCTTAAATGTGGAACAAAACAACTTGACTGGAAATGAAATAGCTGCTTGCAAAGTCTGAAAAATAGATTAGTATGATTGATTTTTCTTTTGAGAAACCATGTTCACTACAGAAAATGTGACCCCCTTCTTAAAGCAACAATCAAGCAGAAATCTGGGCAGTTGTCCATAATATGGGGGAGGGGTGCTTGTGAAAAAAGTATCTTGATTACCCGGAAGCTGAATAGCTCATCTCCAGCAAATTTGTATAGTAATCTCCTGTCATCACTTAGCAAACAAGACTACAGAGAACAAATCCCTTGACTTACTCAGTTATTGTTATAGATTTGTGCCTTCTGTAAAACTTGGTGCTTGTCTCTAACCAGCTGTCATTTACCCAGCTTTCATTCAAGAAGTATTAGAGGACATCTAGGGATGCATGATATGCACCAATTTACATTTTGAAGGATTTGTTGTTGTTCAACCCTTTTGCTCATTTGGCTATTCATAACTACAGTCCCCTTGAACCTGTTCAGCTCTCCTAATTTTTTCATATGCAACCAGGTTTAGCCCAAGATCATGCACTTTCCATCATCCCATGTTGTGGCCTATGTTCCCTGAAACTCTGTGAAGTAAGTCTGCCACCTTCCAGTTTCAAATATAATAGGTTCTCTGGGTGCACCAATGGATAAAGGGTCAGGAATAGAGCCTGGCAGGATCATACAGTACATTGGTTTGGGTCATATCCACACCATACATTTCAAGCACATGGCTTCCTCCCAAAGAAAGGTGAAGGGAATTATAGCTCTGTGAGTGGTAAGCTACAGTTCCCAGAATTCTTTGGGGGAAGCCATGTGCTTTAAATGTGCCTTAAATGTATGATGTTGATGTGACCATAATCTGAAGGCATTGGGTGGAAAATGAGCTGAACCTGGTGAATCAAAAGTGGAGTCTTACAGGATTCTGGGAACTGGGGCAGGGAAATGAATGGGCCTAATTTGGGCAGAACATAGTGGGTCTATGATGATCAATAGTAGAAATCCATTTGTTGGGCCAGCTGTGAAGTTTACTGGTATATCAGAGTCTAATAATGATTATCTGCCAGACTTGGTTTTAATGTTCAGGCCAGTAAAATAATGGTTAGCTGGCAATTTACATGTAAAGTTCCAGATTCTGGGTGAATGTTCAGTTGTTGCTTCTTATAGAGATGACTCAGTGCTGAGCACTATTTGGTGAAAGGCAAAGTAGAGACTAGAACTGTGGATATGCATTCTTCTGCTTTTTGTTACTTGCTTAAATCAATGAGGATAAAAAGATGGATGCAACTACACCTTTTTGTAGGATTTGCATTAAATAGAGTGGCTCAAAGGGCCCAAACAGCTTAATAACTAACAGGATAAATATTGATGAGCTAGTCATACTTGCTAAAATAATTTCAACATCCTATCCTATCCTATCCTATCCTCTGGTCCCCTGCCCTTTCTGCCTGGTCAAAGCTAGCTGGAGCTGGGTGGCCAGGTGGGTCAGGGTGTTGTGAATGCATCATTGCATGACGGGGAGGTGACAGCCACCCTTAAAGAGGCAGTGGTATGGACATTCCTTAAAAAGTCCACCCTGGACCCAACAGTGTGTATAACAACTACCGACCAGTTGCCAGTACCCCATTTGGGGGGAAGGTGGTGGAGAGGGTGGTAGTGGAGCAACTGCAAGTGTTCCTAGATGACACTGATTATCTGGATCCATTTCAGTCTGGGTTTTAACCTGATTTCAGGACTGAATCAGCTTTGCTCACTCTGATAGAGAGGCATGTAGGAGTGTGACCCTGTTACTGTCTCTTGGTGACTTTTAATACCATTGACCATGGTGTCCACCTGGATAAAATGTGTGAGATGGGTACTGTGAGACAGTAGTTCTGTTCCGACTTGCATAGTCAAGTCTACAGAGTAGCATTGGGGTAGTGATCTTTGACTCTCTGGAACTTGTGCTATGGGGTTCTTTGTCTCCAATGCTATTTAACATCTATATGAAACTACTGGGAGCGTTCCTTAGGAGTTTTGGAGCACAGTGTCATTAGTATGCTGATGACATGCAGCTCTGTTTCTCTATAACTTTCAAATCAAGAGAGACTCTCAAGCTCTGGGCCAGTGCCTCAGTGCAGTGGTGGACTGGATGAGGGCCAATAAGCTGAGTCTGAATCCTGGGAATATAAAGTATCTGTGGATAGGTGGGGCTAGTTGCCTGTTCTGGATAGGACTGCACTCCCTCTAAAGGTTCAGGTACATAGCTTGGGGGTACCCCTGGATACATCTTTGACTTTAGAGGCCCAAGTGACCTTGGTAGCTAGGAGTACCTTTTACCAGCTTCATCTGGTATGCCAGCTATAGCCGCAAGTATATTGCAATAACTTAGCCACTGTAGTTCATTAATTGGTAGCTCAAGACTGGATTACTGCAATGCACTATATGTAGGGCTGCCCTTGGGGCTGGTCCAGAAGCTCCAGGTCATACAGAATACAGCAGCTAGACTGCTGGAAGGGGGCAGATGGCTAACAATATGTGGCACCTTTACTAACACATCTGCACTTTATGGCCATATCCTACCAGCCCAGGTTCAAGGCTCTTGTGTTGATATACAAAGACCTGAACAACTTGGGTTCAGGATACCTTAAGGACTGCCTGAGCCCTTATATCCCAGTCGAATCACAGAAGTCATCCAGAGGAGCACTGTTAGCTGTGCGCTATGCAGGGCCAGCCCCAGACATGCCGGGGCCCTTGGGCACCAGCTTGCCCTGGGCCCTGGCACGCATGTGCACACACACGCATACACACGTGCGCGTGCCCAGGGCCAGCCCCAGACATGCTGGAGCCCTTGGGCAAAAGCCTGCCCCAGGACCCAGCACTCCCCTTCTGCAACTCGTGCACGGCGTTCGTTCATGGCAGGGATGCGAGCGCACAGCACGCATGAGTGCCATCAGCCAAGATGGCGGCAGAGGCTTCAGCCCCTTAGGAAAACCTCAGCTGCCATCTTTCTTAAGGGACCCGCTGCGTGCGCAACCGCAGAACAAGGTAAGTTAAGGAAGGGAATGGTGGAGCCCCAAAGTTGTTGCCTTACGATCCGCGGCAGCGATCCTGCTGTGAATCACAGAAGGGGAGCAGAGGGGGCTCCCAGGGGTTCCTGTAGCCTCAGGGGCCCTTGGGCCAGTGCCCCATCTGGCCACCCCTTGGAACTGGCCTTGGCGCTATGTTGCAAAGGCCCAATTGGCCTCAACCAGAAGTCAGGCATTTAGTATCACCAGTCCCATACTATGGAACACTCTTCCAGCAAAGATTCAGCAGGCATCCTCACTTTCAACTTCCAGGTACCTCTTGAAGATCTTTTTGTGCCAACAGGTCTATGCGACTGTTTAATTTTTTTTAATAGGCACTAATTTTAATGATTGTATTGTATATTGTATTTAGTTTTAGTTTTATGTTTGCTGTACTTTTGTGAGTAGGTGGTATATAAATATTTTTATAAATAAATAAATGACAATATGCCAGGACATGTACTGTGGTCATTAGGACAAAGGCTTGGAATACAGCGAAAGGTTTAACCACATTTGAAAGCAGAGGTATTATTTCTAACTGAAGACACCCAACCCAAATCAGTGTAAGGCAGTATTTCACAAAGCCCTGGCTGAATCGCCATGATATATTAGATAGCAGATATTTCTAAATCATATTCATCAGAATATTTCTAAACTGGACCTTTTAAGATCTGTTATTTTTATATGCCTTCCTTCCTAGATTAGACTATTTCGTTTGCCTTGCCCAGTATGCCCACACCCTTTCTACCTAATTGCTGAGGCCAGATGTAACTGAAGCAGTGTCACATTTACTGTTGAAATGAAGCCTCAGTATCTTTGCTGCAGGTAAAGGTATCAGTACCTTAGTTTTCTGATTGGCTCCACCTATCAGGCATAATTAGCGAAGAGGTGTTTATTAATTTATTTTGTAAAACATTTTTACTAGATCTCCCCTCCAACAGCATTCAATGTAGAATTTTGAGCTCATCTCCAAGAAATACAGATCATTTCCAAGCACCAGCAATTTCCTCTTTGCCCTTCTTTTGCTTCTCACATCTTAGAAGGTCAGGCCATTACTTTATAAATAGAAGAATCCAGGTGCTTTTCATATCAAAGTAATTAACCAATTTAATGAAAATGCATTAAGCTGTGTCCATCCCTCTGTGTGAATGTTTGGAGATGAAATCTCTTGTGTGTTTGAGAGCATGCTGCTTACATGTATCTCTGCTGTCACCAACAGGTTGCCTTGCCACATGAAGTAAAAAGGTTTCCTTCTCAGCTGGTTTTCCTTGGAGAAGGGCAGACTCCATCAGCTTTGTAGTAATTGCAGCTGCATTAGCACCCTTGCTGTTAGTGAAAGGACAGGAGGAAAGACTTGAAAACAAATACCTTTCCTTCCCTCCCCTCTCTTATACTGATAAGCAACATAATCAGTGTGAGGAACCTTTGTTCTAAATACAAGGCTGCAAAAAGGCAGGGATGATGGAGAAGCCAAAGGAGTCTGTCAGGGGTAACTGGGCTTTCATTCCACAGAACCTCCTCCTCTGTCTGTCAGTGTTGGTTCATATACAGCTCCAATAATCCCTGACCACTGGCCATGGCTGGGACTGATAGGAGTTGGAGTCCAACAACCTTTGGAGGGCTACAACTTCCCCATCCCTGATGTTCAGATTTTTACATGGTAGTAATTTCTATATGAAGAACCATCATATATAAACCATATGTGTCATTTATTGCATGTGATGAACACACATGCATACATATATATCCTTCGGGCAGAAAGCGCAGCCCACACCAGCTATGACTTCTGAATAAGACATTTGCCTTGTGGAGAAGCTGCTCGCAATGAATCTTGTCCAGGAGAAAAGACATACACATGTCATCTTCTCTGTCAAAAAATTATGGGAAGGAACTTCAGTATTTCAAAGTGAGGCTTGAAGGCAGCAGAAGGAAAATAGGCCCATAAGGATGGCTCAGATTTCTTCTTCTGGTACAGACACAGCAATCACAACCTACAAATAATCATATTTTGTAAAAATATATGGTGATTCACCCAGTAACGTTATATTCAAGGGCACAGAAAAGAAAATCACACTAGGTAAATTACTTGTCCCCTACACATTTTGCAACTTCAACACAAAACTAAACTATAATACAGGATTATTACTGGGCTTCTTATTGAGAAGAGAGGACAAGCAGCAATGCTTCCTTGCTACTTTTCATGAGGCTTAGTTTAACATTGTACATGTAAAGAAACACCTTTTTCTACCAAGAAAAGCTGCAGCAGGAGGGAGCAATTGAGAGCAGAGAAGCAGGAGGATTAGACAGCGTGCTTAACCCTTTCCTTGTCCATTACTAATCTTCTACAAAATGTGGCATACCATCATTTGAAACTCGGGGGGGGGCAGCAGGTGGAGAACTCGTAAGGATCAGATAAACAGCGGGTAGGAAAAAAGGTTAAACACCATTGATATGCAGGGTCTTTGATGCTGCAAAGAGACAGGGTTTCTTAATCAGAGAGCAAGGGGGCAGCTTGTTAAAATTATGTGAAAGAAGACAAAAAAATCTAATAGATTTTTGAATTTCCATAAAATACATCTCTTAATAATCTTGCTTTCACTTAGTTCTCTTTTAGTGTTGTGCAGGTTGTTGCCAGGCCCAGCCTCCAAGAGGTCTTCTGTATCTTTAAAAGTTGTGGAGGGGGGAGGGAGAATTCCACCTTGTGGTTTTTCCCAGTACAGTGTTGCAAGAACACCTGCACTTGGCTGACCTTCTCTTCTTCTAAAGATGCAGGATCAGTCTCAGGCCATGGACCTGGCAACCCTAATTTCAAGTGAAAAGTACCAGGAGGGGGCAGAAACGTCTTCCTTCACAAACTCTTATTTGTGAGATTGCCCACATTTTTCCTATCTTTTTGCCATTTTGTCTCTGCCCTCAATTTTTTGTTCCTGACCTCCAGTCCTGTTTCTTCTGATATACTGTTGTGTACCCTCCTAGCCTAATCAGGGATAGCTTAGCTTGGCTTGTACTAGAACTGATTCTGGGTAACTCGATCAAATGCGGAAGTGAAAGGGGATTTCTTTTTTCTATTCATCCCCAAAATTACCACATCACAAATGTTTGTATGAGGCTGTGTTGTGGATTCCAGGTGCTATGGCTTATGGCTGGCAATAGTGTTTCTGCTCCCCGCCCCATATATTACTTGGCTTTGTGAGAACAAGTGAAGCCCACAGCCAATTAGTAAATTACTAATAGGAAAAAGAAAGTCTAGACTATGTAGTCCCAGAGCATGAATGATCTTGGATGTGTGCTATATCTAAATCTCACAATTCAAAACAGAGATGGTACAGATAAGCTCCTAGTTACAGCAGATGAAAGCCACTTGTTTCTTTGCTTGCCTCACTCCAGCCTAAATTTCCTGATCTAAGCTTGCAAACTTCAACATGCTTGGCAAACAATTTATAGGAAAAGACAAAGGCACTTGCTCACTTATCAGATGGGTTTTCCCTAGTGTCTCTTGCAGTAATGTTAACCTTGCTGTTTTTCAGGATAAATATCTCAGGAGTTATTTGTACACAATGCTGAAGTGTTTACCTTTTGATTACAGATCTTTACACAATGTCCATTATTATTGAATGCCAGAATAAAAGGCAGCCTCGGGCCAGCATGCAGTGTTTCTCCACAAAGAAAATACACTAGAACTGATGACAGGTGCTAAAACTAGATATGCTAGGTTGGAAAGACGGCAGAGCGAGGGTGGGGGGAGACTGACTGCAGAGAAACCAATTTCGGTGGAGCTGTGTCTGCTTCTTACCTTCCAAAATAAGATCATTCGAGCATCAGCAAATTATGGCATGCAAAGATTGGCTGTACAAAAATGTGCCGAATGGACATTCAGGCCATTTTTGTGTCTGTCAGAAGACAAGAAACACATAATAATGTACCTAGCATATCGTCCAGCTGAAGGACAACAGCCTTGAATGACAGAGTGCATAAGTCTCTTCCAATAAAACCATATTATGCCAGTGAAAGAATTTACTACCCTAGGTGTTAGATAATATCCACAGTAATCATGTAATTTCACAAAAGGTCCTCATGTTGTTAACTCACACACAACTACTGTAGGGAATTATATATGGCACATTTAGTTAAGGGTGTATTGTTGCTGTTTACGTGCGCACACAGAGCCATTAAATTCTGATTATTCTTACACCTGCCAAGAATGAGATCACACAGGAGAGGCAAGCACAAAAAGACTTTAAGGCAATCCAGTTATGATAAGGTACTCCACATAGCCACTGGATGCAAATACCTGTTTCATGCATGGCATTGTGTTTGTGGTTATATTGCACGGTAGATATATAATGGAGGAAAATAATATGAATCTAAATGTGCTGATTGCCTTGGAAGAATGAAGATCACTCTGATACTGACCTTTGTTTTACAGACATAGCCAATCATGAATGCTTCAGTCTTAGGGCTAGGATTCAACACTTGACTCTGTTTCATACAGGCATGTTCATCACTTTATTTCTCTACATTTAATTACAGAATACCTGAACCCTCATTTGTTCAAAAGCAAGTAGAGTGAACCCATGTGTGAGGCAGTGGAACTGCAATAGCAAGTACCCTGCCTAGCTGAATGCTACCAAAATTCTACACAAATTCAGGCTGCATTAATACCATATTCCCTTGAGCATCCTCAAGCAAGAATAATTGCCTCTTGTAAAGTATGGAATATCTCATTGTTATGCTACTATATTTTGCCTTAAAGAGATTTCGGTGGAACCTGACTACATTTTAAAAAGTCAATCGCTCATTCCCAGCAACTACCTGCTGGCTGGAACTGGATGAAAATACTTAATCTGAATATCTATGAAAATAGAACGGTATTAAATGCTACAGCAATATATGACAGCATGCAAGAGACAAAATTAAAATAGAATTTCTCTGCCATGGAAATAGGCATGATTGTGATTAGGCTGAACCGTAGAAGAGCATGCAGTAGCAATCTTTCATCATACAGTGTTGCATTAGCCTTAATTCGTATTAATAAGATACAAGACTCATTAACACTATTAAAAATCTAATTATGTCAGTAATTTTCATCATGTTATATATGAGCAGTTAAGTAGTGGTATTTGTTTTTCATAATAGGATTCTAAAGTCTAATTAAAAGTCTTCCTTTGGCGGTTAAGTGGGATGAGTCTTGATGGAGACCAGGATATTTTTAAATAGCAATAGAGAGCTTATTTCCACACACATTATATTTCCCTGCCGACCCTGTCTTAAACAATGTCAAAGATCTAAAGAGGAGCATGAGAGGATGGTAAAAATTTGAGCAGCCCAAAATATTTTGTTCTATTTCAGGTTAGGAAAAGGCCACAAACATGGCTTGCAACAAATGTCGGCCGTTCCTTTTCCTGGCCCCCAAAGTGGTCACAATGTAACAGCATGAGGTTGGTGTATCAAGCAGCAGCCATTTCTGCTGAAAGCTTGTCTCCGTCTCTCTCCCTCATCTCATAAGTCATCTCAATTACCAGACTTTGTGTGTTCTCTACCTTCCCTTATCTCACTTTGTCATAGTGTTCAGTGTTAGTCTGCGGCAAAACCCAGGAAACCTCTCCACAAAATGTCAGTCTCACATAATGGCTTTGTCCTTAGTTCACATGTGTAGATCAATAGTACCTGGAAATGTAGTTGCCACTTATTAGAAGGAATATGTTTCGAAAACTTCACAGGTAAGGTGTTAGTGATGTGGACAATCCTTGGGCGGGATTAGAGGCTCCTCACTCCTCAGGACATACATTGATGTGGTGATGGCACTAGTCTATCACTGAGAAGAAGCAATCTGCCTACACCTATCAGCAGACAGTGCAGATTTCCAAGGATTTTGTTAAATTTTTCTTCAACCAGGATCAGAGAATGTTAAAGGCATTGTTTAGACCAAAGTGTATTACTAAGTCCATTGACAGGAGCCCCACTGTAACCAAGGCACATGGAATTTACATTTTGAACCAAGTTTAAGGATCACCCAAATCCAAGACTCAATGTTAGACCTGTTTTTATCTCAGGATGCCATTTTAGAAGCAAATGAGTATGTTATATTCAATAAAATTTATATCAAGGTACACAAGGGTTTAGTTACAGCACCAAGAAAAGTTCAGTTAAAATGCCACCCCATTGGAGATTATAAAAGCTATGCCATATAAGTAACAGCTGTTATTGCTGTGAGGTAGGGAGAGAAAGTATGTACTGCACAGAGTACATGCAGATTATTAAATGAAACATGAATGAATAGCTTTCCGTAAGAGGCCTTCTGCACTTAATTAACTAATCAATTTTCAAGGGCATGAATAAATGTTAATAGCAGAAGTTTAATGCTTGTGCATAATAAATAAACTTAAATATCACCGGCATATATTTTGAAACATCAAAGGGAGCAGAAGAAAAAGGGAATCGTAAAAGTGAACAGTTTGAAAGAAAATGAAGTTTAGGTGACCTAATTAAAGGGTTTTTTCTCAGCAACAGAAATACATCAAAGTGTTGCTTCTGAAGATTTTTTCCCCTCCACTGAATTTGCCCTCTCAAATAAAAAGATTGCATTAATTTCAAGGAATGAGTCAGGGAAGTGCAACCCTAGGAACACTTGGTCTTTCAATGTTTCTGTGGCAACATGGGGAAAATGATTGCTAGTTTATCATTAGAATGGCCAGTTTGTGTAAGAGAATTTATTTTTCATTTCCTCCTCAGCATTCTTCCATGCATGCAGAGAAAGAGAGAGAGAGAGAGAGAGAGAGAGAGAGCACTCAGAATGTAACATGCATTTTCCACAACTGACAGCCAAATGTTATGTGTTGGATGTGAACAATACAGCTGCTTGTTTTATATTGTTCTTACCTTAATGGATTTATGATTAAAAAGGAACACTGAGATATTGCCTGTGGAACTGTGATTCAGACCTACCTAAATGCTACCATCTTTAGAGCCAAAGGACTGGTTTTTGCTTGGTCTTCCTGTTTTGAAAAACAGGGAAGAAATAAACGATTGTCCTGATCATAAAGGAGGATACTGTGAAATGTATTTATTGGGCACTGGTTAAGAATCTAAAGGTAATGTCTGAAGGCACTGTGTGGCAAAGCATGAGAAACAATGTGTGCGAAGCAACACAAATGTGAATGAGGAGAATCGCAATATACTCACTTCTGCACCCATTTTGGCTGGTTCCAGAGACATTGGACCAAGCCCCATGGCTGATTCTTTTACTCATGGTTTTCTATACCCCAATGCAGTTCAATTAAACTCATTATATTGAGAAGAGAAGGCACCTTTTTATTTTTAGTGGTGTCCTTCAGAGACAGACCAGACTTGCAAACCAGACCAGAACATCCCTATTCCCCATCCCTTATCTTGAACCAATGCACCCATGTCTCGTGTTATAAAAAGAAAACCATGAATTGGCCAGACAAGTTGTGTTCACAATGAATGCTATTTTTAACATTGATACATTTATTATGCTCAGAGATGAACCAGAAACATCCTTGTATTATTATAATTTAGATTTTGATAATGAAATAGCAATTGTTTGTATTTGATGTAGTTCTATTAGATGTGGCTAAAATTATTTCTGATTATAGGAGACTATATGTAATCAAAATTATTGCAAATGTTGCAGTGTATATTACCTGGCATATGACTTATCCAAGACTTTCATGTAGTTAGATTTTTTGTGGAAAATAGTCTTGTTTGATAATTGAAAAGGTTAGCAAGTGTAGGAATGCATCATAAATTTATCTTCTTCAAAGGAAAATTTAGTATAAATATTATTTCCTTTGAGCATCTGGCTCTCTTCTTTTTGAGAGGCCTTTCACCTTTGCTTGCATCCTACTAGATAGCCTTGCTGATTCAGGTGATTATGATCCAATACCGTTTTTCAGCTCTGCATAATATTTTAGAATTGTAATAATAGCATTTGTGTTTCTTAATACTTCTATGTTATTGACTAGTTTCATTATTTTCTTCTGTAGTGTTTCAGTGCTGTTAATAAAGGAAATGTATTTATAACAATTATATATCACTGAATCTTAAATTTTCTGTGAGTGAAAACGGAGAGGAGCTAATGCGGTGTCTATTGCAGAGAGAACTAAGGTGCAGCTTAACTGCCCAACTCAGTGTCTGCTTAGAGTTTCACTCTGGATAGAGCAAATTTGCCATAGGAGATGTTAGAACCAACACTACTTGTTACAAGAATCAAACCCTACTTTGAAGGGAATGAGAAATGTTGTGTGACTGGAAGATAGTTATGTTTGAAATGTCCCAGAATCTCTATGGCTGTCATCAGAGACTTCAGTATATAAAGCAGAATATATAATACTGAGAATTGTGAATACATTTCCTTGCACAAGGTTGTATATTCTATGCATAAGGGACTTTCAGTACATCTCTGAACATAGGTGGTTAGAACTCACTCATTCACTGATGGGTTACCTAAATTGCTGAAGTGTTGACTTTTACCATTTATAGACCAATTGGCACCCCTGTCACAATTGCCTTTTGACATGTGTGAGGCTGGTGGTGGGCTTGCAGCCTGGCAGCAATTACATGGAGGTTCAAGAACCAGTGGCTCCTACAACTAAATTTGGATGACATGCACGACTCAGAAAAGGACATCCATGATCACTCATATCATAGGGGCTGCATCTATATGTGGTGCCTCGTAGAGGTGCCTGCTCCCACCAATAATGTTTCAATGTGATTGCTGTAGGTTTGAAAGCTCTATCCTCTGACAGCTCTGTTTCTAGATAAGCCTTCCCCAACTTAATGCCCTCCAAATGTTTTGGGCTACAATCATTCCCAACATATGAGTGTGCTAGTCCAAGTATCTAGGGGGCACCTGGTTGAAGAAGGCTGATCTAGATGATCATGTGAAAGCCATATATGAGAACCAGGCTTGAGAATGACGAAATCTAGTATATATCAAGTTCAGTACACAGGACATTTTCAACTTTCCGTCAAACCTCCACAAGTAAAGTATGCCTCATATCATTTTAGGGTAGTTTAGAGAAATGGCGGGTCAGAGGAGACATGATAGAAGTGTATAAAATTATGCATGGCATTGAGAAAGTGGATACAGAAAAGTTTTTGCCAACACACCAAGGAAGACTCGTGACACATGTATGGTTGAAATGTTATATTTATTAAAATATAACACATAATCAATCAAATTCCAATCCGCCAATTAAAGAATCTCAAATCCTTCGGGCAGGTGAGGCTCAACCTATCTATGAGGGTCTAGACCCTCCCAACCAGGAGGCAAGTCAGTCACATCATACTGCAACTCCCCAGACAAGGATGTGGGAAAACTTCTCCCTCCTTGCAATCGGAGTCAGGTTTGTGGTTCCAACCTCCGCATCCTGGCCCCACCGTACAGGCGTTCACCATGATGCGCAAGCCGGTCCCACGTGGACGCCCCCCGGATCCACACCAGACATTACGCCTTGATGTTTCACCACGGGGTGCCCTTTTCCCAAATGCCTCATCCACCTCAATTTTAACCCCAATTACCTCACCTGCCCGAATCCAACGCCAGCCAAACCGGAATCACCACAACCCACCCAGAACAAACCAAATGAATCAAACCCAAGCAGTATGGAGTAGGCAAAACCAAAGACATTCTGAAATCAGAATCTCCAAAAAAAAATTCCTACTCAGCCCCCTCAGGCGACTAGCAGAGCCCATACTGACAAGGGAGGGGTGGGTGGGTGCCGCAAGGCGAAAAAGGCACGCACTTAAGGAGGAGCAGGCTATATATAGCTGCTCAAAACCCTTACCCAATTGGTCAAGGTGCACCACCTGACCTATTACACAATTTTCCAGAACCTTCCCGAGCCTTCCCAATAATAGGGTGTAGGCAAATCCGCCCCAGCCAAATGGGCAGGAACGTTATTCTCCCTCTCTCATAATGCTAGAACTCATGGACATTCAAAGAAGCTGAATGTTGGAAGGTTCAGACAAAAGGAAGTACTTCTTTACTCAGCACATAGTTAAACTATGGAATTTGCTCCCACAAGATCCAGTAATGGCCACCAGCTTGGATGGCTTTAAAAGAAGATTAGACAAATTCATGGAGGACAGGGCTATCAATGGCTACTAGCCATGATGGCTGTGCTCTGCCACCCTAGTCAGAGGCAGCATGCTTCTGAAAACCAGTTGCCGGAAGCCTCAGGAGGGGAGAGTGTTCTTCCACTCGGGTCCTGCTTGCGGGCTTCCCCCAGGCACCTGGTTGGCCACTGTGAGAACAGGATGCTGGACTAGATGGGCCACTGGCCTGATCCAGCAGGCTCTTCTTATGTTCTTATGTTCTTATCAGCAGTCCTCTGGCTCAGAGAAGGCTGAGCCACAGCTGGGGTGGAATGTAGAAGTTCTGGACCAACCACAGATTTAGGAGGGGGGGATTTGCTAGGAATGCAAATCTGAAAACAAGACCAGGACCCTCACCCTTTGGTATGCTTTAACAAAATATTTTAATCTTTTTCAGTAGCAGGCAAGAGTATATCTATTCTTTTAAATGCATGCAGTTTGCTAGTATATGCATACGTAGTCACATGTAAAGATCTCCAGTGCTTCTAGGGAGTTAATGAGAAGCAGCTTCGATTTCACTGAAATATAGACAGCAAGATGTCTTATTTCCAGACCTCCTTGTGAATATTCTAAATGAAAAGAAATGTGTAAGTATAAAGAGGGTAATTTACATTAAAGATGTTAATCAGCTCCCTTATATTTGGGCATCTATTTTAGTTTGTATTCCACAAACATGCACATAGATACATTTTTATTGAGGACACTTTTTCCTTTACTTTCTTTTCTTTTTTGTCTTAGCTTTAAAAGATGTCTTGGTAATTTTCAGAAGTTTAAGAAACAAATACACCTAGCTGCTGAATGTAACAAGGAAGGGGACAAGGCTTATTCTGAAGAGTGGAGTTTTCCAGCGGGGAAATCTTTCCTCTTCCTAACTGCTTTTACTTGTCTTTCCTTCAATACACTTCTTCATTATTCATGTCATTTAAATTGCCTTCATTATGCAGACCCACTGCTTTTAAGATCAGGGCAAGAAAAACTGCACTTCCTTCTTGCTCCTATTTTCTATCCAACTTGGTCATCATTTATATTAGTCCCAAACTTGTCTCCCTTTATCTCCATTTCTATTCTGCAAAATGAACTTAACTGCGTCTTTTTCACAGGTGGTCCTTCCGACAAATCACTTAGGCATGGGAAGCTATTTCAAAGTCATTAGTGTTGCAAAAACTCATATCGGTGCCGAATAACCTTTTGAGCCAAAGGCTGCAATCATGAGCACATACACTTGGAGGTAAGGCATGGTTTACCAATGCAGGTGACTCACATTGTAAACACCATTCCTAGCCCTGTACCATTTTATTCATTATTATTTTTTAATTTGAGCGATTTATAACCTGTCCTTCAGCTGTTCCCAGAGCACAAAAAATTTAAATTCTAGCTTTTAAAAAAATCCTTAAAATGAAAGGTGATATCCAACATTAGTCATTTCAGCGGGTCTACTCTGACTTAATTGGATATCACCCCAAAACATTAAAAGGCAATTAAGAAGAGAAGCATAGAAGCAGTCCATTTCAGACTTCCTGTGGCAGATCATGTATGCTTTCTCACACAGAAATCTCCTTGCCCACTGAAAACTAGCACATGAAAGAGTTTCTAGTCTAGCCTTCTGTTTGGCACATTGTTATTTTTTACATGAATAATGGTGTTTTTTTTAAAAAAAATGAGGAAGTGGATAGGAAGAGCCTACTGGATCTGGCTGCCTTACCTTGAATGTGATCCTTCCTCTTAGAATAAGGTCTAAGAGCCTAAAATCCAATGCAAGCAAGTAGATCCATGCTCCTCCAAATATTCATGGTATTCTGTTTTAAATGCAAAAGTTGCTATTTTAAAATACATGAAACACTTAATAAAAAAGTGTTTCATTTTTTAAAAACAATTCCTCCTTCACATTTTTAGTGCATGTTCACAGTAACTGTTTTGCAATCTGCTGCTATTTCATCACAAGTCTAAAAGCTTGAGATGGCTTCTTCATGCTATGGTCCCAGCCTCTCAGGGATCACATAGTGTGTGATGGGATGTGCTAGAATTCCACCCAATCTGGATTTGGTACCAAATTTTTGATTAATGTTCTTTTTTGCTGTTGTTGTGGATCAGATTTTTATGTAGTGAGTTTCCATGGCTATTTTTGGTAACAGATTTTTTTTAAAAAAATCAGCATCTAAAATATTTATACATATAAATATGTATAGATATAGATATTTCCTTCAATTTATCAATATTTCCTTTAATGCATTCACATTTCCTTTAAAATATTGATATTTCCTTTAAAATATCAATATTAATATCAATATTTTTCTGAGGGGAAAAATGTATCGATAAAAGCAGCGGCTTGTGGACAAAGAATGAATTTGACTTGATACCAGCCTGTTAGGTCAATGGAATGCTTTTGAACTGGCACCAACCAGATTCCATTCCTATCAAAGACCCACATAATCAAATCTGATTTGGCTACCTAGTGATGCCACTGAGGTCAAATGAAGATGGATTGCTCACCCTTTCTTGCAGCCCTATTGCTGGGCAATGACCAGAGCTTAGAAGATTACTTTTAAAAAGTAATAAATTACAGTTACAATTACTTGGCCCAAAAAGTAGTAATTACCGTTACAATTTCAATTGCTCTGAAAGTAACTGATTACTTTACTTTTTCTCAGAAGTAATCACTACAATTACATTTCAGTTACTTTTTTTAAAAAACTCCTACAAGGTGCTGGCCTTGGCTGCTGCACATCTAAGAAGCCTAAAACAATATTAAAAATAAACACACACACACAGGGGGTAGTAGAATAAAAAAAATTTATCCTTAAGATTAACATAATGGCATAACAGAATCTCACATCCCCCCAAGCAATGAAGATACCCCAACTCTTGAAATCAGATTTTACACTTGAAATGCTTTTATAATATGTTTCTGTTATGTCTCAAAAGAACAAGATGCTCAAAGAGCATGGCAGACAAGGAATGTCTTTTTACAGTCATTACGTTGCCACCAGTACTAAACAGGCGTTCTACTGCGGCGCTTGAAGGCATGCCTGTGTTGTGCTGCAAAAAACACCGCAGCACACGTGGAAAGCCATGGAGTGATGACACTTCCCTGCTGGGAGACCTCAGGTACCTCACCAGTTCCTCCTCAGCAGTGTCCACTGCTGACTTCTTGCCCTGGGGCAGAAAGTTAAAGAAGTCATCTTCTAAGTCATCTCCTTCCTGGTCTTTATCTGAAGACTGATCACTGTCCTCATTAAGTACACCCATCTTTATTTCAGCTTTCAGCAAGGCTTCCATTGTGTATCTAAGAAAGAGAGAGGATATGTTAACACATATATGTTAGGAAACCATCATCTGCTCTTCATTTCCTGATGCTTGTCATGTCCCCTGGTTCAGGGTCCAGCCTGAGCCTCTGGATGATGACATGGAAGGTAGGAAGGTGACCAAGTCACCACACTCATGGGGCAGCACAGCAGACCCTTAAGGATTACCTGCAGCAACCCAAGGTTGTGATGAGGAGCCCCAGGAAGAAAAGGCCCAGCCCCTGCCTACCACCTTAAGCCCTCTGATGCCTCCCTTGAGACAACATTTCCCTTGGAGTAATCCACCCAAAGGGCTTCCCTAATTGTCTTACTTGTTGGTATGGGTGGTGGCCTGACACGATTCCAGCCGATCTAGTTTGAAGCGAGGGTGTACGCAGGCTGCCAGAAGAAGCAGATCCCTGCCAGATCCCCACCTCTCAAGGGTTGTCTGCTGCTGCTTCAGCATTTTGGGAGGAGGGGTGCCATGCATTGGTTCAGGAAGGCCACGTCTCCTTGCCTTTATTGCTTCTTCAATTGCTCTCAGCTTCTCAGGGTGTGCCCTCTGAGGAAGAAGAACAAAGCATGAATCCAAGAAAAAATGGAAGAGGAACTTCACAATTTAAACATAAATAGACAATGGACACTCTTTGAGGACCAGCATGAAAAAGGCTTACCTCAAAATGTTTCTTCACATTGGATGAGGAGGAAACAGCTGATCTCAGATTTTTGATCCTTGGAAGGCAGTAATTGCATCGTACAACAACATTTTTCCCACTCTGGCTCACAAATGTACAAGCTTTCTCAAAGCCAAACCATGGTACTTGCTGTTCTGCAGATGTGGCTGTGGGCAACTGGCACTGCTTCATGCTCTCCTCCTCCTCGTGCACAGGGCCTCCTTTCTGAACCTCACTTTCTAGTTTTGCCTCCTCAGGATCAACAAGCTGTGACTCAAGTGGCCGCACTAACTGACTGCTGCTCTCAGCAGCAAAACCTGCAACAGGCGTCTCTGTAATAAACAAGAGATAATGCTCCTATATGGGTGAACTTCAGCTGTGATGTGCCCCCATCTCTTCCCCATGCTGCAAGATCCCCCAGTCAGAGTGGAAATAAGCAGGTCGATAGCACAATTAAAAGAGATCCTATTTGCTCACTGAATAACCCTGCCTGGGCCAGTCTAACCTACTATCTCACAGGGTTGTGAGAACAAAATGAGACTAGGGTTCAAATCCCCACATAGCCATGAAGCTCACTGGGTGACCTTGGGCCAGTCACTGCCTCTCAGCCTCATGAAAACCCTATTCATAGGGTCACCATAAGTTGGAATCAACTTGAAGGCGGTACATATATTTTTTATTTTGAATATCATGATTATGATAATAAATATGCAGCATTTCAAATTAATTCTGTATGAGAAGCATTCCATGCCAAGCTTGGAAAACCAAGGATGAGGTATAAAATGTAGACAAAAATACTTTTGACAAAATGCCGTTTATATTTTATATTTTATATATATGAGCCTGGGTAGGAAACATTTAATCTAGCCTACTTGCTTTCAGCAAGAAGGGTTAAGTACCTTCAGGCCAGGGCAGTCACCAGAAGGCCACAGCAGAGACAAAGGAGCCTAGTGTTGTGGAGATGTTAGATGGGAGCTTTGGGGAGTAAAGATGGAGGCTCCTGAAGGCTGCAATTCTAAACACACTTACTAAGGGATTAAGCCCCATAGAACTCAACAGGACTGACTTCTAAGTAGATATAGTTTGGACTGTGCTGTTGGTAAACCTTGACTAGGGTTCTTCTGCAAAGACATCCATATCCAAGCAGGGTTGGCAACCCCCTGCCTGGAATACCCTGCCCTTATCTTTTAATGTGGCTGCTCCAAATGTTTTTACAGATTTGACCCTTTACTTCAGAAAGAGGTCTGAAAAATGAGTAAGAGTAAGAAGTATCTTTTAAAATTGTTCTTTTCAATTCACTCTTGAATGAACATCATACCTAGGGCAGATCCACACCATTCCTTTAAAGCACATTCAACACCCATTTGAAGCACATGAATCCCACCACAGAATCATGGGAACTGCAGTTTGTTAAGAGTGGTGAGAACTATAACTGTGAGGGGGAAATGACACTTCCCAGAATTCTTTAGGGGAAGTCATGTGCTTTAAATGCGAGTTGGATGTGCTTTACACATACTGTGTGAATCCGCTTAATAAATTTTGCCTGCATGTAAATTGTTTTAATTAATTTTTCAAAATGAAAATAAGCTATAAAGTGTAGTGGGTGACCATGGGCTACTCACCATTTCTCAGCCTATCTGCCCCTCAGGATGAAAACAATGGAGAACCATGACTACCCCAAGGCATACTTAAAATGTAAAGGAAGTATTGTACCACCATAGTATGCAATTGGATACTTATAGGGACACAGCATGACAAAACTGAGTGGAAGTAAAAGTTCTACACTTAGGAAAAAGAAACCAAATGCACAGTTATAAGATGGGGGATACTTGGCTCAGCAGTACGACATGCAAGAAGGATCTTGGAATTGTTGTTGATCACAAGCTGAATATGAGCCAACAGTGTGATGTGGCTGCAAAAAAGGCAAATGCTATATCAGGCTGCATTAACAGAAGTATAGTTTCCAAATCATGTGAAGTATTAGTTCCCCTCTATTCAGCACTGGTTAGGCCTCATCTTGAGTGCTGTGTCCAGTTCTGGTCTCTGCACTTCAAGAAGGATGCAGACAAACTGGAACAGGTTCAAAAGAGGGCAACAAGGATGATCAGGGGACTGGAAACAACGCCCTATGAGGAGAGACTGAAGGAACTGAGCATATTTAACCTGGAGAAGAGAAGACTGAGGGGAGATATGATAGCACTCTTCAAGTACTTGAAAGGTTGCCACACAGAGGAGGGCTGGGATCTCTTCTCAATGATCCCAGAGTGCAGGACACAGAATAATGGGCTCAAGTTTCAAGAAGCCAGATTTCGACTGGACATCAGGGAAAGCTTCCTAACTGTTAGAGCCATACAACAATGGAACTAATTACTAGAGAGGTAGTGGGATCTCCGATACTGGAGGCATTCAAGAGGCAGCTGGACAGCCATCTGTTGGGAATGCTTTGATTTGGATTCCTGCATTGAGCAGGGGGTTGGACTTGATGGCCTTATAGGCCCCTTCCAACTCTACTATTCTATGATTCTATGAAAATATTTATATAAGCATCACTATCAAATATGTTTATTTATATAACCTGTAAATATATTTATAGTGCAATCCTATGTTTGTTTACTCAGAAGCAAGTCCCAATGTATTCAATGGGGCTTACTCAACCAGGGAAAACTGCAGCCTCAAGTGATAAGGAACTTGTTCTTTTAACAAGTCCTTTAAGTTGAGAGCTTATCCCAGTCTGTGTCTGTGTTGAAATTGCTTAATATTTTTTTAAACTTTTTCTTTAAAAAAATGTTTTTAAAGCTTTTAAAAATGTTTTTAAAGAAGTTTTGTTTTAATATATTTTAAAGTCTGTTTTTATGATTTTTAAAGTGTTTTTAGTGCTTTTGTTTGCTGCCCTGGGCTCCTACTGGGAGGAAGGGTGGGATATAAATAAAATAATGAAAATAAATAAATAAACTTCATTCATTTTTTTAAAAAATGAGTATTAGTTTCCTACATAAAAACTGTGATAAACCCTGCCTAATTCTTTAAAAATAGGGTTGGAGGGAGAGAGATTTACAACACAAACACAAGTCTGCACTTTACTCACAATCATGAAAGGGTGGGGTTGCAGCCAGAGCTTTGAAAAGTTACTTTAAACTACAACTCCCATCAGCCCCAGCCAGCATGGCCACTGGATTGGGCTGATGGGAGTTGTAGCTAGAGCATGATCTGTTTAAAAAAAAGTTGTGCAGGGGGCGTTTACGTTTTGGTGTATATCTCAGGAATTAGACCACCTAGAAACTTAATTTTTTTTTTAAATTGAAGCGGAGAGTCCAGAGAGTAAGGGGTGGTAGCGAGAGAGCCGGAGCCCCCCCAAAACCAGAGACTCCAGCCAAAAACACACACACTGGGGCACACACACACAAAAATCATCGTCACTCACCTCCACAGCTCTTCGCCATTCTGCTGCAGCCTTCTCCTCCGTTGTTGTCCTTGCCCTGGCTTTTTCCTCCAGCGTCCATTTTTTCCTCTCAGAGTCAGACGCTAGCAGGCTCCCCCTGCCTATTCATCTCTTCCCTTGTGCCTCCTAACACAGATCATGAGGAAAGAGACAGTCTGCGCAGAGGTCCAATCAGTGTGAGGCACATGTCTTGTGTTAACCAATCACAGCCAGGAGCTGACTTCCCCTTGTTCCCGCCCCCAAGTAACGTCCAACCTAATGTGGAAATGTTAAAGCTGAAGCTGAAAAGTAGGGAAATTACTATTCGTTCCATTACTTGCCAAATGTAATGGAATTACCCACTCGTTATTTAAAATTGTAACGAATTAAAAGTAACTCGTTAAAAATAATGAGTTACTTCCAAGCTCTGGCAATGACATAAAGAAATGCGTAGATTTAAATAAATTCTTCTGAATATTTTAGGAGGGAATCATTTAAGATAGTGGCTAACATTTTGATGGTCATGACATACAGTATTTGTGAAATTTTGGCCCCCGATTTGACTCAGTATGAATCATCTCCCTTAAAGAATGATGGTAGGCATTTGTATGGATGATAATGTGTGTAGGCTGTATTCCAGCATTATCTCCATTAGAAAGACTGTCTTACACATGTCTACTTTAAAATAAGTCCCAATGAATTCATTGGGGCTTTTTTCAAGGTAAGTGTGCACATCATATCAGAAAATATATGGTTCAGCTCCTATATTTCATCTCCAAAATGGTAAAAATAGTAAGCATACTGTTAGGGGAAACAAGACAATGATTAAATAGCATAAGAGTCAGATACTGTTCTCTTGAGATATATTCTGATTCCTGCAGATATCAGTGGTACAAAGCTAATGAATGAATGAATATTTTATTACGGTCTATGACCAGCGGAAATCACAGTACAAACTATAAAAACATCATAAAGAAGTTAACAGTACAATAACTGTATACTGATGAGCATATAAACTCAGTCCAAAAAACATTCTTCAAACTGCAACGATCATTGATTTGGCAGCGCTTTTCGATATTTAATGTCCGCATCACAGAAGCTCGCTACCTTGGATGTTACTAGGGGATTTTTATCGGCTAAAAGATATTGTACATAAAAGGCAGCATCCCTACCCATAAATTTCTGTAGGATAGGACTAATAAACCAACTGCGGAGGGCATGATAAAAGGAGCATTCTAATAAAACGTGGCTCACGGTCTCTATAGCACCAGTATCACATGGACAGTGACATTCAGCAAGTGGGATTTTTTGATACCTACCCTCTAAGAGTGCAGGTGGTAGGGCGTTATGTTTGGCCAGTGTGAATGCTTTCCTGAGTCTGGGTATATGGAGGAGGGCCAGGTAATGCTCTGGGGTAAAACTTTTGAATAAAGACTAGGGTCAGAATTAAGACCAACAAGGGACAGGTGGTTTGGAATTCCATACCGAATATTCTCTGCATAATAGCCGGCTTCGCTTGGGAGAAGCCTAGCGCTAGGATAGTAGAGGGAGAGAAACCCAGACCGGAAAGTTTAGTAAGTAGAGATTTCTTCCATTTTGACTGATACATATCAGATAGCACGAGAGGAGCCAAACCGACTGGTACAAAGATCAGTTTTAGCCAATACCTGAATTTGAGCACCCATATACGAGCCTCAATGGTAGGCAGCCCAGCTTCAAGGCGTAATTTGGTGTTCGGGACACATGAGGGAGTGCCCAATATGTTCCTTAGAAACTTAGTTTGGATAGTTTCAAAGGAAGTATAGCTGCCATAGACACTTATCTGGGCACCATATAGTAATTGGGAGATGACTTTAGCAGAGAATACCTGCAGCGCAGATGGAACAAATTGCCCACCCTTCGTGTAAAAGAAGGAGAGGAGCACCTTAGTGCTCCTCATAGTGTTTGCTTTAGCATTTTTTGCCTGCAGGTGCCATAATCCAGAGGAGTGAAGGGTTATTCCCAGGTGTGGTACAAAGCCTAAATTTTAAATGGATCCTAAGCATTCATACTTGGAAGCAAGTTCTACTGATTTCAACAGATTGTTTCAAAGACATGTGTGTTTCTTAAAACTGAGGCTGATGTCTACAGCTCACAAGCCACTGGACACATGTCTGGAAAGGACCATTGATGCTTGGGGTCTATGGGGATTCTCTGAAACTACTCTATGGCTGCAATTACTTGAGAGTAAGTTTTATTGAAATCTGACAAAACATAGGTAAGGTTGGGTTGTTAGAATATGGAATCTGAAAATTACAGTCTTTGGCTCCACATGGAGTGACTTCATTGGCTGCGAAACACTGAAAATTTCATCCCACAATTTTAATTAAATGGTATTCATTTATTATTTGAGGGGAAACAAAAAATGTCATTGTCACATGCTGTGAAAGCTGAGGTGCATGAGTTAGTTTCTGAGCCTTTTAGATGATTGGAACTGCTATTAAAGTGCCATCAAGGCATTTTCAATTCTGTAGCATTAATCATGAAATCTGTTTCTGCCAGCTCACTTATCATATCCGAAATATTAATTTTGAGCAAAATTAAATCGGACACCCACCGACAGCAACATTTTGCCCTTCAGAACTCCCCTTCATATTGATTTATTAATGGCTGCCAGAAGTGTGCAACCTAGCAATTTATTACTACTTTCTCAATGTTTTTCTGTACATACAAATAGTTCTCCAAAGTGAGAGGTCCTATCTAACAGCATTGTGACAAGGGTGCATTCTTCAATTTGCATAATTCTCTTTGGATTTATTGGGAGGCAGAGAAATGAATTTCATTTTACTATCAACAGGAATGAAGCAATTCATTATTTTAAAAGAAAAAGTTTCAGATTCGTCCAAATACTCTGTATCATGTGATGCAGAAATAAGTCAGGCCCCACACTTTCACTGGTAAACAGAGCAAGTGTCACATGGCAACTAGCAAATTGTTTCATTTACTCATTTGCACTGCCTTTTTTACATTACAAAACAATAGTTGCTACACACTGAATAAAAACTAAACATTGGTTTTTAAAAAAATCTAAAATTTGGTTAACATGATCCACTTACCACATTGAGCTGTCTGCTTGTGTCTCACTGCATTCAGTGCAATAATATATTTCAGCCTTTCCCAACTTTTGGATCTCTGGATGTGGCTGGATTACAATTCCCATCATCCGATTTGCTGAACCGTTGCCTGGCCTCGACAATGGACTGGATGAGAGTTAACAAACTGAAGCTCAATCCAGACAAGACTGAGATGCTGTTGGTGGATGGGTTCTCTGATCGGATGGTGGATATATACCCTGTCCTGGACGGGGTTACGCTCCCCCTAAAGGACCGGGTTCGTAGTCTGGGAGTCTTTTTAGACTCTTCCCTCTCACTTGAGGCTCAAGTAGCCTCGGTGGTTAGGAATGCGTTTTACCAACTTCGGTTGGTAGCCCAGCTACGTCCCTATTTGAGTAAAGAGGACCTTACATCAGTGGTACATGCTCTGGTAACCTCACATTTGGATTACTGTAATGCGCTTTACGTAGGGCTACCTTTGAAGACAGTTCGGAAGCTACAACTAGTGCAAAATGCGGCGGCCAGATTGCTGACAAGGACCAAGCGGTCCGAGCATATAACACCTGTTCTGGCCAGCTTGCACTGGTTGCCAATATGTTTCCGGGCTAGATTCAAAGTGTTGGTATTAACCTATAAAGCCTTATACGGTGCGGGACCACGATACCTTGCGGAACGCCTCTTCCGATATGAACCGGCCCGTGCACTACGTTCTGCTACGAAGGCCCTCCTCCGGGTTCCAACTCACAGGGAGGCCCGGAGGGTGATGACAAGATCTAGGGCCTTCTCAGTGGTGGCCCCCGAACTATGGAACAGTCTCCCTGAGGAAGTACGCCTGGCGCCGACTCTGCTTTCCTTCCGGCGCCAGGTCAAAACCTTCCTATTCTCTGAAGCATTTTAAGTTACATTGATCTAATTTTAATAATGTTTATTGTATTGTTGATTGTATTTTAATATTATTTTGTTATTCATTGTATTTTTATACTATTTTATGTTCACCGCCCAGAGAGCTATTGCTAGTCGGGCGGTATATAAATTTAATAAATAATAATAATAATAATAATAATCCTGGATCATTAGCCATGCAGGCTGGGGTTGATGGGAGTTGGAGTCCAACAACATCTGGGGACCCAAAGGTTGGGGAAAGCTGGTGTATTTCTTACAGACAAGAATCAAACACTGGAATTTGAAAAGAGCTATTTGTGGCAACTCTGTTACAAATGTAAGCTTTTTTTCCCTTTCTGTTGGTGATCAGAATGATGTTGGAATTGGGACTGAATTGACAATAAACATTTACAAATGAATGTGGTAGTAATAACGGTAATAATGGTAGTAGCAGCAGCAGCAACAGAAATGACTGGTTAGTCCTGTGAGGGTAATAGGTAAATATGATGTAATTGTGGCTGCATATGCCATAGCTACAGCAGATCAACTAAAGAGCAGATTTGAGGCTTTAAACTTAGTTGACAGAGAACCAGAAGAACTATGGAGTGAAGTCAGAGACATGATCAGGGAAGAATGCAAAAAGACAATACCTCTAGTTAAAAAGAGAGAAAGACTTCAATGGATGACTGAAGAAACTCTTAAAATGGTTAAAGAAAGAAGGAAAGCAAAAGGAGACAGAAACATGGTCAGAACCCTAAATGCAACAGTACAGCGACTAGTACGTAGGGACAAAGAGAACTATTACAATAGTTATTGTATTGAAATAGAAGAGGACAACAAAAAAGGAAGAACAAGAGCCCTATTCCAAAAGATTAGAGAAATGAAAGGGAAATTTAAACCAAGAGTAGGGATGTTGGATAATCGACAGGGAAACACACTGACTGGCCAAGATGAAATAAAAGGAAGATGGAACCCAACACTGAAGAACTCTATAAAAGAGATGGCAGGATGACAGATTCATTCATGGAGGAACTGTATGATGAAGAACCAGAAATTTTAGAATGCGTGGTGAAAGCTGCTCTTAAAATACTTGGAAGAAACAAAACACCAGGAACAGATGGCATACCAATAGAGTTGCTACAAGCTACTGAGACTGAATCTGTCCAAATTTTGGATCTACAGAGATCCAAAAAAAGGGTCACTTTTGCATGACATGATTCATTCTCAGAATGGGAGTCATCCATGGGAGAAAATAGTGACACTTCTACCAGCTCAACACGGCTTTTTTTTCAGGATCCCCCCAGGAGACCAGAGCGTACAGGCACACGACGAAGAGGTAAAAAAAGATACCTGGAAGAACACTCTCCCAGGCAGCTAAGGAGAAGGAAACCATAGTTGTTAATTTATCGGACAAAAGACTATCAGAAATAGAAATCCAAGTTTTGGAAAAAGGTTTGTTGTTTGTTCTCGCGCCGAAACATGATCTTGTACAGACACGCTTTGATCTTTTTTTATTTTTTCGAAACATAAAATTGAAACATTATTTCCAGAAACAAGGCTCCACATGCCAGGATACACAAGCGAAATTCAGAACTCCGTCCACATTCATGCCACCTGGTCCAGTAGATCCAGCCATCCAGGTATATGAACAACGAATTCTGCAACAACTTGGGACCCTGGAAGCCTCTGAATACACACCACGGCACAATATGACCAAAATAAAAATGGATGTGTTACAAAAATTATCACAAGACATGGATATAGTTATCAAGGAAGCAGACAAGGGGGTGCCATTGTAATTCAAAACAGCAAGGACTATGAGGCTGAGGTCCTCCGTCAATTACAAGACCAGGTCTCGTATGCACCAGTTGTATCTGATCCTACCAAGGAGATAAGTTCACACATTAGAGATATTCTGGAGGAGGGCCGTATCATAGGGTGGATTAGCACTTCTGAGTGTGCATTTCTAGCTAAGAAAAATCCCAGAGTCCCTCTATTTTATGTTCTGCCAAAGATCCACAAGGGCATCAGTCCTCCTCCTGGTCGTCCCATAGTTTCAGGGAACGATTCTGTTCTGGAACCATTGTCCCAGTTCGTTGACTATTTTTTAAAACCTTTTATTCCCCTCATGGAGTCTTATGTATGGGATTCTAGTCATTTTTTACAAAAGATAGGCCCCATCAAGGTGCAGCATGAAGACATCCTGGTTACCATGGACGTCAAATCTTTATACACGAGCATTCCACAAGACCAGGCACTGGATATAATGTTCAGTGTTCTACAAAAATGTGAAGTATGAAATCCACCAACTCATTTTTTGACCTCTTTGGCTGACATAGCTTTACCAAAAAACTATTTCTCATTCAAAAAAGAACAAAAAGTTCTTTTGGCAAACCAAGGGGGTTGCCATGGGATGCCCCATGGCTCCAGAGGTTGCAAATTTATTCATGCAACATTACGAACAACAATTCATTTTTGGCAACCACCTATATGGCTGAAATATCATATCTTGGCTGCAATATATTGATGATGTATTTATGATTTGGCAAGGTGCAGATCATGAATTAAATTTTTTCCCCAATGGATTAATACTCAAGATCCCAATCTCAGCTTTGAGACCACTTACAGTAATGAACAGGTCAACTTCTTGGATATTTGGTTTACAAAATGTAGGAAGAATCTAAATACTACTATGTATCACAAACCTACAGATAGGAATACTTTTCTCAAGTACGACAGCTATCATCCTGCTCATTTGAAAAACAATCTGCCATATAGCCAATTCTTAAGAATAAAACGCAATTGCTCTAGGAATTCGGATTATTTTCAGGAATCTCAATCTTTGGCACAACATTTTTATGATAGAGGATATCCTACAAAGGTGGTAAAAACAGCTATGCCCAGAGCTGATGCTTGCAAACATGACACTCTGTTATGTCCTCATAAAAGAACAGTGCTAACCCGCACAACATGTGTTCTTCCGTTTAATCCGATTACCAGGAGACTTCAAACATACATCCGTTCCAAATGGCATCAGGTCCAGGATCTGCCGGGCCTAACAACACGGCACAGGGTAGCCTTTAAAAGAAGCAGAAATCTCAAGGACTGGCTGATCCACACAGATTATGTAAAGAGCGGAAATAAGCAGCGTCAACTCATGATTTTTCACACATCTAATCCAACAGGACACCATCCATGTGGCCATTGTTCATACTGCCAATTCACTCACAAGAAAAAATCCTTTGTCAATCCCAACACTGGAAAGTATATCTAAATTCAGGATTTTTTTACCTGCAAATCTGCAGGAGTTATTTATCTCATCTTCTGCCCTTACAATCAGATTTATGTTGGGAAGACATCAAGACCATTAAAACTCCGAACTGGTAAACATCTCTGCAATTTAAGACATCAAAGAGTGGGTGCTCCATTGGTGAGACATTTTGTTGAGAAACATCACAAGCCAACTGACATAACATTTTGGGCCATTGAAAGAGTTGTGGACAATGAGAGACTACTCAGCAGGAGAGAATTATTCTGGATTATCTCTTTTAAAAGTCTGGTTCCTTTGGGGTTAAATGAGGAACTGGATTTCTCTGAATACAAATGAAATCTACAAAAAGGGTCCTGTATGAAAGTTGGGCTGATTTACTACAACTACTGAGTATGCCAGTTACTCTCTGCAAGTATTTGCAGGATCAGCTGTATTCGCAAATGCAGTAATTAAGCAGCTGAGCTGATCCATAGTTCCAATATAGATAACAGAAGTATCAGAATTCGGTCTGTGGTGCTCGTTTTGTGTGGAGCTGGATAAAGAATTTGAACTGCGCAGGCAGAGAAAAAGAAACAGATCTCCATTGGTCAGTACAGGGTCTTATCTTTGTTGTGTTTGGGGAGGGCGAGAGAGTTTCATGTTGCAGCTGGCTAGCAATAGCATTTCGCTTTGTTTGAGCTGCTTTACATAGATGCAAGAGATGCAAGTTTTAATGTTATGACAATTTTTTACTACATATTTGAAGTATGTTATATGGAATGTGGTCTTTAAAAGTGTTTTGCCATATATTTCTGTAAGTCTCAGACCACAATGTTGTCTCCATGTTATTGATTTTAGTTTGTTTTAATGTTTGTAGCTCCTGAGGAAGGATTACTCCGAAACGTGTTGAGCCTCAATAAATTTACCAAGCACCAGAGCCTGCCTCTCTTTTTTGTCCTTTATAGATTACAGCAAAGCCTTTGACTGTGTAGATCATGAAAACTCTGGAATGCTTTAAAAGAAATGGGGGTGCCACAGCATCTGATTGTCCTGATGCGCAACCTATACTCTGGACAAGAGGCTACTGTAAGGACAGAATATGGAGAAACCAATTAGTTCCCAGTCGGAAAGGGTGTGAGACCGGGATGCATTTTATTATCCTATTTGTTTAATCTATACGCAGAATATATACGGAAAGCAAGATTGGACCAAGATGAAGGAGGTGTGAAAATTGGAGGGAGAAACATCAATAATTTAAGATATGCAGACAATACCATACTCTTAGCAGAAACCAGTAATGATTTGAAACGAATGTTGATGAAAGTTAAAGAGGAAAGAGCAAAAGCAGGACTACAGCTGAATGTCAAGAAGACTAAAGTAACGACAACAGAAGATTTATGTAACTTTAAAGTTGACAATGAGGACATTGAACTTGTCAAGGATTATGAATACCTTGGCACAGTCATTAACCAAAATGGAGACAATAGTCAAGTAATCAGAAGAAGGCTAGGACTGGGGAGGGCAGCTATGAGAGAACTAGAAAAGGTCCTCAAATGCAAAGATGTATCACTCAACACTAAAGTCAGGATCATTCAGACCATGGTATTCCTGATCTCTATGTATGGATGTGAAAGTTGGACAGTGAAAAAAGTGGATAAGAGAAAAATCAACTCATTTGAAATGTGGTGTTGGAGGAGAGCTTTGTGCATACCATGGACTGCAAAAAAGACAAATAATTGGGTGTTAGAACAAATTAAACCAGAACTGTCACTAGAAGCTAAAATGATGAAACTGAGGTTGTCATACTTTGGACACATCATTAGAAGACATGATTCACTAGAAAAGACAATGATGCTGGGCAAAACAGAAGGAAGTAGGAAAAGAGGATGACCAAACAAGAGATGGATTGATTCCATAAAGGAAGCCACAGACCTGAACGTACAAGATCTGAACAGGGTGGTTCATGACAGATGCTCTTGGAGGTCACTGATTTATAGGGTCACCATAAGTCGTAATCGACTTGAAGGGGCATAACAACAACAAAAAATTAGAAATCCCATAGCTACAGCAACCTCATACCCTTCATGAATTGAGAGACACAGTAGGGTCATCTCATTAGCCTAATATTAAATGCATCAGTGGTGCAAATGGGTATAAATTAATATTGAAATGGGCAAAGTAATAATGGAATGAATATTTAAAAATGTATTATTTTAATAGCTTTGTGGCAGACAGAAATTAAACAGAATAAACCTTTTTTTAGTATAGAAATACAATTATGGAGAAAGGTAGGACTTCAACAGGTGAAGCTGTCACACATCTTATGTGTGTGGCCTCCTCCACCACCTGCAAAAGAGGGCACAACTTTGTCTTGCAGCCCAAGGCCCAATCCTCTGTCTGTCTGATGTTTTCTTGGTCTTCAGTATATGTTATATATTCGCACACAGCTTGTGACATTATAAATGCTGGTGGGGGAATGTTGAGGATGAACTGATTATGAACTAAAAGTTCATTTAGAAGAAATTGAACTGAAGTAGTTTGTTTTTTAAAACAACAAACTTGGAACTAGTTTCTTTTGGGCAGGATGACTTGAACTAGAACTAGTTTCTTTTTTAAATGAACTTTCCAAGCACTGCCCAAAACCTAGATGTTTCTTACAATCACCACTTAACTAGGCACTTATCTTTTATTGTGATTGAAGGGACAATGTGTGTAAGGTAGCCACTTCTACTCTTTCCTCATAGCTTATCAGCCTGCTCTCATTAAAATCATAGAACCAGATTTGAATTAACCAAAATCTGGAGACTCAAAATATAACAAAAAAGGGAGTTCTTCATTATAGCTTGAATGGGGAAACTATTATGTCCTTGTCTGAAACACAAAGGCCCTCATCTGGTGGTCACTGAAACATCCAGGAAGTCATAAAATCCAAATCATGATTTGAGCCATTATTCATGTCCAAAAGTTCTGCATCATCATAATTCATTTGGAAGGGAGATGTTAACATCTGTCACCTTGTTTTCATACAGTCCTTGTTCACCCGTGTGCTGCTCTTGATCTGAAATGCAGGCAATAATGTGAGGATCCATGCTGTTTGTTGTCCACGCTGCAGGTAGGTAAACAGCTGTGCCACAGAAAAACAGAATCCCAGATGGAAGATACAGCCAGAATATATTTATATCCATATAAGGAAATCAGGATTTAATCAGCATTTAATTTCTTAGCTATACCTTTGGTAGCTACATCACATTTGCTGCTACCTGCCAAAACAACAACAAAACCCTAACTCCAAAACTACATTATTTCTGGCTGCATCACAACCATGATTCATAAGTAAAATGGCTTCAGCATATTAATCTTTCAGAGTGCTCCTCTGCTACTTCTACTGAACCAACCGAATGTTTCTGATCATTACACACTCAGCATGTATTCCATAATGTGCAGATTCCCTGGTGTTCACAAATACATACATACTTAGACCCAGCAACGGGTTATTTGACACTTTTAAGGACAATTATGCTAGTAGCAGTAGGGGGGGGGAAGCAACCCACAATTCAATAGCAAGACCCATTATGTGCATTTGTACAGAACTGGAAAAATACTACGAGAAAATAGCAGAATGGTCAAATGTCAAGAAAAGGCCAATGGAAAAGCTGGAGACTAAGGCCTAGTTGTCACTGAAACCCTAAACCTGCACCTGACTTCTGGCTGCAGGTGGAGGCAGTCATGATCTAATGCTCTGCTTTTTAATAAATAAAACAAACATCTGCACGTAGAACACAAAATATCAGGGAGAGGGGATGCTAGCCTAGTTTGGCTCCCTGACATGCTAGTATTCTGTGTGCATAATTTTTAGGGAGGAAGCCTTTCATCACGTGCAGATTGCAGTAGTACAACTGAGACTCAGATTTATTACCACTGTAAGAAGTGGCCTATGACAAGAGATGACGTTTATTGTGTCATGTTTCATCTGCATGAGAGACCATGGCTGAATTAAGAATAAGAAATATTAGATTATAATGCTGGGACAACCCCCCTGACCCCCCCATTATATGGTTGCAAAAAAGGGGGGAAAGAGGATCGATTTTAGATTTACATTTAGTGTAACAAGGTTATATATTAGGAGGCAAGAGGTTTTCAGAAGTCAGTGATGACACTGAGTGGGAGATTCATTGTCAGTCTCTAACAGTATCACAGTAAACAAATAGACGTTTGACTCCCACAAGTACTGAATAGATGGCCAGAGAGAATCACAAGTCATTTCACACAGAGTCATTAATTGAAAAATGCCAACATGTTTTATTTCAACAAGTACTCACAGCTTATGTCCAGAAGGAGAAAGCAGAGCTGCCAGTTACAATTTGTATTACATCCCAAATTAATGGCCACTTAGCACTTCCTAGAAGAGGCCTACATCATTTATTTCTTAAGTAACATCTGCCTTTCGTCTTCCAGTCTTTTCACCAAAATCCCAGGTATTGTTAATTGAAAGCAAGTCCCAATGATTTCTATAGAACTAATTTCCAAAAATGTGTTCTTAGGATCACAGGTTTTGGCACTCCCACAATTTCGACATGCTGCTCGTGAAGCTAGAATAACAATGTTATTTCAGAACAAAAGGAGGTGTTCAGGGTCTTATGCTACCATAGAATGGCAGATACATTTCCTAGCCAATTACTATGCAACGCAACTCATTTTTGTTAGACCAGAAGTACTCATCTGATAATATTTCAGCTTTCATTCACACATTTGCCTGGGTGGCATATTCATTTTTTCTAAAACAAAACAAAACACCATTAAGCATCAAGGCCAGTAACTGAAGGTTACAGCACAACAATTTTTTACTTTAAAATCTATTTTTATTATTATAAGGGTGTCTGTTTCTAATTCAAGATTGCCTAATGAATCCATTTGTTCCATGTGTTCTGGGATAACCCTACACAGAACGAGCAACAAATGTTTAAACTGGAACCACAGGTGATAAAACATGGATAATTTTGGCACCAACCCTTAGCTCTGAAATGTCCACCATTCTTTCACTTACTTTTTGCAGAGAATCTAGACTATATCATGTCACTGATAGTTCAGGAACCTCTCACCCATAAGCCAAATCCAGACTGCCAGGCCTAGGCCTTTCTGACTGACCCCTAACACTCCCCCCAGTGCACATTTCCTCAGATATGTCCATATCCACAGCCACTCCCCAACCCCCATCACTGGGCTCCTCAAACACCACTACTGTACTGGCACCTGATCAGTACCCTCACCCCTGGTCAGTACGCTCCCCTGTAGCTCTTACTGCAATTCCAGAAGCATTTGTCCTTCAAAGCACTTCCTGGTTCTTTGAGAGCAATCATTGGTAATTGACTTCCTTTGCTAACTTTTGTCAACTTCAAAGAATTTCCTCATTGTTCAAGAATGTTATTTTGCTTCAAACAATGTTGATATGTGTATGGGCAGGGCTGGCACCAAAGGGCAGCCAGGTCAGGTCCTGGCTGAGGGCCTCTGTGGCCCAGAGGGGCCCCTGAAGGGGCCCTCCTTAGGGTGTGGGGGTAGCGCTCCCCTTCCACAATCCTCAGCAAGGTCAACTCCCGACTCTGCTGCAGATCGCAGAGACAGAGCTCCCAGCTCTGCCACAGACTGTGTGGGCCCGCAGTGCCAGCCCGCCCCACCTACCCCTCCTCCCTTTTTGTGAATACTCTGGCTGGGCAGGTGCCATCAACCAATGTGGCAGCAGAGGCTTCTATAAGGGGCTGATGCCCTTACCGCCATATTGATTGATGGCAGGCATGTCAGTGCACGAAGTGTAGCACACATGTGTGCCATCAACAAAGATGGCAGCGGGGATATCAGCCCCTTAGAGAAGCCTCCACCACCATCTTGGTTGATGGCAGCATCCTCTGTGCCCACCGTGCAGGGCATTCACAGAAAAAGAGAAGAGGTAAGTGGAGCGGTCCCACACGGTCTGTAGCGGGGGTTGGGAGCAGTGGGCCCAAGTCAGGCTGGCACCCAAGGGCCCAGCCATGCCTGGCGCCGGCCCTGTGTATAACCTGAGTCAACATTTATAGAGGGCTTTTGTCCATGGAGGAGGACATAACGAGATAATACAGAACTATATTAAGTGTTGTGTGGAACCACCATTTTAATTTTGCTTCCAAAAGACTGGGAAAAAGGGAATGCTGGGAGGACTCTTGTATGGACACATTCATTTTTTTTTTCCTTTCCTCTGGATATGAAAGATGCCATCCTCCCATTAAACAATTGTCTAACAGCAGTAAAGACCTGGATGACGCAGAATAAACTTAAACTAAACCCAGATAAAACAGAGGTGCTGGTGGTTGGACATCGAACTAAGTTGGAAACAGGGAATGTTCCGATATTAGACGGAGTTGTACTCTCTTTAAAGACTCAAGTCCGTAGTCTCGATGTTCTCCTAGACTCGGCCTTGACTCTAGAGGCTCATGTTCTTGCAATCTCTAGAAGCGCTTTCGCCCGCCTGAAGCTAGTTCGTCAATTGCGTCCTTTTTTGGAGCTTTCTGACTTGACCATGGCTACCCATGCCTTGGTCACGTCTAAACTAGATTATTGTAACTCACTTTATTTAGGTCTTCCCCTTAGAATACTCCGCCAATTGAAATTGGTTCAGAGAGCAGCTGTTAGGATGCTAACTGGGGCGGACGTCCGAGCTCACACTACTCCGCTTTTAAAACAACTACACTGGCTTCCAATCTCCTATCGAGTTCAGTTTAAAATCCTGGTTTTAACGTTTAAAGCTTTATCGGGCTCAGGTCCTAGTTATCTATCAAATCGTTTGTCATTTTATGAACCGGCACGTCCTTTAAGATCTTCTTTAGACCCTGGTCTTAATATTCCCTCCTTTTCCCAAATTCACCAGACGGGCATTAGGAATAAACTGTTCTCAGTGGGGGCACCAACTCTTTGGAATGCTCTTCCCCAGGAAATTCGTTCTTCCCCTTCTCTGTTTAGTTTCCGTTGCCCAGTTAAGACCTTTTTATTTCGGTTAGCTTTTGAATTGTAATGTGTGATATACTGTATATTTCTTATAATGTTTTTATAACTTGTTTGGTATGTTATACTGTACTATGTTGTTTTATTATGCTATTGTTTGCCGCTTAGAATTCATTGGAACTGAAGCGGGATATAAACTTTTTAAATAAATAAATAAATAAATAAATAAATAAAATAAATAGCAACTTTCCATCATTGTTGGCAGTATTTCATTTAATATTTGCCTCTAGGATAGCTCTGTCTCCATCTGATTTAACCTTGGAAGCCATCAGGCACTATTCTTCCTCAGTGAATAGCTTTTTAGCTAAAAAAAAGAGTCTTGCCAAAAAGGCCAGGTTAGATCTAGTATGCCAACATTAGTGTGACTAGCACCAGTAGCAAAGTAGTTCTCTGTAGGTCCAGGATTTCAGATAACAAAGCAAAGCAGTCCATATGCAAATAGCTACCTCCATAACTGGAAGAAACTAAACTAAATTCTTTTTACTCTGCTTTCATAAGGCCATAATTATTTCAGCAGAATCATTAGTTACCATGTGCAGAATGACACTCTTAGTTAAATATTTCATTTGAAAAGAATCCTATAATTAAGATATTTGGCAACATTACTAAATCAAAAATAGTTCATAGAAATTAAAGGAGCCGTGCACACTGCTTTTTGGTAGGACATAAAGTCTCACTGCTGCTTGCTGGGAAATTAGATTGAGGGCTTCAGGACCATTTCTGTTCAGTGTATCAAAAGTCCGGTATTCAGCTGGGGTGCAGGGATTGTTATTCATCCACAGCTGAATCATGTAGAGAGCAAAGGTCTGTGACTGGATCTCTTACCTCTTTCTGTTGTCACAAGGGCCATGTCTCAGTGGCAGAGTATCTGCCTTGCATGGTGAAAGTCCCAGGATCAATCCCCAGCACCTCTAGATGGGCCCATGAAAGGCTGCCTGCCTAAACACTGGAGAGCAGCTGCCAGTAACTGTGGACCATAGTCAGCTAGGTGGACAATAGCTTTCCTATGTTCCTATGACTAATAGCAATTGCAGGAGGAACATAGTGTTGATGAAGGTAGTGGAGCTGGGCGAGCAGAGTTAACCATTTCCCCTAAGGAATTTCTCAATAAAAATATTCCATCTGCATTTTGCCCTGTTAGGAAAAACTTACAAGAGCAGCTCCTATGTTTTTTCTAACCGGGCACAATAGTTCCTCATTACCATCACCACAATTTTCATCAAGAAAATGACACTAGGGAAAACCCCTACCCTCTCTCACCACTGCACCACCCCTTATTTGCCAGACATCACAGATCTGTGTACCTGATCTCTCAGTCAGATTTGCAAATACCCCAAAGGAAGTTTAGATTCATTAATAGGTAGTGGTATTTTCAATGGTTTCCCAAGGCAGCTCCCTTCTTGGAGGTTTATGCGGTCAAGCTCTGGCTGAAAGTAGGTTGGCCGGTGGCAAGATTGCTCCTTGAACCCCATCACTCAAGCATGGTTGGAGGAGAAGCATGCATATCTCCCAAGTGAGCCTCAGCTTCCAAACAGGTATGTATGAGGTAGAAGGAAGGATGATCTTCCCTGACCAAAGCACTTAAGATCCCAAATGCAGATCTAAACTTTGTCTCCAGCTCTACTGAGAGCCGTCCCTAAGACTAGAAATTTTACAACAATTCCAAGATTGCTCCTGGTCTTGCTTGCTGATTCTATTTGTCACATTCTTTATGCAGGGATTTAGCTGATTTATAATCTGCAAACATGGTTTGTTTGTTTGTTTGTTTGTTTGTTTGTTTGTTTGTTTGTTTGTTTGTTTGTTTGTTGAACTTATATCCTACCCTTCTCTCCAAAGGAGCCCAGGTCTGCAAACACATCAACAAACAGTTTAACAACAAAAAGAAATGCATTCTAAAACAGTACAAAAACCCAATTGCAGTTTAAAACACTCTAAAAACACAATTACAGTTAAAAGCATTCCAACCCCCACTCCCCCACAGTTATAGTTAAAAACATTCTTCCACCCGGTGATATCTGAGTTGCCAGAAACAGTTTCCCTCAGCCATCAGATGCCTGAATAACCAGGATATTTTTTTCAAATTTCTCCTGAAAGTCAATAGTGATGGAGACAGATGCACCTCACTGGGGAGGGCATTCCACAAATGGGGAGCCACCACTGACAAGGCCCTGTCACGGGTTCATTCCAACCAGGCAGCACTACCAGGGCCTCACCTGGTGTGAAGAATAGAGACCTACTTATAATATTTACCTCATGCAGTGGGGGCATCATAAATCCCCACCCATCCACATTGTCCAGGAACAAGTAAAGGAAGGGCAGGGGCCATACAGCTCTGCCCCTGTCAGCTGCAGATTCAGCACACATGTGAGAAAGGACTCCATGTACTCATGTACACTATAAAGATCATCCATGTGTGTAGGGAATCTGATTAGACTAGAAGCCCCTTCCCACAGATATCAAGCACAGAATTGGCAGTATGTGTGAGTGGTGCTGAGTGTGTTAGCAGTGGGAAAAATACTGGTCTTCTGCAACCAACTGAGAGCAGAATTAAAACTTTGATCCCCCACAGCACTTAGCATAGAGGTCCATTTCCCATAAAAATCCTGCACTAGTGAATTCTGAAGTGCAAGCGCTCTTCCTGACAAGCCCCATAGCCAGATACCCATAGCCATGTTCCTTCTAAGACTACACAACAAAAATGATTTTTTGATGAGTACAGACGTTATGGCTTCAATACCAGGCCAGCTTTTTTGTCACCCTCCCCCACCCTCCCACTTTGCTTAACATCCAGCCTGAAGAAGAGCTCTGATGGACTCAAAAGCTTGCTCGCTATTTTGTGACATTTCAGATGGACATAATAAAGGGATCTGGGTTGTTGTTTTTTTCAAAATAAAGTGGTAGTTTAACCTTTAGCCATGTGTGCCAATATAACTTACCACTTCCTCTGCCTAGCTTGTTTGGTGGGTTTTTCTCTGAGAAAAGACTTTTTTTTCGTGCAGGGGATTGGTAAATAGCACCCCAGGGAATGACATGATAAATCCCTCCTGTGAAATAAGTTGTGGTGCTTCATCTCTGCCCTTCCATGCTCCACTACACCATTGCTGCAGTAACTATTCTCATTGGCAGGTTCCTAGGTATGTTTAGTCAGAAGCAAGTGCTATTTCATTATAAGCAGCAACAGAACTAGACACACAAACAGAATTCTCTTAACAATCTGAAAACAAGACATCCTTTACTGAGACTAAGATCTTCTGAAATAAGTATTTAACTAGACATTGCATGTTCCTTACCAAAACTGTCCTTTTAATTTCTAACTTTTCTTTGCAGGCAGGTCAATCTCACAGTTTAAAAAAAAATTTACTAGTGAAATTGTGCTTAAGAGAAAGTAAAAAAACCTTTAGAAAGAGAGAGAGAGAAACACTGGTTGTGAGAGAAGGGAAATGAAGGATGTGTCCAGTGATGTTCTTAGTGCTTTCAGGGAGCTCTTTGATTCCCTGAAGGCTTCTATCAGTGTAATTGGGAGAAAGGCATAGTTTGCTGATTCCCTCCTGCAGCCTCTCATGCACCCTTCCAAAATCTGCTCCAGATAGTTGGGGGTAGGGATGGATGAATCTGTCCATTTTGGTTCTCTCAGTTTCTCATCTTTCCAATCTTTCATTCAGTTCTCCACATTTCTGCAGCAGTTTGGATTTTTTTAAAAAACAAACAAACATTCTTCAGTGTTTTAGTGTTTGTTTTTTGTAATGAACACATTTTCATATGCAATTTTGATAAATATACACATTTTCTACACAATTATTTCTAATACAATGCATTTTGCATGTTATTATCATTAATAGGAGTATTTATATGTGCACTTTACCCTAATTTATTGCCGCCCTGGACTCCTACTGGGAGGTAGGGCGAGATATAATATAATATAATATAATATAATATAATATAATATAATATAATATAATATAATATAATATAATATAATATAATATAATATAAATTTTTAAACAATATTTGCCTGGAAAACAGCATTGTAAAATTCAGGGAAATGCACATTTCAAAGGATGGATGTGTTTTGGTTCAGGTATTGTTTTGGAAAGTGCTAATTAGGTAGGTTCACCTTTAAATGCAACCTGAATCAAATTTCTCCCCCATCCCTTGTTGGGGGCCCCATTCAGAAGAGCATAGGAGGTGGCAAAGCAGGCTGTGGGGGGGGAGAATGAGAAAAAATGTCCTCCCTCCCCATTCTGCTGATAGAAGCCTTTACTGGATCAAACAACCTTCTGCCAACAGAAGTGACAACACTGGACACAAACCAGGGTAAGCAAGGCAGAAGGGCAAAGTTTCACCAACCTCATTGCCAATTACCTCTGGACCATTTCTCCCACCAGCTGCCTTAATAACCCTTTGCCTGGCCACAAAATATTTTTCAAAAAATAATAATAAAGGACACCCAGAAAAAAAAAACAGGCTGAAAGTGTTTAGCAATGTCATTGACTTCATTCTCTGAAATAACTGAATGAGTGCATGGTGTCAGTTTCAGATAATATGAAACACAGGGAATCAATCCAAGACATGGGAAGGTGAGTGAGCATCTGAGATACATCAGTGAAATGCAGCATACTGTTATTATTTGGAAGGTAGATGGATTGATTCCATAAAGGAACACCTGAACTTACAAGATCTGAACAGGGTGGCGCATGGCAGATGCTCTTGGAGGTCACTGATTCATAGGGTCACCATAAGTCGTAATCAACTTGAAGGCACATAACAATGACAAAACATCAAAACCACATTTCTGCTAAACACTGGAAAAATGCAAGAGAACTTTGTGATAAGTATTCTGTAAAGCCCATGAGGAACAAAACAATGTATTAGTTTTAGTCATTAAGAAATTACTAAATAATTCCCCAAACAACTTCTTTCTCTTTGGGTTAAAAGCCCACCCCTTCCTCAACTCCCAACGTCTTCCCCTCCTTGCCAGTGTCCACAGAATATTCTATCCAATTCCACTCTATTCCAACCACTACCAAATTTCTCCCTCACTAGAAAGATAAAAAGAATGAACTGGATTCCTTCTTTCCCGGTAAACACAAAATGAAAAGACATAACTACTGATTTATCTGTATTCCAACTTCTTTAAGAAGCACCATTTTACTAGAGAAATTGCAAGAGTTGTGTAGAGCAACAGTGACATCCAATGGCTGGCAACATCACCTCAAAGAAACATCTCTTCCTTCCAGCTCTGCTTTGTGTGGGGGATGGGAGGGAGAGAGGATCTTTCTTTTAATAAGGGTGAATTGGGCATTAGCTGTTCTATGTGAAAAACAAGCAGAATGTGTCCCTGGAAACACATCCCAAGGTGTTGAGATTTATCTTGAAGCACAGGCTTAAGCAAAAAAAAAAGAAAAAAAGGAATCCTGGAAATTCATTCCATTACCTTGCTAACAAGTAAGTCCCTATGGGATCATGCAAATAGGAAGGAATAATTTTCATATTTCATTTATATGCCAGTAAGATGTGCAATTGTTGTTCTCACTGTGAAGAGCACAACAATCTGGAAGATGCTGTGTTTCTTTCATGTAGCCAACAGGAAAGAGAAATACGGATGCATCTACCATATCACTTCACCTGCAAAAGGGGAAGAGGGAAAGTTATGAAGTGTTAAAATGCAGCCATTATATCTCTTGCAGGGAAGCAAAATTTACATTCTTTAAATCAGATGGAGCTGAAGCTTTAAGACTGAAGTCAGCTAGATAAATCTGAGCTTTTTTATGGCAAAAAGCCCAAAATCTAAATGCCTATTAATAGTACCGATGAGTTATATGCTTCTAATAGTTTGGTGACAGTGAATTTCATTATATAACAATAAAACCAACTTTATGACTTGCTTAAATACACCTACCTCTATAGTGGGGAGTTTGGTCATTTTAATGTGCATGTTTTTAAATGCAGTACAAAATCACTTTGCTATTACTGATTTCTTCTGTTCTGAAGCCAGAGTTTCTGCATTTGTTAAAACATTCATTTACATAACTCTGATTTCTCACTGATGGATTCTTCCTCTCTTTCTTGAGTTGGAAACTCACGGGACATAAATGATAGAAGTAGGATGAGGGTAGGGTTGCCATATTCCAGTTCCACAAATCCGGGCAGGTTAATTTGCATATTATGTAAAGTATTTGCATATTATGCAAATATTTGCATATTAATACTTGGATTGTCCAGTTGTTTTGTTTTTGTGCCTAGGAATTACCACCAAAAACTGGGAAAAGATGTGAGAAATCTTTTTTTAAAAATAAACATTTTTAGTCTTAAAGGCCTAGACTCTAGTTTCCAACACTATGGAGTATTTATTGATTGATTAAGAGAATTTATATCCTGCCCTTTTGCTGTTAAAAACAGAGCTCAGCACAGCTTACAAATATAATAAAAACAATAAAAATACACAATCAATATAAAAACATAATAAAAACACAAAATAGCAACAAACATAAAGTAAGTCAGGGCAACAGTACAGTTAACCATATACGATATATTTCAAAGATGTGGTGGGTGGAGAAAAACAAGAAGCCAAAATGTTAGGAAAAGGAGTCTTTCACACTACATGCTCAGTTGTAAATACTGTTGCAGCAAGCTTTACAAGTTCCTCCAGTATTCCACTGGTGCAGGCACTCAGACATTCAAAGTATCTGTATGTTTCTTAGGTTTTATAAAAGCAGAGCTTTGCTTAACTCAAAATTTCTTCTCCCTTTGATCAACCACATCTACACAGGTTCCACCTCCATACTCAAAATGAAACTGGGCCTGGAAGTGTGCAACAACCCCACACATACCTTGCTAATTAGATTACCAATGCCAGGAGGATGTCTGTCTTATGGACTACTCTCCTGCTCCCCCCCCCGGGCATCATGAAAGACCCAGTCCTGGGCTCAGAAAGAAAATAAATATCTGGTCCTCTTCAAAGTATTGATAAGCCTCTTGTTTTAATTGAAATAATAATTATAAATTCTTGTTCTTATCACTAATGGGAGTTAATTATCTTGCATATGCTGCTGTTGCTTCTATGGCTGTAACGGAGTGAGGTTAAAGATAAGTGAAATGCAAATAGGAAAAAAACAACACAAAAGGCTGTAATACTTTCCTAAGTGTAATACCATACCAACCACAACAAGATTCCTATGAGTAAGGCAGAAAACTAAGCATCCCACAACCAAAAATATGATAAATGAAGAAATACTTATATAAAAGCATGACTATCAAATATATTTATTATTTACACAAACTGTAAAGATATTTATAGTGCAATCCTAGGTTTATTTATTCAGAAGCAAGTCCCAGCGTATTCAGGGGGGCTTACTCAAACAGGGACAGAAATGCAACTTCAAGTGATAAGCAACTTCATTCACACAACCCAAAATTCTGAATCATGCCACTTTACGCTGTTTTGCAACTGTTTATACTTGTTTTTATGGTTATTGGATTTTAAATGGCTTTATTTCTTGTTGTGAGCTGCCTTGGTTTCCAACCCTACCTCACAGGGGTGTCGGAAAGATTCCATACACGCACATGCAGACACTGCAGATGTATAAATACATACAGCCGATATAATAGTTTATTGTCAAACCAGTTGGTCATTGCAGAAAAATCAGTATTAATTTTTAAAAAATCAGTATTACTTTCCTACAGAATAAAAACTGTAATACCTAAGTAAGCCCTGCCTACTTGCTTTAAAATAGGACTGGAGGGCACAAACACAATTCTTTTTTTAATTCACTCCAAAGTCCCATTGATTTTCAGCACATTCATAACCGTGTCTACTCAAAAGTAAGTCCTATTGAATTAAATGGGATTTACTCTGGGCATATGGGATTAGCATTGCTTTTACAAAAAGCAAGCATTGGGAAAGTTTTCAAAACACTGCCCAAGATCTGACTCCTGCACACAAGAGGAAAAATAACTGAAATGTATATACTTACCCAATTTATGAGATTTTCAGATAAACAGGGGGTGAAACCACCATTTTGTTTTCTAGACACTGCCTAAGGTCACTGAAACTGAAACACAATCCCTGATTGGCTGCAATCCTGAACGGGCGGGGTTAAAGCTACGAAGTGCTATACAGTACTGTTTAAAGAAAGATTTAACAGTCGGGGGGCGGCTGATGTTTTTATGTATATCTCGAGAACCGGACCACCTAGAAACTTAATTTTTTAAAAAAATTAAAGCTGAGAATCCGGGCCATCTAAAGGGCTAGCCGGGCGCCGGGTGGCATGCATAGAATCCGGGTAAAACCTGGCTAACTGGGCAATATGGCAACCCTAGATGAGGGTGATTTAAATGTGGTAGCAGTCAAAGCAATATAAAATTAGGAAGTGGATAAAATGGGACAAAGTGTGATGGAAGGAGATTAAGGAGTAGAGACACACTTACTGTTCTGCTGATTCCATTGTGTCTCCACCTCTCTTTTACTGTAAAACCTGGTGGGATTCGCTTGAGTGCTTTTTAAAAAAAATCAGCTTCAAACAGATTTTGCAACTGATCAGCAGATCAACCCATTGCCCATCCAGGTGTGGCCAAATGGAAATGCTTTGCTGTAGGCGGCTAGTGTGCTCGCAGCCTAAGGCTGCAGTCCTACATTTGTTTAGCTGGCAGTAAGCTCAACTGAACTTAATGGAACTTACTTCTGAATAAACATAGGGTTGCACTGCAAGAAGTCTTTAAATCAGAAGTTTATTTATGTATTATTTATTTATTTATTTAACTTGTATCCCGCCCTTCCTCCCAGCAGGAGCCCAGGGTGTCAAACAAAGCACTAAAACACTTTAAAACGTCATAAAAACAGATCTTAAAATACATTAAAACAAAAACAGCATTAAAAACATTTTAAAAAAAGAAGTTGCCAATGTGATGCTTTTAGAGGTTGTTGGACTACAGCTCCCATCTTCCTTGGCCATTGCCCATGCTGGTTGGAGCTGATGGAAGTTACAGTCCGACAACATTGGTTAAAAATGTTCTCAATACATATCTAGAGAGCACCACATTGGCTGTGGCATAGTTGATCCTGAAGTTTGCTTCTCAAAGTTGGGATGGGGAGAGGCTGAGTATGAGGGCAGCAAGAATTAGACATCAGGCATATCTAAAACTGGTTGGTGAAAGGCAGCTTAGCTGGAAATGTTGCATAAGTAGGGGATTCTTCTTATTCCCAGGACTGGTTCTAGGATTTCAGGGTCACCTGAGCACTGATGGGTCTTCCTCAGTGGATTCTCTTAAGGAGTGAAAGATTGAGAGAGAATGAACAAATGTAGCACTTAAAACATGCTTCTCCACTGTCCCAGAATTCAGCCAGTTCTGTCTCCTCCCTAACTCTTAGCATTCACCAAAACTTCATCAAAAGGTTGTGGGGGTTTTTCACAGCACACAAGGGAAGGTTCTGCAAAGAATTTTTATTTACTACTTTTTAAAAAATTAACTATCTATATATAACGCCTATCAATAACATTGTTCTCTGGACACAGAGAAGGCAGAACAAATACAAACAGAATGAAGACAAAGCTTCTCATGACCACATCACCTGGTGATGTCTCTTTTCCTGTTTCTTATGGCTCAGAATATTCAGAGTGCTCAAATTAAGGGGATATAGGTAGAGATAAAACCCTAATGTATCCACAAGCCCCACCCGTAGTTTTAGTCAGGCCACTCTCTCTGTCCCCACCCCACAGCCTGGTAATGCATGCACTGCTCATCAGCCAGTAATCTGGGCCAGCCAGCCAAAGAAAAAGACAGCCAAAGATAAGCATCTGGCTGATTCAATATAACTAAGACTGCAGTTCTGCTCATTGTTTCCTGCATGTTATGTTTCATTGCACAGTCAATAAGACTTACACAGACATGACTGTCTACAGGATCACAGGCTAAGCCAGAGCACCAGCCTGAAACTCTCCAGGATTCTTGACCCAGACAAATGAGTTCCTGTTAAGACTTCCTGCCACCGTAAGTATCTGTGCATTTTCTGATTTAATTGTTTCTCTTTCTGTGGAAGTAAAAGATGTGCAACATCACCATCTCTGTGGGCTGTATATGTGTTTCTAATTAGCTAGTTCCAGTGGCTCGCTAGAGGGTATTTTGAAGTGTATACACTCTAATTGTCTCTGCTGGGTGTCTTGGGTGATTCTATAGACAACTTAACCTCACTGTAGGAGGGCTGAGCTTAGGGGCATGTCTCTCTGCTCCTTCCCTCCTTCCTAAAATCTCTGTCTCAGATGCCATATAAGGGTAGCAAGAACACAAACATGCTTAAAATTAGAACAAACATTAAATAGCCCAAAGAGAATATGAACCAATGAAATTAAACAGCCGAAGGGAAAACATATAGGGTTGCACTGGTGAATTGTGGCCTTTTCATTCTCTAGAAAATGATTTCAACCAATTTGGAGTTGCAAGGAATTCAGTACTAGCCAGCCAAATGGCAATATTTTGGATTTTCTTTTTAGTTGCTTTGGGTGATTTTTATGGAAAGGTGGGGTATAAATTTTTTAAAAGGAAGCAATGGCTTTTTATGGCTGCCAGATATTTAACCCAAGAGAGACAGGTGGGCGGGGCTGAACCTAGGGAATGTCCCAAGGATTGAACAGGGGAAGTTGGTGGGCTGCCTTTGGCTTCTGGACCTGAGCTATCCTACTCCTGGCCCAGAACTAATCGCTTGATTTTGTTTTTTTAACAAAGGTTGCAGAAGAAAACCTGAAAACAGTTTCTAAACTTGCTTACTCAAGCTCATACTATACTTTGAGTTCAAACAGGACATACACATATCACAAAACCTGACTCTATTCATGGTTCTGTAGCAAAACAGATGTTAATTAACTAAAACATGTAGTCTTAGTAATGCAATAGGTAATGACAACAATTGCCACAATGCATTTGTTTGACATCTATGCACATTTAGGAGACTACCAGCTTCTTTTTTCAAAAGCATTAAAGGATATAAAATTATTGAGGAAGCACATTCTGTAAACTCTACCATACTGTGAGCTACAAGTTTTGACCTAAGTATTTCAAACAAAATATTCATGCCTCCTATTACAAGGGCAGTAAATTAAGCATGGGGATTACAGCAGCTGCAGTAAAAACCCCAAAGAAGAGATGCTATAATTGTTTTATAAGCAATGGTTTCAAACAGCTTTTATTTATAATAAAGAGGATTTACAACACAGTCCTCAATTTGAAGCTGTTCAGCCACTGCATACCCTGATGCAGGGACTGGGACCAGGGCCAGCTGATTCCAAGCATGGGCATTATTCCTTCAATCCCACAATTACTGTGTGCATGTTGAGCAAACAGAACCAACCATGACATGGATCCAGGTTAGTCACCGCTCAGTGCCGATAATTTCTGGATCACTGCTGGAGAGGCAATGGAGCAGAGACAAGGGTGGTAGCAGAGCTACCTTTCAGCAGAACAAAAGAAGTTAACTGCTCTGTGCACCCAGCAGACCCTTGCAGTTACTTTAGGAAGTCAGGAAATCAAATGAAAAGCCTCACTTTACCAGTAATTTGTATGGAATGGACTATTCACTCAGATCTTCCAACTTCAGTCATTTTTATACCTTTAACTGAAATCTGGAGACTATCTGAATACATTGTGTGCTTTCTGGGTGGAATGGTCCACAATCATGGAGCTTTTGTACCTGTAGGACTCTCACCAACAATTCTTACTGCAGCGGTTTAGTGCAGGGGATTATAACTCCAGGTTAGGATTGGGTTCTTGAGGAAGGAACATGACAAGTTTTCAGAGCTTGGAAAAGTTATTTTTTTGAACTACAACTCCCATCAGCCCAAACCAGTGGCCATGCTGGCTGGGGCTTATGGGAGTTGTAGTTCAAAAAAGTAACTTTTCCAAGCTCTGCAAGTTTTGCTCTGAATGTAATTTAATTCAAACTGGAATTCTCTACAATGACTTTTCTGCAAAAGAAGATGTCCCCTACCCATGAAGGTCTGGCCTAGTGCTAGTCTTAGTTTATCTCTCTCAGCGTAAGTGAGAGCCAACCAACCAGCCACCATCTTTGTTGCACTCATTCATTGGGTCCCTATCTAGTATGAATCTATGCTGGAACTATTTTTAACTTTTTATCTGTGGAATTGTTTTTAAATGTTTGTATTGTTTTGTATATGTAATAGTTTTCAATTGTTTTATATATGGCACTGTTTTCAGTTTTGTGTGGGGTTTTTTACTTTTCTTATTTTTATGGTTATAACTCTTTTATTTGTTTTAAATTTGTATATTTTATCGGTGCAACCTGCTCTGGGACCTTATAGTGAAGGGCAGGTAGGAAATCTCATAAAATAAATAAATAAACAAATAAATAAATAAGATCCTAATTAAATCATTAGAAAAGATAATAATGCTGGGGAAAACAGAAGGGAGTAGAAAAAGAGGAAGGCCAAACAAGAGATGGATTGATTCCATGAAGGAAGCCACAGACCTGAACTTATAAGATCTGAACAGGGTGGTTCATGACAGATGCTATTGGAGGTCGCTGATTCATAGGGTCACCATAAGTCGTAGTCGACTTGAAGGCACATAACAACAACAAATTAAAACAGCATTTAGGGACTTTGCACTATCAAGCTGTTATGTGTCAAAGTGACAGCCCTCATTTGTACATCTGCAGTTACTCTACTGAAAATGTCATCTCCTTCCTGCTCTTCTTGACTATGCTCTTCTGATCTTCCTGACTGTGCTCTGCCAGTTTTCTGATGATGATGATGATGATGATGATAATAATCTGGATTTCTAGGCTGCCTTTATACCCTTACAAGGCAAGTTTCAACAGATCATAAAAGACCACATTGCCACCTTGACATACTTTTATGAAAGTGCACATTATAATTACTTAAATAAATACATATAAATTATTTAAAATACCAAGATGTAAAATAGGAGTGAAAACAAACAACAAGAGTAAAATAACAGCAGTAAAAGTTAGCTATAAAATCACCCCAATCTAGACTGCCTTATATTTACACAGACAAAGGCCCTGTCCTCCTTTTCTGTATCTGATCGAAAACACAGATAAGACATTCTTTTCAGAGCTTGGAAGATTACTTTTAAAAAGTAATAAATTACAGTTACAATTACATGGCCCCCCAAAAGTAGTAATTATTGTTACAATTACAATTGCTCTGAAAGTAACTGATTACTTTTTCTCAAAAGTAATCACAACAATTACATTTCAGTTACTTTTTAAAAAATGCCTACAAGGTGCTGGCCTTGGCTGCTGCACATTTAAGTAGCCTAAAACAACATTAAATATAAACACACACATAAAGAGGTAGAATAATAATTATTTTTATCCATAAGATAGCAATGGTGGTCTCTCCGCTGGTAAGGGAGGTGGGGGGGGAGGCAGAGGCCACTACTCAGATCTTTGCACATCAAGCCAAGTGCAACCCCCCCCCCTCAGCCAGCTAGCATAATCTCTCTCACTTAACCACCTTCCGGACCCTGACCTGCCACCAACTAAGGGACAATCACTCAAGCAAACATTTTCCCCTGAGATGCCAAAAAGTTAAAATACTGCAAATGCAGCACAGTAGCCAGAGAGGGTGGTGGAAGCCACTTTGTGTGCCAGGTGCAAGCACAGTATTCACACACACATGTTGTCATCTTTCACCTCCACAGTTCCTTATCTCCATTTTGCTGCTGCCTCCTTCTCCTTTATCCATGCTCTTGCTCTCCAGCTTCTTTTCCCCTCCACTCCATTATTCACCACCACCATCCATTTTTTTAAACAATTGTTTTCTCCACTCTGCCCTGTCTCACTCTCTACCTCCTCCCTCGTCGCCTCCTACCCACCCACAGAGCATGAGGGAAGAGCAACACTGCACAGAAGCCCAGTTTGAGGCACATGATTTTCATCCACAAATCAGAGGACCAGAAGACTTTCCCTGCTGCCCCCCCAAGTAATGCCCCGAAGTAATGCTGGAAAAATTACAATTACTCCACAAAAGTAGTAAAATTACTCCTAGTTCTATTACAATCAACATGTAAAGGAATTATCCATTCGTTCCTCAAAAAAGTAATGAATTAGAATTAATTTGTTACTTCCAAACTCTGATTCTTTTGCACATTTTTCCCATATTGAAACTTGTGAAAGAGTCCATGGTGCATTTTGGTGTGTGTGATGCTAACACAGCAGCCATGTCCAGGAACTATGTAGATCTGGGTAGACGACATTCTGCACAAAGTTGCCACAATCTAGCCATAGTTACAATACACTCCTTATTTCCTCTAGTTCCACCCAACTAGATGTGTGGCTGATGGCATCAGTCTCAAGCCCCTACAATAAATCCAGGGATTCTCTGTTTCCAACTCACAGGACTACAGGTAGGGTTGTTTCAATTTCTACTATAAACAGAGATTTAGGAGTGCTAGAATCTAGTTTGTAGGTTGGTAAACATATGGGACAGGTTTAAAGAAGCTGTAGCTCATCTTTAATGTCCTTCAATCTGTTCCAACACTTCTTGGGATCAGGTATTTCTCTTAAGGGAGATATATTTTGGAACAGAGTTTAGGATATATATAACCTGCTAGTTAGTTAGTTGGTTGGTTAGTTGGTTAGTTTTTTATTTTTTTTATTAATATCCTGCCCTTCCTCCCAGCAGGAGCCCAGGACAGCAAACAGAGATGCTAAAAACACTTTAAAACATCATAAAAACACATCTTAAAATACATTAAAACAAAACAACGTTAAAAACATTTTTTTAAAAAGCTTTAAAAAGATCTTTTTAAAAGGGTTAAAAACTTTATTAAAAAAACATATTAACAAGCAATTCCAACACAGACGCAGACTGGGATAGGTCTCAACTTAAAAGGTTTGTTGAAAGGAAAGTCTTCAAAAGGTGCCCAAAAGATAGCAGAGATGGTGCCTGCCTAATATTCAAAGGGAGGGAATTCCACAGGGTAGGTGCTGCCACACTAAAGGTCCGCTTCCTATGTTGTGTGGAACGAACCTCCTGATAAGATGGTATCTGCAGGAGGCCCTCACTTGTAGAACACAGTGATCGACTTGGTATATAAGGGGTAAGATGGTCTTTCAGGTATCCTGGTCGCAGCCTGTATAGGGCTTTGTACACCAAAACTAGAACCTTGAACTTGGCCCGGTAGCAAATGGGCAGCCAGTGCAATTATTTCAGCAGCAGGGTGACATGTTGGTGATACCTGCCCCAGTGAGCAGTCTTGCCGCCATATTTTGCACCAGCTGCAGCTTCCGGACCAACCTCAAGGGCAGCCCTAAATAGAGTGCATTACAGTAATTCAGCCTGGAGGTATCTCTGACTCCACTGTTTTACTAGTTCTTTACACACTAAATGGGCCAGCATAAGACAGAGATGAAAGATGCTAGAAATGACTATGTGTTTTATTATCATGCAGGTTACTGCGTGATGCTTGGATTTTCTTTCCACAAGGAAAAGGAATCAGAACATGACATAAAATGTTTGGGAAATATCAGTTACCTATATGTCCCAAGGAGATGAGAGATGTCACTTCAGTGCCTTAAACTTCTATAAATGAACCCTTAGAATATTTGTTTTCAAGATACTATGCTGAATACTATCCTCACACACTGTATCAACTACAGCAGCAATCAGATTGGATGCTAATATTTTAATTACTTCAATGGGAATAAAAGACTGGTTTAATTTCTATTCTTAATGAGACAGTACCTGTAATGAAGTCTCTATCTGATTCTCCTTTGGAAGGGGATGTTGGAAGACTAGAAGAAATCATCAAGAAGACCAGGGACCCTGTTCCTGACTGAGAAGACTCCACTCCTCCATCCATCGCCTCCCTCAGTCTCAGTGTGTGTCTCAGATTGTTGGCCGTAATCCTCAGACATCCTGCATCAAATCGCCAGACATCCTGCATCAACTGATATCTAATTTTCTTGCCAAGTTTTGTGTTAATATACTAGGAAAACTGTAGATTGATTGCAATAGCTTTATAAAGGTATAAAATAAAAATTATTATTCCATTGCCCTTGTACTTGTTGAGTTTGATCATTTTCCTGCTCCAGTGGAAACTAGGATACAAGATCCTGCAAAATTTCACCAAAACAACAGGTAGCAAGAAAGAGCACCAAATGGGGAAAAAAACTGTAGTACTTGCTCTACCCTTTCTGGCCTTGAGTTCCCAGCAAGAAGTGGCTGCCACCACTTACTCTGTGCCCAGTTGCCTTCTACAGGGATGCCTTCCTTATTTTGCCAGTCCTTGCCTTGACTTAATGGGCAGCTTCCTCATCTCCTTCCCTGGCACATCTACCAGTGACTTATGAAAAAGTTTCTGCTAGCCCAATTTACTCAGGAAAGAACAACCACTGCTGGAATGAGAAAGATATTCATGGGGAAGAAAGTTGCTTTAGGAATAGGGATGTGCAAAACTGTCAATTTCAGTTTCTCTTGGTTTCTCATTTTTCCAGTCTTAAGTTCAGTTTGCCACATTTCTGCATCGGTGTATTATTTAAAAAAAAGTCCTCCCAAAATTCATCAGCATTTGAACGTGGATTTCTTCTAATTTAGACATGTTAGCAAGCAATTTTCCTAATTTAATACAATTCTGTATGTTTATCTCCATGAATACATGCATGTTTATGCACACTTCCCCCTAATTTATGCATTGTTTTTGTTGTTGTTGAAGAACTCCATCGCAAAATTTGGAGAAATGTGAATTTTTTAAGATTACCGTGTTTTGCTGCACATTTGTTTTTCAGGAAGGGTGCATGAGGTAGGTTGGAATTAAAATGTGAACTGCACTGTATTTCTGTCCCATCCCTACTGAGGAATTCTTCTTGCAGGAAGCATGAGTCAAGTGAACAGAAGGAAAGAGGAAGGAACAGTGAATGTAGCCACCCCCTTCTTCCAGATCTTACTGCAGGCAGAGCAAGGTTGAATATATGTTTCCTCATTATGAGGGCAATGTGTGAATCGCCCCGAAGAGGTGCTGTGCATTGGCACACTGTCATTTTACTCATTCCTGCTACGTTCATCCTAAACAAGCATTACAAATGATTTCATTTTGTACTTTAGAATGTCTTATAAAATAATTAGCTTTGTGAGGAGAATCACTTTACATATCTGTAGGCTTGCCATGTTCTTTAAATGAGGCTGCATAATAAAGAAAAGGTAATTAGAAATGCCAGGGTTTTTCAAATGGAATGTGCTTAAATAAAACACATGTCCAGACCCCTCCAGTTAAAAATCCAAATGTGAGCCATGCCTATTAATAGTATTCCTATACACATTTATGTGCAGGATAAAAAATGTCACCTGTCAGAAACAGCCATAAAAAATTAAATACCTGCCTACCATGAAGCTTCAAGTACTGCAAATGCAGCATTCATTATCATAAATGCAGTAGCATGATCTAATTATGTATTCCGTACTCAATTTGTCAGATAACACAATTTAAAAATGGCAAAACTAAATCAAACATGTCTACTTACCTATCGAGCGATAGTCAAATTGCACATAAAAGGCCTGCATTACAGTCAATTTTGTGGTGCTACAATATTGTACAGAGAGGATTTTGTTCCATTTCCTATCTTCAGTGTTAGGTGTGGAAGTGGAAGGCAAATTCTTGACTCAACATTCCAGAATTGTTTCACCATTATTATCTCTTTTCTACATCACCTTGAAGCTGGTCTGGCTGAGGGCAGGAGATATCTTCAGGCCTAATGTTCCCAGCCATTCTGCGAAAAACAGAAACCATTTTCCAATCACAGAATCTTTTCCTTGATTTGAAACTATGTAAATAGCCTGGATGCATATCCAGACACTGTCTTGTTTTATATCTTAGTACCTAGAAAATGTTTTTTAAAATGCCTACAAAATATTAAGTGCTCTACTCTATAAATGGGGAAGCAACAACAACAATGCATATGTATATCCTGATATGCAACTGCACTGCAATTCCTGTTCAGACATGGGGTACTCAGTAGAACCTCTGTTCTTGCTACTTAGTATAGTTGGATCTTTGCACCCATATTGTAATGCAGATGTGGAAATGCTATCTCTACCCACTAATTTTGACTGCTATATAAATCATTGTTTCACCCAACTATATCTGGATCTAGTTAGTCTGTCTGTCTTTCTTGGATATACTTAGTTAATAGTAAGTTAATAGCAAGACAGAGCTGATTCTGAGATTCATGTTAGTGAAACACTGACATGATTTATGTCCTTGGACTGCCACCTCATTGTGCAATAATTTAAAAGTTGAAAGGAAATTTGCAGAATATTGGTGAGACAGAATAAAGTTCCTGATGCCTCCTCCCCAAAACTCCTTTAGTTCTAGACATTCTCCCCCTCCCAGATGCATCAGGAGAGGTACCAGGCTCAGTGAAGTTCTGCCCTTTTAAGTCAGGTCCTGCATAAGCACTTGGAATCTTTGGAGAGGTACTAGGGTCTACCAGCACTGACACCTGTCTTTTACATTTCCTACTCTGTAAAGATGCTAGGTATTTTATATTTCCTGTACTGAACCAATGGTTCATTGCTCTGGGCACCGAGGAAAATGAAAATGGTGGCTCATACCTGCTTGCCACTGCCATCAGGTAATCCCAGAGCCCATTAGCATAGGAAGGGGCCCATCAGAGGATGCTTTGCAAAGAGCCCCCCTCAGCTGATGTTAGAGTCAGCCCTTAACTGATCTTTATCTGAAGCCTGATCTCTTCCAAAGAGAAAAGCAGGAAGCTTCAGACCAGTGCCAGTGCAGCACACCAGGTTGCTTCTTCTGTGGCCTAAGCCCTGCTGGACAGTCTCAGCATCTAGCACCCACAGCACTGAACTAATGAATGCTGGAGTCATGCTGTACTACCACCAGGGCCAGTTCCAAGGGGCGGCCAGGTGGGGCACTGGCCCAAGGGCCCCGCAGCTACAGGAGCTCCTGAGGGGCCCCTGGGGGCCCTCTGCTCCCCTTCCGCGATCCGCAGCAGAAGCCACGGATCGCAGGACGGGAGGAGCTTCCGAGCCACCCTCCATTCCCCCAGTTCACCTACCTTTCTCTACAGTTCTTTGCGGCTGCGCACACTGCATGCGCAGGGTTGCCATCAATAAAGATGGCAGCCAAGGTTTCAGTAAGGGGCTGAAGCCTCTGCCGCCATCTTGGTTGATGGCAGCAATGCACGCGCTGTGTACCATCAACCAAGGTGGTGGCAGAGGCTTCAGTCCCTTACGGAAACCTTGGCCACCATCTTTATTGATGGCAACCCTGCGCAAACAGCAGAGAAAGTTAGGTGAAGTGGGGGGGATGGCGGGTGGCTCGAAAGCTCCTGTCTTGCAATCTGTGGCACGGCTCGTGCCACGGATTGCGGAAGGGGAGAGGAGGGGCCAGGGGCAGGCTGATGCCCAAGGGCCTCGGCATTCCTGGAGCCGGTCCTGACTACCACCACAATGTGCTCATTTCTATCATCTGCCTGTATCACTCTGCAACTTATCCATGGCTAAAGTTGCAGATGCAGTACGCTCCCAACACACACACACACACACAACTTGGCAGTGGCTCCTCTGTAGGCTTCAGTTGGAAACAAGAGATTCACCTTTATTCAAAACATGAAATGAGTAGATGAAAGGATAAAAGCCTTTTTTTAAAAAAAAGCCAGCAGGCATTTGCTGCACAGCATTTCTGGAGGGACAGGTTTGGGCAAAAGATGAAGCAGAATAATGTAAGCAAGCCAAACTCTATCTATTTCTCTAGGTAAGTGGAATAAAGAATGACAGCAGACCAGAAAAAGAGATGCACAAGTGTCTGATCTAATCTACTTGGACTGTAGAAGTATTAGATACTGAGCTCTGTAGGATATTAGTTACTGAAACTTTAAAAGGCAGGTATCAATGCAATTACAATAAGAAGGGCACACTCTGGCTGCAATAAAGAAGACAGCGTTTGGCAGGGAAAAAATATTTCAAGTAGGAGAGAAATGATCAGTTCCTGTGGGACCAGTCTCCGGACTGATATTCAATATTTTATTGGTGGAATTTGGAAGGGAAATAGAAATGTATAGGTGATCTTGAAGATGAAGTTAAATTGACATGCTGTAAATGCATTAACACTACACCCAGTTATGTTCTACCCTCAAATATGCAGATTTGACCCATTTTTAGCAGACTCATTTACATTTACATCTTATCCACACTTACCTGGGAATAAGCCCCATTGAACGCAGTGGGACCTGGCTGGTCAATTGAACGTAATAAATTAATGAATGAAACACAGTGGGACTTACTTATGAGTAAGCATGTGCAGGATTGTGCTGTCAGATCTCTTTAACAACCAAAAAGAATAAAAACTTTCAGTATTGAAAAATATGTAGGGATAAGTTTGAAGACAAATATGTTTATCAGCCAAGGGTTCATCAGCTGAAATTCATATGAGAAAGTGATCGCAAGAAGAATATAAGCTAGTTTCATGCAGCTGTAATGAAAACCAATGCAATATTTGCATGCATTTGGCAAAGCATTTCTAGTATAGATAAGGAAGTGTTCATGTTACAGGGAAAACTTGTTTGGAATGTATAGCTCATCTCCAATCTTCCCATTTTGAGGTTCGTGAAGTTTGAGGAGGGGATTTTGGACAAGCACCAAAATGGGAGAGAACAGTAGCAGGAAACAATGCACACCATTTCAGGGAGAAATGGTGGTTCTTCGTTTTTTAAAAAAAGCTTTAATAGCCAGTGGGGATGTGCTAGAATACCACCCAATTCAGATTTGATACCAAGTTTTCCACTAATTCACTTATTCTCTATCACTGAGGATTGGATTTTTATGTAGCAATTTTCCACAGCTACTTCAGAAAACTGATTTTTTTTTTAAGGATCCTTTAAGCCCACCTTTAAAATATTGATATTAAGAATGATAATTTTATCAATATTTCCTGTCATTTATTGATATTTCTTTTAAAGGCTTTGCCTTTAAAATTATCAATATTTCCTTTAAAATATAGGTATTAATATAATTTTTAGAAGAGGAAAAATGGATTGATAAAAGCATTGAATTGATACCATCCTGTTTGGTCAATGGAATGCTTTCAAAATGGCACCAGCCAATGGATCCCAGCCCTAATAGCCACCAACTTTGACAGTGTTTTTGGCAATGTAGCATCAGTAGCGCCCTTCCTTCCTTCTTCCTTCCTTCCTTCCTTGAGTGCTTCTGGACATTTTTTAAAAAAAGGTAAGATTCCCTTCCCCTAAAAAAAATTCAGACAGAGACTTGTAGTCCCCACAAATAGCAATGAAATTGCCACCCCCAATTTACCACCTGAGAAGGGGGAGGGGATGAGAGCCATTTTGGTTCCTTTGAATGTAGTATCCATTTTCTGGTCCCCTGTGCTAATAAGGGTAGATTCAGATTAGGCAGAGGGATGGAAACAATCACAGCTGAAGGAATGCAAAAGTCAGTAGAGATCTGAGCAAGGAAATCCAGCTGTAATCAGCTCTTTGTTGAGCACAGGTAACCAGAACCTGGTACATGAGTTTACCTTTAAGAAAACTGTTGATCACAGTACTAATTGTTAAAATGTGGCAATTTAAACATTTAGATTGAGCATTGAGTCAGAACACTGAGGCATAATTGCAACTAAACAGGTATGGAAACAGGGTGGGGGAATTCTCCCTTTCTTGAGGCCAGACCAGAGCTAAGCAACTTTATGAAGTTTAGTTTGGGGTTTTCATTCTTGTAACTTTTTGGTTTCATCTACATACAGTTTTGGACACTTGGGCAGAACAATCCTTTGTGATGGGGGGGAGAATCCATGGTGGAAAAGCCACCAAATCTAAAGCCCTGTCAGTCAGACTGAAGGTGGTGGTGATGGAAGCTGCAGTGAAAATGTATACTAGATCCTGTTGAGGGCATGTCGGGGAAATAGGAGGGTCTTTGAAGTGTCTGATTTATTATTATTATTATTATTAACAACAACAACAACAATAATAAAATCCCACTCTTCCTCCCAGTAGGAAGATACCAAGGCAGATCATTGGTCCATCTATCTGAGTACTGTCTACACTGGCAGTTGATCTTAAGCAGGAGAAATTCCCAGCCCTACTTGGAGGTGCCAGAGATTGAACTTTAATCTGCGTGCAAACCATATGCTCTGCCACTAGCGATGCCAGATCTCCGGCAAACAGCCGGAGACTCTGGCCCCGCCCTTGCTTTTCTCACCTCCAGCCAGAATTGCCCCCATGTTGTGTAATCTCCGGTTTTCAGCTGGAGTCTCTGGTTTTTTGGGGGGGCTCTGGCTAACACCCCTTAATCTCTGGACTCTCCGCTTCAATTTAAAAAAAATTAAGTTTCTAGGTGGTCTGGTTCCCGAGATATACACCAAAACGTCAACCCCCCCGCGCGACTGTTTTTTTTACAGATCTTTAGGACAATTCCTTGCTCTGGCTACAACTCCCATCAGCCCAATCCAGTGGCCATGCTGGCTGGGGCTGATGGGAGTTGTAGTTTAAAAAAGTAACTTTTCTTTTTTTATCATTAATTTTTATTCAAATTTTCAAAGACAAAAAACAAAACAAAACAAAAACAATTAAACAATAAAATAAAATGTTGACTTCCGATTTGTTGCAGATCAGTTATAGGTCTACAATATATAACAATCCTGTCTCTAAAATTATATTATAAAATCACTTTCCTCCAGTAGTTATCTTAATTAATCATCAAATCTCATAAACATTACTTTATTCTTTCCACAAAAAGTCAAAGAGAGGTTTCAATTCCTTGAGAGATATATCTTTCAATTTTTCTCCAAATAAACATGTCGCTTAATCCATCTGATTCAAATCTGTTAGGCCCAATAATCTCAATAGCCATTCTTCCATTATCTGTATTAATTCCATCTTCCATCTTCAATAATCCTGTTAAGTCCAGTAATTTCAGTAGCCATTCTTCCATTATCAGTATCCCATAATAATCTTGTTGTCATAGCCATAGTCCAAATAAACATATTGATTAATCCATCTCGTCAAATCTGTTAGGTCCAATAATTTCCATAACCATTCTTCCATTATCAATATTAATTCCATCTTCCATCTTCAATAGTCCTGTTAAATCCAGTGGTTTCAGTATCCATTCATCCATTATCAGTATCCCATGATGATCTTGCTGTCATAGCCATAGTCATATAACAAGAGTCTGATGAGAATTTCCCCCATCACAAATATGTCCTTGCCATCAATTCTGAATATGTTGCTGAAATATTGTTGTAAAGTCACATCTCTGCTCTTCTTTTTTACAAAATGCACTGGCTCATCTCTTAAAAGTTTTTCCATTGTCACATATTTGTTGTTAATTCCATAAATTTTTTCTATGTCAAGCCCCATCACATCATTCCAGTCAAGAATTCTGAATATGTTGCTGAAATATTGCTGCAAAGTCATATCTCTGTTCTTCTTTTTTACAAAATGTACTGGCTCATCTCTTAAGAGTTTCTCCACTGTCACATATCTGTAGCCAACTCCATAGATTTTTTCTATGTCAAGCTCCATCACATCATTCCAGTCCAGAAAATTATCCAAGACATTGATAACTTTACCACCAAAATCTTCATTAATTTCTTCAGAGACAACGTTGAATTCCAAACAGTAAACTTTATTTCTAACATCCATAAACTCCAAATCTTTTTCCAATTTCACATTTGTTCCAATCTCCAGGGCTTGTAGCTTCCCTTTAATTTTTCTTTTCTCATCTCTAATCTCATCAAACACCTCTCTCACAGAATCTCCTATTTCTTTAAGCTCCTGCGTCATTTTGTTAAATTCAATTTTCATCTCCTGTCTACCCTGTCTCAGGGTTTGTTTCATTATCTCAATCTCACCCATTATTTTCTGAAACATAATTTCTTCCATGGTCTCAATCACTTTCCTGGTTGTCATTCTTAAAACCACAGAAACAAAAATTATTTCAGCCACAATTGGGTTAATATTACAGGCTTGCTGACATCAGTGTAGACAATACAGCCTGCCTTATCTTTTATGTGTTCAGGAATACAAAACAAACTTAGTTCCCAACATCAAAACAATTAGTGGCGTCATGAACAAGCAGATTCGTCAAAATGAAATAGACTCAAAAAAAATAATTCCCCCCCCTCCTCGAAATAGAAATCCCTCTTCCGTTGGTATCTTTAGAATGCACCTCCAGGACTGCTTTTTGCAATAAAAACAAATATAAGCTTTTTCGATTTCTTTCCTCCTTAATTTCGTGAGTGAAAGAGAAAAGCCATAACTCACCCAGAAGTTCTTCACAGCTGATTCATTGACAAATCTCTTTTTTGCTGCAACAATTTAAACCAAGTGAAAAAAGACAATAGAAAGAAGGAGACTTCCGGGAAGGGTTGCTTTGCCTGTGCTGCCTCTGAGTCGAGCTCTTGTCTCAGAAGAAGCTTTTTCAGCTTTAAAATCAGTCAAAACGTTCTTTTTGACTGGTAAAGATTTTCTCCCAGACAGGGAGAAACGTAGAGATTAACCACAAAGCCTGTTTATGTGGGGAGGACTGGATTTCATTTATTTATGAGAGAAGGTTCAAACTGCAATGCCGGACGGACTTTCATCAAGCTCTAGCTGATTACAGCGACACGTTTATCTTTTCTTCAAAGAAAAATGGACTCTAACAGGCAAAAAAGTAACTTTTCAAAGCTCTGGCTGTAATCCTGCCCTTTCAAGATTGTAGCCAATGAAGCCAGGGTTGTGACTTGTTGATCCAGGCATGCCTAGGCTGAATTTCAATGTCAGAAAATGGTGGCTTTAAGATTTTTGCAGTCTGCATAAGTAATATGGCTTAACGGTTTTTTTCCTCTTCTGTCCAAGAGTCAGACCCTGGGCTATGAAATATGAAAGTATTTAATCCAATATCTGCTTTTCTGGGAGTAAAGCAATTCTAATAATCCCATGTACCTGGAGTAAACCCCACTGAACTCCATTAGGACTTACTTTTGAGTAGACATGGTTAGGATTGTGCTGTAAATTAATGGGACTTATGAGTAAACATAGTGCAGACTTGTGTTTGTGTTGAAAATCTTCCCCCCTCCAACCCTATTTTTAAAGAAATTAGGCAGGGTTTATCACAGTTTTTATTATGTAGGAAACTAATACTGATTTAAAAAAAAATGAATGAAGTTTATTTATTTTTATTTATTTATTTATTATTTGATTTATATCCCCCCCTTCCTCCCAGTAGGAGCCCAGGGCGGCAAACAAAAGCACTAAAAACACTTTAAAAATAATAAAAACAGACTTTAAAATATATTAAAACAAAACATCTTTAAAAACATTTTTAAAAGCTTTAAAAACATTTTTTTTAAGAAAAGGTTTAAAAACATATTAAAATGCAATTCCAACACAGACGCAGACTGGGATAAGGTCTCAACTTAAAAGACTTGTTAAAAGAACAAGTTCCTTATCACTTCAGGGTACAGTTTTCCCTGGTTGAGTAAGCCCCATTGAATACATTGGGACTTGCTTCTGAGTAAACAAACATAGGATTGCACTATAAATATCTTTACAGGTTGTATAAATAATAAACATATTTGATAGTCACGCTTATATAAATATTTTCATAGAATAGTAGAGTTGGAAGGGGCCTATAAGGCCATCAAGTCCAACCCCCTGCTCAATGCAGGAATCCAAATCAAAGCATTCCCAACAGATGGCTGTCCAGCTGCCTCTTGAATGCCTCCAGTGTTGGAGAGCCCACTACCTCTCTAGTAATTGGTTCCATTGTCATATGGCTCTAACAGTTAGAAAGCTTTCCCTGATGTCCAGTCGAAATCTGGCTTCTTGCGACTTGAGCCCATTATTCTATGTCCTGCACTCTGGGACAATTGAGAAGAGATCCCAGCCCTCCTCTGTGTGGCAACCTTTCAAGTACTTGAACAGTGCTATCATATCTCCCCTCAGTCTTCTCTTCTCCAGGCTAAACATGCCCAGTTCTTAAAAGATAAGGGCAGGGTATTCCAGGCAGGGGGTTGCCAACCCTGCTTGGATATGGATGTCTTTGCAGAAGAACCCTAGTCAAGGTTTACCAACAGCACAATCCAAACTATATCCTTTTTTTTTACAATAATTTTTATTCAAATTTTCATAAAACATAGAAAACAAAATCATAAAACATTCAAAGACAAAAAACAAAACAAAACAAAAATGATTAAACAAAAAAAAATAAAATGTTGACTTCCCATTTGTCACATATCAAATCAGTTATAGGTCTACAATATATAACAATCCTGTCTCTTAAATCATATTATAAAATCACTTTCCTCCAGTAGTTATCTTAATTAATCATCAAATCTCATAAACATTACTTTATTCTTTCCACAAAAAGTCAAAGAGAGGTTTCAATACTTTAAGAAATATATCTATCAATTTTTCTCCAAATAAACATGTCAATTAATCCATCTCGTTAATAATTATAATAATCTTATTGTCATAACCATAGTCCAAATAAACATTTCGATTAATCCATCTCATCAGAATCTGTTAGGTCCAATAATTTCAATAGCCATTATTCCATTATCCCTATTAGTTCCATCTTCCATCTTCAATAGTCCTGTTAAGTCCAGTAATTTCAGTGTCCAATCTTCCATTACCAGTATTCCATAATAATCTTGCTGTTGTAGCCATAGTCATATAATAAGAGTCTGATGGGAATTTCCTCTATCCCAAATATTTTCATGCCATCAATTCTGAATAAGTTGCTGAAATACTGTTGTAAAGTCATATCTGTGTTCTTCTTTTTTACAAAATGCACTGGCTCATCTCTTAAGAGTTTGTCCATTGTCACATGGCTGCAGTTAATTCCATAGATTTTCTCTATATCAAGCTCCATCACATCATTCCAGTCCAGAAGATTATCCAAGCCATTGATAACTTTATCTCTAATATCTTCATTAATTTCTTCAGAGATAACGTTAAATTCCAAACAGTAGATTTTATTTCTAATATCCATAAACTCCAGATCTTTTTCCAATTCCACATTTGTTCCAATCTCCAGGGCTTGTATCTTCCCTTTATTTTTTCTTTTCTCATCTCTGATCTCATTCTCCTCTCTCACAGGATCCCCTATTTCTTTAAGCTCCTGCGTCATTTTGCTCAGTTCAATTTTCAGCTCCTTACTACCCTGTCGCAGGGTTTGTTTCGTTATCTCAATCTCATCCATTATTTTCTGAAACATAATTACTTCCAGATTCTCAGCCACTTTCTTGATTGCCATTTTTAAAACCACGAAAACAAAGCAAAACAAAAATAAAGAACCACTTCTTATTTCAGCAACAATTGCGTTAATGTTCCAGGCTTGATGACATCAGAGTATAAACAGAGCAACCTGCCTTATCTCTCTATGTTCAAGAATGCAAAACAAATTTAGTTCCCAGCATCAAAACAGTTAGTGGCGTCGTGAAGAAGCAGATTCGTCAAAATAAAATAGACCAAAAAGAGAATAGTCCCAGACAATATAATATTCCTCAGAATAGAAATCAGGAATAGAAATCCCTCTTCTGTTTATTATCTTTAGAATGCACTTCCAGGACAGCTTTTTGCGACAGAAACAGAGATAAGCTGTTAATTTCGTGAATAACAGAGAAGAGCTATATCTCACCCAGAAGTTGTCCAAAGCCGATCAATCTGACAAATCTCCTTTTGCTGCAACAATTTAAACCAAGTAAAAAAAATAATAGAAAGAAGGGTGCTTGCCTGTTAGTCCGTTCTCTCTTTAAAGAAAAGATAAACGTATCGCTTAAGCAGATAGAGCTTGTTAGGAAGTCCGTCCGGCATTGTTGGCTGGACCTTATCTCATAAATTAATGAAATCCAGTCCTCCCAACAAAAACAGGCTTTTGAGGTTGATCTCTACGTTTCTCCCTGCCCGGGAGAAATTTCATCAGTCAAAAAAAAAATGTTCTGACTGATTTATATCTGAATAAGCTTCTTTTGAGGCGGGAGCCCGTCCCAAAAGCAGGCACAAGCGAAGTCACCCTTCCCGGAAGTCACAATCCAAACTATATCTACTTAGAAGTCAGTCCTGTTGAGTTCTATGGGGCTTAATCCCTTAGTAAGTGTGTTTAGAATTGCAGCCTTCAGGAGCATCCATCTTTAATCCCCAAAACTCCCATCTAACATCTCCACAACACTAGGCTCCTTTGTCCCTGCAGTGGCCTTCTGGTGACTGCCCTGGCCTGAAGGCACTTAACCCTTCTTGCTGAAAGCAAGTAGGCTAGATTAAATGTTCCCTATCCAGGCTCCATCTTTTAGCTAAGATTTCTATCTTAATTTCCAATCAGATATATTTTTAATTGTATGCTCCAAGCAACTGTGACTGATGCTTAATGTATCATGCTTAATGACATCACTAGGGCCTGCCCCGTGACATCACTAGGGCCTGCCCCTCAAATCTCAGGTTTTGCGATGCTTCTGACCTGGCAACCCTATCTGCCACTGAGCTATGATCTTTCCTGTAGGAGGGGAGATGGTTGTGGAGCTTCCCATTGTCACAATGAAAAGGCTTCCAAGTGTGGCCTATCCTTCTCCACCCGGTCCTGTAGCCAACCTTCCTTGTTTGGTGGGACAGCCACATTTCTAGGTAGAGTATGGGGGGGAGGGCATAGCGCAAGCAAATCTTCCCCTCACTGGTGGAGAGGATGTGAGGGCCAGGGCAGTGGAAGGAAAAGGTAGTGACCTTCCCCATCACTCCTCCTCCAACCAGAGAGTGTGTTAACCTCCATGAATGAAGTTTAAACTGTTGAATTGACTCACCCTTTTTTGAGTGATCCCCCCAGGAATACCAGACTCAAAAGTTTCACTTTGCCTATAGCTACAGTCCCTTTTCACCTGTGGTCTATCCCTGTGTTCTGATTCTTCATGAACTGAACTACTTTGGTAATGACAGTGAGCTCCTGAGCTTGGCTTTGATGCTGGCTTAGGTATCTCTGTTTTATATTCACCTGAAAAACAAACTTGTCCATACTACAAGTTTAGAGAAGGGCAGAGAGAAAATAAATACTATAGGGTGTGTTCATTAACTCTTATTTCAGAGTCCCTCCTCCTAGTCTTGTTGCTGACCTTTAGATTTTCCTTCCTGTTGGACAATCAAGGGAAAACTTTTTAACTGACTGCATAGAAAAGACTAACTAAGTGATAGGAAACTAATTGTGGAAAGCCATTGGATTTTTTTTTCTGGTTGCTTGGTTGATTTTTCTGTCCAGGAACTCTGAGAAGACCTCATGCTGAGCTGCACATATAGGGAAAATCAGAAATTAGGCCTGAATTACAGCCTAGATGACCGCCAGTCAGCCAGCTAGCTAACTGTAGTGTACACAGCAATATTTCTAACCTAGAGCTGTTGCCATCAAATAATCAGGAAAAAGAAGAAAAATAGCCACTATGATTGTGCATATAGTGAGTACTTTAAAAGAGTAACTTAGGGTAGCCATCTTTTTCAGAACACTTTAAGTAATTTCTTTATTTCACCCTTTAGCAACATGCACCCAATCATCTCCACTTATTATAATAGCTGCAGAATAAACAAACTCTTTTTACTGCAGGCAAACAAACATGCTTATTTATTTATTTATTTATTTAAGCTTATATACCGCCTGACTAGCAACAGCTCTCTGGGTGGTGAACATTAAAAATACAATAAAAGATAACACAATATAATATAACACAATGCAAAACTGTACAAAAAACTGTACAGTCTAAAATCAGATTATAATACTTTAAAATTAACATGAATTAAAATGCCTCAGAGAAGAGAAAGGTTTTAACTTGGCGCCGAAAAGATGATAGTGTCGGTGCCAAGTGCACCTCCTCGGGGAGACTATTCCATAGTTCGGGGGCCACCACTGAGAAGGCCCTAGATCTTGTCACCACCCTCCGGGCTCCCCTATGGGTTGGAACCCGGAGGAGGGCCTTCGTAGTAGACCGTAGTGTATGGGCCAGTTCATATCGGGAGAGGCGTTCCGACAGATATCGTGGTCCTGCGCCGTATAAGGCTTTATAGGTAAGTACCAACACTTTGAATCTGGCCCGGAAGCATATTGGAAGCCAGTGCAGGCGAGCTAGCACAGGTGTTACATGCTCAGACTGCTTAGTTCTTGTTAGCAGTCTGGCCGTCGCATTTTGCACTAGCTGTAGCTTCCGAACCGTCTTCAAAGGTAGCCCTACGTAAAGCGCATTGCAGTAGTCCAGACGCGAGGTTACCATAGCATGTACCACTGATGTGAGGTCCTCCTTACTCAGATAGGGACGTAGCTGGGCTACCAACCGAAGTTGGTAGAACGCATTCCGGGCCAGCGAGGCTACATGAGCCTCAAGTGTGAGGGAAGAGTCTAAGATGACTCCCAGACTACGAACCTGTTCCTTTAGGGGGAGTGTAACCCTATCCAGGACAGGGTATATATCCACCATCCGATCAGAGAAACCATCCACCAACAGCATCTCAGTCTTGTCAGGAATAAGTCTCAGTTTGTTAGTTCTCATCCAGTCCATTGTCGCGGCCAGGCAACAGTTCAGCACTTCGACTGCCTCACCTGAAGAAGATGTAAAGGAGAAGTAGAGCTGCGTGTCATCAGCGTACTGATGACAACGCACTCCAAAACTCCTGATGACCGCCCCCAGCGGCTTCATATAAATGTTAAAAAGCATGGGAGACAGAACCGAACCCTGCGAGACCACACATTGGAGAACCCACGGTGTCGAGCAATGTTCCCCAAGCACTATCTTCAGGAGACGACTCGTTAAGTAGGAGCGGAACCACTGCCAAGCAGTGCCTCCAACTCCCAATTCCGCAAGCCTCTCCAGAAGGATACCATGGTCGATGGTATCAAAAGCCACTGAGAGGTCAAGGAGAATCAACAGAGTTACACTCCCTCTGTCTCTCTCCCGACATAGGTCATCAAACAGGGCGACCAAGGCCGTCTCAGTGCCAAAACCAGGCCTGAACCCCGATTGAAATGGATCTAGATAATCGGTTTCATCCAATAGCGCCTGGAGCTGGTCAGCAACCACTCATTCCAGGAACGGAACATTGGCTACTGGTCTGTAGCTGCTGAAATCCTCTGGGTCCAAGGAAGGTTTTTTCAGGAGTGGTCTCACTGCCGCCTCTTTCAGACAACCAGGGACCACTCCCTCTCGTGGAACTGTTCCTTCCTTGCTAGTTTTTATTAGCCAAGAGGGGCAAGGATCCAGTACTGAAGTGGTCACACGAACCTGTCCAAGCACCTTGTCCACGTCCTCGAACTGAACCAACTGAAACTCATCCAACAAAACATGACAAGACTGTGCTCCGGACACCTCAATAGGATTAACTGCTATTAAATAGGAGTCTGTCCCAGCGAATGCATGAGATCTTATGCTGGAAGTGCTCAGCAAATTTATTACATTGAGCTACCGATGTATCTGCCGTGTCCTGAAGGCCTGGATGGAGTAGACCACGAACCACTCTAAAAAGCTCCACTGGGCGTGAGAGAGATGACTGAATAGTGGCGGCGAAATGTTGTTTTTTCGCCGCCCTCACCGCTCCTACATAGAGCTTAGTAGAAGCATGAACCAGCTCGTAATTGCATTCGTCGGGAGTTCGTCTCCATCTCCGCTCAAGCCGCCTCCTGTCTTGTTTCATCGCTCTCAGCTCCGGAGTATACCAAGGAGCTGTATGAGCTCTACAGAGGAGAGGGCGTGCAGAAGCAATCGTGTCAACAGCCCGGGTCATCTCTGCATTCCACAGATCAGCCAGGGCTTTGACAGGAGTGCCAGTCTTATCAGCAGGAAAACCCCCCAGAGCCTTTTGAAAACCTTCAGGATTCATTAGTCTCTGGGGGTGGACCAATTTAATAGGTCCCCCACCCTTGCAGAGGGAAAAGGCTACTGAAAGTCTAAACTTCAGCAAGCAGTGATCTGTCCATGACAATGGGAGAGATGTAAAACTCCCCACATCCAGATCACTATCCCCATGTCCAGTAGCAAAAACCAGGTCAAGAGTATGCCCCGATGTATGTGTTGGACCACTAACGTATTGAGACAGCCCCATGGTTGTCATGGCAGCCATGAAGTCCTGAGCTGCCCCGGACAAAGTAGCCTCGGCATGGATGATGACATCTCCCAGTACTAATAGTCTGGGGGATCTCAACTGTACCTCCAAGACCACTTCCGTCAGCTCAGTTAGGGAAGCCATTGGGCAGCAAGTGGGCGGTACACCAAAAGGATTCCCAGTCTGTCCCTCTGGCCCAGCACAAGGTGCAAACACTCCAGACCAGTGATTGCATGGACATGGTGCTTGGTGAGTGAGATGGAACTCTTATAGACCACAGCAACCCCGCCTCCCCGACCCTCAGATCTACCATGGTGCTGAACCAGATACCCCGGTGGGCAGAGCTGGGAGAGACTAACTCCTCCCTGTTCGCCCACCCAGGTCTCGGTTATACATGCCAGATCGGCCGCCTCGTCCACAATCAAATCATGGACGAGGGAGGTTTTATTATGTACCGATCTGGCATTAAAAAGCAGCAACTGGAGATCTGAGAGTTGGCTGATAGGACCAGAGCTTGGAAGTAACTCGTTATTTTTAACGAGTTACTTGTAATTAGTTACAATTTTAAATAACGAGTGGGTAATTCCATTACATTTGGCAAGTAAAGGAACGACTAGTAATTTCCCTACTTTTCAGCTGCAACTTTAATGTTTCCACGTTAGGTTGGACGTTACTTGGGGGCGGGAACAAGGGGAAGTCAGCTCCTGGCTGTGATTGGTTAACACAAGACATGTGCCTCACACTGATTGGACCTCTGCGCAGACTCTTCTCTTGTGATCTGTGTTAGGAGGCATGAGGGAAGAGGTGAATAGGCAGGGCCTGCTAGCCTCTGAGTGGAAAAAATGGACGCCGGAGGAAAAAGCCAGGGCAAGGAAGGCAGCAGCAGAATGGCGAAGAGCTGTGGAGGTGAGTGTTGATGATTTGTGTGTGTGTGTATGTATGTGCCCCAGTGTGTGTGTTTTCAGCTGGAGTCTCTGGTTTTGGGGGGGCCTCCAGCTCTCTGGCTATCACCCCTTACTCTCCGGACTCTCAGCTTCAATTTAAAAAAAAAAGTAAGTTTCTAGGTGGTCTAATTCCCGAGATATACACCAAAATGTCAACCCCCCCGCACAACTTTTTTTTAATCAGATCCATGCTGTAGCTACAACTCCCATCAGCCCAATCCAGTGGCCATGCTGGCTGGAGCTGATGGGAGTTGTAGTTTTAAAAAGTAACTTTTCAAAGCTCTGGCTGTAACCCCGCCCTTTCATGATTGTAGCCGATGACGCCAGAGTTGTGACTTGTTGATCCAGGCATGCCTAGGCTGAACGTCAGAATATGGTGGCTTTGAGTTTTTTGCAGTTTGCATAAGTAATATGGCTTAATGTTTTTTTTCCTCTTCTGTCCAAAGACCCTGGGCTATGAAATATGAAAGTATTTAATCCACTATCTGCATTTCTGGGAGTAAAGCCATTTCTGGGAGTAAAGCATGTACCTGGAGTAAACCCCATTGAACTCCATTAGGACTTGCTTTTGAGTAGACATGGTTAGGATTGTGCTGTAAATTAATGGGACTTGTGAATAAACATAGTGCAGACTTGTGTTTGTGTTGTAAATCTCTCTCCCTCCAACCCTATTTTTAAAGAAATTAGGCAGGGTTTATCACAGTTTTTATTATGTAGGAAACTAATACTCATTTTTTTAAAAAATGAATGAAGTTTATTTATTTATTTATTTTTATTATTTGATTTATATCCCACCCTTCCTCCCAGTAGGAGCCCAGGGCAGCAAACAAAAGCACTAAAAACACTTTAAAAATCATAAAAACAGACTTTAAAATATATTAAAACAAAACATCTTTAAAAACATTTTTAAAAGCTTTAAAAACTTTTTTTTAAGAAAAAGTTTAAAAACATATTAAAAAGCAATTTCAACATAGACGCAGACTGGGATAAGGTCTCAACTTAAAGGACTTGTTAAAAGAACAAGTTCCTTATCACTTGAGGCTGCAGTTTTCCCTGGTTGAGTAAGCCCCATTGAATACATTGGGACTTGCTTCTGAGTAAACAAACATAGGATTGCACTATAAATATCTTTACAAGTTATATAAATAAACATATTTGATAGTCATGCTTATATAAATATTTTCATAGAATCATAGAATAGTAGAGTTGGAAGGGGCCTATAAGGCCATCAAGTCCAACCCCCTGCTCAATGCAGGAATCCAAATCAAAGCATTCCTGACAGATGGCTGTCCAGCTGCCTCTTGAATGCCTCCAGTGTCGGAGATCCCACTACCTCTCTAGTAATTAGTTCCATTGTTGTATGGCTCTAACAATTAGGAAGCTTTTCCTGATGTCCAGTCGAAATCTGGCTTCTTGCAACTTGAGCCCATTATTCTGTGTCCTGCACTCTGGGATCATCGAGAAGAGATCCCGGCCCTCCTCTGTGTGGCAACTTTTCAAGTACTTGAAGAGTGCTATCATATCTCCCCTCAGTCTTCTCTTCTCCAGGTTAAATATGCTCAGTTGCTTCAATCTCTCCTCATAGGGTGTTGTTTCCAGTCCCCTGATCATCCTTGTTGCCCTCTTTTGAACCTGTTCCAGTTTGTCTGCATCCTTCTTGAATTGCAGAGACCAGAACTGGACACAGCACTCAAGATGAGGCCTAACCAGTGCTGAATAGAGGGGAACTAATACTTCACATGATTTGGAAACTATACTTCTGTTAATGCAGCCTGATATAGCATTTGCCTTTTTTGCAGCCACATCACACTGTTGGCTCATATTCAGCTTGTGATCAACAACAATTCCAAGATCCTTCTTGCGTGTCGTACTGCTGAGCCAAGTATTCCCCATCTTATAACTTTGCATTTGGTTTCTTTTTCCTAAGTGTAGAACTTTGCATTTATCCCTCTTGAATTTCATTCTGTTGTTTTCTGCCCAATGCTCCAGCCTATCAAGGTCCCTTTGAATTTTCTTTCTGTCTTCCACGGTATTAGCTATGCCCCCCAATTTTGTATCATCTGCAAATTTGATAAGCATGCTCTGTACCTCCTCATCCAAGTAGTTAATAAAAATGTTGAAGAGCACTGGGCCCAGGACCGAGCCCTGTGGTACCCCACTCATTACTTCCACCCAGTTTTGTCATGCTGTGTCCCTATAAGTATCCAATTGCATACTATGGCTGTACAATACTTCCTTTACATTTTAAGTATGCCTTGGGGTAGTCATGGTTCTCCATTGTTTTCATCCTGAGGGGCAGATAGGCTGAGAAATGGTGAGTAGCCCATGGTCACCCACTACACTTTATAGCTTATTTCCATTTTGAAAAATTAATTAAAACAATTTACATGCAGGCAAAATTTATTAAGCGGATTCACACAATATGTGTAAAGCACATCCGACCCGCATTTAAAGCACATGACTTCCCCTAAAGAATTCTGGGAAGTGTCATTTCCCCCTCACAGTTATAGTTCTCACCACTCTTAACAAACTGCAGTTCCCATGATTCTGTGGTGGGATTCATGTGCTTCAAATGGGTGTTGAATGTGCTTTAAAGGAATGGTATGGATCTGCCCTAGGTATGATGTTCATTCAAGAGTGAATTGAAAAGAACAATTTTAAAAGATACTTCTTACTCTTACTCATTTTTCAGACCTCTTTCTGAAGTAAAGGGTCAAATCTGTAAAAACATTTGGAGCAGCCACATTAAAAGATAAGGGCAGGGTATTCCAGGCAGGGGGTTGCCAACCCTGCTTGGATATGGATGTCTTTGCAGAAGAACCCTAGTCAAGGTTTACCAACAGCACAGTCCAAACTATATCTACTTAGAAGTCAGTCCTGTTGAGTTCTATGGGGCTTAATCCCTTAGTAAGTGTGTTTAGAATTGCAGCCTTCAGGAGCCTCCATCTTTACTCCCCAAAGCTCCCATCTAACATCTCCACAACACTAGGCTCCTTTGTCTCTGCTGTGGCCTTCTGGTGACTGCCCTAGCCTGAAGACACTTAACCCTTCTTGCTGAAAGCAAGTAGGCTAGATTAAATGTTCCCTACCCAGGCTCATATATATAAAATATAAAATATAAACGGCATTTTGTCAAAAGTATTTTTGTCTACATTTTATACCTCATCCTTGGTTTTCCAAGCTTGGCATGGAATGCTTCTCATACAGAATTAATTTGTAATGCTGCATATTTATTATCATAATCATGATATTCAAAATAAAAAATATATGTACCGCCCTCAAGTTGATTCCAACTTATGGTGACCCTATGAATAGGGTTTTCATGAGGCTGAGAGGCAGTGACTGGCCCAAGGTCACCCAGTGAGCTTCATGGCTATGTGGGGATTTGAACCCTAGTCTCATTTTGTTCTCACAACAACCCTGTGAGATAGTAGGTTAGACTGGTCCAGGCAGGGTTATTTAGTGAGCAAAAATGATGCAAATAGGATCTCTTTTAATTGTGCTATCGACCTGCTTACTTCCACTCTGACTGGGGGATCTTGCAGCATGGGGAAGAGATGGGGGCACATCACAGCTGAAGTTCACCCATATAGGAGCATTATCTCTTGTTCATTACAGAGACGCCTGTTGCAGGTTTTGCTGCTGAGAGCAGCAGTCAGTTAGTGCGGCCACTTGAGTCACAGCTTGTTGATCCTGAGGAGGCAAAACTAGAAAGTGAGGTTCAGAAATCTGGTTCGCATTGGACTCCCCAAAGATCTCACCATCATATGTGCCAAGACTCTGAGAGACAGAATTGAGAAGAGAGCATGCCACATGAGAGAAACTCTTACAAACCGAATGGGTGCTGTGGCATATATAGCAACCACTGCAGATTGTTGGACCAATGGCAAAAAGAGTTACTTTGGGGTAACAGCCCACTGGATCAACCCAACTACCCTGAAACGTGAGGTCGGGGCCTTGGCTTGTAAGCGTCTGAAGGGGCGCCATACATACGATGTCCTTTCAAAAGCACTGCATGATGTACATGTGCAGTACAGGATCCACAACAAAGTTATGTGCACTACTACAGACAATGGCTCCAACTTTGTGAAAGCGTTCAGAGTTTTCATGGCCAAAGAACCAGTGGAAGCTGCAGGCACCAGTGACGATGATGGTGATAACCAGGAGGAGGAGGAGGCTGAGGTGGAGTTTGTGCCTATCTGTGAGATCCTGGACACAGGACCTGAGGCAGAGGAAGAAGCTGCAGACTCAGGAGAGGATTTTGTTTTACCACCACACCAGAGATGTGCTAGCCACACCCTCAACCTTGTGGCAACACAAGACATAGAGGCCATGCTTTCTGACTCCTCCAAAAGTAGTCTTCTTGGTCCTTTCAAGAAACAGTTTCGTTCCTTGATGGGAAAGTGCAGCAAGTTGTGGTCCAAGCAGAACCAGTCAGCCCAGATTGCTGAGTATATCCATGCGCAATGTGGTGTGTATCTGAAGGTACCAAATAAGACCAGGTGGAATTCCATCTTTGATGTATTGAAGCAACTACATGAGCTCCTGTCAACTGTGCCACTAAAAATGCATGCCATAATGGACCGCTGCTCCTTGTCCAGGATCACAGCTGCTGAGATTGAAGCGGTACAGGAATACACAGAGATTATGGAGCCACTAGCCCAGTCCCTAGATATCCTGCAACGGGAGAACGGCATGTTCATGGGGTATTTGCTACCAACGCTCTGCAATCTGGACCACAAGTTAGAAGGACTGGAAAACAAACCTGAGAGGTACACATACACAAACCTGAGAGGTACACAAGCTCTGGATAGGACAACCAACAACCCTGCAGGTATGAGAAGGACCGGAACACGGCACACCCACTACATGTCTGGGCCGCGTTCCCCTTACCTGACATGTCCCTCTCATATCACCATACCTTCTTTATGGATGGGTGAATACAGCACACAACTGAAACTGAAACTGAAAAGCAGAGCAAAGAAAAGTCCAAGGGATGGAGTCTAACTCTAGCCCATAGTACAAAGTTCTAATATTTAACTTTTCAAGGGTCATCTTACTATACAGGCTGCTTTTTCAGGGACACTTAAGTAATTATAGGGTATTGTGATCATGAAACATCCATCCTTAGGGAAAATCTTGAGTGAGCAGACTTAGAATCATAGAATTGCAGAGTTGGAAGGGGCCTGTAGGGCCATTGAGTTCAACCCTCTGTTCAGTGCAGGAATCCAAATTATAGCATACTCAGCAGATGGCTGTCCAGCTGCTTCTTGAAGGCCTCCAGTATTGGAGAGCCCACCACCTCCCTAGGTATCAGATGGATCCACAGTTAGCTCCAGAATCATACTCAAAGAGTGCTTATCAATGGTTCCTTCTCAAACTGGGCAGAAGTAACGAGTGGGGTACCACAGGGCTTGGTCCTGGTCCCAGTGCTCTTCAACATTTTTATTAACGACTTGGATGAGGAGGTACAGAGCATGCTTAGCAAATTTGCAGATGATACAAAATTGGGGGGGCACAGCTAATACTGTGGAAGACAGAAACAAAATTCAAAGGGACCTTGATAGGCTGGAGCATTGGGCTGAAAACAACAGAATGAAATTCAAGAGGGATAAATGCAAAGTTCTATACTTAGGAAAAAGAAACCAAATGCACAGTTATAAGAAGGGGGATACAGCCAGCTCCTTCAATACTCTAGGATACAGTTCATCGGGCCCTGGAGGTTTGAACTCATTCAAAGTGATTAGGTATTCCTTGACCATTTGTCTATCAATCTCAAACTGTAATACTGCCCCTTCAACTTCACATTTCTCAGGAGGGCCATAGACCCTCTTTTGGGAGGACACTGAGCCAAAGTAGGAATTGAGCACTTCTGCCTTTTCTTTGTCATATGTTATCATCTTGCCATCCTCAATGAGTAGCTGTACCACCATTTCTGTTCTCTGTCTTTTACCATGGATGTACATGAAGAACTTTTTTTGTTGCTTTTACCATCTCTCGCTAACCTCAGCTCATTCTCAGCTTTAGTCACATTGGCTTCTTCTGCTGTCTTCCCCTTTGTTTTCTTGATGGAATTGTTTACCATTGTGCCTTTAGAATTTCCTCTCTAGAATCTCACACCTCTTGGACTCCTTTTCTCATTAGGGTCACTTGCCATGGAACTTTACTTACCATTGTTCTGAGTTTATTAAAATTGCTTTTCCTGAAGTCCAGGGTATGCGTATGGCTACTCTCAGCTTTTGCTTCCTTTAAAATAGAGAACTCTAGTATAGAGTGGTCACTTTCTACCAGAGTCCCTGTAACTGCCACTTCATCCACCAAGTCATCTCTCTTGGTTAGAATCAAGTCAAGGATAGCCAATCCTCTAGTTGCTTCCTTCACTTTCTGTAGGAGAAGGTTATCTCCAACAAAAGTCAAGAATTTCTTGGAGGGGCCATGTTTGACAGAATTTGTCTCCCAACAGATATTGGGGTAATTGAAATCCCCCATTACTACTACATCATGCCTCCTTGAAACATTGGCAATATGCTTTGCAAATGTTTCATCCTTGTCTTCTCCTTGATTGGGTGGTTAGTAGTAGACTCCAACCACCATGTTCCTTTTATTCCTTGCCCCATTTACATTAATCCAGATGCTCTCAGTGGAGTTACCAAGCTCATCCTCCTGTATTTCTGTGCTGGGATATATATATATATATATATAGTGTGACTCCACCTCCATCTTTCTATTCCTTCTGTTCCTTTTGAACAAGTTATATTTTTCAATCACTATATTCCAGTCATGGGAGTCATCCCACAAAGTTTCAATTATACCTATCAAGTCATATTTACTCTCCTTTATTAAGAGTTCAAGTTTGTCCTGTTTGTTCCCCATACTCTGGGCATTAATATACAGACATCAACAACCATGTGGTTTACGGCATGGCTTTCTTCCTACATTTTCATGAATACTATTACTGGGCCCCATTAGAGCCATTTTCTCAGTTCCTCTTACAGTGCACAAACCTTTGTTAGTTGTTACCGCCAAGTTTACAACTCCCTCCCCCTTAGGATTCAATTTAAAGCTCTCCTAGTGAAGTTCTGCATGCTGTGGCCAAACACATTCTTCTCAATCCTTGTGAGGTGCAACCCATCACTTGCCAGCAGTCCAACTACCAAGAAGTGTAGGCTGTTGCCCCAGAATCCAAATCTCTCATGTCGGCACCACCTTCATAACCAGTCATTCACCTGAAGTATTTTCCTTTCCTTTTCCACTCCTCTTCTAAGTACCAGGATTGACAAGAAAACTATCTGGGCCCCAAAGTCCTTGAGTTTCCTTCCCAGAGCTTCAAAGTCTGATGTGATTTCTTCATAGCTCCACTTGGCAGTATCATTCTTTTCCACATGGATGAGAAAAAAAGGAATATCTGTCAGTGGGCTTTGAGTGATGGCATTTTGCCATCACATCTTGAATCCATTCTCCAAGGAGGCAGCATACCTGGAGAGTCCATAGATCTTCTCGGTATACTTGTGTTTCAATCCCATGCAGAAGGGAGTGTCCCACTACTATGGCTCTCCTCTTGTTGTTGTGGGGTGTGGTTTCATTGCCTCTGCTTGACTGAGCTTCATTCTCTCACTCGCTGTTGCATGGGGTCTCCTGTAATTATTCCCCTGCAGACTTTTGGGGTCTCTTCCAGATGAGGCATTTGTTGTGCAGTCGCCCTGCCTTATTTACTCAATTTTTCAGAGGGTCCTATTTTTATATTTCTCCTGTTCTTAAAACAACCTGCCATTCTTTAAATGGAGGTTGTCATTGTCATGTCACAAATTAAAAAGAAAATTGTCCCCAAAACAAATCCGCTGTGTGTGTGTGTTAAGCACAGTTTAACCCCCCACCCCCGGCTACAGGGTTGTCTCCACCCAAAGAAAGGGATGCCCAAAATATCCTGTAGTCCAGTGTTTCCCAAACCTTTTCCCCAATGGACCACTTGAAAATTGTTGAGGGTATTGGCCGACTGCTAAATGATTTCTTTCTTTCTTTTGTGTAATGTACTGTGCTAGATGCTGTATGATTTTGATCTGTATTTTTATTGCTTCTTTTCTTTCTTGCATTGTAGTTTTTTTGTATTACAATTTTCATTCCATAAAACTCTTCTAAAATTAGAATGCAATAAAAGACAATGCAAGAAGCAATAAAATGCAATCAACAATGCAATACAAATATTTAACATTGGTCTGCTGCAGACAACCTGGATTACGCTCTCAGACCACAGACCACAGTTTGGGAACCCCTGCTATAATCCCTGGAATGTCCTATCAGAAACCAAGGACTGTGCCCTCAGATGATCTTTTGATGTTTTGCTGTTCAAAATGTACACATTTTTACATCCAACTCCAGGGTGAAATATTTAAAATAAAAATACTGTATAACCCTCACACACATGGGAAGCAAACATGCTGAAGGACCAAATGCGTTCAGATTAAACCTCCCAAGCTTTGTGGAACTCATGTTCCACGTGTATATTTATAGGCACTTCATCTCACTCGTTGCAAACCTTCGCATGACAGAAAATCCACTTTGAAATTATGGCTGTCTTTGAACAGTGCTGGTCCACTTTATTTGAGATGAAGTTCTATCTTTCCTTGATAGCTTTTGGCTGTTCGTCTTAGAGAATAATTCATTTAATGTGAGTCTTTCTTCAAGAGGTGTCAAGGACTTTTTTGTCACAGAATCCATTAATTTGCATTTAAAAGATTGGGAGTGGGATCTTCAACTAATTATAATCAGTGGCTATGTCTTTATGCAAAAGCCTTTGTACGTTCACAAAGAAAAAGATCAGCAGACACAGATCTATTTTATGCCTCTTCGTGTTTTTCCCCAAATGGTGTTTTATTATTACTCTCTATGAATCTCATTTTCGTTCACATTGCCTCTTCAGCATATATTTTATTGTGTAATTTTGAACATCCTCTGAATTCCAATATTCGTTTATTTAAGTGCATGTTATTGTCCCTCCCCCATTCTTCCTCTTTTCAGACTTTACTCTCTTTAGTGTAGGAAGATTACAAGAAAACACATGGCTTTTCCTTTGTAGCTTTGTGGTAAAGAAGTTTTGTGTGTGTGTGTGTGTGTGAACATTAGAAGACACAGATTATAAATGTGTTTAAAATGTACAGAATATTTCTGAATAGCTGATATCAAAAGAAGGGCCATGCATGTGCAGAAGAAGAGCAGGAGAGAGCTGGGTGCATAGCCAGAGCTTTGCTTTCTGTTTTTTCTGCAGTATTGGCAGCCAAAGAGACAAGCCATCTTATAACCAAACAGCAGCTTATCTCTTTACAGTAGAACCCACTGCAATAAAAAGAGAGGGCAAAACTCAGAGTAAAGATGCCATTTGCTTTACCAGCATGTCAGAAGAATGAAGAATTCATATATAATTCCCCCAAAGTATGAACAGACACATGAGTATATGGTAATCATGTACTATCGCTCCAAGCCAAAGGACAATACACCAAACATGGTGTGTGAAGTAAGACTGCCAAGTTTCTTGGTTCTAACATCAGTCTTACTATTTTAAAAGCTACTCACAAAATTCAGGACACAAGAGAACCTCTGAAATGTCTTTGAATGCAGCCAGAGAAGGGAAAATGAGAAATATAAGCATGCATATACTGCTGCAAACCTTTGCATGTATGAATTGTTGAGGGATAGATGAGTGTGAATCTTTTGGTTTTGGCTCTACCCAAAGGTTTTGGCTCTACCTTTGGTCCTACCCACTGTTGGTATCTGCCCCCCTCCAGTCACTCTCCTCCAAGGGACTGCAATCCTCAACTTTATAAAGGTTCCCCATACCTTTTAATAAGATTCACTAATAGACCAAAAAAACCTTGCAGTTTAAGAATGTACCTATAGCCCACAGCTATTTCTATCAAACTTTAAAAAGCAGGGAAATTGGGCAGCTATAGTGAATGCACCAGGGGAGCAGGAGACCTGAACTCCTCTCTGATACATTGTACTGCCCTACAAATTTGTCAAAATGCAAACACCATTTGGGTTGGTCTTTCACAGTCCAATGCACTTGCTGTGTAGCTTGGAAGAATTGGGTAACATGTGCCTCTCAGCATATGGTGGGTGGTGGCAACACCTGCCATCTCCAAAGATGGAAAATGGCATTTTTATATGTTGGTTGGTGTTCTTCTTACTCTTCTTCTTTCCTGTGTTACTGCTGTTCCTACAGAGAATCTAACCTAGAAAATTATATTTCTCTCAAAATTCATCCTGGAAATCTGTTGTCAAATTTATTTTTATTAATTTCAAAACCTTTTTATTGGTCAATGGCATATGTTGGTGAACACAGGCTTTTGTGTTCCAAGCTGGAGGTTATGTTCTATTTTGGGTGCATTAACAGTTGAATGTGAAACTGCAGTTTGATATAAAATCAGACTGATTACAATATGTTGCTACTTAAGCAATGAATCTAGCTGTTGGGAAAGACAAACTTGGCCTGCACAAGATGCATGTTTTCAGCCTGCTATGGTTAAACCACTCCACTTAAGGAAAGGTGGGCATGGTCAATAAAAAACATAGGGCACACCTATAATTTTGCTAGAATATATTTCACCTCCCACTTTTTTATCTTGCACAAACTGAGACACTCCTCATGTCCATTGGAAACTACTCTGCAAAATAGTCAGCGCCATTATTCCACAATTGTTTTTGGAGTTTTTTTAGTGTAGCAAAGTGTGGGTGTACTTCACATAATCACAGAAACAGAAGCAAAAGAAATGATTTACAATAGGAAACTTCACTAAAGTTGCAAAGTAAATCAAACATATTTAAAGTGACTATCTGAACTCTATCAACGGTCTTCATATTGTTGCTTTCTCCCTACTAAAACAAGATCAGCACAGCACATATTTTGTTTCTGTTATTTGGGCTGATTGCAGATGTTGCCACCACTCACCATATGCTCAGGGGCACATGTTACCCAATTCTTCCAAGCTACACAGCAAGTGCATTGGACTGTGAAAGACCAACCCAAATGGTGTTTGCATTTTGACAAATTTGTAGGGCAGTACAATATCTCAGAGAGGAGGTCAGGTCTCCTGCTCCCTGGTGCATTCACTATTGCTGCCCAATTTCCCTGCTTTTTAAAGTGTAATAGAAATACCTGTTGGCTATAGTTTGTGAATTTTTCTGCGTTTTAATCCAGGAGGTAAGAAGTGGGATCCTGTGCAAGTTTGCTGAGAATGGGTTGATCATTTCCATGCTTATTGAGTTCAGTGGGATTTACTCTCAGAGAAGAACTCTCAGAACCGCTGTGTATTATCTTTGAGAAATCATGGAGGACTGGTGAAGTGCCAGAGGACTGGAGAAGAGATAATGTTGTCCCTATCTTCAAAAGGGGCAAAAAGGTGGAACGGTGGAACTACTGTCGTGGAATTTATGACTGAGTTCTTTTTGAGGAGATTTAATAATGAAGCCAAAGCCTGTTTTAAGGTTGTTTATTTAGCTAAGCGCTTAGCCAGAGTAGAGCACAGGCCTCTACTCTCTTCCTCAAAATGGTGGTTAGTTACAGACAGTTATATACCTCTTCTTCCGTCACAAGCATGGCAACAGTTACATTGCTACAATAATGCTATACCCCCTGTACCATCCATCCTCCCTCCGTTCTTGCAAAACAGTGTCCTTGACATATTTTCACTACAACAGCACTTTTCTTTCTTGTCTACGTGACTCCCTGTTAAGAGCAGAATGGCAGTCAGACTTGTTCAGTATTGCTCCAAATCCTCCTCACTACAGACCAGTCAGCCTAACATCAATCCCTGGAAAAACTCTGGAGCAGATTATAAAGCAGTCAATCTATAAGCACCTTGAAAACAATGCAGTGATTACTAGGAGCCAGTATGGATTTATGAAGAACAAATCCTGCCAAACTAATCTTATCTCTTTTTGATCGGATAACCTCCCTTGTAGACTGTGGGAATGCTGTGGACATAATATATCTCGACTTCACCAAAGCATTTGACAAGGTGCCCCATGATATTCTGATTAGCAAGCTAACTAAATATGGGCTAGATGAAACAATTAACAGGTGGATCCACAGTTGGCTCCAGAATCGTACTCAAAGAGTGCTTATCAATGGTTCCTTCTCAAACTGGGCAGAAGTAATGAGTGGGGTACCACAGGGCTCGGTCCTGGTCCCAGTGCTCTTCAACATTTTTATTAACGACTTGGATGAGGAGGTACAGAGCATGTTTATCAAATTTGCAGATAATACAAAATTGTGGGGGCACAGCTAATACTGTGGAAGACAGAAACAAAATTCAAAGAGACCTTGATAGGCTGGAGCATTGGGCTGAAAACAACAGAATGAAATTCAAGAGGGATAAATGCAAAGGAAAAAGAAACCAAATGCACAGTTATAAGAAGGGATACTTGGCTCAGCAATACGACATGTGAGAAGGATCTTGATCACAAGCTGAATATGAGCCAACAGTGAGATGTGGCTGCAAAAAAAGGTGAATGCTATTTTAGGCTGCGTTAACAGAAATATAGTTTCTAAATCACATGAAGAATTGGTTCCCCTCTATTCAGCACTGGTTAGGCTTTATCTTGAGTACTGCATCCAGTTCTGGTCTCCACACTTCAAGAAGGATGCAGACAAACTGGAACAGGTTCAGAGGAGGGCAACAAGGATGATCAGAGGACTGGAAACAAAACCCTATGAGGAGAGACTGAAAGAACTGGACCTGTTTGGTCTGGACAAGAGAAGACTGGGGAGACATGATAGCATTCTTCAAGTACATGAAAGGCTGTCACGCAGAGGACGGTCGGGATCTCTTCTCAATTGTTGCAGAGTGCAGGATACGGAATAATGGGCTCAAGTTGCAGGAAGCCACATTTCAACTGAACATCAGGAAAAACCTCCTAACTGTTAAAACCATACGACAATGGGACCAATTACCTAGAGAGGTAGTGGGCTCTCCGACACTGGAGGTATTCAAAAGGCCCCTGGACAGCCATCTGTTGGGAATGTTTTTATTTGGATTTCTGCATTGTGCAGGGGGTTGGACTTGATGGTCTTATAGGCCCCTTCCAACTCTACTATTCTATGATTCTATGCTTAGGATAGGTGAAACCAGAGCTTGGAAAAGTTACTTTTTTGAACTGCAACTCCCATCAGCCCAATCCAGTGGCCATGCTGGCTGGGGCTGATGGGAGTTGTAGTTCAAAAAAGTAACTTTTCCAAGCTCTGGGTGAAACTGACCACTGGGAAGGGAGTTGGAGGAAGGGCAGGAGGAGGGGAGGAGGAAGGGCAGAGGGGAGGAGGGAGAGGGGAGCAGAAAGGAGGGGGAGAGGAGGAGGAAGGCAGGTTTAATCATTTCCATGCTTATTGAGTTCAGTGGGATTTACTCCCATGCTATCGTGCTTAGGATAGGTAAAACTGACCATGGAGGAGGAGGGGGGGAAGGAGGGAGGGCTGGAGTGGGCAGAGGAGGAGGAAAAAGAAAGAAGGGAGGAAAAAGGGAGAGGAGAGGGGAAGGAGGGGAAAGGCATTTGCATGCTTATTGAGTTCAGCGGGATTTACTCTCGTGCAATCATGCTTAAGGTAGGTAAAACAGACCATGGGGGAGAAGGATGGGGAGGAGAGGGGAGGGGTGGAGGGGGAGGGCAGATTTGATCATTTGCATGCTTTTTGAGTTCAATGGGATTAATACTGTGCAATCAAGCTTAGGATAAGTGAAACTGACCTGGGGGAGGGGCAGGGAGAAAGGAGGAGGGGAGGAGATTGGGTGGGTGATCATTGGGCAAAGGGAAAGCCCCTTTCCTTTCAAAAAGGAAAACATTGTGAACAGTATCATTGTTTTTTAGCATTTCCTCCACCATTTTCTTCTATAGTAGGCACATGTAGTCTCCCACCCAAATTTAAACCAAACCTGTCCTTGGCCACATCCACACCAGACCTTTATTAGACAGTCATGGCTTCTGCCAAAAGTCCTAGGAAGTGTATGAATGAATCAAGTTTATTACGGTCAAAGACCAAAGGAAAGCAAAAGAGCAAACAACAAAATTTACAATAATAAGGAACTGATTATACCTAAAAAACCATCAATTAATCTACTTACATTGCTGAAATTAATAACTTTCTAGTGGCAATAGCTGCCACACAGAACTTAGCTACCAGTTGGGTTACTTGTGGGTTATGATCCGCAAGCAAACAGTCCACGCAACAGGTTTTGTTTCTGTCAGGCAAGCAAGTAAGTAGGGGTAGAATAAACTTGCACCTGGTCTCACAATAAAATGAACAATGGAGGAGAACATGAGATATAGTCTCAACCTCACCGTCTCCACAAGGGCATAGTCTGTCATTGTACGGTATTTTCTTAAATCTGCCGTCTAATAAAGCAGAGGGCAGACAGTTAAACCTAGCCCACGTAAACGCCTTCTGATACTTTGGAATAGTTAAATTAGTTAAATATGGCATAGCCCACGGCTTATCATTATATCTATGGTTTTTAACTAATACCAAATGCTGTTGGAGATTGAGGTTGTAAATTCGCTTTAAAATCTGGTCTTTGGCTTTCGAAAAGCCCATAGATAGAATAAAGGGAATAGAAAACCCCTATTTAGAGATTTTATCGATAACCATTTTTTCCCATTGGGAATGAAAATTATCTCTTAGTATGAAGGGGGCCAATCCAATTGGTCTAAACAGTAACTTTAGCCAGGCACTAATTCTAAGACACCACACCCGAGCATCAATGGAGGGCAAACCAACTTCCATTCTTATAATAGAGTTGGGAATACATGAAGGCACTGCCAGTATAGATCTAAGAAAAGTAGTTTGGACAGCCTCTAGATGGTCGCACTCAGTCCAAGTGGTTGCTTGTGCACCGTAAATGAGTTGAGGTATTATATTTACCCTAAAAATCTTTAGCGCAGCATTCAAGATTTGACCCCCTTTATTATAATAAAATGCCAATAAGGCCTTCGTTGTTCTTCTTGCATGCATAGCTGCCATTTTCATATGTTCTGACCATAGGCTGTTGGCCTGAAAATTTATTCCTAAATACTGGAATGAATTTACTTCGTCGATTACATGGCCATTTAACCTCCATAGATGTTTAGTTCTTTTATTTGTGAAGATCATTACTTTAGTTTTTGCATAATTTATTATCAAAGATTCGTCAGAGCAAAAACTAGTTAATTCTAACAACAGACATCTCAAACCAATTGATGTCCTTGATATTAAAACAATATCGTCTGCATAAAGAAGAATGGGTCTAGAACTTCCAGCTAGTAGCGGGGGATGTGCATTAATTAGCATCAACCTTTGCACCACAGAGTTTATATAGATGTTAAATAGGAAGGGTGCCAGAATGCACCCCTGTCTAACTCCTTTATGGGTGGGGATAAGGTTCGTTAAAAGGCCTTTATTATTGCATCTAACCCGGAGATATGTATTAGTATATAGGCTCTGAATTAAAGCCAATAGACGGAGATCTATATTCATGGTTTTGAGTTTTGACCAAAGTCTATCCCGCGATATGGAATCGAAAGCCGTTTTTAGATCGATAAACGCCGTATATAGCGCACTGTTGGAATTCCCTTTATATTTATTAACCAGATGGTGAAGAACCAAAGCATGGTCGGTAGTTGAACATCCTATTCGAAAACCAGCCTGCTCTAGGGCCAAGATGTCATTTAGTTCCATCCAAGCAATCAATTTAGTATGGAGGTGTGCTGCATAAAGTTTGCTAATAACATTTAACAAACTAATAGGCCTATAATTAGCCGGGTCATATATCGGGCCTTTTTTGTAGATAGGGACGATTATAGCAGTTCCCCAATCTTTGGGGATCTGCATAGATTGATCGATGTAAGTGAAAATACTTGCTAATAAAGGTGCCCACCATTGCACATTGGTCTTGAATACTTTGGCTGGAATAAAATCCGACCCGGGTGCTTTATTATCTTTTAATTTAAATATAAGATCGGCAATTTCAGCAGAGCTAACCGGGGTCCATTCTGGGATGGGATGTTTTGGATGGCCAGAAACTTCATCAGATTCAATATCAGAGGCATACATTTGATTGAAATAATTTTCCCAGATATTAGGAGGCACATAGCAACCCATATTAACATGTGATTTTGGCCAATTAGAAGTAACTATTCGCCAGAAAAGGTTTGAATTTTTTAACTGGGAAGCAAAGGCAAGCCGATCCCATAGGGCCTGAAGCCCCTCTTTCTTTTTGTTTTTTGTCAGTAGCTTAAATAATTTTTTTGCCTCAGAGTAAGCATCCTACTCGGATGCAGTTCTATTTACTTTGTATGCCTTGAATTTATCTATCAGAACTTTTTTTGCCTCCACACATTCCTTATCAAACCATATTTTTTTTGGAGTGGAATTCAACCTTACTTGATGGTGTCTTTTTATTGGAAAAAAATTCAGACTGAAGGGCATTCATTAGGCACTGAAAATGATCCAAGGAGGTTGAGCTTTGGGGGGAAGCTAGTATTAACTCCTTCAGATTTAACATATGAGAGGAGTACAATCTAGTCTTTAGCTCAGTCTCCAATTTAGGAATCCATTTGACCCTACCATGACGCACTTCGTAGTCAACCAGTGAAAGGGTCTGTGGGAGAAGTATATGAGTCGAATCAATACAGTTCAAAAACATAAATACAGGAGAATGATCACTTTCTGGTCTTTCAAAAATTTCAAATTTACTAACTAGATGGTATAGCTCCTGTGAAACAATACCGAAATCAATCGCCGATGCCCCTCTGCTCGAAAGGAACGTAAATTCTCCTTCCCAATACTAGGAAGTGTAGTTAATGAAGGGTTCTAAGAGTTGCTAAGAGACGCCCTGTTCCCCTCACAGAGCTTTAATCAGAGCAGCTAACTGTTAAACCACTCTGGCCACTGGAGCTGTGTGAGGGCTGAGTCTCCTCTCAGCACCCTTCACAAACTACACTTCCCAGGATTCTTTGGGGGAAGCCATGACTGTCTAGTTAAATCAAGGTCTGGTGTGGGTGTGGCCCCCTGATTAGGCAAGCCCAGCAGCTGTGAGTCTGGCTTTTAGAACACTGTTCATGCCCGGGCTTATCATTTACTTCAATGCTAAATTTCTTAAATTAATTAAAAATCACCTAGGCATCTTTAAAAAACTTTTAAACTGCAGAAGATGAAAGTCAGTATGGGGCAAGGTCAGTAATAGGATCACAAGTACTCTGTGAATGTGGCTGATTTTTAACTAATTTCAACAAATTATGAGAACTCTGACAGGAAAAAGTCCAAAAGGGTTCTGGCTTTCTCTCTCTATTTTTTTACACTTTGAATTTGATTCTCTCTGACTGTTTTGTGTATCACTATGAAAGTGTAGAGGGCTGTTAAGCAAGCTTTTCTGAGTTCAGGACTATACGTTTTGTAAGGTTTTGTTTTCAAAAGAACTTATGGGAAGCATAAGAATTGGACTGAAAAATATTTTCAATTTAACATTGCAGAATGCGAAAAATCCATGCTGGCTATAACAACAACAGTCTTTATTTACAGTCAACCGACCACAAATACAAAGCATGGTATTAAGTATTAAAAGATAAAACTGCTTGATAGCAGAAACTATAACAAATAGAAAACAGTCCAATTAAGATAATTGCCATTCACAATCTTACAGGGTCTGGTCAAAATGGCCAAGTTCAAAAATTTTGCCACTTGCACAGTAAGGGCTTATCCAAATGGAGCGGGATAATCCACAGTTTCCATATTCGGTTTGTCATCTGATAGTCCTTACTTTGCCTTTTAGTTCACTCTTTCCCAATTAAAAAAATAATGCTTTTTTGCACCCGCACATGCAGCGGTAAGACCCCTACATTCTTTTCGCTTTTTCCAAGCTTCGCCTCTAAAACCTCCCCTTATCAACCAATTGGTTAGCAAAAAAATTACGTATGCTCCTCTCCCCCTTTGCAACGAAGCACAGTATGGCTGTAAAGGAGTTCTCACCTCTGAAGGAAAGGCTGCTGGTCAGTTTCACGCCTGCCTTGTTTGTATTTGCGATATTATGCTTAAATGAATGTATGCTTTTCTGCCTTTATTGATATTTAAGGAGATACACACACTAGCAATTGCACTTATTTCTCCAAAAAAGCAAGAAACATGTCACCTCCCCTTCTCCCTTTCCTTCCCACGGAGAATGAAATTGACAAAGCTTTCCGGAGCAGGCTTGAAACCAACCAGCAGCCCTTTTCTTGTTTGTATTTGTGATATTACACTTAAATGAATGTATGGTTTTCTGCCTTTATTGATATTTAAGGAGATGCACACACTGGCAATTGCACTTATTTCTCCAAAAAAGCAAGAAACATGTCACCCCCCTCCTTCTCCCTTTCCTTCCCACGGAGAATGAAATTGACAAAGCTTTCCGGAGCAGGCGTGAAACTGACCAGCAGCCCTTTTCCTGTTTGTATTTGCGATATTACACTTAAACAAATGTATGCTTTTCTGATTTGAAGCAAAAACCCCAGCAAGTAGAATGAAATGGACAAAGCTTTCTGGAGGCAGGCTGAAACCAACCACACCCCCTTTCTCACTTGCTGTGCATTGCAGATCTCACCCAGAGCGGCTGTCCAGTTTGCAGGCTGGCAAAAAATAAAATGCATCTGCGCAGTAGTTGCAGACCCCCCCAACACCCCACCATTGCGATGATTGGTTCAATTTTCCCAGGCTTATTCTTGCACATGTGCAAAAGTGCAGATACATGGTTGGCTGGAATGAGGGGAAGGGGCAAGGGGATACGCCCAAGAACCGCCCATCAGCTGTAAAGTCTGCGGTATTGCATCCTAACTCCTGTAGGCACAGCAGATGATTCCCGATTTTAAAGAGCAAATCACATTTTTGCCGGTATTGCAAGGAGCAGATTTAACCCGCGAAAATGCGTAACAGCGTGAGACGTCATTTGGATGACTGACAAATAATGAACACACATAGAGGGCGTGTCACACATTTTGCAGTTGTCTGGATGAGCCCTGATTGTCTTATCAGAATCCTCAAGTAAAACAGTCAGAAGAGACTCAAGGGGGTGGCTTGGGAAGGACTGTGTAATTGGGTATATTAGATCTTTTCTGGCCCCTTCATAGTATTTACAATTGAACAGAACATGTAAGATAGACTCCACTTTGTTGTTATCACAGGGACAGCATCTGTTGTTACTTGGAATTTTGTTATATCTGCCCTCAAGAGGTTAGAAGGTAAGACATTAAATTGGACCAAGGAGAATGCCCTCCTATACTTGGGAACGGATAACCAGCTTAGATAGGGCATCCCATCTTTACAAGGAAGACCTGATAGGCCCAATGACTGGGAGGAGCAGGGACACTGGGCAGCTGCCGAGAGGTCTTGGGTGTCAATATCCACTAGCCTCTGTTTAACAATCACCTTGGCGCTTCCAAGCTCCACAGAGAGCAGATCAGAGGGAGAGAGGCCTACTGAAATAACTTTTTCCACTACCACCTTTGTCCAGGATGACTCAAAGGAGTCTGTCATTACCAGGGATGTAAAAGGGCTGTGGGTGAACACAAGGCAGCAGCGAAGCCAATATTGGATAACACAAATCCAAGCTGAGCATTTCAGAGAGTTAAGGTCAGCCTCCACATTGAGAGTAGCTCCAGAGACACATCTTGGGACACCAAAAATGGACCTAAGAAAGAAAGATTGAATTCCTTCAAGTGAACCCTTGAAGTGTGGAAATCAGATTGGTGCCCCATAAAGAATCAACGGGACTATCTTGGTTCTAAAAACACGGATGGCTGCTGGCAAGAATTTCTCACCCTTTATATAAAAGAAGCAGGTCAATGCGCCCATGTTTTTCTCGGCTTTGGCATTAACATATTTTTCTTGGGTTCTCCAGCTTACTGCTTCGTGGAACCAGATACCCAGGTATTTATAAGAGTTATTTATTTATTTATTTATTTAATTAAGCTTATATACCGCCCGACTAACAACAGCTCTCTGGGTGGTGAACATTAAAAATACAATAAAAATAACACAAAACTGTACACAAAACTGTACAGTCTAAAATCAAAATATAATAATTTAGAATTAACAGGAATTAAAATGCCTCAGAGAAGAGAAAGGTTTTAACCTGGCACCGAAAAGATGATAGTGTCGGCGCCAGGCGCACCTCCTCAGGGAGACCATTCCATAGTTCGGGGGCCACCCCTGAGAAGGCCCTGAACAGAGGTGTTTTGGTACAGTGTGCGGATCAGGAACAGTAACCTTTTCTCAATAGAGAGCTGTTCCAGTTGACCTGTTCAATTCTGTCGTTCCCCATAGACCAAGGGTATCTAACCATTCTCTTAGAAAATATTACTACTTTGGTTTTGGAATAGTTAATTGTGAGAAAGTTTTCTTTACAGTATTCCACGAAGCCACTCAATAGTCTCTTAAGACCCAGCAGAGTTTGGGAAATTAAAACCGCATTGTCTGCATAAAGCAGGATAAATACCTTTATATGAGCAATCTTAGGTGGATAGGATTGTATTGTCCCCAATACAGAGGGGAGTTCAGCCAAATATAGGTTAAATAGGGTAGGGGCCAGGACACACCCTTGTCTAACACCATGTGAGGAGGTAATCTCCTTGGAAAAGTGACCTCGATTGCTGCAACATACCTGAACAGAGGTGTTTTGGTACAGTGTGCGGATCAGAAACAGTAACCTTTTCTCAATAGAGAGCTGTTCCAGTTTACTCCACAAACGGTCACAAGAGATGGAATTGAAGGCAGATTTTAGGTCTATAAAAGCTGTGAAAAGTTTACCTCCTCTTGGTAAAGGGTAGAGCATCCGGCTTTAAATCCTATCTGCTCTTCCCCCAAGATGTTATTATCACTTATCCACATTTTCAGTTTAAGGCCTAGAAAGCTGGCATACACCTTCCCTACTATAGATAAGCTGATGGGTCAGTAGTTACTTGGATCATCTTTAGGTCCTTTCTTATAGATAGGAACGATGAAGGCTTTCAGCCAGGCTATGGGAATTATGCCAGATTTATTTATTAAAGTAAAAAGGGAGGCCAGCAATGGGGCCTACCAACTGATGTTGCTTTTGAACAGCTAGGAGGGAATGCCATCTGGTCCAGGAGCCTTGCCTAACTTTAGCTGGAGTAATAGTTCCTCTATATCAGCCTTTCCCAACCAGTATGCCTCCAGATGTTGTTGGACTACAACTCCCATCAGCCTCAGCCAGCATTGCCAATGGCTGAGGCTGATGGGAGTTGTGGTCCAACAACATCTGGAGGCACACCGGTTGGAAAAGGCCGCTCTATAGTGTTAATATCAACAGGAGGCCGGTCAGGGGTGTCAGAGTGCAAATAAGGGGAAAGATTAGAATTAGATATATTCTGATTGTGAAAAACTGCACAAAAATGGTCTTCCCAGATATTTGCTGGGATATGACAATCAGGACTTCCATTGATGTCACTTAAAGCACCAGAGACAAGCTTTCAGAAGGATTTAGAGCTACATGTGACAGATGCTGCGATCAACATTTGCCATGAGTCCCTGATTACCTCACTTTTTTTCCAATATAAAAGCTTCTTATATTCTTTCCTTAATGGATAATAGGAATGCGGGAGTTGGCGTTCATTATTTGCACGGTAAAAGCAGTAAGCAGAGTGATTTTTTCCCCTAAGTTTAACACACTCCCTATCAAACCACTTATTTGTTCTGTCTATCAGATGTTTTGTAGTGCCAGTTGAAGTTTGGAGAGTAAGATACATATTCTGCATCACCTCCTCAAAAACCACTATACCCTTCTTTGGCGAGCTATCTACTGTTATTTGTTCTAAAGTGTTAATTATATGAGGAAGATGAACAAAGCTATTAAAGGCCTGCCCTGTTTTATTAGACCATTTGATCTTTTTAGAGCTGACCATGATGGGTGGGCTGGAAGGTAAATGATGTGGCATGTTCAGCTCTAGCGTGCCTAGAATAGCAAGAGATAATTCCAACGGCAGATGGTCGCTGTCAGAGCAATCTGCTACTCTAAAATTATAGCCCAGAGTTTTCAGGACCTTATGGATAAGAATATAATCAACCACACTTGATCCCCTAGAAGAAACATAAGTAAACTCCCCCAATCATCGCCAGCACTAGAGCCATTTAGAATACACAAATCAGTTTTTGAAACAAACTGAAGCAAGCCTACCCCTGCAGGATTTAGAAAGGTATCTTTTGAGTGACGTAAACTGCCCTTAAGTTGGCCCTTACTTACACAGGGATGGACACCTGAGGTGGAGACATCCACCAAATAGGTTCCAGTTCTTGCATTAAAATCGCCTGCAATAATAGGGAATGCATAGGAAAATTTGGCCATCCAGTGTGCGTAGTAGCATTTGGCTTTGAGCCAATTTAGCATAGCATCCTCCCTACGGGCCATTGGGGGAAATAGACATTGAGTAAAAGCAGGGTCAGCTGAACAGTCCTCAGCTTCAAAATCAATGCCAACAGAGAAGAATCACAATTAGGGAGCTCAATTATCTTGGCAACAAGCAAGGAGAAGACCAAGATGCACAGTCCCTGACTGGCCCTACCCTTACCCTTGTTAGAGAGTGCTGGCACACAAAAGGTCACAAACCCATTGACGTATATGTGGTCACAGCACCATGTTTCTTGGAGCAGGATTATGTCAAATTTGTTCAAATAAGCAAGGAAATTTTAATCCCTACACTTAGAATTCCACCCAGCAATATTCCAGGAAAGAAGTTTTAAGGCAGTGGTACCACTCCCCTGTCGTGGTCAGTTTAGCTCTACAATTGTGTCCAGACTGCCTCCAAAATTCCCCAAGACACAGCAGTTGGAAGATGGTGCACAGGGGGTAGGTGTTATAGAGATAGGTCTATGTGTATTGTTATTAGAATCTTGTGAACCACTCTCATGTGGTTCCAAGTATTGCAGAGCTATCCAATCAATGCTTTTAGCATTTGAGTTTTTGTAGTCTGCAAAGGCATCTTTTTTCCATTCACTGACATATTTGGTAAGTGTCGGTGACTTGGGGGAAATCCCCAGATCTCCAGACTTAGAGGTAATGCTATTTTGAAACAATTTAGATGATTGCAATATCACAATTTTGGGGCTTAAAGCCAGCTGTCCCTTTGTATTAAAATGTTGTAACTTATATTTTGAGGGCATTCCCTGAGGTATGTTGCAATCTGTTGTCTGGTTAGAGGCCTTTAAGGGGCTCACAGAGATCTGTACAGATCTTTTCCAAACTGGAGTGGTTTTTCCTGTATTTTTAGTATGGGAAATAGGCAGGCGGGTATCAATTAATTTGGACTCAGTGTCCTGATTGCACATATTTAAGAGTAGTTCTTTTAATAGATTCTGGATCTAGGGAAAATGCAAGGGAAGCTGATATAAACTGCACCAAATGTGCTTTACGGTCCTGTTGTGCCAGCCAGCCAGCTGGTTTTGGGTAGTTGATAAAAACCAGATTCTGTTTCATTAGGTGTAAGTGCCATTTTTTGTTTGTCAGAGTAGGTTTCTATGAACACTCTTGCTCCATATATTCCCTGGTAAGAGATGTTATCTTGTTTGGAAGTTGGGAGATTGACCAGGGATCTTGTATTTCACCAAGCTCATCTGCAATATCATGATGGTGGAGATTTTTTAGCTGCTGAGTCAGGCATGCTCTTTTGTGTATATCCTTGTTCACTTTGTTATCTTGCCTCTCAGGGTCAGGGACTCTCTGCCTCTTGTCCTCTGCTTCCAATACCTTGAATAATTTATTGAAATTCATTTTGGAGTGGTTATTAGTGCTAGCTATAGTTTTTATATGTTTTGTTTTCTTTTTAAGACTCATGAGGGCCTTAGTGTTTTTGCGCTTGGTTTTCCTACTGGCCACACCTGTGATATCTTTGCCACTCTTCCTGCTACTAAGATTTTTACTATTCTTGCCATGTTGAATTGCTTGAGAAGAGGGCTCACTTACAGTTCTGACACAGTGATCTGTCTTGAGCTTTGGCATCAAATCCTTAATTTCTAATGAAGTTGAAGTTGGCTGGCCTTCCCCCCCCCCAGTTTATCTAGTATTAGATCTGTTAGGGTGGTCAAGAGCCCCTTACACTCTGAAAGAACATTCTTAATCTGAGATATATCTTCTGTCCACCTCACAAACAGACTCCTAATCAGCTCAAGTTGGTTATTAAACAGATTTGTTACCGTGTGGGAAACAGTATTCTTATCACCGGGGGGGGTAGAAGAGTGCTTGGCTGTAAAGGGACACAATCCTTCCTCATAGAGCCTCCGGGAAACATTGGCATTTTAGGGTTCTTAAAGCTCCCTTGTACTGATTCATGCCAGCTATCCTGCTGTCTGAGTATTGTAGGAGCATCAGCAGGATCTAATTCTGCGACCAAGCTACACCTGCCTTCCTCCTGGGTTTCCCAATCCATATTTTTCATTATACATTGGGGGCCCAGAGACCAGTCTAATATCTCTTCATCAGGTATTTCATCAGCTACCATTACCTGAGCACTTTCTTCCGAGTTAGAACAGAAAAAGTCTGTAATTTTGAGCTGGTTATGGGCTTTAACAAGGGACTTAACATCTTCCGTCACTGGGACCAAACCCTCTTCTAGTGAGGACCATCGCACCACAATAAAGTAGATTAGTAGGAGGGAAACAGTAACAGGTATAAAAATGTTTGGGTAGCCCTTTCGGGGGGAGTCTGAACAAACAATAGCTCTGCTGAGCTCTGCCTCAGTATTAGCAGGATACAAGGGCAACCATATAGAGCATTTATCTCATAAATGCCTTAAGCAGCAGTGCATTAAAATCATACGTTAAAACCAAATAAACTAATTAAAACAGAAGAGCAGCAAATAGGCAAATAGAGAACTTCAGGGGATTTGGGGGAATTAATAAACAAAACAATAATGCAAAACAATAAAGCAATAAAGCAAAAAATAGGGAAACATAAATAAATAAAATAAGTAGAAAAATTAAAATAGAAAATAGGGAAGAAAAGAAAAGAAAAAGAATAAAAAAACACCCTAAGTCCTTGGTTACAGCGGTAGAAAGCTGAACGGCATTTAGTTGTCCTGTTTCTTCTAAGTAGCTCGAAATAGCTGTAAGTGGCTCTGTGCTGCTCAGTAAGAAAGTTAAATAGTTTAATGACAGCACTGCGTTTCGTATTTAAAATGTTATTTAAAATCTTCACCTGATAGACACTAACTCCAGGCACATCTTTCGCTTAATAACTGATAAGGTTTGCAGACAAGGCAATTCTCTGTTCCATGCACTCAGAGCTCAGCGTCCTTGGCATGCCTTGTGTTAGTGGTCTCAGCGTTCCAGGAAGCTCCCTCCTCCACACTTAGCTCTCCTCCTTCTTCTCCTTGTTTATTTATGTTGGTGGCTTTATACTCTTGTCGAGCTCTGCAGGGGCTGCTGTAGTTGCATCGGTATCAGTATTCTTCTCTTATTTCTTCCCCTGGGGGAGGCTACATCTCGCTGAAATCTCCAATGCCTTAACCTCTGCAGGAACTCCTCGCATCACAAGAGTCGATGTCTCATATCAAACCATATTAAACCATTACAAGGACAGAAGAAAGTATAATGAGTCCCTTCCACTTCTAAGATTATTTGGGGAATGCTGCTTCTCAGTTCCTCTCACCCCAATCTCATTAAGGGATATTTACATGTCTAGGGTCTCATGCTGGTAGAATTGCTGCTGAATAGGGAAAACCATATTTGCTGGCTATAGTATATAGCCACTCTCGTGGCTGTATAATAACTTACAGGATCCTTAACTACTAAGTTAAGGACAACAAAGATAGGGTTCATATAATTATGAATAGACAAAATTGTGAAGGTGCGATAGGATGACTGATTCTATGTTCAACAACAAAATGTATTCAGTCAGAAATCAGAGCAACTGTTGAAGAAGGGGAAATACTGGTATACAGAATAAGTACCAATTGTTGAACAACAACTCATCCCAGAGTGCCATGTGTTACCCGAAATTAACAATAATGGTGGGCTCATTTACACAGCGGTTTAGTGTGTGTTTGGTACTACTTGCATCCACTTTTAATTTGCATTGGTCACATAATGTTACTGGCAAACAGAAGCTATCACACAGTTTCCCCCCTGTAAATCCATACTAACCCAATCCACTGATAATCTAAAAAGGGAAGGAAATAACATCTTCACTCTGTATCTCTAGGGCTTGCAGACACTTTGCTCCAATGCTTTTAGGGGGGCATGTCAGTCGTTCCCCTCTCAACGCCCACTCCTTCCTCCTCCCTTCATTCATTTCACTTCCTGTGGGCTGAAGAGCAACTTCAGCTGCTCTCTCCTGTTCTGCAAGCCTTTTTTATGTTGCTGTAAACGGAGCCTTATTTTTCTTTTTCCCCTAACTTGTGCACAAAAGCATAACACAGCTCAAACAAAGATTTGTATTTCAGCTGTATTGTACAGTAAAAATACAAATAATCACACTTCTAGGTTGTTTTTTAAATGAAACTTACTGGTAGAACAACTGAGCATACTCGGTTGCCAGGTAACCAGAGGGAGTAGAAATGTTCAATTAGCGGGCATGGTCTTTAGGAAACTGTGCGATTGATGCTTCCCCTCAAGTGTGAATAGAAAACACCATGTTTGCAGCTGGCATTGAGCCCTTAATATGGATGGTGCAAACAGAAAAAAGGGTAAAAACTGTTGGAATAGGCAAATATTGCATGTTCACTTTAAGGGAAATTTGGAAAATATCCCATGTACCTGTTTACCATGATGTAACTTCCTAATGGGTGGGGTTTAGTTACCTGACTTCCTCCTCCTTTGTCCTGGGGGATTTTTGAATAATCTCCATTGCTGATCTTCCTACCTTTGAGAGAGGCCGTATGGAAAGATGCTCTCTGCTGAGTGCATCAATACAAAGACTAAGATGGACTGAGATTCCTATTTTTTCTTTCTTCCAAGCTAGAGCCTATGTTCTTCTAACATATAAGGTCGTAAGTAAATATTTTTTTCTTTTACCTAAAGGATTGTGTCTGTTGTTATTTATATAGAGAAAGGTGGGGCTGGTTTATTCTCATTCTGCTGCTTGTATTTTTACAACTCTGCTAAGAAATAGGACCAACCAAATTAGTTCCTATTTCTGTGTGTATTTTTATAATAACGAACAAAAACAGTGTCTTTAGCATGAAGTTATGGTCCCATGTGGATAAGCCATCCCTATCCCCATAAGCTCTCTCCTCCATATAGAGTCAAATACTATATTGTTATATTGTTTGGGGGCTGAGATAGATGATTTCTATGAGTCCCCTTCTAGCCTCTGATTTGGAACCCTACACTTGGAGGTGGGCTCTGCAGCAGAGAACCTGCTTTGCTGGTCAGATGAATCTCTTTTGTTAATTCAGTAGAGTGGCCAGGTGGCTAATGGGTCTGCCAAGTGCCCATTAACTGGCCAATGAGCCAGGGGGATCCTATTGTTATTGAAACTCTTCAGCAGAGCCCCCTCACTGGGCCAAAGAGAGGCTTGTGTTTTTGGTTTAGTGGAAGGAAAGAGTGAGAACTGGGGACACAGAAAGAGACTGGTTCCCTGCACCATGGCTTTAGGATGCCTCCTGTAAGCCTGATGAAAAAGCAAGATTTTTTGGACTGCTGATGCTTTGAACCACTTTGAGATTGGGGTGGCGCACAACACTGGTGTTAAAAGTGGGATAGAGTTTCCTGGAAGAAGCATTGGGAGAAAGGTGTGCCTGAGTCAAAATGGAAGGAGAAACTGTAACCCTCCTGGAACAGATAAAAGTGATGCTCCAGCAGCAAGTAGAATGGTTTGAAAAAGATCAGCAGCAAAGGCAATGAGAGTGCCATAAGGACCAGCAGCAAAGGCAACAAAAGCATCAGGAGAACCAGCAACAATTTGAAAAGAGGATGGAAAGCTTCTTTGTACTTTTTTGACTCCATGTGAGAAAGTGAGAACCCTAACCCTGATCAGCCACTGCAAGGGGTTGAGAATGACCCAGGAGCCCATCTGCAGAGCACCGAGATGGAGGTGGCTAAAGAGTTCCAGGAAATGGATGGGCAGCTGCAGGGCTTGGATTGTGTGGAGTTGCAATCAGTGGCGGATGAAGAAGAGGCCTTGACTGTCCAGGAGCCTGCCAGGGGGAAGATGCCAGAAACCTGGAAGTAAAGCCCCAAGAACTGGAGGAGGACAGGCTGGAAAATAAAGAGGAAGGTGCTTTGGAAGAAAGTGGAATGCAGGGTGGAAAAGAGACACTGCTCGTAGAGTTCTCTGCTGCATGTGTGCCTGCTGCTGAAGTAGTGCAGGAGGAAGAAAGGGCCTTGGAGAACAGCGAACTACAGGCTGGAGAAGACCAGCTGTTGATAGATTTCTGCATCCTGTGTGTGCCAGCTGTGGAAGAGAAAGTGCAGGAGGAAAAGTTGGAGGCGTGTGTGCGAGAGGAGCTCCCAGCACGTAGAGAGGTGGGTGAGATAAAATCCCCAAGTGACTTTGCCCCTTGGGTGACCCATAATGGCCTTACAGGGTGGGGTCTGGTGGATGCAGTCCCTGAGCAAATTCCAGCAGTGAGAGGCACCCAGCACCCTGTGAGCTTGGACGGCAGGAGACAATGGAAGGGTTACCTGCCTCTGTTTGCGCCCATGATTCACACTGGAGATGGTGAGGGAGAGCAGAGAGAAAGATTCCTTTCTGCCAACCTAGGTGGGCTGGGTGGGCTAGGCGGGCTAGGCCAGCTAGTCCTAAAGAAGATGCCCCCAGACAAAAACTTGTGGCAGGACTTCAAAGTTTGGGGCAGGAGATGAAGTGGCCTGGCTTAAAGACGTTTCCCAGAGCAGAGAGTGGGAGGATAATAGCTACAGTCTGCTGTGTGCTGATGAAAAAACAGATGTGTTCCTGGAGATGCATCCCAAGATCCTGCAGGCTATAGCAAGGATCAGCTCAGACTAGGAATCTATGAAGCCCCAAAACAAAGGGCCTTGTGGGCAACTGCATGATTTGAGGGTGGGGGTTGTGCATCTGGAACTGTGTACTGATTTGCTGTAGGAATTCTTCCTGATGGCTTTAGTATTGCCTTTTGGAAATCTTTTGATTTGTGCTTTTTGCATGCTTGTGGGGATATGAGTTGTTTAATGATTTTTTAGGAATTATTCTGATAAGTTTTTGCAGTAAAGTTTTAATGCTTAAGATTTACTATACTATGCCTGTTAGATTTTGTGTGTGTGTGTGTGCATCTGTTTGGGGGAGCAAGGGGAAAATATGTATATGTGTTTGAGGGATGCTGTGCTATAGTGGCACAAGGCAGGACAACGGAGCTCCAGTATTGAAGCTGTAATCTGGTTTAAACATGTCAGGAACTTGGGCACTGCCAAGAATGAGGACTGGGTAAGTGGTTTGGATGCAGAACTGTGACTGGGAGCTCCAAGAGAGATGAGGAAACCTAAAGATACAGCAGTTAATTGAAAACTTGCTGCAAAGGAATGGACTATTTTTGTTCTTGTGTGGAAATGTGACTCTACAATGACTATGCTTTTGATTATGTATATTTCAACATCTTACTAACCTGTATCTGTTATTTCTTTATAGGAAAAGTTGTTGTTCTGTTGTTTGTTTGCAGCCCTCTCTCAGAGAAGGGCATAGTTTTATGGGTTTGAGAGATGAGATAGATGATTTCTATGAGTCCCCTTCCAGCCTCTGATTTGGAACCCTGCAACTGGAGGTGGGCTCTGCAGCAGAGAAACCTGTTCCGCTGGCCAGATTGGTCTCTTCTGTTAATTTAATAGAGTAGCCAGGTGGGCTAATGGGTCTGCTAAGTGCCCATTAACTGGTCAATGGGCCAGGCAGATCCTATTGTTATTGAAAGTCTTCAAGAGAGCCCCCTCCTCCTGGATCCAAAGAGAGGCTTGTGTTTTTAGTTTAGTGGAAGGAAAGGCTGGGAACTGGAGACACACAAAGAGACTGGCTACTTGCATCATGGCTTTAGGATGCCTCCTGTAAGCCTGATGGAAAAGCAAGATCTATTGGACTGCTGATGCTTTGAACCACTCCATGTTAAGATCAGGTTGGAATGTGTATAAATAAACCATATTTCATAAAAACACCACAGTCTCCGCTGTGGAGATCTCTCACTGCTTGGAGATTGGGGTGGCATGCAACAATATATTTGCTTATTGTGTATTTGTTCTGATTGTCACTCAGTCAATACATACAATAGCTAATCTGGAATATTAATCTGCCAAATTGCATTACCATCACATTTCTAAGGGAGATAGAAAGAGATGAAACCATCATCAGGAAACATCCAAGTGGAAATGGTCATATGATTTTAATGTCAGTTGGAGAAGAGTGCCAGGTTTTGATTTCCAGTGACGGCTCATAGACAATCACATCACAACACTGAAAGTATGCTGATTAGTTTGAGACTCCATGGATATCCCTGTGTATCAGGTATATCCGCATACTATTGGGGTGAGAGGTGGGAAAAGAGTTTATTCTTTGTTTCATGAAGAAATAATAAATTATTGAGTTATAAAAGATGAAATCATCAAAACAACCAGTTCTGCCTAGCTTTTCCACTTCAAATGTGTCCTATTTAAACTGAAGTTGCTTTCATAGTTTCCTTTTGGAAAGGACAATTTCCTCTTCTTTGGGAATACTTCATACATTTCTAATGAACTTCTCTTGACTACAAAGCAGTATACAAACTATGGGAACAATTTGACAATTCCATCCAAATCTATGGGGCTGGTATACAAACATTTCATGTTGCACTATGCCCAAAATATTATTAACCATCCTAAAAGATTTTCTTTCCCTATTTGTTTTTATTTGTCCTATATAAACAGGGGGGAGGGGGAGAGAGATACTTGGAAAGCCAGAAAAGCAACAACAGAAACTCTGGTGTCCAATCTTTTGCTTGCAGGGCAAACAAGAACCAGTGTTAGCCAATTTGGACAAAATCCCAGTCTCACACTGGGAAAGGAAGCAGGGAATCCCTTCATGTGAGGGAAAGAGGTTGGGAAAGGGGAATGAATGAGTCTGAGGGTTCACATAACATCCTGGTTTGGTGTTGTTCATATCAATCTCTGTTATTTGTCTTGAGCAATATTATACAGCCAGCATGCTTCTTTTACTTTCCGCAATGTTAAATTAAAAATATCCCCCATGCCATTCTGATGCTTCACATAACCTCATTTCAAAAAAAACCCTTACAAAACTTATAGTCCTGAACTCAGAAACACTTGCTTAAAAACCCTCTAAATTTTCATGGTGATACACAAAACAGTCAGAGAGAATTGAGAGTTCAAAGCGTAAAGAGAGGGAGAAAAAAACCAGAGCCCTTTTGGACTTTTTTCTGTCAGTAGACTCCTAATTTGTTGAAATTAATTAAAAATCAGCCATGTTCACAGAGTACCTGTAATCCTATTACTGACCTTGCCCCATACTCTGATTTTCATCTTCTGCAGTTTAAAGGGTAAAAAAAAATGCCTACCTGATTTTTAATTAATTTAAGAAATTTAATATCAAAGTTAGTGATAAGCCCAGGCAAAAAAATGCCTACCTGATTTTTAATTAATGTAAGAAATTTAATATCAAAGTTAGTGATAAGCCCAGGCATGCTCAATAAGAACCAACTGTCACTGTTCTAAAAGCCAGCTGCTGGGCTTGCCTAATCAGGGGGCCACACCAGACCTTGATTTAACTTTAGACAGTCATGGCTTCCCCCTCAAGAATCCTGGGAAGTGTAGTTTGTGAAGGGTGCTGAGAGGAGACTCAGCCCTCACAGAGCTCTAGTGGCCAGAGTGGTTTAATAGTCAGCCACTCTGTGAGGTGAACAGGATGTCTCCTAGCAACTCTTAGCACCCTTCACTAACTACACTTCCCAGGACTCTTGGCAGAAGCCATGACTGTCTAAAGTTAAATAAAGGTCTGGTGTGGATGTGGCCAGAGACACCTTTGGTTTAAATTTGGGTGGGAGACTACATGTGCCTGCTGTAGAATAAAAAGGTGGGGGAAATGCTGAAAAACAATGATACTGTTCACCGTGTTTTCCTTTTGGGAAGGAAAGGGGCTTTCCCTGTGCCCAGTGCCCACCAACCCAATCTCTTTGCCTCCCCCTCCCCTCCCTCTCCTTCCCTCCCCTCCCTCTCCTCCTTCCCTCCCTCCCCCTTCCCCCCTCTCTATCCCTCCATCAGGTCAGTTTCACCTATCCTAAGCATGATTGCATTGCAGTAAATCCCACTGAACTCAAAAAGCATGCAAATGATCAAACCTGCCCTCCCCTTCTCCTCCTTCCTATCCCCTGCCTCTTGCCCCTTCCCTCCCCCTTCCTTTGCTCCTCCCGCCTTCCCTCGCTCCTCCAATCCTCTCCTCCTCCTCCCCCATAGCCAGTTTTACCTATCTTAAGCATAAATGCACAGGAGTAAATCCCATTGACCTCAATAAGCATGCAAATGATCAAACCTGTCCTCCCCTCCTCCTCCCTCCTATTACCTCCCTTTTGACCTTTCCCTCGCCCTTCCTTCATTGCTCACCCTTCCCTTCCCATTCCTCTCCTCTTCCCACTCCCCTCCCTTCCTCCTTCCCTCTCCTCTCCCCTCCACCTCCTCCTTGGGCAGTTTTACCTATTCTAACCATGATTTCACAGGAGTAGATTCCATTGAACTCAATAAGCATGCAATGATCAGACCTGCATTTTCCCTCCTTCTATCCTCTCCCTTTCTCCTCCCTCCTTGCTTCCCTCCCCTCTTCCTTCTTTCGCCTCCCCTGCTCACTCACTCCCCCCATGGTCAGTTTTATGTATTCCAAGCATGATTGCACAGGAGTAAATGCCACTGAACTCAATAAGCATGCAAATAATCAAACCTGCCCTCCTCTTCCCCCTCCCCTCCTGCCTGCTCCCATCCCCCTCCTCTGCCCTTCCTCCCCTTCCTCCTCCTCCTCCCCTCCCCTTTCCCTGTGGTCATTTTCACCTATCCTGAGCATGACTGCAGGGGATTAAATCCGGTTGAACTCAGTAAGCATGTAAATGATCAATCCATTCCCAGCAAACTTGCACAGGATCCCATTTCTTACCTCCCAGATAAAAAGCAGAGAAATTCACTAATACGCAAAAGAAAACCCTTGAGGTTTAAGAACATACCTATAGCCAACAGATATTTCCATCAAACTTTAAAAAGCAGGGAAATTGGGCAGCTATAATGAATGCACCAGGGGAGCAGCAGATCTGATCCTCCTCTCTGAGATATTGAACTGCCCTACAAAATTGTCAAAATGCAAACACAATTTGGGTTTGTCTTTCACAGTCCAATCCACTTCCTGTGGAACTTGGAAGAATTTGGTAACATTTGCCTCTGAGCATATGGTGAGTGGGGGCAATACCTACAATCAGCCAAAATGACAGAAACAAGGCATGTGCTGTGCTGACCTTGGTTTAGCAGGGAGGAAGCAACAATAATAACACTGTTGATATAGTTAGACACTTTAAATATGTTTGATTTACTTTGCAATTTTAGTGATGTTTCCTATAGTAAATTGTTTTGTTTTGCTTCTGTTTCTGTGAATATGTGAAGTACGCCAACAGTTTGCAACACTAAAAAAAGCTCTGAAAACAATTGTGAAATAATGACACTGACCGTTCTGCAGAATAGTTTCCAGTAGACATGAGGAGTGTCTCTGTTTGCACAAGATAAAACAGTGGGAGGTGAAATATATTCTGGCAAAATTCTAGGTGTGCTCTATATTTTTTATTGACCATGCCCACCTTTCCTTAAGTGGAGTGGTTTAACCATAGCAGGCTGAAAACATGCATCTTGTGCAGGCAAAGTTTGTTTTTTTCCAGCAGCTAGATTCATTGCTTAAGTAGCAACATATTGTAATCAGTCTGATTTTACATCAAACTGCAGTCTCACATTCAACTGTTAATTCACCCCAAACAGAACATAACATCCAGTTAGGAATGCAAAAGCCTGTGTTCACCATCATATGCCATTGCCCAATAATAAGGTTTTGAAATTAATACAAATAAATCTGACACAGATTTTTAGGATGAATTATGAGAGAAATATAATTTTCTAGGTTAGATTCTTTGTACAAACAGAAGTAACACAGGAAAGAAGTGAAGTAAGAAGAACACCAACAAACATACAAAAATGTAATTCTCTGTCTTTGGAGACCCCCTTTGGGATGCACACATTAACATGGTGAGGGGGTTTGAGAACGTTGAAGAAGGTGACAGCAGTGCCATCAGGAGTCTAGACCAAGAGGCTAGACTCCTAGCAGGGGCTCCCAAGGCACAATGGTCAAAGCCGAGACACCAGACTAAGATGCATCCAAACTCAGAGGAAGGCAATGGTAAACCACCTCTAAATACCTCTTACCACGAAAAACCTATGAACAGAGAATCCAAAATGCAACACGAGATAGTGCTGGAAGATAAGACCCCCAGGTCAGAAGACACTCCCCGAGTTACTGGGGAAGAACAAAGGACAAGTACGAGTAGCGCTGTGACTAATGACACAGCTGGGTCAAAGCCGAAAGGAAGCCCAGAGGCTGATGCACACAGATGTGAAAGGTGAGTCCGGAGTTGTACAACGCACACAATAGGAACATGAAATATGAGAAAACTAAACCAGGGAAAGTTAGAAATTGTCAAGCAAGAAATGGAACATATCAACCTTACAATACTTGGCATGAGTGAATTAAAATGGACAGGAATGGGCATTTTCAATCAGGCAACTATAAAATATTTTATGCAGCAAATGAGAAATTAAGAAGAAATGGGGTTGCTTTAATAGTGAGAAGTGATGTAGCAAAAGCAATTAGGAGCTTCAACGCAAGGTTGGAGCGACTGATATCAATGAGATTAATTGGGAAACCTATTAACATAACATCATCCAAGTCTATGCTCCAATGGCAAATGCAGAAGAAGAGGAATTGGAGAGATTTTATGCAGAAGTACAGGAAGAAATTAATCACATACCAAAACAAGATGTGCCGATAATCATGGGGGACTGGAATGCAAAAGTAGGGAACAGAGAAGAATTAGGAATTGTGGGGAAATGGAGCTTAGGGGACAGAAATGAAGCAGGAGAGAGACTTATTGAATTCTGTGAAGCCAATGATTTGTTTCTGGCAAACACATTTATTGAACAACTGAAAAGATGACTGTACACGTGGACATCACCAAATGGTCAATATAGGAATCAAATTGATTATATAATTGGTAGCAGAAGATGGAGAAGTTCCATAATTTCTGTGAAAACAAGAACAGAAGCAGACTGCAGTACAGATCATGAACTGGTCATATCAAAATTCAGAGTAAAGCTAAAGAAGAAGAACAAAGCAATCATAATGCCAAAATACAATATAAATAACATCCCAGAAGAATATAAAGATCAAATAAGGAACAGATTTGAGGCTTCAAACTTAGTTGACAGAGAACCAGAAGAACTATGAAGTCAGAGACATTATCAGGGAAAAATGCAAAAAGACAATACCTCTTGTTACAAAGAGAGAAAGACCTCAATGGATGACTGCAGAAACTCTTAAAATGGTTAAAGAGAGAAGGAAAGCAAAAGCAAAAGGAGATAGAAACACTGTCAGAACCCTAAATGCAACAATACAGCGACTAGTACGTAGGGACAAAGAGAATTATTACAATAGTTATTGTATAGAAATAGAAGAGTACAATAAATAGGGTAGAACAAGAGCCCTGTTCCAAAAGATTAGAAAAATGAAAGGGAAATTTAAACCAAGAGTAGGGATGTTGAATAATCAACAGGGAAACACACTGACTCACTGAGACGAAATAAAAGGAAGATAGAAGCAATACACTGAAGAGATGCAAGGATGACAGATTCATTCATGGAGGAACAGTATGATGAAGAACCAGAAATTTTAGAATGCGAGGTGAATGTTGTTCTTAAAATACTTGGAAGGAACAAATGGCATACAAATAGAGTTGCTATAAGTTACTGAGATTGAATCTCCCCAAATTTTGATAAAAATTTATCAAGAAATATAGATAACTAAACAATGGCCCACAGACTGGAAGCGTTCAATATATATCCCAATTCCAAAGAAAGGAGATCCCAGGAATGCAGTAATTATCGAACTATTGCCTTAATATCCCATGTAAGTAAAGTAATGCTCAAGATTCTACAACAAAGGCTTACCATATATGGAGCAAGAAATGCTGGATTTAGAAAGGGAAAAGGCACCAGATAACATATTGTAAACATACATTGGATAATGGAACGGACCATGGAATTTCAGAAGAAAATCACCCTGTGCTTTATAGATTACAGCAAAGCCTTTGACTGTAGATCATGAAAAACTATGGAATGCTTTAAAAAAAATGGGGGTGCCACAGAATCTGATTGTCCTGATGCGCAACCTATACTCTGGACAAGAGGCTACTGTAAGGACAGAATATGGAAAAACCGATTGGTTCCCTGTCGGAAAGGGTGTGAGACAGGGGTGCATTTTAGTACCCTGTTTGTTTAATCTATACGTAGAACATATCATATGGGAAGCGGAATTGGACCAGGATGAAGGAGGTGTGAAAACTGGAGGGAGAAATATCAGTAATTTAAGATATGCAGATGATGCCATACTACTAGCAAAAACCAGTAATGATTTGAAACGAATGCTGATGAAAGTTAGAGGAAAGCACAAAAGCAGGACTACAGCAGAAAGTTAAGAAGACTAAAGTAATGACAACAGAAGATTTATGTAACTTTAAAGTTGACAATGAGGACATTGAATGTCAAGCATTATCAATACCTCAGCACAGTCATTAACCAAAATGGAGACAATGGTCAAGTAATCAGAAGAAGGCTAGGACTGGGGAGGGCAGCTATGAGAGAACTAGAAAAGGTCCTCCAATGCAAAGATGTATCACTTAACACTAAAGTCAGGATCATTCAGACCATGGTTTTCCCAATCTCTATGTATGGATGTGAAAGTTGGACAGCGAAAAAAGCGAATAAGAGAAAAATAAACTAATTTAAAATGTGGTGTTGGAGGAGACCGTTGTGCATACCATGGACTGCAAAAAAGACAAATAATTGGGTGTTAGAACAAATTAAACCAGAAGTCTCACTCTGCCCGCCCGAGAGAAGCCTGGACGGGCGGTGCGCATTTGCGGCCTGGGGTTGAAGCCCCGGCTGCCATTTGAAGGAAGGGCAGGGGTCGTGCGTTGCACTATTTGCATGTCATGCTGCCGCAAGGGGAGGGGCGGCCTTACGCTATTTAAGCCTGTGCCGCCTTCCTTACGTCCTTCTAGGCTTGCGATGCCCAACTCACCCTCCCGTTGCTATGGTGTGTTCCCAGTTGCTTTGGGGCCGAGTAGGAATTTTTATCCTACCTACCCAGGTTTTATCCTACCGGGTAGGTTTTTTGCCTACTTCACACTGTAGTGGCTGGATGGAATTGGCTAGGGGACGTTGCTCTGTAATAGGTCATTTCGTCTGATCTGGCTAATTTGACAAGTTAAGGTTAATCCCTTGAATGGGGTATAATTTTGGTCACTTGTGCGGATAGGTGCAGGAAGGGAAGTAGGTAAGCACAGCTTGGTGGCCCCCTTAGGCACCTTTGGAGGTGATTGGTGGTTCTGGAGGCCTGCCTGGAAGGGCTTTAGGGCCCAAGGGCAGGATATGGACTGCTTCTGGGGCCTTCTTACCTCATCCACCCGAGGGTTGTATGGCCCCAGGAGGTCGTGACCTTTTTAGGCCCCCCTGCTCACCTAAAGGTGTGCCTGGGGTAAGGGGTAAGATAAAAGGGCTTACACTTGTCCCAGCAGGGGCTGGTCACCCGAGAGCTGTAAACAAAGTCTTGCTTATAGATAGTTCCGCACCTAGGTTTTCCCTCTGCAGGTCAGTTAAAATTCTGTTTTATAGTTTAATAAAGTGGCCTTTTGTTCAACCCAGTTTATTGTGTCTGTGTCTTATTTCAACCCTCGGCCATAACTGTCACTAGAAGCTGAAATGATGAAACTGAGGTTATCATACTTTGGACACATAATGAGAAGACATGATTCACTAGAAAAGACAATAATGCTGGGAAAAACAGAAGGGAGTAGAAAGAGGGAGGCCAAACAAGAGATGGATTGATTCCATAAAGAAAGCCACAGACCTGAACTTACAAGATCTGAACAGGTTCATAACAGATGCTCTTGGAGGTGACTGATTCATAGGGTCGCCATAAGTTGTAATCGACTTGAAGGCACATAACAACAACAATCTTTGGAGATGGCAAGTGTTGCCACCACTCACCATATGCTCAGAGGCACATGTTACCCAATTTTTCCAAGCTACACAGGAAGTGGATTGGACTGTGAAAGACCAACCCAAATTGTGTTTGGGTTTTACAGATTTGTAGGGCAATACAGTATCTCAGAAAGGAGGTCAGGTCTCCTGCTCCTCTGATGCATTCTCTATAGCTGCTGAATTTCCCTGCTTTTTAGAATTTGTTAGAAATATCTGTTGGCTATAGGTATGTTCTTAAACCGCAAGGTCTTTTGCCTATTAGTGAATTGAGCATTTTAGAAATGTGTAGACTACCCTTCAGCCTTGCTTCCAAGTCCGTTTACGTAAAAAACACACAATGCAGAATACAGAATCATAACACAGAGAAACAGCTAAGAAAAAACTTTAAAAGCCAGGAAGAATTCAAAACTTCTTCTCCTGGAGATGAAAAGATAACAATGTCATTGGCAACAATAAGCTGAATGTGTCTCACCAGCCATATATTGTGTCTTGCAAGGTGGTTGATAACCTACCTGGTTTATAATCCCAGGCCAAAAAGTAAAATCAGTGGCATAGATTGACAAAATTTCACCACAGTGGCATGGTTGATCACATGTTGTATAGGCCTGCACTTCAGAGATAACATACACACACACACACACACACACACACACACACACACACACACACAGAGGGGTCATTAACACAGGCATACCTTCTTTTTCTTATCAAAGCTCACAGAGTATCTAACACTGAACAAGTATAGTTTGCAACCTGTACTGAAAGCACAGTTGTTGCACTATTACACATGGCTACACAAAATGAAGTCCACTTAAATTTCTACTTTTACACATGAATACCACATGTTTACTGTGGTGAAATATACCGCCTGTCTCCTTAGGAAAAAAATTGCCAATATGCCTTCGAATGTTTGTCTTGTTGATGCCGAAGTCCAGATGTTCCTGGCTTTGTTTCATTCCACACAGGCTATAATAGCATCCATTCTGCCGGTCTCCCTGCACACACAATTAGAGAACACAGCTGGTACAAAATGCTGTCTTGCTAGTCTTCTACCTGATGCCAGATGGAATGCAAGTACATAATGACAGCCTTGTCTCAGCTACAGTGCCTGTCAATCAGATTTTCTCTTTAAAACTTTCCTATTTCTTCTTCTTCTTCATACAGGCATTCCTTTAAAGAATGCTCTCAAATTTTACCCTGTCCAATCTCTATTTTTGTGCCATTTGTTGAGGATATATTATATTGATATTTGATATAAATCTAAATGTGGGAAATGGAAGAAAGCCGAGTAAATGAGTAATGTGTGGAGATCCCTGAGCAATAAACCATGGGTCAGATTTATGAGTTTGCATTATAATGCCATAAATGGAACATAAGGGTTTTAAGAGCATAGCTCCTGTAACAGAACCAAGCTCAAATCCCTCTTTCCTCTTAAAAGAGGGGATTCTGTATCTCCCATGGACCCTTTTTATTGTCTGTAATCTCCCAAACCATCCAACATGTATTTACTGAGTTGTTTTATTGCCAGTATACAAGGTAACATTTGGCAGGAGGAAAAATGGGAAATCTCCAGCCTACACCTTTTCTAGATATTTCTAGATCTAAGTACTGTTTCCTAGCTACATGCAGACTGAACAAACCTCAAATCTTCTCTGACTGGAGGCTGTCCTCTTTGTCCATATAGCCAACATCGCACCCCAAACTCACCTTTAAAAGAAATAGATTGAAATGGACTTTCTGTCTCCATTTGCCTTCAACGGAAGGTGGTTAGGTTCAGGTCTTGAGACTCTCCCTCTGTTTGAAACCACTGTCAGTTAGTGTAGACAGTACTGAGCTTAATGTACAAATGTTCTGACTCATTTTAAAGCAGCTTTCTATGTTTCTATGGTTGCATTTGGGCTGCCTGTAAACAAGCAAGGATTTGCTAAGCATGTTTCCCTCCCTCAGATCACTACCAAACACTAAAATCTTGGATTTCTTCCCCCTCCCTCAGACCTTGGTGGAGCAAATATAACACAAAGTAAGCTTCTCTCCTTTGACCTACCTCATAAGATTGGTGTGAGTGTTACAACTCCCAAGAAAGATGATATTCTTTATTGCAGGGATGGAGAACCATCATGAGGGCCTTATGGAAAATCTTCAGGTGCCACATGGCAGTGTTGGACGAAGCCCGAGGGAAAATTCATCATGGTCAGAGGCAAAGGTGGGTGAAGCAGCAAAAGTGACTTTTACCTTTGTACAATAGGGTAATGTGTGGGACAGGAGTCACAAACTGATGGACAGCAGCATCTCAGTGCAGCAGCTTTTGTTCATGTGTAGGCACTGAGAACTACAGCTTTGGTTCTCAGGGATGACAGCGGGTCCTGTCTGTGCTTATAAAGGACTCTGCAACCGACCACACATCCATGCAAGCCGTGCATAGATAACCACTGTAAAATATGACAGTGTTTATTCGTCATCACTTGCTGTGGTGTCGTAATTTAATTATCTCCCTCAGATCATCTGCAGATGATCAGGCAGAAGACAGGTGTGCTATTTTATGTATTTGTATTTATTTATAAGATTTCTTACCCGCCCTTCAACATAAGGTCCTAGGGCAGCTTACAACAATATAATCATACAATTATATATATAATATATAGGCCAGGAGTGAGCTTCACAAAGAAACTCTGGGGTGCACACACTGGGAGTCCCTTATCCATGCTGGCTCCCACCTGAGGCTACAAGCAGGATCGCTACATTCAAGGAGAGTGAAGCAGCATGAGCAAAAGAATGTATATCTTTAAAAGAGAAAAAAGCAAATAGTTGAGATGGAGATGACAAACACGACTTTTTTTAAAAAACCACATGACTGGAAGGCATGATCGAGCCAACGCTAGGTACTTACATCCTGTTGCTTTCAATGGCAGAGTTAAGCATGGTACACATCACACTTTGCATATTCATGGCATTTGCTGTTACAAGATTTGCTGCTGGTCCCTGGCTTTAAAAGGGCTCAGGACATATTCATGTTAGATCTGTTAGTCCTGATAACTAAATGAAAACCTCCTGGTTCAGAGGCAGTATGCGTCTGAATAGCAGCGGAAGATTAGGAACAACAGGAAAGGGCAATTCAACTCAATCCCTTCTTATGGGATTTCCAGAGACATCTGCATGATCACTGAGGAAAGGAGGAAGGTGTACTAGATGGTCCTTTGATTTGATACAGCAGAGTATGGCAAAGGCCTGCCTTGCAAGAATATGGCCACTTTTGCATGTCATGCAAAGCCAAATGAAAACTGTGACTCCTGGGAAGGAGATTGCAACCACTTTGCTCCTCCCCAGTCCTTTTAGCTTAGCAGAGCAGCAAAGTTAAGTTCTCTCCTTAACCATGATCTGTGTTCCCATCCATTTGTGCCTAAAGGTAAACACTAGGGAAGATGGGAGGGAGCTAGTTTGTCACTGACTTGCCGGGCAAATATCTAGTTGTGGTCTCCTCCCTGGTAGTCATGCATGGTGCTCACAACTGGCTTCCCTAACAAGGCAATTGTGTGCACAATAGTTACACAGGACTCAACTTACATGCTTTCGCACAGTTCAGAGGAAGAGCATTTGTTTTGCTTGCAGAAGGTCCAATCACTGACATCTCCAGGAAGGGCCAAGAAAGACCCCTGTCTTGAAACCCTAGAGCACTGCTGCCAATCAATGTGGACAATTCTGAGCTATAGCAGCTTTTTATGTTCCTATGTATCACTCAAAATCAAGAGGCCCTGACATTGACTGGATTATACCCACCCCATCTTTACATATTCAAGCTGCAACCAGCTATATATATCAGCATCACATTGCAATACACAGAAATGTGACACATAAGGTCATATTCAACACAGGCTGCTTTCACACATGGAGCTGATTGTGTTAGTTTAATGGATTAAAAAGGTAGCGCTTCTGTCCTGATTTCTAAAATCCCTTTCACACTGCAGTACCTCTTGCATTAAAGAACAGCAGCTCTTTCAGCCAATATACTGGCATTTTGAGCAACTGTCTTTCACATGGCTTGTTTTCGTCCCTCACCCATGCACACTGTTCCTCATTGTGTAGGAGGTCTAAGATCTCGTCCTGTCACCATGAAAACCCTCTCCCTTTAGGATCTGACTGCTTAAATTGTTTTAGTTGTATCAAAACAATGGTATGTGTGGGAAATGCTGCTGCTATCTGCACCACTGCCGGAATACCGGTACAGTGTTCATCAGGCCAAAAAAAAAAACCCCGCATGACTAAAGGGCGGAAACGCACTGCATGCTGGGATGCTGTCACATGAGCGACTTCAGATAGTCCACTATTGGACTGGCTGAACCAGCCTACCTATTTTGTCTTCTGGGCTGGACCTCATTTGCTTCTTCCTGGTCTCTTGGGCCTATAGCCATTAAGGCCCCTTTGAAGTGGAAAGAACAAAACTTCCTCCTGTCAGCTCTGTCCCACCCCACCCCATCCTTTCTTAGACCACTGTCAACCACCTCCTGGTTGATAAAGTCTGGGTGGCAGCACAGTGGCCATGTACCCTTTCCCAGGACCTTCCTGGGACAGTCCAAATCCCCTCACAATAAGTATCAGGCCCCTTGGAGGTGAAATTCTAAATGTGGGGCTAGGGCCAACTGGATTCACGTGACATTAAATTAAATTTATTAACTGATTCCAAGAACACAGATTCAGATAAGAACAGTCAGAATACTTCTATAACCTTTTTCACTAGTGTCAATGCTGCCTCAAGTGGCCAGAACCCATTGCAGAATTTATAATGCAATCGTATACATGTCTACTGAGAAGCGTGTGTGTGTGTGTGTGAGACAGAGAGAGGGAGGGAGACGGAGGGAGGGAGAGAAATAAAAGGATATTCCCCCACCCACATTTGGCTTTAGTTCCATCTACTACCAGTATATAGCCCCCAATAATGCACCCCCTGAAGGAAGGCAGTACTTTACCCCAAAAAGGTTGCCCACCCCTGGGGTAGAAAATAGACTTCAAAGCCATCAGTGGCTTGGGACTGGGTTGCCTGAAGCATTTTTTTTCTTCTGCATCAACCTTTCCATCCTAAGATCATCAGAGGAAGACATTCTACACGTCCCATCGCTGTCAGAGATAATACTGGGTAGGACATGTGAAAGGGTTATTTCCAGATATGAAACTCTATGCTTATGGTGCTCAGCTTCCTAGTTGATGCACTTTGGGTGTTTGAAAAACTGGTTATTCCAGCAGGCTTTTGATATACCTAGCTGGGAGACCAGGGCTTGAATCCCCACATAGCCATGAAGCTCACTGGATGACATTGGGCCAGTCACTGCCTCTCAGCCTCATGAAAACCCTATTCATAGGGTTGCCATAAGTCAGAATCGACTTGAAGGTAGTACATTTACATTTAGTTGATGATATTTTATCTCGTTTTTGTTGTGTGCATTTTAATCTGCTATGTTTTGTAGTATCTTAGTTTTATGACATTTATTTTATTAGTTATGTATGGTGTTTTTCCTTGGATGATGTAACTGCCTTGGGTGGCTTAAAAATAAGAAAGGTGGTACATAGTACATCTATAGATACATATACTCTGATTTTGCAGAGGGTTGCCATAAGTCGTAATTGACTTGAAGGCACATAACAACAAAAGGGTGGGTTAAGAGATTCATGTAGGATTAGGATATCAATGCTTATTAGCCCTGATGGGTATGTTCTATCTCCACTGTTGGAGACAGTATGCTTCTGAATATCAGTTAATGGAAATGGGAGGGGAGAGTGCTGTTTCGCTCAGGTTCTGCTTGTAGGCTTTTCAAGGGCATCTTGTTGGCCATTGTGCAAACAAGATGTTGGACTAGATGGGTATTGAAAAAAGAGAGGGGATGTCCCCAGAATGTCAAGGAGGGAAGTTCTAAACTGTATAGATTTGTTTATTTTCTTTAAAAGAGAAAAAAAATCTTCTTAAAATGCCCAACGCGTTTCAGCCTTATAACTAGGCTTTCATCAAGGGCTACAAATCAAATATAAAGAACATCATTTTGACAGACATATGTAGGTATAAATTTTTGTTAAAATATCTTGAAAAAACATTCTTCATTTGATACACTTATAATCTTTATATATGCACAAATAAATTTTTGTTGTTATAAACAACTCCTTAAAAATATCATTTTGTTTACCTATAGACTTTATATATATCTAGGTGCACAAATCCATATAAGATACCTTATCTTTCTATACAGTATCTAAAAGATTTTATATTATCAGAAACACTTACATTTATGTTGTTGAAATGCTTTATTCAATAGAGTATTTCTTCTCACTTTCACTATGGATGGCTTCAATATCTTTATGACTATTTCAAATCAATGAAAACCCTTGTTTAAATCTTTTTTTTTTCATTGAACTACCATATGACCAGAAGGATAATTTTCTTAACCTTTTAGAAGTATAATAGAAAATACCTGTAGGATACTTATGAGTAAAAAAAATTTTTTGGACTTGAGAAAACCTTTATAACAAAGGAAGAAATGAACATTCTTCATTTAGACCATTAGGTGTCACTGTCTTGAGTCTTAAGATCCATCCTATTTCTTTTTTATATAAAAGAGAACTGGGAAATGATCCTTGTATTCGTTGTAAAACCCAAAATTTTAAACCTACTTTTATATATTCAGAACATTGCAGGCAATGAGATACCAAAGGTGCTCCTGGTTTTTTGTTTTTTATATTATTCAGATGTTCTCCTATCCGTATTTTAATTTTTCTTGATGTTGGTCCTTTGGTATCTCATTGCCTGCAATGTTCTGAATATATAAAAGTAGGTTTAAAATTTTGGGTTTTACAACGAATACAAGGATCATTTCCCAGTTCTCTTTTATATAAAAAAGAAATAGGATGGATCTTAAGACTCAAGACAGTGACACCTAATGGTCTAAATGAAGAATGTTCATTTCTTCCTTTGTTGTAAAGGTTTTCTCAAGTCCAAAAAAATTTTTTTACTCATAAGTATCCTACAGGTGTTTTCTATTATACTTCTAAAAGGTTAAGAAAATTATCCTTCTGGTCATATGGTAGTTCAATGAAAAAAAAAAGATTTAAACAAGGGTTTTCATTGATTTGAAATAGTCATAAAGATATTGAAGCCATCCATAGTGAAAGTGAGAAGAAATACTCTATTGAATAAAGCATTTCAACAACATAAATGTAAGTGTTTCTGATAATATAAAATCTTTTAGATACTGTATAGAAAGATAAGGTATCTTATATGGATTTGTGCACCTAGATATATATAAAGTCTATAGGTAAACAAAATGATATTTTTAAGGAGTTGTTTATAACAACAAAAATTTATTTGTGCATATATAAAGATTATAAGTGTATCAAATGAAGAATGTTTTTTCAAGATATTTTAACAAAATTTATACCTACATATGTCTGTCAAAATGATGTTCTTTATATTTGATTTGTAGCCCCTGATGAAAGCCTAGTTATAAGGCTGAAACGCGTTGGGTATTTTAAGAAGAATTTTTTTCTCTTTTAAAGAAAATAAACAAATAAATCTATACAGTTTGGAACTTCCCTCCTTGACATTCTGGGGACATCCCCTCTCTTTTTTCGATATTAATGAATGTCCACACCCTATATATATTTAGATGGGTATTGGCCTGATTCAGCAGGCACTTCTTACGTTCTTATGTGATAACTCTTCCTTCTTTTCCAACAGAAAGCGACTTTTTCCAGTCACTTTGTTATTTATATACTTGCCATGTGAAGATGTGCCAATACACTGTGGGAACACTAGCCAATATCGGTTTGGCAAAACTCAAGAAACTGGGTTTGGCAAATTCAGGCTGCACTGTTCTTACAACTGGCTTGCCTGTGTATGTTCATCAGATTACGACTGCAAAATGTCATTTTACAATAATCACATAAAGTCACCTCAAGTAAATAGTGCTAGAGCTGAATAGGTAATAAACTATTTCTTGAATATATATCATTGCACTAAAAATTCCAGGTAACTGTTTCCAATTTTTCATCATCAGATTAAATTATTTCATGCATTATAGATTTATTAGAGAATTTGTCCTTGAACATTAGAAGCAGCTATTTTCTCATGCAGTTTATATCATTATTGATTTTTGCTCCATTTATTTGTAGATTTATGTTTATGTTTTGTTTAACACTCAAATATCAGAACCTGTAGAGTTTATAAAATGTGATATCTTATTTGCTTTTAACAATCTTATTAGAAAAAAATTGACTTGCTTCCAAGACAGATCATTTTGTTCCTATTACAACATGAACATAAATTACCCTGGCAGTAGGAGGGAAATGGAGATTTTGCAATTATAGATATAAGAACAGAATGTGAAAAGGAAGAAAGTGAAAAGATTACTGAAACATTTATTTTAAACATTTTCATGAAGGTCATTAAAGAAATTGACACTAATAGATATATTTGTTTCTAAGCTTCACAGATATTTTTATGAATGTTAATACTTCATTAAATGCGTGCATGTGAATACAAAGAATTTCTTCCTACTGTGCAGTGTAAGCATTTTGTTATGAATGCACCTCATATTGCTTTATTAATACATAATTTTTGTAATCACAGAAAACTCTTTTACTTTGGTAAAAGGCAAGAGTATAAAAGACTTTTTCTGGATGAGCTATGAAATAAGCTTATTTCATGACCATTTTTAATATTCCTTTGTACAGCACAGAGAAAATTATCCCCAATATATTGCCTGCTTCTAAATGTCACATCCAAGTTATGAGCACAAGCATACAGGCAAGGATGACCAAGTCAAGATTTGCTTTTAAAATGAAATAAAGAGAAAGTTAAGCAAAAGCTTTAAAATGTATGGGCAGAATTTCACTTCACTGATGACATGTTGAGTGTTACTCTGATTAAAATCTATTTTGATTATGTTTTATTCTAAGTTCACAAACCTATAAGCAAAATCATTTTTAGTCAAACTCTTAGGAAAGTAAAGCAGGATGATCCTCCCCCCTCAAAAAAAGATTAGACCAACATCCAAACTGGTTTTTAGTCAGGCACTTAGATGTGGCTTACATATCTGAATAGTGTTCAACAAAGGATAGCCTAACTGCACCTCAGTACCTGTCATCAGTGGGCATGACATGCCAAGTCCTAGGAAGGCATGACCAAAAGGATAGTTCATGAAATATGGAGTCACTATATATGGGCAAATGTGTGAACTAGCCCTTTACTGTATCATGCGTAACATATGTGAGAGAAAAAAGTGTCTGGGGTGCCACTAAGACAGGTTGATAAGGCAATGTTGATAGGATTACCCTACTGGTGAATCTAAGCCTTTGTGCCTAAAAAGACCTTTCTTGGAAATGCAAGCATAGGGCAATCCTATAATTGTTGTTGTTGTTATGTGCCTTCAAGTCAGTTATGACTTATGGCGACCATGTGAATCAGCAACCTCCAAGAGCATCTAATCCTATAATACTAACAGAAAATTTATTCTCCAAGTGTAGATCAAAGGGAGGTATCGGCAATGTTAAGGGAACCCCAAAGTTTACAGAAGTACAAAAAAGTTAGAAAAATTAAGAGGTCCCCCTCAAAGAAATGGCCCAATGAGGAACGAGCAGGCTCAGTGGCCATTTAATGTTGACTAACTGTTGGGGAGAATGGAAAACCAGGGGAAGGGGAAAGTGAATGGAAAATCTGAGAAGAGGGCATGGCTGGCTGACTTGAACTCTGAAAAGAAGCACTCCACACTTGTGGCCCATTATTTCTTTTTCTTTTTTTCATTCTTTTTTTAAATTTTATTCAAGATAAAGTAATAGTACAAAATGTTCCAATACGATTACATAGAAGCATTACAAATTAAAGCAACAACAGCAAAAACAAAATATGAAATTAACAAAAGTAATAATAGGTAATTATTAAAGTTAACTTCTTACCCCTTCATATTTAAGCATAATAATATAATACAACAGTTTCCTGTATTGAGGTAAATAAATTAAATGGAGCTATTTCATCTATCACTTTATCATTCCAGAATTGTATAAATAAAGCCCATTATTTCTGAATCAATACATTTTTGAAATATTATGTTTGCCATCTTGAACAACCATACAAATACTTTTTTGTATTTATAGGGCAAGTTACAAAGTTAATATCCTAAACGCAATCTATAAAGTAAAAATATAAGCTTTTTCTCCCATATCATAGTCTTCACTCCATATGCCTATCCATTCAGTACCTACATTATATATTATACACAAAATATGGAAGAAAGGATCTATCTGCTCTTAATGTCATTAACTTTTGATCAACCTTTAAGGTATAAATTGTAACCTTGGATCTCTTCATCAGAGGTTGGGATGAAAACTGGATTCTACAAAAAGACAAAATGTCATTGATGGATACATTCAGTAAAATGTGTGAAACACCTGTTGATCATTTTAAAAGTTTATGCTAAAAATGTTAACTATAACCTTGGATAATTCATTTTCCCTTAAGCAGCCGCCTTACTTCATATGTTCCAGGCTGATCACTGAGATTATCTGGAGGAGCACTATTAGTGGTCCCCAGGAACCAGAAACATGACTCATGTCAATGAAGAAACGTTCTATCACTGCAGTGGGCCCAGCTCTACGGTACTCTCTCCCAGTAAAAACCAGGCAGGCATGCACTGCCCCTGCTAAGCTTCTGGTTAAAACAGTTTTATTTCAGGAGGCCTTTACACTATAAAGCTTGTTTTAATATTTCTATTTTCTGATATTCTTGATTTATGTTGTAAATTGTGTGTATTTTATGTTTCTTTTTTTCTGTTAGCCACTTTGAGACAAATAGTGAAAAGTTGAGTATGCTTAAATAAATAAATAAATAAATAAATAAAATACAAAACTCAAAGAGACTTTGTAAGATGCCACAATCAATTCAATGCTAGTTATGACAAAAAAAGTTTTGTTCTCAGCTTTAGTTGGGCAGTAGCTATTATAAGAATATGGCACAGTGACTGCTCTGTTTCAAGGGGCACACAGATTTTCTTTTCAAAAAGAAAAAGAAGAAGAGACAAGACATAATTAAATGCTAAATTTCTACTTCAGAAAGATGGAAAGTATTTTGTACATATCACATAATTCATTCACAGTAGAAAAGAAATTACATTTTACTATTTTAATGGCATTGCAAATATTACATTTCATCTGAACGTGTGATTTATAAATATATTATTATAAGAATAAAATGAAATATTCTGTTTAATCAAATTAATTTGAAATAACTTTCATGGCTATAGTCAGCTATGGATTGTACTTATTCTTTTTAGCCTTTTGTTACAATCTTCTCTAGAGTATTTTGACAATTATCCATGGAAATCTCATTTTTAGCCTATTACAGTACTCACCTTTTCCTTGATGTGGTTTCATTTATCTAAGCTTCAAAACTCAAATATAGGATCTTTACATTAGCTCCTTCAGGGGCCAGCAAAACACTTTAACGAAATGTTCATGAAAGAAATATCCTGACTGCTGTAGAAGCCCATTTCAAAAATACATGGAAGGTGGGCATGGTGTTGCCTGGGATGTCATTAGGTCACACTATGTCCACTTCCCATGTCAATGGGGCAACTTATTCACCATGCCAGGAGCGAAAGAGACAAAATCTTGAGCAGCTGAAAGGATCATGCTAAGCCAGGGTGGGTTAAAAAAAAAACAGGCCTGGATCTCCTAGAAGAGATCTCTGGACGATTTACAGAGGATCAGCAAAGATTTCTGATTCCCAGATATTGAACAACCTTTTTTATGCTGACAGGCCTATGCAGTTGTTTAAAGCGTTCCTATTTTAATGATCGTTCTGTACTTCCTCTTTTTAAAGGGCTCCTACTGGGTGAAAGGGTGGGATATAAATCTAATAAATAAATAAATAAAAGGGGTTTTATGTTGCTGTACATAACCCTTGAGAGCCAGTGTGGTGTAGTGGTAAGAGTGCTGGACTACGACCTAGGTGACAGGGTTCAAATCCCCACATAGCCATGAAGCTCGCTGGGTGACCTTGGGCCAGTCACTGTCTGTCAGCCTCAGAGGAAGACAATGGTAAACCACCTCTGAATACCGCTTACCATGAAAACCCTATTCATAGGGTCGCCATAAGTCGGAATCGACTTGAAGGCAGTCCATAAATACATAAAAATAATAGTACATTGTCCTGCTGTTTTGTGAAAATACTTTTACAAACAAACAATAGCAATACCCCAATGGGCAGGAGTGGATTTGTGAGTGGAAAACTGTGAGCTCTGCTCTGTTTTGGTACTTAAAACAAATTCCTGGGCTCACAATTCTTTAATTGCATGTCTTTTGTGCCATGCTCCAGTTGATGGATCTTGGGATTCTACTAAAAAAATAAGTAGATAAAAAAATAAGTAGATAGCACCCTCTGTGCTAGCCCTGTCTCTCTCTCCTCCATGATGCTTCCCATGTGCTAAGTGTGCAGTGGTACTACTACCTCTTCTGTACATTATAGATGTACATAGGCATGCTAGACATAGGCATGCTACACATCTCTGACTTTCAGACTGGACATGCCCAAAGTGGATTTCTGAACTCCAGATACTGCAGTTCACACCAAATTTTGGGCAGAGCAGAATAGAATTGTTCTATCCTCCACCAAAACATTTTTGGAGCAGAACCAATTTGTTCTGCTCATCTCTGCTTTTTCAGCAGAGCTTGGAAGATTACTTTTAAAAAGGAATAAATTACAGTTACAATACCTTGGCCCAAAAAAGTAGTAATTACCGTTACAATTACAATTGCTCTGAAAGTAACTGATTACTTTACTTTTTCTCAAAAGTAATCACTACAATTACATTTCAGTTACTTTTTAAAAAAAACTCCTACAAGGTGCTGGCCTTGGTTGCTGCACATCTAAGAAGCCTAAAACAATATTAAAAATAAACACACACACACAGGGGGTAGTAGAATAAAAAATTTTATCCATAAGATTAACATAATGGCATAACAGAATCTCACATCCCCCCAAGCAATGAAGATACCCCAACTCTTGAAATCAAAGTTTACACTTGAAATGCTTTTATAATATGTTTCTGTTATGTCTCAAAAGAACAAGATGCTCAAAGAGCATGTCAGACAAGGAATGTCTTTTTACAGTCATTACGTTGCCACCAGTACTGAACAGGCGTTCTACTGCGGCGCTTGAAGGCATGCCTGTGTTGTGCTGCAAAAAACACCACAGCACACGTGGAAAGCCATGGAGTGATGACACTTCCCTGCTGGGAGACCTCAGGTACCTCACCAGTTCCTCCTCAGCAGTGTCCACTGCTGACTTCTTGCCCTGGGGCAGAAAGTTAAAGAAGTCATCTTCTAAGTCATCTCCTTCCTGGTCTTTATCTGAAGACTGATCACTGTCCTCATTAAGTACACCCATCTTTATTTCAGCTTTCAACAAGGCTTCCATTGTGTATCTAAGAAAGAGAGAGGATATGTTAACACATATATGTTAGGAAACCATCATCTGCTCTTCATTTCCTGATGCTTGTCATGTCCCCTGGTTCAGGGTCCAGCCTGAGCCTCTGGATGATGACATGGAAGGTAGGAAGGTGACCAAGTCACCACACTCATGGGGCAGCACAGCAGACCCTTAAGGATTACCTGCAGCAACCCAAGGTTGTGATGAGGAGCCCCAGGAAGAAAAGGCCCAGCCCCTGTCTACCACCTTAAGCCCTCTGATGCCTCCCTTGAGACAACATTTCCCTTGGAGTAATCCACCCAAAGGGCTTCCCTAATGTTCTTACTTGTTGGTATGGGTGGTGGCCTGACACGATTCCAGCCAATCTAGTTTGAAGCAAGGGTGTAGGCAGGCTGCCAGAAGAAGCCTCTTGTCCTCCCAGATAGCTGCAAACCGCTTTCTTAGGGCTTCACGCACACCTCTCAGCAGCTGAAAACAGTATGTGTACCTCTCAGGTTTGTTTTCCAGTCCTTCTAACTTGTGGTCCAGATTGCAGAGCGTTGGTAGCAAATACCCCATGAACATGCCGTTCTCCCGTTGCAGGATATCTAGGGACTGGGCTAGTGGCTCCATAATCTCTGTGTATTCCTGTACCGCTTCAATCTCAGCAGCTGTGATCCTGGACAAGGAGCAGCGGTCCATTATGGCATGCATTTTTAGTGGCACAGTTGACAGGAGCTCATGTAGTTGCTTCAATGCATCAAAGATGGAATTCCACCTGGTCTTATTCGGTACCTTCAGATACACACCACATTGCGCATGGATATACTCAGCAATCTGGGCTGACTGGTTCTGCTTGGACCACAACTTGCTGCACTTTCCCATCAAGGAACGAAACTGTTTCTTGAAAGGACCAAGAAGACTACTTTTGGAGGAGTCAGAAAGCATGGCCTCTATGTCTTGTGTTGCCACAAGGTTGAGGGTGTGGCTAGCACATCTCTGGTGTGGTGGTAAAACAAAATCCTCTCCTGAGTCTGCAGCTTCTTCCTCTGCCTCAGGTCCTGTGTCCAGGATCTCACAGATAGGCACAAACTCCACCTCAGCCTCCTCCTCTTCCTGGTTATCACCATCATCGTCACAAAGTTGGAGCCATTGTCTGTAGTAGTGCACATAACTTTGTTGTGGATCCTGTACTGCACATGTACATCATGCAGTGCTTTTGAAAGGACATCGTATGTATGGCGCCCCTTCAGACGCTTACAAGCCAAGGCCCCGGCCTCATGTTTCAGGGTAGTTGGGTTGATCCAGTGGGCTGTTACCCCAAAGTAACTCTTCTTGCCATTGGTCCAACAATCTGCAGTGGTTGCTATATATGCCACAGCACCCATTTGGTTTGCAAGAGTTTCTCTCATGTGGCATGCTCTCTTCTCAATTCTGTCTCTTAGAGTCTTGGCACATATGATGGTGAGATCTTTGGGGAGTCCAATGCGAACCAGATTAATGAATGATGGTTTGTCCACAGTCTGAAGTGGTAATGTCTCCTCTACAATGAAATCAATGATTCTCCTGTCGAGATTGCTCTGGGTGACAGGCTCCCTGCCAGATCCCCACCTCTCAAGGGTTGTCTGCTGCTGCTTCAGCATTTTGGGAGGAGGGGTATCATGCATTGGTTCAGGAAGGCCACGTCTCCTTGCCTTTAATGCTTCTTCAATTGCTCTCAGCTTCTCAGGGTGTGCCCTCTGAGGAAGAAGAACAAAGCATGAATCCAAGAAAAAATGGAAGAGAAACTTCACAATTTAAACATAAATAGACAATGGACACTCTTTGAGGACCAGCATGACAAAGGCTTACCTCAAAATGTTTCTTCACATTGGATGAGGAGGAAACAGCTGATCTCAGATTTTTGATCCTTGGAAGGCAGTAATTGCATCGTACAACAACATTTTTCCCACTCTGGCTCACAAATGTACAAGCTTTCTCAAAGCCAAACCATGGTACTTGCTGTTCTGCAGATGTGGCTGTGGGCAACTGGCACTGCTTCATGCCCTCCTCCTCCTCATGCACAGGGCCTCCTTTCTGAACCTCACTTTCTAGTTTTGCCTCCTCAGGATCAACAAGCTGTGACTCAAGTGGCCGCACTAACTGACTGCTGCTCTCAGCAGCAAAACCTGCAACAGGCATCTCTGTAATAAACAAGAGATAATGCTCCTATATGGGTGAACTTCAGCTGTGATGTGCCCCCATCTCTTCCCCATGCTGCAAGATCCCCCAGTCAGAGTGGAAGTAAGCAGGTCGATAGCACAATTAAAAGAGATCCTATTTGCATCATTTTTGCTCACTAAATAACCCTGCCTGGGCCAGTCTAACCTACTATCTCACAGGGTTGTTGTGAGAACAAAATGAGACTATGTGAAATCCCCACATAGCCATGAAGCTCACTGGGTGACCTTGGGCCAGTCACTGCCTCTCAGCCTCATGAAAACCCTATTCATAGGGTCACCATAAGTTGGAATCAACTTGAAGGCGGTACATATATTTTTTATTTTGAATATCATGATTATGATAATAAATATGCAGCATTTCAAATTAATTCTGTATGAGAAGCATTCCATGCCAAGCTTGGAAAACCAAGGATGAGGTATAAAATGTAGACAAAAATACTTTTGACAAAATGCCGTTTATCTTTTATATCTATATCTATAATTAGCAATACAGCTGAATGAAGTATGTAAAGTATTTTTTCTTTCCCTTTTCTTTTTTATTAATATTTTAGTACTACTGCTAAAGTTCTGATGAAAGAATAAAGCATTCATTAGCCAAATTCAAATGATTAGAACACATCACATAAATTCCACTGAAGTTGGAGTTTTTGCCATAGAAAATGAAAAAAACATATAACCTATGATAGCCCAATAGACAATCAGAACTAATATAAAACCCTATTGCTTCTCATTTGCAAATCTTGCAAGATCTAAGGTAACTCTAGATCATGTGAGTTCAAGTGATGCATGTTATGTACATTTGTATAGATATTAGCAGAGATTGTCAACAGTCTATCTCTCTCTGGGACTGGGAATCTCTTTCTCACAGAACATGAGTTTGAGAGCTGGGGGACTGAGAGGAGGAGCTGCAAGGACCCTACTTCTCACCTCATCTCTGCCAAGAACAAAAAAATCAGCCTTAAGCCATTTATTATACGCCTAATGATTTATTATTATTATTATTATTATTATTATTATTGTTATTATTATTATTATTATTATTACTGAGACAGTTTTTGTCCCACATACAATTCAGTCTTGTGATTAAACAGGACAAAAATACAAATAAAAAGAAAGATGGAGTTCAAATAAATATACAATAAAAAGCTAGCCGGCATTTTAAAAGGCAGGAGTGCTCTGTCTGGATAAATACAGCACACAGGTATGCATAGGAACAAGGGGGAGAGTTCAAAAAGGGGGGGAAGGAAGAGAAGTAGGCCACAGCTTGGAAAAGTTACTTTTTTGAACTACAGCTCCCATCAGCCTAATCCAGTGGCCATGTTGCCTAGGGCTGATGGGAGTTGTAGTTCAAAAAAGTAACTTTTCCAAGCTCTGAGTAGGCCGAAGTTTCAGAAGTGCCTTGTGATTGATGGGGGGTGGCAGCAAGGCAAGGAGAGGCAGTGGGAGGGGCAGAAGGGGCTGTGGGGGGGCAGGGGGGAAATGCCACAGGGGGTGGAAGGGGCCGCGGGGGGGCACACACACACACACACACACACACAAATCATCATCACTCACCTCCACAGCTCTTCGCCATTCTGCTGCTGCCTTCTCCTCCGTTGTCCTTGCCCTGGCTTTTTCCTCCGGTGTCCATTTTTTCCTCTCAGACGCTAGCAGGCCCTGCCTATTCACCTCTTCCCTCGTGCCTCCTAACACAGATCACGAGGGAAGAGAGAGTCTGCACAGAGGTCCAATCAGTGTGAGGCACATGTCTTGTGTTAACCAATCACAGCCAGGAGCTGACTTCCCCTTGTTCCCGCCCCCAAGTAACGTCCAACCTAACGTGGAAACGTTAAAGTTGAAGCTGAAAAGTAGGGAAATTACTAGTCGTTCCGTTACTTGCCAAATGTAATGGAATTACCCACTCGTTATTTAAAATTGTAACTAATTACAAGTAACTCGTTAAAAATAACGAGTTACTTCCAAGCTCTGTTTTTCATATAAGCTTCCAACGAACCCAGGAGTTCACCAGAGCACAGTTTGAAAATCACAGCTCTAGAGATATTATCTCTAAATACTATCACAAACTGGCACATGAGCAATAACTCCAAATGCTAAGATCTTTCTAAAGGCAAATACTAGCCCAGAATATGACATTCAAATGTTATTTGAGAACTCCAGCTTGAAATATTCAAAGCTGAACAAAGCTGAACTCAAAATCTTTGGAAAGTTGCATTCGTATCAGACTGATTACTCTATTCCTGTAAAAACCACACTCTCATGAAATCATTGGCATTGCTAAGACTTTGGATTTCTCCAAAAGTGGAAAGTTAAGGGCCAAACTATACACTACATTATTCACATTTTTTAAAAGTGTGCTTAACCTGACCACTTTTATTTAGAAGAAAAGCAGCTTTACATGGACCTAGCCCAGAACATGATCCCATTCCAGACACTTACGTCCACACTGATGTCTAGCTGAAAATGCTTGCTATTCATCAATAAAGGTATTGTTTTCTGCAAATAGCAGCTGGGGGAGATTTGTGTGTGTATGTGTGTGGGGGAAAACTGACCCAGGGCCCCAGTATTGACTGGGATCATGTTACTCATCAGGGGCCCACACGGCTGTTTTTCCAAGTGTGGCTGTGTGGCTTTCCTGGCCATAAGTGATAGTTTAGAGCTGACCTCTGATTAAAAATGCATAGGATTGTCTGTAATGTTTCCTTAAAAAAAAACAAAAAATGTCTAATTGCACATTCTGATCTCTAAGCACTTTAGGAGTTCTCCGGAATCTGGCTAAAATTAACTCTTGTGAAGTGAAGATTAGAAGTAGTTTAGGCACACATATCAAGTCTAGCTTTGAATTCACCATTTCAGTATACTTTTTCAGCATTTTGTGGGTCATGTGCTTGGAAGTCAGGAAATTGGCTAGACTGCTGCTTGACCTGACAAAGGAATACAATAACAACTTTCATGTAACTGGCTGGCATACAAATATTCTATCAGAAAAAAAGGGGTGGGGAAACCATGGCACCTTCAGGAAACAAGCATGTTTTAGCACCCTACTTCAAAAGCCCAATTTCCTTTTTGCTAAAGCAGGTGCCACAGTAGAAAGAGAACATGTAGGGGATTATCTTGCACCGATGAGTTGACCTATTTCTCCAGGGTTTTTCCCCCAGATTGGATTTAGGATACTTTATTTTGTGCAATGAAATGCAAATGAAGAAGGGAGCACCCTGCATTTTAACACCACACACTACAAAGTACTTTCCCAAGAAAAAGTACCCACTTGGATTACTGGCATGTTCACTCAAACTATACCAAAACATTGATGAATTCCACAGAAGAACTTTTCTATCCATGGCCACTATCACCATCCTTGAATCCCACTCATCCTCCATGTAGCTCAGGATACCATATGGTGGGGTTCACATTCTATCTGCACAACTGTGAAATAAGTTAGGCTGAGAGACAGTGATTTGGCCACTGAGTGAGGAACTTACATGCAAGGTCCTCTTGCCCAAATTCAGCACGTTCACACAGCCCTGCCCTGGCTGTCACCCTGCTCTTTCTCATCCAGGTAAACTGTAGTGAAAAACTGATCATTACATGAAGAACCGTCTGCCTTCCTGAGGCAGCATGGGAAGAGGGACCCATTATTATTATTATTATTATTATTATTATTATTATTATTATTGATAAGATGGCTGACAGTAGTTAAAGGCTCTAGGCTTCAGTGCATTTTGCATTCCTTTTTACAGCTAAATTCCATTAGTAAGTTGCAGTGTCTATTCTTATTGGCAGTGTGAGAACTCCTCTAACAATAGCAAGGGGGGGAAGGAAAGAAATGGGCGTACCGAGCAGGAAGGATGGAGGGATTGTGCTTTCTCTTGCTGTTGAAGAAGCAGCAGCAGCAGGAAGCATTGCTGGTGCTGCTTCTGCAGCAGCCAAAGAAAGGGTTTTGGCAGGGGGCTCACAGGGATTGGTGAGAAATTCCACTGTTCGATTATATCAACAGGAGCGAGACCTGGACCACATTCACACCATATATTTATTCCACTAATATTCCACTTTGAAAAGTCTTGGCTTCCCCCAAAGAATCCTGGGAAGAGTACTTTGTGAAGGGTGCTGAGAGTTGTTAGGAGACCCCTATTCCCCTCACAGAGCTGCAATTGCCAGAGTGGTTTAACAGTCAATCTCTCTTCCCAAGAACTTTGTGAATGTGGCCATGGTCTTGAACTGGGGGTTTCCAGAGTTTTTTGGGTTTTGGTAGAGATGGGAAAATCTGTCAGTTTTGGTTCTCTCCATTTCACATTTTTCCAGCCCTCAATTCAGTTCTCCACATTTCTGCAGCCATTGGCAAATTTCTTTTTTAAAATTTCTCATGAAAATTCTTGAACATTTTAGTGAGAATTTTTCCCGCTAAACACATTTTGTATAGTTTTGACCAATGTATACATTTTGAAAGCAATTTTTCATAATGTAATGGATGTTTATGTTATATTCACACACTTTCCCCTAATATATGCTTTTTTGTAAGCATTGTTTCGCTGGTGAACCGCATCACAAACTGTGGATAACTGCAAATTTTGAAGGATGGCTAGTTTTCAGTTCTCATATTGTTTCAGGAAGTGTGCATTTGATAGATCTGGCTTTAAATGCATATTGAATTGAATTCCTTCCCTGCATCACTTGGAATAAGATACGGTCTTGAACTGGGCTCAGAATTGATCAAACTATTTTCTAATGTTTTTTGGGGGTTATTATTTTAGGAGTTTGGTTTGCCAAGCCCAATTCCAAACTGCAATGAAGCCCCAGGGCAGGAGGGATGTATATGTTTGTCCAGATTCTCCATTGTTTTATCCTAGAAATCCATGCACGCTGTACAGTCACTCCTCTGTTTGCTTGCTCTTTAGAAATAAAGTAATTTTCCCCTTTTCAATCTATTTCATGTCCCTCATTTGATCCTGCTCTTTTCCCCTGTTGTATTATCAAATAAAATTGCATCTCTTTGGTCTAGCCTGCCTGTTCATCAGTCTGGCTTCACTGATACATATGTCTGAGAAACTGATAACTTCAGATGGCCAGGCTTTGGATTCTATAATAGGAGACAGTCTGGTGTGTCTCATTTTTTCTAATGGTTCTTATTAATGAGTTTTGTAGCTTAGGGTTTCATGCAGTGATTTTTGTTCATTGTTATAACTAATACTTGTCAGTCTAGTGAATTTGTCATTGAAATCCTGATAATGTCTTTTATCCTTTAGTTCTCAAGAAATGTGAGACTGGATTATACCAAATCTGATCAATTAATGACTTTCACACTGGCCAGTCAGTTCATTATAAGGATTTCAATAAAATAACAAGAGTTTAAATATATTTCTTCCCAACTCAAGATTGATAACAGAGAGTTTCAAATGCTTGATGCGTATAATCGGGTGTTTTGTATGGAATTTCTGTTGCCTACAGACAAAGCCAATAGTTTTCCTATTGCTGATAAGATAATGTAAAAACTGGTTGTATTCAGTGCTGTGTGCCCGGAGTTCTATTTGCACAACGGAACTTCCCCTTCCTCTCTGCACACACACTCAAAATATGTTTCAGAGGCTCCTCCCCCTGGGGCAGATTTTGAGGGTGCATGAGGGGCTACAGAGGAGAGGAGAGGAAGGGAAAGTTCCATTGCACAAGTGGAAGTCTATTGCATTAGCAAAATGGCAGCATGAGATACAATCCAGAGAATACCAGGTGTCTTTTTTGAAGCATTATGATATTTGAAACACACACAAGCTTTTCTGACTATATTTTATTTGACAAGGTGTCTATGTTCTCACCCTCACTGCAGAAAACAAACAGGGACATATAGAGGGTAAATATCAGAGCCAGTGTTGTAGTGGTAAATTTTGAGGTGCAGGAGCTCATAATGAAGTCCCCATAGCCATGCCTCTAAGGAGTACAAATTAAAAAAAGAAGGTGCTAGGGGTATCTGGGTTCACATCCTTAATATGACTGCAGTTCTGTGCAGAGCTGCTTGCAGAAGAGAGGTTCTCTGTGAGAGCACCTGTGGACTCCTCATTAGAAGTTTCTTGCTGCTGCTGTAGGTTCTAATCCACTAGGAATTGAGTTTGCTCAGTGAGCCAAGTTTCCTTTCCCTCACATATTGTTAACATATACCACTGTGGAGGGCAACCATGAAGGGCAGCTGTGGAGGGCAACCATCAGTGCCTCCTTACATAGATTCTACAGTCTTTTACCGGGAATAAGTCACACTTATTTTAATTGCAAAAAATAAGGCACCCATGTTAGTACTGTGCTGAATTTTTTCATGAGCTTTGATTTTCATTGCAAACGTTGCCATAGGGGTGTTTGCAAAGATGTTTGCAATAACCTTCCATCTACTGTTTCATGCATATTTTGCATTTTTCACAGCCGTCGCTTTCCTAATCTGTTGCTGCTTCAGAGAGGTGAGTGAACTCACCCCAGTTGCTCAGGCAACTGGGCCAATGCTCCTTCTCACTGAGTTGCACATCAAAGTACAGTACAGAGGGGAGTGCATCTACATTTGGATGCTTACCGAAATGCCTACCTGAATGCAGATGCTGTTCCACAGCACTGGAATGTTCAAATGTATTTGAATATACATTTCAATGCAAGGGGGCATTGGGTTGCTGCTTCAACAATGGGGTTTCATGAATGGGTATGAAAAATTGCCAGACCAGTTTGGGTGATGGGCTGATTTCTGCGAGATGATATTGTTCATGAAATAGATGTCCCATTTTAGCTCAGCATTAGATATATATCTGGATCACATGCTAGTCCCTTCACTATGGACAAAATAAAGCTCAAAGGTGTTTCTGTGCAGTAGTGCAACCAACTGGGTTTAACAGTCTGTCCCTAAAGAAAGCGCATGCACTGAAGTTACAAAGAACATTGATTTGTATGTGCAAGAGAGAGTGGGAGGGAGGGAGAGAACGTTGCCTACCTTATTTCTTCCTCTCTTCCCCCACCCCTAAAAATCCTTCTTTTTACAGTAGGACATTTGGCTTCATTGGTTGATAAAGAAATGTCTTGCTAAAACCCTTCCATTGTGTAAAGACTGCATGGTTGTTAAAGCTACTCTCTGTGTTCTAATGACAGTTGGCAAGATTCTCTAAGATCTGGTGTATCTGGGCTTCAGGGGGGAAAATCCAAAGCTGCCCCCTGGAGAGCTGGGCTGAAGGGAGGAATCCTTGGCACTAGGGTTTAGACGCTTCCAATGCAGATGAGCAAGTGTGCCTGCCAGTGCCTCTAATTGCACCCATGAATGTTTTCAGGAAATATCTCCTCAAAAACCTAGAAAGCACAAGAGACTGTTTGCTCTTCCTGCTTGCACTGGCTCAGCCTCTTCATCATTGAACATGTCCCCTTAAACATGCTCACATTTTATTGGGTGCCAAAATTCGACATCCACCCTCCCTTCTGTTTTGAACAGCAGAGAGCTACAAAGTTTTTATCTGTGAGTGTGGTGGTAGCGCATATAGGTGCCATTTTCCATTGATGGGGGGGAGGCTGATGAGGAACATTCCCACACCATTTTGTGGTCATATCTCTTTTCCTTCTCTTTTGAGTGTGGTGGCCATTTTGTATTAAGGCACATGGACATGAAAGCCATTTTGTGACTGGCACCCATGGCACCTTCTCAATATTCCAAATGTACCCCCTGTTCCAAAAAGGTTGGAGGCTCCTGAAATCCAGACTATGGTGTGGCAGAAGGTTCATCCTGCCTGGTTGCAGCCTATTGTAAAGAACCACAGGATACAGAGACCCTGAAGCAGTGGTGGCTGGTGGCTTCATGTCAGTGGGGCAGTGGAATCCACTCCAAACTTTCAAGCTTTCCAAGGTGCTGAAAAATATTCCCAAACTGGATTCACCAGCTACAGCTGACCTGAAGAGAAAATATTCAGATATGTAATCCTATGTACACCTGCAGTCTGAAATGGTAGAGTTCCAGGAACTCTGCCCATCTACTTTATCTGTATAGATTGATCAGCCCTAAACAATTCAAAACTGCTACAGGTTGTTCTTCCTGAAGTTTTTTTTTTAAAAAAAATGAATTGTAGACCCCCACGAAGGCTTGTCATCATAGTAAGCTTTGTCATCTACTTTTCTTCCATTTGGTTTCCAGGGTCAACTGCAAGTTCTTCCACATTAGTCTTACAACATAGTATTGTTATGAGCATGGGACGTTGGAATGGATGATTCCTGTGGGTCACCTTTCCAGCCTCTGATTTGGAATCCTGTGCCTTGGAATGAGGAACTCTCTGCTGGTCAAATGAGTCTTTTGTTAACCAGATAGATTGGCCAGGTAAGATAATGGGCCGATCAGTTGCCTAGCAACAGAGAATGGGCTAGAAAGACACCTTTTGTGATTGAAACTCTCGTGGAGAGGCTCTCCCCCACTCCTGGCAGCTAGCAGAGTTGTGCTTGTAGTTTTTAGTGTGTTCTAGAGAATGGCTGGGGCTGCAGGCACGCAGAGAGGCTATCCCTCTGTATCATGGCTATAGGATGCCCCTGCACCCAGATAGAAAAGCTGGATATTAGACTGCTGATGCACTGAACCCCTCCATCCTTGAGCTCAGGATGGAATGTGTGTAAATAAATAAACCATATTTCATAAAGACACCGCAGTCTCTGCTGACCTTCTTCCTAAGGAAACCAAACCCTGGAGAGGTGCAGGGACCCCCAAAATCTCACCACTCGGAGATTGGGGGTGTCGCGCAACAGTATAATAGGCACTTATTTTTTTAGGAATAAAGGTCCCAGATTTGCTTGCCATTTAATTTCTCACTCTTGAAAGGTTTGTTAAGGCCTTGTTTACAGTCTTTAATATGTCACCATTCTAATAAGCTAGTTGCAGCAATTTGCTGTAAAGATAGTAGCAATACATTTTTATTTTGTTTTTAGCATTTGAAAAGCAGTGATAAGTTACAACTTCAATATGTTGGCTAGGGCTTTGCTGGTTAGTCTAACAGCAGTTCTCTGTGCTGGGAATGTTGTATTTGAATGCATTTTAATGGCTGCCCAAAACTTTCATTATTACTATTATTATTCATAAAGATAGCATGTATTGGTTGTATTACTTCCTGAGTGTCTTCTCTGACTATGGCAGAGCTTGGAAGTAATTAGTTAAAAAAATGAATTACATGTAATCTATTACTTTTTTGAGGAACGAGTGGGTAAATTCTTTACATTTTGATTGTAATAGAACAAGGAGTAACGAGAGTGGCTGTATACTATAGCCAGCATGTATTTTTCACATTCCACAATGTTAAATTGAAAATAATCCCCATGCAATTCTGATGCTTCCTATAAGATCATTTCAAAACAAAACCTTACAAAACTTATAGTCCTGAACTCAGAAATGCTTCCTTAACAACCCTCTTCATTTTCATGGTGATACACAAAACAGTCAGAGAGAACAGAGTTCAAAGTCTAAAAAGAAATAAAAATACCCCAGAGCCCTTTTGGACTTTTTTCTGTCAGAGTTCTCATAATCTGTTGAAATTCATTAAAAATTAGCCAAGTTCACAGAGTACCTGTAATCCTAATAATGACCTTGCCCCATACTCTGACCTTCATCTTCTGCAGTTTAAAAGTTAAAAAATGTCTAGATGATTTTTAATCAATTTAAGAAATTTTGGCTGGAACCCTATGATAACATCGGGCATGCTCAATAAGAACCAACTGTCAGCATTCTAAAAGCCAGACTCATAGCCGCTTGGCTTGCCTAATCAGGGGGCCACACCCACACCAGACTTTGATTTCACTTGAGACAGTCATGGCTTCCCTCAGAGAATCCTGGGAAGTGTCTGTGAAGGGTGCTGAGAAGAGACTCCTGTTCCATTGACAGAGCCCCAGTGGCTAGAGTGGTTTAACAGTCATCCACTCTGATTGAAGCTCTGTGAGGGGAACAGGGCATCTCCTAGCAACTCTCAGCACCCTTCACTAACCACACTTCCCAGGATTCTTTGAGAGAAGCCATGACTGTTGAAAGTGAAATAAAGGCCTGGTGTGGATGTGGCCAGGGACAGCTTTGGTTTAAATTTGGGTGGGAGGCTACATGCACCTGCTGTAGAATAAAAAGGTGGGAGAAATGCTGAAAAGCAATGATACTGTTGACAATGTTTTCCTTTTGGAAAGGGGCTTCTCCTCTGCCCAGTGCCAACCCACCCAATCTCCCCCCTCCCCTCCTTGCCCCTCCCCTGGGTCAGTGTTGGACTAGGGCCTGGAAGACCAGGATTTGAATCCCCACACAGCTATGAAGCTCACTGGGTGACCTTGGGCCAGTCATTGCCTCTCAGCCTCAGAGGAAGGCAATGGGAAAACCACATCTGAATACCATTTACCATGAAAACCCTATTCAAAGGGTCGCCATAAGTCCGGTGGACTTGAAGATAGTCCATTTCCATTTTCAAACAAGATTGCACAGAAATAAATCCCATTGAACTCAAAAAGTATGCAACTGATCAAACCCATCCTCCCTTCTCCTCCCTCCTATCCCCTCCCTCTTGCCCTTTCCCTCCCCCTTCCTTTGCCCCTCCCTATGGGGAAAAGTAAGTGCAAATATTATGCAGTTTGCGCAGATCCAGTAATTGTGCCCATTTCCTCGTATGGGAATTTGTCTCTAAGAAGAGTGAATGTCCTCAGGAAAAACGATGGACTTTACAAAATTTTTATTATGTATGTGGGAAGTTGGCTTACAAATGGTTTCCAAATGGATGGACAGGATCATGGTGTCTTATCGAATTCATGCTATGCATCATACAAACAGCACAGAATTTCCTAAATTACGAAATAGAAGATGGTCAGAGGCTTCAATCCCTAGATCACGTGTCAAAAGATTCCGAATATCATGGGGACCCATAAGTGAGACAGCACTGTCTTTCTTCTTTCCACCAGCAGCAGTTGCTTATTCTTTAAGAGAAATCAGGCGCTTAGGACAAATAATAGATGTAGTAGCCAACCAAACTGCTACAGCCCTTACAGCAATTAGTGTCGAAATGCACACCATGAGAATAATGATACTCCAGAACAGACTCGCATTTGATTTTTTATTGGCAAATCACGGCGGAGTCTGTGCGGTTGTAGGAACTAAGTGTTGTGTGTTTATTCCTGATAATGCATCTCAATTGTCAGACATAACCAAGAACATCTTGCAGGCAAGGAAAGAAGCCAAAGACATTGGAGAATCGAATATGGGATGGGATGTTGGTTTCAGTATTGGTTCATGGTTTTGGGGGATTTTTAAATCTTTAGAAAGTGTCATTTTGTATGGGTTGGTCTGCATAGTAATAGTTGTGGCAATAGTTTGTGGAGGATGGAAACTCTTAAATTGCTGCTTAAAGGAAGGTCTCAAATTGAGAGATACTGATCAAGATAAGAAAAAGCTCCCTTCCATCTTTGTTTCCATGACGAGCATGTCCTCAAGCTTATGGCAGGAGAATAATCTCAAGGATCCACAAATTATTGACACTATGTCAGAATCAACCTATCATCTTTCCCCCATAGAAAAGGAGGAACTTGGGAAAATCTCAGAATCAGGGTCAAGCTCAGATTCAGAAGACACTCTGTCTGAAGCTACAGAAGAAGAATAATGGGTTGAGGTGTTGGGTTCTCCCAGAATGGAAAGAGGCTTATATGTCTTCCAGACTCAGAGAGCCTACTGGCTCAGCTCTAAGTGCTTATAGGATTATATTCTTTATTGCTTCAGGAAGGGAAGAGGATTCAACAGGGGTGGGTTAACTCCTAAGATGGTGGTACCCTCCTTGTTGTCTCTCTAATCCTCCTAATTTAAAGCTTTATTGTTTTAGGATAATATGAATAAAAAGGCTCAGGATCTTCCTGATTCCAGTGGCGAAGGGACCAGTTGGAACATCGCCAACAGAACATCCAATGAGGAAAATATCCAAAATGACAATTTAAATCTATTGGCTGAAATAATAGATAAACCGTTAAAAATTGATCAGGGAACTCAAACTGAACCTGTAAAAATAATTCCATTAGTTCCTATAGCTCCAGTGAGAATGGATGTGTTAAAACCTCAGAAGAAAACTTTACATCGTCGGGACTATAGCTGGTATGCTTTGCAGTGTGCTGTAGAAGCAGTAATCAATAATACCATGAGTTCAGCAGTAGCTGGAATGGTTTATGGTGTACCTCATACCACCATATGGGCAAGAGCTAGGAACTGGAGACTAAAATATGGGGATATACCTCCCAGTCAAGTTGAAGTTCCCATTTGTCCATGTCCTCCAGGAAAAGCCTGTCGCAAATGTTTCCAAGTGATGGATCTTTCTGGATGGAATTATCCTTCTGATCAGGATGAATGAAATCAAAATTCTCCGGTTGAACGGAATGTTCAAAAGGGAGGATTGTGAGAGGAATTTCGATTTTATTCCTTCAGGCCAAAAATATTTACTCTGCTTAATTTGTCATGACTAAAATATATTGTTCGCAGTGTTCGATATAATGGGGAAGTATTTTGTTTGGATGTTCTCCTAACAATTTGTCAGAAGAAATTGTGGTTTGTGGTTACCAAGTTTCCGGAGCCACAATCAAGGCAACTCAGTGTTAAAGAAAAAGAGGAACTGTTGTAAGAATGTTTTCTTAGGAGAAACCACATATGCTGAAATTGTATTGAGTAAAGTTTAGAACTATAGCTCTTCTTTAGATGTTTTGGGTGTCTTGTTTTGTACCTTGTGAGATGTCAAAACATGGGCAAAGGGCCCTTCCTCTTTCTCTAAACAGTTTGAGATACTGGGACCAGGCACCTGCCCTCAGGGGAGGATACTTGGGTAGGGATTGGCCCAAAGGGGTCATAAGGTACAATGTATGTATGATGCATAAATTACTATAAAAGCAATGTTTTCCTGTTGATTGACAGAGTGAAGTTCGAGAGAGCTTCCTCTCCCATTATGCATACTGGTATCTTTTGTTATTGATCAATAAACCTCTGTCTTTTGGAGCACAATCTTGGTCTGGAAAGTTTTTCCTTCAACACTGCCTTTTTCACTGTCCAACTTTCACATCCATACATAGAGATCGGAAATATCATGGTCTGAATGATCCTGACTTTGGTGTTCAGTGATACATCTTTGCAAATGAGGACACTTTCTAGTTCTCTCACAGCTGCCCTTCCCAGTCCTAGCCTTCTTCTGATTTCTTGACTATTGTCTCTATTTTGGTTAATGACTGTGCCAAGGTATTGATAATCCTTGACAAGTTCAATGTCCTCATTGTCATCTGTAAAGCTGCATAAATCTTCTGTTGTCATTACTTTAGTCTTTTTGACGTTCAGCTGTAGTCCTGCTTTTGTGCTTTCCTCTTCAGCATTCGTTTCAAATCATTACTGGTTTCTGCTAGTAGTATGGTATCATCTGCATATCTTAAATTACTGATATTTCTCCCTCCAATTTTCACACCTCCTTCATCTTGGATACTCTGTTCATAGGGTTTTTGTGGTAAGAGATATTCAGAGGTGGTTTACCATTGCCTTCCTCTGAGTTTGGATGCATCTTAGTCTGGTGTTTCAGCTATGACCATTCCGCCTTGGGTGCCCCTGCTAGGAGTCTACCCTCTTGGTCTAGACTCCTGACAGCATTGCTCTTAGCTTCTTCAACACTCTCAAACCCCCTCACCATGTTAAGGTGTGCATCCTAGAGGGGGTTGAGATATTGTACTGCCCTACAAATGTGTCAAAATGCAAACACAATTTGGGTTGGTCTTTCACAGTCCACTCCACTTCCTGTGTTGCTTGGAAGAATTGGGTAACATGTGCCTCTGAGCATATGGTGAGTGGGAGCAACACATGCAATCAGCCCAAAGAACAGAAACAAGACATGTGCTTTGCTGATATTGGTTTAGCAGGGGGGAAGCAAAAATAATAACACAGTTGATATAGTTCACTGTTGATATAACTTTAAATATGTTTGATTTACTTCTCATTTTTAGTGGTTTCCTACAGTAAATCATTTTGTGTTGCTTCTGTTTCTGTGAATATGTGAAGTACAGCAACACTTTCATCATTTACACTACAAAAAACTACAAAAACAATTGTGGAATAATGACACTGACTGTTCTGCAGAATAGTTTCCAGTGGCCATGAGGAGTGTCTCGGATTGCACAAGATAAAACAGAGGTGACATATATTCTAGCAAAATTCTAGGTGTGCTCTATGTTTTTAATTGACAAAGCCCACCTTTCCTTAAGTGGAGTTGTTTAAGCATAGCAGGCTGAACAATGGCATCTTGGGCAGGCCAAGTTTGTTTTTTCCAACAGCTAGAGTCATTGCTTAAGTAGCAACATATTGTAATGTTTTCTCTCTCTTTTTACACAGTCAGATGCTCTCTGACTGTTTCGTGTATCTCCATGAAAATTTAGAGGGCTGTTAAGCAAGCGTTTCTGAGTTCAGGACTGTAACATTTGTAAGGTTTTGTTTTGAAATGAGTTTATGGAAAGCATCAGAATGGCATGGGGGTTATTTCCAATTTAACATTGCTGAATAGAAAAAATCCATGCTGGCTATAGTATACAGCCACTCTCATGAAGGTATAATAGAAAGCTGCATTGGAGTTAAAACCTAACAATGAGATGGGAAAATAGAGTGTCTATGTGTTTGTACTTTGTGTTCCATTACTCATTTTCTATGACTTCTTGAGTACTTCAATGATTTTTGCATTTTATTATAAAAATGACTCACAGAATTAATTATTGGACAATGGTTGACATTTTTATGCCAAATCATCATATAAAGAGAGGTTCTGAATCATCCTATGGTGCTGTGAGTAAGCTGCCTAAATTTTGGACAAAAGGTAAATCTTTTAGCATTCTCCATATAATTTTAATGGCAATGGCAATACCTTGTATCAGAATACTGCTGATGTACTGGAATGTGGCTGTTCCAAAGAACCCAGACAGGTTCCTGAGATATACTCGCTGTTGGATGACTTCACAATGACTTAATGCATTAAAATGTAATAGACACTTGTTCCTTCATTTGAGAGAGAGAGAGAGAGAGAGAGAGAGAGAGAGAGAGAGAGATGTTTCTGTAGTCAGCTCTGATTAGTTCTAATCTAGCTCTCCAGAGGGGAAGGACATGACATTAAGACATTGCGTCTCTGTCTTCCAAGAGGCTTATTCTTAATAGCACGGATAGGGGAAGGGGGGGGAGATTCTTTTGATCTTGTATTTTAATCTTAAATTTTAATTTGCACCATAAAAAATTAATCACTGTCCTCCTAGGTTTCAAAGAGAACAGCGCTAAGTATTTCATGCACACTGCACATTACACATGTAAGGCCAGATCCCTTTGTATTTGCAACAGCTTTGAGGGCTGCTTATTAAATTAGTAATGACCATCCGTCGGAGACTGTGAGCACCTCTGAACAGACATTGCGTCCTAAGCCACTAGCAAATTACATAATAACATTAGAGAGGTTTGTTTTCATAAATACCACTGGACTGTGGAGTGATTCTCCTTGTTGCATCCATGGGGAATTCTGCATTCATTTAGTATATTTCCTGCATTTTATCATGCTTAAGAAGGTTAAAGTGCAAAACACTTGCTTGTAATGCTCTGAAAACAACCCCCCGCCCCCAAAAGCCAATAGTAAATTTCACACAGTGCAAGTGGAGCATCATAATTCTACAAGGTAATGGGCAACAATTCCTCTTCCTTTAACATGAGCCCAAGGGGAAACAAGGTTAATTCACTTAAGAGGCAGTTATTACAACTTGAAGATTTGTTCTGGCTCTCTTAAAAGTGACCAAGGGCTTTATTTTCCAAGGGAAAGAAGCAATTTTTCTCTGAGTAAAGGGAGATAAAATGGTACTTAAGCTGCCGTGAATTCTGGTTTGTAACTTGCAATTGCTTCAGAACAAGGTGCTTTAGGCTCAAGCATTTGCTCTTCTCTCAATAATGGCTGACCACAGGAAAGCATGAACTTGGAGAACATGGCATGCATGCTAGAGGGGGAATGTCCTTGACCACTGATGCTTTCTTGTGGTTGTAAATATTATTGCTGCTGACTGAGGGCCAGGCTAGACAAAACAGTAGCTATATGTAGAGATGGAAAATGTGTCAATTTTGGTTGGCCCAGTATTTCATTTTTCTGATCTTCAGTTCTACAGCAATTTGCAATTTTTTAAAGTCCTATGAAAATTCTTCAGCATTTAATGTGAATTTCTCCTACTAAACACATTTTTGTATGAGTTTTGACTAATGTGTACATTTTTGCAAGCACATTCTTTAATATAATGCATTTGTGTACATTATTTTCACTAAAATATTCATTTTTATGTTCATTTTCCCCAATATATGATTTTTGGTATGTTGTTTGGTTGGAGAATTGCATCACAAAATTTGAACAAGTGTGAATTTTGAAAGATGGCTGTGTTTTGATTCTCATCTTGTTTTCGAAAGTGCAAATTTGATAAATCCACTATTAAATGTGACTCAAACCAAATTTCTCCCACATCCCAAGCTAAGTGTCTGTACCTTTAAGTGCAAGGTGTTTTTACACAAATTGCCAGCACAGGGAACCTAATCTACATCAGACCCCTAACATCAAGTTTTTTTTGGGGGGGGGGCTTTGCTCCATAATGGACCTGGTCCATATCACACACACACAAATTGTGCTTGCAATTTGCATAGGGAAAAAGCTCCAGTTGACATGGAGATATTTTTCAATGCAAATGGCAGGCATAGGGGCTTGATTTGGATCAAAACTACAGTGGGGGAAGTAAATGGTTGCTAGGATCTCAATCTGGGTCAACACACACACACACACACACACACACACACACACACACACACACACACACACACACACTTTGTCTTTTTAAAAAAACTGCCCTTAAGGACACAGATACATACCTAACATATCATCTAGTTTGGCTCTGAAGAAATCTATATACAAATAGCAAACTCATTATCTGAATGCTGAGTGTTAGATAGTGAGGACTCAAAATAGTACCATCTGTGCACAAGAGGAAAGTATTGTCAGGCTTGGGATAGCCCCAAGGTCTGCAGAAGTACAAAAAAACTTTAGAAAGCTCCACTACCCCACCAAGAGGAACCAAAACAATGCAATGTGGACTGGGCATGTTCAATGGCCACAGAATGCTGAGTATCTCTTGGGAGGGGGGCATTGTAAAAACTGGGGGGGAGGGACATGGAATGGAATGGCTGGCCAGCTGGAAACTTGAACCAGACCATTTCACACTGAAATATTTTGTTGCAGCTCCTACCTGTTACAGAATTAAAGCAAGTAATTACTTTAAGAAAAGCCAAAATCCACTTCACAGTAACAACCAAATTTCCTATCTTCTGAGTCTAAAAATGACATGTTAGGTATCTAATGTTTGCAAAACGTGATGCTGTAAGAGAAGGCAAGAGAGACGTCTGAGGCAATAAAGGTTTCTTTATATTCTGTTCCCTTTTATGCTCGTTGTTATTCATTACGAACTTTCCTTACATTTTGCAGGCAATAAAAAGCGAAAAACCTCTTTTCAGCAAATTGTTCAAGCCCTTCTTTCTCTTTTTTTAAAATGATTGCCTAAGGGGGAAAATGTGATAACTTTGTGCTTATGCTATGGCCATTTATGGGGCCAAATGAGGTTGGAAAGAGGTCACATAGCAACTCATATTTCTATATGCGTGGTAAGTGAAAAAAATTCACTTGGTTCTTCACTTGGTTAAGTTTCATTCTGCTTCCACATGTACATTGATCCATTGCATGTATAAGCAGCAAAACGGACCTGTGTGAAGTCTCAGATGATTTTCTATCCACAGATGTGCTTTCTCTAATGGGGATGTAATGTTTTAGGTGGCTTTCAAACTAGTACCAAATTTAGGAGCATAGGAAGCTGCCTTATACCAAGGCACACCATTGGTCCATCTAGCTTAGTAATGTCAATACTGACTGGTAGCAGCTTTCTAGGGTTTCAGACACTTTCCCAACCTTACCTGGAGATACCAGGGATTGAACCTGAGACCTTCTGCATGCAAAGCAGAGGCTCTACCACTGAGCTACATCCCTTCTCCACATTCGCCTTATACAAAAGAAAGAAAGAAAGAAAAGAAAAAAAGTGTGACAGTTCTGCCCATTCCCAAAGTGTGGTCCACACAGCATGGAACCCTAGTATGGACACTTTGTGGCCCACTAGGAATAAATGTCTCTACTAAGAAGAGGTTCAAGTTTGGTCTGGCACCACAGCTGACATGGAGTCATAAGGGAAGAATAAAATGTAATTCTGATGTTGAGGCTGTGGCTTCACTAGAGAGCCCCAAAGGTCAAACAAGGCCAATAATATTTGTTTCTTATATTTGATAGCTAGATTTATTATTAAGAAGCCTTCTCCAAAGTATCAAACAGACTCTTTACTTAACCAATTTTTTGTTTCATTTTTAGGGCCATGTTCTTCCAGAACTTCCTCTAGTCTGGAAGCAGAGAGGTCAGAACTGAGGAAGTGTATTACTCTTCAATCATCCCCTCCCCGGATATAAAACAATATGTGCAACACCCATTTTGGGAAAGGTTAATCAGTAGATCTTGGAAGGAGTAGCCTGTAATAAACGGTAAAAGCAAGGAAACTGCTGTGTTCTTATTAAATTATCTGGCTTCTTTAGCATGAGCCTTCATCAAGTGACTCCTGTTGCCTACTCAAGCTCATGCTGAATAACCCAATTAGCAAATGTCCACATGGGTGCTTCCAGCAGAACTTTTCAGATTCTCACCTCTTTTTTCCCCCTCAGCATAAATATTATTTTACTAGAGCATTAATGAACAAAATGTGATAAGCAGACCCCCATGCAAGTTGGGACCTACCCAGATCTGCATCTAGTACATGTTTGATCTGTAGTTCACATCTCCCATCTTAAGCCACTTAGTTTCACACTTGTCCTTGTTTATTTACTTTGTAAGAGTAGCAATTAATCCAGGCCCAGCATGGGCTCTATGGGAAGTACCACAGGGTCAGCTCATACTCCACTTTTTAGTACATGCTTGCATTGAGTACTACTGACATGAACTTCTCCATACAGCAGCAACTCCTGTGGACTTTGATGCTGAACATCTTCCAGGCATTTGATGTATACTTGATATTTAGTGTCAGTATTTGCTATCTGATGATGGCAGATGAAATTGCATGCCAGCTATGTCGTAGTATAAGCTATCAACTGTTGAAATAAAATATCATGATCAAATGTAGCAATCAAATATTTTATTTTAGTAGTTAATAGTTGACACTATGACACAGTTGGAATTTGACACCTTACAAAAACATACAGTCAAGCACACCAAACAATCAACAGACTTTTAAACAAATCTAAAGCTCTCACTTTCAAAGTCAAGATAATATGTTACATTCCATGAATTAGATGTATGACCTGTTTTGAGAGGGGTTGCACTTCCTCTGAAAGAACAGGTTCATACTCTGGGAGTACTTGTGGATTCCAGCTTGTCACTGGAGTCTCAACTGCTTTCTGTGGCTAGAAGTGTTTATGGTCAACTTAGGCTGATTTGCATTCCTGGACCAGGATAGCCTGGCCTCAGTTGTCCATGCTCTGGTGACCTTCATCTGAACTACTATAATATACTGTATGTGTGGCTGCCCTTGAAGACGGTCTGGAGGCTGTAGCTAGTGAAGGATGTGGCTACTAGTCTGGTAAGTGGGACAGCCCAATGGGACCATGTGTCACCAGTCCTGAAAGTGCTGCAATGACTGCCAATCCTGAATGTGCTGCACTGGCTATCACCTATTGGGTCTAATTCAAGGAGTTAATACTAGCATACAAAGCCATAAATGGTTTGGGACCCAAGTATCCAGAAAAGCGCCTTCTCCATCTTGGTCCCTGCAATCATCAGGTGAGACCTTGTTGGTGGTGCCGCCACTGGGGGCGTGCTTGGTTGGTGTTGACCTTTGACAGGGCCATTTCAGTGGCAGCTCCCCATTTGTGGAATGCTCTCTCTGGTGACATGCACCTGTCTCCCTCATTGTTGACCTTCAGGAGGAACTTAAAAACTTTCTCTTGTACCCACACATTTGATAGATGAAAGATACTGTTCCTTGGCAACCCTGGAACCACTGACTAAGATAATATATAGTTTTTAACTGTTTTTAAAATGTTTTTCATGATATTGTTATTGTCGTATTGCTGCCATGGGCTCCTTTGGGAGGAAGGGTGGGATATACATTGAATAAATAATAATGATTTAAATTCTGAATTTCATAATTTCAAATGCTGACAAATTTCAAAAATATTCCAAAATATTTTGCATGTATCCACTAGAATAAAATCACGGATGATCATGAATATCATTCTCAGGAATTCCCATGAACATAATGGCACTTTTCTCCCCCAGTATATGATGCTTGCCTTCATAGGTATCTGAGAATAATCAGAAAGACTGCTCACATATACAAAAATAGCCTGGTGTGGACTGAGGACCCCTCAGGACTGGTGTTCATTTGTTTTTTCTCATTGTTGTTGTTTTGCAGGTCTATATCGCAAACAAATGGTGCATATTGTTAGGTTGTTTTTAATTGTTTTTGATGCTGTATTTCAACCTTTGGGTAAAGGGTGGGTGAAGGGTGGGTAATAAATGTATTTATCATCATCATCATCATTCATTTATACTGGATGTGCATTCTGCTTTATTAATTGTTCACCAATGTTTCCCCAATGTTACCTCATTATTGCCATCTGGAGGGGCACTCTTGCACTGGAGTACAACAAAAGCAGGATTAAAAAGAAAACCCAGAGCATTTGTCCTATGGAAAAGTTATAGGATTTCAACTACAGGGCATGCACCAACTGGAAACAAAGCAGTACAACTGCCCCAAAACGTCTGCAGGCACAAACAGTATTGAAAGTGGGATCATGTATAACTGCATCAATACCATAATGAGCACAAATAATCATGAATACACAATAAAAAGTACATCTGAAGGGGCCCTCAGCCAGAGTTTATTATTTATTTATTTATTTTATTATTTCAATTTATATACCGCCCTTAGCGAAATAGCTCTCAGGGCGGTGAACAAACAAAATAAAATACAATATATCATAATAAAAATACAAAAACATATACAAACAAACCACGAAAAGCACAGCAAAAACAAAATAAATACTACAAAAATTAAAATACAGATTAAAAGATTTAAAAAGTTAAGAAGATTAAAATGCCTGGGAGCATAAAAAGGTCTTTACCTGGCACCGAAAAGACGGAAGTGTAGGCACCAGGCGTACCTCTTCGGGGAGGCTGTTTCACAACTCAGGGGCCACCACAGAAAAGGCCCTAGATCTCGTAACCACCCTCCGGGCTTCCCGATGGGTTGGTACCCGGAGGAGGGCCTTAGATTCTGAACGAAGTGAACTGGTAGGTTCATAGCGAGAGAGGCGTTCCACAAGGTATTGAGGTTCCACGCCGTGTAAGGCTTTATAGGTCAAAACCAGCACCTTGAATCTCACCCGGAAGCAAATAGGAAGCCAGTGCAGACGCGCCAGGACAGGTGTTATATGCGAAGACCGACTGGTCCTCGTCAATAATCTGGCAGCTGCGTTCTGCACCAGCTGAAGCTTCCGAACTGTCTTCAAGGGCAGCCCTATGTAGAGCGCATTACAGTAATCCAATCTTGAAGTTACCAGAGCGTGGACAACGGAGGCGAGGTCGTCCCTGTCCAGATAGGGGCGTAGTTGGGCTACCAGACGAAGATGGTAAAACGCATTCCGTGCCACCGAGGCCACTTGGGCCTCGAGAGACAAGGAAGAGTCGAGAAGAACCCCCAAACTACGTACCTGTTTTTCAGGGGGAGTGTAACCCCATCCAGAACAGGGTAAGCATCCATCATCTGAGCAGGGAAGGCGTTCACCAACAATGTCTCGGTCTTGTCTGGATTGAGTCTCAGTTTATTAGCTCTCATCCAGTCCATTATCGCGGTCAGGCAACGGTTCAGCACATCAACAGACTCACCTGAGGAAGATGAAAAGGAGAAATAGAGCTGCGTGTCATCAGCGTACTGATGGCAACGCACTCCAAAACTCCTGATGACGGCACCCAGAGGCTGCATGTAGATGTTGAAAAGCATGGGGGACAAGACCGATCCCTGGGGGACTCCACAATGGTGAGTCCATGGTGTCGAGTGATGTTCCCCAAGCACTACCTTCTGGTGATGATCCGCGAAGTAGGAGCGGAACCACTGCCAAGCAGTGCCCCCGACACCTAACTCCGCGAGTCTCCCCAGAAGGATACCATGGTCGATGGTATCAAACGCCGCTGAGAAATCAAGGAGAATCAACAGAGTCACACTCCCCCTGTCCCTCTCCCGACAAAGGTCATCATACAGGGCGACCAAGGCTGTTTCGGTGCCAAAACCGGGCCTGAAACCGGATTGAAACGGATCTAGATAATCGGTTTCATCCAAGAGCGCCTGGAGTTGGCTGGCAACCACCCGCTCCAAAACCTTGCCCAAAAAAGGGACATTCGCCACCGGTCTATAGTTATTCAGATTATCTGGGTCCAAGGAGGGTTTCTTTAAAAGAGGTCTCACTACTGCCTCCTTGAGGCTACCAGGGACTACTCCCTCCCTCAAGGAGGCGTTAACCACTTCCTTGGCCCAACCGGTGGTCCCAGCCCTGCTAGCTTTCACTAGCCAAGATGGGCAAGGATCCAGAACAGACGTGGTTGCCTGAACCATTCCAAGCACCTTGTCCACTTCCTCGAGCTGCACCAACTGAAACTCATCCAATAAAGAAGGACAAGGCCATGCTCTGGACACTTCAATGGATTCATCTGTCACAACATCAGAGTCAAGGTCCCTGCGGATACATGCGATCTTATCTTGAAAGTGTCCAGCAATTTTGTTGCAGTGGGTCTCAGATGTTTCCATAGTATCGTGGGGGCCAGAGTGTAAGAGCCCTCGCACGACTTTAAAAAGCTCCGCTGGGCAGCATAAAGATGATCTAATAGAGGCAGCAAAATAGAGCTTCTTTGCTGTCCTTACCGCTTTTGTATACAACTTATTGGTGGCACTTACCAAAGCATAGTTGTATCCACTGGGAGTTTTCCTCCATCTGCACTCCAGCCTCCTCCTCTCTTGTTTCATCGCTCTCAGCTCCAGAGTATACCACGGAGCGGTATGAGCTCTACACCGGAGGGGGCGCGCGGGAGCGATCATGTCAATAGCCCGGGTCATTTCCGTATTCCACAGTGCGACCAGGGCCTCGACAGGAGCACCGGTCCTATCAGCCGGAAAATCTCCCAGAGCCCTCTGAAAACCTACGGGATCCATCCGGCTCCGGGAGTGGATCAACTTAATAGATCCTCCACCTTTGCAGAGGGAAAGAGCCACTGTGAGTCTAAATCTCAACAAGCGGTGATCTGTCCATGACAATGGGGTAGATGAAAAACACCCCACCACCAGATCACCATCTCCATGTCCAGTGGCGAAGATCAGATCAAGAGTATGTCCCGACACATGCGTTGGGCCAGTAGAAAATTGAGACAGCCCCATTGTTGTCAGTTTAGGGCTGCATGCATACCATATGTTTAAAGCGTATGACTTTCCCCAAAGAATCCTGGGAAGTTTATCCCTGAAAGAGCTACAGTTTCCAGTACCTTAGCAAACTTCAGCTCCCACAATACTTTGGGGGAAGCCATGCATTTTAAATGGGCTTTAAATGTATTGTGTGTATGCAGCCTAGCACGAAAAAGTTACATTTTGAAAGCACGTGATTTTCTGAGTGTACCAAACTAAGGGCACAAGGAGCTGCCACCTGAATGTTAATAGTTTCTATTTCCTTTCTGCCTATTTATTAAATATGCAACTGAATTAAGCATGTAGATTATGTATAACTATATGTAAAAACCTTCTTTCTTAACATGCCATCTTCCTTTGGAGCTGAATTTTGGACTTTTAAGATAGAGCAGAGAAGACAAAAGCTTTACAAGGTGACAATTTGTTTTAGTTAGTATCAAACACTAAATCATCATCGCAATTAGTTGCCATATATTCATATCCCTGCAAGACATGCATGTGTTGACTGCACAAAATGATTATTTTCTGTTCAGGTATTGACAGAAACACTTCATTCTCTCATTTTAAAATTATGTGAGTTGTTGCAGAGTGTCTGGAAGGCTACATAACTGAGAGTTAAGGATTCATGACTGTACATTTTAAAGCCTCACAATATTGATTACAGATGCTGATATTGATGACACTAAAAGAACTTAATAATACAGGGACATTTAAAAGTCAGGTTTTATTGAAAGTGAGCCCATGTGCCCTCAAACGGATAACCTTGGTTGCCTAAAGGGAAAACTCCTCTTCCCTCTTGACTGATAGCAAACAGGAAAAAAAGAGGTAGACTATATATATGTCTAAACCATCTAATATTTTCAAAACATCTAAACAATATAAAAACAATATAACAGTAAACTGACATAAAAAAAAGGTAAAAACAGGAATTCACAAATAACATGGTCCAAAGTTAGGGGTCAGGGAAAGCCTGGGCAAAAAGGTTTGTCTTCACATGACATCTGAAACAACTGGTAGATGATGTTTCACATATGGCAGAGCGAAGGGCATTCCACAGCACAGAGACAGTGGCAGAAAGTGCCTGTTTGGGGGTCACCACCATGTGATGTTCTGTAAGGTATGGTGCCACAAGGAAAAATCCCCCCCAAATGATCTAAGTGATCTTACAGGTCACCATATGAGGCAGCTGCGGTGGCTGGTCGCTGGGACTGACATGGCAAAAGGCAGGGAGATCAGCAGTAGGTAGAACCACAGCCAATGACAGGCAAAGACAAATTCTAGTTTTGTCCCCATCCTCTTCCCTGCTGAGTTCTACAAGGTCAAAAGTGAGACCAGGATGGAGGAAGGTCACAGGCAGTGCCACCCCTGGACTGGAAGTATGTAAGAAGGCAAGCAGGAGGGACTGGCTGAAGCAGACTGAGTTGGCGGGGCATTGCTCCATTTGCTCCAATGGAGCAGCCACCACTGAGAGGTAGGCAGTCTTTCCAGTAACCTGGCCCCAAAATTTTCAGCGTTTTTTATGTTTGCAACAAGATGTTGAACTTATATTGTCTAAGAAAAGTGGTGTGGTTTGCTGGAATGTTGTCTAAGACTAAAGATACTTTATGATTCTGCAGCAAGATGCAGGACCAGGAGATGAGAAGTTGTTACGTATTTAAGGGAAATGCTATAAAAAATGAACTTTTTTATATATTTTTTTTAAGATTGCTGTAGGCCTCACTGGGATCTTTTTAATCTTATATTTTTAAATTGCTGCAACCCTCCCTGGGACCTTATGGGGAAGAGCAGGTAATAAATTGAAATGATAATGATACTACTAGTGCTACTACTACTGCTGCTACTACTACTACTAATAATAACCCTTGTCACATTGTAAGAAGGCAAACAATGGCATCAAACAACCACATCTGTTCAAAGCATTCAGAAGCTTGAGTGTCATAGCATGTAACTTTAAAAAAATTAATCTTAATCTTTTTCCCATATATCGGTAGTTTCTCAGCTACAGAGTGCAGTTGACTGCTTCTCATCTGAAGCTGATTTCCCCCCTCACCCCATAAGTGTAGGAGGTCTAAGATCTCATCCTGTCACCATTTGACCTTTCTCCCTTTAACATGTGTGGGAGCATTTGTGGGGTGTCTGGACATGGTGGGGGAGCAGGAAGGGGAAGCTGCTGCCTGCACCTACACCAGAATACTGGTACAATTGTTGTCAGGCAAAAATATTGGTGTGTGCCTAAAGGGCGGGAATGCATTGCATGCCAGGATGCCTGTCACATAGCAGCTGCAGCTAGCACAAAACTCCTGTGATTTTCTGGGTTCCGAAGCTTACAAACAGATTTATTTCTGCAATCATTTATCACAGAAATGAGCACTAAACCTCCACTAGATTCCATTAGATTTCCAGAATTAGCTTTTACATCGTGTAAAAGATCAAATAAAATGTGCAAATTACCAGGTAAGAAATTGTTGGAATAATGGAATAAAGTGCAGTGTGAAATCAGCCTATAACGCACACACAAACGCTGCCCAGATCCTGACTCGCCAAGTCTCCCACATGCAGCTGCCTCACTTCCTGGAATTGGGCTTTGTTAGGGTTGCCATATTCCAGTTCCACAAATCCGGGCAGGTTAATTTGCATATTATGCAAATTATTTGCAAATTATTTGCATATTATGCAAATATTTGCATATTAATATTTGGATTGTTCAGTTGTTTTGTTTTTGTGCCTGGGAATTACCACCAAAAACTGGGGAAAGATGTGAGAAATCTTTTTTTTAAAAGCAACATTTTCAGCCTTAAATGCCTAGACTCTAGTTTCCAACACTATGGAGTATTTATTGATTGATTAAGAGAATTTATATCCTGCCCTTTTGCTGTTAAAAACAGAGCTCAGCACAGCTTACAAATATAATAAAAACAATAAAAATACACAATCAATATAAAAATATAATAAAAACATAAAATAGCAACAAACATAAAGTAAGTCAGGGCAGTAGCACGGTTAACCATAACATATACAATATATTTCAGAGATGTGGTGGGTGGAGAAAAACAAGCCAAAATGTTAGGAAAAGGAGTCTTTCACACCACATGCTCGGTTCTAAATACTGTTGCAGCAAGTTTTACAAGTTCCTCCAGTATTCCACTGGTGCAGGCACTCAGACATTCAAAGTATCTGTATGTTTCTTAGGTTTTATAAAAGCAGAGCTTTGCTTAACTCAAAATTTCTCAACCACATCTACACAGGTTCCACCTCCATACTCAAAATGAAACTGGGCCTGGAAGTGTGCAACAACCCCACACATACCTTGCTAATTAGATTACCAATGCCAGGATGTCTGTCTTATCGACTACTCTCCTGCTCCCCCACACACACCGGGCATCATGAAAGACCCAGTCCTCAGAAAGAAAATAAATATCTGGTCCTCTTCAAAGTATTGATAAGCCTCTTGTTTTAATTGAAATAATAATTATAAATTCTTGTTCTTATCACTAATGGGAGTTAATTATCTTGCATATGCTGCTGTTGCTTCTATGGCTGTAATGGAGTGAGGTTAAAGATAAGTGAAATGCAAATAGGAAAAAAAAAATACAGAAGGCAGTAACACTTTCCTAAATGTAATACCATACCAACCACAACAAGATTCCTATGAGTAAGGCAAAAAACTAAGCATCTCACAACCAGTCAGGATTCCTAACCAAAAACCAAAAATAGGATAAATGAAGAAATATGTATATAAGCATGACTATCAAATATATTTATTATTTACACAAACTGTAAAGATATTTATAGTGCAATCCTAAGTTTATTTATTCAGAAGCAAGTCCCAGCGTATTCAGTGGGGCTTACTCAAACAAGGACAAAACTGCAACCTCAAGTGATAAGCAACTTCATTCACACAACACAAAATTCCGAATCATGCCACTTTACGCTGTTTTGCAACTGTTTATACTTGTTTTATGGTCATTGGATTTTAAATGGCTTTATTTCTTGTTGGGAGCTGCCTTGGTTTCCAACCCTACCTCACAGGGGTGTTGGAAAGACTCCATACACGCACACACACACGCAGCAGATGTATAAATACATACAGCCCATATAATAGTTTATTGTCAAACCAGTTGGTCATTGCAGAAAAACCAGTATTAGTTTTTAAAAAATCAGTATTACTTTCCTACAGAATAAAAACTGCAATACCTATGTAAGCCCTGCCTACTTGCTTTAAAATTGGACTGGAGACAGAAAGAGTTAGAACACAAACATAATTCTTTTTTACATTCACTCCAAAGTCCCATTGATTTTCAGCACATTCATAACCATGTCTACTCAAAGTAAGTCCTATTGAATTAAATGGGATTTACTTTGGGCATATGTGATTAGCATTGCTTTTACAAAAAGCAAGTATTGGGAAGGTTTTCAAAACACTGCCCAAGCTCTGACTCCTGCACACAAGAGGGGAAAAAAACTGAAATGTATATACTTACCCAATTTATGAGATTTTCAGATAAACAGGGGTGGGTGGGTGAAACCACCATTTTGTTTTCTAGACACTAGGTCAATAAAACTGAAACACAATCCCTGATTGGCTGCAACGCTGAACGGGCGGGGTTAAAGCTACAAAGTGCTATAGTACAGTACTGTTTAAAGAAAGATTTAACAGTCGAGGGGGGTGGCTGACGTTTTTATCTATATCTCGAGAACCGGACCACCTAGAAACTTTTTTTTTTAAATTAAAGCTGAGAATCCAGGCCACGTAAGGGGCTAGCCGGGTGCCGGGTGGCATGCATAGAATCCGGGTAAAACCCGGCTATCCGGGCAATATGGCAACCCTAGGCTTTGTTGCTGCCTATTCTTGAATCACATTGCACAATGAGTGTGTGTGTGTGTGTAACAACATTTTGTATGCATTTATTGGGAGCCCAGCAAAGCTGCAGTTCAACAGGCCAATGTCATGTGGATATGTGGAATGCTGTGGACATAATATACCTTGACTTCAGCAAAGCTTTTGACAAAGTGCCCCATGATATTCTGATTAGCAAGCTAGCTAAATGTGGGCTGGATGGAACAATTATCAGGTGGATCCACAGTTGGCTCCAGAATCGTACTCAAAGAGGGCTTATAAATGGTTCCTTCTCAAACTGGGCAGAAGTAACGAGTGGGGTACCACAGGGCTCGGTCCTGGGCCCAGTGCTTTTCAACACTTTTATTAATGACTTGAATGAGGAGATACAGAGCATGCTTATCAAATTTGCAGATGATACAAAATTGGGGGACATAGCTAATACCGTGGAAGACAGAAACAAAATTCAAAGGAACTTTGATAGGCTGGAGCATTGGGCTTAAAACAACAGAATGAAATTCAACAGGGATAAATGCAAAGTTCTACACTTAGGAAAAAGAAACCAAATGCACAGTTATAAGATGAGGGATACTTGGCTCAGCAATAAAACATGTGAGAAGGATCTTCGAATTGTCATTGATCACAAGCTGAATATGAGCCAACAGTGTGATGTGGCTGCAAAAAAGGCAAATGCTATATTAGGCTGCATTAACAGAAGTGTAGTTTCCAAATTGCATGAAGTATTAGTTCACCTCTATTCAGCACTGGGTAGGCCTCATCTTGAATACTGCATCCAGTTCTGGTCTCCACACTTCAAGTAGGATGCAGACAAACTGGAACAGGTTCAAAGGAGGGCAACAAGGATGATCAGGGGACTGAAAACAAAGCCCTATGCGGAGAGACTGAAAGAAGTGGGCATGTTTAGCCTGGAGAAGAGAAGACTGAGGGGAGATATGATAGCACTCTTCACGTACATGAAAGGTTGTCTCATAGAGGAGGCCTGGGATCTGTTCTCGATTGTCCCAGAGTGCAGGACACAGAATAATGGGCTCAAGTTGCAGGAAGCCAGATTTTGACTGGACATCAGGAAAAACTTCCTAACTGTTAGAGCCATATGACAATGGAATCAATTACCTAGAGAGGTAGTGGGCTCTCCAACACTGGAGGCATTCAAGAGGCAGCTGGACAGCCATCTGTCAGGAATACTTTGATTTGGATTCCTGCATTGCGCAGGGGGTTGGACTTGATGGCCTTATAGGCCCCTTCCAACTCTACAATTCTATTATTCTATGATTCTATGTGTCATCATTCCATGGAAATTCAAGAGCAACACTTTGGGAGAGGTTTAAGAAAGTTCCCCCAGTACATTCCATAGAAATCCCCAGTTCTTCAGACTTTTCAGTAGGGCCAACCACTACTCCCTCTTACCATGGCAATGGACCAGCAGAACCATGGTTTGGGGCACACACCAGAGAAGGGAAGGCAGGGAGGAGGCCAGGGAGACATCCTTTGTCCCCCCCTCATAGAACTCTCATTTGATGCTTCTGCCCTCCCTTTGCCCCATAGATAAAATAAAGAAAGAGAGTTAGGGAGATATCTCACTAAACCTTCTGAGTTCACTACAAAGAAGAAAACAGTGTCACAGAAGCTGCGGACACCAAGAAATTCAAAATTTGACTTTTCCAAGAAATTCAGATTTTGACTTTAACAAAATCTTGCCTCCATCCCTAACCATAAGCCACCTTGATCATTATATAAATAAATTAATTAAATGGCTCTTCCCCCACCGTATGCCAGCATCTTCTAAATCTAAGCCATCTTGTATGCACAGTAGTAGAGGGACACAAGACATGAGATGCTGCTGCTGTTGTGGTGCCTGTTCTCAAGAAAGAGAGAGATGAAATGGCGATCTTATTATATAATATTTTTGTAAGGTATCACACTGTAGTTATGTGACAGCCTTTTCACTGTGGGACATGGCAGTGGCAGCCAAGGCCAGCGACCAAGTGAAGAAGGAGGGCGAGTGGGGGGCAAGACCAGACGGAGAGTGGGAGAGCAATTGGGCAGTGGCAAGCAAGGGAGGGAGGAGGGTGGGTGAGTGGGTGGGGAGGCAAGATTGGACAGAGAGCAGAATGATTGGTTCTTTGCTGCCCCTGAGGCCAAGGCTGGCATCCTAGTGAAGAGAGAGGGCAGGGAAGTGGGGAGCAAGACCAAGCAAAGAGTGGATGATTGTTTTGCTGCTGCTGCTGCCGCCACTGCTGCTACTGCCACTGCTGAGACCAGGGCTGGCAACAGAGTGAGGAGGGAAGAAGGAGAGCAAGTGGGCAGGTGAGGGGTGGGGAGACACTAAGTGAAGTGTGGGTGAATGAGTGGTGTTTCACTGCTGCCACCAAGGCCAAGGGAGCAGGAAGGGAGGGCAGTCAGTGAGGTGACACTGCAGAGAGCAAAACGAGTGGTGGGAGGTGGTCTGGGCAAGCTGCGGAGTGACAGGCTGGGCAGCCTTCCTGTGTGGCTCACCTAGGGGGGAGAGGTGCCTTGGTCTTGGGGGGGTGCCGTGGCAACCTGGGGGAAGAGGAGGTGACAGACTGGGGCAGGCTTCATATCCAGCTTGCCTGGGGGGGGAGAGATGTCTGGGGGGTGCCTTGGTGACCTGGGGGAGTGAGGAAACTGTTGGAATAGGCAAACTTGCATGTTCCCTTGTAAAAAGGGAGATGTTCCCTTTAAGGGATATTTGGGAAATATTGCATGTACCTGTTTACCATGATGAAACTTCCTAATGGGTAGGATTAGTTTCCTGGCTTCCTCCTCCTTTCTCCTGGGAATTCCTGCATAATCTCCATTACTGAGCTTTTTACCTCTGGGAGAGGCCGCATGGCAGATGCTCTCCTGAGAGCATCACTACCAAAGACTAAAATGGATTAAGACTTCTACTTTTTCTTTCATCCAAGCTACAGCCTTTGTTTCCTGAACATATGAAAGGTTGTGAGTAAATATTCTTTATCTTTTCATTTTACCTAAGAAGACTCTGCGTGTGAGTTATTTGACTAACTAATACGTCTGTGGGAAAGGTGTGAACCGGTTTATATTCTCACTCTACTGCTTGTGTTTATATCTCTGCTAAGAAATAGGACCATGAAACCATTTCCTATTTCATTTTATATATTTTTAAGAAATACGAAACAGAAACTGCGTTGGTAGGGGGAAGGGATAGGTGCACAAAGCATGCAGAGGCACAGCCCCTAATAAAGATAAATTTATAGTAAAACCATAAGGGTTGTATGAAACCCCAGTACATGTTCATTAGAAAAAAATAAGACATTTTATAGGCCTCATGCTAACAGTCACAAAGTGAAAAGTTAGCAACAACAAAAATTCATATTATACAACAGGAAACATGTAAAGAATACTAATTTCAAATCACATCTTGCATCTCTCTCTGTCTCTCTCGTTTGTGATTGTTTTGTTTTGTTTAACCATAAATTGTAGTTGTTTGTGGGTATACACTATATTGCTTCTATTTTTCTAGGCACTATTTTTCTGCCTTAATGTAATTGAATATTAGTAAAACCATGCAGGGTAACATGAAAGAAAAACACACTCGACTAACTTTTGTCAGTTCCAACCACCAGAAAAATTGCCTTTTTATTCTTAATCAGCCTACAATAGATTCCAGGCCTGGAATTCTGCTTTTAAGAGTAAATTGTGAATGCCTCTTCTCCAACAACATTCACATGGAGAACATTTTAATTTTCTACACTCAAGTGCTGTTGACCTTGGAGTTTCGGGCAAAGCGAAGTATTTATGATCCAATGGTGTGGAATTTTTTCTTTTTCTTTTTTATAAAATATAGTTTCAATATTTTTGTAACATTTGTCTTTCTGGCTGATGTTTTTGGCATTAAAAATCACTCAAGCTGTGCTGGAATATAATGATGTTCACTGAACCATAGTACAGAAGGATAATTCAGTTCAGAGAGGTTATTCTAGCTCATCATGTACACAAAAGCTTGAAAGAGAATGTAGAGGAATCTCAGTTCTTGACATGTGCTCTTTTTCAATCTCTATTCAAGACAAGGAAGATTATAAACAGAAATGTAGTGGCTCACATCTGCAGCACAAGCCAGCTCTGGGATTCAAGATGCATACACAGCACTACTTCATTTGGTCTCCCTAGAAACCCCCAGTTTCTTTTACTGTAATCACACCAACAACAAAGAAAGAAGATATATGTCTCTTCTGCTTTCCTTCACAACCATGTCCCTTATGCTATCCCTTAACCATGTCCCTCCCTTATGGGATAGCAGTGTCCATGACTTTTCAGGCTACCGCATCAACATTCAGAGTAGTTTTGTTTCTTTCTGCTACCATTTGCATTATGTTTTCTTCCTTTCTTTTGCTCATCTCTTGACCTTATTTATTCTCTCCTCACTGCCGCCACCTCCTCGTCTACCTCTGCTTCCCTCTTTCACTTGTTTGCTCTTTTTCCTTGTTGGCTTTACCTGCTGTTGTACAAAAGCCAAGTGGAAGAGGCAAATCACATACTGAAAATAGATTTGCAGAGGCCTCTCACTCCCTCATCCCACAACCTTACAAATAACAACCCAAACACAATTAAAATCATGAAATGCCAGACAAAGCTTCACAATTGGCAGGGAAATAATTTGGGGAAGGGCTGTAGCTCAGCAATAGAGCATATTTTTGCATGTAGAAATGCCTCAGATTTAATCCCTGATGCTGGTATCTTCCTTTAAACCAAAAGGATCTTAGATAGCAGGGCCTGTGCTTGAGATTTCAAGGTTCTACAGTGAATCAAAGGAGAGGAGACACTATTGGGCTAGATGGGCCCTGTGCTCTTTCTGAATAGTGAACGTTAGTGCCCTCAAGGCAAGGATGAGGAATCTGTGGCCCTCCAGATATCAATGGGCTACAACACCCCTCATCCCTGAACACTGGCCTGTTCCACATCCTCTCTGAGTGCTTTTTCCTGGGTAGAATGTGTCGAACGATGACGACAACTCTTGCTTGCTTGGATTGAGGTATGTTGTTTCTTGTTTTGTTAAAATGTGGCTAGAATGTAGCCTACTTTACAAAGGTAAGAGTCACATCTGTTGCCCTGCCCACTTTTGCCTTTGGCCCTGCCCACCACTCACATGCAGCCCCCAAACGGTTGCCCATGAGCAAATGTGGCCCTTCGGCTTAAAAAGTTTGCCTGCTATACAGAGTCATTGCTTTATGATATGAAAAGTTAGAGCTTCAGTGATAATGGAGATGATGTGGATGGATGGCTGTTACCAGGAGCACATCGTCCATGGATTTCTGAGTTTGTTGAATGTATATTAATTAAATTAATTATTACGGCATGAAATTAAGATGGTTTCCCTTACTTCCCTGACTTTCAAGTTTTGTTGATAAAAATTTTCAGCTGAAATACCTTCACCAGCAGTTGTCCAAATCACATGAACATTTTGAATCTGTAACAGTCATTTCCAGGGCAGACAACCTGTGCCAGAGATGCTGTTAGTCACCCTGGGAATGGTAGGGAAGTATGCACTCCTATGTAGTTCCCTAACAGTTACTCGCCCTGTTCCTAAGAGACTATTTGTCTGTACCAGGCACACTTTTGTGAGCACCCAGTTCACTTAACCAATAATACAAAGCAACTTTCAAGGCCGCACTTTTATGGCGCCTTAGTGATTTTTTAGTATTTTGCCAGTTACAAACCTTAAAGCTGGTTTTATAGCCATAATGGAGGGCATGGGGTCCATTTTCTGCTCCTTTGCTTTGAAACGCCGTCAGCTTGTGGAGTTCCTGCTTCCTTCCTGGGGAATACTTAAAAGAGAGCCCATATTGAAAGTTTCACGATTATAGCTTTGCTTTGGGTTCATAAAGGGACTAAACAGCTGCACACTTTATAAGAGATAATCTAAATACCTGCTTCTCATATGCGAGTATAGGGAGATATTTATATTATCTATTCAGCTTTCCACTAACCATTGGGCTGAATACTCCCTGCAGCTTTGCTGACTCAAAATAATGGCTTGTAGGGGAGCTCTAATGACAGAACAAGGGGCAATTATAGACACAGCGTGAGGCTTGGAATAACTGTGTGATGTATTTTGTGCAGTTGATTGACCTCGTGTTCAAGTTCATTTGTGCTCCACTGGCATAGATATAGCCTGTGCCTCAGGGTATATGGCTTGTTAATTTCAATATAAGAAGACAGAGCAGATTAGATCAGATCAGGCTGCTCTCAGAAAAACAAAAGCAGCAGCACTGCAAAGAGGATAAGAGAGAGCAAGGTGTGTAGGCTGCAGCAAAGACATCTTTGAATGGCTTCAAAGGACAGAGCACACGGTTATTATAACAGCCAAGATTGTCTTATCACTGATCTCGGCATATCAAAAACCAGAGGAGGTGGCATTCTTCCTTTCCTTTACACTTTCACAGTGGCTTTCCAGGAACATTTAAAAGTCAGAATAAATACTTCCCCAAAAATTTTTTTAAGAGAATGAGCCAGAGCACTTCAGAGCCAAATTCTCTCCCCCCCCCACTCCTTTTTTGGGATTCTTCTTCTTCTGACATATATCTTTGATGTATGGTATAAATCTCTGTCACGAGGAGAAACATGGTTTCTGACAGATTTCCCCTACCTCTGAGCTCACAGAATGTTTTTGCTAACAAAAACTGGAGAAGGAAACTCAAACATGGAATGTTTTACTGTTACTGGACACCCAGTGAATTTGTCAAAACAACAAGAGTCCTGTGGGTCCTTAAAGACTCGCACATTTATTGTGGCATAAGCTTTTGCAGTGAGATGCCAGAAGTGGCATGAAGCAAGTGCTGCAGCAATAACAACAGAGTACCTTTCTGTAGGAATGTTGGAGAATTCTGATGAAAATGGAAACAGATGTGGAAATTGCTGATGTTCATTTATTTGTCCCCTGTCCAGAGTGGAAATCAATCTAGCAAACACCAGTCTACATAAGCTATGTAACTGATAACATTTGCCCCCATTTATTCCCCCATTTAAATTGTTTGCAACCCAGGGGTGAAATAAGACGCAGACACAATATGATGGGTTAAATAACGGGCCACTTTATTAAACCAAATTCATATTATGATAATGAACCTGCAGAGGGGAACATAAGTGCGGGATTCAACTGATGAGTCAGGCAAAGCCTGCTTGCAGCTATTTGGGCGATCCAAACCCCTGCCGGGCAAGGGGGTGCCAATTTGTCAACCTCTTGCCCTGACCACACTCCAATTGTGCGTAGGGAGGCCAACCTGTGTCACCGCCCCCCGGTGCCCTGAAACTCCGAGTGGATGAGACCTGTTGGCCCCAAAGGCAACCCGTATCCTGCCCTCGGGCCGTATAACCCGGAGCTGCAGGCCTCTGGAACCGCCTATCACCTCCAAAGGTGCCTAAAGGTATCACCTAGCTGCCCTTCACCTTTAACCTTTCCCGCACTTCCTCAATAAAGCAACCTTATTTAAAGTATTAAATTCAAACAGCCAAATCAACCTAATAACCACAAGAACACCTGTGCTAACCCTAAATGCCCTCCCTACTAACCACAGTATGGAGTAGGCAAAAGAAACCTGCCGGCTAAAATGCAGGCAGGCCAAAAATTCCTAGTCAGCCCCAGAGGCAACCAAATGAATCACACTACAGCAGAGGGAGGGTAGGGCGGGTGCCACAAATTTTGAAGAGAGAGGGGGGGCAGCCGGCATGAGCTTAAATAAGCTTGGTCGCCCCACCCACTCTAGCAGCATGCTGCGATGACGTCACGCCAGTCCGGCACGCTTGCCCTCTTCCAACATGGAGGCTCGGGATTCACCCCGGGCCGCAAACTATGCCCCGCAACCCGGTAAGTCCCGGGTGTGGAGCAGGGTTGCGGCAAAGGGGTGAAATAAGACGCAGACACAATATGATGGGTTAAATAATGGGCCACTTTATTAAACCAAATTTATATTATGATAATGAACCTGCAGAGGGGAACATAAGTGCGGGATTCAACTGATGAGTCAGGCAAAGCCTGCTTGCAGCTATTGGGCGACCCAAACCCCTGCCGGGCAAGGGGGTGCCAATCTGTCAACCCCTTGCCCTGACCACACTCCAATTGTGCGTAGGGAGGCCAACCTGCGTCACCACCCCCCGGTGCCCTGAAACTCCGAGTGGATGAGACCTGTTGGCCCCAAAGGCGACCCGTATCCTGCCCTCAGGCCATATAACCCGGAGCTGCAGGCCTCCGGAACCGCCTGTCACCTCCAAAGGTGCCTAAAGGTATCACCTAGCTGCCCTTCACCTTTAACCTTTCCCGCACTTCGTCGCCACAGAAAGGGGATAAACCTCTGTTTAGTCACCCTTTACCCCACATCCAAACAAGATGTCCTTCACACCCCTCTGCAGGTCATCTAAAAGGATATCGTTACCTACATCGGACATGTGAACTCCATCTGACCGATATAGTTCAACCCTACTGCGCCTTATCTCCGGGTGGTGAATGACAAAACCACCAGAGTCCAATAGAGCAAGACGGAGCTGCCTATTCACTTTTTTTCGGGACCTATTTATCCCCCTAGGGTCGCCCATACAATTCCAGTGTCTACGGGGTAAAATATTGGACCAAATCAAATGCACCCCCGGCCACCGTTGCATGATGGCCTGGAAGTCAGCACACGCCTGCTCAATAAGGGCCCTGCCCTTCAGCATGCCAAGGTCATTTCCCCCCAGGTGAATGACCAAAAAATGTGGCACATCCCAAACCACTGCTGTCTGGAAAAGCGCAGGAAGGAGCCCATCCCAACGCATCCCACGGCGGCCCAGCATTGTACAGTAGCCCACTGGCTAAGCCCAAGCTGCATGCCAAAACGCGACTTCGCCGCCCTACGGCCTGCCCAAAAGACCATACTATGGCTGCAGAGGAGGATGCGCACTCTTTCATCTCCCTTCCAGCGGCCTGTCAAAACAAACAATGGAAACTCATAACAATGACAAAGAACAAGTCACAAACTGGTTTTTTGAACCCCTCGGAAAGGTCGAATATAAGACCTATAGGCTGTAGAACGCCATCTGCCCAGGGACTGTAACCTCTCTTGGGAAAAGCCCAAACAGGCGGCCGTAGATGCTGCTCCAATGGGGAAAGAGTGTGTCCCAAAAATTTTGGGGTTCAGTCCCATATTACCAAGGGCTGTCCTGGTAACCGCCCAAAACTGAAATCTAGAAAGGGGTTGGCCATCCTTATGTATAAACAAGTATCCAGGCTGTTGTCCCTGGACTGCCAAAAATTTTTCCAATGCGGCTACAGGGCAAATCTCGTGCAGCTGTGAGGGGGAAAGCAGAACCATACGTCCCCTCCTGCGCTGATCAGTCTTTGACCATCGCAACTGTAGGGCAGCCTGTCCCCCCCTCCAACTAAAGTCAGACAGCAAAAAAGCGTGGGAAGAGATGTCAGTCTTGGACCCTGCCAGCACCTCACTGATCCTAAAAGCTCCAAAGATCAGTGTAAGTGCGGCCGCATGAAAAAGCAGTACCTCAAAAGATGAGGAACATAAATACTCCAATTGTATCAGGAGCTCTAATAAAAGTTCTGGGTGCATAGGGGAGCGAGAATCTGAACTGGTGGGGTGTTCCCGTGCCCAGCCTTCCAACATCTTACGAAGTCGGAAGTCATCTGAAAAGTCCTGCAAACCGCGTGACTTGGCCAAAAAGGATAGGCCAGAGAGCTTACCTCTAATAGTCTTGATGGCAAGGCATTTCCTCCTGCCTTCACACAAAACTCTATGAGGTGTGCCACTGGAATGGGCCACTGCTGTATGTATCCCCTTTCTGCCCTGAAAGCCAATAGCTCCCTACCTGCTCTCTGGTAGCTGGCCATAGTACTGGGCGCAATGGACAAGCTTATCACCCTCTCCGACTCAAGCTGCCAATCTCCCATAGATCTGGTGGGACCACGTCCGACTGAGCCTTGGCCCACGGCGCCAGGTGGCAAAATCTCTCCATCTGGTTCCGTGACAGAGCATCAGCAATACTGTTATCAATACCCGGGACGTGGCGCGCCGGAAACAGAATGTTAAACTGGAGACATTGCAAAACAAAGGCCCATACTAGGTGCATGACTCGGGGGTTCTTTGATGACAAGGAGTTAATAACGTGCACGGTGGACAGGTTGTCACACCAAAAGTGGACTGTGGAATCGCGCAGCCTGTCCGGCCAAAGATGCACTGCCGCCACTATTGGAAAAAATTCCAGGAGAGTCAAATCTCTAATCCAGCCTTCCTGAACCCAGGTCTGCAGCCAGCTGCCATGGCTCCAAGAGTAATTAAGAATGACACCGAAACCAAATACCCCCGAGGCGTCGGAGTGCACCTGGAGTTCGGCCTCCAGGAGGCGGTCCCACCTCCAAAAAGAAATCTCATTGAATTCCTGTAAGAACTTAGCCCAGACTGACAGATCATCTTTGAGCGCACCCGAAAGCCTGATGTGATAATGAGGATGGGACAAACCTGACATAGCGTCATAGACTCGTCTCAAGACCACCCTGCAGGCGAAGTTCAGTGAACCCGCCAGCTCCTGAAGGGTGCGCAGGGTTACCCTCCTGGAAACCCGAACATGAGATATCTTCTCTCGCAGCAACTGCAATTTGGCAAGTGGGAGCCTACAGGACTGGGCCAACGTATCTATTTCGATCCCTAGGAATGTGATAATAGGGGATGGGCCTTCCGTTTTTTCCCCCGCCAGTGGGACTCCAAGTTCCCTTGACAGCTCCATAAAGTGATCCATGAGATCCTTGCACTCCCTCGTGTGTGCCCATCCAGCAAATAAAAAATCGTCCAAATAGTGGACAACAGAATGTGATCCAGACCGCCTCCTTACTGCCCACTCCAGGAAAGAGCTAAAAAGCTCAAATACTGCGCATGAAATAGAGCAGCCCATGGGCAGTGCACGATCCACATAATAGTGATCCGCAAAAGCAAACCCCAATAGATCAAAATCTCCAGGATGGACGGGGAGGAGGCGGAATGCAGATTTTATGTCACACTTCCCCACGAGGGCACCCACACCGCAACTCCTAACCGTGCTCACTGCACAGTCAAAAGAGGTGTAGCGTACCGAACATAAGTGAGGTGGAATAAAATCATTAACTGACTGCCCATGCGGATAGGAGAGGTGGTGAATGAGGCGGAACTCTCCTGGTGTCTTCTTAGGCACAATGCCCAGTGGCGAAACCCTAAGAGACGTGACGGGAGGGGAAGCAAAGGGGCCCAAAACTCGGCCCGCTTCCCTTTCTTTGTTAATCTAGTCTAGAACAACCTGTTCCATGCCCAAGACAGACCTCAGGTTCCTAGACCGGAAGGCAGTCCGGGGCCCTGAATAAGGGATCCGAAAACCAGTTGAAAAGCCCTCTAAAAGGCACCGAGCTTCATGAACTAAAGGATAAAAACTCAATAAACATTGCAATTCTAGTAACTTAATTGGGCTGGGGCCCTTTTCCTTGAGTTGCGCCTGGGGGTCCTTGCTTCCGTTGTCCGTGGAAGTCCCTATTGCCACCTCGATAAGGCCGGTTCCTAGGGCAGGCAGCGGGCGCATGTTGACCACCGCAGAGTGTACACTCATGCCTATACCGGCAACGGTTCCTGCCGCAGAAGCCACGGGAGCTAAACTCCCAGCAGAGCAGGCGGGGTTGAACCCCCTGCCCTGCTGGCCCACGGGAGGGAGCTGGTGCCAATTGCCTAGCCATGAGGTGGCCACTATCAGTCCTGTCTCCAGCCACCGGCCTTGAATGAGACATGAATTGTAACCACAGTTCAACCTCCTTCCTGTCCCATGGCAGGGAGGCATCATAGGCCGCCCTCATACGAAAAGCCTCATTGTAAGAGAGCCACGCCAACCCCATGAACTCTGTATAGCCCCTGTAGATAATATCCAGATACTTAATCAGGACCAAACCGCTCTGTGGCTGTTTTTGCATGATCACCCCTATGTACGTAAAGTAGGCGGGGAGCCAGTTAGCCCAAATGTGCTCAATCCGGCGCCTCTTCGGCCTCTCTACATCCTTCTCATCCCCTTTTTCCCTGTCCCTCTTAAGCGGTTCCCTGTACAACAGGGAAAACAAGTCAATGTATTCCCCATTCCAGATTTTTTCCTTAGTAGCTGGAAGCAAATGGAAACCTAAAGGAGCAGAAGTCTCTCCAAAAGGGATGGCACCCTCTTTAATATGCCCTAGGGGGCACTAATGCCCTGGTGAACCGCCGAAACCCCCAAAGAAGCAGTGGGCTGGGAGGAAATGGCTGCCTCAACCACGGTTCCTGTTCGGGAAGATGCCCAAACATGGTCGCAGACCTCAAGCGATGAGGGTTGTAGTAGCTGTATGTCGCCTGCCTCGGCAGCTGGAAGTGTTGCCTGGTTGTCAGTCTCAGTGTCATGTGGAGGAGAGAAAGGCCAAACCTGCCCAGGCCCCAAATGTGGGTACCTCCATGGGGGCCAGCCCCACGCAGGGCCTGGCCCTGGCGAGCCAGTCACTGTGTACTCACCTGATTTCCCCTCTGACACAGTATCCAGAGATGACTGTTCAGTAGTAGTGGCACACCGGTCCTGGGTGAGAGTCTCTCCGACCGACCTGCTGGGACCTGCCTCAAGGGCATCCAGACGAGCTAAAATTAAGTCCAACGTTGACTGGTTAGAAACAGATGAAGGCAGACCTGTGGCCGCGTTGGACTGACTGACCCAGGATGAGGCTTGGACTATACTGGATGCCCTTCGAGCCTGCCCTCTGGTGCGCTTCGCCTGGGGCATGCCTGCCACAGCAGCAGCTGGCTGGGTGGGTTGGGATTGTTGGGAGGAAGATCCCTGTAGGGCAGCGAGACGAGCCAGGACAGCCACCCATGGTGGTTCGCCATGCCCCGCCCCAGAGACCCCAGGAGGGAAAGACCCCCGGCCCAATCTGGGTGCCCTCCCTTTTCCTTTAGGCCCACCCTGACCCTTTTTTGGCACCATGACCAAGATCAAGGCTGAACACCTGAAGGCCCAACCAGAAGATCCAAAAACTCCTTGTATGCAAGCCTATATAGACCAGGGTTTGTCCAGACGCCCCTAGTAAGGCCTGGGTGAGTTGGGAGAAATGTGCTCCTGCCTCCTCCCTCCGTGGGCCCGATCACCAGCCTACCTGAAGGCCAAATGCCTTGGAATGGGTGGGGGGGGAACGTACCCGCCCCTTCCCTCCCAGAATCGGGCCCAACCACCAGCCTTCCACAAGGCCGAAAGGCCTGCTCTGAAGTCTAGGAGGAAAAGTGTGTGTCCGCCTCCTCCCTCCCAGTGTCAGGCCCAAAAAGCCTTGAAGGGGGGGGACGAGTGCTTGAACTGGCACTGCCACGCCTGAAATGGGGCACCGCCGCGCCGCCGCCTCCTCGATTCGACTGCTGACTTCCCCGGCTGCCGCAGGGGCACGAGCCGTCTCGCCACTGTTGCCGCCGCCGCCATGGAGCCAAAGAGTCCTGGAGTGAAGGCCTGCCGTGCCGCGGAGCCGATTGGCGGCGCGAGCGTGGCCGAACAAGGCCCTTCCGGCCGTAGCTGCGTGGCCGAACAAGGCCGACGCTGGAGCCTCGTGTGCCTTAAAATGGCGCCGTTGCCACTGCCTCGCGCTCTCCAAAATGGCGTTGTGTACAACGCCAGGAGCGCAGGCACTCTGCTGTCACAAATTTTGAAGAGAGAGAGGGGGCAGCCGGCGCGAGCTTAAATAAGCTCAGTCGCCCCGCCCACTCTAGCAGCGCGCCGCGACAACGTCACGCCAGTCCGGTGCACTTGCCCTCTTCCAACATGGAGGCTCGGGATTCACCCCGGGCCGCACTACACCCCGTGACCCGGTAAGTCCCGGGTGCGGAGCGGGGTTCCTTTGCATTTGCATCGGAAATGAATGATATGAAGACAAATATTTGGTACTTTGCAAAAACTGAACTGCGGTGGAACAGAAACAGTGCTGATTGTGAGAAAGTTGGGGTGGAATGGAAATAATGGCCTTCCTACCTCTCTGTAATAATTTTTTCAGTACCATTTGATGCACAACTGCGTAATCATTAGGCAGTAGGTGTCATTCTGCATTTACTTAAGGGCAGGTTCAACATGGCTCATTTGGGGCCTTGCTTTCAAACCAAGTAGACTTTCTCCTCATAAATCCAATTTAAATTTGTATGTGGTGAACAGGTTATTTTAACCGTTCGACATGAGCTCAGATTTGATAGAAGGCACATATTGAAATAGATTCCAGCTCTGCAGTCCAGCTGAAGTTAGTTGTCTCACTGAATTCAATGGGACTTAGCCACAACTAACTCTGACTGGATCCCATAGCTGGGATCTACATCATGAGCAAGTCTTCAGCACACTACAAAAAGAAACACATTTCCATGAGATTTGAGGCAGGTTTCTGGAGCTCTTCACCAAGTAACGCATAGAGCCAAAGGAGTTGGATGATACCACATATAGAACATAACCTTCTTAATCTCTACTTATCTCATTTCACATTCTACATTGTTCTCTATTATTCATTCATATTTCTTATTCAACTAATAGGTCTAGGAGGTAGTGAAACCTTTTGTACTTTGTAAAGCCAAAACTATAAAAACCTCAATAAAATATAAATTTGAAGATAATCTGATAATCTGAAAGCAACACTGATAAAAAATTCTTGGGTCAGAATCTGATCATGAAATATGTTGGGACCAATGTAGCTAAGAAAGCTTAAAAAAATACTGTTTGGGTTGAGTGCCAGCTACTCAACATTCTCAGCTGATATTAGCATCCATCTGATACCTTTCAGTGATGCTGTGATGTTTAGAAAAGTCATCTTTTCACTTGTGTTATATCCCAATTACACAGATAAATTCTACAATGCAGCACTCTGGAACCAGCTTTCTTTTTATCCCTGTCATGAGAATGTCAGCAAGACTATTTCTTTTGTTGTAAAGGTCAACTTCTGATTACCATCTGTATTTGAAACAAAATAGTTTAATGAAACATATCTCAAAGATACGGTATCTTAAGAAAACAATAATACTGATTTGCTAATCTGACATATGCTGTAGTGTTGTACACACAGTGACCTTTCTTGCGGCTAATGAGGATAATATCTCAGTATGTACAACTTTGATTTACCGTGTATATGAGTTGACAGTGACAAGATAAAGGGGGAAATGCCTTTGTGGGTTTTAAGTCTGCTGTTTTTATTTTCTTCACTGCATGCATCTGGACTCGTCAGGTTCATCTAGCAAACTACAACCCTAATGAGATCTTGCCTTAAAAGTTTTAGAGAGGGTTAAGATGAGTGTAAGACAAAAATGCTATTTCTACTGCATGATCCATGTATGTGGCACTGAGCTAACATAAACAGAACGAAAATAAGGGAAAGTTTCCTTTACCAAGGAGTGCAACATTTTAATTTTGACAGCAGTGGTGACAACTGGTGGATAGAGAAGGGACAGAAGACAGCAACAAAAGTCAGCAGCAGCACCACCACCACCACCACCACTTGGTGTTCTTTCAGTTGGAAGGATTAAGACTGGGTTCTCATGTTACCTTGATAGTATGGAAAAAGCATGTGACGGGGAGCTGGGTCAGCTGCTGCACCCTTCCAGCAATAGTAATGCTGCTGTTCACCAGGATGAGGTGAAGCCATGGTGAGGTTGGGGGAGCTTTGGGTTGGCAGCATCAGCATCTGCACGTGTGTGCAAACCTGTGGGACACTGATGTTGCCAATCTGGAGCTACCCCAATCTTACTGTTGCCTCCCTCCACCCCTCCTCATCTCTGTCCTGGTGAGCACCACCACCACCACCACTCTGCCTTCTCATCTGGCACTGCTGAATTGGAGATGCAGAAGCTCCACCCCTTCTCACCCATTGGAGAGAGCAGAGATCATGTGGGATGAACCAACTCTGTGATTTCTAGCTATGCCAGCATTAGCCTTTAGGAAATTGTATCCAGGCAGCGGCTCCTTTGCTGGTTGACTAGGAACCTGATTTTATTTCTTACAAATGACAGTATGAAATTAAAAGTAAACCTTCCCGGCAATGAGGTTTTGAAACACCTGGGGAAACTCTTTGCAATGAAGGGCATGGTAGATACAATAAATTGGCTGTTCATTTTCATATCCGTTGCTGAGTGATCTAGACTAATAGTCTGAAACTGAGGTATAACACTCCACTACAACACCATTAGGGTCTGCGGCTTCATATTGCCTTAGAAACATGGGAAGGAATAGTACTGCTGTGGTTTCCAATTTCCACCTCACTGAGGTAACCTATGAACCCAGTATAAGGGAGAGGTAACCAACATTCCGGGTGCTCACATTAGTGTTTAAAGCCCTAAATGACATATCTATAAATCTACCTCCTTCCCTATAGACACTCTCAGGTGTTAAGATCAGCAGAGGGTGCCCTCTTGGTAATTCTGCCAACCTCAGAAGCTCAAGGGGGTGGCGGCCCAGGAAAGAGCATTCTCTGTGAGAGGCACTAAGTTGTGGAACTCCCTCTCAGGGAGGTGCACCTGACACCTTCACTCTAAAGCCTTCGTCATATGCTGAATATGCACCTCTTTACCCTGGCCTTTGACATTTAAGATGTATTTTTTTAGGACCCACCCCAGTTTTGTGATTGTAATTTGTTTTAAACTGTTTTTAATGTTGTATTTTAAATTGTCGTGACCCACCCTAGGACCTTAGGTTGAAGGGCAAGTAATAAATCAAAACAACAACAACAACAACAACATGGTGCTCTCCAGCTATGTTTTGGAACACAACTCCTATCCTTCCTGACCATTGGCCATCCTGGATGGGGCTGATGAGAGCTGGAGTCCATAACATCTGGAGGGCACCATGTTGGCTTCCCCTGGTCTAAGGATAAGTAAAAGAAATGCATTGAACATGGATAATGTTTGGATTCTCTAGAAATGTAGGGAAGGGAAGCTGAAGAAGGGGCAATTTTCAGCTGATCAAGCAGGATCAGCAGGCATGTCAGTGATGCCTATATTTGCCACTCTCTCCATGATCTTTCACACAGAGCAGTTCTTCTTGTATGGGATCCAGTACATTCTTCCCAAGACCCTGCTTTGCTTCCATTCCATTAAGAAGTTTTGAGAGCTTCTTTGGCTGGGCTGTCCTATGTAGCAAAGGCAGAGGGAAATTTCACTCTCTTTGGTACAAGCTGAAGAAAGACACTAGATGATCATCCCATAGCTGCAAAACTCATCCTTGATGTAAATTCTGGGATTTTGCTGTAGTGATACAAAAAACAATTTCATACATTACAAGGCAACAAACGCGGATTTGTCACTGAGTATACACTATGCAGTCACAGCCAACCCCAGACCTCTGAGGGCCATGCATGCCCTATGGTTTTAAAAGGGTTAATAATAGCCATTTGTGGGAGGAGAGCAAGCATCAACCCTTCCACCATGATGTTTCCTGCATGGAAATGCCTTCCCCTTCTGAGCTTCTGTTTGCCCCTTAACCAATTTTCAAATGCTTGTTCACCACATTCATTCCTTTTCTTGATGGTGAGCACCTATGGCAGGGGGTAGCCAACATGGTGCCCTCCAGAAGTTGTGGATTACAACTCCCATCATCCCTGATCATTGGCTATGCTAGCTGGGGCTGACAGGACTTGTATCTGGAGGACAGCACGTTGGCTATCCTTGATATAAGGTATTTAAGTTTGCACTTAAATATACAAAGAAGCCCCCAGATAAAACCACCCTGCACATTCCAGAAAGACTTTTCTTGCTCTTACAGAAACATGCACACACTACAGATTGCTTTTTTTAAAAACAAAAAACGGTGTTTTGCTTTAGGATCATTGAATATTCTTTGTCTGCCAATTACCCTCTCAAATAAAAGCATCACTCATTTTTCTGCAGCTACGTGATGCTCTTTAACATTAGAGCAGCTACAGCTAATGCCTAACTACACTGTATTGTCAGTGGCTTTCACGGGAGTAATAACATTAATGCAAATGGCAAATAGCTGAAAGTACAATCTCTGCTCATTTTGTGAATTACAGCTCGTGGCATAATAAAAAGAAAATCAGCGGCTCTCGGAGATTTAAAAAGAAAGACCATGTCGTTGGTGGAAAAGGTGAGAAATTATGTTGACAAAGGCTAAGTAGGGTACATTCCAAAGTCAATTAGGAACCTGGTTTTATTTCTTTTACAAGTGACACTATGAAATTAAAAGTAAACCTTACAGGCAATGAGGTTTCAAACACTTGGGGTAATTCTTTGCAATTGAAGAAGTGAAGTGTGTGGAAGATTCAATAAATTGGCTGAAATTCATTTTCATATCCTCTGCTTTTGAGGCTTACTGATATAGAATAAAAGAATCATAGGGCCAGAACAGCCCAGATCTGAGGCCAAACTCCCCAGTAAAAGAAAAAAAACACAGGAAAGGGGCCATCACTTAGTGGGAGAGCAACTGCTTTGCATGGAGAAGGTCTCAGGGTTCATGTACAATATATCAAGGAAGATCAGGGAGATACTCATCTGAAATCCTGGAGAGCTGCTGCCAGTCAGTGTAAACAATCCTGAGCTAGATTGATCAATGATTTGAGGCAGTATAAGGCAGCTTCCTGTGTTCCATACACTATAGAGCAGCCCATATTGTCCAGACCATAGTGTTTTGTAACTATTCAAGGAAAGAACCCACAATAAACCCAGGGACTTAATGTACAAGATTTAAGACAATCCTGGATATCCCAGGTGTTTGGATATCCCAGTGAGCACAGTTGGAGCAATAATCAGGAAGTGGAAGCTGCATCACACCACCCAGGCACTGCCAAGAAAAGGCCGTCCCTCAAACCTCAGCGCTTGAACAAGAAGGAGACTCATGAGAGAAGCCACCGAGAGGCCAACAATCACTTTGAAGGAGCTACAGAGTTCAGTGACTGGGAGTGGAGTAACAGTGCACCAGTCAATCATATCAAGAGGTCTGCATAACACTGACCTGTATGGGAGGTGGCAAGAAAGAAGCCGTTGCTCAAAAAGTACCATCTGAAAGAGTTTGCCAGAAAGCATGAGAGTGCCCCAGAAGGCATGAGAGTGTGGGATAAGGTTTTGTGGTCAGATGAGACCAAGATAGAGCTTTTTGGCCAAAATTCAAAGCACTATGTGTGGCACAAACCTAACACTACCCATCCCTACAGTGAAGTATGGTGGTGGCAGCATCATGGTGTGGGGATGCTTCTTATCAGCAGGGACTGGGTATCTTGTTAAAACTGAAGGAAGAATGGATGGAGCAAAATACAGGGAAATACTGCAAGAGAACCTGCTTCAGTCCACTAAAAACCTGAAGCTTAGGAGGAAATTCACTTTTCAGCAGGACAACAATCCCAAGCACAAGGCCAAAGCAACATTGGCTCAAGAACAAAAAGATGAATATCCTACAGTAGCCCAGTCAAAGTCCTGATCTCAGTCCTGTTGAGAATCTGTGGTGCTCTTTGAAAATAGTGGTCAACAAGCGATGTCCAACCAACCTGAATGACCTGGAGTGAATCTGACAAGAAGAATGGGCCAAAATCCCTCCAACACTGTGTGAAAAGCTGGTACATACCTACCCTAAAAGACTTAAAGCTGTTATTGCAGCGAAAGGTGGCTCTACCAAATATTAATGTGTGGGGGTTGAATACTTATGCAAGCAACATGTTTCAGTTTTATATGTTTCTTACAAACATTTCCCAACATAAAACCAATGTCATCTTACAATAATTGATGTTGAGTTAGAGTGTTTCAAAATAAAATATCATACAGAATGAAATTACAGTGTACCATTTGTAATTCAGTAATATGAGAGCATCGGTCAGGAGTCTGATTACTTTTGGAAGGCACTGTAGGTAAGACCCTGCATTGAGGTGCAAAGAATCAAAGGTCTGGTTCATATGTAACACTAAACCTTAATTAAAAATAAACTAGCACTTTAACATGAATGTGCAGTGTGGTGGTGCATGCAGCTGATAGAGTGCTTGCTTCACCCCTTCCCCAATTCTTCTGTGCTGTGGACAAAACAAGCCAGAGTCTAGCTTATTGTGACATCCAAACACAGGCTTGTGGCTTGTTTCCTCCAAATAAACCACAAATGGTAGGCCAAAAGCAAACCCTGGCTTCCAATCATGGCTTGTTTGGAATCACAAGCCCAGGTTTGTACATCATCACAAGCCAGACTCTGCCTTGTTTTCTGGTAGCCCCAGGAGTGGGGGAGCAGTATAATGATACTGTATTAGCTGTGTCCACCAACACACTGTTCATCCATGTTAAGCCATGGTTTATTTTAAAGTATGGTTTAACTTTGTGTGAGCCAGCTCAAAAGTACAGGATGCATGAGGCTTGGCTTGAGAACAGCACGTGTGAAAATGTTCTAAGTGTCTGAATTGATCACAAGCTCAACACATGAGCTTGCAGTGCAAGGTGGCACTGGCTGCTAAAACGTTAATGCAATCTTAGGCTGCATGCACAGAAGCATAGTGTTCGGAACATAAGAAGTAGTTGTTTCACTCTATTCTACACTAGTCAGGTTGCAACTGGAACACTGCATCCAGTTCATAGTGCTCCATTTAAGAAGGACATCAAGGAACTGGAACAAGAGGAGAAACAGTATGGTGAAAGTCTGGAAACAAAGACCTAGGAGAAAGAGCTGAAAGAGTTGGATATGTTTAGTCTGGAGGAGATTAAGGGCAGATAAAATAGCAGTCTTCAAAATCAGAAGGGCTGTCACACAGCAGATGGATCAGACCTATCTGTTGCATCAGAGTGTAGGACTAGAACTAATGGGTGGAAATTGCAGGAAAACTGATTTCTGCTAAAGATTAGGAGAAACTTCCTAATGGTGAGAGGAACAGATTGCCTTGCAGAGGGAGGGGGACTGCTCTTTTCTAGAAGTGTTTAAGCAGAAACATGATGGCCATCTGTCAGGGATGTTGTAGGTCATAGAATAGTCGAGTTGGAAGGGGTCTGTAAGGCAGTCGAGTCCAATCCTGCATATCCTGCACGGAGCAGGGAGTTAGACAGGACCTGATGACCTCCAAAGGTCATTAGGCAGTTTGGCGCTCTAGATCAAATACTGTAACAAGTCACCATGATGTTCCTTTAGAGATGAGAGAGATGTCCACCTTCTGTTTTCCTGTCTCATCTCCAAAAGAGCTCTAGATTCTCTGAGTTCAGATTCAAAGGTGGCATTCTTCGGAAATGTACATTTTTTTTCTGGGGATACAACAGTAGTGGTTTGTTAACTGCCGTGTTGTATTGTGGGCTTCCCACCCAGAAGCCTCTGGATGGCCATTACTGGAATAAATGGACCCTTGCTCTGATCTAGCACTGAGTTCCTGTGATGGGCTGCTGCAGCAGCTTAGCATTAGTATACTGACTGACCCAGTAGCTGCATATAAAATGATATCAATTTCAGATATATAACTGCATCTACAGCATCATAAAAGAATTACATAAACACCAATATATCCTCTTGCTCCACCTACCCCTACCTTTTTGAGCACCTCTTCTGATAAAGGGGTGGCACATGTACAACAACAACAAAAAGTAAAAGTGATGCCTAATTAAAATGGAAAACATGAAAATAAAAGCCTTGGTTAAGAGATGTCCTATTCCTGCTTGACTGCCTTTATTTGTTGTTTCTAAAGATGACTGAAAGAGCACTAAACTGACAAGAGATAATAATAGGGAAGCAACCTCCAAGATGCTTTATAGATTCCCAACAAAACATCTTTACTGATATGATTTTAAAGAGTTCTCTCAGGCACATTGCTGTAAGGAATAGAAAGCAGGCACCCTGTGAGAATGACAGATGGCATCCAAGGTGACTTGTCTTACCAACAGGTAAGCATTCATTAATTTGTAAATGGCAGTCATTTATCAAGGTATATACAGCAGGGCATCATGATGACAGAAATAAAATTTTAAGGCAAGACACTTTATTTCTTTTGCCCCTCTGCAAAGCTGGGCCTTTTAGTACTTCATTTAAAATAATCAGAGCTCTTGGGGTTTTTTCTTTTCTTTTGCATTTTAGAAGATTTCAGGTTTAAAGGAAGGAGGGAAGAGCCATAATGTCTCTTTCCACAGAAATGCAGAAGTAGCTGATCTCATCTCTCTCTGTCTCTCTCCCCCCCCCCCCCGTCTTTCCAGCAGGAATGTTAAGAGGAGTATTAGTGCTTCTGGCAAAAATGTGCCATTGCAAATGACTATTTGCAATCCTTCCCAGCAAAGCCTAATTGCATCAGATGTTCATGACAGGCAAAATTCCTAGAGACCCTTGCAAATGACATCCTTTAAGTGATGGCCAATTCAGTTAAAGGTTAACATTTTCCACATTCTCACAATGACAGAGAGTCTCCATGGCAGTGCAACAGATGAAATTTCACTGCGAAAGGAGTACTCAGATTGAAGGGATGACTGACTGGACATATGAAGACAGTCCAGGGGCACATTTTGAAGGAAACTGCTTTGCAGCAGGGACAGATGAATGACAGATCTTTAAGATACAACTCTGTATCGTCATGTTGAATCCTATCACCTTTTTCAGCAACTGAAGTTTTATTTTATGCAGTAAATATACTCCATGGTAATCTGAGGTCACTTTCCAAAAATGCAGTCTACGTACCATCAAAGCCGTAATGGAAACCAGGCATTCTTAACAATTTAGGTGTGGCTGGCAGGGCCAGATTAACCTGGATTTCTATATATGCAATAGAAAAGGGATAGGAAATCTGCGGCCCTCCAGAGATTGCTGGACTATGGTTACCATAATTCTTGATGCCTGGTTATGCTGCCTGGGGTTGATGGGAGTTGGAGCCTAACAACTTCTAGATGGCCACAAGTTTCCCACCCCTGCTTTAGAAAAACAGAATAAGAATCAGTGTGATATATGTGCTATCTTTGATCCCATTGCTCTAAGGTCACAACACTATGTCAGTGATAAACTGGAAGATGCTTTTGGCTAGTGATAGGATATTTTCCCACTATAACAGAATGACTGCATTTTTCTGACCTCTGGAACTACTGTTCCATCCCAGTGTATAAAACCAAGGAAGAGGATGGCATCAAGGAGGCACAGTAATTGCACACATTACAAGGATCACAGGGAAGCCTCTGAAAACAAACTCCCCTTATTTGGTGTGATACACTACACAAATAAGATTTATTTATTTATTTATTTATTTATTTATTTCTATCCCACCCTTCCTCCCAGCAGGAGCCCAGGGCATCCATTATAAGTAGAGTCTCTGTGCAGTTACAATGATTCACATGATAAGCTGCTCTGTGTCCTGGTTTGGACAATTACTTGGGCAGCAACCATGTTTCCATGGTGGAGGAGAAGGCATACAGCTATCCCCTTCACCAGGCATTTCAGGTAATGTGTCACACAGGAATTGCTGCCCTGGGTTCCTACTGGGAGGAAGGGCGGGATATAAATCTAATAAATAAACAAATAAATAATAAATTGTGTGTGTGGAGGCCTGAAATAAAGCTTGATTCATGTAATCTTTCTCCCTTCACTGACATCAGACATAGATTCACACCTGCTCTTGGGGTAGTGAGTTTTCACCATGGAATGACTGTTCATAGAGTATCTCATTTGTTACTTCTATTCTTATATGATTTTATTAATTGCCTTTCATGTAAATTTCAAGGTGATTTGCAATCATATAATAAAAACAACTAAAATAGGTTTAAATGCAATACACAAAGCCAATTAAAGACAGGTTTTAAGATTTTAAAATTATTTTCATTTATCCAACAGGAAGAGCTTGTCAAACCAAAAAAATGCTTTCAGTTATTTCTGGAAACTACAAATAGTAGGCTTCTGTTGAATCTCAACATGAATGCTGTTCCACAAAACAGGGGCAGCCACACTGAAAGCCTTGCTCTGAGCTGCTGTGGAGCAGGCTTCTTGTATTTCATGGACTCCTGCAAAATGCTGTGATCTACATATGAAGGATAAGGGCTCATGCTCGGAGAAAGGGTGGGTTATAAATCTAATAAATGAATAAAATAAATAAGGAGGCCTCTCAAGTAATCTCATGAACCAGGATTCAGTTCCAATAATGTCACCCTGATGTTCTTTCTGCCTTTGTGTGTGTGGGGGGGTGTTGAGTGAAAAGAAATCACCCCAAAAGAGTGTAGGGAGGGGGGAAATTCAGAGTGTGGATGCAAGCTAGTTTCCTACAATAGTTTGGAGAAGGGATGTAGCTCAGTAGTAGAGAATCTGCTTGGCACCCAGACGGTCCCTGGTTCAATCCCCGGCATCTCCAGGGAAGGGCTGGGAGAGATTGTTGTCTGAAATCCTGGAGAGCTGCTGCCTGACAGTGTAAAGAACACTGAGCCAGATAGACCAATGATCTGACTTAGTATAAGGCCACTTTTTATGTTCCTAATATATATAATGAAGTGACCAAGGGACTGTTCTCCTTGGTGTTAACGTTAGCCACTAACCTTACCTTTGGAGTTAATAACCTTGCAACACGTTTGGTCTCATTTGTCTTTGCTTACGTGCCAGCAGTACTAAAGCAGCACCCCTCATATGACACTGTAAACATCTTGCTTTATCATGTGGTACTGGTGCAATAATCAATAACTTATCCCATCCTAAGCACCAAAATGCAGGAAGCCTTTATGCAGCAAAACCTATCCAAATGAATTCACGTGTAGCAACCAGGCTGTGGAAATGTAGCCCTTTGGAGCAACCCTCAGTTGCACCAATCAGCTTTTTGGTGAGGCCAGGGAAAATCTAAGCCTCCTACTCCCACTCCTGAACAGCATATACCTGTCATTATTGCTTTTGAAAAACACTCTTCATGTGCAGACAGGTTGAGTTAAAAAACTATTGCACACATAGCATCTGTTTGCATGCATGATTACTCATCCAGTTAGCAACTGCCAGACAGTCACCATTTTCATCCGTTGCAAGAAAAACAACAAAGCATCTCGTAAAACCTTAAAAGACAAACACATTTATTATGACATAAACATTTGTGGACTAGAGTCCACTTCGTTCTTCATCATCTAATCCTGCTACTGTGTATGTATGACAGTAGCAGGATTAGAGCACAGGACTGAGCTTTAGAAACCTTCAGAGACAATCAAGAAAAATAAAAGGCAGGTCATCAAAATATATTTTCTTCCCTTTTAGTCATAATAATAATAATGAAAAAAAGAGGGGTCATGTTTGTGCTGATATTTAAGTTGTATTTTGAGAAACATCCAATAACATATTAAACTACTTGTTTTTCTCCTTGCCTTGCTATTGAAACATTTCAATTCATCTGTCAAAACAATTGTTGATGTACTGCAAGGGGGCTGCATTATCATCTGCTCTACAGTCTGCCTCTAAGCAATCTTGATCCACATATTTGCATAACCAAAGATTATGACATCCTTGCCAGGCCTTTTGATATGTCTGTCAGCAAGATGTCAGTTGAATCAGCTAGATCCCTTCCTGATACCCACAAATAGCTGTGAGGCATGAAGCAATCATTCCAACATGAGAAAAGTTTGTTTTCTCAGGAAGTGGGGGGTGGACCTGACAAATTATTTGAAAAAGCAAAAACACACACACACACACAAAATATAGGATGATGTGTTGCTATATTTCCCTAGGGGCTCGAGGTGGACTGTTTTTCAGAATAATATTTAAAGCCGGTGTGCAATCTCTAAAAGAAGAAAAAGAAAATTGACATATAACCCTTTATATTTTGTAACCTTCGTCCACAGCCACTATACTACACATATCCTTTGAGATTTGCACTGCCTACTGATTCACTACAGGGCCCAATTCAAGGTTCAGAGAATAAAAGCATACAAAGTCTTAAACGACTTTGGTACAATACTTAAAGGATTGCCTCTTCCCATATCTCTCAAGATCTGCTTCCCATAGGCACCTGGGGAAAACTGTAAGAACAGAATGTTGGACTATATGGGTGTTTGGCCTGATCAAGCATGGCTTTTTTATTTTCCTAGTCAAGACCTGTGTTTCATCTCGTAGTCTGAGCTTCGCCTGTTGTACAGTGATGACGATTTGGACTTTCCTAGTGGTGCCCTGGTTGTGGAACTCCTTTCCTTTGGAGATATCACAGTCCACTTCAATGATGAGATTTAGAAGGCTATTAAAGATACCTTTCTTCATGCAGGCATCTGAATGATTGTTGTAGAATGGATTTGGTGCCTTTTAATGCTACTGAATTGTTTAATTATTGAACAGTTTGTATCTAGTGTTATAGTTTTGGGGGTTGAGATAGATGATTTCTATGAGCAGGGCCGGCTCCAGAATGCGGGGGCCCTTGGGCATTAGCCTGCCCCGGGCCCCCTGCTTCCCTTCCACGATCCCATGGATCGCAAGATGAGCTTCCGAACCCCCCGCCATCCCCCGCCATCCCCTGCGCTTCACCTACCTTTCTCTGCTGTTTGCACAGGGTTGCCATCAATAAAGATGGCGACTGAGGTTTCCGTAAGGGACTGAAGTCTTTGCCGCCATCTTGGTTGATGGCTTGCAGTGCGCGCATTGCTGCCATCAACCAAGATGGCAGCAGAGGCTTCAGTCCCTTACGGAAACCTCGGCCGCCATCTTTATTGATGGCAACCCTGTGCGAACAGCAGAGAAAGGTAGGTGAAGCGCGGGGGATGGCGGACGGCTTGGAATCTCGTCTTGCCATCTGCGGGATTGCGGAAGGGGAGCGGAGGGCCCCTCAGGGGCTCCTACAGCTGCGGGGCCCTTGGGCCAGTGCCCAACCTGGCCGCCCTTTGGAACCGGCCCTGTCTATGAGTCCCAGCATCTGATTTGGAACCCTGCACCTGGAGGTGGGCTCTGCAGCTGAGAAACCTGTTCTGCTGGTCAGATGAGTCTCCTTTGTTAATTCAATAGAGTGGCCAGGTAGGCTAATGGCTCTGTCAACTGCCCATTAACTGGGAAATGGACCAGGGAGATCCTATTGTTATTGAAACTCTTCAGAAGAGTCTGAGAAAAGGCTCGGCAGGATGCCTCAGATAAGCCTGATGGAAAAGCAAGATCTATTGGGCTGCTAATGCATTGAACCCCTTCATCTTAAGCTCAAGTTGGAAGATGTGCAAATAAAAACCCTATTTCCTAAAAGACACCACAGGCTCCGCTGACCTTCTTTCTAAGGAAACCAAACCCTGGGTGAGCACAGGAATCCCTGGAAGTCTCGCACCGCAAAACTGGTGTCAGTAGGGGGACTGAGTTTCCTGGAAGAAGCATTAGCAGCAAGGTCAAAATGGAGGGAGCACTAGCAGCACTCCTGGAACAGATGAAATAGATGTTCCAGCAGCAAACAATGGATTGAGAAAGGTCGCCAGGAGGACCAGCAGCAAAGGCAATGAGAGCGGCAAGAGGACCAGCAATGATTTGAAGAGAGAATGGAAAGCCACTTTGGAGAGAAAAATGAAAGCCCATATGAGGAGATGAGAGTCCTCCCTGACAGCCGCTAAAGGGGTTGAGAGTAGGATTGCCAGGTTCTTGGCCTGAGACTGATCCTATATCTTTAGGAGAAGAGAAAGTGAGCCAAGTGCAGGTGCTCTTGCAACATTGTAATGGGAAAAACCACAAGGTGGAATTCTCCCTTCCCCCTGCACAACTTTTGAAGATACAGAAGACCTCTTGGAAACAAATGATGAAGGTCAGAGTATGGGGCAAGGTCAGTTATAGGATTATAGGTACTCTGGTGAACACTGGTGATTTTTAATTAATTTCAACAAATTATGAGACTATTGACAGAAAAAATCCAACAGGGGTCTAGATTCCCCCCCCCCCGTTTTACACTTTGAACTCTGGATTCTCTCTGTGTGTTTTGTGTATCGCCATGAAAACTTAGAGGGTAGTTAAGCAAGCATTTCTGAGTTTCTAAGATTTTGTTTTGAAATGAGCTTATGGGAAGCATCAGAACTTCATGGGGGTATTTTCAATTTAACATTGTGGAATGTGAAAAATCCATGCTTGCTATAGTATACAGCCACTCTCGTGGCTGTGTAACTACTCATCTATCACTTGTGAATAGGCCATTATAAGGAGCTGCCTATCTTAAAGCTGGCAGCTTCCTATCCAAAACTGAAAGTACCAAAGATCCTGACAGCGTGAAGATTTATTTATTTATTTATTTTTAAAACTTATATACCGCCCGACTAGCAATAGCTCTCTGGGCGGTGAACATAAAGATAAGAAGATCCTCGAGGGATCAGATGAAATGTCCATCTTGTCCAGCATGCTGTCCTCACAGTGACCAACAATATGCTTATGGGCAGCCTACAAGCAGGATGTGAGGACAACAGCACTGTCTCTCAACTTGTGTCTCCCAGCAGCTGGTATTCAGAGGCATACTGCTTTTGATCCTGGCGGTAATATATAGCCATTATACCTAGTTGCCATTGACAAGCCATATCTTTCTAACTCTGTGATTCTGGGAAGACTTCAGAAACCCAATGCTTCCTCTGTTTTGTCATCTCTGTTTATAAGTAAACATTATACACTGTGTAAACTGCCTATCAAATAAGAACAATCCACAAACTCATACCCACTGCTGCAAGGACTCTGTTAATTAACAATGGCATATGGCTATTACTAATAAAATGACTGTTGAGCTCATCAGCTTCTTCATATACATACATCCCCTTCCTTTATCTTTCTTGAATCTTTTAAGTAACAAGCCTAGGTTAAGTGTTCTGTCAACCATGCATGTCCCCCATGTACTGTTCCTGACAGCGCTCATTTGACTGAACTGTCAACTTTAAATCCTCCCTAACCATTTGAAAGCTTTTCCTCATCAATGTACAGGCATCTGACACTATATCTTACGTGTAGACGAAAAGACAAAGATGTTTGACAGATATTAAATATCATCACTCAGTCGAAGTTGGGAGCATCCTGCCTGGCCAAAATTGTCAAAAACCTTTGAACGGATGCTGTAGATATTCCAGTTATTACCTCAATTTCACACCCTATGTATTCACCATGACAGCAAGTTTTGACAGTATGCTGTCCTCTCTTCAGTTCTTTTGTCAGCTGTAGACATGTAATAGCTGGCTTACTGCTTAAACAATAGTGATTAGATCTGGTAGAGGAGGAAGTGCAGTAGCAATAAAAATTAAGATTTATTTATTTATTTATTTTTATTTATTTATTAAATTTATATACCGCCCGACTAGCAATAGCTCTCTGGGCGGTGAACATAAAATAGCATAAAAATACAATAAATAACAAAATAATACCAAAATACAATCAACAATCCAATACAATAAACATTTTTAAAATTAAATCAGTGTAACTTAAAATGCTTCAGAGAATAGGAAGGTTTTGACCTGGCGCCGGAAGGAGAGCAGAGTCGGCGCCAGGCGTACTTCCTCAGGGAGACTGTTCCATAGTTCGGGGGCCACCACTGAGAAGGCCCTAGATCTTGTCATCACCCTCCGGGCCTCCCTGTGAGTTGGAACCCGGAGGAGGGCCTTCGTAGCAGAACGTAGTGCACGGGCCGGTTCATATCGGAAGAGGCGTTCCGCAAGGTATCGTGGTCCCGCACCATATAAGGCTTTATAGGTTAATACCAACACTTTGAATCTAGCCCGGAAACATATTGGCAACCAGTGCAAGCTGGCCAGAACAGGTGTTATATGCTCGGACCGCTTGGTCCTTGTCAGCAATCTGGCCGCCGCATTTTGCACTAGTTGTAGCTTCCGAACTGTCTTCAAAGGTAGCCCTACGTAAAGCGCATTACAGTAATCCAAACGTGAGGTTACCAGAGCATGTACCACTGATGTAAGGTCCTCTTTACTCAAATAGGGACGTAGCTGGGCTACCAACCGAAGCTGGTAAAACGCATTCCTAACCACCGAGGCTACTTGAGCCTCAAGTGAGAGGGAAGAGTCTAAAAAGACTCCCAGACTACAAACCCGGTCCTTTAGGGGGAGTGTAACCCCGTCCAGGACAGGGTATATATCCACCATCCGATCAGAGAACCCGTCCACCAACAGTATCTCAGTCTTGTCTGGATTGAGCTTCAGTTTGTTAACTCTCATCCAGTCCATTGTCGAGGCCAGGCAGCTTCAGTATGCTTCAGTAAGCCTTCAGATTCGGAGCCCTTCAGTTCCAGGCAAATTCGATCAATGCCACCCTGTGAAGTGTGTACTTTTTAGCAAACTAAGGAGTTACTTTTGTTACTTAGCACTTTTCTTCCCCGATTGTGCATACTTAGCTGGGCATAAGGTCTATTAAATTTAGTGATATAGACATAGGATCAGACTGTCGTAAGACAAGTTGGTTGACTTTTAATATTTTAGATTTCCTGGCCTTAGCAATGCATACGCCTAAATTAAAAACTGTTTTGGATACCTTATGCTATTTAAGAAGGCAGTCTATGACCAGGATTCCAAAGTAAGCACAAGTACAATGGCTTGTTGTTTTTATGTGCCTTCAAGTCGATTACGACTTACAATGACCCTATGAATCAGTAACCTCCAACAGCATCTGTCGTGATGCACCATAAGTTCAGGCCTGTGGCTTCCTTTATGGAATCAATCCATCTCTTGTTTGTCCTTCCTCATTTTCTACTCCCTTCTGTTTTTCCCAGCATTATTGTCTTTTCTAGTGAATCATGTCTTCTTCTTATGTGTCCAAAGTATGATAACCTCAGTTTCATCATTTTAGCTTCTAATGATAGTTCTGGTTTAATTTGTTCTAACACCCAATTATTTGTCTTTTTTGCAGCCCATGGTATGCGCAACACTCTCCTCCAACACCACATTTTAAATTCGTTTATTTTTCTATTATTCGCTTTTTTCATGGCCCAACTTTCACATCCATACATAGAGATCAGGAATAGCATGGTCTGAATGATCCTGACTTTAGTGTTGAGTGATACATCTTTGCATTTGAGGACCTTTTCTAGTTCTCTCATAGCTGCCCTTCCCAGTCCTAGCTTCTGTATATCTTAAATTATTGATATTTCTCCCTCCAATTTTCACACGTCGTTCATTTTGGTCCAATCCTGCTTTCCTTATGATATGTTCAGCATATAGATTAAACAAATAGGGTGATAAAATACACCCCTGTCTCACACCCTTTCCGATTGGGAACCAGTCAGTTTCTCCATATTATGTCCTACAGTAGCCTCTTGTCCAGAGTATAGGTTGCGCATCAGGCCAATCAGATGCTGTGGCACCCCCATTTCTTTTAAAGCATTCCATAGTTTTTCATAATCTACACAATCAAAGGCTTTGCTGTAATCTATAAAGCACAGGGTGATTTCCTTCTGAAATTCCTTGGTCTGTTCCATTATCCAATGTATGTTTGCAATATGATCTCTGGTGCCTCTTCCCTTTCTAAATCTAGCTTGGACATCTGGCATTTCTCGCTCCATATATGGTAAGAGCCTTTGTTGTAGAATCTTGAGCATTACTTTACTTGCATGGGATATTAAGGCAATAGTTCGATAATTACTGCATTTCCTGGGGTCCCCTTTCTTTGGAATTGGGATGTATATTGAACGCTTCCAGTCTGTGTGCCATCGTTTAGTTTTCCATGTTTCTTGACAAATTTTGTCAAATTTTGGACAGATTCAGTCTCAGTAGCTTGTAGCAACTCTATTTGTATGCCATTTGTTACTGGTGATTTGTTTCTTCCAAGTATTTTAAGAGCAGCTTTTACCTCATATTCTAAAATGTCTGGTTCTTCATCATACGGTTCCTCTGTGAATGAATCTGTCATCCTGGCATCTCTTTTATAGAGTTCTTCAGTGTATTGCTTCCATTTTCCTTTTATTTCATCTCGGTTAGTCAGTGTGTTCCCTTGTTGATTATTCAAGATCCCTACCCTTGGTCTAAATTTGCTTTTCATTTCTCTAATCTTTTGGAATAGGGCTCTTGTTCTTCCCTTTTTGTTGTGCTCTTCTATTTCTATACAATAACCACTGTAATAGTTCTCTTTGTCCCTACATACTAGTCATTGTATTGTTGCATTTAGGGTTCTAAAAGTGTTTTTATCTCTTTTTGTGTTTGCTTTCCTTCTCTCTTAAACCATTTTAAGAGTTTCTTCTGTTATCCATTGAGGTCTTTCTCTCTTTTTAACTAGAGGTATTGTCATTTTGTATTCTTACCTGATAATGTCTCTGACTTCAATCCATAGTTCTTCTGGTTCTCTGTCAACTAAGTTTAAAACCTCAAATCTGTTCCTTATTTGATCTTTATATTCTTCTGGGATGTTATTTAAATTGCATTTTGGCATTATGATTGCTCTGTTCTTCTTCTTTAGCTTTAATCTGGTTTTCGATATTACCAGTTCATGATTTGTACCACAGTCTGCTCCTGTTCTTGTTTTCACAGAAATTATGGAACTTCTCCATCTTCTGCTACCAATTATATAATCAATTTGATTCCCATATTGACCATTTGGTGGCGATATCCACGTGTAAAGTCGTCTTTTCAGTTGTTCAAAAAATGTGTTTGCGGGAAACAAATGTTTCAATAAGTTTTTCTCCTGCTCCTAAGCCCCATTTTCCCACAATTTCTAGTTCTTCTCTGTTCCTTAGTTTTGCATTCCAGTCCCCCATGATTATCAGCACATCTTGTTTTGGTGTGTGATCAATTTCCTCCTGTACTTCTGCGTAAAATCTCTCCAATTCCTCTTCTTCTGTGTTTGTCGTTGGAGCGTAGACTTGGATGATTGTTATATTAATAGGTTTCCTGTTAAATCTCATTGATATAAGTTGCTGAGTCCTTGCATTATAGCTCTTAATTGTTTTTGCTACATCACTTCTCACTATTAAATCAACCCCGTTTCTTCTTAATTTCTCATTTCCGGCATAAAATATTTTGTAGTTGCCTGATTGAAAATGTCCCATTCCTGTCCATTTTAATTCACTCACACCAACTATTGTAATGTTGATACGTCCCATTTCTTCCTTGACAATTTCTAACTTTCCCTGGTTCATGCTTCTCACATTCCATGTTCCTATTGTGTGCGTTGTACAACTCCGGACTCTCATTTCGCATCTGTGCGCATCAGCCTCTGGGCTTCCTTTCAGCTTTGACCCAGCTGCGTCATTAGTCACAGCGCTGGTTGTACATGTCCTTTGTTCTTCCCCAGTAGCTCGCTGAGTGCCTTCTGAGCTGGGGTTCTCATCTTCCAGCACTATCCCGTGTTGCATTTTGGATACTCTGTTCATAGGGTTTTCATGGTAAGAGATATTCAGAGGTGGTTTACCATTGCCTTCCTCTGAGTTTGGATGCATCTTAGTCTGGTGTCTCAGCTTTGACCATTCTGCCTTGGGTGCCCCTGCTAGGAGTCTAGCCTCTTGGTCTAGACTCCTGATGGCATTGCTCTCAGCTTCTTCAACACTCTCAAACCCCCTCACCACTTTAAGGTGTGCATCCTAGAGGGCAGGGACAATGGCTAGTATATTATTAATGTAGGAAAGACGACATGCCATGCTGGATGAATTAATCAAGACAGGAGGAGGAACACAAAGATTCAGGAATGGCCAAATTGGGGATCTAGACTACTTTTTCTACCTACACTCTTCCACAGTGGTACTAATCAAATGGGAGAATTCTGCCCTTTCTCTTTCTTACCATGAATTCCGCAAAAGGCAAACATTTCATGCATTTTTCTGATTAGAGTTGCAATCATATTTCACTTGAACCAAAATGTAGAGGTTCCAGCTTAGGCAAAACATCTAATGTTTGGTAAAGAAGAACATGTTTTGGTAAGATGAGTAACATTGCTAAGGTCGTTTCTGCCCACTTCTAATTCATACAAAGACATGCAACATATTCACTTTCATTTAACACACATCTGTTCAGATAACATACAATTAAGTAGCCACTTCCCTACTGTTGTAAAGCCTGTGTCTTCATCTCCACACAATGTTCATGTTGATTGTGTATTTGATTGATACCCTGATTTACATGATATTGTATTGTACTAAACTAAATTCCAGCTTTTCTGCCAAAAACATTACAAAATACTGTTATGAGCATGGGGGTTGGGACGGATGATCCCTTTAAGTCCCCTTTCCAGCCTCTGATTTGGAATCCTATGCCTTGGAATGAGGAACTCATTCTGCTGGTCTGATGAGTCTCTCCTTTGTTAAGCAAATAGAGTGGCCAGGTAAGATAATGGGCCTATCAGTTGCCCAGCAATGGTGAATGGGCCGGGAGGACCCTTTTGTCATTGAAACTCTTCAGGAGAGCATTCCCCCCTCTTGGAGCCCAGGAGAGGCTTGTAGCTTGAGTTGGGTCTAGTGAATGCTTGGAAACTGGAGGCAGGCAGAGAGGCTGGCTCTCTGCATCATGGCTATAGGATGCCTCTTGTAACACTGATGGAAAAACTGGATATTGGACTGCTGATGCCTTGAACCCCCTCCATCCTAAGCTCAGGTTGGAATGTGTGTAAATAAATAAACCATATTTCATAAAGACACTGCAGTCTCCGCTGACCTTCTTCCCAAAGGAAACCAAACCCTGGATGAGTGCAGGGACCCCGGAAATCTCACCGCTCGGAGATTGGGGAGGCACACAACAATACACTCTCAGGACTACTCACAACAATACCAAAACAATAGGTTGGATCCAGACTGTGGCTGTGTACTCACCATACATTTAAAGCACATTCAGAGCACATTTCCCCACAAAGAATCCTGGGAACGATAGTTTGTTAAGGGTGCTGGGAATTGCAGCTCTATGAGGGGTAAACTACAGTTCCCATGATTATTTGAGGGTGATGGGCTTTAAATGTGCTTTAAAGGTATGATGTGTATGCAGCCAATAGGGACTCAGTAAAAGAAATACAGAGAACCAAGACTACCTCTCCAAACGCTTTGTTAAAAGGTCTTTGTCAGCATTCTAAGTGCCTAAGAGCTAGGTGATGAGCCTCTCTCCAGCAAGGGAGTTCCACAGCCAGTGTGGTTAAGTGGTTAGAGTGCTTGACCAGGACTTGAAGAACCAGGAATCAAATCCGCACTCAGCCATGAAGCTCACTGGATGACCTTGGGTCAATTGCCAACTCTCAGCCTAACCCACCTCTCAAGTTGTTATGATGATAAAATGGAGATGGCAAGAGCCAAGTCCGCCACGTTGAGCTTCTTGGATTGAAGGTGGGATATAAATACAATAATAAACAAGCAAACAAGTTTCACAGTAGTTTGGCACTCTGGCCTACAGTATCATATGCTGTTGCAACTAAGCAATCTCCTTTCTGAAGAGGTAAGCCTATCCTGCTATGCTAGTTTCACTTGCAAGTCATTTATTGCCTCTGAGGTAGATGAGAACCTTTAATATGGTCGAATAGTTGCCAACACTATCATATCTGTACCCATTTTACCCCAGATGAATACTTCCTGCATCTCTACCCTAGCATATTTGGTGATGGCAAGATTTGGTGTAGTAGGCTTGACTAATATTGCTATATTGAGAGAAGGAACTAGGTTAGCTCACATTGTTGGCTCAGGCAGCTCTTAAGCTGCAAAGCAATCATTAATATTTCATATTGTATTTACCAGTGCAGTGGCTCACAGCACCGTGCTTTGAAATGACCAAAGAAGGGTTAATATGTTTGATCAGTAGATACTGCAGTGAATGTAATTGTATGGGTTTTACATGATTATGCCCCCACAAAGCATGCTGTACCTCTTCTAACAAGACTGCCATTCATTGTTTTCAAGAAATCCAAACCACAGAGGTATTGGGGTCTGTGAACTGACAATTGATTTACCACTTGGAAAATTATTCTTTATTGATTTGTATTACATTGAGTTGATTACAAGCCTACAGCAGTCCAAATCAGAAAGAAAACACTAAAGTTGGTGTCATTCTTATTTAGTCAGGCAATTATAAGAGAGAATTGCTTTAGTACCTCTAGGTGACTTCTACACATTATTCAATTATGATTTTCAGTAATCCATGAATTATAATACATAAAAGAGAGTGAGATCAGGGTAATTAATTCTTGGTAATATGAAAAGTGTCGTTTGTACAACCAAGTATTTTAAATGTCAGTGCAGGGCTCTGTAATGCTGCATTATATCTAAAGGAAACGTAATGGAAATTCTTGGCTTCTAGAGGCTGCAAAAACAGTAACTTCCAGTGTGTGTATGTCTGTGTCTGTGTGTCTGTGCGTGTATGAATAAATTATATGAACTACATCCACCTCAAAATCAAATTTTAATGTAAGAGCATCATCAAAATTGCATACTTTCCTCTATGTTCTTGCCATGGGGCAAAACAAGATAGTCACAGATATTCTTTACAGTAAAACCCACTGATGCTCATGTTGATTTAAAAGAGAATTCTTGCCATTCAAGACACATCAAGGAAACATCATATACAGTTTGGTCCTCAAAATTAATTGCAAGAGCAATGAAAATTACCTCCAAAGAAACCATAAATTTAAAGAGCACCTTTTAACCTTCTTGCTCATTGACTTTATCACCTGCCAGACAGATATCCTCTCCAGAGAATCTCTTCTCCAGAAAAGTGAGGAAGACACTAACAAGGAACACAGTATTCCTTTTTAGTGGGTCTTTTATCCAGCAACTCCATGCATTGCTGCTAAGGATGACTGTTCCTTTGTAGCCAGTTCTAATGCTTTGCAAGCTTCCTTTCACTGCTTTCCTCCAGCATCCAAACTTATACAAAGGGGGCTTCCAGTTGATCTGTTTACTGAGTATTCAACCGGATTTGTTTGCAATGCAGGGAGATTAGATGACACTTGCTATTTAAGGAGCTTTCATCCTGATTTTTGTGTGGGGAGGTTAGATGACATTGTGTCAAAGCAAGTGTACTCACACACTTTCCAGTGTATTTCTCCGTCACTTTCCTTATCCCAAAATGTCTGATCTTTTGAGAAAGCAAGTTTGTTGTGCAACAGCTCCCAATCAATTATAATTGTGCAACCTGAATTTGCCAATACATAAGATTTGGGAAGCACCCAAAGTGTTAATATGGCATGTACCATCAATACTATTCACATTATGCTCATCTTAAGTACACTCCACTTCTTCAAAAGCAGAATGACTTGCAAGATATATTTCATTGAACAGAATATCAGCTGTAAATCTAGCAGTGTTATTGTTTGTTTTATAGAATGCCAATGCCTTTGATGTCATATCCAGTGTGTTGTGCAAACCATTACAGATCTTTGTACCTGTTTCTGAAATGACTGGATAAGCAACTACAGCAAAAAATAATAAAACATTTAAAAATGAATGAATAACTATTTATTTATTACATTTATACCCCGCCTTTCTTTTCATCAAAGAAACCTAAGGCGGCTTACATATGGTTCCCAGGCAGCCTCCCATCCAATAAGAATCTGTTGCCAGATATTTCATTCTAGTTGACCACAAATTTTTGTACTGGTAAATGTTTCCAATAGGAAAACTGTCCAATTTTGAAATACTAAAAGCAATGTCTGTATATGCAGATGGAATACTGTGGCAGAGGTAGGGAACTATGGAAAGCCCAGAGACTCAATACAGTCCTCCAGGCCCCTCAGTCTGGCCTGCAAGAATCTCCACAAGCCACACTCTGTTATCAGTCAAGCCCTCTTCCACAGGCCACATCCCTCACTGATATTGCTTTAGACACTCCTTCATTAAGGCTGCAATCCAATACACACTTACTTGGGAATAAGTCCCATTGAACCCAATGGAGCTTACTTCTGAGTAGACATGTATTGGATTGCAGCCTAAGTGATTTTTCCTGTCTGAAATGTGTCCTTGAACACTAATGACTCTCACTTGCCCGGCTAGAAGGTAGAGATGAGGGTGTGTAGAAACTAACCTGCTCTATGAAGATAAAATTGATATTCATTGCTACACTCACTTTTACATGTGGCCCTTAGAAGTTTGCACACAAGGGAATGTGGCCCTGGGACTGAAAGAGATTCCCCACTTGACCTTAAGTTGACCATAAACTGGAAGATAACACACAGGTTAATTTTTTTGTTTCCTTTATTAAACTTTTCTTTCACTTTTCCATGCCTTACATGTTTGGTGGAGGTTACCTCTGTGAGAATTCTCTCCATTCTCAGCAGTACTCTAAGGACTATCCACTGGCTCCAGTGCCTGGTTTGAAATCTTAACAACTCTGTGTTACTGATGGAAGTTGAAAGCTGAAACATTGCTTGAGCAATTGTATTACTGTTGCCTGGAACTGTGAGATCTTTGGTGGCTGCATTACACTGTTTCAGGGAAGAATGAAACCTGTTAAAGTAGCCAATGGTGGAAAGAACAATGAAGGAGAAAGGTAAAGTGATTTACAGACAAGTGTTCCACGGAGAAAATACAGACATAGCATATGGCAAAATGGTGGCTCCAGATTGTGATAGGCTGAGAATGCTCGTCAAGGATTTTGAGAGAATTAGTACAAGCCAATCATTTCTCCATGTATGCATGTTCATGCAGCCACACACATACACAGAGAGAGCATTTGCTCCAACCTTGTAACTCCAGCTACACAAAGCATTTTCTTATGCCACCTTATTTACAAAAGGCAATACAGAATTATGACAAAATTGCAGTGTTAAAAACTTAAAATCCTGTTGCTCAGTTTTTGGCTACACAAATATTTGTTCATTCTATGACTTTTCATTGAAAGCAAGGTATTTGGCCTTCAAGCATAGAAAAATAGGTTTTCTTTGTTGTAGATGAGCAATTTAATGAAAATGATATTGAAATGCCTTTTCTATGAAAAGAAGTAAATCAATTACAAAAGCAATTTCCTTACCCAGTGAGATTTTATTGTGTTTGACCAGGGCATTTGATAAGCATTAGTTCTTGCTGAGAGCAAAGAGTAACTTTTATTTCAAGCTTGCCTTTTAAGTCTTGAAATGGATGCATCAGAAGGGCAGTTTGGTTGAATATAGGGTTTCTTTATATATCTAAATCTAGATAGATAGATAGATAGATAGATAGATAGATAGATAGATAGATAGATAGATAGATAGATAGATAGATAGATAGATAGATAGATAGATAGATAGATAGATAGATAGATAGATAGATAGATAGATAGATAGATCACACTATAATCATTTGATCTGATGCTTCATATTTTGTTGAGAAATGCAAAAGGTTTGAACCCTAAATAGAGATTTGATCGTATTAGTTGTGTTTGGGGTGTTTGCCGGAACAAATAGAGATTTCATCATATTAGTTGTGTTCGGGGTGTTTGCCTGAACATGTGAAGGGTTAAATTGTGAATGGAGCAGAAGTTTGCATGCAGGCCCTACCCACAATGACTCAGGTGTGCAGGCTAGCCTTCATATCTTCACACAATTAGGGCAACATTTTGAAGTGGATCTTTAAGCATGTTTTACTGAATGTGTTTAGAAACTCTCCCTGGAATTGGAAACTCTGACAAGCCAGAGTTCCCACTCACAAGGAGCTTTTAAGCATGTTCAACTGATCCTGAAAAAATCTTAAAAGCAACTAGGGGACATGGGGGGACAGAGCATGCTTGCACAGTTAAACTCTTCAGGTGTTCCAGAGAATGCCTGATCATAACTTTAGCGGGAGGGATTTGGTACATGGTGGCAGGTGCAAATGGGCTATGAGCCTTTAGAGCAGAAAGTAGAAGAGATGGGCAGCCCTGAAGCCTGGCAAGATGGCAAAGTAAAATACAAGATGCCAGTCTAAAGGAACAGGATTCAAGCAGTAAACAATGGTGCAATTAGGTAATTTTTGATTCTGGACTTAATGGTCTTGGAAGGAGAGGAAGGAACTCTTTCAGATGTTAATTTGTATTACTTACTTCAAATAGTTCAAAATGTGGCAAGTCAGCACATCTGCTGTCCTCTTTGTTCATTCTGCTGAGTAAGGTCCTGAACATCTGCCCTAAAGTCCTGCCCTGTATGCTCCACTGGCAGGAGACAGGGTGAAAAGTGAAGAGTTCAAGCAGGAAACAGCATCTGGTGTGTGCAAAGTTTAGCTTAGGTCTACAGTCCTGTTTATGCATGCACTTGGAGCAAGTTTCACTGAACCTAGTGAACTCACATCCACACATGCATTTAAGGTACTCTTATGCCACTTTAACAGTCATGGCTTCCCCCAAAGATTAATGGGAACTGTAGCATGTTAAGGGTGTTGGGAATTGTAGCTCTGTGAGGGGTAGGCTACTGTTAAAGTCATTTTAAATATATGGTGTAGTTGTGACCTTACCCCAAATAACAGGACTCTACCAGCTTGTTCTAGAAACAGCAGTTAAAATGGGTCTTTCGATGGAATCAAAGGCACTAAAATGATTTTTAAATCCAAATAATCTGGTGTAACTGGTCTGTGGGTGAGGGGGGCTTTTTATATTAGCACAAAAATATTTTTCAGTGAACAGAAAGCTTCAGTAAGGTCTTTGCATATATCTTATTATATGGCTTATGCCACATCACCTGCACCTCATTTCCTTTGAAAGCAATTATAGTACGGAGAAGTCTGCTTGTCTATCCGCCCCAATACTAATTTAATACCAGGCATTTCTCTGATAGATTCATTCTTTGTTTGATCTTATCTTCTTCATTTTTATTAACAGTTGAAAGGAGACACCTCATTTCACAAATGATTATTTTTTCATTCATGTTGCTTGCTCAGTCTCTGTGTCTGACAATGGTAACATAATGTATGAAAATGGTATTTATACATTTGTGGATATGGAGGTTCCAAAAGTGAAGCTGGCTGATATGTGATATTATTTTTATTTTTGTCATTGAAATGTTATCCATCTTAAAAGTCTCACCAACATACATGAGTTGTTTCTTAAAGGACACTTTTTCTGTATTGTGCAGGATGTCAAACAAAAACTAAGGATACAAAGAAAAAAATAAAAATAAAAATTACACCACATATTCATTTCCCAACAATATTTTTATTTTATTCTCAGAGAAGCCATACCCTCAGTGGGCATTCCAGCAGATGGAATCATTTGTGGAAATTCTGTCCTCAAATTTAATTTCCTTTCATAAAAACACACTAAAAATGAAATGATAGGTACAGCATGTTGGCAAAAAATGTGATTCATTGATTTTAATTTAAAAATTGCTTGCTGAGATTCACCGACCACCACCTAGTGTGACAATAGCAAAGGTGCTTCAAGGAAACACTCAGAGCAATTTTCTTTTGTCTCCTCTCCTGCTGAATTCAATATTCATGATCTACCCATAAAGCTAATGGAAACTTTGATTGTGAATATGTCTGATCTATGCCAGATATTCTTGTTAGTTATATGAAGCAGTGCCAAAAGCAAGATATGTTTTTTTTATAATAGGTAAGTTAATGATAATTGTCCCAAAATTGAAATGTTTTGGAAAGAACAACATGGCACTGAAGCAATGAATTGACCTCTACTGCCCCAGGGGGCAGGACTAGTTACAGGAGGGTAGATTTCAGTTTAACATTAGATGAAACTATTTATTTATTTATTTAATAGAATTGATAACTGCTTTTCACCAGAGGTCCCCAAAGTGGTATACAACTATGGTAAAACAGTACAATTAAGAAAAACTGATGTCAATTAAAAACATTCCATATATTACAATGTAAACATTACAGCACTACAACATTAGAGCACAAAGCCACCTAGCCCTATGACTGAATTAGGCAGTTCCTTCAAAGGTCTGAGAGAGAAGATGGTAAGAACAACTTGAGAATAGGGCCAAGCACCTAGAAAGGTGGTGGAGTCTCCCTTGTATGAGATCTTTAAGCCATCTGGACATCCATCCTTTGTGCATGCTCCAGCTCTGGACTTGCTGGGCAGGAGGTTCTATGATTCAATGGTGATGGATGCATCAGTGCCCAAGGTTTCACTTTGCAGATATTTCACTCTAAAGCAAGTACTCTGAAGTGTCATGGTTATTCGTTTATTGAATCTCAGTTTATTCATTGAGGCTGTAATCCTAACGCTGCTTACCTGGGAGAAACACCCATTGAATTAAAAGGCTTACTTCTGAATAGCCTACGGCCATACTACCCTGAACGCACCTAATCTCGTCTGATCTCAGAAGCTAAGCAGGGTCAGGCCTGGTTAATACTTGGATGGGAGACTGCCTGGCAATACCGGGTGCCGTAGTCTTAGAGAAAGGCAATGGTAAACCACCTCTGAATACCTCTTACCATGAAAACCCTATGAATATATCAAAAAAATATTCATAGGGTCGCCATAAGTCATAATCGACTTGAAGGCATATAACAACAAAACTTCTGAACAGACCTGGTTCGCTTGTGCTGTATGATGATTTGTACTCCACCTTTCCATCCCTAAAAGGAACCCTCAAGACATCCAACAACCGTATTGTGAAGTTTGAAAAATCTAAAGGTCACAGTATTGCCTATTTGCCTAAATACTGCTTGTATCTGTCTGCTTAAAAGCTTAAGGCTCGCATTTTGAAATAAGCATTGTCAGTGGACTGTGACCCACTGTTTAACATACGCTTGCAAAAGTAAGGATTAACCGTTTGACCTTAGGAAAGAGTAACTATACTGTTGATTAAGCAGAGCATAATGAACGATGGGTGTAAAATTAACCAGCTTGTTTTGTAAAGGGTATAAAAATCCCTGTTTTGGGGGGCTTGGGGCTCTCTCTCATGCCTCACCCCTTGTGTGAAGTGTATGGTTTGCCTTTACTGCAGTAAATAAATAAGGAGCCTTGAACCGATTTTACCCGCTTGTGTGTTATTATTCTCCACCTGGGAGAACTTGTAGCATTTTTGCTACAACAGTTTATGGCGCCCAACGTGGAGCTCCCAGGTTGTACTGGGGAGCCTTTTTCTCCATCTCTTGCCCTGTGATCATGAGCTCACCGCCCAGTTTTGGTGGGATCCTGGACCGAGCGGAGACTGGTGGCTTTCTGGGCAGTAAAGGAGCCTGTAGAAGAAACGGGTAGGTCGACTTCAACGCCAAATGCCAGCACTGGTGAGTATGTCCCAGGACTGAGAAGTAGAGAAAAGTGCTTGGGAGGAAGGTAGAGATAGGTTGGGATGTGTCTGGGAAATGGAACCTGTGTGTTTGGTTGGTGAATTTGTGTATGTGGCTGGAAGACAACTCTCATGCCTGGCGAGTGGGAAACCACGTTATAACCCTTGCACGGTGAAGCACGCCTGGCTTGATTGAGCCCATCCTTTGCAAATGTTGGTAGCATAGCCCCTCAGCAGCAAACTGCTCCCAGACCTGCAGGACGTGGAAGTGCGAGAAGTGTGGTTGGTTGTTGGTAAAGGTTCCACATAGAGGATAGCACTCCCTGATAAGTCCTTGCATGGCAAGGCAGGTATAGGCTTGCGCACCCACACACAATGAGATCCCACCTAGGTAGAACATGGGAAGTACATTTAGTAAAGTAAAAGCAAACACTCCCCTGGCTCGAGTTCTAGAAAATTGGTTGAAGCCAGGAGGAGGTGCCAGCTCATAAAAAACAAAAGTTGTAAAATTATGCCAGAACATCTGGCCAAATTATACCGCCCATAGTCCCCAGAGGATCAATGGCCAAAAGATGGTACCTTTGAGGACCAAAGATTAAAAGCTCTTAGGCTTTTTCTAGAGGATCAACATCCTGGGCAAATGGTGTATTTGTACTTGTTTTATGAGTTTGTGGAAAAAAGGACTCCCCTATTGGCTGCAGCCATTCCCCCACTGTATTCCGAGGTTGAGGAGATGGATATCTTGGATGATCCCTCTCTCCAATCTGTAGGACGGTATCTCCAATTGCCTCCTGTTTTAGTGCCTCAACATGTTGAACGGAAAATCCCTAAACTGACTATCAGACATAAACCTGCACCTAACTGGTCTCCATCTGAGATTCCAAAGCGATATGATTTAAGAAGTACTGCTGGAATAACACCATCAGAACCTAACAAGAAATCCCAATGGGAAGTCTTGAGCTGCCCCTTGCCAAAACCGACTGTGGCAGAGTTGGTTCCACCAGTAAACCCCTCAGCGCCAACACCATTGGAGCAAGATCCCAATGGAATGTTTCCATTCTGAGTTGTTCCAGTACAAGGGCCAAATCAAATAGAAACCCGAGTGATTTATGTCCCATTTTCTACATCAGACTTGATGAATTGGAAAAGCCAGACTCCTAGGTTCAGAGATGATCCAGAAGGAGCATGTAGGATGTTTGAAACTATCTTTATGACCCATAAACCTTCATGGGAAGATATTCAAGCTTTAGTGAAAGCTCTTTTAACCGATGCTGAAGCAGAAGAAATTGTGAGTAAAGCAGGACCTATACTAGCACGAATTCAGGTCAGAAATCAAGGAGACCCAAGCCTGGCAGATGTCCCAGAACTGAACGCCCAGACATTCGTATGAAATCCTAATTGGGAAACTAATGACAGGAATCACAAATGGGCCCTTGACAAGTACAGACAGGCCTTTTTAGAAGGAATGAAAGAAGCGGGCAAAAGACAAATCAGTTGGCAAAAAGTAGGAGAAATAAAGCAAAAACCCGATGAACATCCAGGAGATTATTATCAGAGACTAAAAGAGGCAGTACGGGTCTGGGGTGGCATGGATCCTGAAGATCCTATAAATGTAGCCTTAATGATATTTAATATTTTAATATTTTTAATATTTTTAATAGTTTATTATTTGTATTTAATGTTTTAACAGACAGTCATACGACACACCTTGTTATAATTCGATGATCGCTGGTTTTAAATTGTTTGTAAGTGTTTTTATCTTATGTACACCACCCAGAGAGCTTGCTATGGGCAGTATAAAAGTTTAACTAACTAAATAAATAAATAAATAAATGAGGGGCCTTTTCAAGGTGGGCATCACAGACCCTCACATTAGAAGAATGTTAAATAGCAAGGATACTTATGACCATTCTGAGATGTCTCAGATCCTTACGTGCCCCACTATAGCCCATAATAATAAAGAGCGCCAGAGTAAGCAAGAAAATAAAAAGGAAGAGAAGGCCATTCACATGTTTGCAGTGGCTTTGAGCCAGATAAACGAAAAGCCCAATAGAGGAAGAGGGATCCAGATGACAGATAGGAATTATGCATGTTTTTCCTGTGGGGAAAAAGGACATTTTCTGAGAGATTGCCCCACAGAGAAGGCCAGAGGAGGTTTTAGAGGGAGAGCGAGAGGAAGAGGATGGGGAAGAGGAAGATCCCCAGGACATGGAGGAGCTCAGTTTGTTTCAGATACAGCGGAACAAGCCTTGATTGATTTTGCATCCGATGATGTTTTAGAAGATTGACTACTATTTGGAGAGGGTCCCTGTTTTTCAGCAGTCTCCTGGCTACTGCCACAAAAGCAACCAGTAATAGTCTTACGAATTGGAAATCATCAATACCGATGTCTGATAGACACAGGGGCAACCCGCTTGTCTATACCCACTACAGCAGCTCCCAGAAGTGAAGTAAAAAGGACTATTGTAGGAGTAACTGGAAAACCTCAAAATTGTTCACTGTCAAAGCCAGTGATGGCCCAAATTGGACCTTTGACTGTGGAACACACCTTTTTGTTGACAGATGGGCCTATGAATCTCGTAGGTCAGGACTCATTGTGTAAATTAAATGCCACCATAAAATGCACACCAGATGGGTTGTATTTAGACATACCCAGTAGTAAAATTGTGCAGGGTGCCTCCGAATTGACCATGCCAGAAAAAAAGGAAGATCAAATTTCAGAGGATCTTAAAGAACTTATAGATTCTCTACCCCCGTGGTTGTGGGGACATAAAAATGATGAAGTTGGACTTTTAAAATCAATGTCCCATCAAAATTAGGGTAAGGAAGGATTTGCCTTACCCGTGTGTCAAGCAGTATCCAATCCCTAAAGAGGCGAAGGATAGTCTAAACAAGTTTGTGAATTCTTATTTGCTGCAAGGGATTTTAGTGCCTTGTAGCTCACCTTGCAACTCACCTATCTTACCTGTTAAAAAGCTGAAGGTGGATGAGGAAGGGAAGCCAGTTTACCGGATGGTGCAGGACCTTCGCAAGGTGAATTCCTTTGTAATACCACGTCATCCAGTGGTCCCCAACCCTCACACTATCCTAACTGCCATCCCCCGGGATACTGTAGTTTACACAGTTATAGATTTGTGCTCAGCATCTTTTCTATCCCAATACATGAAAATAGTAGGTACCTTTTTGCGTTCACCTGGCCTCCTATGGGTCAGCTGACTTGGTGCCATTTACCTCAGGGATATTGCAAAAGTCCAGCCGTTTTTAGTAAATGTTTACATCAGGACCTCCAGGATGTCAGGATGGACAATGGGCCCAGTTCCTAATCTATGTGGACAACATCCTCCTGTGTTCCCCAAATTTAGAGGCTTGCAAAAAGGACACTTACACTTTATTGTTGGCCCTAGCCTACAAGGGTCACAAAGTTTCACCATCAAAAATTCAATTTGCTAAGGAAGAAGTAAAATACCTTGGACAGTTGATACAGACAACTACCCAGAGTGAACCAGATGAGATACAATGGACTAAGCAGTTAGAAACTAAATTTGTGCAAATTAAACCCGCCTTGGCCTCTGCACCCGCCTTGGGACTCCCGGATTATAGGAAACCCTTTTCCTTGTATATACATGAGCAAAGGGGGGTGGCTTCGGGGGTCTTAACTCAGACCCTGGGCACCTACCATAGGCCAGTGGCTTACTTTTCAGCCCAATTGGATCCAGTAGCAAAAGGAGCTGTAGGGTGCCTGAGGGCAGTGGCGGCTGCCGTCCTGATTTTACAAGAGGCACAGGAACTAATTTTAGGACATGATGTTACTCAGTATGTACCACATGCAGTAAGTTTGTTATTGAATCAAAAGAATACACATTTCTGCAACCAAAGACTGAATAAATATGAAGCACAACTCCTAACCCCTGAGAATGTCATAATTCGTAGATGTTCCACACTCAATCCAGCTACTCTTTTACCTACCAAGGAGGAAGGTATACCTCATTCTTGTGTGGACATAGTAAAGCTATGTGAAAAACCCAGAGAAGACTTATCTGATGTACCATTAGAAAACCCAGACCTTGTTTTCTTTTGTGATGGAAGTTCGAAGATCATAAATGGGGAGAGAAAATCAGGATATGCCATAGTAACTATGTTTGAAACAACAGAGGCTCATGCTTTGCCTTCTACCTTCAGTGCTCAGGCAGCTGAATTGTAGGCCTTAACAAGAGCCTGTCAGTTAGCCAAGGTTCAGAGTGTTAACATTTACACAGATTCCAAATATGCCTTTGGAATTACTCAAGCTACAGGTCAGCTATGGAAACAAAGAGGGTTCTTAACTGCGTCAGGAACAAAAATAGCAAATGCCCATTTGGTTTCCAACCTTTTGGACAGTATACATCTACCCTTAGCTATTTCCATCATTCACTGCAAGGGACATTCTGTGGATGTCACAGATGTTGCAAAAGGAAATAATAGAGCAGATAGAGCTGCTCAAAAGGCATCATTATAAGAACCTCTGACTTTTCAAGCAGTCCTAGAGGAAGTTAAGTTAGAACCGAAAAACACTGTATTGGAATTAAAGCGATGGCACAAGACCCTTCCCCCGCCAGTTAAGTCTCTGTGGGAGCAGAGTGGATTGTTGCCTGATAATCAGGGTATATATCGTACTCAGGAAGGGATACCAGGCATTCCTCCAGAACCTCTTCGCTTGTTATTGCAACAAATGCATAAACAAACACACTGGGGAACCTCAAAATTAGTAGAATCAGTCCAAAGACAATGGTTTGCTCCTACTGTGCATCAAAGAGCCCGAGAAATAGTTTCAAGCTGTAACATTTGTCAGAGGACAAATCCAAGAGGACTCAAGGAAGGTCTCCCTGGGGGAAAACCTTGGGCTTTCACTCCTTTTGTGAGCCTTCAAATTGACTTTGCTGAATTACCAAAATGTAGGGGATTTAGATATCTCCTTGTAATAGTTGACCAATTGACTGGATGGGTGGAGGCTTTTTCTACCCGTCATGCAACTGCCCTAGAGGTGGCTAGGATTTTGTTGAAGGAAATTATCCCTAGATATGGCACTCCAAGAGCCTTAGATTCCGATCAAGGAACTCATTTTACTGCAGAAATAATTCAAATTGTTGCAAAGACAATGGGAATTGAATGGAAATTATGCACACCTTGGCACCCACAGAGCTCAGGACAGGTTGAGAGAATGAAATCTAACCTGAAGTACCCTTTTGTAATTGACTTTAGAAACAAAATTGAGATGGCCTGATGTACTGCCCCTGGCACTTCACAATACTAGAACTATGCCAAGGGGAACTTTAAAAATATCTCCGTTTGAATTTCTATTTGGGAGGCCACCTCAGTGATGGAACGCTGTAACTCCCTTTGTACCACCTTATGTTACATCGGATTCCACAATTATCAAGTTTCTTATAAATTATCAGAAGCAGTTCAAATCTCTCCACAGATATTCGGCTGCGAATCAACCCTTGCCCCTGGACATAGATGCGCATTCCATAAAGCCTGGACAACATGTCTACATGAAAAAATATCACCATAAGATGCTAGAACCGAGGTGGGAGGGTTCTCATCTTGTCCTTTTGACCACTCCGACTGTGATCAAAATAGCAGGAAAGGACAGCTGGATACACTATACCAGGTGTAAACCAGGACAAAAAGCAGCTGACAGCAGACCAGGACGAGAAGCAGCTGACAGCGAAGCAGCTGAGGCCTTAGCAACTGGAGAAGGGAAGGAGAAGACCTCTGAAGAAAAGTGGCTCTCGGAGACCGTTCCGGGTCTTGGCCTAAAGACACAATTTATCCATCTTAAATGAAATTCTTTGCATTTAGCCCAAAAGCAAAAGTGGGTTATTTCTCTTGTGAATTATTTTCCTGTGCTTGTGTTTCTGTGTTTCAGTTGTCCGTGTCCTCTATAGAAAAAGCTGAACCCCTGGGAACGTACCTTGCCATATGATCAAAATGGTGTCTAAGATTATTGGAATGTTTCTCATATTGACCACACTTGCTATGTCCATGCTGGAAGCACCATCTAGTTGGACATGGGAAGACCCAGAATTAGACCATGGAGTCTTAACTAACTGCTATGAAGCCATGAAAGCTTCATTGGCCGATATCCTAAATGTTTCAAATTGTTGGATCTGTTCCCAAATCCCTCACCACGCCGGTGGATTACCCTGGCGTTCAGTGTCGTGGAATTGGTCAGATTTGTGCCACTACTGGATGTTTAGACAAAAACAAGAATTCTCCATCGCAGAATGGAAAAAAATTGCTCTAAAGAAATAGAAAACTCTGTTTTAAGAAACAGCACCTGAAATCCTTATTTCCCCTCTGAAAGCCCCAAGCCAATTCTTCTTAGGGGTGGGGTAAAGGTCCTGCTTTGTTTCAAGTTAAATTCTACATATAAGGCCAAATGGTTTGCTGGGGAAAGTATTTGTGAATATTACTTGACACCCATTCAGAATGTTTCTGTTCCACTCGTTTATCCAAATGGCACTATGGCAACCTCAACACAGCCCATGATGGTCACTTTTTCCTTGGAGTTTGTAAATAAATGGACCCAAGGTCTTGCAAGCGCATTAGCGACTGATGACTCCTGGTGGGTATGTGGCCGATCTGCATATAAATGGCTTCCTAGAGGCTGGTATGGCTCCTGTTATTATGCGTTCCTTCTCCCTCCCCTTACCAAATTATGAAGTCTTTGCCTTCTGGAAGGCCCTGCAGAGCAGTACCATCTGTCATATCAGAAGGTGACAGATTTGGCATGATTCTCCTACCCCACTATGGTACAGGGAAACTGGCCACCCTGTATAACAAATTATCCACCTTTGTTGAGAAGTTTGCCAACGAGACACTCAAAGTCATAAATGCAACAAGTATTGAACAAAGGCAAATGTGCCTTGTTGTCCTACAAAACAGAGCAGCACTTGACTATATTTTGGCATCCCAAAATGGGGCATGTGGTGTCATTAAGGAAGAATGTTGCACCTTTATTCCTGATAATAGCCAATATATCAACCAGCACATTTCCTCCGCCCAAAAGGCTATAGAGGAATGGGAAAGGAATACCTCCAAGAAGGCTCCTTATGGTCCTGGTTAACTTCATGGCTGCCTGACATGGGGTGGCTTCGATCACTGGTTGTTTGGATTATTGGCTTCGTGATCATTATTATAGTAATTGGGTGTTGTATTCAATGTATTCCAAATCTGTTACGAACTTTTTGCAAAACCCAGAATGCTCCTGCCACTCTCATAGAACCGGCTAACTTAAAAGAGTCTATAAAAGCAGAACAGAGGCACCAAACCCTAATGGAGATCTCCTAGGAAGGAGTATCAAAAGGTTTAACATTATGTAAAAAATGTTAAAAAGGGGGGACTGTGAAGTTTGAAAAATCTAAAGGTCGCAGTATTGCCTATTTGCCTAAATGCTGCTTGTATCTGTCTGTTTGCTTAAAAGCTTAAGGCTCACATTTTGAAATAAGCATGGTCAGTGGACTGTGAACTACTGTTTAACATACACTTGCAAAAGTAAGGATTAACCGTTTGACCTTAGGAAAGAGTAACTATACTATTGATTAAGCAGAGCATAATAAACGATGGGTGTAAAATTAACCAGCTTGTTTTGTAAAGGGTATAAAAATCCCTGTTTTGGGGGCTCAGGGCTCTCTCATGCCTCACCCCTTGTGTGAAGTGTATGGTTTGCCTTTACTGCAGTAAATAAATAAGAAGCCTTGTACTCGATTTTACCCGCGTGTGTGTTATTATTCTCCACCTGGGAGAACTTGTAGCATTTTTACTACAACACGTATTATATAATCCAATGCAATAACATTAAATATTAAAAAAGAAAAAAACCTAATACAATAGCAGCAATATCAAAGCATTTGTCTGACCTGCAAGCACAATAATCCAAACCAAACTCACATCTGAACAACAGCATTTTGTCCTGTCCTCTAAAGGCAGAGATGGGGAGTAGCTTGGTCTCATGGAGTAAGAATTTCCACACAGTAATACAGAGCATAATCCAGAAACAATCAGGATCAAGTGGTTTCTAAATTACAGCCTCAACTGGACGATTTTCCAGGAAAAAAGTAAAAATTAAACATGATTTTTTAAATCAATCTGACTTATTTGCTGTGGGCACTTCCAAACTTTTGTGTGAAGGAGGAAAAAAATGGAGAACAAAATCTCCTCACAAATTTCTAAAGGGAGATTTATGTTTTCTCAGGTACACAAGAAGTTTGGAGATTAGACTTTTTTATTCGTTACTTAAAATAATCCCTGTACTATTTTTCAATTAAAAATAAATCCCAAGGCAGTTTAGAATGATAAAATAATAACAATACTGATAAAATATAAGAATAAAAAAAGTAAAACATCACCATTACAGTATCAGGGACATTAAAATATTTTGTCCATGTTTGGAAAGCATTTGTACAAGAAAGTATGTTGTTGGTAAATGACAGAAGCACACCACCAATGCAGCACATTAGTGCCTGTTGTAGTGCAGTGGGGAGGTCATCACAAAGAGTAGGTGCCACCACACAGAAGGCCTGTGTCAGTGTCACTACAGGATGGAGTTCGTGACACAGCTAACAGGTACTCCTCCAAAACAGCCATAGTGATTGGGGAAGTCTGTATGGGGAAAGGTGTTATCTCTTATGTTTAAGGTTTATGTTCCAATTCCAAGTCTTACTCGTTCTAGGCATGTCTCCTCAAATATATTGGCTGTTCGTAGCTGCTTCTTTGGAGTGAGGGAGAGAAGGAGATGAAAGTAGTGGGATAGACTTTTTTCAGCTAATGATTATTTCCTTTTGGGCTTCTGCTAGGGTGCAAAATGACATTTTTCAGGATTGAGAAAATGCACAACCAGGGTACTGTTGCTTGCTTCTGAAACCACTCTTTTTGCTTGATATGTGGAAGCACCTTTGTCACCCCAGAATTTGTAGTTGGTGGCTGGAGAGCAAGTACAATAAAATTCAGGTTGCATCAGCCTAAACATAGGTTACAACTCACTGTAAAACATATGCTGTGGCAGTGATAGCAGCAAATACATTGTTTTTATATGTTTGCAATGTCAGCCAGCCGAGCTTTCTTGGGTAGTGTAAAGGAATGAAACTGTTTTGGCTATTTTAATTTTTAGTTTCTATTTTGTTTTATAACAGGGTGGGGAATCTCAGGCCTGGGAGCTAAATGTGGCCCTCCAGGTCTCTCTATCTGGCCCTTGAGACTCCACACCAATCACAAGCCACATACCCTCTCCAACCCTACTCTGTGCATTCCTTCAGTGCCTTTGCCTGACTGGAATACATCTCCCCTTCAAACCTGTAATCTTGGATCTTAAGTTTGTTTGTTTGTATATATACTGCCCTTCCTCCCAGTAGGGGCTCAGGGTGGCAAGGTGGGATATGCAAGCAAGAAATGGGCTCTACTGGTCAGGCTAGTTTCTTTTGTTAAGCTGTGAGTTAATGGATTTATTGAATGGCCAATTTGCATGTCCAAAGGGCGCTATTGAAATTCTGTCAGGTGAGGGGCCCTCCTACCCACATCCTGGAGCCAAGCATCTTAAGCTCAGGTTGGAGTGTGTGTAAATAAAAAACATATTTCCTAAAAGACACCACAGTCTCTGTTGACCTTCTTTCCAAGGAAATTAAACCCTGGAAAAGCGCAGGAACCTCTGGAAGTCTTGCAGTGCTTGGAGACTGGGGTGGCGTGCAACAATAACTTACAATTCACTGTAAAACTTATGCTGTGGCAGTGATAGCAGCAAATGCATCATTTTTATATACTTGCAATGTTGGCCAGCCGAGCTTTCTTGTGTAGTGTGAAGGAATGGAACTGTTTTGGCTATTTTGTGTTATTTTAATTTTTGGTTTCTTTTTTGTTTTATTGCACGAGTGAGGAACCTCAGACCTTGGAGCTAAATGTGGCCCTCCAGGTCTCTCTATCTGGCCCTCGAGACTCCACACCAATCACAGGCCACACACACTCTCCAGCCCTACTCTGTGCCCTCCTTCAGTGCTTTTGCTTGACTGGAATATATCCTTGGATAATATAATAATGCCTTTTGCTTGACTGAAACTCCGCACCAGGGGAGCAATAACCTTTTACCTGCTTGTTGTCCTCCTCCATGGTCTAAACAATTTCATTTTTCTGACACTTTCGTAGAGTGGGGAGGGCGGCCTATGGGCTTCCCTTGGTGAATTCTGACTTTTATACTGTGTTTATGTATATGTTTATGGATATGGATATTGTTTATGGATATGGTATTTTGCTTTGTAAATTTATTTGATACGTTTTTATTGTAACTTGTGTATTCTATTGTAAACCACTTTGAGATCTTTTAGATAGTAAGAGGTCTAAAAATGGTGGTAGTAGTAGTAGTAGTAGTAGTAATAGTCATAGCAATAGTAATAATACTTCCATTTTGAGTTGAACAATCAAATTATGGATATAAGTAAAGCCAGCAATTCCCACCATCTTCAGACCCAAGGGCTCTGGTGATGGCAGACCTTTGCAGTCATGCCGGGGAAGACCTGGCATGACATCTAAGCCCTTCCCCTTTTGGGCGTGGCATGGCCATGCATGCCTGTCACATAGGGGGTGGAGCAGGGTGGCTATTTAAGCCCTGCTCCACCTCCCCTTGGCCTCTTTCTGGCCTGACGTGATGATGGAGCAGGTTGCTATGCCACGTTAGGCGCTTTGGGCCTTGGCTGGTTATCTGTTTTGGCGGTGCACAAGGCAGGAGAGAGAGGACCTGGGGGGCCAGCTTTTCAGCATTGGAGTGTGTGAGAGAGGCTTGGAGTGGTTGAGGCAGGAACATTTCAGCAGTTGCAGCAGCATTGTTGGTGGGTCCTTAGGAGCCTGCAAGGTTTGGAGTCTGGGCAGGGAGAGTCTCTGCTAGGCCTGGCAGGCCTGATTCATTTGGTGGCCTCCTGTGTGGCCTGGCTGGCTTGTTAAGGGCCTGGAGAGCTGGGACTGTTTGGGGCCTACAGTTAGTGTTGGAGTGTGTGTGGTAGTTTGGAGCCATGTGACTGGGCCTTTCTTTGCCTGATGGCCATGTTCGCAGACTTTCTGTGAGGCAGCCATTTTGGGAAGGTTGTCATAGGTGGCCATTTTGATAGGTGATCGGCAGCCATTTTGGAAAGGTCATCTGGAGGGTGGGCATTTTGGTAAGGTCATCTGGAAGGCAGCCATTTTGGTAAGATCTTCAGGAGGGTGGCCATTTTGGTAAGGTCAACCGAAGGGTGGCCATTTTGGTAAGGTCTTATGCAGGCGGCCATATTGGTAAGGTAATTTTTAGGTAGTAGCCATCTGTGTTGTGGGCCATGCATGCCTCCTAAGAAGTGTGGGGGTGGCCCTAGGGAGGGCAAGGTCCTGAAGCAGCCTGCTCAGTGGTGGCCTACTTTACCTCAGGACATGTCATCCTCTGTGGATTAGAGCCCTGATGTTGTATCTGCATATTCAGGGGCAGTACTTGCTGGATATGGAAGGGGTGTTTCTCCTTCTGCCCAGCAGGAGCCCATGAGTGATGCTTGTAGATAGGTTGGGGCTCCTGTGGGCACTCCTGCAGCAGGGGCAGCCTACCTCACTGCCGACCTGTTGTCTTCTGTCCAGGTTGGTGCAATTCCATTTGGGGAGACGTTAGCACCTTTGGGGGCCCATTTGCTGTTGGCAACAAGGGAGCATATTTGGAAGGGAGAATGCATGGATGTGTTTTCCCTGTTATAAAAAGGATAAACAGGAGGAGAGATTTTAAAAGGAAATGGTAGATGGGACCTGGGGTAATTGGATGGCAGGAATTTTAATGTATATGGGGGTGGTGATTCTGCGCGAGCCTATGAGAGCAGCAGCTTTGGTGAAATACCTGGACATAATATTTAGGGTGCATACAGAATTCATGGGGTCAGCATGACTGGCCTATGATAAATCTTTAAGGATGAGACCGGTAGTGGATATAAACCTACAGTGGGACAGAAAGGACCCTGGTTGTGGTTGCAGTTCATGATTGCAGCTCGACCCGTGCAAGAGGATAGGGCTGACAGTAGGCATTTACTGGGTCAGTCTGACACTGTGGTGCCTTCCTGTGGGTCCAAGGGGCAGGGGATTCAACCCTGCCTGCTCTGTTGGGAGTTCAGTTGCTTTTACAACAGGAACCTGTGTAAATTTAGACATGAGTGTTCCATCTGAACTGGCTCCCATCCTTTTACCAGCTGCTCTAGAGCTGAAGGGTTTAAGGGTTTTCAGAAGGGGAAAAAGGCCGGATCTGGAGGGCAGCCTTCAGGTAAGAGGTCCCACCCTGATTAATATTTGTGGGTTTTGCCTTTGCTCCATCAGTATCCTAGGTGGGTGGATGCACTCTACGTGGGGAAAGGTTTTTGGTTTGGTGTTAGGATTTCATTTGTTGGAGAGCATAGCCCTTACATGTCAGGGAATTTGAAGTCGGTAGTTGGAATGGAGCTAGTGGTGCAGGAGAAAATAGATAAGGAAGTAGCCGAGGGAAGGGTACTGGGCCCATTTGACTACCCTCCTATGCTCTCTCACAGCAGTATTTTGACCTATGTCTGTATTTTGACTGGTGTCTGCTGAGCTAGGGGTGCCTTGGCCATTGGAAAAACTGAGGGCCCTTCGCCTGTGCTTAACTTTTTTGGGAATTGAGCTTCGCTCAGTGGTGCAAGCTTGCCATTTACCAGCAGTGAAGTTAGGGGAGTTGAAGCATAGGGTGGCCAGCTTTAGATGCACCAGGAATTTTGGAGCAATTTAATTGGCTTTCTTTTGGCGATAGAACTTATTATTGGAGGCAGAGTGTAAATTCACTCTGTTGCCTCTGGGACTTTGGGGTTATTTTTCAGGATAACTGGTGTGCAAAGTCATAGCCAGTGGAATGGGCTGAGGCTGTTAGGCTTTCATGGGCTTTGGCTATCTTTATGTAGTTCTAGCTCTGAAGCAGTCTTATTTCATGCTGTGCTGTTATAGCAGCTTTGGGGGGGCTTTTGGATGGGAGTGTTGCTTTGCCCCCTTTTTAGGAATGACAGGTCTGGTCGGGCTTTGGAGAAGGTGATGTTTCGGTGAGTGGCAGCTGTGTATGGATTCAGTTGCGCAAGTCAGAAACTGACCAGAGGGGCTGAGGTTTGGACATCACTTTGGCCTCTTCCCTGTACACAGGCTGTGTCCAGTCAGGGCTTTAGGTTCATTTTTGAGGCTTAGAGGTAAGTCTAGAGGGTTGTTATTTTGGCACCAGGATGGTCAGCCTTTGACTAAGTTTCAGTTTTGGTCCATTTGCAGATGGGCCTTGTCACTGTATCCTGACCAGTTTCTGAGACAGGGGAGGAACAGAAATAGCCATCTTCAAGACTTAATAATAATAATAATAATAATAAAATTTTATTTCTAGGCCGCCTATCTGGCCGAATTAACGGCCACTCTAGGCGGCGTACATAGACTAAAATATAACATAGAGTAAAATATAACATATAATACAAAACAAAACCCCAGTAGTCTATAGACATCCCGAGCAGCAGGTTCACGCACACATACACATACACACACATGGTCTCTGGCCCCTTCAGCAGTTGCTGCTTTTGTAGCTGGAGAGAGACAGGGCCCCGCCCTTCCAGGCCAGGTGGAAATCAGCCAGAAATGCAGGGAGCAGGTCTTGCAGAAACTCACACAGGTAGATGGTCTCTGGCCCCTTCAGCAGTTGCTGCTTTTGTAGCTGGAGAGAGACAGGGCCCCGCCCTTCCAGGCCAGGTGGAAATCAGCCAGAAATGCAGGGAGCAGGTCTTGCAGAAACTCACACAGGTAGATGGTCTCTGGCCCCTTCAGCAGTTGCTGCTTTTGTAGCTGGAGAGAGACAGGGCCCCGCCCTTCCAGGCCAGGTGGAAATCAGCCAGAAATGCAGGGAGCAGGTCTTGCAGAAACTCACACAGATAGATGGTGTATCAGGAGTAGCAAACACACCTGAGAAGTAGAAGGGATGGACTTTGCACATGGTGCATTGTGTCCAAGACTGTTGTGGCCATGATGTATTAGGGATCATTTCATCAATTCTTTCCACATTCAGAACATACCATATCTAATCCCAACTGATCTACTATTATGCTGAGTCAGTAAGGGCTGCTCTGATAATAAAGATGCAGATTACCCAGTATGGGACATTATGGAAACTACTACTCACATTATAATAGAGTGCAGTGACCACTCTCTACCTTTGAGGGGCTGACTGGAGCTTCTAATTACTGTCATGTTTGTGGTTGGATCCCAACCAGTTCAGTAAGCATTCTTTTCAGATGGGTGTGGCTTCTATAGTAACTATTCTGGGCTGTGAGAGCACAGCCATGCAGGCAGTGGGGCACAGGTGGTAGGCCATTTAAGGGCCCTCCTTAACCATTGTGCTACTGAGCATATTGTTAATTGTTGTTTCTGTTTTAACAGGTTGGAGGGTGCTGGAGAGAGTCAAGGTACACATATGTGGCCACAGATGGTGTTCTGGGCCAAGAGGAAGGCATCACAGGCCAGGCATGGAACCCAGTTGTGGCTCAGTCATTGTGCTTTGGGTCCAGTGGCTGGGTAGACATGGTATGCTGTGGGAATGCCTCCTGCCAACGCTCTTTGATGCTTTGTTGGTGCAGCACCCTCCACATGTTTTGGTGATATATTTGGGAGGCAATGACCTGGGACTATTGAAGGGGAAAGCCCTTGTCATTCAGGCTTGCCTGGACTTTGCCGCCATACGACGGAGGTGGCCTAGGACCATAATTGTCTGGTCTGATATCTTCCCCAGGAGGAGTTGGAGGGGTGGGATTGACCCCAGGGGCCTGAACAAGGCTTGTCGGAAGGTAAATAGGGAAGTCCGGCTCACCCTTGCTGGTTGGCAGGGTGAGGTAATACATCATCCGGAGGTGAAGTGTGGAAGGGCTGATCTTTACCGGCCAGACGGTGTTCATATGTCTGACTTGGGTAATGATCTGTTTTTGACTGATCTGCAGAGAGCCCTGCGCATAATTATTTGTTACAGGTGGGGGAAGAGGGACTAAGCTGAGGCTTGTCCTTTTCTGTGGTAGATAGGTGCGGGAATTTCACAGGATAGTGTTTAGTGACCACCCTTAGGCACCCTTTATGGTGATTGGTGGGTTCTGAGGCCTGCCTTCTAGGTTGTATGGCCAGTTGGCAGGATAAGGCTCACATTTGGGGCTAACCTGTAACATCCACTCAGAGTTGTGCAGCCCTGAGCAGGGGTGGAAGGCCTCCCTAACCACCCTGCGGGGATGGGGTCCGGAGAAGGGGATTGGGCTTGGACCACCCCCTTTCCCATGACAGGATGTCCTCACCCAATTGGGTAAGACTTAGGTCCCACACTTGTCTCTGTAGATCATTTAATATGCAATCAAGCATTTAATTGGCTTTATTTCAATAAACGTGTCCTTTGATTTACCCACACTTCATCTTGGCTTGCCTCTTCATTTCCTGGCTATACACTGCAAATAGAGTTAGTGTTGGAGTGCTGTTGGAGAAAGAAAAAAAGCTGAAATCAGAACGAAAAAAGAAACAGAAGGCTATACTAGATCTAGACTTCTCTCTGCTGAATTCCTCTCCATTTGTTCCAACTAAAAATACCTTCTGGAACAAAAATACATTTTCACAGTGCCAGAAAGCAAAGAGGAAAGAGGCTGAAAGCCAGAGTCTTGGTGTCAGGACCAAAAATGTCCTGCTTTATACTCACCCAACCACTTTATCTTAGATCAGGGTAGCCAATGTGGTACTCCTCCAGATAAGGCTGTACTTCAACTTCCATCATTCAGGCTGAGAGGCAGTGACTGGCCCAAAGTCACCCAGTGGGCTTCATGTCTGAGTGGGGATTTGAACTGCTGTCTCCCAGATCCCAGTCCAACTCAAGAGAACAATTATAAGAATTAATGAGAGGAAACAGCCCAGGGCCAATATGGTGGAGTGGTAGAAGTGTCAGGCTAGGATCAGGAAGACAAAGGTTCAAATCCCCACTCAACTATGTAGTACACTAGATGATTTTAGGCCAGTTAGTATCTCTCAGCTAACCTCAGGATTTTTGTAAGGACAAAATGGCGGAAGGAGAACCATATTCACTATTAGGCAAAAAAACCTTGCAGTTTAAGAACATACCTGTAGCCAACAGATATTTCTATCAAACTTTAAAAAGCAGGGAAATTGGGCAGCTATAGTGAATGCACCAGGGGAGCAGGAGACCTGAACTTCTCTGACATACTGTATTGCCCTACAAATCTGTAAAAGTGCAAACAGAATTTGGTTTGGTCTTCCACAGTCCAATCCACTTCCTGTGTAGCTTAGAAGAATTTGCTTTTTAATTTGGGAGGTAAGAAATAGGATCCTGGGAACTTTGCTGATAAAGGATTGATCATTTGCATGCTTATTGAGTTCAATGGGATTTCCTCCCCTGCACTCATGCTTAGGACAGATGCACTATATTACATTGTAAGTTCAGTGAATGAGTTATAATTTCACAGATACAACATTGGCACAGCATTAATTTTATTCACAGAGTGCAGTTTGGTTTGTTAAAATGATTGATGGCCATAATCCAATGCATGTTTACTTGGAAGCAAGTTCCAATACATTCAATGGGGCTTACTCCTAGGGAAATGTGTTTAGCAGGAACTACTATTCGTAGGCCAAATTTGACAGGTGGGTGGAGCTTCCCACCTGTCAATCTCTTGACATCACATTAATGTCAGGTACTGGAGTGCTCTGAAGTCCTGACAATCATCAGGACTTCAAAGTGTCATGCAGGGCCTGCAAAGAATCCTTCACAATGTGTTGAGAGTTGGTGATAAACAGATCATCTGCACTGCAGACTGCCAAACAGGGCATAGGGCTTGCAAAGAACCCAGCCCAGTGCTTTGAAGTGCCACTGATCAGTTGACCATTGGTGCTTCAAAGTGCTGAGCAGGGCTCTTTGCAAGGAGCCTGATCAGCTCTTTGCAAGCCCCTTCAAGGATTGGGTGGCTATGCAGTTCCCCATGGAGAATTCCATAGCACAGATGATTCCATGGAGCTTGAAGACAGTGCCTATCAGTTGACAGGCACTGACTTCAAACTCCATTTTCTGCTGGAATTGGCTGTACTATGAAGTTCCTCATGGGGAACTCAGTAGCGTAGTTGATCCCATTTGGCTTGCTCCCACTAGCCCCCTTTGCCAATGCACAATTGGGAACAAACCTTAAGGCTGCATGGTAGTCATGTCTCCACCTGCCCCTCACCTGACATCACATATGACATCAAGGGTTAGGCAGAAGGGCATGGTTTGGAAAAAACAGTTTTGGGAGCAAATTGGGACCTGTGCCAGGCCTAATCAGGCCCATGGGCCAGAGGTTCACTGCTCTTGGTGTATAAGAATGCAGCTTTATTTACCCAAATAACAGCAGCAGAAGAAGAAAGGGAACAGTTCGTTATGTGAGCTAGAAGTTAGTCTCATGGCATTAGTTCAATGGAGAGTAGACAGAAGGAGAGCTGGCAGTACATCTTTATGGAGCTCTCATTTCTCAGTAAATTGTGTTTTGATGTATGAGATCAAACTGTAGCCCTCTGCTGGTTAATGTATTGTATAAAGGCCCACTTATTATTATTATTGTTGTTGTTGTTGTTGTTGTTATGATATGATGTTGTTGTTATGGAATGGATGATTTCTATGGGTCACCTTTCCAGCCTCTGATTTGGAATCCTATGCCCTGGGGGCTAGCTCTGCTAGCCAGATGAATCTCCTTTGTTAACCAAATAGATTGGCCAGGTAAGATAATGGGCCTATCAGTTGCCTAGCAATGGAGAATGGGCTAGGAAGACCCCTTTTGTCATTTAAAACTCTGTAGGAGAGCCTTCCCCGGACTCCTAGCAGCTAGCAGAAGGTGTGTGCTTGTAGTTTCTGAGTGTCTAGAGAATGGCTGGGGCTGCAGGCACGCAGAGAGGCTATCCCTCTGTATCATGGCTATAGGATGCCCCTGCACCCAGATGGAAAAGCTGGTTATTAGACTGCTGATGCATTGAACCCCTTCATCCTTGAGCTCAAGTTGGAATGTGTGTAAATAAATAAACCATATTTCATAAAGACACCGCAGTCTCCGCTGACCTTCTTCCCAAAGGAAACCAAACCCTGGATGAGTGCAGGGACCCCTGAAATCTCACCGTTCAGAGACTGGGGGAGGTGTGCAACATTATTATTATTATTATTATTATTTACAATGTTATCTATCTTAGACATGTGATGCTTTCTTTTTAGTGGCACTTAGAATATGCTTAGAACAGTTACTTAAAGGACTGACACTAGCAAATTTGTCAGGACCATGCAAACAAGCAAAGAGGGTATTTGCTGACAATCAAGGCTGATTATTCATAACTTCCAGCAGACTTCACACTGCAAAGGATTGTAGGGAAAAAAATGTAAATGCAATATAAGACTTGCCAGCACTGAAGGACTGTGTGATGACACTCCTGTATCTCAGAGCCTTTCTGACAACTTCAACCAACAGAAAAAGCGTGCAAAGGATAAAAGGCAGAGCAGGCAACCTCAAGCACAAGTGAGACCCAGGAGCAGCTTTCATTCAAAATGAGACAAACTCCATGTAGAAAAGGATCTTTTTTTTTAAGTATCCAGTTAGGCTTACTGGGGGTGGGGGGGGATCCTCCAAAGCAGATCCAAAATTTGGTTTGATCTTTAATTCACACCTCTGTTGAATAACAGCTATACACTTGTGCCTTACATCCTGACTAGCTTGTGCAATGGAAGCCTCCAGCTAGCATATGAAGGAAGTCTCTGATTGATTTCCCTGCCGCTTCTACTCAGGAGTTTGCTGAGATTGCACCACTTCAGGCTTCCTTTGAGAAACAGAAGATTTCTGTCTCCAATACTGCAGCCTTCTAATTTGACAAACACAAATATTGCCCCATAAAGAACAATGAAATGCCACCCAGCAGAACACAGAGCCCATAACAGAGACAAATGCATTGTATTTAATCTCTTATCTCTTATAAAAGCCTCAAGAATGTATCCTGTTTCATGCTGCTAGCTCTTATTTATGGGCACAGATTGCTTAAGTGAGCACAATCTCTAAATAGCTGCACAGCTATTATGATAAGAACGGCAAGTGGCCACTAAAACCTTGACATTTTATATACCTGAAAGGATGATGATGTGTTTGGTAGGTATATCATCTCACCTACCAAACACTTTAGGTTGTGTTGGGGACATAGCTTCCCCATTCAATTTTATTAATACTGATGAACAATAAGTATACACATACCATGCAGCTGAAATGTTCAACAATTGCAGCTGAAATGACCTCCTCCTGTCCTGAGCTGCCAACTTATGGCTACATAAGAACCAGCTTGCCCACAGCAGAGAAGAGATAGGGCCAGCCTGTCAGCAACTGATTGAGGACATCAACATGAAAGCCATGCTTTCAGTGGATTGGGCCCAAGCCTGTGAAACTACCTCCCAGCTGAGATTAGACAGGCACCCTCCTTGTTGAACTTCAGGCACATGACAAAAACTTTGTTGTTCCAGCAGGTATTTTTAGGTAGTGTTTGGTTTTATGATGATTTTATTGTTTATTTTATGTATGTCTTTTGATGTACACTGCTTGAAAATGCAAATGATTGAGTAGTATATAAATGTTTTAAATAAATCAATAAAGAGACAAGAGTTTACTTGACAATTAGCCTATATCAAGCATAGAAGGCAGCTACTGTGAACAGTTTTTGAAGCCCAGTGCAAAATCTGTGTTTTCTTCGGACCGAAGTACACATAATATTACATAAAAGCATGTTCACAACTGGCCACAAGTTGTTGGTTTCCTTGTTTTTAAAGCAAGAACAGCTGTGCCTCCCTCTGGCCATATCCAGTTTGAACTGAGGCCACATTCACACCAGACATTTATTCCACTTTTGTTGTTACATTCCTTCAAGTCGATTACGACTTATGGTGACCCTATGAATCAGCGACCTCCAATAGGATCTGTTGTAAACCACCCTGTTCAGATCTTGTAAGTTCAGGTCTGTGACTTCCTTTATGGAATCAATCCATCTCTTCTTTGGCCTTCCTCTTTTTCTACTCCCTTCTGTTTTTCCCAGCATTATTGTTTTTTCCAGTGAATCGTGTCTTTTCATTGTGTGTCCAAAGTATGATAACCTCAGTTTCATCATTTTAACTTCTAATGATAGTTCAGGTTTAATTTGTTCTAACACCCAATTATTTGTCTTTTTCACAGTCCATGGTATCCGCAAAGCTCTCCTCCAACACCACATTTCAAATGATTTTTCTCTTATCCACTTTTTTCACTGTCCATCTTTCACATCCATACATAGAGATCGGGAATACCATGGTCTGAATGTTCCTGGCTTTAGTGTTCAGTGATACATCTTTGCATTGGAGGACCTTTTCTAGTTCTCTCACAGCTGCCCTACCCAGTCCTAGCCTTCTTCTAATTTCTTGATTATTGTCTCCATTTTGGTTAATGACTGTGCCAAGGTATTGATAATCCTTGACAAGTTCTATGTCCTCATTGTCAACTGTAAAGTTACATCTTTTTATGATGTTTTAAAGTGTTTTTAGCGTATCTGTTTGCCGCCCTGGGCTCCTGCTGGGAGGCAGGGCAGGATATAAATCAAATAATACATAAATAAATATTCTTTTGTCATTACTTTAGTCTTCTTGATGTTTAGCTGTAGTTCTGCTTTTATGCTTTCCTCTTTAACTTTCAACAGCATTCATTTCAAATCATTACTGGATTCTGCTAGGAGTATGGTATCGTCTGCATATCTTAAATTATTGATATTTCTCCTTCCAGTTTTCATACCTCCTTCATCTTGGTCCAATCCCGCTTTCCATATGATATGTTCTGTGTATAGATTTAAAAAATAGGGTGAAAAAATACACCTGTCTCACACCCTTTCTGATTGGGAACCAATCGGTTTCTCCATATTCTGTCCTTATAGCAGCCTCTTGTCCACAGTATAGGTTGCGCATCAGGACAATCAGATGCTGTGGCACCCCCATTTCTTTTAAAGCATTCCATAGTTTTTCATGATCTATACAGTCAAAGGCTTTGCTGTTATCTATAAAGCACAGGGTGATTTTCTTCTGAAATTCCTTGGTCCGTTCCATTATCCAACGTATGTTTGCGATATGATCTCTGATACCTTACATCTGGCTGGTTATTCCCCCTCCTGCTGTACCATGATCTCAGGCCATGTTTATACCATACATTTATTCCACTATTATTCCACTTTAAATAGCCATGACTTCTTCCAAAGAATCATGGGTAGTGTAGTTTGTGAAGGGTGCTGAGAGTTGTTAGGAGACCTCTGTTCTCCTCACAGAGCTACAGTTTTCTACAGAGATTTAACAGCCTTCTCACAGCTTTCAGAACCCTTCACAGACTACAGTTCCCAGTATGCTTTGAGACAAGCCATCACTGTTTAAAGTGGAATAATAGTGGAATAAATGCCCAGTGTGAATGTGGCCTAAGATCATGGTACAGGAGGAGGGGGAATAACCCTTTCCTTCAGTCACTATTTTTCCACCAAAAATCAACACATGCTCCAAAACCTCTTTTTCTTATTTATTTGTTTATTGCACTTGTATACCGCCCCATAGCCTAAGCTCTCTGGGTGGTTTACAGCAATCAAAAACATTAAAACAAATATACAGTTTAAAACACATATTTTAAAAACAATTTAAAACACAATTTTAAAATTTAAAGCAATATAAAAACAATTTAAAACACATGCTAAAATGCCTGGGATAAGAGGAAAGTCTTGACCTGGTGCCAAAAAGATAACAGTGTTGGCGCCAGGCGCACCTCGTCAAACAAATCATTCCATAATTTGGGGGCCACCACTGAGAAGGCCCTCTCCCTTGTTGCCACCCTCCGAGCTTCCCTTGGAGTAGGCACCCGGAGGAGGGCCTTTGATTGTGAATGTAGTGTACGGGTGGGTTCATATCTTATCATAACCTTACTCGCTCCCAAGTGTGATTTGCTTTGGGGATGCGGGATTTTCAGTGGAAAGATGGTGATGAAAGGAAAGGGTTAACCTTCATTTCCTTTTTGAAGTGGTTACACATGTCCTTGTGTGCATTAGGAATGAGTATGGAAGCGGCACTTTTCCAACATCAAATTGGAATGCTGGCCTAGTGAATGCGAACTAGACCTATAGGATCACCACCCATAACTGAAGACAGTCAGGGGTTTCCCCAGAAGATTAAGCAGGTTATTTTCCCAGGTGCGTTTTTGTTTCTTTGCTTGTTCTTTTTAACCTTCCACAATAAGTATCTTCACCCATTTACATTGCTTTTCTAAAGCCTTGATGAATTAGTCTGTGGTTATGATATACTTTAATAAGGGTTATGCAGGTTAATCTAGAATAGAGTTGGCATGTAATTTGATTTTAATCTAGGCTTTTGTATGTTTTTAATTATATGTGTGCTTTTATCTGGAAGCCGCCGTGAGTTCCAGTTTTGGAAAAAGGGCGGGGTAAAAATAATGATAATAAATAAATAAATAAATAAATGTGATTTGATGTGAATGGAATTCTAGTTTAAGCATGTGCGTGTGTTAATCTTGGAGATTTGGCTGTTGATGGAAAATATCCATATCATAGGGGAAAACATACGGAGACATGAACCACATCCATAATCTATTTACCTGTGTGACTGCTGCACCATGGTCCATGGGTAACTAAGAACATGAAAGCAGTTCTTTGAGCAGCTACCATGTCACCAATAAAATGTGTAAATCTAGCCTTAGACCTGGAGTTTTGATGGTCTTCAAAACATTATTAGTATTAGTTTTAGTATGCTAATATGCCAAAATGGTTTTCAAGTGGCTTACAAGACAAAATTATGTATTATAGAATACATACATAATTAAAATACTATAATTAAAATAACCTTCTCAGTAAACTATTCTACTGTCTCTTGAAATAATGAGTCCTCTGGGGACTTATTGCACAGTAGCACAGGTCAGTCGGGGAGATGTGGTTTTTCCTTCCAGCCATATCTGCTGAATCAGTCTCTGATAGTACAACAATTAAACCAGGGGCAGGAAACCTCGGGCCTGGAAGCTGAATGCGGCCTTCCAAGATTCTTCATCTGGACCTTGGGACTCTCACAGGCCACATCTCCTCAGGCCACACCCATTATCACTGGCCCTGGTCCACATCCTTCTTAAGCGCTTTTGCCTCACTGGAATTTATCCCTGAGCTTTGATAATAGCTCTTGCTTGCCTGGATGAAGAATGGGAGATGTGTATGGATCTAAAAAACCCTGACCTCTCCATGGCTAGAATTTAATCTGTTGTGCAAAGGTAAGGGCCACATCCATTGCCCTGCCCACTTTTTCCTTCTGGGCCCCTCCACCCTGGCATGCAGCCCTCAGAAGGTTGCCTATGAAGGTATACAGTGCTTGGGCTGGCAAAGGTTCCCAAATGAACAGGACCCCCCTTCAGGCAAGCATTCAGTGCCCAGTTTGAATTAACATTACTCTAAGGACTACTTCTATGAAAAAAACAACAGCAGAATATCCCAAACTCAGTGCTTTTTGTGTGTGATCGTACTCAATAGTATGGAGTAACAGCACCCCCTTTTTTTGTTGCCCATAATAGCTATTTTGTGCTGGCAGCCACTGAGCTTCTATCAAGACATGAGTACCAGCACCTCATTTTTTACTTAAAAAGCACTGCCTAAAGCCCATCTCAAGATTAGCAATAGATTAAATGAAGGGAGAAAATATACATTACATTCAAAAATGAAAATCCAGTGTGTACTTTGATTATTGGGAAGGATCAGGGTGTTTTTTTGTTTTTTTAAGACAAACCTAGATAAAGCATCTAAACATACTTATAAGGATTTCTAACACATGGAAGAGGTTCAACCAGATGACCCCAGCATTTCATTCCAACGCTTATTATCTATAATTATGTGCTGCATAGCAGTGAATCTCATAGACTAATTATGCCCTGCCAGCAAACAGATCATAGATATTGTGCTGCTGAAGGTTAATTAACATCACCATCATTCCAACATAGGCCTACAGTTTCTCAAGAATTGTAGGTCTAAAAATGATGCTGAAAACATCTTTCTTCAGACACAGGTCAAACTTGCAGTGAAATAATATTGCAAGCCTATACATGTCTACTAGAAGAAAATCCCATTGAGTTCAGTGGTGCTTACTACCAAATTAGTATGTATAGGACTGCTGCCTGAACCATTTAATATACAAGGGGCACTTTTCCAAGCTATGACAATGGCTGTATTTGCTAACTGAATTTAGTATGCTATACAATCTAGAAGAATATTTAATAAATGCCAAGTCTGAATACACAGCAAGAAATGGCAATGGTTATATTTGCATATTTGTTCAGGATAACTGATAGAATTGTTAATTAAATATTTTAAAAGGCAATGATCTAATTCACTGTGTGAAGGGACGAAAAAAGTACTAAAGCAACCATTTATTGGGCTTACCTTTTGTATATTTAAGCAAACACTCTCAAGATGCAATACTTTCTTGCAAAATTATAGCTCATTTTAGGTGAAGCATCATGAGGAACTTCATGAAACTCAGGACTTAGCTTTTTGTTACATAGATTTCCTAAATAAAGGTCTGGGAAAAACAAATGTCCTAGAAAGAAAAAATAATGGGTCAGCTTGATTGAAAAGTTAAGGAGCTACAAAGTTGATCATGAAGGTTCTATATGCCATAGTCAGGAAGTCAAAGAAAGGAAAACAGGTATTAGAACTAATTCTTATAGATTTCAGATTTCTGTAAATAGAACTATCATGCCCCAATCTTTTTCTCTTCAGATGTTGCTAGACTACAGCTCTCATGAGCCCAGATAGCAGGGGCAATAGTCAATACCTGAAAGGCCATAGGTTCCCCACCATACCTCAGCCACACTCTAAGATATGACAAAGGAGTGTTACTGTCCCTGGATATTAATATAATGTGTCTCCATGGGAACTAATTGTTAGATGCTATGAACAGGAGAAACTGATTAGAGAAGCAGGTAAGAGGCATATCTTCCCCTCCTCCCCTTTTAAGGGTGATGTAATCTAAGTCTCTATGTGAAAAGAAATGGTAGAAAGTTTGAGTGCGTAGAATGGCAGCCATTTTGAAATGTAGAGTCCTGTAGATTCAAGATTTTTGGGAAAAAGAACCTTGTCTCAAGCTTCAAAAGGCAAGTTAAAAATAAAGAAATACTTGATTATTCTTGTCAAGAGAAGAAAGCAAGCAGCATGCTGATGTTGGAATTAATTGTGGTTTTTCAATGTAGTTTAAGTATAAAGTATGTATTCCAATTATGTATCACTGGACAACCACCTAGACATATTCTTATCTTAACTGCAAGTATGTCCCAATTTAATCATCTAAAAGTGTATATATGCTTTTTGTTCCTTTATCAGCTGGAGCTAAGAAATGGAGGTGGCTTGTTACAATTAATTTCATTTGGCACATTAGCCAGCTGATTCCATTATCTCTAATTTGCACATATGGTTGAAAGCTACATTTGCGTATCTGGATTCAATTTCCTTTCATATATCTCTTTATTTGTGAAAGTGCTGCACTTGGAACAATTTTATTAATTGGCCACCTTGATACTGCCTTAGCTAACATATCGTTCTTTAAACTCTCTTCATGACGTCTTTTAAAGATAATTTAGTTTCTTCTCTGTCAGCTTCAAAAGACCACACCATGATCATTACAATTTCATGTACTTTTAATTTCCTTTAGTCTTTTCACAGCTACCACTTAATCACTTCCCTTCTCGGAAAATAATGGAATAAAATGGATGTCTCAGCAATGTAGCCAAGGAGCGATAAGAAGTCCCTCTTTATTAACACTTCTTCTAATCTTTGTTTCACCAATCGGCAAGCTCCATTTTGTCTTTCCCCCAAATAAAAGTGGTAAATCACTTTGGGTGCCTTGGCAGAAAGGCGGTACACAAATGCAGCAAAGATGGCAAACAAACAGTGTTGGATCCAGTTGTACCTCTCAACTTTTGGAAGGTTCTTTGCTGTAGTTTAGGCTTCTGTGTACAGAGAGGGAAATCCCCACTTTCTCTTCAGCCCCTTACTCCACTTCCCATGTTGCCCTGCAAGGTTCCCCAACTCTCTGCAACAGATTTGGGGAGGGCGTACAGGGGATATAGATGGAAGAGGGTATCAGCCAAAATTTATCTTCCCCCCTCTCCTCCATACACAGAAGCCTCCATGGGATCTGAGAGTCTTCAGTGAGCGGAAGGACGCAATTGGTTACAACTCTGGGCTCCTGCTGGGAGGAAAGGCGGGATATAAATCAAATAATTAATAAATAAATAAACTCTTACACTGCCATATGTCACAATAACTGCACACGAAGTGGACTTTGGTGCTTGTTTCCTCTGCTCCCCAAGAATGAGGGAGAAGAAGGCTGCTTACCCACTCCCTCTCCTGTTATTTTCTAGCTCAAAATCACCAAGCTTGTAAACCTATGGGAGAAAGATATGGGATGGCTGAATCTTTCCCTCTGTTGGAAAAAAAGCAGCTTGAGGAGGGTTTGAGCTGGAACAGGAGAAGAGGTGAGAAGAACTCTATACAGGTTTTCTTGGTTGAGGAGGTAAGGAGGCAAAAAGTCCATTTTCTAGTGAAGCTCTTTTGTATTCCAAAAGTTGGATGGAGTAGTGGGTGAGAGAAATGTTGCGGCTAAGGTAGAGTGTGTGAAAGAGGGGATGCTTATTGTTTGCATGGGGGAAGCTGTCTTCCTTCTTGGCTCTTTTGAAAGCGCCTCTCTCATTGGGCTCATCTACATGGGAGCATTTCTTTATAGGAAATATACTTCTTTTACCTCCACTTTTCATTTTCTGCAGTTCCTGCTCAAAAATTAGCTGCCAGTCGCTTTTTCCCGTTCACACAAACAGGCATTCCTCTGAGGAGAATTAGTGTCACTTTTTCCTTGTGGCCCTGCTCTCTAATTATACATTTCCACTCCCTCTGGTTGCTAGGTGACCAAGCATGCTCAGTCTGTTCTACCAGTTATAGTAGGTTCCTTTTTTAAAAAAAACTGGAAGTGCAAATATTTGTATTTTTCCTGGTAGGACACACCTAAAATACAAATATTTGTTTGAGAAGGGTATGCTTTTGTGCACAAGTTAAGTAAAAAAGAAAATAAAGACACTGTTTGCAGCAACATAAAAAAGGCCAGCAGAATGGAGGAAACAAGAACTTGCTTGTCAGCCTACAAGAAATAAAACGAACAAAGGGAGGAGGAGGGAGTGGGCATGGAGAGGGGAACAACTGGCACACCCACCTAAAAGCATCAGATGAAAGCATCTACAAGCACTAGAGAAAGGGAGTGAAGATGTTTTTTCTTCTCTTTTCGTATTATCAGTGGATAAAGTTAGTATGGATTTACAGGGGGGAAACTGCATGGTAGCTTCTGTTTACCGGTAACGTCATGTAAACCATGAAAATTTAAAGGAAATGTGTAAAGGAAACCATAAAAAATTTAAGGAAATTTAAGGGAAATATAGATGAGCCCAATGAGAGAGGCACTTTCAAAAGAGCCAAACACACAGAAAACCACAGTGTATATGAGCCCACGGTGTCCTTTTCACACTCATGTGCAGCTACCTCAGGTTGCTTTGGGCTTGTTCGTGTTTTGTTTTTGTTTAAAAATAGAATAAGGAAGGACATTTCTTACCCCAATTGTATAAGAAAAAAATGGAAACATTAAAAAAGGACAGTTAACCTAATACTTCTGTGGGCAAGGTTGATATTGAGTCACAGTGCAAGTGAAACAGCAGTTTGATTGCTGTCCGGGCTCAACATCAGATAAGTCCTATGGTAAATTCTTTTGCTCATCGCCTTTTGGGAAGATTGACAATCTGGACATGTGGTCAATCAGCTGCCTACGTTGCCTACAAACAGGACTTGAGTACAAAAGCACTCTTCCCTCCTGCAGGTTAATATTACTAACTTGTCATGTATAACTCTTAGGGTAGTATTCAATGTTAGTCCTACTCAGACTAACTATGGAAGACCCATTGAACTTAATAAACATGACTAATTTTGATTCATTAGTTTCAGTGGGTCTACTTTGAGTAAGAATTAGTTGAATACAACTCTAAACCACGAGCACAAAGGCTATCAACCCACTAGATTCACTCATTCCCTCCCATACTCAATTTTGTAGCAATGGGTAAAAAAAAGAAATGCACAAATTTCCCAGGCCTTCTTACAAAACAAAACATCCCAAACAGACCAAATCAGAGTCACGTCTACTTTTATCTGTGTAAACATGATGAACAGTTAGCAAGCAGTAAATAAGTAACAGATTACACTGGCCCAAACACAAATCATTTGCCTCTTACACTAGCAATATTCAGACTTTCACTTAAACACATGAGGTTTTAACGTGGGAAAGGGTGGGATGCCAATGCAAACCATACCCCCAATATGCCTCTGCATATAGGCTCCTATTCAGACCTTTATATGATCAGTGCAAATGTCTAAAGAGGTTTTCTAAGCATGTTCAGTTGGGCCCACTTACATAGTTGTTGTTATGTGTCTCCAAGTCGACTACAACTTATGGTAACCCTATGAATCAGCAACCTCCAAGAGCATCTCTTGTTTGGCCTTCCTCTTTTTCTACTCCCATCTGTTTTTCCCAGCATTATTATTATACAGCCACAAGAGTGGCTGTATCTTTTCCAATGAATCATGTCTTCTCATTGTGTGTCCAAAGTATGATAACCTCAGTTTCATCATTTTAGCTTCTAGTGATAGTACTGGTGTAATTTGTCCTAACACCCAATTATTTGTCTTTTTCGCAGTCCATGGTATCCACAAAGCTCTCCTCCAACACCACATTTCAAATGAGTTGATTTTTCTCTTATTCGCTTTTTTCACTGTCCAACTTTCACATCCATACATAGAGATCGGAAATACCATGGTCTGAATGATCCTGACTTTACTGTTCAGTGATACATCTTTGCATTTGATGACCTTTTCTAGTTCTCTCACAGCTGCCCTCCCCAGTCCTAGCCTTCTTCTGATTTCTTGACTATTGTCTCCATTTTGGTTAATGACTGTGCCAAGGTATTGATAATCCTTGACAAGTTCAATGTCCTCACTGTCAACTGTAAAGTTACATAAATCTTCTGTTGTCATTACTTTAGTCTTTTTGACATTCAGCTGTAGTCCTGCTTTTGTGCTTTCCTCTTTAACTTTCATCAGCATTCATTTCAAATCATTACTGGTTTCTGCTAGTAGTATGGTATCATCTGCATATCTTAAATTATTGATATTTCTCCCTCCAATTTTCACACCTCCATCTTGGTCCAATCCTGCTTTCCGTATGATATGTTCTACGTATAGATTAAATAAATAGGGTGATAAAATACACCCCTGTCTCACACCCTTTCTGATGGGAACCAATCGGTTTCTCCATATTCTGTCCTTATAGTAGCCTCTTGTCCAGAGTATAGGTTGCGCATCAGGACAATCAGCTGCTGTGCACCCCCATTTCTTTTAAAGCATTCCATAGTTTTTCATGATCTACACAGTCAAAGGCTTTACTGTTATCTATAAAGCACAGGGTGATTTTCTTCTGAAATTCCTTGGTCCGTTCCATCATCCAACGTATGTTTGCGATATGATCTCTGGTGCCTCTTCCCTTTCTAAATCCAGCTTGGATGTCTGGCATTTCTCACTCCATATATGGTAAGAGCCTTTGTTGTAGAATCTTGAGCATTACTTTACTTGCATGGGATATTAAGGCAATAGTTCGATAATTACTGCATTCCTGGGATCTCCTTTCTTTGGAATTGGGATATATATTGAACGCTTCCAGTCTGTGGGCCATTGTTTAGTTTTCCATATTTCTTGACAAATTTTTGTCAAAATTTGGACAGATTCAGTCTCAGTAGCTTGTAGCAACTCTATTGGTATGCCATTTGTTCCTGGTGATTTGTTTCTTCCAAGTATTTTAAGAGCAGCTTTTACCTCACATTCTAAAATTTCTGGTTCTTTATTATATGGTTCCTCTGTGAATGAATCTGTCATCCTTGCATCTTTTTTATAGAGTTCCTCAGTGTATTGCTTCCATCTTCCTTTTATTTCATCTCAGTCAGTCAGTGTGTTCCCCTGTTGATTATTCAACATCCCTACTCTTGGTTTAAATTTCCCTTTCATTTCTCTAATCTTTTGGAACAGGGCTCTTGTTCTACCCTTTTTGTTGTCCTCTTCTATTTCTATACAGTAACTATTGTAATAATTCTCTTTGTCCCTATGTACTAGTTGCTGTATTGTTGCATTTAGGCTTCTGACTGTGTTTCTATCTCCTTTTGCTTTTGTTTTCCATCTCTTGTTTTCCATCTCTCTTTAACCATTTTAAGAGTTTCTTCAGTCCTCCATTGAGGTCTTTCTCTCTTTTTAACTAGAGGTATTGTCTTTTCGCATTCTTCCCTGATAATGTCTGACTTCAATGCATAGTTATTCTGGTTCTCTGTCAACTAAGTTTAAAGCCTCAAATCTGTTCCTTATTTGATCTTTATATGCTTCTGGGATGTTATTTAAATTGTATTTTGGCATTATGATTCCTTTGTTGGTCTTTTTTAGCTTTACTATATTTTTGATACGACTAGTTCATGATCTATACCACAGTCTGCTCCTGGTCTTGTTTTTGCAGAACGTATGGAACTTCTCCATCTTCTGCTACCAATTATGTAATCAATTTCCTATATTGACCATTTGGTGATGTCCACGTGTACAGTCGTCTTTTCGGTTGCTCAAAAAATGTGTTTGCAAGAAACAAGTTATTGGCTTCACAGAATTCAATAAGTCTTTCTCCTGCTTCGTTTCTGTCTCCTAGGCCCCACTTCCCTACAATTCCTAATTCTTCTGTGTTCCCTATTTTTGCATTCCAATCAGCACATCTTGTTTTGGTGTGTGATCAATTTCTTCCTGTACTTCTGTGTAAAATCTCTCCAATTCCTCTTCTTCCGTGTTTGCAGTCAGAGCATAGACTTGGATGATGGTTATGTTGATAGGTTTCCCATTTAAACTCATTGATATAACTCACTCAGACCTTGTGTTGTAGCTCCTAATTGCTCTTGCTACATCACTTCTCACTATTAAAGCAACCCCATTTCTTCTTGATTTCTCATTTCCTGCATTAAACATTTTGTAGTTGCCTGATTGAAAATATCCCATTCCTGTCCATTTTAGTTCACTCACATCAAGTATTGTAAAGTTGACGTGTTCCATTTCTTGCTTGACAATTTCTATCTTTCCCTGGTTCATGCTTCTCACATTCCACATTCCTATTGTGTGCATCGTACAACTCCGGACTCTCCTTTCGCATCTGTGCGCATCAGCCTCTGGGCTTCCTTTCAGCTTTGACCCAGCTGCGTCAGTCACAGCACTACTCATACTTGTCCTTTGTTCTTCCCCAGTAGCTCAGTGAGTGCCTTCTGACCTGGGGGTCTCATCTCCCAGCACTATCTTGTGTTGCATTTTGGATACTCTGTTCATAGGGTTTTCATGGTAAGAGATATTCAGAGGTGGTTTACCATTGCCTTCCTTTGAGTTTGGATGCTTCTTAGTCTGGTGTTTCAGCTTTGACCATTCTGCCTTGGGTGCCCCTGCTAGGAGTCTAGCCTCTTGGTCTAGACTCCTGATGGCATTGCTCTTAGCTTCTTCAACACTCTCAAACACCCTCACCACATTAAGGTGTGTATCCTAGAGGAGGCCCACTTACATACTTCCCTGCAATGGGAACTCTGTGTTACCAGGGTATTCTTGGGGAAGTGTGTTCCAGAACATAAAATAGTTTAAATCTGTCTGAAAGCAGTTGTTAGAAAATGGAGATTATTTTGGATATAATCCTCTTTGGCAACCATCATGTTTTTGATTTATGAACTTAATAACAGGCAGAAGACTGTGTAATCGAAAGGAGGAAGTGTGTCACAAATGTTCTCTCTCTGTGTATGTGTGTTTTTGTATAAATGTGTGTGAAATAGATTACTCTAATCTGGCATATCCATCAGGCTATGAACGTAAATTTTCTTTGAGAGCAATTTTTTTTTATTAATAACTCCATCTCGTGAGTGTTTTCATAACATGAATTCAGCCTGGAAGAAGGAATAAAACGCTTGCTACCTATGAATGATTTGACAACTCCTTCACATTACGAAGACTGTATTATTAAAAATCCTTTCCCAAGAAGAGTTACTTCACATCTCAATGATTTCTTAATGCCTTGTGATATGAGAGTTTTCCCTTCATTTTTGGCTAATGCATCTCTGATTCGGATTCGGAAATGTTACTTTTTATAACTTTCCAAACAGCACACTCCACAATTTAAAGCTCTGCCAGCACAATGCCTTATTGAAGTTTAGAGCACTGGATTAACACAGGTCTGGACATAGGACAGTCAATGTCAACTGAAGAGAACTTGGGAGTTGTGAGTTCTAGAATGAACTACTGAGTTCTAGTTTCTGCAGTTGTCCTTATTTCTAATAATTGATTGATAAATACAGTGCCATCAGGGGCAGATAATGTTTTTAGTTCAAGGGCCACATTGCCTCATTGGCAACCTTCCAGAGATCACATGCTATGAGTGGGTGGAGTCAGAACAACAGCAGGCAGAGCATAGAATGTAACTATTACCTTTATTCAATTTCTTATCTTTGTACATTCCAGCCATGCAAAAGCCAGAGGTTTCTACAGAGATACCCAGTCACACATATCTCCATCTTCCATGCAGGTATACAAGAGGCATTATCACAATTCAGGACACATTGGGGAAGCAGCAAAGCTGGCCAGTGAGGGATGTAGCCTGTGGAGAGTCCCAGGAGCTAGAGAGAGCTGTAGGGCCACATTCTGCCCTGGCCTGGGGTTCCCCATTCCTGGTATACTGCATGTTACACCAGCCTTGTAAGGCCACATTCACACCATCCATATATTCTACTATTATTCCACTTTAAACAGCCATGGCTTCCCCAAAAGAATCCTAGGAAGGGTAATGCGAGTTGTTAGGAGACTCCTTTTCCCCAGAGCTACAATTCCCAGAGTGGCTTAACAGTCAGTCCCCAGAGAAGTCTTTCCTCCAGGATCCTGCTGCATTTCTATGCTGGGCAAGGGTTAGAGATCTTCCCACTTATGGCAGCCCTTTTGGTTTCTGTGCTGGGTGGAGTTCTCCATCCTTTCTCTGCCAGGCTGCTTACTCACAGCCTGCATGCAGTCCCTTGCCAACAAGCAGTCTCTGGCTACCTATTGAGTGCTTGAATATCAGACACTGTTAAAGATCAAGTTACAGTAAAACACACACACACACAAAACCACCTTGCACCAAGGAGTTTACAGTCCAAGGTTTAACAGTGGGAGATGGAGCAGAGGATGTCAAAGGTACTGAGGCAAATCTGAGAAAAGGCACACAGGGCTGGCTACTTGTTATGCTTGTGTATTTTTTTTAAAAAAAATAGACATGTTGCCTGTAATTTGGACTGGAACCATGTTGTTGGTGGAGGGGGAAGTGAAGTCTTTTCTCCTGCACTGTAGTTTCAACAATCCTGTCATGGAATAATGGGCTTAAGGTATAGGAAGCCAGATTTCAGCTGAACATTAGAAAAAAACTTTGGAACCTATTAGGGCGGTATGGCAATGGAACCAATTACCTAGGAAGGTGGTGAGCTCTCTAACACTGGAGGCATTCAAGAGGCAGCTGGACAGCCACCTGTCAGGTATGATTTAATTTATTTATTTATTTATTTATTTTATTCAATTTTTATACCACCCATAGCAAAGCTCTCTGGGCGGTGTACATCACGTAAAAACACTTTACATTCAATTTAAAACCACCTGATCATCAAATCAACAATTTAAACATACAACAAAAACTAAGATTAACATAATTAAACCCATTAAATACAAGTCAAAAAGTAATTTAAAAAAGATGAACATATAACTATCTTTACAACATTAAATACAAAATACTAAAATATTAAAATACTAAAAATACTAAAACGCCTGGGTAAAGAGGAAGGTTTTCACCTGGCGTCGAAAGGATAGTAATGTAGGCGCCAGGCATACCTCGTCAGGAAGGGTGTTCCATAGTTCGGGGGCCTCTACCGAGAAGGCCCTCTTTCTTGTAGTCGCCTTCCGGGCGTCTTTCTGAGTAGGCACCCGGAGGAGGGCCTTCGATGTTGAGCACAGTGTATGGGTAGGTTCATATCGGGAGAGACGTTCCATCAGGTATTGTGGGCCCATGCCATGTAAGGCTTTATAGGTTAAAACCAGCACCTTAAATCGAGCCTGGAAACATATAGGCAGCCAGTGCAAGGGGGCCAGAATCGGTGTCACATGTTCCGACCACTTGGTCCCAGTTATTAATCTGGCCGCTGCATTCTGCACAAGCTGCAGTTTCCGAACCGTCTTCAAGGGCAGCCCCACGTATAGTGCATTGCAGTAGTCCAATTTCGAGGTTACCAGAGCATGAACAACTGAAGCAAGATGTTCCCTGTCCAGATACGGGCGTAGCTGGGCTACCAGCCTTAGTTGGTAAAAAGCACTCCGTGCCACCGAGGCCACCTGCGCCTCAAGTGACCAGGATGGGTCCAAAAGGACTCCCAAGCTGCGCACCTGCTCCTTCAGGGGGAGTGTAACCTCATCCAGAACAGGTCGAACATCCATCTGGTCAGGGGATCCATTTACTAACAGCATCTCAGTCTTGTCTGGATTGAGCTTCAATTTGTTCGCTCTCATCCAGTCCATTATCGCGGCCAAGCATTGGTTTAGCATCTTGACGGCCTCACCTGAAGAAGATGAAAAGGAGAAGTAGAGCTGCGTATCATCAGCGTACTGATGAGAACGCACTCCAAAACTCCAGATGACATGGAGTTTTTAACATGGATTTCTGCACTGAGCAGGGGGTTAGACTTAGTGGCTCTTCCAACTCTTCTGTTCTATGATTCCATGAATAACAGTTGCTAGGAATCACAGATGGGGAGAATGCTGTTGTGCTCATATTCTGTAGGAATCCTATAGGAATATGGCTGGCTACTGTGACAGCAGGATGTTGGACTAGATGGGCCTTTGGTCTGATGTAGCAGGGCTCTTCTTATGTTCTGGGCTCCTCCTGGGAGGAAGGCCAGAATATAAATCAAATAATAAATAATAAACAAATGTTCTTATGCTAAATTTTCATACAGAGATCACTGCCATTCTTGAAATATAACACTTGGTATGTACAGAGCAAACTTTTCCATTCTGGCAAACAGCCTGACTGTTTCTCCGAGATTTTCTCTCTATTATGGAATAGCTGTGTTTGAATGAGCACATTGGGGATTTGTTAAATTGAAAGAGCAAGTCTTTCAAAGGCTCAAGGAAGGGATGCAATTAGCCTCCTAATTCAAACCTGATGATTGAAGTCAGATTATCCTTTGATTTAGAACAATCCTGAAAGACATTTTAATGGATAGATGTGTCCACTGGTGAACAATTAGAACTGTCAGGATAAATTGTCAATTGAAGAAGTAGGTTAAACTGCACCTTTTCAGACGTTCCATGACCTTGCACTTTGAAATCTTCCTCCAGAATCACAATCATGGGCATTGACTGCCTAACTGGAATGTCAGGATCTAATTATAGAAGGAGAACCCATTTGGAACTGGATTTTTTTCAAATATCTCACAAACAGATGACTGCAAAAAGGACAGATATTGGATGAGTTTTAGCAATACAAAGTATTAGCAATTGATGCTATCTGACAGTGACCATGATCGGACAATTAGCATGTGCACAAGCCCTTTCCTTTAAATTATACCTTGAGCGGGTGGGAGGGGAGAGAGAGAGAAAAAAGAAATTGTGCACTCATTTTATCAGAATAAGCAGATGGAGCTGGTGCATCTCCAGCTGGTTGAAATAAGACATAGCTACAGAGAACCTGCGGCCCTCCATCTTGGCACTAATGACAATTCATTCATACCTGCTTAAAGCTGTGAAGAACTCTTAAGCGTGCTGAGGGCCGGCTGGGTTTCACCAATGAGTGGACACCATGGCCCATGATAAAGAGCCTGCCTGACTCTTTCCAGTAGGGTTTCAGGAATGTCTGTGGATTAGGGATGTGCTAGAGCTCCGCTCAATTTGTTACCAAATTTTCTATTAATTTTCTTATTTGCTATCGTTGTGGATCAGATTTTTATGTAGTGATTTTCCGAGGTTATTTTTGAAAACAGTTTTGTTTTTTTAAAAAAATCTTCATCTAAAATATTGTTATTTTTATTGATATTTCCTTGATTTTTTTATATTTCCCTTCAATATATCTATATCTATATTGATAATGATATTTTTTCCAAGGGCAGGGGGGAAATGGATTGGTAAAAGAAGCAGCTTGCAGACAATGAACGAACTTGAATCGATACCAGCCTATTAGATTGGTGGAACGCTTTCAAACTGGCAATGGCCAACAGATCCCATCCCTATTATGGATTGCCCACAGAGATCCCCAAAGCTGCCAGACAAGCAGAAGCAGTTTCCTAGGGTTTAAATGGAACCTCTTACTAAGGTGAATCTCTCAGAGGAGACTGGATAGTTTGGGAGGCAGGAAAGTCCTAATGCTCAGATGTTAGAAGGATGTGTCATTGGAAGGTACTTTGGAAGCTATCTAGTCCAACCCACTGTTTGATGCAGGATCTGCAATGCAGGATGCAACTACAGCATCTCTGACAGATAGCTGTCCTCAAAAACCTCCAGCAAAAGAGATCCTACCACCTCCTTAGGCAGTCTTTTCCACTGTTGGGCAGCAGGTCCCATCATTAAGTTTCTGCTAATGTTGAGCTGAGATCAGCTCCCTTACCATTTCCACCCATTGGTTCTAGTCCTGCCCTCTGGAGCAACAAAGCTCGGTCCCATCTGCCAAACAGCCCTTCAAATATTTGTTTGTTGGTTTTATTTAAAACATTTTACCCCACTCTTCACTGAAAAAAGCAATTCAAGATTGGGATGAGAAGCAACATAAATGTCAACATAAAACAGCATCCCCCAGCATAAAAACAAGGCAGATAAAGTATAAACCCCCAAAAAATCTGTTCTGAACATTATGCTCCAGCAAAAGCCAGGGCAAACAATTAAGTCTTAACACGGCACCAAAACCTCAGTTGTATCTCAGAGGGATGCCACCACCAAGAAGACAGAACCACAGTAACAGGCAGCATTGCCAAGAGAGCCTCCCCAGCCAGTCTTAATATATGGGCTAGTCTTCAGGAAAGCAAGCATTCTCTCAGGTAACTAGGTCCCAAGTTGTTTAGGTCTTTGTTTATTAGTACTAGAAACTTGAAATGGGTTGATTTCCATATTGGCAGCGAGTGCAGTTCTTTCAGAATTGGTAGCTATCATATTTTCCCTTAATTGTCTCTTCATCTTATGGTTCTGGGATCTGGAGTGTTTTTTTTTTCCATTTTCCTGTTATCTTTATCCAGCTAGGCTGGCACTGGCTGCTGCTCCCAGCTTAATTTTAGAATTTGTGTCATCTCTGCGCCTTCCTTAAGCACCCACCTCCAATTGGAGGCCTGGGCACCTGTCAACAGACCACATATAGTGTTTTTCTTTTGGAAACGTGAGCTACACAGCCATACACAGAGTTTATTGAACATGTGGAGACTGTGCTGAAAAAGCCTTTTCTCGGTGCACATCAGGGTTTGTTTGTTTTTGAATGCTGAAATTAAACACAAACTGATCATTCTTGCTACCTATGGATATGATAGTTTATGTACTACCTTTATTCAAATGCAGTTTTTCATCTACTTTCTGTTATGTGTCTTGTGCATCTCGAAAGTAATTTGTGCTTCCATTTCAGTATAACAGGATAACAACAATAAAGATTGCACAGCATCATCACAAGTAAGCTTCCCATTTTGTAAATGTTTACAACATCCTAATTCTAATTTCATTGTAAAATGGCACGTATGCAAGAGACTGAAGCTCCCTTCAGCTGCTCTGTATCTAATTTAAGAAAACATGAGAGGAGGGCATGGGACTGAGTATGCTCCATCACCATTTTCATTCACCTCCATGAGTTGGAGGGTGATCATCTGAAGCTGGAAGCCTTTTGTGCTCATGAAAGATTCTAAAATGTGTGGAGAAACTCTACAACTACTACTTTAGACAGTTACCCTCCAGCTGAACTCATGGAGGGTTGTGAGAATGGGGTTCTTTTGTGGGGAGAGGGATCAAAATACTGTACGCATTGTGGGACTCTGTCACATGTTCACTTAAATCACATATAGAACACTATCCATATGTAGGATAGCTAACACTGGAACCTCAATACACAGAAGCAGTTTAACTCTGATTACCACATGGAAGGGGAAAATAAACAGTAGGGGTTGATTATCTGCATGACATCCAGTGCAAAACCTTGGCGCCTGAGCTAGAAGCCCTTCTGCCCATGCCCATCTGCAACCTTCTGAAACCCCCAGAAGCTGTATGTGGGAATGTGAAGAACTGAAATTAAGACTGAAAAAAAGAGAGAAAATGGAGAGAAACCAAAAACTGACATATTCACCCATCCCTACAAATTACCCCCACCAGTTTTCAGTAGAAGTGCTTTCAGCTCACACCCTGGGATATTTGTATTCAAGCCAGAAAGCAGGTCTAGATGGACATTTTGTCTGATCCAGCAAGCTGCCTAGGGCAAATGTCTGCCTTTTGCTACATCTGGTAGGATCCTATTGATGTCTCCAGGTTAAACAGGCAGCAAGATCAGACACATAAAATCTGATTCTTGCTCTCTGCTGACTTATTTTAACCTCTCCTCTTTTTTTACAGGAGCTGTTGACTCACTGAATGTCATTGCACCACATTTCGTAATGACAGCAAAGCATCTACTTGAGATGGGCCTAATGACCTGGAAGTAATTGGAAGAGTTGGCGAACAAAGATAGCTGCCAGATCCCAAACAGGTCTGATATTTTATTCACACAAGCTTCTAGCTGCTACAATAAATCTGGATCAGCTACTGTACTCATTAAGAGAACAGATAATTAAAGCTTGAGAGAGCCTGGATAAATCCACCTGGCAATACCACCCAAGAAAGAAGGAGAATAAACTCAGTTAAAATAATGGGCTGTTGCTTTAGAAGAAACTACTGCCCTCTTGTCTTGAGTGCTCTATAGAGAGCAGATGTAAGGACTGAGGGAAAGTGATTTAGTGTAATAAGTATCCTTAGATACTGCAAGTTTTATCCCTACTCTCATTTGCTTATTCGTTTTACAAGCCAACACTAACTTAACCTGTCACTCAAGATGTTTTTCTTTTCTTTTTTTCTCTTTAAATTTCTCCTCTGGCTTTAAAACACTTATTGTTATCTTCTAGTTGTAGCAGGATCTGGCAAATTTGGAAGCAACTTCATTAAATATATGCCCAAATTAATGGTCATTCACCCTTGAAGATGGGGAAGGAGCCTGGCTGAATCCTGAGTTCGTTGAATGGATAGTACCATTTCAGGATGCAGGAGGGAGAAACCATTGTTGATCTGTGCCCTATCTTTGTTTTTAAAAGCCTTCCATGCAATTAGAAAACTGGCATAAGGTGCATGAAGATCCATTCTTTCCTGGTTGTGCTAGTTGTCTTCATCCAGGAAGGGGTGTTTTTAAATTAAAAAAAAAAAAGTAAGAGAACAATCAGAATCTGATGCCCCAGCTACAGACTGAAATTATTCAGTCCCTTTCCCTACCTCAAAGAACTACCAACTCATTCCTACCTTAGTCTCTTAGGGGGTTCAGTCAGACAACCCCCATGCATTGAAAGAATGTGGGGGTTTACGGGAATGTAGAGGCTAGTTGTACCTCCAACAATAATGCACCTGGCAGTCATGACCCCCCTCCCCAGATCAGCATGTTTGGATGGCATGTGAAGGGGTTTTACATGTGCACCAATGCATCTGCATTGAAATCCTCCACAGGAAGGGGGATCCTGGCCCAAACAGGATTCCCCCTGGGTGGAGGAGCTCTCTGGGAGTATCCCAGTATGTGCATAGAACCTCTTCACATGCTGGCTGAATGCATGGGTTGTGACCACCAAGCACATAAGTGGTTGTGACCCTCCCATGCATTTTTTAAAACTATGGAGAGTTACCTCTCTCTCAGCAAACACACACACACACATATACGCATGCACACACGTAAATGGACAACCAGAATTATATACATTTCAGGAGAACCTGTGCTAATGTGTCAGGATCAAACGTTATTTCATCATCCCAACATGGCATTGTTAAAGAAATAATAGTGATAAACAAAACAGACTTGATCACCACCCAGAGGGGGTCAGAAGCATTGCTCATCTACTCACAGAAATAGGACCAGTTAGACAGCAATGTCCCTTTGGGATTTCTCTGAGGAAACCAGCCTCTGTATCTATAAGTGAAGAATAATAATCACTTAACAGAAAATCTCTTGACTACTTGGTTTTAATTGCTCAGTGCTCAAAATTCAATACAACAGATTTACTTTGTTGTCACCTTTTATTGTGCCTAGCATGCTGAGGTATTTGTGATAACAAGCAAATATATTAATTTCATGTTTTTTTTAAAACTGCCAATTTTTTTTTCCAAAATAAGCCTTAACTTTGGATTTCCTGGCTTTGTGGAGCTTGAGCCAACTTTAATCCACAAAGCCAGGAAATTCAAAGTTAGGGCTGATATACTCCATGATCATCAATGACGTTGTGCAGTGTCACAAATTGTGCTTGCATATAGCCTGCTCTCCATGCATCCATACCTTTCCCTGGTCTTTCAGACCTAAATCCAGGTGAGGAGATGGAGTGTCTAGGACCAGCAAAAATGCTTCACATTGTCCTGGTCCGGTATTCCTCTATGGACCATTTGAGCCTTATAGCATAGCTAGAGGAATCCTCTGTGATTTGACCCATCCCAGCAACAAACCATCCCAGCAGGAGGGAGTTAAAGAGTGGGAGTGGGTCCTCTTCTAAAACTGTTCACCATCCTTATACTGGTTTTTGTGTGTCATGATAGTAAGACTGAATGACATGAAAGTTCAAATTTCTTATTCTGGAAACTGCAGCCTGAATAATGGGATAAAAATAATCATTCACTATCAGGTTGAGACTTCCAGCCATAGGGCATGCTACAAGTCCCCATGAGACAGCCTTTTTTTAGAGGGGAACAGGGACTGGCCTACAAACACACTGAAATATAAACAATTAAGCAATCCATTCGCTACTCAAAATCAGTACATTTACCATTTCCACACTGCCAAGATGCACTTTTTATTGTTGCCTCTTTAAAATTTATGACACGGGTGGATTGTTTTCAAAACCTGCTTTGAAAATTTTCATTACTGGTATGATCAGCAATTGTAATAGTGGTAAGAAACAGGTACAACCCACATACAACACCCCAAGTCTGGCAATAGAATCAGTCTTGCCCCTACTGCATCAGAGCAGCCCCCCATCTTACACTCTTTAATGGTATGAGTTGGTACATCATTAATCAGTGTATTAATTTATATTCATATTTGAAATGTTTTATTTACATATCACAGCCTTTCTACAAAGAGTTCAAGATGGTGTATACATGGTTATTCCCCCTGCTCCCAGTCCACAGTTTTATCCTCTGATAATAAAATAGCCCAAACAAACCTTTCTATATAAATTATTATTTGAGAATAGTGGTAGGGATAAATTAATAACAGCGACTATTCCGTGTAACTTACAGTTGTTATTTAACTATGTATACTGTGGTCATGCTGTTTCTTATGGTTTGATTGTTTCATCATTCCAGTTTTCTGCAGTGCACTACATTAGCAAAAGTAGATGAAAGATTTTCCCATATTTTAGACTAACCTCCTCCTACAACACTTACCTGAGTTAGGGTCTTTTGACAAATGTCAGGAGCAATCTCTTTCTTGACAGCATCAAGATGCCAAGTCCTCCGATGAACTGGCACAGATATTGCTGATGTTTCACTTAGTCCCTCTGTGGTTTCATGTTGATCTGCTCATAATTGTAAAGAAAGCACACATGATAGCAACCAATCAGAGAAAGATGGATCATGATTCATGATGCACAAGGTGGGAAAAGAATGTCATACTACGGATGCCACATCCCAAGATGCACTTGGTGATGTGCTTGGCAAAAATTCAGAGTTAATTTGAAAGATAGTAACACAGGAGGTTTCAACTGAATTGATCATGTTTGATTTGTGACTCTGCAGCTGCCAGATTCCAAAATGAAAGGGGTCCATTCACACATCACTAGTTCTCATCTGTGTGCTTGAAGGGCCAATTTACAGGAATCAAATTCAGTCTGAGTGCACTGCACATTCAAAGTACAACAGAGAAGGGCAAGTAGTGAAACAATTATTGGATTGCTCCTGTGACCAGAAGAAAACACAAAATACTCACGCACTCAATTTTTTAACTTTTTCCTCACAAGCAGCAGCATGGGTGTATTAACTCTTAACTGTGGATAGGGAATGGGTGGGGAATAAAAAGTTATATTACAGCAATAGCATTACAGAAGCTTTGGAAGAAGCCAAATTCCAGAGACAATAACAGTCTAATCCATAAACAGAACAAGTCAGTTTTATCAACAGCAGAGTATTAACTAAAAGGGATTGGGCAAACATATCTTGCCTGTATTAAAACAATTCCACTGGCTGCCAAGCTCAATTCAAAGTACTGGTCTGAACCTTTAATGCCCTACATAGCTTAGGGCCCAGATGTTTGTTTCACTGCCTTCTCCTGTATCAATCCATCTGTCCACTGAGATCATCATATGATCCGAGGCCTTTCCCTGGGTGTCCCCACTCCTTGAAGTGCAATGGGTGGTGACTGGAAGACCTCTTCTGTGGTGATTCCTCACCTTTGGAATGCCCTCCCCAAGGAGACATGCGCCAAGAAAAAAACCCCTTTCTGCTTTCCCAGCCTTATAGGAAATGCTAATGCAATCCAACTTAGAACAGTTTGGTTATATTGTTGATTTGAATGGACTGTTGCTGTTTCAGTTTGTCATTTTAATTTAGTGTATTAGTTTGTATTTATTGTTATTTCTCAAATTGTACTTTTTGGTTCTTGCTAGTCTGTTAGCCGGCCTGGGAACATAAAATCATGTTGAATGTGTAGGATATAAATTATATAAATGAATGAATAAATAAAATAACTAAAAAGGGATAGGCCTGTTTCAGAATAGTGCCCTGCTACAGCACAGTTAACCCAGTATTTGGTTATGTATTCTAAAGTGACACTAGCAGAAGATAATAGCATTTGCCACTTGTAACAGTCTTGTAAATGATTCAACATACTGTACTTTCAGATTATGGCACAGTTCATGTTCAAAAGCCTTGATTTATTTTTGAGGTTTCTGAATACATGAGCAGTAGTTGGTATAAACACGTTCACCTCGTTAAAAATAATAATTAAAGGTCACATTTAACCAGCTGGGAAGTATTAATGGAGTTTGTGAACTGGATGCTTAACTTAATAGCTTGCCTTTAATATAAAAGTTAGCCCTAATGGCTCTTAATTATGCATTTTTGACTTGTGAATTTGTTAATGATTACTGATTTTCATATAATTTGTATTAAATGGGTATTCCTGGCCTGTTATTATTTTGTTTGATTCTTCTGAGTTGTTTTGAAATGTTGTTACGATCTAGTAATTTTGCATTACATGGTTTGATGAATTGTTTAACAGACTGTCATTATCTAATATTCTGATGTTTATGTGTCAGCTTGTTATGAATGTATTGTGTTGTAACTCTTAAGATATTGTAGACTAAGCTTGCAATGTGATAGCCCCTGGGATACTGAATCTCCCTCTCTGAAGCTGGAGACAGAGCTCTAGTGTCAGAGAGGGAAATCCAGTGTTGGATCTCCCCTGTCCACTGCTACAGAAAACTTTGATGACCTGGCCCAACCAACACCAGAGTTCTGGCATCAGTGGAGCTAAAAGTGGAGCTGTTGGGGAAGGATTGAGAAACAGCTTAGATGTGAGGACCCCAAGCCATCCCAGTCCCCTGATATGCCCCTAAGGTGTTTAGATCAATGGGAGAAAAACTGTTTAAAGGAGGGGGAAATTGTGAGACAAGCCAAGGAGTGTAAGGGCAGTCCTCCGACCTCACTTCTGCCCTGCCACTGTAAGTCTCTTATTTTGTGGCTATGGATGGGCAATTAAACTGCCTTCAGATTCTCCCCACCACAGTTTTAGGACTGTATGGTAATTGCTTCTCATTTTTTTGGTACTGTAATATTATTGTCAGTTTAATGTAAGCTACCTTTAGCATTCATTGAAAGGTGCTGTGTGTGGGAGTGTATGATCGATCTATCGATCGATCTATCGATCAATCTATCGATCAATCTATCTATCTATGAAGCTACTGTAAGGACTGGTTCATGTAAACCTCATGCTCGGTGTCAGTGTGTCACTCATCAAATAGTGATTCACATGTATGAATTAACAACTACACCATAGACAGTACTTGCATATCACTTGCCATCAACTTAAACAATATTTTGCAATGAAGACAGCTCAAACATTTGGCTGAGCATCATGAAATGTTAAATAGTCAAGTGATGTGCCCTTAGACAGTAGATAACCCAAGACAAGCAAATAAACTTCAGAGGAAGCATTTACTTACATGAATTCCATTCTTTTCCAGCCATTTCAGCATTCAGCTCCCATTGACATGCTCATGAGTACCCAAATTCAGACAGTTCTGCTATTATCCAATTTTATTGGATGAAACCAGTAGCTGACATTAGTGAATGCTTAGGGCACTGATAGATGGTTCCTTTTCCTATCTTTCACACTGAAAACCTGGCTTACAGTCATACTAAGGCTATGTGTTGTCCCTGCTAACATTGCTAACAGCTGCTGACCTTCCTGTCTTCTAGTCCTTTTTGAAAACTACATTTCTATTTCTAGTGGGAGGAGCTAACTCCAAAGATCTTTTACTTTGTCGTGAGCCTGCTCTTTCAATTAATTCCTTTTGAAGGTCTTCTTGTATTCATACTATGCTCGATCATAAAACAACACTGAAATTAGCTCTCAGTCAGACTACCACACTGGGTAAGTATGATCATTTTAACCTAATACGGATTCGTGTAAAGGTCCATTATGTTTGTACCAGTCATCAGGATACTTTTGAAAAGTCCACAAACAGGGCCTGGAGGCAACAGCGCGCCCCTTTACTGTCAGTCTCCCACAAACTATAGTCAGTTACATACTTCCTCCGAAAATGGAGGGTCCATTTAGTGCCACTAAGTATTTTGATATTTTGAAAGCTGCTTTTCTAGGCCTGAAGAATAGTCACATGACACTTCCAAACTTACTTTAAACCACCATCCTCTACTACAGTGGTGAGGAACCTTTTCCCAGGCCACACTCCTCAGTGGCCCTTCTTTGCCCGCCAAGTGTTTTTGCCTGCCTGGAATGCATTCTTGAACTTTGATAATGACTCTTGCTTGTCTGGATGCAGGATAGAAAGCAGTATGTGTGCGTTATATAATAATTAATCTATTATACAAAAGTAAAATGTTCATTAATTGCTATGCCCTCTTTTGTTTCTGGCTCCATCTACCACTGGCATGTTGCCCTTGGAAGGTGGCCCAGAAGGGAATGTGGCCCTCAGGATGAACTGTTCCCATCCCTTCACTCTACTAACTTTGCATATGACAGTCATCTGAAAATGGTTCCATTTCACTGTTACAAAGAATACTTTGCATGACAGACCATGGTTTGCCAATAACGTTGATTTTATACAGCTCACTTTCACATGGATGCCTCTATATGGTTCAAACAAGAAAGAGATAAAACCCACAGTTATTTCACTAATTATGAATTTATATTGTTTGCATTGTAGTAAGAGCATTTTCTCTGAGCTTCAAACCAACACACTGTCATGGCATCACCATGGCTTCTCCATGGCTTACACAAGTGAACTTCAACTCTGAATGTACTATTAGCTTCAAAGTATTCTCAATAAAGTTGCTCACACAATTTCTGAGTATGAATTTGACTCTGGATTGTTTATCTTAAAGATTTCTATGCACATTTTGCTCTATAATTTACATGTCACCATGCTTGTTATGCAAATAGATTCTGCATCCCTCTAATGGAAATAATTAGTATAAATTGTTTGGAACAGTCATGGATGTGGGACGAAGCCTCCAGTTTAGCAGCAGTTCTATATAATCATATCTGAGAGCAATTTTTAAAGATCCATTTTTTTCCTTAAATTAAAATGTAAAAACCAATAATGCCACAGATTTTGCTGTCAGGTAATCAACACCATTGGCTTGGGGCGGGAGGGGGGAATTGCCAGGAGTCTGATGAAAAACCTAGACACCTGTAACCTCAACGAACCATTCATACTAACACATATGGAGGAGTAAGCAATAGGGAATAGTTTATTCTAAATTAGCCTTAATTATTTCTTGTAGATTTTGTATATGGAAAATATACTTTCTTGAAGGGATGAAGCTTTTATTTGTTTACTATTATTTATTTCATTTATGAATCACTTCCCATGAGGCATGAACACCCCATAGCATAACTGCCAGGGAGGCAATAAGCCCTCTCCCAACACTACTGTCTTGATTCAGTCCCTTACGTAGGACTGGAACCATTCTAACACAATGCCCCCAATTCCCAGTCCATGGAGCTGGATACCATGATCAATGGTATCAAAAGCCACAGAAAGAATGAGAAGCAGCAATAAGGTCATACTCCTATCCTGTTCTCTGTAAATATCACCTATCAGGGCAACCAAGGCTGCCTCAGTCTCATGGCCAGGACTGAACCCAGATTGTGGCAGATCTAAATAATGTATGTCATCCAAGAATGCCTACAGCTGCCCCACCACTACTCTCTAGACCACCTTCCCCAAGACCAGGGTATTTATGATAAATAATCTAATACAAGGGGTCCAGGGCCAGTTTCTCTAGGAATGGCCTCACCACCACCTCTTTCAAGGCAGCAGGGACCACACCCTCATGCAATGAAGTGTTAACCACACTCTGGACCCAACCAGTCAAACCCTCTCTGCTGGATTTGACAAGCCAAAAGAGAGAGGGGCCAAGAGGGCATGTGGTCAGACGTGTAGCCATCAGCGCCTTTTCCATGTCAGCTGACTGCATAAGCCGAAACCAATCCCACAACACATCACCAGCATTGGATGCTTCATCTTAAACTGCAACAACTGCAGAGTCAAGGTCACAACGGGTCTTCAAACAGTTCCAGAGGCCCATCTCCCACAGTGGGAGTTAATAAGCTCCAGACCATCTGAAATAACTCCCCTGGCCGGCTACTGGAAGATGTGATGGAAACTGTGAAATGAGCCTTCTTTGCAGCCATATGGTAGACACGATTGTGTAGACTAACCAGTGTTTGGTCAGCTTTGGAGCAAGACTTGTGCCACTTGCACTCTAGTCTTCATCTGGCTTGCTTCATAGCCCAAAGCTCTCCAGAATACCGAGGAACCACTCAGGTTCCACAATGCCAGAGAGGACACTCGGGAGCAATCTGCATTGACTCTACTTCCTCTCTCCCTGTCACCCAATTTATGTGCTCTGGCTATCAAAAACACCAACTTTAAAACATACACACAAACACACACATGCACAAAACAAACCTTGGAAGGGGTGCTTCTCTAATCTTCCTGTTTGCTTTCTTTCTAATGAAAGGATAATAGCAGTGCCTCTATCAAATAACAAGTATTTCTGACTTGTCTTATAATCTCCCATGTCCATGTAAATTACAGCACAGTTTGTTGCGTGGCTAGCCAACATGGCAGCATTTTATTATTTTAATTTGTTCAAATCCTCTGAATTTTGTTAGAGTTTCCCATTTGGTGCTTAGGATTTTTACATGTTTTAAATGTTCACGCGATAGGACCTCATGTTGAGCTATTCATGGTGTCTCCTCTCCCCAAAAATGAGTGCAATCAATGATACCAACCCCTATGGGAGCTACACACTTTACTTCCAAGAGTAGATAGAAACCAAACTGATAGTCAGAAATCTGCTCCATCTCTTACTAAGTATCCTGTAATTTTTTAAAAAATTCCTTCAGGATGTATTCTGCTAACTAATGCATTGGCAGTGGCTTTTTTTCATCCTTGTTAGTGATCTGCTGCGGAGCCTTCAGCAACAGACTACAGTACAGAAACAAGCCAACTAACACGGCTTTATGAAAAACAATGTTGTCGCTGAATCAATATTTTCATGGCCTCGAGCAACTGGAAATGATGGTTTGTTTGTTTGTAATACTGCCTGTACAATATAGTGTCATTTCCAAGTTCCAAAGCTCCAGATTCTGATTCTGACGGGGGGGTGGGGAGCAGATTTCTTAAAACAACACAAACTTTGCCTTGGCATAAAATGTAAGAATGCAACTCTTTTTTATTCCTTTTTCTGGGGGAAGAGGGTGGAAACGTGAAGTGGAGGCCTCTGAAGGACTCCAAAACTCTTTAGAGAAGACATTTCGCCTAGCTTTTATTAGGACAGCTGCTGCAGTTTCCTAATTGACCAGATTTGATGCAGTCTGTTGAAATGCCTGTTGTAATAGTGCAGCAACAAGAAAAAAGAAAAGGTATAATCCAAAGAGTTGTATCATCATTCTGCTGATACTCTGAACAGAATCACTGGCTCCCATAAAGTACTTGTTTGCTGAAGATTTTAACCAAATACGTTTTTAAACAAAAAAAAAATCTGGGCTGGGCTGAAATTGAAATTAACACAATTCAATTCAACAGAGACAAATGCAAAGTTCTGAAGTTGGGCCAGTGGGGGGCAGAATCAAATGCACAGGCAGGTATAGGGTGGGCTATTCTTAGCTTGGTAATAGTGCATGTGAAAATGATCTGCATTGCATGCAGAAGGTCTCTAGTTCAATCCATGGCATCTCCAGGCAAGGCTGGAGAGACTCCTGCCTGTAACCTTGAAGAGCCACTGCCAGCTGGTATAAACAATACTAAGCTAGATAGGCCAAGGGTCTGACTCCTGAGATGAATATGAGTCCGCACTGTCATGCAGATGCAAAGAAGATTAACGTGATTTTAGGCTGTGTGAATAGAACCATAGTTTCCCAGTTATGAAAAGAAATGATCTCATTTTATTCTGTACTAGTCAGACTCAGAACTCATCTGGGGTACTGTGTTCAGTTCCAGACACCATATTATAAGGATTACGCAGGCAAATTGGAATGGATTCGGAAGATGGCAGGGATATGCAAAACATACCCTGTGTGGAACATTTGAAGGAACAGGGATCTTTATCCTGGAGAGGAAAAGACTGATGGGATGGGTGATAGCTCTCTTCAAACACCTGAAGGACTGTCATATAGGAAAGAGCAAAGAGCTGTTTTCTGCTGCTTTATAGGGCAGGACTGGGTCTAAAGGGCTTCAGTAGGTTGAACTTTAGGAGAAACCCCTGAACAGAAGGAGTAGTTCAACAATGGAATCAATTGCCTCAGGAGGGAGTTGACCCTTTTTCACTGGACGTCTTCAAGTAGAGGTGGGACTATTGGAGATGATCTAGCTCTGGATTGCTGGCATCTGGAAGTTAGGGAAAGGGCCGTAGCTCAGTGGTAGAGCATCTGCCTTGCATCCAGAAGGTCCCAAATTCCATCTCTGGCATCTCTAGGTAGGACTGGGAAAGACTCCTGCCTGAAACCCTAGAGAGCTGCTGCCAGTCAGCATTGACAATACTGAGCTAGACAGACCAATGGCTTGACTCAGTATAAGGCAGCTCCCTGTGTTCCTAAGTTTGACAAGATGCCTGCTCTCTTTTCTTCCTCTGCCATGGCTACTTGACGATCAGAAGCATATGCTTCTGAAGTGAAACTAAATTTCTTCATTACAGCCAAACTACGTAGACAAGATACTTGCGATGATGAGGCCAGCAACGTGTCCTCTCGACCCTTGCCCTTCTTGGCTTATTAAAGCTTGCTGAGGGGGTTTGACCGAGTGGATCCAGGGTGTGGTCAACACATCATTGCGGGAGAGAGTGGTTCCAGCCACCCTGAAAGATGCGGTGATTTGACTGCTCCTGAAAAAGCCCACCCTGGATCCATTGGTCTGTGATAATTACCGACCTGTTGCATATACCCCCTTTTTAGGAAAGGTGATTGAGAGGGTTGTGGTGGAGCAATTGCAAGTACTCTTGGATGAACTTGATTATCTTGACCCATCCCAGTCTGGGTTCAGGCCTGGTTATGGGACTGAATCGGCCTTGGTCACCCTGATGGATGACCTTTATTGGGAGAAGGACAGCAGGAGTGTGACCCTGTTATTCTTACTTGATCTCTCAGCAGCCTTTGATACCATTAACCATGGTATCCTTCTGGGCCGACTTGGTGAGATGGGTATCAGAGGCACTGCTTTACAGCGATTCTCCATTATTTTAGTGCAAAGTTCTCCTAATAAACACATTTTGTAGGCATTTTTGTTGACTAACGTACACAATCTTTGCAAGCCATTTCCAATCATGTTATGCATTTTTGCGTGTTATTTTCATTTATGTATTCATTTTTTATGCATACTTTAATATATGCATTTTTGTAAGCATTGTTTGGTTGGCGAACTGCATCACAAAATTCAAATAACTGCACATTTTGAAGGATGGCTGTGTTTTGGTTCTCACATTGCTTCAAAAGTGGGGATTTGATAGATTTGGCTCGAAATGCAAACTGAATTGAATTTCTCGCCCATCCCTGTAAGAATTACATAAAGCTGAAAGAAGATGTGAGAAAGTGTCACTTTTCCAATTTCCTCCATCATCTCTTTGTACTCTTCATGGAGGGGGTAGGTCACCACCTTTGCCATCTCATAATAAAGAGGGCACGGAACAAGAAATGGAGAGGCAGAATCTTGGGGTAGGTCCTCAAGATTGTCACTGTGTCCACAGATGTCATGTTGGGAACACCAGGAAAAAAATAATGCTGCCCCCTTTGCTTTCTGCCACTTTTTTTACACAATTAATTTGGTATAAAGAAAACAATCATCAAGAAACAAAACTACAGGCAAATCAGTAAAGCTAAAGTGAAATACTGACAAATTCTGAAGATTACGCTAACATGATTCGAGGCCAATCACACTTCATATCATATATCTTTTTCCATGCTTGATTCAGCTGCTTAGGCCGTGGTCTTCTGTGTCTGCAAAAAAAGAAAGAAAAAGAGCCCCCAAGAGTGTTTATATTTTTTGTTCATGACCATTCAGTTTAGTTTTAATTGGTACCAAGCTAGCCAGCCAAGAATTCTAAATGAAATTTCATTTCTCTGTGTACTGCTGATCAATATTCACTCAACACACAACGGCTCTTTGTATCTCAGTGGAATAAAATAAATTGTCAGTCAGCAGCATGGTTTTTGTTGTCACTGGGTCTTCCCCCCCCAGCGAAATTATTCACCTTCTCAAAAGGCAATTTGATAAATGTTTATTTCTTCATAATACATTCTAACAATCACTGATTTGTGGCACTTGCTGTGAGCAGAATTTAAATTCATAGAGGATGCTTTCTCTCGCTCTCTAAGAAGATGCTAAGAGAGATGAACGAGAAATGGCTCCTGGAATGTTGCCTCTTTTCCATTTCAGATATTGCAGTGGCCTCCCATGGTATAAGGGGCACTAATTGAATTTAAGAGATGTAATAAGTGAGAGGCGCACCCATTCACATTGCGTCAGGATAAGAAATGGCTCAATGGATTTGGCAGAAGCAGCACCACCAGGATAGCGCATAAGCACCAATTTCACAGTGAAGCGGAAAAGACTGTGGAGCGCGGGAGTTCACTGATGAGTTCTAACAGAGGGCAGGGAGATACATATTGGGAGATGAAACTTTTCCCAATGCACAACATCATGAAAAAGAAATCACTAGATGTAAACTTTGGCTGGGTTTTGTTTTAGTAAAATTCAAATTTATATCTCTTTCATGTGTGTTGCAGCATTTAATGTATGACTGAAACTGCCACTGTTTACTGTGCAGAAGCAAGCATGTCTCTTTTTTTTACCGCCGCTTCCCTTGTAGTCTGTCTTTGGAAAAAAATATTGTACTGTCCTGACAATTAAAATAGGGTATTAGGAACTTGATTTTTGCAAAACCGGTGTTTAACATCAAAGCAACGGCTTTTAAAGTTTCTTAGCATTGTTGTTATACAAAGCAGGCAACACACAAACAAGCAAGCACAATGCAGTAAAGGTAATACAACTAATTATCATTGATCGCAATGAAACAGAATTTTCTTGTAACCAATATAAGTCTGATCAATTTCAATGGGACTTAGACTTTGGGGAGATTGTGGCAGAACTGTGCTATGAAAAAAATTAGATAAGCCTGAATCTGCAGGTACTTGCTGCAGGACACCATCATCTACTAGACCATTCTAGTGCTACTAGACCCAGCACTTCTGGTTCACCCATGCATTTTGACATGGATTGTGCAGAAGAACTGCCTGGTAGATTGCTCACAAGAAGCAATTGTTCCATTCCATTCTGGCCCTGTCTGGAGTCTGTGTCCATTTCTGGGTGACATACTTAAGAAGGAGATTGACAAACTTGAGTATGTTCAGAGGAGGCAAGTCAGCCTGGTGACAGCTCTGGAAACCAAGTCCTATGAGGAACAGTTGAAAGATCTGGGTATGTTAGAGTGGAAAACATTCAGGGTAGAAATGATCACTGTCTTGAAGGATTGTCACACAGAAGACAGCAGGACTAGAACATAAGGATAGAAATGCCAAGGAATCAGATTACTAAAACCTTTAATGGTGAGAGCTTTCAACTGTGGAATAGAGAGTCTTGGTGGGCTCTCCATCACCAGAGGTATTTAAGCAGATCCTGCACTGAACAGGGGTTAGACTGGATGACCTCCCAAACATCTCTGTGTAGAATTTTATTTTATTTATTTAGATTTCTATCTCATAGATAGAATAGGACTATTACTCTTGGATAGCTATGCAACTGTACATAAAAAAGAAGCATGCACATAACTCAAGGCATTATGCACCAAAGTAGCTCTAAAATTGGCACCAGCCTGCCCCGGGTACCAGCACATGCACGCACGCACACACACAGCCAGGCATGAATGGGTCCTTGGGTGCCAGCCTGCCCCAGGTGCACAGCTCCTGTCTGTTCCACCTACCTCTCTCTGTGTCCGGCTGCTGAGTGCTCTGCACACGCATAGCTGCCATCAACAAAGATGGTGGCAGAGTCTTCTCTAAGAGGCTGATACCCCCAGTGCCATCTTGGTTGATGGTATGCATGCACAGTACGCTGCACACATGCCTGCCATCAACCAAGAGGGTGGTAGGTGCATCAGCCCCTTAAAGAAGCCTCTGCTGCCATCTTTGTTGATGGCAGCCCTGTATGCACAGCACACACAGCAGCAGAAGACAGGAGAGACAGGTAGGTGGAGCAAGGAAACGGGCAGGCGGCCTGGAAGCTCCCTCCCTACAATCTGTGACGGAGTCCTTGTTGTGTATTGAGGAAGGGGAGCGCTACTCCCCCACCCTAAGAAGAAGGGGCCCTTCAGGGACCCCTGTGGTCCGCAGGGCCCTCAGCCAGGGCTCAACCTGGCCACCCTTAGATGCCGGCCCTGGCTCTAAATTACAATTATTATCACTCAATAACCAGAACTCTATTCAGCACAATGGGGAATCAAATTGCTGATCTGCTAACTAAAATATGTAACTTGTCCCTCCGGTCCTCCTCCGTGCCTGAGGACTGGAAAGTGGCAAATGTAAAACCAATCTTCAAAAAGGGATCCAGAGGGGATCCCGGAAATTACAGGCCAGTTAGCTTAACTTCTGTCCTTGGAAAACTGGTAGAAAGTATTATTAAAGCTAGATTAACTAAGCACACAGAAGAACAAGCTTGCTGAAGCAGAGCCAGCATGGCTTCTACAAGGGAAAGTCCTGTCTCAGTAACCTATTAGAATTCTTTGAGAGTGTCAACAAGCATATAGATAGAGGTGATCCAGTGGACATAGTGTACTTAGACATTCCAAAAGCTTTTGACAAGGTACCTCACCAAAGACTTCTGAGGAAGCTTAGCAGTCATGGAATAAGAGGAGAGGTCCTCTTGTGGATAAGGAATTGGTTAAGAAGAAGAAAACAGAGAGTAGGAATAAACGGACAGTTCTCCCAATGGAGGGCTGTAGAAAGTGGAGTCCCTCAAGGATAGGTATTGGGACCTGTACTTTTCAACTTGTTCATTAATGACCTAGAATTAGGAGTGAGCAGTGAAGTGGCCAAGTTTGCTGATGACACTAAATTGTTCAGGGTTGTTAAAACAAAAAGGGATTGCGAAGAGCTCCATAAAGACCTCTCCAAACTGAGTGAATGGGCGGGAAAATGGCAAATGCAATTCAATATAAACAAGTGTATAATTATGCATATTGGAACAAAAAATCTTAATTTCACATATACGCTCATGGGATCTGAACTGGCGGTGACCGACCAGGAGAGAGTGCTTGGGGTTGTAGTGAACAGCACGATGAAAATGTCGACTCAGTGTGCGGCAGCTGTAAAAAAGGCAAATTCCATGCTAGCGATAATTAGGAAAGGTATTGAAAATAAAACAGCTGATATCATAATGCCATTGTATAAATCTATGGTGCGGCCGCACTTGGAATACTGTGTACAGTTCTGGTCGCCTCATCTCAAAAAGGATATTATAGAGTTGGAAAAGGTTCAGAAGAGGGCAACCAGAATGATCAAGGGGATGGAGCGACTCCCTTACAAGGAAAGGTTGCAGCATTTGGGGCTTTTTAGTTTAGAGAAAAGGCGGGTCAGAGGAGACATGATAGAAGTGTATAAAATTATGCATGGCATTGAGAAAGTGGATAGAGAAAAGTTTTTCTCCCTCTCTCATAATACTAGAACTCGTGGACATTCAAAGAAGCTGAATGTTAGAAGATTCAAGACAGACAAAAAGAAGTAATTCTTTACTCAGCGCATAGTTAAACTATGGAATTTGCTCCCACAAGATGCAGTAATGGCCACCAGCTTGGATGGCTTTAAAAGAAGATTAGACAAATTCATGGAGGACAGAGCTATCAATGGCTACTAGCCATGATGGCTGTGCTCTGCCACCCTAGTCAGAGGCAGCATGCTTCTGAAAACCAGTTGCCGGAAGCTTCAGGAGGGGAGAGTGTTCTTTCACTCGGGTCCTGCTTGCGGGCTTCCCCCAGGCACCTGGTTGGCCACTGTGAGAACAGGATGTTGGACTAGATGGGCCACTGGCCTGATCCAGCAGGCTCTTCCTATGTTCTTATGCCTTCTGACACAATGTCAGCATGCTTAAAATTCTACTCATTTTTCAAAAGACTGACAGCCAAAAATATCATTGGGAAAACAAACTGTAATGAACTAATTAACTAGTCAGAAAGGGCCAGACTGGAACTACCCCATCAAAGTTTAACATTGCCCCAAAAGCCTGTCCAATACTATGAGTGTCACATACAAAAGAGGGACAGAGTCCCACTGACATCATTGGAGGAGAGAGACAGACACAGACTGATCAGGTGGCTTCTCCATGATCTTTTTAAGGCAGCTGAAAGTTAGGCATTGCAGTTGAGCCTTGAGATATATAAACAAATGTGGAGATATATGTTACCAACTTTAAAGTAGGGGTGGTGAACCTTTTTAAGCCCAAGGGCTGCATTTCCTTCTGGGTCAATTTCTGGGGGGCAGGAGTGAGCACATGGCAGTGGTGGGCAGGTCCAGAGTCAAGAGTGAGCATGGGCAAAGGCAAAAGTGGGAAGAGCAACAAAAGTGAATATTAACCCTGTACAATAGGCTAGTTTCTATACACACACACCTCTATCCTCCATCCTGGCAGGCAAGAAGCATTATCAGTGTCCAGTGACACAGTCTGCCAAGCAAAAGCAGTCACAGAGGATACAAATCATGTCTGGTGAGGGACATGGCTAGGAAGAGGAGTGCGGCTGGGGAGAGTGTGGCCAGATAGAGAGGCCTGGAGGACTGTGTATGGCCCCCCAGTACAATGAAGACATCTGCCTAATGTCAATAGGCAGGAAGTTCCAAGATGTAGGTATTACAAAAACAGAAGAAATACTATGAGGAACCCATAACACGGAAAGCACACCTTGAACTTGCCCTGGTGGCAAATCGGCAACCAGTGCAGATTTCAGAGCAGAGTATTATGTGGTGATAGGGTCTTACTCATGTCAGCAATCGTGCTGCAGCATTCTGCACTAACTGCAGCCCCTGGGTCAGGTTGTATTGCATGGGGATTTCTGTGACCTTGGCTGACTGGCTGCCAGGATTTTTTTAGTTTTGGTTAGGAACCTGACTGGTTGTGGGATGCTGAGTTTTCTGCCTTACTCAAAGGAATCTTGTTGTGGTTGGTATGGTATTGCATTTAGGATATCATCACTGACTTGTTTTTCTTTTTCTATTTGCATTTTATTTACCTCTGACCCTGCTTCCCTACATTCATAAAAGTAACAACAGTGGTTCCATGTGGTCAGCTCAAGCTTCTTAAACCCACTGATGATGCACCTTGTTATTTACACGATGGTTTGTTTTTTGCCCAATAGTGGTAAAAGAGAATTCACGTACTGGGAAGTGTGGCTGGAATTGCTGTTATTCCCAAGCTGTTGCCTGAGTAGGTAGACCACATCATATGTGTTTTCTCTCTGTCAGTTATTACTCACTGGAATTGGGTTGGCTATCAAGGTGAGTTTACAGCATCTCACAGAGTAGGCAGGAAAGAATAGAGAATCTTCTTAACTCTTACTCGTTTCTGAAACCTCTCTCTGCAGTGAAGGGTGAAGTCTGTAAAGAAGTTTGGAGCAGCCACATTGAAAGGCAGGCAAAGCATTCCAGACAGGGTGTTGCCAACCCTGCTTTAATATGGATATCTTTGCAGGTAATCCCTAGTCAAGTCTTACCAACAGCACAATCCTAACCATATCTACTCAGAAGTAAGTCCTGTTGAGTTCTATGGGTCTTAGTCCCTTAGTATGTGTGTTTAGAATTGCAGCCTTCAAGGGCATCCATCTTTACTCCTGAGTGCTCCCATCTAACATCTCCACAACACTAGGCTTTCTTTGTACAATGGCCTTCTGGTGACTAGCCTGGCCTGAGGGCACTGAAACCCTTTCTGCCAGAAGCAAGTAGGCTAGATTAAAAGTTCCCTATTCAGGCCCCATAAGCAGGTGAGAAGGAATGATCCCATCACTTCAGCTGGACCTGGAAACACCCTAATTTAGCTAAGATTTCTATCTTCATTTCCAATCAGAGAACTTTTTTTTTGTTTGAGTGGTATGTTCCAAGCAACTGTGGTTGATGCTTAATGTATCATGCTTAATGACTTCACTAGGGCCCACCCCATGACATCACTAGGGCCCGCCCCTGAAATCTCAGGGTTTGGGATGCTTCTGACCTGGCAACCCTAGCGGAAACCATTTCTTTCCTTGTAAGCACAGCTTTAGTAGCTTCTGGTTTTATGACAAGGAAATCAAGGCCTAGCATCAGAGGTGAGTGTTTCTGAACCCCTACCAGAGGGCCACTGGTAACAGCAGTCACTTACTGTGGTCATCACCCACTCCACTGCTTCTCACTCACTTGCTCACCTGCCCTCTCCCTCCTGTAGAGCAGGTGAGTGAGTGAGAAGCAGCAACAGCGAGGAGAAGAGGCAGCAGCCAACACTTTGTGCTCACTTGCATACATTTTCACTGTGGCAGAACACCTTTGTATGGCTGCAGAGGTGGCAGGCTGCTCTTACTCATCTTCCCAGCCACTGCTTCCTTGCCCAACCACTGCAGCTGCTCCATCACTCTTGCTCCTCTGCTCTAAGTAGGCCCATAAAAGGACATCTTCTCCTTGGTTCCTCCGTAGCCTGGAGATGGTTTTGGGGAAACCTACATATCCAGCTTTTAAACTGAGCTGCCACTCATGGGGTACTATGAATGAGTTTTCTATTTTTATCTCTGTTGACTTTTCTGTTAGAGAAAGAGAGTACTTGTAGTGCTGGCAGGAAGACTTTGAAGCAAGTTCTACAGAACATGATGGAACCAAAGTTCATCCCATCCTTTGCTTTTGATCTCAAAGACACTGCGATTGTGCATCTCTCCTGGGACAAGACAAACCTGGAACATCCAGATAGAATCTCACTGAAAAGGTTGACAGGTAAATGACAAAGACGATTAGTGGGAAATGGCCTAAAGCATCTCTGCAGCTGCTATCAACAGACTGCTGGGAAAGCTGCCAACCATGAAAGAATGTTTTGTGGCGGTAGGTGAAAGAACTAAGAAGGTAAGTCCAAAGGCAGAGAATGGTAAAAGCCTGCAATATTCATCACACACAGAGGGAAGCTATTTATGCTAATGGCCAGTAACACCCCATCCCCACTGCCCACCACCCGGTTCCCCATATACTCCCATTGGATGAAATAGATTCACTTTCCTTCTTGCTATTTATTTTGATGCCCTGCTGGTCCTCTTTGTTTCCCATTGTAGCACCATTACATTTGTATCCAGAGTTTCCTTGCTGCTTCACTGGGCTCCATTCTTTCCCCATGCATGACTAATGAATGCAGGGACAATTCAAATGTAAAACAGGGCAGGACCAAGGAAATGAATGCCACTACCTCTCCTTTGACTTTTTTCAAAGGAATATTTTGATGTAATGAAATTGCCTGCTGTCATTGCCATAATTCCACACTCCTGTTGCTGATTAATTCATTTTAGCCACCTTGATCCTTTCTTGTCCTTTATTTTCTAAAATTCACTGTTACATAGTACCGTCCGTACCATAGCTCAAATCACCCACTCACAACCCCCCTCCCAAAATAACACATTTGCAGTGTTCAGCAATATACAGGAGCAATCTTACTTAGTAATTGCTAAGAAAATTCTGTGCCCCTCTTCATTGTATTTCTTGCAAATATAATTTCTTCCTCTCTTTCCACCTCCTGAGTCCCCTGCTGAGCCAATGAACTCTGATAATCATGCGAGTAACATTGAGATAGAGATCAAGTGATGCAGCCAGCTCAATCTCAACTTTGACTTTCAAGTCCACATTGATTCGGATGTATGCATTACCATCTGAGGAAATACAAAGTCATTCTTCCTCAAACAAAAACTGCTATTAGCCTGTGGTATAAAGTGCCCCATATTTTAAGAAGCAAAAGAAATATTCCTCCTTCATTCTACAAATGGCACAAGCATTCCTTCTGTGAACTGTTTTAGTTGGTATAATTGGGGGAGGGGGCATCTTTATCCAATCCATATTAATTCTTGCTATAAATATGTAAATAGGAGGTCAGTGTTTATTATATATTTGACTCCAGTGAAAGGTATGAACTATAATTTTTTTAATTATTATTATTATTTAGATTTATTAGTCGCTTGATACCTGTAGGTCCCCAAGAGACTGACACAATGTTAAAACAAAAACACACTATAAAAACATAAACAACAACAACAAAACAATAGCAATTGCACCCCCGCACACACAGTTACAGAAAGGTCTGCCAGCATATTAAAACAAAACATCAACTCAATCTATCAAAAGCCTGGGAGAAAAAGTACATCTTTATCTACCTTCAACATCCAAAAGGATGTCAATGAAGGTGCCAGGTGGACCTCACTGGGGAGCACATTCCACAGATGGGGAGCCACAACTGAAAAGGCCCTCTCCCTTGACACCGCCCTCAAAGCCTCCCTCAGAGGAGGGACCTGGAGAAGGGCCTCAGAAGAAGACCTAAGGGTCTGGGTAGATTCATATTGGGAGAGGTGTTCCAAAAGATACTGGGGTCCTGAGCCATTAAGAGCTTTATAGGTCAAAACCAGCACTTTGAATTGGGCTCAGAAGTGTACAGGCAGTGTAACTGAACAGAATTGATGTTATATGCTCTGTTCGCCCTGAACCTGTCAACAGTCGGGCAGCTTCATTCTGCACTAACTGAAGCTTCTGAACCATTTTCAAAGACAGCCTCCCCAAAGTGCATTACAATGATTCAATCCCATTGGATTTAGCTCTAGTTTAAAATATATTGTTGCACACCACCCCGATCGCTGAGCAGTGAGAGACACATCCATCATGGGAGCTTGATCCCACCCTATAAGACCATTATGGGGCACCCAAGGGGCAAAGTCACTCGGGGATTTTATCTCACCCATCTCTCCAGGTGCTGGGAGCTCCTCTTAGACTTGCACTCCCACCTCAGACTTCTCCTCCTGCACTTTTTCTTGCACAGCCATTTCTCCGGGTGCTGGCAGCTCCTTTCACATACCTGCCTCCAACTTTTCCTCCTGCACTTTCTCTTCCACCCCTGGCACACTCGAGGTGAAGAAATCCATCAACAGCCGCTCTTCTCCAGCCTTTAGTTCATCTTTCTCCAAGGCCCTTTCTTCCTCCTGTACTATTTCTTCAGCAGCAGGCACACATGGAGCAGAGAAATCTATCAGCATCATCTCTTCTCCAGCATCTACTCCACTTTCTTCCGAGGCCTCTTCCTCTTCACTTGCTGGGCAGGCTCCTGGACAATCAAGGCCACTTCTTCTTCCTCCACTACTGACTGCAGCTCCTCACAGTCCAAGCCTCCAGCTGCCCATCCACTTCCTGGATCTCTTTAGCCACCCCAGTCTAGGTGCTCTGCTGCTGGACTCCCAGGTCACTTTCAACCCCTTGTAGCGGCTGATGAGGCAGGGCTCTCACCTCCTAATATGGGCTTTTCTTTTCTCTCCAAGGGGCTTTTCATTTTCTCTGCAAACCATTGCTGGTCCTCCTGGCGACCTTTCTCAATTCGTTCTGTTTGCTGTTGTAACATCAATTTCATCTGATCCAGGAGTGCTGCTAGTTCTCCCTCCATTTTGATTCAGGCACACCTTGCTCCCAAGGCTTCATCCAGAAAACTCAATCCCATTACTGACACCAGTGTTGTGCACCACCCCAATCTCTGAGCGGTGAGAGATCTCTGGGGGTCCTTGCACTTGCCCAGGGTTTGGTTTTCTTGGAAAGAAGGTCAGCGGAGATTGTGGTGTCTCTTAGGAAATATGTTTTTTATTTACACACATTCCAACCTCAGCATAAGATGGAGGGGTTCAAAGCATTAGCAGTCTGATAGATCTTGCTTTTCCATCAGGCTTACAGGAGGCATCCTAAAGCCATGGTGCAGGGAGCCAGCCTCTCTGTGTGTCTCCAGTTCCCAGCCTTTTCTCCCGACCCCACTAAAGACACACAAGCCTATAATTTGGCCCCAGGAGGGGGAGCTTGTGATGTCCTTATATGTTAAAACCTGTAAATATGGTAAGTGCGGGTTTATTAAGGGATATATGGTAAGTGAATTGAATGAGAGGGGGGAGAGCATGGGTTGGAAGGCTGGAGAATGCTGGATGATGATTGGCTGAGTGTTTGAATGGCTGAAGGTATAAATGGAAGGATGACAGTTGAGAGGGGGTCGGTTGGTGAGAGTTGTTGGAGAGTCATTAGTGGAGAGTTATTTGGATGGGTTGGTTGGCAGAGTTCTGAGGGAGGGTTGGATTCTATTTGGCTGATATTTAGACAGTATATATATGACCAGAAACATAAAGACTGACACTATATGAAACCATACACTTGTTAAACATTCCTAAAGTAATCTTGTTATTTCCTGGTGTTATCAAATAAATACTTTTATTGGTTTACCAAAAGCCTGATCCTTGGCTGGGGATACACAGACCAGAAGAGAGGGCAGGGTAATTACCAAGGCTGAAGGGAAACTGTATCTAATGGTGGCAGCGGTGAAGGAAGAAATTATAACATCATCAAGTATCCAGAGCAACCCAGGATTGTATGCTTTATAGACAAAGATACAGGGGGGTTGTGGACAGCAAGGGCACCCAGACACAAAGTAACAAACTATAGAGAGACTGAGGCAAAGTCTCTAGCAGTATTGTTTACAGGGAGTGACTGGTGGTGCTTCCTAGCAGTGGGATCTTGTGAGATCTGTGCTAGAGCGGAGTGAGAAAAAATAAAAACGACGATCCTGACTGGTGGTGTCCTGAGGTGGTGCCTAGTGAAAGGCGGTAGCCACAAACAGGTGGGAACCTGACAGGGGGAGCCAAAGGTGGAATTGTCACAGAGCTGAAGAGTTTCAATAACAATAGGATCTCACTGGCCCATTCACCAGTTAATGGGTGCTTAGCAGACCCATTAGCCTACCTGGCCACTCTGTTAGACTAACAAAGGAGACTCATCTGACCAACACAGCAGGTTTCTCAGCTGCAGAGCCCACCTCCAGGTGCAGGGTCCCAAATCAAAGGCTGGAAAGGGAACTCAGAAATCATCTATCTCAACCACCAAACCCATAACAATATGTATTTACCTTCAATTTGAATATTAAATATTTAATTTGTCAAAATTCAGAATAGTAGAAAGGTGATAATTCTTTCTAGAACATTTATTACATGGGGGAGCATTCAAAGCGGTATTCCTTAAGTGATGCCAATCTACCATTAACCTTTCTAACCGTTCAGTAAAAGCCTTTCTACTAATTCAGTCCAATTCAGTTTTCTTGCATCTCATTTCTTTTCTAGGCCTTAGCATGCATCCACATCAACTCCCTTTCCTAGGCTATGGCCTGGGAACAGCTTCACTCATTGAAGTAGTACAAGCCATTCTATCTGCATAGACCAGACTCAAGAAATAGGCAAAATATTATTTATTTATTTGTTTTCTTACATTTATATCCTACCTTTCTTCTGTCATGGAACCCAAGGTGGCATACATGTGACCCCCAAGAGGTCATTCATCAAGCCACTGACCAGGCCCAGACCTACTTAGCTTCAGCACGTGATGGCTTCATATACCTACAGACCATACTCTGGATCTGGATCTAGACACACTGTGACTACCAGTACCTTAAGGTCATCATCACCCATCTATAATGTGTACCACAAATAGCCTCCAATAGAGAAGAATTTTTACCATCAGTTTGAAGCTTAAGGCCATACATATAGCAATTTTGCCTGTCCGCCTCTTTCTCTTTCACAACTGCTCTATGCATCTTTCTCACATGTTGGGCCTTTGGAAGGCCTTTCTCCACTCCTGTCTTCTCACTGACTATACACTTAGTTAATTGCTGGCTGCCTGCTTTTCTGCTGTCCTAGTTGGCCTCAGGCTCTAACTCACATCCTTGTTTACCTGCTGCCACCAACTAATCCCTTTGTCTAATATTGTTTAGACTGGATTGTATCCAGTTGTGTCTCTCCACTCACAGAAGCTCTTTACTCCAGCAGAGGCTTCTGTGAATGGAATTTAAGAAGAGCCCTGCTGAATCAGACCAACAGCCATTTTAAGTCCAGCATCCTGTTCTTGCAGTTGCCAGCCAGATGAAGTGGAAGTAACTATTGGTGATTCTCTGAAGACACCCCCCCACACACACACACACATACAATTTGATCCAGGAAGTTGGAACTCTCCAGTACAGCTAAAGTAGCCATAGGGTCCTCTTTCACAGAGAACAGAACTCTCTTTGAAGTAGTCCTCTGTTTGAAGGGCTGTCTGCTCCAAGTCCAGTTTAAAAGTAAAGGACCATAAAACTTAAAGATGCCCATCAACAGTCAGCACCTGGGCAACAAACTGGTTACTGGTCAGCGTTCCCCTCTATGCTGAGATGTACTGTATTTCCATTTAAGTTATATTGATGATTTCTGAATTTGAATCTATGCACATAAATTAACACCTGCAAACATTATTCATTGAAAATATTATCTGTCCTATTTCATCCTCTCTCTCTCTTTTTTTTTGCAAAGTTAAAGTGGCTTCTCTATGGATAGCATAGGGGGTTGCAGAAGAAGGGGGGATGTGAAAAAAATCACTTCCCCCTTCCATTCTCAGAAGCCTCCACTGGAGCAAAGAGCCTTCCATGGGTAGAGGGGCACAATGTGATACAACTCTATATTCTGATTGCCATCCTTCTAATCCCATACTTATTCCATCTTGGTTTTACATAGGAAACTGTTCCTATGTAAAAAAATCCAGACTTGCCATGCCTGAATGTAAAGGTATAAAAGCTAACTATCTTTCTTACATGGCTAAGTTCCATGTTTTTCATATTAGGGCTTTATCAGTTAAATGCATTCCTGCATATAACCTCTTTAATGAACAAACAAGCTGACCCAGATGAGCCAAACTGTCAGGGCTAAACCATACAAAGCCATATGAATACCTCTGAATACCAACTACTGGAAATCACAAGTAGGGAGAGCACTGTTGCACTCAGGTCCTGTTTGCAGGCTTCCCATAGGCATCTGGTTGCACAGAATGCTGGACTATGGCCACATTTATTCCACTTTAAATAGTCATGGCTTCCCCCAAACAATCCTGGGATAGGTAATTTGTGAAAGGTGCTGAGAATTCTTAAGCGACTTCTACTCACAGAGTTACCATTCTTTGACAGGTTTAACACTCGGTCTGTCTTCCCAGAAAACTCTGCAATTGTACCTCTGTGAGGAAAATAGGAGTCCCCTAACAACTCTCAGCACCCTACACCAACTACACTTCCCAGGATTCTTTGGGGGAAGCCATGACTGTTTAAAGTGAAATAATAGCTGATTAAATGTATGGTGTGAATGTGGTCTTAATGGTCCTTTGACCTGATTCTTGAGGGCTGTTCTTGTGTTCTTAAGCTCTTGAGTCAGAACTTAGACCCAGAACTCCAGGAGTCAAAGCTGGGAGGTCAAGCTTATCAGTAGCATGAAACAAAGCCAAGTGCCAGCCTTCATAGTTCTTTATACAACTACAGACACCCTATGAGATGTTCCAAACTAGAGCCCTCATGGTTTATCACATGTGACAGCTGTGTCAAGAGCTGTGGGTTCTCAGTTCTAACCCTGGCAAGCAACTCCTGACAAAAAAATTGCAAACTTTTTGCTGCTTTTAGTTAGGCAAAGTCTCTTGCCAGGAGTCCAATCTCTTACAATCCATTTTCCTAAATGAGAAAGCAAAAGAACATCCAGGATGCAAAATTTGTTTGGGCCTGCTCTCTATTTTAATATAAATAATATTAATATAAATTTTACAACATCTTTGATTTATTGTTGTCAGCACACTTCAAAGTGATATGCCATCAAGCACTATAAAAATTGGAGTTGCCCACTCCAAACTGTTTTTGCTGGCAGAAGTGCATACCAGGTGCCATGACAAGAAAATATATCCATCAGTGAAGAAATATATCAGCCAACTGTACAAACAACAGCCTGAGAGCACAGATATTCAACCTGACTTCCCCACACTATTTTAAAAGGTTTTGGTTTGGGCTTCTGTGGCTGTAGTCTCAGACTACTTTCTTTGGAATAGTCTCCTAATACTGCAATCCTATGCACAAGAAAATGAGTTCCATTGAATTTAGTAGGATTACTTTTGAGTAAATATGTTGCGGCTTGCACTCTCAAAGTCTAAAGCAACCTGCATGAGGTACTGAAGTAATCATGACAGTTGGGTAGTAGTAGAAACCTAGGGGAATCAGCTATCCCCCTAGAAATCCAGTCAATTAAATTCAGCCCAGAAGGTTACCAATCTAATATCAAAGATATTGCCAAAAGGATCAGTTCCCTGGAGCATAAGGTTAATGATTTAGAGCATGTCAGCTTGGCCTGGAGCAGATAAAATGAAACTAGAAACACACACACACAAAGGTCAAAATATTAATAGATATAAGAAAATGTAACCATTACAAGAATATCTCAGGGAAGAGACACAAGGGCTTACTGGCATCTCAGTTATTAGATTTTTTTTAAGGTAGTACTTAATTAACATCCAATTTTCCCCACATTTAGAATACAACAAGGTACCAGAGATTTGATTCAAAGTTGAAGAAGAAATCAGAAATAGTTAGTAGTGACCCAGTTTCCCTATATTAACAAGTCCTTATTATTATCTTTAGCTCCAGAACAAGAAGAAAAATCAGAAGTACAGAAGAAAGAGAAAACCAGAACAATTATGCCCACATCAACAAGGAATACCCCATGGAAATAAAAGCCACAGGTATTCAATTATTTATTCAAGAATTAAATGCCCTAAGTATTTTTGAGCAGAGCTCTTTGTTGGCTCAGTATCCGTACAGACTCCATACAGCAGATATCTGAGTTCTTGATCGTTCATCCTGATTTGCTTCCACAAAGTTTATACGGAGATTAGACTATGTCTGGTTGTTATTGAGCCTTAGTTCTGATTTGTTTGCCGGGGGTTATACATGAGCATTCATTCTGATTTGCTTGCACAGTGTTTATATGTCTTGTAAATCATCCATTCATCCCACACTTTCCAGTGCATTTCACTTTCACTTTCCTACCTGTAAAAAGTCTGTTTTTTTTTCAAGTACATTTATTTTACAAGGGTAACAGAGCACTTTAACCCGCTTAAATTACGCAAACCTAAATTTCTGATATGTGCTTGAGTGGCTCTTCCCCTCCCCAAATACTTAAAGTCTGGAGGTGACCTTTAAGTGCAAATCTACTATAGTCGAGATTTTCAGTTTGAACATAGCAATATAGATTCTTCACCAGTGAAGAGGTCTGATCAAACGAAGGCGTGTAGTTTCTGAATAAGGTATTTAGTTGGTTTTCTTTTTTACATCACAAATAAAGAAGGCAGCGGTAGTGATAATAATAATAAGAGGCCATGGTATCTACAGATCTGGAGAAATTTTGAAAGCATTTAGGCCCCATCTGCACTATGCATTTAAAGCAGTATAAACAGTCATGGCTTCCCCCAAAGAATCCTGGGGATTGTTGTTTGTTAAGGGTGCCAAGAGTTGTGCAGAGACCCTTATTCCCCTAACAAAGCTACAATTCCCAGAGTGATTTAGCAATCAATCACTCTTCCCAAGTAAACAAATGCCACATCTGCCCTCTCACATTTCTTCTCTCTCTCTCTCTCTCTCTCTCTCTCTGATCTTAATACTGAGCTCAATACAAATCTGAGCATTTGTCAATCAGGCCATGCACCAGTGGGCAGCCAGGCTGGGCACCGGCCAAGGGTCCCTCCTTAGGCTGGGAGAGTGGACCTCCCAATCTGCACCAGCATTGGGTCATGGCGCAAATCGCTCCCAGTGAGCCGTTCCAATGGATTGTGAAGCAACATCTCCCCTTCCATGCAGGCAGTGTGGGCTTAAATAGGCCTGCTTGCCTCATCTACCTCCCTAAATGGTTGACACCCCTGCCACCTGGGTGATAGTAGGTGTGCACGCACAGCACACTAGTGAACTGACATGACAATGCAGGAGGTGGGGTAGGCAAGCCTATTTAAGCCCACTCTGCCTGTAGCAGGAGGGGGTGTTGGGGAGCATGGCGACCTGAGCCTGGGGCAGTTTGGTGCCCAAGGGCCTAGTCATGCCTGGTGCTTGCCCTGTTGTCAATGCTATCTTCTTCACACACACACACAAACACACACACACCAAGCAACACTGCCCAAGTCCAAATCAAAGAACACTATTGGACTGGGAGGGCAGGAGTCTTTATTTATGCCAAGTGTATCCCACATCTGTGTGGGATTTTTTCCTCCCAAACTGGGATATAGTTTTGCCTGAAAGAAAGTGACTGGCCCAAGGTTACCTTGTGAGCTTCATGGCTGATAGTCTACTGGCCCAACACATTTTTCTCTAAAGCCAACAACTTTCTCTAAAGCCAGCATACTTAGGTTATCAGAATATTATGTTGGTCATTGTTGTTTCTTTATTGTCTAATTAAAAAATGCACATAAGTAACCTAAAACACTTTTAAAAATTAATTGATTATTACCCTTATGACAGATTGTTAAGATCCTGTAACAATAATCAGGATTCCATCTGTTCAAAATGGTGGTGAAATTTAGCCCCTGGCCCTAGAAAAAAAAAACATACATAAATATTCATGGACAAGCAACATTTCTTTGTGCAGTTAGTCTGCAAGAATTGTCTGTGAATTACATTTTATATCACAATTAAATGGGCCCTGGTGATGACAGTAATAAGAGCAAATGGTTCTTATTACTTGTAGTGGTTAGTATACAGCCATGTGAAGTGGCTGTAGAGCCTTTTAATGGGTAGTAGTAACTCCCAAGATCCCTTGCCTTTTTGGCCAGAAAAATGTAGCATTAGAGTTCTTTTCATCTGGTTTAGAATAATCTATCTGCAAAAAATGAGAAATAAATTTTAAAATTGGAAGATATTTTCTCCCAGTGTCATGATATGGGGGGCTGACACAGATTAATTATATATATTTTATGGCCTTCAATTTAGAAGACATCTGCCCCATTATCTTTGAAAGATGCCCCTATTAAACAATCCCTGTGAGGCTGCCATAGGAAAGTATTATATATTGAGGAGTGTAACTTCCCTCTGTTTTGTCAGCTTGATCCCAGCTAACTGATGCTTCCTGTCAAAAGACTGTATCGAATTATTTAATTAGGTAGATGCAATGAGTTACCACGATTAGTAATTGACTGTTAATATCAGAATGAGCTGGAAGGCTTTCAGTTTATTAGGCTATTTAAAATGTTTGGACATTTAGAACAGTTATTAGTTCCAGTTTGCTCCGCACCTGGCTTTTTACAGCACAAATGAATGAAACAGAAAAGCAGCAACTGGAGGTTGAAGTTTCAGTTTTCTGAAGATCATCATCTGTTCTGCAAAGCAGTAAGCTTTGGTGCTATTGGTGCTAAATGGTGGTGCTATTATAGCAGATATATGCTATAAACATTTGTCAGTTTTAGTCATTTTAACACTCATGGCTTACCCCATAGAATTCTGGGAATTGTTACTGCCTGAGGTGAGATGATGATCACTAACCCTACAAGTTCAGCTATGCCCAAAAGAGATTTAGGATTTGTGGTGCATTTTAAAAAAAATCAGACTTGTTCTTCAGGTTCTCAAAGTTCAGGCTGATCTCTTCTTGTTGTTATGTGCCTTCAAGTCGATTATGACTTGTGGCGACCCTATGAATCGGTGACGTCCAAGAGCATCTGTCATGAACCACCCTGTTCAGATCTTGTAAATTCAGGCCTGTGGCTTCCTTTATGGAATCAACCCATCTCTTCTTTGGCCTTCCTCTTTTTCTACTCCCTTCTGTTTTTCCAAGCATTATTATCTTTTCTAGTGAATCATGTCTCCTCATGGTGTGTCCAAGTATCAGTTTCATCATTTTAGCTTCTAGTGAGAGTTCTGGTTTAATTTGTTCTAACACCCAATTATTTGTCTTTATCGCAGTCCATGGTATGTGCAAAGCTCTCCTCCAACATCACATTTCAAATGAGTTGATTTTTCTCTTATCCACTTTTTTCACTCTACAACTTTCACATCCATACAGAGAGATTGGGAATACCGATGGTCTGAATGATCCTGACTTTAGTGTTCAGTGATACATCTTTGCATTGGAGGACCTTTTCTAGTTCTCTCATAGCTGCCCTCCCCAGTCCTAGCCTTCTTCTGATTACTTGACTATTGTCTCCATTTTGGTTAATGACTGTGCCAAGGTATTGATCATCCTTGACAAGTTCAATGTCCTCATTGTGAACTTTAAAGTTACATAAATCTTCTGTTGTCATTACTTTAGTCTTCTTAACATTCAGCTGTAGTCCTGCTTTTGCACTTTCCTCTTTAAATTTCATCAGCATTCGTTTCAAATCATTACTGGTTTCTGCTAGTAGTATGGTATCATCTGCATATCTTAAATTATTGATATTTCTCCCTCCAATTTTCACACCTCCATCATCTTGGTCCAATCCCCCTTTCCGTATGATATGTTCTGCGTATAGATTAAACAAATAGGGTGATAAAATGCATCCCTGTCTCACACCCTTTCCGATTGGGAACCAATTGGTTTCCCCATATTCTGTCCTTACAGTAGCTTCTTGTCCAGATTATAGGTTGAGCATCAGGACAATCAGATGTTGTGGCACCCCCATTTCTTTTAAAGCATTCCATAGTTTTTCATGATCTACACAGTCAAAGGCTTTGCTGTAATCTATAAAGCACAGGGTGATTTCCTTCTGAAATTCCTTGGTCCGTTCCATTATCCAACGTATGTTTGCAATATGATCTCTGGTGCCTCTTCCCTTTCTAAATCCAGTTTGGACGTCTGGCATTTCTTGCTCCATATATGGTAAGAGCCTTTGTTGTAGAATCTTGAACATTACTTTACTTGCATGGGATATTAAGGCAATAGTTTGATAATTACTGCATTTTGTGGGATCCCCTTTCTTTGGAATTGGGATGTATATGTAACACTTTCAGTCTGTGGGCCATTGTTCAGTGTCAGTCTCAGTAGCTTGTAGCAACTCTATTGGTATGCCATCTGTTCCTGGTGATTTGTTTCTTCCAAGTATTTTAAGAGCAGCTTTCACCTCATATTCTAAAATTTCTGGATCTTCATCATACAGTTTCTCTATGAATGAATCTGTCATCCTTGCATCTCTTTTATAGAGTTCTTCAGTGTATTGCTTCCCTCTTCCTTTTATTTCATCTCAGTTAGTCAGTGTGTTCCCCTGTTGATTATTCAACATGGCTGATCTCTATTAATCTCAAAAATCTGAGGTTATAATCAGGGCTGGCCCAAGACATTTTGCTGCCTGGAGCAAAGAACAAGATTCCCCACCACCACTCTGCATACAACTTCTGACCAGACTGCCAGTTAAATCTTTTTTCAACATTGATGGTGGGCCATCATCCTCCACCATACTTGAAGGCAGCAGGCTGGCTCAGCAGACACAGGGCAGGCTGCATGGAATACACAACTCTGTTCTCTAGCAGAAAGGAAAGGCCAGTGGCTGTTGCCAGTGTCCTTTCCGCACCACCAAGATCCACAACCTGAGGCACCCACCTTCCTCTGCCTAATGATAGGGCCAGACCTGCTTATCCTATCTCTTTGGCAATATAGCCCCCAGAAGTAACTGAACTAAACAACTGCACAGTTGTTGTGCTTGGCTTTATTAATCTATGAGGAATCTAGTACTGAGGAGAACAATGAAGCTTTTTTAATGAAATAATTTGGAGAGGGCTGAAGATGGTTGACGTCCAAACAACAAGAAGGTGCAACAGACACTACTGTTGGCAACAAAACAGGGCACCTCTTTTTAGAACTGACAATGTCATCCAGTGCAGTCAATGAAGGAAAGCCAGAAACTTGTCTTTGTTTCTAAAAAAAGGACCAGCTTAATCTTAGTCCTAAACTGTAACAATGTTTAGAAGGGTCATGCTCTCATTTGTGTGTCTCTATTCCCCAAGCAAGAAGGAGGTTTGGGAGTACTCTAAGAAGATGGAATCATTATTTTTTTCCCCGCCTGCATTAAATCACTTAAGCCCTTCCTCTTCACCCCCCTCCCTGCTCGCTTTTGCATGCAGCATGGACAGAAATCCTTGAAAAAGAGAGATAAAGGAAGCAGAGGCAGAGGGACCTCAGCTTTAATGCAATCCTTCTAAGAGATATATTTAATGTTATCAGTAATACTATAAGCTTGATGCCTTTGAGACATTCCTTAGGAATGGTGCTCTAAGAGAAATACTGACTGAAACAGCAACCCTTCATCTGTAAGGTCACAGGAAAAGCCATTCTCATGGACTTGGTGAAAACTGATGTGAAGGATATGAATGAAAGCAAAGGAAAGTTTCCTACTGCATACGTACATCCAAAGTAAATAAAAAAAAACTTTGAAAGGAAATGGCACAGTTACTGAGGTGAAGAAAAGGAGGGCGGGGAGAGATAAATTATCTCAGGACACCAGATTCACTCCCCCACAATAAGTCACTGGAAGCTTGAGAGGCTAGAGCAAGGGAAGATTAGAAATTTTGGAAGGTTTTAATAAATCAAAGGTAAGACGGCTAGTCCAATACACATCCTACGCCTTCTCTGCCTAGATCAGCTCTAGACTTCAAAGCATTACTGGAAGCAATTAGATAGAGACTAGAAAAGGAGGCTTTTGACAGTATGCTGAAGTCTGGCATACACACAGTAAACACTTAAGATGCACATAGACAGAGAATTCTAAAAATGGAAGCGAGCAGAGAGTCAAGTAGAAGTGCAAATGAAAGGGAGTCATTGGGCCAGAGGTTTGCTTTTATCTACATTGGCATAAATTCTTTTCAGGTGAGTCACTCTGGATTTAGACAAGCAAATTGTAAATTGGCTCAGCCTCATTTGCAAATTGAGCAAAATACAAAGTCAGAATTTCACATACCATCCCAAAGGCATGTTCAATCGTGATGCTCATTTGTAAGAATTATAAGGAGGAAGTTCTCATTGCTATAATATGGTGGCAGCACTTAATGGGAAAAGAAAGTGAAGAGTGAATGGAGAAGATTCAATAAACAGTGTTATGTATGCAGTAAAATAGCAGGCCAAGTGAAGCAAAGCTATATATTCAGCGCAGTGGCATTTATCTGTTTGACTGACTGACTGACTGACTGACTGTCTATGATGTGATAAGTGCTGAGAGTCACAGCCAATAAATTTCAAAATGTCAAGTAATAGCCCAGGCATGAGTGGGCAGAGCTCTATTGACTGTGGAGAAAAATCAGAGAGATATTTGTGGGAAATCAGTATTTTTGTATTGCAATGCAAACTATCAAGAGGGAAATTGACATGAAGATAATAATTCATAGAGTGGGTTGGCGTGTTACGCTTCCTGCAACCCCAGGTTCAACAGCAATCATAAATAGACAGACTAGATAGAGGCGTGTAGAACATGCCCTTCTGATCCTCCAGAGCTACTTTCTGTCTTCTTCAAAGCGCTGTGTTTCTCTCCTGTCCTCTAAACCTTAAAATATCTCCTCCTCTTTTTACCAACTTTAAACTCCCAAGTGTTCTTGCACGGTAGTATAATGCCACCTGACAAAGTGTCTTAGCCTGCTGGCAAGGACTTTACTTATCGCATGGAGACAGGCAATCCTGAGTCTTCAGAGTCTTAAAACAAGACACTGTGAAAGAGTAAAAAAAATCAGGTATAATTGTGAAGTGTGTGAATTTTGGCTTTCCTTGAGCTGATCTTGACATAAGGCCCTTCTCAAGAATGCATAAAACTAAGCAATCGAAACAGTCTCTTGTGCAAAATATGAATGTAAACCTGATACTGTCTGTACAAAGCTCTTTTAAGGTGGGATATTGGGTTGTATCCAAAGTAGCACTAAGACTCTGGTTGTGCAAAGGTAAGGATTTTCATTTGTGCAATGGAACTTTCCCTCTCTTCTTCCCTCACCCCGCAAATTTGTACTAGGGCTTCCCTTAACCGTTCAGAGAAAATTTGGGAAGGGCATGGAGCATTCATGGAGAGGAATGGGGGGAAGTTCCATTGTGCAAGTGTAAATCCTTGTGCTAACAGAACGAGGGCATTTGATATTGCCCATTGCATACAGGAGAGGAAAAATATTGCATAAGAAACATGGATTATTTCACGCGGCTCTTTCATCTCTGCTTGGTTTGGCTGCATTTACCAAGCATGTCTTTCTGAAGCCTTACAAGTTTCTAGAGGCATTTGTTTAAGGCACCTCAAAGAGAACTGTACCCACCTTGTCTTAGGACAGTTTTAGCTCTTACACAGGCATCTGCTAGAATCCAAGGAAGAGAGATAATTTTATCACAACCCTTTATGCCTCTTTTAAAACCAAAGACCTCTCACCTTGATAACCTGCCCCTATGGCCCTGGCCCAATTAGAGATGGCAAGTCATGAATGACTTCATGCACTGAAACATACCATTGCCAAGTAACAAGGGTGGTTTGCACAAACCACCTCACAAATTGAAGGCATGTACAAAGAAGTTGTGAAGGCTGCCTCCATCTCTCCACTGATGTGGGCCCATGCCCCCTGCTGGCACAAGTTCAGCAGTGGGGGGAACATGAAGGGACCTACATCCATAAGGCTCCACCACATGATGGAAAATTCCCCCATCTATGGATGGGCTCTGCACTTGCATGTTAGTGTACTTGTAGGAGCCCTTAATACTGCTGTGAAGCACATGGCCACTGTGCCAGAGTTCTTACAGGACAGCACTAGCTGACATAATCCCCTCACTTGCTTTCAGTATGTGAGGGGTTTCATGTGAACTCTTCTGTTTCCTAATAACAGTCAACATGAGAATCTCATGCAGGACAGACATAATACACATGAGAGCCGGTGTGGTATAGTGGTTAAGGTGTTGGACTACGACCTGGGAGACCAGGGTTTGAATGCCCACATAGCCATGAACCTCACTGGGTGACCTTGGGCCAGTCACTGCCTCTCAGCCTCATGAAAACCCTATTCCTAGGATCGCCATAAGTCGGAATCGACTTGAAAGCAGTGCATTTACATTTTTTAGGCCTTATCTGCACTATCTGCAGAATTAAATAGTCATGGCTTTTCCCAAAGAATCCTGGAAACTAGTTTGTAAAAGGTGCCAAGAGTTGTTAGGAGAGCCCCTATTTCCCTCACAGAGCTACAGTTCCCAGAGTTCTCCGGGGAGTGGGATTGATTGTTAAACCACTGCTTACAAAATGTTGTCTGGGCACTGTAAAATAGAACTAGCCATGTATAGCAGACCAGGATCCTCATATAGTGCAAAGGAGAAAAAAAGTGTTCTGCAGTCTCATCTCATGCATTCGTATATATGCATAAATGTGTCCAGAGATTTAGTTTAATTCCCTGCACATCCTTGACTTAATTCCCTGCGTTTTCTTCCCAGAAATCCCAAAAGCCATTTACACATTTACAAGATCAGTAATTCATTGTGTTTGTCCTACCCAAGCAATAAAATGTGTGTTGCTCATTAAGTAGCAGGAGGCAAACAAGGAGATTTCATAGAATTCAAGGTCAGACAGAACACAGTTTTAAATTAAGAAAGTACTGCAGTGTACAAAATGCTCCAAGGCTGGGCATTCAAAGAACAGGAGGTAGTACTATCAGAGCAGGAAAGGAGATAACGCATGGAGCAAGCTAGTATACAACGATCATATGAAATTTGGAAGCAAATACATAAAGAGCAGTTGCATAGTCATTGTTTTAGACAACTGAATTTGAATTAATTTTAATATTACCTAAAACTCAATTTGGGGATCCTATTTATTTATTAGATTCATATCCCACCCTTTCTCCCAGTAGGAGCCCAGGGAGGCATTTTATCAGCTATGGTTCATTATTAAAAAAAAAAACCCTGTCTTTAATTTCATCAGTTATAGACTATGAAATATTATTTTTTTGCTAGTAAAAAGCAGTAAACATTCTCATCTCTTCCCTCCTCCCCATCCCTCCCCACCCCCCCAGGCTGTAGGTGCTTTGACACCAAGAGGAAAATGATGCCCTTTGTGTGCAAATTTTAGAACAGGGATGCAGAACCACATAGCAGCATGCTCCATGAGGAATTTATACAGAATGTGGATTATGTGTGATATACCTGTTTTTGTACCATACAGACCAACTTGTCAAAGAGCTAGGATTGGCCAAGGCTTTCTGTTGGGTGTACACACAAAGCAAGCCCAGGTTTATTGATTTTAAAAAGGGCATACACAAAATCCCCAAACTTATTTTTAAATTCAGGAGAATTTAAAAAGAAGTCCTGTAGGTTCTATGGGGGCAGTTTCTGAAAACTGAATTCTAGAATGGAAAATAAAATAAGAACATGGTGAGGAGTCCCTCTGCATCACAAGTGCAACCTGCTCTGGTGGTGGGGAAGCTGGTGCCCTCCAGATGCTGTTGGACTCCAACTCCCATCAGTTCCAGCCAGCATGGCCAATGGTCAGGGATGATAGGAATTAGAGACCAGAAACACCTTGAGGGCCACAGATTGGCCATTCCTGCTTTTAAATCTTGAAGTGGGGTAAGAGAGAAGTCTCATTGGCTTTAATTGTGGAAAATGATACTTGTATATAAAAGAGTGGAGTCTGGACCTTGTCACCATGGTGACATGAAAGCCTTGAAATAAAAATAACCCCTTATAGCTCAGTCTAAAAATATTTCAAAATCAGTTTACTAGATGCAGCAGACCAATACGTCACCAGCTTAACAGGAAGACTGATTATCCAGTATTTACGCTTCTATGGCAATCTGTACCAAGCTTCAAAATGAGAGTTATTAAATTATTTTTAAACACTAATGATGCTATTCATCTGATGGCTGAACAGAATATTCAAGTAACTCAAGATGAACATTTGCTTTAAAGAAGTTAGCCTTAATCTTTAAAACCACAAGAGTGCAAGCACTGCTATAAATAATAACTCCCTCATGAAAAATATGTGCCTCTGGATTCTAAACTGGTCTATGAACCCTCATCATCTGGTCAACTTGGAAAAATTCAGGACAAGTCCAAACAAGGCAAAAGGGCTCAAAAGAAGAAGCAGCAGACAGCACGGAACTGACATTGCCTCTTGGGGCTGCTCTCACCAGCTGGACTAGGCCCCTCCCCTCACTGCTTAACGAGTGTGTTTTCTTGTTTTTCTCTTCCCTCTCCATCCCTTTTTCCTTTTCTGTACTGTCCCTTCAGATTGTAAGACTGAGGACAGGGGCTGCGTCATTCTGTGTTGATCTGTAAGCCACTTTGTGAGCCTTTCTAGCCAGTGAGGTATAAATTCTTAGGATAAATAAATACAACCATTTTATTAGCCATTCATTCAGAAGCTATATTAGGCACAGCTCATCTCTGAATGTATGAGATATATATCTTACTTTGTGATGGTCCATCTTCTGTACCTATATAGCGATTAGATCTGCACATCTAACAATGCAATGGTGACACACCTGTGTTTTAGAACATGGCAGCCAGGAATGGGATGAGAACAACTTTATCAGGCATGTCATTGAGGAGGGGAATCTTCCACTCATTCTTTTCTTCCCAAACCTCTCTCCTCCCCAGTTTTCTCACCAGACTTGGTGCTCAGAAGTAAGCCCAGGCAGAAGAGAAGCAAATGGTGATGGGTGCAGAGTAGATAACTAGATTTTTATACCATTGACCACAGTATCCTCCTGGACCAGCTCCATGGAATGGGAAATGGAGGCACCATGCTATGGTAGTTCCAGCTGAACCAACAGAACTGAGTCCAGATAGTAGCATTGAGTGATTGCCTTTCGGCCCCCTGGCAGCTGTGCAATGAGGTGCCACAGGGTACCATCTTATCCCCAATGCTGTTTAATATCTATATGAAGCTGCTGGGAGCAGTCATTAAGATTTCGGAGCAAGGAGTCATCAGTATGCTGATGACACTCAGCTAACATCCAAATCAGGCTGTGCGGTCCCTGGACCAGTGCCTGGACACAGTGGTGGGATGGATGAAGGAAAATAAGCTGAGCTTGACTCCTGTCAAGACAGAGGCACTGTGGGTGAGTAGTTTCCATGTCCAAGAAAATGGTCAATTGCCTTTCCTAGATGTGGCTGTATTCCCCTGAAGAAGCAGGTACATAGTCTGGGGGTGCTTCTGGATCCAGCTCTGTCATTGGAGGCCCAGGTAGTCTCAGTGGCTACAAGTGCCTTTTATCAGCTGCACTAAGTAAGACAGCTATGACCATTCCTGAACTGGGAGAGACTGACCACAGTAGTTCAAGTACTGGTGACTTCAAAACTAGATTACTGCCATATACTCTTGCACCCAGAAACTGCAGTTAGTGCAGAATGCTGCACCCAGATTGCTGACAGGAGTGAGATCATGTCAGCATATAACACCTCTGCTCGGGGATCTGCACTGGTTGCCGATTTGCCATCAGGCCAGGTTCAAGGTGTTACTATTGCTGTATAAAGCCCTTAACAGCTTGGGACCAGGTTACTTGTGGGACTGCCTTATCTCTTATGTCCCCAACTCAACCACTTCAGTCTGCAGAATAGGCACTGTTACATAATATCTGTTCTGCACTTGTAAGAAATTGTTCTTTCAGGGTTGCAGCACCAGCTCTTGGAACTCCCTGCCATTGACATCAAGCAGGCATCTTCGCTATATTCTTTACAGCACCTGCTTAACACCTTTTTTGTTTAGGCAAGCTTATCCAGATAAATAGACATGTTTTTGATTTTTTTTCTCTGTCACTGTTTTTAATTTGTTTTTTAAATGTTTTTACGCCTGTGTTTTTAACTGTTTTATTGGTAATTTCAATGTGTTCTGTAAACCACTTAGAAGTTTTTACAATCAAGTGGCAGAGCTTGGAAAAGTTACTTTTTTGAACTACAACTCCCATCATCCCCAGCCAGCATGGCCACTGGATTGGGCTGATGGGATTTGTAGTTCAAAAAAGTAACTTTTCCAAGCTCTGTCAAGTGGTATATAAATTTTAATAAATAAATGATAGTTAGTTAGTTAGTTAGTTAGTTAGTTAGTTGCAGGCAGAAGGCATTCCCAGCCCTATCTGGAGATACCAGGGATTGAACTGGGACCATTGGCATGCAACACATGTGCTCTGAGCAATGACCCTTCCTTTTTATGTACGGAGAGGAGTATGGGCCAGGAAAATTTTCAGCATTTGTTCCCTCCTGCTGCTTCTCTAGTCATGGAATGTGGAGTTGCATTATAGGAAGAATAGCAAAGCCGTCGCCGGGATCATGTCACCCCAGTGTTGATGGAGCTACACTGGTTGCCAGTTGTATACCGGGCCCAATTCAAGGTGTTGGTATTAACCTTTAAATCCCTAAACGGTTTCGGCCCAGTTTATCTGAAGGAACGCCTCCAGTATCACCAAATATGCCGCCAAACAAGATCGGCCTCACAAGACCTTCTCTCGGTCCCACCAGTGAAAACAGCTAGGCTGGTGCGGACCAGAGAGAGGGCCTTCTCGGTCATGGCCCCCACCCTCTGGAACTTGCTTCCTTTTGACCTTCGACATGCGTCCTCCCTGATGGCTTTTCGTCGAGCCTTAAAGACCTAGTTATTCAGGCAGGCCTATGGGATTTCTGGGGTGGGTTAGGCTATTACTAACAGGTGGTTTACTGTTGTATGAATATGTTTTAAATTGTGTTTTATATTGTGTAAGTCGCCCAGAGTGTCTGTTAAGTCAGATAGATGGGCGACTAAAAAATAAAATTTTATTATTTATTTATTATTATTAGAAATAGCCTCCCTGTACATGTTTTTTTTAAAAAAGAGATTCAAGTATGTATTTAACGCCACTTCCCCAAATGAACTAGTTAAGCACGCCTGATAGATTTCTTTGTATAGCTATAAAAGATGTGGCAAAAGGAGAGTTTAAACTTGCAATATTTTCAACATTCACTTTGTGCACCAGACAAAACAGATCTCTTCACTGCCAGCTTCTGTATAGAGTACTGTGTACATTTCTGTAAGAACATTTCACTGGGGGACTATGTATGAATAGGGCAAGTTTCTATAAGTAGTCCAACTGCTCTTGTTCATTCCTATATTAAAAGGGATTAGAGGTGGGATGTGACAACCACAGCACCAACCATGTCCCTTGACACTTCTAACCATTGGAAAAGCTGGACTAATACTACCCTCGGGTATGAGAAAAGATGTAGAATGGTTCCCTCCTATACTGCTCCAGTAATGTCATAAGAACAGAAGAAGAACCCTGTTGGATCTGGCCAAAATCCAGCATCTTGTCCTCATGGTGGCCAACCAGATGCTTATAGGAACCCCAAAAGCAAGAGTACAAGAATACTGTTCCCACTTGTGATTCCCAGCAACTGGTATTCAGAGGCATACTGTAGTTACTGATTGCCATGAAATTATCTAATCCTCTTTTAAAGCAATCCAAGTTGGTGGCCAACTACATTTAGTGTGAGAAGATTTCATATTTTTAATTTATTTTTCAGAGAGAATTCCATAGTTTACCTATGCAATGTGCGAAGAAGTCCTTTCTGTTATCTGTCCTGAATCTTTCAACATTCAGCTTCATTATACTTCTCCCAATGTCAAAAAACCTTAGTCACATGGGAGAAATAGGAACATAGGAAGCTGCCTTGCACTGAGTCAGTTCCATTGGACCATCTAGCTCAATACTGTCTACACTAACTGGCAGAGGCTCTTCCAGCCCTACCTGGATAAGCTAGGGTTTCAGCCTGGGACCTTCTGCATACAAAGCATATGCTCTACCACTGAGCCAGAGCCATTCCCCTATCAAATCTACCATATAGTTCTTTCACATGCCGGTGTTGACTTTCAAAGACTTGGCAGAGACGTCAGGATGGGTATTATCTGCATTGCTAACTTCTTCCATGTGACTTGCACTTGGAACATTATCAGAGCAGGGTAGGAGATGGATCCAAGCAGCAGTGACTCCCCTACTACTAAGGTAATGGTGGAAACACTCTTAGAATTTCCCTTGACACTTCTAACCATTGGAAGGGCTGGTTAGTAGGCTGGATCTATGCAGTGTGAGCCACATAATGCTCAGCTTTACCTTCTCTGGACAGAGACGTGGGAGAGTTCTGAAGTAGCTACCAAGAGGGGGAGTTCTAAAGAGACAAACAATATGCAGTCATGGATAATAATAATTTATATCCCACCTTCTCCCCAAAACCAAAACTAAAATTGGTTTACAGAAATTAAAGCAAGTACAGATAAAAACATAGATAAAAACAGAAAAACATATTGTTAAAATGTCATTAAATTATCTATAGAATTAAAACCATTTAAAACGTATCCATTTCAAAAGCCAAAAATAAAGATAAGCACACTATTAAAATTCCTTGCAATCAGTTCCCAAAAGCCTGTTGGGATAGAAACATTTTCACCTGCCAGCAAAAGGACAGCAAGGAGGAAGCCAGTCTAACCTCCCCAAGAAGGAAGATCCACAGTCTTGGGGCAACCACTGAGAAGGCCCTCTTCCATGTTCCCACCAGACCTGTGAGGTTAATGGAACCAAGAAAAGGGCCTCTTCTGAAGATCTTAGAGCTTGAGCAGGCTCATATGGGAAGGTGCAGTCCTTCATATAGCCTGGACCCAAGTTGTATAGGGCCCTATAGATCATAACCAGCATTTTGAATTGTGCTCAGAAACAAACTAGTAGCCAGTGGAGCTGTTGCATGTTGGATTTAAAAGACATTAACAACATTTTAAATTATTCCCCACCTCTGTCTTTGCCCCAATAAGCCAGATTGTCAGTAAATGCCAATAGTTCATCAGTTTACAGCAGCTGAAACTTTATTTATTTATTTATTGCATTTGTATACCGCCCCATAGCCAAAGCTAGTATTTGTTGCCTCATTTGCCTTAAAAGAAACAAGACCCACAGAAAATGAATAATCTCTGTTTTGTTTAAGCACACATGCTACATGTATTAATGGATAATAAAAAGTCATAAAATATTTACAGAGTAGCAGTCAGCAGGTTTTCAAGCTACAGCCTGAGTACCTGTCATATGAAGATCAATGAATCATATGCCAGTTGGCATTGTGTTACACCTCAAAGATACCTATTGGTATGTTTCTTTGTACAGGGCCTCACAAAGACACAGTATCATGTAGAGCTTCTGTGGAGCTTCTATGAAATGTCCTTTGAGCCTCCCCACCCCAGTTTTGTATGCTACCATTTTATATCTATGTTGAGCTCCTGTTTAGTTTTGAGCTGTTAAATTTTGATTGGACTTGATATTTGTATGCCTGGCTGAGGGTGCAAGGTTTGGAGGATACAATAAGCTCCTGCTTAACACATCCCTCCCCCTCCTCAGTAAAAGACTTAAATCCTATGCATACTGAAAAACTTAGCACAAACATAGCAGCAGTACAAAGAGACTGCATTCAGACAATCATATCTCAGATTAATAAACTGGGATATACACAAGTCTCTTGCCTGCATGCTCTATTCTTGCACCATCCCTTCTCTCCTCCTTCCTTAAGATGCTCCAGTAAGACAAGCAGTTTTCAGTTAGCCATAGTTTCCCTTTTAATCTAAACTGGTAAACTATGGCTACCAAGTCAGAACACATCAGAATCTTAAAACCACAGTATGAAGTTGGTTGAAGATCCTGGCTTGTTTTGAACCTGGAAGCCACAGTGTCCCATTTTGGACACAATGGGAAACTATGGTTAATTGAAGACTTCTGGGGTTAATTGTGGCAACTTATTTATTTATTTATTTATTTATTTATTAGGTGCCTTGAGAGAGGAAGAGGAAAGGGGCTCAGTCTATGGCTGCTATCCCCACATGAGGACAAATCTTGGCCTTATTTGCTATTATTATTTACTTAATTCTCTCTTCCAAACAGCTTAAATTGTATTGGGTTTGTTTTTCAGGATATTGTATGGCTTTATTGTAATGTATTGTTCTTTTTTCTGATTTCATGTTATGCTTTATGCTCTTAACATTCTGTAAATCACTTAGGGACTTTCTTGTGTGGCAAGCAACTAATAAATTGAATAAGCTAATGATGATGATGATAAGAGGGTTTGTGATCCTGAACACTCTTCTCATAAGTATAACTTAAATTACGGGATCAGATGTAGGCCTTCATTCAGCTCAATTTTCCATTTGTTCCAAAATTAATACACACCCTGACAGTCCACATACATCTCTGTTCAATTCTGACCTTCTGCTATGGGAATATTTACATTTTTAGGGATCCCCTCATCCTTCTGCACAAACATCCAAACCACCTTGTGAACCTATGTTGACTGTTTGATGGCATTAATCAGGGTTTTGGAATTCTTCTGAGTTTTCCTCTTAGAGTCTGTAACCCTGAGGAGCTGCTCCCAGTTCTTATTTATTTATTTATTATTTGATTTATATCCTGCCCTTCCTCCCAGCAGGAGCCCAGGGCAGCAAACAGAAGCGCTAAAAACACTTTATTGTTCATTTCTTGTGAACAATGCTGAGCTAGATGGCACCAATGTGGTCTGACTTGGCATAAGGCCTCTTCTTATGTTCCAGTGTTACAACAAGATCAGTGCTGGAAATGAATTATTGAATTCACGTTGCTCAATTAATGTGGAAAACTGTTTAACTTTAGTGCTGAAGCCCCTCTATTATACAGCCACAAGAGTGGCTGTATACTATAGCCAGTGTGGATTTTTCACATTCCACAATGTTAAATTGAAAATACCCCCCATGCCATCCTGATGCTTCCCATAAGCTCATTTCAAAACAAAACCTTATAAACCTTATAGGCTGAACTCAGAAACGCTTCCTTAACAACCCTCTCAATTTTCATGGCAACACACAAAACAGTCAGAGAGAATCGAGACTTCAAAGTCTAAAAAGAGAGAGAAAAACCCCAGAGCCCTTTTAGACTTTTTTCTGTCAGAGTTCTCATAATCTGTTGAAATTCATTTAAAATCAGCCATGTTCACAGAGTACCTGTAATCCTAATACTGACCTTGCCCCATACTCTGACCTTCATCTTCTACAGTTTAAAAGTTTTAAAAAATGCCTGGCTGATTTTTAATTAATTTAAGAAATTTTGGCTTGAATCCATTGATAACGCAGGGCATGCTCAGTCAGTACCAGCTGTCAGTGTTCTAAAAGCCAGACTCACAGCTGCTTGGCTTGCCTAATCGGGGCCACACCCACACCGGACTGATTTCTCTTGAGACAGTCATAGCTTCCCTCAGAGAATCCCAGGAAGTGTAGTTTGTGAAGGGTGCTGAGAGGAGACTCCTATTCCCCTGAGAGAATGGTTTAACAGTCAGCCACTCTGTGGTGGTGGTGGGTAAGACTGCCTTAATGAAGTCATAAGCTGAGAGTTCCAGGTTGAAGGAGATGTAGGTTAGTCTTGTGTTGTGTTGGTGAACCCAGAGGAGATGTCCAAGCTGAGGATGGTTTTATTTGATCCTAGTGAAGTCCTGCCTTGTTGTTGGGTGTGCAACCATTTCATTGTGGCAAAACTAACCATTTCTATTTGGACTTGTCAAATCCTGTGTTCATTTATTACGCCATTCTAAGAAACACTAGCAAATGCAAGAAGGAGAAATTGCATGCTTTAGGTTAATGTATTATTAAGATATGTATTTTATATCTCTGTGTCAGCAGCGTACCCCTAACAAACCTTGATTCACTATGAGTGGGTATCTTTGGGTGAGCTCTTGTGATGTGAAGTAGGCAGAGCTCTTTTTTAGTAGAATGTTTCTTCTCTCTAGGACAGGGGTCCCCAACATTTTTGGGGCCAGGAGCACATTTGGAAATCTAAGAAACTGCTATGGATACCACAAAATAGAGGAAGGAGGGGGGAGGAAATTGTCAGAGCTGTGTAGTTAAAGGTGTGGATTGGTCTTCTGTTTCCTTTGATTTTTAATTTGATTTAATTGACTGTTTTGTATTTTGTGTTTTGACATGTATCTGTATTATATTTTTGCTGTACGTCGCCTAGAGTGACAGGATTTTACCTGCCAGATAGGCGTCTAATAAATTTTAGATAATAATAATAATAAGATAATAATTGAAGGTCTGTGAGGGGAACAGGGTGTCTCCTAGCAACTCTCAGCACCGTTCACTAACTACACTTCCCAGGATTCTTTGAGAGAAGTCATGACTGTCCAAAGTGAAATAAAGGCCTGGTGTGGATGTGGCCACGGACAGCTTTGTTTTAAATAATATGTTTTCTTTAATAATATCTTTTTAACCCTTTTTTTTAAAAAAAGATGTTTTTAAAGCTTTTTAAAAAGGTTTTTAACGTTGTTTTGTTTTAATGTATTTTAAGGTCTTTTTATGATGTTTTAAAGTGTTTTTAGCGTTTCTGTTTGCTGCCCTGGGCTCCTGCTGGGAGGAAGGATGGCATATAAATCAAATATTTTATGTTCACCGCCCAGAGAGCTATCGCTAGTCGGGCGGTATATAAATTTAATAAATAATAATAATAATAATAATAAATAATAAATAATAAATAAAATAAAAAATAAATTTGGGTGGGAAGCTACATGTCCCTGCTGTAGAATAAAAAGATGGGGGAAACACTGAAAAGCAATGATACTGTTGGCAATGTTTTCCTTTGGGAAAGGAAAGGTCTTCCCTTCTGCCCAGTGCCCACCCACCCAATCTCCTCCCCTCCCCCTCATCCTCCACCTTCCCTCCCTGCCCCTCTTCCGGGTCAGTGTTGGACTAGGACCTGGGAGATCAGGGTTCGAATCCCCACACAGCCATGAAGCTCACTGGGTGACCTTGGGCCAGTCACTGCCTCTCAGCCTCAGAGGAAGGCAATGGTAAAACCACCTCTGAATACCATTTACCATGAAATCCCTGTTCAAAGGGCCGCCATAAGTCAGAATCGACTTGAAGGCAGTCCATTTCAAACATGATTGCACAGACATAAATCCCATTGAACTCAAAAAGTATGCAAATCATCAAACCCACCCTCCCTTCTATACCCTCCCTCTTGCCCCTTCCCTCCCCTTCCAATCCCCTTCTTCCCCTTCCCCTTCCTCCTCCTCATGGTCAGTTTTAACTATCTTAAGCATGATTGCATGGAAGTAAATATCATTGAACTCTATAAGCATGCAAATGATCAAACCTGCCCTCCTCTCCCCTTCCTTTGCCCTCCTCCAATACACTCCTTCCCCTCCCCCCAAGGTCAGTTTTACCTATCCTAACCATGATTGCATAGGAGTAAATCCCATTGAACTCAATAAGCATGCAAATGATCAGACCTGCTTTTCCCCTCCTTCCCTTCTCCTCTCCCTTCCTCCTCCCCTCCCCTCTTCCTTCTTCCTCTTCCCCTGCCCACTCCAGCCCTCCCTCCATCCCCCAGGTCAGTTTTACCTATCCTTAACATGAATGCATGGGAGTAAATCGCACTGAACTTAGTAAACATGCAAATTATCAAACCTGTCCTCCTCCTCCCCTCCCCTTCCTGCCTGCTCCCATCCCAGTCCTCCCCTCTGCCTTTCCTCTCCTCTCCCTCCCCCTCTCCCCTCCTCCCCTCCCCCTCCTCCTCCTCCCCTCCCCATCCCCTGTGGTCAGTTTCAACTATCTTAAGCATGATTGCAGGGGAGTAAATCCCACTGAACTCAATAAGCATGTGAATGATCAATCCATTTTCAGCAAACTTGGACAGGATCCCATTTCCTACCTCCTGGATTAAAAAGCAGGGAAATTCACTAATAGGCAAAAAAACCTTGCGGTTTAAGAACGTTGCTATAGCCCACAGATATTTCTATGAAATTTTTAAAAACAGGGAAATTGGGCAGCTATAATGAATGTACTAGGGGAGCAGGAGACCTGACCTCCTCTCTGAGATATTGGACTGCCCTAAAAATTGGTCAAAATGCAAACACCATTTGGGTTGGTCTTTCACAGTCCAATCCACTTCCTGTGTAGCTTGGAAGAATTTGGTAACATGTGCCTCTGAGCATATGGTGAGTGATGGCAACACCTGCCATCTCCAAAGATGGAGAATTATATTTTTGCATGTTTGTTGGTGTTCTTCTTACTTTGCTTCTTTCCTGTGTTACTAATGTTTCTATAGAGAATCTAAACTAGAAAATTTTATTTTCCTCATTGTTCATCCTAGAAATCTGTGACAAATTTATTTTTATTAATTTCAAAGCCTTTTTATTGGTCAGTGTCATATGATGATGAAGATGGCCTTTTGTTTAGGTTTTTTGCCTATTAGTGAATTCATTACAAAGGTGGAACATTCCTAATGCATCCTAATCTTCCACCATAAAAGAAACTACAATAGACACAGCTAAGGACAGTGGGGATCAACCTGCACTTTTCACTAACTTGTGCTATACTTCTTTTCTATAGGCTTTGGCATTATATCTTCTATCTAGCAGTAGAATGCTTGGGTCCCTGTTTTCAAAATGCCAAATAGCTGCTGGTGATGCCAAACTACCTGGAGATGTTACAGAGCTTCTGCACACAAAGCAAATGCTCTACCATGGAGCCTGCAGTTTTTTTTCTGGGGAGATGGAAAGCATGTTCTTGTAAGGCTAATTTTTAAAAAAATAATAATAATGGATTTGAACTTTGCTGAGAGATAAGAGAGCCATTGTGGTGTAGTGGTTAAGGTGTTGCAGTATGACCTGGGAGACCAGGGTTCGAATCCCCACACAGCCATGAAGCTCACTGGGTGACCTTGGGCCAGTCACTGCCTCTCAGCCTCAAAGGAAGGCAATGGTAAACCCCCTCTCAATACTGCTTACCATGAAAACCCTCTTCATAGGGTCAGGATCGACTTGAAGGCAGTACATTTACATTACATTTAGAGATAAGAGGTTTTGTTTTGTTTTTGCTGTGTGTTATATTGTATCAGCAGCACACACTTCCAAATGAAACACACTTTATATGAGTCTATATAGAATCCACCAAGTGTCTTTTCAGCAAACATGCATATACCCCCACAGACAAAATAAGTTTTAAAATTGCTGAAGCCTGCAGATTTGTAATTGTTAGTGCTCCCATAGTAAAACACACGCACACGCACACACGGAGGCTTAATGTGAATCACAGGGGAGTATCAGTTTTTGTGACATTCAAAACTTACATCAGTGCTAATAAAAACTCTGTCACAACAGGATTTGTGTCAGTGCCCCATTTTCAGACTCTGCCAGACAGCCTGTGTAAGATATGCTATAATGGATGAATGAGTGCAATATGAAAGATTTAATAAGGGCTTTACCCAGCTGCTCATCCCTGTTGCAAACTCCTATCAATGAGCACTTTATTTGTTTACAGATGCATCCTGTCTCCCCCAGACTGTTTGCTGTTTGCTTCATGTTGAATACATAATTAAAATGGAAGTGGGAGAGAGGGAGTTTTGACAACTCCATGAGCATGCAATATTGAGAGTTGGCAGGAAAGTTGGTAGAGTAGAAGGGACTTGCTCAGCTACTGCTTTCTCCCCATTCATACAGAAGCTTCAAAGCATAAACAAAATAACCCTTACATGCACAGACTTCATCTGCTATAGAAATGTGGTTCCTTTAGATGGAAACACAGCACACATTTATTAAGATACATTTGCAAAGCTGCAATTTAGTAGTAAAGGCGGCAGGGAATGCCTATTGCTAATGAAAAGGCAGGAAACGTAATGGTATAAAAGAGCTCACTGCAACATTTGCATATACCCCATAATTTCCATACATTGTAATATTTACAGTGTGGCCCACACTGTTCCCTTTCTTGACTCTTCAGCACCTTCCATGTCCTTCAGGATCAGAACATCACACAGCTGGGGAATGGTTGCTAAAGAGATGAATATTTCACAATGTGGAGGGGAAAATCTTAGAGGAAAAAACAGCTATTCACGTATATTTGGGTGATGCAGTTTAATTCATAAAGCTAGAGTGTCACCAAGTGGCCAGCAACTGAATTAGAGCCTGTGATGACATGCTTTTTTCGTGTGTGTTCAGCTCACTGCAGACCATGTTTGCTATACTATTAGCAAAAGTAAAATGGCCCAGCAGGTCAATTTTACAAGGGAGGCCAGATGAATCGGGTAACAATCCTATTAATCTGCACATGCGGCATTAAGAAGGGTGGGTGGAAAGACCTCCTATAGAGCTTTTACAGGGAAGAGAATTTAGTAGTTCCAAGTAGGCACCCAACATTGCGCTGTGCCACAGAGATCCTTTTAGGTCTGATGATGAGTCAGACTGTTCATGATAAGGATTGGGGTGAAACAAACTGTCATAGAATTCTAGGCCTATTCTCTGAGAAATGGGCACCTACAAAGAAAAAGGAGGATTAGCTCATACTGTCTACAGCAGGGGTGAGGAATCTGAGGCCCAAATGCAGCTTCCAGGTGTCTCTGTGAATCTCAAGACTCTGCACCAGGCCATACCCTGCACTACCTCTGCTCTCTGCCCTCCTGAAGTGCTTTATCTGGCTGGATTTCGTCCCTGAATTCTGATCATGCCTCTTGCTTGCTGGATGGAGAGATATTTGTGTGCAGAAACCTCTGGTTTTTGCCTGGCTGCAATATAGCCTAGTATACATATCCATTGTTCCATCCACTTTTGCCTCTGTCCACTTTTTGTCTCTTGTTCTGCATGAGGCAGCGCAGCCCTTGAGCTGAAAAAGGCTCCCCACTCCTGTTCTACCTCAAGGAAGCTGCAGGAGTCAATGGCAGATCTCTTGACTGACAGCTTCTTCATATAGCATTCCCAGCCAAAGCTCTGGGCCTTGGGAAATCTTGCTTTCTTGCTGTATTGCATCAGTTAACAGTATTGCATATGATCTTTCTGAAGCCAATTGACTAACAACGGATTGGCCCATCAAATACCAAGTTTCCCACAGTAGTATAGTTTTGCACAAGTTTCCTAGCTCACAAGAAGTTTCTAGTAGCCACCCTTCACACAGATGACATTTGCTCGTAATCTGTTGTGCTAGGCGTTTGTGGGCTAAGAGAAACTTTTTGTAGTTATTATTATTATTTATTAGATTTATTAGTCGCTTTTTACGCAAACATCTCCAAGTGACTTGCAACACTGCCAAAAATAATAATAATAATTTAATTTTTAGGCCGCCTATCTGGCCGGAGCCACTCTAGGCAGTGTACATATTAAATTCAATAAAATACAATAATACAGTAAATACAATAAATACAATAAATACAAATAATCAACAGTGGCAAAATAGCAGCAAATGTAGTACATAGCAACGGGCATTAAATATATAATTAGCCCATCCCAATAGTCCCAAAGGCCTGACCAAACAGCCAAGTTTTTAAGGCTCGGCGGAAGGTATCCAGGGAAGGGGCATGTCGAAGATCGAATGGGAGAGAATTCCAGAGAGTGGGGGCCGCCACCGAAAAAGCCCTCTCTCTAGTCCCCACCAACCTAGCTACTTTTGTTGGTGGGATTGAGAGAAGGCCCTGCGTGGCTGATCTTGTTGGGCGGCATAGTTGGTGACGCTGGAGGTGCTCCTTCAGATAAACCGGGCCGAAACCGTGTAGGGATTTAAAGGTTAACACCAACACCTTGAATTGGGCCCGGAAAACTACTGGAAGCCTGTGTAGATTAAATAATACTGGTGTAATATGATCACGGCGACGGCTGCTTGTGAGTAAACGAGCCGCCGCATTCTGTACCAGTTGAAGTTTCCGGACCGTTTTCAAGGGTAACCCCACGTAGAGTGCATTGCAGTAGTCTAATCGAGAGGTGACCAGGGCATGTACTACCAGTGGGAGCTGATGAACAGGGAGGTAGGGTTGCAGCCTGCGTATGAGGTGTAGTTGGTACCAGGCTGCCCGGCTCACTGTCGAAATCTAAGCCTCCATGGACAGCCTGGAATCAAGAACAACCCCAAGGCTGCGGACCTGGTCCTTCAGGGGTAATTGTACCCCATTAAACCTCAGGTCAACAGGACCCAGCCTACCCCTGTCTCCCACAAGCAGTACCTCGGTCTTGTCAGGATTTAGCTTCAGCCTGTTCCTTCCCATCCATCCACTCACGGATTCCAGGCCCTTGGACATGGTCTCTGTGATGTTCCTATATATGAGTGTATATATGGTAAGTGCTGGTTGTTTAGAGTATACATGGTAAGTAGTGAAAGAGGAGGGGGAGTGAATGGGCAATAGAATGCTTGATGATTGGCTGAATGTTTAAAATGGCTGACAGTATAAATGAAAGGATGACAGGTAAATCTGGGTGAATGTGAGGTGGTGAATTGTGGAATCTGGGGGGAGAAGAGAAAGAGTGGATTGCTTGGTGGGGTTTAGAGAGTTGTTTACCAGGAGGGAGGTGGAGTTCGGATTAGTATTGAGTAAAACCATATGCTTATGTGCCTTAAGAAGAAATCTTGTTAATCTTGTTAGCTTTGTTATCTGTAATAAATACTTAACTTGGTTTACCAAAGGCCTGATCCTTGGCTGGGGTTTCACAGACCAGAAGGGAGGATAAGGTAATGACCAAGGCTGAAGGGGAACTGTAACAAATGGTGGCAGCGGTGAAGAGAATAACAATACCAGTATTCAGAGTCTCTGGGAATACTAGTATTGGGACGTTACTGGTGGTTGCCTAGCAGGGGGATCTGTTGAGATCTGTGCTAGAGCGGGGAGAGAAATCATAAGAGAGAGCGGTCCGGACTGGTGGAGTCCCTGGTGGTGCCTAGAGACAGGCAGTAACCATGAGCAGGTAGGAACCTGACAGGGAGAGCCAGGGAAGGACGCCTCACACGTGGTGTCAGTAGCGGTGGGATACAAACAACAGAGAATCCAGATACGAACCAAAGAGAGTCCCAAAGACACGTGGTGACAAAGGAGACTACATCACAGGTGTTGGCTGTAGCAGTGAGATACGAATACTAGACAATCCCTACCAGTGGTGTGGCAAACAGAAATAACAAAACAAGATTACTTGTGAGAGTGACTGGCAAAGAGTGTGTGGCAAAGAGTGAGTGAACTCAAACACCATGGCTGAATATATAAAAATGAAAAGAGAGGAGCTGGTGGAGAAGTGCATAACATTCAATTTACCTCACGAGGGTAAAGGGGTAGATGAATTGAGGGTAGCACTTATAGGATTTGCAACTGCCCAGCAAAAACAACCTGTCAGAGAAGAGACCCCAGAAGGATATTTAAGCAATCCCGCTTATATAGAGTACTTGAGAGAGAAGTTGAGGATGGAAACTGAGAGAATGAGGATGGAGGCTGAGGAAAAAGACAAACAGCGGGTCTTTGAGGCTGAGGAAAAAGACAAACAGAGGGAGTTGGAAACTGAGAAGTTGAGAATGGGGTTTGAGGAGAGGGAGAAGCAACGAGCAGTGGATGCCGAATTACAAGTAGAAAAGTTAAAATTTGAAAGAGAGAAGTTTCATTCTGATGAAACAAGAAAGGACAGAGATGGAGCAAAAATAAAAATTACTCCAAAGGACTTTGCTGTCTATGAGCCTGGTCAAGATCCTCAAATTTACCTCAGCACCTTTGAAAAAGCAGCTCAGTTGTGGGGGCTACCTGAAGATAAATACATGCAGTATTTATCAAACCTGATTAAAGGGGAATTGGCTGAGGTATACCAATATTTCCCCTCAGACAGGCCCGTCACCTATGCTGAATTCAAAGAAGCAGTGTTTAAAAGATTCAGACTGGGGCCTGATTATTTTAGAAAACTTTTCAGAAACTGCCAGATACAGACAGGGAGGTCTTTCGTGGAGCTGGGGGCAAAACTGATGGACATATTTGGGAAATGGCTGACAAGTGCAAAAGCTCAGTCTGTGGAGGAGGTGAAAAACCTCATGATATTGGATCAATTATACCATCAGTTACCACCAGAAATAAGGCTCCTGGTCAAAGACCGTTCCCCTACATCGGTGCAGGAGGCCGCAGAGATGGCGGATCACTTCGCCTCCAACAGAACTGGCTGGGTGGGGAAAACATCAAGAGATTTTAAACCCAGACCATATAATGCTGGCAGAAGGGATGTGGTACCACAGCGAGTGAGTCCTCCAGTAAAATCTGAAGGGCACAGGACACCCCAGAGTGGATCTGTGTACCCTAAAAGTGAGGAGAAATTATGCTACAAATGTGGTAGACCGGGGCACCTACGTTTTCAATGTGAGGTTGCCAACCCCATTAGTAATCCTGCTCAGACAAGGGCAGTGAAAACAGAGCCCAAGGCTTTAGAAACAGTGAAAAAGGTTCAGTTCTGCCAGATAAACTGGACAGAAGTAACAGACCTTGATTCAAGTCTGAGAGAGGAAGTGAGTGTACAAGGGGCAAATTATTGGGCATTGCTTGATACTGGTGCTGCTCAGACATTACTGAGGCCAGATTTAATAAAATCTGAGGTAATATTACCTCAGGAAACTGTGACTATCCAAGGAGTGAGGGGTCAACCAGAAAGTTTGCCTGTGGCCCTGGTGGAAATGACTTGGAGAGGCCGAGAGGGCCGATATAAAGTAGGCATTAATGCCCAGCAACAAGAACCAGTAATACTGGGAAGAGATGTAATGGGCACCCAAGGAAAGATCTATGTAGTGACCAGACAGCAAATTGGCAGAGAAAAAGAAGCCATATTAAGGGGGGCTGAAACAAACAGGGTGGAATCTGTTAACCAGCCTCAGGTCACCATAGCAACCACTAGCAGGCCTGCTGAAGGAGACAAACTGTATCAAGTGGTCTCTGATAATGATGAGGCAGATCAATTCAGGGAAGAGCTGCAAAAAGATATAAGTTTGAAGCAGGTAAAGGAACAAGCCCTGACCCAACAGATTCCTTTCACTGACAAACTGAGGAATCAAGTTGTGTGTGAGAATGGGATTTTATATAGACTGTGGATGCCTGCTGAGAGAAAGGGTGAATGTGAACCAGTGAAACAAATGATGGAAGTGGTGAAAGAGAATTTGAGTCAAGCTCAGCAGAAGCAATGTTACTGGTATGACAGAACAGCCAGGGAACGTGTGTATGATGTGGGAGATATGGTTATGGCGTTCATACCCAGGAAACATGACAAATTACAGGCTAACTGGGAAGGACCATATACCATCAGAGAAAGGCTTGACACAGTGACGTATGTAATCACCACAGACCAATTGGACAAAAGCAAAGTGGTTCATGTAAATATGTTGAAGCCTTACCATATCAGGGATGTACAGGTGTTGCAAGTTACCTTATTCCCTGAGGGAAGTGGGCCTGAACTTCCAGATTTGGTACAGGAAAGCAAAGACAAAGGAGGGGTAGATCAAGTGGAATGGTCAGAGGAGGTGAAGAAGGAAGTAAAAGAGGAGATTCTGAGAGTTTTGAAAACCTATAGGAATCTCTTTAGCAACAAACCTGGCCGAACCAGTATAGTTATACATTCCATTGATACTGGAGATCATGCCCCAATCAGATCTGTTCCGTACCGTGTGAATGGGAAAGTTTTGAATGAGATCAAAAAGGAGGTGGAAGAGATGCTGGAATTAGGAGTGATCAGGGAATCCATCAGTCCCTGGGCCTCAAGTATTGTCCTGGTTCCGAAAAAAGATGGAACGACCAGGTTTTGCATTGATTATCGGCTAATCAATAAAATTACTGTCCCAGATGCGTATCCTATGCCTAGGGTAGACGCTATGTTAGAGTTATTGGGGGCAGCAACCATTATCTCTACACTAGATCTCTGTAAAGGATTTTGGCAAATGGAACTAGACGAGCAATCTAGAGCCAAAACTGCCTTCAGTACACCAGATGGGTTATATGAGTTTGTGACCTTACCCATGGGACTAAGGAACTCACCAAGTTCATTTCAGAGGCTAATCAATACTGTGTTGCGAGGCATGTCAGATTTTGCAGTGGCCTATATCGATGACGTGGCCATTTTTAGCAAGTCGGTGCCTGAGCATGTCCAACACCTGAAAACAGTATTGGAGGCCTTAAGAAAAGCAGGCCTCACAATAAAAGCTAAGAAATGCCAGTTTGGACTAAAGGAAGTAACCTATTTAGGACATAAGGTGGGGAGTGGGAAAATCACCCCCTTATGGAGCAAGGTGTAGGCAATACAAGCGTGGCCGATCCCCTTAACCAAAAAACAAGTAAGGGCATTTCTGGGTGTGGCTGGTTTTTATAGGAAGTTTGTGAGAAATTTTGGGGAAATAGCAACCCCCTTGCATGAATTGACCAAGAAGAAGTGTTCTGAGCGTGTGGTATGGACGGATGAATGTCAGAAGGCTTTTGATCTGCTGAAGCAAGCCTTGTGCCAAGGACCCATATTAATAGCACCCGACTATGAGAAACCATTCATCGTGGCTACAGATGCGTCAGACCTCGCGCTGGGAGTCGTCTTGCTGCAGGAGAGAGAAGGCACCAGACATCCAGTGGCGTATCTGAGTCGCAAGCTGACGCCGAGGGAGAAAAACTATTCGTCGGTCCAGAAGGAGTGCCTAGCGGTCGTGTGGGGACTGAACAAGTTGCGCCCATACGTGTGGGGAGGAAGATTCACAGTGACTACGGATCATCGGGCCTTGTTATGGTTGCAGACTATGAAAAACCATAACACTATGCTGCAGAGGTGGTCCTGGGCCCTACAGGACTATCAAGTGGACTTCCAGTTCATCAAAGGCAAGGACAATGTACTGGCCGATGGACTTTCCAGGCAAGTGGCTGGGACTGCAGTGACGTGACCAGACAGAGGAACAAAGAAAGACATTTTCCCCATAGAGACTTTTATTTGTTAACGCGACGTATAAATCCTGGAACAGGAATAATACTCTGCAGTTGTTTAAGGGGGGGGAAATGTGATGTTCCTATATATGAGTGTATATATGGTAAGTGCTGGTTGTTTAGAGTATACATGGTAAGTAGTGAAAGAGGAGGGGGAGTGAATGGGCAATAGAATGCTTGATGATTGGCTGAATGTTTAAAATGGCTGACAGTATAAATGAAAGGATGACAGGTAAATCTGGGTGAATGTGAGGTGGTGAATTGTGGAATCTGGGGGGAGAAGAGAAAGAGTGGATTGCTTGGTGGGGTTTAGAGAGTTGTTTACCAGGAGGGAGGTGGAGTTCGGATTAGTACTGAGTAAAACCATATGCTTATGTGCCTTAAGAAGAAATCTTGTTAATCTTGTTAGCTTTGTTATCTGTAATAAATACTTAATTTGGTTTACCAAAGGCCTGATCCTTGGCTGGGGTTTCACAGACCAGAAGGGAGGATAAGGTAATGACCAAGGCTGAAGGGGAACTGTAACAAATGGTGGCAGCAGTGAAGAGAATAACAATACCAGTATTCAGAGTCTCTGGGAATACTAGTATTGGAACGTTACTGGTGGTTGCCTAGCAGGGGGATCTGTTGAGATCTGTGCTAGAGCGGGGAGAGAAATCATAAGAGAGAGCGGTCCGGACTGGTGGAGTCCCTGGTGGTGCCTAGAGACAGGCAGTAACCACGAGCAGGTAGGAACCTGACAGGGAGAGCCAGGGAAGGACGCCTCACAGTCTCCACAGCCAACTCTGTTGAAGACTTAAATGAGAGATAGAGCTGTGTGTCATCCGCATATTGGTGACACCGCAGCCCAAATCTTCTGATGATAGATCCCAGCGGCTTCATATAGATGTTAAATAGCATGGGAGAGAGGATAGAACCCTGTGGCACTCCACAAGTGAGGGGCCAAGGGTCTGAAACCTCATCTCCCAATGCTACCTGTTGGTGCCTGTCAGAGAGAAAGGAACGGAACCACTGTAAAACAGTGCCTCCAATTCCCAGTCCTTCCAGGCGATCCATCAGGATACCGTGGTCAACGGTATCAAAAGCCGCTGAAAGATCTAGGAGGACAAGAAAGGTGAATTCTCCCCTATCTAATGCCCTCCTCATATCATCCACCAGAGCGACCAAGGCTGTTTCAGTTCCATGTCCAGTCCTGAAACCCGATTGGTATGGATCCAAATAATCCATTTCATCCAAGTGTGCTGACAATTGGTTAGCCACCACTCGCTCAATGATCTTGCCCAAAAATGGTAAATTCGAAACAGGGCGAAAGTTGTTCAGAACTTGGGGATCCAAGGAGGACTTCTTTAAGATAGGTTTTATAATTGCCTCCTTGAGGGCCAGTGGCATCACACCCTCCATTAAGGATGCGTTTACCACCGCCCTAATCCCTTCGCCCAGTTTCTCCTTGCAATTCACAAGGAGCCATGATGGGCAAGAATCAATCAGACAAGTGGTAGGCTTCACAGATGAAAGCACCTTGTCCACTTCCTCAGAAGGGAGAGGCCGAAACCGATCCCACTGGACCGGATTGCAAATGGTCAACTCTGGTTCATTCACTGCATCCACGGCGTACGGAATCGAGCTCCTTAGGTGTTCGATTTTATCAGCAAAGTGTTTTGCCAATTTGTCACAGGAGGTCTTAGAATGTTCCAGGGGTACCTGAGCAACTGGACCGACCAGGCTTCGGACCACCTGGAACAACCTCCTGGGACGACACTCTGCGGATGCAATAGAGGCAGCAAAGAAATCCTTCTTTGCCGCCTTCACTGCCACCTGGTAGGCAGGTACTGCTGCTCTGACCTGTGTCCGAGCACCTTCGGAGCAAGATTTCCGCCACTGGCGTTCTAGTCGTCTCACCTCCCGCCTCAGATTGCGCAACCGTGGTGTATACCATGGCACTATCTGAGTTCTGTTCAGGGGGAGAGGACGTTTCGGGGCAACTCGGTCCAATGCCCCGGTGATCCCCTCATTCCATCACCAGGGTTTCGACCGAGCTACCTTCAGCAGGTTCCAATTCCCCAAGCGCAGTCAGGAATCCATCTGGATCCATCAGGCGCCTGGGGCGGACCATTCTAATAGGTCCTTTGCCCCTGCGGAGGGCGTGTGGCAACGAGAGATCTATATTCACCAGATACTGATCTGACCATGACACAGGGGTATAAGAAATAGCCCCCACTTTCAGAACACTTCCCTCCTCTCCTAGGACAAATACAAGGTCGAGAGCATGACCGGCTACGTGGGTGGGCTCAGTATTATTAAGGTGCAGTTCCCAGGAAGCCATGGTTTCCAGGAAATCCCGAGGGGCTCCAACGAGAGTGGTCTCAGCATGCACGTTGAAGTCCCCGAGAATTAATAGCTCTGGGGACAGCACTCGTACATCCGAGACCACCTTGAGCACCTCGGCCAGGGAGTCTGCTGTGTTGCGGGGCGGGCGGTACACAAGCAGAATCCCTAAACTGCCCTTCGGGCCCAACCTCCAGTACATGCAATCAACAACCTTGGTCCTCGGGAGTGGAGGTCTGGTAAAAACCAAAGATTCCCGATAAATGACTGCCACTCCCCCTCCCCGCCTTCCTACCCTCGGCTGCTGGGCGTAGCGGAAACCCGGCGGACACATGGCCTCAAGAATGGGGGCTGAGGCCTCGTCCAGACAAGTTTCTGTAACGCACACCAGGTCTGCGCATTCATCCAAAATCATATAATGGATGATAGATGTCTTTTGTGACACAGACCTGGCATTACACATCAACAGTCGAAGGTCGGTAGGAATCCTGCGTCTCCCAGTTGTCTTCTGGATTTGGGCAGACCCGGAACAAGGGATGGATATTATACATCTATCTCTTGTTCTTCTAAACTGACATGGTCTGCCCCCAGCATCAACCCAGCGTCTGCCGCCCAGTCTTGATATAGCTTGGCCCCCCTCCCTCTCTGTCATAACTCCCCCGGATCTACACATGCCCCTGATCCTTTCCGCTTAATGGACAGGCCACCCACCCTAACAATATACAAAATGGAGGCCCACCTCCGTAATACACGCTGACAACAATCAGCTAATCCCTCAATTAATGGGAGGGTACATCCAACTGCAACAACACTACTAAAATATGAGTTACAACCACTACACCTTCATACATTGCCACATACAATTCCTGTCACACACATCTCACATTCCACACCTTACATACAGTCATACACACACCCACTCATCCAAATTAAATCAACACAACAACCACAGTCCAAGACTCTGTGCACATAAATAAAAAAACAAAAACAAATATATCATACTATTAAAACAGACAATAAAACAACACCCGCATACAGCCACAGGAAGCTTGGGCAACATACTATTAACAGACTATATCATCTCAGACTATCAAATGCCTGGGAAGCAAGGTAAGTCTTTACTTAGCACTGAAAAGATGTCAATGAAGGCACTAGGTGGACCTCCCTAGGGACTATATTCTGCAGATAGGGAGCCAAAACTGAAAAGGCCCTTTCCTTTGTCACCACCCTCCAAGCCTCCCTTAGAGGGGAACCTGGAGAAGGGCCTCAGAAGAAGATCTAAGTTCATACTGGAAAAGGCATTCCAGAAGATACTGTGGTCCTAACCCATAAAGAGCGTTATAGGTCAAAACCAGCATTCTGAATTGAGCATACAGGCAGCCAGTATAACTGGAACAAGATTGGTATTATATGATATGTTCACCTTGAACCCGTCAATCAGGCAGCCACATTCTGTATTAATTAAAACTTCTGAACCATTTTCAAAGGCAGCCCCATGAAAAGTGCATTGCAATAATTCAGCCTTGAGGTTACCAGAACATAGATTACTGTAGCCAGGATATCCCTGTCCAGATAGTGTTGCAGATGGGGCACCAGCCTAAGCTGATGGAAGGTGCTCCACGCCACTGAGGCCACCTGTTCCTCAAGTGACAGCAATGGATCCAGAAGAACCCCCAAACTATGAACCTGCTCCTTCAGAGAGAGTGTAAGTCCATCTAGAGCAGGCCACACACCACTCAGCCAGGAAGAGGAACCACGCACCAACAGCATCTCAGTCTTCTGGATTAAGTTTCTGTTTATTGGCCCTCATTTAGTCCATTATCACAACCACTCACTGATTCAGCACATCAGAGTAAGTAATCTTATTCTGTACAGGCAACAGTAGTTGTAATAGTAGGAGCAGGAGCAGTCGTAGCAGTGAGAAAAAGCAGAAGAATAAGATTAGGTGACTGGGAGGCTGAATCTGCTTCATGGCAATTCTGAACCCTTTTTTGAATAGCAAACTCCACAGATTAGGGCTACAGAGTCAGCAAAGGTTTTGTTGTTCATTGTAACCTCCTGTTGTACTGGCCCAGCCCTAGTACCCACACATTTGTACACAGGTAGGACGGTGATTCCAGATGCACATCTGATTGTATCAGTTCCTTCTTAAGAACTGGTCCAGTGTGAGGTTCCTACCCTTATGCAAGTTCCATCACTTGCATGTTCTGTGAAGGTGTAACACGGCTGTTTTACATCTTAAAAACCAGAAATAGGTGCAAAAGAGAAAAGGGGAGAAGTGCCTCATATATATTTTTTAAAATAAGCTTTTGGCATGCCCTTGTTTCTTCACAGTTAAATACGTTGACTGTTAACTGTATTGTACAATAGCTCCTGCCTCCTTGGAGATCAGCGGAGCTGAATGGCAAGTGCCTGAAAATACTTACCTACGAATTTATCATAAATGAAGTGCAGTATGTTGTGCTTGATTCTGAATTCTCTGATAAATGAATGTTTATCCTGGGATCAATGGATCAGGATGAATAGCAGAATGAAGTGCCAATTGCTCCTGCTTCTTTTTTAACAAGATGATCCTAAATTAGATCTCCTTTGTTTGATAAACCTAAATTGCAGAGGGAATTTTTAAAAAGAAAATCCATAGATAAAGATACCACAGAGGGGTTTAGCAGAACAATTGTTGACTCTCTCTCTCTCTCCCCCTCCCCCAATTTCCAAAATGAATGCTCGGGCTAAGTATCGAACTATAGCATCATTAATATCCCCACCCTGATCAAGATTTCATGATTAATAGGGGTTCAAGTAATACTGACATCTTGCTATATGAATGAGTTAGAAGATAAAAATTGTGAGTTGCTTGTAGGGTTGCCTCTCTAGTTCAACTTTAGTCAGTGAAGAAACTGATTTTGCAGCAGTTAGCTAAATGAAACCAGCATGAGCATTCATGTGCTGTCATTACATGTGAGCACAGATAGCAATCCTTCAGGATGGAAGGAAGGAAAGGCTACAGCCTTCATGGAGACTGATTTACCTTATGTTTCATAATGGCACTCCTGCAGGTCAAGTGCATATTTATTCTTGACATAATTCCATAGCATGCAGAGTTCCTGGATCTTAAGCATTTTACAGGCCTTTTCAACAAAGCATTCTGGTAACAGAGCTGAGCTGCTGAAAATGGCACTGAATTTGCGCTAGTATTTTAAACGTTACAATTCAAACTATGCTGCATACATAGTGACATTATATATGCTTCCTGTGGTGGCTGTCCAGCGACGGTGCTCTTTATGCAAAATGAAAATAGCAGCATTTTACACCCATTACTACCAAGCATTAACTGGCAAAGCCAACAGAACTGGAGACACTCGTGTACAATGCATCCAAACTTTTAATTTCATCTCATATGCTTAATAAGGCTATAACCAGCATGCAGTTATATTCAGATCTACAAATGTAAACAGCATATAAAGCATTTTGAAAAGTAAGATCAGTTTTCATCACAAAGCATGTATGCAGTGCTATATACACATTGCACCAGCATACAATCTCACAGAGGAATGCTGTGATGGAAGAATAAAATGAGCCCCTTCCCTCTACTATTCAAATGCCCAGTTCTGCAGAGGTTATATTGAATTGATTTATCACTTTAAAAAAAAAAGATAAGAAATATCATGCAAATGGCGGTTTCATACATTTGAAATTTGCTATAGCTCAGTGGTAGACCATCTCCTTAGTGATAGAACACTGAGAAGAGTATAAAATTATGCATGGCATAAAGTGGAAAGACAAACGTTTTTCTGCCTCTCTCATAACACTAGAACTCGTAGACACAAAATGAAGCGGAATGTTGGAAGATTCAGGACAGACAAAAGTACTCCCTCAAAACCAGGATATTGTTAAAATATGGAATTCACTCCCACAGGAGGCAGTGATGGCCACCAACTTGGACAGCTCTAAAATTCATGGAGGAAAAGTTTATCCATGGCTACTGATGTTGGCTATGCCCTTCCTCCATGGTCAGAGATAGTATGCTTCCAAATACCAGATGCTGGAAACCACAGGAGGAAAGAGAGCTGTTGCAGTCAGGTCCTGCTTGTGGGCTTCCCATAGGCATCTGGTTGGCTACTGTGAGAAAAGGATGCTGGATTAAATAAACCAGTAGCCTGAACCAGCAGGCTCTTATGTTCTTATACTTTCCATGCAGAAGGTCCCAGGTTCAGTCCCTGGTAGAGGTGAGAGAGACCCCTGTCTGAAGTGCTACAGAGCCACTGCCTGTCAAAGAAGACAGTATTGAGCTAGATGGACCATTGGTCTGACTAGGTATAAGACAGCTTCCTATGTTCCTATTATGAATGAAGGAGAAATTCTATTTGGTTCACATTTAAAGCTGAATTTATCAAATTCACACTTTCTAAAACAATATGAGAACTGAAAGTCATCCTTCAAAATTTGCACTTATCCAAATTTTGTGATGAAATTCTTCAACCAACCAATGTTTAAAAATCCATATATTAGAGGAGAATGTGCATTGAAAATGAACACATTAGCAAACAAGTACAAAAATGTATTATATTACAAGAAATTGCTTGCAAAAATGTGTAGTCAAAAATGTATTTAGTAGGAGAAATTCTGACTAAAACACTAAAGGATTTTCGTAGGATTTTTTTTTTAAGTGAATTGCTGCAGAACTGAATTTAAGATTGGAAAAATGTGAAACTGAGCAAACTGAAATTAATGGACATTTTCTATCCCTAGTTCCTATGCATGGAGGACATAATTTGCACAGGAGATCTATAAGATGGAGGGGAGCAATTTGTATATAAAGAGTGTGTGGATCTTTGTATTTATTATGTTTATTATTTATTGAATTTATATCCCGCCCTTCCTCCCAGAGGAGCCCAGGGAAGATTCACAGGTTCCAGCTGGGAGGAAGGGCAGGATATAAATAAAATTATATATATATATATATATATATATATATATATATATATATATATATATAATCATAGAATAGTAGAGTCGGAAGGACCAGCTGCCTCCTGAATGCCTCCAGTGTCAGAGAGCCCACTACCTCTCTAGGTAATTGGTTCCATTGTCGTATGGCTCTAACAGTTAGGAAGTTTTTCCTGATGTCCAGTCAAAATCTGGCATCCTGCAACTTGAGCCCATTATTCCGTGTCCTGCACTCTGGGACGATCGAGAAGAGATCCCGGCCCTCCTCTCTGTGACAACCTTTCATGTACTTGAAGAGTGCTATCATATCTCCCCTCAGTCTTCTCTTCTCCAGGCTAAACATGCCCAGTTCTTTCAGTCTCTCCTCATAGGGCTTGGTTTCCAGTCCCCTGATCATCCTTGTTGCCCTCCTCTGAACCTGTTCCAGTTTGTTTGCATCCTTCTTGAAGTGTGGAGACCAGAACTGGATGCAGTATTCAGCCTAGCCAGTGGTGAATAGAGGGGAACTAATACTTCACATGATTTGGAAACTATACTTCTGTTAATGCAGCCTAATATAGCATTTGCCTTTTTTGCAGCCACATCACACTGTTGGCTCATATTCAGCTTGTGATCAACGACAATTCCAAGATCCTTCTCACATGTCGTATTGCTGAGCCAAGTATCCCCCATCTTATAACTGTGCATTTGGTTTCTTTTTCCTACGTGTAGAACTTTTCATTTATCGCTGTTGAGTTTCATTCTGTTGTTTTCAGCCCAATGCTCCAGCCTATCAAGGTTCCGTTGAATTTTGTTTCTACCTTCCATGGTATTAGCTATGCCCCCCAATTTTGTATCATCTGCAAATTTGATAAGCATACTCTGTACCTCCCCATCCAAGTTGTTAATAAAAATGTTGAAGAACACTGGGTCCAGGACCGTGCCCTGTGGTACTATACATGTTACTTCTGCCCAGTTTGAGAGGGAACCATTGATAAGCACTCTTTGAGTACGATTCTGGAGCCAACTGTGGATCCACCTGATAGTTGTTCCATCCAGCCCACATTTAGCTAGCTTGCTAATCAGAATATCATGGGACACTTTGTCAAAAGCTTTGCTGAAGTCGAGGTATATTATGTCCACAGCATTCCCACAGTCTACAAGGGAGGTTACCCGGTCAAAAAAGGAGATAAGATTAGTTTGGCAGAATTTGTTCTTCATAAATCCATGTTGGCTTTTAGTAATCACTGCATCGTTTTCAAGGTGCTTACAGATTGACTGCTTTATAATCTGCTCCAGAGTTTTTCCAGGGATTGATGTTAGGCTGACTGGTCTGTAGTTCCCCGGTTCCTCCTTTTTGCCTTTTTTGAAGATAGGGACAACATTAGCTCTCCTCCAGTCATCCAGCACTTCACCAGTCCTCCATGATTTTGCAAAGATAATAGACAGCACTTCTGAGAGTTCTTCAGCCAGTTCCTTCAATACTCTAGGATGCAGTTTATCGGGCCCTGCCAATTTGAACTCGTTCAAAGTGATTAGGTATTCCTTGACCATTTGTCTATCAATCTCAAGCTCCAATCCTGCCCCTTCTATTTCATGTTTCCCGGGAGGGTCACAGATCCTTTTTTGGGAGAAGACTGAGCCAAAGTAGGAATTGAGCACTTCTGCCTTTTCTTTGTCAACTGTTATCATTTTGCCTTCCTCATTGAGTAGCTGTGCCACCATTTCTTTTCTCTGTCTTTTACTATGGATGTACCTGAAGAAAGCTTTTTTGTTGCTGTTAGCATACCTCACTAACCTCAGCTCATTCTCAGCTTTAGCCTTCCTGACACCATCCCTGCAATTCTGTGATACCTGCCTGTACTCTTCCTTTGTGGCCTGGCCTTCTTTCCACTTCCTGTATGTGTCTTTTTTTGTTTTCAGGTCATCTCTAATTTATTTATTATTTATTGTATTTTTATACCACCCCATAGCCGAAGTTCTCTAAGCTTTTTGTGAAGCCACATTGGCTTCTTCTGCTGTTTCCCCCCTTTTTTCCTTCTTGGAATTGCTTGCCATTGAGCTTTTAGAATTTCCTTTTTTAGAAACTCCCACCCATCTTGGACTCCTTTTCTCATTAGGGTCACTTGCCATGGAACCACACTTACAATTGTTCTGAGTTTATTGAAATCAGCTTTCCTGAAGTCCAGGTGCGCGTATGGCTACTCTCAGCTTTTGCTTCTGGTAAAATCAAAAATTCAAGTATGGTGTGGTCACTTTCCCCCAGAGTTCCAGTAACTGCCACTTCATCCACCAACTCATCTCTATTGGTTAGAATCAAGTCCAGGATAGCTGATCCTCTGGTTGCTTCCTCCACTTTCTGTAGGAGAAGGTTATCTCCAACACAAGTCAGATATATATATATCCAAGACTATGCTCAAATGGCAAACACAGAGGAAATGGGGAGATTTTATGGAGAAGTACAGGAAGAAATTGATCACACACCAAAACAGGATGCTCTGATAATCATGGGGGACTGGGATGCAAAAGTAGGGAACAGAGAAGAACTAGAAATTGTGGGGAAATGGGGCCTAAGAGACAGGTATGAAGCAGGAGAAAGACATTGATTTCTGTGAAGCCAATAATTTGTTTCTTGCACACATTTTTTTGAGCAACCAAAAAGATGACTGTACACATGGACATCACTAAATGGTCAATATAAGAATCAAATCAATTATATAATTGGTAGCAGAAAATGGAGAATTTCCATACTTTCTGCAAAACCAAGGCCATGAGCAAACCGCAGTACAGATCATGAACTGGTAATATTGAAAATCAGACTAAAGCTAAAGAAGAAGAACAAAGCAATCATAATGCCAAAATACAATTTAAATAACATTCCAGAAAAATGTAAAGATCAAATAAGGAACAGATTTGAGGCTTTAAACCTAGCTGATAGAGAACCAGAAGAACTATGGAGTGAAGACACAGACATTATCAGGGAAGAATGCAAAAAGACAATACTTCTAATTAAAAAGAGAGAAAGACCTCAATGGATGACTGATGAAACTCTTAAAATGGTTAAAGAAAGAAGGAGAGCAACAGCAAAATGAGACAGAAATATGGTCAGAACCCTAAATGCAATAATATAGCAACTAGTACATAGGGACAAAGAGAACTACTACAATAATTATTGTACAGAAATAGAAGAGGATAATAAAATGGTAGAACAAGAGCCCTATTCCAAATATTAGAAAAATCAAAGGGAAATTCAAACCAAGAGTAGGGATGTTGAATATCAACAGGGGAACACACTGACTGACCAAGACAAAATAAAAAGATGGAAGCAATACACTGAAGAATTATATAAAAGAGATATGGAAATATGGAAAAGAAAATAATGACCCACAGACTGGAAGCGTTCAATATACATCCCAATTCCAAAGAAAGGGGATCCCAGAGAATGCAGTACTTATCAAACTATTGCCTTAATATCCCATGCAAGTAAAGTAATGCTCAAGATTCTACAACAAAGGCTCTTACCATATATGGAGCGAGAAATGCCAGATGTCCAAGCTGGATTTAGAAAGGGAAGAGGCACCAGAGATCATATTGCAAACATATGTTGGATAATGGAATGGACCAAGGAATTTCAGAAGGAAATTACCTTGTGTTTTATAGATTACAGCAAAGCCTTTGTTTGTGTAGATCATGAAAAACTATGGAATGCTTTAAAAGAAATGGGGGTGCCACAGCATCTGATTGTCCTGATGCACAACCTATGCTCTGGGCAAGAAGCTATTGCAAGGATAGAATATAGGGAAACTGACTGGTTCCCAATCGGAAAGGGTGTGAGACAGGGGTGTATTTTATCACCCTATTTGTTTAATCTATATGCAGAACATATCATATGGAAAGTGGGATTGGACCAAGATGAAGGACGTGTGAAAATTGGAGGGAGAAATATCAATAATTTAAGATATGCAGACGATACCAGACTCTTAGCAGAAACCAGTAATGCTCCGAAACGAATGCTGATGAAAGTTAAAGAGGAAAATACGAAAGTAGGACTACAGCTGAACGTCAAGAAGGCTAAAGTTATGACAATCGAAGATTTATGTAACTTCAAAGTTGACAATGAGGACATTGAACTTGTCAAGGATTATCAATACCTTGGCACAGTCATTAACCAAAGTAGAGACAATAGTCAAGAATTCAGAAGAAGGTTAGGACTGGGGAGGGCAGCTATGAGAGAACTAGAAAAGGTCCTCAAATGCAAAGATGTATCACTGAACACCAAAGTCAGGATCATTCAGACCATGGTATTCCCAATCTCTATGTATGGATGTGAAAGTTGGAGAGTGAAAAAAGTGGATAAGAGAAAAATCAACTCATTTGAAATGTGGTGTTGGAGGAGAGTTTTGTGGATACCATGGACTGCAAAAAAGACAGAAAATTGGGTGTTAGAACAAATTAAACCAGAACTATCATTAGAAGCTAAAATGATGAAACTAATGTTATCATACTTTGGACACATAATGAGAAGACATGATTCACAAAAAAAGACAATAATTCTGGAAAAAACAGAAGGAAGTAGAAAAAGAGGATGACCAAACAAGAGATGGATTGGTTCCACAAAGGAAGCCACAGACCTGAACTTACAATATCTGAACAGGGTGGTTTACAACAGATGCTACTGGAGGTCGCTTATTCACAGGGTTGCCATAAGTTGTAATCGACTTGAAGGCATATAACACACACACACACACACAAATATTTTAAAACACAGTTAAAAAAAATCTTCAGGTTTCCACAAACAGTCCCCAGCCCTCATATGCCTGGGTAAAGAAGAATGTTTTCAAATTTCTCCTGAAAGTTAGTAGTGATGGAGACAGACACACCTCACTGAGGAGGGCATTCCACAAATGGGAAGCCAACACTGAAAAGGCTCTGTCACAGGTCAGCACTAACCAGGGAGCACTGAGTGGCAGCACCATCAACAAGGCCGCACCTAACAATTGTAGGGTCCAAGATGGTTGATGCTGGGAAAGCGCTCTTTTAGAGACTAGGGTCCCATTGCACTGCCTCATTTATCAGCCTTGCAGCCACATTCTGTAAACGCAGTCCCACATACAGCACATTACAATAGTCCAGACAGGAAGTCATCAGAGCATGGACAACTGAGGCCAGGCTATCCTAGTCCAGGAAGAGCCATAACTGGTGAATCAGCCTCAGAAGAGGCTATACACCTGATTCCTGGACACAGAATCACCCACCCACCCACTTCTGTCTTGCCTGGATTCAGCCTCAGTTTCATGATCCTCATCCAGCTCATCACTGCCCCCAGACCTATCAGGCCACCTATCAGGAATGTTGTAATAGTGGGTTTTCTGTATTGGCAGGACTGGAGGTTAGACTAGATAACTTTTGAGATCCCGTCCAACTCTTATGAGTTCTCTGTCACATGAAAGCAGTGCTGACTACTAGTGAACATAATGGCACTGAGAGTTACATTTGTGTCACAATGATCTAGTTAACATGTCCCTATCAGTAGTGAGGCTGTGTCTGCTACAGTGAAGCAAATTAGGGCAATAACCTTTCCTCCACTTGTTTGTTCTATGTCAAAGCCGAGGTGCAGAGTAGACAATCAAGACAATGTGAGACATGTTCCCTAGAATGTGTCAGTCTGTGGCACCATCACCACACCAGGTATGACCATACTCGCTCACTCTATATGACAGCAAAGGCAGTATCATTTATAGGAACGCTCCGGATCTCATGTTGCTTAAAAATGGACTGCCTTCAAGTCAATCCCAACTTATGCCTACCCTGTGAATAGGGTTTTCATGGTAAGCAGTATTCAGAGGGGGTTTACCATTGCCTCCCTCTAGGCTAGTCCTCCCCAGCTGGCTAGGAACTGCGCAGCTTGCCACAGCTGCACAAGCCATCCCCTTCCTTGTCCGCAACTGCCAGCTGGGGGGCAACTGGGCTCCTTGGGACTATGCAGCTTGCCCACGGCTGCACAGGTAGCAGGGCACGTAACCCCTGAGCCACTCACTGTGGGGGTGATCTTTAGCTGGCCCTTTACATCCAGGAGCCACGAGTGGGGATTTGAACTCACAGACTCTGGACTCCCTGCCAGGCTCTCCTCCCCACTGTGCTATACCAGCGGTCATATCCAAAATTCAGTATTTTAAATATCAGGCTGCTGGGTTTTTAAAAAAATCTATCCTACAGAAACTTTTTCATAGCAAAGAGCATACAGTTTTACTGAAAGAAAAAAATTAATCTACTGAAATCAAGAATAACAATGAGAGATGTCTGCAAAAAAATAAATAATCCATGCTGCACTTTGATTTTGGCAGACTTCTGAGGTGGAGATTGTAAATTCACATCCCACCTCTAGTTTAACAAACTTGGACATCAAACTGCATCATAATGCATTAGTGACTTTTTTTTACTTTTAACAGTATAAAATGTCAAGGATGCTAATGCTCATGTTTCATTGGGTAAGTTTTAAAAAATAGCTGCTCCATCTACAGCTGTCTTTAATGTTGATTAAATTTTCATCATTCATCATACACTTTGGAAATTTTATTCAGAAAGTGTAATGGAAATCCTATTTTTTTATAGCTTCCAACTTTATTCACAGTGCAACCATCCTTCCCTAAATCTTAAGTGCAAATTTTTATTTTATTTCATTTTTGTATAAGGAATGTTCACTTGGTGCTGTTCTACAGCTCCTAAAATAGACTGCTGTCCTCAGGTAAGATAGAGGATGTTGTCCCATCACATTCACTGAAGTAAGATACAACTGCTAGTCTGGTAGGCTTCTATATGAGGAATGGGGAGGATATCATGTCCTTTGCCACAGACAGCCAATTACCACAGGCCATCCCTGCCATAAAAAATAGTACTTTTGCTATTCAATATAATACATTACATGTCTAGGAATACCGCAGGGATATGCAAATGCTACATTGAATCCTACATGGCTGCTGGTTGCACTTTTCTTACGTTCCCAGTTTCAGGGATTGGACAGCTTTAATGCTTTATAGGTTAAAGAAAATGCATTTGGGGTTACTGCTTGCTCTCATGATGGTGACTTTAATAATACACATATAAGCAAGAACATGTTTGTAAAACATTCTGTTGGTCATCTGAACAATATGAACAGAAAAGTGGCAGGGACGGGGTGTGTGTCAGGATCCCACCGTAGACCACCACGTTAGGTCCCTCCAGTCAGGATCCTGGGTTTTATTTGTTCTCTCACCGGCTCTAGCACAGATTTCGCAAGATCCCGCCGCTAGGCAGCACCACCAGCCACTTCCTGTTTCACAATATTGCTTTAGGACTTTGCCTTAGTCACCTTCTGGCTTATTATTACTTTGTGTCTGGGTGCACTTGCAGGCCACAACCCCCCTGTATCTATGTGCCTATAAAGCATACAGCCCTGATCCAGCCTCATCTGGATACCTGATGATGTTACACTATCTCTTCACCGTTTCCACCATTGATACTCTTTCCCAACCTTGGTATATGCCTTGCCCACCCTTCTGGTCTGTGCAAGCCCCAGCCAAGGATCAGGCTTTTGGTAAACCAAGAATAATATTTATTTATAAACACCAGGAAATAACAAGATTACTTATGGGATATTTAACAAGCATATGGTTTCATATATTGTGTTCCTCTTTATGTTTCTAGTCATATATAATCTGCGTCAATACCAGCCAAATATAATCCAACCCACAACCGACTCCAAAACCCAAACTTCACAACCAACCGACCACCCCCTCTCAACTCACATCCTCTCATTTATACCTTCAGCCACTCAAACGCTCAGCCAATCATCATACAGCATTTTCCAGCATTCTAACCCATGTACTCCCCCCTCTAATTCAATCCACTTACCATATGTACCTTAATAAACCTGCACTTACCATATTTACAGCAATATCTATATACAGGGACATCACAGGGGGCACCTGCCAAAACATGTTCCCAGTCAAGTGCTTGCTTGTGACTTGTTGGCTATGCTCTTTCAACCTTGACCATCTTTTGCCTTAGGTAGCCCTTTCCATCAGCAGCCTTAACCTTTAAGTTCTTCTCCCCCATTGCTCCACATTGATCAGCCACTGCCCAGCCTCCGTGATTCAGTCCAGATCAGGTTGCTCCAACCCTAGCTGTCTCCCCTCCTGGCTTCCTCTTCCCTGTCCCCTTGCCTCTTCATCCTTATTGCTTTTTCCTTGGTTTAATTAGAGATCCAAATCCCAGGTGCTTGCTTGGGAAGTGCAGTGTATGTTTGGTTGCTCATGCAGTTGTACATGCTCTGGTAACCTCGCGTTTGGACTACTGCAACACGCTCTACGTAGGGCTACCTTTGAAGACAGTTCGGAAGCTACAGCTAGTGCAGAATGCGGTGGCCAGATTGCTCACTAGGACCAAGCGGTTCGAGCATACAACTCCTGTTCTGGCTCGCCTGCACTGGCTTCCAATATGCTTCCGGGCCAAATTCAAAGTGCTGGTACTGACCTATAAAGCCCTATACGGCACAGGACCACGATACCTGTCGGAACGCCTCTCCCGGTACGAACCGGCCCGTACACTGCGGTCTTCTACAAAGGCCCTCCTCCGGGTCCCGTCCCATAAGGAGGCCCGGAGGGTGCTGACAATATCTAGGGCCTTCTCAGTGGTGGCCCCCGAATTGTGGAATAGTCTCCCCGAGGAGGTGCACTTGGCGCCGAAACTATTATCCTTTCGGCGGCAAGTTAAAACCTTTCTCTTCTCCAAGGCATTTTAAGCTAATTCAATTTTAATTTAACTTTAATTTCATTGTTAATTTTAATTTTAGTTTAAGTTAATTTTTATATTTAGGTAATGTTATATTGATTTTAGTTTGTGTTGTTTATACTACTTGTTGCATTGTATTGCGTGATTTTATTGCATTTGTGATTTTATGATATTCGTGTTCGCCGCCCAGAGAGCTGTAGCTAGTCGGGCGGGATAGAAGCTGAATAAATAAATAAAATAAATAATAAAATTGCTCACATTCTTTTGGGGGGCATGACTGTCCCCACTTAACCCAATTCTCAAATTCCCATGTCTCTGTCTTTTTTCTATACCATTTGGATACAGGAAACCCTGGATACAGGCTGAGCTAATCATGGTGTGGCTACCAATTACACACCTGAATGGAAAGGAACCATGCAATTGACTCTGTCCACATTGTTCTGAGATGCATTGATTACCACAACAGCATGGGGAAATGTCATGGGAAAGTGGCTCCTACACCACTCAGTTATGAATTGAGCCATAGCCACATCTTAATTGGTGTATAACTCCTTTCATGTTTGGACTTGGAAATCATAGCCCTCTTCAATGATCACTGAATACACAAGGGGAGAGGTACCATCATGCCTACTCTCCCCATTCCCAGACCACATGCATCCATTCAACAGACAATTAAAACACAACCTATACATGTCCAACAGATCAAATGAAGGGTTCTCCGCTTGGAATGAGAACCCCTGCTTTTTCAAGGTTCATGATCTTTCCAAATTTCTCATGCATATAGGATTCTACACATGTAGGCGCTATTCATGCCTTCCAATAAAGCTCAGGACATCACGATTCTGTATGCTCATTCAGTGAATATGTGACTTTTGTTAGCAGGGTTCAGCTGTTGGTCCAGTCAAGGGGACGATTAGTTGGTTTCCCTGAGTCCATTTACTGACAAACTTCCTTTTCTGTGTGGATTCTGAACTGCAATAGAAGGTTACAGGGAAGGAGAATGACTCAATGTATGTACCAGTGCCAAAATGGCATTGGGAATAAACAGCTGTATAGGGGTGCTTGTTGCTGATTTGTTGTATTTTAGATTTTTATCATTATCATTACAGACAATTTGACAGCATTTCAGAGCCTGAGGATGACAGTTTAAGAAAACCAATTTAACTCTGTCATCAATGAGTGATGAGCAAGTATAGTGCTATTAATAAAACAGATCAAAATCAAACACCACAAATAAAATTATGCAATTGCTCATACATCTTATTGCTATGCTTTAAAGTGCCTAAACTAACCAGGCAGGGGTAAGGGAAGCCACCCAGCTACATTATAATAACCAAGCCTCTGGCATATCAAGAGTTAGGATTCTTGGCATTAATTAAGGCATTTTAGTATCATAGTAGTACTGGCAAGAAACAAATTAATAACAGCAGCTGTGATAGATATTATCAAACTGTCATTTTGTAAGCCTTTTAAGCATAACCAAGCAACCAAGTCATGCTAACCTCTCAAATATAAAATGTGATGACTCTTAGATAATAAACTGTACCCATAAGTGTGTGCACAGCACACCAACATACATGGAGTGTAAATCTTTATAGGCTCTTCCCAAGTTTTAGAGCCAGATAGGCGTGAAATTAATTTATTTTATTATCAGGAAGGGAGTAACTGAACAGATACTCCCAACAACAACTCTAGAAATGAGGAAAATGGAACCTTTCATAAAGGCCTTTGAACAATGTATCAGCAACAGCCAGACAAAATGGATCTCAAAGTACTAGTCAATGATAAGCCTATTAAATGTGGTTGAGTTGCCTCACTAGCAATGGCTTATAGAAATATTCCACTGAGCTAATTCTACAACAGAACAGAACAATAGAGGGTGTTGAGGTTTTGCAAAAGAATTTCCACAAATTAAGTTCATTCAAAAATAAGACCATAAAATTGGCATTTTACAGGGATTATTTGACTACTAGGTTTTGCTCAAGAAACATTGTTATTTCAACGTAACTAGTAATTGGTGTCTTCTGGGGTTGGGGAGGGAAAGGACGAGGGGATATACATATAAAGCTTCAGAATGCCATACAGATTACAGTTGTACAGACTACAATTTAAGTCCTTCACTGTAAGACATTGGTGTATATATGGCTAAAATAATGGGCAAACTCGCTGCCAACAGGTGAATCCTGATCATACATTATATCACACTTCCTAGCAATTTTGATGAAAACTACAGGTGGAGACAGATTATAATGGGAGCATCTAATTGAAATTCCTCTCCATTTTACTTAGATGGAAGACATGCTGCTTGAGCCCTGAAATGTATTCAATTTTATTCAAACTGAATGCCGATTTTTCAGGCAAGACTACATTTAAAGAAAAAAAAATGCTTCAAAGAAACCTTGAAGAAGGCTGTAAATCTTTATAGCTATGTTTTTAGAAGTGTATGTGTATGTGTGTGTTTATCAGTACTCTCTCTTCCTTCATGTTGCTAACTCTAGGAGGCCTCCATGCTGAGGTAGAAAAGCAGTGATATAAATCCCATAGAGATATGCCCATTTTGATGGCATCTTGACATGTTTCACTGACACATCTAGTCACTTCAGGTCCTTATGGATTCACTGGGATATTAGCTTTTCAGCATGGTGCCTTCCAAGAGCTTTCTATTTTTAAAAAAATGGACAGACCTCTTTCCTTCCAGTGAAACAATGACTTTACCTTGTTTGGCTGGCATTTCTCAAAACAGAAAGGGGTAAGTAAAGGCTTTGAGGAGGGGGAGTCAATCAAAATTAAAATGAATATAATAATTCATACCTAGTAGAAGCCTACTTTCCCCCAGGCATTGGACCCCTAATTTGGATTAAACATGACCATTTGTTTCTCTCTGATAAAATGTATGTCTTCAAATTATTTATTTATTTAGAACATCAGCCTTGTCTTCCTGTCAGCTCACAAGTCAGAAATGACTATGCCAAATCCAGATACAGTTAACATATTGTATAGGCAAGTGAGAAGCAGTGTATACAGATACATGAGTAGCTTTCTGGCCATCCACTTTCAGAAAATGATTATGTTAGCAAACGTGTGGCCAAAGCCACAACTGCAGTCCAATAGACTAGCTTCACTTGGTTTCACACACCAACTTCAGACCATTCAAAAGAGTTTGAGGCCACTGGAACAGTTTATTACTATTTCCCAAAGCAGGTCACTAAAACACAGCCTATATAAAGAAAAGCTGAAAAATAGAAAGGCATATCAAGGCTCCATATCAAAGGCAGAATTACATTAACAATAAGAACTAACAAGCCATGGGCCTATGCCATGTCTCCTCCCACATCCATCCCTTATGATAAATCCATAATATAGAACAGATTTCTCAGCAGACTAGCAAAAATATCAGTCCTGTTTGTAATGAACTAAATGTATTTCACAATACTGATAATAGATAAAGGCCTAACAAGCAACCAAACAGGAGAGAGATGCAGATTTCCCATTCTTTCCCTAGGCCTACTTCAGTTGGGAGTAAAGCACCAGCACTTGCGACAAGTAACCTGAACCAGACTAGGGTTATCAGGTCTCCAGTTTTTGCCTGGAGACTCCAGTCTGGGGGGGGGTCTTCTCCAGTCTCCCGGTAAGACATCCCAACCCATGGACTCTTAGCCTTCATATTTAAAAAAAAAATCTAGTTGGTCTGGTTCAAGAGATATACACCAAAATTTCAGCCACCCCCCTCCTGCAACTTCTGTTAGTATTGGCTGCTCTAATCCCTGCCCTTTCATATTTTTAGCCAATAAGTGAAGTCAGGATTATGATTGACAAGGGAATTTTTGGCCTCCAGGCAACAGCTAAACCCCACTGCAAGTTCTTAAAACAGTTTCCTTTTCCTGCTTATCATGAATTCAGTAAATCTATATCTTTCAGCAGCACAAAGAGAAGTTTCTCTGTGCAAGAGATCTGAATACATTGGGGCCTGCTTCTGAGTAAACATGCACAGGATTGTACTAGAAAATAAGATCACAACAGGATCTTGGTAGGCAACATGTACAGTAAACAATTTCAGATTATAATAAAAGTGAACATGCAGTTTTTTAATTACATGCAAAAATAGCATATACATTTTATCTTTCAAATAATATTTGAACAGAAATTTTAAAAAGTGTACATGCTGCAGCTCATGATGACATAATGTGTTATACTTTTCTAATTATAATGAGTCATACAAGTTTAAATTTTTCTGGGCTGTTAAAGAGAGCAGTTTATTTGTCTTATTTATAACCTGTTTTGAAAATTTTCCCAATATGAAGCTTTAATCCTATACAAACTTTTTTGGAAGTAAAGCTACAATGCTAATTCCACATACCCTGGAGTAAACCCCACTGAATTCAGTAGGACATACTTTTGAGCAAACATGATTAGGCTTGTGCTGTAAAATCAATGGGACTTTTGAGTGAACATAGCAAAGGATTGTATTGTAAATCTTTCTCTCTCCCTCCAATCCTTTTTTAAAAAAGGCAATTAGGCACGGCTTACTTAGGTGTCAGTATTTTATTTGGTAGGAAACGTATACTGAATTTTTTTTAAAAAAAATGTTCTGCAATGACCAACTGGCTTTGACAATAAACTGTTATATGGGGTGTATGTATTTTACATCTCCAGTTTCTGTGTATATGGAATATTTCCAACAACCCTGTGAGGTAGGGTTGGAAACGAAGGCAGCTCACAACAAGAAATAAAGCCATTTAAAATCCAATAACCATAAAACAAGTATAAAACAGTTGCAAAACAACTTAAAAGTGGCATGATTCTGAATTTTGGGTTGGGTGACTGAAGTAAGTTCCTTATCACTGAATTGCAGTCCTGTGCATGTTTGCCTGTTTGAGTAACCCCCAGTGGGACTTGCTTCTTAGTAAAAATAGGATTGCACTATAAATATCTTTACAGGTTGTGTAAATAATAAACATCTTTGACAGTCATGCTTATATATATTTCTTCATATTTGTCTCAATATGTATCTGTACAAAATTATTTCCTCTACATTTTAAGTATGCCCTTATTCCATGGGGTTGTCATGGTCACCCTCTGTTGTTTTCATTCTGACGGGCAGATTAGGCTGAGAGATGGTGAGTAACACATGGTCTACTAGTAAACATTGTAGCTTATTTCCATTTATATGCAGGCAAAGTTTATGAAGTAATGCAGATCCTCATAATACATTTAAAGCACATCCAACTGTACTGAAAGCACATGGCTTCCGTCAAAGAATCCTGGGAAGTGTAATCTCCTGGGAAGTGTAATACATATCAAGACGCAGAAGGAAGTCCCAATTTATTCAATGGGGCTTACTCAGACAGGGAAGCATGCACGGGACTGCAATTCAGTGATAAGGAACTTCACTCACCCAATCCAAAATTCAGAAGCATGCCACTTTAAGCTGTTTTGCAACTGTTTTATACTTGTTTCACAGTTATTGGATTTTAAATGGCTTTATTTCTTGTTGTGAGCTGAAATAAGTATTCATTTCCTGCCAAATAAAAGCAGTGACACCTAAGTAAGCCCTGCCTAACTGCTTTTTTTTTTTAAAGGATTGGAGGGGGAGAGAAAGATTTACAACACAATGTTTTTTCTATGTTCACTCAAAGGCCCCATTGATTTTCAGCACAATCCTAACCATGTCTTCTCAAACTTAAGTCCTACTGATTCAATAGGGTTAATTACCAGGTATGTGGAATTAGCATTATAGCTTTACTCCCAGAAAAAGTTCATATTGGAAAGGTTTTCAAGACAGGTTATGAATAAGACAAATAAGCTGCCCTCTTTCACAGTCCTGTAAAATTTAAACTTTGTTTGACACCTTAATTAGAAAAGTATAACACTGCAGCATGTACACTTTTTAAAACTGCTGTTCAAAAATTATTTGAAAAATAAAAAGTATAATGTACCATTTTTGCAAGTAATTATAAAACCTTGCATGTACATTTTTATGCCTACCAAGATTCTGCTGTGATCTTCTGTTGTAGTGCAATTGTATGCGAGTTTACTCAGAAGCTAGTCCCAATCCTGTCCAGAGAAAGTACTCTTTATGCTGCTGAAAGCTATATATTTACTGAATTCCTGATGTGAAACAAGCAGGAAAAAGGAAACTGCTCTCAGAACCTGAAATGAGGTTTAAATCTTGCTATTCTCAATCACAACCCTGACTTCACTTATTGGCTAAAAACCTGAGAGGGCAGGGATTACAGCAGAAATTAGAGCAACTAACAGAAGTTGCTGGGGGCAGCTGACATTTTGGTTTATATCTTTTGAACCAAACAACCTAGAAACTTAATTTTTTAAAGATGAAAGCTAAGAGATTAAAGTGGCTCACCTGGAGACCCAGAGATGACCCCCAATAACCAGAGTCTCTGGCCAAAAACCAGACACCTGGCAACTCTAATGTAGTTAGAATGGCTTTATTTCCCAGTAGTAATAAACCTTAGGTTTCTTTATTCTTTCAACCAACAGTCTTACCAGACTATTTCATTTCCTCTGCTGAAATACATACCAAACTCCAGTAACTTCTCTAGTTCTCTTTCTTCCATTCCCCACCTTTTCATACACCACAGAGCCCTTGTCTTGATTTTTCTAAACCAGCCTTCCCCCACTGTATGCGCTCCAGATATTTTGGACTACAACTCCCACCATCCCCAACCACTGGCATGTTGTCTGGGGCTGATCACGGGTCACTGTGGCAAGGCTATTCCAGTCCAGGAATGGTTAAAGCCAGTAAACCAGCCATAGCTGAAAATGGGCCTCTAGTGACAGTGCTGGATCCAGGAGTACCTTCTAACTATGGACCTGCTCCTTCAGGGGGAATGCAACCATCTTCCTACTTTTTGGCCATGATAACTGTCCATCCACAATATCACTGGCTTGTCAGGATTCTTGGCCCTTCCAGATGTATTGTTTATAGTGCAATAGCTTCTGTTTCTTTCAATGTTTTTTTTATTCCAATGGCAGTGGACCATCCACCCAACCAGTCACATTTCACTGTGTTTTGGAGGGTTGTACTTTTTCCCATCCACACTAATGATGGGATGTGTTTGGATTGAGAAAAGTTCTGTGGCTGTAATCACACCCCTTCTGGTTCCTCATTTCTCTTACCAGTAAATGTCAGAGTTATGAGCATGCACAGAGTACTACTAGCCCTTTCATGTTTCTTTTTGTATTTGATACCTGGTATTCTGGAGTTCTGTAGGTGAGAGAGATTAAGAGATGAGATGGAAGGAACTTCTTGAGTTCACTGTTTTGGTCTTAGAATGGATAACCTTCTGAGAAAAAAAGGCCAATGAGGAACAAAACTCATGAAACTGTTGCTCAAACTACACACCCCAAACACCACACAAAATGTAGGAAACTGCACAATACACCATTCACACTATGAAAATACTGTGGAACTATTCCGAGAAGAAAAAGTGGTTTGATAACTGCAATATTCCAGAATAGTGATGGAATGATAATGTCATGTGGATGCATGCAGAAAAATGGAGGGGAGAGAGAGAGAGAGAGAGAGAGAGAGAGAGAGAGCAACTATAGTGCTACAAATGGTACATTTGAAAAGGCCCTCCGTCTCAGTTTATTGGTTCTCATCCAGACCATTTAGATTCAAGGGTGGGTAGGAACAAAACATATCATAATCAAGTAAGTATAATTCTGGTAAAACCAAAGTTCAAGGCGAGTCCAGGTAGAACTAAAATAAGTTGATCCCATAATAAACTGTTGTTGTTGTTGTTGTTTGTTAAAAAAAATTTCAGACTTTTGTTCTGATTTATGACTCAGTCTCCCAAGTGTCAATTGTATATAAAAAGCCATTAACTTTGAGGAGGCAATTGTTAGAATTTTATAATAAAAAATGCATACTGTTTATCTCATTATTGCTTAGGAAATTAGGTAACATACCATTTAATAGTTTGTACCAGAATACTGTAGCAAACCACTTAACTTACAATAATAGAATATTGACTTAGTACAGTGATACTGTACATGAGACAGTACTCCAGCCAGATTAGATAAATTCCAAGCTGACTTAGAGTCCCTGTTGTAATGTATTTATGCCACCTTAGTAGAAGACTTTTATAGATTAGCTGAAAACAGTTAAAAAGATCAAATCAAAATATTTATCTGTTTTGCTTTGTTTTTTAATTTATAAACACTTAATAATTATCTTCCCTCTTTCATGCAAATTTTCCCCCTCTGCATAGTATAATATTAACTACTGGGTTAAAGTTGTAGTTTAACTGAAAAGAAAAAGTAGAAGGCTCCCTGCTTTCTCCCAAGAATTAAACCCTCCAGAGAACTAATATTCAGGGTGGATTATAACAAAGTTTAGAAGTTTCAGAACTTCTGTTCAGAGAACAATACAGAGGCCTGTAAATCCCGCAGGGATGTAGAGTCTACATTTGAGTAGAAAAAATGCCTTGGTGTTGTATACTTGCAGATTTGTAAAAGTGTACATGAAGGGAGCCAACAGAGCACCCCTCACCATGCAAGCACATTCGATTTGTATGGGCATTTTCAGACTTGAGGTGTGCTTCCCTCACATGGAAACACTGTTTTTGAGATCCACTGTACCTTTATGTAGGGGCTATATGTATGGCAGCTGAACCTGAAATGGCTTGGGAAAAGAATAACCACAAGCACACTATATGAATGAGATTGTCTATAAGCCCAGTGAAGTGTGAACTGTGCTAGGATCAACCAATTTTCTGCCCTGGTCTTTGGTAGCATATACTGGTGGACTGCAAAGAATGTATTTCACAATATTCGGTGATATATCAGCAACAGTGAAAAACTGGCATTGCTCTTTGTAGGCCTATATGGTGAATTATTAATATACCTAAACTAATTTGAGCACAAAATAACGATATAATGTGAAGGTTCAAGAAAAATGCAACGACTAGATATAAAGACAATCCCCATGGAAGCCAGCAGGACCCAAAGGACAACATGGAAGCCAGCAGGACCCAAAAGACCCAAAAAGTCCAGAAATGAGTATCAGCCCCTTTTCATGTATTCATTCCAAGAGCACTGAGTACACATAGATCAGGGGCAAAGCCTGCCCTCCTCCATGTGTTCATTGTCCTTTCAACAAGTACATCTAGTTGATCTAGAGATTTAATCTGATGAAGGCTTGTGCACAGTAATGGGACTAGAGAGATTGGCTCTAATAGGGCCCAGTAACAGTCCTCAGAAAAAAGTAGTAAGGAAGAGAAGCCATAAATCACATGGTCTTCGATGTCTGTATACTAATGTGCAGAGCATGGGAAACAAGCAGGACGAACTTGAACTCTTAATACAGGAGGGCAATTATGATTTCATAGGTATAACTGAAACTTGGTGGGATGACTCCCATGACTGGAATACAGCAATTGAAGGATATAACTCAACTTAATATATACTTAATAGAGAATAACTGACACAGAAACAAGAAGTAGTTTGGGTTTCTGTGTCAGTTATTCTCTGTTAAGCATTTTTGTGATCTGCATTTTGGAATTCTTGTATGTTAATTTATAATTTATAGTTATGTAGATATTTTCTTGGCATGCAGGTGGCTTACAGTTTTCCTATGGTGAAGTGTCTCCAGTAACCCACTAAGGGTTAATGTAAAATAATTAAGCGAATTCAGCTGAGATATGGCATGTATTGAGTGGCTGAAAGAGTAGTCTCCACAGCTGTGTTATTTTCTGCAGATTTGCCCTCCCATAATGACTTAGCTGATTAGGTATTTAAAATACAACACCACCTTCAGGATATGTCATGTTGGTAAAACTTTCAATACGTTTTAGAATTGGGTGATAGAAGGAAATGGTATGAATTATGCTTTATAGTCCACATACAAAATTATTTTACTTATTAATGTTTGAAAAAAAATTCTATTGGATTAGTTTGTAATTTAATTTAAAATTATTTTTATGCAGAACCATTGAATTAACATACAGCCCACATATTAGCCCATTTGCGGTCGATGGGTGAAATAATACGCAGACAACAGCAGCTATGGTTGAATAAAGGGCCACTTTATTAAATTATAAACAAGAACGTTTAAAGCGACCTGCAGAGGTGAAACCTAAGTGCGGGAACTAACTATAGGCAAGCAGCTTGCCCTACAGCTCTCGGGCGACCAGCCCCTGCTGGGGCAAATGGCAAGCCCCCTTTTGCTTACCCCTTGCCCCGACCACACCTTGTAGGTGAGTAGGGAGGCCTTCCCACGTCACCACCCCCTGGGGCCGTAGAACCCTCAGGTGGATGAGGTAAGTTGGCCCCCAAAGCAGTCCATATCCTGCTCTCGGGCCGTATAACCCTGAGAGACAGGCCTCCGGAACCACCAATCACCTTGAAAGGTGCCTAAGGGGGCCACCTAGCTGTCATTACCTATTTCCCCTCCCGCACTTTACCGAATCCATGTCCAAAATATGTCCACGTTAATAATTTGATTTGAACCAAATTAGCCAAATTAGCCAAAACACAACCTATTAATCACGACACCCTCTAACCCAGTTCCCTCCATCTCCCAAAGTGTGAAGCAGGCAAAAAACCTGCCCGCCAACAAGGGTGGGCAGGATAAAAATTCCTACTCAGCCCCAAAGCGACCATGGTCACACTGTAAAAGAGGGAGGGCGGGACGGGCGTCGCGAGCCAAGAGGAAGTCGGAGGGGGCTGAGCGGGCTTAAATAGGCCCGTAGCTCCGCCCCCTCCGTGAGGAACGTCGCACGTCATCCCAATGCGACGCGCGACGTTCCCTTCTTCAAAATTGGTACTGCGACTTCACCCTCGGCCGCAACTGTGCTACCGCTCCCCAGAGCTTCGCGCAGGTAAGCGAAGCTGCATTTGCGGTCGATGGGTGAAATAATATGCAGACAACAGCAGCTATGGTTGAATAAAGGGCCACTTTATTAAATTATAAACAAGAACGTTTAAAGCGACCTGCAGAGGTGAAACCTAAGTGCGGGAACTAACTATAGGCAAGCAGCTTGACCTACAGCTCTCGGGTGACCAGCCCCTGCTGGGGCAAATGGCAAGCCCCCTTTTGCTTACCCCTTGCCCTGGCCACACCTTGTAGGTGAGTAGGGAGGCCTTCCCACGTCACCACCCCCCGGGGCCATAGAACCCTCAGGTGGATGAGGTAAGTTGGCCCCAAAAGCAGTCCATATCCTGCCCTCGGGCCGTATAACCCTGAGAGACAGGCCTCCGGAACCACCAATCACCTTGAAAGGTGCCTAAGGGGGCCATCTAGCTGTCATTACCTATTTCCCCTCCTGCACTTTTCCGCCACAAAAAGGGGACAAATCTCTATTTAGTCCCCTTTTCCCTACTGCGTAGAAGAACTTCCAGCAGACTCCTCTGCAGGTCTTGCAAAAAGGTGTTGTTCCCTGTGTCTGACAGGTGAACGCCATCGGCCCTATAGAGTTCAACCCTAGAATGCTGTATAAGCGGATGCGGAATGGGCAACCCACCATCCCCAAGAAGCGCCAACCGAATCTGTCGGTTGACCCTCTTACATGCCCAGTCTATCCTCCTGGGGTCCCAAACTCCATGCCATTCCCTGCATGGCAGTATGTCTGACCAAAGCAGACAAACTGAAGGCCAACGCTGCCTTATAACGCGCATGTCGCTACATGCTTGAATAGTAAGGGCCCTGCCCTTCAGTAAACCCAGGTCATTACCTCCCAGGTGAATGACCAAAATGTGCGGAACGTCACGCACTAACCCTTGCCGGAACAGGGTGGGTAGGAGCCCATCCCAGCACATCCCTTGCCGGCCAAGCCATTGTACAGTAGCTCGTTGACTGAGCCCCAGCTGCAAGTCCATTCGAGACGACGCGGCCCTGCGGCCCGCCCAGAAAATCATGCTGTGGCCGCAGATTAGGATGCGCATCCGCTCCGTCCCCCTCCAGCAACCTGCCAAAACAAGGCAACACCATTAGGCTTCCATATTACCATGCCCCCTCATGGGGCGGACATAACTCCTGTAGGCCCCAGAAGCCCACCTTCCAACAGCTCGTGGAAAACCCAGCCCCGCTGCCGTGGAAGCCACTCCAATTCTAAAAGAGTGGGTCCCGAAACATAATGGGTCTATTCCTAATCTGTGTAGGGCCTTCTTCGTAAGTGCCCAAAATTGATATTTAGTGAGGGGATCACCATTCCTGTGAACAAATAAATATCCACTCACTGCTCCTCTAGCTGTCATAAATGTTTGCAGGGCCATCACTGGGCAAATGTGTGGCAAGGGGGAGAGAGCTAAAATAACAGTCCGTCCCCTACCCCTTTGGTCAGTCTTAGACCTACGTAACGTAAGGTAAGTGCTGCCTGCCTTCATATTGATATCTGACATTAAGAGGGCACGCTGTGACTGGTCCATCTTAGACCCAGCCACTACTTCTCCAATCCGAAATGCCCCCAAAATCATGTAAGGGACACTGCTTGAAATAGCTGTATTTCATAGGTGGAAGAACATACAGCTGACCATTGGCTCATGAGTTTCTCCAAAAGCTCTGGAGATATAGGACGGTGGTGATCGGGGCAGCTGGGCGCTCCCTAGCCCACCCAGCCAACATGCACCGGACCCTAAAATCCATAGAATGATCTCGAAAACCCTGTGCCTTAGCTAGAAGTGGAAAAACTCCAGGATCCTAATCTGCAACAGTTAAAGCATGTCCCTGTGCAGCTTGCAGCCCTTGGCCAGAGTCAATCTTGATACCCAGAAGGTGAACACTGGCACAGAGCCAATCTTGATACCCAGAAAGGTGAACCCTTGGGCAGGATCCTCCATATTCCCAGTTTTCAAGGGAACCCCCAGTTACATATCCATACTATAAGCTGTGACCTCAGGTGCTAACATGCACCCCAAAATCTGCTCTACCGATGAACAGCCCATCATACAGATAGTGCCCCACTGTTTCTGAGTCCACTTGTCTCCTGACTGCCCCCTACCAGAAGGATCTGAAGCACTCCATGCGAGAATTATAGCAGTCCATAGGCAATGCTCTGCCACCTGTGCGCACCATGTTAAATGAAGCATAGAGCACCGGTCCTAGACTATCAGGTATGAACCCGTTACTGCCTGACCCCTTAAATAAGACTGGTTGTGAATCAGGTGTAATTTGCCCACTGCCTTTTAAGGCCCTACCTGACTGGGGTGGCCAGGAAGGGGCCAAGAACTCTGCCCGACTGTACATCTTTACACTCTGTCCCTGGCAATTACCGCCATAACTAAAACAGATTGAAGATTGTAGGCCATGAAGGCCAGCCGGGAGTTGGAAGCCATGACTGCCCCCCCCCCAGAAGGAGCTGCAGCACTCCATTTGAGAAATATAGCAGTCCATAGATAATGCTCTACCACATAAAAATGCATAAGGCATCTCTATCACAGGCGTGCACCATGTTGAATGAAGTGCAGCACACTATCCCAGGCTATCCAGTATAAACCCATCACTGCCTGACCCCTTAAACAGGACTGGTGGTGAATCAGGTGCAATATGCCCTCTGCATCCTAGGGCCATAACTACGACAGATTTAAGACTGTATGCCCTGAAGGCCAGCCTGGAGTTGGAATCTGGGATCAGGAAACCAAAAGAAAAACACCATAACACAGGCAAACCTCCCTTTAAACCGGGTAGCCAGTAAGTGAAGTTCGTAGTACCTCAAGTCTAACTGGGGAGGGACACATGTCCCTGAGCAGCTTAAGCTGGGGGCTTCCTCTTACCCCCTTGAAGGCCTCCGGCCTAATATCTCACTGCTGCGCATATCCTTCTGCAAAGAAAGGGAGTAAATCATTTATGAGTAAGTACACTTTACCAACTACTATTCCATGGCAGCTAATCCAGTTCCCCTAAAGCACAGAGACTGAGGATATGCTGCTGTCACCAATATTTGGACCCACTGCAGCTTTCTCCTAGTGGGTTTCCAAACAACCATAATAATAAATGTTCAAATGCAAAATGTGCATGCTACATTGATTTCAAGTAACTGATATCAAAATAGAAGTGCCAATGTAAAAGTTGCATGCTATATGACTGCAGGTAAATGATATCAGAAATCCTAACAAAGAAGGTTTTTGTTGTTGTTGTTGTTACAAAATCATCAGGAAAGGGTGAAGAGTCTGCCTGGAACTTAAAAGGCAGCTTCTGTGTCAACAACAATCTAAACTCCTGTCAAGGTACCCCTGCTTTAGTAAAGTCTAAGATCCTGGAATTAGGATAAGAGCCTTATAAGCAGTCTGGCTGTCCTTTTTATTCCTATCCTCCCATCAAGCCACATTATAATCTGCTAGACCTTCAATTCCATGCAGAAGTTTGCATGTCCTTCTTTAGTACAACAAACGCCATATGCTTTGTTTTTGATACGAGACTAAATTCAAATAAATGCAACTTCTGTCTCAGAGGTAACAATTAGCGTGGCACTGACACTTGAAAAAGGATCACTGTCAACTAAGTTATGGTGATTTAGACATTTTCTAGCAAAACCTTGTCATCTGTGCACACCACTAGTATCTAAACAGGACAGGCACAAAGTCCCAGAAGGCTTACCTGGCCCCACCAAGGCCACCATATAATGTAATGATAATAGAATTAATTACTTCAACCTAATATATTCCTGGGCCTAGCAAGAAGTTGGAAGCTTAGCCAAGAGCTCCGTATCCCCCAACAGCCACCATGTAATAAATTAATAGAATAAAGTACCTGCAACCTAATATAGGCCCAGGTCTAGGAAAAAAACTGTAAGCCTAATCAAAGAGTCCCGCACAATTGCCAATAGAGGCTGCCAGGGCCTCACCCACATCCCTCACTGTGTTGCGCCCCCTACCTAGGCTGAACTCACACCCAGCCTTGGCAGTCCAAGGGGGAAATAGGGCCTGTGTTGGCAGGCTCGAAAAGCCTGTGCAGCTATCTTACTGGCTTGTTGTAAAAAGTGTAAAGTGTGAAGAATCGTGTTATAACACAGCCTCCTCCCATAATTTGCTCTGAGCCTGCAGTAACTGGCCCAAGGTCACCCATTGTGCCTCACAGCAGTTGGGGAGACTCGAACCCTGGTCTCCTGGGTCGCAGTCCAACACCCTAACCACTACACTAAACCACCTTTTCTCCCACAATCTGCCCTGGGCTAAGGGTGTGTGTGTGGTTTTAAATGCCCAAAGCCTAGGCAGCAAGGGGGTGCCAAATACATATATAGCATGTTTATTAACTTGATATGTTTATTGTATTTTACTTTATTTATAAATGTGTTTCTTTCTTTTACCATTATCAGCCCAGACGCTTCCTGCCCGCTAGGCCCTTTTAACGAGGCCTGCTGGCTAGGCACATGCCCCTTTTGGCCCAACTCTCTCCTTCTTAGGAGGCATTGGGCTCATATCTATTTATCATTAATTATTTAATATTTAATGTAAATGTTCAATATATCTAAGTGGTACTCTTATATTACCTTCACCCCCTTCCCCTTTTATGGGGGGGGAGAAATCAGCAACCCACAGGGATGCATCTCTCTCTCTCTCTCCATCTATCTATCTATCCCTTTAACTGCCTAAATATACTTGCGTAATATTTAAATGTATGTGGTTGTAATCCTTGTTTAACATCCACTCCCACCTCCCTGTATAGCGGGGAGGATGTTTGTGTAATCTTGCTTAACTTGGCCAGGCCTCACCACCAGGCCACCTGCAGCCACGCAGCAGCATTAAACAGTCGTTGCCCTCATGGCTGCCACCTTAAATGGGCTGATCAGGCCCAAGCATCGACCATGCGGCCAGAAAATGGCCACCGCTCTCTGTCCCTCGCTGTTCAGTAGCTCCATCTGTCCCACGCCGTCATTCTTCTTCTCTTCGTCGTCGCGAGCCAAGAGGAAGTCGGAGGGGGCTGAGCGGGCTTAAATAGGCCCGTAGCTCCGCCCCCTCCGTGCAGAACGTCGCGCGTCATCCCAATGCGACGCGCAACGTTCCCTTCTTCAAAATGGCTACTGCGACTTCACCCTTGGCTGCAACTGTGCTACCGCTCCCCAGAGCTTCGCGCAGGTAAGCGAAGCTGCATATCTCTGAGCATAAAATACAAAAGTAAGTGGTTTTATGGCATCTGCTGTATCAGTTGCATAACATTTCTTACTCGGAGGCACTCACCGTTAGCAGCTAATGTTCTCTATTATATTTTTGCCCTTTGTAGTGTATATCCATCTCCAAGGCCACTGAAAAACACTTTTTGTCGAAACGCGTTTGCCTTCGCTACACATTTTGTATTTCATGGGCATTGAGTTATGTATATTGACCATTGTTTAAAAGTTGCCCTTTATGTTCATATTGACATTGTTTTGACCATATTATATATTTCGTTCTTTATTATGTATGGGCACTGAGTTGTTTACAAATATTTTTTGGCCATTTGTGTACTATTATATGAGAATACCTATAAGGATTTTATATTGTTTGTTTATATATATATTAAATTTTTGATATTATTTTATAATATTGCATTTTATGCTTGCACCTTAACCCCTTTTTTTGAAGCACTCAAGTTGCAGGAAGCCAGATTTCAACTGGACATCAAGAAAAACTTCCTAACTGTTAGAGCCATACGACAATGGAACCATAACTAGAGAGGTAGTGAGCTCTCCGACACTGGAAACATTCAAGATGCAGCTGGACAACCATCTGTCGTGAATGCTTTGATCTGGATTCCTGCATTGAGCAGGGGGTTGGACTTGATGGCCTTACAGGCCCCTTCCAACTCTACTATTCTATGATTCTATTGTATGATTCTAAGAGAAAGAAACACTGGTGGCTTGTGTCCATTGAGAATGGTGGGGCGGAAGGAAGGGAGACCAACAGTAGGTGGAGCCAAAGCCATTGGCAGGCAGAGCCACCTAATTCTAGCATTGTCCCTATCCTCCTACAAGGACAAACCTTGAGACTACAGAAGAGGAAGCTGACAGCCAATGCCACCCCTTGGACTGGATGTTAAGTTAGATGGCAGGTTGGTAGAGGCTGGCTCAAGAAAGACTGAGATCACTAAGTGAACTAGCTTCCACTGGAAAGAAAGGACCAGTGCCTGTCAATGTTAAATATTGGTCCCAGACTATGCTTTGAAGACACATAAGGTCAGCTCCCTGCTGAAGCTAAGGAGGGTCAGGTCTGGTCAGTGCCTGGATGGGAGACCAGCTGGAGTGTAAGTCACCTTGGATTTCATGAAAATAGAAAGGTGGGGTATAAATGCAATAAATAAATAAAATAAATAATAAATATTGCAACCCTGGGCTGCTACTGGGAAGAAGTGCTGGATATATATAAAAATAAAATAAAATATTAGGTGCTTGGGATTTGAGTCACTGTATGCCTTTCCTCTATGTATGTGGTAATGTGGAATCAGATTTTAAGGAGGAAGAGACTGCCAGCCTTCACACAATACTGCCCTTGAGCTGACCTGAAGTAAGCACGAGCTGCTCAGGGTTAGTGTAGGACAGTGGCAGCAAGCTTCTTTGGTGGCACATAATGAGGGTGAATAGGTGGGGGAGGGCTAACTCATTTGGTTCAGGGGAGACACAAGCTACACCCTAATCTGTACAGCAAAAGGCAGCTTCAAAGAGCAATTTGAACACAAGAACGGCTGGTAGGTTAACATAAAAGGGTATGTGAAAACCTGAAACTTACTTTACTTCATACCAGGAGTGGAGTTAACTCCCTGGATTGAGGAATGTTATGTTATGTTACAGTTTATTTCTATGTCACCCTTTGGCCAAAAAGGCCCTTAGGGCGGCTCACAAAAAATAAACACAAATAAAAAATACACATCGGAAAAGAACAATACAGTTTACAAAAATGTGTTTTATAGAAGATGTAGGGTTACAGAGGAGAGATATTTAAGTGTGTTGTATAATTGTCCAAACATAGCCTGTGATGATGAGAGGTGTCCTAAATAAGGGATTCACCAGGTCTCCTCAGATCATGCCAGAGGGTCATTGAGCTCTGAGGGTCCTCTGAGCTAAGAAAGGGGTGTGAGGAAAGGAAAATTAGGTTGGAACTTTATTCAGATGTATGTAGATATGCCCTGCATCACTAAATCCTCCACTTCCACTTCCACATGTGCACAAGGTTACTAGCCAGTGACTGAGTAAATCAGCCTAAAGACGGGTCAATTAAAAAAGAAAAAAAATGAGTTCCACGTCAACAACAAGCATGCAGAAATGTTAGTGTTACTAGGACAAACATGAATTTAATTCCTAAATTTGGTTTCTGAATTAACATATGCCTTGACAGGATAATGGCCAGTAGTACTCACATTTAATAGCAGACAGCGGGTGGGGCACTCATCTGACCTCCCGGGTAGCGAGTCGCTGCTGCTTACTGGGAAGGAAAGTGGGAGAGGCAAAGTGGTGGGGAGATTGGCGCTATGCAAACACAATTGTGGAGACAATATAGCAGTCCTGGCAGTTCATTTGCACTGTACCAACCTCCCTGCCACCTTGCCCCACCCACCTTCATTCCAGGTAAGCAGCAGTGACTCCACTGTAGGGAGGTCAGGTAAGTGTTGCCACCACCCCACTCCACCATCTGCTGCTGCTCGCATTTGGCCTCCTTTCATGGAAAATCACCACCTGTAACAAGGAATATATGAAGCAAGCCAAAGTTGCCTTTTCTTTTAAAGGGAAACGGGATCCATATTCATCACAAAGGAAGAGTTAAGGTCTAGCATGCACATTATGGCTGTCAACAGCCACTTTAAAATCCCTCTATCTATATCAGGGCAGCTATGACAAACTGAGATATTCATATGTGAGTTATGAATATGTAATCTCTTACCATGAGGATCCGGTAATTCTCTTTATGCCACTATGAACTTTAAATAAAGAAATAACCCTGCAGCAGCATGTAGAAAAGTACTCAGTCCATCTGGTAAACCACCCACAGCCGCTACACATGAACAACTCACCAAACAGGCACCTTTACAGATATGAATCATTCAATTGCAGAGCCATTCAGTGTAGCTGAAGAATGTGAGTGTAAATATCACAAGCAGATGGTCAGGGCAGTTGCCTAAGGCCTTTTCCTATCAAGCAACAGTCTTCCTCTTGGCACAGCAACATTTAAGTGGGGAAAACCCATATGGGCAGTCCTCCCTGTGTAGCTGGGCTATCTGCACACATTCCCCAGCAACACGAGATTGATTCACAAGAAAGCACCCCCAACATTGCTCACTGTGTGTCTCTGTGTGTGAGGCCCCCTGCCCCATTTCATAATGTGCAGTAATGTAAAGCACTCTTTAGATATACATAAACCAGTAATTTACTTGATCGTTGTTCTCTCACCCTCAGTCAAGTGCCTTCCAAGTCTGAAATTCTCAGCAACATTTTGTATAGAATCATGGCTCAACACACAGCCTTGAAATGACAGACTTAATTCCTGTAGAGTACTATTAGGTTTGGCATCAAGAGAGAGGCTGACAAGGAGCACCATGTGCACTGAAGAATCGCTGCCCAGAAGCTTCCAAATCAAAGCACTTACCGATAATCTCTCTGCATAATTGTTTCCCATTCCCTCTCTCTTCATTCACGCTTGGCACCAAGGGCTCCCATCTTTGAGTCAAGATTGGTATATAAGAAAGAGCCGCCTTGAAATGCCAATTTCCTTTCATGCAATCTGGATTCAGCACAGCCAGCACCGCTTTGGCAAAAAGAAATAAATGGAAAAGAAAGGTATCAACTTGATTATATGAAAAAGTAAAGTCAGAGTCCAAAGTTTAGGGCAGAAAATAGTAGACGGCAAACATAGAAAGAAGATAAGAGGTGGAAGCAAAGGGAAGTAGAGTATTAATTTAACTATTAATTCCTTTCTCTTATTTCTTTATTTCTCACAGCCTGAACTCTGAGTACATGAACCAGGTTCCTCTCAATGATCAATTTGTGTGCCAAGCACATCCAGCACTATTCATTCCAGAGCTTCAAAAAAAAAAAGGAATGATGAAACATCTTCCCTTATGATACACAGCAAGACAACAAGGCTGTTATCTCTCCGTGTAGTAGTAGTAATACCTTATTCAGTTGGCTACCTTTCTTTCCAGGCATTGTGGCTGTGATGGTCCATTGGAAAGGGCATGCTGGCAACCCCAAATCCCAACAAAGGCAAATACAGTAACAGTAATAATAATAATAGTAAGTTAAAACTAAGATAGGTATGTATGTACACAAGAGATTCCTGCAATTGTTTTAGGGAATTAGGCTGTGAACACACTGGTTAAAAAAGGTAAAGGTGTCCCACACTTATAGTGCGAGTCGTTTCCGACTCTTAGTTGGAAATTTCACACAAGGAAGGATTGATTATACCTGGAACAACACAAGCAAAGATAACCCAATTCTTTCCTCTGAATTTAGATTGTAGTGAGCCTTCGTTACCAACATTAAATGAACTAAAGGACAAATCACAAATAATAGCGCACCATGACTGGTCTTTAGACCAGCAATTAACAATTCGCCCAATTAAAGAGGACGCACAAGCTAAAAATTTAGCTACAGAACTCCAAGATGCAGGATTTAATTATTCAGCCTCCTCTAAGGAAGAAGAGTATCCCTCAGAACTAATCACGGTTGACTCTACTGTTGAAATGCAGGAAGATTGCTCATCCTTGTCGGAGATTCAGCCATCAAACAACTCCTCTCCCTTGCAGATAAAGAATGATTTAAATCTTTTATCCCTCGGATGGGGGATGGCGGTTACAGAAGACCTGGACTCAATAAAAACTTATATTGCTGAGACGAATAACCTTCTAACCACCTTGATCAAGTCCATAGGACAAAAAAATACAGAATTATTAAACACCCATAACAGTGAGGATTATAATATAACCATCCAAGACACCTTGATTAAGAAGCCTGTCTTGACAAATAAGAGTACAATGACTTCTAAACGGGTTACTCGAAGAGCAAAAAAAATGGAGAAAAAATCGAAGAATTTAAAAAACATTAGACCTAAATACAAACAGAGACTGAATTACAAACCCTTATTCAAGTTATTGGATGCTCCTAATAATAATCTCCAATCTACAGTAAGAGATGGGATAAAGAAACCCAATAAAAACCCTAGTCCTCAACATCAGAATAGATCCAGCTCGCCTATAGGAAAGGATATACCTATAACTACAACTATCTTGGAGAGTCTGGATCGAGATCAAGACTCTTATAACTCAACTCATATTAGTCCTTTGTATGGAAATGTCGCCATTGATACGAAATGGGAGCTACAATTAAGGAGAGACAAATTAGCAGTCATTTTACTACTTTCAAAGCAACAAGACAGACGAACTTTAAATATTAGACAACACTTTGATTCTTGTCTTAGATTTTCTCTACCGCATATTACGTCCCAGGGAACTCCCATGTAACTCATTTATATCCGCACACCTATGAAAAACGGGTTATATTTACCTTCCAGTCACCCCAAGTAACTGAGCAGATCTATAAAATCAGAAATGAACTGTTTTCATATGGCTATTTAATTCAACGATATTTTACAAATAAGGCCCCCCCGATCTCAATTTTTAACGGTCATTCTATACAATCAAATAATAAGGCGAATTTTTCTCAAACTCCGCTAATAAGCCATATTACTCAAAAATTTTCTAATTCAAACGATCGATCATCTAATTCGTATCGGCAAATCCTCAAACAAGAGGACTTGAATCATGAAGAACAGCTCTTATTAGAATCTTATTCCCGTCTTCCTAACTCAGAACAAAGAGGAATTATAAATAGACTAGTCCAACTTATTCACTGTTTGACCCAAAATGGTACAGGGTTAGGTGAAAACGATATACCACAAAGATCCTCACTCTCTTTAACTAATTTTTCTAAATCTCCGAACAGATTAGAACTAGATCAATCCCCTACATCGTTAATAAGTAAAAACAACGGGGATTCTCCTCATGATAGAAAGCTGAGTGTATATAACCTCAAGCACCAAGAAGAAACATCGAGCATAAGGAAGCCAGTACCCCCAGCTTCCTGGCTTGAGATGCGCATGTTGCAACCAGAAGAACTAGGATCCCCAAATAGTTCACGGAGGAAAGAAGTAAATTACCCCTGTATGACAACTCAAGCATATAGAGTAATTTCGAATGTCAGTGTACTTACTCCAGAAATCAATATTACCACTCCATATCCTTGACTCCAGTGTAACCCACCAGTTAACTCAATGAGTCTTATCAATGATACTAAGATGACAGGTAGAGTTAACATAGGAAACACCTCTGGGACTAACTCTTCCTTATCCATAATTTCTTGGAATATAGCAGGTGGAAGAGTAAGACAGCTGATAGCGCATTATTACAGTTTCTACATTCATTCGATATCATTCTTTTACAAGAAACATGGCTTACATCGGAGGATCCATTTACGTTTGAGGGATATAATTCATGGCTTAAACCTGCCACTAAAATTGCTTTGAAAGGCCGTGGCAGAGGGGGGCTGGCCATACTAGTAGATACTTATCTTTCGGCCCAAATAATAGATTTAAAAGTGAAGAACCCGGAGACTTCTCTAGCTTTGGGAATGAAAATCCCTGGCTTTCCAACCTTTATTTGTGTTAATAATTACATTTCTCCATTTAACTCAATGGCTCAGGAATCTCCTTGGCCGACTTTAGAATTATTTTTAGCCGAACTACAATCTAGATATCCAACATATGAGATCCTTTTGGCAGGTGATTTTAATGCGAGGATGGGAAAAAATAATCCATCAAATGATGAATCCCTTAATGAACCATATGGGCACTTAACATTACAGAATAGATCTGTTAAGGATTCCGTAATCAACAGATATGGAATAGCACTTTCGCAATTAATTCAAAAAATTGACTTGATTTGTTTAAATGGCTCCTCTTTAGATATATCTAAGGGATCATTTACTTATTTAGCAAGACAAGGGACTAGTTTAGTTGATTATTTTTTAGGTACATACAATATAATTAATAGAGTCAAAGAGCTTAATATATTATCGAGACCTGAAAGCGATCATCTCCCTTTAAGGCTAATTCTCATTCCCTTTTCTAAAAATAGTGATAATTCTAAAAAAACAACTGCCACAGAACCTACGCTTAGGTATAAACGACGCAAATGGACACAACAGGTTGGGATTAAGGCCCATTCAATATTGCAATCAGAGCCATTTCCTTATTTACAATGGCTAGTAATAACAAATTCTCAGAATTCTATTAGAACTTATGATCAATTGATTGAAGAACTTTGCCCTAGAATTACAGCCATAACTATAACATCGGCTTCATTTCAGCCTAAATCATGGTTCGATGATGAATGCAGGAGGTCAAAGAAACAGTTAATTAGACAAATTAAAATTTTTAGAGGTACCAACTGGATTGAAATATTCCATCAACTTACATTACAGAGGAAAGCTTATAAATCCCTGCTAAAAGATAAAAGACTTGCCTTTCATCAAGAAAACTGGAGGTCTTTGGACAAAGCTGCTCGATTGGGACATGAGAAAGAATTTTGGAGTCTCTTGCAGGGGAAGTTTAAACCAAAGAGCTATACAGCCATGCCCCCAATAATGCAAGAGGAATGGCTAGCTCATTTCAGTTTAATCTTTGGCAGCTCTTTCTCCACTAAACCAGTGGATATATCGAAAGAGCTAGAAGACATCCCGTTATGGCTGATAATCACCATCGATGAGATCGAGAGGTTAGTTCATTCCCTGAAAGCCGGAAAAGCCCCTGGAGAGGATATGCTACCTCTTGATTTCTTGCTTCAGGATTTATCCTGGTGGGCCCCTCTCTTGGCGGCCCTGTTTACTAATATAAATAATACAGGATGCATCCCAAGGGGATGGCACACCAGCATAGTGGTTCCGATTTTTAAAAAAGGGAACCCTACAAATCCAACAAATTATTGCCCGATCAGTCTTTTAGATGTAACTGCGAAGATCTATAGTCGCTTCCTCTTAAATAAATTAAATGAATGGGAGCAAACAAACTCAATCATATATGAGGAACAAGCAGGCTTCAGAACAAAAAGGAATACAATTGATCAGGCCTATATATTGCATCATTTGATTAAAAAAACAAAGAAAAAAATTTGGCCATCTTTGTATATAGCATTTGTTGATTTCTCCGCGGCATTCGATACAGTGGACAGAGGACTTCTCTGGCAAAAGCTCGCCCAATCGAATATTGACCGCAGATTGTATTGGCTGATCAGGGCTTTATATCAATCAAATAACATTCAAGTGCGCCTAGGTACTACTAGCGCCTTATCAACTAAAATTTCAGTATCCAGGGGAGTTAAACAGGGGTGCCTTTTGGCCCCCTTTTTGTTTAACTTCTTTATAAACGACTTAGTAGAGGCTGTGTCTTCGCCCTCCTTCTTTCCACCTTCAATAGGCAATAAAAAGGTCCCCATTCTTTTATACGCGGATGACGTGGCCTTATGTTCCTTGAACAAAATCGGTCTCAGACGTATGCTGCGTAAATTAGAGGAATATTGCCGAGCCCAGAAACTTAAGATCAATCATACCAAATCTAAAATTATGGTCTGCGGCAAATTCTCCAAAGCTAAAAACATTTGGACATTAAATGGGACCCCAATTGATCAGATCACATCATTTAAATATCTAGGAATCCATCTGTCCAACAGATGCTCCTGGGCTGCGCAAATTAAAGCCACGACATTAGCCGGAACACAAATCTTAGGCCTGACCAGAAGATTCTATTACTCACAGGGAGGTCAACTTATATACCCCATTATTAAAATACTTAAATCTAAAATAATACCAAAGATCCTTTACGGCTCAGAATTGTGGGGCCTTTTAGCCAGTTGCCAATTGGAGCCTACCCAAAATGCGTTTATGAGACTGATATTAGGATTACCACCAGGCACGCCAGCAGCACACTTAAGAGCTGAACTGGGCTTACCATCGATAGCAACTCGTATTGACTTGGCCATTATACGATACTGGCTGAGAATCCTCAAAATGGAGGACACAGCTCTGGTGAAACAATGCTGGACGGAACAGATGCACTCTGAGGGTTGGGCTTCAGAATGTCTACAGTTACTCACAAAATATGATCTTTCTCAAGCTAAAGTGCTAGAACTAAATAGAATAGCCCTCCGTAATTACATATTTGAGAATGATGCAGGCCAAGATCGAGCCTATATTATGATGGCCCCCTTTTCTCGTTGGTATCCACGCTTTAAGTTAAATCACTATATGTCTAACTACCTTGATACTATAGACAGAGTAAAAATCAGAAGAGCTTTTATGGCTCTTCGATTTCAAGTCATGCCCTCAGCCTTTCTAGAGGGCAGGTATAAAGGTATTCCTCTGGCTCAACGCCAATGTTCATATGGCTATGTTGCTGTAGATGAGATCGATCATTATTTACTTCATTGTCCTCTTTATGAACAACCCAGACAAAAATTTTAAAAAATATTTTTAGAACCAATAGTGTCTTACCCCGATGAGGATAAGGTTAATATACTTTTATCGGATTACTCCAGATCAGTTTCTCTTGCGGTTGCAAATTTTGTGGTAGCCGCACAAAAACTGAGGGAGTTTTTTATTCATAGACTAACAGATTCATAGGTTTATTTCTTCTTTTTAATTTGTTTAACGTTTGTTTGATTTTGTACATTTATCTGTATTTGTATTTGTACTTGCAAAACGCTTATGGCTATGATTGCAATAAAGTTGTTGTTGTAGTAGACTCTTAGGGTCTTGAACACACTCTTAGGGTCTTGAACACACTGGTTACCTACAACAAAGTGTTTCCATTAGCCACACTTAGAGTTGGAGAGCAAAATTTCGATCAAGACCTTTTTATCTTAAAATGGAGTAAATGTGTGTGTTACTGTAGAGTATATGATGTAACCCCAAGACTTGAATATGGTTTTTCAGTGTTTTGAATAAGTTTGCTACTTTCATTTTGATTCTATAGTGTTTCGTTTATTATATAGCCACGAGAGTGGCTGTATACTATAGCCAGAGTAGATTTTTCACATTCAGCAATGTTAAATTGAAAATACCCCATGCCATTCTGATGCGTCCCATAAGCACATTTCAAAACAAAACCTTACAAAAATTATAGTCCTGAACTCAGAAATGCTTGCTTAACAACTCTGTAAAATTTCATGGTGATACACAAAACAGTCAGAGAGAATCGAGAGTTCAAAGTCTAAAAAGAGAGAAAAAAGACCCAGAGCCCTTTTAGACTTTTTTCTCTAGGTTCTCATGAAATTCCTTAAAAATCAACCATGTTCACAGAGTACCTATAATCATATTACTGACCTTGCCCCATACTCTGACCTTCATCTTCTGCAGTTTAAAAGGTGAAAAAATGCCTGGCTGATTTTTAATTAATTTAAGAAATTTTGGCTGGCACCCTATGATAACGTCAGGCATGCTCAGTAAGAACCAACTGTCAGCATTCTAAAAGACAAACTCACAGCTGCTTGGCTTGGCTAATCAGGGGGCCACACCCAGACCAGACTTTGATTTCACGTGAGACAGTCATGGCTTCCCTCAGAGAATCATGGGAACTGTAGTTTGTGAAGGGTGCTGAGAGGACACTCCTATTCCCCTTAGAGAGCTCCAGTGGCCAGAGTGGTTTAACCGTCAGCTGCTCTGATTGAAGGTCTGTGAGAGGAACAGGGTGTCTCCTAGCAACTCTCAGCACCCTTCACTAACTACACTTCCCAGGATTCTTTGGGAGAAGCCATGACTGTCTAAAATGAAATAAAGGTCTGGTGTGTATGTGGTCAGGGACAGCTTTGGTTTAAATGTGGGTGGGAGGTTACATGTGCCTGCTGCAGAATAAAAGGTGAGGGAATAGCTGAAAAGCAATGATATTGTGTTTTCCTTTTGGAAAGGAAAGGGGCTTCCCCTCTGCCAAGTGCCCACCCACCTAATCTCCTCCCCCTCCTCCTCCCCTCCCTGCCCTCCCCCAGGTCTGTTTCACCTATCCTAACCATGATTGCACAGGAGTAAATCCCATTGAACTCAATAAGCATGCAAATGATCAGACCTGCCTTTCCCCTCCTTCCCCTTTCCTCTGCCTTCTTCCTCCCCTCCCTTCTCCCTCCCTCCCCCAAGTCAGTTTTACCTAGAATAAAAAGGTGGGGGAAACCCTGAAAAGCAATGATACTGTTCACAATGTTTTCCTTTTGAAAAGGAAAGGGGCTTCCTCTGTTCCCAGTGCCAACCCACCCAATCTCCTACCCTCCCTCTCCTACTCTCCCTGCCCCTCCCCCAGGTCAGTGTTGGACTACGACCTGGTAGACCAAGGTTCGAACCCCACATAGCCATGAAGCTCACTGGGTGACTTTGGGCCAGTCATCCTCAGAGGAAGGCAATGGAAAACCACCTCTGAATACCGCTTACTGTGGCCCTGTTCACACGTTAGTCAATGAGTGTAGAGTCCGTGTACCTGGGTACACTCGGGCTGTACACTCTTGCAATTATTCACATGTAACATTCAACAAATGTACAGTCTATGTACCAGGTACACAAGTAGCTGGGCTATACACTTGTCCAGTTATTCACATGTAACTGTTACGCTGCAGCCAACTCAGAAGGGACAGGAAGGGGGGAGGCATGAATTTCAGGCACCTCCGCAGTCAGAAGAAGCAGAGTTGGGGATTGTTGTGTCTGAACAGGAGCGTTCGGGAGGGGGGCAGCCTGCTCTTCAGCCATTTCCCACGAGTAACGTCCTTTCCGAGGAGCCGAGCGCACCGCCCCCAGTTGATGCAGAGAACTTGGGGGAGGAAGTTTCAGAGGTAGTGACAACTCCTCCTTTCCCAAGCAGTTCCCAGGAGGATTCCAAGGAGGCACCGCCTCTTGACCTCGAGCCTGTTGCTTGGGAGCAGGTGTCTTCGGATTTTATTTATTTATTTCATTAAACTTATAGACCGCCCCATAGCTGAAGCTCTCTGGGCGGTTCACAAGAACAAGAACAACATTAGAAATACATAAGCATATACAATATAAAAACACAATTTAAAAGTACAAAATATTAAAAATTAAAACACTTCCAATAAATGCAACATGATTAAAATAATTAAAATAATTAAAAAGCCTGGGCGAAGAGGAAAGTTTTAACCCGGCGCCGAAAAGATAGTAACGTTGGCGCCAGGCGTATCTCCTCTGGGAGGGTGTTCCACAATTCGGGGGCCACCACTGAAAAAGCCCTTTTTCGTGTTGCCGCCCTCCGAGCTTCCCTATGAGTAAGCACTCGGAGGAGGGTCTTCGACGTTGAGCGTACTGTACGGGCAGTTTCATATCGGAGGAGGTGTTCCAGCAGGTATTGTGGTCCTGTGCCGTGTAAGGCTTTGTAGGTTAAAACCAGCACTTTGAACCGGGCCCGGAAACATATAGGCAGCCAATGCAAGCGGGCCAGAATCGGTGTTATATGGTCGGACCGTCTGGTCCCCGTTAACAATCTGGCCACTGCATTCTGCACAAGCTGCAGTTTCCGAACCATCTTCAAAGGCAGCCCCACATAGACCGCATTGCACTAATCTAATTTCGAGGTTACCAGCGCATGAACTACTGAAGCGAGGTTCTCTCTGTCCAGATAGGGACGTAGCTGGGCCACCAGCCGAAGTTGGTAAAAAGCACCCCGTGCCACCGAGGCTATCTGAGCCTCCAGCGACAGGGATGGATCTGAAAGAACTCCCAAGCTACGAATCTGAGCATTCAGGGGGAGTGCAACCCCATCCAGAACAGGTCGAACATCCACCATCTGGTCAGGCGAACCACCCACCAGCAGCATCTCAGTCTTGTCTGGATTAAGCCTCAGTTTGTTAGCTCTCATCCAGTCCATTGTCGCAGCTAGACATTGATTCAGCACATCGACAGCCTCACCTGAAAAAGATGAAAAGGAGAAATAGAGTTGTATGTCATCAGCATACTGATGGCAATGCACTCCAAAACTCCTGATGACCGCACCCAGTGGCTTCATGTAGATATTAAAAAGCATAGGGGACAGAACTGACCCCTGCGGAACCCCATATTGGAGGTCCCAGGGTGCCGAGCAATGTTCCCCAAGCACTACCCTCTGGAGACGGCCCGCCAAGTAGGAGCGGAACCACTGCCATGCGGTACCGCCCACTCCCAAATCAGTGAGTCGTCCCAGAAGGATACCATGGTCGATGGTATCAAAAGCCGCTGAGAGATCAAGGAGAATCAGCAGGGTCACACTCCCCCTGTCTGTCTCCCGACAAAGGTCATCGTACAGGGCGACCAAGGCTGTCTCTGTGCCAAAACCGGGCCTAAAGCAAGTGGAGGCACAGCCCCTGTCTCCTCGTTCCCGCCGCCGCAAGAAACGGACAGGGCAAAGACATGAGTTACGAAGGAGTCAGAGATTACGTTCAAAAACATTTCCTATATAAGCCTACTGCTCTCATGGGGGGTTCGCTGAGTCAACTTCCTTCACACGCTGCAGAGCATGTCTAGAGTATAGTTAGGGACTTTAGTGAGTTAGCATAGGATTTCCTATGAAGCGCAATGCTTTTGATGTATCCATTACTCTAATAAAATGAGATTTACTTGCACACACGCTCCAGCCTCATTCTTTCGGCTCTGGGCTGGACAGTAACGTTCAACGAGTGTAGAGTCTCCGTTATATACACATTTGCTGCCAGGGAAAGAAAATGGCTTCAATGACACTTATTAAATGTGCCATTGAAGCAATTCCCTTTTACTGGCAACAAGGCAAGGCATGCTGGGTCTGTTATACTTCCTGAAACTGTTTCCCGTCAAGGGGTACATTCAATAGAAAGAGTTTTGGCAGAAACAGAAATGTAGTTTTACTCTTTTCATTTTTCCTGCAGATTCTTAAGTTTTTAAAATCAATACACCAACTATTTAAAAGAAAAACCGACCTGTAACTATCATAATTATAGCTATTAAAGTATTGCATTTTTCATTGCCTGTTATTAGAGTATGTATGGTTTTTGATGTAGGCTTTCATGGAACAATCCTATACATGTCTATACAGTCCTATAGAGATCAACTTACTCATAGATAAATCTGTGAAAGTGCAGACCTAAATATATTGAATATTTATATATGAAAATATTTTGAGGAGGGGGCTGCAACAAAAACAAGCTGCTTAAAAGAGTATGAACTGAAATGATTCTTCCAACATACTACACCTGATTCTTTCTTGAGGACATCATGTGTTTAAATATACAAAACTACACTCAAAGTATAAATGTGGGGGAAATTATTTATCAATTGGGCTGTCCAGCCTACTGCTCCCACTGTAACATACTCTGTCCCCTGGAAAGTGTTTCCTGGTATTTGGAAAGCTCTGTGCTGTGGTTGTTATGGTTTTTCAGTAGAACCAGTATCAAAAAGTGATCATCAGTATCTTTTTATGGTCTATGTCATAATGTTTAGCTTTTGGATAGCACTTTAAATGCAGGGTGGGCAATCAGGAGTAGATTTTTGTGTGGAAATACTGTGAGCTTAGTTCAATTTTGGAACTCAAAACAAATTCCTGGGCTAAGAATTATTTAACTCTAAGTGTATATATTTTGTGGCTTGTTTTGGTGCTGGATTTTGGTTTTTTTTAATAATAATAATAATAATAATACCAAAAACCTGAAGTCTAACCATCCTGATCTAGAGTATTAGATTCTGATCTAGTCTAACCATGAAGTCTAACCAGCCTGATTTAGAGTATTTGCCACCCTGGGCTCCTGCTGGGAGGAAGGGCCGGATATAAATCAAATAATAAATAAATAAATAAAACATTACATCCCCTACAAGGCAGGTTTGTGTTACCATAAAACCATGTGATGCAGCTACTTCTGACAGCAGTTTCTAATGGAGGTAGACATTATCGTGCATTTGACCATCAGGTGTGTCTAATTTTGATGCATGACACTTCACGCAGAAGGTAAGAGCTGCACAGAGATGAGCAAGTCCACAATTTTTTCTTCTCAGTTTCTGGGAACACAGTAGAAAGGTCACATTGCTTTTTTGAGAATGCCTTCTTTGACAACGTTTTGAAGAGCCTTACCTTTGCTATTGTAGTTTCATTCTTACAAGCACTCCTTTGAACCATGCTACAACAACCCTGCAAGGTAGGCCTGTGCCCATACAAATGATTTAGTGCAGGGATGGTCAGAAGATAGACGGTAATCTGTTGGTAGATCCCTGGGAGATTTGTAGTCAATTGGCAAGCACTTCTGGCTTCCATTTGTTTCACAATAGCAACAAAAGGACACACATCCATTTGGAAATTTGACAACTGAAATTAAGAATACTTGTGGAAAGAAGGAATAAATCTATCTGTGGAAAGACTGTGAGCTCATCTCATTTCTGATAACCCTGTGCTCAGCAACTTTCTTTCCTACTAGACGTATGTATTTTGCACCTGAGTAGTATAGAAAGACCACCTGCTATCAAAATGATGGATGGTGACCCCTGACCCTGGCCTCCCTCTGACCTCCCTTCCCCACCCCTAGCCTCCACCCTTCCCCCAGCCCCCAGCCCTTACCCCCCTTCCAAATGACATCACCAGTCACAGCCCCGGGCAGTATTGCATGTCCAGGCTTGTTCTGAGCTTTGAACATGTTCTGAGTTTTGAACATGGAAGCAGCCATCACTCCTAAGAGTCCTGAGGAATTAACCAACCAGCCATCTGTAGACATGGAAACAGCCTGCACTTCTAAGAGTGCTGAGGAAAGTACTCCTAAGAGTCCTGAGGAATTAACCAACCAGCCATCGGTAAAGGTCCTTAACCCTCAAAAGTGCTATATTAGCACGAGTTCTGATGAAGATGATGATTTTCCACATGCTCAATTGCTAAAAGAGGAAGCGATTGAGGTCAACAAAAGATGGATCAGCATGTTGGAGACGATTGCCTCTGATAACGCAGTAATGCCGGTAAGCTTTTATTTGGAAAGTAAATGATTGGGGAGGTGTAAAAATAAAGGATGCAAAAATGTTAAAGCATGTCCTTAATTTTCTAGGGACCTTCAGCAACTGAAAACTCTGCTGAAGTTTATCCACAGCCATCAGCTCTCTGGAAATTGGCAACTATAGGAAGCATTCAAATGCAGGTTTGTGGAGCTATTATTTCCATGATGTAGTATAAAACCAAAGAAAAATCTGTGTATAATTTTTCTATATAATAATAATAATAATAATAATAATAATAATAATAATAATAATAATAATAATAATAATAATAATAATAATAATAATAATAGTTATTATTATTATTATTATTATTATTATTATTATTATTAAAGGATTCTGCAGATCTGACCTCAAATCAACCCAGCCACATCATTCTCAGAAGCATACTCGGCATGCAAGAGGGTGAAACGGAAAATATTTTACCAAGAAAACATCGGGGAGCAATGAAACGGATTGTCAGGACAACTGTGTATGCCATTTTAAAGCATTGTTTAAGGCAACACATGCGTGAGTCTTGTCCAGATTGTGTCATTGATGCCCCGGGGCAGACCTCCCATGAGTGTCTTTTCTGGATGCAAAATGACCTCTCTAGGAAGTTAAGGTTTATCTGTGGAAAAATCTGCTTTAAAGCATGCTCCATGTTGTTATTTTAACAGCCTACAGCTTGAATTGTCTTGCTCTAACACAAGAAACTGTTAATGAGATTTTAAATGTGGTCACTGAGGTATCTAGATCCCAGGACTCTGTTAAAATTGTTGATCAGATCCTGAAGAGCACTGATCAGGCATTTTTAAAACATGTTGAAAGTGTCATCAGCAACAAGGGGTATAGAAGTTTTTTCAGCTCTCAAGTTTAGAGAGCGTAATCTGTCTTCTCTAGAAAATTGAGATTGCTTGCTTCATGTTGTTATCTTAACAGCATGAATTGCCTTGTTCTAACACAAGATGTTAATTTGTTGAACAATAAAGTTTTTTTTGTATGAAAGCTCAGTGTGTTTAAAGTCTGTTTAAAAACATGGGAATTATAGTGTAAACAGAAAACAGCCTGTCAAAATGATTGATGAGCCCCACCCCACCCTCCAGGCCCTTTCCCCAGCCCCACAGCCCTTCATCTCCCAGTCCACAAAGCCATACCCTGATACCCAATCCTAAGGCTGCATTCCTTTTTCATTAATTTTAAATAGAAAACAATAAAATATATAGATACCCATAACTCTGTAACAGAGAGTAATACTATAAGTTAGATGGAGGGGGTAAACGATGCCGTACCCCTCAGCAGGTTTTGATTAAAAAGCCAACTATGACTGCTTAAATCCTTGTTAGAATTTCCAGCCCCCATCCAACAATCCAGAGGAGCTAAAACAGCCCCAACCAACTGAAACCTCAAGCTATGATTGTCAATAAACTTCTAATGAACTAAGGGTGTCACTTTACATCCACAAGAAAATAAACATTTAGTTTAAAGCCATGCAGTCATAACCTAATTAAAAATATATAGAGGAAGCCACATACCTGTTTAATCCTGAGTAAACCACATGTGGAAAGTTAGAAATCCTAGAAAGCAGAAAAAATTCCATGCCAGCTCTGTAAAAGTTTTGGGAACAAAAAAAAAAAATCCCCTCCACCACATGGCCAAGGGGAAGAAACCCTAACACTAATCCAAAGAGAGAAAAATGTCCAAGTCAGCTCTGCAAAAGTTTTGTGAACAAAGGCTCAACCACATGGTCAAGGGGGGAAAAAGTTGTGATGTAACCCACAGGTTGTAAGATCAGCATGTGGAAAGAATTTCCAAAAGTCTGAACAAAGGATAACCTCGTGATATGGGCAACCAATCAACATGGAGGGAAATAATTAAATAAATTCCATACCTTAAGCCAACAGGGGAGCTTAGACCTGCATACATAATGTTCTAACTAAATGTCCACGAGGGCAGCAGTGTTCAAGCACATCTATTTTTCCCTTGTCCTCTCAGTCTGAGGTGAGTAACCATCTGCATGTGCCTTTTAGTTGATATTATTTTTAAAAAGCAGGAAGGCTCACAAGAAGTATTTGTTTTGATTTTCCAGGGCAGATCAGGTCATAGAAGACGGTAGGAAACTTATTTAATAAATGTTAGACCCTGCTACTGACAAATAAGCTAATCTTTTTTATCTGTATTTTTTAGGGGTGTCTTTATCTGAGTTGTTAACTCTGCCTATGCATGAGGAACAGTTAGGAGGTATGAAAATAAAATCAGTTTTAAAATGTATTTCTTTATGTGAGCAAAATTATATTTAAGAGAACTGGCTGTGTAAAAAGTTGTTAAAACTGAGTGATGACCACCTCCTCTGTTAGATGCTAAATGTAAAAACAGATGTCGGGATGCCTAGGCAACATTGCATTATTTCCTGACTAGAAAATGCAAACTTTTAAAATTTTATTTAAAAGTAAGAAAATTAACAAAGAGATGTGTAAAAACAGTTTCTTTCCATTTTAAAATGTATTTCTTTATGTGGACTTATATTTAAGAGAACTAACTTCACAAGCATCACCTGTTGTCAAATTGATTGATGGCCCCTCCTCTGTTAGATGCTAAATGTAAAAACAGATGTGAGAGGAATTAAACTTTCTTTTTAAATTGTATTCTATTCCAGATTACTATTCAGACACAATGTTTGATTCCTTTCCAGCAGATTCTAATCAGCAGGATATAACTAGTCTAATAGAAGGTAATTAAATCACTAATTTTGATTTGTCCCAATGCCTGTATAAAATACTATTTTTAATTAAGGAAGCTAAATCACCATTTGTTTTTACACTCTATCAACATGTAAGACTGCTAGACCCCCCCTCCCTTTGCCCGAGGCTGTTCGCTTTAAACAGGAGCCTATTCTGATTTAAACTCTGTTCTCCTTCATCCCTCTGCCTGAAACTGTTCATTTTAAACTCTGTCAGCAATGTAAGACTGTTAAAGCACTCCCCACACCCCCTTCCCCTCAACTTCAGCCTCTGCTATTTTTTAAAAACTCTGCATGCATGTAAATCAGTTAGAACCCCCTCCCCCAATCTCCACCAACCCACCCCAATGCCAGAAACTGTTCATTTTAAACTCTTTCAGCAATGTAAGACTGTTAACGTGACAGACATAACAGATGTGAACTTGAAGGCACACTATCTGGCTCAACATTTTTAGAGACTTTTTTTTACTGGAGCGCTTTTGGGTTACATTTTTAGAGACTTTTTTACTGGAGCGCTTTTGGTTTACATTTTTAGAGCCTTTTTTACTGGAGCGTTTTTGGTTTTTAGAGGCTGAGAGTGTTTTTTTAGCCCTACTTAATATTTTTTGAACCCTCTTTCTCCAGTACAACTGGTGTTGGGTTTGTTTGCGTTTCCTAAACCTTTTTTTGGGTTTACCCCCACCCCACCCCACTGCTTAGCAATAACATTATGAGAGACGTGATACTGCTGGTGCTTTTTAATTTCATTAACAAGAGTCATCACTGCTGCTGTATCAACACACCCACCACTACAAAACTGATTTATGACTGATTCATATTGATTAGCCTTCATCTTCATCATGTTAGCGGTTTTCAACATATTGTTAGCTTTTCCAACCAGAATGTTAGCTTTTTAAATCATATTCTCTATAGCCTTGTATGTATTCGCTATCTCTCTAAACTGTTCAGCACGATTGTGTAAATCTTGCTCCTTAAGTCCTTGGGATGCCTGTTGAGGGTCGTCACACCTTGGCCTCTTAGACACTGGGTCAGGAACATCCTGTATTGCTACACCATCATGCTTTTTATTCTCATCTGCAAAGTATAAAATAACCGTGTCATTTATGGTTGTAACTAGGATCATGTTTACACACACACACACATACATGTCTTACCCATGCTAGTGCTCTGGCCACATGTAACTTTAGGGGATAGAGAAGGGCTTCCTGTGATGTACACTGTGAAAAAAAGATAACATAATAGTTGTTTTAGGATCTGTGTTTACATACACACACACACACACATCTTACCCATGCTAGCGCCCTGACCCCTGGTAACGCTAGGCATCAGAGGCGGACTGTCGGTTATGTACACTGTGAAAAGATAACAGACACTTTAGCTGATTCCTGGGATGTCTTGTGGGCCCCTTTTTAAATCTTAAAAATGTCTTATTTATATCATCATCATTTTTCTCAAGATGTTTAGTTTTTCTTAAGGGGTGGCCCTGATCCTCTAGATTCCTCAATCTTGCCATCACCTAAAAGCATAACAGCATTTTAAAACTGAAATTAGAAACATGCTTCTTTACATAGCTAGTCATAGGTTTTCTTAAGGATCCCTCTTCCAATGTAAAAATGCCTTATTCACCTGTATCATCAGTCCTCTGATGCTCCACAACAAGCTCTGTGTTCTTAAGGGGCAGCTCTGATCCTTCAGCCTGCTCAACCCCGGCTGCTAAAAGCAAAGAAACATATCAACATCTTAAAACTGGACACAGAATCATTTCAGTTTAGAGGAAACCCTAGCGTTTGACCCTGGAATTACCCACAGACATGTTGAGACTTGTCCCGCCTGGAACCTGTCGTCCATGTGCAGAGTGCGGGATTATGTATGATGTGTGAATTTTTAACTGGATGTATGGTACTTATTGAATGTATGTTGTGTATGAGTGTGTATACGGCCTCTTTAAGAACGATCAGTGTTGTTAACATAGTTGCGACTCTGAGATCGCAACATTTTAACTCATTGCTGCCACCTGGATGTAATAAATATGCTGAATGTGTATTATGTTTTTGTGAATGATTGAGCTGTTAGTCTTTATGTGTCTTTAGTTGGAATGTGTTGTAATTATTTGATATTGTTTGAGTGTATTTTGTGTATGTTTACTGTATTGTATTATTGATCAAGTGTGTGTGTGTGAATTCTTTGTGTGTTTTATTATTTGGTGTGAATGTGATTAGGTGTGTGTGTATTGGTGCTTTTATCTGTTTTAATATGTGCCTGGGAGAGTGTATTATACACCAACCGGGGAGACCTTCGGGGGCCCCAATTAGCGTAGTGACGGGTAATGGGAGGTATGGTGTTGTGAGGAGAACATGCCAGGTAAGGGGAACCCATCCCAGACAAGTAGTGTCTGTGAGTAGTGTCTGTGACCCGTTCCGGTTCTCCTCATATCCCCAGGACTGCTGGTTGTCCTATCAGTCAGCCTTCGGATCTCCATATGCTGTTGTTAAACGCCAGGTCGGTACAGCATAAGATCTCCCTTGTTCATGATTTAATTGTGGAGGAGGCGGCTGACCTGGCGTGCATAACCGAGACCTGGGTGGGTGATATGGGAGGAGTTGCTCTTTCCCAGCTTTGCCCACCTGGGTATATGGTTCAGCATCATGGTAGAGCCGAAGGTTGGGGAGGCGGGGTCGCCGTGGTCTATAGGAGTTCTTTCTCACTCACCGAGCACCCTGTACAGGTGACGACTGGATTGGAGTGTCTCCACCTTGCACTGGGCCAGAGAGACAGGCTGGGAATTTTGTTGGTGTACCGCCCGCCCTGCTGCTCAACAAATTCCCTAACTGAGCTGACAGAAGTAGTCTCGGAGGTACTGTTGCAGTCCCCTAGACTGTTGGTACTGGGGGACTTCAACATCCATGCCGAGACTGCTTTATCTGGGGCGGCTCAGGACTTCATGGCGTCCATGACAACCATGGGGCTGTCTCTGTTTGTTACTGGCCCGACGCATGTGTCGGGACATACCCTTGATTTGATCTTCGCCACTGGACAGGGAGATGGTGATCTGGAGGTTGGGGGTTTTTCATCTACCCCATTGTCATGGACAGATCACCGCTTGCTGAGGTTTAGGCTTACGACGACCCTTTCCCTCTGCAAGGGTGGGGGACCTATTAAATTGGTCCGCCCCCGGAGACTAATGGATCCTGAGGGTTTCCAAAGGGCTCTGGGGGATTTTCCGACTGAGAAGACTGGCGCTCCTGTTGAAACCCTGGTTGATCTGTGGAATACGGAGATGACCCGGGCGGTTGACACGATCGCTCCCATGCGCCCCCTCCTATGTAGAGCTCATACAGCTCCATGGTATACCGTGGAGCTGAGAGTGATGAAGCAAGAGAGGAGGAGGCTTGAGTGCAGATGGAGGCGGACTCCTGACGAATGCAATTATGCCTTGGTAAGTGCCTGCTCTAAGCGATATACAGCAGCGGTGAGGGCAGCAAAAAAGAGATATTTTGCTGCCAGTATTAAGGCATCACTCTCTCGCCCAGCGGAGCTTTTTAAAACTGTACGAGGGCTTTTACATCTTGGCCCTCGGGATACTATAGATTCATCTGTAGCCCGCTGTGATGAGTTCGCTGGACACTTCCAAGACAAGATCGCTAGCATTCGTCGGGACTTAGACTCCAATATTATAGCAGTTGGATTCAATGAAGCATTCAGACCACGGTCTTGTCTTCATTTATTGGATGAGTTTCAGTTGGTGCAGCTTGAGGATGTTGACAAGATCCTTGGACTGGTGCGGGCAACCACGTCTGTGCTGGATCCTTGCCCCTCTTGGCTGGTGAAAGCTGGTAGGACCGGAACCGCCGACTGGGCCAAGGAGGTAATCAATGCCTCTTTGCGAGAGGGAGTGGTCCCTGACTGCCTAAAAGCGGCGGTAGTGAGACCACTCCTGAAGAAACCCTCCTTGGACCCAGATAACTTGAACAACTATAGACCTGTGGCGAATGTTCCGTTCCTGGGCAAGGTTCTGGAGCGGGTGGTGGCCAGCCAGCTCCAGGGGCTCTTGGATGACACTGATTATCTTGATCCCTTTCAATCCGGTTTTAGGCCTGGGTTTGGTACCGAAACAGCCTTGGTCGCCCTGTATGATGACCTTTGTCGGGAGAGGGACAGGGGGAGTGTGACCCTGTTGATTCTCCTTGATCTCTCAGCTGCTTTTGATACCATCGACGATGGTATCTTTCTGGGGAGACTCACGGAGTTGGGAGTTGGGGGCACTGCTTGGCAGTGGCTCCACTCCTACTTGGTGGGTCGTCAACAGAAGGTAGTGCTTGGGGAACACTGTTCGACACCCTGGACTCTCCATTGTGGAGTCCCACAGGGATCGGTACTGTCCCCCATGCTTTTCAACATCTATATGAAGCCACTGGGTACGGTCATCAGGAGTTTTGGAGTGCATTGTCACAAGTACGCTGATGACACGCAACTCTATTTCTCCTTTTCATCTTCCTCAGGTGAGGCTGTTAACGTACTAAACCATTGCCTGGCCGCGATAATGGATTGGATGGGAGCTAACAGACTGAAGCTTAATCCAGACAAGACCAAGACACTGTTAGTGAGTGCCTTCTCTGCCCAGATGGTGGATGTTCATCCTGTTCTGGATGGGGTTACACTCCCCTTGAAAGAACAGGTTCGTAGCTTGGGAGTTCTTTTCGACTCTTCCTTGTCTCTTGAGGCTCAGGTAGCCTCAGTGGCAAGGAATGCTTTTTACCATCTCCGATTGGTAGCCCAGCTACGTCCCTATCTGGACAGTGACGACCTCGCCTCAGTCGTTCATGCTCTGGTAACCTCTAGATTGGACTACTGCAATGCGCTCTATGTTGGGCTGCCCTTGAAGACAGTTTGGAAACTACAGTTAGTCCAGAATGCAGCGGCCAGATTGTTGACGCGGACAAGAAGGTCTGCTCATATCACACCTGTTCTGGCTCGTCTGCACTGGCTTCCTATTTGTTTCTGGGCTAAATTCAAAGTGCTGGTTTTGACCTATAAAGCCTTACACGGCATGGGACCGCAATACCTGGTGGAGCGCCTCTCCCAATATGAAACTACCCATACACTGCGCTCAACATCTAAGGCCCTCCTCCGAGTACCATCCCATTGAGAAGCTCGGAGGGTGGTGACTAGAAATAGGGCCTCTTCGGTTGTGGCTCCCGAACTGTGGAATGGTCTCCCCGATGAGGTGCGCCTGGCGCCGACGCTGCTATCTGTTCGGCGCCAGGTGAAAACCTTTTTATATTCCCAGGCATTTTAATGCATATTAGTATATGTATTTGATGTATTTTGCTACTGTTTGATTATTTTGTTTACTTTGGTTGGTTTGATTTTATTGTATTATTGTATTTATATATTTTGATTGCTTTATTGTATGTACACCGCCCAGAGAGCCCTGGGGCTTAGGGCGGTATATAAATTAAATTAAACAAATAAATAAATAAATAACCTGTATATACCACAACCTGGGTTTATCTGTGTATCAGTAGCACAATCAGAAAAGATGGAAAGCCAGACATTACTGATGGTTGACACTGCTTTGAGCATTGTTTGTGGGAAAACAGCACCAGCGATACAACATTTCAGACCTGCGTGAATTTTTCAAGATATAGCTCCCCCCTTTTAGATGAGCTTCAAAGAAAAATAACCCCTCTTTTGGACTCTCTAGAGATTAAATCTACAGATGATGCATGCAGCAGTTTTAGGAGGATAACAACTATGATGTTTGCTGATGGAAGAACAAACTGAGGTCGTCTTTTAACAGTCTTGTTGTTTGGAAGTCTTCTGGCTAAAAAATTACAGTTGCAGACATCTAGTGAGATGGATGAACTTGCTCACAATTTAACTGATCACATCCTGAGTGCAAAATCAGAATGGATTTTGGAAAATGGTGGTTGGGTAAGTATGACAAAATATAATGCTCTTAAGTTTGAGAAAATTAGCTGACTAACAATAACTGCTATCTATCTTTTATTGTAGGAACATGCCATTGCTGAGAGACCTCTCTACCATGTGATGACCAGAATTATGGACTTATTCATCAAATACCATCCTAAGTTGTGGTTAACATTCCCTGTTTAAAATTCTGAGAAATAAAAAGTATATTCAAAAGATCTCTTTACATGTTTTTGCATGGCTTCTGGTAGAGGCTGAAGTTCAGGGGAAGGGGGTGTGGGGAGTGCTTTAACAGTCTTACATTGCTGACAGAGTTTAAAATGAACAGTTTCAGGCAGAGGGATGAAGGAGAACAGAGTTAAATCAGAATAGGCTCCTGTTTAAAGCGAACAGCCTCAGGCAAAGGGAGGAGGGGTCTAGCAGCCTTACATGCTGATAGAGTGTAAAAACAAATGGTGATTTAGCTTCCTTAATTAAAAATAGTATTTTATACAGGCATTGGGACAAATCAAAATTAGTGATTTAATTACCTTCTATTAGACTAGTTATATCCTGCTGATTAGAATCTGCTGGAAAGGAATCAAACATTGTGTCTGAATAGTAATCTGGAATAGAATACAATTTAAAAAGAAAGTTTAATTCCTCTCACATCTGTTTTTACATTTAGCATCTAACAGAGGAGGGGCCATCAATCAATTTGACAACAGGTGATGCTTGTGAAGTTAGTTCTCTTAAATATAAGTCCACATAAAGAAATACATTTTAAAATGGAAAGAAACTGTTTTTACACATCTCTTTGTTAATTTTCTTACTTTTAAATAAAATTTTAAAAGTTTGCATTTTCTAGTCAGGAAATAATGCAATGTTGCCTAGGCATCCCGACATCTGTTTTTACATTTAGCATCTAATGGAGGAGGGGCCATCAATCTAACCCTTTTTTGAGAGATCCCCAGGAATACCAGACTCAAAAGCTTGACTTTGCCTTATAGCTAGAGTCCACTTTCTCCTATGGTCCATCCCTGTGTCCTGATACTTCATGAACTGAACTGCTTTGGTAAAGACAGTGAGCTCTGGAGCTTGGCTTGATGCTGCATTAAGTATCTCAATGTAGATTCTACCTGAAAAACAAACTTGTCCATACTACAAGTTTAGAGAATGGCAGAGAGAAAATAAATACTATAGCGTGTGTTTGTTAACTCCTCCTTGAGAGTCCCACCTTTTAGTCTTGTTCCTGGCCTTTAGATTTTACTTCCTTTTGAACAACCAAGGGAAAATGTTTCAACTGGCTGCTATATAAAGGACGAACTAAGCAATTGGAAACTAATTTTGGAAAGCAATTGGAATTATTTTAACTGGTTGCTGGACTGATTTTTTTTCCAGAAACCCCAAAAAGGCCTCACGCTAAACTGCACATATTGGGAAAATCAGAAATTAGGCCTGAGTTACAGCCTAGGTATCCAGACAGACAGACAGATAGCTAGCTGTAGTGTACTCAGCAATATTTCTATTCTTCTAGGGCTGTTTTCATCCTTTGCCATCAAGTTATCAAGAAAAAGAAGAAAAAATACCCACTATGATTGTGAGTATAGTGCTTTAAATGAGTAAAGCATGGCCATTTTTTCAGATCACTTTAAGTTATCTCTTTATTTCACCCTTTAGCAATAAGCACCCAATCCTGCTCTACTCATTACAGAATAAAAAAACTCTTCTTACTGCAGGCAAACAAGTGTGCTTCTTTATTGCTGGCTGCTTAGACAGCACAACTGAAACTGAAAACCAGAGCAAAGGAAAGTCAAAGGGGGGAGGGCTAACTCTAGCCCATAATACAAAGTTCTAATATTTAACTCTTCAATGGTCATGTTTCTATGTGGGCTGATTTTATTCAGGATCACTTAAGTAATTATAGGGAGACTGTGATAATGAAAAAACCATCCTCAGTCAGGGAAAGTACTGGTTGAGCAGACTTTTTGGGTTCTTCCAAATGGGGCTTTCATTGAGCAGTCACCCTGCATTATTCACTGAAGTTTTCAGAGGGTCCGATTCTTAAATTGTTCCTGTTCTTAAAACAAACTTGTTGTTGTTACATGCCTTCAAGTCGATTACGACTTATGGCGACCATATGAATCAGCGACCTCCAAGAGCATCTGTCATGAACCACACTGTCCTGATCTTGTAAGTTCACGTCTGTGGCTTCCTTTATGGAATAATCCATCTCTTCTTTGGGCTTCCTCTTTTTCTACTCCCTTCTGTTTTTCCCAGCATTATTGTCTTTTCTAGAGAATCATGTCTTCTCATGATGTGTCCAAAGTATGATAACCTCAGTTTCATCATTTTAGCTTCTAGTGACAGTTCTGGTTTCATTTGTTCTAACATCCAATTATTTGTCTTTTTCGCAGTCCATGGTATGTGCAAACTCTCCTCCAACACCACATTTCAAATGAGTTGATTTTTCTCTTATCCACTTTTTTCACTCTACAACTTTCACATCCATACAGAGAGATTGGGAATACCATGGTCTGAATGATCCTGACTTTAGTGTTCAGTGATACATCTTTGCATTTGAGGACCTTTTCTAGTTCTCTCATAGCTGCCCTCCCTAGTCCTAACCTTCTTCTGATTTCTTGACTATTGTCTCCATTTTGGTTAATGATAATCCTTGGTATTGGTATTGATAATCCTTGACAAGTTCAATGTCCTCATTGTCAACTTTAAAGTTACATAAATCTTCGATTGTCATTACTTTAGTCTTTTTGATGTTCAGCCGTAGTCCTGCTTTTGTGCTTTCCTGTTGTAACTTTCATCAGCTTTCATTTCAAAACATTACTGGTTTCTGGTAGTGGTATGGTATCGTCTGTGTATCTTAAATTATTGATATTTCTCTCTCCAGTTTTCACACCTCCTTCATCTTGGTCCAATCCCGCTTTCCATATGATATGTTCTGTGTATAGATTAAACAAATAGGGTGATAAAATACACCCCTGTCTCACACCCTTTCCGATTGGGAGCCAATTGGTTTCTCCATATTCTGTCCTTATAAAAGTTACTATGATTCTTTAAATGGAGGTTGTCATTGTCTGTTATGTCACAAATTTTAAAAAAAATTTCTCCCAAAAATTCTGTGTGTGTCTGAAGCACTGCTCTATGTCAGGCAGTGCCCCCATTTCACCACCCACCAGCTACAGACCTGAGTGGTAGTGGTGATGATGGGAGAATAATACTGGTGATCTCTCCAGTGCCAGAAACATTCCCAAATTTGTGAATTGGTAAAGAGGTAAGTAAGGTAAGAACTTCAGTCCAATTGTAAATATTTACAAAAATAAACAATGCTAGGAAGTGTTCACTCCACAACCTGATCCACACCTTTTAGTGGGGGGACACATTTGTCTCTTCTTGTTTGAATGTACATCACATCAGTGTGGATGTACAGGCATGCACATATCCCAACTGAGCAAGCAAACCTATATGTGGAAACAATTTACATAGAAATGCCTTCTGATGGATTAAAGTGCAGGTCAGTAGATTAAACAGCCATGTGATAGGACAGGCTTTGAAGCATGAACAGGAGAACTGCATTGAAGTCATTGAAGGCCTACTCCTATGCAAGTGTACTCAGAAGTAATAGCATCTCATTAATTTCAAGATTGAGGCTGCAATTCTAATCCCATTTACTAGGATGTAAACCCCACTGAACACTGACTCCTATTGTGTTTAGTGGGGCTTACACCCTAGTATAGGAATCACCAAAGTGGCACCTGCAGGCATCAGTCTCCCCATCAGTATCTCCTTTGGTACTCACAAAAGGTCTCAGTAAATATCCCCTCAAAAATCCACAAACCATGAGAGACTGTTCTTCATGCTCTGTTCCTATTTGAATGGCTCAGCCTCTCCTACACTGAATATGCTCCCTTAAACATACCCCATACCTAACTGGATGATGGGATTAACACCTACATTACCATCTGTTCTGAACAGAGAATAGGTACAAAGAGCTTTTGTCTGAGTGTGGTGGTGATGGGGCTGGGCATGCCCACGCCATTTTGTGACCTTGCCTCTTTCTCTACTCTTTTAGATGTAGCAGACTTTTTATGTTACGTGGCTGCCATACCCCCACAGTAGCCATTTTCTTATGACCAGGGCCGGTTCTAAAGGGCGGCCAGGTTGGGCACTGGCCCAAGGGCCCTGGAGCTACAGGAGCCCCTGAGGGGCCCCTGAGGGGCCCTCCACTCCCCTTCCATGATCCGCACCCCCCACACACCCCACTTACCTGTCAGCCAGCTTTTTAGCATTGCCCTTAATGAAGATGGCGGCCGCAGCTTCCCTAAGGTACTGAAGTTGCTGCCGCCATCTTAGTTGATGACAGAGATGTGCGCACATAGCATGCACGTGTGCCATCAACAAAGATGGGGGCGGAAGCTTCATTCCCCTTAGGGAAGCCACGGCCGCCATCTTCATTAAGGGCAATGGTAAAGACTAGACAGGTAGGGGGGCCATGGTGGGGTGCACGGGGGGGTGAGCGCATGCATGTAAGTGCACACGTGCACACCCACCCACCGGGGGGCCAGGGCAAGCTGATGCCCAAGGGCCCCCGCATGCCTGGAGCCAGCCCTGCTTATGACCCACCCTCACAGCAACTATTTGTGTTATGCCATGCCCCATAGCAACCATTTTGTGCTATGCCATGTCCTCACAGCTGCCATATTGTGATTAGTGCCCACAGAACTTTCTAAACATTCTAAATGTGCCCACAGAGCCAAAAAGATTGGCAACCCATGCTAAATGCAATTAGGATTGCAGCTTCAATCTTAACATTTTAAATCAGTTGTATTTATTATATGTTTTGCTACTTGTATTTTTTTAATGCCTTGCATTTTATTTTTAATTTTTTAAATTCTAAACCAGGTATAGAACTTGTTATTGGCCATATATAAATACTGAGAATAAATAAAATAAATATAAAGGCAAAAATGTTAGAAATGGAGCATCCCTATGGAAAAGCATACACCAGGTTCCCATTTGTTTTTCCAAAGTAGAACAATGCCATGTGTCTAGTTTCTACCACAGCCCTGGCATGCATCCTTTGCATTGTCTTTTTCCTTTTTCTACTTTGGAATATTTCTCAGAAGCTGCTCCTGTTCAGTAAAATGAAGCTGTCAATAAGGACAAGAGAATCAAATGTAGGTGAATTTGTTATAGCAGCCAGTCATCTTTGTGATTTGCCAGTAATATTAGTAAAAAGGGAAATCCTCCCTCCCCTTCCTTCCCTCCCTTTCTTTTTTTGCAGCCAGCAATCAGAGATGGCATGACGACACAGATGGATTACTACACTGAATAGAGTATTGGTGATTTTATTGATGAGCCTCTCAAATCATCACTAAACCAAAATAAGCTGTTCACTTCCCAGCTGGAGTCAAAATAAACTGATTACTGTTGTCTCAACCTTTACAGATGATAAATGAGGTGGCTCAGGCCCTTGACCCACATTCAGAGCTATTCTAGTGACCCAGCCAAAAATCTTTGAAGAGGAGGAAAGACTGGCTAATGAAGCTTGTCATGTCACTCTAGCTGTAATTGATTTGCCCAGAATATTTTTTTAAAAAAAATAGAGGAGTCATCTTCATAATATTAACTATCCATTTCTCCATCGAGCCTTCAGCTCACAAACACACTTTTTAAGGACACCAAATGGATGCAGATAAAACACCTCAGTGGCTTTTGGATGCACCAACATTAAATCAGATGTGATATAAGGTTGAAGATTGTTGCTAGGTAATTTTAATTAATTAAAAGTTCTTCTCCCTCTCTCATAATACTAAAACTCGTGGACATTCAAAGAAGCTGAATGTTGGAAGATTCAGGCAGACAAAAGGAAGTACTTCTTTACTCAGCGCATAGTTAAACTATGGAATTTGCTCCCACAAGACGCAGTAATGGCCACCAGCTTGGATGGCTTTAAAAGAAGATTAGGCAAATTCATGGAGGACAGGGCTACCAATGGCTACTAGCCATGATGGCTGTGCTCTGCCACCCTAGTCAGAGGCAGCATGCTTCTGAAAACCAGTTGCTGGAAGCCTCAGGAGCGGAGAGTGTTCTTGCACTCGGGTCCTGCTTGCGGGCTTCCCCCAGGCACCTGGTTGGCCACTGTGAGAACAGGATGCTGGACTAGATGGGCCACTGGCCTGACCCAGCAGGCTCTTCTTATGTTCTTATGTTTTTTTGGGGGGGTAGGTCTTTGCCAGCAAGACAGGGTGACAGGCAGATGGGATCATGTGTTTGGAGAAAGAATGGAAAGACAAGAGGAAGTCATGACCACTGAAAGAGTTGAGGACAGAGGAGATCTGGGGCACATCCATACCATACATTTTAAACACTCTTTTACCACTTTATCAATCATGGCTCCCCCCAAAGAAACCTGGGAACTGTAGTTTGTTAAAGTTCTTCTAACACCCTTTACAAACTACATTTCCCAATATTCTTGGAGGGAAGCCATGCCTGTTAAAGTGGTATAGGAGTGCTTTAAATGTATGGTGTGGATGTGACCCTAGTGGAGGGTCACCATGTCATTCCAGGGAAAGGAAATCTGTCTTGGTCACACCTCTTCTGGTCTATTCCCCCAGCCAATGGCTTCTTCATTGCTTTAAAGGCAACCCTTTGTGGGTCTAAAGGTCTTGCTGCTATATGTCCAATCAATTAATGGCAAGACAGTGGCATTACTGGGCTTGATCCTGGATGAGTATGGTGACTTGGTGTGTGTACCAAAGAGACATGGGTTGGAGAAGGGATGTGTCATGTGTTTGGAGAAGGGATGGAGAGACAGTGGCCTCCACACACACACACACTCCAGCTTTGTCCACCAGGATTCTCTAACACAGGACAATCCAGCCCTGTTCTGACTAGATTGAGCCTAAGATTTTTAGGTTTGGGAGGGAATCATTTGCTCTGCCATTGAGTAATCGTGGGATCTCATATGCAGTTTTGCTTTTGTTCTGGTTAGTTTCATCTTCACTGAAATTTCCAAAACAATAGCCTTATTCATCTAATTATAATATAGAAATACTAAATTTGTGGAGGGGAAAATCACATCAACTGTCCCTGTCCTTGACCTCCAGACATTCAGTGTATTTTTGTGAACAAACCCTACATATGCACAATGCATAGGCTCTTTCCATGTGACTAGGAATCCTTCAAAAGAGAAAGAGAGAGATTCTGACATGTAATCATCACTTGATAATACTATACATCTTACAAGGGTGAGGTCATCAGAGAGGGTTTGGAATGAGGTGTCATCAGTATACTGATGATGCCCATCTCTATTTCTATTATCTGAGGCTGTGCTGTTGCTGAACACATGCTGGATAGTATGCTGAATAAGAGCAGTCTGAAGCTGAATTCTGAGTGATCCAGAGGCACTTTGAGTAGGAGGTCCTTCTCATGTCCAGAAACTAGATGTGTAACCTGTTCCAGATTGGATTAGACTCCCCTTTGTTAAGGGTTAATTCCTGTAACAGAATAGCACCTCCCTGAGGGCTATTGTTCTAATGACTTAGCACCTCCATGTTTACAATGGATGTCCTGTATCCGCCATCTCAGCAATCTAAGCTGGTCACATACTCAGGGAGTGATCAGTGAATGACCGGAAGTATGCCAGGACTGCTGTATTGTTGCAAGCCTACCAGAGTGTGAACTCCTTATATGGAGTTCTTCCTCCAAATTGTTTACCTAGGGCAGGGCCGGTTCTAAAGGGTGGCCAGGTTGGGCAATGGCCCAGGGGGCCCAGAGCTACAGGAGCCCCTGAGGGGCCCTCTGCTCCCCTTCCATGATCTACACCCCCCATGCCCCCCACTTACCTGTCAGATGGCTTTTTAGCATTGCCCTTAATGAAGATGGTGGCCGCAGCTTCCCTAAGGTACTGAAGCCACTGCCGCCATCTTAGTTGATGGCAGAGATGTGCGCGCATAGCACGCACGTGTGCCATCAACAAAGATGGCGGCGGGGGCATCATTCCCCTTAGGGAAACCGCAGCCGCCAACTTCATTAAGGGCAATGGTAAAGACTAGACAGGTAGGGGGACTGTGGGGGCACATGGGGGGCACTTACACATGTATGCGTATGCACACACACACACACTGGGGGGCCAGGGCAAGCTGATGCGCAAGGGCCCCCACATGCCTGGAGCCAGCTCTGACCTAGGGGTATAAAAACCAGAGCACAAAGGCAGTTGGGGGTTGACCGCACCCACTTGCTAGTTGTTTCTTGTGAGTGCCCTTTTTAATAAACCTTTTATATTTTACTTATACTTAGACTTTCAAAAAGCATTTGACAAGGTACCTCACCAAAGACTTCTGGGGAAGCTTAGCAATCATGGAATAAGAGGAGAGGTCCTCTTGTGGATAAGGAATTGGTTAAGAAGCAGAAACCAGAGAGTAGGAATAAACGGACAGTTCTCCCAATGGAGGGCTGTAGAAAGTGGAGTCCCTCAAGGATCAGTATTGGGACCTGTACTTTTCAACTTGTTCATTAATGACCTAGAATTAGGAGTGAGCAGTGAAGTGGCCAAGTTTGCTGACGATACTAAATTGTTCAGGGTTGTTTAAACAAAAAGGGCTTGCAAAGAGCTCCAAAAAGACCTCTCCAAACTGAGTGAATGGGCAGAAAAATGGCAAATGCAATTCAATATAAACAAGTGTAAAATTATGCATATTGGAGCAAAAAATCTTAATTTCACATATACGCTCATGGGGTCTGAACTGGCGGTGACCGACCAGGAGAGAAACCTCGGGGTTGTAGTGAACAGCACGATGAAGATGTCGACTCATTGTGCGGCAGCTGTGAAAAAGGCAAATTCCATACTAGGGATAATTAGGAAAGATATTGAAAATAAAACAGCCAATATCATAATGCCGTTGTATAACTCTATGGTTAGGCCGCATTTGGAATACTGTGTACAGTTCTGGTCGCCTCATCTCAAAAAGGATATTCTAGAGTTGGAAAAGGTTCAGAAGAGGGCAACCAGAATGATCAAGGGGATGGAGCGACTCCCTTACGAGGAAAGGTTGCAGCATTTGGGGCTTTTTAGTTTAGAGAAAAGGCGGGTCAGAGGAGACATGATAGAAGCGTATAAAATTATGCATGGCATTGAGAAAGTGGATAGAGAAAAGTTCTTCTCCCTCTCTCATAATACTAGAACTCGTGGACATTCAAAGCAGCTGAATGTTGGAAGATTCAGGACAGACAAAAGGAAGTACTTCTTTACTCAGCGCATAGTTAAACTATGGAATTTGCTCCCACAAGACGCAGTAATGGCCACCAGCTTGGATGGCTGTAAAAGAAGATTAGACAAATTCATGGAGGACAGGGCTATCAATGGCTACTACCCGTGATGGCTGTGCTGTGCCACCCTAGCCAGAGGCAGCATGCTTCTGAAAACCAGTTGCCAGAAGCCTCAGGAGGGGAGAGTGTTCTTGCACTCGGGTCCTGCTTGCGGGCTTCCCCCAGGCACCTAGTTGGCCACTGTGAGAACAGGATGCTGGACTAGATGGGCCACTGGCCTGATCCAGCAGGCTCTTCTTATGTTCTTATATATTTACAAGCCTGTGACCCTGAGCTCACAGCTGTCTTTTCATGGCATCTCTTTGTTGCGCCTGCTAAACTCGAACAACTGGTTAGTTACAACTGGTTAGTTTTACCAGAAACAGGTGTTGTCTACACCATATAAGGATATTCCTCCTCTGGCTCCTATGTGTCCACAGGCAGCTGCAGCTGGTAGCTATGTGCCATTAGTACACTGCCTCACTACACAAAGGAGTGGGAAGCAGAAAAACTTTTTTCCTTTTGAACTGTTTAAGGCTGGACTGACAGCTACATGGAGGTCTGCATATCTGGATCTATACATATATTATAAAAACTCTTAGACAGGAAATACATACATTAAACATTGGGCCAGCCCACAACAAATTCAAGGTGTTTGGAGCAAAACTTCCCTGTATGTTGAAAAAGCTCATATGTAGAATGCGTAGATATTAGATATTAAGTAAATATATGTAGATATTAAGTAAATATTTGTAATTGCTGAAGTCTTAGGGGTCTCCTTCATGAACCTCCCAAATATGCAAGTACAAATAACTGAATCTTCTGCTGTCTGAACTGTCCCATTCTAGATTAAGTTAGGGTATTATATACATATCTTGCTTAACCTAGTCAAACACACAGGGCAGTGGTGGGGAATTGGTGGCCTCCCCACCAGCTCCAGCCAAAATTGTGAATGGTCAGGAATGATGAAAATGATGAAATCCAGCAATATGTGGAGGTTCATAGGTTCTCCACCCCTGATGTAGGCACAGTGTTGGACTAGGGTTTGGGAGAACCCTTCTCAGCCATGAAGCTCACTGGGTAACCTTAGGCCACTGACTGTCTCTCAGCCTAACCTACCTCACAGAGTTGTTGTGAGGATAAAATCAGGAATGGGAGAACCATGTTTGTACATCACTGTGAGCTCCTTGGGGGAAAAATGTGATATAAATGTATAAATAAATAAATGATTTCACAATACACTAGTTTCTGAAAATCTACACACATTAAAAAACAGGAGATCTGTGAATGGGGCATCTCCCACTGGCCTTAAGGGGTGGGTTGTTTCCTATTGAAACAGAGAGGCACTTTCTAGGGTTTACAGGTTTATAGGTAAGCTCCAGTACTTCAGATTAGGCCTAGAAATTAACATCCAGCAAATGCAGTTACAAAAAGAACTAGGAAGAAATGGTCTCTAGTACTACTGCCACTCATAATTGTTACCATTTTTATTTCAAACTTGAGATGAGTACAAATAACCACTTCTTAAGGGGTAACTGTGAGGCGTCCTTCCCTGGCCCTCACTCTTCCTTTTATACGTTCAGCCATTTTAAACACTCAGCCAATCATCTAGCATTCTACTGCCCATTCACTCCCCCTCCTCTTTCACTCCACTTACCATGTATCTTCTAAACAACCAACACTTACCATATATACATTAATACAGGAACATCACATTTCCCCCCCCCTTAAAACAACGGCAGAGTATTATTCCTGTTCCAGGATTTATACGTCACGTTAACAAATAAAATGTCTTTCTTTGTTCCTCCGTCTGGTCACGTCACTGCAGTCCCAGCCACTTGCCTGGAAAGTCCATCGGCCAGTACATTGTCCTTGCCTTTTATGAACTGGAAGTCCACTTGATAGTCCTGTAGGGCCCAGGACCACCTCTGCAGCATAGTGTTATGGTTTTTCATAGTCTGCAACCATAACAAGGCCCGATGATCCGTAGTCACTGTGAATCTTCGTCCCCACACGTATGGGCGCAACTTGTTCAGTCCCCACACAACCGCTAGGCACTCCTTCTGGACCGACGAATAGTTTTTCTCCCTCGGCGTCAGCTTGCGACTCAGGTACGCCACTGGATGTCTGGTGCCTTCTCTCTCCTGTAGCAAGACGACTCCCAGCGCCAGGTCCGACGCATCTGTAGCCACGATGAATGGTTGCTCATAGTCTGGTGCTGTTAATATGGGTCCTTGGCACAAGGCTTGCTTCAGTAGATCAAAAGCCTTCTGACATTCATCCGTCCATACCACACGCTCAGAACACTTCTTCTTTGTTAATTCATGCAAGGGGGTTGCTATTTCCCCAAAATTTCTCACAAACTTCCTATAAAATCCAGCCACACCCAGAAATGCCCTTACTTGTTTTTTGGTTAAGGGGATCGGCCACGCTTGTATTGCCTCCACCTTGCTCCATAAGGGGGTAATTTTCCCACTCCCCACCTTATGTTCTAAATAGATTACTTCCTTTAGTCCAAACTGGCATTTCTTAGCTTTTATTGTGAGGCCTGCTTTTCTTAAGGCCTCCAATACTGTTGTCAGGTGTTGGACATGCTCAGGCACCGACTTGCTAAAAATGGCCACGTCATCGATATAGGCCACTGCAAAATCTGACATGCCTCGCAACACAGTATTGATTAGCCTCTGAAATGAACTTGGTGAGTTCCTTAGTCCCATGGGTAAGGTCACAAACTCATATAACCCATCTGGTGTACTGAAGGCAGTTTTGGCTCTGGATTGCTCGTCTAGTTCCATTTGCCAAAATCCTTTACAGAGATCTAGTGTAGAGATAATGGTTGCTGCCCCCAATAACTCTAACATAGCGTCTACCCTAGGCATAGGATACGCATCTGGGACAGTAATTTTATTGATTAGCCGATAATCAATGCAAAACCTGGTCGTTCCATCTTTTTTCGGAACCAGGACAATACTTGAGGCCCAGGGACTGATGGATTCCCTGATCACTCCTAATTCCAGCATCTCTTCCACCTCCTTTTTGATCTCATTCAAAACTTTCCCATTCACACGGTACGGAACAGATCTGATTGGGGCATGATCTCCAGTATCAATGGAATGTATAACTATACTGGTTCGGCCAGGTTTGTTGCTAAAGAGATTCCTATAGGTTTTCAAAACTCTCAGAATCTCTTCTTTTGCTTCCTCCTTCACCTCCTCTGACCATTCCACTTGATCTACCCCTCCTTTGTCTTTGCTTTCCTGTACCAAATCTGGAAATTCAGGCCCACTTCCCTCAGGGAATAAGGTAACTTGCAACACCTGTACATCCCTGGTATGGTAAGGCTTCAACATATTTACATGAACCACTTTGCTTTTGTCCAATTGGTCTGTGGTGATTACATACGTCACTGTGTCAAGCCTTTCTCTGATGGTATATGATCCTTCCCAGTTAGCCTGTAATTTGTCATGTTTCCTGGGTATGAACGCCATAACCAAATCTCCCACATCATACACACGTTCCCTGGCTGTTCTGTCATACCAGTAACGTTGATTCTGCTGAGCTTGACTCAAATTCTCTTTCACCACTTCCATCATTTGTTTCACTGGTTCACATTCACCCTCTCTCTCAGCAGGCATCCACAGTCTATATAAAATCCCATTCTCACACACAACTTGATTCCTCAGTTTGTCAGTGAAAGGAATCTGTTGGGTCAGGGCTTGTTCCTTTACCTGCTTCAAACTTATATCTTTTTGCAGCTCTTCCCTGAATTGATCTGCCTCATCATTATCAGAGACCACTTGATACAGTCTCCTTCAGCAGGCCTGCTAGTGGTTGCTATGGTGACCTGAGGCTGGTTAACAGATTCCACCCTGTTTGTTTCAGCCCCCCTTAATATGGCTTCTTTTTCTCTGCCAATTTGCTGTCTGGTCACTACATAGATCTTTCCTTGGGCGCCCATTACATCTCTTCCCAGTATTACTGGTTCTTGTTGCTGGGCATTAATGCCTACTTTATATCGGCCCTCTCGGCCTCTCCAAGTCATTTCCACCAGGGCCACAGGCAAACTTTCTGGTTGACCCCTCACTCCTTGGATAGTCACAGTTTCCTGAGGTAATATTACCTCAGATTTTATTAAATCTGGCCTCAGTAATGTCTGAGCGGCACCAGTATCAAGCAATGCCCAATAATTTGCCCCTTGTACACTCACTTCCTCTCTCAGACTTGAATCAAGGTCTGTTACTTCTGTCCAGTTTATCTGGCAGAACTGAACCTTTTTCACTGTTTCTAAAGCCTTGGGCTCTGTTTTCACTGCCCTTGTCTGAGCAGGATTACTAATGGGGTTGGCAACCTCACATTGAAAACGTAGGTGCCCCGGTCTACCACATTTGTAGCATAATTTCTCCTCACTTTTAGGGTACACAGATCCACTCTGGGGTGTCCTGTGCCCTTCAGATTTTACTGGAGGACTCACTCGCTGTGGTACCACATCCCTTCTGCCAGCATTATATGGTCTGGGTTTAAAATCTCTTGATGTTTTCCCCACCCAGCCAGTTCTGTTGGAAGTGATCCGCCATCTCTGCGGCCTCCTGCACCGATGTAGGGGAACGGTCTTTGACCAGGAGCCTTATTTCTGGTGGTAACTGATGGTATAATTGATCCAATATCATGAGGTTTTTCACCTCCTCCACAGACTGAGCTTTTGCACTTGTCAGCCATTTCCCAAATATGTCCATCAGTTTTGCCCCCAGCTCCACGAAAGACCTCCCTGTCTGTATCTGGCAGTTTCTGAAAAGTTTTCTAAAATAATCAGGCCCCAGTCTGAATCTTTTAAACACTGCTTCTTTGAATTCAGCATAGGTGACGGGCCTGTCTGAGGGGAAATATTGGTATACCTCAGCCAATTCCCCTTTAATCAGGTTTGATAAATACTGCATGTATTTATCTTCAGGTAGCCCCCACAACTGAGCTGCTTTTTCAAAGGTGCTGAGGTAAATTTGAGGATCTTGACCAGGCTCATAGACAGCAAAGTCCTTTGGAGTAATTTTTATTTTTGCTCCATCTCTGTCCTTTCTTGTTTCATCAGAATGAAACTTCTCTCTTTCAAATTTTAACTTTTCTACTTGTAATTCGGCATCCACTGCTCGTTGCTTCTCCCTCTCCTCAAACCCCATTCTCAACTTCTTAGTTTCCAACTCCCTCTGTTTGTCTTTTTCCTCAGCCTCAAAGACCCGCTGTTTGTCTTTTTCCTCAGCCTCCATCCTCATTCTCTCAGTTTCCATCCTCAACTTCTCTCTCAAGTACTCTATATAAGCGGGATTGCTTAAATATCCTTCTGGGGTCTCTTCTCTGACAGGTTGTTTTTGCTGGGCAGTTGCAAATCCTATAAGTGCTACCCTCAATTCATCTACCCCTTTACCCTCGTGAGGTAAATTGAATGTTATGCACTTCTCCACCAGCTCCTCTCTTTTCATTTTTATATATTCAGCCATGGTGTTTGAGTTCACTCACTCTTTGCCACACACTCTTTGCCAGTCACTCTCACAAGTAATCTTGTTTTGTTATTTCTGTTTGCCACACCACTGGTAGGGATTGTCTAGTATTCGTATCTCACTGCTACAGCCAACACCTGTGACGTAGTCTCCTTTGTTCGGATCTGGATTCTCTGTTGTTCGTATCCCACCGCTACTGCCACCACGTGTGAGGCGTCCTTCCCTGGCTCTCCCTGTCAGGTTCCTACCTGCTCGTGGTTACTGCCTGTCACTAGGCACCACCAGGGACTCCACCAGTCCGGACTGTCCTTTTTTATTGTTTCTCTCTCCGCTCTAGCACAGATCTCAACAGATCCCCCTGCTAGGCAACCACCAGTCACGTCCTAATACTAGTATTCCCAGAGACTCTGAATACTGGTATTGTTATTCTCTTCACCGCTGCCACCATTTGTTACAGTTCCCCTTCAGCCTTGGTCATTACCTTACCCTCCCTTCTGGTCTGTGAAACCCCAGCCAAGGATCAGGCCTTTGGAAAACCAAATTAAGTATTTATTAAAGATAACAAAGCTAACAAGATTAACAAGATTTCTTCTTAAGGCACATAAGCATATGGTTTTACTCAATACTAATCCAAACTCCACCCCCCTCCTTCTCCACTCTCTCCTGGCAAACAACTCTCTAAACCCCCCCAAGCTACCCACTCAGTTTCACCTCATCCACCCCCTGATTCCACTCTCACTCTTCCTTTTATACGTTCAGCCATTTTAAACACTCAGCCAATCATCTAGCATTCTACTGCCCATTCACTCCCCCTCCTCTTTCACTCCACTTACCATGTATCTTCTAAACAACCAACACTTACCATGTATACATTAATATAGGAACATCACAGTAACCTCTTATAATAGGCATATAATAATATTGGGAGCTGGTTATCTGTATTGTTTGCCCATGTGATATATACAATTTTACCAGATATCTGTACTTCATCTAATATATAGAAAAGTGTGTGTGTGTAACATGCAATTTTATTTCGGAAATAAACTTGAAAACACAGCCAACAAAAAGGAAGGGCACAGATAACAATACAAGATCACCAATCAAGGGGAATAGGCAACTCATTGAAACATTACAAAGCATTACCACTTGGGAGATTGTTTTCTCTGTTTTCACCCTTTTGAGGTTCAGGTTGTGGTGTGAAAAAAATTGATACACATCAGCAACTGTGACAGGTATGGTTGAAAGCCATTCCTATCCACTTCTGTGCATGCACATTTATGTGTAAAGTTTTAAATTAAGAACAGTTGCAACATCAACACTAGGAAAGAATCAGAGCAGTACCAGCAGATTGAATCAGCTCTGGTTTTGAGAGAAGGTTTAGAACTTTATATCAATGCTTTGACACCATCCAGGACTCAAAATTGGCATGTGCAGCACTGGCTCGTAAGCTTTTCCTGTGCTGTTATGATGGCAAGGTGATGCTGGTTCATCAGATACGTTTCTTAGGGTTTCTAGGCTCAGGGCCTGAGAATGATTCTGTATCTTTAAGAGAAGAGAAAATTCAGATAGATTCTGTATTTTTAAAAGTTGTGCAGAGGGAAGGGAGAATTTCACCTTGTGGTTTTTCCCATTACAGTGTTGCAAGAAAACCTGCACTTGGCTGAATTTTCTCTTCTCTTAAAGATACAGAATCATTCTCAGGCCCTGAGCCTGGGAATCCTACTTTAAAATCACAGATCGAAAGAGACTAAAAAGCAACGGGAACAACTTTGGGCTTATTTCATGGCACAATTCTCTCATCTGTTTTAAATACCACACTGCATTGAAAATTAGAGAACATTGTTTAGATTCAATAGTTCTGGAGCCATATTGGCAATATAACTACAGAGACAAAAAGCTGGGAAAATACATCACTTAGAGTAGACAATTTCAAACAATCTGTTGGCCCTTTCTTGCAGCGAAGATAAAACTAAGTGTTTAATAGAAACAAAGGAGAATATGATCAGTATGTGAAAGCTGCTTTTATGCAAAAGAATATTCAACATGTTCTCCAGTCCAATCTGCTTAAGTAGAAAAATCTGAGTAAGATAGATGAATCTCATGCATTTAACTCTTCACAGATCTCTGCTAAACACTAAACAAAAGGAACCATAAACTGTAACTTTAGCAGGGGTGAACAATCCTCTGATAGCAGAGTGTTGTAATTTATTTTTCTCTCTCTGAAAACCACATTTCAAACTGTCACATTTTTTGCACATAGCATTTTAATTCTGCATGATTTTTGACGAGAACTATTTTATTCTATAGTACTCATTATGATTAGAACATGATTGTTCTGGCATAGCAGCTTCTGTTCGATTATCTAACCAAGCTCTTGTTTCAAATTGTAGCTGCTTTTCTTAAGTAAAGGTTCGTGTTACCTTATTTAGCATTAACTCATAAACAGAGGGGGGAAAGTATGCACATGTTTCATTTATGAAAAAGATAGGAAACGAAGAGCTGTTCATACAAACAATCATTCTGTTACTTCAGCCTGTTTATGTCAAGAAGCTTGAAACACTGCCTATTTTTCAAGGCATCTGTATTAACAGGAGCCTCTTGGAAAATAATGGGATTTGCTCCAAAAGCATAGTTTGAGGACTGAACCTACCGTTTGCTAAAGTACCAACAACATATAATCAAGTTTCAGCATTAATGAAAGTCATGAAGACACAGCCATCCTAGCAACAAGCCTCAGACAGCCATGGATGACTTTCTCCTGACTGACTTGGCCTAGCATACAATGGAGTCACAGTTGAGTTCAATAGAAACACAGTGGTGGCACAGTAGAAACATAGGCTTGTACAGAATTGAGCTCTTTGTTCTGGTACAGCAAGCCATTGTGTGCTATTTTCATGAAAACTCTTCCCTTTGGGGATTAGTTTGTGTGTGTGTTTATGTGCGTGTGTAGGAGAAGCTGATGCTGGAGTTAGCTACACTGAATGTAATTGGCCACATATTGATTTACAAACCTTGTCATGCTTTAATTGTTGCATGTGTAACCAATATGAACCCATGTATGTGTATGCTCACCATTGTGTTATCTCCAAGGATGTATGTCCACGGTCACAATGGAATTTTTTTAGTATTTCTGACTTTACTCTCAGGGGTTTTTTTTATACCCAGAGTTCCTGAATGTATAGCAGGAGTGGAAAATCTCTGGTCTGCGAGCCGCTCTTGGCCCACATTGGGGGTTCCAATTTGGCCCACGAGGGCACTTCTTCAAATCCACAACCATCTTTCGATCAGCTGCCATTACCCAATGGGTGGGTGATATCAGCTGATGGGTGTGAAGGTTCAATCCTGCTAGGTTTGGCTGCATGAGCAAGTTCCTCATTTGTGTAGAGCTCATGCCTGAAGAAAACAGTCTTCAGCTGATGGTGGGGAGCTGAAACTTCTTGGGTCAGCTATGTCCCTGCTATTGCAGCTCCAAGGGCCCATTCAGGGGATGAGGTCTGCAGAAAATTCCTCCAGGTATCACTTTGCCCCTTGGACCTCAGATTCCCCACTCCTGAATTGGTCAGCCCCCCGAATGCTTTTTAAGTATACTAAATCTTGAACCAAAAAGCAGCCTTTCTTAAATTTGTCCCTGAAATACGCCCAAACTTTCCTTATAAAGAGATATTCAGATAGATGACAATCCAGCCTTTAAACATAGAGCGAGAGGAAAAACTAGCCAGAGCCACTGCAAGTGGACCAAATGTAGATGACAGCCGCAGGAGCCTTTGGTGACAAAAAGTGATGTTACAGGAAGGCATGATGACATTTTGGGAGGATGGATATCCTTATCCCAACCCCAACACTGGGTAGTTACCAAACATCTCACAATACTGGTGCTAGCTGTGGAATATGAAAGTTTGTAACTTCTTATCTGTGTTCAGGGGTGTAGTTGTCTAAGTCTCAGGGGGTCTTAGACCCCTTACCTTTTTGGGAGCAGGGTCCCAGCAGGGTCTCTCTGTCTCCAGCATCCTATGAGACAATCAGCATGAAAAGGGAGTGTGTTAGCCACTAAGAAGAGTCTTCTAACATGCTTCCTTGTTCTCGCCTGCTGATTGGAGCCAATCAAAGTAAAAGGAAGTGATTTGGCCATTGAGAATACTCTTTTCAGTAGCCAACACTCTCCCCTTTCCTGTGTATTGGCTCCTAGGGACGTCTGTTGTTGTGGGAGAAGGCATTAACAAGGATCTCATTCTCAACCCAGCAGCAGCAGCAAAAAAAGAGGGGTGGCTGTGACTATCATGAAAGGACACTGAACTTCTGAATTGGCCACTACATTACTGTCTGTGTTACTTTGAACACTTTTGATTCTGCAGTCTCTTTTTGCCACATGCGCATAATAGCTCTTTTTTATTTTCCAGGAGTGGTGCAAAGACAAATGCATTCCAGGCAGACTTTTATACACACATCTAAACTCAGTTTATATTTACGACACCCCCCCCCAGTACTTCAGTTTAGTTTGTGTAATGACATTATATTTTTCTGTAAACCTCTCAATGGTCCTATATAAGCCAAGGACAGATGGTTTATCCGTTCAGAAGATGATTGGTGGAAGGATCAGAAGGATTTAAAAAAAAAAAAACCCTCCTACAATTCAAGCTAGAATTCCCCCCTCCCATCCTGGAGGCAATTGCCCTAACAATTTCATGAAGGCCTATGTACCCTAGATACAATGAGAGAGAGAGAGAGAGAGAGAGAGAGAGAGAGAGAGAGAGAGAGAGAGAGAGAGAGAGAGAGAGAGACCTAACAGTGTGTGCTAAAATTAAGGGGCTTTGGAATGAGCAGCATCTGGTTGTGTTGAGAAGAGATTGAATAAAACAAATTGGAGTTGACATGATTCTTAAATGATTTCAGCTTCTCCAGTGGTAGTTCACTGTGATTGCTTTCCTTTCAGCCACTGAGAAGCTTCAAATTGAGGAACTAATGCAGTGACTACTTTTCGAAACCTGAGGGCAATTTCTGCTTGCTCTGTTCCCTGAAAAGTCTCATTGGATTTGATTTTCACTGCCTTTGGCCTTCAGCAGCCAATTTACTCATGCAGAGCAGGTGTCACATGTTTCCATTCTCTTCCGTCTTTCAGCAATATAGCTTAAGTGTTTTTTTACCCTCCACCAAGAAAGCAATGTTTGTAGATGTCGAAGGCAGCTTTCTTTCAACTACAAAAAAAATCACCTCGATGTTGGGTATGTGTCCCAAATGTTCTAATCTGAGGAAGAAAGCCAACAATGCCTTGATTTTCTACACTGGAGTCCAATACGTCACACAGAGATAATTGACAGGCTCTGTTTAATGCATTACATGTGTTGACTATGAATTCAGAAATTCTTAGGTTACACTTGTGGAGAGCCTAGGGGAGGGCAGGGGGTCAAGGAGGTTTTTTTTTAAAAAAATAACCTCCTACTACACCTGCTCCTGCAGTTCAGTCCCTTAAAATATTCAAAAACTCGCAAAATGTTAGTTATCAGCTGCCACCCTCACAAATGGACCTTAATAAGCAATACTTAATAATTAATACATCTCTTTCCACCCTCTAGGCATTTGGGGGTGTGGCTCATATAAAAACCCAAAGGGAACTGATTGCCAGTAGCCTGAAGACAACAAAGCGTTTGGGCGTAGGTAGGCAAAGAGGGTTTAAAGCCACCGGTATAGTAATACAATGAACTAGACAAATGGGTTTATTTTTAGGAAATCAGAAATCAAAAGGCAGTCACACATAAGGTATTTCAAGAAGGCCTTTCAGTATGGTTATGTAGACAAGGCCCACACATACTTGCATAGTTACAGGATGCCAGTTGTTATGCATATAGTTCAAAACTGAGTTTCAAGGTCTGGGAGGCCTTGAAGTACAGGAGATTTGAGTACATGATGTTCAACACAGAGGAATGTGACCAAGCAGTTACCCCGTAGCAGAGAAAATCCAACTGAAAACTGGATCTCCAAATCTGAAACTGCCACAGGCCTACCCTTTAGAAGGGAAAAACTCTCACGACCAGGAGGGAAGGATGGCTATTCTCCTGGTGATGCAGAACAGTCACTATTTGTACATGAGGGCAAGAGACAAAGCTTGTGAATTGCAACCCAAGGCAGGGTGATACTGTAGGATTTTTATGTCAAGGCAAATCTGAGGTAATTTTGAACTAAACACTCAGTGATGAATGATTAGGTAGAACAAGTAAGGATATGGTTGCTACTTGGCAACCCATTAGCTAGTTTGACAAGAATTAGGAAATCTGTCTAGAACATTTACAGGACACAAGGCTGATTGAGCAATGGATGGAATGAGGGGGAAAGGGATGCTTTTCCTCTTGGGCAGAGCAATCCAAATGCCAGGGAGCCATTGGAATAGGGGCTGGTGGAGGAGGAGCTGGCAGAAGGCTCCGTCGGATCCTCCTCCTGCTCGGGAGCCACTGGCCCGGCTGAAATCAGGCTCCATTGGGATCTACATGCACAAGCCGACCAGTTAGTGCCAGTTCTCATGAGTCAGCCTCCCGGGGAGTAAGGATTACCCATAGAAGCCCATTACATTTTTTTACTCTACTATGTCAACTCTAAACTGTGGGGAAGAGGCAGCTGGGAGAGGGGGATTAGACACTTCACTCTTTCCCAACCCAGAACTCAACTGTTGACCATGGGCATCCAAATATGGCAGCTTTATCTTCATGGTTTGCTATTTTTAAAAAATGAAAGGCTGCTTGTTTGATGTTCTGAGAAATCATTAAAGCCATTCACTTTTGGAAGGGGAAAGGATCATTATTTCATTGCAAGTATCAGCACAATATAAAACTTCCCATAATAAGTAACAAAATTAAGAGCATTGGTCATGTCACATTTTCAAAGTACATCACATTTGATATCAACTGTAATTATTTAATATTTATTTTCTGTTCAGATGCTCATTCTTCTCATTGCAAGGATTAAACTTTCACAGGGGTGCATGCAACCCACCAGCCATTACCATGAAGAAGTCAACTCAGAATGAGATCAGTGCTTCCTGCAGTCACTCTAGGGACTTCTGGTAAGAAGAAAAAAAGGAGGCTGCCATTACCACTGTGGCCCAGATTCTGAATCAGATGGGAGGAAAGACCAGCCAAGGGGACAATCTTTCCCTCCTCTCCCCTCAAGCTCCCATTGTCACAAAAACGTTCAATAAAGAACTTTTGGCTCAGCCTTTCTGTGTAGGGCGGGACCCGGGGGAGGGTTCTGAATGTGAGGAGGATATCACATAAGTCCCTCGCATGGGTCCACCCCACCATGCCCTGGAACACCCCATTTTCAGAGCTTCTGCCGGCCCTCTGTCCTCTGAACTGGCAGTTCCTGGTGGACCCCAGTTGGTGCCGGCAGCCTCCTGGCGGTTCCATGGCTAAGCCGTAGTGGAAAGCTGCTGCTGGCAGAGGCTGGCAGTGGCTGGTGCAGCTGGGAGTCTGCTGGCACCACTGGGGATCTGCGGCATCCAACTCACCCCAGCCCACCAGAAAGATGAGTTGAATTGTGCCCTAAGTGACAGACACAGTCTATACAAAACACCTGCATGCTTTGGTAGCCTTTAGTTTGATCCTTCATGTATTTAGGAAGGATGATGGCCAGATCTTAAACATCATGAAGAATTTGGGTGTACTTCCTCACATTTAGTGCATAGTTTAAAATTATTGTAATTCAGATTGTTTTTTTCCCCTCCTCAAGGGTGGTGGTAACCATCTCCCATTCATTTTTTACTGCCTTGGGTGGAATATGAGTTAAGAAAACCCAGAGAAGCTCAACGGGCACGTTATATAGGGTGACACTGCATATTTGGCACCCTTGGATGTTTGTCATTGGGCAACTACTCTCAAATGTGATGCCTAACAGTTTATGGAATAAACTGGACCAACCAGGATATCCAAAGGTAGCACATGTGAGTCTGTACAGTCCAGAGCTTGGAAAAGTTACTTTTTGAGAACTACAACTCCCATCAGCCCTAGGCAACATGGCCACTGGATTAGGCTGATGGGCGCTGTAGTTCAAAAAAGTAACTTTTCCAAGCTCTGGTACAGTCCCTTCTTGCTTCCTCCAGATAGATTTCCAAGCATATTGATCTGCAAATGTTATTCACATTAATCTGTATTTTAAACTGCCCAGAGAGCTTCGGCTATGGGGCAGTATACAAATGCAATAAATAAATAAATAAAAATCAGCACAAAAATAATATTTTTGGATGTGTATAATTAAACGTATTTCTATCAAAACATTCAGGTTCTATCCAATGTGATTTCTTCTTTGAGTAGACCCATTGAAATTAATGGACATGACTAACTTGTCCATTAATTCCAGTGGATGTACTCCAAGCAGAACTTAGTGCTATACAACCCTACATTTCTAAATGCATTTTGTCTCAAAAATATTTTGATACTTTTTTTAGTTGAGAACTGCATTGGCACGTGGTAGATAACTAATGAAAAATGGTGGATAACTAAGGTGGGATCTGCACAGTCTGGGGTCGGGATGGATTAGGTCAGTTTGTATCAGGATTTGCAAAGATCAAATTCCTCAAGCATCCCTACTAATGAACCATAATGTAGCATTCTGCCTATTTGTTTGATTTTAACAATGACACTAAATGTTTTAGGTAAGGGCACCATACTTAATTTACAAAGCATTTAGGAATGTATGAAGAAGTTTGTTAGATCAGACCAAGAATTTATCTAATTTAATATTCTGTTTTCTATAGTAGCCAGTGAGATACATCTGAGAGCCCACCTCTAGGACATACAGCCCTCCTATTTGTTTGTCATGCTATTCAGGACAGAATACTACTTTTGCCTTTTTTAAACCATTCTCCACCAATTTATGAGAAAAGAAATAGTATTTGAAAATTATCAAAGAACGGAGAAAATGTTGATAAAATTCTTATGGATGGGGTGTAGAATCTTTGTTGCTCTTACTTTGCTTTTGAGGGGGTTGAGGGGGTTTAGTAAGAGTCCTCTCTTTCATTCTGCTATTCATCTCTATGGTGGGCTGCATTCTGTAGCCTTCCTGGGTGCCTAAGCTTCCTGAGAACCTCAGGACATCTTTGGATGAGCTTTCCTGAAAGCACAGGGAGGCTGCCTACTATGCCCCTGATAGCTGTTATTTGTTTTGAAGTGAAGACTTTTTTTAAAAAATCAGTGCAGTAAGATTGTTTTAAAGGTGTAAGGATAGACTTCCTTTCAAAGAAATCATTACTTGTACCGATTTCAGATGCTTAATAGCCAGCTTTCTCACACCCAGGGGATTATGTCATGTGACTTAAGGCTTTTTTAAGATCATGGAGCATGGGTAGCTAGGAGTGCTGGGAAAATGTATAACACACCCACACCCACACCACTCTTGGCCATCTCACAATGAGAAGGTAAGCTTAACTCTGCACCCACCAACATTCCAAAGTGCCCTGAGAAAGAGGCAGAGAAACGGGAGCCTCTTTCAGGGAGGGGGAGAGGCAACGTTAAGAAAACTTGAGTAATTGGAGGACCGGATTTAGCACAACACTAATTCAAATCATGTTGCCTTGCAAAAAGCCCCAGGTTCAACTGGGTGAGAAAGACTCTTGTCTGAAACACTGAAAAGCAACTACCAGTGTGTGTAGGCAACACTGAGCTACTTGGACCAATAGTCTGTCTTAGTAGCAGGGAGTTTTCTATGTTTCTAAGTCCGGTTCAGTTGTTGTGCCACTGAGAGACACATTCTCCATCACTATTATGGAAGCCTCTGTTCGTTTTCTAATTTTTATTTGCGTAATCCATCAGAGAGTGAAAAACTATTCTACCTGTCTTAGAAGGTACTGTAGAAGTGGGTGTCCAGTCAGATTCTCTTTGTAAACAGAATAATTTCTCTGATGGAGAACAATGTCATGAACCTGTGTGTATAATGAGTTCAAAACACCTACATGCATTTCCAGAATGGAGAAATTAAACTGGAATGAACAAACAGACTTTGTATTGGCTGAGGTCAGGGTATTAAAGTTGCCCTCACATAAAAACTGTATTAAACGTTAAAAATGGTGAACATTAGGGACAGGGAGAAATTTGATTCAGTTCACATTTAAAACCAAATTGATCAAATTCACACTTTCTAAAACAAAATGAGAACCAAAATGCATCCACCCTTCCAAATACGCCCTCATCCGGACTTCCGGGAAGGGTGACTTCGCTTGTGCCTGCTTTTGAGACGGGCTCCCGCCTCAAAAGAAGCTTATTCAGATATAAATCAGTCAGAACATTTTTTTTTTGACTGATGAAATTTCTCCCGGGCAGGGAGAAACGTAGAGATCAACCTCAAAAGCCTGTTTTTGTTGGGAGGACTGGATTTCATTAATTTATGAGAAAAGGTCCAGCCAGCAATGCCAGACGGACTTCCGAACAAGCTCTATCTGTTTAATGCGATACGTTTATCTTTTCTTCAAAGAGAAAACAGACTAACAGGCAAGCACCCTTCTTTCTATTATTTTTTTTACTTGGTTTAAATTGTTGCAGCAAAAAGAGATTTGTCAATTTAATCAGCTTTAAAGAGCTTCTGGGTGAGTTATAACTCTTCTCTGTTATTCACGAAATTAACAGCTTATCGCTGTTTCTATTGCAAAAAGCTGTCCTGGAAGTGCATTCTAAAGATATACACAGAAGAGGGATTTCTATTCTGAGGAACATTATATTGTCTGGGACTATTCTCTTTTTGGTCTATTTTATTTTGACGAATCTGCTTCTTCACGACGCCGCTAACTGTTTTGATGCTGGGAACTAAATTTGTTTTGTATTCTTGAACATAGAGAGATAAGGCAGGCTGCTCTGTTTATACTGTGATGTCATCAAGCCTGGAATATTAACCCAATTGTTGCTGAAATAAGAAGTGGTTCTTCTTTATTTTTGTTTTGCTTTGTTTTCGTGGTTTTAAAAAATGGCAATCAAGAAAGTGGCTGAGAATCTGGAAGTAATTATGTTTCAGAAAATAATGGATGAGATTGAGATAACGAAACAAACCCTGCGACAGGGCAGTAAGAAGCTGAAAATTGAACTGAGCAAAATGACGCAGGAGCTTAAAGAAATAGGGGATCCTGTGAGAGAGGAGAATGAGATCAGAGATGAGAAAAGAAAAAATAAAGGGAAGATACAAGCCCTGGAGATTGGAACAAATGTGGAATTGGAAAAAGATCTGGAGTTTATGGATATTAGAAATAAAATCTACTGTTTGGAATTTAACGTTATCTCTGAAGAAATTAATGAAGATATTAGAGATAAAGTTATCAATGGCTTGGATAATCTTCTGGACTGGAATGACGTGATGGAGCTTGATATAGAGAAAATCTATGGAACTAACAGCAGCCATGTGACAATGGAAAAACTCTCAAGAGATGAACCAGTGCATTTTGTAAAAAAGAAGAACAGAGATATGACTTTACAACAATATTTCAGCAACTTATTCAGAATTGATGGCAAGAAAATATTTGGGAGAGAGGAAATTCCCATCAGACTCTTATTATATGACTATGGCTATTACAGCAAGATTATTACGGAATACTGATAATGGAAGATTGGACACTGAAATTACTGGACTTAACAGGACTATTGAAGATGGAAGATGGAATTAATAGGGATAATGGAATAATGGCTATTGAAATTATTGGACCTAACAGATTTTGATGAGATGGATTAATCGATATGTTTATTTGGACTATGGTTATGACAATAAGATTATTATTATTATTAACGAGATGGATTAATCGACATGTTTATTTGGAGAAAAATTGATAGATATATTTCTTAAAGAATTGAAACCTCTCTTTGACTTTTTGTGGAAAGAATAAAGTAATGTTTATGAGATTTGATGATTAATTAAGATAACTACTGGAGGAAAGTGATTTTATAATATAATTTAAGAGACAGGATTGTTATATATTGTAGACCTATAACTGATTTGATCTGCGACAAATGGGAAGTCAACATTTTATTTTTTTGTTTAATCATTTTTGTTTTGTTTTGTTTTTTGTCTTTGAATGTTTTATGATTTTGTTTTGTATGTTTTATGAAAATTTGAATAAAAATTATTGTAAAAAAAACAAACAAATACGCCCTCATCCAATTTTTGCAATGCAATTCTCCAACCAAAAATAATGTTTAGAAAAATGCATATATTAAAGGGAAGTGTGCATAATAGTGAAAGTAACATAAAAACGCACTGAGGAGAAACTGCTTGCAAAGGTGTGCTCATTACTCAAATCAACATAGAAAAGTGTGTTTATTAGGATAAATTCACGCTAAAATGTTGAAACGTTTTCATGAGGATTTTTTTAAAAAAATTGCAAATTGCTGCAGAAATGTGAAGAACTGAATTGCAGATTGGAAAAATTAGAAACCAAGAGAACCAAAAATAACAGATCCATAAAATGGAATTTTATATTGTAAGGATGGTATTCAACTATGTTTTACTCAGAGGACCACTGAAATTCATAGACCTAATTTACAGTGCAATCTAATACATGTCGACTCAGAAGTAATCTCCATTGGATTCAATGGGACTTATTCCCATGTAAGTGTGCACTGGACTTCAGCCTTAGTCATGTTCATTAATTTCAATGGGTCTTCTCTGACTAAAATAGTTTAATACACCCAATGTCTTGCATATTAACATTTGACTGTTTTGTTGGCAACTGCCTTTTTTTGGGTTTGCTTTGCTTTTTGCTTTGTTGCTGTTTTATCCTTTTTATCATCAGGCTCAATCTTATGGGTGGGGTGAGATGAAATAACATTGGTGAGTTTGTATTTTGTCTGCAGCAGCTTTTGAAATAGCTTGAAAAATAGAATATGCTTTACACTTGCCTGACTTGCTTGGTGAACTCTGACTTTCTGCTGTTTAATGAAATTAGTTTGAGTTTAAATGATTTGGCCTCTTAGCTTTTCACATGAATTATTTTTTCTAATAAAATAAAAAGGTTCCATAATATGGGAGGTAGAGGTGAGCAGTGATGTATACTTAGCTATTATGTGTAAATGTGTTCTAGTGGTGAAATATGACTTCGTTTCCTTCTTCCTGCATTCATGAATCAATCATATCATCCATTCTTGTAATCAGCACAAATGGATCATCTTTCCTACTCCTGCCTTCTGTCATAAAAGGGCTAGTGACTGTGCTTCTTTGGATCATCGAAAGAATATATGTTATGTGTGATTTTTTTTCTTTTAAAGGCCAAAAAAGAACATAAGAGCTTTGCTAGATCAGATGTAGGTAGGATTGCCAGGTCTGATGCATCCCAGGCCCTGAGATTTCAGGGGCGGGGCTAGTGAGGTCAAGGTATAAAAACAAAAAGAGAAATTAAGAACCTACAGCTCCAGGTTAGACTCAACCTTTTTTTATTTAACAAACGCTATGCTAGAAAACAGAAAGAGGTTACTTCACCAATCCAATCCAATTGCTAGTCCCAACTAGACTAGACCCACTGAAGCAATGAGAACTTCCCTAAGTGTTGACTTACCAAGTTCTAGTTGATTTAATGGGTCTACTCTAGAAGGGAGTAGCAACTGGATTCAGGCCATTTTCTGCCTTACAAAAATCCTTTTTTATTTAACAAACAAACTATATTAGAGAACAGAAACAGGTTTCTCCACCAATCCAGTCCAATTGCTAGTCCCAACTAGACTAGATTCACTGAAGCAATGGGAACTTACATAAGTGTTCACTTGAAGTACAACTCCCATTATCCCAGACTATTGGCCAGGCTGGCTGGGGCTGATGGGAGTCGTATTCCAACAACATGGAGAGGGCATCATGTTGGCTACTCTGCTGCATTTATGCTATTGTATTATGTCACTTACATACAATATAAAAAGCAGTCTATAAATGAATAATTTTTATTATCATTACATTTTTATTACTATATATAATGTTAGTATATTCTCTTATATTTACTTAAAACCATTTTATATCACCTGCTATAAATCACTCTAAGCTGGTTTACAATAATGATAAACCAATCATATAAAAACATAAAACATTTATTTATTTAGAAAAAGCTTAACATTTAAAAATGTTTAAAGGTAAAGGTGTCCCCGCACTTGCAGTGCGAGTCGTTTCCGACTCTTAGGGTGACATCTTGCGATGTTTACTAGGCAGACCGTATATGGGGTGGGATTGCCAGTTCCTTCCCTGGCCTTTCTTTACCCCCCAGCATATGCCGGGTACTCATTTTACCGACCACGGATGGATGGAAGGCTGAGTGGACTTCGACCCCTTTTACCGGAGATTCGACTTCCTCCTTCCGTTGGAATCGAACTCCGGCCATGAGCAGAGCTTCGGCTGCGTTACTGCTGCTTACCACTCTGCGCCACGTTTATATTCATTATATTAATATAATTTTTATATTATTATTGTAAACCACTGTATAGTTTTTTCTTAAAGGTGGTATGCCGTATATATATATGACATGAACCTATGCCAGGGCTAGCCAACCTGGTGCCCTCAATATGTTGCTGCACTACAACTCCATCAGCCCCAGCCAGCCTGTGGCCAATGGTCTGGGATGATGGGAGTTGTAATCCAACAACATCACCAAGAGAGGGGCTCACTCAAGTAGAGCAGCCTGCCCTGTCCAGTGGGCCCAAGTTTATAAGGGCCTATCCCCACCCACCTTAAATGCGCCTGGCCTCCAGCCACACAATCTCCTTAGCCTGGAAAGGAGACCCCTGAGTTCCACTTCCTGCTAGTGCAGCACAACCTCCCCTCCCTTCCTTCCCAAGTTTGAGTCCCACAGCTGAGGCATGGGGCAGGACCAAGCAGAGCCAGGGCTGCATAGACTGAAGGTCCTCATTGAATCCACCAGACCATGCCACTCAACCCATCACAAGAGGAAGAGGCCTAAGGTTTATTAGATTTGTTCCGATGATCGTGATATTGATCACCAACACCCTCCTAAAAGCATTTTTGTCTAAAACCGCCGTATGTATCCAGACATTCAGTAATTGCCCCTAATGAAGGCTGTATATTGTTAGCCGAAACACATTGGGCCTTTTACAAGATCTTTTTAAAAATACACGCTCCACATTAAACTTTTGGTATTTTCCTACCTACGTTTTTCTTTTGTCATTCTGGGGCACCCCCCCTCCTCCATTCCGTCTTATTGAATGACACCCACTCCTTTGTTGCTTCCAGAGAGGAAGAGCCAGGCCCGTAGCCTCCAGGTGGGGCCAGGAAAGCTGGTAAGCTTAGACATAAGGCATATCTTGTCTAGCATCCTGGTTCCCACAGTGGCCAAACAGATGCCTATAGGAAGCCCACAAGCAGAATATGAGGGAAATAGCTGTCTCCTGCTGTTGTTCACCAGTGGAGGTAGCATATAGCCACCATGATTAGTAGCCATTGATATCCTAACTTTCATTCCTTAGGCTGGGCAGTTTCTGACAATGAACATAAAGTTCTGACAATAAACATGTTGATTTCTGTCCCCACTCTATACAGTCACAACTACATTATTCTAAATGTACTGTACAAATATTCACAACTTTTTATCCAAACCTGTATTAAGGATAAATAGTACTTGGAAAGAAAGGCTTCCTATTTCTGGTGATATCTACTGAAAAACATGTGACCATTTATGATTTAGCTACTAGAACTGTGGAATTAATAAAATACTGTATAAAGGAAATGTTTGGTTCGCATATAACACTACCCATTGTTTATTAAACCATGGTTTGTTTGATCTTCTGAATCCTGCCTAGTGGCTTTATTGTGGTTTGTTTACTGCCAGCAAACCTTGATCTGAAGCCATTGTTTATTGTTAGCTTACAAACCTTGGATTACTTTAACTATGGTTTGGTATAACATGAGCACCAGCATCTTTACTTAACCATGGCTTGCTTGGCCACTCCACCCCAGTTGCTTACCAAGCTACAAAGGCATGAGACAAGAACAGCTGGGAATCAAAGCAATCTCTGGAAAAATGAGGTGACAACTCATGGTTAACTTGAGGTTTGTTAAACAAAGCATGGCTTAGTATTATGTGTGAATCAGGCTACTGGGTGAGCTTCTTTAAAGTTAGGGCCAGAATTGGCCCTTCGAGTGAGTATATAAAAGTTAGCTTATCATTTGTTCTATATTTCTTTGCAATGCTTCCTTGAGGTGCTTTATTATTGTTTTTGTTGGAACCCTGATTTCCCTACCAGTAAATCCTGGGACCTGTTTTTTAACCCCATTTTCTTTACTGCAGAAGGATGAGTGAGAGACGTATAATACTGGGGCCTCACATTTGCTGAAAGGTTGGTGTGGGGAGACAGTAGGCAACTTAATAAAATGGGGAAACAACAGCTAGAATTTTTTTAACAAGAAGGGGAGAAAGGGAGAAGAAAAGATGAACAACGCATATAAGTTTATAGTTTCAGATAAGTTTGTAGTTGAGTATTTGGAGGGTATGGAATCCAATAAATCAGTTATACACTAATGAGTGATAAGAGCCTCTCAGACCTAACTCTCTAGATACAGCTGAGGTGGCTTACCTATGGCGCCCCAAATGTTGTTAGAGTCATTTGTCCATTTAGCTCATACCAGCCTTTCCCAACCTTTTGGCCCCCAGATGTTGTTGGATTACAACTCCCATCAGCCCCAGCCAGCATCTGGGTTGCTTGAATGATGGGAATTGTAATCCAGCAACATTTGGGGACCCAAAGGTTGGGAAAGACTGGCCTACACTAAAACCATGGGTCTCCAAATGTTGTTGGACTACAACCCATCATTCCTCACCATTGGCTAAGCTGATTGGGGATGGTGGGAGTTGTAGTCCAACAACATCTGGGGACCCAAGGTTGAAAAACAGTGGTCTACACTGACTGGCAGCGGCTCTCTAGGTTTCAGAGAGGGAGTCTCTCCCAGTCCTACCTGGATGGTGGGGATTGAACCTGGCATTTCCTGCATGCAAAGCAGGTGAAGTATCATTGAGCAATGGCCCTTCCCTCTTCATCCCTAACCTTTGCCCATACTGGCTGAGGCTGATGGAAGTTGAAGTCCAACTACATAAGGAGGGTCATAGCTGTCCTGTAGGTGGGGGGGGGATGGGGGCACTTGCCCCCCTAGATCTGTGCTTCACCCACTAGAATTTGGGGGGGAAATTATCTTTTTAATTTGTGACACGACAGACAACAACAACTTCTATTTAAAGAATGATAGCTTGTTTTAAGAACAGGAGCAATTTAAGAACGGGACTGAATGTGCTTAGCACCTCTCTTGTGATCAGGACCCTTGATTGCGCAAAGCTCAGATTTGGGGTGGCATGGGCTGTAGCTCACAGTCCCTATGCATTCTTTCAATACAAGCAGACTTAACACAACTTTCCACTTTTTGAGAGAGGGAATCAAAAAGGAGTATCTCTTTCCCAGGTTGCCTCTGAAAGCAAGACAGTTCCAACTTCTTTCCCCACCTGCCAATAGTCTCTTTTAAGGTCCCCATGTGCTCAAGCATGTTTTCCTCATGGGGCTACCAAGTAATTCCCTGTCCTTTCCATTTACATTGCATTGGACAGGAGAAAAAAAGAGAGAGAGAAAGGGGGATGCACAATCACTCAGTCAATCAAGTCACACCCCTTTGGAAGAGAGGTGCTTGTTCTTTTGAAGGATAAGGCTATCAGTAGCTACTAACTATGATGGCTATGTTCTACATTCACTATCAGATGTGCACAAAAGTCATTTTCCCCTCTTCGCTAAATTGCAGCCCCAGTACAGATTGGGACTGTGGCTTGAAGAAGAGAGAAGATATAACACTTTGCACTGATGTGTTCCAAACCTAGATCTCCTGCCCCAGCTGTTATTGGGGTTAATAGTAGTACTCCTCTTGAGAGTAATAGTAGCCACAGGAGGGAGGAACTGGTTTGGAACTGTAGTGGGAGCAAATGTTGGAAGTTTATTTCCATATCACAGTTTTTACCTCCCATATCACAATCCTGATCCAGATCAGCCCCCTCCTCAATGCTGCCATTGAATAAAGAAAAAACAAACAAACATGCATGGACAACTCATGTGCTTAATATCATGTCTCTTTCCCCTAATCCTTCCTTCTTTGTGGGAAGCTTTATCACTGCAAGCACAATGCAGCTTTAGAATCATTGCTATAAGTTTTATTTGCAGTGTAAAAGCAGCTTCATTGTTCTCTATCTATTAGTGTCCACATTACAAGGGGACACCAGAGAGGGCTTATCCCATACATTTTTGTGACCCCCTTGTTTATTGCTTTTTAGAAAGTTAGAATGGAGGGACATGATATGGATGGTGCTTATGGATCTCTGAAGGACCCACTACTTTTTCCTTAGTGTTTTCTTGATCTTACGTTTGTGTTTGTATGATTTGGTATTCAGTAAAGGGCAACACCTTCATATTTTCGGTGTCCTATCTATCTACTACACTATTGTGTTAAAATCAGTCAGAAAAGCAGCAGTCAATTTGTTATGATTTTAAATGGTTTAAAACTGTTTCTTCCATTTAACAGAAACAGTTCATGGTCACAACAAAGAAAAATGCAATAACTTAATGTTTCCCATCTTTGCCCGGGAGTTGAGTTAGCTAAAAGCCTTTCATAATCATATAAGCTGTGCTATAACAAACTTGTTGATTTAAACTGTGGAGCTTTATTTATTTATTTTTAAAAATCCATAATATGCTTTGTCAATGCTTTCAGGATCTTTTTTCTTCTCATTGATTCCCCACCACCACCACCATTGCCTACATAATTGGTAGTTAATCAATAGGTGTGATTCTGATTAGCTCATTCTGAAACCTCAGCCCATGAGACTGAAAAGAAGAAAAGGTTAGTAAAGTGCTTTGCTGATGACCAAATCTATCTTAACTGAATGCAGGCTTGCTAATAAATATTTAAAGGGTACTTGTTTGCAGTTTAATAGAATTAGATAATTCTATTAGAGTCCTGTTTGGAGATTTATATGTACCATATATCACTGCTGAGGACATGGTAAATAATTTAAGCTAAGTGACTAGTAATTAGAGACACAGTCAGATTAAGCTGAGGCTTTCTTATTTTAGGCTTCCTTGGAATATAAATGGTTTAATTGCAGTTTTAGGTTTTGGCTGTGCCCAGAGCAGCTAATGTAAAGAGTCTGGGAAATGCCTTAAATGTGATAACAAAGCATGAGGCTCCCAGGGTTTATTTGATATCTCATCCCCTGAGTTAATGAGATGGAAAATAGTTCGCTGTTTATCTACACTAGATTGAGCAGATGTCGCTGATTCAGTTTTATGGAAAGTAATCTTGGAGAAATTGTCTCCTGCCTATTACACTTTCATGGGTTGAATCTCTATTGTCCTCTTCTAAGCTCCAAGAGAACATTTCCCATGTCAACCATGGCATTGATAAAAGATCAGCCCTGCAGAACGTTCCAAAGAGAATGATCAGGTAGCATTTAGAACAAAGATCCTCCCAGCTTTCCAGATTGGCTGAAAGAGAGAATAGTGATCAGCTCTTCTGAAAACACTGAGTTTAGAGACTATTACTTTTAAAAGGATTGTGTGCAGAGCTTTAATTTTGATCATAAATATTCCCACAGCTGCCAGAGTTGCACTAGGAAATGTGTTCCCTGCAAGTGTTTAGCATAAATGAAGAAATACAATAGCAACAGCCAAGAGATTGATTGATTGATTGATTGCACTTGTATACCGCCCCATAGCTGAAGCGCTCTGGGCGGTTTACAGCAATCAAAAACATTAAAACAAATATACAATTTAAAACACATATTTTAAAAACAATTTAAAACACAATTTTAAAATTTAAAACAATATAAAAACAATTTAAAACACATACTAAAATGCCTAGGATTTGATATATATAAAGAGAAAAGCCAGAAAACTGGCAAATTCTGAATATTAAAGTTTGGAATTGATGACCACATTTGACATTGTTATGATGTCTGCCATAAAAGCTAAAATCTATATCAAAATTTAAAATTTACCTAGTTTATTATTTATTTATTTATTTATTTATATTCTACCCTTCCTCCTAGAAGGAGCCCAGGGCAGCAAACAAAAACACTAAAAACACTCTAAAACATATTAAAACAGTACATCTGGGAAAGAAGCAGCATTAAAACATCCTTTTAAAAAAAACAGATCTAAAAACATCTTAAAAAGCAATTCCAGAGCAGACTACAGACTGGGATAAGGGCTCTGTTTAAAAGGCTTGTTGAAAGAAGAAGGTCTTCAGTAGGCACCAAAAACATAACAGAAATGCTGCCTGTCTAATATTTAAGGAGAGGGGATTCTAAAGGGTAGGTGCCACAACAGTAAAGGCCTGCTTTCCATGTTGTGTGGAATAGACCTCCTGATAAGATGGTATCTGCAGGAGGCTTTCACCTGCAGAGTGCAGTGATCGACTGGATACATAAGGGGTAAGATGATCTTTCAGGTATCCTGGTCCCAAGCTACGTAGGGCTTCATAAACCAAAACCAGAACCTTGAATTTGGTCTGGTACCTAATTGGCAGCCAGTGCAATTCTTTCAGCAGCGGGGTAACATGTTGGCAATACCCTGCCCCAGTGAACAGCCATGCCACCACATCTTGCACCAGCTGCAGCTTCTGGACCAACCTCAAGGGCAGCCCCACATAGAGCACATAACAGTAATGCAGCCTGGAGGTTACCAGTGCATGGACAACAGTGGTCAGGCGATCCTGGTCCAGAAATGGCCACAGCTGTCTTACCAGCTGAAGCTGGTAAAAGGCACTCCTAGCCACTGAGGTCACCTGGGCCTCTAGTGACAAAGATGGATCCAGGACCACCCCCAGGCTACAGACCTGCTCTTTCAGAGGGAGCACCACTCCATCAAGAAACAGCTAAATGAAGTTTACTTATTTAAAATGCATCTAGAGCACCCCCTTCATTTGCAGAGATACCAAAGCAGTATACAAAGGTGAAGAAATATCAATCAAACAAATCCAATAAAATATAATTAAGGTGTTTTTAAAAAAATAATCATAAAAACAATAAAGGTAGTTTAAAAAGCATACAGAACAGATTGGATACCTGTCAGCTTTAAAACTTTAAAATGCCTGGGCAAATAAATGGGTATTGACTTGGCACCCCTACGATCTGTCCATTTTCACCAAGTCACACTCACCCACCCCATGCCTGACATCATATGTGATGTCAGGTTTGGGACAAGTAAAGATGCTACTACAAAGGAACAACTGGAACCCTTAAAATGTGCTCCCACTTGTTCCTTGACAAGCAGGTCTTGTATTCAGTGCCTTTTAAGTTTTGTGCCAAATGTAAGCCCAGCTGTAATTGATTTAATTAAGGAGTTCCTAATCAGAGCTCCCAAGTGGCATCGACCAAGACAAAGCAGGGTTTGCAGGCACTCTGTCCCACTGAGGTTACCTAATTCCAGTCACAGTGCTGAATCCAGGAAAACCCAAGCCACATATCTGCTCTTAAAAGGTGTTGTGTTAAAAATGAGCCAGTTCTTCGCTCTGGTCATAAGAAGGAGCTGGACAGCAGTTTTAAAAGTAAGAACATAGGAACATAAGAAGAGCCTGCTGGATCAGGCCAGTGGCCCATCTAGTCCAGCATCCTGTTCTCACAGTGGCCAACCAGGTGCCTGGGGGAAGCCCGCAAGCAGGACCCGAGTGCAAGAACACTCTCCCCTCCTGAGGCTTCCGGCAACTGGTTTTCAGAAGCATGCTGCCTTTGACTAGGGTGGCAGAGCACAGCCATCATGGCTAGTAGCCATTGATAGCCCTGTCCTCCATGAATTTGTCTAATCTTCTTTTAAAGCCGTCCAAGCTGGTGGCCATTACTGCATCTTGTGGGAGCAAATTCCGTAGTTTAACTATGCGCTGAGCAAAGAAGTACTTCCTTTTGTCTGTCCTGAATCTTCCAACATTCAGCTTCTTTGAATGTCCACAAGTTCTAGTATTATGAGAGAGGGAGAAGAACTTTTCTCTATCCACTTTCTCAATGCCATGCATAATTTTATACACTTCTATCATGTCTCCTCTGACCTGCCTTTTCTCTAAACTAAAAAGCCACAAATGCTGCAACCATTCCTCGTAAGAGAGTCGCTCCATCCCCTTGATCATTCTGGTTGCCCTCTTCTGAACCTTTTCCAATTCTATAATATCCTTTTTGAGATGAGGCAACCAGAACTGTACACAGTATTCCAAATGCGGCCGCACTATAGATTTATACAACGGCATTATGATATTGGCTGTTTTATTTTCAATACCTTTCCTAATTATCCCTAGCATGGAATTTGCCTTTTTCACAGCTGCCACACACTGGGTCGACATTTTCATCGTGCTGTCCACTACAACCCCGAGGTCTCTCTCCTGGTCGGTCACCGCCAGTTCAGACCCCATGAGGGTATATGTGAAATTAAGATTTTTTGCTCCAATATGCATAATTTTACACTTGTTTATATTGAATTGAAGATACTCCGTGGCGCAGAGTGGTAGGCAGTGGTAACGCAGCTGAATCTCTGCTCACGGCCAGAGTTCGATTCCAATGGAAGGAGGAAGTCAAATCTTGGGTAAAAGGGGTCGAGGTCCACTCAGCCTTCCATCCATCTGTGGTCGGTAAAATGAGTACCCGGCATATGCTGGGGGGTAAAGAAAGGCCGGGGAAGGAACTGGCAGTCCCACCCCATATACGGCCTGCCTAGTAAACATCGCAAGACGTCACCCTAAGAGTCGGAAATGACTCGCACTATAAGTACGGGGACACCTTTACCTTTTTTATATTGAATTGCATTTGCCATTTTCCCGCCCATTCACTCAGTTTGGAGAGGTCTTTTTGGAGCTCTTCGCAATCCCTTTTTGTTTTAACAACCCTGAACAATTTAGTGTCGTCAGCAAACTTGGCCACTTCACTGCTCACTCCTAATTCTAGGTCATTAATGAACAAGTTGAAAAGTACAGGTCCCAATACCGATCCTTGAGGGACTTCACTTTCTACAGCCCTCCATTGGGAGAACTGTCAATTTATTCCTACTCTCTGCTTACTGCTTCTTAATCAATTCCTTATCCACAAGAGGACATCTCCTCTTATTCCATGACTGCTAAGCTTCCTCAGAAGTCTTTGGTGAGGTACCTTGTCAAACGCTTTTTGAAAGTCTAAGTACACTATGTCCACTGGATCACCTCTATCTATATGCTTGTTGACACTCTCAAAGAATTCTAATAGGTTACTGAGACAGGACATTCCCTTGCAGAAGCCATGCTGGCTCTGCTTCAGCAAGGCTTGTTCTTCTATGTGCTTAGTTAATCTAGCTTTAATTATACTTTCTACCAGTTTTCCAGGGACAGACGTTAAGCCAACTGGCCTGTAATTTCTGGGATCCCCTCTGGATCCCTTTTTGAAGATTGGTGTTACATTTGCCACTTTCCAGTCCTCAGGCATGGAGGAGGACCTGAGGGACAAGTTACATATTTTAGTTAGCAGATCAGCAATTTCACATTTGAGTTCTTTCAGAACTCTCGGGTGGATGCCATCTGGGCCTGGTGATTTGTCAGTTTTTATATTGTCTATTAAGCCTAGAACTTCTCTCTCGTTACCACTATTTGTCCAGTTCCTCAGAATCCCTTCCTGCAAATGTTAGTTCAGGTTCAGGGATCTGCCCTATATCTTCCACTGTGAAGACAGATGCAAAGAATTCATTTAGCTTCTCTGCAATCTCCTTATCGTTCTTTAGTACACCTTTGACTTCCTTATCATCCAAGGGTCCAATCGCCTCCCTAGATGGTCTCCTGCTTTGAATGTATTTATAGAATTTTTTGTTGTTGGTTTTTATGTTCTTAGCAATGTGCTCCTCAAACTCTTTTTTAGCATCCCTTATTGTCTTCTTGCATTTCTTTTGCCAGAGTTTGTGTTCCTTTATATTTTCTTCATTCGGACAAGACTTCCATTTTCTGAAGGAAGACTTTTTGTCTTTTAGAGCTTCCTTGACTTTGCTCATTAACCATGCTGGCATCTTCTTGGCCCTGGCGGTACCTTTTCTGATCTGCGGTATGCACTCCAGTTGAGCTTCTAATATAGTGTTTTTAAACAACTTCCAAACATTTTTGAGTGATGTGACCCTCTGGACTATATCAATGCTCTCCTCTAAGACCAAGCACTCCAGTTCTCCCATCTTGGTTCAGAGGTTTCTAGCATTAGCTTACAGGCACTTGTAAGCAGTGTCTCTCTTCAAGTGTCTTTGGCACTTTTGGTTTGGCCTGTGGTAATTTTGCCCTTCTGAATTGATATCCTGTGCCCCTGCTCTCACAATGCCTACTTCTAGGCCTACCCCCTTTAAAATTTCATCATTTCTTTGGTCTTTATCCCAGGGGGGAGGTTTATTCCGAACCGGACCTTCCTCAGCTCCTGTCGGGTTTTCCCCCTCAGTCAGTTTAAAAGCTGCTCTGCCACCTTTTTAATTTTAAGTGCCAGCAGTCTGGTTCCATTCTGGTTCAAGTGGAGCCCATCCCTTTTGGACAGGCCCGGCTTGTCCCAAAATGTTCCCCAGTGTCTAACAAATCCAAACCCCTCCTCCCAACACCATCGTCTCATCCACACATTGAGACTACAAAGCTGTGCCTGTCTGGCTGGTCCTGCACGTGGAACCGGTAGCATTTCAGAGAAAGCCACCTTGGAAGTCCTGGCTTTCAGCATCCTACCTAGCAACCTAAATTTTGCTTCCAAGACCTCACGGCTGCATTTCCCCATGTCATTGGTGCCAATGTGCACCACGACCACTGACTCCTCCCCAGCACTGTCTACCAAACTATCTAAATGATGGGCAATATCCGCAACCTTCGCACCAGGCAGGCAAAACACCTTGCATTCTACATCACACACCCCACTGTCTATGTTCCTAATGATCGAATCGCCCACTACAAGGATCCCTCCACCCCCCAGAGATATATCTCCAGCACGGGAGGATAGCTGCTCATCCCCCAAGGAATGGGTCCCTTCTAAGGGATCGTTTCCCTCTTCCTCGGCTGGATGCTGTCCTTCCCCGAGACCATTGTTCTCCATGATAGCAGGAGAGCTATCATCCTTGGAGTGGGACACAGCTACAGTGTCCCTGAAGGCCTCATCCACGCACACCTCTGCCTCTCTCAGCTTTTCCAGGTCCGCCACCTTGGCCTCAAGGAAGTGAAGTCATTCCCGGAGAGCCAGGAGCTCATTGCACTGAGAGCACATCCATGACTTCTGTCCAACAGGCAGATAGTCGTACATGCTGCAGGCAGTGCAAAACACTGGAAAGCCCCCACACCCCTGCTGGCTTCTTACCTGCATAGTTTTGTTTAAGGTTTATTGAGTTAATGGGTTGGGGACTGTGGTTTAGTTGAGGTCAGTGAACAGACAAGCAGAGTTTGGGGCCCTGGCCTCCTCGCCCTGCTGCCGAACTCACTCTGCTGCTTAACTCGCCTTGACGCTTTGTCAGCTGGGGCCTTGATGCTTCGTCAGCTGGGGGCTCCCTCTAGCTCATGGAGGAAAGATCAGTTTCTTATTAGTCTTTCAGAATGATTCAATGTGCTGTAGTGCTACTGCTGCTGATAGCTGAGAGGTCCCAGGCATGCCTTCTATAAGGGTGGGATTATTCCATTTTTAAAAAGATAGAAATGCGTGGAAATGTACTAACTTGTATGATGCTGATTCCTTTCAATATAACTTCACAAATATTGCAATGTAACTTGTACAATGTCTAAGTCTGAATTAATAGCACATTATACTGTAATATTTGCTAAATGTATATTGAACATAGAAGCCTAATACTGTATAAACCTGATATAAGACTGAGCTGTAATAAATAAGAGAGCTACTGGCATAGGCCACTGTATGCTATTATATGCGTATAACTAGTCAGCACTCTGACTCTGACCTATATGATTCTGATTTACTGGCTGCAGTCAGAGACTTATGCATGACTTGTGTATATAAAGAAATGTGTAGTCAATAAAAAGTATAAAATCCTTTCGCTGTGGAAATCGCATTATTTTTCCTGAGATATCCCTAAACCTTAGTATGTTATTTGGTGGGACCTCGACTGTAGTTTGCCTAGACCAGCGTTACCCAACCTTTTTCGACCCAACGCCCCTTTGCAAAATCTTTTTGTGCCCAACGCCCCCCTCAGATTAAGTATATGCCAATGCTTCCTATTCTTCCCTTAAAATATGAGTAATGCATAAAAGGTATTTTCAATGATCATTACTGATCGTTTTTATCATGCCTTTTTATTGCACTTAGATTACACATTGAATTCTTAGTATGACTTATTAATATACATACATAGTTATAGAAAAGTAAATAAAATGAGATTTATTATAAAATACTAGTGTGATCCTTGAGCTTGATGAATTTTGGCTAACTGCACAATATCTGGAAACAACGGGTAGCGAGTATGTCCCATTCCTGAAGAAAACCAGCGAATAACTGACTGTCTGCGTCACCCGTTTGCACATGGCACTCATCCACTGGAAGAAAGCGCCCTCCACCAATACACCCAGCTTATCAAACACTCTCTTATGATTGGTTCCAACATCCCTCAAGACAGCATTGGAACATTACCTAGTGCTGGGGCGTGGCTAATATCCCCATTCCTTGATATGACACTGGCTGCTATTCAGAATTTCTTTACTAAAGAGCACACACTATTTATAGTGTTATTTCCATGAATTGAGACTATTAAATACATTCTAACTGGGGACAAAACAGTTTAAAAATTAATGATTTGTGTATTAATTAAAATTAAATGCTTCAACTGTCGCATCAGACCGCCAAATGTGAATGCCCCCCTAATGAACCCAAATGCCCCCTAAAGTTTGTAGTTGAGCCAATGCCCCCTGAAAGGCTGTAACGCCCCCCAGGGGGGTGCTACCACCCACGTTGGGAATCGCTGGCCTAGACAGACCTAACTGCTGACAAAAACTGTGGAAACTCAGGTGACTACAGTGTTTGTCATATAAACAGTTTGCTGCCCTGGGCTTCTGCTGGGAGGAAGGGCAAGATATAAATCAAATAATAAATCATAATAAATATAGGTTATCTGTGTAGATATGGGCTAGGGGAGTACACAAGAACCCTCGATCCTGTGTTTGTACAAGAAAGAGATGGTTCAAGTCCATTTCAAGGTTAAAAGGATGTAACAAGAAGCAGGGTCTTTTCAGTGATAACACTGATGAAGGTACAAAACTTCATCCTTACAGAAACTCTCCTGATAAGTTCCACTGTGACTTTCTTCTTTTGGCAGGCCTTTGAGGAGTAATCGTTGCTCTTTGTTTGAATGAAGGGCAGATCCTTAGTGTTGTGGCTTTTATACTAGTTTTATTTTTAACTGCGGTTATTTGTCTGATTGTTATTTGACACTGTGCTAATTTTATTATCATGACACTTCTTGGGAACTTATTTGCTCATAGGGCAGATTATAAATTACATTAAAGGATAAAATAAAATCCCAAATTCTTGCACCTACACTCATATCTGCCTAAGTTATGAAATCCTGCTGTTGTTTTCATCTGCTGATCTGCTTCTTAGACAAATTCCCAGGCATCAAAAACTTTCCTTTGCATCATAGAAAAGAAAGGATATTCATAGTTAACTACTTCTTTCTACTGTATATTCACCAAGCCTACATTTCCTCCTGTGGGGATTCCGCATGAAAAGGCGGCTCTATCACACTGCCTCTGAATATCAAGCCCGAAAGCACCTGTTGTGCTGCTCAAAGCATGAGGTCTGACACCGCAGTCATTTCAATGCATAGTCAATAGGTGATCATGGCAGCAGTGCACTTGCATGAGAAGAGCAGTGGTGAAAAGACTCAAAGAGAGTGGCAGGCAGGTTATTCCTTCATCCCCAAGTCAGAGTAGGAAAGCTGGCAACATTTGAATCGGAGCTGGATGTATTGCTTTAGGCTGTAGGGAGGAGGGGGGAAGACCTCTTCCTTATAAATGAAATGCTGTCTGTGTAGCATCTTCCTTATCGACCCACAAAGCTAATTATGTTTGCTCGACCTCATCATATCTGGGCACCAGTACATCCAGGTACATTTATTTTTGGCTACTAATTTGGTCCACTCAATAGATGGCACATGTGGCCCATCCTGTCCTGATTTATTCTTTGCAGTTAATTTTTATCCCTGACAGAAATACAAAATCAGCTTAAAAACAGGAGGAAGAAAGAGAGAACATGAGCCATGTGATAGGCGAGTGTTACTGTTATTCCAATGTTGAAGTGAGACAAAAGTGCAGGCGAGCACAGTTTGTGAGCCACTGATTCAGCATAGCCCACTAGCCATGTATGACTGGCAGGACTTCAATATGGTTCCTCTTTGTCTGCTTGCAAAGGATTGCAAAAAGCAAGGCTGAGCCAAAAGTTTGTTAGTGTACGTTTTTGTGACAATGGGATCTTGAGGGGAGAGGAGGGAAAGATTGTCCCCTTGGCTGGTCTTTCCTCCCATCTGATTCAGAATCTGGGCCACAGTGGTAATGGCAGCCTCCTTTTTTTCTTCTTACCAGAAGTCCCTAGAGTGACTGCAGGAAGCACTGATCTCATTCTGAGTTGACTTCTTCATGGTAATGGCTGGTGGGTTGCATGCACCCCTGTGAAAGTTTAATCCTTGCAATGAGAAGAATGAGCATCTGAACAGAAAATAAGTATTAAATCATTACAGTTGATATGAAATGTGATGTACTTTGAAAATGTAACATGACCAATGCTCTTAATTTTGTTACTTATTATGGGAAGTTTTATATTGTGCTGATACTTGCAATGAAATAATGATCCTTTCCCCTTCCAAAAGTGAATGGCTTTAATGACTTCTCAGAACATCAAACAAGCAACCTTTCATTTTAAAAAATGTTTCATACCAAAGATAAAGCTGCCATATATGGATGCCCATGGTCAACAGTTGAGTTCTAGGAAAGAGCAAAGTATCTAATCTAAAGAAATTATGATTCCCCCTCCCCAGCTGTCTCTTCTCCATAGTTTAGAGTTGGCACAGCAGGGATCTAAATGTTTTTGCAGGTCCTAGTTTAACAAGCTGGTATAGCACAGTGGGGAGGAGAGCCTGGCTGGGAGTCCAGAGTCTGTGAGTTCAAATCCCCGCTCGTGGCTCCTGGATGTAAAGGGCCAGCTAAAGATCACCCCCACATGGAGTGGCTCTGGGGTTACGTGCCCTGCCACCTGTGCAGCTGTGGGCAAGCTGCATAGTCCCAAGGAGCCCAGTTGCCCCCCAGCTGGCAGTTGCAGACAGGAAGGGGCTGGCTTGTGCAGCTGTGGCAAGCTGAGCAGGCCCTAGCCAGCTAGGGAGGACTAGCCTCAGAGGGAGGCAATGGTAAACCCTCTTTGAAAACCGCTTACCATGAAATCCCTATTCATAGGGTCGCCATAAATTGGGATTGACTTGAAGACAGTCCATTTCATTTTCAGTTTAACAAGCTGAGGGAAGGGAGTATGGGAAATCTCTTAACTCGTACCAGATACTATGATTTGCCCAAGAAGAAGATGTGGGTATGAGAGGAGGTTAGACCCCAAAGCCCTGCAGGGTGACAGCAAGAAGACAGATCAGGGTCCTGAGACACTTGCTTTCATAGGAAAGCCAAGACAGGATAGTTGACCCTTATTTTGAGTTCCTTGATGCTCTTCCCCTTTTCTGTCTCACTATCAAGACAATGGTCTCTCATTTATTTATTTTATTTATTTATTTATTTATTAAACTTATATACCGCCCCATAGCCGAAGCTCTCTGGGCGGTGCACAAGACCAACATCAAAATACAAAACACATATTAACAATTTAAAACACATTAAAAGATTTTTAAAAAAATTTAAGAGATAAGACAATTCCAACACATACAAAAACATATTAAAATGCTGGATCTCTATTGACAGATGAGATCCAACAGCAAGCAAAATTATTTGGCTGAGCTTCAGAGACCTACATAGGCTCATGAAACTCATATTTTTAAAGGCTATTTGTCATGGAACATGGAAAGCTGTTGTTCACCAAAAAAAAGTCTAAAGCCACTTTTATTCCAAGTATAGTCACTCCATAGATTTATACTAATGTATTATGATGCTGGCAGTTTTATATCCTATGCTTCTCCTGACAATCCATAACACAGAATTCACCTTTCCCCCCAAATGCTACATATTGGGTCAACGTTTTAATTAAGATCTCTCTCCAGGTCAGTCACCACCAGCTCAGACCCAATCAGTGAATATACAAACTTAAGATTTTTTGTCCCAGTCTCAATCACTTTACACTTACTTACACTGAACCACATTTTCTCAATCTGGAGAGGTCCGTTTGTTTGTTTTTTGCAATCCATTTTTATTTTTATCACCCTAAATAATTTGGTGATATCAGCAAGCTTGACCACCTCACTTCTCCCCCATAATTTTATGAACAAGTTAAAAAGCACCAATTCTAACAGAGTTCATTGGTAGATCTTGTTAGGAAAAACACTTTGGGCCCACAACGGGTTCGGAGGCGCTTGCAAGTCTTTTGTGAACCAGAGTTGCAAAGCACGATGGAACACTGATGGAACGGGAGGGGAGGCACAGCTGCTCTAAGTTTCGTTTCCTTTCCTGGGAACGTAGCCCTGAAGGTGCCTACCAGTCGGCAACAATGTTTTGAGGAGATAATCACTCTGCTGTCCTTGACTGTTTTACATCTCAAGTGCCTTGTACTTTCTTCACGTTAATGAATCTGTCTTGTAAATAATCAGAGGCTTGTATTGCTTTCTGAATTCTCTCTGGATACTCCCTTAGAGAAATAGTAATAGGATCACATAGGGTTATTGATAAGCGACCCTTTCAGGGTTACATGTATTCTCTTTTGTATATGTTCTCTTGTTTTATGACCCCCAAAGTGTCAAACCATCCCCTCTTCCCAGCCCTTATCTTAGAACATATTGCTCATGGGTCCGAATTCCAAAGGAAGGACATCCTGACATCCGATACGTAGCAAGTGATATGTGGCCTGGGTCTGTTACTTGTCTCATATGTTATGTTATATTCTGTTTATTGATGTTTATTGATGTTTTGCTTATAGACACTATATATTGGCATTAGTGAAAATAAACGGGGTCTTCATTCTTACCAGGCTGTTGTGCCTGTGTTGAGACTGAGGCCACTTTTTGATCAAGAAGTTGTGTGTGTCTTTACTTGGTACCTGGCCGAAATTCCAGCAGTCAATCAGGTTCTCCTCAGCTCGCACTTCCACTCGGGAATTGAGGTGAGCAACACACCGCCTTGGTGTGTTGCTTTTGCACTGTGCCAGCCACACCATTGCTTCTTCCCTTCTGATAAGCAGTAGCAACATGATCAACCAGGGGTCTGGTGAGTACCACTGCATCGTCATACATCTGCTATTAAACTCCCATCATGCCTGTCCACAGGCCATGCTGGCTGGGTCTGATGATAATTGTAGTCCACAATATCTGGAGGGAATCACATTGCCTATTCCTGGAGTTTTAAGGCCTTAGCTAAAGAAGACTGTGGAACTTCTTTCAAAGGACCACTGGACAGAATGACTCTGGAAAAGACCATCCCTGTAGTCTGAGAGCTTCCGAAATGCAACAAGAGCTTCCCCATGGTATATTCTTTCACTGTTGTAATATCTTGAAGTTACTGAATGACAGTACTCATTCACTTCTGAAAGATTCAGGGGTGAGGGTCTCATGCTTTTGTGAGTAGCAAGCATGCATCCATATGGGGATGATCCCTATACTTACTGCTAACTAGTAGGATCAACACGGGTGGTGCAGCAGATTATAAAATTACTCCAAACACTGTTGTTCACAGGAAGTATCTAAAGAGGCATTTATTGCATTGCCTGGTTTGCTTTATGTTTACTGCATATAGACCAGGTAATTGGATGTCTGAAATCACAGCTAGTTGTAAGGGGATGAATGCCAACTAGATTCTAACAAAAACAAAATCTAATTGTTTAAATGTTTGTGAAAGCCATACGCAGTATAAGGCAACACTTGAATTGTCTTCCACCATGAATGAGGAAGTGGCATTTTGACTCGAAGGATGGATGATTAGGCTAAATGTCTGTCATGCAGAAGGTTTATCTATAAACACTGCAACACGGCTTTAGATTTTTACCACAATAAATGGTTAGTCTCAATCAAATGCTGCTCAAACGAAAAACGTGGCCCATAGCTGTAATTACCAGTCTCTTGACTGAAACAAAGGGCAATTACAACACACCGACGAAGTGTGCTCGCAACCATGAAGCACTTGATTATAGAGTGGTAAGGCAATCAGGGAGCGACATATTTTTGCCTGCATGGGTCTAAGACATATCATTGGGGGTTCGGGTTGGGTGGGGATTTTATAGCCTGAGTTAACTCAAAACTGTTTCTTGTTTTAATACATGCAGTGCTGGCTTTTTTGAAAAGATCAGATTGTTCTCTTTGGGGCTTTAACACAGGGTGGAAGTATGCTAATTCTGTAATAGTATGGTGTTGCTTTGGTTTCTCTGTTTTAGTGAGCTTACCACTTGGTTTGTCGGTTTGTTTTTGCACGCTGCTGCAAGTTTGCTTTTTCATGTTTGACTCTGAAAGAATACCCTGTGTTTAAAGCAGCCATTTGTAATGAATACTATCTCCTGTGGAAACGTATTCCATAAACACAGACCAGGAACAACAACAACAACAACAATAATGCCACCTCAGGTCTCCTGTGCAAGCTGCAATCTAACATTATTTGTGGTTGAGCTGACTATTACTGGCTTGTGCCTGGAAAGCAGATTTAAAGTCTATATCCTGAACCATAATTTATTAAGCAAAGAAAAATGCTGGTTAAGCTATTGCTCTCTGTCACCCTATGTTTGTTTGTTTGTTTGTTTTTTATCATTTGTTTTGTCCCAAATATATGTGGGCAGAGAGAGAGAGTGAGGAAGTGAGAGTGAGCAAGCGAGAGAGAGAGAGAAGATTCAAAGCACAGCAACTCAGATCTCAAAGGAACTTGAATGGAGAATGGGGGGCAGAAAGGCTAATGAGGAGTGTCACCTAGGCAAATTAAAAAGTGAACATAGGTCTCTTGTCAAACCAATTCCCCATCCCCCCGCCATCATAATCTTTGAAAAACCTTTTGTTTCCACCTACCTTCTGTGCACACAAAAGAATAGTGGAAATCATAATGACATTAATTGTGTGTGGGGGGGGAAATGATACATGCTTAAATGTAAGCCACTCTCACCACTAATATCATAGTTGGAGACTCATTGCCACTACTGGACTCAGAAATTGGATGGAACTCAAAGAGGCAAAGGTGACAAGCCAATGCAACAGAAAGTATATTGACTAAAGATGGTCGAGAGCTAGTGGCCTTGTGTGGATATGGGATCACATCCACAGCATACGTTTAAAGCACAGCTTTCCCCAAAGAATCCTGAAAACTGTAGCTTAGCCCTCACAGACAGGGCCGGTGCCAGGCATGCTGGGGCCCTTGAGCACCAGCCTGCCCCAGGCCCTGGCACATGCACGCACACACACACACGCATGCACGCCTACCTACCTACCTTGCCTTGCACTCGCCTTCTGCGATCCGCAGCAAGATTGTTGCCACAGATTGCAGGGAGGGAGCTTCTGAGCTGCCTACCCATTCCCTCGCTCCACCTACCTACCTCTCCTGTCTTTTGCTGCTGCACGCACTGTGCGCACAGGGCTGTTATTAGCCAAGATGGTGGCTGAGGTTTCCCTAAGGTGCTGATGCTCCTGCTGCCATCTTGGTTGATGGCAGGGATATGTGCATGTAGCAGAAGGGGAGCACTACTCTCCTACCCTATCAAAGGGCCCTTGTGTCCCCAGGGGCCCTCAGCCAGGGCCCAACCTGTCTGCCCTTTGGCACTGGCCCTGCTCACAGAGCTACAGTTCCCAGCATCCTTAACAAATGACTGTTCCCAGGATTCTTTGGGAGAAGCCATGTGTTTTAAATGTGCTTTAAATGTATGGAGTGGATGTGACTTTAGTGAGCATAACCCAAACAACTGTCAACATCTTTGCCAGTTCCGCTTGAGTTCATGCCTTCATCCATTAATCACTTGAAGGAGGCCCCACATGATTAAGGAGAAGCAGGGGACATGCCACTATGGAGAATTTGCACATAATTCAGTTTGCTACTATGTTTTTGTTTTGTTTCTATCACAAGGAACATTGTGCACAAGAGCCTGATGTCACATGCAATTAGTATTATCTCTGGTTCTAATTAATAACATCAGACACTGTGTCTGTCTCTTTCACCTTCCACCATCAAAGACTTGTCATTTACATGACAGAATGCCGCTACCTAACTCACAAACTTCGCACTCCATACAGAACCAGGAAATGACATACTACTGAGCTATCCTCATCAGACATGTACAAGAGTAGAAAACATAAATGTGACCAGTGGAGCTGCTGAAGAAACACACAGACTTTGTGTTTTGTTCAAACCTACACCCTTCTCTGCAGGACTGAACTCAGGGACAACTACTTTTGCAAATGCTGATCAGAAGGAGCCAGTAATACTGCAAGCCCAACTTGCCCCTTCCTCCTTCCAGAACAGTTTTTCATTCCTTTTAAAAATATGGATATTTTTATTGTATAAATGCATTGATGTTGATTGTATCCAACTAAGTCATACTCAGGTGCAGACACATTGAAATCAATTTCAATGGGTCTGCTCCAAGTATGACTTCATTGGATTCAACCCAGTGTTTTTTGAAAACCAAAAGGTGAAAAGCCCCCCTGAAGTAGGGGTGTGTGTGAGGCAAGACAGACTGCAGATTCAGCATTCAACTTACTGGCCAGTCCAGCTATCAGGTGCATTGTGAGAGAGGGAGGAAGCTGGATTCTTTTCCTGGGAGAAGGAGGAAAAAGCAGCCAAAAAAAAAAAGCAGCAAGTATTGTTTTGTGTGTACATTTGTATTGCACCCATCATCTGCCATTCTTTTCTTTTGTGAAGTACAAATGAAAGCTTCCCTTCTTAGCTTCATAGCATGCAGGGAAAGTCCATGAATCCAGGGTTTCCACATAGACTCCAGGCCTCTCCAGATGTCCTTTTTATTGTGCATTCACAATTATTTGTGCTCATGATGGTATCTGGGCAGGTATGCGTGATCCCACTTTCAATACTGTTTATCCCTGCAAAGGTTTCAAGGCAGACATGCTGCTTCATTTCCAGTCAGTGCATGTCCCATAACCTCCTGCTGAAATCCTACAACTATGGCAGCCAGAATGTTAACTGGAGCACGGTGCAGGGAGCATATTACCGCTGTGGTTTATTGACTCCACAGGCTCCCAATTTGTTTCTGGGCCCAATTCAAAGTGCTGGTTCTGACCTTTAAAGCCCTAAACTGCCTTGGACCAATGTACCTGAGGGACCGCTTACGCCCATATGTACCTGCCCGGGAATTAAGATCATCTGCCTCTGGTCTCCTCTGCGTGCCTGGAGTGAAAGACGTTAGACTGACAGGCACACGGGAGACAGCTTTTTCAGCTGTGGCCCCCAAGCTCTGGAATACCCTACCCCAAGAAGTTCGCTCTGCTCCCTCCCTGATGGTTTTCCGGAGACTTCTGAAAATGATCTTGTTCCGGAGAGCCTTTGGGAGGGACTGAAGGTAGAGCCTGACACTGATTTTATGTCTTCTATGTTAAATTTTACCTTTGTAGTCCCTTTAGTACCAATCCCTGCATATATGTGTGTGTGGGCTCATCCAGACGACTGCAAAATGTGTGACACTCCCGCTATGTGTGTTCATTATTTTTCAGTCATCCAAATGACGTCTCGCGCTGTTATGCATTTTTGTGGGTTAAATCCACTCCTTGCAATACCGTCAAAAATGCGATTTGCTGTTTAAAATCAAGAATCATCCGCTGTGCCTTCAGGAGTTAGGATGCAATACCGTGGACTTTACAGCTGATGGGCAGTTCTTGGGTGTTTCCCCTTGCCCCTTCTCCTCATTCCAGCCAATCACGTATCTGCACTTTTGCGCATGTGCGAGAATAAGCCCGGGAAAATTGAACCAATCATCGCAATGGTGGGGTGTTGGGGGGGTCTGCAACTACTGTGCAGATGCATTTTATTTTTTGCCAGCCTGCAAACTGGGCGGCCGCTCTGGGTGAGATCTGCAATGCACAGCAAGCGAGAAAGGAGGGGTGGTCGGTTTCAGCCTGCCTCCGAAAGCCTTGTCAATTTCATTCTACTTGCTGGGGTTTTTGCTTCAAATCAGAAAAGCATACATTCAATTAAGTGTAATATCGCAAATGCAAACAAGAAAAGAGCTTCTGGACAGTTTCAAGCCTGCTCACCAAAGCTTTGTTAATTTCATTCTCCATGGGAAGGAAAGGGAGAAGGAGGGGGGGACATGTTTCTTGCTTTTTTGGAGAAATAAGTGCATTGCCAGCATGTGTATCTCCTTAAATATCAATAAAGGCAGAAAAGCATACATTCTTTCAAGTGTAATATTGCAAATGCAAACAAGAAAAGGGTGTCAATTTCATTCTCTGTGGGAAGGCAGGCATGAAACTGACCAGCAGCCTTTCCTTCCGAGGCAAGAACTCCTTTACAGCCATATTGTGCTTCATTGCAAAGGGGGAGAGGAGCATACGTAATTTTTTTGCTGACCAATTGGTTGATAGGGGGAGGTTTTAGAGGCGGAGCTTGGAAAAAGCGAAAAGAATGTACCACTGTGTGTGCAGGTGCAAAAAAGCATTTTTTTAAATTGGGAAAGAGCGAACTAAAAGGCAAAGTGAGGACTATCAGATGACAAACCGAATATGGAAACTGTGGATTATCCCTCTCCGTTTGGATAAGCCCTGTGTGTGTGTGTGTGTGTGTGTGTGTGTGTATTGTATGTTATGTATTTTAATTTATTTTAATGTTTTTGTGATTTTACTGCTTACAATTTTATTATGTACATGTCTTATTTTATTTTTGTAAGCCGCCCTGAGTGCCCTATTATAGGGTAGAAGGGTGGGATATAAATATTCTAAATAAATAAATACAACTGCTCATGCCACATATGTTTTGTCCTGCTTTTGTTGTGCTACAGCACAACAATGCCTCTCCAGATGGTAATAATGCAGTACCATTGGGGAAGAATTGCAGAACAACCAATGAGGTTGAATGATGTTATCAATGGTCCAGGAAATGCACTAATGCACTAATATTGTGTCAATGATATGTTGCAGAATATACCTGCCAAAAAGAAATCTAGTCTGGAGGAGCCCTCCATGTTCAGAGCAAATGGGGAAGGGCCATGAATCCATGGTTTCCACATAGACTCCAGGTCCTTCCAGAAGTCCCTGTTATTTTGTATTCACAACAAGATCTGAAACTTCTCAGAACTCCCAAAAACCTCTCCCTGAGATCCTGAAGTGCTGTGGCTAATAGTACTGGGTTAGACAAATCATCTACTTCCATGTGAACAAGCTCTGAATGTATGTGAGAGGCAATTAATTCCTCTGATCCACATGCATGGATTAGCACCTATTACCTTTTCCTTTCCTGGCTATGCCTGAGATGTGGTGGCTCCTAAAAGCTGCCCAACTTTGCTCTACATTTCTGCTATGGGCCAAAGTGGAAGAGAAGAACAGAGATGAAAGTGTGAAGGCAAGATAGCCTGGTCTGAGGCAAGTCACCATTTTTAAAACCAATAATGCAAAATAATGTTGACCAATGGAATTTGGTGCTGATGGGAGAAGAGAGGTGTACTGGGGGGGCAGAAAAAGACCAATTTGTCATGCAGCGATTGGGTTTTGTTTTCTATAGAAGTAGTATTTGGCTTTTCAGGTGAGTCAACCTTCTTTATTCAGATCATTCCACTTTTCCTCCATTTCTCTATGTGCTCCTCTACCTCAAGGTGTGTGAGAGACACACCTAGGCTGCCAAGGTAGGGCACTAGCCATAGACCAGTGGTAGGGAATCTTTTTCTACTTGAGGGCAGGAATTCCCTCATGGACAACCTTCTAGTGGGTGGGGCCAGAGGGTAAACTGGACGGAGCAATGGATGTGACACTTACCTTTTTAGAGTAGGCTACATTTCAACCACACAAAAGTCAGAAGGTTGTATTCAATCTCCACCATGTACCCCCTAAATCTATTCTGGAGTTTCTACAACCCTTCAGAACAGATTTGGGGATGATGCAGGGTGCATCTGGGGGGAGGAGAGGGGGGAAATATAGCACAAATATGTAGCTGAAGACTACCCAGATATTTCTACACACACACCTCCCTCACTCCATCCAGGCAAACGAGGAACTATCACAGTTCAAGAACCCATTCCAGCCAGGGAAAAACATCCAAGGAGGGTGTACAGCAGGATTGGTGAGGCAAATGGCCCTGGGTGGGGCATGGCCTAGGGAGGATTGCAAGGGCTGAATAGAGAGGCTTGAAGGGCATCCCCTGCCACAGACCTAACTTAAGGGAGCAACACCTGTTTGTAAGACCACAAAATTCCTCCTTCCATACAACATGCACAGTTGTTTGACATGAATGTGCTAGAGTTGTAAACATCAATTTTAATCTCCCACACATTGTAAACAACATAAACATACGGAACATTGTGTGTGTGTGTGAATATATATTAAAAGAGTATGTATTGTGCCACATTTGCCACTTGAGTTTTCTTTGGATAACTCACCCTATTTCTCCTTATGTTGTTTCTCTCTAGATATTTCCTTTACTCTTGTTTATTTTTTTTTCTTCAGAAGGGGATATTATTTTTAGCAACACATGGCAAACCTTTTGTAATTACAATCTAAAACTTTACAGACCTTTTTTTTTCCTTTGACCATACATCCACAAGGCCCGTGAAGCTTCTAATATTGTGTCTGAAGTTGAATTTCATGCACAGAAATAACAGGTTTAGATCCTTGGACTTTGTTATGATTGAGTCTGTATGGTTTTAATTTCTTTTCTGTGGTTGAAGAGCAATTCTTTTAAAATCAACATCTACAAAGAAAAGTTATCTTTTTCAAAGTATATAAATCTTATGAAAGGTTTTGCTGCTATGATATATGCTGCTACTGGTATTGAAATGGCCACCTGGTATGGGCAGATAAAAATGCACTAGTGATTTTCAAAAGGTCAGCTCTTTTTTGATGCTGCCATATATTTAGAAACCATAACAGTGAATCTAATTCACTAGGAACAAATATCACTTGATATATCTCCCAGCTGTATTGTACACACTGCAGTCCTATGCCACAATTAGCAATATTGTAATATTCACACTACACAAAAAATAATTAAGGCAAAAATCAAGCTGGATGGACAATTTCCAGATGATGAAGAGAAAAAAAATAAGAAAATGAACTATTGCAGGCTAAATGCAATTATATTTGGATAGCAGATGCAGAAATTGTCTGAAATAACTGTCAAGACTTTATAGAGTAAAAGGATTTTTTCCCTGTCACTTTTCTTATTTCTGAAGCTCAGGAAAAATTATGTCTGTGATTTATAAGATTTCTCATAGACATTTTTCTGATGGAGAAATGTCCCAGAGTAAAATCTAGCAAGCAGTTAAATACGCTTATGTCTTACCAACTTCAAAGGGATTTATGTGCATGCCAATTGTGTGCTGAATATGTGACTCAATGTTTTGTGAAGCCAACAGTGAAGCAAACAGTCCACTTAGAATTATGATCAGTTTCCATAAATAGGTATTACTTTGGTAGAGGCAAAGTCATGTCACAAACACGAGAGAGATGTTTTTGGTGTTTGAGGAGGGAGACATGTCTGCAGACAATAGACAAGATTGGACATGCATATGTTGGTTTATGAAGCAGAGATAACTTGTGTCCAGGTGCTCTGTCCTCATGCCATCCCTTTCTTTTCAGCATGTCACTATTCAGTACTGCCTGGGTTCTACACTTTCCTTTTATGTCTGAACTATAATGAGGATCAAAAAAGAGTCAAGATCTTAAGCAAACATTTAACTGTTATTTCAGATCCTGGCTTGATCCAGTCCTGCTAACCCTGTTCAAGTGTGATGGGAAACTATAGTGCATTAACCCAGGACATGTTGAATCATGGTGTGCAGGAAAGGGAGGATGGAAGGAGTGCACAGGCACAAGGCTTGTGCATAACTTGGCTTAATAATCCAAGATATGTACATTCAGACTAGACCATGCAGTCGGGATTCTCAGATTATGGTGTTTACATCCACTCTGAAAATTTCTTTCCGTATAATGTGAAATGAAAGAGAGCATGCAGAACAGAGTTGGTCAATGTGGTGCCCTCTGGATGTTGTTGGACTCCAATGCCCATCAGCCCCAGTCAGCATATCCAATGGTCAGAGATGATGGGAGCTGTGATATGGCAACATCTGGAGGACACCGTGTTAGCCCTTCCTGCCAGACAATTTGTAAGTACTTTGCAATACTTCAAAGCCTCAATGAGCCAGAATAATTGGGAATGCTATAACATGTTATTCTAAAACAAGGGGGAAAATAATCATAGTAGCAAATTTCAGTAGTATAAAAAAATACCTGGTTTAGCATTTTTGTTCTATGTGGGATCTTATCTGATTTCACACATGATTTCACACATTCTCTTCTCATTGCAAATAGTTAGAGCACTCAACCACCAAGAATAATTGAATAACATTTCTTTGTTTAAAATACGTATAGACTCTCTGTCATGTAAAATATATCCAGGCACTGTACTTAAACAAAAACGAATTAAAAATATAAATAAATAAATTTATTATAAATAAATTTTAAAAATGCAAATATACAATATGCAAAACCAGAACAATATAGCAGAAGAAGTAACCACAAGCTTAAAATCGTGGTGTCTGGCACAGTGAGCCATCAAATGTCGAGGCAAACAAGAAGACTTTCAGCATGTGCCGAAACTGCAACAGTGTCAACACAAGCTTTATTTCTAGGGAAAGGCACCACCACAGAACAGACCCTCTTCCTAGTTGTCACCAGATTTATGTCTGCTGGTTATGGTACAACCAGAAGGGCCTCTGATTATGACTGCAGTTGACCAGAGAATATAATCCTACAGACTCTTTAGTTCTATGTCTCAGAACCCCAAAACTCCAAACCCAAGCTTCCAAAGCAAAGGGAATTATAATGACTAGGATAACATAATTGGCCAACAGTTCACTTCAAAACCTTCCATGAACTAGTGAGCCTTTATGGGGAAAGGCTTAAGAAACAGAAATTAAAAGCAGAACAAAGCAGGGCCACAGCGATCAAGGGACAGGGTAGAAATCCTTGCCTAATTAACCTGAGCAAGTAGAAGGACTGACAAGTGATGGACAAGTAAAGGAAAGAGTAAATTGGAAAAATTTCATCAATATATGCCTGACTTTTCAAAGTCTGAACTATATAATTTAAAGGGAATTGTAATATGCACGAAACATTTCCAGTATTAAGGGTTTGAATCTTTTCTCCCAGAGACAGCTGAAAGCACTAAAGAGAATTGGTAATTATAGTTCACATCATTTTGTCTAATTCAGTTAGCTTGAGTATTATGAGGCTGGGAACAGGTGCTTCACCAGTAGCATGACCTAACATCCAAGTGTGAATTAATGCATTTTATTTTCAAAATGTTTTCCAATCACAAAACCCTTATGCATTTTTTTAAAAAAGTCATAGCACAGTTTAATACACTTCAATAACCACGTGAACAAGGTTCAAAATCCGCAGCTGGACAAAACCTTTATTAAGACCAACCACAATGTTGCCAAGGGAGCACCACCCTTTGCCATTTTGAGTGGTTCTCCAGCACCTTGGTTCAGAAGGTTTCCTTTTTTCTTGGGAAAGTGAACTAGCACAAGGCTGGTCACAAATACACACATGGGGATGTATCCAATTAATTAACAGACATAATTTGCCAGCATGCAACCAGTCAGGCACTCCCACCAGTGCACCTGCGCAGCACCAGCCTCTCTGGTGCCTCAGCCCTCCCCCTTCTGATAAGCGGCAGGAACTCTGCTGCTAGGAGACGATTACTGCCGCTCTGCCCCACCAGATGAGCCACTCCTTCCTAGTTAGTCATGTCCATTAATTTCAATGGGTCTACTCTATGACTAACTTTGGATATAACTAGGAATGAATGACTATGTCAGTATTTGTTTCTCCCAGTTTCTTATTTTTCCAGTCTGAAGTGTGGTTCTCCACATTTCTGCATCAGTTTGCAATAAGTCCTCATGAAAATTCATCAGTGTTGGAGTGCAAATATACAATGTTCAAATATAATATACAAATTTTGTATGCAACATTGCCTTATACACATTTTATTATATTTTAATATAATAAATATGTTATTTTCATTAATATATGCAATTTTATTTTGCTCACTTCCCCCTAATATGCACATATTTAGTTGGAAAACTGCATCACATAATTCAAAGAAATGCAGATTTCAAAAGGTAGGTGTATTTCAGTTCACATCTTGTTTCAGAAAATATGCATTAGGTAGGTCTGCATTAAAATCCTAACCAATGTGAATTTCTTCCCCATCCCTAGATACAACCCTTTCTTTATTTAATCTAACTTTATACTATTCTGCAATAAGTATATCCAGGGTAGTTTACCTATACAGAAACTACAAAACCAAATTAAATTAAATAACTAATAATGCAAATCCAAATGGTTATAATAAACACAAACACTTTAAAAAAAGCAGCAAGAATACCTTAGAAGCTAAAGATTAGAAATAAATCAATAGGACTAAAATTTAAAAGCATTGGGATAAGACACAGCTCTATTGCAAGGATGCCCTGTAAGCTTCCTAGCTGGGAGGCTATTTGAGAGCCATACGCAAAGCAGATCGTGACAACCTTGAAGAAAAGATGCTCTATCAGAATAATAAATAAATAAAAAAGATAAAGGACTGAAAAGCCAAGCAAAGGAATGAGAAACGTTGCTTGGGGCTTAGAGATAGGAAGAACAGTGTGCTACTAGTGGATAGAAGGGAAGGACAGAAAGGGAGTAGCATGGGGATTTGTTTTAGAAACTGAGGATATAGAGGAGCAACTGAATATTTGAGAAGACCGAAAAAAAATTGACTATTGATTCTCTTGAGGAGGCAACAACAGCTAAATCAACCCTACTAATTTTCCTAAACCAGGAATGGTCAACCTGCAGCTGCTATATACAGTCCTTAGCCTAATGTCATACCAGTATTCTATACTCTTTATCTCTTAAGATCATCACCACCACATATTTTCAGTGTGTTTCTCTCAGCCCCCAAGAGATTGAGTCCAACAGAATGCAATCAGCCCTGTGGTGTAGTGGTTAAGGTGCTGGACTATGACCTGGGAGACCAGGGTTCGAATCCCCACACAGCCATGAAGCTCACTGGGTAACCTTGTGCCAGTCACTGCCTCTTAGCCTCAGAGGAAGGCAATGGTAAACCCCTCTGAATACCGCTTACCATGAAAACCCCATTCACAGGGTCAGAATTGACTTGAAGGCAATCCATTTTTACTCTTTATCTAAACTAATAGACAAAAAACATTGTGGTTTAAGAATGTACCTATAGCCCACAGATCTTTCTATCAAACTTTAAAAAGCAGGTAAATTAGGCAGCTATAGTGAATGCACCAGGGCAGCAGGAGACCTGACCTCCTCTCTGAGATGTTATACTGCCCTACAAATTTGTCAAAATGCAAACACAATTTGGGTTGGTCTTTCACAGTCTAATCCACTTGCTGTGTAGGTTGGAAGAATTTGGTAACAGGGGAAGGAGGGGAAAAGCAGGTCTGATCATTTGCATGCTTGTTGAGTTCAGTGGGATTTACTCCTATGCAATCATGGTCAGGATAGGAAAAACTGACCATGGGGGAAGAGGAGGGGGAGGAGGAAGGGGAAGGAGCATATTGGAGGGGGGCAAAGGGATGGGGAGGGGAGGGCAGGTTTGATCATTTGCATGCTTATAGAGTTCAATGGTATTTACTTCCAAGCAATCATGCTTAAGATAGGTAAAACTGACCATGGGAAGGAGGAAGGGGAGGGGAGGAGGGGGAAGGTGAAGGAGGGTATTGGAAGGGGATGGGGAGGGAGGGGCAAAGGAAGGGGGAAGGGGAAGAGGAAAGGGATAGGAAGGAGGAGAAGGGAGGGTGGGTCTGATCGTTTGCATACTTTTTGAGTTCAGTGGGATTTATTTCTGTGCAATCATGTTCGAAAATGGAAATGGACTGCCTTCAAGTCGATCCTGACTTATGTTGACCCTATGAATAGGGTTTTCATGGTAAAAGGTATTCAGAGGTGGTTTACCTTTGCCTTCCTCTGAGGCTGAGAGGCAGTGACTGGCCCAAGGTCACCCAGTGAGCTTCATGGCTATGTGGGGATTCAAACCCTGGTCTCCCAGGTCATAGTCCAACACTGACCTGGGGGAGGGGAGGTGGAAGTGATTGGGTGGGTGGGCACTGGGCAGAAGGGAAGCCCCTTTCCTTTCCAAAAGGAAAACATTGTGAACAGTATCATTGTTTTTCAGCGTTTCCCCCACCTTTTATTCTACAGAAGGCACATGTAGCCTCCCACCCAAATTTAAACCAAAGCTGTCCCTGGCCACATCCACACCTGGCCTTTATTCCACTTGGGACAGTCATGGCTTCTCTCAAAGAATCCTGGGAAGTGTAGTTAATGAAGCGTACTGAGAGTTGCTAGGAGACACCCTGTTCCCCTCACAAAGCTTCAATCAGAATGGCTGACTGCTAAACCACTCTGGCCACTGGAGCTCTGTCAGGGGAATAGGAGTCTCCTCTCAGCACCCTTCACAAACTACACTTCCCAGGCTTCTTGGGGGGAAGCCATGACTGTCTCAAGTGAAATCAAAGTCTGGTGTGGGTGTGGCCCCTTGATTAGGCAAGCCAAGCAGCTGTGAGTCTGGCTTTTAGAACACTGACAGATGGTTCTTACTGAGCCGCGGCTGCAAATTGGTGAGAATTTATTCTTTCAAACTTTCCCCCTATTTTACATTGAATTATTTTTGTAACACTCTGTAAATGGCACATTTCCATTAAGAAGTCAGCATTTCATACCCTTGTGACCTTCGTCAGTTGTCAATCAACTGCTCGCCAAGCCTTAGGCATTGCTAACAAGGAAAAGCAGCTTCAATTAGACAATTTAAAACTGTGTTTCATCGTACTTGCAAATACCTGTGCTGTGAAGCCTCCTGGGTTCATTCTTTAGCTCAGTTTCTCTCTGCTCTTATGCTCCCTCACTTCCCCAAATTTTAGGAACCTTAGTATTTTACAGGAATGTTCCGAATGAAGCCAGTTTTGAATCTAGATCGACCTAAGGGTAAAGGGTAACCCATTCATAAGCCAGACACCATTTTGCTTCAATCAGGCAACCGCCAAGGCTTTTGCCTTGGAATCTGGAAAGCACTTGTTGCAAGAGGAAGGGGAATCTGTTCCTTTCTTCCCAGAGGGTCCTTCTGGATCTGCCCTTCTTTGGTAAAGAATAGATTAAAAAATACATATGCAGACAGTTAACATACATTATAATACCTTGGGACCTCCATGGCTCCTGACGTTGATAACCACAAACTTTTGGCCACTGAAAAAAACAACAACCTTGGATCGAATCACCCCAAAATGTGCACAGCAGATCTAATTGGCAAGTGCAAGAGCAAGCGGAAACAAAAAAATGGCATATCAGGATTAAACGATGGATTACCAGAATGCAAGCAGATCGGAACCATGCAGCAAACCCCATCCCTAATCTAAATGCTCCTTTGCATTTACAGAGCTTACAAGTTACAAGGATGCCCTCACTGAAGGTTTGCTACATCTGGCAGAAATGATGACACATGTCAGAGGGGTAGTTATGTTAAGTCTGTTGCATAAAAACAAATTTGATTATGATGATGTTGACATAGCTCTATTTTGCCGTTTCCCTTCATTAACTTGCCATGATCATAGCTTTTGCAGAATTCCCCACTACCACCATATTCAAATAAATTTAGCACTATTGAATGTTCCTGTTGCACCCAGAGCCATTTTCATTTCCAGCAGAAACTCTGCAGAAGCTATGGCTTCCAAGTTTGACATTTAAAATACTGAGACTCTGATTTGCTACTATGGAAATGACATCTTCTTAGATGCACCAACCCTGAGGCAGTATTGCTAGAAATATAATTGAAACACTAAGAGAATGGAATATTCTATGGCTCAAAGGATGGCTAATGAGAGAGAATGTTTTAATCGCTAGGTCACCAGTTCAAATCCAGGCCAAATGAATCATCTCAAGTCAGTGGAATATCCGCTAATAATCAGCACTAAGTAATGTGTCTAATGCTAGAGGACTATATTTGAAAATGTCAGCTGAGGCATTTAATCAGAAAGCATGTTGAGTAAGTATTATTTACAGAAGATATATTATGATTCTTAAATGGTTCATATAAAATATGGTGTCTATGTTACTTTGGTGATATATAATTAGACTGTTTACATCTATTTAAAGGCTTTTGTAGCCTAAGTCCAGATCATTATTATAGTATTTCTTCTTTTGCCCAGCATCAAGAAAATCATGTTTAGGATTAAGAGAAAGACAGAAAGAGATTAATATTAAACATCATTACACTTGTTAAGGACATTTCATTTCCCTGGGATGTTATGAAGGTAAATATCCAAAAATGTACTGAGAAGGTCAGTCTATGTTTTTATAAAGTGGGATATCTATGTGTGACCAACCTGGGAGCATGTGGTCATGGAGGAGGGCTGGGTAGAAGATGGTCTATGAACCATAAAGACCCTGTGGCCTTGCAGAAAAAGTGGAGGGTTGGAACAAGTGGCGGGCGGTGGTGGTGGTGAAAGCAATGGTTACTTGTGAACACATCCCTATTGTTTTGAAATAGTTTTGTCTATGACCACATGGCATAAAGCATCACAATAAAGACATAGACTTGTGAGGCTTAAATCACATGAGTCTCTTGCAATCTGTTTAAACATTTGGTCAAAGAGAAAGTGGAAGGGGGGCATTTGTAGTGCGAATTAACATTCTGGCCAATGTGGGTTTTTTATTCACATTACCAAACTATTGAAGTAAGAATTGCTTAAATCTCAAGTGTGAAAACACCCATCAGAGGTGTACATTTATTGCATGGAGAGAAGGAAAATGGCAACACTGAAATCTGAGTCTGGTGAACAATTGTTGCCATACCACTGTCTCATGAAGTCATCTGTTTTCCAGCGTTGTCAAAACCAAGCCTTTTGATAGCTTTAAACCCCTTTAATTTGCTTTCTAAGGGAAGGAAAAGGACAACATCTATGGTTAAGCAAGCACTTCATTAAATCCCTAACGGTCATAAATTACTGTTTACCTGTCAGCTGAAATCAGAACACCCACCAGGTGCACTTTGAAGTTAACCTATTGGATATAAAGAGTTGTTTAAAAAGCTGTTGAAGAGCTGCTTGATCTTCAGACTGGGTCCTTTGATGTTGTGAGCTAATGGCAGATTATTTTTATTCATAGTGATCAAGCAATTAATGAGATAAAATAGTGGAAAGGCAGGCTTAATAGAATTATTGTGACTCAATCACATGCCAAACTTTCCATAAAGCACTCAGAAAGAAAGCTGAAAACAAGCAAGAAATTGGGCCACGTACATTGAAAGCAGGAAGAAAATAAAGAGGAAGAAATAAGCTGTAGACTTTTTAAAAAAATTAAAGAGCTCTTTTTAAATCTTTATTGGCAGAACTAAAAATACATAATGCCTGTCTTTAACATTCTATATCTAGCAAAGAAAACAGAGCAGAAAAGAGGGGCAGAAAGAACAATTTTCTACCAAGTACAGCCTTGCTGTAGTCACATATGATAGTTGCTTCAATGCAGTGTGGAAAAGTGGGCATACACAAAACAAGAAGAGACAGAGAGTTGTCTGAACACATGCTCTCCAAAGCCACTATAAATAAACAGGATGAAATTAAATGCATTCCATGTTCAAGCAGTGTTACAGTGTCACTTCTGGAAATGGCATAAATTACCAGGAAAATGAGAAAGATCGCTACTCCAATAGCCACCAAATAAAAAATATTTGCAGATGTCCTAAGTATTTCTGCAAAATAACATGTGCTATCTTGGAAGGAATACCCAGCTGTATAAATTATTCTGGCTTGTATCCAACTAAGTTCTTCTTGGAGTAAAATGTAATGTAAATGTACTGCCTTCAAGTCGATTCTGACTTATGGCGACCCTATGAATAGGGTTTTCATGAGGCTGAGAGGCAGTGACTGGCCCAAGGTCACCCAGTGAGCTTCATGGCTATGGGGGGATTCGAACCCTGGCCCCATTGAAATTAATGGACCTAAATAGTCATGTCCATTAATTTCAATGAGTCTACTCTGAGCGTGACTAACATTGGATACAACCTACAATGGCCCGGTTCAAATTATCAGAAAACCATGGTTGAGGTGTTCAGGAACCAATCCTGTGAACCTCAGGTACACAAGTTCCTCTGCTCTCTCCTTTTCCTTTGCATGTGAAGAAGGAAGCTGAAAGCTTTTGTTTTCATTTCAATAATACACCACAGTTAAGAAGAAACCTAAACCGTGGTTTTTTCTAATCAAAGTTTGTTTAAACAAATGACGACCAAACTGCAGTTCCAGACAATAGTTTGTTAACTAACTTTGGTTAGAACAAATCACAGTTCCCAGAGTTTGGACATGCTTGTGATTGGTTCTTCAAGTGAAAGAAGAATAATTCATGCTCCTACTTTATGCATGAAGGAGGAAAAAAGGGGATGGCGATTATGCAAGCCTGGTACTTGCTGGAGCTCTTTCCCAAGATCATCTGAAATGGTTCCCTGTTATCATTTCTCCAGATCTAGTAAGATAGTGCAGAACTAGTACCGTCCACCCCGCTGCTCCACAGTCTCCCTACCTGAGCTAGCCGGGGTGGTCTCGGGGTTGGTATTGGAGTCCCCTCGGTTTGTGGTACTGGGTGACTTCAATATCCATGCTGAGACTACTCTGTTGGGAGTGGCTCAGGACTTCATGGCCTCCATGACAACCATGGGTCTGTCCCAAGTAGTATCTGGCCCCACTCATATTGCTGGTCACACCCTCGACCTTGTTTTCTGTGCTGGTCGGGATGACGGTGATCTGAGTGTGGAAGAACTTGCGGTGGTTCCGTTGTCATGGACAGATCACTACCTGGTTGGGTTTAGACTTACTGGGACTCAGAGCCTCTGCAGGGGTGGGGGACCGATTAGAATGGTCCGTCCCAAGAGGCTGATGGATCCGGATGGCTTCCTGATGGCTCTTGGAGATTTCCCTGTTGCCTTGGCAGGCGATCCTGTCGAAGCCCTGGTTGATCTATGGAATAGAGAAATGACCAGGGCAGTGGACACGATCGCTCCCGAGCGTCCCCTCTTTCGGAGTGGAGCCAAACCGGCTCCATGGTTCTCCAAGGAGCTGGTGGTGATGAAACATGTCAGACGGGGACTAGAGCGATGTTGGCGGAAAACTCGGAGCGAATCTGACCGATCTCGGGCTAGAGCCTACTTGAAGGCCTACTCCGAGGCAGTACAGGCTAAGAAGAAATCTTTCTTCTTGGCCTCCATTGCATCTGCTGGGAGCTGTCCAGCGGAACTGTTTTGAGTGGTTAGGGGGCTTTTAACTACTAGCCCCCGCGAAGGTAATTCTGACCACTCAGCAGTCCGCTGTCAAGAATTTGCACGGCACTTTGCAAACAAAGTCGCTCAGATTCGCTGTGATTTGGACGCTAAAATTGATACAGTCTCTGAGGATGTGACTTTGGCGCCTGTTTGTCCAATTAAAATGGATTCTTTTCAACTTGTTTTACCCGAGGATGTGGACAAGATCCTTGGAGCGGCGCGCGCCACTATGTGTGTATTGGACCCTTGTCCTTCCTGGCTCATTAGAAGTACCAGAGGGGGACTGGTCGATTAGATCAGGGGTATAGTTAATGCCTCTCTACAACAAGGCAGAATTCCATAATGCTTAAAGGAGGCAGTTATAAGACCACTGCTGAAAAAGCCCTCCCTTGATCCTTCTTTATTGGGCAACTACCGGCCAGTCTCCAATATTCCATTTTTAAGTAAGATAATAGAACGTGTGGTGGTCGCCCAACTCCAGAGATTCCTGGATGATATGGATTATCTAGATCCATTTCAATCTGGTTTCAGACTTGGCTATGGGACAGAGACGGCTTTGGTCGCCTTGGTGGATGACCTACGCAGAGAACTGGATGGGGGGAGTGTGTCTCTGCTGGTTCTACTGGACCTCTCAGCGGCTTTCGATACCATCAATCATGGTATCCTTCTGGGCCACCTTGCCAAGATGGGACTTGGGGGCACTGTTTTACAGTGGCTCTGATCCTTCCTGGAGGATCGAACCCAGAAGGTGGTACTGGGGGACTGCTGCTCGACCCCTTGGCCATTGTCCTATGGGGTCCCTCAGGGTTCTGTTTTGTCCCCCATGTTATTTAACATCTACATGAAACCGCTGGGAGAGGTTGTCCGGGGTTTTGGTGTTCGGTGCCATCAGTATGCTGATGACACTCAACTCTATTTCTCTTTTCCACCTGAAGCCAAAGAAGCCGTACAGACCCTAAACCAGTGTCTGGCATCAGTGATGGACTGGATGAGGGTAAACAAGTTGAGATTAAATCCTGACAAAACAGAGGTACTCCTGGTCAGTCGGAGGGCTGGGAATAGGGGTTCAACTGGTACTGGATGGGGTCGCACTCCCCCTTAAGTCTCAGGTTCGCAGCTTGGGTGTACTCCTGGACTCAGCTTTGAATTTGGAGGCCCAGATTGCTGCAGTATCCAGGAGCGCATTTGCCCAATTAAAACTGGTGCGCCAGCTGCGCCCGTTCCTGGACCTGCCTGATCTGACCACGGTGATGCATGCCTTGGTCACATCCCACTTAGACTATTGTAATGCGCTCTACGTGGGGCTGCCTTTGAAGACTGTTCGGAAACTTACATTGGTACAAAGAGCTGCAGCCAGAGTACTAACTAGGGCTGGTTACAGGGACCATACAACTCCCCTGTTACAACAGCTCCACTGGCTGCCAATTTGTTTCAGGTCACAATTCAAAGTGCTGGTTTTGACCTACAAAGCCCTATACGGCTCAGGTCCAGACTATTTGACAGATCGCATCTCCCTATATGAACCTGCCCAGGACTTGAGATCTTTAGGTGAGGCCCTTCTTGTGTTCCCTGCACCTTCGCAAGCACATTTGACGCGGACACGAGATAGGGCCTTTTTGGTGGTTGCCCCTAGGTTGTGGAACTCCCTCCCGAGTGAGGTACGATCAGCTCCCTCCTTGCCGTCTTTTCGGCGACAAGTAAAGACTGTTTTATTTCAGCGGACATTTGGGACAGAGAACGACCAGGAATAATGTCTTATAGGCTTGGTGATCATATTATATGATTATTATTTTAAATTGTTTGCTGTTTTAACGTTTATCTTTATAGTTTTTAATTTTCCCTTATAGTTTAATTCTTTTTTAATAATATACTCTGTATGTTTTAATGATGTTGTTTTTAGTTGTAAGCCGCTCTGAGTCCTATTGGGAAAGGGTGGGGTAAAAATAAAGTTTTATTATCATTATTATTATTATTAACTAGGAATATGTTTACTTTACAATCAAAACAAAGTTCAAATCTGAAATACAAATACAGCTTGAATGGCACATTTGTATGCCAATATCTCATTTTTTGATCGGGTAACCTCCCTTGTAGACTGTGGGAATGCTGTGGACATAATATATCTTGACTTCAGGAAAGCTTTTGACAAAGTGCCCCATGATATTCTGATTAGCAAGCTAGCTAAATGTGGGCTGGATGGAACAACTATCAGGTGGATCTACAGTTGGCTCCAGAATCATACTCAAGGAGTGCTTATCAATGGTTCCTTCTCAAACTTGGCGGAAGTAACAAGTGGGGTAACACAGGGCTCAGTCCTGGGCCCGGTGATCTTCAACATTTTTATTAACAACTTTGATGAGGAGGTACAGAGCATGCTTATCAAATTTGCAGATGATACAAAATTGGGGGGCATAGCTAATACCATGGAAGACAGAAACAAAATTCAAAGGGACTTTGTTAGGCTGGAGCATTGGGCTTAAAACAACAGAATGAAATTCAACAGGGATAAAAGAAAAGTTCTACACTTAGGAAAAAGAAACCAAATGCACAGTTATAAGATGGGGGATACTTCGCTCAGCAATACGACATGTGAGAAGGATCTTGGAATTGTTGTTGATCACAAGCTGAATATGAGCCAACAGTGTGATGTGGCTGCAAAAAAGGCAAATGCTATTTTAGGCTGCAAATCGCGTTAGTTTCCAAATCGCGTGAAGTATTAGTTCCCCTCTATTCAGCACTGGTTAGGCCTCATCTTGAATACTGTATCCAGTTCTGATGTCCGCAGTTCAAGAAGGATGCAGACAAACTGTAACGGGTTCAGAGGAGGGCAACAATGATGATCAGGGGACTGGAAACCAAGCCCTATGAGGAGAGACTGAAAGAACTAGGCATGTTTAGCCTGGAGAAAAGAAGACTGAGGGGAGATAGGATAGCACTCTTCAAGTACATGAAAGGTTGTCACATAGAAGAGGGCCCAGATCTCTTCTTGATCGTCCCAGAGTGCAGGACATGGAATACTAGGCTCAAGTTGCAGGAAGCCAGATTTCGACTGGACATCAGGAAAAACTTCCAAACTGTTAGAGCCATATGACAATGGAACCAATTACCTAGAGAGGTAGTGGGCTCTCCGACACTGGAGGCATTCAAGAGGCAGCTGGACAGCCATCTGTTGGGAATGCTTTGATTTGGATTCCTGCATTGTGCAGGGGGTTGGACTTGATGGCCTTATAGGCCCCTTCCAACTCTACTATTCTATGATTCTATTATCCTTCCTACAAGAAGCTCAAGATGGCATATATGGCATCAGCCCACTTTATCCTTACAACCCTGAAGTGTGTTAAGATGAAAGATAACAACAACAACAATTTATTAAATTTATATCCCACCCTTCCTCCCAGTAGGAGCCCAGGGTGGCAAACAAAAACACTAAAACACTCTGTAACATAAAAACTGACGTTAAAATATATTCACTAATAGGCAAAAAACCTTGGTGTTTAAGAACATACCTATAGCCAACAGATATTTCTACCAAACTTTAAAAAGCAGGGAAATTGGGCAGCTATAGTGAATGCACCAGGGGAGCAGGAGACCTGAACTCCTCTCTGAGATCTTGTACTGCCCTATAAATTGGTCAAAATGCAAACACCATTTGGGTTGGTCTTTCACAGTCCAATCCACTTGCTGTGCAGCTTGGAAGAATTTGGTAACAGGTGCCTCTGAGCATATGGTGAGTGATGGCAACACCTGCCATCTCCAAAGATGGAGAATTACATTTTTGTATGTTTGCTGGTGTACTTATTTTGCTTAATTTCTGTGTTACTACTGTTTCTACAGAAAATCTAACCTAGAAAATTATATTTCTCTTGTTATTCATCCTAGAAATCTGTGTCAAATTTATTTTTATTAATTTCAAAGCCCTTTTATTGGTCAATGTCATATGATGGTGGAGATAGCCTTTAGTGTTTCAAACTGGAGGTTATGCTGTATTTCTCTTTTGGGCGCATTAACAGTTGAATCTTTGATGTAAAATCAGACTGATTACAGTATGTTGCTACTTAAGCAATGACTCTAGCTGTTGGGGAAAAGAACTTAGCCTGCCCAAATTGCATGTTTTCAGGCTGCTCTGCTTAAACTACTCCACTTAAGGAAAGGTGGGCATGGTCAATTAAAAACATACAGCACACATAGAAGTTTGCTAGAATATATTTCACCTCCCACTGTTTTATCTTGAGCAAACTGAGAAACACCTCATGTCCATTGGAAACTATTCTGCAGAATAGTCAGTGCCATTATGCCACAATTGTTTTTGGAGCTTTTTTTAGTGTTGCAAGGTGTTGCTGTACTTCACATATTGACAGAAACAGAAGCAAAAGAGAATGATTTACTATAGGAAACTTCACTAAAATTGCAAAGTAAATCAGACATATTTAAAGTGACTATCTGAACTCTATCAACTGTCTTAATATTGTTGCTTTCTCCCTGCTAAAACCAGATTATGTCTTGTTTCTATTATGTGTGCTGATTGCAGATGTTGCCATCACTCACCATATGCTCAGAGGCACATGTTACCAAATTCTTCCAAGCTACATAGGAAGTGGATAGGACTGTGAAAGACCAACCGAAATTGTGTTTGCATTTTGACAACTTAGTTGGCTGGTACAATATCTCAGGGAGGAGTTCAGGTCTCCTGCTCCCCTGGTGCATTCACTATAGCTGCCCAATTTCCCTGCTTTTTAAAGTTTGATAGAAATATCTGTGGGCTATAGGTACATTCTTAAACCGCAAGGTTTTTTGCCTATTAGTGAATTTCCCTGCTTTTTAATCCGAGAGGTAAGAAATGGGATCCTGTACAAGTTTGCTGAGAATGTATTGATCATTTGCATGCTTATTGATTTCAGTGGGATTTACTCCCCAGCAATCATGCTTAGGATAGGTGAAACTGACCACAGGGGATGGGGAGTATGGGGCAAGGTCAGTATTAGGATTACAGGTACTCTATGAAAATGGCTGATTTTTAATGAATGTCAACAGATTATGAGAACTCTGACAGAAAAAAGTCCAAAAGGGCTCTGGATTTTCTCTCTCTCTTTTTACACTTTGAACTCTCCTTTCTCTCTGACTGTTTTCTGTATCGCCATGAAAATTGAGAGTGTTGTTAAGCAAGCCAGTCTGAGTTCAGGACTATACATTTTGTAAGGTTTTGTTTTGAAATCAGCTTATGAGAAGCATCAGAATGGCATGGGAGTATTTTCAATTTAACATTGCGGAATGTGAAAAATCCATGCTGACTATAATATACAGCCACTCTTGTGGCTGTATAATAACAGAGATGGCACCTGTCTAATATTTAAGGGGAGGGAATTCCAAAGGGTAGGTGCCACTGCATTAAAGTTCCACTTCCTATGTTGTGTGGAATGGACCTCCTGATAAGATGGTATCTGCAGGAGGCCCTCACCTGCAAAGTGCAGTGATTGACTGGGGATATAAGGAGTAAGATGGTTTTCAGGTATCCTGGTCCCAAGCTTTATAGGGCTTTGTACACTGAAACCAAAACCTTGAACTTAGCCCAGTAGCTAATGGGCAGCCAGTGCAATTCTTTCAGCAGTTTTAGTGATACCCTGCCACAGTGAGAAGTCTCGCCGCTGCATTTTGCACCAGCTGCAGCTTCTGGATCAACTATTCTGTTTCCTGACTCCTAACTGAGCAGAGCAGAGGGAGGTGTCAGCTGGTCCAGAGGAGATACGAGCAAGCCAGCTTTCAGAGAGTGAGCAAACAGAGCAAGCTAACAGGGAGAGCTCACAGGTGTTTGGTATAGGAGTTTTGTGTGGGAGGTCAAGGGGGAGATCCCTAAAAAAAATTCCCTTGTATGGTACTCCACATAACAGTGGGACTCCCCTATTTACCCTGAAGGAGGAGAAGAGAAAGCACAGGTCATTCCAATACAAGTAGAAACATACAAACAAAAGACAGTAGAGACTATGGACAGAAAGGACACTCCAGGGGTGGTGACCTTCAAGGTTTGTGCAATGTTTGTTTTCTTGCCTGAGAACAACATGGCATACATGTGCAATAAGTGCAAGCTGGTGGCACTGTTGGAAGAAAAGTGAGGAGCCTGGAATGGCGGGTGGCCACACTGAAGAATATAAGAGGAAGACTTCTTAGAACACTGGAACAACAGCAGCAAGACTTCCGGGAAGGGTGACTTCGGCTGTGCCTGCTTTTGAGACGAGCTCTCGTCTCAGAAGAAGCTTTTTCAGTTTTAAAATCAGTCAGAACGTTCTTTTTGACTGGTAAAGATTTTCTCCCAGGCAGGGAGAAACGTAGAGATTAACCACAAAAGCCTGTGTTAGTTGGGAGGACTGGATTTCATTAATTTATGAGAGAAAGTTCAGCCAGCAATGCCGGACGGATTTTCAAACAAGCTCTAACTGATTAAGCGACACGTTTATCTTTATCTTCAAAGAAAAACGGATTCTAACAGGCAAGCACTCTTCTTTCTATTTTTTTTCATCTGGTTTAAATTGTTGCAGCAAATAGAGATTTGTCAATGAATCAGCTATAAAGAATTTCTGGGTGAGTTATAACTCTTCTCTTTCATTCACGAAATTAAGGAGGAAAGAAATTGAAAAAGCTTATCTTTGTTTTGATTGCAAAAGCTGACCTGGAATTGTGAATTTTAAAGATACAAACGGATGAGGGATTTCTATTCCGAGGAGATAAATAAATAAATTTGATTTATGAACTTTGGAGTATTATATGTCTGGGACTATTTTTTTTTTGGTCTATTTCATTTTGATGAATCTGCTTGTTCACGACGCCACTGACTGTTCTGAAGCTGTGAACTAAATTTGTTTTGCATTCCTGAACATACAAGAGATAAGGCAGGCTGTGTTGTCTGCACTGTGATGTCATCAGGCCTGAAATATTAACCCAATTGTTGCTGAAATAAGAAGTGGTGTTTTTTTTCTTCTTCGTGGTTTTAAGAATGGCAATCAAGAAAGTGGCTGAGAATCTGGAAGTAATTATGTTTCAGAAAATAATGGATGAGATTGAGATAACGAAACAAACCCTGAGACAGGGTAGAATGGAGATGAAAATTGAATTTGGCAAAATGAACCAGGAGCTTAAAGAAATAGGGGATCTTGTGAGAGAGGAGATTGATGAGATCAGAGATGAGAAAAGAAAAATTAAAGAGAAGATGCAAGCCCTGGAGATTGGAACAAATGTGGAATTGGAAAAAGACCTGGATTTTATGGATATTAGAGATAAAGTTTACTGTTTGGAATTCAACGTTGTCTCTGAAGAAATTAATGAAGATATTAGAGATATTAATGTCTTGGATAAATTTTTGGACTGGAATGATGTGATGGAGTTTGACATAGAAAAAATCTATGGAATTAACTACAGACATGTGACAATGGACAAACTCTCAAGAGATGAGCCAGTGCATTATGTAAAAAAAAAGAATAGAGATATGACTTTACAACAATATTTCAGCAACATATTCCAAATTGATGGCAAGGAAATATTTGTGAGAAAGGAAATTCCCATTAGACTCTTATTATATGACTATGGCTATGACAGCAAGATTATTATGGGATACTGATAATGGAAGAATGGCTACTGAAATTATTGGACTTAACAGGATTATTGAAGATGGAAGATGGAATTAACATTGATAATGGAAGAATGGCTATTGAAATTATTGGACCTAATAAATTTGATGAGATGGATTAATCGATATGTTTATTTGGAGAAAAATTGATAGATATATTTCTCAAGGAAGTGAAACCTCTCTTTGACTTTTTGTGGAAAGAATAAAGTAATGCTTATGAGATTTGATGATTAACTAAGATAACTACTGGAGGAAAGTGATTCTGTAATATAATTTAAGAGACAGGATTGTTATATATTGTAGACCTATAACTGATCTGCGACAAATCGGAAGTCAACATTTTATTTTATTGTTTAATTATTTTTGTTTTGTTTTGTTATGTTTTTGAAAATTTGAATAAAAATTAATGATTAAAAAAAAGGAACAACAGCAGCAAAGAGAATTACAGGAGGTGGAAGAGCAACAGCATGTTGAGGCAGAAGAGGAGACTGTTGTGGAGAGCAACAACAAAGTGGAGGAAACTCCATGGAAAAGGGTGACAGGAGCAGAAGAGCAAGAAGACATCTATCAACGGTGGAACTACTGAATTGCTTCCAAGTACTTGAGGATGAGATTAGAGGACAGTCTGCAGAGAAAAAATTACAGGAGACCCCATGCAACAGTGTTAGGCTGAAGCTCAGTCAATTGATAGGCTGAAGCTCAGTCAAGCAGAGGCAATGAAACTATGCCCCATGACAAGAAGAGAAGAGTAGTAGTGGTGGGTGACTCCCTACTGCATAGGATTGAAGCCCAAGTATGCCGAGAAGATCCATGGACTCGCCAGGTATGCAGCCTCCCTGGAGGACAGATTAGAGATGTGACGGAAGGGTTGCCATTGCTCACAAAGCCCATTAACAGATATCCCTTTCTTCTCATTCAGACCTTCTTCACCGCCCTCACCACCACACAGTAGGCATAGTTTTACTCATGCCCAATCAGCCTCACAGCACGTCTTTCACCACTTGCGCTCTAGCTGTCATCCAGCCTGTTCCATTGCCCTTAGCTCACTGGTATACCAAAGTGCAAACTAGGCTCCACAATGCTGGAGAGGGTGCTCAGGAGCAGCTGTGTCAAGAGCTTGATGCACCTTCTTGTTCCACAGTGTGACAAGGGCTTCAGCAGGGTCACCTGCTCTATCTACTGGGAACTCCCCCAGAGCATTCAGGAATCCTGTGGATTCCATTAGTCTCCAGGGACAGACCATCTTAATCTGTCCACCATCACTGCTGGGGAGGATCGGTGCCTCAAGTCTAAACTTAAGTCTAATGACCTGGCCAAGGCTACCCAGTAAAGCTCATGTCTTTGCGGGGATTTCAGTGGAGAGCATATTGATCTAAGTGCAACACTCTGTACAACTACACTGGCTTCATGTTAATATCTGCCTCCTCCAATGCACATTTTAATCCACTGGGAAATATGGCATTTAGTTATCTACTATGCTATCTTCAACATTTTTCAAAACTGTAAGCCATTGTATTGTACTAGATAAAGTATGTCCCATAACAATACATTCAGCTGGGGTGGCGTTGTAGCCCATGGATCAACACTGGCACAAGACCCTCCTCTCTGTTGTATAGATAGCATCCCAGGTGAACACTTGATCATATGGACATTAAGTCTGTATAATTATTTCCCCCACCAAATAATAATATTTTTTTCAAACAAAAGCTGGGGAAGGTCATGTAAACTGGACTAGCTGATCACCTGGGTAGAAGATAGGAAGCTGCTTTATACTGGGTCAGACTATTTGTCCATCTACCCTAGTATAATCTATTCTGATTGACAGCAGCTCTTAAGGTCATGAGCAGAGTCTTTCACACTACCTGCTGCCTTATTCTTTTTAACTAGAGATGTCAAGGACAGAACCTGGTATCTAGTCTTACGTGCTGTACCACTAAACCTTTCCCTCCAAGTTTCACACTGAAGACTGTCTGCATCCTGGAAGGGAGAGGGTGTGTTATTCTTTGGCTGTGCTATTTCAGCTGAATATGTACCCTTCCCTTTAGTCTTAGGAGACAGAAGACTCTGCAGATCAATGAAAGGGCTGCCAGTGTGGATGGATGTCAGCCCAGGCCACCCCTGGAGGCAACACCTGGTATTTGGACAACATCAGCAAATGTCAGGGGGCAAGAGAGTGTTGCTTCCTTAGTTCTTCCCCTCACTCACTCACATGCCTAACGATGTTGTGCTTTGTCTAAGTTTTAACTGGAACCTGACAATTTCTGCTAAACAGTGGAATATAAATATAACGGTGGCTCTCCAGATATTGTTGCCATCAGCCCCAGCCAGCTTGGTCAATTGTCAGGGATGATAATTGGAACTATAGTCCAGCAACATCTGGAAGGCCAAATGTTAACTACACCCCTGGATTAAAATCTTGGCACAAGGAAACAAGAGCCCTAATTGTTCAGTTTTGTAGCTTGCTTGGTGCCAAGCATCAAAACTCTCAGCCTAACCTACCTCACAGAGTAAGGATGAAATGAAGATTAACCCCAGATATACCATGTTCAGCTGCTTGGAGAAAGGATAGTATACAAACATATTTAATAAATAGATCCCCTGACACATCTTATACATTTTAGAATGCATATGAAACATGTTCGGCATTGTAATGGAAGCCCACCAATAGTCATTGCAGTTGATTTTTAAAAAAATCAAGCTTTTGGTAAAGGTCTGTCTTCAATTGGATCCATCCCTTTGCCAACAGAATCATCAAAGCAACACTTAGGAGAAGATAAAATGGAGGCAGCTCAAATATTTCTTGAGCAAACAAAATGACAAAAATGTAAAAACAGCAGCCCTTGAAAGCAACTGGCAATCTTGCTTGATCTCTTAGTGTGCTCCACTCCTAGCTTCCATAAATCGCATTGAAATGGCAGAGGATTTCAGCCCTATATCACTTAAGCTGCAATATCCCAGTGACAAAACCCATGTTAAAGCCTGAGTGCTTTTGCTTCTTTCCCAAGTTCTTTTTCTATCATGGGCTAGAAACGGCATGAGCACTTGTGATAGAGTGATTATAAAACAAAGGGAAATCTATATGAATAGTTTATCACAGAGAGGAGAATGATCTGTGAACAGGAGCATCTTCTGAAAACAAATATCTGGGTGAGCAAAGGGTATCAAAGACTGTTATTATTTTTTATTTCATTTTTATTTAGTACATTATATCCCACCTTTCATCCACCATGGAGCACAACACAACATGCATACGATTCTATGTCAGTCTCCAATCAAGGCAATGACCGGACCCAGATCTGCTGAGTTTCAACAAAGTGGCTACAGGCCATGCAGCAGAGCCGTTATTTAGGGGAGTGAGGAGTTGATCCATGCTGAAAGCCAGGGGAAATATCCTGCTGTATAACATACAGATTCTAAAGGTCTTAGCAAAGCAATATAATGCCTGTCAGATGGTGTGCCATCTTTTTTGAGTTTTGCATATGCAAAACAGTCTACAGATGTTTGAGAAGAGTCTGTTTTCTTCTCATACTGAAGCTGATTGAAATGAGCTTTCCAAAATGACAGACCTGTGAAGTAAGTAGCCTAGTAATCGATCCTACGAATAATAGCAGCAAGGAAAGAAAATCAAAGGGAATACTGTGTGAGCTAAGATTCTCTTCTGGTTAGGAGGAATCTCACTTCAAAATCTTTTCAGCTGTTTTTAGCATACTGCCCACTTTGTTCTGTTTTCTGTTGTCAATCTCTTTCCACTATCACATCTGTGTGTCTTCTTGGAATCCCCATCTTACTGACAAGGCAGGAGAGCAGGTCCACGGCAAGGGAGCTGTCCAACAAAAGAGGTGTATTTAGTACACACCCAACTAGGAAGCTGGGTAGAATAGTATTGCACCATTGAAGGGTTTTTCTAGCTCAAACTCATTGTTTTCTCTGTTCTTGGAGTCGCAGGTGACTAGGAGAGACTGAAGCTGTAAAGTGTGACCAATCAGAGTGTCTGAGAGTAGAGACTCCCCAGATGGGATATCTTCTAAGCTCATGTCAGCATCTGCTCACCTTCTTTAGTCCCTGTATCTCCTGGAGCCAGCCATGGTTCATTATCCACCAAGGCCTCATTCTAGTTCTGAATTTTGGAAAGGGATTATGGCTCATATGCTTCCATTGATCATCTCTAGGTAGGGCTGAGTCATGCTCCTGTCTGAAGCTGCTGCCAGTTACTTCACAGACGATACTGAGTTGGATGGATCTGAGCTAGATATCTGACTCAGAATAAGGCAGCTTCCTATGTTCCTAATGGTTTGAGGCATGAGCTTGTTCTGACAGAAAGATGGTGCTTCTCTTAGACACCATGAAATAAGTATGTGCACATTTTTCACATTACCATTCTTCAAACAATTACTGTTTTGTTGTTTTATTTTGAACATTTATGTTCTTTTTTTTCCCACTGCTAGGAGGCTGTAGAGCAACTGGTTTATAATGGAATTCCTCAGGAAAATGTGAGTATTCAGCACATCAAGGCACTCCTGGACAACATTCAAACAAATTTTCAGCTATAAGACAGTGCAAAACCAGAAAAGGGGTGGGAGGGCAGTTGAAAAGACATGTCAAGATAGATAATTGTTTTGGGTTTGTCTTGAACCAATGCTGAAGCACAGTTTTTGGACTGGGCAATATTAATGGATTGAATGGATGGTTGATGGTTCCTTAACGGAGCTAAGGGACAGAAACTATTTGGAGATCTTTTGAATGTTCTCAATAGAAAAAACCCACCAGACATGACAAAGAATGTGACATGTATTTCCAAAAGCCTCCTGACAATGGAGAGGGACTGATGAAGGCCTGTGTGTGAGAGAGAGAAGGGTGTGAGAGGGAGAGAAAGAGAGAAGGGCAATAAAATAGAAAGAGAGGGAACTGAGCTAGAATATATTTTTGGGGGGATGCAAGTCTCTCTCTCTCTCTCTCTGGGGGTCTGATTAGGAGATTGTGGGTAGGGCTGTGCACCAGATTCAGCTAAGGAGCCAATTCAGACACTTTTTGGACTTGGCCAAGTTGGGTTCTGACAGCCACAGATCACTACGGGTCAGATTCAATCACCCAGAGCAACCCAGGGCTGTCAGGGATGGAACACCATGCAGGAAGAAGAGGAAGGCACAACAGTCCTCTGCCTGATGAGCAGAGGCAGCTGTCCTCCAGGAGCACAGATGCTGTTTTGTAAGGAGCTTTCCTGTAGAAAAGCCCTTTGCAAAACAGCACCCCCCAAGATCACTCCCTCCACCCCAGATCTGGGGAAATGATCCTGGGGGGTGCAGCTTTGCAAAGCAGGAAAGGCCTTTGCAAAACAGCACCCCCAGGATCGCTCCCTTCTGTGTGATGCTGTTTTGCAAAGGGATTTCCTGTATAATGAATTGACCCCACTCTCAGTCAGGAGTGGAGGAAGCAGACACAATGTCTCTTTCTCCTGCCCCCCATATGTCTAGGGTTTTCACCTAATTAAACATGAGCCCCACTCCCTAACTTATTTGAAAGTGGCTCTGAGCTGAGGTCTCTGGATCTAGCCCAGGCAGGTCAGCTTGATCCCCCCTCCTACAGATTAGAGTCACAGGGCGGACAGAGGAGTTGGTGCACAGCCATAGTAGTGGGTTTGCCACTCTGCTGGGAGTGTCATTGTTTGTCTCCACCTAGACCCAACTTGTATGCTTATAAATCAATTCAAATATTACACAGTAGCACAAGTCTTCCAAATGAAGCCAAATCCAGGTAAGCACTGCCCTTGGAACCCTGATATATTTGTTTAAAATATTTCTTTCCCGCCCTTCTACCCTACAATAGGGCACTCTGGTCAGCTCACAATAAAATCATACACTATAAAAACACTAAAAAATTAAAATAGATAAAATACATAAAATACAGTTAAGAAATCTAGAGGAGTGGTATTAAAAGGAGACTAAAGAGGTGAAACTAAAAAGGGTTGGGAAATGAAATCTGTTTCTCTCTACCTTCTAAGGCTCTACCTTCATTAGATAAGGACTTTCCCACTCAGGGATGAGGGTAACATAAAACAGTATTAAACTAGCACAGTCCCTGTTAGTATTGAGAACTGCACAGTAAGATTTGATGGTACTATTTCATAAGATTTCAGGTTTCACATTAAATGAATTCTGGGTGTAGAGCTGTAATTAAGGACAATAAAGGATTGGGTTGGACTGTGCATGCCAGTGGACAAATCATGCAAGGAGAAATGAAGAAACAAATCCTAGAACAAATCATGCAAGAATTGGTCAGCACAGACATAACTCAGATATTTAGTGCTGAAAAGTCAAACTGCATTGTCTGAATCATTTCTAGCCCTTTTCAGTGTTGATGGCATTTTAAAAATATCTGCAGTGCTCAACGATGATATTCTGCACAAATACAGTTGGTGTCAGATTGGTAATTTATGGATGCAATTACCATAACACTATAAACAACTAGGGTGAAGTGCACAGGGTGTAAAATACAGGCACATTTCAAAAAGAAAAGGCTGAATCAATTTCGGAGGTGTTCCTGTAAACTGCAATTTGCAAGCCAAGACTATAATATAAGGCTTTTCACTGAAGTGGAAAAAAAATGATTAATTTCAGCCTGATGACCTTGTTCCTTTAACACAATGGAAGCTTAATTCATCTCATTTAGAGGGCCTCTTAACATGTCTTGCAGTGTCACTAAGTGAGTAGTATCAAGTATTGGTTGTTTTGTTAGGTGTGTAATCTGTTCTAATTAATACAAATACAATAAAATGAAACAGATTGAGGGAGCCCAGTTATGACACCAGACAAAATAAGTTTTATCCCTGAGCAATGCAGATGACAAAAGCATACTACAAGCACCTTAGACAGAGAGTGATAACTATTGCATTTATCCTCATTGCTGCCCTTTTTATTCCTTCAAGAAAGCACTTTACCGCACACACCATCATTAGCTGGTAACTAATTGGTGATGGTGACAGAAGAAAAGCCGTCAAATGGATATGCTATCTGGGCGGTTTACAGAAATGTCACCATTATTACTGTGTTATCATTTTGAGATTGCTAAGGCAAACTCAGTCTTGCCAGGCTACAGACAGGACACCTTCCCACTGAAAACTGCCAGTTCCGCTCTTCACTATCACACGCTGCTGCTCCGTCTTCTACTTGCTGCAGAACTGCACAGTCCAACTCTGCCATTAGCAGGTAAAGGGAGAGGATAAAACAACAGTAACTATAGCAACGCCAGGCATGAGTGTCTCTGTGTGTGCACTCAAGAATCCACAGATTGTTTAGGAGATGGTCACCTTCTTGACATATTAGGAAGAGACTCCTGACAGAGACATCCGACTGTTCTCCTTGGGATCAACTAATAATCTCACACAGTTCTGTCTCACCTGAATCAACCAGTAAAAACTTCCTCTGAATGGGAAGTTACACCTGAGCTGCTGAACAATTGGGCTGCACAACTTGTCTGCTTGTCAGGTTCTCCACTTAGTCATATTGTCATTCAAAAGAATATTATGGGGGGAGGGGAAAACTGATCACCTCCTCTCTTTTAAAACCATGTGCCAGAGATTGTCATGAATATTTCTGAATAAGCTGGTGAACATTTCCCCACATCAGTTTTGGGAAGAGGAGTTCTAAAGATAATTTCTATTTCTTACCATATCAGCATTTTGTTTGCAAAAGGACTATTGTGATTTATGTTAAGCGAGAGACGGAAACCATTTCACATGTCACATTTTCAATTCTGAGATTAATATCAGTGTTTTTTTTAAAAATTGCATATAACAACCAGAACAACAACAATAATAATATTCAATGTAAGGGCAATGTTCCATCGGCACAAATATTTCTCCTTGTGCAATGGAATGATCTCCCGCTTTCCCCCACTCATATGTCTCTAGATCTGTTCTGGGAATTCCCCCAACCTTCCGGAGCAGATGTGGGGACAGTGCATGAGGAAAAGACAGGGGGAAAGTCCCATTGCACTCGCAGTGATCCTTGTGCTCGCACAGTTATGTACTTGAATGCTGCCAAGTGTAAATAGCAGGCACATTCAGCAAGCATCTGCTTTATGTATTGGCTATGCATTGTTTTTGCTGGGAGAAAAAGGAACTTGGGTCATTTTTTACTTGCAGTGTCTTGCACTCTTCTCAAGGGTGTTGTTAAGGGGTGGCCTAGAGGGAGATCACACCCTGGGTCTTTTGCATTGAGGGCCCTCCCTGTTTAAAAACCATCTGTGTTTTACTTTATTTACAGGGAAGTGTGGCTGCACTGCCAAGCAGACCACTGCATTTGTTCAGAAGCACATTTGTGTCATGGGCCTGTGTCCTGTGTCTTTTAAGTACCTAGCAATGTCCCTGACCCATCTAGTGCTGTGCCAAAACATTCTCATGGTCCTCCCCCCACCTCTGCAACCATTCTCTGTCCATTTGTGGAAAAAAGAAGTTGCATTCAAAAATTATGAGAGAAATCTTTGGTGATATTCTCATGCTTGAGGAGTGCAGGGTTTTTGTTGTGCTTACCTATCTTTCAAGGTGGTCAAGCAGTGTTTGTGAATGCTCTTTCTTTTGTTCTCTGCCTGTACAGTGGTCTGTATTCTGCAGGCTTCCTGGCTGCTCACATTTCCTTAGGGAATGACATCCTCAGCTGGGCTTTCCTGAAGCACAGGAGGCTGCCTATTTTGTTTATTTTTAAAGAGACTGGTGCAGATATTTGTTTGTTTTTAAGGCAAAAGGGAAGATTTCCCTTAAACAAAATCAGCAATTTTGCAACAGTAGGTTGCAACAGTAGATGCCACAAGGTTAACTTCTCTCATGAGCCTGTTTCAGATCAAGAAGTACAGGCAACTGGGAAGGCTGCAGAGTGCTGGAGAAATGGAAAGAAAATACAAACACACCTCATAATAATACGTTAATCACAAAACCCCATTCCTGCTGAAATTCAAAAGTTCCCTGAGAAAGAGGCAAAAACATTGGAAGCCTCTTTCACAGTAGAAGAATTTTTTTTGAGAAGTTAGAGGACAAGGTTTAGCTTAGCACTAAACTCACTGGGCAATATTCAAGTAACAGGTCAGTGCAAGAGGGCTTTCCCCCCTCTCCCCACACACACCCTGTCCCCTCCCCAAATTGCTCCAGAGGGTTGGGGGACCTCTAGAAAAGATTTAGGAAATAAGGGGAGGAGAGGAAGGAAAGCCCCAAGCACAAATCCTTGTGCTGACTGAACTATCTAGCGCTACGTTGAATACAACGCCTCTCACACACATGAGTACTAATCTTGTGGCAGTGAATCCCAATGAGGGCAAGATGTTCTCAGTGTTCGGATCCCATCTCCTTGAATGATTGTCTACTGCTTCTTCCTGTGATTGCCAATTGCTGGGGAGCACAAGTGGGGAGATGACTGTTGCTCTCAGGTCCTGCTGATGGGCTTCCCAGAAGCATCTGGGTGGCAGTTGTGGGAACATGATGCTGGACCATGATGAGGCTTTCTGCCTGATCCAGCAGACCTCTTTTTATGATCTTATTTGTATTTTATTTAAGAAATTTATATCCCACCCTCCCTCCTAGAAGGAGCCCTTATGTCCTCACTGCTGTTGTTGCTACACATTCACTTGCCTCTGGGCCCGAGGGGGGACGGACAAGGCATGCAGAGCTTACTGCTCCATTACCTCTCTCTTCTCACTGCTTGCTCACCTGCAGAGACAGTAAGGGTGAGGAGAAGGAACAGCAGGGCCAGGAGGCTCCAGGGACTGGAAGTAGGCCCCTTACTCAGCCATGGAGCTCAATAGGTGTCCAACAACGCCAACCCTTGACATTGCCCCTGTGACCAAGTAACACTTTCTTTTATCTCTTCTGAATCTTTCATTGATTTACTCAGTATGGATATGATTACCATCTAATTGAAGTGAACACATTTCTGAAGATCTGGAGGTCTTTTATGAACAATAATTCAGGTCCTGCTAAATTTTACTTATATCCACTATATATTTTGGAGAGTTGTTTGGTTGTTCACTATGCATTTGGACACCTCTTAAGATATTGCAACCAAATTTTGCATGATGGTTCCTGAGATCAAGGGGCAGGTTTTCAGCTATGTTTGAATACAATTGGATGCCATTTTGAATCAAGATGGTGGACTGAACCTTTTCAAACTTGCACTGATTTTTGTTGTTTCTTAGAATTCCCGAGCAACATTGGGTATGAAGCTGCTAGTTTACCATATTTATATGCTACCCGATAACATGTTATCTAGAGAGTTTTGCAATAAAAGCCCATCTGACACCACCACCCTCTGATCCTTAGCCTGTCATCCAAAGTGTCAGCTACTGCCTTCTCTTGATTTTTCCTGTGCATGCACAACAGAAACCATTACACCTGGGCTCTGTCTACTGAAATCAGTGCAGTTCTTTAGATATATTGATTCAATAGGCACAATCTGGGCATAGAGAAATGTGCCTAGGCTTCCAAGCTATTCACCATGCACCTGAATGGATTCTGCATGTCCTAGGAAGGAGAAAATCTGGTGACATCCCTCTTTGGGACTTCAAGAAGACCAGCTTTCCCACCAATTAACATTTCTCTTGAACTCAAAACAAAAATGTCTCAGCAGAACTCAATGGTGGTGTGGAATGTCTGCTCCTCCTCTTCCTCCTCCTCCTTCTTATTAATTACCCACCCTTCTCCCAGAGGTCCCAGGGCAGGTTACAACAATTTTAAAACATATAATTAAAACTGTTAAGAACAACTGAAACAAAATTACAGAAAATAATGTACATCTCAGGTGTCAAGGCCAGGGTCAAGAGGTGCATCTTCAGCATTTGCCGAAAGTTGTACAGTGAAGTTGTCGGACACCCTTCGGTGGGGAGGGAGTTCCACAGCTTAGGGACTGACACAGAGAATGCCCTCTCATTCTCCTAACGCAGAAGGGCAGGGGATCTTGTCATCACCTTCCCAAGTTGCTTGGTATGAAATTAAGAGTGAAAAGAACTGAAGTCATGAAGATCTCTTTGGTATCAGGTGAAGACTTTGTCATTTTCCCAGGCCTTTTAGAACTATGTTTTAGTCTTTGGAACAGCTTGTTTTTCTTGGGTTTTAAATGCTTTAACGTGATTTTGTGTTACTGTGCTGGCTTGTATGTGAGACATTGAATTGATTTTAATGTTTTAACTTTCTTATTGAATATTTGAACTATGCGAACTGCCCAAGGGACCTTGTTGATTAGGCCGGCAATAAATGCCCCCAAACAATCAACCAGTAAATCAATCAACCATTGTGTCTTCATCGTCAAGCCAGGCATTGGAAGAGCACTCTGAGATGAACAAAGTAATACAGCAACATGTTTCAGTTTTTGATGTTTCTTACAAACATTTCCCAACATAAAACCAATGTCACCTTACAATAATTGATGTTGAGTTTCAGTGTTTCAGAATAAAATATCATACAGAAGGAAATTACAATGTACCATTTCAGTAATATGAGAGCATTGGTCAGCGGTCTGGGTACTTTTGCAAGGCACTGTATGTGCACTCTTTCCTTTATTAATTTTTCTTTAATGATTTGAGTTCTCATGCTTTCCCCCCATTCGAACAAAAATGGTTTTTAAAAACCACAGTGTTTGAATTTCTGGACTACCAAAATCATGCAGCTAGAAAACAGAAATCAAGTGTTAAGAATACAATGCAAATTGTTAATATTTGCAGACCTTTGGATTGGAAAGCAGTGAACAAACTTTATTTTCCTGCAGTCTGTCTGTGGGCAACACACACTCACACAAATATACAGGAGAAGAAAAAAAAAAGCAATCCAATGAATAAATTATTGTTTGTGGAATATTTGCTATTCCCATGTCAATACCTGCCCTGAACGTTAAAGTCAAATGCACGTGATTTCATATTTAGGAAAACCTTCACCCCATTTCTCATATACCCGCTGGTGCGTGTGGTGCTTGCTCATGGCAGTATTGCTCTTTCCTCATTCTCCTCAATGCAAGAAACCTCTTACAAGCCAGGCAGGCTGCCAGAGATAGAATGTGGAACATTCAGGGGGAGTGAGTGGCAACATTTATGTAATTGGAATCCATTTAGAGTGCAGTACTGTGCCACTTTCTTCTTCGGGTTACATGAAAATCCAAGAAACGTGTTACACAAGATTTGAGTCAAAGCAAGAAGTACCCAGTGCGGCTCGTTCACATCTCGGACTTTCAAATTCTTAAATTTGCCCTTTACTGAAAAAAAGTCAATGATTTCCCCAAGAAAGTTTGATTAGTTTCTTTTACTTTCTGTAATGAAGTGCCATCCTTTTTACACTTGAAAGGATCTTTGTAATAATGCAACATTGATCTTTTGAATACAGATGAGCTAACCTAGATAATAGGATTTGGTACCCAAAAGATGGGGCTGGAGAATATCTGTAAGGTTCCAGTGCCATCAAGAGGATGTGTAAGACAAAGCAGCTATTCATTCCTGAGCAAAAGGTTCTTCTAACAAAGATTTCCCACATACGTATACATCCCATTATATTTTAGGTGATCTTTGCAACTCAAGAAACGACCATTAGAATGCAACTGAAAATGTAAGAGACCAGAATATGTTAACATTGAGATGAATGGCTGTGGAGTGTGCCCAATTTGTGAAGGCAGAAAGACATAATGATACCATTTCAAAATATTTTATGTATTTTTTTGTATCCTCATGCTATTGTCATGAACCCAAAAATTTTAATAATTCTTTTACAAAATAGTATCTAAAAAAACATTTGAGCAGAGCAATGAATATTTTCTATATTTTGGTCTATGTAACAAGCAAAACTGTTTTTTTTTTAAAAAAAGGTCGAGGAACCCTTTTCCACCTGAGGTCCACACTCCCTAATGGGCAACCTTCCAGGGGCCACATGCCAGTGGTGAGAGGGGCCAGACAGAACAGTGGGTAGACAGGAGATGTTCAGTAAGTTACATTCCAGTCTCACAAAAGCCCAGAGGTTACCACACACACCACACCACATCACATCTTGCCATCTGCCTTCAAGGCAAGCAAGAGGCATTAACACCATTTAAGGACATTGTCTTGCAAGGCAAAAACATGCAAGGGGGTGGCACAGCTTCTGGGAGGGGATGTGGCCTAGGAGAGTAGTGAGGGCCAAACAGAGAGGCCAGGTGGGCCACATTTGGCCCCTAGGCTGGAGGTTTTTCACCTGTTTTAAAACAAACAAATAAACAACAGGTGATCATTATGTCAAAGACATAGTTGTTCTGATGGGCAATTAATAGGACTGTAACCCTGGACAAATCTCTACTCTCTGGTATGGTCTCAACATGACTTAGACTCATTGAAACAGATGGGACTTAAGTTAATCATGACTAAGCACTATTGGTTTCAATGGGTTTACTTTAAGCATGACTAACTCTACCAGTTGTTTTCATTGTAGTTTTAAATGGACTGTTGGTTTAGATTAGGTTCTTGCTATTATTTTAAAGAAAGATTTTTTAAGAAGTAACTGCAAAGGTAAAACTACCAGTTTATCCCTGTGTCTTAGATGAGTATTAGAACTTAGGCCCCATCTGCACTATCCATTTAAATCAGTATCATACCACTTTCAACTGTCATGGCTTTCCCCCAAAGCATCCTGGGAACTGTAGCTTGTTAAGGGTGCTAAGGATTGTTAGGAGACCCTTCTTCCCCACACAGAGTTGAAATTCTTAGAGTGGTTTACTAGTCAATACCTTTTCCCAGGGAACTCTGAGAATCATGGTTCTGTGGGGAGAATAGGGGGTCTCCTAACAACTATCAGCACCCTCAACAAACAAACTTCCCAGCATGCTTTGGGGAAAGCCATGACTGTTGAAAGTGGCATGATACTGATTTAAATGGATAGTGCAGATCGGGGCTTAGTTCTAACTGTTAAAGTGTTAAATCCCTCAAAATATATTTTTTAAAAACCCAGACAAAGAAACAAAAATAGCCACTTGGCCCTCTCTTCTGCGACAGAGCATTGGAAAAGGTGATTCATCCATCTTCATTTCTCCCTCCTCCCTAGCTGCCTCTTGGATTGCTCTGCTAAGGTTTTTAATTAAGTATTTATAGACTGCTATTGTATTTTGTTTAGCTTACATATTTATGTTTGCTACCTTGTGAGGAATCCCCTCTCCGAGGCAGCAAAAGATGGAACAACAATGTATTGATTAACTAAATCTTAATTACGTCCTCCCTGAACTTGTTCTCTCTTTTAAAATTTAAAGGAAAATGTTCTTTCTGTGATTATTTTAGTTGTCCTTTTCTGTACTTTACCCAGCTCTGTGGTTTATTTTCCCCCACATGGAGGGACCAGAATTATACACAGTGACTATGCTCTATATTTGAACTAACCATTTTACTCTCCTGTAAATATTGCATTTGGTGCTCGAAGCTGCAAAGCCATTTTACATGCCATTTGGATTTTGTAAATAATGAAACTTCCCCCCCCTGATTTTCTTATCCCTTTGGGGTTTTTGCTAATTTCTCCCAGTAATTCAAGCAAGTAAAGGTATAGTACAATATCTCTTGTGGTGGGTGATGAGCTCCAGATTAAAGATAGCATGCTATGGTCACATGTGATTAGGGACACATTCAAACTGAGTAACAATTCCCCACTGAAAATCAACATGTACATCCTGCAAAGTGGCTTTTTCCTCCCAGTACATTCAAGCATCAGCTGGGGAAATGGCAGATGGCGAGACAATTTTAGTAGGAAAATGGAGCAAAGGGAAAGAGTTAAAGCTCTCTTCCCACATCATAGCCACAATCTAGGTCAGGGCTTCCCACGGCTGATATTTTGTTTGTTTGTGTTTGTTTGTTTTAAAGGTTGAGGAGGAAGAGAAAGATCATTGAAAGTATAGGATTCAAAGACAGGTTTAACATCACATCTAGTTTGACCTCAATTCCAGAGCAGGGCAGGAATCAACAAGTGGGCTGCAAAAACAGGATATGAAATTCTGTTGTGGGCCTGTCCGTTAATAAATTGTTTGGGAAACGGGTGCTATAAAGATCACAGAATCCTAGTTCCAGAAGCTCGCTTGCTGGACCTCATAAGCTGCAGAGGGCAAACACCGATGTTTTTAAATTAGAAATAAATAGATCGCTGCAAAGCCTCCCATGTGTCTCACTGTCAATTGAAATACACAATATATGAATGACAAGGCAAGTCCCTGAGATATGAATGACAGGGACTGCTAAAGAGTATCCAACCCCCCTTCCATTCATTTCTGTGTGCATATTATCTTAGTGACATTTCTAGCTTTATACTCCCTATTCTGTAATTGCTCTATCAGAGCAGAACTGAACCACCTTTTCAGATTGTTAGTGTGTGTCAATCAAGCTGACAAATGAAGATGAATCTCCTGTTTGGCTACTTCCATCAATATAAGCCCACAAAGAAATAATACAAAATAAACATTTTTAACTATCTGCCTCACTCTACCCACAAACATGACATTCTCTTGCGTTTCAAATCACACACACACACTTATATGCACACCCACCCACCCAATGAGATCTAACAAATGGCCCATTTTGATGTGTGTTTGCTAAGGAACAGACTCTTTGGTGGGGCAAGTCTGACCCCTTGTGGCCATGTGAAATAATAACAACTCTGGAACTGACAACCAGCTGTTACAGGTTTTCTGAATTTGCAAGTCTTTGTTTCTAGGGCCAGCATATGTTAACATTTATCTTCCAACATATACAATATAGTCAAGGGATCAAAAATAAAAGTGAAAGCAGACCCCAAGGAGATGTCTCTACAATATTTCTCTTTAGTTGATGTTTAGGAGTTTTAATGTATGTTTTTGCTATTTATTTTCCGTGTACTTTATATTTTATGGTTTATGGCAGATGACTTTTGACTGATGAGAGGTATAACAAAATATTGCAAATAATAAACAAATAAATATGCTTTGCAATTTTTCAGTATGCAGAGCCCCATCAACAATCAGCTCCAGTGCGTTTGCACCATGCTAACCTCCCCGCCACTTTGCCCTGGTATGTTTTATTCGTGCCCATTGTTCATTGCCTGGAATCTGTTTGGATGATGGGAGGTCTAGAAAGATGTTTAAACAAGATAAGAATAGATAAATATTCACACTCATGTACCTACTGTACATGTTCGTGCAGGGATAGGACACTTGCTGATTTCCATTCAGAGACTGCATAGGACCATGTGTTTTTACCTGTTAAGTAATCCATTACATCTGAACAAGAAATTTTCAAGGTCTGAAAAAACTAAGGATGTTAGCAGCAGTCTTGTGTCATGTTTTCTCTGGGGGTCTTGCAAATCACTCCAGCACTCCCTTCTTTTATCTCCAAAGTGAAACCATCCTAGAGTTTCCATTAATTTTTTTTTTAAGTCACTGCTATCGTCTGAATCTAGAACTATGTCTTTACTGATCATGAAAACATACTATTATAGATTTCATATCAGAGTCCTGTGAACAGGGCCCTCTTGTAGGTTGCCTTCATACAATACCTGGTCAGAGCCTTGGACTTGACAAAATAATGTTAATCGTTTTAACAGCATGGAGTTGTTTCCATGGGACCAAATTGTTACACGGTTTTCCTCTGAATAGCTAGGAAATACTTGAAAGGGGGCAAAAGCAGATCTCCCTTTTAGCTAAGGATATTGTAATCTGGGTATCTTGTGTGTGAACAGAGCAATAGGCTGTAGTTTGTGTGAGAGAAAGACACAGAGGCACAGGGAGCTGAGTTTGGGCTCTGTGCTAACAACATTTTAGGGTGCTGGCTGCAACTATCTATCTATCTATCTGCCATCTATCTGACTGATATGGTAGCAGTGAACATCAGCTGTCTGTTGGAGTGCTTTGGCTGTGTCTCCACCGAGGAATGACTGGCGGGTTGCCATAGGGCCTCTCTTCTGATACCACTGTTGCTGCTGCTTACCTGGATAGTGTGAGGCAAGATGGCAGCAATGTTGGGTCTCTGCAGGTGCACCAATGGGAGTGCCAAATTGGCTCCACTGATGCACACACAAACTCACCGCTGTCCTGCCCCCACACTGTCCCAGTAAGTGACAGTGATATTGGAATCAGAAGGGCGGCACCATGACACTAACCCACCACTCAGACTGTTCCTGTCTCCACCTATGTTCACTCTGTATATTTGTAAATAAACTCAAATATGGCAAACTGCTAATAAGCTTTTATTTATTTACACCAGTGTGGTGTAGTGGTTAGAGTGTTGGACTAGGACCTGGGAGATCAGGGTTCAAATCCCAATTCAGCCATGAAGCACACTGGGTGACCTTGAGCCAATCACTGCCTCTCAGCCTAACCTACCTCACAGGGTTCTTGCAGGGATTAAATTAGGAAGGGGAGACCCATGTATGCCACTTTGAGCTCCTTGGAGAAAAAGTGGAATAGAAATGCAATAATAAAATAAATAATAAATAAATTCCTACAGATGCCATGTCCTTTCTATGACACATACACATGCTTATATGTATTCAGATCCTTTAAAACAAACTCATCCTATAGTCAGAGGTACACTGTACTCTGTACTTGTCTCGTCCAGAGTCGATACCAGGAGACTGAGATGCTGGTGCAAGTAAATCTCGTTTTATTAGAGTAATGGATACATTAAAAGCAGTGCGCTTCATAGAAAACCCTACATTAACTCACTAGGAATCCCTAACTACACTCTTGACATGCTCTGCAACGTAAGAAGAAAGTTGACTCAACATCCCCCTCAATACACAGCAGACTTATATAGGGAAAGTTTTTGAGCACAATCTCTCACTCCTTAGCACACCCGCCCTCTACCCGGTACGCTTTTCCTGCCGCCAAGAGAGGTGAGGGGGGGCGAGCCTGCTTGGGCTCATCAGATGAAACAGGGTCATCAACAGTCCAGGAAGTAGAGGGCTGAGAAGCGTCAGGCATCTCTAAGTTACTGCAGGACGAAGGGGGGGTTACTGCTAATTCATGGCATGGTGAAGGAGGAGTTACTGCTCTTTCGGAATCCTCCCCTAACTGATCCATTGGGATGGTTGAAGGCTGAGCGCTGTCCCCAAGGGGGGCTGGGTCACCCATGGGAATTGGTGGAGCATCTAACACACTCCTTTCCCTAATGTCTGGAGTAGACACAACAACAGCTGGATCTTCTGCGCCTTCTGGCAGTTGAGGCATCTGCAACTCATGCCTTCCTCCTCCCTGCCCTTCCAGAGAGAGCTGGAGCTCGACAGTACTGTAGGAAAATATAGCATCCTTTATTTGTGTTGCATGTCAAGCAAATGTCTTTTTCAGGGAAAGCTGCCTTTACAAATAAAGCAGCTGGATCTCCTTAGCCTCACAATACATATGACTGACAAATGTCTAAATCTTATGTTTAAAGCTGTAGAGCTGTTCAACCCTACTTTAAAAACAATGTTCCCATCACACTCAAGGTGTCAATAATTTTGCTGTTAGTATTGACAGCAATTCCTTGCACCAGGGGATCTCAGATTGTGGTCCGTGAGCTTCATTCCAGTGGTCCGTGCTGTGTCTGTAAAAATACAATTAAAAATCATACAGCACCTAGCACAGTGCATTACAATTGCTACAACAGACTGAACAAACAGTAAGTGATCCCCCAAGAACCCAGCAAGTAACAAGTGGTCCATGGGGAGGGGGAAAGTCTGGGGACCACTGACTTGTATTACAATGGTAAAGGCAATTTCCCCTTGAACAAGGGTTTAATTTGAAACACATCAGGAATAAGGACAACGGGTTGGATCCTAAATTAGTTGAACCAGATCTACCCACTAAAATCAATGTGTTTTAAGTCACAATTAAGTTGTTCCATTAATTTCAATGGAACCTAAATTCAACCAACTTAGTTTAGATTAGCCCACAGGTTTTTTCCTACCTCCACCCCACCATTAAATGGCACCTCTGAAATAAAAACAAGAGTATAATATATGATGTATTAGGCAACAGTATCAAGCTGCTTGTGCAATGGACTTCCACATGCACAAATGGGGCTTCCTCTTCCCCTCCATCCCTTTGCAGCCTCCAGCATGTAGGGATGGAGGAGAAATGCAATTCAGTGAGCAACTTTCCAAAATAATACGTGAACCGAAACACAGCCATCCTTCGAAATTCACACTTCTCTGAATTTTGCACTGCAGTTCTCCAGCCAAGTAATGTGTACAAAAATGCATATACTGGGTAAAGTGTGCATAAAATGCATATATTAATGAATAGTACATGCAAAAATGCATTATATTAGGGGAAATTGGTCTGCAAAAGTGTGTATCTTAGGCAAAATTGCTTTTCATGAGGATTTCTTCTTAAAATGTAAACTGATATAGAAATGTAGAGAACTGAACTTAAGATTGGAAAACTGAGAAACCAAAAAGTAGATTCTCCCGTCTTCACCGGCAGGCCCTCCAAATCTGCTCTAGCGGGCCAGGGAACATGGCTGCAGGTGGGGAGGAGGGCAAGGGAAAGTGATGAGTATAACTCATCGAGAGCTGATCTCTATGTCCCTCCCTTCCCAAGAAGCCACACGGACACCTTCCACAAATGAAGTTATGGCAGCATAGTTGCTCAGCGCATCCCATCTAGAGCTAAAATCAGCTTTATAATATTGGCAGGCTTCTCAGGCTTCCCTCAGCAGTGTTGTGTTGATCTTACCAAGGAGCGCGTGGTTTCATTTATCTCCTAGAGGCAGTGGTGGTGGGGAGACATCTCAGGCTCCCCAGGTTTCCCTGTCTGGCCCTTGGGACTCTCCTTAGGCTGCACACACCCTCCCTAGGCCACATCCCCACTCCCTAGGCCACACTGCTCAATGACTGTGCTTTTCTCCATGTGTTTTTGCCTGGCTGGCATGTGTCCTTGACCACTGATAGTACCTCTTGCTTGTATGGATGGAAGATACGGAGGGCTGTGTGATGGAATGTGTAGAATGTGTAGAAACTAGCCAACTGCAGAAGGGAAACATTGGCATTTGTTGCTCTGCTCACTTTTGTCTCTGCCCCCGCCACCACTGCCATTCAGCCCTCAGAAGATTGCCTAGAAGGGAATGAAGCACTTGGGATGAAAAAAGTTTCCCACCTGTGCCATAAAGATGCATCAGTGATCCAAATAAAATCATCTACTCAAAGCAGTTGGCAACGGCTCTGGCTGGGAGCACTGTCCTCTTCCCAAATCTATTAAATTCTCAAGGTTATAAGAGAGTCTTCTCTTCCACAAAACAGCCAGCAACAAAGAACCTGTCAAGGTTCCAGATCTCAACAGGTGTTGCATCTGTAACCTTGCAGGTGTCAGACAGGGACAGAATTCACCTGCGCATTTCTCCTGAGCTCTTCTCAAATGTGCAACTGACATGAATTCTGCCCAATCTACCAGAGCAGAGAGTAATATCTTATTCAACAAGACAGATTTAGATATTCAATCATTTGATACTTTTTTTCTGAAAGATTTGGACATGTTGTTCTTAACAAGCATTAACAAAACAGATTTACATGCTCTGTCTTCATATCCCCAGGTGAGTTCCTGTTTTCTTTTGGCTAGACAGAGGCAAAAGTGGGAGGAACAATGAATGTAAATTTTACATTTGCACAGTAGGCTAGTTTCAACACATACTCACACATCCCTCCCAGGGCCGGATTAAGCTGAGGAGGGCCCCTAGGCTGATTGGTGTTTGGGGGGCCCTATCGCCACGCTTCACCTACCTTTCCGTTGTTTTTTGCAGCGTGCACAGGTTTGCCATCAATCAAGATGGCGGCGAGGTTTCCCTAAGGAGCTGAAGCCTCTGTTGCCATCTTGGTTGATGGCAGCAATGCGTGCATGTAGGATGCATGCGTGCCATCAGCCAAGATGGCGGCAGAGGCTTCAGCCACTTAAGGAAACCTTGGCTGCCATCTTTATTGATGGCAAATCTGCACGCCCCAAAAAACAACAGAAAAGTAGGTAAAGCAGGGGGATAGCGGGGGGATGGCGGTCCACGGATGCTCCCATGGATCACGGAAGGAGAACAGAGGGCCCCCTGTAGCTCCAGGGGCCCTTGGGCCAGTGCCCCATGGGTCCCCAAGAGCTCCAGGCCCCTAGGCTTCAGCCTACTAAGCCTAATGGATAATCCGGCCCTGGTCCCTCCATCTAGTCAACCAAGAAGAAGAATCAGAGTTCAAGGACCCATTCCACCTAGGCCAAAACAATCATGGAAGATATGAAGCAAGGCAGGTGAGAGGTGTGGCTGGGGAAAGACAGCATGGCTGGGCAGGGGGTGCCACCTGGAGGGAGCCTGAGGTTACCCAAACCTGATCTAGGCTATTACTATATACTCTGACTAGTAGCAGATCTCCAAGGTTTAACTTCATTTCTGGCTCATCTCCCGGAAATCTTTTAAACAGAGATTTAAGATATTGAGCCTGTGACCTTATGCATGCAAAGCATGTATTCTATGATATTTCCTAAAAAGTAGCTATATTTAATAAATAAATACAATCAATTCATGAATTAACTTTATCAATAAGCAGCATAGATATTGGAAATCTTTAGGAATTCAGTCCTTTTCTTCCTGTTTTGAAATGGTTTATAGGCATGCTCCAGGTATATGAAGGGGAAGAGCTGCCTGAAGCTGTGTGTGTGTTTGGAAGGATTCTGTGTGCTGCTGCAGCTGTTGCCGTTTACCTACTTTGCCTTCATTTTTGACGTCTGCTCCAGGTATATGAAGGGGATAGGGTTGCCAGGTTCTTGGCCTGAGACTGATCCTGTATCTTTAGGAGAAGAGAAAGTCAGCCAAGTGCAGGTGTTCTTGCAACATTGTAATGGGAAAAACCACAAGGTGGAATCCTCCCTTCCCCCTGCACAACTTTTAAAGATACAGTGTGGGGGCGCTATCTAATTGGGGAAAAAACCTAGGAGATGGTACAGGTTGTTTGCAAAACCATGTAATCCTGAGGGATCAAGAGGCTAGATATTAGTTGTATTTATTTAGTGATTTTCTAAAAAGTGCACTAGTAGACCCAGCATGGACAAGTTTCAGTTCATAGTCTCTGAGGACTTTCTAATGTGATGTTTCCTTGATTCAACAAATATCTATGAGGAACAATTCTTGTGGCACCTTTAAAACTAATGAATTTATTATGCAGAATAAACTCATTTCTCTTTAAGGTGCCACAAGAGTTTTCATTGTTTTGCTTTTTCCAGCAATAGACTAACATAGCTACCCTTCTGGAAATTATATCAGGGAGGGGCTTGTGTGTGTGTGTTTTATTCTTGTTCTTAAAAAAAGACAAAAATACAGGTTATTCATCCTCACTCAGTTCAGCAATTACAGATCACACCACAGTTTTAAAACAAGCTGTAAACTATTCATTGATCAGTTTTGCATATGTGAAACATTAGTTGAATATAGCATTGTCAGGATAGTCAATGCATTGTTTAAGTGACTCTCCCAAGAGTTTCACTAGGCTTCAAGAATTGAAGATGGAAGGAAATCAGCCGGCCATTTGGGGTGTTTCCTGGACACACCATCTCAGTTGTTGAGACCTTTTTTATTTCTCCTAGTCTTCCTCCCACCAGAGCTGTTCATTGGCTATTGCAAGGCAATGTTACCTGATGCAATTTTGTTCTATGGGCAAACAGAAAAAAGATAATCCATCTTGACCTTATGCCTTGTCAGCCTTTAATAGTTTTAATTGCCTGTTGACTTTAATATAATGGTAAGGCTTTTTAACATCTCTCTTCTTGTTGTTTCCAGAATGTGACCTCCTTCAGTCATACTAATAAATAATGGGCTACTGGTTGGGGTTTTAGCAAGACCAGCACCATCCATCTTCATCTTTCTCCACTGACTTCCCACTGGATTTTCGCAGATTAGATGTTTACATGAAAAACTGCACTTATCCCTTAGGCTTATCCATCTTTGCTCATTTCCCCCCCCCATATCAGTCATGAAGAACTCTTAGTTACATGCTTCTGTGCAAGTGGGGGGAAAGCATTGGCTGTGATATGAAGTTCCAATTGAATTCCTCTTCCCAAGAATCTCAATTCTCATTGTCTTTAAAAAGAGATTTTCTGTCATTTGCCGTTGAAAAGATCTGTTTGAAATGGCATGAGAAATGCTTTTGTTTGTAAGCTACTTTGAACATGCATGTAAAAGCAACATGTACATGAAAGGAAGGCGCAAACCAGTGAAAGTGCCAAAAACTGCATTGATCATGGGCAACTTGTACAGCCTCTCGATCTCTCAGGGCTACTTTATGGGCAACTTGCTGGATAAGTCATGTAAGAGAAGGCTCAATTTTATGCATAATGTTTAATGTGTACAAATCCAGCTTTTCACCCATCACACAAATCCAGCTTTTTTGAGTGCAGAAATATATACATGTCTGTGTACATCTGGTCATGTATGCTTGGGAAGTATCAAAAGCAGATTGAGGTAATTTGGGTTGCCCTTCTTTATGGGTACATATTAAGTACACTTTAAAGCAATCATATGCCTTAAAAAAACAAACCTTGGTCCACCTTCATAAGTTGTGAAGTTTTTTCCTCATTTGCTAAGTATCCCCCCCCCCAAAAAAACCCTGAGAAGCCATGTTTTAGTTGGTGACTTCCCACACCATGTATACACCAGCAGTGCATATTGGCAACTGTATTTACAGCTCAGTATAAGCAGCCATATATTTACCTCAGTATAAGAGCAATCATATATTTACCTCAGTATTACCTCAGTATAATTGTATATTAACCTCAGTATATTTACCTCACCAGCAGTGTATAATAACTAGGGCTGTACAAGTACCCCCTGATCCGATCTGTGGATGTGATTTGTAAATACAGATCAGGCCCAATCCAGTCTGTACAGAGTCAAACCGTATCTGACTTGATTAGAATCTGAAAAATAAAATCTCTGAAAATCCCATTGACTTACATTGCAAAACTGAACTGGCCATAACTTTCATTCTTTTTTACCCAGACACACACATTTGGAGACATGCTAGCCACCATTAAAGTTTAACATGTTTAAAATTAAAACGGACATGATGGTTTTGTTTTTTTCACACAGGGACGTGAAAGTTGGTCATGGTACCCACTTATAGGAGAGCCAGTGTGGTGTAGTGGTTAAGGTGTTGGACTACGACCTGGGAGACCAGGGTTCAAATCCCCACATAGCCATGAAGCTCACTGAGTGACCTTGGGCCAGTCACTGCCTCTCAGCCTCATGAAAACCCTTTTCATAGGATCACCATAAGTCGGAATCGACCTGAAGGCAGTACGTACATACATATACCCCCTTATAGAGGGAATTTTGTTCGTTAGTTATGTGCCTTCAAGTTGATTTTGAGTTATGGCAACCCTATGAATCAGAGACCTCCAATAGCATCTGTTATAAACCAGCCTGTTCAGTTCTTGTAAATTCAGGTCATAGAATCATAGAATAGTAGAGCTGGAAGGGTCCTATAAGGCCATTTGTGGCTTCCTTTATGGAATCAATTCATCTCTTCTTTGGCCTTCCTCTTTTTCTACTCCCTTCTGCTTTTCCTAACATTATTGTACTTTTCTCCTAACATTATTGTACTTTTTAGTGAATCATGTCTTCTCATTATGTGTCCAAAGTATGATAACCTCATAGTATGGTATCGTCTGCATATCTTATTGATATGTCTCCCTCCAATTTTCATACCTCCTTCATCTTAGTCCAATCCCGCTTCCCGTATATGTTCTGCGTATAGGTTAAACAAATAGGGTGATAAAATACACCCGTCTCACACGTTTCTCTATATTCTGTCCTTACAGTAGCCTCTTGTCCAGAGTATAGGTTGCACATCAGGACAATCAGATGCTGTGGCACCCCCATTTCTTTTAAAGCATTCCATAGTTTTTCATGATCTACACAGTCAAGGGCTTTGCTGTAATCTATAAAGCACAGGGTGATTTCCTTGTTAAATTCCTTGGTCCCTTCCATTATCCAACATATGTTTGCTATATGATCCCTGATGCCTCTTCCCTTTCTAAATCCAGTTTGGACATCTGGAACTGAATAATGAAGTTTTGTAGGAGATATAGTAAATGGTTTTCTTTAGGGGCTTGGGGTGTTAATGGTTACTTCTTTGTTTTTAAAGATTGTTTTATTATGTTCATAACGTTGAAAAGTTGTTTTTGCTTATTGTATTTATGTCATTGTTTTATTATTTTTTGTTATTAGGAAATTGTTTTTGCAATTGTTTTTGAGATGTATTTTGTTCACCTTGTTGAAAGCCACCTTGAGCACAATTTTATGTGGAAAGGTGGCATACAAATAAAATGATGATGATGATGGTGATGATTTCTCACTCCATATATGGTAAAAGCCTTTGTTGTAGAATCTTGAGCATTACTTTACTTGCATGGGATATTAAGACAATAGTTCAATAATTACTGCATTCCCTGGGATCCCCTTTCTTTGGAATTGGGATGTTGGGTTCTAGAGATCACTTTTTGCACCAGCTGTAAAGTGTGTTACAGTATTTTGCATGTAGTGATAAATATTTATTGTGCTCTGAATCCTGGACTTAGTAGGGACCTATGAACACTATTAGTATTCATTAAATTTGGAGGTTTCAATATGAAATTTCAACTCCATGCTATCTCACACCTGAGATTCAAGCTAAGCCTTCAAGCAGAGATTCTATCACTAGCACAGTAGCTCTACAAAATTCCTACTGGATGGTAAAGTGCTTTTATGCTTCAGTGCTTTCTAAAACAACCAAGAAATTTCCTGAAGTGAGTTGCTTCTGAAGAGTGTTTTTTTTTCTTAGTGAACTCATAGGAATCCAACTTTCTGGGAAATTGGTAGGAGTTATTCCTTCATGGCTGGAGCCTGAAAGTTCAAGAAGCTTCTTCCTTTTCTTGATTTTTTTTTTTTTTTGCAGTTTATCAACTCTCACTTGTGAAGTTATTGGAACAGATTCATATTGCTTTGCTTAAGCCAAAACCTTCACTGCAATGGGGCTCTTCAAACTGAGTACTTTTTCAAGTTAAGCAATAAAGCAGAGAGAGCATGCAATGGACTTTGAAGGACAAAATGCAAGGTCACCTGTGATCTATCCTGTTAGTATGAAATGTGCTATTTTGAAGAGTAGGATTTTTAATTCAGGATGTTATAAACCCACTAGATTAATGTACGATTCCAATAGTAGAATGCCCTTGCTTCAGATGTCTGCTTGGCACCCACACCAGCATTTCCAAATCTCTCTTTAAATGCTATGTGACTTTGGTTGATTAAGCTTAAAAATGTTGAATCGGGGGTTCCCAAACTGTAGTCCGTGAGCTTCATGGTGATATGCATTTCTGTGAATAACACAATTTGAATATGGAATATGGAATTCTAATTGTAATACAATAAAATACAATATAAGATCTAAAAGAAACAAAAATACAATTAACACTCTACATCTAGCACAGTGAATTACAATTGGTAAAACAGGCAGAAAAATCATTAAGTGGTCCACCAAGAGCCTCAGCAATTTTCAAGTGGTCTGTGGGGTTAAAGATTGGGAGCCACTGTGTTAAAACCCTCTCAGTCTTTTGCTGCCATTTAGTGTTTCATTTTTAAAATTTAACAATTTATTGATCCATATATGTTATGTTGTTATGAGCTACTTTGACCACTAATCAAGTAAAAGCAGAGCATACGTAAAGCAGATACAGTGTGATGTTGTGTTTAGAGTGTCAGATGTGACAGACCAGGATTCAAATCTCCACTCAGCCATGAAGGTCACTGGATGACCTTGGGCCAGTCACTTTCTCTCATCCTAACTGATGATAAAATGGAAGAGAGCCATGTACACCACCCTGAGTTCCTTAGAGGAAAGGCAGCATATAAATGCAATAATACATTTATTAAATAATGATGATGATGATGCATGCCAAGATCTTGCAAAAAGTGCTTGCTGCAGATGAGTTAACATGCTTGCTGGAGAGAACTTATGAAGCTAAGGTTCACTTTCACAATCTAAAATGCATCATGAAAAAGAGAAGCTGAAAGCTGTTTCAGCATTTGTTTAGGGCCAAGGTGTATAAATCAAGCTGCTTTTAAAATATTCATAACAGAAGCCTATGGGGGGAAATTATGGATCCGTACCATTCACTGAGCATAAAAGTTACCTTTAAAAAGGCTTCAAATAGCACCTGTGCTATTTGACTAATGTCTAAGAAACAGATTAGTAATAAGACATTAATAAGGAAAGGCGAAGTACGCTTGTTACATACACACTGCTGTGACATTTTGAAGGTTAACAAAGTTAGTGACAAGAGCTTAACTAGGCTACAGCCTACTTTGTGAAAGGTGTGGAAGCTCTGTAAAAAAAAAAGGTACGTTTGATGTAAAAATGTGTATAGATGAGAGAAGACTGTTTTATACAGTATAAGAGAAAATGCAGTTACAGTGCATAATACAACCTAAAAGTGCCCTAATCTCAATGGAATAAAAATAACAGATTAATTTTACTACAGAGAGACATGAAATCTGCATAGAAAGAATTGTTTAACCACGTATAGGAACAGTTACTTCCCATAGCAAGACAGCCATTCCGTCTTTGTTTTAGATGTTTGAATTTTCCTAATGAACTTTAACATAGCAACTTTATGATTGCATTCTTCTGAAGACTTTTGTTTACATTTGGTTAACTTAAGGTCAAGCAGACAATGCATTGCAACACAGGAATGCTCTTGACTACTTTTCTAATAATCAGAATTTCCCCTGCCCATTTATTCTCTTGCATCCCATGTGGTGTATGCATGCAAACTGGAGTTGTTAGCATGTGATGTCACATCTCAGACTGAGGAACAAGCAGTACAGTAAGTGAGAGTCGAATGGGGTTCCTGTAGCCTCTCATTGATGTGGGAGATGGTAACTAGAACTTGGTCCATGATGGAAGTAGTCTTCCCTTACTAGCAGTTGCCAGGCAACAGCTCCCATCGAGGATCTCTGAGACAAGGGGATGGGGCTGAGTAGCTGGGCTTACTTGGCTGACAGTTGCTAGACAACAGGTCTCACTGGAGTCCTCTGAAGCAAGGGAGTGGGTTGGGGTATGTTTCAAGAGGAAGTGATGAAGAGGAAATATGCTAGCCACCTTTCAAATATATGAAGGGATGTCACATATTTGCAAACTTATTTTCTGTTGCTCCGGAGTAGAACCCAAACCAATGGCTTCAAATTACATGAAAAATGATTTATTAAGAAAAACTTTCTGACATTACAAGCTGCTTGACAACAGAAAATATTGCTTCTAAGGACTCTCCTTCATTGGAGGATTTCAGGTGAAGGCTGGATGGTCACTTATCTGGGTAACAGTAGTAGTGTAGCATCAGGAAGTTCAACTACATGACCTTTGAAGTCCTTTCCCATTCTACGATAATATTTCTTGGGGGAAAATCTATATTATACAGCCACGAGAGTGACTGTATACTAAAGCCAGCATGGATTTTTCACATTCCACCATGTTAAACTGAAAATACCCCTCATGCCATTTGGATGCTTTCCATAAACTCATTTCAAAACAAAACCATACACAATTTATAGTCCTGAACTCAGAAACACTTGCTTAACATCCCTCTAAGTTTTCATGGTGATATACAAAACACTCAGAAAGAATCCAGAGTTCAAAGTCTAAAACAAGAGGGGAAAACTCCAGAACTGATGAACTTTTTTTGTCAGTGGTCTTATCATCTGTTGAAATTAATTAAAAATCAGCCATGCACACAGAGTACCTGTAATGCTATTACTGGCCTTGCCCCTTACTCTGACCTTCGTCCTTTGCAGTTTAAAAGTTAAAAAAACATGCATGGCTGATTTTTAATTAATTTAAAAAATTAACATTGGAGAGATATGATAGTGTAGGCATGCTCAGTAAGAACCAAGGATGTAGTCTTCCAGGGTCTCAGGGGGCCTTAGACCCTTTACCTTTTTGGGAGCAGGGTCCCTGTATCTCCAGAGTCATATGAGCCAATCAGCAGGAAAATGGAGTGTGATAGCCACTGAGAAGAGTCTTCTAACTTGCTTCTTTCTTGCTGACTGGAGCCAATCAGAGTGAAAGGAGTTCCTATTAGTACCTACTTCAAAAAGCCAAGTTGTAGAGAGTAAGAATACTGTAACTGCAGAAGAGATAGTGAATCCTGATGATGGCATCCCATCTGCATCAACAAGCAGTTTGATAGTAGCAGGAGACACTGAATCCAGTAATTCAAGCAATGTCTCTGACAGGGAGAAAGGGCAGTCAAATGGTGACAGTAATAGAGCAGCAGAAAGCAGTATTCAAGCCTTGCCAGATTATTCTATAATTTTGGATGGTTGTATAACCTTAGAAGGAAACATGACTGTGACTATTATGAAGGGGCCCTACACTTCTGAATTACCCTAGTGGTAAGAACCAACTCTGTGTTCTAAAAGCCAGACCAACAGCTGTTTGGCTTGGCTAATTAGGGGGCCACACCTACACCAGACCTTTACTCCGTTTTAAACAACCATGGCTTCCCCCAAAGAATCTGGGAATTGTCATCTGTGAAGGGTGCTGACAATGGTTAGGAGATTCCTGTTCCCCTGACAAAGCTCCAGCAGCCTGAGTAGTTTAATAGTCAGTCCCTCTTCTGTTTATTGTAGTTCTGTGAGGGGAATAGGGTGTCTAACAACTCTCAGTACCCTACCTGCTCTACTTTCAGTCCCTCCCAAAGGCTCTCCCGAAGAAGATCGTTTTCAGAAGTCTCTGGAAAACCATCAGAGAGGGAGCAGAGCGGACTTCTTGGGGTAGGGTGTTCCAAAGCTTGGGGGCCACAGCTGAAAAAGCTCTCTCCCGCATGCCTGTCAGTCTAACGTCTTTCACTCCAGGCACACAGAGAACAGAGGCAGATGATCTTAAATCCCAGGCAGGTACATACGGGTGTAAGAGGTCCCTCAGGTACATTGGTCCAAGGCTGTTTAGGGCTTTAAAGATCAGAACCAGCACTTTGAATTGGGCCCGGAAGCAAATTGGGAGCCAGTGGAGTCGATAAAGCACAGGGGTGATATGCTCCCTGCACCGTGCACAAGTTAACATTCTGGCTGCTGCATTTTGAACCAACTGTAATTTCTGAACCATTTTCAAAGGCAGCCCCATATAGAGTGCATTACAGTAATCAAGCCTCGATGTCACTGTGGCTAAGTCAACTGCCTCCAGGAACGGACACAGCTGGTAGACCAGTTTGAGTTGGCTAAAAGCACTCCTGGCTAGTGCAGCCCCGATATTCCAGCAGCAGGGCAGGATCCAGGAGGACTCCCAAACTGCAACATGCTCCTTCAAGGGGAGTGCAACCCCATCCAGAACAGGTTGCAACCCATCCCTGGTGCAGTTTTTCCCTTGACCAGCAGTACTTCCGTCTTGTCTGGATTAAGTTGCAGTTTGTTAGCCCACATCCAGCCCTTCACAGCCTCCAGGCACCGGTTTAGGATGAGCACTCCCTCCCTGCAATCAGGTGGTAGGGACAGATAGAGCTGGGTGTCATCAGCATATTGATGATATTGTACTCCAAATCTCCTGATGACCTCTCCCAGCGGTTTCATATAAATGTTAAAGAGCATGGGAGACAAAATGGAAACTTACGGTACCCCACAGGCCAACAGCCAGGGAGTCAAGCAGTAGTCTCCCAGCACCACTTTCTGGGTCCTGTCCATCAGGTAGGACCAGAGCCACCATAAAACAGTGCCTCCTAATCCCATCCCAGTTAGACGGCCCAGAAGGATACCATGGTCGATCGTACTGAAGGCCGCCGAGAGGTCCAGCAGCACCAACAGGGATGCACTCTCCGTCTGATGCCCGGCGTAGGTCATCAAGCAGGGCGACCAAGGTAGTCTCTGTCCCATGACCAGGCCTGAAGCCTGATTGAAAAGGGTCTAGATAATCCAATTCATCCAGGAAAACCTGGAGCTGAGCAGCCACTACCCTTTCACTCAACTTGCCCAGGAAGGGGAGATTAGAGACCAGGCAAAAGTTGTTAAGATCCACAGGGTCTAATGAAGGCTTTTTAAACAAAGGTCTTATCACAGCCTCCTTCAATAATGTTGGCATAGAACCTTCCCTTAGGAAGGTGTTAACTAAATATGCCAACCAGTCAGCCACTCCCCCTCTGGCAGATTTGATTAACCAGGATGGGCAAGGGTCAAGGGAACAAGTAATGGCCCTCGATTCTCCCAGAATCCTGTCCACATCCTCAGGTTTTACAAGCTGAAAGTATCCTTTGAAAAATGACCAGAGGAAGCTTCGAGGATATCTGGCACAACTGTAGTTAAAGAGGAGTCCAAGTCAGTCCGAATGTGAGCAATTTTATCTGCAAAGTGCCTCACAAAAATGTCACGGTGAGCGCCTTAGGGCTCAGGGTCTAATGTAGGGTCAGAACCCAAAAGACCCCGGACCACCTGGAAAAGCATCACCAGACAACACTGAGCAGATTCAATGATGGTAGAGAAGTGCATTTTCTTTGCTGCCATCACTGCCACATGATAGGCTCAAAAATGAGCTCTAGGCTGTGTTCAATCAGAAACGGACCGAGTTTTTTGAGTTCATTGGGTTTTATTTCTGTGCAATCATGTTAGAAAATGTACTGCCTTCAAGTCGATTCCAACTTTTGGCGACCCTATGAATAGGGTTTTCATGGTAATAAGTGGTATTGAGAGGGGGTTTAGCATTGCCTTCCTCTGAGGCAGTGACTGGCCCAAAGTCACCCAGTGAGGTTCATGACTGTGTGGGGATTCAAATACTCGTCTCCCAGGTCATAGTCAAACACTGACCCGGAGGAGGGCACGGAGGGTAGCAGCGGGGGAGGGGAAGATATTGGATGGGTGGGCCCTGGGCAGAGGGAAAAACCCTTTCCTTTCCAAAATGAAACACTGTGAATAGTATCACAGCTTTTCAGTTTTCCCCACCTTTTTATTCTACAGCAGGCAGAGCTTCCCACCCAAATTTAAACCAAAGCTATCCCTGGTAGCATCTACACCAGACCTTTATTTCACTTTAAACAGTCATGGCTTCTCTCAAAGAATCCTGGGAAGTGTAGTTAGTGAAAGGTGCTGAGGGTTGCTAGATGCCCTGTTCTCACAGAGATTTAATCAGAGTGGCTCACTGTTAAACCACTCTTGCCACTGGACCTCTGTCAGCACCCTTCACAAACTACACTTCCCAGGATTCTGAGGAAAGCCATGACTGTCTCAAGTGAAATCGAAGTCTGGTGTGGGTGTGGCCCCGATTAGCCAAGCCAAGCAGCTGTGAGTCTGGCTTTTAGAAAACTGAGTTTGTTCTTACTGACCATTCCCATTATCATTTAGTTCAATGCAAAATTTCTTAAATTAATTAAAAATCAGCCAGGCATTTTTTTTTAACTTTTAAACTGCAGAAGATGAAAGTCAGAGTATGGGGCAAGGTCAGTAACAGGATTACAGGTCCTCTGTGAACATGGCTGATTTTTACTGAATTTGAACAGATTATGAGAACTCTTGAGAAAAATGTCCAAAAGGGCTCTGAAGTTTTTCTCTCTTTAGACTTCGAACTCTCTGTTCTCCCCGACTGTTTTGTATATTGCCATGGAAATTGAGAGGGTTGTTAAGCAAGTGTTTCTGAGTTCAGGAGTATAAGTTTTGTAAGGTTTCGTCTTGGAATGACCTTATGGGAAGCATCAGAATGGCATGGGAGTCATTTTCAATTTAACATTGCAGAATGTGAAAAATCCACACTGGCTATAGTATACATCCACTCTAGTGAAAGACTAGAGTGTTTGCATTTTGAAAAATTTGTAGGGCACTACAATATATCAGAGAGGTGGTGAGGTCTCCTGCTCCCCTGGTGCATTCACTATATAGCTACCCAATTTCCCTGCTTTTTAAAGTTTGATAGAAATATCTGTGGGCTATAGGTACAATCTTAAACCACAAGGTTTTTTGCCTCCTAGTGAATAAACATTAAACGTTATTACTTGAAGTTATTTTTTGCAATAGAGTCACCACCCAAATGGCACAACCTTTTGTAGTTTGCATGATACACATGACCAGTGTGTCATAAATTGCTTGTTTTTCATATCCTGCTTCTTTTCAGGTTAAGGCAAGGCTGAGTGCTGTGACGCCCTTCCCTGGCTCTCCCTGTCAGGTTCCTACCTGCTCGTGGCTACTGCCTTTCACTAGGCACCACCAGGGACTCCACCAGTCCGGACTGTCCTTTTTTATGGTTTCTCTCTCCGCTCTAGCACAGATCTCAATAGATCCCCCTGCTAGGCAGCACCACCAGTCACGTTCTACAACCAATGTTCCCAGAGACCTTGCCTGAGTCTCTCTATCCGGTTACATTCGTGACTGCATGCCTATGCTGTTCCCAACCCCCTTGTATCAATGCAGATAACTCATAACTCAGGGTTGCTCTGGATACTTATAATGTTATCTTCTCCTCTTCACCGCTGCCACCATTTGTTACTGTTTCCCTTCAGCCTTGGTTATTACCTTACCCTCCCTTCTGGTCTGTGAAACCCCAGCCAAGGATCAGGCCTTCGGTAAACCAAAATAGTATTTATTAAATAACATTAATAACAAGATAACTTTGATAATTATCTACAAGCTTATGGTTTCATCTATTACTGTGATATTTGACTTATTACTAATCCGAACTCCACCTCCCTCTTTCTCCACACTCTCCTGACATACACCAACTCACACCCACCTCCAAACTCCACCAAAACAACCCACTCACGTCCCCCCAGATTCAACTGTCATCCTTCCATTTATACTCTCAGCCATCCAAACACTCAGCCAATCATCCAGCATTCTACTGCTCATTTACTCCCCCCTCTTTCATTCCACTTACCACATATCTTCTATACAAACAGCACTTACCATATATACATTAATACAGGAACATCACAAGTGCCATGCTGAAAGTCCTTAAAATCCCAGTATCAGCACTAGATTTCTATATTCTGTAATCATGTTCTCAACTAGCCTACTGGAAAATTGGCAGGAATGGCAGTGATGAACTGCTGACTTTTTATTTTGGGGGATGAAATTTATAAAACATTTAAATGCAGACATACTTCAGTGACAACAGCTTTCCTAAAAACAAACACAGCCAGAAATTTCAATAAGAGATGCTAAAGAAAGACACAAAATACCATGCCAGTAATACATCTTTAATGTAATTTTGCATTTATAACTTACCAAGTGCATATCAAGATTTCAGACTAAGACAAACAAGTTAGGGTATGTCCTTTTGAGAAAAGAATGGGAGTAAGAATGGTTTCAAGATGTCTTATGAATCTGAATGCTGCTGTCCGGACATATTTAGAAGGACACCCTCTCCCTTGCTCCACCACTCAAAATTTGTGGTCTTTTTATGAATGTTTTACCTTGGAAGGTCAGGGCGTGGAGGTGGGGGGAAGAGAAGACAGGCAATATATGATTGGCACAAGCTGCCTGGTTTGTTTTGTTTGGGTACAAAGCTTGTTTGCAACACATAAACTCCAACACTTTATTGAAGTGAGAACACAAAATTTACACAAACAAAGACAACTTGCCATTTAAGCTGGAGATTCATGCCAAACAGCATTAACAGTTTAAAACTTTCTCAATGGTAAGCATAGCATTTTCTCCTCAGTAGTTGACTGGTACAAACACCTAATGGAGCCACCCTATTTGCATATATGAAATGGAGAAGGAACAACTAGGGATAATTCTATTGTTATAGCTCTCTTTCCAACAGAAACAATGGCAATGCTAATATGATATGTAAACTAGTTGATTAATTAGAAGATCTATTTCCCCCCCCTGTATTCTCAGAAACATCAGCAAGAAAAAGACAGGGAGAATGTTTATATTTCATGCCTGAACTGCAAACTAAGGAATCAGTACGCTCATAAGAGCATGCATGTGTGAGAAAGGTATGTGAACTGTATCGTACAAATGTAAGAAAGCAGCAGAAATTTCAAAATACAGAACATCTTTCCGGCATCAAAGCTATATATTAATTGCAAAAATAAAGTGTTACTTTAGAAGATTTTGATTGTAGTAAAGGCAAAGCAAACTCCAAAGCTTTTCACTTCCATTTCAATCACATCAGAATAGCTTAACAAAAAAGAAACACAAAAATCCTGTGCTTTATTCTAATTCTTTTGGCAATTAAGAGAAATAAATGTAAAGAGAGATTTTTGAGCAATTGCAGACACATAAGACGACTGTATATTTCAGAAAAGAGAACCTCATCTCAACCGTTACTGATGGCTGTAGTAATCTTAGATTGCTAAATATTTAAAGTAAACCAGTGACAGAATAGAAAGAAACACCGACTTCAAACAAGGTTCTTTTTTGCCAACATATCTTACAATTTCACTAGTGCAAGACCATTTTTTTACCTGATTGAATTAAACTTGCAACATAGAGCACTCAATACAAAACTATTAGTTTTCCCCCCCTTTAAAAAAAGTGCCTCATACCGTACATATACTAAAATATTTTCAAACTAATGGAAGACAGTCTGTCTCCACCTCTTGTCAGTAAGGAAAGGCCAAAGTGATTCCTTGATCCCAATGCGAAATGGAGTTTGCTGCCCAATGCCCAACATCTGTAGTTTAGAACAGTCAAGCTGAGCATTCCTGGGACGAGGAGCACCCACTACTGGGCTATCTGTAATCTTTAAAATAAAAATAAGCAGTAAAAGGCAGATATATACACTGTACAGAACAAAAAAAAAGACATATCTTCTTAGGGAAATACTCCAATACAGCCCTGCAATGTGTGATATTCTAAATGCTTCCCCACAGTATAGTACTCTGCAGTGAATTCTAGTGTTTGCTAGCATGGAAAAGGGGATAAATCACTTGTTTACATATAATAGGGGTCCAGAGGCTAGTCATGCACATTGGGACTTTCCACTTTAGCCTTGTGAACGAGCACCATCCTCCCCCCACCAATTACTAGCCTACAAAAACGTTGTACTAGCCTGCTGAGGGATGGCATAGAAGGGCCCAAGAGCCTGCTGCATTTCTACACTGGATGTGGAGGAGAGTTTTTCTCTCCTCTGGCAACCTGCTTGGTTTCTGTGCTAGGCGCAGAAGAGGAATAGAACCCTCCATCCATCTTCTGCCAGCCTGCTCATATGCCAACATGGAATTCCATGTGTTTGCCTGCATGCAACTCCTTGTCACCTACGGCTACCGAAGGTGTATTCCGTTCCAAAGCTAAGGGAGAAGGACACTTCAGACTCATATAATGAAGAGTAAGGATCTGTAGTCAGAAGGGAATTATCTCTGAGCTCTCTGAATCTCAGCTCAAGTTTCTAGCTTGCACAGTTATGGGGTTATCTTTGAAATGGCAGAGACAAAAAAATAATAATTCCAAAGTAGTAGAAAGAAACTCACACAAACCATTTAGCAATTTGCATTATTTCAAAGCGTGAAGGGAGACAAGAGCCACAGCTTGCGTGGGACAGATGGGAGGAACCTCAGGATGTGGACCTCAGCAGCCTGGAAATGTGGGGGTGGATTATGAGCGCTGGCGGGGTGTCGACATGATGCATAAAGCTGCAGTTGGCAGCGCAGGTGAAGAGGGTCCCAGGCAGAAAAAGAAAGGAGAGAGTACACAGGAAAGCAGATGAACAAGAGAAGGGCCGAGTGAAAAAGAAGCAGAGTCAGCGAAAGTGTGAAGGTGGGAAACCAGGGAGCAGATGGAAGGAGAAAGGAGTGAATGTGTGAATGGAGGAGAGGAAATGAATGGACTGGTGAAAAGTAGATAGGGTGTGACTGTGAAGGGGAGGACAAAAGAGAAGTGAGGTGAACATGCAACAAAAGGAGGGAAGTAGCAGAGAGACTACAGAGGGGTTACGGTGAGTGAACTGTAACCAGTAAAGGAACTGCTAGTGTGACAGCTCGGCAGGCTCTGCCTAGAAGAATTGGGAAGGGAAGGAAGGCAAAAAGGAAGGCAGGCCAAAGGAGCAGCAGCAGTAGCAGTGTCATAACACGAAAACTACCGACTGCACTCTAAGGGCAGGGTGACAGGAACCCTGAATCTGAACACACTGTTCATAAAGAATGTCTGATGACAGGAGCCTTGCCAAAGTGACCAGCTCCCCAGTTGTCTCTGAGATATAAGAGATAATGGAGCTCTGAAGACATTTAGGTCTCTCAGTGTAAGAGAAAGAGGTAGGTGCAAAAAAAAACCCCCTCACTAAATTTACCAGACAAAGGCAGATGTTTTTCAAGAATAATATTATACAGTACAATATAAAATAATTGAAAAATGTTCACCAATTGTAATTTGGTTTGTCTCTCTGTATATAATGGGTTATACACTATTACTTACTGGTCTTAAGTGGCTACTGGGAAGGTTGAAAGCATCTGCCATAGCACACGCCATTTCAAATTTAGTCATCTGCTCATTACCAGACCAATGGAATGTCCCTTTTATGGATGGATCCTAAAGAAAGAGACAAATGTACAAAGTTTACATCCTTGTACATTTTACTGCGCTAAATACACATAGAGAAAAATGCTACTAACAATGCTGGAGAACATTCCCTTTAAGGCTAATCTAACATTTCTGGATTATCTAGACAATTCATTTTTGCGAAGCAGAAGATGTCATATACAATCTTTTCAAAGCTGATGACAAAAATTCGCACAACCTAACTCAAATAGTTTTCCCCCCATAAACAAATATTCTGCCCAATTGCAATTCCTGGCCTTGTGCTTTTCTGCACAGTAAAACATGCAATTTTAGCTCACTCTTAAGATTTTTCAAAATGCATTTTTTGTTATATGCCCTCTTCCAACTTATTTTGCCCCTGCTATTGAATTGTTCGCTTAGCCATGTGGCAATTACAGAAAACATGTAGGAAACACATCCGCTGTTGGCCACCTTGTCTATAATAATGTTAATGGGATACTATACTAAAGAAGACAACCAATATCCCTGGCCCTTTTCTAAGTTCTGCAGTTCTTCGAGTAGTAGATTTGATGTAAAAAGGATTTAAGTTCCATTTCAAGCAAATCTCTCTCCATATAAGAACAAAATTATTGCTTTGCTGGATGAAGCTATGGTCCACCATCCTTTCTGCAACAGAAATACACCAAATATCTTCCCATTTCTCTATTACATTCTACTTCACTGTAATTCACCCAATTGCTGAGATTCTTCTAGGACTACATCAGTTCCATGCATTGTAAGAAATTCTGAGTTGCAGTTTTCTTCCTTTAGAAAGCAAAAGTTCACACATCTTGTTTCAAATATCTATTAAAGGGCTATTATAATCTCTTGTGTATAAACAATGTCTGGACCTTGCTTGCTAAGGATTTCTGCTTCAATTAACACCTATCATTCCAAGATAATGTTATCATGATGCAGGGTCAACAGAATGGGTAAAAACACACCTTCACTTAAACATCCTTGGCAAGTGTTCTGATGGTTAAACACAGAGTCCTGGATGCAACTACCTAGTTCAGTTAGTCTTAAACGGATAGCTCCTGAATACACAGCATTTAGACTGACAGACTGACTAATACGCACCATGGACACCTATAGTACCTGAAGCCTTTGCAGTAGGGGTAGCTAATATGGTGCCCTCCAAATGTTCTAAGCTTCCAATTGCCATCCCATTGGCCATGATGACTGGGGCTGATGGGAACTGTACATCAAAACATCCGGAGGGCACCATGTGAGATATCCCTACTGTACAGGATCCTAAGAAGCTGTCTTTATCTTTTGTTTGTTTCATGACATCGGATTGAGTTTCCTTTGCCTCTCTACCATTGGAAGGAAAACGCTCAATGTACTGATGATGAGACACAAGGTATATTGAACAACATGTTCAGGGAAAGGGTAGCTCTACAGGAAAGCCCTTTTTGATGGTGGATCCAAGCACCATGCATTGTGTCATCAGGGAGGCAGAATGCCTTCACTTTTCCCAGCTATCTAATTTGTCAACATTTTTGCACCACCACAAACAATCCCCCCTTGCCGACACCACCTCCATCATTCCAGCCCCTGATAAAAATACCAATCAGGATATTAATGTATAAAAAGATAATTTCTACAATACTTACAATTTTACAAAGTATTTCTCCAGTCTAAATCTGAACTGAATAGTACTTCTTATGTTGCAGCATTCACAGGCATGTTACAAGCAGTTGTGATCAGCAGGGTGGGGTAGCAGCACTCACCTGGCCTCCTGTTGCTGCTGCTTACTAGGGAGATACAGGGGAAGTACTGAAGCGGCAGCGAGGTTGGAGTGGTGCACATGGATCGTAGGGAGCACTGTACAGGCTCTGCCAGTGTGTTTGCACCGTGCTGACCTTGTCACTTCTGTTTTCCTGTGAGCAGCAGCAATATAGGCAAGCACTGCCACCCCAGCACTGGTTACAAGCCTGCTATGGCAGTTTATATAGGGTTCCATTTTTCATCCAATGGTGGCACTTCCACTTGCGCAAGAGAGGGCATATTGATCTCCACCAATTCCTCCTACTCAGTGTAGCCCTCCTCATGCCCCTAAAAAATTTCTCCCGAGGGTTGTGGACCCTCTGAAACAGTGTGAGATATTGTTTCATTGCTTATAACTTGCCCGCCCTCTCATGAGAGAAGAATGCAACATTAAAACAAAGTTAGAACAACAATACAAAAAATATATAATACAAAATGCCAGTCAACAATAGGAGGAACACTATTTGTATAATCTAAGGCTTGTTGGAAAAAGTAAAGTCTTCAGCTGGCTCACGTATGAGAATAATGTGGGGGGCAATCTGATCTCACCAGGGAGGAAGTTCCACAACTGGGGTGTTGCTAATGAAAAGACTGTGCTTCATGTAACGACCCCATGAGCCATGTTCGCCAAAGACACAACAAGCAGGCCCCCCCTGCAGATCTCAAAGCATCAGCCTAGTTGGCTGATACTAGGGAAGGCACTTATTTAAGTTCTTGGGTCCTAAGCCATTCAAGACTTTGTACAGTAATACCAACACCTAGAATTTGGCCCAACAGTTCACTGGCAGCCAGATGCAGTGTTTTCAGGATCAGTGAAGCAGGATCCCATCTCACCGCCCAAAGAAATGGGCAAAGGCATTCTGCACCACCTGCAGCTTCCTGACCATCTTCAAAGCCCTCTGTATAGTGCACTGCAGTAGTCCAACCATTAGGTTGTCAGAGCATGGACTACTCTAACGAGACTATCCCAATCCAAAACAAGCCAGAGCTGGTGATACAGTCAGAGGTGAGCACAGGCACTCTTTACTACTAAGGGCATATGAGTCTCTAGTGACAACTTGAAATCTACTCATCTGTTGTTCAAGGAAAGTGCTAACCTGTCTAGAGAAGGCCATCTACTTAATTCTCAAACCCAGAATGCACCTACACACAAAGCTTCCATTTTATCAAGATTCAGCTTCAGTTTCTTGGCCCTCATCCAGCCCATCACTGCATCCAGCCACTGGTCCAAACACTAACACAGCCTCACCTGAATCAGACACTATGGATATGACACAGAGGGCTGCAATTGGTAGGGGGGAACTGGTGAAACTGGGATGCTTTACCTTGCAGTAGAAGTGCTTCCACTACTGCAAAGCTACTACTGGATACAACACACAATATTTTTGAAATCTTGCGTATACCATAAAAACATGGAGTCACAAGTACTTTACCAATCATATGTATGATAATATGTGAAGGAATCTTTAAAATCCTGAGTCAAGATTATTTAAAAACCTTCTCACCAGCATTCTCTTCTCTGCTAGCTGTCGGCAAATACTGGCAACATCCTTGACATAGGTAGGAAACCTCTGCTGCCAGTGGTCCATATTGGCAGATTTATTATTGAATTGCACTTTATCAAACATAATTGTCACAGCACTCTCTTCCAAACTTTCAACTTCTCCATATAAAATAGGAATCCTAAGCACAGCAGCACCTAGAAGATGAGAAAAGCTATAAATACAAAACTGCATTTATGGACAGGAACAATGAAAATCCTTAAACCTTACGCCTGAAGAGAAAAAGAAGTAAACTATCTTTGAACTATTTACAAGGCACCTTATTACCTCAAAAAGGCAAGTCTACTTATGTGATCCCTGGAAAAAGGCATCAGTCTGTGTGGATGCCAAGAAGATTTCAAATGAAAACTTCTGATAATGTACAATTATGCAAGCAAGTAGTACTTAATTACACCAACAGCACCTTATTGTCCAATAGAAAAGATACTCAGGATCTACATGGACAATAATTTAGAAACAATAAACAGAAGAGAAATAATTTTGTAAGGCCACATCTATCTATCTATCTATCTATCTATCTATCTATCTATCTATCTATCTATCTATCATCTATCTATCTATCATCTATCTATCATCTATCTATCATCTATCTATCATCTATCTATCATCTATCTATCATCTATCTATCTATCTATCTATCTATCTATCTATCTATCTATCTATCTATCTATCTATCTATTTATTGTATTTGTATACCGCCCCATAGCCGAAGCTCTCTGGGCGGTTTACAGTAACTAAAAACATTAAAAACAAATATACAAATTGAAAACACATACCGTAATCCTACCACAAATCTCACTGTTTCTTGAGAGAGAGAAAAATTGCTATCTGTGTCACCAATGCATGAGAATGATCTACATGCCCGCAGTTGACTACCAGGCCAGAGAAAGTGACAACTATTTCCAAACATGCTGACTGCAAAAATCCACTTGCACACAGACTGGTGAGCTAAAGCTGGTAGCCATTCACTGGGTGCTCCTGATAATGCATCCTCCACTTACTATGCCTCAAAACTAAAAAAAGAAGTAGTGATATCTACATTTTTAAAAAGGAACTCGGATCCAACTGGGACCAACCAACTTGTCTTGCCTATTATGCATGAACAAAACAAAGCCTTTGGATTCTGCACTGCTACAAAATGTAGCAGTGCTTCTGGTAACAGTATCAGTAGACAATACTGATGGCAGGGAGCTGTTTGTTTCTAATGATAACCCAGCCAATGAACAATCGCAGAACAGAGCTCTGCCTCAGCGGAGCCAGGAACTACTAGCATCGGCTGACATCATATATAGTTCATATATTTTGAGGGGAAGAAAAAAGTCTCTCTCCATAAATTCTCTGCAACTCATTCATAACGAATACACCTGTGTCATGTTCCCCCTACCATTGTCAGCTTTCCTCTAAATTAAAATTCCCCGAACAGTTTAGCTTTTCTTTCTAGAGAAAGTGCTCTAACCTTCTCTATAAACCATGGACATTGTTATTGCCCTTTCCTGCACCTTTTACAGCTCCACAATATGATTTCTCCTTTGGGAGGAAGAGCAGGATATAAACTTTAAAAAAAAGTTTCTGAGGTGGAGCAACCAGAACAGTACATAATACTCTGGACGTATCCACACCACTGATTTACAGAAGGGTATTATGATTTTCAAGCTCTTCCCTTTCTCGCCCCTCCCCCACCCCAAAACATCCCTCCCCCCATCACCTCCCCCGTACTGTTCATCCCTTCCCTTCAGCACACAGGCCTCACTTACTGTTAATCCCCCTTTCCAGTACCAAACCCTAAAAATTATAAAATGAGGCAAAACAAAGAGTAAAAAAAATGAGAAGCTGAGGGTCAAAGAATAGGATACACCCTTAGATCTGCCAGTGACATATCCTCATATGCTCCAAATACTTTGGAAGAAGGCTGGACTGCCATTTTTATGGCTTATTCTGCTCTTATGTAGTGTTTATTTATTTATTTATTTATTGTATTTGTATACCGCCCCATAGCCGAAGCTCTCTGGGCGGTTTACAGTAACTAAAAACATTAAAAACAAATATACAAATTGAAAACACATCTTTTAAAAACAATTAAAAAATTTAAAACAATGCTGTCAAGCATATTTTCCTACTACTCAGTGTACAGTAGGTTATGATGGTTTTTCTGCTTGTATTTATTTCCTTTTTGCTCTTGATAATAAAATAAACAGAATTCTCAATTTCTAGGGCATTAGTATTACAGTAGGGCCCCGCTTCCTGGCGCTTCATTTCCCGGCGTTCCGCTAATGAGGTGGCTTTCATTCCCCATTTTAAAGCTGCTTTTGCGGCATTTTTGCGTGACGCACCCCATTATACTCAATGGGGTTCTGCTTTATGGCAATTTCCGCTTTACGGCAGGGGCCCGGAATGGAACCTGCCGTATAAGTGGGGCCCGCCTGTATTATAAAATCCTTAGGATGCTGAGGTTATTGTCTAGCTTGCCAGTATAAAACCTATAACCCAGCCTTCATCAACCTGGTGCTCTTCAGATGTTGGACTACAACCCCCAACAGCCCCAACCAATACAGCTAGGAGTTGCAATCCAACAACATCTGGAGACTCCCAGGTTGGTGAAAGTTTCTATTGCCAAGCTCACACCAAAGAGAAATTGCCAGAGAACAACTCTATAACAAGCATCATCATATACTTTAGCGCACTGCATCTCTAGCAATATAGCTATGGTTATCTACCCCTAGTTTAGCAAGTGTTTCAGGAGTTCAAATCTCAATATAACTGTTGATGGATTATTATCACATGCAAGGAGAAGAAATTGACTAGGACTTCCGGGAAGGGTGACTTAGCCTGTGCCTGCTTTTGAGACGGGCTCCTGCCTCAAAAGAAGCTTATTCAGATATATCAGTCAGATTTTTTTTTTTTTTTGACTGATTAAACTTCTCCCGGGTAGGGAGAAACGAAGAGATTAACCTCAAAGCCTATTTTTGTTGGGACGACCAGATCTCATTAATTTATGGGACGAGGTCCAGCCGACGAAGGTGGGACGGATTTTCAACAACAAGCTCTATCTGATAAAGCGAACGTTCATCTTATCTTCTAAGAGAGAACGCACTAACAGGCAAGCACCCTTCTTTCTATATTTTTCTTTTACTTGACTTAAATTGTTGCTGTTTAAAAGAGATTTGCCAGATTGATCGGTTTTTGACATCTCACTGGGGAGCCATAACTTCTCTCTGCTACTCACTAATTAATAGCTTATCTCTGTTTTTGTTGCAAAAAGCTGTCCTGGATTTGCATTCTAAAGATATACACAGAAGAGGGATTTCTATTCCAGATTTTTATTTTGAAGAATATTATATTGTCTGAGACTACTCTCTTTTTGGTCTATTTTATTTTGACGAATCTGTTTCCTGACGACCGCCATTAATTGTTTCGATCCTGGGAACTGCATTTTGTTTACTTAAGCATGGAGAGATAAGGCTGTCTGCTCTGTTTATACTGTGATGTCACCAAGTTTGGAGTATTAACCCAATTGTTGCTGAAATAAGAAGTGGTTTTCCTATATTTTTCTTTTAAAATGGCAATTAAGAAAGTGGCTGAGAAGCTGGAAATAACTATGTTTCAGAAAATAATGGATGAGATTGAGATAACGAAACAAAACCTGCGACAGGGTTGTAAGGAGTTGAAAATTGAATTGAGTAAAATGAAGCAGGAGATTAAAGATATAGGGGTCCCTGTGAGAGAGGTGACCCTGGAAGGGGTCCCTGTGAGAGAGGAGACCCCGGAGATTGGAACAAACGTGGAACAGGAAAAAGATTTGGAGTCTATGGACTTTAGAAACAAAATCTATTGTTTGGAGACACAGGAGATTAAAGACATAGGGGTCCTTGTGAGAGAGGAGACCCTGGAGACTGGAACAGGGGTCCCTGTGAGAGAGGAGACCCTGGAGACTGGAACAGGGGTCCCTGTGAGAGAGGAGATCCCGGAGATTGGAACAAACGTGGAACAGGAACAAGATTTGGAGTCTATGGACTTTAGAAATAAAATCTATTGTTTGGAACTCAATGTTATCTCTGAAGAAATTAATGAAGATTCTAGAGATAAAGTTATCAATGGCATGGATAATCTTCTGGACTGGAATGATGTGATGGAGCCCAATATAGAGAAAATCTATGGAATTAACTGCAGCCATGTGACAATGGAAAAACTTTCAAGAGATGACCCAGTGTATTTTGAAAAAAAGAACAGAGATATGATTTTACAGCAGTATTTCAGCAACCTATTCAGAATGGATGGCAAGAAAATATTTGGGATAGAGGTAATTCCCATCAGACTCTTACTATATGACTATGGCTTTGACAGCAAGATTATTATGGAATACTGATAATGGAAGATTGGATACTGAAATTACTGGACTTAACAAGACTACTGAAGATGGAAGATGGAAAATGGAACTAATAGGGATAATAGAACAATGGCTACTGAAATTACTGAACCTAACAGATTCTGATGTGATGGATTAATTGAAATGTTTATTTTGACTATGGTTATGACAATAAGATTATCATAATTAGTAATGAGATGGATTAATCGATATGCTTATCTGGAAAAAAAAATTGATAGATATATTTCTTAAAGAATTGAAACCTCTCTTTGACTTTTTGTGGAAAGAATAAAGTAATGTTTATGAGATTTGATGATTAAGTAAGATAACTAATGGAGGAAAGTGATTTTATAATATGACTTAAGAGACAGGATTGTTATATATTATAGACTTATAACTGATTTGATCTTTGACAAATGGGAAGTCAATATTTTACTCTTTATTTTTTATTTTTGTTTTTTTTTTTTCTTTTTTTCTTTTTGTTTAACTATTTTTGATTTTGTTTTTTGTCTTTGAATGTTCTATGATTTTGTCTTGTATGTTTTATGAAAATCTGAATAAAAATTATTGAAAAAAAAAAAGAGAAGAAATTGACTAAAGAAATGCCTCCCACTGTTTGGGAAGGAAAGGTGTCCTGAACTAACTCTACACTTTTTTTTCTTTGCAGTTTATTATCAAATTACATTTGTCTTGCAAGAGTTCATGCCTTTTTATTGTTCTCATTTCAACAAGGCTTTTACTTTTAAAAAAGGAAAACTTTGGTCTTTTGTAGTTTGCTCATTAACCATGCTGTCATCATGCTATTGTTTTGTACACCGCCCAGAGAGCTACTAGCTATGGGCGGTCTAAAAATGAAACAAACAAACAAATAAATAAATAAATAAAATATGATTGCACCTTTCCGAGTCAGTGATATAAGTTTTCCATAACCTCCAAAGTTCCTGAAGAGACTTAACTCTTCCGATTATTCCTTTCAACTTCCTTGTAACCTCCATCCTTTTTTGTTCGTTCCTTTGAAAGATGGCCTTTTAAACTTCCTAGTATTACTAATTCCTGTATTATTCATCATCATTATTAATTACATTTATAAGTCACTCATTAACAAGGTCTCCATGCAACTTACATTTAAACAGGGGTGTCCAGGATCTCAGGGGTATCAGGCCCCTTAGTTTTTTGGGAGCAGGATCCCAGCAGAGTCCCAATGTCTCCATCATGCTATGAGCAAATCAGCATGAAAGGGGAGCATATAAGCCACTGAGAAGAGTTTTCTCACATACTTCCTTGTCCTTTCATGCTGATTGGAGCCAATCAGAGTGAAGGAGATGAGCTAGCCACTGAGAAGACTCTTTTCAGTAGCTAAAACTCTCCCCTTTCGTGCTTATTGGTCCCTAGGGACAGCTGTTGTGGGAGAAGACATTGACAAGGACCTCATTCTCAACCTAGCAGCAAAAAAGGTTGGAGCAGGCATGGCTGTGACTAACATGAGGGGACTCTGCTCTTCTGAATTTGTCACTACACTACTGCATTTAAAACCATAAATTTACATATACTATACATTAAAAATAAATATAAAACATTAACATTTTCATGCATAAGAAAATAAGAAGAGCCTCTTGGGTCAGGCCAATGGCCCAACTTGTCCAGAATCCTGTTCTCACAGTGGCCAAACATCTACAATTCATAAGCACAACTCCCCTCCACACACACAGCCAATTACTGCCACATGAAGCTTTGGCAACACACTAACAGCAGAACAAAAACAGGCAAGAACAACAGAGCAACACTTCAAGCTTCAACGATTAAAGAAAAACTTACTAGCGGCAACTTTATACTTACCTTCATTATTTGCTAGAACTGCCTTTTCCCCCTCTAGTTTAGTTTTGCCATAGAGATTTAGGGGATTTGGTGCATCATTCTCTTTATAGGGAGGATTTGTTCCATCAAATACATAATCTGTACTAATGTAGATCAAAAATGCTCCTACCTGAGCTAGGATAAAAAGAAATTCAAGCAATATGATGTAAATACACAGCAGTTACTCCCTTTATCTTCAAGATAATTTTTTTTTTAAAAAAAATCATGAATGGATTTACTAGATCAGACCAAAGTCTTTCTAGTCCAGAATTCAATTCAACAACTTGTAGCCAGATCCCACTATCCACCTCCTTCAAAGGCATGTTATTCAAACAGCTATATTTCTCATGGTAGGATTTAACTTTAGATGTACTACCCATGCTTGGAATGCCACATAAAATGCATCCAAAGTAATACTTCCGGAGAACACACACATCCAAACTTTTTTACCTGCTTCTTTTGCTACGTTCCCTGAAGCAGCCACATTGAGCTGAGAAGCAACATCTGGTTGACTGTCTACAACATCTGGCCTTCTCTCAGCTGCACAATGTATAATCGCATGAGGCTGGAAATTAAACACCTATTTTAATTAGCATATAACAAGCAAGTAGTTGTACCAAATACATGCTGCTCATGGAAATAGTAGGAAACAGTTTCGCTGCTATAGTCTTTTACCATTAGAAGAGTAATTGACTCCTGATTATCTCTGACTAAGACACATAGGCTCAACAGATATTTTCAAAAATACTTATTGGTCAGACATTTCCTCAACCTGTTTCTGAACTTAGTTAGATTTTAAGAATTCAGATTTTGAATTCGTAGAACTCTCACGGTTCTCAAGCTCCTGAAGGAGTCCTTGTACTCTGAAACACACTGAGCTACAACAAAGGGTTCTTGTACAAGTGAACACTGAAGTCTTTCCTCCCCCTTTTTTTGTGCTTTGTTCATTGGAGGTGCTCTTTCTCCACTTTTTCTTGGGCACAAAATTTAAAACTGGGGAACAGGTGAAGATCCCTACATATTTTACAGTGTTATTCTGAATTATGTTTTAATTCTTTTTAATACTGAATTTTAGATTTTGTAACCAATCCTGGGAACTACTGGTGAAGGGAGGGCAATTAACAACAACAACAACAACAACTTGCCGCCCAGGGCTCCTGTTGGGAGGAAGGGCGGGATATAAATCAAATAATAAATAAAGAACCAACAATAATGCCTTCCTAGACTACTGTACAAGGCTATTATTTATTCAAATTATATTCCGCCTTTCCTCCTGAAGGAACCCAGGGCAACAAACACATCAAATATATATTTTTTTAAATCCTGCAACACTACTTTTTCCTCATTGCACACATTTCATACATAGAAGGTACTAAAGTAACTAAATATGGAAATTGGGGACTATTAAGGGTTGCACAGGAAATTAAACAGAAACATGGCATAAAAGATATACATAAAGAAGGTTGCATATTGTTGAGATAGTTAAAGGTAGATTATTATTCCTAGAGACCATTACAGCATTATTTGGGAACATCAATAGTGAAGCTTTACATGACCAATGAACATCAAATTACTGAGGAATCCTTCTGAGAAACATAGAGGCTAGTTACTTCCCCCTTCTTTCCACAAATCTCACCTGAAAATCCTGGATGACGTTATGAACAGCAGCGGTATCTAGAAGATTAACTTGCTCAAACACTGGTCGGGCTCTACTGTACCCACAACCAACAGCATTCCAATTATTTCCTTTAAATTCCTTATACACAGATCTGCCAAGAAGCCCAGTGGCACCAGTAATAAGAACACGTCTATTTGGAACATCAACATCCTCCTGCAAAAGGAAAACATGTATATCTTTTATATTCATAACAAATATTAATTCATGGTTAGATATGCATTTTACAAAGCAACCCTGTGTGTGTCTACCAATGTAATTCTCACTGAGTTCAATGGGACTTATTCTCAGGTAAGTGTATCAGACTACACATACAGCCCACAAATATACACTGAAGACAATGGCCTTGGACTGATTGCAGCTCTGGTCTTTACATTCCCAGCATCAGAAAAATAATATATTTTACAATTGTTAATGGCATATTGAATTTGATTTGCAACAACACAGTTGGATGATATTGAAAAAATAAATATTTACATTTGTTCTAGCAAAAAACTAATTCCCAGACAACTAACAAAGTCAGTAGTTTGTTAAGTTTCCTTGTATCTCAAAAATGAACAAGGCTATGTAAATGCAGCAGGGAAGTGGAAGAGAATTTTAGTTAAAATGGGGAAATGAATGACTTGTTCCTTATTCTACTTATAAGCAGCACCCAGTTACAAACACAGTCAAGGGGCTACTAGTTACAGAGAGAGACCCAGAGGTACCCTGACAAACTACTGTTCCAATACTAAACTATATTGGTTTCATATTGTTTTAAGAACATAAAAAGAGCCTGCTTAATCAGGCCAGTGCCTCGCCTAGTCCAGCATCCTGTTCTCACAGTGGCCAATCAGATGCAGAATGTGAGCACAAAAGGACCCCTCCTGCGGTTTCCAGAAACTGGTATTCGAAAGCATAATTTTTTAAATTTTAAATGTGTATGATTGTTCCGTTGTTACAAGCCGCCCTAGGGCCTTATGGTGAAGAACAGGTAAGAAACCCCATATAAATAAAATTTAAAAAGACAGAGGGAAGGAAAATATTTTACAAACCGATCCTGGACAGGTTTCTTCCTGGGGGGAAAGACCCACTATGATCAATGGGGCTTACTCTTAGGTAAACAAGCCTAGGATGACATCTGAGTGTCATCATCCTTTCCCATATCCAGCGAGGAGGCCGGGAAGGGATGTCTCATTTAAAAATAAGCCCCGTTGTGTACTGTGGGACTTGCTTCCGAGTAAACATGCGTAATACCGGGTTATTTTATCACCCCGACTAACAGTCCTATCTAGTCCAGCGTACCTGGAGGAAGGCCCCAATGGAGGTTACATTCGGGTAAGTGTGTTTGGGATTGCAGCTGAATGGGACAATCCTACACACAATAACCTAGGAGCTCAGTGGGGCTTCTGAACAGACACGCACAGGACCGCGCTGCAAGGGTCCACTTCGTCCGCCTGGGCAAAAAAACCAGTGCGGGCGGCCTCACCCCGTCTTACTCCTCCCCGCTAAGGGGGCGCGGCCAATATCTGTTTACCACAGAGAGGTTAAAGGGGAAGGAAAGGAGCGGAGGGGAGCGCCAAACCCATCTCACCTCCTGCAGCCAGCAACTCCCCGGCTCAAAGTGGATTCGGAGCCCTTTCTCCCACCCGACCATCCCTCCGTCGGCCTCTGTCCCCGCCTGGCGCTCGCACTCAGCTCGATTCTCGTGGCGGCCATTCACAGGGCACGCCTACTCGACAGCCGCCGCAATCTCACAACCCACGCGTCTCATTGGCCCTTTCGTCTTAGGTAGGCGGGGACTTGGAGGGGCGTGCTCGCTGCGGACGTGCGCACAGCTGCCGTTAGGCTACATATGGTCGGCCACTCATTGGCTGCGTCGGGCAGTCTCTAGGACTGAGCGGTGAGTGAGTCTTTCGGCTCTTCCGCTCACGTTCGACGACGTAATGCCAATTTCTACGAAACCACCAGACTTGTTTTCCTTTATACCCTGCTCAAGTTTTTGGACATCTATTAAGAAACCCTCTTCTTCATTATTTTATTTACAGACGTGCTTCAGTTTACCTTTCAGCTTCTACTACGTCAGAGTTCGTTTTGAATGTGGTTTAATTTGGTGCAATATACATCCACAAAGTCCAGCAACGGGTTATACGACAGCGCGAGGGATAAGCATGCATCCTTACCTGTTAACTTAAGCACAGATAGCTTTTCCACTTTAGGTCGGACTGCTGAACCAGCCTATTTAAGAGTGAAGAGTGTTTTCTTGTGCAGTGCTGCACTGATGTGCTAATTTTCCAGAGAGGATGAGGGTGAAATAGGAAGCCAGGTGGCATTCTATAGCAGAAGTCTTCTGCTTACCATTACTTATAAATTTGGCCTAACACTGTAATCTGGAGATAAAGAGCAACCCATCATTAACTTTCAAAAAAGTATTTTAAACCATCCCTGCTGGGGATATGTTCTGCATAGCTGGAGAATTAGCTCCGTTCTCAGGAAAGGCTAGTAATACTCCTTTCTTCTTGGACAAAAAAGGGCTAATAAACCTATAGCTTCCAACATTAAAAACAATGGCCAACAACACCTTATGTAAAATCATATGTAGCAAATATGTTGCATAGACAGTCTGTTTAACCACAAATGTTATAATGTAAATCACATATTGTATATATAAATCTGGAAAGGAAGAAAATAATACATTACAGGTCTATATATGAAACACCTGTCTGCTAGTCTGTCTCATGAGATCTTCTCTATGGCTTGTTTCCATTATAGAGATGTGAATTAAGAATATCATAATGGGCTGCTTGGAAAGAGACCCCACCCCTTCCAAAAAACCAGAGCTTGGAAAAGTTTTTTTGAACTACAACTCCCATCAGCCCCAGCCAGCATGGCCACTGGATTGGGCTGATGGGAGTTGTAGTTGAAAAAAAAAAGTAACTTTCCAAGCTCTGCAAAAAACTCTGCTCTTCCCTAGTGTGTTCTCCCAACTCCCTTCCTGCAGATACGAACTCCTTGATTATAAGGCACATTCTTATCTTTACTTGCAAAGGACATACTTATGCCAAGTTAAATAGGTCCCTGGGAGAAACTATACTCAACAGACCTGAAAAACAGAGTTAGCCAATGTGCAAGTCCTCTCCCCAGCCCTATTTCAGGATCTTTTTTAGAAGTTTATTTTTATTTCATCCTAGGTCAGTGTGAAATATGGAACAGCAAGCCCACAAAAATGGTAAGAATTAAACACTTGGATTGAGTGCCATGAGTAGAATTCAAATCGCAACATGCTCTCTCCCCCTAGAGGAAATAGGAGAGGGGGAGTAAAGAGAAGGGATTGCTAAATCCTCCTTCTGTATTCAGCCCCAGAAGGTTGGGAAATCCTCTGGAACACTGTGGGTAGGATGGAGAGTTGCAGATGGAAAATGATCTCAGCAAAAACTGCCTTCTATATTCATGAAAGGACTGAGATCCAGCAGATGTTCCCACAGAAAGGAAGAGAAAGAGCCCTTCTATATACAGAATGCAATAGATGCAACCCCATGATTCCTGGGCTCCTTCAGTCAGAATATAAATTGAATAAACATTAGGAGCTTCAGAAGACAATTCACGTCATGTTATTGGTAATAAAGCTTATCCTCCACTATAAGACCCTGTTTGGTCTTTTGCTCATTGTTGGTCTCGGTATCATGTACCAGGTGAGTTTTATGCAGAAGAACAAAAAGTGCACGACCTGGGGAAAAGTCTTCCTTTTATTAATACCTCTCGCATTCTACCTTTTCTCTACAGAGAAGCCCTAGATCAATGACAGGAATACATATTTTGAATGACAGTATTGTGCTGGAATAAGTATTGGACTTGGTAGAAGCAGCTTAAGAGTCACCTGATTTGTATAAGCAGAAGAAAAAAATACATAATTAAGCAGCATTTGATTTGCAAGCTTGAGAAAGAACTTTAAGTATTTCAAATGGTAGTTTGATTTAAAAATAAAAAAAACACCCTACAAATGTATTTTAACTTTCACTGGCAAAATATCTAACTGTACCCTGCTGCTACATCAAGTGTCAGTGTAAAGGTCAGTTTCTTTCTAAGCAAACACAAAGACCATTTAAAAGTAGATAGTTAATAGTTGCTTTAATTTCAGGAGATTTTTAAAAAATAAAAGTCTAATGACACTATCCAGCTGAATCATATGACCATAAAACAATCCTTGAATCTTCAACATGTAAATTTGCTTCTGTTTGTCAGTAGAGTTCCAATTGGGTTTTGTTTCTGTTACCTATTGTACAGAAAAGATAAAGTAAGTTGCTTGAAAAAGGCTTATTAGTAACTGCCTATTTGTGCAGTGCAGACAGAAGTAATGCTTGGTAAACTCAGGATGGAGAAGAAAAATATAGACTATTCCTAAACAGTTCTGTATAAGCTTCTAACCCGGGGGGAACCTTTCAGGATCTAGCTTCACAGGCCAAATTTGGCAGATGGGCAAGGGTGCCTACCTGACATCACAACATCAGGTGATTGGGCACTTTGCAGTCAAAAGCACCACATGCAGCCCAGGCATCAGGTGCATGAGGGTGTTCCTGTAGAGATCCAGCTGGCTTGAGCTCTACTGCTCATCAGTTGGTACAGCTAAAGCCTGTTTTCTGTTGCCAATGCAAAATCAGGAGTGCACTTTAAGGCTTGCAATTGTACATTGGCAGCTGCATCTCTACCTGCCCCACACCTCGCATCACATATGATGTGAGATGGGGAGCAGATAGGTGTAGTTTGGTGAAAACTAATCTGCCAGCTAAATATGAACCCATAGGATAGAGGATCCCTATCCCTGCTCAAAGAAATTGCTTGTACTTCTGTTTTTTGTTCATTTTAATATAGTGTTCATTGCTTAATAAAAGTAATTAAAGATTAATGAAAATAAAAGTTTATTAGATCGTGCATAAAAACATTTCAGAAATTTGAGGGATTTCAACTGGGGTGTATTTGTGAAGACTCACTTTCTTTAAACGGAGTTTTTGGATCAACATTTTCCTTAGTGGAATGCTGAAATGCTTTAGAAGGATCAAATCGCTTAACACCTTGAATTTCATTCATTTGCTCCTGGAGCTCTCCTTGAATTTTCTTTTCCTTTGCTAGTTGAGAGCGCAGCCTTGATACCTCCTAAGGAACAGAAGCCTTCAGTGTAAGAAAAGCTGTGACTACTGTGACAATGACATGAAAGTGTGTAAATAAATTCAGTTAGACTTCAACATCTGTGCCTTAATAGCGACTCAATTCAGTGGCCTAAAAAGTACACCAGTTTAAAAATTAGCTCACGGATTGTGTAGGTACAAAAATCTTGATCGTATGGAATTAGTTTTATTATAACAGGATCCTTGGAAAAAGATTCCTGAAAAATGGTTTTTCTACTTAAGTCACAAGTCCCATTCCATTAGGCAGAACAATAGGAAAAATCTCTTTTAACTTTATCTGCTAAGAAATTAAGCTCCTGGCTTGCCTCACCTTACACTGGTCCAGTTTGCATATCACATTAAGCCATATTTAAAACATAACTATGGTTTAACTGTGCTGGTGCGAAGTCCAGCTTCTCATGATGTCCAAGCCTGAGTTGGCAATTTGTTTCTCTGCAAACAAATCATGAGCACTAAGCCAAGAACAAACCTTGGTTACTGCTCATGGTTTGTACCTCTCCAGACAAATCGCAACCTGAGGCCAGACTCTAGATTGTTTCAGGCAGTACAACAAGAAGAGGAGCTGAGCAACAACTTTTCAGCAGTATGCATCAACACATTACCGATTCACATTAAACCATAGTTTGTGTTTAACTATGATTTAATCTGATGTGTGGGCAACTGTCATGGACAAGTACACTGGCTAAAAATCCATGAGGGCTTATCAGTTTTGGTATAAACACTTAAGAAATTGGGATCATACACCATTCTAGGACAGATTCAGAATCTTGGTTGTGAATATTTATTATTTCTTAAATATCAAAAAGCATATGTTCAGTTTTTAAAACGACTAAACTCAATGATTCTAACTGGGTTTCTTTGGTTATTCTTCATCTTTCTCTATATGCCATATACCACATGTCTCCTCAAACTAAACAGTGGCCCACAGACTGGAGGCATTCTATATACATCCCAATTCCAAAGAAAGGGGATCCCAGGGAATGCAGTAATTATCAAACTATTGCCTTAATATTCCTGCATTTTAGTATTTAATATGCATTCAATATTTGTTTAATTATGTCTTAACTTTTGTATAATTAATCTTATTTTAACTGATGATATGTGGTTTTAATTGTATGTTACTGGTTTTGTTTGTTGTAAACCGCCCAGAGAGCTTCGGCTATGGGGCGGTATATAAATTTAATAAATAAATAAATAAATAAATACAGTGAGGAACATTTCCCATTACAGAGCTTGGGTTGTCAGTTAATGTTGAAATTAACTGTGTTTGGCTTTAGAACCAAACACATGAAAAAACGGAAATTCTTACCATGAATTTCTATTCCCGGGGGTTCCTGGAGGACAGTCATTGGCCTTGGGAATGGCGCCTCCCTCTGGGTGAGCAGGCAGGGTCCATTTCCAATGACTTCACCCTGGGGGAGGGGCCATCCCACTCTCTCCAGACCGGCTGGACAAGCAAGATCACCCTTTTGCCCCCACCCCCAGATCACCTGAGTCAAGTGTCACAGTCCATCCTTCCGACGTTTCCTGATTTGAACAGAAACTGAAGAGAGGAGTAGAAATTGCCTGGAAATCCCCCGGTGGCCCCAACTACCACCCCACATGTAGGGCGCTAGCAGAAGCCACTAATCCCCAACCTGCATAGACCGAACACCCCGGAATGAAGTGGCAGGGACTGTCATCCAGGAACCCCCGGGAATAGAAATTCATGGTAAGAATTTCTGTTTTCCCCCGGAGGTTCCTGGAGGCCAGTTATTGGCCTTGGGACATACCAGAGACCTTAAACAGGGTGGGATTCTGGTAATGCAGGTCACATCTTAACCACCCTCTGCAAGACTCTCCGCCCGAAGGCTGCATCGGCAGAGGCCCACAAATCAACTTTATAGTGTCTAGTGAATGTGTGAACAGAAGCCCATGTTGCTGCCCTACAAATATCTAGTATAGGAAAGCTACCCTTGTATGCTGCTGATGTAGAAGCCCCCCTCAAAGAATGTGCTGTGAAACCCCCTGGGGAGATTTCCCCAAAGACTGGTAGGCTTGAACTATTGCCTCCTTAAGCCAGTGGGAAATTGAGGAGGAGGTAGCCTAATCTCCTTGGGAGGTCCCTCCAAAAGATACAAACAGTGCTTCTGATTTTCTAAACCTTGATGTCCTGTCCAGGTAGAAATGCAGAGCCCTACGCACACCCAGTGTGCCATGCCTTCTCCTTAGGGAAAGAAGGATTTGGGCAAAATGACGGCAAAACCACCTCCTGAGCCCTGTGAAAGAATGAGTTGATTTTAGGAATGAAGGAGGGGTCTGTCCTCAAGACCAGCCTATCCATGTGAAAGATATACAACTGAGCATCAGAAGAGAGAGCCCCAAGCTCTGACACCAGCCAAGCAGAGGTAATTGCCACCAGGAACACCGCCTTCAGGGTTAGTAACTTTAAGCTACACGTGGCTAGTGGTTCAAAAGGAGGACCCATGAGCGCTGTAAGGACCCAGTTCAGGTTTCATGAGGGGAAACGATGGACCACCAGGGGATTACTCAGGCCCACCCTCCTGATAAACTGTTTAAAGAGTAGATGTGAAGAAACTTAAAAATCTCCCCTGCATCCTAAAACACTGCTAATGGCTGCTGCCTGTCATTTAATTGTGTTGGTGCTAAAACCCTTGCCCAAACCTGACTGCAGAAACCCCAGGAAATCTCTCTCGCCTGACACCAGATAAGGAAGGCCCGCCATGTAGAACAGTATGCCTGGTTAGTTGAAGCCTTTCTGGAGGCCAAAAAGTATCCAACACAGCCCCTGAAAAACCCAGCTCCTTCAACCAGAGCCTCTCAACCACCATGCTGTCAGTTAAAAGAGTTCTGGCCTGGGATGAACCACTGGGCCCTGCCTCAACAGGTCCTCCCTTTGAGGCAGCGTCCATGGTCTCCTTGAGGCCAAGTGCATTATTTCCGGAAACCATGGCCTTCTTGCCTTCTTGGCAAAAGGGTGCTAGATTGAAGGGGGGAAAGGCATACAGTAGACCCTCCAGCCAATCCACCACTAAGGCATCCACTCCCTGTGTCCCCTGGGTCTGATACCAAGAGAAGAACCAGACTACCTGGGCATTGCAAGCGTCTGCAAAGGGGTCAATGATCGGGCAACCAAAACACTTGGTCACCTGGTGAAAAACCTCCAGATGCAACTGCCACGCCAAGGTGGAGATCGTGGTCTGACTGAGCCAGTCCACCTTCACATTCTGAAGTCCCGCCACGTGTTCCGCCTGCAGTGACAGCAGGTGTAGCTCTGCCCAGCTGAAGATATGCAGTGCCTCTTCCATCAGAGTCCTCGACCTGGTCCCTCCCTGATGATTGAGATATGCTGTTGAAGAAGCGTTGTTGGTCCGAACAAGAACATGGTAGCCCCGGATGTGCGGAGCAAAAGTCAGCAAAGCTAGCCTCACTGCCCAAAGCTCTAGCCAATTGATGCTTCATTTGGTTTCGCTGGTCGACCACATACCTTGAGCCACATGTGTCTCCAAGCGTGGAGATCCGTCGTCACCACTTTGTGAACTAGGGAGTGTAGACTCACCCCCTGTGTCAGTCTATGGGAGTCCAGCCACCACCTCAATTGTCGGCGTAGGGTTGGCGAAACTGATATCAACATGTGTTTCGACTGGGAGATCTGGAGTTGAAAATGAATTAACCCTTGGAGTAGCGGGCAGGAGTGGAACCGGGACCAGTTTATTAAGTCCTGACAGGATACCACCATGCTTTGTAGCTTGGCCAAGGTCATCAAGTCTGCTGACTCCGGTGCAACCACCTTCTGTGCTAGAGTCTGAATCTTGGAGACCCTCTCTTTGTTGAGCCAGATCCGAAAGTTTGTCTATCACCACCCCCAGATGCAAAATCATAGCACCAAGATGCTCTTGTCCACATATACCACAAACCCATGCCTCTGAAGGCACTCCAGAGTGGTTTCCACATCCTTCTGGCACTGAACTCTTGACGGTGCCCTGACCAGTAGGTTGTCTAGATAAGGGTGCACCCTCACCCCCAGAGTTCTCAGATGTGCCACCAGAGCCACCAGGACCTTTGTGAAAACCCTGGGGGAGGAGGTGAGCCCAAAGGGAAGAGCTCTGTACTGAAAATGGCTCTGACCATAGCAGAAGCACAGGAATCTTCTGTGCTCACTGTGGATAGGGATATGAAGATAGGCCTCTGACACCATCCAGTTGTTCTGAGTGATGGCCTCCGAGATGGACTTCAGAGTTTCCATCCGGAAGTGTTTGTAGGCCACCTTCTTGTTGAACCACTTGAGATTGAGTATCGCTCTGGTACTCCCATTTTTTTTCAAAACTAGAAAGAAAATGGAATACACCCCCTTCCCCTGTTCCTGACTCAGGACAGGTTCTATTGCTTGTATTGCCAATAGGTGACTGATGGGCGCTGTAAAGTTCTGATGTTTGTGTGGATTCCTGGACCTTGGTGTGGCTATGAATCTCTCCCTTGGTTGTTTGGAGAACTCCAAGGAGTGTCCGTAAGAAAGTTTTGAGAACCTATCTGTCTGTTGTTTCTGCCCCCACTGCCTGTACTTGCGGTAGTCCTTCTTGGCATTTGGGAGGGCTTTCTGTTCTTGTTTCCACCAGCACCTTATCCAGAGGGTCCCCAAATAACCTGGACCCGTTAAAGGGGTAACTTGCCAAACGACTCTGGGAGCCCGGATCCACCTCCCAGCTTTGTAGCCAGTTGTTGCAACATGCTACTGTGCTGGCAGCCATTGCTCTAGCATTGAACTGCAGGGCATCCCTGGAAGCACCTGCTTGAAAGGCTGATGCTATAGATTTTCTTCAGCCCGTCCTTAATGTCTTTGGGAACATCCTCTCTGGACACGAGCTCCTCTGCCCAGAGCATGCAAGCCCTTGCCATCACCGATGTAGCTGCAGAAGCCCAGAATGCAGCTGCCTCTGCTTCAAAGTCCCTTCTCAGTGCCACTTCCATACACTTGTCGCAAGAGTCTCTGGGGCCCGCTTCTCCCTCCGACGGGATGACAGATGATGAAGATAAGGCAGCCACAGTTGGATCCACAGCTGGAGTTCTAAACTGTTCCAGCACTGACTGGGAAGGAGTAGTGGTCGTCGACAAGCCTGTGTGTCAGTTTATGTTTTGTGGGATTCACCCATTCCTGCTTCCACAAAACATGAAAGGAATCCAGAAAGGGAAGGCTGGCCATTCGTGGTTGACCCTCCGGAAAAGCAGATCTGGAACCTTTTGAAGTAGAGGGTGTTGACATTTCCAGGTTCTTCTCATTTTCTTTCGGAAGTTCCAGGATCCACCTGGCCTTAGCTACTAAGGGTGGAAAAAATTCAGCCTGGAAAAGCCTGCCCTTGGAAGGTGGGGCTTCCAGCTCTTCCTCTGGAAGTTCCCCCTCTTCCGTCCTCTGAAGAATACTGCCCCTCTGAATCTGAAAGTAGCCCCAAAGCAGTCACCACTGCCTTACTATGTCTCCTTTTCCTAACCCCTTTCCTCTTGGTTTTGTGTTTAGACTTAGAAGAGCATTTGTGGCCCTTGCCATGGCTTTTCTTCGGCTCTGGGGATGACTGGGAAGATGAGGGGGCAAATGGTGGGAGGAGGAGAAGGAAACTGGAGAAGGGGACCTCACTCATCTCCTCTTTGCCTGAGCCCTCTTCTGAGAAGGCTTCCTCTTTTCACAAGGGGGGGGGCATTGGGCCATAAGGAACCTATTCCCTATACTTCCTTGGCCACTATGCCCTTTACACGATGCAGGAATATAGGGAACTCCTGTTCCCCTGGGAAAGGCAAAAAACCTGCACTTGCCCCCTCCATTTGCTGGTTGCACATTTTTGGCGCCAAAACCTGGCCACGCCCCTCCTCGATAAGGCTGTGGCTGGAGGCCTAGAACTGCCTCCTCCGTGCGTTGCGACCCCACCCAATCCTATGGTGAGGGGAGAGGGCTCATAAAGCCGCTCTTTCCGCTGCTGAGAAATTGAGCTTCTCCGCTCAACGTGCGGTGGGGCAGAAGTCTCATCGGTGCAGCAGCAGCTGCCACTTGTCCAGGTAGCGGTTGCGCCTCTGCGAGGGAGATGCGTCACGCTGCAAAAAGCCTCCCTCCTCGCGCCGATGTGCCTAAGTGAATCCCTGCCTAAGCACTAAGCTAAGGATGGCTGGCGGGGGGGGAGGAAGGGAGGGCAGAAGAAGAAAGAAAGAAATGAGAAAAGGGTGAAGTTTTAAAACTGAAACTGTTCAGCTCAGCAGGACCCAACCGAACGCTGCAGCAGGCAGGGCCGGTCTGGAGAGTGGGATGGCCCTCCCCCAAGGTGAAGTCATCGGAAGTGGACCCTGCTTGCTGACCCAGAGGGAGGCGCCATTCCCAAGGCCACTGACTGGCCTCCAGGAACCTCCGGGGATTCTAGAATTCATTATTCAAAACAATGATTCAACTAGGTAGAGCAGCTAGACAAATAAAATATGTAGCCTATCCCCAATAACACTAGCCCATATCCTCCCATTCAGTGCTGTTCAAACCTCTTGAGGGTAGGATGAGTTTCAGGAATGAGAAAGAGGCAAGAGCCCCATTTTTCCCTTCCCCACACTCCCAAGTACTAAAGGGCTACCTGGAGGATTTTATAGCTATATAGCAGGTGGGAGACCGTTCTTCACTGGGCATCCTCCTCCCAACTCTAATCCTCCCCTTTCAGTAGTCAGGGACTTGAGAGGTCAATTCTTTTCCCCCCCTCTACTCCTCCCCCACCCTTTTTTGTTTTTGTTTTAATTGACAAGAACATTCTGCACTTCAAACTTCTCTCAACCACAGAACTTGAAATGGTAGACTCATAATCTCCCCAACTTCTGGTTTCTTTATATCCTTTTCAACCCCCTCTACAGAGGCAGAGTCATCAGTGCTCTGTCATTTGACAAGAACTAGTCAGCAGTTTTGTTCTTGAATGGCATTTTCTTTCAATTCACAAGTTTTATTTCATTTTTAGCCTAGGGCACAGGGCTGTGGAGTCGGTATGTCAAACCTTCGACTCTGACTCCTCTATTTTTCTACTGTCTGACTCAGACTTTGACTCCTTCATAAATGGCAAATATATATGTTAATATTAATTTTATTTTGAAGTCGGAGTCAGTACATTTCTACCGACTCCGACTCCACCCAAAATTGCTTCCGACTCCACGACTCCGATTCCACAGCCCTGCTAGGGCAGGATACACCAAATATTAGATAGTTCCACTAAAAAAACACTAATTTGGACAAACATTAGTACAGCAACTACTTCTTACTTACAGTCAGTGGCCCAATATGTCAAGAAGCCACATTAAAAAGCCTGGCTTAAGTTTTTAGTTGGTGCTGAAAACTAATTCAGTTCTTTATACTGTAGGTATCTCTCTCCCTCCCCCGAATATATAGAAGTCACTACTTGATTTTTTATGTGGCCTCATTTTCCTTCCAAGCCAACAGGCACTCAGCCACCAGAGTCTGTACCATTCCTTGCCATAGAAATGCTGCATATAACAAACCTGCTTTAGTTGGGCATTCTCATCTTTCAGTTTCACTACATGTTTGATTTTCTGCTTCTGGTTTTGATGTCCCAGCAGCTTTGCATATGCATCACTAAGTTTGTTCAGCTCTTCTTGGGCGGCACCATTCTCATTCAAAAGGGCATTCTTCTCTGCCTCATATGCATCAAGTTGTTTCTGAAATGTGACATTTAACATGCACTCAACTACATGATAAGCACATCAATATACAAATCCAACATCATGCAAGCAAACTTCCTTTCCACCAAAGCTCTCCGTAAATTGCATGAGGGTCCCTCAACCCCCAGAGAAGATTCTGGGGGCACAGAGGGCAGCAGTGGGAAAGAAGGGGAACTGAATTCCCACTGCATGATGGAACTGCTCATACATGATCACTGTTTGATTTTATCCACAGATAGTAGTGTTTAAGGCAGTGGGAGTACCTAGAGAACAGTCAAAATGCCAACTTAAGTTTGATGTTTTTAGCAGTATCTAGACACTTAATGACTTTAAATCAGTGGTTGGACTAACCTGAAAAGGTTTAACTTTATTAAGCAGTTCTTCATACAGGATACGCCAGGTTTCCAAGTTCTCTCTACAATCAGCTTCAACTTTTTGTGCAATGGTTTTCCTAAGAAAACAGAGGTAATGCAGTTCAGTCTTCTGATTATGTCTGCTGAAGATTACCAGCTTACTGCTAGTTTCAGGTATTTTGATCCAATCACCTGATGTAAGACCCAAGAGAGACTATGGGCTCATCCAGACGACTGCAAAATGTGTGACACACCTGCTATGTGTGTTCATTATTTTTTGGTCGTCCAAATGATGTCTCGCGCTGTTATGCATTTTCGTGGGTTAAATCTGCTCCTTGCAATACCAGCAAAAATGTGATTTGCTGTTTAAAATCGGGAATCATCCGCTGTGCCTTCAGGAGGTAGGATGCAATACCGCGGACTTTACAGCTGATGGGCGGTACTTGGGCGTTTCCCCTTCTCCTCATTCCAGCCAATCACCTAACTGCACTTTTGTGCATGTGCAAGAATAAGCCTGGGAAAATTGAACCAATCATCGCAATGGTGGGGTGTTGGGGGGGGGTCTGCAACTACTGCGCAGATGCATTTTATTTTTTGCCAGCCTGCAAACTGGGCGGCCGCTCTGGGTGAGATCTGCAACGCACAGCAAGTGAGAAAGGGGCTGCTGGTCGGTTTCATGCCTGCCTCTGGAAAGCTTTGTCAATTTCATTCTACTTGGTGGGGTTTTTGTTTCAAATCAGTTCTCGGTGGGGTTTTTGTTTCAAATCAGTTCGCCGCAGGAAAAGGGAGGAGGGATGTGAGACACGTTTCTTGCTTTTTTGGAGAAGTAAGTGCAATTGCCAGTGTGTGTATCTCCTTAAATATCCATAAAGGCAGAAAAGCATACATTCCATAAAGGCAGAAAAGCATACATAAGCGTAATATCACATATAGAAACAAGAAAGCAAGCAGTCTTCAAATGGGTAGACCTGGTGGCCTGGTCTACCCATTGAAGTGCATAGACTTTCTGGACGCCTGGTCTACCCATTGAAATGCCAGATCTACTCACTGAAACGCATTGGCTGTTGTGACGCCAGGTTTACCCATTGAGACACATGGGCTTTTCTGCCCCCCAGTTCTACCTGTTGAAAGTAATGGGCATTCCCTGCCCTGCATATGAGTGGTTTGCTACAGTGTCCCCACCGCCCGGAACCATAGAGACTGGAGAAGCATAGAGCAAGAAACGTGTCAACCCCCCGCTCCTTCTCCCTTTCCTTCCCACAGTGAAATGATGTGAAGCAAAAACCCCAGCCAGTAGAATGAAATTGACAAAGCTTTCCAGAGGCAGGCGTGAAACCAACCAGCAGCCCCTTTCTTGTTTGTATTTGCGATATTACGCTTAAACGAATGTATGCTTTTCTGCCTTTATGGATATTTAACGAGATACACACGCTGGCAATTGCACTTATTTCTCTAAAAAAGCAAGAAACGTGTCACCCCCCTTCTCCCTTTCCTTCCCGCGGCGAAATGATTTGAAGCAAAAACCCCAGCGAGTAGAATGAAATTGACAAAGCTTTCCAGAGGCAGGCGTGAAACCGACCACCCCCCTCCTTCTCCCTTTCCTTCCATGGCGAGAACTCCTTTACAGCCATATTGTGCTTTGTTGCAAAGGGGGAGAGGAGCATACGTCATATTTTTGCTGACCAATTGGTTGATAGGGGGAGGTTTTAGAGGCGGAGCTTGGAAAAAGCGAAAAGAATGTAGGGGTCTTACTGCTGCGTGTGCAAAAAAGCATTTTTTTTAATTGGGAAAGAGCGAACTAAAAGGCAAAGTGAGGACTATCAGACCACAAACTGAATATGGAAACCGTGGATTACCCCGCTCCGTTTGGATAAGCCCTATGTAAGGACCATCAAGGTTTTCTTCCTGCTCTGCCCTCCTCCCATCTGGGATCCTTTTAAAGAAGGAACTACTGCCAGGGAGGTGGGCTGCCTGAGTTTACTCCTGCTCTCCAACATTTTGGGATGACAGTGGGGGATTAGCTGTTGTCTTTCAATAGGATGATAGAAATTGTTGGTATTTTGTTGTCATAATTTTTGTAAGCTATACTTTATTGCTTGAATTTTATATATTTGTTAATATTTGGAGAGCTTTTTTGGCCAGTAGGCAGCCTAGAAATGCTCACTAATGAAACTCACCTTTCTGTTTCAAGTTGTTTCTTGAACTCTTCGCTTTGCTCTTCAAGTCTTGCTTGCAGGTTAGCAATTTCCACAACACTAAACTCTTTTATTATTTTTATTTCTGCATCTTTCAATGCTACTTTTGTCTGAGCATCCAGGAGCATCCTAAATAGGGAGTAGGACAGAAGGAAGGGAATGAAAAACTATTTTCCCCATGTTGGATGATTCGTAAAATTTTAAACTGAAGAAGAAAGCATATAGATGAAGAAGGCTATGCGTCATGAGAGTAAAATACTGAAATCATTAACTAGATCCCTGGTCCATAGGATCAACTCCAGTATATGGTTTGCACACTGAGATGGAGTGAAGGGAGACTTTGAATTTTACACACTTCCCACCCTGTATCCATGCTCATCTTGATTGGGCCAAGACTGCTCACTCGGCAGTTAGGAAGCCCTCTGAAGCTGAATGAGCAGCCTATTCTGTCTAAACTTTGTGGTAGAGGGGCAATATTACAATTTATGATCTGGACTAGTGATGAACAACTATTTAGCCTAGACAGAGTCAGGAATCTGCCTGAACAAACACATGTAAATACCATCAAGCAATTATGGGTGTCCACGGGAATTTTTCCAAGGGGGCAAAGTAAATACTCCAAATAAATGTAACAAAGTCACATAACTAGCATCAGGGAAGAGGTCTAACCACTCCTGGTAGATCTGGTGGCCAAGTGGTGGCGAGCCAAGGTAGACCTGGCTTTTGAGAAACTTGTATTCCAAGTCTGCCCCTCTTTTGATTTTCAGTAGAAAGATCTACTGTCTAACCACAAGTGAAATTGGTAACCAGACAACTTCTTTTCTCTCACTGCTGAAATCCCAAGTTCTTTTGCTACTTCCTCCAGCCTCTAGTTAATTGCACTGTTGTTACAGTCAGCTTCACAATCCCCTCCCTGCTGCATTTCCCTAAGAACAGAACAAAATGCACACAGGACTACACTTCAGGGTTGACACATAGTACCTCCCCCACTCTCTTCAGAAAAATGAGTACAACACTAAGCTACTATTGAGGGCTGGCATAACTCACACTCTCAGCCACAGTCCTGTCCCCTGCAAAATGGGTATAAATGATACACGTTGTCTGCATTGGCATTAACAGAGAGTTTTTAAAATGTTTAGAACTAAGAAGAAAATCACTTTTTTAATATATAAAAAAGGCCTGAGATACAAAGCTTATGAACTACTGTCTTTTCTGTGACATTTTGTTTTGCATTGACACAGGCTGCTTTCACACACAGGGCTTATTGTGTCAATTTTGTGGATTAAAATGGGAACACTTCTGTGCTGATTTCTAAAATTCCTTCACACTGCAGTACCTGTTGCGTTAAGGAACAGCAGCTTTTTCAGCCGATATACCGGCATTTCAAGCCAGCTGTCTTTCACACGGCTGCAATGACCGTCTTGTTTTCAGCTCTCACCCATTATACACATGTGTACTGTAGTTCCCCACTGTGTAGGAGGTCTAAGATCGCATCCCGTCACCCTTTAACATCTGGCATTTTGTTTTAGTTGTATAGATACAGGGTGTGTGTGGGAAATGCTACACATGCCCACACCAGAATACCGGTACAATTTTCGTCAGGCAAGAACAAAACAATGTGCGCCCAAAGGGCAGGAACCCACTGCGTGCTCGGATGCCTGTTGAATGAGCAGCTGCAGCTAGTGAAAAACTCCCGCAATTTTCCAAGTTTGCAAACAGATTATTTCTGGGATTATTTATCACAAAAATTAGCACTAACCTTGCACTATATTCCACTAAAATTCCAGAACTAGCTTGTACATTGTGTGGAAGATCAAATATAATGCTCAAACTACCAGGTACGGAATAGTCAGACTAACAGAATGAAGTGCAGTGTGAAAGCAGCCATACTCCTCCACAGTCACAGCTTCAATTTCTAGATACCTGAATTGTTTTCTATGGGACACCACTCCACCAGGGAAGACCAACAGAAGAGGCTTAAAAACAAACTGAGAATCTAGATCACAGTGGGGAACATGTGGCTTCCAGTTATTACTGAACTACAACTCCCATCATCCCTGATCACTGGCCATGCTGGCTGGGGCTGATAGGAGTTGTAGTTCAGCAACATCTGGAGAGCCACCCATCCTTGCTCTAGAATTGATGTTTGTTTCTAGCCTTCTCTTTGTTTAATCAGCTAGATCTGCTTACCTAAATGTCAGCTGTTGCTATGACTTCATTCATTGGCTAAAAACAATGAAATGTGGGAGCAGGCTAGTTTCTCACAAAACACATGAGAATAGTGTGTATACATTTTGCCTCTTTATCTCGGGTTTTACAAATGCTAGAAACTTATTCTTTTCTATAAAAAGATGATTAATCTGGGATGGGGGACTGGCCCCCTTGCCCCCTCCCCACTGCAGACATCCATGAAAGCACTATGTAAAAATCTTCACTATCAGAACTAACAGGTGACATTTCTCAACGCTGCCCTTACCTTGCATATTCTTCCTTTGCTTTCTCTTTAGCATGCTGTACATCTTTCATCACTTGAGTCATGTGCTGAACAGTTTTGCTTGTCTCAAGCAATTTGTCCTGTAGGGTAGTTTTATCTTGTCCGAGGCGTGTAATTTCTTCAGCCACCAAAACTTTGTAACTAAGAAGAATTAAAATATTTACATTCCTGTTTGAGCTGGATGCTGTACTTTCAATGTCTCCCCATACCTATACCAAGTTTATCTGCTTTCAGCTCTTAACAGTCAATGTTTTACACACCATGCCCCTCCATTCCTGCAGCCATCTTCCCCCCCCCCAATGCATTGGATCACTTCCTCTTTCAGATTTCTCCTTGCCTACAAGTTAACAGTTTAATTGGGGGTCAGGGGCTTGTATTCCTTCATCTTTGCAAATTATCTGGACGTGGGCCATGTCGCTTCAGAGCTCTGGACAGCAGGCTTTGTGTCATAAGCGTGAATTAAAGTTTTTCCCAAGTGCCAATTCAAAAATGTCATTTGGACTTCAGCCAGAAAGTTAGAAATGAGGCAGTCACCTCATGGTTCCAACCAGATCCCACATCAGGAACGGGGAGCTTGCGGCCCTCCAGATGCTGCAGTACAATTTCAGTAATCCCTGACCATTGGCCATGCTACCTGGGGCAGACAGGAGAGTTAGAGTCCCAACAACCTCTGGAAAGAACTACAGTGGTGGAGCGAGTCTAACACTGCTGCTGCCATGCCTGCACTGTGCTGGCAGGAGCATCAAAATGGCTCTGTAACTTCACTGTGCTGTGGTCCTTACCCCTCTCCATCTTGATAACCAATCCAGAAGCCAAGGGCTCAACGCTGCCCCACCTCACTGACTATGTGTGTGTACACCATGCCTTTTGACTTTTTCCATGGGGAAAAGGAAAAAGGCTTCCCACCAATAGCTCCAGGTATTAAGGCCATCAGTGAAAAACAAATGTCAACTATGAAAGGGAGAAGGAAGAGGAGGGGAAGAGTACACCATTTATCCGAAACCAGAGCAGAAGTGAGGCCAACCACTTACTAACCAAAGCCTTACATACGTTTCAAATTCAGCAATGGTCTCTCCAAGCTTACACAGGGTATAGCTATGCTCTTCTTGCATCTTGACAATGGTACTGCTGTGTGATTCAACCACTCTGTCCAACTCAGCATTTTTCCTATAGAAAAAAACATGTTAAAAAGTAAATAAAAGTAGCTTTAGAAAAGCCCTAAAAGCTAGCCAAAACAACGTTAAATGACTGTGAGCCACTGCCTCCAAGTGGCAGTCTCCGAGTCCAATGTAACTTTCAATTTAAGCAGTGCAGTCCTTTTCAATTAAAAGTAATGTGCATGGTATGGATACATGTCAGTGGTAAGTCAGTTCTATTCCTGTTATAGACCTTGTCTAAAAATCAGTAAAGCCAATCTATTTGTGGTTGTTGTTACTGAGTATGTGGAAAGGTACCAGTAGAAACACAAAAGCAGATACACACAGGAGCAAGTAAAAATTAAGTGAACAAGAGAAAGACATAATGTATGGCTGGTATGATCATATAGGAAATATTTATCTTGCTCTAGGTACAAGATCCAAAGGAGTAGTTTTATTATTTATTGTTACATTTATATCCTGCCCTACTAATGTAAATATACCAATTATGGTGGCTTACAATGTATTACAATTTCACAAAACAAATTACTGGAAGAAACAGTTAAAAAAATTCCTACCACTGTCTTGATTAGTGAATTTAGGATTCACTAGAACCCTATGTTGAAGAACTGAAATAGTAAACGAAATTTAAAACCTCATAGAACCTTTTGCCAGCAAATATGAATTTGAACCAGATCTTGGAAGTAATTCATTACAAGTAACGAATAACTTGTAATTCATTACTTTTTTGAGGAACGAGTGGGTAATTCCTTTATATTTTGATTGGTAATAACTTTATATTATGCATTGTCCTTCTCATGTATGGGAATAAGGAAGAGCATTTCCACACAATATTTAATGCTAGGAGAGCATTCACTCTGATTTACACCTACTTCTCACAAATATCAGATGAAGTGGTAATCTGTGCCTTGATTTCTTTAGATTGCAAGTGGGGTCTCATGTGATTGAATGCTACAGTGCTATTCCTACTTACCTGAAATAATTCCCATTGAACTCCATGGCAGTGGCCTCCAAGCAGACATGTACATAGGACATATGTATGTATGTTATATATGTATATTCCTGACACAACCTGATGTCAGGTAGGATTTAGCCATGTTTATGCACTACCCTCTAGTGTTGAAGGCAATGTGCTTCTGAATGCTAGTTGCTGAGAATTACAGGCAGGAAGAGTGCTGTTGTGCTCATGTCTTGCTTGCAAACTTTCCGTGGACATCTGGTAGGCCACTGTGAGAACAGGATGCTGAACTAGACAGGTCTTTGGGCTGACCCAGCATGGTTCTTAAAGGGCATTCCATCATTCAATCCCTCTCTTGTAAATAGAAATGGTGCAGCTCAGGCACAGGTTTGCCCACATCACCTGACATTTGTGAGAACTATGTCTAAGTAATATGCAGATCAGTTTCTCTACACACCCTTGCAGTTTTGCTTCCAGCTGTGCTAGCTCCTCAATTTGAGATTTATTCACTTGCTCCAAGCATTTCAACAGCATCTCAGCGTTGCTTTCTTTAGCATGCAGTTTCTCCAACTCATCCATGGTTTCTCTCAGTTCTCTTTGTAGAAGTTGTTTCTCTTTAGCCACCTCTTCTTGGAATTCAAAGAGTTTCTGGTGCATAGCAGCAGAGACCTCCTGAAGTGGATTTAATAGTGGATTGAACTATACAGATCAAGTGTACCCATTAGTAATAATAAGCTGCCAAGCTATTTGTCCCCCAGAAGATCAGGTTCTGCTTTAGCCCAACATATTTCAATTCCCAGCTTCTTTTGAAAGAAGCAGTCATTTCCAAACTTAATATTCTTGGCAGATGCTATTTTCATAAAGTTTCAAGATAGCGACCTGCACAATATCCCATCACAAATTGCAATTTTAGTTGGATATAATGCAGCTCAAGGAAAATGGTAAAATCAGAGGCATGCCACTAACCCAAAACCATGTCCATCATGCTCCAGTTATTGCCGAGAGTAAAACAAGTTAGGAAGCTTTCAGAGGATGTGAAACACCAACACAGCTGTTTTTGTTCTGTTTCTGCACATGGTGAATAGCTGGACTAGACTCTTTTGTTATCTAGTTTGCTAGACTCCTAGGGTGCTTTCACACCGCACTTTATTCCGTTATTCTGACGATTTATTTCCTGTTAAATTCCGCATAAAATTTGAGCTTTCACACGACATAACGGGTAGCTCCGGAATTCTGGTGGAATGTAGTGGAAGTTTAGCGCTAAATTCTGCAATAAATGATACCTGAAAAACTCCGATAGCAAGGCCGGGAACATGGAAGATTGCAGGAGTTTTGCGCTAGCTGCCACTGCTCATGTCACAGGCATCCCAGCATGAAGTGCGTTCCCACCCTTACAGCCATCCCAGCATGCAGTGCATTCCCACCCTTACCACCGCCTCTGCTGCTGCGCTGCCACGCCTCTCAGCTGATCGCGACTCATTCAACCCCCCCACGCAGAAGGAACAAGCAGAGCTTTTGAATAGAAAAGGCGGGAAAAGAAGCAGTCTTCTAACGGCCGCAGTAGGTGTGAGTGCTGTGTGGAAGACCAGTGCGCGAAATGCCGCTAAACTGCTACTGCAGTGTGAAAGGGATTTTTGAAATCTGGAACAAAGCACTACCTTTTTAATCCATTGAACTAGCGCTATTAGCCCCATGTGTGAAAGCAGCCCTACTCATTTTTATTTACCTTACAGGCTTCCTTCTGCTTTTGATGTCCCTGTTCTTCTATGTTCAGTTTTTCTTTAAGGAGTTCTATCTCCACATTCAGAGTTTGCTCCTTTTCTCCATATTCAATTAAGAATTTTTCTAAAATAAAGCCAAGTTACACAAGAACTGCAGACATACAGATAGTACTTTTAAATTCTAGCCATTCTGTTCTGCCATTTTCCAGATTCCCATATAACTCCTGCCTCCAAAATAATGGAAGAAAACGTTTGCCTGATCCAAGAATTGAGTCACAATAAAAATAGATAATCTCATAATACTCTGCATGGAATCAATGTAAAAACACCAATTAAACCACCAATTTTTTAAGCCTCACTTTTCCCACACCAACTGTTAAAGAGCAGAGTCTGTTCATCAAGATTCTTTCAAATGTTTGGTAATTTTTTATTTCAACAAATTAAGCAGCAGAAAGCATCATCATTTTAACCTAACTTTTAAAAGCTTTATATAAAACTTCTAAATTAAAAATATGTTAATAGGTCAGCATAGCATTCTGACAGATTTCTCCCCAAGTATCTCTATAAACAGAATTCAAAATGTGAACTTACAATACTATCCCCCAACCAAACCTTCAGCTCAGATGTAGTTAAATAGTGGAGATTAACCACCACAGATTACTCTTCAATATAAACATTTAATAGCCAGAAGGATACATTTGTAGAAATGATTCATAATTTTCGCACTTCCGGGAAGGGTGACTTCGCTTGTGCCTGCTTTTGAGACGGGCTCCCGCCTCAAAAGAAGCTTATTCAGATATAAATCAGTCAGAACATTTTTTTTTTGACTGATGAAATTTCTCCCGGGCAGGGAGAAACGTAGAGATCAACCTCAAAAGCCTGTTTTTGTTGGGAGGACTGGATTTCATTAATTTATGAGAAAAGGTCCAGCCAGCAATGCCAGACGGACTTCCGAACAAGCTCTATCTGATTAATGCGATACATTTATCTTTTCTTCAAAGAGAAAACGGACTAACAGGCAAGCACCCTTCTTTCTATTATTTTTTTTACTTGGTTTAAATTGTTGCAGCAAAAAGAGATTTGTCAAATGAATCAGCTTTAAAGAACTTCTGGGTGAGCTATAACTCTTCTCTGTTATTCACGAAATTAACAGCTTATCTCTGTTTCTATTGCAAAAAGCTGTCCTGGAAGTGCACTCTAAATATATAAACAGAAGAGGGATTTCTATTCCGAGGAACATTATATTGTCTGGGACTATTCTCTTTTTGGTCTATTTTATTTTGACGAATCTGCTTCTTCACGACGCCACTAACTGTTTTGATGCTGGGAACTAAATTTGTTTTGTATTCTTGAACATAGAGAGATAAGGCAGGCTGCTCTGTTTATACTGTGATGTCATCAAGCCTGGAATATTAACCCAATTGTTGCTGAAATAAGAAGTGGTTCTTCTTTATTTTTGTTTTGTTTTGTTTTCGTGGTTTTAAAAATGGCAATCAAGAAAGTGGCTGAGAATCTGGAAGTAATTATGTTTCAGAAAATAATGGATGAGATTGAGATAACGAAACAAACCCTGCGACAGGGCAGTAAGGAGCTGAAAATTGAACTGAGCAAAATGACGCAGGAGCTTAAAGAAATAGGGGATCCTGTGAGAGAGGAGAATGAGATCAGAGATGAGAAAAGAAAAAATAAAGGGAAGATACAAGCCCTGGAGATTGGAACAAATGTGGAATTGGAAAAAGATCTGGAGTTTATGGATATTAGAAATAAAATCTACTGTTTGGAATTTAACGTTATCTCTGAAGAAATTAATGAAGATATTAGAGATAAAGTTATCAATGGCTTGGATAATCTTGTGGACTGGAATGACGTGATGGAGCTTGATATAGAGAAAATCTATGGAATTAACTGCAGCCATGTGACAATGGAAAAACTCTCAAGAGATGAGCCAGTGCATTTTGTAAAAAAGAAGAACAGAGATATGACTTTACAACAATATTTCAGCAACTTATTCAGAATTGATGGCATGAAAATATTTGGGATAGAGGAAATTCCCATCAGACTCTTATTATATGACTATGGCTATGACAGCAAGATTATTATGGAATACTGATAATGGAAGATTGGACACTGAAATTACTGGACTTAACAGGACTATTGAAGATGGAAGATGGAATTAATAGGGATAATGGAATAATGGCTATTGAAATTATTGGACCTAACAGATTTTGATGAGATGGATTAATCGATATGTTTATTTAGACTATGGTTATGACAATAAGATTATTATTATTATTAACGAGATGGATTAATCGACATGTTTATTTGGAGAAAAATTGATAGATATATTTCTTAAAGAACTGAAACCTCTCTTTGACTTTTTGTGGAAAGAATAAAGTAATGTTTATGAGATTTGATGATTAATTAAGATAACTACTGGAGGAAAGTGATTTTATAATATAATTTAAGAGACAGGATTGCTATATATTGTAGACCTATAACTGATTTGATCTGCGACAAATGGGAAGTCAACATTTTATTTTTTTGTTTAATCATTTTTGTTTTGTTTTTTGTCTTTGAATGTTTTATGATTTTGTTTTGTATGTTTTATGAAAATTTGAATAAAAATTATTGTAAAAAAAAAAAAGAAATGATTCATAATTTTCCAAAGTCACATAAGCTTGGCAAATGAAATAACGCTTTAGAGTTACGTGCTTATTGGGGGTGTAATTGCCTTGCAAAGTCAGACCCCATTTTATGCAATGTGAACCCAAAACAAAACAATTACTTAAAGCATCAGAAGAGCAAGAAAAGACTGTCAGTTGCAAGGACAGGATTGACTAAGTTTTGTTGACTATTTCAGTGTACCTGACAATGTAGTTAGACAGCGTATTTTCATTACATATCAGATTATGCTTTCATTTAGAAATCCTCTATGGTCCAAGTTATCCCATTTCACAAGTCCTTTGGGACTAGGGACTACTATGATATGGCTTATAAAAGCCTTTGATGTATATTCTTGTCAAGATGTGAGAAAGAATCTCTTGGCACAGCTTTTACATTATAGGTTTTATATGTCTGATCAGTCTTTCCTCCTCCTTAGCAGGAAGTTTGTTTTATTTAACCAGACAAGAATGTTGATGTATGTGGACAAGCGGTGCTTTATTTTGTTGGAAGTGGGGCAAGAGCAACTCCTGTTTTGTTCTTGGGTCCTCCAGATGGATAGGCTTGACTACCTTTACCGGTGATGCTCTGACTGACTTACTTCCTTTGCAGACTGATATGCTTAGGGAACTTTATCTGCCCCTCCTCCTTCTGACCTTTCCTTCCTTCTCTTCTTCGACTGTCCGAGAGAGAGAGGTAACATCCCTTTGTCTCTGCTCTCTCCCTCCTGAGCCATGAGGACAACTCCCTAACCTGGGCGTTGCACCTCCAACTTAGTTAGAATTAGGTATGCCTTTCCTGTCTACTATGTATTTCTATAAATAAAGGAGCTTTTCTTACTTTAACTAAGTCTCAGTGATCTCAATTCAGGGTAAAGGCCTGCCACTTAGGTAAACGCATACACTGGCACAGATGCATCTCAGACAGTTCACGGTCTCTGCTAATATCTACACAAATTTACAAAACAATTTTATAACTAGAAGTGAGGGTTGCACCTCAGCCAAGATTAGCTATTGAACGATAGATAAGCATGCAAAGGCCAAGTGAAATCTATTTTGAAAGAAACGGAGGTGTGTTTGGCCAAGGAACACAATAACTTTGTTGTCACCTTTTTGCTGTTCAAGCATCTTGCACTTTTCATGCAGTTCTTCAGTTTGTGCAAACAGTGTCGCTTCTTTCAGTTGATGAGTATTTTGCAGTGTGTCAATGTCCTTATTCTTGGCTTCTATTGTTGTCTCCAATTGGACAACATCCAACTTGTATTTATCAACTTGTTCTGCAACATTGCTGTTTGGGAGAAACAAGAATTTTGTCATTATAGTTTATGGTAGGCTTACTTTGGCAAAAGTTCGTCAATCTCATCAACTTCTGTTAGCTTTACAAATCTATGCAGCAAGCCTGATACAGTATTTGGCTTCTGTACTGGCAGAAGTCTCTTCCAAGCAGTATTTGGCTACAATTTGAAGGCCACAATGGCTTCATTTGCCCTAGCTTTTTTGCTTAAGGTTACACTTTGCAATCTGTTCCTTGAAAGGATCTTTGATTTGATCTTCAGCTAAGGATTTGGTTCTAACTAATAGCCTCAAAGTCTCCAAACCAGATACAGCAGCTGCCCGAAGCTCCTGTAGAAGCCACAATGTCTGAAACAATGCAGGGGCTGAAATATGCCAGAAAGTTACCACAAGCCTTTCTGCTTTTCATGCTGCCCCTAGAAGATTTTGTGGTTCTCTTGCCATTTCAAAAACCTCCATCTGATTACTTCTGAGCACAAGTCGTTCCTTCAAGGCGGAGAAACGCTAGCAGATACCCACAGCCTAAACACTCCAGTGTCTAAATGTCTTCTCAGAGAAACACAAGCTGGTAGATTAGGAACCAGGAGCCTTTCCCAACTTCCAGATATTCTTGCACTCCAGTTTCCATCAGTCCCAGCTAGCAAGGTCAGTAGTCAGAAATAATAGGTGCTGTGGTCCAGCGAGCTCTGGAGGGTACCAGGTTGGAGAAGGCCATTCTAGACCATTTGAATTAGCCATGATCTCCACCCTTACAATGGAAGCATCATCATCTCAGGTCAGAACACCTGCCTGTTGGTAGTCTCTTCTTCTCTCAACTGTACCACCAATGCTAACTTAAGACTGATCAGTAAGCCAACACAGATATTTGTGGTCTGCTCCACCCACACCAGTCACAAATGCCCATTCAAAAATGGGGCAAAGACACCTCTCCACACCCTGCTGCTTCCATAGAACAGCAGCAGACTAGGCAAAAACCCAACGCTTGTCTCAGTGAACACCTGGGACGCTCATTCTGAGAACTAAACAATGGAACCATCGCCTATAAAGTTGCAGCTTGAGGAAGTTAAGGCTTTAAGGACTACTAGCTTCATCAGTTTAGCAAGTGCAGACAAATGCATAATGAAGAAAATTTAAATCTCAAGTTGTCCATAGAAATTGTGTACAAACCAAATAAAAATTATGAAATTAAGATGTTATATGTTTCACTTACACAAGTTCTGCAATGTATTCCAAAAGATTCTCCAAGTCACATTTCTCTTCAACCTGTCTCTCAGTTGCTGTCCTAAAATAAAATGAAAAAGTATAAGAGCACAGCATTAGTCTGTTAGAAGCTAAAAAAAAATTGCATGTTAGATTTTCCAAAAAGGTTTGTTTCAAAGTGAAACATTTAATAAGAAATTATATAAGGAAAAAAAGGGTAGAGAAGCCTACTATCCAACTTCTGGTTTTAATTAATGATTCTTCAGTGAGATTGTACCTCTTCCTGTCAATTTTAGATGTCCAACTAGTACATGCTGGTCAAAAAACATGTTATTAAGAGAACATTACTCAAATATTTTGGTTGTTCCGAGTGATTCTATTGCTAGCCAAGCAGGAAGAGTAACAAAAGTTGGCTGGGCTACCTGAAGAAGACAGATACTTTATTGGAATTTTGTTTGACCATACAAAAAAATCCAAGGGCTAAAAGTTTTCAACTTCATACAGGACACACACTGAAAGGGCAGGATAAAAAGTATAACAGATCAGCAACCATGAGCTTACATCGTTGGCAAATTATTTCACTGACCACTCATATACACATCAAGTCTGAAATGTTCATTGTACTAAGTAATATCTCTATTGTTCATAACTATTATTATTTTTTAAACAGCTAGGAAAGTAATATTTAGGTGTTTTAGAAAGTAATGGCAATTTGCTACACTCATACCTTCCAAGACATTCTTGCATTTACCATGTTACCCTACTACATTACCGCAGTTGTTAAAGGTTGATGTTTGACATTTCATGCATTAACGTACAGTTGTTCTTCCAGCTGTGCAACTTTTTCCTGAGATTGTTCCAAGTTTCTTTGAACTACATGCAGTTTAGTTTCTATGTCTTCCTGTTTAACAAGGCCCATCTAAAAACCACAAAAAAAATCACACAAAAGATTAGCACCTGAACAGATCCCTCAAGTCTGCCCTCATTCAAACTTTAAAGCTTAACAGGAAGATGTCTTCCAATAAAAGAAACATAAGCTCAGTAGTGCGAACTTCCATGTGACTGACCCACTGTTCAATGTCTACATTGTTGTTGTTGTTATGTGCCTTCAAGTCGATTACGACTTATGGCGACCCTATGAATCAGAGACCTCCAAGAGCATCTATCATGAACCACCCTGCTCAGATCTTGTAAGTTCAGGTCTGTGGCTTCCTTTATGGAATCAATCCATCTCTTGTTTGGCCTTCCTCTTTTTCTACTCCCTGTTTTTCCCAGCATTATTGTCTTTATTATTTATTTATTGCACTTGTATACCGCCCCATAGCCGAAGCTCTCTGGGCGGTTTACAGCAATCAGTCTTTTCTAGTGAATCATGTCTACATTAGCAATTTTGAAACCCTGCCTCTGTAATGGATTTAGAAAGAAAACTGTGGTCCTTGCAAACCAATACTGACTTGTCTCATAAGCCAAGAAGTTTAAAGTGTAAGTTATGCTGGGATAGATATGGTTCTAATCACAGTAGAAGTACTGTAACTCACCTTCTTTGCATACCTACGATTCCTCAGCTTCGTTACCTCTATCCATAGACTTGTTTTCTTCTGTGTTCCATCTTCAGAAAACTTAAGAGTGGGGGAGGAGGGAAGCAGAGAGGAAGAGTTTTAGTCTCAATTTTGTGTCTGATCAAATAATCGTCTGAAGCCACGTAGGCAGCACAAAACACAAGACATATTTATTTATTTCCTTTATATCCCACCTTCCCTCCAAGGAGCTCAAGATGGCATACAAACATGGTTCTCTCCCTCCTGATTTTCTCCTCAAAACTATCCTGTGAGGTAGGTTCAGCTGAGAGACAGTGACTGGCTCAAGGTCACAAAGTGAGCTTCATGACCGAGCAGGAATATCTAGCTAAAGTTATGATCTTCGACATACGATCGATTCCAATGCAATCATACAAAAATTTCTAAAAGGGTAGCTTATAAAGCCTTCTGTTTATTCAAAGTAAGTCCCACTGCATTCACTGAGACTTACTCACAGTCTCACCCAATCTGGTGCCTTCTAGATGTTTTAGACTATAGCTGTCATAACCTTTGACTATCGGCCATGCTGGATGGAAGAGGTAATCCAACACATCTAGAGGACACCAGGTTGGGGAAGGCTAGTGTACAGTGGGGCCCTGCTTCTTGGCGCCCTGCTTTTAATATGGCGCCAGCAGGGCAAGCCAGCTGGAGGGGGGACTGGAGCTCCCCGCACTCCAGCTGATTGCGCCGGAGGAGGGGAAGATCTGATCTTCTCCTCCTCTGGTGCGATAAGCGAGTTAGGTTCCAGACCCCCAGGCTACAGCTGATCCGCTTTTTGGCCATTTTCGCTTTTCGGCAGGGATCTGGAACCTAACCTGCCGTATGAGTGGGGCCCTACTGTATAGGATTACAGCCTTCAGGATGTGCTTAAATCTCTCCACTGGAAATCAGTGGGGCTTAGAAGTATACATAATATACAGTGACCTCTATGTGTGTTGTCAATGCTTAAGGTAGGGTGCCTCACTGGGAGGCAACTTACAGGAGGGAAAATCCTCAGGTTTTACAGTCAGGGTTAAAGGAAAGGGAAGAACCTCTCATGCTTGAGTTAGTTACTGTCTGAAGTCAAACTAAGTAGATAGCAAGGCAATATACACCCAAACATTAGTGTTTTACTTGGGGGAAAAAACATAATTGTAACTGATGACAAAGCAGTGTCATCAAGGAAAGTGGAAAATGGACAGAGACCACCTTTATTATTTGAAATAAAAGGATTGTATCAGACTTGTTAAACGACTGATTTATTCATAACTAATTAAAAATGTATAACATTATTAAAACTGTGTTAAAACTATTAAAAACACATTAAAATTAGTACTAGATTCCATATCAAGTTAATAGCAGAAATGGTTTCCCGTTACAAATGAGCAACACTGATCAAACATCACCAAATGACTTGGGTGAAGAGATTGTTTTCAGGTGGCATCAAAAGCCATATAATGTGGACACTAGCCATATTTCTGACAGAAGGACTTCCATAACCGTCATTCCACCAAAGAAAAGTCCCTATCGAGTCAGCAGCCAGTGTACCAAAGTTTCTGGTGGGGCCTCTAGAAGTGTCTGTGGAAATCTCAGGTTCCCAGACGGGTTGATATGGTCCAACTACGATGTGATACTGGTCTAATTACCACGGTACTGTCTAATGCTGGTAGTTTCTATGTGTACCAATGTCATATAAGAGGGCAGGACCCTTGCTGTATCAGGACTCTTTCCTAATTCTCAGTTGTAGGCTCTCTCTATGCATGTCCCATACATGTAGAGGGAGAACTGAAATTGACTAAGCCAGATTTGAAAGAGCTTCTGGTCTAATTATTTTCATTTCAAAGGAAAACCTTTCAATAATCTGTTTGAATGTACTAGAGCTCACACCCCATTCATCCTGTCTTAACACCATTTACAAAGGCCGGAATCATTCAAGCACAAAGATGTACATCTAGAAATTATCAACAGAAGATAAGTGGCCATGCTGCCTTTTAAAGAGGGGGCCAATACCATAGCAGCTACATAAACCATGATTATCTGTACCTTTAATTTGAGTAATTCATTGGTTCTGCTCAACTCCAGCAGCTGTTTTTCCAGAGAAGCCATGTTTGCCAAAAGAGAGGTTTTCTCCCTAACTGCAGCACACAGCTTTGATTCAAACTTTGCAAGATCTTCCTCCAGAGCTTGCAGCCTTTTATCCTGCTGGCCACGTTCTGCAATTAGCACCCGAATCTACAGTAATATGCATAAAATTAATAGAAAAAGTCCCAGAAGGCAAGTCCCCCTAGTCATCTCATCACTAGTTATGTGCCCATAACATGTTCCTTCTATAGTAACACAGCTGAATTCATTCTCCCAGAATGCTTCCAGACTGAATCCAACCCAAAATGAGTGACAATCACATACCAGCAAATTCAGGTTGTGCAATTATAGTTAATTGGGAGGTCTTGTACAACAAACCTACTTCCAAGAAATTAGACTTTTTGCAATATAAGGAAAATGCTCTGGAAAGTGTGGAATAACACCAGTTTTGATGCAACATAATTTAACTTCCCCGCAAACAAATAAGAATGAATGCTCAATACACAAGTTGTCTGGAAGTTGCCCCAGTCACTCACCAAAGTAGTAATTTCTAACATTTATATTATTAATAAATCAGTATTGATTCAATTTGTATCCTTCCCTTCCTCCCAAAGGAGCCCAGGGCAGCAAACACAACAATAATATTTTTTAAAGTATTTTAAGAACAGTTAAAAATATTATCTCAGCCAGTGATCTTAGGGTTGCCAGGACAGTATCTTTCAGCTATTAAATGCCCGGAAATGTCAGATGGGTTTATGATGCAGAGCGTATGATAATAGCCAGGTGACTTATCCTTTAAGGCACTCAGGAACTTCTGAAGGTAGATTTTTCTTGTATTGAAGAACACATAAATTGATTTAGCCAACTACTTGCTTGTTTTAAACATATTTGTATACTGATATTTTATTTCTAAAAAGCATCAAAGCGGTTTACAACGAATAAAAATGAAAACCATTAAATACCATTAAAAACACAGTAGAAACAAAGGTCAACTACTGAAAAAGATGTCTTCTTAATTGCATGCATAAGTCTAGTGGAACAGAAAGGTTTTCAGCAGCCGTTTAAACGTTAGGCACCTTCTGTTCTGCTTAATATCTGTTGGTAGAGCATTCCAGAGAACTGGGTTGATAACAATGAGGGCTTGATTTTGTGTTGATCATAAATGAGTCTCACCAACACGGGTATGACCAACGCCACTCCTGCAAATGATCTCAGTGATCAAACTGGGATATAAGGGTTTTGGCAGTTCCTAAGGTAACCTGGACTTAAGTTGTTCAGGACTTTGTAAATTAACACAAGGACTTTGAACTTGGCTCAGGAGCAGATGGGCAGACAGTGCAAATGTTTTAACAGTGGTGTCATGTGTTGTCAGCCATGTGCCCGTCAGCAGTCTGGCCACCACATTTTGCTCCAGTTGAAGCTTGCAAACCAGGACCAAGGGCAGCCACGAGTAGACTGCATTGTAGTAATCCAACCTCAAGGTTATGAATACATGGACTACAATGGTTAGACTATCACTGTCCAGTGTTTAAGTATCACTAGAAAATCTGAGTAGAGAATAGTGGCACTAACAGAACATGCTGCAATAATTCTAGCACCTTAGAACCAAATATTTGACACATTTGACCTATCAAATCTGAACAGATTTAAAAACTAATGAGAGGAAAAGGAGTTTTGCATACCTATTTGCACAGAATTTTAGATGCTCAAACTAGATTTGCAACTGACTTATTTAACAAACCATATTACAAAAGCTACTGAAAGAGATGGAGGTGCTCATACCTCTTTTTCAAGCTCCTTGCGTGTTCTGATGTCTTTCATGATGGTCAAATCCTTTTCAGCCTTCATTTCTGAGCTGTTTGGCTTTAAAATTCAAGAGGTCCATAAATAAGGAATTTGCTTCAAAGGGCTACTACTGACCTTTTGTTTTCTAACATTTTATCACAGCTTTTGAAAAGTATAAATGTAGCTTATTTGACAGAAAATTGAGAAAAACACAGATGTACCCTTCTAATTGCTGGAGAAAGTAATCCTCAGATATATTTTCCTTGAAGAATTAATGCTGAAATATTTATGTGGATCATTTATCCTGTTCAGATTAAAGATCAGGGTTTAGATATCTTCCCTACCTCTACTATTATCAGCAAGACAATTATTACTGTGCCAAGTTGCATTTTCCCAGATTTGCCTAAAATATGGGTAATATTTAGTTATTACAATATATTCTCTTCTACTGTTTAAATTCCTATTGGGAGACAAATTATTTGCCATTCCCCATATCAATTTGGCATAGTCATGAAGAAAAAACAGAAACTGGAATTTTACTTTAAAGTTGCATAACAAAGAAAAATGTAGCACTGTACCAACATTTTCAAACTTGTTTTAACCATCACCACCAATCAATGATAAAATAAACATTTGAAAATGATCAAAGAATAGACAAAAATGTAGTGAACTGCAGGGTTTTTGTGGTGCTTAACTTACTTTTGTGGTAACTAACAGGTGAGTGTCCTTTATTTTGTTCTACAAATCATCTCACCAGATGTTGGCATTCTGCAGCCTTCCTGGGTGCCCATACTTCAATTAAAGCCCAGGGGAAGATGTCATAAGGCTACTTCTTCCATGGAGCTTTTTCAGGCCAGGAGACTCAAGCAGCCAGGGAAGCTGCAGAGTACTGGAAAAAGGTTTACTAGAAAGAAAACACACAGCACACCACCCTCTGCTATCTTGTAACAATAAAGTAAGCTTAAAACCCCACAGAAATCCAATAGACATTCTAAAGAGCCCCAAGAACAAAACAGAAAAATAGAAGTCATTCCCAGAGGAAGAAAGTTTGAGAAGCTGTAGATTTTAGCACAGCACTAGAAAAATGCCAAGGGAGACACAAGATAGCCGGAACGTGAATCCTACTTTTGAGTCAAGAGACTGTAGTTTTCTTGCAGTTGCTGGTGAAGGTTTTGTACCAATGAGATTCGTCCGAGTTACTACATCCCCTGGGAAGAACACAAAGTAAGAGAAGGTTATCATTCTGGGAGAAAGTTTCACCAGATTCCATTTCCAAATTATTTGTTCAGCATCTTTAAATGAAAAACATAGGAACATTCCACGAAATAAGACAAAATGAAATAAGAGAGAACCAACGCGTTATCCATTTGATCTCTCACTTAAAAAGAGCCAAATACAAAGTTTATTTGTGATATTACATCCAGATTATCAGACTTACAGAAGTCCAAAAAGATGTGTCTTCTTAAAAGACATAGACCTGAGGAATAATATAGAACAGGAGTTCCCAAACTGAACAGGGGTTTGCAGTGGTCTGTGAGCTTCATTCAGGTGGCCCACTCCATGTCCGCATGAAATATTCGTATTTATTTTTAATTGTATTTTTACTAGTTGTTTTATTTCTTTTGTATTTTATTGTATTACAATTTGAACTCTGTGGAATGCAAATTGTAATACAACAAAATACAATCTAAGAAATAAAAGAAGCAACCAAAGCACAATTAAAAATACAGCACCTAGCATAGCATATTACAATTACTACAACAGGCATAAAAATCATTTAAGTGGTCCACGGAGACAATCACCAATTTTCAAGTGGTCCATTGGAAAAACTTTTGCGAACTACTGATAGAGAACATAGGTCCTCCAAACTCAGTTCTAAAATAATGACCGAGAGTGATCAACAAAACAATAGTAGTGTATACCATTCTGCTCTTTTAAAGTGTATTTCACTTCTATATTAATTGTTGTAAACCGCCCAGAGAGCTTCGGCTATGGGGCGGTATACAAATGTAATAAATAATAATAACATGCAACTTTTTCATACCCAGAGGAATTGGGTTTTAATGTTGTGCTTTAAATTGTTGTGATGTGCCCTGGGATGTTAGGGTGATGGGTGGGTAATACATCATGATAATAATACCTTCCAGGAAAAAACTCATAGAAAAATGTTATATCACCATTCCCACATTGTCTAGGCATCACAAAACAAACACTATAGGCAACTGTCCCCAAACTACAAGCAAATCTAGTTCAGGGCATGGATAGGTGTTGCAGTCTGAATTTACATGGAGCAAGTTGGAATGGCTATCTGTGTGAAAGCCAACATGTAAGCAAGCATGATTACCCCTGTTGGTGTTACCTAACCGTTCACTGTTCTTTGTGGGTGTATACTACAAATAGAGCAAATGAACCAATGTATAACTAAATAAAAAGAAATTCAACAAACAGGAGTTCTGATGCAGAAGTAGTGCAAGGATAAAATGAGGCATGTGTACTAAGACTGAAATGTTAGTGGTTAGTAACAGAAAGTTAAAAGCTTGACATCTGTGTTCTGAAAAGGCGTAACTCAGCAGGGTCCAAAGGAAAAAGCCTGGTGATTTGAAGAATTAGGCATTGCACTGACTATTAGCAGAAGACTCAAGTGAATCAGTCCTATGCAGTAAAATCACTGCTCAGTCCTATGCAGTAAAATCTACTGTGTTCACTGGAGCTTGAACTCAAGTCAAGGGTGCATAGCATTGAATCAGGAAGACTTTGCAATTAATATTGGATTTCATCAGCAAATGTTGCATACAGTCACGAATAAAAAACTGAGAGCAAAGGCCCTCCATGCATGAAGCAAAACCATAATTTTATTTAATTAATTAATTAATATTTAATTTATATCCTGCCCTTCCTCCCAGCAGGAGCCCAGTTCAGAAGCTTGTTAATGTTAAGGAAGCATCAGGCAAACAGTTGCCAATTCAGCTTTTCCAAGAAACTGCCACTTGTGATTTCATTACTTACCCATCTTGTTTCTGAACCGTTGGGACTTGTCAAAAGACACAGGTCCTTTTGAGGAGTCTGAAGATTTGACATCATAAGAGCCTGGTGGTGGGGCACAAGCTAGAAGAGGTGGGCAGGGGATGAATATCCATCAAACATCAAAACCCTAATTACAGGAACCCCATCTTTAAAATCTTACTTTTTGGATAACCAACTGCTTCAGCAAAGACCTAAGAAATCATTAGAGTACTGTTTGTGTGTAGGGACTATTTTGCTTCTATTTCCATTGGCTGAAAGAACATGTTTCTGAAACTTTCTGAATTCTTGAGGAAACAGCCACATATTTGAGTGGAAGGGTAGAAACCACTCAGTTCAAAAGGATATTCCAAACTATTTATCTATCCAGCACTATCTGGAACAAAAAGAGCTTGATTGCACTTTTGAAACCTGGAACACTGAATCCCTGACCAATCACTGAATACTGATAAACGAATGAAGTCATGTTCCAGATGAACATAATGTATTTTATTTATTTATTTATTTATTCTTGGATTTATTAGTCGCCCATCTGGCTGGCTACCCAGCCACTCTGGGCGACGTACAAAACAGAATAATACATTAGACATTAAGCATACCATAAGCATTAAAATATTAAAACATACAGTAAAAGTTTCAACCCATCCCAAAAGCCTGCCTGAAGAGCCAGGCCTTTAAAGTCCGGTGGAAGCTCATCATAGAGGGGGCATGGCGGAGATCATTTGGGAGGGAGTTCCATAGGGTGGGGGCCAATATTGAGAAAGCCCTCTCTCTGGTCCTCACCAGCCTTAGCTGATTTAACCGGTGGGATCGAGAGAAGGTCTTGAGAGGCTGATCTTGTCGAGCGGCATCCCTGACGGTGCTGGAGGCGCTCCTTCAGATAAACTGGGCCCAAACCGTATAGGGTTTTAAAGGTCAAAACCAACACCTTGAATTGGGCCCGGTAAACAACTGGTAACCAATGAAACCCCTTCAAAACTGGAGCAATATGATCTTGTCGGCAGCTACCCTTGATCATACGAGCCGCCGCATTCTGTACCAGTTGCAATTTCCGGACCGTTTTCAAGGGTAACCCCACGTAGAGCGCATTACAGTAGTCAAGGCGAGAGGTGACCAGGGCATGTACCACCGGTGGGAGCAAATGGTTGGGAAGGTAGGGGCGCAGCCTCCGTATCAGATGCAGTTGATACAGCGCTGCCCTGCTCACAGCCGAGACTTGAGCCTCCATGGACAGCTGGGAGTCAAGAATGACCCCCAGGCTGCGGACCTGGTCCTTTAGGGGCAATCGTACCCCATTGAACATCAGGTCCACATCCCCCAGCCTTCCCTTGTCTCCCACAAACAGTACCTCGGTTTTGTCAGGATTCAGCTTCAGCTTGTTCCTTCCCATCCAGTCACTCACCGAGTCCAGGCACTTGGACATGGTTTCTACAGCCAACCTCGGTGAAGATTTAAATGATAGAGCTGCGTGTCATCTGCATATTGATGACACTGCAGCCCAAATCTCCTGATGATTGCTCCCAGCGGCTTTACATAGATGTTGAATAGCATCGGGGAGAGGCCACAAGTGAGAGGCCACGGATCTGAAACCTCCTCCTCCAGTGCTACTCTTTGGTACCTACCAGAGAGGAAGGACCGGAACCACTGTAATACAGTGCCTCCTATGCCCAGCCTCTTCAGGTGGTCCAAAAGGATACCGTGGTCAACGGTATCAAAAGCCGCTGAGAGATCAAGGAGGACAAGGAAGGTACCTTCGTTCCTATCCCATGCCCTCCTCATATCATCTACCAAGGCGACCAAGGCTGTTTCAGTCCCATGCCCAGGCCTGAAACCCGACTGAAATGGATCTAGATAATCCGCTTCCTTCAAGTGTGCTTGCAACTGTTTCACCACCACCCGCTCAATCGTCTTGCCTAAGAATGGCAGGTTTGAGACTGGGCGGAAGTTGTTGAGATCATGAGGATCCAAGGAGGGTTTCTTTAAAATAGGTTTTATTATTGCCTCCTTAAGCGCTGATGGCATTATTCCCTCTTCGAGCGATGTGTTAACCACCATCCTGATCCTCTCACCCAGTCTATCTTTACAGCTCATAAGGAGCCACAATGGGCAAGGGTCGAGTAAGCAGGTGGTTGGCTTTAGAGTTGAAAGCACCTTGTCCACTTCATCAGAAGGGAGAAGCTGGAACTGGTCCCACATCACCGGAGCATTGTATTTCTGTAGTTCATTTCATAATGTATTTCATTCTCTATATGAAAAAATGTAAAACCAAGGCAAAATATGATCTATGGCTGGTATCCAATAGAGCATACAATAACAACCAAATGATCTAATATGGCTTTACAACATTCCCATACAAATACAGTGCATCATCTCACATGAAACAATTTTGAGTTTTGCCAGCACAGCTATTATTATAATATACTCTATTCGCTATCAGCCATAGATCATATTTTGGTATAAATTAAAATTTTGCATACATATGTTAAAGAAACACATTATGTTCATTTAGACCTCAACGTCATGCATTTATCTGCATTCACTTTTGAAAGAGTCAGGAGGGCCCATTTAGAAAGAATACAAGTAGAGGATGAAGTAACTATTTGCAACATTTTCACAGCATTTTGAAGAAATCCCAGCAGTTTCTTGGCACTGTAAGAATTTCTTTAAAAATCAGACAAATGATCCTTGCCTAATGGAGGCAAGCTTAAGGCCAGCCCCACCGTTAGGCATCAACAGACAGCCACCTCAGGAAACAGATGCTGGTAGCAGTAGCAACCTGTCAGAAGACATGGCTATAGGTGCGCCCAGTCTGTCCAGCACCACCTAAGCCAGCTGCTGCCCTCAGGTGCAGCAGAAGAACATTGCCAATATATAAGATTGACTGCCAGGCTACTCGGTTTTTGTACCTGGAATGGGGTGGGATCTCTGTCTTACCCTTTCCCTCAGACAGTAAAATGTCTTGGGCAGGCCATGCTGAATTGCAAATAGCTTAAGAAGCTGTCTTATACTGAGTGAGTCCACTGGCCCACCTAGTTCAGTATTGTTTACACTGACTGGATGTGGATCTCCAGTGTTTCAGGCAGGGTTCACCTGGAGATGCCAGGTGATTAAGTATCTCCTTTGGTAGAGCAACTACAGATAAGCACACGTTCAGAGGCAGTGCACCTCAGAGTAACAAGCTGGAGATAAGAGGAGGAGCATTGTAGCCTTTATGCCTTTCTTGCAACTGACACATATTGAAAATGGGATGATGGAGTCAATCGGCTCTCTGCTGGTTCCCGTAAAGCTCTTCCGATGTTAACACTTGATGGATGCTTGCCCTATTTATTTAGTAAGTAGATTCTGAACCTTTTGCTCTATAGCTGGGGAGGACAACAGAAAAGGAGATCTACACATATGGAAGCCTGCCGATGGCTGGCAACAAATACTAATTATACAGCCACAAGTGTGGCTGTATACTATAGCCAGCATGGATTTTTCACATTCCGCAATGTTAAATTGAAAATACCCCCCATGCCATTCTGATGCTTCCCATAAGCTCATTTCAAAACAAAACCTTACAAAACTTATAGTCTTGAACTCAGAAACGCTTGCTTAACACTCTCAACTTTCATGGCAATACACAAAACCCAAATGGTGTTTGCATCAGGGCTGTGGAGTTGGAAGCAATTTTGGATGGAGTCGGAAGGAATGTACCGACTCCAACTCCTTCATAAATGGCAAAATTATATTAACTAGTAATAACAAATTTACTGTAGTAAAATGGTAGCACAAGGCATTTCATCACCACCATGTGAATCCAGAGCTTGGAAAAGTTACTTTTTTAAACTACAACTCCCACAAGCCCCAGGGATTGGACTCGTGGGAGTTGTAGTTCAAAAAAGTAACTTTTCCAAGCTCTAGATTCACATGGCGGTGATGAAATGCCTTGTGCTACCATTTTACTACAGTAAATTTGTTATTACTAGTTAATATACATTTGCCATTTATGAAAGAGTTGGACAGTAGAAAAATAGGGGAGTCAGAGTCGAAGCTCTGGCAAACCGACTCCACAGCCCTGGTTTGCATTTTGAGAAATGTGTAGGGCAGTATAGTATCTCAGGGAGGAGGTCAGGTCTCCTGCTCTTCTGGTGCATTCACTATAGCTGCCCAATTTCCCTGCTTTTTAAAGTTTGATAGAAATATCTGTGGGCTATAGGTCTTAAACCGCAAGGCTTTTTGCCTATTAATGAATAGGGCTTATAGAGGCGACCTAGCAGATCTACCTGCAGGACAAGTAGACACTAGCATCATTAAGACGTTTTAGACTTACGCAGAAAACCAATCACCTAAGAAACACAGAGGTTAAGAGTGAGACAGCAGCGTCCGGCTTCCTTATGAAGCAGGCAGAAACCACACTCGATGCACCCTTGGGGGGTGGGAAGGGAGTACGCGGAAAGAGAACCAAACATTCCTTTCCATCTCCTGTTCCTGTACTTACTCGGCGCGTCATTAAAACGCTTGATAGGAGCCTTCGGGAACGACATGGTATCCGAGGCGCAACAAACCCGACCTCCGAACAAACAGGACAAAATTCAAAAAAGCCACAGCCACACCGCCTTTTTTAATACGAGTCCAAGCCAGCCAATCAGAGAACTCAGCCTCCGCAAGCGCCACAGATGAGAGGTTCACCTTTGAGCATGCGCAGGGTAAGGAAACGGCTCGAGAGCTATAGAGAGAAGACTCAGGATATCGCCGCGGCCTAGTAGTATAATGATTCGAAGTGATACGTAATTCCCAGCCTTCTGAGTGGTTTCTAGCGGATTTAAAACGCAGTCTTTAGGCGTGTCTACTGACTTTAACGGGATATAGGAGAATGTAGCCTAATTTACAGTCTTGCTTTGCATAAATTTATATAAAAAAATTTGAGGTGGAAATTCTATAGACTGTCTTTTGGAGCTGAGCACAACGAATTCATTTTGTTTACATTTATATCCTGTTTCCTCCAATGAGCTCAAGACAGCGTATATGGTTCTCATTCCCGCCCCAATTTATTCTCACAACCATGGATATCTTGCGCAATCTATAAGTTAACTACGGCTTTTTAATATAAAACCCCATGATCTTTTTTTTTTTTTACAAAAAATACATTTTACTAGACATCTGTGCAATGAAATTAATGACGTAAATTCGTACACGGTTCTTCTGAAAGACACCTCATTCCGTACGCATGGTGAATGCTTGCTCTATGTTATGATCGGCGCCAATAATTTTCGTTTTCTTGTTTTAATGGTTTATTTTGATATGCATCTTACATCGCAGTTAACGAATGCAGTTTACTGGTCATGTTCCTCTCAGGAGGAAGCTGCACATTGTCAGGCTACACATCCTAAGAAGCGAACATGTTTCATAAATAAACAATTGCATTTCAAATTAACGAGAAGCTTTTTAACCATTTCGTGGGCGACTATGGGTTAAACATCTTAGGAATCCTCTCAAGATGTCCGCCTTTCCGTCATTGGAATGGATTTGAAGAACACGGGTGTTGCAACCGTAGCCTTTTAGTTGGTCCTTTTCCTAGCTCTATGGGTGGCCTAATGAGAAGCTGGCGGAAGTGGGAAGAGGCTGTGGCGTCTCTGCGCGTTCGCCATCGGGATCAGTTCCGGGGCCGGGCTATGCTGCAAACCGGTGAGGAGCTTTGCGCAGCTCAAAGACATGCATTTTTTCCGGAGACGGGGATGAGGAGAGCGTGATCAAAGTGGATGTCGGCGCCGTTCGAGGAGCGGAGCGGGCTGGTGCCGTGCGCCACTCCCTGGGGCCGCTGGTACCAAACCATGGAAGAGGTGTTCATCGAGGTGAACGTGCCCCAGGGGACCCGCGCGCGCGACGTCGAGTGTAGCCTGAAGAGTCGGCATCTGTCGCTGACGGTGGCTGGCAAGGAGGTGCTCAAGGTGCGGAAAGGAGGCGGAGCGCAGGCACGCTATGAGAAAGCGCCTTTCTTGCTCTCGTGTTGTTGGTAGCCCCACTTAGTAATAATCCCTCATCTCGCCTTCTTCCCCCAGTTGCATAGCCTTGGCCAAGCTTCTCTTCCGACGCTGGCCTGGATACGTGCACACGTAACTGACTTGCTCTGCGGCGCGGTCATGCATGTCAACCGTCACTTCATGTTAATAATAATCTTCAAGCGACGAGTATGCATTTTTCAGCCAGGGCCTTTCCAGGCGTTCTTTTTATTGTGCATTCATGACTATTTGTGCTCACCATGGTAGCAGGTTGGTTACATGCAATCCCGCCTTCTGTACTGTTTGTGCCTGCAGAAGTTTCGGGGTGGTCATACTGCTTTGTTTCCAATCCATGCATGCTCCATAACCTCCTGCTGAAATCCTGTGACGTTTCATGCTATAAAGGTCCCAGGTTGTTGCTGTTGTGCAATAGTGTGTGATTGCCTTTCTGGATAATGCAACAACCCTTGCAGAACAACTAATAAATTGGAATGTCATGTGGAGGGTCCAGTTTAAATCCACTAATGCACTATTATTGTGTTAATGATGGGTTGCAGAATGCACCTGCAACCCCCCGCCCCCCATTCTTTAGAGAAGAGTATCTGTCTGACCTAGAAAAAAGTGGGTGTGGGAGATTGGTGTCCTTGATTTGTTTCTTCACCCCACACCTGTCTGCCCCATACACTCTGTAATAGCACAGTCCTAACAATGGGCAATATTCAGCTAATTTTTCCCATCAGTGCAAGCCTTGGATGTAGCTATAAAGAATGGAGAATCATTTTCCCACCAGAAATGAAGAAAAAAGATAAGAGTACAGCTGGCAAAACCAATGTTGGGAAGCATTAGATAGCTCATCCATATTTTTCCTTGCAATAGTTCCTTTGAATCCCAAAACTGTGTGTGCTTTTTCTTTTTAACAAAATGATTCTTGTATGCTCTAGTTGTGTGTTAAAGCTGTAATCAGAGAAGACCTTGAGGTTCTATTTTTATTTTGGTTTCATGTGGCAGGATCTGTTCCTCCCCTTGCTTTAATCCTTCTCAGATGTATTTGTTGTCCGTATTTAATGTTTATTCATTAAATCATTCATTCATCCTTGCCTCTCACTTTTGAGACATAGTCCTATAAAACTAAAGCACATAATTAGCCTGCTGCATTCTTTTTGTGTAAGCAAGTATTTGTCTGCTTCATCACATGTGGAAGGCCATACGATTTGTAGTTAATTCTGCCATTATAAATTAATGGAGTAGAATTCATGAGAAATTAAAAGTGGAAATTAAGCTCGTATTGTGCTGTTGGGATATTGCAAACATAATAGAATGCTTGCAGGCTCTACAGTTAAAATACTAGACAAGCAAAAGTGAGCCCCTATAATTAAACAAATTTACTAAACTAAAAAAAATTAAAAACATATTCTACTGTCAGACAATTAACATTTACTTAAATGCAGATATATATTTGTGTATATATATGTATTTCTGCAACCAGTTTGAGAAGTTTGAAGATTCAAATCAAGTCTTGTTTTTTTACAAGTACATGTTATATTACCTTTTTTTTAAAAAAACAACCCCAATATTTCTTTCAGGGAAAACTCTTTGATTCTACAATAGCTGATGAAGCAACATGGACGCTAGGTAATATCTTTGTTTAAGTGAACTTTTGAGAGGCAATTTAGTTTCTTTGCTGACTTTTCGTCCTCCAGTAAGCTTTTTGTTTTATTAGTGAAAATCACATGGGATTTTGATCCTTCCATGCAAGGCACATGAGGATTCCCATGGGGATCAACAGGACACTTGCCCCCCCTGTACTTGTAGTCTGGGAGAAAGGAAGTCTGCATGCCTCCCATTTTAACAAGCAGCCCTCACATTATGTTAAAGTTGTGTGAGCTCCAGATCTAGCCTAATATGGCTGAGCGTATACAAAGAGTTGGGTGAACACATGGCATGAACACATAATCAGGTGCATACAGACCTCCCACTCTATTTGTGCTGACTGCTCATGCACTGGAACTAGATGGGAAGGTGGCATGGATCTGTTATTGAGTCTGCATATGGAAAGTTTGTCTTCTAGCAAGAGTCCACAAATGCACTCATCAGCTTGCCACTGATGAGTACTTTTTATTTTGTTGCCCTACCCTACATCAACAGTCAACATATATTAACTTAGGATGAATATATGAAGACAAAACAAATTGCAATACAATCCATCTCAGGGGAAGCCGGCATAAGTGGTGCTGGCAGAAGAGAAGCTGGCATAAAGTTACACCACATCCAGTTGCCATTCAGGAGCTTCTGAAAGTAAAAGCTGCTCTCCCAAATACTCCTACCGGGGGGTAAGCCCTCTCCATTGATTCCTATTGCAGTTATTTTCTTAGACTGACCTTTTTCCCAGTGTAGCTTTTGCCTGAATTGGGTCCTACAGGAGCGCTCTCAACACAAGTTGTATGTGGCTTCAGCCCCGTCATCTTGGCCCTCCTTTGACACATCCCTGTAGTGCCTTTTTTTCGAGACTTATGCCAGCTACACTTATGCTGGTCTGATTGAGCCCTGGCTGAGCCGGGATGAGGAACTTACACTGGCATAGCCTGGCTGAGCTGGGATCCAGCTGACTCAGCTGGAGATCCGCCACATTCAACTCCCCACAGACTGGTGCAAATGTGAGTTGGATTGTGCCCTTAGTCAGAAAAGGAAAGTTCACACATTCAGTGTTGGCTGCACCAATACTGTTTGTAATACTTTTTAGAGGGAACGTGCCTGTGCTTGCTGGTCAAGAATAACTAGATCCAAATGTAAAAAAAGTCATCATCTGGGCTCCTATTGGAAGGGTGGGAGGGCAAGATATAAATCAAATAAATAAATAAAATAGGTTGTGTGTCATTGGTAATCCCCTTTCCTCTTTTTAAAAATCATATTTCAAAGAGGACCAGAAGCTGATACGAATTGTCTTGACAAAAACCAATCGTGATGCTGGAAATTGTTGGAGTTCTTTGTTGGAGAATGAGTATGTTGCTGATCCTTGGGTCCAGGACCAAATGCAGAGGAAGCTGACGCTGGAAAGGTTCCAAAGAGAGGCAAGTCCATGGACATCAGTTAATGTTTGTGGCTAGGTATTTAAACCAAAATTTGTAGGAAAGCAATGTATTTATTGTTGTTATGTGCCTTCAAGTCGATTTTGACTTATGGCGACCCTATGAATCAACAACCTTCAATACCATCTGTTATAAACCACCCTGTTCAGAACTTGTAAGTGCAGGTCTGTGGCTTCCTTTATGGAATCAGTCCATCTCTTGTTTGGCCTTCCTCTTTTTCTACTCCCTTCTGTTTTTCCCAGCATTACTGTCCTTTCTAGTGAATCATGTCTTCTCATGATGTCCAAAGTATGATAACCTCAGTTTCATCATTTTGGCTTCTAGTGACAGTTCTGGTTTAATTTGTTCTAACACCCAATTATTTGCCTTTTTCGCAGTCCATGGTATGCGCAGAGCTCTCCTCCAACACCACATTTCAAATGAGTTGATTTTTCTCTTATCCGCTTTTTTCACTGTCCAACTTTCACATCCATACATAGAGATCGAGAATACCACGGTCTGAATGATCCTGACTTTGGTGTTCAGTGATACATCTTTGCATTTGAGGACCTTTTCTAGTTCTCTCATAGCTGCCCTTCCCAGTCCTAGCCTTCTTCTGATTTCTTGACTATTGTCTCCATTTTGGTTAATGACTGTGCCGAGGTATTAATAAGGTATTAATAATCCTTGACAAGTTCAATGTCCTCATTGTCAACTTTAAAGTTACACAAATCTTCTGTTGTCATTCATTTAGTCTTGATGTTCAGTTATATTCCTCCTTTTGTGCTTTCCTCTTTAACTTTCATCAGCATTCGTTTCAAATCATTACTGGTTTTTGCTAAGAGTATGGTATCGTCTGCAAATCTTAAATTATTAATATTTCTCCCTCCAATTTTCACACCTCCTACATCTTGGTCCAATTCCGCTTTCCGTATGGTATGTTTTGCATATAGATTAAACAAATAGGGTGATAAAATACACCTCTGTCTCACACCCTTCCCGACTGGGAACCAATCGGTTTCTCCATATTCTGTCCTTACAGTAGTATATTCTTCTGGGATGTTACTTAAATTGTATTTTGGCATTATGGTTGCTTTGTTTTCTTCTTTAGCTTTACTCTGTTTTTTAATATTACCAGTTCATGATCTGTACTGCAGTCTGCTCCTGGTCTTATTTTTGCAGAAAGTATGGAAGTTCTCCACCTTCTGCTACCATTTATATAATCAGTTTGATTCCTATATTGACCATTTGGTGATGTCCACGTGTACAGTCGTCTTTTGGGTTGCTCAAAAAATGAGTTTGAAAGAAACAAATTGTTGGCTTCACAGAATTCAATAAGTCTTTCTCCTGCGTCATTTCTATGTCCCAAGCCTCATTTCCCCACAATTTCGAGTTCTTCTCTGTTCCCTACTTTTGCATTCCAGTACCCCATAATTATCAGAACATCTTGTTTGGGGGTGTGATCAATTTCTTCCTGTACTTCTGTGTAAAATCTCTCCAATTCCTCTTCTTCTGTGTTTGCCGTTGGAGCGTAGACTTGGATGATGTTAATATGTTTCCCGTCATCTCATTAATACCACTCGCTCACATCTTGTGTTATAGCTCCTAATTGCTTTTCCTACATCACTTCTTGCTATTGAAGCAACCCCATTTCTTCTTAATTTCTCATTTCTGGCATAAAATATTTTATAGTTGCCTGATTGAAAATGTTCCATTCCCGCCCATTTTAATTCACTCACGCCAAGTATTGTAATGTTGATGCATTCCATTTCTTGCTTGACAGTTTTTAACTTCCCCTGGTTCATGCTTCACACATTCCATCTTCCTATTGTGTGCATTGTACAACTCCGGACTCTCCTTTCACATCTGTGTGCATCAGCCTCTGGGCTTCCTTTCGGCTTTGACCCAGTGGCGTCATTAGTCACAGTGCTACTCGTACTTGTCTGTTGTTCTCCGCCAGTAGCTCACTGAGTGCCATTTGATCTGGAGGTCTCATTTTCCAGCACTATCTTGTGTTGCATTTTGGATACTCTGTTCATAGGGTTTTCATGGTATGGGGTATTCAGAGGTGGTTTACCATTGCCTTCCTCTGAGTTTGGATGCATGTTCTATTTTTCCTGAATATAACCACAGCATGTACTGTTATGCATTGTAAAAGTAACCCAGAATTCATTCAGCATCTTAAGTTTGAAGCTTGAACAGTTCTTGTTGGTATCTAAATGCAGTAGCCAATACTTGAGAGGAAGGAAAGTGGGGTTCTCCACAAGCATGAGGGCCTTGTTGACACTGCAGCTCAGGTCCATTGACAAAATACCAATGGAGAAGGTAGACTGAACAACAGGGCAGAGACCAGGGCAGTCAACCCTTCCCCTTTTAGATCTTCCAGGTACAAGTTCACAAGTGAACAGTCCCAGTTACATCAAATATGCAGGTATTCATTCATTAGGGGGACAGCTCCTCTGCTGACACTGAGAATAAGCGTCTTAGAGCAAAGGAGCACTTCACTTAGAGGAAGGTACTGCTTGCGGATTTCCCGTGAACATCAGTTTGGCCACTGAGAACAAGATGCTGGACTCGATTGGCCACTGGCCGGATCCAGTAGACTCGGCTTACGTTCTTAAGAGGGAAATGATTGCTTAGGAGGGGCTCATTCCTTGGGGGATTGTCCTCATAATGAAGGACTTAACCCATTCCTTAGGTGGTTCGTAATAGTGAGTGAATTGATAACTAATCAGAGAACTGGATTTGGACATGGTGATTTGCCTACCTGCTGCAAAGACAGCAGACGTCACCCTTCATTTAGATAGTACTGGAAGGACCCAACAGACACATCAACACCAATGATGGGAAATGTAGTAACCTGTTAACCTGATGAACATGCTCACAAAGGGCATACATGAAATCTTATATCTTTTACAGAACCCTGGATTTGACTTCAGCGGAGCAGAAATTTCTGGAAACTATAGCAAAGGCGGGCCAGACTTCTCTAGTCTTGGAAGATAGCTGTGTATTTTTCAAATGTATTTTCTTGAATTAAAATTGTAAAAGTTATGGGATATAGCTTGGCCAAAGAATTCAATTGTGTGAAGTAGGGTTCAGAATATTTTTCTGCTTTTTCTAGACAGCTTTTAGACCACAAAACCATAAAGGCTTTTGCTTAAATTGTACTAACATGGTAATGAATAATAAATACTTGACACATACATACAATTTACACATCAGTATTATTTGTACAATGGCACTGCTTATCAAGACTGAGAATTCATTTTCAACAGCTTTAATTAAAAAACTGTTGTGCGAGCTGTAAGTTGTCTTGAAGAGACATAGGCTGCTTTCACACTGTACTTTATTTTGTTATTCTGACAATTTCTTACCTGGTAATTAGCACATTATATTTGATCTTTCACACAACGTATAAACTAGCTCCGGAATTCTAGTGGAATGTAGTGGAAGTTTAGTGCAAATTTCCATGATAAATGATACCCGAAATAATCCGTTAGCAAGGCTGTGAACCTGGAAGATTGCAGGAGTTTTTCACTAGCTGCAGCTGCTCACGTGACAGGCATCCCAGCATGCAGTGTGTTCCCGCCTTTTAGTTGTGCTGGTTTTTTGTTTTGCTTTTTGCCTGACAAATGTACTGGTATTCCGGCATCGGCACAGACAGCAGCAGCATTTCCCACACACACACCCGTGTTGATACAACTAAAACAATTTAAAAAGTCAGATCCTAAAGGGAGAGGGCTTGCATGGCAACAGGACGAGATCTTAGACCTCCTACACAGGGGGAACAGTGCGCATGTGTATAATGGGTGCGGGATGAAAATGAGGCGTTCATTGCAGCTGTGTGAAAGACCATTGCACAAAAAGCCGGTATATCGGCTGAAAAAGCTGCTGTTCCTTAACACAACAGGTACTGCAGTGTGAAAGGGATTTTAGCAATCGGGACGGAAGTGCTACCTTTTTAATCAGTTAAACTAACGCAAGCAGCCATAAACTGCATAATTCATTGGGTTAGGAATACTACCACCTACATGCTCCAGGCTTTTATTTTGATAGCAAACTGCCACTGTTAGTAAAGTGATTTTTGAAATGACATCCTTTGTGTTCTGTGTTGTGATATAGGAAAGGCACATTATTTTAAAGACTGGATAATTAAAAGCAATTTGACATGCTGTTGTGATTCTGTATGACACCAACTCAGTTGACCCAAGTCCAATACGGTTAATGTGGAAGTGGCTATAGCCCCAGTGTGAAACACTGGCCCAGGTATGCTAAAGTGTGGTATAATGAGTTTTGTGCTAAATTCACCTGCAAGATAAACCAAAAGAGTGAAATTATCAAGCTGCAGTCTTGGGCAGAGTAGTCTTGCAGTAATATTCTTCCTGGATCTTTACCCATACCACGGGGGGGTGGGGTCTGATTTGGTTTCAAAGAACTGCTTTGAGTACAACCTAAAGCTGTGTCATGCAGTGGGATTTTTGACCTTTGGTATTTGTTATGCAGTATGAGGGCCTAGCTTTCAAACTGCTTGTGAAGAGTTTTAGAAGGGTTTGCCATGCAGTTTCCCATCCTGCCGTTTGAAAAACACTGGCCCAGAGTCCCCTTGGGCATGCAGAACTAGTTCCAAGATTCTTTTGATCTTGGCCTCTGTACAGTTAAGCATGTAAAGGTTTAAATGTTTGCTTTTGTAAACTTTTTTGCTAAGTCCAGAATAATATGTACTTCCTGTGAAATCAGTAAATGGTCAGTTTTAACAGTTACATCCCATTCTAGAGCAGCAGTGGGGAACCTGTTCAGATATTGTTGGACTCCAGCTCCCGTCAGCCTCAGCCAGCATGGCCAATGGTCCAACATCACCTGAAGGGCGATAGATTCCCTCTGTTGTAAAGGACAGTAAGCAAAATATTGCTTTGCATGTGGTTAAAATTTAGTTGCATTTATATATACACTCAGAGAACTGAAAACATTTAATTGTAGTTTGTCTGATTACCTCCTTAATCATGTATGCCCTACATCTTTATTTAAGATCTCTATGACCTCTCTATGGAGGTAGTAATTTTCATGTTCGAACAAGTCGAACCTTTTCCATGAATTGGTTTATACCATATGCAGAAACGGGACATATTCAGTTTCTAAGTAAAAATAGCTTTGCTAAAGCTGTTTCCCAAGATCTCAACATTATTGTTTTAATTAACTGTTAAGTTGCCACAGAACCTGTAGTTGGGTACAAATTGAACAGAACCCAGAACTTTTGTTGTGCATAATGAATCATTTATAAACAAAAGTAACATACATAAACACATTTAAAGAACATCCCACCCCCAAGTATCCTAGGAACTGTAGCTTACTCCTCATAGAGCTACAATTCTCAGCACCCTTAAACTATACTTCCAATTCTTTGGGGGAGATGTCCTTTGATTGTATGGCATGTACGCAGTCATACACTCCATAAGACAAAGGAGAGACCTTGACCTACGGTGAGAGAAAAAACTGTCAAAAGGGAGTGATGATATAATGTATCTAATGAAGTCACCCTGTTCATTAGATTTATATCCTGCCCTTCTTCCCAGTAGGAGCCCAGGGCAGCAATACAAGGACTTCCACTTGTGCAATAAGACTTCCTCTCTCTTCCCTGTGTGCTCCCACAAATCTGCTCTGGAGAGTTGGAGGGACCCCCAGAACATGTTTTGAAGGAGTATGTGGGAAAAGGAGAGGGAGAAGTCCTGTTGCGCAGGCAGAAGTCCTTGAGCTGATGGGATTTCACTGGGTACAACCTTTATGACCATTCATTGAGCTATTATGTTCCTCTAGCAGAAACACAAAAATGGTGTACTAGTTAGCCTAATGCAAATAAAACAAAAACTTGTGCCAGATGCATTCCAATCTTCCCTCCCTCTCTCACCCTGACCATTTAAGTTACAAGAGTGCTGCATGCTTTCCTATGGCCCTCCAGCTGTCATTGGAGGACAATTCCTCTCATCCCTGACAGTTTGCTATGCTGGCTGAGTTGGATGGGAGCTGGAAGTCTAACATCTGGAGGGCCCACACAGCCCCCACCTCTGGCTTAAAGGGATATTTTGAGAAAGAACTAGGTGCTGGACTTATAACTAGGCACCACTGTTTTAACTGACCTCCCCTCAAGTGTCTTTCCACAAGGATAGATTCCTTACATTTAGGTACAGATGCTGTCCACACAGATACACCACTTTGCTATACATGGTCTAGTGTGTGCAGCCTTGTCAGCTAATATTTCTGAAAGACTACTTTTGCCTTAACTTTCTGTAATAGTTTTAGGCATTTTTAAATCAGACACACAGTGTATGGTTCCATTATTATTGTTTTACACAATTCATTTGCTGTTTGAAACCAAATACGGGGAAGAGGCTTACACCTTTCAGTGTATCCAATTTCTCTTGTGCATTTCTCCCTATTCCCTGAACTTTTGTCTGGGCTAGGACAGAGTTAGGGTAGCCAAAGGGATAAGGAGCCCCTCTTTCTAGTGTCTATGCTTCTGCTTCAAGTTGCGGGCACAGTACTATACAAGGATTTTTTTCTTTAAGCTAGTTACCTGCAGGATGAGAGGCAAAAAAATTAACTTGTACAATGCCATTTCAATATGTTTTATTGAAAGGTATGCTGCTGCTTACAAGGCATAATGGCCCATGATAACTAGTTACAAATTTCCTGCATCTCACCGAATGTTTCATTTTGAATTCTCTCTTCCCTATCACAAAAGGCACATGTTAGGAGATATAAACACATTAAGAAGTTTAGCAGTATGGTCACTTACAAACCAACAGTTAATGGAAACAGCCTGTCAGTTTGTTTTTAAGAGTAGCGTGTATTGAGGTAGATGTAGAGGTTTGCATCCAAGTCCTGGGTCAGACCAGAAAGAACAAGATTCTTTTAGATTTAAACATCTATTCACAAAACTAGCATTGTTAGCTTGACCCTAAAGGCAATCAAGCAGTCCTCAACACTGACTAATCCCGTTATGGTAAAATGTTATCACATCAGTGCGCAGGACGAATCAGTGCTTGATGTTGCCACTCTAGCACTAAAACACTTACCCGCAAAGAGTTTTAGCTGGCAGTTTTAGAACATCAGGTAGAAATGGCCATATAAGAATTCAGACAGGCTACTACATTCATTAACACACAAGCTATAGAACTAACCCAGTTAACATAGTTGGAACAAGTTTAGACTAGAAGTGCCAGTCAGACAAAATAGCTTAAATGAAGAAGTGTTGATGCAGCCAAGGTGGAAAAGTCACTACTGATGTATTGTGGCATAGTGACAAGCACTTTAACACATCACAGCTATATGGCAAAACTGCACTCTTGGCTTCATGTTTCAGGAGACTGCCATTCTCATCCTAAAGCTGTTTTGTCTTCATTCATGTGGCCATGATGCTAAAAAGGTAGCTCATGTTTGCTTCCCATGTTCAGCTATTAATTTAAATCTTGAAGCAATCATAAATGGTCTAATGGTAGCAAGGCTTGCCTTGGCATCAAGGTATCTTTGTTGGCAGAATCCATTCATCGCTGCGTTATGCAAGCTACTTCACACTAGAAACACTTTTCAGCTTAAAAAAGCAAGCTTGTGGGCTGCCATGCTGTTAAGAGTATTTGAAAATGAGGTGTTATGAAGCCACCTTAATCCAATGCCCTATTCCAAGTCATACATAACACATATACTAGCCACTATCATGTTTACCAAGATGGACCCAACACATATACAAGATAAAAGGGTTTTGCTCAATACAAACAATGTCTCATCTCAGTCTGTATTTCTGTTCGGTATTACTAACATCCTCAGTGCTTGACCTACATTCTTAATTCAACTTAACTGTGAATGAACATTGTAAAGTTTCAAAGTCTTTTAAAAAAAGTAAACAGCATTTACATTTTACTAGAATGTGTTGCAGAGTTGTGCTTATCGCATTATGTATAGAAATGCTTTAGTTTTAATACATTGATGTTTAGGACACACTAAAAACACTATTGTTTAACTCAAACACTTGCAATTCCTATATGACCCCGTGGTGACATTCAATCCGGTTCCATATTTGTAAAGTGCATCATTATTTAAAGCAGTTACAGAATCCTGGTTGAAGCTGGAAAGTTTAAATTGCACTGTTTTGTGTTAAACATAACTTGAACACATCAAAGGTACCTAGTCCAGGAAGTGCTGTATTTAGCAGAAATGTTTGGGACCGAACACTACTGATGGCCTGCATTTCAGTTTCCCCAGAATTCAAGATGACACACTTGACTAGCTGCAAATAGAAATATGTTATAGACCCAGGAATCATTCCGTAAGAGTATCTTCATTATCCTGAGGAATTTAAAAAACCAGTCTTATGGTGGCAAGCAGATATATTTTAAATGAGTCATGGAAATTGGTTTTCGATAGGGTTCAAGACATCCAGCAGATTCTCTGCTCGAATACAAAGCGAGATCCTAGGGCAGACAGGGCTCCCATTTTTTCTTAAGGATTGTCTATAGTTAAAGAAAAAAAGGTTATTGCAGGGTAGAAGTGAATCAGTACAAGCTGATTTAGTCAGTACTGTTTACCGCAATCTGTGTTCAGCAAAGAAACAAGTTATGCAGTGAGATGAAGATTTACAAGATTTTTTGTCACCGTTTCATCATCCTGCTTTCAGGAGCAAGTTTATATCTACATCAGTCAAAACCTAGCTTACCATAAAGAGATTACTAATGTAAAGATGGCACAAGCGCATTAATGTACGTGACCATTGTCATTCTGAAAACCTAGGGAAATACTTTTTCCATTAGCGATGGGAAACCTGTGGCCCTCCAGATGTTACTGAATTACAATTCCCATCATCCCTGACCATTGACAATGCTGGCTTAGGCTGATGGGTGTTGGAGTCCAACAACATCTGGAGAGCCACTGGTTCCCATCCCTGCTCTGCATTGGTTGATAATTCAGAGGCCTGCTGCTTTACTGTTACCTGCTCATTCATCAGAGACAGCTTTTTGTGCCAGTCATGACTGCTGTCAGTGTTTAAACAATGTTCTCTTTATGCTTGAAAGGATCAGAAGAGTAAAGCGTGTAAGGAGCTTTGATATGTAACTAGCACTCCTGATCCAGCCACACCTAATTACAGCGGGTGGAAGATGGTCAGAAAGTTTGTAAAAACACACTTTGAACTATGCAAGTTAGAAGTTAAAGAAAATACACAGGCCATAACAATGTAAATAGGCAACTTATTTGAAGACTATTCAGTTGTGAGTAGTAAAAATAAATGATATGCTAAGTACGAGCAGATTTTAGGGGCACATCGGGAGCTGCAGGGAGGAGGTAAGGAAGGTGAAATCCTGTTGAACAGACTTCCCTTTGTGGCTCTCAAGCAGACAGTGTTGGATATAACCTTAAGAGCTTTCCAATCTTCTTACAGAAGTAAGAATACTTCTGATGCACTTCTAGCTCACTCCATCCCACAGGGTCAGGGGAGTTTTAAAAATTCTATAGTCATTAGGAGTAGATTTTTAAATGCCCTCCCTGCATAGCATTTGGATCTTCTGCATACCCAGGCCCCAATATCTCTTTTCAAATTTACTCACCTTTTAGAAAGCCAGTTTCTGGGATAGTGGGAAGATGGGCAATTCTGTAGTAACTGTGCTTTAGTTGTCGTGCTGTACGGCCAGACACAATCCATTTTAGCTTCTGAACATTTGGTTTGGAGCACTTGCTTGAGGAATATTCCAAGAGACACTTTGACACAAGTTCCTTCCAAAAGGACAGCTCTCTGCCATTTATCTGCAGAAAGCAAATTGGAAAATAAAAACTAGTCAGTACTACTCAGAACGCAGCAAAACTTTGGTTGAAAGTCAGGTGTACACTTGGCTTTTATGATATACACTAGGAACCAAGTAAGCTGATGTGACTGACAGATGATAACATACAGTGGTGGCCCCACACTTGTAGAATGCACCATCATTGTCAGTGTTTAAGTGCCAGGCTATTTACCCAGGACTTTGGTAGTTAAGTTAGCCTCTGCTATGGTGCTCATCTTTTAGCAGGGTAGGACTTGTTCTCTCTGTTGTGGTGTTGGAGGAATGTTTTAGGATTTTGTATTACAAATTGTCAGAATTTTTAGATTTTGATGTTATCTGTATTTAAACTTGTTAAGTTGCTCTGAGAGTTCTGTATGAAGCGGCTAACAAATATTCTAACTAATAATAATAATACTCTCAGCAGAATTTCTAAGACACCCTGTGCAGGTGACAAAATATCAAAATTGTGGGTGCCTGTCCGATTTCAATGGGGAAAGAGTTCCAAAGTACTGTGTATTCACTCAAGTTTATGCTCTGCCTCTTGACAAATATTCAAACTTTTGTCTCAAGGGAGTACTAAAAGCTGCCTCCCAGAAGTCCCATTTTCCTGAGCAAGCAGGGAGCAAGGAAAGAGGAATCACAGCATTTTCCAGAGAAATGACTCTTGAGAACAACCAGGTAGTCTAATGTAAGAAATAATGTCAGAAATATACTATTCCACAAGCAGCAATTACTCTAACAGCTGAATTGTGGAACCTGCTGTGCCAATGGTTAAACACTTAGAATCTGGCACTGTCTGTGCCATGCCCCAAGATATTTTGATGTTAGCAGCACAGCAAACCATGCTACTGGAAGTACCCAGTAGAGTATTCACTCTGTTTTTAAAACAGTGTCCTTGTATTTTGTCTGACACACATCAATGTCATCACACTGCACAGGCTGATTTTCTTCCAAACTGGGTAAGCCCTAATTTCAAAATGGTACTGGAGCTGGATTTCTCCCAATACCTGTTTCCCCTTGATATTTAGCCAGGCATAGTTTAATAATCTCTTTTAAGCAGGGCTGGATAGCCACCCATCAGTGATACTATAGTAGTGGATTTCCTGCATGAACAAGGGGTTGGGCTTCTAATGCTGTGCTTCTACGTGTTCTAATCCAATTTAACGTTTGGGTAGATGAAATTCTTCCTTGAAAGATATGTAGTCTCTTACGGAGCCTGTTGTCTGACAACTCAGCTCAATGCTGATGGAAACAGCAAAGAGATCTAATCTAGTGTCATTCCTAGAAGTAGTTAAGCATTTATTATACAGCCACGAGAGTGGATGGCATGGATTTTTCGCATTCTGCAATGTTAAATTGAAAATACCCCTCATGCCATTCTGATGCACATGTCATTCTGATGCTTCCCATACGCTCATTTCAAAACAAAACCTTACAAAACTTATAGTCCTGAACTCAGTAACACTTGCTGAACAACCCTCTCAATTTTCATGGCGATAAACAAAACAGAGAGAATCAAGAGTTCAAAGTGTAGAAAGAGATAGAGAGAAACAGACCCATTTGGGACTTTTCTGTAAGAGTTTTCATAGTTTGTCGAAATTAATTGAAAATCAGCCATGTTCAGAGAGTACCTGTAATTCTATTACTGACCTTGCCCCATACTCTGACCTTCATCTTCTGCAGTTGAAGTTTAAAAAATGCCAGGATGATTTTTAATTAATTTAAGAAATTTAGCATTGAAGTCAATGATAAGCCCGGGCATGCTCAGTAAGAATCAACTGTCAGTGTTCTAAAAGCCAGACTCACAGCTGCTTGGCCTGTCTAATCAGGAGGCCACACCCACACCTGACCTTTATTTCACTTTAAACAGTCATGGCTTCCCCCCAAAGAATCCTGGGTAGTGTAGTTTGTGAAGGGTGCTGAGAGGAGACTCCGATTCCCCTGACAGAGCTTCAATGGCCAGAATGGTTTAACAGTCAGCCACTCTGATTGAAGCTCTGTGAGGCAAACAGGGCATCTAACAACTCTCAACATCCTTCACTAACTACATTTCCCAGGATTCTTTGGGAGAAGCCATGACTCTCTAAAGTGAAATAAAAGTGTGGTGTGGATGTGGCCAGTGACAGGTTTGTTTTAAATTTGGGTAGGAGACTACATGTACCTACTATAGAATAAAAAGGTGGGGGAAAATGATACTGTTCACAATGTTTTCCTTTTGGAAAGGAAAGAGGCTTCCCCTCTGCCCAGTGTCCACCTACCCAATCTCTACCAAATTTATCCAAGCTAAACAGGAAGTGGATTGGACTGTGAAAGACCAACCCAAATTGTGTTTGCATTTTGACACATTTGTAGGGCAGTCCAATATCTCAGACAGGAGGTCAGGTCTCCTGCTCCGCTGGTGCATTCACTATAGCTGCCCAATTTCCCTGCTTTTTAAAGTTTGATAGAAATATCTGTTGGCTATAGGTACGTTCTTAAACCACATGTTTTTTTTTTGCCTATTAGTGAATCTACAGCCTACCTTGGAATGTATTTGAAGGTATTCTATGGCTTCCACCAACTCTGGCAGTTTTTCTTCAGCTTCCAGGGCCAATATTGAGAGAGCCAACACAGATGGCTGAGGAACAGACAAAGCAATTAAGATTACAACCACTTCTCTTCAGCTTCTGCAGAATATTTACAAGTACTAATAATTAAGAGCCTTACCTTTGCTTTTGAAAGAACAATTCTGCAGTGACATGCCTTCAACTGGGCTTCAAGTCTCTCTGAATTAAGATGTTTCTTCCTGTAAGAAAGCACATTCTAGTTTATCAGATTCTAATCTTTGCAGACAAAATCTGCATGGCAAAGTTCATCTTACTATCTTGGAACAGCAACAAGGTATTTTAAGTAACTGTAGTAATATTTATTTTATTTTGTTATTTGTAGGAGTATTTCTAAACCGCTCATTAAAAAAATCATGGTGGTGTACAATAAAATCATTACACCATGAAGTTATACAATACAAAAGAACAATGAATCAAGTCATTAAAAAACACTTGTCATACAAAAAAATCAGCAGGCAACAAATCATCACAATTATAAGTCCCTGTCTGATTTCAATTGAAATAGTGTTCCAAGGTACTGGTGTCACTATGCATGAAGTCTTAGCTTGCGTAAAAACCAAAGGAATATGCAATAACTGCAGGAACCAGGAGGGCTTCTCCAGATGATTGCAATGATTTGACTAGTGTATAAGGGACAAGGTGGTTTAACTTCTGAAAGTAAACCTCTGAGTAGTTGTTAAGTTTTGCAACACAGCCTGATACATTGTCAGTTGCCAGCTACAGGACAGCATTTTGTTACTAGTGCTTTTAATTCATAGAGGGTATTATGTGTTGCTTTGGAACTTGAGAAATAAGTACTGCAGTAGTCTTGACCCAACTTAGGTTCAGCTAGTTAGGCAAAATCTCCACAAAACTGGGATAGCACCAGACAAGTAAAAAAAAAAATTCCATGAACTGGAAATGTAGCCAACTTGTTTTAGAAAACTTTCAGTTTTTATATTCAAGTTTATTTTCATACATTCATATCCCACCTTTCAGCCTTCATGGAACCCAAGGTGGTGTTTCCAGATGGCCACCCATCCAAGCACTGACCTGACCAAAACCTACTAAGCTTCAGCAAGGTGGTACCCTCGTGCCTTCAAACCATACTCTGGCCCATAAATAAGATATGGAATTATAAATATAAAAATGTGTGACAATACTATATTCTCATAAACTCATATTGAACAAGTAAAAATCAAGCTTTTTTTGTAAAGTTTACTAAAAAATTTTAAAGAATATCAATAAAAACATACTTAGTAAACACACACACCCCATAGTAATTGTAATTTTAGCCTCTGTTAATTGAAAAAAATGGTGCATGATGAAACCACATCTCCAAATATCCCTTTCCATAAAAAGCTCCCTGCAGACAGGGAGGTGTTGCTTTTCTTAATGCAACAGTCCAATCAAATTGGTCTACCCCTCCCCCACACATAGTCTGAAGATGTACAGTCCTGTCTCCCAACACCAGTGGGTTAAAGTGTTGGGCTAAGATCCAGGTTCAAATCCCCACACAGCCATGAAGCCTACTGGGTGACCTTGGACCAGACACAATCTCCCAGCCTGACCTATCTCACAGGGTTGGTGTAATGATAAAATGGAAGGGGGAGGGAAACCATGTGACCACCTTGAGCAACTTGGAGGAAAGGTGTGATATAAATACAATATTAAATAAATACATTTCAGCTGCAGTATGTGGACCCCAGCCTCAGTCAACCTGCCTATCCTCCTCCTCCTCCTCCTCATTATAATGAAGCAGCAGTGTGGTAGTGGTAGGGATGCTAGATATTGAAGACAAAAGGGTGGATAGATAAGTAGGGGGGTTAGTGCTTTTAGGCCTTGAGATGATCATCAGAACTGATGACTTGCTTGGAGTGCACTTGGGGAATGAGAGTGGAGCAGAAGACAGACCAGCGCATACACACACACACACCTGCCCCTCCTGCAAACATCTGCAGGCATGCATGCATTTGGGCTGGTGGGAGGGGGGACGCCCTGAACTGCCACAGCATCTTGAAGAGATTGGAGGGGTGGAGTGTGGGTGGAAGAAAGGGAGGATGCTGGCACACACACTTAGGGCTCAGAGTTGGGGGCAAGCAAGTCCTGAGCTTCCTCACTGCTCCTTGGCTCTCTCTGGGCCAAAGGCGAGATCTGGGCAGCCTCGCAAATAAGAATAATTTTTAAAAGGAGGTGGCAGCGAAGCAGGAGTCAAGAGAGGCAGGCCGGCTGGCTGCCAAGAAGGAAGGGGAAAGCAGCCTTTCCTTGCAGCCTTGCTTCTTTTTGCTTCACAAAAAGCCCTCTCCTCTCATTCTGAGTAAGGCTGTTGTTAGCAGCGGCAGTGCAAGGAGAAGACAGTCGGATAGCAATCGCCTCTTCTTCCTGGTAGCTCCACCCTCAGCCTCAGTTTGCATCTGCCACGTGTTTTATAGGCAGATGCCTGCCCTTGGTGCACCTGAAAGATGCTCCGGTGCTTCAGCAAAAGTCCTCTCCTCTTGTTTGGAGCAAGGAGGAGGTGTTGTCTGCAGCGGCAGGGGGGAGTGAAGACTTTTCTTAAAAAAATAATAAAGAATTCTTTACTGTTCACAGCCCCTCTGGATTACGTCAGGGCCCCCAGGTGGGGAACCACTGAGCTACTGTACTCAATGCTATTTGGCTACAATGCATGCATCTCTTTATGGACTAGCATCTTCACTATTCATTGTTCTCAAACAGCATACACACCAAGGACTTATCTCCCGTTCTGCCTAAAGGGAATCACCCATTCCAAATGCATTCCAAAAGAAGGGCTTTCTACCTTTCACAGCTTAGGCTGCCATGCAGAACTGAATGATAAAGTTGCAGAAAGTGGAAGGCAGTTGTCACTTTCACTTTTCCACACAGCTTCTCTAGAAGAATCTCCTCCATTCTCATCAGGTCAGAAACGGTGAATCGATATTGACTGATTCGAATTAAGTCAGTGGCTAAAGGAACATTTCTCTCTTCTTCCGTTGCTTTCACAGCCAGGTAGAAGCAGCTTAGCCCCACACAGCCCAAGTGTTTTGGCTGTACCTAGAAGAGAAAGGATCGTCTGAGATGAAGGAGCTTTCTAATGAGAACTATATACAACTTCAATCACTTTACACTTAGATTGCTAACATAAATAGCTTGTTCAGAAGTAAACACCACTGTATTCAATGGGAGTTTGACTCCACATCATAGGATTATTTGTCTACAAGTCAAGTAACATGTTTATACACAACATGAAAAGGCAGCCAGATTAAAACGCTATCTTATACTATGTTCCCAAGTCAGATCCATGGATCCATCTAGTTCAGTACTGACAGGCAGCAGCTGTCCAGCATTCCAGACGGCCATTTCCAGCCCTACCTGGGACCTTCTGCATGCAATCTCTACCATTAAGCTACAGCCCTTTCCTGTCAAACTTCAAAATGTTCTCTCCCCACCCCCATAAATCTTCTTTTCAATGTTATTTTTACTAAGATTTTTCATAACACAATTTAATAAGACAAGAGTACAAGAAGGATCATATATACCTAAGCAAATAGCACAGGCCTAACAGGCTGCAATAGGGGGACAACCAGTATCAGTCATGGAGACATAGCTAGGATAATTGAATCACTCCAAAACAACAGTTGGGAAACAAGACAACACATCGTTTTATCACAGATATTGGCATATCTAATAAATTGGTACCACGCTTCAGTAAATTTGTCCGAGTGTATTTGTCCCCTCACTACACTGGGTCAGTTTTTCATCCCAGGCTAATTGGCAGACTCAAGTATACCATCTATGAATGGAAAGGTTTTCCAAATCTTTTGTTACATACAACCTCCAGGATTAACTCCATGTGGCTGTATACTATAGCCAGCGTGGATTTTTCACATTCCGCAATGTTAAATTGAAAATACCCCCATGCCATTCTGATGCTTCCCATAAGCTCATTTCAAAATAAAACCTTACCAAACTTACAGTCCTGAACTCAGAAACACTTGCTTAACAACCCTCTCAATTTTCATGGCAATACACCAAACAGTCCGAGAGAATAGAGGGTTCAAATCTAAAAAGAGAGGAAAAAACTCCAGAGCTGTTTTGGACTTTTTTCTCGGAGAGTTCTCATAATCTGCTGAAATTCATTAAAAATCAGCCATGTTCACAGAGTACCTGTAATCCTAATACTGACCTTGCCTCATACTCTAACCTTCATCTTCTACAGTTTAAAAATTTAAAAAATGCCTGGCTGATTTTTAATTAATTTAAGAAATTTTAGCTTGAAGCCAATGATAAGGGTGGGCATGCTCGGTAAGGACCAACTGTCAGTGTTCTAAAAGCCTCACAGCTGCTGGGCTTGGCTAATAAGAGGGCCACACCCACACCAGACTTGATTTCACTTGAGACATTAATGGCTTCCCTCAAAGAATCCTGGGAAGTGTAGTTTGTGAAGGGTGCTGAGAGGACACTCCTATTCCCCTGAGAGAATGGCTTAACAGTCAGCCACTCCGATTGAAGGCCTGTGAGAGGAACAGGGTGTCTCCTAGCAACTCTCAGCACCCTTCACTAACTACACTTCCCAGGATTCTTTGAGAGAAGCCATGATTGGCTTTGATCCATGGCTTTGAGAGAACCCATGATAAATTGTTTTAAATTGTGTTTTAAATTGTTTTTAAAAGATGTGTTTTTAAATTTGTATATTTCATCAGTTTATTACAGGCAACCAAATACAGGATTTAGCCAGATAAAATACTAATATACAGAGGCAGTATCTAAAAACTTTACAGTGGTATCTAAAACTGTAACAAGAATTATAACATTATAACAACATTTAAAAGTAAAACTCAGATCGCGAGGCAAGCTTGTCTAATCTGAGCAGCTCTCACGGCAAAATTGGCTGTGCTGACCTTTACAGATCTATCTGGGCTGGTCAACAAATATTTGATCTTCTCTATATCACTAGAGGAGGAGGAAATTGCCACTAGAAATTTCTCTAAGTATTTCTTCCTTAAATTTGTATATTTGTTTTTAATGTTTTTAGTTATTGTAAACCGCCTAGAGAGCTTCGGCTATGGGGCGGTACATAAATACACTAAATAAATAGATAAATAAATAATGATTGTCCAAAGTGTAATAGAGGCCTGGTGTGGATGTGGCCAGGGACAGCTTTGTTTTAAATTTGGGTGGGAGGTAGGGTTGCCAGGTTCAGGGCCTGAGACTGATCCTGTATCTTTAGGAGAAGAGAAAGTGCAGGTGTTCTTGCAACTTTGTAATGGGAAAAACCACAAGGTAGAATTCTCCCTTCCCCCTGCACAACTTTTAAAGATACAGAAGACCTGTTGGTTGCCAGGCCTGGCCTCCAAGAGGCTCCCCCTCCCCCTTCTTCCTTCCCTCTACTCTCCCCTCCCCCTCCTCCGCCCCCACGGTCAGTTTTACCTATCCTAGCCATGATTGCACAGGAGTAAATCCAATTGAACTCAATAATCATGCAAATGGTCAGACCTGCCTTTCCCCTCCTTCCCCTTTCCTCTCCCTTCCTCCTCCCCTCCCCTCTTCCTTCTTCCTCCTCCCCTGCCCAGTTCAGCCCTCCATCCCGTCCCTCCCCCCCCCATGAGTTTTACCTATCCTAAGCATGATTGCACAGGAGTAAATCCCACTGAACTCAATAAACATTAAAACGATCACATCTGTCCTCCCCCCTCCTGCCTGCTCCCATCCCAGTCCTCCCCTCTGCCTTTCCACCCCTCCCTCCCCCTCCTCCCCCTCCTGCACTCCCTGTGGTCAATTTCACATATCCTAAGCATGATTGCAGGGGAATAAATCCCACTGAACTCAGTATTATTATTATTATTATCTTTATTTATACCCCGCCCTTTTTCCAAACTGGAACTCAAGGCATGCAAATGATCAATCCATTCTCAGCAAACTTGCACAGGATCCCATTTCTTACCTCCCGGATTAAAAAGCAGGGAAATTCACTAATAGGCAAAAAACCTTGCAGTTTAAGAATGTACCTATAGCCCACAGATATTTCTATCAAACTTTAAAAAGCAGGGAAATTGGGCAGCTATAGTGAATGCACCAGGAGAGCAGGACACCTGACCTCCTCTCTGAGATATGTGCTCAGAGGCACATGTTACCAAATTATTCCAAGCTACACAGGAAGTGGATTGAACTGTGAAAGACCAACCCAAATTGTGTTTGCATTTTGACAAATTTGTAGGACAGTACAATATCTATAGGTACGTTCTTAAACCACATGATTTTTTGCCTATTAGTGAATCTCTTCTTAACTTTCTTGAGAGACAGCTTATTCCAAATATCCTGTTTATAAGTCTACAGTGATTCCCAACTACACACCTGATCAGCTCTACATCTGGGGAAGCAAGGCAACCATTTCTTGCTGCCCAAGCACCTGCTGTCATATAAACGTCTCTAATGTTTTAAGGCTGTTCACTTCAGTATGCCCCCCCTTGCAGAAATAGCAATAGAGAGTATGTGGGCACCTGGTACACAACAGTTAATACTTTTTGAAAGAGATACTAGAATTTTATTTTTTTTACTGATCTATCTCACAGGTCCCCTTGCTGCGATTCTGTGATGCCAAAAGGTTTGTAACTTCCCTGACCCCAACTCCCAAAAAATTCTCCTTTAAAATGATAACTGAATTTAATAATGAATGGAAAACATTATTTTAAAATGGTGTGGAACAGTGTTGTTTGGAAGGCAGCCTTGAGAATTGGTTCTCACCACACCCACTTTGCTATGAGGCCCCCGGAGGGTTGCCCATCACCAATGTGGCACTCAGCCTGGAAAATGCTGCTAGATAAACATACTTGCTTGGATGTGACCTCCTCCTAGCCTTCTGCACTGGACTGAACAACCCACCACCGGGAGTTTAACACACTCCCACATAGCCCCAACAAGCCAACACACACATCAGAAACAGAAGTCATATGTGACATCAGGCATGGAGCAAGTGATAATCCAGTTCAGAAAGCAGGAGTGAACTCTTTACACATCAGCTGATGTGCAAGGAGTTCAATCCTGTTTCAGGAAAACCCAAATCATGCGGAAAGAAGGACTGAATTTCACATGCAGGTAGTTCAAGCCTGTTTGGGCAATATCTGCCCTAACCCCAAACAGGCCAACTTTGACAGGTGGGTGGGACAGCCCACCTGTAAATCACCTGATGTTGTTATGTGGGAGGGTTCAGGCCACATATTATTAGCACTAGCATTTATTGCCCACCCTTCACCCAAAAGTCCTTGGGGGGGGGTTATATCAACCTTAAAATACAGTATTAAAAATAATTAAAGACAACCAGAATCACATAATAGGGTGGGTCCTAAAAATATATATATATCAGTGTCAAAGGCCAGGGTAAAGAGGTGTATCTTCAGCATTTGCCTAAAGCTGTACAGCGAGGTTGCCAGACACACTCGGTGGGGAGGGAATTCCACAACTCAGGAGCTGCCACAGAGTATGCCCTCTTCCGGGTCACATCCCTCAAGCTTCTGAGGGTGGTGAGACTACCAAAAGTCCCCCCTCTGCTGATATACACCCAAGAGGGTCTGCAAGGAAGGAGGCAGTATTTCAGATATTTGGGACTTAAGTCATTTAGAGCTTGAAACACTAGTGTGAGCACCGTAAATTAACCCCAGAAACAAACCTGCAACCAATGCAGCTGTTTTAAAAGAGTAATGATATGAAATCTAACAGCAACCCCAGCCAGTAATCTGGCTGCTGCATTTTGGACCAGGTGACGTTCCTGAGTCATCTTCAAGGGCAGCACCACAAAGAGCACATTGCAATAATCCAGTTTGGAAGTTACCAGGGCATGGAGTACTGTGGCCAAGTCATCTCTGTCCAAAAGGGGCTGAAGCTGGCAAACCATCCGGAGCTCAAAGAAGGCACTCCTAGTCACTGAGACCACCCAAACCTCCAGTGCAATGTTGGATCCATAAGTACCCCCAAGATGCAAACCTGCTCCTTCCAGTGGAGTGCAACCCCATCCAGAACAGTCTGTTTCTCCACCAGAGAGAATTCTGGACACATAACACCTCTGTCTTTTCAGGATTCAGCCTCAGTTTATTTCCCCACATCCAGCTCATCACTGCCTCCAAGCACTGGTCTAGCACCTTAACTGCCTCTCCAGTTTCAGATGGAACAGAGAGATAAAGATCTGTCCCACTGGGATGAAAAAGTTCCCAACCTTGGGATAAACCTGGCATCCACCATCCATTCAGATCGCTTGAAACCAAGCATTTGGACAAGCTGCATATTTGTGAAACCTTTGATGTTACATGAATGTTAGCCTTTAATGCATCTTCACCCTTGAACACCGATACATCAGAATGACATGTTTTCTGTATTTTAAGGACAACCATACCTAGATCTCCACAGCCCTTTTCAAGGACGCTAACAAATATGTAAAAATAATTAAGTGTGATTAAAGATATTCAGAATTAAAGTTGGTGTGCATATTAAAGATATAGTTACACATTTAATGCTCAAAACCAAGCTCCAGTCCCACTCAAGAGAAGCAGGAGCAAGTGAGATCTCTCAAACACTCTTCTTTAGTAGCTTTTAGTCTTGAATGCATTCAGTATTGCTCAAATCAATGTGACATGGAGACATTTGTGATTCAATATATTAAGAGGCATCCAAATCTTCATTGCAGTTAAGAGGATTTATATAGCATAACTGCATGCGAATCACAAATTAATGTTGTGCTGAATGTAACTCTCCTTGCAGTTGAAGAATTCATAGTCCATATATTTGTGAAGATTTACACAAAAACAGAGATAAATTGGCCTAACAGCTTTGCAGTTTAAAGACTTACCTTCATTTTTGATAAAAACTGGTCTAAGTAATTCACTGTAACAGAAAATGTCTCTGTACCAAAGCCAAAGAACTGAATTAAACTAAGCAGGTCTTTCACTTCAAAGTCTCGTAATCTCGCAGTCATCCGGAGCCCGTTATCATGAGCAGATTCAATTATTCTAAGGCCAAAGAACTTTGGCTGACATTTTAACTCCTGTTCCAGTAACACATTCAGCTGGTGCAGCGGTTTCCGAGTCTCACTTGTTGCCAACGTTTCAATCATCTGAAATACAAAACTTGGTTCAGAATAGCTGCTTGCAGCAAAGCATTTATATGTCAAGTCACAAGAGAATCATATTTGATCCTGCCATCAGTTAGGGCATCAGATGCTGTAGAGGTACCGCTGAGAGCCATACCACATAATGTGTTACATTATCATGTAACCCACATTTGCCAAGATATTGCAAAATGAAGGAGTACAGGAGACTAGTTGGAAAAACCAGGTGGACAGCAGCATTCACCTGCACATGTAGGCACAGGAAAGCATGATCAGAAGGAAATACTCATGGTGGGGGTGTGGCATACTACTAAAAATGGTCTGGCTCGAAACATTTCAGACCCTGTTGGGTATATTTTCTCCCTATGCACTCTCCCATCACAATGTGTGAACACTATCTCTAAACAGGCCTAAAAAGATAATAACCAGAGTTAAAATAACTGCTCTACCTGATTCAGAAAGCACTGTCTCCTGCATAGGAACAGAAAATGCTTTCATGTTAAGTACTACAACATTAACTACTTTTTACAGCTGTGTTTATAATACAATCTCCAAGGCTGCATACAATAGAAGAAAGGTAAAACACAATTTGTTTAAGGCTACCATTCTACTAAAAACAGTCTGTGGCTTAAAACATATACAGTACCATTAAATGTAAACAAGAGTATTCATATTTGAATGAAGTCATGCATCCATTGTCAAGTCTGCTGGCTACACTCTACACTGGAGGGATACTGTGTGACATTCAGAGTCCAAGGGATTGCTCACAAATGTTTAAAACCATAGAAAGGAAGGCACTCAAAATAATTAAAAGCATTTTTTTCATCAGCCCATGTTTATGAAATCAGTAGATTCCTTTGAAACAACAATTGCTAGGTTAATACTTCCAGTTACACTTAATACCCTACAGACATAACTCATTTTAGGCCATATCACACCTCTGTAAAAATACTAGATGGGCTTCATCCAGGCCAGAGCTGAAAATCAAGGAAGGAGGGCTTGTCTTTCTGCTTTGTTAACAGCAGTAGACAAGCAAGTGTTACCAACCCCAAACGAGTAAACAGCAGTAAGGAAAATTGCAAGGAAAACAGTTCTATACTAGGGATGACCTTATGATGAGCGCGCCTCTCTCTCTCTCTCTCTAGCTCAGGGTTCCCCGCCTGCAAAACAGAAGAATAAATGAGTTGCCTTGGACGTGTTCTTTCTAGAGCTCTGCTTTCTAGTTTTAGAATTATGTACGGGAATCCCTGATCTGAAGTTTTGCACTTTCATACGGAGATCTAAATTTGGTTCTTCCCTCCCCCGTTTTATTTTGTTTCTAACTGGTGGATCTCGGGGTTCCATTTTTTAAAAAATATATAAAAATAAAGCAAAGCAGATCCTGCATAAGCTTGAGGTCCTCCCACCCTTTGCTCTAGTGACAGCAACTTTCTGATATGGCATGCCTGGGCTTGCTCTGTTCGCTTGCTCTGTTCTCTCCCTCCCTCCCTCCCCTCCCTCCCTTGAAAGGCAGCGATCGCTGAGGTAGGGAAAGCAATCCTCACCCATTAAAGCCACTTAGGTCACCTGCCTGTTACCTACCTTGTGTCCCAGGAGAAAAAAAGATCAGACGGTTGCGAAACGCTGCTGCTGCTGCCTATCCAAGCTGAAGTCGAACTGCAACTAAATAAAATATTTAAACTACAAATAAATAAACTTACAAACATTCTACACAGCTTCTCGTTTTAAAACCAGCAGTTTAATTTATAAATAATAATTAAAAAGCAAACAAAAAAAGCTGGCAGAGACATCCGCAGTACTTAAGCGAGACACTTATACAGCCGAGCTCTTCGATCTTTATTCCATTACAGTCTACTCCAACTCCCGGGTCTGCTTCTGCGGCTACCTACTACAAAACTCCGCCCCCTCCTCTTACGTATATCTATTAAAAAGTGTTGATCCCCTCGATTGGTTGCTACCTTTAGCTGGTAGACGAATCAAAGCTTCTCATTCAGCCCCTACCCTTTCGCAAGGAAAGAGAAGCCTACAGAGAGAAAAATGTAGAGTTGCAAACAAGCTCCTGCTATCCGTTTTCATTTGATAACTCCAGCCTTCTCTGTTACGGTTGGCCAAAGCACGATGCGTCTGAGTTCGGTGGAGCTTGGCTGGGCCAACTTTGCGTAGGTTGACCAGGGCGGGGGACAGTCTATGGGGAGGTAGGCAAATCCTATTGCACAAGCATTCCTTCAACAAACCCGATTGTCCAAAAGGATTGGGCAAAGAGATTTCACCACTAAAGACTAACTGAGCAGAGCCTTGTAAACTACTATGTTGCCAGCCATAGTAATCCCCATCTGACATGACAGTTATAACCCTCATTCCAATCTGCTGTATTGGCAGAGCCATCACAGTACCACCTGGAAGGTTGTTGTAAACCAGAATCTCAACGTCAGCCTGCCCACTAGTAACATGAAGTTAATACGGAGCTACAGCTGCAGCTAGCACATTTTTCCTACCTTACAATAAGGTCCGAGTTTGAAAGTGCACAGCTGTCTGATTTGACTTCTGCTTCTTTTCCGAAGAGCAAGAATGACACCTTACTGACTGCAAAACTGTACTGCCATGATGAACACGCACTTGAATTTCTCCATTGTCTCCAGTGAGGAGCTGGTGTCACTGTAGATTGGGAGTTGCCAACCTGGCACCTGTGAAAGTCTTCATTGAGGCCCCCAGGAAAAGCCCACACACTCTGAGGTTCATTTTTTTAGTAAGTCTTTAGTCCTCCTACAACAAACGTTATGAAGCAAAATGTGCAGGTACCCTTCTAAGCAATTTCTGTGAAATAACCCTGCATAACTGCTCCCGGCTGTCAGTGTTTTTAGTCTATTAGTGAAGTCACTGCTGAGATTGATGTGTGTTGTTTGGACACCAGGCAATAGGGCTCCCTGGGGTCCTAAGGAGCTGCTGTTTTCTGCTCCACTTTGGTGCATTTTCCCTACTTCTGTATTATTTTACAGTAGTCCTTGGAATCTCTGTAGTTTGCCCTCCTTTTTACCTAGCAACCAGGAGTTTTTCCTGTGGTGGGTTCATCTGAGATCAGGTATTCCTGATAATAGAAGTTTTTTTATTCCCAGCCTTACAAGGTATATCTCATTACCAGTATGTTCCATTGTACTTAGTTAGTGTTTGGTGATGCTGCTGATGTGCGCTTCAAGGCCCCTGCTCTCCATTCTTATGGGTTTTTGTCTGTCAACCAGACTCAGACTAGACAGTCCTTCAAATAATGACTGTGCCACTCTAGGCAGGAAATCAAATGCTGAACCCCTCCCCAAGTCAAGGTGCATTAGTACACAAAGTTAGCCAAGTTATTTTGGCACCTGAGTCAGAAAATCCCTTTCTTCATCCCTGGGAGTAAAACTTCAAAAATGATATATTAAATAACAATTTGCTGCCCTTTCATGACGCGGAGGCAGCCACTGCACTCTGTATTTGGATATGCAGGTCATCCAAGTGTTTGGCTCATGGGGTCCATGAACTCACGGGACTCATGGCCTCTGCACCCTAACCTTCTATTGTACAGCTAGCTCTACCAACCCACCACCACTGCCCTGGTACTATTTTATACTTGGCTCTGGTTGATGGACTGTGGTATTATTGGAAGGAAAAAAGGTCACTTTCAGATTGCCTGTTTATTGAACATTCATCCTGATTTGTTTGCACAAAATTCGTGGGGAGGTTAGCTGACATCATCTTTTTATTGAGCATTCATTTGGATTTATTTCCGAGATTAGATGATGTTGCATCAAGCAAATGTTATCCCACACTTTCCAATGCATTTTCCCATCACATTCCTTATGTAAGAAAGTCCTCCCCCCCCCCCCAGGAAGCAGGTTTGTTGTGCAAGAGCTCCAAAGCTGCTTTAACGGTGCAATCTGAATTTGCCTGTATGTGATTGACTCCCGCCCGAAAATAGCAATACAGTCTGGAAATGCTCAAAGTGCAACAAGCCTGGAAGTGCAAGTTGCTTCTGTTGCACAGGCTACCTTTTGTCATCTTTGGCTGGTACTCTGGCTGTAACCTTACTTGACAAGACATAGCCTGGCCTCAATTATCCATATTCTGGTAACCTCTAGGTTATACTAGTCTGTAAAGTGCTGTCTTTGAAGTCTGTTTGAAAAGTGTAGTTAGTGCAGAATGCAGCTGCTAGATTACTACAGACACTGGCCATATTACATTTGTGATATGTCACAGTCGGTTTCTGGGCCCATTTCATGGTGCTTGTTTTGTCCTTTAGAACTTTTTAGGCAGCTACAAATCACTACAGAGCAGATCAGGTGGACCCATATTGATTTGTAGTCATTTCTGCCAATTCATAGCTCAAAACAGTTTCTGAAAAAGCCAGACAGTCTCCTAAGTGCTGCAATTATTCATTTCAACATCATCTAAGGAAAATGCCAGGGTGGGGAGGAGGTGAGCTAGACATTGCTCATTGAGAGCTCTAGCTTCCAATCCAGGGCCAGAATCTCACCCAACAGTTTCAAGTGACAGTGTTTCTGGGGAGGGATCGTGAAGTCCTAAAATGCAGCTTGTACAGGCATACCCCGCTTTAACATACGCAATAGGACCGGAACGTGTATGTAAAGTGAAAATGTACTTAAAGTGAAGCAATTATCTATGCTTGTACTGCACTGCAATCGCCACTAGATGGCAGCGGCATCATGCCATTAAGTGTCCGTTATTGTGAAGCGCGTACGTTAAAGTGGGGTATGGGGGAGTATGGAGCATGTATGTTATTATGAGGCGATTTTAAGTGAAGCAACTTTAAGCGGGGTATGCCTGTATCTTGTTTCCTTTTGTTATCTTCACCACACCCAAACACATTTTTCCCTAGATTTTTTTAGGTTATGTTTGCATTTAATTTACAGCTGTGTTGTGTTTTCTGTGTCTTTATTACTACTTTGTAGTGTGTGGGTGTGTGCACATTCATGCATGTATCATTAAATCTTGTGAGTATTATACAGCTACAAGAGTGGCTGTATACTATAGTCAGCATGGATTTTTCACATTCCACAATGTTAAATTAAAAATACCCCCATGCCATCGTGATGCTTCCCATAAGCTAATTTCAAAATAAAACCTTACAAAACTTATAGTCCTTAATTCAGAAACGCTTGCTTAACAACCCTCTAAATTTTCATGGTGATACACAAAACAGTCAGAGGGAATCGAGAGTTCAATGTGTAAAAAAAGAGAGAGAAAATCCAGACCCCTTTTGGACTTTTTTCTGTCAATGTTCTCATAATCTGTTGAAATTAATTAGAAATCGCCCATGTTCACAGAGTCCTATTATTTATTGCCGCCCTGAGCTTCTGCCGGGAGGAAGGGTGGGACATAAATAAATAAATAAATAAATAAATAAATAAATAAAAGCCAGACTCACAGCTCCTGGGCTTGGCTAATCAGGGGGCCACACCCACACCAGACCTTTAAGCAATTTAGACAGTCATGGCTTCCCTCAGAGAATCCTGGGATGTGTGGTTTCTGAAGGGTGTTGAGAGGAAACTCCTATTCCCCTGACAGAGTTCGAGTGGCCAGAGTGGTTTAACAGTGAGCTGCTCTGGTTGAAGCTCTGTGAGGGGAACAGGGCATCTCCTAGCAACTCTTAGCATCTTTCACTAACTACACTTCCCAGGATTCTTTGGGAGAAGCCATGACTGCCTAAAGTGAAATAACAGTCTGGTGTGGATGTGACCAGGGACAACTTTGTTTTAAATTTGGGTGGGAGGTTACACGTGGCTGCTGTAGAATAAAAAGGTGGGGGAAACCCTGAAAAAGAATGATACTGTTCACAATGTTTTCCTTTTGGAAAGGAAAAGGGCTTCCCTTCTGCCCAATGCCCACCCACCCAATCTCCTCCCCTCCCCCTTCCTCCCTCCCCCTACCCTTCCTGCTCCCCTCCTCCCAACCCTACCCCTACCCCTGGTCACTTTCACCTATCCTAAGTATGATTGCACAGGAGTAAATCCCACTGATCTCAAAAAGCATGCAAATAATCAAACCTGCCCTCCCCTCCTGCTCCCTCCTAGCCCCTCCATCTTGCTCCTTCCCTCCCCTTCCTTTACCCCTCCCTTCCCCTCCCCCATCCCCTTCAAATTCCTTCCTCCCCCTCCCTCATGGTCAGCTTTACCTATCCTAGGACTACGACCTGGGAGACCAGGGTTCAAATCCCCACACAGCCATGAAGCTCACTGGGTGACCTTGGGCCAGTCACTGCCTCAGCCTCAGAGGAAGGCAATGGTAAACCACCTCTGAATACCGCTTGGGTCGCCATAAGTGGGAATCGACTTGAAGGCAGTCCATTTCACTTTTAAGCATGATTGCACAGGAGTAAATCCCATTGAACTCAATAAGTATGCAAATGATCAAACCTGCCCTCCCCTCCTCCTCCCTCCCATCACCTCCCTTTTGCCCCTCCCCTCCCCCTTCCTTCACTCCTCACCCCTCCCCTTCCAAGCCCCTCCTTCCCCCTCCCACTCCTTCTGCTCATGTTGAGCCCAGGGGTGTTGAGCCCAGCCTCTCTCCTGAGGATCAAGGAGGGGGAACGCATGAGTTGCAGGCGCCTCAGCTGTCAGCGGGCATGGACGATCCAGGTATTGTTGAGTCTAGCCCAGACCTTGAGGAAGAGAGCGAGCTAGCCACACCGCCAGTTCCCATGGATGGCCCTGCCCCTCAATGGGACAGCGCTCAGCCATCAAGCACCCCTACAGAGCCATTAGGGGAGGATTCCGAAAGAGCAGTAACTCCTCCTGTGCCAAGCAGTATCCCAGAGATGCCCGACTCTTCCCAGCCCTCTGCTTCCCCGCCTGCAGATAAGGACCCTGTTCTGTCAGATGAGCCCGTGGAGATTCACACCCCTTCACTGCGCTCACGACGTAGGGAGAAGCGGACAGGGCAGAGGGGCGTGTGTGCGAAGGAGTGAGAGGTTACGCTCCAAGACCTCTCCTATTTAAGACTGCCACGCTGTGAATAGGGAGTTGAGTCAACTTTCATCACATGTTGCAGAGCATGTCTAGAGGGTAGTTAGGGACTTGCCGTGAGTTAGCATAGGGTCTTTTCTATGAGGCGCTCAGCCTTTGATGTGTCCATTATGTTAACAAAGCAAGAGTTCCTTGCACCCTCGTCTCCAACTTGTGGTTCCCGCTCTGAACCGGACAGCTCCCCTCTTCCCCTTCTTCCTTCCCTCTACTCTCCCCTCCCCCTCCTTCTCCCCCATGGTCAGTTTTACTTATCCGAGCCATGGTTGCACAGGAGTAAATCCCATTGAACTCAATAAGCATGCAAATGATGAGACCTGCCATTCCCCTCCTTCCCCTCTCTTCTCCCATTTTCCCCTCCCATTTTCCCCTCCTCCCCTCTTCCTTCTTCCTCCTCCCATGCCCACTCCAGGCTTCCCTCCTCATGGTCAGTTTTACCTATCCTAAGCATGATTGCAGGGGAGTAAATCCCTCTGAACTCAATAAGCATGCAAATTATCAATCCATTCTCAGCAAACTTGCACAGGATCCTATTTCTTAACTACCGAACTAAAAAGCAGGGAAATTCATTGATAGGCAAAAAACATTTTCTCCTAGTTTTTTTAGGTTATGTTTGCATTTAATTTATAGCTGTTTTATGTTTTCTGTGTCTTTATTACTACTACTGCTGGTGCATTCACTATAGCTGCTCAATTTCCCTGCTTTTTAAAGTTTAACAGAATTATCTGTTGGCTGTAGGTACATTCTTAAACTGCAGGGTTTTTTTCCCTATTAGTGAATATTATATACATTCCAGTAGACTGTACACAGTCAATGCTCAAGCCGGACAAATAGTGTAATATTGCATACATCCGTGCAGTCTTTTTTCAAAAATGTTTTTTGAAAAAAGCAAATTGTAAACATTGCTAGCACAAAAACCTCTGGACCTATCTGTCTGTAATCTGGCAGGGTTAATCTCCCATTGAGGGGCAATCATGTTGCCAAATGTTATGCACTTATGTGAAAAAACAAGAAGGTTATGGTAATTTTGGTTTCCCAATGCAAGTCAATGGGATTTCTGAAGATTTGCTTTTTCCAGATCATGAGCCGGGCCCAGACTGTCCTAGGTCAGGTCAAGGCTGATCCAAGTCACTGAAATGGACCCTAAATTGGATCAAGGGGGCGTGCACATCCCTAATGATTTCTAGAGGCGCCTAAAACACATAACTAATGGTGCCATGTGAATGGAGAGGAAAGGGTGATGGAGACCATGGAACAACCATTGAAAATGCCAGGTTCTGGGTCCCTGCAGGACACAATGCCACCAATAGGGTTTCTCCTGATGACCTAAGTGGTCAAACAGTTTTGTATACGGGGAGGCAGTCTTCCAGGTAGCCTGGTTCCCCATTTGTTTCTCCTCCTAGGCTGGCACATCTAAAATACAGTGGCCATTCTGGCAATCCTCCACCTGGAGTATTGGAGGATATAGGATTGCTCTGCCCAAGTAGACAATACCAAGATGGACTAATGGTTTCACTTACCATAAGGTAAGTGTGCATATTGTTGCATGCCTCCCCCAATCTCCAAGCAGTGAGATTTCGGGGGTCCCTGCGCTCATCCAGAGTTTGGTTTTCTGTGGGAAGAAGGTCAGCAGAAACTGCGGTGTCTTTATGAAATATGTTGTGTTTATTTACACACATTCCAACCTGAGCTCAAGGATGGAGGGGTTCAATGCATCAGCAGTCTAATATCCAGCTTTTCCATCTGGGTGCAGGGGCATCCTATAGCCATGATGCAGAGGGATATCCTCTCTGCGTGTCTGCAGCCCCAGCCTTTCTCTAGAACACACTAAAAACTACAAGCACAACTCTGCTAGCTGCCAGGAGTGGGGGAGAGCCTCTCCACGAGAGTTTCAATCACAAAAGGCGTCTTTCTAGCCCATTCTCCATTGCTAGGCAACTGATCGGCCCATTATCTTACCTGGCCAATCTATCTGGTTAACAAAAGACTCATTTGACCGGCAGAGAGTTCCTCATTCCAAGGCACAGGATTCCAAATCAGAGGCTGGAAAGGTGACCCACAGGAATCATCCATCCCAACCCCCATGCTCATAACACTATGTTTATATGTAGCAACCAGAACAACCTGACCATCTTCCCTATAGCCAACTGCTTCCCTTCTCACTCCCACCCCCAAATACACACAGTGATGAGTGAACAGTGTAAAACATGTAACATGCTTCTTTTTAAAGATATAACTGGCATCTTGTGAAGGCAATTGGCCCTGCAGTGGAAAATAATATGATATGACTGAGACTGGGAAGCTTGCTGACAGTGCATACTTTTTTACAGGCTACAGTTGTATAGGGTTAAGCCCTCATTCTCCTCTTTGCATAAGAATGACAGTTTCTTAGAAGGCCTCAGGAAAGAAGAGTTAGCTAATGCTTTAAAGAAGATATAATCAAACAGCTGCACTCCTAAAGTAGCAATTCTGTAACTAGCAGCTGTTGATTGCATATAATTTTGTCCTTCAGCTGTTAAACACCATTTATGGCTTTCTTTTCTTATAGCTGAGAGAGAGAGAAAGAGAGAGAGACATTTAGAAGAAGTTGGAACTGAGCACAATTAAGTTAAAAGTTATGCATACATTATCTGTTTTGCTTCCTGAACTGAATGTGTGTGTGTATATATGTGTGTGTAAGAGTATTAAAACCAGTGTAGGGTGGCAACTGGCCTAATTAATATCAAATAAAGTTCCACCTTATAATCATGTTCTAAAGGCTTTGCTCTCTGGGAAGTTCTCCTGTGATTGTGCTCTGTTGAAATGAGGGGAGTGGGGGTGTAAGGGGTTCTTTTGAGTAAGATTGTTTGTATTTACTACTGAACATGCACAAGTAAATCTATTTAAAAAATTGAATGGGATTGTCCTCAAATGTCCTTTTGTGCAACTTTCCTTCCTTTCAATGAGGCATAAGAACTTCTCAAAGGATTGGGTCCAGATATGGTATAGCTGGTGGGAATTATTTTTATTTTTTATTAAATGTTTATCCTCCCAGAAAGAGCTCAGGGCAGCAAACAAATGACAAAACCCTAGAAACATCTATAAAATATATTAAGAACAAAACATATTTTTAAAAATCATAATATGGTTCACAGTTTCTGTGATCTTGAAAATAAACTATATTTGAGCACATGGTTTATAGCTTACATACTCTTAATGCACATCCTGATAACACATTCACACTTGCACAGTTATCCAAGGATGCATCTTTTCTAGCATTTTGGGCCTAGAGTCATGGCACACTGTGGTGAGGTTACATTTTTCACTTATACCCCAGGGAAATTATCAACAGACCATAGAACAAAGTTTAGGTGAAAGAAACATCTGTATTTTTTTACATAACTAGGGGCTGCCACCTCTGCTCGCTTTGTCCGCCAACCCCGCCTACCATCACCAAAGCTCCCCCTCCCCCATGGGCCACCAAAGCCCAAACCCTCCCCCCCCTCCACCCATAGGTTGCCAAAGCCTCCCCATGGGTCACCAGATCCCTCCCCTCCCCCCATGGGTTGCCAGAGCTCCCTCTGCCCCCAACAGGTTTTGCCAGAGCTCTACCCACCCACTCCCCAAGGTCACCAAAGCGCCCCCTTCTGTAAGCATGATGCTTACAAATATAGGAAGATATAAAGCAGTTAATAAGCACAAATAGATATGACTGGACAGACAAAGTGTATCGCAAACCAATAGTTTTTTTGACTGCTCTGCAAAAGAGATAGGGAGGGAATTAGTAAAGCCAAATTAAAAAATGGAAGGGTGCTAGCAATCTGACAAACTGCACCGGAGGCCTGGTAGTCAGAACAGGAAACACTTGAGATGTAAATGGCACAGAGATTGGACAATGTGAAGGGCAGGTTAGCAATCTAGCAGAACAAACACAAAAACGAGAGCGCAGGGCAAGATTAGTTCTCTTCAGGCATTTGGTATTTATATGTAAACATGCAAGTGTGAGGGGCTAGCATGGACAAGTGTGCCACTCCACCCTAACACTGTTCTCATTGCCCTCCAAGAGTTGGAGGGTGATCTTCTGAAGTAGGGAGAATCCTGCACTTGTGGAGCTTCTCTGTGCATTTTAGTACATTTCTTTTCCAGGGCTCTCACATGGGTTGGGAGCTTTCATGAGTATAGAAGACTCGCCACTGGAGAAAATCAGCCTCCAGTTCATGGAAGGTGATGAAAATGTTGATGGTGGGATGGAGGTAGGGTGCTCATCCCGACTGCCTCCCCTTGATACTGGATGTCTGAAGTGCATATATTTATGAATTCCACAGAGGATGAAATGTATGGAAAGTCTTTCGCAGGGTTTTATGGTAATCCAGGTGTTTCACATGTGGACCAGGTATTTCACTATGAATTATGGTTGGAGTTCCATCCTGCCTGTACAAAAAGTTGCAGGTTGTTTGTGTTCACAAAAAGAAGCAAGCCTTTTTCAATTCTCTTAAACATAAAAGCCCAGGAAGCTACCTTACACTGAGTTACTTTGGTCCATCTAGCCCACAATTGTCTACTCTGAGTGGCACAGCTCTCCAGATTTTCAGACAGGAGTTTTTCCAGCCCTGCCTGGCAATGCTGGGGATTGAACCTGGGACCTTCTGCATGCAAGGCAGATCCTCTGCGCACTGAGCTATGGTCCCTTCCCAAATTCCTTGCATGGTGCAGTTCTCAAAGCAAGGCAACTTGGCTTCTCCTTGAGCCTTCCTAATTGACAAAAAGTAAGTGGCTGGAAAGGGGACCATGAAGCTGTGTGTCCCCTTAGATCTTTTAATTAAACCAGTTATAAAATAATGGATGGAAAGGAGGCAGAGGCACTGGAGAAAAGGAGGCAGCAAAGGGGCCAAGCTTACTTGAGGTGAAATGATCTGTCCCAGGAAAAAATCTCACAAAGACTGGCCCTAGAAGGTTCCTGGGGAGAGAACTGTTATGGGTTCTGCTTCCCAAGGGAGGGTGTGTACCTAGACCTAAGGTAGAGTGTCTAGAGTATTTCATGGATTTCCTGCATTGGCAGGAGGCTTGCACTAGATAATCTTTAAAGTCTCTTCCAACTCTATGGTTCTGTGATGCACAGACGTACCTGTAGGATTTGAATTACCTACCACATACCTTTAGTAAGGTGAATGGACACAAGTCTTCCTTCCCAGTTGTTAGTGCTGACTGAGTGAAAAGGTGGAGGGCAAGTTCCTTCTGGGTACAGAACTATAAAAGGAATCTAAATCAGCAAAGTCCTCAAACATTACCAGGGTTTCATGTGCAAATCCTGAGTTGTGGGGAGGAGTTCCTAACCTGTGCAAAAGGTATCGGATATAGAATAAGGTATTTGGATATGTCTCTGGAGTCCTTACACCTCCCTATGTATTGAGGATAACCACAATTCTTGTTTAAGAGGATAGTTAGGGTGTACTGCTGTTGACTACTCCTGTCATACTAGAATAAGCCCTTCCTTGCACAGTCTCATATAGAATTAAGCTTCTCTGAGTCAAAGCACAAAGGGGCATGCTCAGAATGGCAGCAAGGCTGAGCTTCTCCGTAATAATACTTTCAGACTTCTTGACAAACCATTGGATGAGATTTTATTCAGCAGGTGACCTTCACTATTTAATGATTTCTCATTTATGCACTGTTCCAGGGCCAAATGAGCCTGTTTTGCATATTGAATGTGTAAGTATTTCTTGGTAATTGAATCTATGCAAATTCTTGTTCTCTGCTATTAGCAACCAAGCCCTTGTTATTTCTGTGTCAAGGGCAACTTTTTAAAAATGGAGAATGGTTTCTGCCTTTAAGTGTGGTTCCTCATCTTCCTTATAATCTGCTTTACAAATTACATTGTAATTTCTTTGTTTGTTTCACTGTATATGTAGAAACGTATATATGTGACACACTGCTTCAGGGGGGAAACTGTGTTTCTGCAGATGTTGTTGGACTCCAACTCCCATCATTCCTGACCATTGGCCATAGCAGCTAGTGCTTATGGGATGTGGAGTCCAGCAACATCTGGAGGGCTGCGGATTCCTCAACCCTATCTGAGAAAATGTTGTTGCTAGAATGTAAATGAAGAGTGATATCCAAGAGTTGGCCAGTACTGGGTTTACAGCTGGTTGTGTCTGGGGGTTTATTTAGCACACAACAGATCCCTACCAGCCACAAAAAAACTTCCATGGGCCTTTGTTATATGTGTGCCCAGGAATTTTAAAGAAGATGTCATGTGCTCTGTGTGCACAACTAGTGAAGTCAACAGGAGTGGAGCACCATTTGTGAGAACCAGTGTGGTATTGTAGTTAGAATATCATCTAGAACTAGAAGACCCAGGTTCAAATTCCCATTCCACCATGAAGCTCACTGAGTGACCTTGGACCAGTCATTCTCTCTCTTAGCCTAACCCAGCTCACAGGATTATTGGAAGATAAAAGTGTGGGGGGTGGGGAGAAAAACATGTACATTGTCTTGAGCTCCTTGGAGGAAAGGTGGGATATACACATAACCAATGATGACAATGATAGAGACCTTTATTTATTTACTTGTTGTAGAAAAAAAAAGAACCACTTAAAAAAACCCTCTTAAGTGGTATACATAAAATTTTAATTATCAATAAAGCCCAAACAAAATAACTAAAATCTTAAAACAAAGACTGAATTATGCTTAAGAATACACTTGTTGAAGGCAAAAGGTTTTCAGCAGGCAGCTAAAACAATATACTAATATTATAAATAAATGTTAAGAGTCATTCCAAAACATAGGTGATGCCATGCTGAAGACATGAACTTTATGTGGCACTTCTAAAAGTGCAACTTCCACAGACTGAAATGGTTGAATAGGCACATACCAGGCAAGGAGATCCTTCAAATAAACTGGACCCAAGCTGCTAACACATTACATGCACATGCATGGAACAGAACCCTGGCGTTCATTTTTAAGAAAAAGTAACTCCAGGTGGTGAAAGTAGAGGAGGGAAGAGTTCTTAATCTTTTACTTACCATATGTCATTTCTCTTCCGTGCTCGCCTATAAATATCAGTCAGGAGCTATGCACAGGGGACATTTCCTGCAAAAGGTCAAGTACGCACTAGGAAGGGGGGGGAACGACCCAACACTACTATAAAGGTGCTGTGTATTCTCCTCTTAATTTTTTTAAAAAACTTCCACCAAAATCTGCAACATGAAAAGCTGAATTCCACAATCTCTGTGTTATGCAAATTAAGTTAATTTGAACAATTTCACTTATTGTGTATAATTTATTCTTAAAATAGTCTGCTTCTGGTCAAGGAGATATGAAGGGCACTGAAGTCCTCCCTCTTCCAACCACTCTAAATTTTATTCAGCAACTCTTCTGGCTTCTCAGAGTTCATCAGGTTTGCCCAAGCACTTTCAGGCACATCATCCTAACAATCAAGACTGAGTTGCTGTATACAATCAGCCCTTCCTAAAGTGCATTGGCAATTGTTGCCTACTTTTCTTCATCCTTTAATGAGAAAGAGGACTGGGGGAGTCTTGTGGTTTATTGCTCTCAAAAAAGGCACAGCTACATTTAGAAAGGCGAACTGATTCCCCACCCACCCATGAAAAGCAGAAAAGAAAGTAAAGCCTGACTTGATCTTGGGCCCCTTAACAGCATGTTGATCTACAGAAATCAGCAAGTGAATCTTTTCACAGAATAGATAAGCATTATGGCCTGCTAATGTCTGCAGAGCAAACTATTGCTATAGGCACAGGAGTAAGGGCTGGCTTGGTTTTAAAGATGGCTAATTGATTTGTCTGCTCTTAGCTTTCCTCTTTAGCATTTGGTAGGGAGATCTTTATAGATCACAATTATGAGGGTGACAGGACATACTGATGATACCTGAAACATCCAAATTTCACTTGGAAACAATTTTATTAGAGAATGTTTCAATTACAGATCAGTATACAGGTAATGAAGCAGCATATATTGTTCCCATACAAGTCAGGTGCACGCAGAAAAAGTTCTCATAAGCAATGTTGTTAAGTGACATATGGTAAGGCATGCAAGTCCTTTTTAGGGAAGGTGGCAAGTCCAGGTTAAAGTCCCATAAATGAGTTTTCAGAGTATCAGGAAGGGAGACCAGGGCAGAGCCAGTCTCACCTTGTGTGGGGCCAGTGAGCCGGGCCAGTCCTCTTCCACTGATTGCAGCCTCCAGTCGTCGGTCCTGGGTAGCGGGAGTTCTTCTCCAAGGCTCTTCCAAAGGCTTTCTCTGCAGTGGGGCTGGTGCATCCGGCGTATTTAGATGGCATGGTTATAGGGCACACATAGTAGTTCCCGGAGCGTAAGGTTACATGCAGTAAGCAGAGCACAGGTAGAATGCAGCATTTTAGATGGTTGGGAGGTTGCATGCAGTACAAGCATCTAGCATGTAAGTCCTCTCCGGGAGTTGCGTTGATGGGTCGAGGGTGGATCTTCTGACGCAGAATCTGTAGCTGGGGAGCAGGGTGGATCTGGGCTCCTTCAGCAGATGGGGGGAGAACTTGGGCTTGTCCACAACACGGTGTTGCCTCTTGGCTCTGACCCCGTTTGAGGGAAGGCCAAGAGGCTGGGGCTCCCTCCTCACAAAGGAGGAGGTAGCAATTTGTGGCTTGCCCCCTCTGGTTGCAGCGGGGCGAGCCTGTGGTGGTGGCTCCCCTCCTCTGGGTTAGGAGGGCGAGCCGTTTACTCAGGATCTTGTTGAACCGTCCTCACAGCGATTGTGGAGGATGGACCATTTGTGGCTCTCCCCCTCTTGGGTTAGGGGGGCGAGCTGGTTCCTTGTACTGGCGGTAGCCCGTGATGTGTTCAACATAAATATCACGGGACCACCGGATGGTATCTGACACCATCAGCTTGCGCATGAGTTTGGCATAGCGTTTGCCCATGCTACAAGCTCTCAGTACAGGCTCGTTGTCAGGGACCCAGCCTCCTAGGGCTCCAACTAAGAGGGCGTGCATGGCGACTTCATACCCCCTCTGCCTGAGTGCATCTGCCAGAGGGAGGTACTTGTGGTGCTTGCGTTCCCTGGCTTCCTTCATAGCTGCCTTTCTGATTTTGAAGGGGATGGTTATGTCTATCATGGTGATTTTCTTCTGTTCTTCCTGGCGGATGATGATGTCTGGCCTCAGTTGACTCCCAGTGTCAGGTATGGAGCAGTTCAGGGAGATGGTGCCCATTAAGGCAGGGATGGCTTTGGCTAGGCGGTTCATTACTGCGTCGTGTCGGTGCTTCCATGCCGTCGAGTGGGGCTGGCAGCTGCAGAGCACATGTGGAAGGGTCTCGTTGGAGTACCCACAGCGGCGGCAGCGCTTGTCCTGATTGCCAGATTTGATGGCACCATTGAGTGGCACGACGTTGAGGCGGCCACAGTGCACAAAACGCCAGTCAGCAAAGCGTGTGAAGTCACCTCAGGGCATGTAGTGGTTGCTGGCATCCCATTGTGAGGTGACTTCGAATACCTTGCCCTGGTCCGGTTTGCTTTTAAGTGCGGTAACGTATTTTTCCCTCACTGACTCTTTCAGGTTGCTTTCAAGGAGCCTCCTCGACCTGTGGGTGAAGAACTGTAGTTCTGGTGGGTTGCCTCGGGTGGTGGCGATCTGTGGGCCTTCTGCGGTCCAGGCCCACTGGCAGCCAATGAGTTTGTTGAGGCGGCATGACGCATTCTGGGTGCGGGTGAAGAGGGAGGAGAGGTCTCCACCTTCACGGCCAAACTCATTTTCTAGGGATCCACAGAGGTAAGTGGCCAGGTCCTCCTCGGTGGGGTCCCTGGCGATTCTTTTGCGGACGACTTCTCTCAGGGTGCCATGTGCTATTGTCTTGATGGTGTTATCTGGGCAGGTGAGGAGGCGGAAGGCATGGGTGACTACTGCGACATCACCAAAGTCACCTAGTTTTGGGATTCCTGCTCCTCCTCATCGCTGGGTGATGCAGAGGATGTCGTTGGTGGCTCGCTTAAGGAGGCTGAGCCATTTCTTGAGCAGGGCTGTGAGTGCTCAGTCGGCTCTGTTTAGGGCAGTTTTCTGGATGGCCAATCCTCGCAGTGCGAAGTCTATTCTGGGGAGAAGGAATGTTTTAGTGCATCGATCTTCTGCCAGGGGCCCAGTAGCGATGAGTCGATCTTGCCAGCGTCTGTCACGATGGTGTGGATGGTTGCTTCGGGGGTCTGGTAGGTTCGGAATCCCGTGGGGGTTCCTAAGTGTTGGTAGGCCTCCCCATGTGCGAGGTGTGTCATGGGTTCTCCTTGGATGGTGAAAGTTGTTGGCAGGACCCAGTTTTTCTGACTCCCATTGATGTGGAGTGATGTACACTTTTTTGCATTGAAGCAAAGACCCATCCATCTGGCAGCAGTTGTGATGCTGGTCAGCATTCCTTGCAGTTCCTCTGGTTTCTCTGCAACTATCACCAAGTCGTCTGCGTAGGCAAGGACGCTGACTTTTTCCTCATGCAGGCCGAAGCCTCCCGGTTCCTTTGGCAATGCATCGAAGGAGGGGCTCCATGGACAGGTTGAAGATGATGGGGCTGAGCGGGCAGCCCTGTTTCACTCCGCAGTGGATCTGAATCTCATTGGTTTCTCCTTCCACAGCGCGCACAGTGGTGCTGCAACCGTCATAGAGCTCTCTGATCAGGTTGAGGAACTCACCCGGCATGCCAAATTCAGCCAAGGTGTCAAAGATGTGGCGGTGTGGGACGGAGCCGAAAGCGTTGCTGAGATCGAGCCAGGCGATGGCGCATTCTGTTCTTGAGCAGCTGGTGGTGTCGATCGCCATCTGGAGCAGGAAGTTGTGTTCGTGGCAACCCTCACAGGACATGAAGCCCTTCTGCTGGGAGCTGATGGTGTTGCTGGTGACAGCCCGGTCGGTGACTCTGGCGGAGATGCAGCTGGCATACATATTGTAGATGGTGCTGCAGACAGTGATTGGGCGCCAGTTGCTGGGGTTTGTGGGGTCGTCTTTCTTGTGGTTCATGGCCTTCTTCCAGGCATCAGGTGTGCGGCGGAACTCTTGCAGCGATTGAAGATGGAGGCGAGGATCAGACAACCCGGGTCACATCGCTTTAGCAGGCCGTACCGGATGCCGTCTTTACCTGGGGCGGTGTTTTTGGCCCTGCAGAGTCTTCCCTCTACTTCCTGCGGGGTAAAGTCTATTAGGAGTGTGGCACCAAGTTCTTGGTCGACTCTGGGGAGATCAGGGAGGTCAACCGGGCGTGGAGTGTCTCGTCAGTCATCTCTGTCGAAGACTGACGCAAAGTAGCGGTGTAGGCTGTCACCAGGGATTCTGCAGAAGGGAGATGGGCCATCGAGAACTTCTCTCACTGCCTTGGCTCTGTTGGCGCGGTAGAGCTTTTGAATACGTGATGCTGCCTGAGGGTCAAAGCACCTTGCTGTGGTCCTCCTTACACCCCGGTGGGGAGGATGTTGGAACGCAGGGGCTCTGGGAGCTGCTTCCATTCGTCTGCCTCCTTGCCTCTCTTGTGGTCTGGCTTCTGCAGAGAGTTCATTTGTCAGAGCAGCGATGGTCAGTTCCAAATCCTCGAAGGTTGTGATCTCTCTTAGCCTGGCAAACCAATTAGACTGCCATGCTGTGGGTTGTCTGTCGCCCTGTTGAATAGGTTCCTCCATGACGGGTGGTTCCTGTTGAGTGTTGGGACTCCTCTGGTTCTCATGTCTTTGCTGTGTCATGCGGGGTGGTCCATTGTGGTGTTGGATGGAAGAGGCAGGAGCTGTAGGTGCTGGGTTGGAGAGGCCATCGTTCGTGGTTCCGCTTGTTGATGGTGTTTCCGGAGCTGTGGGTCTTGTTGGCTCACCATTTGGGTGATGTGGTGTTGATTTTCTTTCCGGTGGCTCCTTGGCTGGAGTGCTGTTGGCTGGCCTCGGGTGTGGGCTGCATCTGGGGAGGTTTGGGTGGTCGCTCCGTTTGTCTGCAGGCCCTTTCTGCTGTGGCATTGTGGTTGTATTGCTGCGAGGCTGTGGTTCAGTTTGCAAGGGTGGCTGGTTTGGTCACCTCTCGTTTGGGGTGCTTCTGGGGGAGCGGGCCAGTGGCTGTGTGGTGCTGGTCCAAGGCGAGCTGCTGTTGTCTCGGTGGAGGGATGCGCAGGTTGTTTGATATCTCTTGAGGGTCAGCATGGTCTTGAATTTCGAGGAGCAATGCGCGCAGCAGTAGAGGACTGGAGCGTGGTATCTGCATATGTGTGTGGCCAGGCTGCCATGCCTCGCATACCGTCTTGGCTCTTCGCAGACTGGGCAGATGAGATCCTCTGTGGGGTACCGGAGAACGACCTCTGTTGGAGGGTGCCTTGTATCCTTTCGCCTGGAAGGCAGTGTGCTCTTCTTTCCTCCGGGAACTGAAGCACTCTTCTTTTCTCTTCCAGAGGAGGGCTCTTTGGTTGATGGTTGGGCTGCAGGTATGTCCTCCGGAGATCGGGAAGCTGCTTGACGTGTGCGTGAGCTGGGGTGGTCTCTCAGTCCTGTTCTGCTGGTGGAAGTAGTGGTGCTCTTCTGGGCAGCGTGGGGTGGTGCAGGCCCAGGAGGGTTCCAGGGGCTGCTGTTCTGCCCTTCCAGTCCAGGAGCTTCTTGGGTCAGCGGCTCACCCAAGGAGCTCCCTGGGGTGGGGTGAGCCTTCCTTCCCTTCTTGCTATGTTGGGGATCGGCTCCTGGGGGAGCCATCCCAGGTTGTCTTCTCGGATGCAACTGACAGCCCGAAGGCAGGCGGATCCTATCTTCCTCCCCGTGTTGGGGATTGGCTCCCGGGGGAGCTGTCCCAGGTTGTCTTCTCGGATCCGACTGACAGCCTGAAGGCAGGCGGATCCTATCTTCTTCCTCAACAGGGGCTGGTGTTGGCAGCTGGGCAGTGGCAGGTTCTCTCAGGAACTGGATGGTCTCCTCCAGTTGTCTCTCCCCCTCATCAGAGGGAGGTGGATCTTCTTCTTCCATAGCGAATCGCAGAAGTAGTGTCAGCTTGAAGTAGCAATCATATGCAGCAGAGTCTTCTTTCTGTCCATAAAAGTGATTTCAGCTCGTCGAGAGATCCTGGCAGTATAAGTTTACCAGTAATTAAACTGATAAGAACAGATTAATTTAACTAAAGAATGTTTCACTCGATCTTAGCCCAAAGGCCGAGAAGGGACAACTGAGAAGCTCTTAGCTTTCTTCTTTAACATTTGGTAGGGAGATCTTTATAGATCACAATTATGAGGGTGACAGGACAAACTGATGATACCCGAAACATCCACATTTCACTTAGAAACAATTTTATACTTGACCTCAGCCTAACCATTTGTCTCAATCAATCTAAAGGAGTCATTCTTGTTTGCCTTCCTTATTCAACCTTTCCCTCCCTCCAGAAATACATTTGAACATAGTGGTTCTAGATGGTGTTCTTATATTTGCTTAGTTATACTTATCTCTTTTTTTAAAAGCTGTGTTTATTTTAATAGCATCATATTTTTAAAGCCCCCTTTATTGGAGTCAACAGCTGGTATAGTGCAGTGGGGAGGAGACCCTGGCTGGGAGTCCAGAGTCTGTGAGTTCAAATCCTCACTCGTGTCTCCTGGGTGGAAAGAGCCAGCTAAAGATCAATCCCACAGTGAGTGGCTCAGGGGTTATGTGGCCTGCCACCTGTGCAGCCGTGGGCTAGCTGCATAGTTCCAAGGAGCCCAGTTGCCCCCCAGCTGGCAGTTACGGACAAGGAAGGGGCTGGCTTGTGCAGCTGTGGCAAGCTGAGCAGGCCCTAGCCAGCTGGAGAGGACCAGCCTCAGAGGGAGGCAATGGTAAACCCTCTCTGAATACCGCTTACCATGAAAACCCTGTTCATAGGGTTGCCATAAGTCAGGATCGACTTGAAGGCAGTCCATTTCCATTTTTACTGGAGTCAACGGTCCAGAAGAATTGCTAGTCTCTAAGTCCTGCTTCATTTCTTTAGGAGATCTTCATTTGTCCATAAAAATGAAATTAATTGCACACAAACTTGATCAATGTCAGAAGTTGCCACCATTTTCAGTGGTCTTCAAAGCAGAATGCAAGGGGAATGGTAAGGTCAAATGCAATCCCAAATGCAACCTGGAACACATGGTTATTTGAAAGATGATACTCTGGGATGAGAGATATAATGCATATTGGGATTGATCATCAAGTATATATTTGGTGTGAGGGGGATCTTGTTCTTATGTTGTATTTTGTTATCTGAAAACAACAACAAGAATAATGGAACATTAGAAGCATGCAATGTCCATGAGCAAGATCTTTATCAGGATTGGCCACACAAGCCAAATTTGATCACCCAAACAGAGAGAAGGAAAAGATTTTCCAAATATTGTCCCTTCTCACATTAAGTTCCAACACTGGGGACTTTGAAAAGGCTTTGCTAGTCTTCCTCCCTTCCTGCTTTAAGTTCCTGACATAGCAAACTTGAAGGAGGAGACTTTTTCAAGTCTCCCCCTCCCCCTTCATCCTCAGTGTTGGAGAGTTAATTGGGGAAAGGGGGAGGCTTTTGCAAAGGCTTTAAGACAGCCCTCGATCTCCCATTTGAGCAAAGAAAAATGGCCTCAGGGGCCAAATAGGACCCCCTGAACAGCCATAATTAGCCCTGAGGTCACAGGTTCCCCACCTCTGAGAAACAGCCTTCCTGGTCATGGATGCAAAATCTCATGCAAGTGAATCAGTTACAAAGTTTGTATACCAAGTTATAAAGATTCACAGTCAACCTCTAGAGAATTGTTTGTGGTGCTAGTTTTAATTTTGTCCTAGGCTGTATGCACATGGCAGTTTAATTTAGATTAGATGCATCCCATGTGTTCATATTTTTTGAGTTGTACCCACAACATTGGCCTCATCCAAGTTTCAGCCCACACTTTCCCCCGATTGAATTTACCCAATCTGCAGACAATGTGCTGAGGAAAAAAACATTTCAACATAAAATTGCATATTACTCAACTGCAGATGTACTGAAGCACATTGCATGGGTAGGTTGTTTTTTGTGTTTTTCTTTGAGAGGAGTATGTGTGTGGACTGTGTGGTAACATTTTGCTGGGTGCTAACTAGGGATGGGGGAGAAATTCAATCTGGTTTGTATTTTAAGCTCATTCTATCAAATTTGTGCTTTCTGAAACCATGTGAGAACTGAAACCCAGCCATTCTTCAAAATTCACCCTTTTCTAAATTTTATGATGTAGTTCTTCAACCAAACAATGTTACAAACATGCATATATTAGGGAAAAGTGTGCATAAATGTGAATATACTAGTGAAAATAACATACAAACCTGCATTATATTAGGAGAAAATGCTTGGAAAAATGTGTACGTAAGTCAAAAGTTACTACAAAAATATGTTTAATAGGATAAATTTTCACTTAAATGCTGGAGAATTTTCATGAGGATTTTTTTTAAAAAAAATCACAAATTGATGCAGCAATGTGGAAAACTGGATTTAAGACTGGGAAAATAAGAAACAGAGGGAACTGAAACTGACCAATCTTTCCATCCCTAATGCCAGCTATTTCCATGGATGAGATATTCTTCTTTGGGCTGCTGGTGTGGTTGAGCTCAACTAACAGTTTAAAAAAATGGTTTAATCCACTATTTTGTACAAGTCTGTATACTAGAAAACTTGTATCTAAAAGAGCAACAGCAATTGATTGCACCGGTAAACAAATACCTGCACGCATGCTCACAATGGACCTCAGGTTTCCAGAACTCAAGGAGGGTGGACTACTGATGGGGCCAGGCAGTACACAGACTTAAAATAAAACAACCGTTTTTTAAAAAACTATTTCGTGCAAGTCTGGTATACTGGGAAATTTGTTTCTCAAAAATAATTGTAAAAATTGGCCATGTGTACAGGTAAACAATTACCTGTACATATGCCCACAATGGACCTCAGGTTTCTGGAACTCAGGGAGGGTGGGAAAGTACTGATTGGGATAGGGGCACAACAACCCACAGTGTGAATGCATCCCATCAATCATTGCCCACTAGTGTGGATTGGAAACATTGAGATAAAGATCTATTGAAAGTGCTTAGCTGTGGATGAATGTGCACAAAAGTGCACATGGAAAACTTGCATCTGTCCGACCCACGTGTGCATTAACGCTGTGGTGTGTATGCAGCCCTAATCTTGATTACATTTTTAACAAAGAAAAATATATTCTTAGTGGTCTTGTATTGTTCACCCCCCCCCAATTATATGGAATCAAATATTTGTTTTATTATTTATTTATTGAATGTATATCCCACCCTTCCTCCCAAAGGAGCCCAGAGTGGCCATTGCATCCACAGCAAATATTTTTCTTTTGGAATTATGAAGGTCTGTGGGGGGGGGGGACGGACAATTAATGCATTTTGACTGAAATCTGAAATGGTGCTCTTTCTTAATCCAAACCCAGCAGTACTTCTCTACCTGCCCGCCCATCACCCCGCTTTGGAAGAGAAGTTTATTGCAGCAATTTTTTCTGTCTCATTCCTGGGGAGAGAAGAGCTGCTTTAATGGACATTGCATGCTTCTAAATGTTTCATAATCTGCATGTGACAGGAGTCTCTGTTGGGAGAGAGAGAGAGAATTTAAATTTCATTCTGTTGCAGTGGAAAAAACAGGAATCAGCCTTAAACTCTATGACTATATTGCAGGGCTGTTTTCTCATGACTCATTTTCCCAGCAAAAGAGAGAGTTATCTGCATAATCAACCATTATGTGGCAATTAAAGGCATTGGCCTGTTAGGGTAAATTTTTTAGTGCAGCTCTTGAAGCCACACATCGCATAGTCCTTGTTAGCAGGCATTGCAGGTTCTATTTCTAGCGTATGTTGCTAATAAATGCTTCCTTCATAGGCTAATGTTCAATGGCATAGGCTACTTCAGAAAAAAAAGGTTATTTTTAGTGTTTCTCTTCATCGTCATTTACTTATGAATATGTATCATGAACTAAAACTTCAGTTAATTCTGGAACCCCAGGAAAGGTTGCCAGATGGGATGTGCTTTTTTAGCTTTTATTTGAGAACACCAGAGGGGCTGAAAATAGATTTTCATGTTTATCATGAGATTTTAGCCATGGCAAATCAAATGGAACCTTTTACAAACGGCTTAGAGGTGTGGGGTTTTTTACATTCAAGTGCTATATAAATCTTGTCAAATATATGAAAAAAAAATATAATGGAACATCCAATTATTTATTTATTACATTTATATACTGCCCCATAGCCGAAGCTCTCTGGGCGGTTTACAGCAATTAAAACAATGAAAACAATAAAAATTTTAAAACAAAAACCCATTTTAAAAATACAATATTTTTATTAGAGGCAATGTGTCTCTGATGCCTGGAGTCCAACTGTCATGTCTTGCTTGTGAGTTTTCTGGAGGCATGTGGTTGGAGATAGATCCTATGTAAAAATACCAGTTTTAAACAAACAATATTGTGTCACTCCAAAACTATGCTGAGTGAGCACAGGCTAACGTTTGCTTCACTTCCAGTGCAATCCTATACATGTCTGTCAAAAGGAAGTCCCAGTTCAGTGGGGCTGTAAAACCTACTGTAAGACCTGGTGCAATTAGCTTGAGTGCATTTTTTAAAAAATATTCAGCTTCAAAAAGATTTCCCAACTGATCGGCAGATCAACCCATTCCCTCTCCAAGTGTGGCTAATGGAAACTCTTTGATCTGGTGACTAGTGTGTTTACAGCCCTAGTAAACCTTTTCTATATTATTGTATTTGAAAGATATTGTTAGACTCCTTGAGAACTTCAGTTAGTAGATAGAGTATAAATGAACATGTACATTAGTCCTGTCTTTCCAGGATGCTGGGTGTCTTTACCAGAGCTTCTGCCAATTCTCTGAAAGCAAAAAACACAAAATATACCAGGCTCCTCCTCCTAACTGCCCAAGTTAATGTTAACTATGTGTTTACTGAACTGCAAATGCAAAGTTAACTGAAAGATTAGCAGAGGGGCTCAAGACACTGGACTTCCTAAGGGCCTGCCCGTACCATCATTTCAATGCTCGACAGCTGTGTCATTTAGACAGCCCTTGCTGACTTCCAGCCATGCTGCCATGGGCTAAAGTTGGTCATATGGATACTGATATCATGCTAACCCTCAGCAGACTGGCTTCTGCTGTCTAATTGCCACAGCAAACATTTGAGGAGATGTGATTGTGCAACGCGCCAACTAAAACATTACAGCTGCCACTGGCTGAAGCTGTCATAGAATAGATAAGTCTCTTGGTTTCAGCTCAGAGAGGACCAAGCAGAACCTGACTGCTGGTTGGGTATGGAGCAGGGGTGGACAGCCTCAGGCCCAGGGACCAAATGCAGCCCTCCAGGCCTCTCTGTTTGGCTCTTGGGCCTCTCCTCAGGTTACACTGTCTCCTCAGCCACACCTCTTCCCTCCAGGCCACACCCCTCACCAGCCGTACTTTGCAGCCACCTTGGATGTTTTTGCCTGGTTGGAAAGTGTCCTCTGATAATGCCTCTGATAATGCCTGAATGGAGACTAGAGAGAGATGTGTGAGAATGTATAAAACTAGCCAACTACAAAAGTAAATTTTACATCTATTGCTCTGGCCCCATGCATCACTGTAAACCCTAAAAGATTGCCCAGAACAGAATTCATTCATTCATTCATTCAATAATTATTTCAGCCCTTGGCCTGCAAAAGATTCTCCAACCCTGATATATAGCCTCCAATCTTGTATCAAAAAGCAAACCGTGAAGCTTCTTAAACAGAAGATCTTAGGGAAGATCCCCATGGTGTTCAATTCTGTATGGGAGAAGCACCTCAACATTCATTCTCAGATTCTGACTGATATATGATCTAAATGCTCAGCTTTGCATGGGGTGCTGTCATGCATAGGCTTGTACCACCTCAGAAATGCTCATGAGGTAGCTCATGGGGTAGCTTAAATATAAGTACCACTATGGTACCTTTTCTGCCTGTGCATATTTAGCATGTCAGGGAAAATGAGTCTCACGTAGCTTTCTCCTAAATATGCTAGCAGGCAGAGGAGGGTTGATATGGGACCACTTTCAAATGAATAATCTTCCCCCACTTGCTTTCTGATGTGGTACAGACCTATGCAGGACCACACAACAGGCAAATCAGAAAAGCTGAGCCACTCCTAAGTTTGTATGTGTCTTGAGCAACAGATATTGAAATAGACTGTTACGAGGCTAGGTACATTCAAGAATATGGCAGGACTATCCTTATAACTAAATAAAACATTTATAGTATAATATTCACTAGGAGGCAAAAAAAACCTTGCAGTTTAAGAATATACCTATAGCCAACAGATATTTCTATCAAACTTTAAAAACCAGGGAAATTGGGCAGTATAGTGAATGCACCAGGGGAGCAGGAGACCTGACCTCCTCTCTGAGATATTATGAAATGGAAATGGACTGTCTTCAAGTTGATCACAACTTATGGCCAGAGCTTGGAAAAGTTACTTTTTTAAACTACAACTCCCATCAACCCCAGCCAGCATGACCATTGGATTGGGCTGATGGGAGTTATAGTTCAAAAAGGTAACTTTTCCAAGCTCTGCTTATGGTGACCCTATGAATAGGGTTTTCATGGTAAGCGGTATTCAGAGGTGGTTTACCATTGCCTTCCTCTGAGGCTGAGAGGCAGTGACTGGCCCAGGGTCACCCAGTGAGCTTCATGCTGTGTGTGGATTTGAACCCTGGTCTCCCAGGTCGTAGTCCAACACCCTAACCACTACACCACACTGGCTCTCCTGAGATATTGTACTGTCCTACAAATCTGTAAAAATGCAAACACAATTTGGGTTGGTCTTTCACAGTCCAATCCACTTCCTGTGTAGCTTGGAAGAATTTGGTAACATGTGCCTCTGAGCCTATGGTGAGTGGTGACAACACCTGCAATCAGCCCAAACTTTAGAAACAGGGCATGTGCTGATTAGGCAAGCCAAGCAGCTGTGAGTCTGGCTTTTAGAACACTGACAGTTGATTCTTACTGAGGATGCCCAGCATTATCATTGAGTTCAATGCTAAATTTCTTAAATTAATTAAAACTCAGTCAGGCTTTTTTCCCTCACTTTTAAACTGCAGAGGATGAAGGTCAGAGTATGGGTAATAGGATTACAGGTACTCTGTGAACATGGCTGATTTTTAATTAATTTCAACAAATTATGAGAACTCTGACAGAAAAAAGTCCAAAAGGGGTCTGGTTTCTCTCTCTCTCTTTTTACACTTTGAACTCTCAATTCTCTCTGACTGTGTTGTGTATCGCCATGAACATTTAGAGGGTTGTTAAGCACGTTTTTTCTGAGTTCAGGACTATAAGTTTTGGTTTTGAAATGAGCTTATGGGAAGCAGCAGTATGGCATGGGGATATATTCAATTTAACATTGCAGAACGTGAAAAATCCATTCTGACTATAGTATACAGCCATTCTTGTGGCTGTATAATTAAGCTTCCATATACTAGGTCATATTGGTGTTCTGTCTAATCCAGTATTCTCTATGCTGACTAGCAGGAGTTTGCCAAAGCTCAGGCAGAGGTCTTTCCCATCACCTGCTATCTGTGATCCTTTAACTGGAGATGGTCTGCATACAAGCCATCTGCTCTTCCTCTTCCTGTGGGGAACAACCGTAGCTCAGTGGTAGAGCAGCTGCTTTGCATACACAGGGTCCCAGGTTCAATTCCTGGCATCTCCAGGTAGGGCTGGGAGAGAACCCTGTCTGAAACAATGGAGAACCACTACCAGTCAATTTCACAATACTGAGTGAAATGGACCAAAGGTCTGATTCAGTATAAGGCAGTTTCTTATGATCCTATGAGCTACAGAGTATCTTAACAATCCTTATAGCAACCATATAATGTAGATCAGCATCATGCCCATACAAGTATGAGAAATATTATTTTTCCTAAGGCCACCTTGTAAGCTCATAGCAGAGCCAAGATCTGAGCTAGAATCTTTCCAGTTCACCATACAATCTCAACACAAACTCTAGCACACTATCATGGAAAGGTATTGTTTGTTGTTGCTATGTGCCTTCAAGTCGATTTGGACTTATGGTGACCCTATGAATCAAATACTTTCTGGTAGAGAATTGAATTTCACCCCCCCCAAAAAAACTCAATACCATCTCTTCTACACTGACTGGCAGCAGCTCTCCAGACGCCCTACCTGGAGATGCCAGGACTAAACTGGGATCTTCTACATGCAAAGCATGCACTCTACCGCTGAGCTACTATGGCCCTTCCTATATCATATAAGTATCAGGATAAGCTGAGCTTTTCCATATTGCCGTTGGAGCATAGACTTGGATGATGGTTATGTTAATAGATTTCTTGTTAAATCTCATTGATATCACTGTCTCAGACCTTGCGTTATAGCTCCTAATTGCTTTTGTTACATCACTTCTCACTATTAAAGCAACCCCGTTTCCTCCTGATTTCTCATTTCCGGCATAAAATATTTTGTAGTTGCCTGTTGAAAATGTCCCATTCCCGTCCATTTTATTCCACTCACACCAAGTATTGTAATGTTGATATGTTCCATTTCTTGCTTGACAATTTCTAATTTTCCCTGGTACATGCTTCTCACATTCCATGTTCCTATTGTGTACGTTGTACAACTCCGGACAACTCCTTTCGCATCTGTGTGCTTCAGCCTCTGGGCTTCCTTTTGGTTTTGACCCAGTGGTGTCATTAGTCACAACGCTACTCTTACTTGTCTGTTATTCCTCCCCAGTAGCTCGTTGAGTGCCATCTGACCTGGGGGTCCCATCTTCCAGCCCTATCTCGTGTTGCATTTTGGATACTCTGTTCATAGGGTTTTCATGGCAAGGGGTATTCAGAGGTTGTTTACCATTGTCTTCCTCTGAGTTTGGATGCATCTTAGTCTGGTGTCTCAGCTTTTGGGTGCCCCTGCTCGAAATCTAGCCTCTTGGTCTAGACTCCTGACGGCATTGCTCTCAGCTTCTTCAACTCTCTGAAACCCCCTCACCACATTAAGGTGTGGATCCTAGAGGAGGGAAAGGTATTATACATCTGCATATAAAAGCAGTGAAATCACTAATGCAGAACAATAACAATATTCTGGCCGAATGTTTTGGTTTGCTTTAAACTCAGTCACATCATTCATTCATTGGCGATCGCTCGTGGCCGAGTAAGATTGTCTTCCAAGATAAGGTCTTTCACAGTTGGTCCGTAAGTGACTGTGGAGGCCAATTCTGGATCCGCACGGCCTCCCACAGTGAGGACATACGTTTCCAGATGGAAGATGGTTGCAATGAAGATTTGTTTGACGTGCCTTCCACTTAGCTCATTTGTCCCTTTCACCCTGTATTCATGCTTCTTCGAAGTCCATAGCACCTTTGATAATAGCCAACCTCAATTTGGGACATTCATGGGCCAAGACTTCCTAGTTCTCGATGTTCATGTTACATTATTTTAGATTCACTTTAAGAACATCTTTAAACCTCTTTTGCTGTCCACCGATATTCCATTTTCCATCCTTAAGTTGGGAGTAAAGTAGCTGCTTTGGAAGATGGTGATCAGGCATTCGAACAACATGGCCAGTCCAGGGAAGTTGATGTTGAAGGATCATTGTTTCAACACTGGTAGTCTTTGCTTCTTCCAAAATGCTAACATTCGTCCGTCTGTCTTCCCAAGTAATTTGCAGAATTTTCTGGAGGAAGCATTGGTGGAATCTTTCAAGAAGTTGGGAGTGGCATTTATAAATGGTCCATGTTTCACAGGCGTACAGTATGATTGGTAGTACAATGGCTTTGTAAATAAGCAGTTTGGTCTCCCTGCAAATATGCCAATCCTCGAACACTCTATGCTTCATTTGGGAGAATGCGGCATTCGCAGAGCTCAGACAACGTTGAATTTCAGCATCGATGTCAGCTTTTACAGAGAGATGGCTACCAAGATAGAGGAAGTGATCAACGTTCTCCAATGTTACACCATTAAGCTAGATTTATGGTGCTACAGAGGGACTAGTTCACACCTGTTGATGAACTTTGGTTTTTTTAATATTAAGTGAGAGCCCAAGCTTTCCATATGCTTCTGCAAAGACATTTAGGATAGTTTGAAGATCTTTCTCTGAATGTGAGGAGACTACATTATCATCAGCATATTGAGGTTCTACAACAGAGGTTGACATTATCTTACTTTTTGCTTTCAGCCTACTGAGATTAAAAAGCTTTCCATCTGTTTGATATATGATTTCCACACCAGTAGGAAGTTTCCCCTCAATAAGGTGTAGAATCATAGCAATGAAGATAGCAAATAAGGTAGGAGCAATGACACATCCCTGTTTTACGCCTGATCCAGCTCTGAATGGATCGCTCTGAAAGCCATTGTTATCCAAAGTTGTCGCTGTCATGTTGTCATGAAGGAGTTGCAAAATATTCACAAATTGATCAGGGCATCCAATTTTCAGAAGGATGGTCCAGAGAGCAGTTTGATTCACAGTATCAAAGGCCTTAGTCAGATCAATAAATGCCATATATAATGGTCGATTCTGCTTCTGTCATTTTTCTTGAAGCTGTTGTGCAGTGAAGATCATGTCCCCTGTCCCCCTGGAAGGGCAAAAACGATTTTGAGATTCGGGGAGGACATCCTCTGAGATTGGTAGGAGGTGATTTGTGAGGATCCTTGCAAGGATTTTACCTGCGGTAGCAAGAAAAGAGATACCTCGATAGTTCCCACAATTTTTTCTATCACCCTTCTTAAAAAGGGTGATAATTATGGCGTCCCTAAAGTCTTCCGGGATCTCCTCCCTCATCCAGAGTTTTTTGATGAGCTTATGAAGTTGTTGTGTAAGTCCAGGCCCACCTTTTAAGACTTCAGCAGGAATCCCATCAGGTCCACTAGCTTTGTTGTCCTTCATTTGAATGATGGCTTTCCTGACTTCATCCAAATTAGGGGATACTGCAAACTGGCCTCTAGTTTGTTGTGGAATTTGCGAGAAGACCTCACCGGCCACAACAGAGTTACAATTAAGGAGGTTGTGGTAATGCTCTTTCCAGCGCAGTGCAATAGACTCTTTATCCTTAAGAAGTTTGGTACCATCTATTGAACATAAGGGATTTGTACCGTAATTCGTTGGTCCATAGATGGCCTTTGTGGCATTAAAAAAGCCCCGTGCATCATGAGCATCTGCAAAGTGCTGGATTTCTTTATCCACCAGGCATTCTTAAGTTCTCTAGTTCTTCTTTGGACCTCAGCCTTTGCACTGACATAGATTTTTTTTATTAGCAGCACAGTTAATGTCTTTCTGCCATATCTGGAAGGCTTTTATTTTCTTGTCGATGATATGTTCAATTTCACTATCATTCTCATCAATCCAATCCTGATGTGTCTTAGTTTGGTATCCAATAGTTTGTTCACATGCTGCAATAATGGATGTCTTCAGTTTAATCCAGTGTTCCTCGACATTTTCAGGGAGTTCCGTTGGTAGATGTTTCTTGAGAGTTGTTTGAAAGTAGGCTTGCTTAATAGGATCTTGAAGGGCATGGATGTTCATTTTATGCCTTGGTTTTCTTCCTTGGAGCTACTTTGAGGGACAGTCTATCTATCTATCCATGTATCCATCCATCTATCTATCCATCTATCTATCCATCTATCTATCCATCTATCCATCTATCTATCTATCTGCGGTTGTCACTCCCCCCCAAAAAACCAGTCAGAAAGTATACATTGTATTGTGATCTGGAGGGACTGGAAGTCAGCACAGCATAGCTAGGACAGAAACACAGTACTTCTGTATGAAAGTTATAGTTGTGCACTGGCTTTGGGAGGAGGGAGTGGGGCTGAAAGGGAGAGGCCAAGCCACAGGCTGGATCTGGCCCAGAGACTTGCAATTACCCACCTTTGATATAGAGTGATCAGATGCAGGCATGTCTATCCAGAAGTCAGTCCCACTGGACTGTCAACTGCGCCCATTCCTAGAGATGTCTGATCTCATCACAGTGGCACATGCCTTAGTTACATCCCTTTTGGATTACTCTAACATGCTCTACGTGGGGCTGCCTTTGAAGAATGTTTGGAAACTCTAGCTGGTCCAAAGAATTGCAGCCAGATTGTTACTGGGGCTTATTACAAGGAGCATACGACTACCTTGTTACAACACTCCACTGGCTACTAATTTGTTTCAGAACACAATTCAAAGTGCTGGTTATGACCTATAAGGCCTGATATGGCTTGGGTCCAGGCTATCTCAAGGACCTCATCTTCACATTTGAGCCTTCTGGAGCCCTAAGATCTTTGAGGGAGGCCGTTTTCTTAATCCTGTCATCCTCTCAGGTACATCTGGTGGGAACACGGGAGAGGGCCTTCTCAGTGGTTGCCCCAAGACTGTGGATCTTCCTTCTTGAGGAGGTTAGACTGGCTTCCTCCTTGCTATCCTTTTGCTGGCAGGTGAAAATGCTTCTATCCTGACAGGCGTTTGGGAACTGACTGCAAGGGCTTTTAATAGTGTGCTTATTTTTATCTTTGGCTTTTTAATGGATATGTTTTAAATGGTTTTAATTCTATAGATAGTTTAATGACATTTTAACAATAACTTTTTACATGTTTTTATCTGTATTTGTTTTAATTTTTGTAAGGTACCCTGAGTCCCAGTTTTGGGGAAAAGGCAGGATATAAATGAATAAAGTAATAATAATAAATAATAATTGGGTTGTGTTCAGTTGAGTCCTTCTCAGAGTAGACCCATTGAAATTAATGAACCCAAGTTAGCCATGTTTATTAACTTCCATGGATGTACTCTGAGTAGGACTAGCACTGAATACCACCCACTGAGTTCAACAGGGCAAGACTGCAACCTTGAAAGCTGTCTCAAGGAGGAAGTTTCAGCAGGCACAGCTTTTCTCATCCGAGCATGATGTGCTGCATTTGAGGACATTCCCTTTTCTATGCAACCGTTAAAGGTTCAAGAGTCCTGTCCTCTTTTGAACCTGTGCTCACAGAGCACAGAATATATGGCATTGCAACTAGTCTTATATCCATCTTCTTTTTACTCGGCTCATTTCGCCCTTTTCTGAGTTCTGCCTGCAGATGGCAGCATCGTTCTGGCATCTGGGCTCTTGCTAGCCCTAGGAACGATCAGTCTAAATTTAGGTGGAAAAAAAGCACTCTCCAGAGGAGTTCAATAAACATTGCACTTTTGTTCTTCTCTATCCCACACAGTCTTGACATCCACCTCTTTGGAGTCCTCCCATAAATCGTGACAATAAATGTCCCTGATGCTCTCAAAACAGGCTCTGAAAGGCACCTGCTTTAATTATGCTCACTGACATCTCACGTTCAGCTCTGAGAGTACGTGGATCTTAAAGGTGTTTCCATTATTACTAATGGTTTGTTGTGATAGTAGGCACACTTTGAGAGGGCCCTGCAAGTGCTTCAGTTTAGGAAGCATGGCAAGGAACTGGAACGGTGGCTCTTATAAGAAAGAGGCTACTAACAACTGGAAACAAAGAGAACTCTGCTTGATGCTTCTTACATATGTTGCAGTTATCAGTCAGGGCAGAATGGCCATTGTGAAGGCTCTCTAGTTCAGTTGCTGGTTTTGGCTTTTTGAAATCCTGCCTTGTCCCGAGGGCAGGATACAACCCTTGGGCCTGTCACTGTCTCTCAGCCTAACTTACCTCACAGAGTTGTTATGAGGATAAAATTGGAAGGGGGAGGACCATTTTGTACACTACCTTGAGCTCATTGGAGGAAAGGTGGAATACATATGTATAATAAATAATGCTTGAATTGCTGCCATTCATTTGCTCCTTTGCTTTTTTTTGCTTTTTTTTTTTTTAGCAATTTGTCCCTTTAGGGCAGGGAGCCCCAGCTCCACGAGCCAGAGGGAGCCCCAGGTGACGAAGCGTCAAGGCCCCAGCTGACAAAGCGTCAAGGCGAGTTAAGCAGCAGAGCGTGTTCAGCAGCAGGGCGAGGAGGCCAGGCCCCCCCCACTCTGCCCGTCTGTTCCCTGACCTCAACAAAACCGCAGTTTCCAACCCATTGAAGTAATAAACCTTAAACAAAACTATGCAGGTAAGAAGCCAGCAGGGGTGTGGGGGCTTTCCAGTGTTTTGCACTGCCTGCAGCATGTACGACTATCTGCCTGTTGGACAAAAGTTGTGGGTGTGTTCTCGGTGCAATGAGATCCTGGCTCTCTGGAATGACTTCATTTCCTTGAGGCCAAGGTGGCTGACCTGGAAAAGCTGAGAGAGGCAGAGAGGTGTGTGGAGGAGGCCTTCAGGGACACTGTAGCTGTGTCCCACTCCAAGGATGATAGCTCTTCTGCTATCATGGAGAATGATGGTCTCTGGGAAGGAGAGCATCCAGCTGAGGAAGAGGGAACCGATCCCTTAGAAGGGACCCATTCCTTGGGGGATGAGCAGCTATCCTCTCGTGCCGAGGATATATCTCCAGGGGGTGGAGGGATCCTTGTAGTGGGTGATTCGATCATTAGGAACATAGACAGTGGGGTGTGTGATGAGCATGTAGACTGCAAGGTGTTTTGCCTGCCTGGTGCAAAGGTTGCGGATATCGCCTGTCGTTTAGATAGTTTGGTAGACACTGCTGGGGAGGAATCAGTGGCCGTGGTGCACGTTGGCACCAACGACATGGGGAAATGCAGCCGTGAGGTCCTGGAAGCAAAATTTAGATTGCTAGGTAGGATGCTGAAAACCAGGACCTCCAAGGTGGATTTCTCTGAAATGCTACCGGTTCCACACGCAGGACCAGCCAGACAGGCACAGCTTTGCAGTCTCAATGCGTGGATGAGATGATGGTGTCGGGTGGAAGGGTTTGGATTTGTTAGGCACTGGGGAACATTTTGGGACAAGCCAGGCCTGTACAAAAGGGACGGGCTCCACTTGAACCAGAATGGAACCAGGCTGCTGGCACTTAAAATTAAAAAGGTAGCAGAGCAGCTTTTAAACTGACTGAGGGGGGAAACCCGACAGGAGCTGAGGAAGGTCCGGTTCGGAATAAACCTTCCCCCTGGGATAAAGACCAAAGAAATGATGAAATTTTAAAAGGGGTAGGCCTAGAAGTAGGCATTGTGAGAGCAGGGGCACAGGATATAAATTCAGAAGAGCAAAATCACCACAGGCCAAACCACAAGTGCCAAAGACACTTGAAGAGAGACACTGCTTACAAGTGCCTGCACGCTAATGCTAGGAGCCTCTGAACCAAGATGGGAGAACTGGAGTGCTTAGTCTTAGAGGAGAGCATTGATATAGTGATCATAATGGAGACCGGGTGGAATGGAGAAAACCAGTGGGATACGGTTATCCCTGGATATAAACTATATCGGAAGGACAGGGAAGGACGTATTGGTGGCGGAGTCGCTCAATATGTGAAAGAAGGCATTGAATCCAGCAAGCTCGAAACCCCAAAAGAGGCGGAGTCCTCCACAGAATCGTTGTGGGTGGTGATACCATGCCCCAGGAGGGATTTAATACTGGGAACAATCTATCGTCCCCCTGATCAAAATGCTCAGGGAGACCTTGAGATGAGATATGAAATTGAGGAAGCATCCAAACTAGGAAATGTGGTAGTAATGGGTGACTTCAACTACCCGGACATAGACTGGCCGCATATGTGTTCCAGTCATGACAAAGGAGCAAAGTTTCTAGATAGTCTAAATGACTATTCCCTAGACCAGTTGGTCATGGAACCGACCAGAGGGATGGCAACCCTGGACTTAATCCTCAGTGGGGACCGGGACCTGGTGCGAGATGTAAGTGTTGTTGAACCGATTGGGAGCAGTGACCACAGTGCTATTAAAGTAAACATACATGTAACTGGCCAATTGCCAAGAAAATCCAACACGGTCACATTTGACTTCAAAAGAGGAAACTTCACAAAAATGAGGGGATTGGTAAAAAGAAAGCTGAAAAACAAAGTCCAGAGGGTCACATCACTCGAAAATGCTTGGAAGTTGTTTAAAAACACTATATTAGAAGCTCAACTGGAGTGCATACCGCAGATCAGAAAAGGTACCGCCAGGGCCAAGAAGATGCCAGCATGGTTAACGAGCAAAGTCAAGGAAGCTCTTAGAGGCAAAAAGTCTTCCTTCAGAAAATGGAAGTCTTGTCCGAATGAAGAAAATAAAAAAGAACACAAACTCTGGCAAAAGAAATGCAAGAAGACAATAAGGGATGCTAAAAAAGAATTTGAGGAGCACATTGCTAAGAACATAAAAACCAACAACAAAAAATTCTATAAATACATTCAAAGCAGGAGACCATCTAGGGAGACAATTGGACCCTTGGATGATAAGGGAGTCTAAGGTGTACTAAAGAATGATAAGGAGATTGCAGAGAAGCTAAATGAATTCTTTGCATCTGTCTTCACAGTGGAAGATATAGGGCAGATCCCTGAACCTGAACTAACATTTGCAGGAAGGGATTCTGAGGAACTGAGACAAATAGTGGTAACGAGAGAGGAAGTTCTAGGCTTAATGGACAATATAAAAACTGACAAATCACCGGGCCCGGATGGCATCCACCCGAGAGTTCTCAAGGAACTCAAATGTGAAATTGCTGGTCTGCTAACTAAAATATGTAACTTGTCCCTCGGGTCCTCCTCCGTGCCTGTGGATTGGAAAGTGGCAAATGTAACGCCAATCTTCAAAAAGGGATCCAGAGGGGATCCCGGAAATTACAGGCCAGTTAGCTTAACTTCTGTCCCTGGAAAACTGGTAGAAAGTATGATTAAAGCTAGATTAACTAAGCACATAGAAGAACAAGCCTTGCTGAAGCAGAGCCAGCATGGCTTCTGCAAGGGAAAGTCCTGTCTCAGTAACCTATTAGAATTCTTTGAGAGTGTCAACAAGCATATAGATAGAGGGGATCCAGTGGACATAGTGTACTTAGACTTTCAAAAAGCGTTTGACAAGGTACCTCACCAAAGACTTCTGAGGAAGCTTAGCAGTCATGGAATAAGAGGAGAGGTCCTCTTGTGGATAAGGAATTGGTTACAAAGCAGAAAGCAGAGAGTAGGAATCAACGGACAGTTCTCCCAATGGAGGGCTGTAGAAAGTGGAGTCCCTCAAGGATCGGTATTGGGACCTGTACTTTTCAACTTGTTCATTAATGACCTAGAATTAGGAGTGAGCAGTGAAGTGGCCAAGTTTGCTGATGACACTAAATTGTTCAGGGTTGTTAAAACAAAAAGGGATTGCGAAGAGCTCCAAAAAGACCTCTCCAAACTGAGTGAATGGGCGGAAAAATGGCAAATGCAATTCAATATAAACAAGTGTGAAATTATGCATATTGGAGCAAAAAATCTTAATTTCACATATACGCTCATGGGGTCTGAACTGGCGGTGACCAACCAGGAGAGAGACCTCGGGGTTGTAGTGGACAGCACGATGAAAATGTCGACCCAGTGTGCGGCAGCTGTGAAAAAGGCAAATTCCATGCTAGCGATAATTAGGAAAGGTATTGAAAATAAAACAGCCGATATCATAATGCCGTTGTATAAATCTATGGTGCGGCCGCATTTGGAATACTGTGTACAGTTCTGGTCGCCTCATCTCAAAAAGGATATTATAGAGTTGGAAAAGGTTCAGAAGAGGGCAACCAGAATGATCAAGGGGATGGAGCGACTCCCTTACGAGGAAAGGTTGCAGCATTTGGGGCTTTTTAGTTTAGAGAAAAGGCGGGTCAGAGGAGACATGATAGAAGTGTATAAAATTATGCATGGCATTGAGAAAGTGGATAGAGAAAAGTTCTTCTCCCTCTCTCATAATACTAGAACTCGTGGACATTCAAAGAAGCTGAATGTTGGAAGATTCGGGACAGACAAAAGGAAGTACTTCTTTACTCACCGCATAGTTATCATTTTTTTTTTATTTGCTTATAGCCATAGGCCATTGCATAACAAACTATGAACACTGTGACAATAAAATACATTTATATCAAGACGAGAACAGTTACAACGAGCCAAGATCTAATGAGATTGTAATTTAACATATTTTGCTCTGATCTTTTTGGCGGCAAGAGCAAAATTTGCCACCGCCATTGTAACCGTGTTTTGCTTGTCCGCCAATAAGTTTACTATTAAAATATCGGGAGGTAACCTTTCCCTAGAGCTAATCAAGGGTTCCAGAAATTTTTGTCTTGGGTTATTATACAGCGGACATAATAACATATAATGGACGAGGTCCTCTATGGCCTTATTTCCGCAGATACAATAACGCTCCGCTCTCGGAATCCCCTTGTATCTGCCCTCCAGGAAAGCTGTAGACATCATCTGGAATCTTATTTCGGTAAAAGCTCTGCATAGAGGAGCACTGGAATCTTATTTTGGTAAAAGCTCTGCGTAGAGGAGCACTGGTTAAAATAATAAAATATGAGGGAATGGCATGATTTACTTTTACAAGAGGGAACCACTGTGAAAAGGGCGATGACACTATGGAAGCCCTGTCTTGATCTGCATCAAAGTTCAGGATCCAATTGCGGAGCTCCAATGGAGAAAAGGATAGAAGGTTTCTAGGAGAAAGATTATAATAGTCTATTAGAGCTCTAGTGGCTTGGGCCCAACTGCCTTTCTGTAATTGTTATTGCCAGCAAAGATTGACGATAGAAGTCTCGTCCATCATTAAAATCTTCCTCCAGAACCTTAACACAGCCAGGTCAATTTTGGCTATCAATGATGAAAGGCCTAGTTCAGCCCTTACATGAGCAAATGGAGTTCCACGAGGTAGTCCCAAAATCTGTCTCATGAAGGAGTTTTGAAGGGTCTCAAGACTGGCTTTTAGTGAGTGTCCCCAGAGTTCTGCCCCATAAAGCAATTTGGGTAGGGCTTTGGCAGTAAAAATTTTCAACATAGGTATGATCAACTGACCCCCACGAGTGTAAAAAAATCTTTTCATTTGGCCTAATACTCTTGCACCTGCTAATTTAATGTCTTCCAAGTGGGGTTTCCATGAGAGTTTGGTATTGAAAGTTATGCCAAGGTATTTAAAGGACTGGATTTGTTCTAAGGGTTTCTCATTCAAAGTCCAGTTTGTTTTGGCCTTACTATGTTTCCCAAAAACCATAATTTTAGATTTTGATTGGTTAACCTGCAAATGCTGAGCATGGCAATAATCCTCTAGGTAGATTAGCATTCTTTTTAGGCCGATTTTATTTAAAGAAAAAAGGGCCAAATCATCTGCATATAATAAAGCTGAGATTTTTTTTGTACCCACAGAGGGGGGAAAAATCTATTTGAAGTCAGTGCAGGGATAATATCTTTTATAAAATAATTAAAAAGAAAGGGGGCCAATATGCATCCCTGCTTGACTCCTTTTGTAGCAGGGATTTCACGAGAGAGGGCGCCATTCCTGCCTATACGGACACGTAGATAATTAGATTGATGAAGATATTTGATTAGCCATAAAAGTCTTTTGTCTGTGTTAGTTTTCTCCAGTTTATGCCATAACAACTCCCTATCCACCGAGTCAAAAGCCGAAGCAAAATCTATGAATGCTACATAGAGCGATGTGCTCGGACCTTTTACAGATTTAGATATTAAATGATGTAAGGTGTAGGCTTGGTCCATTGTGCTCCTGCCCTTTCTAAAACCTGCCTGTTCCTGATGAATAATCGAATGCCTAGTATCCCAATCCATAAGTTTATTCAAAAGGAAATGCCCATATAATTTGGCTGTGGTGTCAAGAAGGCTAATGGGCCTATAGTTACGGGGATCTGAAGGGTTCCCTTTCTTAAAAATAGGTACTATTATACTAGTACGCCATCCCAAAGGAAAGGCTCCCGTGGTGTTGATGTGTGTGAAGAGAATAGCAAGAAGGGGGGCCCACCATGAAATTTCTGACAGGAAGATCTCAGGGGGCAACATATCCTCCCCAAGTGCTTTATTTGCACGAAGAGCCAAAATCAAATCTCCTATCTCTGAACTGGAGACTGGGGGCCACGATGGGAGGACTAGCGGGTCGTCCGGCAAAAGAGGTGGTGATAATGGCACAGACCCGAAAATAGCACTAAAATGTAACACCCAAGTTTCAGGGAGAATTGGAGGAATAGGGACGAAATGGCTTTGGGCAACCCCCCCCCTGAACAAGTTTCCAAAATTCCAGGTCATTTCCTTGTAGTAGGGCCTGTCCTAAGTCTCTCCAATTATTCTCAAAGTAAGCCTGTTTTTTCTCTTTAAGGAGCCTCTTGTAAGGCCTTTTCAATAATAATAATTGAAGAGTAGCTTCCTCTGAAGCGTTCCAGCGAGTGTTTTTTATTTGAGCACCCAGTTCTCGCTTCATTACACGGCAATCCCTATCATACCATGATCTAGGGCCACCTACAGGTCTAAGAGGGGCAGAGGAAATCACCAATTGCTTTAGTGCAGTGGCAGTCGCCTCATATATTTCAAGAATAGCCTCTGGAGTAGAAGTGGCCTGTTGATGAAGATTTAACAAGGCTGTTGATTCTAAAGATTGTTAAACTATGGAATTTGCTCCCACAAGATGCAGTAATGGCCACCAGTTTGGATGGCTTTAAAAGAAGATTAGACAAATTCATGGAGGACAGGGGTATCAATGGCTACTAGCCATGATGGGTGTGCTGTGCCACCCTAGTCAGAGGTAGCATGCTTCTGAAAACCAGTTGCCGGAAGCCTCAGGAGGGGAGAGTGTTCTTGCACTCGGGACCTGCTTGCAGGCTTCCCCCAGGCACCTGGTTGAGAACAGGATGCTGGACTAGATGGGCCACTGGCCTGATCCAGCAGGCTCTTCTTATGTTCTTATGTTCTTATGGATGGGGTACCTTTGGCCCTTCAGTTGTTGATGGATTCCAACTCCCTCAAGCCACCATGGCCAAGGGGAGATGTAGTCCAGAAACATTTGGAGAGCTGCAGGTTTCCCCAACTCTACTTTACAGTTTCTGTATTCTGACTCTGAGGAGGGGACTAGGTTTTCTAAATGTTGACAGGGAAAGATGAAAGAAACAAGTCAGGGATGTAGAACAGGAGCTAGTGATAAATCATGGGATTTATTTGTGTGTGCATTCAAATCTTGCCTGGTGTATTACACTATAAAACATGAGGAGAGGATGGGGCTGTGATGTTCCTGTATATATGGTATATATGGTAAGTGCTGTTTGAATAGAAGATACATGGTAAGTGGAGTGAAAGAGGAGGGGGAGTGAATGGGCAGTAGAATGCTAGATGATTGGCTGAGGGTGGAGAATGGCGGAGAGTATAAATGGAAGGATGACAGTTAAATCTGGGTGGACGGTGATCGTGAGTGGGTTGTTTTGGTGGGTTTTTGAGAGGAGATTGGGTGGAGAGTTGGTGGATGTGAGGAGAATATAATAGAATATGTGAGGAGAATGTGAGGTGAAGGGGAGAATATAACACCACAAGTATTCAGAGCAAACCAAAATTATCTGCACTGATACAAAGGGAGTGGGACAGCTTAAGCACTCAGTCACAGAGGTAACCTGATAGAGAGACTCAGGCAGAGTCTCTGGGAATACTGGTTATAGGACGTGACTGGTGGTGCTGCCTAGCAGGGGGATCTGTTGAGATCTGTGCTAGAGCGGGGAGAGAAACCATAAAAAAGGACAGTCCAGACTGGTGGAGTCCCTGGTGGTGCCTAGTGACAGGCAGTAACCACGAGCAGGTAGGAACCTGACAGGGAGAGCCAGGGAAGGGCGTCACATGTGGTGGCACAGCGGTGGGATACGAACCAAAGAGAGTCCCAAAGACACATGGTGACAAAGGAGAATACGTCACAGGTGTTGGCTGTAGCGGTGGCACGAATACTAGAGAATCCCTAACAGTGGTGTGGCAAACAGAAATAACAAAACAAGATTACTTGTGAGAGTGACTGGCAAAGAGTGTGTGGCAAAGAGTGAGTGAACTCAAACACCATGGCTGAATATATAAAAATGAAAAGAGAGGAGCTGGTGGAGAAGTGCATAACATTCAATTTACCTCACGAGCGTAAAAGGGTAGATGAATTGAGGGTAGCACTTATAGGATTTGCAACTGCCCAGCAAAAACAACCTGTCAGGGAAGAGATCCCAGAAGGATACTTAAGCAATCCCGCTTATATAGAGTATTTGAGAGAGAAGTTAAGATGGGAGGCTGAGGAAAAAGATAAACAGCGAGAGTTAGAAACTGAGAAATTGAGGATGGAAGCTGATGGGAAAGATAAACAGCGAGAGTTAGAAACTGAGAAGTTGAGGATGGAAACTGAGAAATTGAGGATGGAAACTGAGAGAATGAGAGTGGATGCTGAGATACAAGGGGAAAGATTAAAATTGGATAGAGAGAAATTTCACTCTGAGGAGACAAGGAAAGACAGAGATGGAGCAAAAATAAAAATTACTCCAAAGGACTTTGCTGTCTATGAGCCTGGTCAAGATCCTCAAATTTATCTCACAACCTTTGAAAAGGCAGCTCAATTGGAACTTCCGGGAAGGGTGACTTAGCCTGTGCCTGCTTTTGAGACGGGCTCCTGCCTCAAAAGAAGCTTATTCAGATATATCAGTCAGTTTTTTCTTTTTTTTTGACTGATTAAACTTCTCCCGGGTAGGGAGAAACGAAGAGATTAACCTCAAAGCCTATTTTTGTTGGGACGACCAGATCTCATTAATTTATGGGACGAGGTCCAGCCGACGAAGGTGGGACGGATTTTCAACAGCAAGCTCTATCTGTTAAAGCGAACGTTCATCTTATCTTCTAAGAGAGAACGCATTAACAGGCAAGCACCCTTCTTTCTATATTTTTCTTTTACTTGACTTAAATTGTTGCTGTTTAAAAGAGATTTGCCAGATTGATCGGTTTTTGACATCTCACTGGGGAGCCGTAACTTCTCTCTGCTACGCACTAATTAATAGCTTATCTCTGTTTTTGTTGCAAAAAGCTGTCCTGGATTTGCATTCTAAAGATACACACAGAAGAGGGATTTCTATTCCAGATTTTTATTTTGAAAAATATTATACTGTTTTGAGACTACTCTCTTTTTGGTCTATTTTATTTTGACGAATCTGTTTCTTGACGATTGCCATTAATTGTTTCGATCCTGGGAACTGCATTTTGTTTACTTAACTATTGGAGAGATAAGGCTGTCTGCTCTGTTTATACTGTGATGTCACCAAGTTTGGAGTATTAACCCAATTGTTGCTGAAATAAGAAGTGGTTTTCCTATATTTTTCTTTTAAAATGGCAATTAAGAAAGTGGCTGAGAATCTGGAAATAACTATGTTTCAGAAAATAATGGATGAGATTGAGATAACGAAAATTGAATTGAGTAAAATGAAGCAGGAGATTAAAGATATAAGGGTCCCTGTGAGAGAGGTGACCCTGGAAGGGGTCCCTGTGAGAGAGGAGACCCCGGAGATTGGAACAGGGGTCCCTGTGAGAGAGGAGACCCTGGAGACTGGAATAGGGGTCCCTGTGAGAGAGGAGATCCCGGAGATTGGAACAAACGTGGAACAGGAACAAGATTTGGAGTCTATGGACTTTAGAAATAAAATCTATTGTTTGGAACTCAATGTTATCTCTGAAGAAATTAATGAAGATTCTAGAGATAAAGTTATCAATGGCATGGATTATCTTCTGGACTGGAATGATGTGATGGAGCCCAATATAGAGAAAATCTATGGAATTAACTGCAGCCATGTGACAATGGAAAAACTTTTAAGAGATGACCCAGTGTATTTTGAAAAAAAGAACAGAGATATGATTTTACAGCAGTATTTCAGCAACCTATTCAGAATGGATGGCAAGAAAATATTTGGGATAGAGGTAATTCCCATCAGACTCTTACTATATGACTATGGCTTTGACAGCAAGATTATTATGGAATACTGATAATGGAAGATTGGATATTGAAATTACTGGACTTAACAAGACTACTGAAGATGGAAGATGGAAAATGGAACTAATAGAGATAATAGAACAATGGCTACTGAAATTACTGAACCTAACAGATTCTGATGTGATGGATTAATTGAAATGTTTATTTTGACTATGGTTATGACAATAAGATTATCATAATTAGTAATGAGATGGATTAATCGATATGCTTATCTGGAAAAAAAAAATTGATAGATATATTTCTTAAAGAATTGAAATCTCTCTTTGACTTTTTGTGGAAAGAATAAAGTAATGTTTATGAGATTTGATGATTAAGTAAGATAACTACTGGAGGAAAGTGATTTTATAATATGACTTAAGAGACAGGATTGCTATATATTATAGACTTATAACTGATTTGATCTTTGACAAATGGGAAGTCAATATTTTACTCTTTATTTTTTATTTTTGTTTTTTGTTTTTTCTTTTTTTCTTTTTGTTTAACTATTTTTGATTTTGTTTTTTGTCTTTGAATGTTTTATGATTTTGTCTTGTATGTTTTATGAAAATTTGAATAAAAATTATTGGAAAAAAAAAAAAAAGAAAAAAAAAAAAAAAAGAAAAGGCAGCTCAATTGTGGGGGCTACCTGAAGATAAATACATGCAGTATTTATCAAACCTGATCAAAGGGGAATTGGCAGAGGTATACCAATATTTCCCCTCAGACAGGCCTGTCACCTATGCTGAGTTTAAAGAGGCAGTCTACAAAAGATTCAGACTGGGACCTGACTACTTTAGAAAATTATTCCGAAACTGTCAGATCCAAGCAGGGAGGTCTTTTGTTGAACTGGGAGCAAAGTTGATGGATATATTTGGAAAGTGGATGAGTAGTGCAAAAGCTCAGTCAGTGGAAGAGGTGAAAAGCCTCATGATACTGGATCAATTATACCATCAGTTACCACCACAAATAAGGCTCCTGGTCAAAGACCGTTCCCCTACATCGGTGCAGGAGGCTGCAGAGATGGCGGATCGCTTTGCCTCCAATAGAACTGGCTGGGTGGGGAAAACATCAAGAGATTTTAAACCCAGACCATATAGTGGCGGCAGAAAGGATGTGGTACCACAGCGAGTGAGTCCTCCAGTAAAATCTGTAGGGCACAGGACACCCCAGAGTGGATCTGTGTACCCTAAAACAGAGGAGAAATTATGCTATAAATGTGGTAGACTGGGGCACCTACGTTTTCAATGTGAGGTTGCCAACCCCATTAGTAATCCTGCTCAGGCAAGGGCAGTAAAAATAGAACCAAAAGATCTAACAACGAAAAAGGTTCAGTTCTGCCAGATAAACTGGACAGAAGTAAAAGACTTGGATTCAAGTCTGAGAGAGGAAGTGAGTGTACAAGGGGCAAATTATTGGGCATGGCTTGATACTGGTGCCGCTCAGACATTACTGAGGCCAGATTTAATAAAATCTGAGGAAATATTACCTCAGGAAACTGTGACTATTCAAGGAGTGAGGGGTAGACCAGAAAGCTTACCCATAGCCCTAGTGAAAATGAAATGGAGAAATATAGAGGGAAAATATAAAGTCGGTATTAATGCCCAACAACAAGAACCAGTGATACTGGGAAGAGATGTTATGGGGGCACAAGGGAAAATATATGTGGTGACCAGACAGCAACTTGGCAGAGAAACAGAAGCCATGTTAAAAGGGGCTGAAGGAAACAGGGTGGAATCTGTTTGCGAGCCTCAGGTCACCATAGCAACCACTAGCAGGCCTGCTGAAGGAGACAAACTGTATCAAGTGGTCTCTAATAAGGAAGAGACAGAGCATTTCAGAGAAGAACTGAATAAGGATACCAGTTTGAAGCAAATAAAGGAGCAAGCCCTGACCCAACAGATTCCTTTCACTGACAAACTGAGGAATCAAGTTGTGTGTGAGAATGGGATTTTATATAGACTGTGGATGCCTGCTGAGAGAAAGGATGAATGTGAACCAGTGAAGCAATTGATAGTACCTAGCAAATACAGAACCAGATTGCTAGAGGTAGCCCACGATGTCCCATGTGCAGGACATCTGGGAATAAAAAAGACCAAGAGGAGATTGAGTGCACACTATTATTGGCCAAATATCTCCAAAGATGTAAAACAACATTGTCTATCTTGTGGTATATGCCAAAAGGTGGGAAAAAGTGGAGTAAAGACTAAGGCACCCTTAAAGCCCCTTCCTATAATTGGACAACCCTTTTATAGAGTGGGAATAGATTTGGTGGGCCCTTTTTCCAAACCCACAAGGCATGGCAAGAAATATCTAGTGGTGGTGGTGGATTTTGCCACCAGGTACCCAGACGCAGAAGCACTAAGATCTGTAGAAGCCCCTGTAGTGGCAGAGGCTTTGTTAAAAATCTTTATGAGGCTGGGTTTCCCTCATGAAGTGCTGATGGATCAAGGCAGTGTATTCATGGGAGAAGTGATGCAATGTATGTGGAAATGTTGTGGTCTAAAACATCTAAAGACCACTACTTACCATCCCGCCACTAATGGGCTAACTGAGAGATTCAATGGGGTTTTGAAGGACATGATCAGAAGCTATGTTCAAGATCACCCACAAGACTGGGATGAACGTTTGGGATGCTTCTTATTTGCATACAGAGAAGTCCCTCAGGAGTCAACAGGCTTCTCACCCTTTGGACTGATGTTCACTAGAAAAGTGAGGGGACCTTTGGAACTGCTAAAAAAATCATGGGAAGGAACCCTGGGAGAGTACAAAACATCTGTAGTGGATTTTGTATTGGAATTCCGCAATAAATTAACATCAATGATGGAAGTTGTGAAAGACAATCTCAGTCAAGCTCAGCAGAAGCAAAGTTACTGGTATGACAGAACAGCCAGGGAACGTGTGTATGATGTGGGAGATATGGTTATGGCATTCATACCCAGGAAACATGACAAATTACAGGCTAACTGGGTGGGACCATATACCATAAGAGATAAGGTTGACACAGTGACGTATGTAATTACCACAGACCAATTAAACAAAAACAAAGTGGTTCATGTAAATATGTTAAAGCCTTACCATACCAGGGATGCAAAGGTGTTGCAAGTTACCTTATTCCCTGAGGGAAGTGGGCCTGAACTTCCGGATTTGGTACAGGAAAGCAAAAACAAAAGAGGGATAGATCAAGTGGAATGGTCAGAGGAGGTGAAGGAGGAAGTAAAAGAAGAGATTCTGAGAGTTTTGAAAAACTATGGGAATCTCTTCAGCAATAGACCTGGCCAAACCAGTATAGCCAAACATTCCATTGATACTGGAGATCATGCCCCAATCAGATCTATGCCGTACCGTGTGAATGGGAAAGTTTTGAGTGAAATCAAAAAGGAGGTCGAAGATATGCTGGAACTAGGAGTGATCAGGGAATCTATCAGTCCCTGGGCCTCAAGTATTGTCCTGGTTCCAAAAAAAGATGGAACGACAAGATTTTGCATTGATTATCGGCTAATCAATAAAATTACTGTCCCAGATGCATATCCTATGCCTAGGGTGGACGCAGTGTTAGAGTTGTTGGGGGCAGCAACCATTATCTCTACGTTAGACCTCTGTAAAGGATTTTGGCAAATGGAACTAGACGAGCAATCCAGAGCCAAAACTACCTTCAGTACACCAGATGGGTTATATGAGTTTGTGACCTTACCCATGGGACTAAGGAACTCACCAAGTTCATTTCAGAGGCTAATCAATACTGTGTTGCGAGGCATGTCAGATTTTGCAGTGGCCTATATCGATGACGTGGCCATTTTTAGCAAGTCGGTGCCTGAGCATGTCCAACACCTGACAACAGTATTAGAGGCATTAAGAAAGCCAGGCCTCACAATAAAAGCTAAGAAATTCCAGTTTGGGTTGAAGGAGGTGGTCTATTTAGGACATAAGGTGGGGAGTGGGAAAATCACCCCCTTATGGAGCAAGGTGGAGGCAATACAATTGTGGCCTATCCCCTTAACCAAAAAGCAAGTTAGGGCATTTCTAGGTGTGGCTGGTTTTTATAGGAAGTTTGTGAGAAATTTTGGGGAAATAGCAACCCCCTTGCATGAATTAACCAAGAAGTGTTCTGAGCGTGTGGTATGGACGGATGAATGTCAGAAGGCTTTTGATCTGCTGAAGCAAGCCTTGTGCCAAGGACCTATATTAATAGCACCAGACTATGAGCAACCATTCATCGTGGCTACGGATGCGTCAGACCTCGTGCTGGGAGTCGTCTTGCTGCAGGAGAGAGAAGGCACCAGACATCCAGTGGCGTATTATGAAAAACCATAATACTATGCTGCAGAGGTGGTCCTGGGCCCTACAAGACTATCAAGTGGACTTCCAGTTCATCAAAGGCAAGGACAATGTATTGGCCGATGGACTGTCAAGGCAGGTGGCTGGGACTGCAGTGACGTGACCAGACGGAGGAACAAAGAAAGAAATTTTCCCCAGAGAGACTTGTTTTACTTATTAACGCGGCGTATGAATCCTGGAACAGGAATAATACTCTGCTGTTATTTTAAGGGGGGGGGAAATGTGATGTTCCTGTATTAGTGTATATATGGTAAGTGCTGTTTGAATAGAAGATACGTGGTAAGTGGAGTGAAAGAGGAGGGGGAGTGAATGGGCAGTAGAATGCTGGATGATTGGCTGAGGGTGGAGAATGGCGGAGAGTATAAATGGAAGGATGACAGTTAAATCTGGGTGGACGGTGATCGTGAGTGGGTTGTTTTGGTGGGTTTTTGAGAGGAGATTGGGTGGAGAGTTGGTGGATGTGAGGAGAGTGTGGAGTTTGGATTAATACTAAGACCAGTACCTCAGGAATAGATGAAACCATATGCTTAAGTGCCTTTATAAAGAAATCTTGTTATCTCTGTTATTTAATAAATATATTTGGTTTACCAAAGGCCTGATCCTTGGCTGGGGTTTCACAGACCAGAAGGGAGGGTAAGGTAAATACCAAGGCTGAAGGGAAACAAATGGTGGCAGCGGTGAAGGGGAGAATATAACACCACAAGTATTCAGAGCAAACCAGAATTATCTGCATTGATACAAAGGGAGTTGGACAGCTTAAGCACTCAGTCACAGAGGTAACCTGATAGAGAGACTCAGGCAGAGTCTCTGGGAATACTGGTTATAGGACGTGACTGGTGGTGCTGCCTAGCAGGGGGATCTGTTGAGATCTGTGCTAGAGCGGGGAGAGAAACCATAAAAAAGGACAGTCCGGACTGGTGGAGTCCCTGGTGGTGCCTAGTGACAGGCAGTAACCACGAGCAGGTAGGAATCTGACAGGGAGAGCCAGGGAAGGGCGTCACAGGGGCCTGTGCCTGTGCGTGTATGATTTGAATGATCTCTCACTTTCTTCAGTAAACCAATGGCCTTTTGTCATCACAACCCCACTGCAAGGTAGCTATGCTGCAAATTGTGACAGGCCCAAGGTCACCAACTTACTTCCCAAGTAAGTATATATAGGATTACAGCTGCAGTGCTAAGGACAGTCACTAGAGACAAAGCCCCACTGAACACTGTTGGACTTTCTTCTGAGTAAATATGCATAGAGACTGCATTGTCAGTGAACTTTTCCACTTCTGGAGAAAGACAACTTGGAATATGAATAATGGAGCAGTCTGGTGGGGCACCTTTAATACTATATTTGCTCATAAGCTGTGACATAGAGATAACCCCTGACAAGTGCATCATATCTTATTAAAATGCTGCCCTTGCTGAGCAATAAGCCTTGAAAAATGCAGGCACATCCTACAGTCCAGGAGCTGTCAGTCTTAGAAAATGAGATTCAGATTCTAGGATACTTAAATATGGCTGATGCCAGCACTCAGCAAGATTGCATACCAATGGATGGATCCACCAGGTGGGATCAAAAGACCATGTCATCCCACATCTATCCTCACTGGTGCATTCCCATTGCTTAGGAGATCAGTGGAGAAGATGTCATGCAAAACCTGTCTGAATGGGGTGCACTGGGAGGGACCCATATTTTGGTTGCGCTGCAAGCATGGCTTTCTTTCAGCCCATTCTTTGTGCCTGCTTTAGTGTTGCCCTCCCAGCTGCTCTCCTGGTACTAAAAGAGGGTGATGGGGATGGTGAAATAAGGAAATGGCAGACTTAGGTGTCATCCAGATGACTGTATAATGTATGACATGAACGCTTTGTGTATTCATTATTTTTCAGTCGTCCATATGACGCCATGCGCTTTTGCACATTTTCGCGCAGTTAAATCCACTTTGGCATTACCGCGAAAAATGCGATTTGCTTTTTTAAACCGGTCATCATCCGCTGCAACATTAGGGGCTCGGATGCGATACCGTGGTTTATAGAGATGTAGGCGGTCCATGGGCGGACCTTGGGCGTCTCCCAGTACCCCTTCTGTCATTACCATCCAATAATGGATTTTCACTTGTGCGCATGTACGCGAATGTGCTTGGAAAAGCCCGGGAAACTGAACCAATCAGAGCCATGTACTTCCCAGATGCAGAAATGCGCATTTCCGCATTTGCGCTCAAGCAGGTACTGCAGTGCACTGGGGAAGGTTTGGGATAGGAAGAGCTGCGATGTAGCAAGCTTAGCGCAGTGGGAGGTGGTGGTGGCTACATTTCCCCCCCCTTCTGGCATCATTGTTAACAAGCCAGGGCTTGGGGGAGGGGGATCTCCGCCTCCCCCCTCGCACCCCCTCCTACCCAGCCCCCAGCAGCCTTTCCTAGCTAAGGAACCGTGCGAGGCTGCTGGATCCCTTGATTCTTGGGGGCTGCTGGTGGTGGCGTGAGTCCAGGGCCTCCCCCCTTTTGCACACACATACACACACACACACATTTCCCTCTCCTCCCGCCGCTGCCATTTCTGCCGGGCCTGGGGCCAATCCTTCCCTCCAGAACCTATTGCTCACACTTGGACCTTTGCGCTTGGACGCAAGAGCGCGAAATTTGAATTTATGAGCCAGCGAGTGGGCGCAAGGCAAGGGCAGAGGCTGGAGCGGCTGCAGCGATCGCCTCTTTCCCCTCCTCCTCCTCCTCCATGTCCCCTCCCTTTCCAGAGTTTTGGAGGGTCCCCATTAAAAAATGGTGCTGTTAGAAGGGGGGTGCTCCCCATTAACATAACACATCCTTACTTGCTTGCAGTTCCATGAGAAATAAGTGGAATTGCCAGGCGTGTTTACCCCCAGTAAAATACATACATTCAGTTTAGCACAATATCGCAAAGGAAAGCAATAATACAGCAATTATTGTCAGATAAGTGGTTTGCAGGTCTCTTTTATTAGAGGGAACACTTCAAAGCGGAGAAAGGGGAACGGATGTGTCCAATGCGCGTGCGTGTGTGCCAAAGGGGGGAGGGGAGGCCCTGGAGTAGGCACCACCAGCAGCAGCCCCCAAGAATTGAGGGATCCAGCAGCCACGCGGGGTTCCTTAGCTAGGAAAGGCTTTTGGGGGCTGGGTGGGAGGGGTGCAAGGGGAGGAGGCGGAGATCCCCCTCCCCCAAGCCCTGGCTTGTTAACAGTGTTGCCAGAAGGGGGGGAATGTAGCCACCACCACCTCCTGCCGCACTGAGTTTGCTACATCATGGCGCTTCCTATCCCAAACCTTCCCCAGTGCAGCTGCTGTGAAGTAGCCTCCTCCACCACCACCCTGCAGGAGCCGAGGAAGCTCTGCATGGCTTGGGCACTGCTCGGGCTCCTGCTGTTCCTGGGCTCCAGGGTGGCACAGGACCCTGTCCAGGCACCCGTTGGGCTCTGGTTGCCCTCAACTGCACAAGGCAGAAATGTAATAGCAGTAAGTGGAGCTGTAAAAGAGCCAAAAACTCGGTGAACTCCATTACAGCCACTATTACCAAATCAACAGGAACTTCAAACTTTTGCGCTCTTATGTTCAAACGTTTTTTGCTACAGCGTCTAGGGCACCAACAACCATAGAGACTGGTGGTCTACCGAGACTTCCCGGAAGTGAGTGCCCAGCTGGTGATTGTCTCTGAGAGATCTCTGCCTCAGAGGAAGCTTATTTCAGTTTAAAAGCCAGCCAAGAGGAAACTTTGACTGGCTTAAATGTTCTCCAAGGTATAGGTGAACCGATCAGATTTTCCACAGGACTTCGTTGAGCTGTCGGCTGCTGGAATTGATCAGGAATTCCCTGAGATAAGAAGGCATACCGATCGGCTGAAGACGGAGTCAGGACTTCCAACATGCTGTACTGAAAAAAAGCGAAGTGTTTTTTTTTCTTCCTAAAAACGTTCTTAACCAGCGAGCCTCCTTCTGTCTAAATCTTATCATTTGGCTTAAATTACTACAATAAAAGGGATTTGTTTACGAATCAGCAACTGAGAAACCTGGGTGAGTCATACTTTTTCTCATTTAAATATAATTAAGTGTCGGAAGGCAGAGCTGGGGTCCCAATCCCGGGGAGCTGGATCCCGGAGAGTTGGGAGAAGAGTATTCGGATGGATGGCAGAGGGAAGGGGGAGGAACTTCCCCTTTTGGAGCGAAGTCGAAACAGAGGAACTGCCAGTGATAAGGTCGCTTAGCGACGGGGAGCCTGAGCCCTCCCTGGACATTCTCACGCCTCCCCCTCTTTCAGGCTCAGAGCAAGAGGGGAAAGAGGGAGGGCTGCTCACAGCCGAAAAGCGGGGAGGCAGTTTACCATCAGCCCCTCCCCTATCCCCCATCCTGGAATCGGAAACTTCAGAAGAGGAGGGGGTGATGCTTCCCCCCTCACCGCGCACACGCAGACAGCTGAAAAGACAGGAGAGAAGGGGGGGAAGGCGGGCAGTACCTGAGGGGCAGTTAAGGAGGAGCGAAAGATTGCGCGCCCGTTTGGCCCCTTCTTAAAGAACAGGCGGGAAGAAGTCCCTTGCTCTGTCAACTTTCTCCCAATGCCGCAGGACCTGTATCCCTGTATTGCTTCATGAGAAAACGCAGTCTTTGTTTGGACATTACCCTAATAAAACACGAATTAACTACAGCCGTTGGTCTGGTTCCTGAGTCACATCCTGGGCCTGACAGCTTGACAGAGCCACCTAAATCACCCTCAACGCTCTCTTCACTTGACTGGGACAAGATGTCAAAGGGAGCAGCGGGGGGGACGAACCCCACTTCTGAGACGGAAGAAGTGGAACTCTTGAGGACTAAGGTAGCTGATTTGCAGACGGATGTTCAAGCCCTGCTAGCAGCAGTCAAGGCGCTGAAGACGGATAATCAAACCTTGAAGGCCACGATAGACCAGATGCGAACAGCCCCTCCAGCTGCCGTAGTAAAGGTTCCCATTGGATTGCCCCCAAAATACGTGGGACAAAGTGATCAGTTGGCAACCTTCGTGGCTCAATGTGAGTTATATCTGGATGTCAGGCACACGGAATTTCCAGATGATGGGGCTAAAGTAGCTTTCGTGATTAGCCTCCTGGAGGGAGAAGCTGCAAAATGGGTGACTCCGTATCTCGTGAGAAAGGATACTGTCTTAGGAAGGTACAGAGGATTTATACAGGAGATGACCAAGATGTTTCAAGACCCGCAAAGGGCTGAAACAGTAGCGCGGCAACTAGGTGCTCTGAAGCAAGCTAAAGGGACTGTTTCCGAGTACACTAACGCTTTTAAAATTCTGTCCCAGGAAACTGGTTACAATGATGCCGCCCTGATGTTTATGTACCGGAGTGGATTAAATGCTGAAATCCTGGATGAGTTGGCCAGGACCTCCCCCCCCGCTGACCTACCAGGGCTCATCCGGCTATGCCTACAGATAGATCACCGGATGGAAGGAAGGCGCCTGGAAAGGAAGCAGGAGGTCCCGAGATACTCAGCCTTGGCATCCTGCAACAAGACCCTTCCCACTACAGGGATGGCAGGTAATGCAACTGAGGGACAGGGAGGGGGTAGGCCAAGACTGTCGGAAGAAGAAAAGGAAAGACGACGCCGGGAACGTTTATGCTTTTATTGTTCAAAGCCGGGCCATGTGGCCAGAGACTGTGGACTGAAAGGGGGGAAAGCCGAGCCGTTGGGAAACTAGAACACCCAGTCCACATGCAGGCCAGTGGTCTGGGGGCAGCGTTGTATAAAGGCCCCCCAACGATCCAACCTCCCTCAAAGGGGGTGTTGGTCTTGCCTATTCGGATTACAACTTCCAGAGGAGTGGTGTTTAATTCCACTGCCTTAATTGACAGTGGAGCCTCCACAAATTTTATTGATGCAAAGTTAGTCAAGCGTCATGGAATTTCCCGGTGGAAACTGGTCGCTCCCCTAGCTGTGGAGACTATTGATGGGAGACCCCTGAAGTCAGGAGGGGTGACACAAGCCACGGAGGAAGTGAAACTTCAAATCCCTGGGCACGAAGAGTTCATTTCGCTATACGTGTCAGATCTCTCAAACTTTGAGGTGATTCTGGGAATGCCCTGGCTAGCAAAGCATGAACCCACAATAAGTTGGAAGGAGACGGTGGTGTGGTTCACCTCACAGTATTGCCAGGAGAACTGTCAACCTGAAGGAATCAAGAACACCTTAGCGGGGGCAGTGCAAGAGATCGAGCAAGTGACCCTGCCGCCAAAGTATGAAGAATTCAAAGATGGGTTTGATGAAAAAGAGGCAGAGACTTTACCCCCCCACCGCCCTTACGACTGTGCGATTGACCTAGTGCCAGGAGCCAGCATCCCATCAGGGAGAATCTACTCTCTCACAGAGAATGAGAGGGAGGCCCTGAAGGAATTCCTGGATAAAAACCTGAGGCGAGGATTCATACGCCCCTCACAATCCCCTGCTGGAGCGCCACTATTGTTTGTGAAAAAGAAGGGGGGGAACTCAGACCCTGTAATGACTATCGCGCATTGAACCAGATCACCATCCCCAACAGCTACCCGCTTCCCCTGATCTCAGAGTTGCTGGACCGACTGCGCTCTGCAAAAATCTTCACGAAGTTGGATTTGAGAGGAGCGTACAATCTGATCAGAATGAAGGAGGGAGATGAATGGAAAACAGGATTCTTGACCGCTTACGGACAGTATGAATACCTGGTCATGCCGTTCGGGCTTTGTGGAAGTCCAGGAATTTTTCAAAAATTCATGAACGACGTGTTTAGAGACTTGTTGGACACGTATGTAATCTGTTACTTAGATGATATCCTGGTGTTCTCAAAGAACCAGGAAGACCACGACCAGCATGTGAAGACGGTGTTGAAGAGACTGAGAGAAAATCACCTGTATGCTAAATTAGAGAAATGTGGATTTGACCTCAAGTCTCTAGACTTCCTTGGATATCGAATCTCAGTGGAAGGCGTGGAGATGGACCCAGGGAAAGTAAGCTGCATATTGGACTGGGGCCAACCTGTCACCAAAAAGGATGTACAACGGTTTTTGGGGTTTGCCAATTATTACAGAAAGTTCATTCCAGGGTTTTCCAAATTAACAGCTCCTCTGACTGACTGTTTAAGGGGGAAGAAGAAGTTTCAATGGACAGAGAACGCCACCGAGGCCTTTGAGGAGCTGAAGAGAAGGTTTGCTACTGAGCCCATTCTGCGCTTTGCTGATCCGAACCGCCCTTTCATAGTGGAAGCAGATGCTTCAGATTTTGCCATCGGGGGGGTCCTGCTACAATTAGACCAAGAAGGGAAGGAGCTGCACCCCTGTGCGTACTTCTCTCGGAAGTTAAAGCCTGCAGAGAAGAACTACACAGTTTGGGAGAAGGAGCTGCTGGCCATCAAGGACTCTTTTGAAAACTGGAGACAATACCTAGAGGGGACCTCTCATCGAATTGAAGTGCGCTCCGACCACAAGAATCTTGAAAGCCTCCAAACCGCCAGAAAGCTGAACCAGAGACAGATACGATGGTCCCAGTTCTTCACTAGGTTTAACTTCCAGATTACTTACCATGCCCAAGCCAAAAACCAGAGAGCGGATGCCTTATCCAGACAGCCACAATACAAAGAAAGTGAATCCGAGGACCAGCCTCAGTACGTAATCCCGCCAGAGAAATTAACGTTGGGAGTATGCCAGCCTTCATGGGAAGAGGAACTCAAAAAGGCACAACAAGAAGATGCAGACATGCTAAAATATCAGCAGGAGACGGGACAAGGTCAAGACTCAGAAGTAATCTTTCACTGGAGAAATGGACTGTTATGGTTCAAAACTGCCAGATATGTGCCAGAAGGGGAATTAAGGCTCAGAATCCTATGCCAGTGTCATGATTCCATCACAGCGGGACACTTTGGGATTTACAAGACCATTCAGAACGTGGCCAAGGACTTCTGGTGGCCTAAAATGCGTCGGGATATTGAGAGTTGTGTAAAGTCCTGCTCTGTCTGTCTGCGGACAAAAACACAAACAGGGACACCAGCAGGACTGTTACAACCGTTTCCTGTCCCACACGAACCCTGGAAGGACCTCTCCATGGATTTTATAACTGATCTACGCAAGTCCCAAGGAATGACAGCCATCTTAGTAGTGGTGGATCTACTTACCAAAATGGCACACTTTCTTCCTTGTGCAGGGGCCTTAGAGGCTAAAGAAACGGCCAAGTTATTCATAAAAGAAGTCTACCGGCTGCATGGATTGCCAAACAGCGTAGTCTCAGACCGAGGAACTCAGTTCACAGCCAAATTTTGGAGAGCAATGTGGAAACAGTTGCAGACAGAATTAAAACTCTCCTCCGCCCATCACCCCCAGACAGATGGGCAGACGGAACGCTTGAACGCCGTTTTGGAAAGATATTTACGAAGTTATGTGTCCTATCAACAGACTGACTGGGTATCATATTTGCATTTTGCAGAGTTCGCCTACAACAATTCTCTGCACTCCAGCACTCAACAAACCCCGTTCTTCGCTAATTATGGATTCCATCCTAAAGTCTTTCCAAGCAGCTCAGAAGGAATGCTGGTACTGGCAGCTGAGAACTTCCTTAAGGAATTGCAAGCGGTGCAACAGACACTGAAACAGCAGTTAAACGAAGCCAAAACGGAGTACAAGCGAGTTGCTGACCTGCACAGGAAGGAGGCCCCCCCCCTTCAACCGGGAGACCAGGTATGGCTGTCCACCCGCTTCCTCCAGATGCCGGGCAAATGTAGAAAATTACAAGACAAGAGGGTGGGTCCTTTCGAAATAGAAACTCAAATCAATCCCGTGGCGTACTGACTGAAGCTGCCTGACACATTCAAAATACATCCTGTGTTCCATCGATCCCTCTTAACGAAAGCCGCCCCTCCCAGTGAGTTACGGCCGGAGGAACCTCCCGGAGCTCCACTCCTGGTAAATGAGCAGCTTGAGTTTGAAGTTGAGGAGATCTTAGATTCCAGGATCAGACGCCACAAGCTGCAGTACTTGATTCACTGGAAAGGCTATGGGGTGGCTGACAGATCATGGGAAGATGCAGCTGATGTGCATGCTCCAGAATTGGTAAAACTTTTCCATCAACGTTTTCCCCACCATCCCAAGCCAGACAAGGGGAAGGGGGCACAGCCTGGGAGGGGGGATGGTGTCGGAAGGCAGAGCTGGGGTCCCAATCCCGGGGAGCTGGATCCCGGAGAGTTGGGAGAAGAGTATTCGGATGGATGGCAGAGGGAAGGGGGAGGAACTTCCCCCCTTTGGAGCGAAGACAAAACAGAGGAACTGCCAGTGATAAGGTCGCTTAGCGACAGGGAGCCTGAGCCCTCCCTGGACATTCTCACGCCTCCCCCTCTTTCAGGCTCAGAGCAAGAGGGGGAAGAGGGAGGGCTGCTCACAGCCAAAAAGCGGGGAGGCAGTTTACCATCAGCCCCTCCCCTATCCCCCATCCTGGAATCGGAAACTTCAGAAGAGGAGGGGGTGATGCTTCCCCCCTCACCGCGCACACGCAGACAGCTGAAAAGACAGGAGAGAAGGAGGGGAAGGCGGGCAGTACCTGAGGGGCAGTTAAGGAGGAGTGAAAGATTGCGCGCCCGTTTGGCCCCTTCTTAAAGAACAGGCGGGAAGAAGTCCCTTGCTCTGTCAACTTTCTCCCAATGCCGCAGGACCTGTATCCCTGTATTGCTTCATGAGAAAACGCAGTCTTTGTTTGGACATTACCCTAATAAAACACGAATTAACTACAATCGTTGGTCTGGTTCCTGAGTCACATCCTGGGCCTGACATTAAGGAAGAAAGAAAATGTAAACAATTTATATATATATATTTTACGACAAAAAGCTGGCCTGAATTTGGAGTTTTAAAGATTAAAAACAGATGAGAGGTAGTTATTATTTGATGGAAATATATTTTGGACTATTTTTCTCCTTGGATTATTTCTTTTTGGACGAATCTGCTGTTCGTATATGTTACTAATTGCTTGGTGTTGTGAACCATAATTGTTTTGCATTCCTGGACGTATATAAGAACTGTGCTGGCCGGACCATAATAACAGGCCTGGAATATTAACTCTTTTGTTGGTGGAGGAAAAAAAAGAAATAGACTGCCTCTAGGTTTTGGAACAGTGGTTAATATCAGAAATTAAAGGCTTCTTTCGAGAATGACAACTAAAAAAGCAACTAAGGCCCAGTAGCGAAGAGGTTCAATTGACCCACAGGAAGGGGGTATACCCCCAGATATGTTTCAAAAAATAATGGAAGGGATTAGTGATATAAAACAGGAAATGAAAACTGAATTGATAGATATAAAAGACTATATTAAAACACAAGTGGATGAGATTAAAGGGACAATTGGACAAATAAAGGAGGATGCAAAAAATACTAAAGAAAAGGTACAAATCTTGGAGAATAGAACAGATATATTAAATCTGGAATTAGAAAAAAAATTGGACTACATGGCTGTGATTGATTTGAGAAATAAAGAACATTGTTTGAGATTCCGTGCAATCCCTGAGGAAACAGGTGAAGACATCAGAGATAAAATTGTTAATGCTTTAGTAAAATTTCTGGATTTGAATGAAGATCGGATGAAATTTGAAATAATAAAGTTTATAGAATTAATTCCAGATATGCAACAATGAAAAAAATTCCAAGAGATGTGCTTGTTCACTTTATAAAAAAGACGACCAGAGATATGGTATTACAACAACACTTCAACAATACCTTTAAAATTGATGTTAAGGAAATACTGGTGATGAAAGAAATTCCTATTAGACTTTTACGTAAGAGAAAAGAATATGCTTTCTTTACAGAAAAACTTAAGCAATGCAAAATTCAATTTAGATGGGATGTTCCAGAAGGAGTGATTTTTACATTCAGACAACAGAAATATCGATTGAATACTGTTCAAAAAGCAAGGGATTTTTTGAGAAAAGCTTCAAAAGATATGGAAGAAGATAAATTCAAAGATATGGATACAATTCCTGGGAAACAAAGTCAACAGGAACATGCGGAGGAGGGGAAGGAAGATGATGGATTAAAGGGAGCATCAGGTACATTTTAAAATACACGCTTAAAGATGGATTACAAATATCTAACTTGGAATATAAATGGAGCCAACACGGCGCAGAAGAGAAAGAAAGTGTTTCATTATTTGAAAAAATTAAAATTGGATATAATTTGTTTACAAGAAACTCATATTAAGAAGAAAGATTCCAAATATTTGATTTGTAAAAATTTGGGTGAAGAATTTATTTCGGCTGGATCAAAAAAAAAATGGAGTTGTTCTTTACATTAACCCACAATTGCTTCCTAAATTGATATTACTGGATGATAGTGGTAGATTTGTGGGGGTTGAAATTACTTTACATGGCATAAAAATTTTGATAGTGGGTATTTATGCCCCCAATGAAGATAAAACAAGGTTTTACACAGGACTTATGGAAAAATTGTCAGAGTTTTCATATGATCATTGGTGTGTCATGGGTGATTGGAATGGGGTAATCTTACCAAAAATTGATAGACTTTCTGAAAAAAATATTAAAGAGACACAGGGTAAATTACCGAAGATTTGCTTTGAACTGATGGAAAATTTAGAATTGGTGGATACCTGGAGATATATAAATGATAATGCAAAGGAATTTACTTATTTTTCAGAAAGACATAAAACATTCTCGAGGATTGATATGATTTGGATGTCTAAAAATCTAGTGAAAGATATTGTTAAAATGGATATATTACCAAAAACTTTTTCGGACCACAATCCTGTGATATTAACTTATAAAAAAAAAAATCTTGGGTTTAGATGGAGACTAAATGAATCTTTATTACAGAATGACAAAGTAGTACAAGAATGTAAGAAGAAATTAAAAGAGTTTTTTGATCATAATTTACATAAAGGAACAAATGAAAATGTTGTTTGGGATACAAGTAAGGCATTTATGAGGGGATATTTTATTAAATGTAACTCTGAATTAAAAAAAAGGAAACAACAGAAAATGCAATTAATTTTGGAAGAAATAAAACAAAAAGAGGAAGAATTGAAAAAGAATCCAACTAAAGCTTCTATTGTAAATCAAATTAAAATGTTACAGAATCAAGTATCAATGCTGACAGTTAGAGAAATTGAAAGGAAACTAAATTTTGCTAAACAAAGGACTTTTGAATTTGCAAATAAACCGGGGAAATGGTTAGCATATAAATTAAGAAAAGAACGTCAAAAACATATTATTTTAAAGATACAAGAAGGAGATGAGATGCTGACAGATAATGTAAAAATCAAAAAGATTTTTCATCAATATTATTCAACATTGTACAAGTGTCAGGAAATCCCATCTGAAAAAATAGAAGAGTATATATCTAAACAGAATTTGCCTAAAATTACAGACTTCCAGAGACAAGCTATTAATGGCCCTATCACGTCAAGAGAGATATCTGAAGCTATAAACAAAATTAAATCAGGAAAGGCACCAGGACCAGATGGGTTATCTGCAATGTACTATAAATGTTTGGAGGAAGAACTCTTGCTACCTTTACAGTATACAATGAATTCTATTTTGCAAGAGGGAAAGATACCGGATAGTTGGAAAAATGCTAACATAACATTAATACCTAAAGAGGAGCAAGATTTAACTAAAACAAAAAATTATCGGCCGATATCTCTATTGAATAATGACTATAAAATTTTTACAATGATCTTGGCAGAAAGAATGAAAATAATATTGCAACAATTTATCCAGGAAGATCAATCAGGGTTTTTACCTAAAAGACAATTATGTGATAACGTCAGGAATGTTTTGAATGTGTTGGAATATTTAGAACAACGAAATGATAAACAAGCAGCTTTGATTTTCTTAGATGCTGAGAAAGCATTTGATAATTTGAATTGGAAATTTATGTTTCAGGTTTTGGAGCAAATGGATTTTGGAGACAATTTTATAAAATGGATTAGATTGATTTATACATCTCAGAAGGCTCAGATAATTATTAATGGAGATTTAACGGATTCATGTGAAATACAAAAGGGTACAAGACAGGGATGTCCATTATCTCCCCTTCTATTTATTCTGGTTTTAGAAGTGCTGCTTAGAGATATAAGGCAAGATAAAAGGATTTCGGGATTAAAGATAAAAAAAGAAGAATATAAACTGAGAGCATTTGCTGATGATTTGATAATTGTATTAGAAAACCCTTTGGAAGGAATTAATGTATTGATGGACAAATTAAAAGAATTTGGACCGTTAGCAGGATTTAAGATCAACAATCAAAAAACAAAGATGTTGGTGAAAAATTTAACTTTAAGGGAACAGAAAGAGTTAATGGACAAGACAGATTTTACAATAGAGAAAAAGTTGAAATATTTAGGTATCATTATGACAAATAAAAATTCAAAGTTGTTTCATAATAATTATGAAAAATTATGGACAGAGATTAAGAAAGATCTGCTAAGATGGGATAAACTACAATTGTCATTAATGGGTAGAATATCTGTGATAAAAATGAATGTATTACCGAGAATGATGTTTTTGTTTCAAACAATACCTGTAATATCCTCTGATTTACCTTTTAAACAATGGCAAAAAGATATCTCTAAATTTGTATGGCAAGGAAAAAAAACAAGAGTTAAATTTAAATTACTACAAGACGCCAAAGAAAGAGGAGGACTGGGATTACCAAATCTGAGACTTTATTTTGCTGCCTGCTGTTTAGTCTGGATAAAGGAATGGATTTTATTGAGGAATAAAAGACTATTGGATTTGGAGGGCCATAACCTGAAGTGGGGATGGCATGGATATCTATGGTATGACAAAGTAAAAGTAAATGTAGACTTTAATAATCATTTTATAAGACGTCCTCTGTTGAAAATATGGAATAGATATAAACCAAGGTTCTATTCGAAAATACCATTATGTGTCTCAAGTCAAGAAGCGTTTTACAGAAGAGAAATGGCTGGAAAAGAGAAATGGTTAACTTATCAAGAACTATTAGAAAATGTACATGGAGAATATATAATGAAAGAGAGAGAACAACTGATAAAGGAAGGATATAGTTCTCAATGGTTTGCCTATTTACAATTGTTAGAAAGATATAAAATGGACAAGAAAATGTATGGGTTTGAAATAAGTAAATCTGATTTTGAAATAGGTTTGTGTACAAATGATGAAAATACAATTGCGAAAATGTATAAACTCTTACTGAAAATGGATATGGAAGAAGAACAAGTAAAAGAGTGTATGGTAAAGTGGGCAAAAAATTTTGGTTATAACATACAAATGGATCAATGGGAAAATATGTGGAAAAAAGACTTGAGATTTACATTATGCTATAATCTCAAAGAAAATTTCTATAAAATGATGTACCGTTGGTACATGACTCCAGAAAAGTTGTCAAAAATGTATAGTAATGTTTCTAATGTTTGTTGGAAATGTAAACAACAAGAAGGATCATTTTATCATATGTGGTGGCTGTGTAAAAAGGCAAAATCATTTTGGGCACAGATAGGTAGGATGATGCAAAAAATTCTAAAGATAAATATTCAGTCAAAACCAGAAATTTTTTTATTGGGTTTTATGGATAAACAAATAGAAAAGAAATATGGAAGAATAATATTATATATGATTACGGCAGCAAGATTATTATATGCACAAAAGTGGAAAATGGAATCAACACCAACAACGGAAGAATGGCTATTGAAATTAATGGACTTAGTAGAGATGGATAAATTGACATGTCTACTTAGAGAAAAATCGATAGACACATTTCTTAAGGAATGGAAGCCTCTCAGACTTTTTGTTGAAAGATCAAAATAAAATGATGATATTGGGATTTGACAATTAACTAAGATAGCCTATGGAGAAAAGTGATCCTGTATGTATATATTAAGGGACAGGTTTGATGTATATTATATACTCATAGCTGATCTGCGACAAATCGGAAGTCAACTATTTTATTTTTATTTTTTTGTTGTATTATGTTTTTTGACTTTGTTTTGTTTGTCTTTTGAAAAATTTGAATAAAAATTATAAAAAAAAAAAAAAGAGACTGGTGGTCTACCTTCCTAGACATGACACGCAGTTCTGGAGAAATAGGTAGAATTGCCAGCCGTGTGTATTTCCAGAATGTTTACTATGCATAAAGGCAAAAACACATACATTCGTTTTTGCGTAATATCGCAAATACAAGCAAAAAACAAAAGAAAACAGGAATTATTGGCATATAAGCACCTGGAGACACCCCCCCCCCGCCGGCCCTGCTCCAGAGTGGTGAGCGGCAAGGAACTCCATTACAGCCACAGGAAATTTAAACTTTCGCGCTCTTATTGTGCTTCATTGCAAAGGGGGAGAGGAGCATACGTCATTTTTTTTGGACCAATTGGCTGATAGAGGGGAGTGTTATGGGCGGAGCTGGGAAAAAGCGAGAAGAAGTACGGGTCCTCCCGCTGTGTGTGCGGGTGCAAAAAAAGCATTTTTTTTAATTGAGAAAGAGTGAACAAACAGGCAAAGTGAGGACTGTCAGATGACAAACCGGATATGGAAAACGGATTATCCCACTCCATTTGGATGAGCCCTTAGGCTGGCCAGAGGAAAAAAAGAGCATACTAGCTGAAATTTCCTCTCTTCCACAACTATTATACATGCAGAAGTCCTGTTCTCTTTTTCCTCTCCCTGTCCTTAAAGAACTGTTAGACTTGGTTTCTTTAAGTTAATGGCATTATTTTGAACAAGTGATGCTGCTGCATTTGAGACAGGGATCTCTTCCACTTTCCCACATCTGTGAAAAATTTCCCCAGCCTGGAGAGTTCAAAGACAGTCTGTTAAGACTACATTGAAAATCATTTAATATTTATGTATATTGTAGCTCACCAGGGGTGGGAACCTCAGGCCTGTGGTCAAATGTGGCCCTCTAGGTGTCTCCATCTGGCCCTCAGGACTCTCACCAGACCATGCCCCCTCTCCCCAGGTCTCATCTCACACTGGACCTGCTTCACCGCTGAATGCTTATGTATGGCTGGAATGTATCCTTGAACTGTGGTAATGCCTCTTTGCTTGGATGGATGAAGAGATTTGTGTGTGTGTTGAAACCTCTGGCTTTTGCCTGGCTTGAAAGCGGCCTCCTGCACAGAGCTAAGGTTATATCTGTCACTCTGCCCACTTTTAGTCTCTGGCCATGTACACCACAGGCATGTGCCTCCCCCCCCCGGAAGGTTGCCTCTGAAGAAACCCAGCCCTCAGGCTGAAAAAAGGTCCCCTGCCCTGTAGTGTATTATTATTATAGATTTTATTAGTCGCTTGATACCCAAGGTCCCCTTGTGCATGTGTTAAGTGCCTTCAAGTCAATTACGGCTTATGACGACCCTATGAATCAGCGACCTTCTGTAGCATCTGTCATGAACCACCCTGTTCAGATCTTGTAAGTTCAGGACTGTGGCTTTCTTTGTGGAATCAATCCATCTCTTGTTTGGCCTTCCTCTTTTTCTTCTCCCTACTGTTTTTCCCAGCATTATTGTCTTTTCTAGTCAATCATGTCTTCTAATTATGTGTCCAAAGTATGATAACCTCAGTTTCATCATTTTAGCTTCTAGGGATAGTTTTGGTTTAATTTGTTCTAATATCCAGTTATTTGTCTTTTTTCCGGTCCATGGTATCCACAAAACTCTCCTCCAATACCACATTTCAAATGAGTTGATTTTTCTCTTAACCACTTTTTTCACTGTCCAACTTTCACATCCATACATAGAGATCAGGAATACCATGGTCTGAATGATCCTGACTTTGGTGTTCAGTGACACATGTTTGCATTTGAGGGTCTTTTCTAGTTTTCTCATAGCTGCCCTCTCCAGCTGCACACCTTAACATGGTGAGAGGGTTTGATAGTATCAAAGAAGCTGAGAGCAATGCCATCAGGAGTCTAGACCAAGAAGCTAGACTCCTAGCAGGGGCACCCAAGGCAGAATGGTCAAAGCTGAGACACTAGAGATGTATCCAGAGTCAGCGGAAGGCAATGGTAAACCACCTCTGAATACCTTTTACCATGAAAAACTTATGGATAGACTATTCAAACAACTTACACAATGTTAACACAAATAAAACATACTATAAAAACATAACAATAAACAACAACAAAACAATAGCAATACCACCCCCACACAGCCACAGGGAGATTTGGCAGCATATTAAAAACATCATCTCAATCTATCAAATGCCTGGGAGAAAAGGTATATCTTTACCTGGCACCAAAAATATATCAATGACAGCACCAGGTGGACCCCACTGGGAAGCATATTCCTGAGATGGGGAGCCACAACTGAAAAGGCCCTCTCTCTTGCCACCACCCTTTGAGCCTCCCTCAGAGGGGAGACCTGGAAAAGGGCCTCAGAGGAAGATCTAAGGGTCTGGGTAGGTTCATATCGGGAGAGGTGTTCCAAAAGATATTGGGGTCCTGTGCTGTAAAGAGCTTTATGGGTCAAGCCCAGCACTTTGAATTAGGCTCGGAAGCATATAGGCAGCCAATGCAATTGGAACAGAATAGGTGTTATATGCGCTGCTCATCTTGAACCTGTCAATAATCGGGCAGCTGCATTCTGCACTATTTGAAGCTTCTGAACCATTTTTAAAGGCAACCCCTTATAAAGCACATTGCAATAATCCAACCATGGGGTTACCAGAGCACAGATGTCTGTAGCCAGGTTATCCCTGTCCAGATGGGTCACAGTTGCACCACCAGCCTAAGCTGATGGAAATCACTCCATGCCACTGAGGCTACCTGTGCCTCAAGTGACAGCAATGGATACAGGAGAACCTCCAAACTAGTGTACTCATGCACCCATTTCTTGCTCACCTGGATCCTATATGTGATGTAGGATATAAGCCTTAAACTTTAAGGTTTCAAGCTTCATGACCCAAAACGCCAGTGTCTCTGTGTTAAATGTAAGTCTGGGGAAAATGACCTGATTGTGTCTCCCCCATGTACTACTGGAAATGCTGAGCCAGACCCAATGCAGTGTCTTTTCTTCCCCAACCATACCCTTCACCTTCTCAACATAACCTACTTTTGTTTCTCCAGCATCTCCTCAGAGAGCTTCATTTTCTGTGAAAGCCCTGAGGCAGAAAACAGGTCAATCAATATTTGTGCTGAAGATAAAAAGATGAAACTTCTTTAAAGCATATCTGTTAGGATGACACCATCACAAGGGTCTTGCATTTTGTGCTACTTCCATGGTTGGTGCATCATCACTGTGGAAGAGGTGGAAAGCTGACAAAGGTTTGTGGTTGTTGTGACCAAGAATTTGTCTGTCTAATTAATTTATTAAGTGAATAATTGCTCAAATAAAGATTAGGTGGGAAATCTCCAAAACTGTCTTGAGTAAACTGTTACTCAAAGTTCTTTAGCCAACTGTCTAAACTTAGTGAGACTCCTCATACCAGTGAGTGTGTGAAGGTTCTACATGCAGCATGCATGGACATATATGTCATAAAGTCTATGGAATAAGGCGGGTGGGTGGATATTAAAGATTATTTTAGCAACAGTTCCACCCCTGACACCCTGCCCCTCCAACTCTCTTGTCTGTGAAAAGGGCCAAGCTGCTTGCTCTCTAGGCCAAGGACGGGAGCGAGAGGTCCTCCATATGCTGTTATAACTCCTATGACCTTAGGCCATGGAGCCCAGGGCTGACGGGAATTGGAATCCAGCAACATCTGCAGGGCCAGTGGTTCCCCATCCCTAGTTAGGCACGAATATGAAATATATATTTTGATTATTTTTTTTTTAAAAAAAGTCAATTTGTTCTTAATACTCTTGCACTCAGATCCTGCTTGTGGGCTTTCCACAGGCATCTGGCTGGCCACTGGGGATGCTGAACTAGATGGGCCATGGACTAGTTGGGCTCTTCTTATGTTTTTATGATTTTATCATTATTTGTTTAATGAATATTTTATATTGCTCTTTGTGAACCACTTAGAGACTTTCTGCCGAGTAAAAAAGGTAAAGGTGTCCCCGCACTTATAGTGCGAGTCGTTTCCGACTCTTAGGGTGATGTCTTGCGATGTTTACTAGGCAGACCGTATATATGGGGTGGGATTGCCAGTTCCTTCCCTGGCCTTTCTTTACCCCCCAGCATATGCTGGGTACTCATTTTACTGACCACGGATGGATGGAAGGCTGAGTGGACCTCGACCCCTTTTACCGGAGATTCGACTTCCTCCTTCCGTTGGAATCGAACTCCGGCCGTGAGCAGAGCTTCAGCTGTGTTACCACCGCTTACCACTCTGCGCCACGGAGGATCTTTTTTCTGCCGAGTAAGCAGGATATAAATTTTCTTAATTGAATAAAAACATAAAGACGGAAGTAAGCATAAACCCTTACTTATAGAGTTCCTTTTCAAGGAGTGGAAAGAGAAGGGTTCTGAGAAAAGAGTTCCTTTTTCTCTCGCATCACCAGTAGGTCATTAATAGAGTCCCAGGCCTCAGAGCCCCATGCAGATTGGGGGACTGATATTTGGAAAACCTGTGCCTCAGTATATTTCAGATGACAATGTTTTCTCACTGCTGCCATGCCTGAACATATTAGGAAAATTGTATCCCTTCTTTCCTCAGGAATGTAGGAAGCTAGCTTATATCATGTCAAACCAATTGTCTACACTAACTGTCAGCAGCCCTCCACAAAGAACAGTAATATATCGATAACCTCTTTAAGTTGAGACCTATCCCAGTCTGCATCTGTGCCAAAATTGTTTAATATGTTTTTTAATAATGTTTTTAACCCTTTTTTAAGGTTGTTTTTTAAAATGTTTTTAATGCTGTTTTATTTTAATGTATTTTAAGATCTGTTTTTATGATGTTTTAAAGTGTTTGTTTGCTGCCCTGGGCTCCTGCTGGGAGGAAGGGTGGGATACAAATTAATCAATTAAATAAATAAACCTCTTGTAAGATAATTTGTGTAATTTGTTTATCAAAGAGGGATAGCCAGAAAGGGGCCCACCACCTTCTATTACACTTAATAGTTCAGAAGGGGATGGCATCTGGTTTAGAGGCCTTGCCTGATTAGAGGTTTGTAGGATCATGTTGATATGAGTGCAAACATTAGTCCTAACTCTTGCAAATGATGCACAACTTGAACTCTGTAGCAACCGCTAGAAGATGTCTACTTGTATGTTGTCCCACACAGGGCAAATAGCAACTTCTTTGTTGAGTGAGGAAAAGAGGTAAATTCCAAGTAGGAGATGGGACCACCACCTGTTGTTTCTGCACCACCAGCAATAGTAGGGTTAAAGCAGCAACAGTTTATATTGTCCCTCCGTAGTCACCTCACTTTCAAGCCCAAAAGTCACTAGCCTGGTCAGAAAATCAGGAGAAGCTTACTTACTTTTTTCTTACTTTCACCCCATTTACATTTCTTTTCCAAAACCCTAGTAAACAAGAGTCAGTCCAACAATGCACAGTTAAAAGACCTTTAGATTGAGAGCAGAAATCAAAAGTTCAAAAACAGCAGAGTTCATTTGTTCCTTGGACACTATTAAACGAGCATGAAATGTGTGAAGTTGTTTTTCTTCAGTCGATATTGAACTCCCATAATGGGGTTGTAAGTCTTGCCTCTCCACTTGTTATCAAAATGAGAGCTTGGGGGAAGCTGTCTAAGTAACAATGGTATGAAAGCAACCTGCTTTTTCTCTGTAATGAAGACACTGCACATGAAATGAGCTGTAACTTAGATAGTGATGTCTTGGTGCATCACATATAAAAACATTATCCCCAAGTAACAGGGAAATACCACTTCCAATTAGGGATGTTCACCCTGGGAGGCTTTCAAATTCTCTTTTAAAAAAAACATTATTGACAAACCCTAGGAACAATCTGCATAGAGAGATCCACCTTGATCCAAACCTCCAGGAGGTTTTCAGGAGATGTGCATGGTTTGAAATATAATGCATTAAAGTAGGCTTTTTATTTTTAGGAAGGCCTTCAGAGGATAAGCTTGAGGGCTAAGCCACATGTGAAATTCTAGCCACTAGACCAGCCTTTCCCAACCAGTGTGCCTCCAGATGTTGTTGGAACACAACTCCCATCTTTCCTTACCATTGGCAACGCTGGCTGAGGCTGATGGGAGTTGTGATCCAACAACATCTGGAGGCACACTGGTTGGGAAAGGCTCCACTAGACCAAGGACAGAAACTATGGGGCCTTCCAGATGTTGTTGGACTCCAACTCCCAGCAGTCCGAGTCAGCACAGTCAATAGTCAGGGAAGATGGAAACTCCACAACATGTGGAGGGTAGAACATTGGCTACTCCTCCAGTAGCCATTTCTCTGTTCCCAAGCATACTTGAAGGGCAAGAGTTTCAGCAAAGAAGCAACAGGGGTGGGAGGAAGGCAGTATTTAATCCTTCCAGCCATATTCCCCTGAAAATTCTCCCAACTGTCTCTACATCTGGATCTACTCACAAAGACAGGTTTGGAACTAGGAATGGGGGAGAAATTCAGTTTTGACTGCATTTTAATGAGAAATGATCTAATTTACACTGCTTGAACCAATACATGAAGTAAAACTCATATATCCTTGGAAATTTGCACTTTTCCAAATTTTATGATGCTGTTCTCCAACCAACCAGTGTGTACAAAAATGCATACGTTAGTGAAAGTAACTTACAAAGATTGTATTAGGGAAAAGTGCTAGCAAAATGTGTTTATTAATAAAAACTGCATACAAAAATAGGAGAAATAAAAAAAAGCAAGCTGAGGCAGAAATGTGCAGAACTCAATTTAAGATTAGAAAAATGAGAAACAGAGAGAAACCAAAATTGATAGATTTGTCCATCCCTATTTGGAACCCATGGGGACCAGAGTGGTCGTGGAAGCTGCTTGGCGTGTGAAAGAAAGAAAGAATTTGGAAGGAAATTGTGGTGATCAGTAATGGCTGGTGCCCATTGGGATTGGTAGGAGGGAAGGCAAGAGACCATCAGTTGTTGGAGCCAGAGCCAATAACAGGCAGAGCCATCCCCAACTGGTGGTAAGTTAGACATCAGGTTAGTAAGGGCTGGCTAAAGGGAGACTGAGGTTAGTGGGGCAGTCACAAATCAGAATGAATGCTCAAGAAATAGCCAACATCATTTAACTACCCTGCAAACTTCGTGCAAACAGAACAGGTGAATGCTGAATAAGCAGGTTGTCTGGAGGTGACCAAATACCCACACAAAATGCTGCAGGACAATTAAAAAATATATTATATGTGGGTACCCTCTTTATTTCCCTAAAACATTATTTCTTTTATCATAATCATTTATTAGAATCAATTATCTCTCTTTCTCTGCCCTCTTTTCAGATTTGCATATCTGCTAATCACAAATATTATTATTGCTCTTAACAGGTTAACTAAACAATATTATAACTTTGATTCCCCCCTTGTTTGTATAGCAAAAGTAAAAAGCCTCTATCAAATTATATCACAGCTTTTCTATCTATGACAAATACTGCAAAAAAACAGTTATCTCACAATTTATCTTTAAATGTATCCATGAGCAAGTCTTCAGACCTTGTTGAATGTTGTCAGCCCATGAACTCTGAAGTTGTGCCCCAGAGAAACCCTGCATGCTGAAAAAACCTTCCCTACAATGTCATTCTCATACACATAAGATATGCCCACATAATTGCCCATAAATCAGAACTTAAGTACTTAAAGTATTTGCAGATGCAGAACATTTAAAAAAATGATTACAGTAAATCAGGCTTCATGAATGTGCAGCTTATTTCTGGTGAGAACACTTGCCAGTAAATAATCTGAGTTATCTAAATTAAAGTACAAAATTACATATCATGAAGTTATTTTATTTTTAAAAAGAGAACATCCTTTGTGACAGCCTTCCTGAAATTACTGTGCATATAATCAGCTTTTGGATCAAAAGGGACTTTCTTTTTATATGATGTGTCTGAAATAGCTTTCAGATTAATTCACTGTAAAAAATAGATCCCATTCTTTCTCTCTCTGCTTTTCAAGCAATGGATCAAACCCTCAGTATAAAATAACAAAAGTGAAATTGTCATTTGTGGATTTGACTCATACTGTTCCATCCTTCACCTTGTATTTTTAAAAAGTACTTTTGATCCCATCAGTCCAAGGAGAAACTAATTAAGCACTGATTATTAAGCAAATCCCCCCTATGGTTTGTTCTGAGAAGAATGTGTGAGTTTAGGCATAAGTGGGCGGAGCAACAAATGCTAATATTACCTTTGTACAGTAGGCTAGTAAGAACATAAGAACATAAGAAGAGCCTGCTGGATCAGGCCAGTGGCCCATCTAGTCCAGCATCCTGTTCTCACAGTAGCCAACCTGTGCCTGGGGGAAGCCCGCAAGTGGGACCCGAGTGCAAGAACACTCTCCCCTCCTGAGGCTTCCGGCAACTGGTTTTCAGAAGCATGCTGCCACTGACTAGGGTGGCAGAGCACAGCCATCATAGTCTTCTACAAACATTCTCACACTCCTCCCTATCCTCCATGCAGGCAAGCAAGAGGCATGATCAAAGTTCAAGGACACATTTCGACCAAGCAAAAACACTTGGGGTTGAAATAGGGCCAGTGAGGGGTGTGGCCTGGAAAGCATTCCAAGGGCCAGACAAAGAGGCCTGGAGGGCCACATTTGCTCCTGGGCTTAAGGCTCATGTCTCTCCAGTACATAACACACATGATTGATTATTACCATTAAATGGGGAGACAGCAGAGCTGTGCATACACATCTTGTCCCTGCTGTCACATCCCCTGCTGGCCCTGTGTCCACACTGTGCACATGTTGAAGCAAAATCTAAGGGGCGGGTAGGCTGCCATATGTGCATAGGCTGTCCCCATGAGCTGGAACCTTGCACACTTAGGGCTTCAGCTCATGGGGACAGCCAACATGTGTTCAGCAGGCTCCCCGCTTCACATTCCCCCCCAGCATATGGATAGCATGAGTGTGGGGGGTGAGAGGAGTTCTGTAATGGCGTGGGTAGAGCTAAAGGCATGACCCCCACAGCACCTTTCAACATGCTTTGCACCTTCATGTAAATCAGGGATCACTTCAGACTCCCCCCCCAGCATATGGATAGCATGATTGTGCTCTTTATTGTTAACATATTGGATAACAGAAAACCACATTGAAGTAAATTTGTCAGTTTTAGAAATACCACGGGCATCCCTTAGTTTGTATGCTAGTTTTTCCATAAAGGCAATGAACCAGATCTTGTGATACCAATATTGTATCATTGCACATTTAGGTCTTTCCAATGTTTTGCTATTGTTAGATGGGCCGCTATAAGTAGATGTCCAATTAATGGTTTGTGATGTAAGTAATGCATGTGAAGGGGGCTGTTCTCAGTTAGATCATTAGTTCATCTAGCTCAGTATAGCCTACACTGAGTCACAGCAGCTCTCCACGACATCAATCTGGAGTCCTACCTGTAGATGCCACAGACTGAACACGGGACCTTTTGATTGCAAAGCATTTATTTTACCCCTGAGCTACAGCCCCATTCTCATTAAACTGAGGGTGTGTGAAGAAGCTGTCATAGGTGAAGCTTGCTTATAAATCATTGGAATGCACAGTTCTAAGATAATTTCTGGATTTATACTCTATTTTCTCTTATATGACATTATTTTTGCTTACATAATCTCCTTGGCAATTACTACAAAATGTAGTAAGACTGTCCAAGGATGCTCAGCTTTATTATTGCTGTTTTCTTTACTTTTAGTAGCATTTTTTCAGTATTTAGTATTTTTGTCATTATATTGTACTTATTTTCTGTTTCTTTATTTTTGGTGTTTAATTCTCTAGTTTATTATTAAGATCAGTAAACATTCGATCAGTGGTTCCCAACCTTTATGAGTATGGGACCCCCTTTGTAAGCTCAAAATGTTTTGTGACCCCTCCCTCCATGCTAATTGCAATTTTAGTCTCTGTTAATTGAAAAAATGGTGCATGGCAAAATCACATCCCCAAATATCCCTGTCCACAAAAAGCTCCCTGCAGACAGGGAGGTGTTGCTTTCTTCTCTTAATACAAATGTTCGATCAAATTGGGATCCCCTCCCTCCCGACAGGCTGAAGATGTACAGTCCTGTCTCCCAACACCAGTGGGTTACAGTGTTGGGCTAAGATCCAGGTTCAAACCCCATCCAGCCATGAAGCCCACTGGGTGACCTTGTGCTAAACACAGTCTCTCAGCCTGACCTATCTCACAGGGTTGGTGTAAGGATAAAATGGAACGGGGAGGGAACCATGTGCACCACCTCGAGCAACTTGGAGGAAATACTGGATATAAATGCAATAATAATTAAACAAATAAATACATTTCAGCTGCAGTATGTGGACCCCAGCCTCAGCCAACTTGCTGAGCTTTTAAAAAATCATCATCAAGAAGCGCCAATATAATAGTGGTGGGGATGCTAAATAGTGAAAACAAAAGGGTGGATAAGTTGATGAGGGGGTTTAGTGCTTTTAGTCCTTGGGATGATCATCAGAAGTGATAACTTCATTAGCATGCACTTGGGGAATGAGAGTGGAGCAGAAGACAGATCAGCTCACACATGCACACAAATACACCATCCCCACCTGCAAGCATCTGCAGGTGTGCAGCATTCTGGCACATGGGTGGGGGGAACCCTCAACTGCAGCAGCATCTTAGAGAGGGAGGTTGGGGGGTGGAATCTAGGTGGAAGAAAGGGGGGACACTGGCACACACAGCCTCAGAGATGGGGGGTGAGCAAGTCCTGAGCTTCCTCACTGCTCCTTGGCTCCATCTGGGCCAAAGGTGAGATCTCCATCTGGGCCAAAGGTGAGATCTGGGCAGCCTTGCAAATAAGAATAACTTTTAAAAGGAGGTGGCAGCGAAGCAGGAGTCAAGAGAGGCAGGCAGGGTGGCTGCCAGGAAGGAAGGGGGAAAGCAACCTTTCCTTGCAGCCTTGCTTCTTTTTGCTTCACGAAAAGCCCTCTCCTCTTGTTCTGAGTAAGGGCGTTGTTAGCAGCAGCAGTGCGAGGAGTCAGGATAGTAATCCCCTCTTCTTCCTGGTAGCACCTCCCTCAGCCTCCTTTGGCATCTACCATGTGTAGTATAAGGCAGATGCCTGTCTTTGGCGAACCTGAAAGATGCTCTGGTGCTTCAGCAAAAGTCTTCCCCTCTTGTTTGGAGCAAAGGAAGGTGTCATTTGCAGCAGCAGTGGGGAGCAGACAGTGTCCAAGTGGTGAAGACTTTAATAATAATAATAATAATAATAATAATAATAATAATAATAATAATAATAATAATAATAATAATAATAATAATAATAAATTCATTTCTTTACTGTTTGCGGCCCCTTCTGGATTACGTCAGAGCCCCCAGGTTAGGAACCACTAAATTAGGCGTGTTGCTGATGTTTTCATGAAAATATAGGTATTAGCTTTTGTATAATGATTGCAGATAAAATTAGTGTCTTTTTAAACACTTTTATCATCATCATCATCATCATCTACCCTTTACCATAAGGTCCCAAGGCAGGTTACATCTTAAAATGCAAAGCAATATATTCATATTGTGCCTTTCAAAACTTTTCTAATAATAAAAAAGGACATTTGTTTGTGCTTAAATATAATTACAGAAGATGGTTTTATATAAATGCTGGTATCTCCAAACCCGGAACAACATTTACAATTGTGCACTTATATTTGCTCGATATCCCAGGGGCAAAATTTGAAAGAAAAAAAAACAGTTGACAGATATAGCTACATCTGTATCTATCTGCCTATCTATCTATATTTAGCCTGACCTGCAGCATATAAATGGAAGTGGACCTCAATGTTTTGATCTTCAGTGTGAGGACACAAGAAGGATAAGCAATTTACTCCTAGCAGTAGATGGGTAGTGGACATAATGAAGCATGACTGATACAAGCAAATGTGTTGTGTTATACAAGGTGTCTGGAACACCTGCCATGCTGTCTTGAGTAAGAACCACTTGAAACACACACCCTTGTAGGTTTATGAGCCAATTCACTAGCACCCAATAGTAGCCGCTTAACAATCTAAACTATGCAGACACTGCTCCAAATGGGCAGGAGGGTGGGTCTAGCTTCCCACCCTGCAGACTGACTGTCATTCCCCATGATATTCTTACGTGGGTCCCTTCTGCAACTTCTCACACAGTTGCACACCTTCCTGTTGACCCTGCACCACAGCAGACTCCAGTGGAACAGCAGAATAGCTGCTTTATTATGCAGGAGATGAATAGGACTAGCTCTGAGGCCAGCTTACACAAAACTTAACTGGTACAGGGCTGAAACACACACACAACATAAATCCCACCTACTAAGCCATAGGAGGGGCAATGGTAATAGTGATTAGTCTCTTACACACCATATACCCCCCCAGCTAAATATAGACCGCTTTACATATTGTTTTTATCTATCATTTTTTCCCCCTGGGATATTGAGTACACTGAAAGGAACAGCATTAATATAAATGGTGCTCCAGATTTTGGAATATCAGTATACAAGTTTCCTCTGACATGGAAATGTTCCACTGTGACAGGTTTATTAAGACAGCTTCTTCACACAATCTTGCATTCACTGTGCTATCACACTCTGGTCCTTGGCAACTGTAGCAATAGTGATATAGCCCTTGCAAAATGGTGTGGGCCAGATGCACATATTAAGAATCCAATCTAACTTGCATTTACGCTGGGCTGAGGGAAGTTGGATGCGGCGCATCTCCAGCTAAGCCTGCTGGATCCCAGCTCAGCTGGTCTACGCCAGTGTAAGTCCCTCGACTCAGCTGAGACCCACACAACTGGAGCAGGAACCAGCGTAAGGCCCGAAAAAGGGGCCGGTCAGGGGCCTGTCAGAGGACAGGCCGACATGAGGGTACTTAGGCAGCATCCATTCACGTTCGGAGCATTCATGCAGGTCTCAATCCAGGCAAAGGTTACACTGGGAGAAAGGTTGGTCTAAGAAAATAATTGCAATAGAAGTCAATGGAGAGGGCGTTTTTAGTGTTGTTGTTTGCCACACTGAGCTCCCACTGGGAGGAAGGATAGGATATAAATTTAATAAATTAAATAAAATAAATAATGGTGAGTGTCTCTGGATTTAAAAAACAAAACAAAACAGCTGTTTGTTGGGCAAAGATACTGTTGAGTGATTCCAGCTGAGATACGTCATGTTCTTACGGGCTGGCGGAATAACTTCCACAGCTGTGCTGCATCTTTAATGCCCAGTAATGAATATATTTATAATAACTTTGCTGATAAGGCATGGCAATGTGCCCCGGATAGGTGCATAATGTTGAAACTTTCTCACTATTTTTAGAAACATGGCAACAGGAGGAAATGGTATGTTTCAATAGTGAAATATTTATTTATTTATTTAGCATTTTATTAAATGTTAATTTTATATTATTTTTATGCAGAGATTTTGAATTTTTGAACTGCCAATGTATCAGCCCTTATCAATGAAAGTAATATGTAAGGGCATGTGGGTTTACAGTATCCTCTTCCAACAAATAGCTGTTATTTTAAAAAAAATCCAGAGATACTCACCATTAGTAATTAATGTTTATACATATTTTTATCTTTTGCCCTTTATAGTGTATGCCACTGAAGACTCTTTGTCGAAACGCGTTTGGCTGTACCCTGTTTTTGTATTTCATCTTGTATAGGCATTGATTTATTACCATCTGCAGAATTTTATGGCTGTATTCTGTTTTTTGCTTTTCATCTTACATGGGCATTGATTCAATACCACACACATAATTTTAGTAGTGATTTTATGTTGGTTCTATAATATGTGGGCATTAAATGTTGATTATACTTTATTTTTTGTTTTATATGTGCACTTTAACTCCTTCTTGAGTATTTTACTTTCTGGTCCTTGTGTGCAGCTTCTAGCTGAGCTGGCGTTCAGGCAACCCAAAGGCTCCTAAATGGCAACTGGATGTGGTGGAACTTTACACCAGCTTTTCTTGGTCCAGCAGAACTTATACCAGCTTCCCCTGAGTTGGATTGCTCTGTAAACCACATCAAGAACAACCATGTACATCTGCCCTGATTAACACCCAGGGGCAGTTCCACCATGGAGCTTCTCTGGTACCCTACCAGGTCCAGAGATATAAAATTTCCAGAAGTTTTGAAGCCAGGATGGGTTTTCCCCCCAGTTTTTTTAGAAAGAAAGAAAATGGAAACTTTGGGTGAAAATTGAAAAAAAATAAGCAATACTTACTTTTTTTGGCATCCTTTACAGGTTGAAAATCACTTCACTACTTTAAGAACATAAAATGTATTATGTATAACTTGGTTTGCCCATAAAATCATCATGTTTGGTGTATTAAATGTACTATGTTTTCAGGCAATAATTATAAATTGAATTTACTTTTTAAAAATTTGTTACAAATTGAGCTACAGATGAAAAGAGGGAAAACCCTCCAAGTGCCTAGCCAACAAACACCAAAAATGAAAACAAAAGTGGTTTTATTGCTGCCCGACACATTTCGGGTGACAAAGACCCTTTATCAAGGGCAATGTAGTGGAAATATCAGGCTGCTGTCTCATCGGTGTAGCAAACTAAGTTTGATACTTCCACTAGGTGTGATATTTCCACTAGATTGCGCTTGATAAAGGGTCTTTGTCACCTGGAATGCGTCGGGCAGCAATAAAGCCACTTCTGTTTTCATTTTTGGCTGTTTGCTGGCTATGCACTTGGAGGGTTTTCTCTCTTTTCCTCTGCAGTATATTTGAGGTGCCTCCCTCTTTGCTTTCTCAACAAATTGAGCTACAAGCTGCTGAACTGTAAGGAAGCATCTCTTTAGTTTTGCCAGTTTATGAGGAGCAGGCAAAAACAATGAAAACAGAAGAAACCATCAACGTATTTTTTGACTGTTTTGATAATTAAATGTATATCCTGCCCTTCCTCCCAAAGGAACCCAAGGGGTAAACATACAAGCAATAAAACATCTTTTCTGACCGTGTCAAGCAAATGTAAAACACTCATTTCCATAGAAAGAGCTGAGAAAAAGAGGGGGCAGGGGAACCAAGACTCAATAGTACTACATGAAATTTAATCAGTCTCATTTTCTGAGCTATCACTATTGGCTTCTGCTTCTTTGTGTTGCTCTCTACTTTCTCCCATTCCTTTGAGGCCTCATCAAGACGACAAAAACAGATTCACCGACTATGTCAACAAGAGGAAGCCCATAAGCAGAGAAGCCACTGAATCCTGCCTCCTTCTCTTGTGTGAATTGTAGTGCCTCCTAGAGGCAGAAATGCATCTTGCTCTTGCGTTTGGGAGTTGGACTCTCAGTGTACAACTCAGGATTTGCGTGTCCTCAGTATACAAGAACTGTAGTGATATGATACTGTACATAGTCTGCACATAGTTTTTAGAAATCATTTTGGGGGCATAAATATATGAACACCATGTCTTAAATATTTTATTCATCATTCTAAAAGAAAATATAATAATCCCATTTTTTATTTTTTTTGGGGGGGGAGAAGGGGAACAAAACAAAAAGGGTATTTTTCGCCCAGACCTTCACATCTCTAACCAGGCCTGTGCCATTCTGTATCTAGAAAGGCAGGATGAAGACCAGGGCTGACTCCAAGTTCCTGGAAGCCTTCAGGCACAGGCTATCACTGAAGCCCTTGGCCCTGCCCTTTCCTCCTCAAACTACACTCCTTTGTCTTGGCCCCACCCCTTTCAACTAAAATGCATTTTGATCAATCTGGCAACCCCCTATCATCAAAGAAAAATACAGACTATTACTTCATTAGTTGCCTTTTTTGTTGTTAACAGTATAACTTAGAGGTAACTTTATCCTATATATACTTACCTGGAAGTTAGCCCCATTTTAGTCATTGGGGCTTACTTCTGAGTAAACATGTATGCAGGATTGAACTGTCGGAGGTAGAACTTAAGAGAGATATAACTTAGGTAAACAGAAAATGCACTTGTCAAAAGTATTCCACCAGAATAAATGTTATCTCTTCTCCTGCAATTAGAAATGTAGCAGTGATGGCCACCAACTTAGATGGTTTTAAAAGAGGATTAGACACATTCATGGAGGATAAGGCTATTATTATTATTATTATTTAATCTACGAAAATTAAATTAATAATAGCCATGATAGCTATGCTATGCTTCCATAGCTAAAAGCAGTATGCTTCCGAATACAAGTCGCTGGAAACCTCAGGAGGGGAGAGTGCTCTTGCACTCACATCCTGCTTATGGGCTTCCCAAGGGCATCTGGTTGGCCACTGTGAGAATAGGATGCTGAACTACATGGGCCACTGGCCTGATCCAGCAGGCTCTTCTTATGTTCTTCTTCTGTGTGTTGCAACAAAGAAGAAAAGTTACTTGTGGGGGCAGGGATAGCCCACATCATGCCCTCCAGATGTTGCCACAGGGCAGCCAGGTTGGGCATTTGCTTAGGGACCCTGCAGCCCAGAGGAGCCCCTGAAGGGCCCCTCCTTAGGGTGGGAGGGTGGTGCTCCCATTCCATGATCTGTGGCAGCATTGAGTCCTACAACCTGACTCTGCTGTGGAATGCAGGGAGGGAGTTCCCAGGCACCCCCCCAATACAGACAACTTGGTCTTGCCCACATGCCCCACCTACCTCTCTCATCAGTGTGAATGTAATGCACACTATGCATGCCCAAGGGCCCAGTCATGCCTGGCGCCGGCCCTGGTCATTCCTGACCATTGGCTATGATGTCTGGGATTGATGCGAGTAGTACTTCAACAACATCTGGAAGGCACCATGTTGACTACCCTTGTTATAGACTATCCAGTTAGATTAACATATGACTCCCTACTCACCTGCATTGTTTCAAACAAGTCCAAAAAAGTATGTCTCTTAAATTCCATGCCTGACAGTACATTCCTTTCAGAGTTAGAACTTAAACTGCAATCCTATGCATTTACCCATGTAACTCAATGAGGCTTAATTCTGAGTAGACATGCATAGGATTG